>NC_072377.2:173407500-175835000 GCF_028885625.2 Pongo pygmaeus
TATATTTTTAAGGCATACATATATATATATAAGATTACGGAAAATTGGAGAAGAAAGAACAGCAATAAAATTTGGAAGCTGGAAAGCAGACAGACAGGTGGCAACCTATGTAGCAGACCTGAGAAAAGAGAAAATGGGCTGATAGTGAGGAAGGCTCACAACACTGTTCTATAGAGCACTTGCAAAAACTGTAGATGTTGGTGGCAGCAGCTATTTCTGCAAGTAAGACTGAAGGGAGGAGGGTCTCAAAGAGGATTGGGTAAAAGTTGTTTCTAAGACAATTAGACCATCAGATCTTTTCCTTAAATCGATACAGTCAGGCAACCACCATCTTCAGTCTGGCAAATGACTGGAAGTTTATTTTTTGGAGAGGGTAAAATAGTCTCTGGACTCCAGGACACAAGGCAAATTCAGAGCCAGAGTGTACTATCCTGAAAGCACGAGTAAGTGAAAGGTTTTGAGACCTTAGCCCTCATATACCACTTGGTGCCCAGAACGGTGCCAGGTCATTACCCTCTAGGCTGGACAGTAGAGAACTCTACTGGAAATCTGACCAGGGAAGAGATATAAAGAGAAAAGCTGGAAAGACACTGACATTGAGGATTCCTGGATGAAACCAAATCATGTACAGCCAAATCATGCGCTGTGGCCAGGAGCTCATGCCTGTAATACCAGCACTTTGAGAGGCCGAGATGGGAGGATCACTTGAAGCCAAGAGTTTAAGACCAGCCTGGGCAACATAGTAAGACCCCAACTCTACAAAAACTTTAAAGAAGAAAATTATCCGAGAGTGGTGGCAAGCACCTGTAGTCCCAGCTATTCAGTAGGCTGAGTCAGGAGGATTCCCTGAGCCCAGGAGTTCAAGGTTACAGGGAGCTATGATTGTGTACATTGCACTTCAGCCTGGGCAACAGACACCTGTCTCTTAAATAATAAAATAAATTTTTTAAAAATAGAAAACAAATCACGTGCTGTGCAACTCACAGTCCACAAACCCCACTCTAGTCAGCATTTTGGGCTCCTATCCTTAAATGTGAGCAGACAACCAAGATTCCAGATATCCGAGGAAAGCCTCTAACAGAGAAAATAGAGACTCAAACCAACACGTGGTGAAGGGAGAGCTTGGAGGAAACAAGGAGTATGCATGAAGAAGAGAAGGTTAAGAGAAGCTATATGGTCAGGAAACAAGAACGCAGTACTACATTGTTTAAAAAGGAACCTTCAGAGAATAAAAAAGAGCTCATGGAAATTGAAATATGAGAGTAGAAATGAAAACTCCAAAGGAAGACTGGAAAATAAAACAGAGACAACCTAAAAATCAGAGCAAAAATACAAGATTGAAAATAAGAGAAAAAAAAAATAGACTACAAGGACAGGAAATCTACTATCTGAGGAAAATATGTTCCAGATAGAACAGAGGAAACAGAGGAGAAAAGCATTGCTGAAATAATTCAGAAACATTTCCCAGAACTGAAGGAGGAGAATTTTTAGACTGAAAGGGTTCACTGAGTGTCCAACACAGTGGATGAAAGTCGGCTCACGCCAAGGTATCTCATTGTGGAACTTCAAACACTGGGACAATTCAAGATCCTAAAAGCTTTCAGAGAGAAAAAAATCAGGTCACACAGAAATGATCAGGACTCAGAATAGCTCCAGACTTCTCACCAATAGCACTGGAAACCTAAAAGACCATGGTGCAATGCCCTCAAGGATTTAAGGAAAATTATTTCTGACCTAGAATTCTATATCCAGCAAAACTACCTTTAATCAAGTGTAGGGCCGAATAAGGGTATTTTCAGACATGTGAGATTTTCGAAAGTTCATTTCCTTCATGGTTTCTTTCTCAGGAAGCTAATGGAGATGATGTTCTACCAAAATGAGGGGGGTAGACCATGAAAAGGAAGACGTGGTATACAGAGAGGTGAGGAGACATGCAGAGGAACACAAAGGCGGATCTCAGGAAGCCAGCTGAGCACAGAGAGCAGCTCGCTCACACTGAAGCAGGGCAGAAGCCCTGGCAGGACAGATCCCAAAATAGAAAACTCACCAGATTCACACTGGTCTGGACTCTATGAGAGGAGATTTAGATAACCAGCAGAGTGTGAGGTTGAATTAGTGGTAAGTTTGTAGAAACTAAGCAAATGTAAAAATGACAATAATTAACTCAAGGGGAAAAAAAAGTGCTGAAAAGTAAAAGTAAGCAAAGTCAGCTAGCTGATTCCACCCTGAATAGTGTTTGCAGAGTAAAAATAATGCAAACACTGAAGATCACTTTCACCGAAAGTATGCTATTGCTTTTAGGATGACGGGGAAATGGGAGAGGTTCAAGTGCATGCTGTAGGGGCTGGGGAAGGGAGGCTAAGTCCCCATCCTCCTGAGAGATAAGTAAATAAGTAATGCCGAAAACAGAAAAGATCAAGAAGCAGTAATGCATGCATATTATTAGACACATAGAGGTAGCCACCCAAGAAATTGAAAATGATTTTCTTTTAGGTTGTGAGTTATGGGGATAGGGGTTGTGGAATGCTCTTTTTTATAGCAAACCTCATACTATGTTGGACTGTTAAACTGTGTTCATATATAACTTTAATAAAAACTACAAATTGAGAACTATTAAACATTGGGGCAACACAGTATTTAAAGTCCTGTTGGATATAAAGTTCTTGTAGTGGGGCCGGGCGTGGTGGCTCATGCCTGTAATCCCAGCACTTGGGGGGCCGAGGCGGGTGGATCACTTGAGGTCAGGAGTTTGAGACCAGCCTGGTCAACATGGTGAAACTCCATCTCTACTAAAAATACAAAAGTTAGCTGGGCGTGATGGCGGGTGCCTGTAATCCAAGCTACTCGGGAGGCTGAGGCAGGAGAATCGCTTGAACCTGGGAGGTAGAGGTGGCAGTGAGCCAAGTTCACGCCACTGCATTCCAGCCTGGGCAACAGAGGGAGACTCCATCTCAATTAAAAAAAAAATAAGTTCTCATAGTAGAGGATAGTGAAGGGATGCAGACACAAAGGAGAGGCTGATGAGCTGTGTTCTTGATTGGAGTGCTGATTGCTTGAGCGTGTTTCTTTTGTGAAAATTCCTCAAGCTGTACATACCTGATGTGTACACTTCTATGTATGTATTTTTTTACCTCAATCGAACATTTACTTACAAAAGGATAAGTAACAGGCTACATCTCGTGTCAGTGGCTTTAGGCAAAAATTGTGCATTTCACAGTGATACTCTAGGGTGTAAGAATTAAAGCTCCTGGTGGCCTAATTGGTGAGAATCTCTTCTTTTTGGCATCTTTTGTCTCCAGGATTTCTGGGCATGCCCAAGGAACACGATGCATGCCTCAAGTCAGCCCTGGTGTGACTGGTCTACACAGCCAACCTCTCCCTGTCTGAGTCAGGTCTTGCCATTTTTACAGACTCTTCCATGCTGCTGCCACAGTCTCCTCAACATTGCCCCACAGTACAGACCCATGTCCAGAGGCACAGCCTGATGAACAGGGTGGTTGGCAGGACAGGGTGCTCACAGAACAGACGTCCCCTGCTCCGCCCCACACCCCTTGAGGACCTTTCTGTGTGTATTCCCAGGTTATTGCCACGCTGACGACTCCTCTCTTCTTTCACCCTGTTATTACTGTTGATCAGTGAGTGATAAATGGTGTTAACTGTCTTAATATTTTGTTGAAATTACCTATTTGGGAAATACAGCAGGTCCTCAAATAACATCATTTTGTTCAAGGTCATTTTATTATAACATTATAATATTATAACCTCCCCACACTGTATGCTTAAGATGATACCTCCAGCTAAATATCCAACCAGGTCTATCCCTGAAATCCCCAAGTCTAGCAAAGACCAAAGGAATTAGACACCAGGAGATGAAAACTTTAAATTGGCAATAAAACATCTCTGTACATGGATTCCCTGTTCCATGCTTGAGACAAAGGCTACAAGGCCCTTGCCACCCCAGTGTTGTCCCCCCTCATCTCTTCTGGTAAACCTCAGTCGTCTTCTTCTCCATCATCATTATCATTGTAAATTCAGCAGAAATGCAATACTTCTTGCGGTGCCAAACATCTTTTATGTTATTATGCAGAGCAGTTTTCTCTTCCCCCAAACTTCCAAATATTACATTTTAATGCCTTATGCATAACCAAAAGGCCTAATTAAAATATTTTTAAACAAAGCCAAACAGTAGCATTCCCCTCATGACTGTCATGCCTACTTCCAGACACTGACAATTGCCAGCAATCACCAAGTAAGCTTCTCTATCCTCAGAAAAACCCATATCTCAGCAGGTGATCTGGCTACATGTGAACATTAAAGAGTGTTCAGATGATAGCCAGGTGCGGTGGCTCACACCTGTAATCCCAGCACTTTGGGAGGCCCAGGCAGGCAAATCACCTGTGGTCAGGAGTTCAAGACCAGCTTGGTCAATATGGTGAAACTTTGTCTCTGCTAAAAATACAAAATTATCCGGGCATGGTGGAGCGCACCTGTAATCCCAGCTACTCGGGAGGCTGAGACAGGAGAACAGCTTGAACCCAGGAGGCAGAGGTAGCAGTGAGCCAAGACTGTGCCACTGCACTGCAGCCTGGGCAATAGAGTAAGACTTCGTCTCAAAAAGTAAGAAAGAAAAGAAAAGAAAAACCCAGATCTCAGCAGATGATTTGGCTATATGTGAACAGGAAAGAGTGTTCAGATGGCAGTAGGTAGACAGGGGAGATGATGAAATTGTTCCTACAGTGTGATTAAGGACTCACAGGAGAAATACTTCTCTGGCCTCCCGACCAAGAATAACTGTTCTTTTCTGAACAGTGGGGTTGTGTTTACCTTAAGGACACCACAAATCTTATATCTGGTCCTATTTCCCCCTCACATTACCAGTTATGAGGCTCAGAGCCTGTCGCCAGTTTGTTTCCTTATCCTTATTTTCTCTGTCTCGTTTTCCTTAGTTTAAATGTATTTTACTATGTAGTGTTCACTTTCATAAGCCTTAAAATCCTTTTTCAAGACATTAATAAATACTATTTTTAAAACACAGTAAGATTACAACTACATGATAGAATCGTGGATATATACTGGAAGGCAACCTGGGAAAACAATAATTTGTATTAGGGTGGTAAGATTATGGATAATTTATTTTCCTTTTTGAAGGTACATTAATATTATAAAGTACAATCAACAATACTTTTAGTTATTTTTTTCTGATTATAAAGCATATGTTTATTGTTTTTAAAAAAAGAAAAGATAAAAATATAAAGATGATCATATCATTTACCATCTAACTCTCTAGATATCAGTGTTCTCTTTGGTATTTTTTTCAGTCTTTTTAAAATGCATATGTATGTGTATATTTGGAAACTATATTTTCCAAATTTAAATTATTCTTTTTTTTTTTTTTGAGATGGAGTCTCGCTCTGTCGCCCAGGCTGGAATGTGATGACACGATTTCGGCTCACTGCAACCTCTGCCTCCCAGGTTCAAGCAATTCTCATGCCTCAGCCTCCTGAGTAGCTGGGACTACAGGCGCCCACTGCCATGCCCAGCTAATTTTTTTATTTTTAGCAGAGACAGGATTTCCCCATGTTGGCCAGGCTGGTCTTAAACTCCTGATTTCAGGTGATCCCCCCTGCCTCAGCCTCCCAAAGGGCTGGGATTACAGGCTGGGATTACAAGCTTCAGCCACTGTGCCTGGCCCCAAATTTAAATTATTCTTTACACTTTTTTTTGTAAACTTGCTTTCACATAATGAGTTTCAACATTTTCCCTTGTCATTCAATATTCTTCATCCTCATTTTAAGTTGTGTAGTCCCCATTTGCGCGTGTACCATCTTTATGTGACAGATCCCCCTTTGTTGAACATTTAGGTTGTTCATTTTTAGTCCTTCCTTTCTAGGTTTATTTAGATGGCCAATAAGCCAACTTTGCTGAAATCTGTTTCTTCTACTGATATTCTTGTTTTTCTTTTTTCCTTACAGTGGTCTCTGGTTCATCATCCAGCTCTAAGTATGACCCTGAGATCCTGAAAGCTGAAATTGCCACTGCAAAATCCCGGGTAGGACCTCTTCACCTATGCTATGTGCTAGTGATGGGAGCCACTGAGGTCTTAGGCCACAAGCCCACCCACAAGGCCAGAACAGATGCTCCAGCCAGGCTATGACAGCCAGTGCTAGCAAGGTCCTAGATAATAACAGTAGAAGCAGTAGTCGCAGTAACAGTAATGGATGTAGCAGCTACCATTTCACAAGCAGTCACCATATACCAGGCACAGTGCAAAATATCTCATGTGTATTATCTCGTGTCTATGAAGTAACTACTGTCATCTGCATTTTATTTTATTATTTTTATTTATTTATTTATTTTTACTTTTATTTTTATTTTTTGAGACAGAGTCTTGCTCTGTCACCCAGGCTGGAGTGCAGTGGCACGATCTGCACTCACTACAAGCTCCGCCTCCCAAGTTCACGGCGTTCTCCTGCCTCAGCCTCCCGTGTAGCTGGGACTATAGGCGCCCGCCACCACACCCGGCTAATTTGTTGTATTTTTAGTAGAGACAGGGTTTCACCGTGTTAGCCAGGATGGTCTCTATCTCCTGACCTCGTGATCTACCCGCTCGGCCTCCCAAAGTGCCGGGATTACAGGCGTGGGCCACCACTCCTGGCCACATTTTATTTTATTTTATTTTATTTTATTTTATTTTATTTTATTTTATTTTATTTTATTTTATTTTTTTCTGAGATGGAGGCTCACTCTGTCACCCAGGCTGGAGTGTAGTGGTGCAATCTTGGCTCACTGCAACCTGCATCCTCCCAGGATCAAGCGATTCTCATACCTCAACCTCCCGAGTAGCTGGGAATACAGGCACATGCCACCGTGCCCAGCAATTTTTGTATTTTTAGTAGAGACAGGGTTTCACCGTATTAGTCAGGCTGGTCTCAAACTCCTGACCTCAGGTGATCCACCTGCCTGGGCCTCCCAAAGTGCTGCGATTACAGGCATGAGCCACTGCCAAGCTGTCACCTGCATTTTAAAGATGAGCAAACAGAGGCTTAGGGGAGCTAAGAAACTTGCCTAAGGTTACAAGAGATTCAAGTCTTACTCCAAAGTTTCTAATACAGTGTACTGTCTTCCTAGCTACGGATTATTCTGCATTATCTTATTTTAATTACTTCATGATTACCTTAGGGAATAAATATTAGTATTTCCATTTTACCAATATGGAAACTGAGGCACAGCAGTGAAATTACTTGCTCGTGGCAAAGTCAGTATTTTGAATAGTGGTTTAATTAAACTCAAAGAATTTAACAGTTTCCACAAACTTAGATGCCTGCAAGAAGAAATAAATGAGGGATGTGGGCTGGGGGTGAGGCAGTAGAGAGTTGTGGTAACTGTGTAACCAGGAGAGGTCTGCCCAGTCTTAAAGGTAATTGCATTTGAACTCTAGTCTGTTGTGCCCATGCTGGAATGTGGGCTCAGTGTTACCAGATCTTCGGGTGTTTTCAGAAAGGAACTGTGTGTCTAGGTTTATTATGTGAACTTTCTGAAGATTTGATTATTAGCAACTCGTTTTAAAAGTTGAATAATACATTGTAGGCCACACAAACCAGCAGACGGAGTCTAGCTCCTAAGGCACGTCTTGCCACTAAAGTTACTAAGTTGCCTCTTGCCTCCACGTAAAGCACTCTCATAGCCTTTGCCAGCTTTAAGTGATCCACAGCTCTGGGAATTGCCATTGTCCTCATCCATCAGAACAGGAAAGGGAGGCTCAGGATGGCAAGATGGCTTGAGAGAGTTCACACAGCGAGGAAGTGGGAAGGCCCACTCTATTCTAGGTTAGCTCCTGTCCACCTCCTGTTTCCCTGGAGCAAGGACTGCCTAGGAATGACCTACAGAAACACTGCCTGGGATGCTGACTGAATGGGCATCTGCAGAGACCAAGGCCAACATCAGTGACAGGAGGGG
The DNA here is from genome assembly GCF_028885625.2 of Pongo pygmaeus. NCBI lineage: Eukaryota > Metazoa > Chordata > Mammalia > Primates > Hominidae > Pongo > Pongo pygmaeus. The sequence continues at coordinate 173,415,457 of NC_072377.2, forward strand.
GCTCTGACCAGTGTGGCCCAAGGGGTGCTGAGTCATTATGCAGGTGCAGTGGGAGTCTCTGGGTTCCCTTTCCAGGGAGAAGGCAGCCTGCACCTTGGTGTCAGCCTCTGACCCAGCCCTGTGTGTGGTCTGCTGCCTTCCAGGTCAACAAGCTGAAGAGAGAGATGGTTCACCTCCAGCACGAGCTGCAGTTCAAAGAGCGTGGCTTTCAGACCCTGAAGAAGTAAGTACACCCTGCATCCCAGAGCATGGGGGCTGCTCCCCACCCAGGCTCCCCTCCTGTCCTCTCTATCTCTCTCTCCTTCAGTCCCTTTCCTCCCTTCTCAAAATGTGGCTCTCTCATCATTCAATTCAAGTTCTGTTCCACTGGCATTTCCTGAAGATACTGCCACCCAAGGGTGGGGTTTGAAAAGAGGAAAGGGGAGTCATTTCAGACCACAGAACACTCATTGTCCTGTGGACTCCTGAAGCCATTAAGATTTGTTCCACTCAGCCGAGTGTTACTATCCAGTCACAGAAACAAGCATTGCCCAGCATTTCTGTGCACACGCCTCATCTCTAGTCGATCCAGTAGGGTCTCGTATGCACACAAACAAAACACACTTCTTTTTTCCATATCCCCTAAAAGCAGTCACTAAGTGCTTCATTGAAGGATTAATGATCTCTTCTAGCAAAAAGCAATTACTAGAAAAGTATGCACAATGCCATATGCATTGTGCTCTTTGGGTGACTTAAGGAGTTTCCAGGATAACTTTCACCAAATGTAATTTTCACCTTTAGAAGCTGAGCTGTGGCCAGGTAAAAATACAGCTCTGTTGTGTCTTCTTCCTATTATTTTTTTTAACTTTTATTTGAAGTTCAGGGATACATGTGCAGGTTTGTTATACAGGTAAACTTGTGTCATGGGGGTTTGTTGTACAGGTTATTTCATCACCCACATATTAAGCCTAGTACCCATTCGTTATTTTTCCTGATCGTCTCCCTCTTCTCACCCTCCACCCTCCCAGAGGCCTCAGTCTGTGTTGTTCCCCTCTATGTGTCCATGTATTCTCATCATTTAGCTCCCACTTATAAGTGAGAACACGCAGTAGCTTTGTTGTTTCTTAAGAGTAGTTGTGTTACCTGTCGTGATTGTGACGATACTAGCTAAGCTTTGTTGAGCAGTTACTCTGTGCCAGGGAACCCCTGCCGTGTTTCCATGCAGGTGTGTTCATTTGATCCTATAGCAACACTGTAAGGAATGCTTTGTTATCTAACTACCCTCATTTTATAGATGAGAAAACTGAGTCACTTAGCAGGTACTCAAGAAAGGTTAGCTTATTGTGGCTGGGCACGATGGCTCAGGCCTGTAATCCCAGCGCTTTGGGAGGCCAAGGTGAGAGGATTGCTTGAGCCTGTGAGTCGGAGGTTGCAGTGAGCTGATTGCACCACTGCACTCCAGTCTGAGTGGCCAAGTGAGACCCTGTCTTGAAAGAATTAGAAAGAGAGAGAGAGAGAAGGGGAGGGGAGGAGAGGGAGGAAGGAAGAAAGGAAAGAAGGGAGGGAAGAAGAAAGGAAGGAAGGGTGGGAGGGAGGGAAGGAAAGGAAAGGAAAAAGAAAGAACCAGAGAGAAAGAGAAAAAGCCCTCCAGTCTGGGTGACAAAGTGAGACCCTCTTTCCAAAGAAAGAAAGAAAAAAAGAAAGGAAGGAAGGAGAGAGAAAGAAAGAGAAGGAGAGAGAGAGAAAGCAAGCCCTGCAGTTTGGATGACAAATTGAGACCCTGTCTCGAAAAAAAGGAAAAAAAAAAGAAAAGAAGGAGAGAGAGGAGGAGAGAAAGAAATTAAGAAAGGGAGAGAGAAAGATGTTAGCTTATTGTTGTCATTAACTACAGCATGTAACAGACTCATTCATTGAATTGTGTTCAGTGTATCCAGTGGGCTCACTGGACAATCATTATGAAAGTCACCTGGTAGCCCTCTTAGAAGCTCTAGGCAAGACACTCGGCAGATTTCTCCCTTCTAAGGGGGCATCTCACTTACATTCCCAGGGAGGCCACACCTGTATGGATGGCTATTTCTCACTTTTTGTCCCTCCCTGACTGCTATACCTTTTCCTCATTCCATGAATTTCAAATCCACCCTCATCATTCTCTGGCTATAGCCCTAAGCCTTTGGATGTCTATCTCCAAGCCCTATTAGTTGAGGGAACTGTGGTCATCCATTGAGGGACCAGTTGGTTCTTTTTCACATCTTCCCACCACACAAGTCCCCACCGCCTGGGGTGAGCCACACGAATTCAGCACAACACATGCTATAAGAAAGTATGGCTTTGTATTATTACAGATTGTATGTAATTTTTGTGTCTTACAAAGTATTATAAATTATGGCTTTCTATATGTTTACATCTACGTTCTATACTTGTTATTTATATATGTGTGTATACATATACCAATCTTGTCTCTCAAACCGGATTCTGAACTTGTTAAGGCCTGGAACCATGCTTTATGCTTCTTGGTAATCTTCAGTAGCACCAATGACAGTTTGGGGCAATAGTATAAGCTTAGAAAATGCCTATTTTTGACCTATTAAAGCAATAGCCTGATTCCTCCACTTTGCAGCAAAATGGCTTCTGAGCACACAGTTTAAGGGCTACTCATTCCCAAGTCATCTTACTGAGTGGGTTCTCCCTGCCTCCTGGCTACTACAGTCCAAGAGCTTCTGGTTAGAACACTTCCCATTATTCTCTGAGCCACCGCAAACCTGTTTTACCACTTTGTCACCCTGTAGCAGCATTGAAAACTCTTGTTGTTTGGTAAGCTGGTGCTGAAACCCCAAAGACAAGCCTCCTTTCTTCCCCTCTCCCTCTGCCCCATGTTTGATATCAGGACAGATAAGACTCCATGGCAGCTCCAGCCGCCCACACTCCTTAACCGGAAGCCGGGCTCTGCATCCAGTGTGGAGGAAGATGCCTCCTTTAATGTACACCTTGGCAGAGAGGGTCAGGAGTGTAGTCTTGAGAGGCAGGTGGTCAGGGTTCAAATCCCAGTTCCCTGGGTCCTTGGAAAAGTGACTTAACCCCTGTGAGCTTTGACTTCATTTGAAAAACTAGGGGTTGTAAAGATTGAATTGGAAAATCCGTGTCGAAAATCCGTGTCGGGTGTGTGGTAATGCCTGGCATGAGGGAAGAGCTCCTTGAGAGTGGGCTGGGGTGGTGACCTCTAGCTGGTTGCCCGCTTGTATTGGGAAGGGAACTCGGATGAACTCTTTTGTCTGCCCTGGGCTAGACAGTGTGCTGGGGAAGCACTTCACGCCAGCCACCTCATTTCATTCTCTTCACCCACCTTTTAAGAGAAGTTTTTGTCCTGCCATATATTACAGATGAGGGCACTGGCAGGGTTGAAAACATGCCAAAAGCCACCCAGCTAGCAGGTGTCAGGGCTGAAACCCAGGACTACTGGATTTTGAAGTTCATGGCTCAATGCCTCCCTTCCCAGCATCATCCCAGATAACTCCCTCCTCATTCCCAGAAAACGTAAGGCCCCTTTTTCAGAGTCTAACAGGGATGCTATCCAGTCACTTCTACTTCTGTACCTACTCTTATGGCAGAATATGGAGAAAGGTACAACTTATCCTTAAGGAATTTCCAAGATAACTTTGACCACATGTAATTTCCCCTATTAGAAAATTTCTCTTTAGCAGCCAAAAGCTCTGTTGTTTCTTTCTTTCTTTCTTTTTTTCTTTTTTTTTTTTTTTTTTTTTTGTTTATTTTTTGAGACGGAGTCTCGCTTTGCCACCCAGGCTGCAGTACAGTGGCGCAATCTCAGTTCACTGCAACCTCCACCTCCCAGGTCCAAGCGATTCTCTTGCCTCAGCCTCATGACTAGCTGGGACTACAGATACGTGCCACCGTGCCCGGCTAATTTTTTATATTTTTAGTAGAGATGGGGTTTCACCGTGTTAGCCAGGATGGTCTCGATCTCCTGACTTCGTGATCTGCCCGCCTAGGCCTCCCAAAGTGCTGGGATTACAGGCGTGAGCCACCGTGCCCAGCCAGCTCTGTTGTTTTTTAAGAGCAGCTATGTCACCTGTCATGATTGTGATGATACCAGCTAAGCTTCTTTGGGCAGTTGAGTTACTCTAGGCCACGAATCCATATTAGTTCAATTCATAGTCAGCAACCTGTTTAAAAAAGAGAGGAGAGAAAAGGTTAATGAGGATTAAAGGTTGGCTCTTGGAGGAGGTTGCAAAGAAAAATCAAGACGAAAGCTTGGGACTTTGACTTGCCAGCTCCCTTGCAAATAGGGAAGAGTGGAGACCAGGCATCTCACCCCTGTCGGGGGAGGGCAGTGCAGCACCTCTCTGCACAGCACGAGCCCTGCCGTGCCCAGGTAGGAGGTGTCTGGACAGGACCAGGAGTCGGCTGCTGTCAGCCTTTGCCCCACCTCTCTGTGGCTACCAAGTATGTGAATCTCTAAAGGCCTGAAGAGAGGACAGCTGAGGAATTTGGAAATCCTAAAACACATGCATCCACACACATGCACACACACACACTTTTCTTTCCCTTTAAAAAAAAAAATTCATTCACCGTGTGCATAATGGTGACCCTTTGTTCTCCCCCAACCCCCTCCCCACCCAGCTTCATCCCAAGAGTGTTCCCTCTCAGAGCTGCTCTCTGGAGCCAAATTCCAGAGGCCGGGTTGCTAAGGCCCTTGAAGAAATCAGGTAGAGGCTGTTGGAGGCCCGGCAGACAAACCGCTTCTGTCTTATCCTGCAAGGGATTCGAAGCCCTTCTCCGCCTGTCGGCAGAGGACAGCTGGGCACAGCCCCCTCCCCAGAGTCCCCAGCCCTCGGACATGCTCCAACAAACAACATCTCCCTGCACCCGCTATGCCCATCTGCAGCAGGGCCACTGCCTGTCCCGGACACTGGCTCTGGGGAGCCTCCTTGCCACGGAGCATCTTCTAAGCTCCCTTAGACTAATTTTTCAGACTAAATCTGGGGCCACTCCTTGCCGACCTGATAGGCCCACCGAGGCCCGAGTCCTGGAAAGGAATAGACAGGCTATTTTTAGTGGGGGGACATAAACGGGGCTTTGTTTTCTCTCCATGGAGGCTGAAGTAACCGCAGGGGGAGGCTGTGTTGAGACCGTGCTCCATGCCTCGCTCTCTCCTCTGCTTGGAGGCCCAGACGATGAGGCCAGGATGAAAACTTGCTTCTGCTCAGGATTCCCCATGAGGGTTATTTTTAGCCCAGGACAGTTTGGTCTGTAGCAGGAAACCACAAAGGAATGCCTGTGAGCAGTTTCTCATCCTGAAATAATGAGTTTGTGGTGTTTCCGCAGACTATAAAACTCCTTTTTCTCCACCTTGGATTGAAACCTCAGGCCTAGCCTTTGGTGAAAGTGTGATGTAGTTAAAATGCGTCTCTGCCCCTGGACCTTTTTGACATCTCGGCCCTGTTTCTCCAGAAGCTCACCCCTGCCTGTCTCTGGTTTGGTCTGACCTTCAGAAAACTACATCAGGACCCTTTTTTTTTTTTTTTTTTAATTTTTCCCCCATCAAAATGAACCTGTATGTAGGGCCTGGATAAGCCAGTAAGCTCTCCAGACTAGAAGCGTTTTAATCCCTTATGTTTGTACAGTAATTCTTAGTTCATCACAAGATTTTCCATCCCATATTCCATTTGATGTTCCTGACAACTCCATGAATATGGGCTAGGTGGATAATGTTATCGAGGGTTTTTAGAGGAGGAAACTGAGGCTCTGTGTATTTGAGAGACAACCTCAGGGTCATCCTAGTAATAGGTAGTAGGGCTGGGAGTTTTTCTTCCTTCTATCCTTTTCATTGTGTTCATTAGCTCAACACATGCTGATTAAAGACTGGTTCTTGACCAGCATGATTTTGCTCCCTCTCCCTCAAGGGACATTAGGTAATACATGGAGATATTTTCAGTTGTCACCATTCAGAGTGGGGGTACCACCAGCATCTTGTGGGGTGAGGCCAGGGATGCTGCTAAACATCATACAATGCACAGGACAGCTTGCCCTCCCTCCAAAAAAGAATGAGACAAACATGTTCAACTCTGCCTCCTGTTCCCAAGCCTCCCAGAGTCAAGTCAAAGATGCTACCACATAAACTGTAAATTATCACACAATGTAACGACTGCAGAGTCACAGCTATGTGTGATGTATAGCTGTATGTATGTAGGGAAGCCCCTACCCAGCCCGGAGGACCCAGGGAAGTAATCAGGGAAGTCTTCCCATAAGAGCTGATGTTTAGAGGACACTGACTTCATGAGCAGTGTTGCTTCTGCAGCCACGCACATTGGCTGTTTAACAGGGACCTTCTATGCCTTTTTTTTTTTTATCCTTTTCTTTCTTTCTTTCTTTTTTTTTTTTTTGAGGCGGAGTCTTGTTCTGTCTCCCAGGCTGGAGTGCAGTGGCATGATGTTGGCTCAGTGCAACCTCTGCCTCCCAGGTTCAAGCAATTCTCATGCCTCAGCCTCTCAGGCAGCTGGAATTACAGGCTTGTGCCACCATGCCCAGCTAATTTTTGTATTTTTAGTAGAGACGGGGTTTCACCATGTTGCTCAGGTTAGTCTTGAACTCCTGGCCTCAAGTGATCCACCTGCCTTGGCCTCCCAAAGTGTTGGGATTACAGGTGTGAGCCACCATGCCCATTCCGGGACCTTCTATGCCTTATCCCACAAGTGGGACCTAGGGAGGAAGGGTTAGCAGGACAGAGGGAGGGGCCTTCTTAAGGGACTGAAGTCCTGTGGTCTGTGCTTTTCCCCTGGGGAGACCCTGTCCCTCACCCTATCTAAGGCTGACCTTTCCCATTAACTGTCTCCTAGAATCGATAAGAAAATGTCTGATGCTCAGGGCAGCTACAAACTGGATGAAGCTCAGGCTGTCTTGAGAGAAACAAAAGCCATCAAAAAGGCTATTACCTGTGGGGAAAAGGAAAAGCAAGATCTCATTAAGGTATGCAAGTTCCTGTTGATGTGGGTGCCATCTTGATTTCTTCTGAGTATTCCTGTATGCCAGTCGTATGCGGGCTATTTCCATATGGTACACACATCACTGAGTTCTCATTACCAGTCTTCCTGGGGTTTTGGTTCCATTTCATAGAGGAGGACGTGGAGGCTCAGAAGCATTAAGTAACTTTGCATAAGGTCACACATCTAGTGTAAATGGCAGAGTTGGAAAGGAAGTCATCTGGCCTAGTCCAAAGGCCACATCCTTGCTACTAGCTCTAACTACCTGACTTATTTTTTCTTTGTTTTTTAAACTTTTATTTTTTAATAGAGAGAGTCAGCCGGGCGCGATGGCTCACGCCTGTAATCCCAGCACTTTGGGAGGCCGAGGCAGGCGGATCACGGGGTCAGGAGATGGAGACCATCCTGGCTAACAGAGAAACCCCGTCTCTACTAAAAAATACAAAAAATTAGCCAGGCGCGGTGGCGGGCGCCTGTAGTCCCAGCTACTCGGGAGGCTGAGGCAGGAGAATGGCATGAACCCGGGAGGTGGATCTTGCAGTGAGCCAAGATAGCGCCACTACAGTCTGGCCTGGGCGAAAGAGTGAGACTCCATCTCAAAAAATAAATAAATAAATAAATAAGAGAGAGTCTTGCTATGTTGCTCAGGCTGGTCTTGATAACTCCTGGGCTCAAGAGATTCTCCCACCTTAGCCTCCCAAAGTGCTGGGATTACAGGCGTGAGCCAGCGCACCTGGACCCTGACTTATTTTTCAAGGAATGATATGGGGGGAGGTGGTTTCAACATCATTAACCTTTGACATCAAAATGCAGCATCTCTATAAGCATTTCATTGTGTGTTCTGCCTCTATGCTGGGAACTGAACAAATTATAATAGATATTATGTAATGTGCCAGGTAATTATGCCAAGCCTTTTGTATGCATCATGTCTCATCTCTTAAATCAACCCTAGTTTATCCCCACCCTACAGAAAAAAGACTGTACAACTCAGAGAGGAAGCTAGAGCCATGATTCAAACCCTGACTTACAGACCCATTCTCTTACCCCCGTACATATCACCTCCCCTTCCACAAACCACCCTGACCTTAGATATTTCACTGGCAGATTAGGAATCCTCAGAGATGCTATAAATGACTTAGTGAAGGAAGCGGTATGCTCTATGACAAACAGAACAGTTTTGAAGCTCCTGCCCAGGACAGCAGCCCAGTGAAAACATTTAGATGAGGAGCTCATGGACAGTGAGGCATGTTCCTGTTATGATTAGTGGTTGAGATCGTGGAGCCTTAAGCCAGATAGACCAGGTCCAAATGTTGCCTCGGTCAATTGCCAGCTTCTCATCGATAAATTGGGGATAATCATAGGTCATTCTTTGCATGACTATTGTCAGGATTCAGTAAGACTCTGGTAAAGCTGACAGTTATTGAGTATGGGCTGTATTCACTAGTGTTTTACACTTGTCATCTCATTTAATCAAGATGATTGCCCCGTGAGATAGGACCTGCGATTCTTCCCCCTTTTTTTTTTAAGAACCAGGGTCTCGCTCTATCACCCAGGCTGGAATGCAGTGGCATGATCATAGCTCACTGCAGCGTCGAACTCCTGGGCTCAAGCAATCCTCCCACCTCAGCCTCCCGAGTAGTTGAAACTACAGACATGCACAGCCACACCCAGCTATTTTTTTTTTTTTTTTTTTTTTAAGAGATGGGATTCCCACTATGTTGCCCAGGCTGATCTTGCATTCCTGGCCTCAAGTGATCCTCCCACCTCGGCCTCTCAAAGCGCTGGGATTACAGGCATGAGCACCCAGCTGATTATTCCCATTTTACAGGAGAGAAAATTGAGGCAAAGAGAGATTATTCAGCTACGTCAAGTCACACAGCTGGGAAGCAGCAGAGCAGGGGTTCCAACTAGGGCAGTGTGGCTCCAGAGTCGGCATCCACACCGGTTTCTCCTATGTCATAGACCCAGCGCAGAGCCTGGCACACAGCAAGGACCCACTCACTGCTAGCTCTCTATCACAGGATCAGTAGGATGTCTGGGGAGGGCACAGGTTCCTAAATTAAGGAAGGGTAGAGAGGGAAGCACAGGGAGCATGGCAGACCCAGAGCTCCCTCCTGGGAAGGCGCATCACTAACCCTGCTCTCCACTCCTTCAGAGCCTTGCCATGTTGAAGGACGGCTTCCGCACTGACAGGGGGTCTCACTCAGACCTGTGGTCCAGCAGCAGCTCTCTGGAGAGTTCGAGTTTCCCACTACCGAAACAGTACCTGGATGTGAGCTCCCAGACAGACATCTCAGGAAGCGTGAGTAGACAGGGCAGGTTGCTGGGGGCCTTCCACAGGATGGCAGCTGGGAGGCTGCTGTAATGGACAGCTGCCTTCTCATGGCTCTCCAGGGAGCTGGCCAGGGGCTCTCTGCAGGGCTGGCTGCTGCCTCAGCCCTCTGGAGCTCTGTTCTCTTACAGACCTCCTGGCCCCAGGAGGATATGATGTGATGCTATGGAGGAAAAGCCTGCACTGACGGACATCATGGCCCTGAGTATTGCCTGGCCAGGTGCTTGTGTCTCTTAATGCTGCACAGAAAGCATGTTTAAAGGACAAAATGTCTTTCTCTGTGTTTTTTTTTTTCATACTATTTTGCAGTTCCATTTCCATTTTTCTTTCCCCAGCTGGACAGCAGAGGATATTTTCTTCCTGTTAGTCTCAAAACAATGCATGCAGCTTTCAGGCAGCTCCTTGACTCCCAGTTCCAAAGCTTAGTCCAGTCCTAGTTATGAATAGTGAAAGTGCTGTCCAGATGTAGCTCAGGAAAGGGTTAGAGTAGGGCTGACCCACGGTGCCTTGTAACTTTTGGAGAGCTTTTGTTTTACTAGAGCCGGCAACATTGAACGAATCTGCCTTCCAGCCTCTGTGGCGGACAGGCTCTAAATGCTGTTCCTATCTAAGTTCCATAGCTGTCTTCCCACTTGTCCAAGGGTGACCGGTGAGCCTTGTAGCTTCTTGCTGCTCTTAACAGACTAGGACAGCAAAAGAGGCTGTGCCTTCCTTCCCCACACCACCATGTGTCCAGCTACTAGCCATCTGCAGGCCACGGTATTTGTAAAGGAACTGTACCCCTCTTTGTGAGTGCTGGGGTCTTCTCCCCATCTACCCAGTGTTTCACTCCTGACTGCAGCCTCTGAGTTTTCTATGGATCCCCTCACCGGTGCCCTCAGAATGAGTTTCTTGATATTGACTATCCCTGTTCCCTCCTCACCAACTGTCCTCCATGCTTCTGTGGCTTGAATTGGCACCAAGCCAAGCCATTTGGGGCTGCAAGTTGATATTCTGGGCCTTTGGCTTCTATTTTCAAAGTGATCGATGTCTGAGTGTACGGCTCTTCCCGTGGCCTGAAGGGAGGAAAGTGTTTTTGCTTAACCAGCTTCCCTGCGATCTGCACCGCCAGCCCAATCACCGGGGGCTCTTCTTGGCTACTGCCCACGCAAGCTGTCAAGTCTCTCATGAGCCCTTGAAACCCAACTCAGCACCGGCCACAACAGCCACATAATTCCTGACTTTGTTCTTCTCCTCCAGTTCAGCATCAACAGCAACAATCAGTTGGCAGAGAAGGTCAGATTGCGCCTTCGATATGAAGAGGCTAAGAGAAGGTAATTGGGCTGGGGCTAGGGGCGGGATGTTTCCAAAAATAATAACTACTATTGTAGAATGACTGCTCTGTGCTTAGCTTTTCACACACTTAGTCTTCTTTAATCCTCACAAAGATTATGAAGATAGTTATTATAATCTTTATATTTTCATCCTCTCTGAAATTCAGAGAGGAAATGACTCACCCAGGACACTTCAAAAGATAGAGAGTGAAACTATGCTTTGAACCCAGATCTGTTTAACCTCAAAGCCGAGTTATCTTCCCAATTGCCTGTCTTGATTTCTGCAACCAAGGCTTTCCCATGATCCTGTAAGCATTTTGGTTTGAAGGAGTACAACTGGAGTTTCAGCAACAGGCTAAAAAGATTATGGACACTACCCACTTCAGTGTCTCCTGCATAGCTGGGAGCAAGCTGGGCTTTTAAGCAGTGTAGACCTCTGGGATTTAAAATGGTCTGTGGCTTCACAGAATCCTAAGCAATCAGGTTCCACTACCACAAGTAAAATCAAAATAATAATCAAAGCTGACATTTTTAGAGCATCTGTTATAGGCCTAAACAGCTTTTTTTTTTTTAATTACTTTGTTTTCTTTTTTAGAGACAGGGTCTCGCTATGTTACTCAGGCTGGTCTTGAACTCCTGGCCTTAATTGATCCTCCCACCTCAGCCTCCTGAGTAGCTAGGAATACAGGCACGCACCACTACACTTGGCTGAGATTGTTTATTGTACTAAAACATTTGTACATACATCTTCTCATTTAATTTTAAAAGCAACCTTATAGCACAGGGTCTATCTTATTATCTCCATGTTAGAGAGGAGAAAGGTAAGACCAAGGTATTTCATGACTATTCCAGGTGGTAGAGGCAGAATTTGACAATCTGGCTTCAAGTTCATGATCTTTCTGTACTCTGAGCCAGCGTTATTGGCAAAGAATGCCCTGGGCATTGTGGTGTGGATGGGAGCCAGGCACATCTCATCCATTCCTTCCTAGACTAAGTTGCCTGGCCTGTGGACCTCGGCCAGGCCAGGTGAAGTATGGCAGTGCCCAGCTCTGCCCCTCTGCCAGCTCTGTGTGAATAGTAGAACTCTTTGCAGAGATGACAGAAATCTGATAGAAACCAGAGAAAGCAAAAAAGGGAATGTATTGTCTTATTTAACTGAAAAGTCCTGAGATACCTAGCTTCAGGCATAGCTGGATCCAGGGACTCATGATGTTACACAGACTCGGTCTGTCTCCTTTTCTTCACCCTGCTTGCCTTTATGTTGGCTTTACCCTCCAGCAGACTTCCCTGTAAAAGTGGCCAGGTAACTCCCAGCAATTCGGAGCTTACACAGTACCAGGTTAGCAATCCCTGCGGAAAGGGGGCCTACCTTTCTCAATAGTTTTAACTAGCCTTGGGTTTGAGACTCCCTGGCATTTTTGGGTGAACCAAGCTTTGTTACAGGACAGTTAGGGGGGGCAAAATTAGGATTCTCTAAAGGTCTAGGCATGCGTCACGTTTCCAGTGCTGGGAAGGGTCAGCTATATGGGAACCAGGTGACTTGAAAGTACAAAAGGAGTGTTTCCCAAAGACAAATTGGAATATTATTAACAAAAGAAGAAGGAATTGAATGCTGGTCAGGTAGAAAAAAACAGATGTCCTATGTACTATTTCAGCTCCCCCAGGCGTCCAGCAAAACAGCAAGACATCTGTATTTGGACAGCCACTTCTTGTCCTCTCTGAAGAGGACCTCTCTGAACCTTGGATCTGTTCCATCCTGCAGGAATGCCTGTCTTAGATGGTCAGTCCTAGAGACACTGAAGGACTGCAATGCTCTCTCTGGAGTTGAGCCATTAGACTTCTCATCACAGAGCTTCCTAGCTCATCTGACTTTATGCAGCCTCTTGCTTCCCCCTCCACCCGAAGCTCATTTTAGTGTAAAGGACAGAGCAGCCTGCTCAATGGGAAAGCAAGCTGCAGGACTTGAAAGAGGGAAGGGAGGTGTCAGTAATGCAAGGAGGGTCTGATCATTGGATGTCAAGTTTTGTCACACATGCGTTTCTGAGAAGAGAGACTAGTTGTTTTTATCAGATTCTTAAAAGGATGTAAGGCCTGAAATTTAAGGAACATTGGCATAGGGAAAGAGAAAGTATATCCAGTAAAGCATCAGTCACTTCCCAATGTCCTGCATATAGTGGAGCCCCTGCCAGGTCTTACCATACCATTTTGTTCTCAAAGTACTGCAGAACAGCAGCTACAAAGTTGTCTCAAAGCCAATCTTGACAGATTACTGTATACATGAATATGAATTTAAATAACTAACTACAGTCAGTCCTCTGTACCCACGGGTTCTGCATCTGCGGATTCAACCAACCAAGGATCAAAAGTATCCAGGAAAAAAAATTAAAAATAATACAAATGTTTAAATATAGTATAACAACTATTTACATAGCATTTACATTGTGTTAGGTATTATAAGTAATCTAGAGATGATTTAAAGTATACAGGAGAGTGCGCATAGGTTATGTGCAAACACTATGCCATTTTATGTAAAGCACTTGAGCATCCATGAATTTTGGTATCTGTGGGAGGTCCTGGAACCAATCCCCTGCAGACACCAAGGGTCAAGTGTATAAGAATTCCTCCTGGGACACTTGGCTGGGGAACAAGCAAATCTAGGTATGTTTTTCTACATGGAATTTTTGCTGCACATCATGGTAAATTTTGTCCCCAGCAGTGTTCTGATAAAATAAGAATTGGGCCACATTGTCTGCAGGTAAGATTGAACTGGGAGTCCAGAGGCCTCTGGTCTCAACAAGTATTGGCCACGTTTATGATTTGCAGTCTCAGGTGTATCATATCCTCCCTGGGCATCTGTCCAACCAGATGAACAACTCCTATCTTACTCACCCTTTAGAGATGGGGTGGCCAGGTTGTGAGAGCTGATGGTACTTCGCAGAGGCCAAGTCCTAAAGGATGATGTCATGATTGTTGTTAGCTATTTGTAGCAGTATTCATTGTTACACTGTGAATCTTATTTTGGCCCAATGATAATAATACCGAAGATCTATATAACACCTGGCAATGTATAAAGGGTGTGTTTATACATTTATCTTAATGCTGTGTTCTCACATAACCCACCCTATAGGTACCATATCATCTCTGCCTTATAGATGAGGATACTGAGTCTTAGAGAAGTTAAGGGATAAAGCTGCCAGCTCTCTCCTTTAACTGATACTTAGTGCTGCAGTATACCAGTCACTGTGCTAGAAGCTTGTGATACCAAAATGATTTCTTGAGAAATGGTCCCTTCCATCAAGAAGGCCAGAGCGAGCTAGGACTCCAACTCCAGGCCTCTGACCCCAAATCCACAGTTGTTCACACAGTGCCACTACCTGTCTCTGAATTGAGAATACGTGGTCAGTAGTTGTAGTCTTAGTGGTCCAGAACTGCCCGTGACTCAGTACTTGCTATGTGCCAGACACCCTTCCCAATCATTCTGATGAATGAGTTTTTCTTATCTTTAAGGCCTAGGGAATTGGCCCAATGTTGCATACCTAATAAGTGGTCACACCAGGTCATAACAACAGTAGCAAGGACTTACTATGTGCCAAGTACTGTGCTTTGCAGGTTACAGATTATATCATAAAACCTTCAACCAAAATGGCATGAGGAAAGAGCTTTTGTTATTCCCTTCAGAGAGATGAGCAACTTGCCCAAGGCCACACAGCCGGTGGTAAGAGGTTAGTGCCTGGTGATGAATCCACATCTCTATTGTACCAGGAACAGGGCAAGGATATTGTCTTGTTCATGTCTGCACCCTATCCCTGCAGAACCTACTTCATTGTTGGCACATGATAGGTACCCACATGTGTTTGTTCAGAAAAAAATAGGTTCCTTGAGATGACATGCTGATCAAAGGAAGACAGTAACTGTCAAAGATTGCTCTGAGATGTCTGTTTCTTCATGGCATCTCCTGTTCCCACAGTGCCATTAGGCACACCAGTCATGCTTGCTTTCTTGGCCCCCAGGATCGCCAACCTGAAGATCCAGCTGGCCAAGCTTGACAGTGAGGCCTGGCCTGGGGTGCTGGACTCAGAGAGGGACCGTCTGATCCTCATCAACGAGAAGGAGGAGCTGCTGAAGGAGATGCGCTTCATCAGCCCCCGCAAGTGGACCCAGGGGGAGGTGGAGCAGCTGGAGATGGCCCGGAAGCGGCTGGAAAAGGACCTGCAGGCAGCCCGGGACACCCAGAGCAAGGCGCTGACAGAGAGGTGGGGCTGGGGCCCCAGGGTGTGTAGGACCCTTCTCTCACTGGCAGTCTGTCCTCGGTCCCCAGATGGAGGAAGAACGAGGGGGCTCTGGGCCCCTGGGCTCCACCCTGAGCACGTTCAGTTCAGAGATCTCTCAGATTGCTGACATAGGAAATCAGGAAAGATGATTCGCCATCCAGTGCGCCAGCTACCCTGGTACTTTGCTTGGTGAATCATGCTACCAAAAAGTCTGCTTAGGTGCAGGTGTTCAAAAATGTATCTTCTGACTCAATTAAGCCACATAACTCTACATAATTTAAAGCAGTCATTTTCCAACTTTTTGACAGTGATGCACATTTTATACTGTGACCTGATACAAGGTTCACAAAATAGTGCATGCTCTTTCTACCTGTGATGGTCCTCTGATGTTTTCTCTCTTCTGCTGCATTTTGTTTCATGCAGTTCGTGACTCACCAAATTGATTTCACCCCATGCTAAGTAAGGGGTTGCAGTTTGCAGTTTGAAAAACACTGGTCTGGATGGGGGTTGCAAACTGGCATGCTTATAGGAGCCAAGCAGGTCACAGAAATGCTGGAGACCCACCTGGCAGTGGTCTGTGTCAGACCAGAGTGCACAGACCCCACTGGTCTAAAGCAGGTGCTGTCTCTCTGTTCCAGCAAATGGGAGTGCAGGCCTCAGGCTGCCAGAGCTGCCTGTACTTCAAACAAAAGAGTCGTTCAGATTTTTTATTTTTAAATATTGGGACCTAATCCAGAAGTTTTTTTAAAAATATGCAAATCAGCCTCATCTATGGGCCTGATATAACCTAGAAGCCACTGGTTTATATTCTATAATTTAGACCTTATTATAGACATTGTCTTTGTTTATTTCCTTCAGTGTTCCCACCAACCTCCTCACCCACATTGCACCAAATGCAACACTGCGTTCACCATAGGCTTTACAAAGCTCTCCAGCTTCGTGTTCATTCATTCATTCTGTTCATCAGCCAATGTTTACGCATTCATTTGAGAAACCTTTTGCTGCACAGATTGTGTGTGCAAGGCAATTTGGGAGATTCAGAAATTAACAAGACATGGTCCCTGCCCCATGACCTTTAAATCTATTCTAGTTATTTTCACCATTTTTTGGCAGGAGCCTTTATTCAGCAAGGTCCCTGCCGGTAAGGAGCTTAGAAGTGAAGCTAGTGATTTTCAAGTGTGTGTGTGGTATATATGGTGTGTGTGTGTTTGGAATATCAGCAAAGGAATTCCTTTTTCTGGTGAAATCAGAGGCAGAGGCCCAGTCTATGAAGCAAGTAAACGTGCCTACTGCCTCAGTGGAAGCAGTCGGGAGTCCTAGAGATGCTGTCTGTGCTCACTGTGTCACCCCATCATGGGTCTTCCAGGGAACCTTCGCGCTCCAAGGCACCCAGCTTGCAGTACCATCCTAGCAAATTGAGCAGGCCCCACTTGCACATGGCATGGTGCCAGGTGGATCAGGTTCCCCAAGTTCTTGCCTGGCCTCCCATGGCTTCAGAGACCCCCTTGACTCGTCGATGGTAGGAATCTCTCCGCACTAGTTGCTTAGTCAGAACTGCTAGCAGTGATGTCTAAAGCATATCCATTTCCTCTCTTCCATTCTTCATTGGCAGCAGCAGCTGATTAGCCCTGATCCACCACCAGTTGGTGGGAGAAGGAGAAGGACAGAGCTTGAATAATTGGTGTTCTGCAGCCCTTGGAAACACCTTGCTAGAAGTCTTCTTTAGCACCACGACTCCATTCTGCTTTCTCTGGGATTTTGCACTTTGGGGATAAGGCCTGTGTCTATATGCCCCCATGCCTTTAGTGTTCGTTGAAAGAATAAATGGTTAGCTGGCCTGGGCAGACCCTTACTAGGCCTCTGTGTATATCTCCTGGTCTTTATACCCATTCCCTGGGTCCCTCACTTGCTCCCAGACCCTGTAATTGCCACTGGGAAGCCCTTAGCTATTCATCATCTCCACAGCCAGCAGCTGAAGAGAAGACTCATGGCAGCTTCACTCCTTGTTGGGTCAAAAGCAACACACTTCTCACTTGCTGACCTTGAGCAAGTCATTGACCAATTTGGGTTTCACTTGCATAATAGGGAAGAAACAGGATACATTAAGTCTCACTTAACATTTGTTAGTAGGTTCTTGGAAAACTGTGACTTTAAGCAAAACTACATACAATGAAACCAATTTTTTTCCATCAACTTTATGTTTTATTTTTATTTTTTTCAAGATGGAGTCTTGCCCTGTCACCCAGGCTGGAGCACAGTGGCACGATCTCGGCTTACTGCAACTTCCGCCTTCCAAGTTCAAGCAATTCTCCTGCCTCAGCCTCCCGAGTAGCTGGGATTACAAGTGTGCACCACCACACCCAGCTAATTTTTGTATTTTAGTAGAGATGCGGTTTCACCATGTTGGCCAGGCTGGTCTCAAACTCCTGACCTCAGGTGATCCACCTGCCTCGGCCTCCCAAAGTGCTGAGATTACAGGCGTGACCCTCTGCACCCAGCTCCATCAACTTTATTAAAAAATGACATTACTTGAGAATTTGATGTACATCATTTTGCTTAAAGTTGCAGTTAGCAAGAACCTATCTACAATGTTGAGGATTTACTGTAATTACATTAAATACATATATAGTCTGAAGGCAGGCAGTTAGACCAGGCTGTGAATTGAGGTTCTTCCCTTCTGTAAAATCGTTGGTTTCTTGAAACTCAAACTGGAGGCTCTTAGGGACCCCTAGGATATACCACATGTAAAAGCTCCTGTCCTGTGCCAGACAGTAGCCTATATAATCTCATTTAAACCTCCCAGGAACCCTGAGGTTAATCCCCATTTTAAAAATGAGGAAACTGAGGCTCACCCGAGATCCCTAAGTGCCAGAGCTGGTATTAGAAGACCACAAGTTTGCTAGCCCCAGAGGCTGTGCTCACTTTAGGATGCTCGCCACTCAGAAGGCCTTCTGTTATTGCCTTCAACCCCATCTTTCAAAGGTCTGTTGGCTCCTCAGGAGCAGTGAGTTCACATAGCTAGTACAGGGAGGCCAGAACCTCCACTCCTCTGCAGCTGCTGAGCGGGCAGCTTGGAGGGCCTGGTAGGAGGGTGCTTGGGGCAAATGCAGTGGTAGGGAAGCTGGAGGGCATGCAGGCAGGCAGCCATGTGTGCCCTAAGAGGAGTCTAAGGAGGAGGCCCACAGGAATGGGGTACCATGCTCATGGCTGTGGGTCTCCCACATTGGGGAGACGGGAAAGCCGCCCCAGCTGTCTTTGTGTCTGCAGCTGTTTCCTTCCAGCTCCATGTCAGTCTGTCTGTGTTCATCCTTCTGACTCTGGTATTCTGTTTCCCTTCTGTCTTTGTTTCTCATGTGTGTGTATCTTTATTTTTAGTGTCTCTGTTTCTCTCTCTCTGTCTCCCCTCGCTCCTCTTTCTCTATTCTGTCTCTCTCAAAATGGGATTATTATGCTCCTCATCTTCACACAACAGCCTCGCGTTCAAGGTGCCTTTGAGGACAGGAATAGACACATCCAGGAGAGGCTGACTGCAGGACCTGCCAAACCCCGCTCACAAATCAGTCAGACTCACAGGCATCCGAACAAACCTCATCCTACCCTCTGCCTCCCCCTCCTTCCCGAGGGCCTTCCCCACTGCTCCCCAGAGTTGGTGTGCAGTCATGCAGGATACTCGTTAGCGCACAGGCTCCCTGGCCCCACCCCAGGGACCGATTCTTCCGGCCTGAGATGCAGCCCAGGTTCTTACATTTTTAACCAGCACCCAAGGTGCTGAGCTACAGCTTGTGGGGACTCCAGCCCCACCTTCTGGATCCTCTGCCGGCCTCCATGCTTGATGCGTTCTTGGCCTCCCAGCATGTGCCAGGCATCACACACATGTGCCATCTATCCTGCAAAACCCAATGCCACTGGGAGGTGGCCTCAGCGCCTGTGCATTGCTAGCAGTAGCTAGCCCCTAATGCCAGGACGTCATGGCAGCCCAACTCCGAGACCCCTCATCATCCTCTTGAGGCTTCACTGGGGACCCACATTTACTCCCAGCACACACCTCTGTGGCTTTTCTCCCACAGAGAAGAGGAAAACCAAGGTAAAAATGGTGAGCGCCAGCTGCTCCTTGATCCTGGACCTCAACTGTTCCTGAGCTTTCCTTTTATATTGGGTCAAGAGATTCCACAGCCTTGTTCATTCTGTTGAAAGTCAAGGATTTTGTTTATTATGGGTTCCGTCTGCCAACCCACTGTGCACCCCCACCCCAGCCTCAGGCAGGACTCTAGAAGAACAGTGCCAGGGATTGAGCTGACCAAGAACCATGCCAAGACCACTCTGCCTGCTGCTCCTGTTGCCTCTTCTGTAATTTCACAGATTTAGTTGCCCAATAACAAGCCCAACCCACCGCTCAACACTTTTCCGTTGTGTCTAGAGCAAGCTCTGGTCTTTACTGCAGGACATGTGCTGGGGGCCTGGATATGTGGGTAGAGGGATGGCATGACTTGGCTTTTCCATGGAAGTGAGCCCTTTCTCCCAGGCCCCAGGCTGGGTTAGCTGTATCCTAGGTTCACTCCCCAGTCCAGGGACCAACGAGTCAGTCATCCCCTCTTCAGCAGGTTGACATGAGGGGATGGAGGCCAACCGTGGAACACATCTGTCCATGGAAGGTACAATAACATGCAGGTCTTTCAGCAGAGCTCATAAATTCTGCCTGCTTCATCTGGAGAATAAGTCATCCATTCAGCAAATATTGAGCATGTCTACATGGTGGGCACTGTGCTGGGTGGTAGGTGCTGGGTGAGCAAGACACAGCCTCTGCCTCTCTGCCATCCCCGTACAGTGCAGCAACTTGCAAAACTTGGTGTGCCTAAAGATCACCTGGGAGGCTTAATGAAAAGAGAGATTTCTGGGCCCTACCCCTGGGCTTTTTGATTCAGCAGGTCAAAGTAGGGCCCAGGAATGTGCATTTCAATAAGCACTCCCCACTTTCTGATGCAGGTAGTCTGTGGGCCACAGGCTGAGAAAGACTAGTCTAGTAGACACACGAGAGCAGCCCAGGTCATGAGTTTGTGAGGGCACAGGCTTGCTTGATAGGGCCCTTTATTTTGTAGTGGGCCCACTCCAGGGATTGGAGAGCCATTCCAGGGGCAAAGACACACCCTGGAGTCCACCCAAGCTGCCCTCCATGGGGTGTTCAGGAGAGGTCAGGGCTGAGATATGGTCCTAAAGCCAAAGGTCTCTTCCAAACACAAGGATTTGTCTCCAGGGAGATAGTTTACTGAATTGGGCTTTGGCGTCAGGCATGCCTGGGTGAAAATCTTTGCTTCCAGTTCTGTGACATTCCATCACATCCACTAACTTCTCCCGACTCTCTGGTCCCATTCTCTCCATCTCTTTTGCTGACTGTTGCCAGTTCATCCAACCTCGGAATGTTGTGTGTACTCAGAGCTTGGTCCTAGGCCGTCCCTTGTTTTTGCTTCTGTATTTTGCCCTAAGATGGTGCGTGAGTCTACTAGGGCTGCCGTAACAACGTACCACAGACTGACTGGGTGACTTAAACAGTGGACATTTATTTTCTCACAGTCTGGAAGCTAAAAGTCCAAGATCAGATGTCAGCGGGGTTGCTTTCTTCTGAGGTCTCTTCCCTTGGCTTGTAGATGGCCTTCTCCTCCCTCCGTTTCACATGGTCTTCCCCCGTGCCTGTGCCCTAATCTGGTCTTAGAAGGACACCAGTCATACTGGATTAGAGTCTGCCCTACTGACCTCATTTTACCTTAATTACTTCTTAAAAGCCCTATCTCCAAATACAATCACATTTGGAGGTACTGCTGCTTAGGACTTCGATGTAGGATTTCGGGGGACAAAAATCAAGCCAGAACAGATGGTAATCTCATTCAGGTGGTGATCCATCTGATAGGAATCCCCCCACCCCGACCTTTATGGCAGCCTGCCTGTTCAGTATTCATACCCACATATCCATAATACAGCTCTTCTCTTCCCCCGGGTTCTCCTGCCTCAGCCTTCTCCTCTTAGCAGATGCCATCTGCAGGGCCACTTGGCAGCCCGTAGCAGTAACCACACAGTCTTCCACATTTACTCCCTCAGCCTCACCCGCTCCTGCAGCCCAGGCACTGTCTCTGTCTCTGCATTGCTCAAGCCTCCACCATCTCAGTTACACCTCACAGCCACCCTCCCCGCCTTAAGTCTTCAGCCTCCTGCCCATTGTCCTCCCCGCAGTCATGGTGACCTCAAGATGATAAGGTCTCTGCTAAGGCCCCTGCTTGGAATGTTCTTTCCTCCTGCACTTTTCCTAGCCAACTGCTGTCCATTATCCATCCTTAAATTTCTCTACTAGTCAGGAATCTAACTGCTGCAAGAAACAGCCCCCAAAGTCTCTGTGGCTTCACGCAACAGGTTTATTTCTTGTTCATATAATGTCTAATTAGGTATGTCCAGTTAACAGGCAGCCTTCCATGTGGTCATTCAGGAACTCAGGCTCTTTCCATCTGTGACACCTCCCCTTTGAGTCCGCAAGAGTCCATGCAAGAGACAGTGAAGAAGACACACCCATTTAACTACTAGTGCTCACATCCCATTGGCCAGAACTTGGTCATACGCCCTGCCCACCCGGCCACAGGGAAGGCTGGGAAAATGGTCGAGGGACAGGGCAGGGTACACACCACCAGTCTCAGCCACAGAGTCACTTGGCTGGAAGAGGCTCACCTGCCAGTTCAAATTGGGCCTCTCTTTTTGTGTTCTTTTCTACCATTTGTACTTTTTGTTCATGGACCTTGTCACACACTGTGTTAATTAGGTATTTGAGTATTTCTTTAATATCAGTTCTCCCCAGTAGAATGTAAGCCCCATAAGAACAGAAACAAGTCCTACGGTGCTCACTCACTACTTTATCCCCAGTGCCACAGGCAGGGTCCAGTACAAAATGGGCACTCAGTAAATATGAGCTGAAAGATGGAGGAAGGAAGAAAAGGAGGGTATGGTTGGGTGAAATCCTATTTCTGCCACTAATTCCACAGCTTTAGGTAAATTATACAACTCTAAGGGCCTCGATATCCTCGTATGTAAAGTGGTAAAAATCATTCTTACTATGAAGCATTATTGTGTGACTGAATTAAGGCAGTGTCCTAAGGTTCCTAGCAGAGTGCCTGATATATATATATATATAGTGGGTGAGTGATATTGCAGTTATCATAGGATTATAATGTATGTGGAAGCTCTAGCTCCCCGGATGCCTTGGTCAAATGCTTGTGGAAAGTTCTTGTGCCTGTGGGTCTGGGTGTACATGGGTAAGAGTGCATGCCTGTGCTTCCTTTCGGGGCATCCCTCTCATGCTTTCTCTCCCTCCAGGTTAAAGTTAAACAGTAAGAGGAACCAGCTTGTGAGAGAACTGGAAGAAGCCACTCGGCAGGTGGCAACTCTGCACTCCCAGCTGAAAAGGTAAGTGGTAGGCAGTGAGGCCACTGCTCCCCTGGGCATGGCCAGACATGGGTGTCCCCAGTGTCCCAGCCCAGGCTCTACCCTTCACTTGTCCTCTGTGGCTTGAGAGTGGATGTTTAGAAGCACAGCAAGTGGATTGTCAGCAGACTCGGGCATGGCCTGGTGTGGCTAGGAATAGGAGTCTTGACCTCTCCAGACTGATAGCACAAAGAAGACCCCAGGCAGGTAGTAGGTAGTCTTAGGAGACTCGACTGGGTGTCATGGTTCACACCTGTAATCCTAGCACTTTGGGAGGCCAAGGTGGGTAGATCGCTTGAGCTTAGGAGTTTGAAACCAGCCTGGGAAACATGGCGAAACCCCATCTCTACTAAAAATACAAAATTAGCTGGGTGTGTTGGTGCTTGCCTGTGGTCCCAGCTACTCTGA
Organism: Pongo pygmaeus; assembly: GCF_028885625.2. Taxonomy (NCBI): domain Eukaryota; kingdom Metazoa; phylum Chordata; class Mammalia; order Primates; family Hominidae; genus Pongo; species Pongo pygmaeus. Next base: position 173,438,213 of record NC_072377.2, read on the forward strand.
AGGCTGAGGTGGGAGGATGACTTGAGCCCGGTTGGAGGCTTACCGTGAGCCGAGATCGTGCTACTGCACTCCAGCCTGGATGATAGAGCCAGACCTTGTCTCCAAAAAGAAAAAAAAAAAAGCCTTAGGAAACTCACACTGCCACCTACCTGTACAACACAGAGAAAGTAGCCTCAGACCTGGGCCTCCATGAACAACAGTGCGTCAGTGGAATTTAATAACAACATTTTGTTCCATTAGATTTTTTTCTAATGGTGGCCTTCTCTTTGTAGTAAGTGATACTGCTTTTCAAATTACACTTAGGATGTAAAGTTTCCTTTTAATATAGATGTTTTAAAGTATTAAAACAGTGAGTTGGGGCAGGTGTGGTGGCTCACGCCTGTAATCCTACCACTTTGGGAGGCCGACAGAGGCGGATTGCCTGAGCTCAGGAGTTCAAGACTAGCCTGGGCAACATGGTGAAACCCCGTCTCTACTAAAATACAAAAAATTAGCCAGGCGTGGTGGCAGGCACCTGTAGTCCCAGCTATTTGAGAGGCTGAGGCAGGAGAATTGCTTAAACCCAGGAGGTGGAGGTTGCAGTGAGCCAAGATCATGCCACTGCACTCCAGCCTGGCGACAGAGCAAAACTCCATCTCCAAAAAAAAAAAAAAAACACAGTGAGTTGATTTCAAGAAAGCTATGAAGAAATCTTTATTACATAATGGATTCAACTATGAAAAAATATCATACAAACGCAATGTAGCCAATTGGAGCTTTGGGAAACAGATTTAGAGGAAAAAGTAGACTTTTAAGGCAGCTATAACTTGAGTCCAAAGCCCAGCTCTGCCATGTCTTGATTATGTGGCCTTCTTGCGGTATCAGTTTTCCATGAAGTGAGGGTGAAGGGTCTACCCTAGAGATTGCCAAGCAATTCTAGTGAGGTCATGGTACTTTCCAGAGCTCAGCAGAAGGTCTCAGGGGGCCCACTTCACTGTGTGTGTCTCACTGTCCTTCCCCTCCCTGTGTCCCAGTCTCTCAAGCAGCATGCAGTCCCTGTCCTCAGGCAGCAGCCCCGGATCCCTCACGTCCAGCCGGGGCTCCCTGGTTGCATCCAGCCTGGACTCCTCCACTTCAGCCAGCTTCACTGACCTCTGCTATGACCCCTTTGAGCAGCTGGACTCAGAGCTGCAGAGCAAGGTGGAGTTCCTGCTCCTGGAGGGGGCCACCGGCTTCCGGCCCTCGGGCTGCATCACCACCATCCACGAGGATGAGGTGGCCAAGACCCAGAAGGCAGAGGGAGGTGGCCGCTTGCAGGCTCTGCGTTCCCTGTCTGGCACCCCAAAGTCCATGACCTCCCTATCCCCACGTTCCTCTCTCTCCTCCCCCTCCCCACCCTGTTCCCCTCTCATGGCTGACCCCCTTCTGGCTGGTGATGCCTTCCTCAACTCCCTGGAGTTTGAAGACCCGGAGCTGAGTGCCACTCTTTGTGAACTGAGCCTCGGTAACAGCGCCCAGGAAAGATACCGGCTGGAGGAACCAGGAACGGAGGGCAAGCAGCTGGGCCAAGGTAGAGAGCACCATGCCCAGAGGGTGGGAACCAGGAGGAGGGAAAGAGATACTCTGTGCTCAGAACCGCCAGTGATCATTCTAGTTGATATTTACTGACTGCTTCTGTGTGCTGGGTCTTTGTATGGCAAGTATATTTATTCAGTGGATATTTATTAACTCAGTATTTTTGAAGTCCTGTGTGAAGGGTTTTCAGTAGTAGATTCTGTCCTCCAACAGACATTTAGCGCCTTATAAAACTAAATGTCAGATCATCCTGTGCTAATGGATATACATGGATTCATCTATCCATTATTATAGATATGCTGTGTGCCAGGCACTGGGTTGGTCACTAAGGATTCTGTGTTGAAGACAGACAGGGTCCCTGTTCTCATGAAGCTTATGTTCAAATGGAGGCACAGGGAATAAACCTGCAACCAAACAAGCACTACAAAGAAAATAAAACAGGGAATGTGATCCAGCCTTTCTGGTTGGAGGTGGGACTGCCGGGGCAGGTTGGGTTGTGGAAGATGACATTTGAGGGTGTCTTGAATGGTGAGATGGAGCCAGCCTTGGGAAAAGCAAGAGCAAAATCTCTGAGGTCAGAGCAAGGGACTAGAAGGGGAGCCAGGAAGCCATGAGTCAGAGGTAGGGGGTTACCAACGAGGCTGGAGAACTAGGCAAGAGTCCAGATCCTGAAAGGCCTGGTGGGCTGTGCTAAGGAGTTTGGATTTTATCCTAATTGCACTGGGGATCCATGTGACCGTTTGAAGCCAGGAATGATATGATCTGACTCCCATTCTGCATGGGGTCAGAAAGAACATTTTGGTGTTGGTTGGAATTTAAGTTGGAATCTTCAAAATAGAAGATGATGCTGACATTGACAGCTAAGATTTATTAGGAGAAAACCTTTTTATCTTTAGCAGCAACCACATAATAAATCATAATAGTTAACTTTTATTGGGGATATATTATGAGTTGGGCAATGTGCTTGATATATGGTGAAATCAGTTATTTCTATTCTGTCCATTTCACTGATGAGGAATTGGAGATTCGGAGAGGTGATGTCACCTGCCTTGGGTCACCCAGCCAACAAGTGAGGAAGCAGGGATAGGAACCTGAGTCTTGCTGGCCCCGGAACCCAACCCCCTTATTGTCATGCCTTAGGCTGGGAGGCAGTTCAGCATGCACATTCATGCCAACTCCTGGTGCTTGGGGCCCCACGAACCCCATCTGGCTCTGGGTGTGAAGGTCAGGACGGAGTAGGATGCTCAGTAAACTCACCTGGGCCTCCTTGGCTTTCCTGGCCACAGTACTAATAGCTCACAATAATCATAGCTATGCTATATAGCGTACAGGTGTTTAGGATTCAGGTCCTTCTCTGTATATTTACTCATTTAAGCCTCACAACACCTCTGGGAAGTGTGTGCTATTTTTAATCTCCTTTTTTTTTTTTTGAGATGGAGTCTCACTCTGTCACCCAGGCTGGAGTGCAGTGGTGCCATCCTGGCTCACTGCAACCTCCACCTCCTGGGTTCAAGCAATTATCCTGCGTCAGCCTCCCGAGTAGCTGGAATTACAGGTGCACATCACCATGCCTGGCTAATTTTTTTTTTTTTTTTTTTTTTTTTTTTTTGTATTTTTAGTAGAGGCGGGCTTTCACCATGTTGGCCAGGCTGGTCTCGAACTCCTGACCTCAGTGGATCCACCCACCTTGGCCTCCCAAAGTGCTGGGATTACAGGCGTGAACCACCAAGTCCAGCCCCTTTTATCCCCATCTTAAAGATGGAAAAAGTGAGGCACAGTGAGGTTAAAAGACTTGTCTGAGGTTAGTCCCACAGAGTGAAATGGCAAGACCAGGACTGGCACAAGGACCACCTGCTCAGAACCCACACTGTTATCCATGTGCCGGGTTCTGTCTACAAAAAGCTCGTGCTCCTGGCTCCAGGTGAGGCCAGCTAGAAGCAGCCAGACCTATATCAGCCCTGTGGCTCCAGGCATGGGCAGGAGTGCTGCTGCTGTGCCCAGAATTATCCATGTGTGTACAAGGGCCAGTGGGAGCATGGTAGGGAAATGAGGTTTCCTTGTTAACAAAAGGCTTTGAGTGCCAGTGGTTTCCTTAGAAGAGGAGCTGAGAGATCCCTGGGTATCCCTCATCAGGAAGGGAGCCTTGCTGAGTGTTCTCAAAATAAAAGCAAGCGCCCTACTATAGCAGGTGGCAAGCCTCAGAAAATTGTTCCCTGGAGAGGAGGGGGTGCAGGTGGAACCTCTAACAAGGCTCAAGGAGCGTGCCTCTGATGGCAATATTAAGCCAAGTCAAGACACTCAGACCCCAGCTACGTCCTGTGAAGTGACCCCCTCCTCTCCCCTCCCCAACAGTGTCCTTGGGGCTTGTGGGCCTCAGACAGCACATTAGGCTGGGCACACACAGCTCTCGGGATGGCATTTCCTTCGTGCCATCTCCAGAAGCCTTCCCTGCAGTGAGCAATGCCAGGCAGAGCTCAGACGCTAAGCAGGTTATGTGATTAGTGCCGCTGTTCAGTCAGCAGACAAATTAATCTCCTTAAGTGGTTTAGTGGAGGGTGGAGATGTGTGGGTCTGAAAGCAGGAGGTCTCCGCGGGCTCAGCAGGCATGGGACACAGGCTTAGCTTCCCCATCGCCAGCACTTGCAGTCTCCCAGACCTGCCTTGTCACCCATTGCCGTCCCCAGCCTGCCATGCCCTGGACTCTGTGCCCCTCAATGCTGTGAGCCCTTGCCCTTCTCCAGTTTGTCCGCAGGTGCTCAGAAGTGTTAGCTGTGAGGTTGTAAGATCTGGATCTGGCCTTCCGTGCCACAAGGAGGTCAGGAACTGTCTTATTCATCTTTGTAGTGCTGAACATGGCAATGGGCCTGGCACATCGTGAGTGTTCATTACTTGGCCAAGGAAGGAATGTGCAGCACGTGTTGAGTGCTTAGTTATGAGCCTCAGATCAGACTTTCAAGGGCCCCTGTTAAGGGTAGGGAAGAGGAGGAGCTGAATTCGGAGTGGAAAGGGATAGACAGTGGAAGAACGGGTGCTTAATCTCTCCCTTCTCTGTCCTGAGGGTCCAGGGGCTATTATTTTGCCCCAGGTGGGTAGGGATGGCTCTGTTAGGTTGGTGCAAAAGTAATTGTGGTTTTTGCCATTGAAAGTATGGATATCTACAGTGATAGGAACAGTAGTGGCAATAAGGATAGTTGTAATGAGTTTTGCAGAGCACTATGCCTGTCTGCACTAATCTGTATATTAAGGACTTCCCTTATAATGTCTCGCTGAGTCCTCTCAACAGCCCCATAAGTAGGTATTATTATCCAAGTTTTGCAGATGAGGCATCTGGGGCTCAACAGGATTAAGTCAGTATCTCAAGGTCATGAAGCAGTGAGTGGTGGAACCGGATTTGAATCCAGGCAGTTCGACTCCAGAGCTTGGGATGGTAAAACACAAAATCACATGTGACTCCTTCCATCACCCTAAAGCAAACTTTTTTCAAATTTTTTTTGCTTAAGCATTTAGAGGTGGTTGGAATTTGGTGGAACCGTCTTTCATTCATAGAGAGTGTATCAAAATTGGGAGCTCAGGCTCCCAAAATCCCAAAGTGTTGGGAGTACAGTGGCTCATGCCTGTAATCCCAACAGTTTGGAAGGCCAAAGCAGGCAGATCACTTAAGACCAGGAGTTCAAGACCAGCCTGGGCAATATGGCAAAACCCCATCTCTACAACAAAATAATAATAATTCAAAAATTAGCTGGGTATGGTGGCACATGCCTGTAGTTCCAGTACTTGGGAGGCGGAGGTGGGAGGATCACCAGAACCCGGAGTGGTCGAGGCTGCAGTGAGCCATGATTGTGCCACTGCACTCCAGCCTGGATGAGTGAGACCCTGCCTCAAAAACAAAACAAAATTGGGAGTTGCAAAGGCAGTTTCCTGGTTCCTGAACCTGCGTTTCCATTTTCCTTCCCTAGCTGTGAATACGGCCCAGGGGTGTGGCCTGAAAGTGGCCTGTGTCTCAGCCGCCGTATCGGATGAGTCAGTGGCTGGAGACAGTGGTGTGTACGAGGCTTCCGTGCAGAGGTAGGTGTCTGGGTGCTGGCTCTCTCTGTGGCCCTGTAAGCCATGAACTCTGAATATCCAGAGCCTAGGCCTGTGGAGTGGCTTAGGTTTTGGCCCCCACAGTGTGTGGCAGGAGCCCCAAGAGGGAGTGACCCCACCTTCCTCTTGGCAGCCCAAGGCACAGACAGCATAACTTTTCCTGGGGTTAGAGATGCTTTAGGTTTGGGGGAGTGCTAGTTCTGTGGTAGCTACGAAAAAGGTATATGGCTAAGGAGCAAGCGCTAGAGAAAGGGAAGGCCCCTTAAGAGAGGAGTCTAAGCTGGGCATAGTGGTGTGAGTCTGTAATCCCAGCTACTTGGGAGGCTTCAGTGGGTGGATCACTTGACACAAGGAGTTCGAGACCAGCCTGGGCAACATAGTGAGCCCCCATCTCTCAAAAAAAAATTTTTAATTAAAATTTAAAAAAAGGACCTGGAGGGAAGCTGAGCAAACCCCAACTTTCCTTCCTGGGGATGTAACCTCAGCCTTCCAGAATAGTTTGTTCAGGGAAGCCTAACTCCTCCTCCCCTGTTGCCTTTCAGACTGGGTGCTTCAGAAGCTGCTGCATTTGACAGTGACGAATCCGAAGCAGTGGGTGCAACCCGAATTCAGATTGCCCTGAAGTAAGTGACAAGGACAAGGAGGACAGAAGGAACGGTCTGTGTGGGGTCCCTTCTTCATCCACAGCATTCCCCAGCATTTACCTTCACAGCCTCCCAGCGTAGAAGGCAGCACCAGCAGGACCTGCTGGCCATTGCAGCTTCTTAACTGAAGGGATGCTGATTCGTTCCTCACCTCCCAGCCGTCCGCTTTACAGATAAAAGAAATGAGGTTTTAAAAGACCTTATGACTTGGCCCAACTCACTGAGCTGGCTGGTAGCAGAGCCAGGACCGGGACTGAGACCTCCTGCCTCTCAGTGTGTTTGTTCGTTGTTGCTATGGCTTTTGTCTTTCCATCCCATCTAGGTTTCATTGATCTGGACGGAAGTTGATCACTGGGGGCTGCAGCCCAGATTGGGTCAATACACACATGGTTGTTCTTTTTGTTTTCTTTTGTTGGGCGATGATATGATCTCAATTTTTTTTTTTTTTTTTTTTTTTTTTGAGACAGGGTCTCACCTGTCACCCAGGCTGGAGTGCAGTGGTGCGATCTTAGCTTGCTGCAACCTCTGCCTCCTGGGTTCAAGCGATTCTCCTGCCTCAGCCTCCCAAGTAGCTGGGATTACAGGTGTGTGCCACCACACCCAGCTGACTTATGTATTTTTAATAGAGATGGAGTTTCACCATGTTGGCCAGGCTAGTCTCAAACTCCTGGCCTCAAATGATCTGCCCGCCTCGGCCTCCCAAAGTGCTGAGATTACAGGCATGAGCCACCACGCCTGGCCTTCAATATTTTTTAATAGGAATTAGTTGACAACATTTCCATATCATGAAATTTCGCCCATACTTATGGGTTCTTTTTAAAAATTCAGACAACTGGCTAGGCGCGGTGGCTCACACCTATAATCCTGACACTTTGGGAGGCTGAGGCAGAGGGATCACTTGATTCCAGGAGTTCAGGACCAGCCCAGGCAACATGATTAAACCCCATCTCTACTAAAAATACAAAAAATTAGCTGGGTGTGGTGGTGAACACTTGTAGTCCTAGCTACTTGGGAGGCTGAGGTGGGAGGATCACCTGAGCCTGGGAGGTCAAGGCTACCGTGAGCCCTGATCATGCCACTGCACTCAACCTGGATGACAGACTGAGACCCTGTTTCAAAACAAAAAAAAATTTTTTAAACAATTGGCAGCTCTAGCTCTACATCCCTGCATGGCAGCAAAGCACTGGGCCTGTGCTCTTGAGCTCACCGTAGTCCCCAGGGCAGCCAACAGCCACGTCCTGTGACTTTTAACAGAGAGAAGGAATGAGAGAGATGAGTGTGTTACTAATAGGTACTTCATATGCCCCTTTTCATTTCAGGTATGATGAGAAGAATAAGCAATTTGCAATATTAATCATCCAGCTGAGTAACCTTTCTGCTCTGTTGCAGCAACAAGACCAGAAAGTGTGAGTATGTAGCTGGATGGGTGTATTTCATACTCTCACCTTCTGGAGGTCACTTTTCTGCCCTGTCCTAATCCAGTTATGGGCCTTGTCAAGGCACTGTGGATTTGTACTGCATATGACTGTGATGCTAAATGTCAGTGCTGTGCATGTGAATACAGGCACAATGGCAAACACACCAACTGTAAAGACAAGCACTCTCTAGATGACTGTGTGAATTCCTGCCCCATTACATGCTGAGCACCTGCTGCATGCCAGCTCTAGGAATGAGGTGGTGAGCAGATCCTTCCTGGGCCCTACCCTCCTGGACTTTGAGCCTCGTGGAGAAGAATTGTCACAGTCTGTTTTATCTTCTCCTAAGCTCAAGTGTTTCTTGCAGAGAGAGATAGATCTTCTGTTTCCAAGAGTCAACACCAGTCACTGTGCTTCTCTTCGAGGGGTGTGACTGCATGTTACCTTGATGCTGATAGGATGCAAACACCTGCTCTGTCTGCATGTGGGCTCCTCCCATGGTAGATGGGTTTGTCCTTTATTGCACTCATCTGCCTCCAAATTTTCTCCGATTGTAAGGCCTGGAGGGTGGCAACAGAAGCCTATGTGTCTGTGGTCTACACTCAGCCAGCCTGTGAGGGTGGCACTTGTGGGAAGAAGAAAGGGCAGGAAGGCGGACAAAACGGAAGGAAGACAAGATGGGATACTTGGGTCAATTTCAGTCTTCTGCCCACACAGACGGTGCCAGGCTGAATAGCCTCCTCCATAGCTCACTGGTACTCATGCAGGGGCATCTGTGGGATAATGCCTAGAAGTGAAGGGTCTGGACTAAAGGACAAATGCATCTGGAATTTTGTTCGATTTGTCAAAGTTCCTTCCAGTGTATAGGGGCCTGATTCCCCAGATTCCTCACTTCTACAAACTCTCATCCACTGTTGTTTGCTTAGGGATTTCAGCAGCTGTTTAGTCCAACAGTTTATCCCTAGACATGGGCTGACCCAAGATTTCCTGCGGTTCTTTCTCCCTCTAGGAATATCCGCGTGGCTGTCCTTCCTTGCTCTGAAAGCACTACCTGCCTGTTCCGGACCCGGCCCCTGGATGCCTCAGACACTCTAGTGTTCAATGAGGTGTTCTGGGTATCCATGTCCTATCCAGCCCTTCACCAGAAGACCTTAAGAGTCGATGTCTGTACCACCGACAGGAGCCATCTGGAAGAGTGCCTGGTAAGGGCCATGTCTGACTGGCTGGCTGGCTGGCTGGCCTTCTGTGTTTATGGGGATTGGTCTACCCTGAGCTTCAGGAAGAAGGCTCAAAGGAGACGCAGGTTGTGCTATCAATTAGGCTCATCTTGGATTCTAGGCAGCGAGGCTTCCACAGGTGAATGTTGTTCTCAGACTTAGAGTGGGAGGGAAGGAGCTCTTTCACGAGAGGAAGAGTAATGGACCTGAAAGTGCCTTTTAAAACTGCCAGAACCTGGAAAGAGCCACATACCGCAGCTTTACTATACAGCATGAGAGATTAGATAAGAAGCACAGACTATGGCTGTGTGTATATCTGTATCCCAACCCTTTGGGAGGCCAAGGCCAGAGGATCACTCAAGTGCAGGAGTTCGAAAGCAGCCTGGGCAACACAGCAAGACCCCATCTCTACAAAAAATAAAATTAGCCAGGCATAGTGGTGCATGCTTGTAGTCCTAGCTACTCTGGAGGTTGAGATGGGAGGATCCCTTGAGCTGCAGTGAGCTGATCATGCCACAGCATTCTGGCCTGGGCAACAGCAGAACCCTGTGTCAAAAAAAAAAAAAAGCACAGAATAATGAAAACAAACACATAGGCATTCACATCCCAGCTTTACCACTTGCTGTATAGCTGGATGACCTTGGGCAAGGGACTTAACATCTCTGATCCTCATTTTTCTTATCCATAAAATGCAAATGATAATGCCTCCATCATGTCCACTAGAAGAATCTTTATAAGGATTGAGATAGCCCCCGTAAAGCACCTATTCAAGTGTCTGATCCACAGTGGGTTCTCGTTGAGTGGGGCCATTGCTAGTCTCCTCCCTGAAACTGACCTCCTCCGGCTTCTATCTCTCACTGCATTGGCAGGAGTCAGGACTGGGGATGAAGTAGCCCAGGTACATTGTGTCCTAAGAGACAGGCAGACCCAAGTGCAGACAGATACTCAGCTTTCCCATCTGTAGAAGGAGGATTTATATAATAGCTAACTCGGGCTTGTGATGTACAAGTGAATTAAAAGAAGTAAAGGGCTTTGTTAACCCTGATGCCATTTAGTGTTAGAGTATTTTAATGATAACTCAACTGTGGGCACAAAGGAGCCCAAGCGTGGGCACTATACCTAGAAGTTCGCTCCACTCATGCTCAGATCTGTCCTGGGAGCTTGTTGTGTCCCCACCCCTGTGTCTGGGGCTGGGGATTCAGTGGGGAACCAAACAGACAAGGCGCCAGCATTGATGGCTTAGATGTAAACAAACTGTGAGGAGGGCCGTGTTGGAAATGGATGGGTTGAAGTGATGGAGGAAAATGTGGGGTACGTGCAAAGGGGAGAAACAAGATGTGTACACCTCTCCAAGCCTCTCCTACCTCCATGTCTGGAAGCTGGAATGTGGAGCCTCTCACTGCCTTCTCGGAGGGCTTGCCCCTTTCTCCTGCTGTAAATCACAGACCTTTGCCCAGAGAAGGGAATCTCTTTGCTCTCCATCCTTGCCTTGATCTGCATGCACTATAAAACCCTTCTCTATCATGGCATTGTGGGGCCACATCCTTGGATTGTGGCCTGGGGCTGTCACTAGGCTTGCCCTTCCAGCTGTGTCTCCTCACAGTCTTCAATACTCAGTCTCAGTTCCCTTATCTGTAAAATCTGGCTCATACTGCCTTCCTGGAGGTGGTTCTCTGAAGACTAAATAAGGCACTGAAGCAGCGCTTCAAACTGTGCCATGCACACAAGTTACCTGGAGCTCTGGCTAAATGCAGATTCTGATTCAGCAAGTCTGGAGCAGAACCTGAGATTCTGCATTTCTAACAAGCTCCCAGGTGAGGCCAATGCTGCTGGTTCCTGGATCACACTTTGTGTAGCAAGAATGTAGAGCAGCAAAGTTTTTGCACTTTGTGCTCACTGGATATCAGTTCCCATCTCTCCTTCTTAGCTGGGTACAACGCAGCATCACTGCCATTGATGTTGTTACTGACAATAATGCAATAGTTAATGCCAGTAGGATGCAGTTTATATGGCAGGCACTGAGTTAAGCTCTTTACGTGCATTATCTGTTTTTTTTTATTTTAGACTGAGTCCCGCTCTCAGTCTCTGGAGTGCAGTGGCGTGATCTCCGTTCACTGAAACCTTCACCTCCCAGATTCAAGCAATTCTCCTGCCTTAGACTGCAGAGTAGCTGGGACTACAGGCGTGCACCACCACACCTGGCTAATTTTTGTATTTTTAGTAGAGGCGGGATTTGCCATGTTGGCCAGGCTGATCTTGAACTCCTGACCTCAAGTGATCCACCTGCCTCTGCCTCCCAAAGTGCTGGGATTACAGGTGTGAGCCACCACCCCCAGCCCATTACCTCTATTGATCCTCACTCCAACCTTGCAAAATAGGTAGCGTATTCCAGTGGAGAAACTGAGGCACAAAGAAGTGAAAGACCTTTCCTATCACAGTTAGGAAAGTGGCAGAAGCCGTATTTGAACCCCAGCAGGTCTACCTCTGAAGTCCACACAGCGCCTCTGTGTTGTCTCTTTGCCAGCACAGGGCTCCCTGGAGCCCAGAGGTGGGGGTGGTGACTTGAAGGGGTTGGCAAGCCTGGGCTCCTCCAGCGAAGCATTCCCTTGGCCCTGGGCATTCCTAAGCGAGAAGAGGCTCAATCCTATTTTCTTCTCCTAATTGGATGCCTTTTATTCCTCCTTCCTAATTGAAGTCTGGTCATTGCTGGTTGCCATGGCAGCAGCCAAAGCGCTCATCTCACTGTGGCTTGTCTCTGCCTGCGGCCAATGGGAAACCTCCTTTCCCGTATACGGTGGGGACATGGAGTGTCAGGCTGTCGTATTCTGGTGGCTGGAGGAGAGGAAGTGAGATGGGAGGAAAAAGGGCCTGTCCGCTCCCATGCAGAGACTCTGGGCAGCAGGGTGTGTGGAATCCCCAGTCTGTTTTCAGCCAGGCAGCAGCAGCATCTGTACTGAGCCGAGTCTATGTGTCTACCAGTGGGCTAAGAACTTCGTGTGCAGTATCTCATTTAATCTTCGCGATGGCCCCAGGAAGATAAGGGATCAAGGCCCAGAAAGGCTAAGTAACCTGCCAGGTCATCCAAGGAGAAAATGGCAAAGCCTGGATTTGAACAGAGACTCCAGCTTCCTTATGTGTAGCCATCTCACCATGCTACTTCTCAGGGGGTTACTATGAGTGTCTCTCATGCCCCCAGACCCAGATTACAGGTTTGGAGGAATACACAGCCCACCTTCCCAATATCGCAGGCAACAGTTCCACCAAATGCCCTGCATGGCATCACAGGGGGCCTGGTTGCCCACTGCTCTACTGCTGAGCTCAATACCACCCAGCCCGGGCTCTCTCGAGCTAGCCTGCTTCTCAGGCCCCACTTACGTCCCATGGTTCACCATTACAACCATTCCCTTGCCTCCTCTCACTTTGGCATACTAACTTGGCAAAACCCAGCCCTGTCAAAGCGAACTCTCCGCCCCCTCCTCTCCAACTGAGCAACTGGAAAAAAAAATGCACACAACCACGCTGTATGGTGTCATTTGGAAATGGTGATCACTCACTTCCCATGAGCCCTGAATGCTGCCCAGAAATTATACTGTATCTCCCTGGACCATTTACTCACCCACTCATCACAATGACTAATTCATACTTCTCTCAGGGAGAGAAGAGAGGACAGACTCAGAAGAGGGCCCCCTCACCATATCTAGCTGTTCTTGCAGGTTCTGCCATTTCCCTGGCTTCTGAGGATGGGCCTTCTGCACTCCTGTCTGAGGCCACCGCCCCCATTTTCTCGCAAGGACATTATTCCAGCAGCCATTCAGCTCTTTCCTCCATCTTCAATTTTCCCTCCTCCACTGGATCCAGCCTATCAGTATATCATCATAGCTGTTATTTCTCCCATGCTCAAAACAAAACCAAATTTTTTTTTTGACAGAGGATCTTGCTTTGTTGCCCAGGCTGGAGTGCAGTGCTATAAACTCAGCTCACAGCAGCCTTGACCTTCTGGGCTCAAGTGATCCTGCCACTTCAGCCTCCCCCATAGCTGGGACTACAGGCACATGCCACCATGGCCGGCTAATTTTTGTATTTTTTGTAGAGATGGGGTCTCACTATGTTGCCCAGGCTGGTCTTGAACTCCTGGGCTCAGGCAGTCCTCCCGCCTCAGCCTCCCAAAGGGCTGGGGGTTACAGGCGTGAGCCACCACACCCGACCTAAAACTTTTTTCACCCCATTTCCATTTCCAACTACTACATTGTTTCTTTCCCTTTCTTTATAGAAAAACTTGAAAGAGGTGTTCCCTTCCTCTCTGTAACCCAATCCACGTGGACTTTGGCCCTCATCTTTCTTTTTTCTTTTTTTTTATTTTTGAGACAGAGTCTATTGCCCAGACTGGAGGGCAATGGCGTGATCTCAGCTCACTGCAACCTCCGCTTCCCGGGTCCAAGCCATTCTCCTGCCTCAGCCTCCCAAGTAGCTGGGACTATAGGCACGCGCCACCACACCTGGCTAATTTTTATATTTTTAGTAGAGATGGGGTTTCACCATGTTGGCCACGCTGGTCTCAAACTTCTGACCTCAAGTGATCCGCCCACCTTGTCCTCCCAAAGTGGTGGGATTACAGGCGTGAGCCACCGTGCCTGGCCTGGCCCTCATCTTTGTACCGAGGGTGCGCTCATCATGTTCATCAGTGAGCTCCTTGTTACCAGACCAGAGGCCAGCTCTCCATCTTCCTTCTGGACCTGCCAGCTACACTTGCCGCAGTTGCTGACTCCACCTCCTTCAACCTCCTTTGCCCTTGCTTGGCCTCCTGGTTACCTTGCTCTTCCAGTGTTCTCCCCTTACCTCTAGCATCTTGGTCTCCTTTGCTGATTCTTCCTCATTTCCCTGACCTCCCTATGTCAGAGGGCCCAGGGCTGGGTCCTTGATCCTCCCCTTTTCTACTCATTTCTTTGGTGATCTCATTTTATCTCCCAGCTGCAAACACATCCCAAGTGCAGGGCTCCAGCCTGGGCCTCCCCACTCGCCTCGAATCTTGTATCTCCACTGCCTGTTCTGCATCTTCACTTAAACATAAAATAGGACCTCAAACTAACATGGCTACAAGAATGCCCCTGACCTTTCATCCTGTGTCTCTGCTGTCTCAGCCGATGGCAATCTCATTCTTCCATTGCTCAGGCCAGACACCTTGCAGTCATCCTTAACCCCTTTCTTTCCCTCACCCCATCCTCTTAGCTCCACCTTCAAAAGAACCCTAGATTCCACTTCTCACCGCTTCCCCAGACCCAAGCCACTGTCTTCCCTTACCTGGATGATGGCAGCCATCTCCTACTTGGTTTCCCGGCTTCTGTCCTTTTCCCCTTCCTCTTTTTTCAACAGAGTAGCCAGACTAGTCCTGTTTAAATGTAAATCAGTGCATGCCATTCTTTTGCTAAAACCTTATGATGGCTTATGTCTCCACCTAGAGTCAACACCTGTGTCCTTTGCCTGGCCTCCAAGGCCCCTTGGGATTTGACCACTTCCTATCTCTGGGATTATATCCCCAAAACTCTTCCTCCAGCCTCGTGTTCCTTGAATACACCAACATGTGCTCCCCTCCAGGCCTGTGCACTTGCTGTGTGTCCTCTGCCTGGCATTCTGTCCTCCTAGGTGCTCCCTCACCTCCTTCTGGACCATATTCATATGTCACCTTCTCAGTGAGGTCTTCCACCCTATATAAATCCCGTTACCCTCTCTGCTGTCTTATCCCCTCCTAGCCCCTTTCCCTGTAGTATTTTCTCTACAGCACCTTTTATCACCTAACATTTCGCTGTACGTCATAGATTCTAGAGTACATGTTATCTTTACATTTTACGTCTGAAATCAAGATGCACTGTGTACTAGATGACAGGTTATAGTTTCATTGGCAACTATTTCTCTTTCTTGGTGCATAAAATAATGGTACACTTTTAAATGATGGCATCTTAGATTCGATGAAACATAGCATGGAGTTTACCTATGGAGTTGTTATCTGATTCCCCTAGACGCAAATATAAGGTCCCCTAGACGCAAATATAAGGTCATGGGGCAGGAATATTTATCTGCCTTCAATTCTGCTCTATCTCCAGCACCCAGAACAGTGCCTGGCACATAAGACTTCTCAGCAGATTTTTGTGTGTTGAATAAATGAATGAATGAATACGTAAATGCCCTCAAAAGTGCATCCAGTTTACTGAAGTAGACAATACTCACACCTGTGAGCCGGCCCCAGATAAACAGTATATCTTGTTAGAATTAATAATAATCTGCTGGAGGTGTTACACCTCAAAGCTGTGATCCTGGTCCTTTCCCCTCATACCTCACACATGGCCTGGCGTGTTCTGAACTGTAATATCCAAATAGCTGTCTATCTCCCTAGGAAACCATGAGCCCTGTTTTGGGGAAGAATCATATCTTACATGCTTCTGTGTCTCCAGAGTCTGCAAAGGGCTGAGGGAGTTTTTATTGAATGAATAAATGAGTATTAGACAAATATTTGTATATATGTACATTTATTCTGGGTGTCTGAAGTGTGCCAAGCATTTAATTCCCTCTGATCCTCCCAATGGTAGGTAGGAGTTATTTTCCCTGTTTTCCAGATGAGGAAGCTGGTGCTAAACAAGTGAAGTGTCAGCATCGTGCTTTCTTCCTCTCCCCACTCACCACTGTGCTCTCAGAAACCACCTTTCACTGTCCCAGACCTAGCACAGCCCTGCCACATTCCAGTGCATCCTGATGAATTGCAGCCCCCATAATCCCCATGTGTTGTGGGAGGGGCCTGGTGGGAGGTAATTGAATCATGGGGGCTGTTACCCCCATGCTGCTGTTCTCATGATAGTGAGTGTGTTCTCCTGAGATCTGATGGTTATATAAGGGGCTTTTCCCACTTTTGTTCGGCACTTCTCTTTGCTGCCACCATGTCAAGAAGGAAGTGTTTGTTTCCCCTTCTGCCATGATTATAAGTTTCCTGAGGCCTCCCCAGCCATGCTGAACTGTGAGTCAACTAAACCTCTTTCTTTTATAAATTACTCAGTCTCGGGTATGCCTTTATTAGCAGCGTGAGAACGGATTAATACACTTGGCTACAGGTCCATTTTGCAAACTGGCATTTGGTATTTCTACCACCCATCAGCACAGAGTCTGGGTAGCCCCTTCCACCCACCGACACTGGTGTGTTAGGGGAAGGTGAGCGGACCACCTTCCCAAACCTGACCAGGGCTCATTTTTGCACATGTTGAAACAATAAAGCCTCTGAGGAATGATTAATTCGTTTGTAGTAATTTCTAGGAAGGGTGTAGGGGGAAAAAAAAACAGTAAAAATATGAAGTCACTTGAAATAATTCCCTTCTCTGTGAGCTTATAGTCAGTCAGGTTAGTTTGTTATAGTTTGTTTTTATTTTAAGAGATATATTTACATAATTCAAAGAAAAATTGTATGGAAAGGTTTACTGAAGAGAAATCATGCTCTCTCCCCACCCCAGCCTCACCACCTATCCTATATAGGTGACCACTTTGATTAATTTCTTTTTCATCTTTCCATTATTTCTTGTGTACATATGATCATGTTCACTCCCCTGGCACCTCAAACATGGTGCAATATATAGATAGACTATAGACACAGATATACTTACCCCCTCTCTTGCACAAAAGGTAGCATGTTATATATTCTTTTCTGCACCATGCTATTTTTTTCCCTTAACAATATAGCCTGGCCATCTCTCTGCATCAGTAAAAAGAGATCTTCCTCTTTTTTACACGGCTATATAATATTCCATTGTATGGATAGATTATAGTTCTTTTAGTCTGTTCCCTGTTGCTGGACCTTTGGGTCGTTTAAAATCTTTCGCTATTGGCCGGGTGCCTCACACCTGTAATCCCAGCACTTTGGGAGGCTGAGGTGGGTGGATCACCTGAGATCGGGAGTTCGAGACCAGCCTGACCAACATGGAGAAACCCCATCTCTACTAAAAATACAAAAAAAAAAAAAAAAAAAAAAAAAAGGCCAGGCGTGGTGGCACATAATCCCAGCTACTCCGGAGGCTGAGGCAGGAGAATCGCTTGAACCTGGGAGGCAGAGGTTGTGGTGAGCCAAGACCATGCCATTGCACTCCAGCAGCCTCAGCAACAAGAGCAAAACTCTGTCTCAAAAAAAAAAAAAAAAAAATCTTTTGCTATTACAAGAGGGTCAGAATGAAGACTCTTGTTTGTGGGTCATTTTGTACTTGTGCAGGTTTCTGCAGGTGTATCTGTGGGATAGACAGCTACAAGGAGAATTATTCGGTCGAAGGGTAAAATGCATTTATATTTTTGCTAGATATGACTAAATTCCTTCCATCGGGTTTCTGCCATTTTACATTTCCACGAGCAAGGTGAGAGAGGGCCTATTTCCCCATAACCTCACCAATGGCATTTGTTGTCAATTTTTTAAACTTTTGCAAATTTAGTGGAGAAGAAATGATATGCAGTTTTCTACCTTACTTGGAATTAATTACTTGTTCAGTTCCTGAGTTCCTTGGGAGAGTGCTGGCTCCCAGAAGGTGGAACCAGGTGGGGACCATCATTATCCTCAGTACATAACACAGAACCTAGTGCTTAATATAAGTAACACAGAATGGGTATTCAACAACAAAAAAATCAAATAACCCAATTTGAAAAGGGGAAAGGACTTGAATAGACATTTCTGCAAAATTAATATACAAATGGCCAACATGCATGTGAAAAGATGTTCAACATTACTAGTTATCAGAGCAATGCAAATCAAAACCACAATGAGATACCACCTCACACATATTTGGATGATGGCTATCAAAAAACCACACAAAATAACCACACCAACATCTTCACTAGTGTTGGTGAAGATGTAGAGAAATTGGAACTTGTGTGCATTGTTGGTGGGATTATAAGCACTCCCTTAGCAAGTCTTAAGGTAAACAGTATAGTAGTTCCACTAAAAAATTTAAAATGTAACTACCATATGACCTAGCAATTGTACTTCTGCACATATATTCAGGAGAATTGGAAACAGGGTTTTGTTGTTGTTGTTGTTGTTTTGTTTTGTTTTGTTTTTGAGACAGAGTTTCGTTCTTGTTGCCCAGGCTGGAGTGCAATGGCACGATCTCAGCTCACCTGTAACTTCCATCTCCTGGGTTCAAGCAGTTCTCCTGCCCCAGCCTCCCAAGTAGCTGGGATTACAGGCATATGCCACCACACCCGGCTAATTCTGTATTTTTAGTAGAAATGGGGTTTGTCCATGTTGGTCAGGCTGGTCTCGAACTCCTGACCTCAGATGATCCACCCGCCTCAGCCTCCCAAAGTGCTGGGATTAGAGGCATGAGTCACCGTGCCCAGCCTGAAAGCAGGTTCTTAAAGAATTATTTGTACACTCATGTTCATGGCAACACTGCTCACAATAGTGAAGAGGTAGAAGTAACCCAAATGTCCGTCAACAGAAGAGTGGATAAGCAAAATGTAGCATACCCATACAGTGGAATATTATTCAGCCTTAAAAAGAAAGGGGGATCTCTTAGCCCAGTAGTTCGAGATTACAGTGAGCTATGACCACATCACCGCACTCCAGCCTGGGCAACTGAGTGAGACCCTACCTCCAAAAAAACAACAACAAAAAAGGAATAAAATTCTGATACATGCTACGACACAGATGGACCTTGAAGGCATTGTTAAGTTCAATAAGCCAGTCACAAAAAGACAAATGCTATATGATTCCAATTATATGAGGTATCTAAAGTCATCAAATTCATAGAAACAGAAAATATAGTGGTGGTTACCAGGGGCTGCGGGAAACGGGAAAAAGGAAGTTGTTGCTTAATAAGTGTAGAGTTTCAGATTGGCAAGATGAGAATGTTCAGTAGATCTCTTTTACAACAATGTGCGTAATGTTTAACACCACTGAACTGTGCACTTAAAAGCTGCAAAGATGGTAAACTAAAGGTTTTTTATCATAGTTTTTTTTAATTAAAAAAATTCATAGGAAAAGTCTTCAATAAAGATTTGGCAAATGATTAAACCAATCAACGAATGAATGAATGAACAAATGAGCTAATTGGAAAGGTTAACAACTTGGCCTCTCTTCCTGCCGGGATGCCTACCTCTCATCTGGAGTGGTGTTTTTTCCATACTGTCCTCTTGAACCAAATTCCCTGACACCTGGTGTCCCCCCCACCGCCACTTATGTTCTCCTTGTTTCCATCCCCAACAGGGAGGCGCCCAGATCAGCCTGGCGGAGGTCTGCCGGTCTGGGGAGAGGTCGACTCGCTGGTACAACCTCCTCAGCTACAAATACTTGAAGAAACAGAGCAGGGAGCTCAAGCCAGTGGGAGTCATGGCCCCTGCCTCAGGGCCTGCCAGCACGGTGAGCTGGGACCAGGTGCGCCACCCTCCCACAAGGCAGCACCCGGATGTTGGAAGGGAAAGCCTCTCCCAGAACTGGAGGTGGTCAGGCATCACGCGAGAACAATGGGGTGAAGGAAGTAGAAGAAGAAGACAGGGAAGGAGAGATCTCCACTAAGTGGCAGGCGGCTCCGCTTCCGCAACTTGTTCTCTTCCATGTCTGTTTTTCCTCCTTCTGTCGTTTGCTCTACCTAATACCACTTGGCTAACAACAATTTTAATTCATGATTTTTTACAAATGAAATGGAGAAGACGGTAGAAAACTGTGGAAGGTGAAAGATTAACCTTTCTTGGGCCCCTACTTTGTTCAAGGTCCATACTGGAGGCTTTGTATAAGAGGCAGCTAGAAGTCATGGGAAGAGAATCAGAGGGCTAGGTCAGTCATATCACCACTCTGAGCTTCCAATTTTTAATGTCTAATATGAGCCTTAAAAGGTTGTTATGAGGATGGGCACGGAGCCTCATGCCTATAATCCCAGCACTTTGGGAGGCTGAGGCAGGAGGATCTCTTGAGGCCAGGAATTCAAGACAAGCCTGGGCAACATGGTGAGGCCTGTCTCTACAAAAAAAAAAAAAAATTTAATAATAAAAAAGAAAAAAAGTTTTTATGATGCTTTGAAGAAATACATGTAAAGAGCACTTGGTAATTGTTCCATTATGACTTTGTTATTTGAAAATCTTGGCCAGGCATGGTGGCTCATGCCTGTAATCCCAGCACTTTGGGAGGCCAAGGCAGGAGGATCTCTTGAGGTCAAGAGTTCGAGACCAGCCTGGCCAACATGGTGAAACCCTGTCTGTACTAAAATTCCAAAAATTAGCCAAGCATGATGGCAGTCATCTGTAATCCTAGCTACTAGGGAGGCTGAGGCAGGAGAATTGCTTAAACCTGGGAGGCGGAGGTTGCAATGAGCCAAGATTACACCGTTGCACTCCAGCCCAGGCAACAGAGCAAGACTCCATCTCAGAAAAAAAGAAAAGAAAAGAAAAGAAAAATCTTATATTTGCCTATTTTCAGTGAACAAATATGTTTTGTTTTCATTTTAGTGCAGTGCGCTTTAACGTATTAAAATATCCTTAAACTGTCTCCCCTGTTTGGAAAGCCCAAACCTACTGGGCAGGCAGACTGGTCAAGACTCAGTTGAGCAGCGAAGTTTGTCTTACATATAGGGTATTGGACTCCTGTGGGATCCTGACCATATCAAAAAGTTAAATAGAGAGTGTTTTGGATTCAGGTTTTCTTTTCATTCTCTGTAGTGTTTCTTCCCTCTCTGTAGAGGTTGGTCCCTCTGTCGGTACTTGGTTAGTTTGGATAGCCACTGCCTAGAATTTCAATGGAGGGGATGGGTTGGGACATACAGGTAAAGATAAGGGTAGCAAATAGATAAATCTATTTTCTTTTTCTCTTTCTCCTCCTCCTCTCCTTTCCCTCCCCACCCCCACCTTCTTTTTCATCGTCATCATCATCATCATCATTTTCTGTACTTCCTTTTGCATCAGGCACTGTTCTGTTTATTATGTGCAGTTTACCAAGGCTCAGAGAGATAACCAAATTACATTAAGATGTACATCTCATCAGCAAAGCTAGGTCTCGAACCCAGGTCTCTCACTCCAAAAGGAGACAGTAAGCTGATAAAGGTCTTGAAAACAAACTCCTCTCCTTTCTAGAGCATGACCTTGAGTAAGTAACATCAACCCTAGACACACTAGTTCTCTCCTTCCCATTTCTCAAGCGAGTCATAATAATTCCCACCTATCAGGATGGTTGTAAAGATTAAATAAGGTGCCACACATAAACCATCTTTCACAGTGCCTGGTATATACCAGGCCTTCGGTTGATTTTAGTTCCCTCTTTCCCTTCTTACAAGAAAATGTCAGGAATTTTTCAGGCTCTGGCCCACACTACCAAGGGTAACTACAAATGAACCATGTGCTTAGAAAACTACAGGATCCAGTTTTTGCTTTAGTATTAGCTACCATTTACTGGGTGCCAATTATGTGTCAGGTATTCTTCTATGTTCCTTATGTAGAGTCTCAATTAATCTTCATAACAACCCTTTCTAGCAGTTACTAGAGGAAACAGTCTCAGAGAGTTTAAATAATTTCAAGTCACATGGGCTTTTTCACTGTAGATGCCATTCAGTATAAATGTTCCTCTTTCAGGAAGCCCTCCCTGAATGCAACTTCCCAAGCTTTATCACTGCTCCGCTGTTCCCAAACAGCCAATACTTATCTCTCCTATTACCTCTCTTCTATGTCATACCTTTATTGCATTGTGTTATTGATGGTTCACACGTTGGTCTGATGACGCTGTGGTCTCCTTACAGTCAGAGACTTTAATTCTCTCTCACTTCACTGCTAAACTTGGCTGTCTTCCACCATGATGCTGAGTAGGTTCATACATACAGGAGCTATTCTCTGGAGAACTGCTAGTTGAAGGAATTAAGGACAATTTTTCCAGTTTATCAGTGACCTTGGGCAAGACACTTGACCACTCTGGTCTTTGGTTTCACCATCAGTTCACTGGGAGGGTCACAGCTCTGAGATGCTCTGATTCCTGGCACGTAGGGTGGCACGTACATTGTACCCAATGACCCAGCAACCTTTGTCTCTATAGGACGCTGTGTCTGCTCTGTTGGAACAGACAGCAGTGGAGCTGGAGAAGAGGCAGGAGGGCAGGAGCAGCACACAGACACTGGAAGACAGCTGGTGAGTGAGCACGCCCTTGGGCCCCAGGAGCTGCCCTGCCTGGACCTAGGCCCAGCAATGAGATCCCCCAATGCCAGTGCAACTAAGAGAAGGGTTCCACTGGGAAGGTTGAGAACCCCTCTCCTCATGGGTTCTCTATAGGCAAAAAGGCAATGTAACCTAGTACGATGGTTCCCAGAATTCCTTTCAAATTTGCCATTTTGTTTCCCATGAATCACCTATGCTGGTTCACACCTAATGTTCTTTATCTTGATATAGTGACATTTATTTTGCTAAAAAAAAAGTAAAGAAATTTTATGTTACTCTAAATGGAAAATTTGTGTAGTTTGCCATAAATTAAAGCGTTCTTGGGAATTGCATTTGACTTTCAGGAATGGAGAGCAGAAATATTAGAAATAAAATAGAAGTTTACTTCTTCTTCACTTAAGAAGAAGAGGGCCAGGCACGGTGGCTCATGCCTGTAATCCCAGCACTTTGGGAAGCCGAGGTGGGCGGATCACGAGGTCAGGAGCTCGAGACCAGCCTGACCAACATGTTGAAACCCCGTCTCTACTAAAAATACAAAAATTAGCTGGGCATGGTGGGGCACGCCTGTAATCCCAGCTACTCAGGAGGGTGAGGCAGGAGAATCACCTGAACCCAGGAGGGGGAGGTTGCAGTGAGCCGAGATTGCAGCACTGCACTCCAACCTGGGTGATAGAGCCAAAAAACAAAAGAAAGAAGAAGAATGTAATCCCAGCTATTCGGGAGGCTGAGGCAGGAGGATTGCTTGAACCCATAGTGAAACCTCATCTCAAAAAAATTTTTAAATAATGGGAGAGGCCAGGCGTGGTGACTCATGCCTCTAATCCCAGCACTTTGGGAGGCCGAGGCGGATGGATCACCTGAGGTTAGGAGTTCGAGACCAGCCTGGCCAACATGGCGAAACCCCATTTCTACTAAAAAATACAAAAATTAGCCAGGCATGGTGGTGGGCACCTGTAATCACAGCTACTTGGGAGGCTGAGGTGGGGACAATTGCTTGAACCCAGGAGGCAGAGGTTGCAGTGAACTGAGATTGCGCCACTGCACTCCATCCTGGGTGACAGAGTGAGACTCTGTCTCAAAAAAAAAAATGAGACGAAGCAATCCAAGGCTATCCAATTCTGTCAGCCCCACGGTGTTACTGGGAATCCAGGCTCCTTTCCTCTGTCTGCTTTGCTGTCTTTATTATGTGACCTCCATCACCGAGGCTGCTTTATAGCCCAAGAGGGCTGCTGGGTCATCAGCCATCAGGCAGGTAACTATCAGGAAAGAGGAGAGACAAAAGAGAGCACGCCTGTGTACCTTTTAACCAAGAAGCAAGCATTCCTCAATGTCCCACACATCAACTTTTGCTTGCTTCTCATTGGCCAGGCTTAGCCACTTAGCCTGCCTAACTGCAAAGGAGACTGGAGAATGAGGTCTGTTATTTGGGTACGAAAATCAAATTTCTGTTACTAAGGGAAAAAGTGGATACTGGGTAGACCAAGAGCCAAGTCTGCTTCAAAAGGTAACTGTGGAAAACACAATGTAATGAAAATAAAGCAATATTATTAAAGTCTAGTTAGATATATTGCTGGCTAAGCCTGAGCCTTCTCTCCCATTATTTAAAAAAAAAAAAAAAAAAAAAGGTTAGCAAGTGTTTCAGCAATGTTGAAGACATGCTATGGCCAAAGAGAGACTTTCTCCTTGATGTAATCAAAATGTCTGAACAAGAATTGAAAAGAGGACAACTTTCTCCCTTTGTGATTCAGTGCTATTTAATTTCTTGTATTATGAGAAAGGTCTCATCATACACTTTAAGAAACAATGACACGGAGTAGGATTTGAAACTTGGATTTTTCATGTTTTCTGTAACCTTAGGCAAAGTATTTTTTAAACTTTCTATTGCAGTGTAAAATACATGCAGAAAATTCACCTAAGCATAGAGCTCAGTGAATTTTCAGAAAGCAAAACTCCTCTGTAACTAGTACCAAATCAAGAAGCAGAATGTGACGAGCACCACAGAAGCCCATACCTTGTGTCACTGTTGGGCAAGTCGCTCTAACCTTGTCTGAGCCTCATCTGGAAACTGAGGAAATAATACTGACTATATAAGGTTACTGAAAGAGACTCAAGGGAAAGGCACTAATGAAGATCAGGTGCAAAGCACGTAGTAGACCCTCAATACATGGTCGAAATCATTGTTAGGAAAAAGAGAAGGAACGTTCCTCAGTACTGGCTGGAAACAGGGTAAATCCCATGTAGGAAATGGCCACAGCCTGTGAATCTTGCCGTTTGGAAGGAAAAATAAGTTGGTCTTAAGTGCATGTGCTTTAAATTCAGACAGATATGGATCTGGAGTCTAGCTCAGCCAGCTTCCTTCTGGGATCCTATTTCTGATCAGTAAGACCTTACTGAGCATTAGTAAGTTTTAAAAGCTCCCTGGGTGATTCTAATGTGCAGCCTGGGCTGAATATCACAGCTGTAAACTTCCGTCTCCTCATCTGTGAAATAGAGATTTAGAAAACAGCCACTATGTCATGGGGTATTTTGCAAAATTCAGTAAAATTATGCATGATAAGCGCTTAACACAGACCCTGACCTAGAGGAAGCATTCAATAACTCTTCCGTATTATTATTCTCTTAGAGCCCCAAATTATATATTTAGTCTCAGACGGCGCCCTCCCTTAATATCTTTTACTCCAGAGGTCAGCAGATGATTTCTGGAGAGGGCCAGATGGTAAATATTCTTTGCCTTGTGGGTTGTAGGAATTATGTTGCATCCCCTCACCTCTGCTGTTGCAGTGTGAAAGCAGCCGTAGACAGTATGTCAACCAATGACAGTGTCTGTGTTCCACTGAAACGTCATTTATGGACACTGAAATTTGCATTTTATATAATTTGGACCTTTTCACCAAGTATTCCCGTTTTTTTTTTTCAGCCATTTTAAAATATAAAAACCATTCATGGCTTAGACTGTCCAAAACAAAGCAGCAGGAAGGATTGGGCCCACTGGCTATAGTTTGCTGATTCTTGTTTTACTCTTCTCCCTTACTATTTTTTTCATGTGATAAAGCAGATGGCAAGGTTCCTGGAATTTTTGTAAGTTCCTTTGTTAGTTTAGGGTTCTCTCTAAATTGTCTCAATCTCTCTCTCCCCCTCCTTTTCTCTCTCTTTCTTTCTCTCTCTCTCTCTCTGTCTCTCCCCACTGACCCCTGGCCATCTCCCTCTTTCCTTTCCTCTCTGTTTCTCTTCCTCTCTCTCTTTCTCCTTGGCACACTGCTGTGCCACACTCTACTACAGATCACACAGGCAAAGGTCTGATGCCAGAAATAGGCCCAGGACCTATCTCCCAAAACCCTGGCACAAGATCAGTGGTTTCCACCAAATTCCAAGCTTGTGCTGAGACTTTTCAAGCCGTCTCCTAGCAACCGCCTTCTGTTCCTTCTCCCTTTGTGGCCCCCTGTCTCCACACCCCCTGCCATTCAAACTTCCCCCAGACGCTGTCTTACAAAGAGGGCTGGGGATCCCAGAGCTGCTGTAGTGGGGTAAACCATCTGCGGCCCCCTCCCCCAAGACTGGAAGCTTCTCTTGGTCCTGAGATGTTAACTGGCCTTGCCATGCCTGCTCATCTCTGGAGTCTTGGGTTCTGGTCTCCAAAAGGCTGTCCGTCTGTTCCAATTTACAGTCCTTCCTCGGCACCCAAAACCCAGTGTGTCACTGGTACTCCCTCTTTTTATTTTGTTTTTATATGTCTTTAAATCATATAATCAGAAGACTGGATTTTTTTTTTTTAAAGATCCACAAGCAAAATAAAACTAAGAGTGTTAGAAAATACAGGAGAATATAACACCAAACAGTACTACAGGGAAAAATCTTTGTATTTGCCTCCTTGGGAACTTGTATTTGTCTGGGGCAGATGCTGAGAAGTGGCATTGCTGGATCCCAGGGCGTGTGTTTTTTATATTTTAATAGACATCATAGAATAGTTCTCAAATAAGATTTTTTTTTTTTTTTTTTTTTTGAGACGGAGTCTTGTTCTGTCACCCAGGCTGGAGTGCAGTGGCACGATCTCAGCTCACTGCAAGCTCCACCACCTGGGTTCATGCCATTCTCATGCCTCACCCTCCTGGGTAGCTGGGACTACAGGCACCTGCCGCCATGCCCAGCTAATTTTTTGTATTTTTTAGTAGAGATGGGGTTTCACCGTGTTAGCCAGGATGGTCTCGATCTCCTGACCTCGTGATCCGCCCGCCTCCGCCTCCCAAAGTGCTGGGATTACAGGCATGAGCCACTGCACCCAGCTATAAGATTTTATTAATAAATGTTCCCACCAGCAATGATCAAAAGTACCCTAACCTACAGCCTCTCTGACACTCAATCTAATCAAACTGCTGTAACTTAATTAAGCATATGTACATTTTTTATTTTAACAGATAAGGCTAAATGGCCTTCAGAATGTAAATTGGCTGCTCTCCTTTTCACTTCCCACAGGGATATGCCTGTTTCTGTACCTTCACCAGCACTTGATATTACCAGATTTTTTTTCCACTTTGCCACTCCAGTGGGTGAAAAGATATTGTTGATTTTAATTATTTTTCTCTTTACAATTAAAATTAAGTTGGGTTTGTGTGTGTGTGTGTTTTTTTTTTTCTCATCTTGGAATATTTAGATCAGATTCACAGTCAAAAAAAAAGAGACTCCCATAATGGTTGAGCACTTAGTGGATCTAGACAAACCTGTTTTGCAAACCTGGCTCCACGACTAGCCTGCCCCATTGGACAAGGCCTCAGGCCTCTGCCCCTCACTTTTTGAATCTGGGAAATGGAGATCATCTCTTTGAGCACTCACTGTTGTGAGGCGTAGCACCTGGAGCTTATCGAGCCCTCAATAAATACTGGTCAATGTGGCTTCTGCAGAGGGCTTTGTGGAGGGGCTCCCTGTGTGTTCACGTTTAACAGCTCTTTTTTTTTTTTTTTTTTTTGAGACAGTTTCACTCTTGTTGTCCAGGCTAGAGTGCAATGGTGCAATCTCAGCTCACTGCAACCTCCACCTCATGGGTTCAAGTGATTCTCCTGTCTCAGCCTCCCAAGTGGCTGGGATTACAGGCATGTGCCACCACGCCTGACTAAGTTTGTATTTTTAGTAGAGATGGGGTTTTTCTCCATGTTGGTCAGGCTGATCTCAAACTCCCGACCTCAGGTGATCCACCTGCCTCAGCCTCCCAAAATGCTGGGATTACAGGCATGAGCCACTGCGCCTGACCAGCAGCTCTTTTATTTGTAGACAGAGAGGCAAGGAGGAGAGCCAAAGCCCCTCCACAGCAGCAGTCCTCATCTAAGTACAGAAGAGGTTTTAATTGCAGAGTTGCAAGTAGAGATCCAAAATGCATTCTCTCCATTGGGAAAATCCTCAGGGAGATTTTGTGTTTCCCCACACTCTCGCCGAGCCAGCTAGCTGGATGTCAGATTCTCTGCTTTTGGCTGGGATTCTTTTGGCTCAGTATGATAACACTGTCTCATGCTGATCAGAAGCCGGGCAGTTCTGTATGTCTTTCAGAAGTCAAGATGGGAATAGAGATAAATTACTACTTAACAAGTGCAGCCTATTTGTCACACCAAATCCTTCCAACCTTGGAGTCCAAGGGAAATGGAAGGTTTTAAGGACTATCACCAAAAGTCTCTTCAGCAAATGATGTTGGAACAATTAGATATTCATATGGAAAAAAAATAAACTTGAACACTTACATCATGTATAAAAATTAATCTGTGGCTGGGCGCAGTGACTCACACCTGTAATCCCAGCACTCTGGGAGGCCGAGGTGGGTGGATCACGAGGTCAGGAGATCAAGACCATCCTGGCCAACATGGTGAAACACCATCTCTATTAAAAATACAAAAATCAGCTTGGCATGGCGGCACGTGCCTGTAATCCCAGCTACTCGGGAGGCTGAGGCAGGAGAATTGCTTGAACCTGGGAGGCAGAGGTTGCAGTGAGCTGAGGTCGCACCACTGCACTCCAGCCTAGGCGACAGAGCGAGACTCTGTCTCAAAAAAAAAAAACTAAAATTAATCTCAAATGGGTTATAGAGCTACACATAAAACCTGAAATTATAGAAGTTCTGAAAGTGTAAGAAAGAAACTGTTCACAACTATGAGGTAGGCAAAGATTTCTTAGGACATAAAAAGTACAAACTATAAAAGAAAAAATCAATAAATTGGGCTTTATCATAATCAAAAACTTATGATCTTTGGAAGACACCACTTAGAAAATGAAAAGGCAAGCCACAGACTTAGAGAAAATTGTATAGTCCACATACCGGACAAAGGATTCATAGCTCAAATATATTAAGATTTCTTACAACTCAATAATAAGACAACCCAATTTTTATTTTTATTTATTTATTTATTTATTTATTTCGAGACAGAGTTTCGCTCTTGTTACCCAGGCTGCAATCTTGGCTCACTGCAATCTCCACCTCCCGGATTCAAGTGATTCTCCTGTCTCAGCCTCCCAAGTAGCTGGGATTACAGGTGCATGCCACCACGCCTGGCTAATTTTTGTATTTTTAGTAGAGGTGACTCGATTTTTATCATATTGGTCAGGCTGGTCTCGAACTCCTGACCTCAGGTGATCCACCCACCTCGGCCTCCCAAAGTGTTGGGATTATAGGCGTGAGTCACTGTGCCTGGCCAAAAACCCGATTTTTAAGGGGCTGGAGATTCTAACAGACACTTCACCTGGGAAGATGGTCATAAATGCATGAAGAGTTTCTCAACAAGAAAATGCAAATTAGGCCAGGCTCAGTGGCTTACACCTGTAATGCTCACACTTTGGGAAGCTGAGGCGGGAAGATTTCTTGAGGCCAGGAGTTCAAGATCAGCCTGGGAAACAAAACTCCATATCTGCAAAAGATTTACTAAATTAGCCAGGCATGGTGGCACGTGCCTGTAGTACTAGCTACTTGGGAGGCTGAGGCAGGAGAATCAATCACCTGAGCCCAAGAGTTCAAGGTGACAGTAAGCTATGATCACACCATGGCACTCCAGCCTTAGCCTTGGCGACAGAGCAAGACCCTGTCTCTAAAAACAAAGAAAGAATAAAGAAGAAAATGCAAATTAAAACCCAACAAGACGCAAGTACACACCCAGTAGTAGAGTGACTAACTATAAAGATAACACCAAGTGTAGTGAGGAACTAGAACTCTGAGAACATTGCTCAGGGGAAAACATAAAATGGCAAAATCACTTTGGAGAAGCCATTTGTTGGTGTCTTTTTTTTTTTTTTTTTTGAGATGGAGTCTCACTCTGTCACTTAGGCTGTAGTGCAGTGGCGCTCTCTCGGCTCACTGCAAGCTCCACCTCTTGGGTTCAAGCAATTCTCCTGCCTCAGCCTCCTGAGTAGCTGGGATTACAGGCGCCCACCACCACGCCCGGCTAATTTTTGTATTTTTAGTAGAGACAAGGTTTTACCACGTTGGCCAGGATGGTCTTGAACTCCTGACCTGGTGTGATCCGCCCACCTTGGTCACCCTAAGTGCTGGGATTACAGGCGTGAGCTACCACGCCCGGCATGTCGGTGTTTAAAAGGGTAAATTTATACTTACTGTATGACCCAGTAATTCTGTTATCTGTTAGGGGCTGATTTGTGTCCCCCCCAAATTCATATATTGAAGCCCTAACCCCTAGTACCTCAGAATGTGACTGTATTTGGAGGTAGGGCTTTTAAAGAGGTGGTTAACACGAAACCATTGAAGTTGGGATGGGACCTCATACGAGGATATTTGGACACACAGACACCAGGGATGCGCATGCACAGAGGACAGACTATGTGAGCACGCTGCAAGAAGGCAGCCATCTGCTAGCCAGGGAAAGGGGCCTCAGGTGAATCAAACCTGCTGACACCCTGAGCATGGATTTCCAGCCTCCAGAACTGCCAGAAATCAATTTCTGTTGTTTAACCCACCTAGTAAGTGATGTTTTAGTTTTGCAACCCTAGCAATATCCAACAGAAATGAAAACCTGTATTCATGCATAGACTTGTACATGAATGTACAAGAAGCTTTATTCATACTTGCTTGGAAATGTAAGTAATCCAAATGTTCATCAACTAAACTGTCCTTCTCTCCCTCTTCCTCCTCCTCCTCCTCCTCTTCTTCCTCATCTTCCTCTTCCTTTTTCTCAACCACCCGCCTCGTTCCAAGGTTTGGAAGCCCTACCCTGGGTGCATTTAAAGGCAGGTGAACAGATCTAAACATGTTGCAATATAGCCATCCAGTGGAATATTAATGATAAAAAAGAGTGAACTGTCTGGGCGTGGTAGCTCACGCCTATAATCCCAACACTTTGAGAGGCCAAGGTGGGTGGATCGCTTGAGCCCAGGAGTTTGAGACCAGCCTGGGCAACATACCAAAACTCTGTCTCTACAAAAAATAGGAAAATTAGCCAAGTGTGGTGGCACACACCTGTAGTCCCAACAACTCAGGAGGCTGAGGCAGCAGGATCACTTGAGCCCACTGGTGGAGGCTACAGTGAGGCAGCAGGATCACTTGAGCCCACTGGTGGAGGCTACAGTGAGCCAAGATGGTCCCACTGCACTCCAGCCTGGGTGACAGAGTGAGACTCTGATTCAAAAGGAAAAAAAAAAGGAATGAACTGCTGATGCATACAGCATTGTGGATAAATTTCAGAAACGTTACGCAGACACAGAGAAGTCAGAGACAAAACAGCATATATTGTCTGATTCCATTTGCATGAAACTCTAGAAAAGTCAAATCTAATCTATAATAACAGCTAATCATGGCTGTCTAGTGGGAGATTAAACTGGGAAAAGGTAGGAGAGAATTCTGGTGGGGAATGGAATGTTCTACATCTCAAGTACAGTGGTGGTTACATAGGTGAGTACATTGGCCAAAACTTATCAAACTATACACTGAAAATGCCTCATTAAAAAATTTTTTTTTTGTTTTGAGACAGAGTTTCATTCTTGTTTCCCAGGCTGGAGTGCAGTGGTGTGACCTTGGTTCACTGCAACCTCCACCTCCCGGGTTCAAGCAATTCTCCTGCCTCAGCCTCCCGAGTAGCTGGGACTACAGGTGTGCACCACCATGCCCGGCTAATTTTTGTATTTTTAGTAGAGATGGGGTTTCACCATGTTGGCCAGGCTGCTCTTGAACTCCTGAACTCAGGCAATCCGCCTGCCTCAGCCTCCCAAAGTGCTGGAATTACAGGCGTGAGCCACCATGCCTGGCCCCCCAAAACTTTTTTTAATATATCTTCAATCATCAAAAGGATTGGAAGCCCTACCTTGGGTGTACTTAAAGGCAGGTGAACAGAGGCAGAGCGGCTTCTGGGTGGGTAACCAAAGTGCTTTGTTATCACAGGAGGTATGAGGAGACCAGTGAGAATGAGGCAGTAGCCGAGGAAGAGGAGGAGGAGGTGGAGGAGGAGGAGGGAGAAGAGGATGTTTTCACCGAGAAAGCCTCACCTGATATGGATGGGTACCCAGCATTAAAGGTAGGAAGGGCTGGGGGGATGAAAGGGCTGTCGTGGGGAAAGAGCCTTCAATCCTTGGGCCGAGGCAGTCAGAAAAGACTCAGAGCTAAGTCTTAGTCTCCAGCATCAGGGCACAAGCCCTCACAATGGAGTGACCTTTGGGTCATTGTGGTGATAGTAAACCAGGAGAGGCCAACTCATCCATCTCTTTTCTTCTGCCCTCTGCATTTTCCCTGACTTCTCTGGACAGAACTCAAGCCTTGCAGTCAGGTGGGTTTGGGTTCGAATTCTGGCTCTGATACTCCCTGGCTGTGTAGTCTTAGGCAGATGACTTCATCCCTCTCAAGCCTCCATTTTCTCATCTCTAAAATGGGCACAATAAAACCAACCTTGCAGATAGGCTCTAAAAATATATTTCTTTATGTGGGTCTGCCCACAGTGCGACAGGAAAAAAGCCAGACTCCCTTTGCTCCCTGCTTCCCTGCTGCACTGGGGTCACATGTTACAGCAGGATTCACTCTCCATAGACAGCTGGCTCCAGGACTCCTAGAGCTAGAGCACCTGCCGTGTTTGAGCGAGGCTGCAGCTGGAGTACTGCACAGAGGTGCCTAGACACGGCAGGTGCAGTAGGACCTGGGCCCTAGTTCTAACTCCTCCACACCAAGGGGGCATCATTTTGCAATTTCTCCAGCCAGAGGGCGTGCTCTTTCTTAAAATTATACAAAGGCACTCTTTAGGCTGACAAAGGTCCTACATGTAGACGTTTTTGTTTGTTTATGTTTTCCTGATGACTACTGTGCACGGGCAGTAAAAAACCTGATGGGTTGGTTTTAAAAACAAGACTTGCTAGTTGCCTTCAGAATTCGACGAAAGCAACTGTAGTACTTTGCCAGGGCTGTGGAAGCCTTTGGTGTGGTTTTTCAAGATGTACTTGGTTTGTAAGTTTTGAGAGTGTGACATACAGGACGTTGGACATCACACTCTCAAAACTTTGAGACACCTCCACTGCTCATGTGAGTTTGGGGGCTGAATGTGCTCCCACCAGCCCCCAACCACACGTGCCACAGAGGGGTGGGGGTTGGCACATCTAGCCTTGGGTACTGTCCTGGCCGCACCAGGCTGAGCTCATCTAGCAGGGCTAATGCCGAGGAAACACTGGTTGTGTCTGTGGGGAAAGGTGAGGTGACAGGAGGGAAGAGGAGCAGCTGAGTGGTCTCTGGTGGGTGGCTGAGACTCTGTGGACACTGGTGGCTTCAAGGTATGACTTCTTCCTCAGGTGGACAAAGAGACCAACACGGAGACCCCAGCCCCATCCCCCACAGTGGTGCGACCTAAGGACCGGAGAGTGGGTACCCCGTCCCAGGGGCCATTTCTTCGAGGGAGCACCATTATCCGCTCTAAGACCTTCTCCCCAGGACCCCAGAGCCAGTACGTGTGCCGGGTAAGTGAGCGTGCGGCCCCCTTCTGCTCCCCGCAGGGTAGCGGAGAGCTTCACACAGGGCTGGGTCCAAATCCCATTACTCTCATGTTATTGGGTGACTTTGGGTGTGTTAACACCTCAGAGCCTCAGTTTCCTCAGGGGGAGTTCACGGGCCTACTTCATAGTATTGTTTTAGACAAGCAATAGAAAAGGCTTTGTAGTTAGTACTTGGTCAATGTTATAATTCCAACTATCTCACTTCCTCCTTGTTCACGCTCTGGCCTGCCCTCCTGCAACCACTTGCTGAGATCAGAGGGGGATCCCTCAGTGTCCCCGAGATACACAGGCATTTATTTCCCACCTTCAGGGCAATTCTAGTGTACAACCTGAGGCTGCAAAATTACAGCAGATCTGTATTATTTGGCTACCAGTTTGTTTTATGTTTTTAATCGAATCTGTTGCTACCAGTTTGTTTTATTTTTTAATTGAACCTGCTACTAACATTTAAAACTTTTTAAAAAGGTGGCAAGATGCAGTGTCTCATGCCTGTAAGCCCAACACTTTGGGAGGCTGAGGCAGGAGGGTCACTTGAGGCCAGGAGTTTAAAACCAGCCTGGTCAACATAGTGAGACCCTGTCTCCGCCTAAGAAAAAGTTAAAAATTAGCTGGGCATGGTGGCATGCACTTGTAGTCCCAGCTAGTGGGGAGGCTGAGACAGGAGAATTGCTTGAGCCCAGGAGTCCAAGGCTGCAGTGAGCCATGATTGCGCCACAGCACTCCAGCCTGGGCAGCAGAGTAAGACCCTGTCTTTAAAAGAAAAAATTATTTTTAAATTAAAGGGCAATTAAAAATAAAATAAAGCTGGGTGCAGTGGCTCATGCCTGTAATTCCAGCACTTTGGGAGGCTGAGGTGGGCTAATCACTTGAGGCCAGGAGTTCGAGACCAGCCTGGCCCACATGGTGAAAACCTGTCTCTGCTAAAAATGCAAAAAATTAGCGCATGGTGGTGCATGCTTGTGATCCCAGCTACTTGGGAGGCTGAGGCAGGAGAATCCTTGAACCCGGGAGGCAGAGGTTGCAGTGAGCTGAGATCGTACCATTGCACTCTAGCCTGAGCGACAAGAATGAAACTGTGTCTCAAAAAAATAAATAAAATAGGAGGAGTTTGACATAAAATTCCAGTTCTTCTTGAGAAAAAAGAGAATGTATGTCACCACAGACCACACACAATTGGCAGCAATTGGCTGGCACTGAGGTGAGGGCAACTACCCTTAGTTGATGGAAGTGGGGAGCTTTCCAGTCCACCCCAGCCTCTACCTGGCCCTCTTTACCTGTTCCATTTGCCCACCAGCTCCTGTATACCCAGAGGAATGTACAAGCCCTGCAGTGGCCTTTGTTCCTTCATACCCTCACGTTCCTTGCTTTCCAGTTCCCCTACCCTTTCCCCTTCCTAGGCCAGCCCACCTTCCTTCATTCTACCCTGTGTGGGGGGTCTGAGTGTTTACTGAGTCTGAGGGGTCATGCTTTTGCTGGGGCTACAGAACCAGCCCTTGCTCCTGGCTTTCCATGGGACAGCACAGATAAGACATGTGCCTACCTTACCTGAGTCCTGGTTTCCAGTGATATCAATATCCTTCCTTCCCCCACCATATAGAACCACTGAATCATAACTAGGCCTTCAACAGAACCTTCCTGCCTAATGTCCCAAAAAGTTGTCACAGAAGGGGAGGCCTGTGGAGTCCACACTTGGTTCTCTGCCTGACGCTTATCTGACTGTTATTATGGAGGGAAGGGGAGAGGAAGGGAGAGGTCTCATCATGTGTGTTCAAGGCCTACAATTGTATAAGATTGAGTAGAGAAGCTCATTTCTTTTTTTTTTTTTTTTTTTTTTTTTTTTGAGACAGAGTTTTGCTCTTGTTGCCCAGGCTGGGGTGCAATGGTGCCATCTCGGCTCACTGCAACCTGCGCCTCCCGGCTTCAAGTGATTCTCCTGCCTTAGCCTCCCGAGTAGCTGGGATTATAAACATGTGCCACCACGCCTGGCTAATTTTGTATTTTGAGTAGAGATGGAGTTTCTCCATGTTGGTCTGGCTGGTCTCGAACTCCCAACCTCAGGTGATCCACCCACCTCTGCATCCCAAAGTGCTGAGATTACAGGCGTGAGCCAGTGTGCCGGCTGCTCATTTCTTTATAATGTGAAAATTTTACTAATTGGCTACTTATGAAATGGGTCCCCATGAAAACATTCCCTGCAGTCCCTCTCAGGAGCAACATAAATCTCTTCCTTCTGTGGTAGATCTCTAGCTAATTGTTTGCACTTGTAAGCATCTGAAAAAATAATGCGGGCACAATGCATGTTGGCTTCGTATCTTGCACAAGGTACAGGATTTCCTGAAGTCACTGAATGTGATGTTGGGCTTCCTAAATCATAGGTAGAAGATGCTGCAATTAAGCTGGCTCACAACTGCAGAAGAGAAAATCCAATCGGTGCTTCGCTACTAAAAATACAAAATTAGCCAGGTGTGGTGGCGCATTGCATGCCTGTAAGCCCAGGTACTTCGGAGGCTGAGGCAGGAGAATCACTTGTACCTGGGAGGCGGAGGTTGCCGTGAGCCAAGATCGCGCCATCGCACTCCAGCCTGGGCAACAAGAGTGAAACTCTGTCTCAAAAAGAAAACATGAATAATTTGAATGATTTAGAAAAGCCCTTAAGACAATGGATAACACGCCACCTTTTGTTTGTTTGTTTGTTTGTTTGTTTTTTAGAAAATTACTGCCATTGTGAACGTGCAGTAGAAATCAAACACAAAGAGAAGAATGTCACTCATCAGAAAAATCACACCAAAAAAAATTAGTGTTTCATTCATTCTTTTTCATCAGGATTAGAATGTGGTTGTAATTTTGTTAAATGGGAGATATAAGATATAATAACTTTGGTGAAATGTTTATCTTTTCCACCTATAGACTCAAGCCTCAAGCATTTTTCCCCAGTGTTTTTTAAGTGACCCTTTTCCAGGATTCGCATCTTCAAATAACAAAAAGCACCTGTCCCACTTATTAAGCATCTGTAACACACCAAGCACTATGCTTCCACTTCCCATATTTTATTATTTATACTGTTTCTAACCCTGCAAAATCACAAATTAAGAGATTCCCAATCAACGGAGATCACACGCCACAGGTAGAAAAGGTGTTTTTTTTTTGTTTTTTTTTTTAGCAAAGTCATTTATTTTTCCTTCTTTGCTTTCTAGTTGGCCCACTTCAGCTCAAGCTTATGACTTTTTGTATAAAACTTACTGAAAGCTATAAGATGTAGCCAAGAGTACAACATTGTGAAAATTTTCCTATCATTTCCTCTAAAACTCTGCAGGCATGGAGACTGTCTGCTGAGATATAGCAGGGAACAATTTAACTCTTTGTTTTGCACCCACAAGATGAGCATTACCAAATTCCCAACAGAGACATGCTGGGGCTGTGCTGTGCCTCCACCCTGCCCCCTCCACAGCCAGCTCCACGTGTCTCAGTCTGTAACTGATAGCATTCCACTTCCTGCCTGTACTGGTCAGGGTTTTTCATTGCAAGCAATGGAAATGGACAGTGGGCAGTATATGCAGGAAAATTTGGGGGAAAGGAAACTGAGGAGCTCACACACTCATCATAAGGCTGTAGAACCAGCCTCAGAAATCTGGTAGGAGCAAGGAAGTCCAGACCACAACCAAAATCACACCACAAAGCCAACTGGGTGACACCTTCACTGATGCTGCCATAAAACTTGGCCCCAGCCAGCCAGACTGCTGCCCCGGCATTCAATATTTATGTCTCCACCAGGTTCCTGCCATGGCTGGCATGGAAGTTCTGGTTACTGCTGCCACTGCCACTACTTACCATTATTGGCTTTTCCCTGAGATAACAACAAATCTGGCACATTTGTAGAATGAAGGAGAGAAACAGTGGCCTGTTTCAATTCAAGAGACAATAGTAACAGTGGAAGTCACCAGGTTGTCACCAGGGTGCAAGTCACCAGGTTGTCACCAGGGTGCAAGTCACCAGGTTGTCACCAGGGTGCAAGTCACCAGGTTGTCACCAGGGTGCAAGTCACCAGGTTGTCACCAGGGTGCAAGTCACCAGGTTGTGATTCAAGGAAGGCCTGGAGCATTTGCATCCAATTGACAGAGGCTAGTCCTACGCCTGCCTCTAGCTGCAAGGGAGGCAGTAAAAGCAACGTTCTGCTACTTCCAGCTTCATCAGTGGGAGGTGGGCTTTGTTTCCCAGCAAGTCATAAGGTGGGGTTTTCCCACCCACAGGATGGGATTTCAAATGCTAATCAGCAACACTTCCAGACCCCGCAGCCAAAAAATATATTTTCTGTGTCATCTAATCTTACAGCCCTGCAAGGTGAGTTGTGTGAACCCCATTTTATAGACACAGAAGCTAAGACTCAAAAACTCAAAGCACTGTGCTCTAGGTCACACAGCTACTAAGTGCAAAGCTGGGAGTCCAACTCCAAAGCCTGCAGCCTCTCTGTTGCTCAGAGCCACCCCCTGAGGGGCTTCCTCTGGCCTCCTCGGGTCAGATCGTGAGTAGCCCCTTCCGCCAGCCTCTGCACAAAAGGCGTCCTCTGCTGGGTGGCTCCCTTGTTACCAAACAAGGTGACATCTTCGCCTGTGTCACTTGGTTAGTTTCGCTGTCATGAGTTTCCCCACTGAACTTGAAGTCCGTGAGATATGGACAATGAGTTACCCTTCCTACAGCTCTCCTCAGCCCCCAGGTATTCATCTGAAGTGCTGCCACATTTGTGGTTGATCAACTTTGACCAAATGGACATAGCCCATCCTAAATTCTCATTCCTGAACTGGCTTCCTGTGACTCTAAATGATTTCACCACTCTCTGCATCAGTTTCTCTAGCTATTAAATGGAAGTAATAATAAGGTAACAACATTCTCTACCATGTCTGAGATTAAATGCATTAAAATATCTTTATATTAGAGAAAGCTAAATTCGAGGACTTAATGTAGCTTCTGTCTCTCTTTTATATAACATAGTCTTTAACATGTAAACAACTACAACTTAAGGATCAATTATCCTGATGCCCATTTCTGGTCGGTAGGACACGTATCCTTCAAGTGCCACCACTGGATTAAAACAATGTAGAATAAAAGGCTGGGCACAGTGGCTCACACCTGTAATCCCAGGACATTGAGAGGCTGAGATGGGAGGATCACTTGAGCCCAGGAGTTTGAGACCAGCCTGGGCAACATGGTGAAACCTTGTCTCTACAAAAAATACAAAAATTATCCGGGCACAGTGGCACGTGCCTTTAGTCCCAGCTACTTGAGAGGCTGAGGCGGGAGAATCACTTGAGCCCGAGAAGTCAAGGCTGCAGTGAGACGAGATAGCACCATTGCACTCCAGCCTGGGCGAAAAGAGTGAAACTCTGTCTCAAAAAAAAAAAAAAGAAAAAGAAAGCCCCCGTCTGGTACCACATACAACCAGTTTATATGAATCTACCCCAGTTGTCAAGATGGCACACCCTTCCACCTGCATATTAGTTTCATCTCTGAGCCCTACCTACAGGCTGGAGCCAGGAGAGCTGGTGGCCTTGGAACCAAACAGACTTGGCCTTGAACGCTGGTTTTGATGCTCCCCAGCTATTCAACTTTACAAGCTTCTTAATCTCTCTGGGCCTCAGTTCCCATCATG
Source organism: Pongo pygmaeus (assembly GCF_028885625.2). Classification (NCBI taxonomy): domain Eukaryota; kingdom Metazoa; phylum Chordata; class Mammalia; order Primates; family Hominidae; genus Pongo; species Pongo pygmaeus. Next base: position 173,476,866 of record NC_072377.2, read on the forward strand.
TTAGAATTGTTTGAGGATTAAATGAAACTGTCACTGAAGCACCTGGCATGTAGCAGGTGCTCTATCCATGTGGCAGTCAGTATTTTTACTATTCAGCGTCTGGTTCTGGTTGAGGCCCTGCCTAGCCCAGTGGCTATTTCATCAGTCTGTCCCTGGAGTTGCTGTGTTTGTCAGCTTAGCAGGACTATTAATATCATTATCACAAATAATTATCAATAACCACAGAAACAGCTTCTCAGGAGACCCGCAGCAGTGAACTGACAGCTGCTAGACACACAAGCACAATAGCATCGGCCTGTGACAACCCCACTGACTTTGGAAATAGGACTCTAGAAAGAACTCCCCACTCTGCTCCCACCTCCCAGGGAGTGCTGTCCTCCTACCCACTCTCCCTTGTGCTCCTCAGGGGGTAGGACACATTCTCAATATAGAAGCTTCCCATCCTGACTACAGGCCTGATTTCTGGTCTTAGGTGGGGAATACTAGCCCTCTGGGGGAAGTATAGATAACTCAGTGATTGAGGGGATGCCCACAGGGAGAGTTACGATCTGCCCCATCATCTCTAAGGATATGGTCCCTAAGGCTTTGCCTTTAAGCTGCTTTTTTCTTTTTTAAATATCCATCTTGACAGTGGCTCCATTTGAGTCAGTAAAGGCAGGCTCTGTAGACACCAGGGAAGAGTTGATGCAAATGGTCCTTTGTGTAGTAGGTTAAGAGGGCAGTATACTCTGAAGTCACGCTGCCCAGTGTCCAGCCCTGCTGTGCCACTGACCAGCTCGCCAACCTTGGGCCAGTTCTGCAACCCCTAAGCTTCTGTCACCTCACTTGTGAAATGGATTTGCTCCTATCACATGGGGTTGTTGGAAAGGTTCAATGGGATATTCATGGCATTTAGCATCACGCAGATAGCATGGAGATGAAGCAGTATGCATCATGCATAGTACATGCTCAACGAATGTTCACTTATAAAGAAAAGAAAGGTCAGAATGAAACCTGGGTGTTTGCAGAAGGAGAGGAAGGACTGTGCTGAGTGGAGGAACCTGACCTCCCTCTGGGCTTCAGTGCACCTTCCAGAATGCACTCTGACCATGTTTAACATTCCATGACTTTTCTCTTGCAGCTGAATCGGAGTGATAGTGACAGCTCCACTCTGTCCAAAAAGCCACCTTTTGTTCGAAACTCCCTAGAGCGACGCAGCGTCCGGATGAAGCGGGTAAGAGAGTCACCTCAAAGCTATTTTTCTGCCTGCTCCTCCCTCGTTGCCCCAAGCCCTGTGTCCTGCACGTACATCTCCTAATGTCTGGCCATTTCTCCTCAGCCACTGGCTAGAAAAATGTTGCTCTCACAAGCATTTGCGAACAGATGTTTGTGAACTATGAGGCCTGTGTAGCCACTGGGGAAGGTGCTGAAGGGTAAATGTATTTGTCTTATTATGACAAATAGGTTAGACAAGGAGTGTGTACACTTGGCCTTGCCTTCCTAGATAGAAATCAAAGTCAGTAAGAACTAACCAACCCAGCCGGGCGCGGTGGCTCACACCTGTAATCCCAGCACTCTGGGAGGCCGAGGTAGGAGGATCACCTGAGGTCAGGGGTTTGAGACCAGCCTGGCCAACACAGTGAAACCCCATCTCTACTAAAAATACAAAAATTAGCCGGGTGTGGTAGTGCGTGCCTGTAGTCCCAGGCTGTACTTGGGAGGCTGAGGCAGGAGAATCGCTTAAACCCAGGAGGCGGAGGTGGCAGTGAGCCGAGATTGCGCCACTGCACCCCAGCCTGGGCAACAGAGTGAGACTCTGTCTCAGGAAAAAAAAAAAAAAAAAGAAGAATTAACCAACCCAACAGTCATCAGTTAGAGCGCGTCATCTGACAGGAGCCTTCCTCATGCAAGACTCTGCTCAGTGTGTCTGTCGTCTAGGTCCTGGTGGCAGAGAAGCTAGGTGCCTCTGAGCACCAGCCTGAAGCAGGGAAGTATAAATGGGCTTCCCTCAGACCAGCGGAAAGCCTACAGGGAAGAGGCTGCAGACTTGCCCTGCAGAAGTCTCGCCTTTCCTAGTGGAGACTGAGCTGAGTGATCCGGATGGGGTGGGGGTAGGCAAAGGAGCGACCCCTGATTTGTCTTTGACCATTAAGGGCTTCAGGAGATGCAGGGGGCTCTCCCCACTTTGGGCTTTCAACACAACTTTAAAGCAGTTCTGTCTAATGAGTTTTCAGAACCAGAAGAAACCAGGAGCCAGAATGTCAGAAAGAAAAAAGGGGCCAGGCGCGGTGGCTCACGCCTGTAATCCCAGCACTTTGGGAGGCCGAGGCAGGTGGATCACCTGAGGTCAGGAGTTCGAGACCAGCCTCAGCATTGAGAAACTCCGCCTCTACTAAAAATAGAAAATTAGCCAGGCGTGGTGGTGCATGCCTGTAATTCCAGCTACTGGGGAGGCTGAGGCAGGAGAATTGCTTGAACCTGGGAGGCGGAGGTTGCGGTGAGCCGAGATCGCGCCATTGCACTCCAGCCTGGGCAACAAGAGCAAAACTACATCTCAAAAAAAAAAAGAAAGAAAGAAAAAAGGAGAGAGAAAGCAAAGCAAAAGAGAACATGGAGGGAAAAGATAGTGCCAACAGCCCCCAGTAGGGGCAGGCCCCCCACCTCTCCTGCACTGCCTGCTGACAGCCAGAATCTGGTCCTTTGCCTAACATCCTACACCCTAACAAGTCTGAGGGGGAACTGGAGAGAGCAGGAGAGACACAGCAACACAGGGGAGGCTACACAGGGAAGGGAGAGTGTGCAGGTGTGGGAGAAAGTGGACATGGCCTCAGGTGACAGGGACAACCAACTGCCCACTCTGGGTCCCCCACCCCAACCCCCTCTTCTGTAGCTGGCTTGTACTGCAGTCTCTGGAGCACCAAAAATTACCTGGGGAGCTTGGTGACAATGCAGATTACAAGGCCACACTTCTGACCATTTAATTCAGGCAGCTGGCGTGGGCCCTGAAAACTGCATTTTAACAAAGCTCCTTAGGGGCTTCTGGAGCAGATGTTCATGATCCACTCCTGCAGAAATGCCACTGATCTCCTACTTGCTCCCCCTGCGTTTCCCACAGCTCTCTTCTAAGGCAGGCCCCACAGAAGCAGGTCCCCTTCATCACCCCCGTTCCCCTTAACCAAGAGGATGACTTAATAAGGGAGCCCCTGGTGGTGGGTCTGAGCCCACATTTCCCTCAGGTCCTGAGGAACAGGAGAGTCCAGAGGCTGGGCCTGGGCCCTCGGGCACTGCTCCTCGCTTCCACGCACTACCTGAGCTGTGTTGTCTCTACCGCAGCCTGCCCAACTTCTGAGACTGGACAGACAAAGCAAAAGAATCTTTATTTGTTGCTCTGAGAACTTGAGCCACGTAGATCACTCAGCTGGATTTCCTTGATCCTGCTCATTTATAAGCGCAGAGCAGACCATGTTCAACCTAGAAGAGCATTCTAGAAATTCTTCCTAGAGCTGTCTTATATTCCTAATAGTATGTTTGCCAGCCTTGCAAAATGAGACGAGGTCTTACGGTAATGCCTCTTATACTGTGTCTGAAATCTCTGTATTGGTCATTGTATTTGTTTTCTATTGCTGCATAACAAATCACCACAAACTTTAGCAGCCTAAAATAATACAAATGCCTTACCTCACAGTTTCCGCTGGTCAGGAGCTTAAGCACAGGTTAGCTGAGCACAGGTTTTAGCAGGCTGCAACCTCTAAGTGTTAAATGGCCACATCCTCATCTGGAGGCTTGACTGAGGAAACATCTGATCCAGGCACTGCCTCCAGTTGTTGGCAGAATTTATTACTTTGTATTCTCTTGCTAGCTGTCAGCTGAGGGTTTACGGGAGCATTTTCAGCTCCTAGAGGTCATTCTCAGGTTTTTGCCCTGTGACTATCTCTACAACATGATATATTTACTTCTTCAAGGCCAGCAGAAGAGCCCAGCCAGGAAAAGCCCAGGCCATCTTTTAGGGGCTTACCTGATGAAAAGAGAGATTATACAGGGCGTGTATATTAGCAATGGGATTTGAGAAACCATTTTAGAATTCTGACCCCCATAGTCATGAATTATTGTTTTTTAACCATTAGTGATTTTTGATGGGAGGAGAGTTAATGATTGTATTAATCAGGGTCTTTTACATATAGATAACTGAAGAACCCAACTCAAATACAGCTTAAAAATGAAAGAAGCAATTTATTGTCTCATTTAATGAAAAAATCCAGGATGTTGGACTACCTTCAGGCATGGCTTGATCCAGAGGTTGAAATGATGTCATCAGGCCTCAGCCCCTTTCTCATGGCATTGCTCCCTCTGCACGGCTTAATTCTCAAACAGGTCACCCCACAAGTAAAGATGACCATGATCAGTCCCAGGTTTATATCTCGAAGGCTTAGCAACCTCTGTGTAAAGACATTGTCTCTTTTCCAAGTAGCTCAGCAAAGTGCCAGAACTGAGTATTAATGGCTGGGCTTTGATAGCGTGCTCACCTCTGAACCTGTCACTGAGATGCAGACTGGCCAGGTTCAGGTCACATTCCTATCCCTGATGCCCCACACAAACCAGGTGGATTGAGTGCAGAGGAGGAGATCTCTAAAGGAAGGTGAGGGCATTGTTACTCTAAGGCTGGGGAAACAAATGGTGGACAAGCAAAAACAACAGGGGCCCATTACAGGAACACAAAGTCAAGAAGACATGACTTCTGCCCTCAAGCAGGAACAGACCTGTATTGGGGAAACAACTTCAGAACAGTACAGTGACAGGAATCAATAACTGAGAACGTACATATGGAGAGTGCTGAGAGTACTGAAGCTGGCACAGTGTACAGAGAGGGTGAGTGGGGACTGCAGCCAGCTTCCTGGAGTGGAGCTTCAGCTTTACCACACATATCCTGTGGGACTGAACCTCTGCAAGCCTCATCTGTGCAGATGATAACCCTCAGGACCTCCTAGGTTTGTGAAAATGAGACGAGGTTGTGGAAATGAAGTGCTTAGTACTGTTCCTGGGATATAATAAATGCCCAATAAACATGAGCTGAGTGGGAGAATTCAAAACAGGCTTCCCAGGGCAGGGCAAGCCCCATTCAGAAGGAGTGGATGCCTACGGATAAACCAAGAGAGGGTACTTGAGGGTCAGAGGAAGGGGCTGGGTGGGCTCACTGGGCAGCGCTCTAATAACAAGAGAAGCCGTCCCTACCCCCACAGCCTTCCTCGGTCAAGTCGCTGCGCTCCGAGCGTCTGATCCGTACCTCGCTGGACCTGGAGTTAGACCTGCAGGCGACAAGAACCTGGCACAGCCAACTGACCCAGGAGATCTCGGTGCTGAAGGAGCTCAAGGAGCAGCTGGAACAAGCCAAGAGCCACGGGGAGAAGGAGCTGCCGCAGTGGTTGCGTGAGGACGAGCGTTTCCGCCTGCTGCTGAGGATGCTGGAGAAGCGGGTGAGTGCCGCCTCGAAGGCAGGGGAGCCCTGCGCTCTGCCCCAGAGAGTCGAGGACACTGCCCCGGGGAAGAGAGGCCAGAGCTCATGATGCATCCTACAATTCCCACCACAGGTTCCACTGAGGGTGTTCCACCCATCCCTCGTTCCCATCAGCAGAGGGATCCAGGAATCCCTTTGCACACTCAACCTTATGAACCTTTCACCTGGCTGCAAGGCCCATTTACTACATTTGTTGATGTGCTTTTGTGTGCAAGCCCTTATTATTCACACATGTACTTATCATGCAGTTCTTCATGAAATACATAGGGTACCCAATCTGTGCCACAGCACGCACTTTAACAGAGTAACAATAGGACATTGACCTGCCTTGATGCCTGCCCAGGAAGTCCCACAGGGCAGCCCTTGCCAAACGGGGAGAAGGGCTGGTCACACCAGGGCCTTCTGCTAACAAGGATGCCCTGGAGTACAAGTCGGCTGGCACCTCTGCCCTGCTGTAATGAGTTTAAAGGATTTAGGGGTTGATCAAGGAGAAAGATATAACCTCAAAATGGTGTTAGCACACACAGTTTTATATTAGCTGTGCTTTTTTTTTTTTGGAGACAGGTTTTCTCTGCGTCACCCGGGCTGGAGTGTGGTGGCATGATGGCTCACTGCAACCTCCACCTCCCAGGCTCTATCGATCCTCCCATCTTAGCCTCCTGAGTAACTGGGATGATAGGTGCATACCAATATGCCTGGCTAATTTTTGTATTTTTTGTAGAGATGGGGTTTCACCATGTTGCCCAGGCTGGTCTCGAACTCCTGAGCTCAAACAATCAACCCGCCTCGGCCTCCCAAAGTGTTGCGATTACAGGCATGAGCCAGCATGCCTGGCTTGCGCTGCGCTTTGACAGGTTTGCATGCAGGGGCAGTCCCTCACAGCATGAGACCTTCCAAAGGTGCTGGGGGCTACTGCCCAGTGTGGAGGAAGGCAAGGGAACTCCCAGGGGAGAGCTGGGGAAGAGGGGCCATCTAGGTTAGGTAGCTCTGCAGCACAGTGGGGAGTCTCTGAGTCAGAGAACTCCAAAGCACAGCAGCAGCTTGGGGTCTCTTATAGGCGCAGGGTTTATCTATCTATGGCTAACAAATGTTGGGTACAGTTTCACAGGGTATGCAAAACAGGAAGGTTGTATATGGCTTTAAAAGCTGCTTATTTGAGCTATATTTAAAACAACTGGAAGGGTAAAAATTTGAGTTTGGCACCAGCAGGCTTTTAAGCCAACAGGTCCCAGACTGCCATGAAGAAATAAACAATATAGGACCAATATGCAAGGGCCATTCTCTACTCATTTATGAAAAATAATACCTGCCACCCTGTGATCGCCACCCACGGCAAGAAAGACTTTTGCTAGTTCTCTCTGCACACAGCCAGACTTGCTGAGAGCACCTTACAGAGGGTGCCTACCTGAACTGTCAGGACCATCAGCTGAAATCTCAGTGCTCAGTACAGGTGGTGTTGCCCTAGGGCAGGAAGATGATGCCGGACTTCTTAGGCCTGGACTGATATGGGAGCTTCATACTGACTCTGGCAGTTCTGAAGTTCCAGAAAGTTTATTTCTTTCTTATTTATACCCTGTTTACTTATAAACAGGATTATAACAAGAACATTGAGGGGAAAATAGAAAATTGGAAGGCTTGAAGGAGGAGAGGAAATAAATATATCCCAAACCTAAAGTAACCTAATTATAGTTAGGTATTATATTTATCTTTGAGCTTCCTGGTAACCAAGGCAAAAAGAGATCAGAAAACAAGTGCCTATGTGCCCTACCTTAACACTTGATCTTATTCAAAAGACTGAGAAGTAATACGTGCCCTGACTTAAGAAAAACAAACTAAGAAAACTTGACCTTTCAAATAGTAAAAAAAAAAAAAAAAGTAGCATCTGTGACTTCTAACAAAGAACCATTGATATGATGGCTTTAGGCCGGGCACAGTGGCTCACACCTGTAATCCCAGCACAAGGTCAGGAGATCGAGACCATCCTTTGAATGGTGAAACCCCGTCTCTACTAAAAATACAAAAAATTACCCAGGCACGGTGGTGGGCGCCTGTAGTCCCAGCTACTCGGGAGGCTGAGGCAGAAGAATGGTGTGAACCCAGGGGGTGGAGCTTGCAGTGAGCCGAGCTCGTACAACTGCACTCCAGCCTGGGCGACAGAGCGAGACTCCGTCTCAAAAAACAAAACAAAACAAAACAAAAATGATGGCTTTATTTACCAAAATTCTGTCATTGTGCAATGTTTTCAAGTATATGGTACGTGGATATTTTAGGGCTGTCTGTGGTTTGTTCTCAAAAGTGTTTGCATACGTTTACATTAGGAGGAAGGGGCATAGTGTTATACCCAAGCCTCTTAAGAACTACTGTGTGGCTTGGGACTGAGTTTCCACCACTTCTTAGTAGTCTGACATTAAAGAAATGTCTTACTCTGCCGGAGCCTCAGTTCCCTGGGTAAAATAGAGGTAATAACATCTACCCTCCTAGGTGGCCTGAGGATTAGAGGTAGCACACATTTCACCAGGCAGCCCTCATCTCCTCACTTCCTCAGATCCACACGGGTATTCCGTTTCCTGGCCCCAAAAATCTAGTCTCTCAAACAGATGATTTGAGCACTTCCCATGATCGTTCTGAATGAAGTGGATACCATGTGGAGCAAGAGTGAGGGTGCCGTCCCTACAGTAGCCTCCTCTGTTGTGATAGCGAGTTCTCCTTGCCCCTTTCTGGAGGCCCCCTCTGACTCAGGGCATTGCTTGCTTTGCCCAGCAGATGGACCGAGCGGAGCATAAGGGTGAGCTTCAGACAGACAAGATGATGAGGGCAGCTGCCAAGGATGTGCACAGGCTCCGAGGCCAGAGCTGTAAGGAACCCCCAGAAGTTCAGTCTTTCAGGTAAGCAGAGGGCCCCGGCAGCCCCCCATCCCTTTCTCAGCCAACCCACGGACTTAGTCTTCTGTCTGTGGTCTTACTGCTCTCATCCCTTGCTCACAGAGCACTGGCTTTCCCTGTAACAGATGTTCATCCTCCGCCAAGCCGTCCCTGGCGATCCATGAGCTTTGCAGCGCTCTTCCCTCGGCTGTCTTTATCAGTACCCACACAACTCAAGCTAATTTGTTAGATCCTCTTGTTTAATGAATGAGCCACCTGCTCCAGCCTTTCCTCATAGTGTTTTCCTCACTGGTAATTGTGGAGGGTTGGCTGAATGATAAATAAGCCTGGGGGTGATGGATGCTCGCTGGGCCTCCCTGGCTCTGCCTGCCACCTGCTAGGATCTCCGGGGGGTGCTTTCTTGCCGTGCTGGACCCGGGTGTATTCTCGGAGGGTCCCGAATGCCATTTGGCCTGGGCCTCCCATCCACGGAGGCCCTAGCGTTTAGACTTCTGATGTCCTCTCAAATAAGGTACACATGTTTGTGTATGTGCTTAAAAAAAAATTCCTTTGTGGAATATAAACATTTAAAATGTACATTTGTACAACTATCTTTGGGCATCTCTTAACTTTTTAACAAATTGAGAATCTGAAACAAACAAACGTTGGAAGTGGCCCAAGGGTCCTTTTAAACTCTGAGAAGCCTCTGATTGGATTTGAACTAAGAGTCATTGTTCATGCTAACGGTCCTTTAAAGCAGTGGTTCTCAACCAGGGGTAATTTCTCCCCTTCCCCCTGGAACATTTGGCAATGAGCTTACATTTTGGGTTGTCATAACTGGAGGTCAAGGATACAGCCAGCATCTAGAGGGTAAGAGGCCAAGGACGTTGCTAAACATTCTGCAGTGAATGTATAGGACAGCCCCCACGACAAAGAATTATCCTGCCCAGAATCTCTATAGAGTGAGGTTGAAAACCCCTGCTCTAAAGGGATGGCCTCTTTTATAGGGAGAAGATGGCATTTTTCACCCGGCCTCGGATGAATATCCCAGCTCTCTCTGCAGATGACGTCTAATCGCCAGAAAAGTATTTCCTTTGTTCCACTGACCAGGCTGTGAACATTGACTGTGGCTAAAGTTATTTATGTGGTGTTATATGAAGGTACTGAGTCACAAGTCCTCTAGTGCTCTTGTTGGTTTGAAGATGAACCGATTTTTTAGTTTGGGTCCTACTGTTGTTATTAAAAACAGAACAAAAACAAAAAACACACACACAAAAAAAAAACAGAAACAAAAAAAAACCAGCATTAAAATAATAAGATTGTATAGTTTGTATATTTAGGAGTGTATTTTTGGGAAAGAAAATTTAAATGAACTAAAGCAGTATTGAGTTGCTGCTCTTCTTAAAATCGTTTAGATTTTTTTCGGTTTGTACAGCTCCACCTTGTAGAGGTCTTACTGCAATAAGAAGTAATGCCTGGGGGACGGTAATCCTAATAGGACGTCCCGCACTTGTCACAGTACAGCTAATTTTTCCTAGTTAACATATTTTGTACAATATTAAAAAAAAATGCACAGAAACCATTGTGGGGGGGATTCAGAGGTGCATCCACGGATCTTCTTGAGCTGTGACGTGTTTTTATGTGGCTGCCCAACGTGGAGTGGGCAGTGTGATAGGCTGGGCGGGCTAAGCAGCCTAGTCTATGTGGGTGACAGGCCACGCTGGTCTCAGATGCCCAGTGAAGCCACTAACATGAGTGAGGGGAGGGCTGTGGGGAACTCCATTCAGTTTTATCTCCATCAATAAAGTGGCCTTTCAAAAAGAATCTTCCTCTTGCTCTCTTTTTCTTTCCTACCCCTCACTTCATCTGTTTCCCTGATTTTTGACTCTCCCCTTTCCAGTCATTTCTTTCCCACCCATCCCCAGTCCTGGAAACATTTATTTTTTCTTTTGCCCACTGTTTTCATTTGTTCATTAAATTAAAATGACTGCTCAGCTCATTGGGAATCCACATCCCCAAGTTAGACTGGGGATATGGTCTCTGTACTGTCTCCTTCTATGGAATTCCACCCCACCCAATGAGAGATGACTTCACAATTTCTTCATATGAGCATCATTCCATGTCATCCCCAACCCAGGGGCAGTAGGTGCTGCAGCTTGTGCTTCATGCTGCTCCTGTGGCCCCTATCCCTACCCATCTCAGAGCTTTGCAGGGTCTATTGCAGACAATCAGAAGTCACTTTCTAACAAATAGCAATAGCCACAAATCTCTTCCTCCTTCCTCTCTGACATTACCCTGTGCAACTTTTCTCAAAGTCTGTTGCACCACTCAGCAAAGCAAGTTGCAACAGCTATATCAGAATCACCTGGGGCAGCCTATTAAAAATGTGGACTGTTGAGACCATCCTGGCTAACACAGTGAAACCCTGTCTCTACTAAAAATACAAAAAATTAGCCAGGCGTGGTGGCAGGCACCTATAGTCCCTGCTACTCAGGAGGCTGAGGCAGGAGAATGACCTGAACCCAGGAGGCAGAGCTTGCAGTGAGCTGAGATTGTGCCACTGCACTCCAGCCTGGGTGACAGAGCAAGACTCCGTCTCAAAAAAAAAAAAGAAAAATGCAGACTGGCCGGCATGGTGGCTCATGCCTGTAATCCCAGCACTTTGGGAGGCTGAGGCAGGCAGATTAACTGAGGTCAGGGGTTCGAGACCAGCCTGATCAACACGGAGAAACCTGGTCTCTACTAAAAATACATAATTAGCTGGGCGTGGTGGCACATACCTGTAATCCCAGCTACTTGGGTGGCCAAGGCTTGAACCCAGGAGGCAGAGGTTGCGGTGAGCCGAGATGGAGCCATTGACTCCAGCCTGGGCAACAAGAGTGTAACTCCATCTCAAAAAAGTAATAAAAATGAAATGCAGACTGTCGGGTCCCTCTCTAGACCCACTGAACTATCCCACCCACCCTGGGACAGTCCCCAGTGCCAGTGTTTTACCCATGCTCCCTCTGTAAGTCTTATGCACACCACTATTTGAGAGCCCCACTGGTATAAAGTGAGTAAAACCCAGGCAGAGACAGGCAAAATGGTGAGGCCCGCATCCTATTGGTGAGTCACACAGGGAACACTGAAATTCATGGCCCTCTCCAGGCCACTGGGGACCTGTGGGCGGTGATGGAGGGAGTGGCGCCACCTTCACTTGCTGCTGAGGCTCTTCCCCCTCTCCCCAGCACACCCCTTACCTGGCTGTCTCTCCTCATGTATAAGGAACCTATAGTGGTGTAGAATCTACTCTTCTTCCCCCTATGGCTTCCAGGCCCTCCTGGATAGCTGCTATCCAGCCCGATTTCTCACCACTGGCCCGGGGCTTCCTCCTGCCCCATAGCTTCACCTCTCTGAACACATCAATCTCTGATGTTCTCTCTCCCATTGAATTCCACCAGACACATTCAGGGTTGACTTTGCAATGTCTTCATATGAGTATCAATCAACACCTTCCCCAACTCAATTGTGCTAGGTTGTAGAGCACAAGGATGGTCTCGTGCTGCTCTGTGGCTCCTGTGCCTACACAGCTCTGAGCTTTGAGGAGGCTGCTGTCCTTGCTGACCCCATGATCTTTTCTGCCCTTCTGTTAAGGGCATTGGCCACAGCAACGGGGCAGATGACCCAAGCTGGCTGTGAGCGACCCATCCCTTTGGCTCCCATGATGAGACCAAGGAGAGGCATGGGGCCCAGCTGCGCCATTCAGAACCATTCCCTAGCATTTTCCACTCAAAGGTTAGCGATGAGATTTTCTCTTCCCAAGGCTACCTCTGGCCATGGTTCCAGCTTCATGGGGACAATGGGATTAGGAAAATGAGGCCAACCTGCAAAGGAAAGCAGATGCAAGAGATGGAGACAGAATGGGGGTGTCCTGGGGATCTTGGAGCCTGAATTCATTGGCATAAGAGGCAGCATCCTCCTCACTGTATCTGCAGTCCATTTGGACTCAATAAAAACTTCGAAAGTCACGTGTTATGGAATTCCTTCTCAGCGACACATTCATCTGTGCTCAGTTGTCCCAGCAAGGGTCAGCCCCTCACACCCCTGCAGCATCCGCTGCTATGAAGCAGAGCTGTAAACGCCCTCCCTGTGTATGGGAAAAGCTACATGGAGCAAATCCTCCTGCCTGAAGAAGTGCATCTCAGCATCACTTCAGCTGTCGGGGCGTTTGTGGGGAGAACCAGACCACCTCCGCGGAAGGCAACAGACCCTCTTCCAGCCATAGAGTTGAATTCTCTATAAATGGTTCACCAGCAAACCACCAATACATTCCGTTGTTTGCCTAGAGAGAAATTTAAAAATAAATAAATGTTCATTTATAATTGTGCATGTGTCCACGTATGTTTATTGCGGCACTATTCACAATAGCAAAGACTTGGAACCAACCCAAATGTCCAGCAATGATAGACTGGATTAAGAAAATGTGGCACATATACACCATGGAATACTATGCAGCCATACAAAATGATGAGTTCATGTCCTTTGTAGGGACATGGATGAAATTGGAAATCATCATTCTCGGCAAACTATCGCAAGGACAAAAAACCAAACACTGCATGTTCTCACTCATAGGTGGGAATTGAACAATGAGAACACATGGACACAGGAAGGGGAACATCACACTCTGGGGACTGTTGTGGGGTTGGGGGAGGGGGGAGGGATAGCATTAGGAGATATACCTAATGCTAGAAGACGAGTTAATGGGTGCAGCACACCAGCATGGCGCATGTATACATATGTAACTAACCGGCACATTGTGCACATGTACCCTAGAACTTAAAGTATAATAATAATAATAATAATAATTGTGCATGTGTCTTTTCCAGGACCTTCAGGAAACAAAGCCGGAAAATGTGAAATGACCCCCTCAAGCTCACATGAATAATAAATGGCTATAGCTAGGATGCTAATTCCATCTTTCCACTCCAAAATCTCTCTTTGCTTTCAGCTCCAGCTTCTGTTTCACGGTGGCGTTACCACACCGCAGCACATGAGGCCCTAATTGTAGGGCCTTAGAATCCTTGGTCTTGAAGAATGAAGTCACAAATTCCTGTGGTTTCTCTGCATAGGGTGGGGAGAAAGGCAGGGTACTAGGATACTAGTCTGAAAAAAGAGAGCAAACCTCACTGGGTTTGATCCTCCCACTCCTAAAGGCAATGGTTGCCTTTCAGTACAGGCCTTTTTGCAACATGCACATGCGCTTTCTGCCTCTCAAGAAGGCTAATGACTAAGATTCTTCCAGTTAACTATCCCCTTGCTAAGCAGGCTCCAGCCACGCTGGCCTTTCTTTTTCTCCTTCCCTCCACCAGCACTTTGCAGTCCTAATTCCTTTTGCCTGGTGCACGCTTCCTCCATGTCTTCACACCGACTTCACATAGCCAGCTGCTTCTCATCCTTCGGGTCTCAGCTGGAGCCTCACCCCTCAAGATCCCTCTCCACCCTGGAGCATAAGCTCTTAAAGCAGAGACCTCATTTGCCTTGTTTTTGTTAGGTCTGATGTAGAGTGGGTTCTTAATATTTGTGAAATGAACTGAATGAATGGATGTGATGAAAAATCTGCCTCAAAGGTGTATTTAGTCTCTACATCTTTGTCATTCTAATCAGGAAGCCAGAAAGGCTCTGTGTAGAACAGGAGTACTAAAAGCTGGTTTTGTCAGGTGCCAGGATGCAGACCCCCCCTCCGATCCAGCTCAGGGCATCATCCCCTGCCCCCAAACACACTTGTGACCCCACAGCATAAAGAAGCGGAAGCAACTGGGAGCTAACACACACATAATGTTTAAATTCGCTGAAGAGCCAGGCATGGTGGCAGTGAGCTGGGATCACACCACTGCACTCCAGCCTGAGCAACAGAGTAAGACTCCATCTCAAGGAAAAAAAAAGATATCTGGTATCTTATCTCAATAAGATATCTACTCATTCATACAACTATGTAGTATTCCACTGAATGGATGTGCCATCAGTTAATTGACAGACACGTCTGTTGTCACCAGTCACTTGCTTTGACAGTGCCTAATTTCTCTCTTTGTCTATACATCCTTTCGCACATGTATGAATGTGTCTGTAGATAAATTACTGCCCTTATTCTTGAAATGCACTATTAGACTCCCAGGTAAAACTGTAACATACCTCTCTGTCTCCATTGCTTGAAGGGCAATAGAAAAAGATGAGACTCTGGAAAACAGAAGTCCTGAGTGCCATGTCCACACTGCACCTACCTCCAACTCCAGGACTTTGAGCAAGATGAGATGCCTGCCCTTCTTCATTGAATGAGGTGAAGATTCAATGAGATTAGGTAGAGAAGAGATGTACATTGCTAATGGATGGTAGGAAAATTGTTATATTCTAGTAGGGAGTATTTTCTAGTTGTTATATTCTAGATGATTCTGGGAATAACTAAACCTTGCGAGTTTGGCCTACACCTTTGGTAAGGTTTCTCTCAGGGCCCTTGGGACGGAATAAATGTATTTTTTTTTTATTTTTATTTTCTTGAGACAGAGTCTCGCTCTGTCACCCAGGCTGGAGTGCAGTGGTGTGATCTCAGCTCACTGCAACCCCCGCCTCCTAGACTCAAGTGATTCTCCTGCCTCAGCTTCCCAAGTAGCTGGGACTACAGACATACACCACCACATCTGGCTAATTTTTATATTTTTAGTAGAGATAGGGTTTCACCATGTTGGCCAGACTGGATTTGAACTCCTGACCTCAAGGGATCTGCCCGCCTCAGCCTCCCAAAATGCTGGAATTACAGGCGTGAGCCACCGCACTGGCCTGCATAAATGTATTTAGGAGAATGTGGTAAGTAATAAATTTGCAACCAACCACAGAGTAGCTGATAAATATACATGAAGCTAATCAGAGTAACAAAAGAACACAAGCTTGCCATTGCAGTACTTTTTTACCATTTGCATTTATGTATTTGATTCTTTAGTTTTATCTGTCTGTTTATTAGGATGTTGGAGACGCAAGGCAGGCACCATGCATACCTTGTTCACTATTTTAGCCCCAGGGCCAGAACAGTCCCTGACAGATGGCAGACCCTCCAACAATTGTTCAGTGAGTGAATTAAGCTAAGACCAAAGTTCTAATTCCAATCCTGCCAAGTACCAACATGAACGTGGGCACACACTTCCGAGTGGTTTTCAACCCTCTTTGCAGGCTGCTGTGACAACAAGTGACTGGATGCAGTGTTTCCCCAGAGGGAGGCATAAGTGTATGATTGGTGACAGGAGATAATGTAGGTGGTACATGGGTGAATTTTTATATTTATAGTCATATTTGTTTTAATATACATAATATATAACTTGTCCATCAAACCCATGCTTTCACAGATATTACTGTTTAAGATGAGGGTAAGTAAATATTTAAGTTAATAAAGTGAATCAATTTAAAGAGAAATATGTACTTAATATGGTGAAACAAAGAAATGGCAAAAATAGTGATGATGAAAACATCTGGGGCCGGGCGTGGTGGCTCACGCACCCTGGGTGGGCCTTCCCACCACCCTTGTGATAGTAGAGAGAGGGAAAAGGAGAGGCTTTCAAGGGTCAGGGGACCTGCCTCCTACTAGGTCAGGGCTTTGTCTCAGCCCCACCCCTGCCTAGGAGAGTCACTGTGTGCTTGGTGGCATTCTTACTGTGTATAGGAGAGTGCACAGCTGAGGCAGGAGAATTGCTTGAACCTGGGAGGCGGAGGTTGCAGTGAACCAAGATGGTGCCACTGCACTCCAGCCTGGGCAATGGAGTGAGACTCTGTCTCAAAGAGCGTGCCCTTTCCCAGAGCCTCAGGATGGGAGCTTAGTGTCTTTTTTGAAAAAAATTAGACTTAGTTTTCAATTATTATGTAAGTAACTGATACACATCGTTAAGTAAAAATGATAGGAGGCCATCGTTTTGGACTAAGCTCCTGCATCAGGCCCCAACAGACTAGACTAAAAATCAGAATGGAGTCACCCATGCTCAAGTTTCATGTCACCAAACCTAAACTAAGTTACCTGACCTTCAGGGAAATCGGGAGAGAGAGAACACCCAATTTCCCAGACAGGTCCTTTGAAGCCTTCAGTCCTTCAGTCATGAAGAAGTTCCCTCTGCCTTAATCCTTACAGGCAAAAAGGTAGCCTGAAGGAAACTGTTGTTAACTACGCAGTTATTTTTCTATTATTCTATTATGTCCCCACCTTATGAGAAAAGTAACTTTGAAAGGACTAATACATCCTGTTCTTAGCTTCCGCTTCCTTCAGGCCTTCTCTATGAAGCCAGCCTCTTCTGCTCAGCGCTTTGGAACACTGATTGTATTTCATGGACCGAAGCATTGCCCAATTCTAGAATTGCAATAAAGCCAACTGAGATCTTTAAATTGTCTATAAATCATCCTTTGGCAATACAGTAAAAAAAAAAAAAAAAAAAAAAAAATTCTCACAATGCTATAGAAGGGTATGAGATATACAATAAAAGACACCCCCACCCTCTGGAATCTACCACTCACAGTAGTTTATCTGGTGGTTTCCACTTTTTAACAATGGTCTGGGCCAGGTGCAGTGACTCACTCCCATAAACTAGCACTTTGGAAGGCCGAGGTGGGCAGATTGCCTGAGCTCAGGAGTTCGAGACCAGCCTGGGCAACACAGTGAAACCCCGTCTCTACTAAAATACAAAAGAAATTAGCCAGGTGTGGCAGCATACGCCTGTAGTCCCAGCTACTCGTTTGGCTGAGGCAGGAGAATTGCTTGAACCCAGGAGGCAGAGGTTGCAGTGAGCCGAGATCATGCCGCTGCACTCCAGCCTGGGTGACAGAGTGAGACTCCGTCTCTAAAAAAAAAAATAAATAAAATTTAAAAATAAAATAATGCTCAGTAGGCCAGGCACAGTGGCTTATGCCTGTGATCCTAGCACTTTGGGAGGCTAAGGCAGGTGGATCACCTGAGGTCAGGAGTTTGAGACCAGCCTGGCCAATATGGTGAAACCCCTTCTCTACTAAAAATACAAAAATTAGCTGGGCAGGGTGGCCTGTGCCTGTAGTTCCAGCTACTCGGGAAGCTGAGGCAGGAGAATCACTTGAACCTGGGAGGCAGAGTTTGCAGTGAACCGAGATCGTGCCACTGCACTCCACCCTGGGCGATAGAGTGAGACTCTGTCTCAAAAATAAATAAATAAAATAAAATAGAATAAAAATGGCCTGTATTATTTTTATTCATCATCTTCAGTAAGACCTCTCCACTCCTCGCCATAAAGATGAGGACATTATGGCACATACTTACCCTTTCTCCTTCCCAGCCGCAACTTCTAATTTTTCTTAGTTACATTATTATTTTTATATAGTTTTAAAAACGGTATCACATTTACGCACTGCTCTGTAATCATGCAATCATAAAGCTTCCTCTGCTGTGAGTTGATTTAAAAAGTTAAAAACTAGTAAACAGCATTTACAGATTGATGGGGAAATCAACATTATTCCCTATGGAAACAAGTAGTGTGTGATCAGACCTGGGTCACTAAAACTTTACCACTAGAAGGAAAATTTAAGGTTCCAGTCATTCTTTCCCTCCCCATAGCTTTTTTCATTTCTTCCTAGTCAGTTCATTTTCTCTTGAGAAGTAAAACGAAAATCCTAAGCCCCATGACGGACTGAATGAACGTCCTGTCCTGTTGGCCAAGGAGAGCCCGGGACAGCATCTGGAGGTGGGACACACCTCCTTATACCCCCACCCTCCCTAGCTGCCAGTAGGCATTCTTTCCTAAAATCTAAACAGAAACCAGACCGTTGGAAAGCCTGGCTCCACCGCTGATTTCCACCAACTCCCCCTCCCATTTGCCATTTCACCACAACAACCAACATGCATTCCTTCCTGATAAGAGGCCACCCACCACTGAATGGTTCTGGCCAGTTTACAACGGATGTGCAGGGAGGGTTTTCATATCCTCCGCTTCGCCATTTGACATCAGAGGCCCAGAAGCTCCACCCTCAGATCATGGTAAGGACACCATGTTTTGTACAGGGGTCCCATGAAGGGGCATGAATCTCAGTTGCGCAGGCACACGTTTCTCCTTTCATAAATATTAGTGACCCCTCCTACAGCTTATTAAATACGTATATTTGGCCACCTGCTCAGCACACATTCTTTTCTCCTGTGCCCTTCCCTCAAAGTGCACGTTTTCAGCTACTGGCTGGAGGCTACACTTTCCAGCCTCAGAGTGGGCACCTGCAGCATGCAACTCTTTATGTGAAATAAAGCTCTCCTCTCCAAATTTATGAACCTCATCATTCTTCTCTTGACTCTTTTTTTTTTTTTTTTTTTTTAAGACAGTCTCGCTCTGTTGCCCAGGCTGGCGTGCAGTGGTGCGATCTCAGCCCACTGCAACCTCCACCTCTGGGTTAAAGTGATTCTCCTGCCTCAGCCTCCCGAGCAGCTGGGATTACAGGTACCTACCACCACTCCTGGCTAATTTTTGTATTTTTCATAGAGATGGGATTTCGTCATGTTGGCCAGGCTGGTCTCGAACTCCTGACCTCATAATTTGCCCACCTCTGCCTCCCAAAGTGCTGGGATTACAGGCGTAAGCCACCATGCCCAGCCACTTGACACTCTTAACCCATGTCCTCATTTTTAGACTCCTAATCCACCAGCAAGTTCTGCCAATTCTATCTCTAAAATACATCATAAATCTACCCATTTTTTTTTTCTGCTACCATTTTGATTTATCATTGCTGACCTGAACTTCTTGGAATTCTGAGATCAAGGTCCTGGCAGGTAGGGTCAGTATCTTCAGAGGGCTCTTTCCTTGGCCACTTTCTCCCTGTGTGTTCACATGGTCTTACCTCTGTGTGTGTCTGTGTCTGCATCCTAATCTCCTCTTATGAGGACACCAGTCATGTTGAATTAGGGCCCATCCTCATGACCTCTTTATTTAATTTTTTTTTTTTTTTTTTGAGATGGAGTCTCTCTCCATCACCCAGGCTAGAGTACAGTGGCGCGATCTCAGCTCGCCACAACCTCTGCCTCCCAGGTTCAAGTGATTCTGCTGCCTCAGCCTCCTGAGTAGATGGGATTACAGGTTACAGGTGCATGCCACCACACCTGGCTAATTTTTGTATTTTTAGTAGAGACAGGGTTTTGCCACGTTGACCAGACTGGTCTCGAACTCCTGACCTCTGTTGATCTGCCCACTTCGGCCTCCCAAAGTGCTGGGATTACAGGAATGAGCCACTTTGCCTGGCCCTCGTGACCTCATTTTAGCTTGTTACCTCTTTAAAGACCCTATTTCCAAATACAGTCACATTCTGAGATGCTGGGCGTTAGGACTTTAACATAAGAACTTTGGGGGAATACATTTCAGCCCATAACACCACCAAATTTTTTTGTTTGTTTGTTTGTTTGTTTTTTTGTTTGAGACGGAGTCTCACTCTGTCACCCAGGCTGGAGTGCAGTGGTGCGATCCTGGCTCACTGCAAGCTCCGCCTCCCGGGTTCACGACATTCTCTTGCCTCAGCCTCTCGAGTAGCTGGGACTACAGGCGCCTGCCACCACGCCCGACTAATTTTTTGTAATATTAGTAGAGACGGGGTTTCATCGTGTTAGCCAGGATGGTCTCGATCTCCTGACCTCATGGTCCACTCGCCTCAGCCTCCCAAAGTGCTGGGATTACAGGCGTGAGCCACCGCGCCCAGCCAACACCACCCTTTTGAAAAACAAAAATTCTCCACCACCCATCTACTCATCCAAACCCTCTAATGGTTCCCATTGTGCATAGAATAAAATTAAAAACCCCTGCCTTGACTTTACATGGATAAAGAGAAAGGGAAAGCTTTCCCCTTGGCCTCCTGAAGTTTCACTGAAAAATCGACTTGCAAAAGGCAGATTAGTGGGTAAAAAGGCATACAAATGTATTTGCTGTGTATTCACAGGGAGAACCACTGAGTAATTGCTCACCCCTTAAGGTGGTGCCTAAGCGTATATGTCGTCCTGGCAAAACAGATTATGGGAGTGGGGGAAGAGGAGTTCTGTTGAGGGGATTTTTAGGGAGAATGGATGGATTAGGGAACAGATATTAACGTGTACATTATCTTGTGAAAAGGTCTGTTCAAGTGTGGCTACGCTCTTGGTTTTATAGGAAAGGGAAGAAAAAAACAATCGTCCTTAATGTGCCTTAGTGTGTCTGGATCTTAGGCAGATAAAGAAACTGTAACTTCTTTGGGAAAGATGGGGTGAGGGAGAAGGTCAGAGAAACCTTGAGTGTTCTTCGCTTCAGTATGTCAAAGCACCATATTTTGGGGTATCGGTTTCCGAGCCCCAACAACTTACAAATTCTTACATGCTCTCACTTTTGCCAATCTCTCCATCTGGGCTAGTACCCAATCCCCCGCCTTTTTTTTTTTTTTTTTTTTTTTTTTTTCCAAATGCAGTAATGTATCACTTAACGATGGGGACAGATTCTGAGAAATGTGCTATTAGGCAATTTTGTTGTGTGAACATCAGAGTGTGTACTTGCACAAACCTGGATGGTAGAGCCTACTCCACACCCAGGCTATATGGTGTAGCCTATTGCTCCTAGGCTCCAAACCTGTATGGCACATTACTGTCCTGAATACTGTAATGCCAACTGTAATGCAATGGAAGTATTTGTGTACCTAAACATAGAAAAGGTACAGCAAAATTAGGGAATGAAAGATAAAAAATAGGGCCGGGCGAAGTGGCTCACGCCTGTAATCCCAGCACTTTGGGAAGCTGAGGCGGGTGGATCACCTGAGGTCAGGAGTTCAAGACCAGTCTGGCCAACATAGCGAAACCCTATCTCTACTAAAATTATAAAAAATTAGCCAGGCATGGTGGTGCATGCCTGTAATCCCAACTACTCAGGAGGCTGAGGCAGGAGAATCACTTGAACCAGGGAGGCGGAGGTTGGAGTGAGCCAAGATGGCGCCACTGCACTCCAGCCTGGGCGACAGAGCGAGACTCCATCTCAAAACAATAATTAAAAAAAAAAAAAAGGATTAAAAAAAGAACACCTGTATAGGGCCTTTCCATCAATGGAACTTGCAAAACTGGAAATTTCTCTGAGTGTATCAGTGAGTGAGTGGTGAGTGAATGTGAAGGCTTAGAATATTACTGTCCATTACTGTAGACTTTAAACATTGTACACTTAGGCTACACTAAATTTACTTTAAAAATTTTGGCCAGCCATGTTGGCTCACGCCTGTAAACCCAGAAGAGGCAGGAAGATCACTTAAGCCCAGGAGTTCAAGACTAACCTGAGAAAATGGCAAGATTCCCATCTCTACAAAAATAGAAATAAAAAACTAAAAATGTTCTTTCGTCAATAATAAATTACCCTTAGCTTACTGTAACATTTTTACTTTATAAACGTTTTAATTTTTTAATTTTTTTGCCTCTTTTATAATAACAGTTGTTTAAAACAAAACAACGTACAAAGGTACAAAAACATTTTTATAGCCTTATTCTAGAGGTTTTTTCCCACTTTTAAAACTCTTTTGTTAAAAACTAAGACAGAAACATACACATTAATCTAGGCCTACACAGGGTCAGACTCATCAAGGTGTAGCTAGGTGATAGAAATTTTTCAGGTTCATTATAATCTTATGGTACCATCATCACATGAGCAGTCCATCATCGACCATACTCTAAACTTAGCTCCTGCCTCATTTGCATTTGCTAGTCTCACTGCATAGAACCTTCCTATTCATTCAATTAAGAAACACTTTTAGAGCAATGCCCTGTGTCAAGCACTGCTCTACATTGAGAAAATGGCTCAGAGCAGTCTGAGGAATGTGAGGTATGCAAAATTGATTAGGCCCAGACAGGAGCAGGAGACACCTGTCACATCCTCCGCACCCATGCCTGGGGGTAATTGCTTAAAGGCATTTTGTTTTCTCTTTCCTTTTCTGTAATTTCAGACTAGCTGATAAATTACCCGCAATGTTACCACAAGTTACACAATGTGACCCTTACCTACTATCTTCACGTTCCTGGGGTTTGTGGTACAAAGATCAATGTATAGACAATGATAGCTTATGTTATTTTAATGAACCATTGTAAATTCTTGGTAAGCAACTTAGGAACTGCATCCTAACTTTTTCATCTTTTTTTTTTAACCTTTAACCCACTTGTAACGGCTGCTAATCGGAGCATATATTCAGGGCAACTTGAATCCATGACTCCCGGGCTGTAGACCTCAACCCTGGCCCAAATAGACCCTCTACTTATATTAATTTTGCTTCAGTTTCTTCCTTTAGGTCAACAAGATGAACAGTCTTTCCAGCTGGGCTATACGTACCTCGGGGTACAGGAAGTCCTGTGCAACTTACAAATTCCTATATGCTCTCACTTTTGCCAATCTCTCCACCTGGGCTAGTACCCAATTCCCCCCTTTTTTTGGTTGGGGGATTGGGAAGTCCTGTACCCTGAGGTGCATATAGCACAGTTGGGAAGACCCTTCAAAGGGATCTGTGGGCCCAGATATACTAGGGAAATCCTGAATTTTTGTATACTCTTTTCTAAAATTGATGGGCCTGCAAACTCAGTTTTCCAATTCTCCTTTTAAATCTCCCTTTCCACAAAGAAAAGCATAGCATCCTTTCCATTTCCTGTCGCGGGTAGCGACTATCTGGGGCCCATGTCACGCAGGTGGTAAAAAGAATTTATCAATACAGTTGTAGGTAAAGAGAGGCAGATTTATTAGACAAAGCAGAAAAGTATGTTGCAAGGGTGCAACAAGCAAATCAGCAAGAGAGAAGCTGACTGCCAGGAAACAAAGGTTTGCTGGGGATTTGATAGAATGGTGCTTGGGCTGTGTGTTAAGAGGGCTTTGTGCAGTACTGATAATGCTGAGGTTGCAGTGAGCTAACTTGCATTTTTCTATCAGCTGAGGTGTCTGGTAATAGCTGGGTGCAGGAAGATTGTGAGTAATTTGCATAGGAGGACTATGTATCCTGAACCACAAAGGAAGGTAGACTTATAGCTTACCTGCCTTCTCTTTTTTCTTTCCTTCATTCTCACCAGCCCAACTCCCCCTCCCTAAATTAGGACTCCACATTGCCTGGGTGTAAACTAACAGGAATTGAACAAGGGACACTTCAAGAACATATTTTTCCTTTTTTTTTTGAAAACACTTTCTTTTCATATATATATATATTTTTTTTTTATTATACTTTAAGTTCTAGGGTACATGTGCACAACGTGCCATGTTGGTGTGCTGCACCCATTAACTCGTCATTTACATTAGGTATATCTCCTAATGCTATCCCTCCCCCCTCCCCCTACCCCACAACAGGCCCCAGTGGGTGATGTTCCCCTTCCTGTGTCCAAGTGTTCTCATTGAAGAACATATTTTTCCACAGGGCATATCCTTGAGCGCTAAACAAAGAGGGCTTAGTAAAATGATTGATTGTTTTTATTTCCTCCTTTATCTTGAAGATAGAGATCTATCTGCCTATCCCTTTGTCTATCCACCAGCTTGTCCATCCCTCCCTCCATCTTTCTCAGAACTTAGAAATAAGGTATCAGAGTGATGTAACCACCCAGTGGATTCTTCCTGCCTGCTGCACAACAAAATTGACTCATGGGCACCATGGCATTGCAATAAAGAAAGAGTTTAATTGACACAAGTCTGGCCACATTGTGTAAGAGACGGAGTTATTACTCAAATCAATCTCCCTGAAGGCTCCTAGGTTAGAGGTTTTTCAAAGATAGTTTGCTGGGCAGTGGAGTAGGGTAGGGAACATGCTAATTGGTTGAGTTGGAGATGAAATCATAAGAAATTGAAGCTGTCCTCTTGTGCTGAGTCAGTTCCTGGGTAGGGGCCACAGGACTGACTGGTAGGTCCAGGTGGGGCCACCCGGTTGTCAGAAATGCACAAACCTGAAAAGACATCTCAAAAGGCCAATCTTAGCTTCTACAATAGTAATGTTATCTGCAAGAGTTATTGCGGAAGTTGCAAATCTGACCTCCAGAATAATGGCTGACAATTATTTAGAATTCAAGTCCCTCTCATTCTCATAGCTTAGTTACCTTGCATTAGTTTTACAAGAACACTTTGATTTTGGGGAAGGACTATTATCATTTCAGCTATAAACTAAATTTTCCACAAAGTTAGCTTGGCCCACGCCCAGAAATGAGCAAAGACAGACAGCCTGTGAAGGAAGATGTCAAATTTCTCTTACTGTCATAATTTTGCAAAGGCCATTTCAGGAAGATGCACAGTGGTCCCCCCTACTTATGTGCTCAGTATATATTAGATGTCCATTGTCACCACAGTCCAAAAGATATTAAGTGGAAAATTACCAATTCATAGGTTTAAATAACCAATTCAGAAATAACCAATTCATAGGTCTTAAAATGCATGCCATTTCTTGGTAACATGATGAAATCTCCACTGTCCCATTCTGTCTTGCCCAGGATATGAATTCCCCCTTGCCCAACAAATTCATGCTGTCTACACTACCCACCCATTAGTCACTTATTAGCCCTCTGAATTACTGGATTGAAAAAACATAGTATATATGTAGGGCTTGGTACTATTCACGGTTTCAGGCATCCACTGAGGGGTGTTGCAATGTATCTCTCATGGATAAGGAAGGACTGGTATATTAACACTTTCATTTGATTTACAAAATAAAGGATAGTTTATATAGTTCTGGGTAAAATAAATTAATTAATTTAAAAAGAAAAAAGATAAAGGCAAACTTTAAGCTTGTTAAAAATTAAGTAAAATAATTTGGATTATTTAATTGGACAAAGAGGACTGGCTTTGCCAATGAAACAATATGGCTGACACTTTCCATAAATTGGACAAGCTAAATTTGCAAATCCACAGTTTTGACGAAAATACAGTGAGAGCACTTATGAAACATCATGCCAGAAAGTAATCCATTCCCAGAAGTTGTGAAAAGAGTTTTTAGATGTCTTTTTTTTTTTTGAGACAGAGTCTCACTCCATTGCCCAGGCTGGAGTGCAGTGGCCGGATCATGGCTCACTGCAGCCTCAAACTCTTGGGTTTAAACAATCCTCCCTCCTAAGTCTCCTACATAGCTGGGGCTACAGGTGCGCACCACCATGCCTGGCTAATGTTTTGTATTTTTGGTAGAGACGATGTTTCACCATTTTTTCCAGGCTGGTCTTGGACTCCTGGGCTCAAGCAATCTGCCTGCCTCAGCCTCCCAAAGTGCTAGGATTACAGACATGTGCCACTGTGCCTAGCCTGATGTCAACTTTTAAAAGTATACACTGGGATATTAATTTTTTAAATACTTTTATGAGGCACAGAAGCGAAAACGTTTCGAGTGCTACTTTCTAAGTTCTGGAGTCATATAGAAGAGTGAACAAGATAATTAAGGTCCCTGCCCTCTTAGAACATATATCCCAGGTTTGCTGTTTATAATTTTAACTCAATATATATACAATGAAATACTATTCAGCCTTATAAAAGAAAACCCTGTTATGGGTGACAACATAGATGAACCTGGAGAACATTATGTTGGTGCAATAAGCCAGGCACAGAAAGACAAATACTACATTAGCTCATGTATATGTGTAATCTAAAAAATTCAGATTCATAGAAGCAGAGCATAGAGTGGTGGTTGTCAGGGCTGCAGAGGTAGGAAAGATGGGAGATGTTGCTCAAAGTTACAAAGTTTCAGTTAGGCAGGATGAATAGATTCTAGAGATGTAATGTATATTGTATACTTGCAGTTTTCGTTTTCGTTTCGTTTTGTTTGTTTTTAAATAGAGAGAGAAAAGGTCTCACTCTGTCATTCAGGCAGGAGTACAGTGGCATGATCATGGCTCACTGCAGCCTCAAATTCCTGGGCTCAAGTGATCCTCCCACCTCAGCCTCCCATATACCAGGGACCACAGGCACATGCCACCATGCCCAGCTATTTTTCCACTTTTTTTGTAGAGACGAGGTCTTAGCTGTTTCCCAGGATGAGAATAGATCTTAAATGTTCACACCACACACACACGCGCACACACACACACACATGCAAATGATAACTGTATGAGATGAAGGTTATGTTAATTATTTTGATTGTGGTAATCGTTTCAGAATGTATACATATATCAAAACATTACGTTGTACATCGTTATGATATACAATGTTTGTCAATTATACCTCAATAAAACTGGAAAAATAAATAAGATTTTAACTCAAATGTCACTTGCTTAGAGATGTCTTCTCTGACCCAAGTCACTCTATCACACTGCCTTCCTAGCAATTAAAACTACCTGAGATTATTGCCTTTTTTGGTCTATTTTCTCTCTCCATTCTAAAATGTGTCTGCCATGAGGGGGAGATCGTGGCTGTTTTGTTTTCTCTGTGCCCCCAGAGCCTAGAATAGTGTCTGGCATTTTAAAGTACACAATAAATGCTTGTTGAACAAATGAATGGATTTGTTAGTTTTGTGCCCATTTCACAAAGGGGTAAAGTGAGGCCTTTGAGAGCCAGAAGCTCTAGGTCAGTGACTGTCCTAGTCTATCCAAGCACAGAGCAGCTCTGGTTAGTCTCTGCTCAATTCCTCTCCCCTCGCCCAAACGTCCTTGAGCTGCGGCCTCGCTCCTGGCCGAAATCCCCGCGGGTTCTCCTCGCAGTGTCTACTGGATCCCGCCAGGAGGCAGCAGAGGCGCCAGCACCCAGTCTGACGGGACAGCGGACCGGAGGGGGTTTCCGCTTCCGGGAGAGGCTGACCGTTTCCGCTTCCGTCCACTTGGCGAGTGAGACGCTGACGGGAGGATGGACGTACTGGTGACTGAGTGCTCCGCGCGGCTGCTGCAGCAGGTTTGGACGCAGGAGACCGGCGGGAAGGCCTGAAAGAGATGGAGCAGGCTCTGACTCCTGCCCAAGCGGCTTCGGGGGCGGGACAGCTAGGCGAGGACCATCCTGGTCCTCAGAGTGGGGCGGCATGGTCCCTGTGGGAACAGGAAGGGTTGGGAGAGGAAGCACCCATCATTTCAAAGCCCGCGTGACTGTAACTTTCAGCGGAATGGAGGGTCCCCACCCTCTCCCAGGCCTCCCCCAAGCCAGCGTCTTCGGTGGGCTGTAGCCTGGCATGTTCAGAACAATTATCTCACCACAATCCACCTCCTCTTCTGCATACACACGTGATTTAGGGGATGGGGGGAGATAGACAAGGGGGGAATACATTCAGAACTCTGGGTGAGCTCAGAACTGAGCTTGGTTTGCAGCTCAGCCGCAGTTCTTTCCGGGTTACTGAGCGAGAGGATTCCTAATAAGCCCATGGGGTGATTCATTATCAGGCCAACGGAGTTTGCTCCGTGCCCTCAGCATTCGTCGGGAAAGAGCGGCCACACCATACAAAAGCGAAAGCGGCCGGGCGCGGTGGCTCACGCCTGTAATCCCAGCACTTTGGGAGGCCGAGGTGGGCGGATCATGAAGTCAGGAGATCGAGACCATCCTGGCTAACACAGTGAAACTCCGTGTGTACTGAAAATACAAAAAAAATTAACCGGGTGTGGTGGCCGCCGCCTGTATTCCTAGCTACTTGAGGCTGAGGCAGGAGAATGGCGTGAACCCGGGAGGCGGAGCTTGCAGTGAGCAGAGAGCACACCACTGCACTACAGCCTGGGCGACAGAGCGAGACTCCGTTCCCCCCGCCCCCCCCCAAAAAAAGTGAAAGCAGAACAGTTCCATTACCTTTTATGCCCAGGTGGGGAGGGATGGTAGGAAGATAGTTCGCAGTACTCTGTCCTGTTACAGCTTTATACTTAATCAGCAGTCACGAAGTACAAGTTAGTCAAGTAAATTGGCAAGCTCTTTACATTTCTGAGCCATGTATTTATCGGTATGTATTTCTCTTTGCCTCACTGGGTTGTGATAATCATGAAGGTAATTTCTGAAAAGTGTTTAGCTCAGCTCCTGGAACATAATGTATGCTCATTTTTGGAAATTTGGTTTTGGCTGTAGCTGTCTCCCAGTAAGTATTCTGAAATTTCAGGTGAGGAACTCCCCCTGAGTTTTGCAGTTTAAGTTGGAAGCTTTATTTCTTGCTGAATTGACATGTCTTTAGTTTTAGATATTAAAGTCCAAAGCCTGGTCTGGTCTAGTCTAGGACCTAAGACAGTGGAAACAGGAAGAAATGGGAAAATTGTTTAGTCCCAGAAAGGGTGAAAGGCAGACAGACCCTTGAGCTATTTTGAATGTGACAGAAGACATTTGGGTTTTTTAAGAGTCCCAAGTCATAAGATTTGGGAATAAAAGCAGGTTGGTCAACCTGAAACTTAACTACTCTTGCTAAATCAGAGTGTCTTATCGAGCCAAAGAAAAGAACTAGGGATATGAGACATGAGACATATTCCATTATATACTTCTATTCCTGTCTCCCAAAACACATGTATGTGTGGTTAATATTTTCTTTTTCTTTCTTTTTTTTTTTTTTTTTTTTTTTTTGAGACAGAGTCTCGCTCTGTCAAGCAGACTGGAGTGCAGTGGCATGATCTCCGCTCACTGCAACCTCAGCCTCTGGGATTCAGGCAATTCTCCTGCCTCAGCCTCCCAAGTAGCTGGGATTACAGGCATGCGCCACCATGCCTAGCTAATTTTTGTATTTTTAGTAGAGACAGCGTTTCGCTATGTTTGCCATGCTGGTCTTGAACTCTTGGCCTCAAGTGATCCACCTGCTTAGGCCTCCCAAAGTGCTGGGATTACAGGTGTGAGCCACCATGCCTGGCCAATATTTTCTTATTAAGGATAATATGCTAACGTCAGCAAAAGTCTCAGAGGAGAAAGAAACACAGCTCATCAAAGGGAACATTAATGATTCCCATGGTCCATGCCACGCCTTGGTAGAGAGGGGAAATGTGGAAGTAAGTTTATGGACTGAAAAAAGTGCTTTTTTTTCCACAGGAAGAAGAGATTAAATCTCTGACTGCTGAAATTGACCGATTGAAAAACTGTGGCTGTTTAGGAGCGTCTGCAAATTTGGAGCAGTTACAAGAAGAAAATTTAAAATTAAAGTATCGACTGAATATTCTTCAAAAGGTGAGTACTTTGGGTTCTAGTTTTATTCTCCAGTTTGAATCATTATACCTTTTTTAAAGCCTTTGTTACCAAAAATTCTGGAAGTATATCCTATGGAATTTGGAAAAAGAAGCATAGAAACCCTATTCTCTTCCCTGCATTAGACAACTTGGGACTGAGGTAGTTGGTGCAAATAGTGACAAGTTGGTGTTGTCCTGTCCTTCAGGACTCTTTGAAATGTTTCATCCTGCTAACTATTTGGCTAACTTAAAGTAGGATTTAGGTAGGGTTGAGGCATTTCTTTTTAAAAATTTATTTATTATTTTTTGAGACAGGGTGTCTATCACTCAGGCCAGAGTGCGGTGGCATCATCACGGCTCAGTACAACCTCAACCTTCAGGCTCAAGCAGTCATTCCACCGCAGCCTCCTGAGTGGCTGGGACTATGGGCGTGTGCCACCACATCCAGCTAATTTTTTTTTTTTAATAGAGATGGGGTCTTGCTGTGTTGGCCAGGCTGACCTCGGAATTCCTGGCCTCAAGCAACCCTCCCTGTCTTGGGCTCCCAAAGTGTTGGAATTACAAGTATGACCCACTGCACCCAGCAAGGCTGAGGCATTTCTTTCAACAGTTTATGCCCATGCCTTTTTTAAAAAAAATATTTGATTCTTAAATCATTGCCTCTGTCATAAAGGAAATATTTGAAAATACACCTGTATATTTTCTCTGCCCTAAGTTGGTTATTTTACAGTTTTATATCTTACATAATCATTTGGGTTTTTTTCCACCTGGTATTTCAAAACACTTTTTTTCCCCATGAAGCCTGTGCTATGTTTATTTAATGGTCTCATGATTTAACAGTGTTTTATCAATTTTGTTTTAAAAAAATGAACTTGCTGCAGTTTTTTGGCCTGCCTTTCATATTTGGTGATAACATATCCCAGAGTGTTGACCTCATTCCCATAATTATTCTCCTGTGTGTATATATTACTGTCAGACAAATTGTGCTGGCATTACATCCTTTTCCCAAAGCTGATTGATTCCATTTACTCACCTTAGACTCTATCTGCCCCACTCCCATGACGTCTCTCATATTATCTTTTTTTTTTTTTTTGAGACAGAGTCTCGCTCTTGTTGCCCAGGCTGGATTGCAATGGCATGATCTCAGCTCACCATAACCTCCGCCTCCCAGGTTTAAGCGATTCTCCTGCCTCAGCCGCCCGAGTAGCTGGGATTACAGGCATGCACCACCACACCTGGTTAATTTTGTATTTTTATAGAGACAAGGTTTCTCCATGTTGGTCAGGCTGGTCTCGAACTCCTGACCTCAGGTGATCTGCCTGTCTCGCCTTCCCAAAGTGCTGGGATTACAGGCGTGAGCCACCGTGCCCAGCGTCCATATTACCTATTTGTGATCTGCTATACTCGAGTCTCATATTACCTATATGTGATCTGCTGTGCTTGTCTTTGAGTCTTCTAAAATCACAAAATTCCTTTTCCATAGAATCTTCCCAAAAGAATCTCACCTTTCTCGTTATGTCATTCATTCTACACTTATATATGTTTAATTTTTTGTTATATTTATTTTAATTCAAAAGTATTATTAAATGTCTAATACATGCTAGAGACTATAAGAGAAAAGATACAAAAGGAAGTACAGTTTTTTCTCAAACTCCTCGCCTCAAGTAATCCTCCCACCTCAGCCTCCCAAGTAGCTGGGATAGAAGTACAGCATATTCTACTACACATTTTTCTGTAATGCAGATTAGCTCTTATATAGGAGAATGCTCTCACTGTATTGTGGGAGGCGTATTGGTTCTTTGACAAATACTTTGCCCTACTGAATGAGCAGCTGAACACAAGGTACACAGCAGAACTAAAAACCACAGAGTAATAAAGTACTGTGTGTGATGGCCATTCACCCTCTCGTCTTTCCCTGGTTCACTTTGGCCACGTGCTCTGACTTGAAAGCATCACATATGAAACTGGTAGAGACAACTTGTTGAATTGATTATAATCAGATACTAATTTTCATAGTGCCAAAACTAAGCACAGTAGATTTCGTGTGTGTAGGTACACACACATACGTATGTACATGGTGGTACTCTTATCCTTTAAAAATAATAAATTGAGGTTGGGCACGGTGGCTGACACCTGTAATCCCAGCTGTTTGGAAGGCCAAGGCAGGTGGATCACCTGGAGTCAGGAGTTCGAGACCAGCCCGGCCAACATGGCAAAACCCTGTCTCTACTAAAAGTCCAAAAATTAGCCAGGGATGGTGGCACGGGCCTGTAATCCCAGCTACTTGGGAGGCTGAGGCATGAGAATCGCTTAAACCCAGGAGGCGGAGGTTGCAGTGAGCCAAAATCGTGCCACTGCACTCCAGCCTGGGCAACAGAGCAAGACCCGCTCTCAAAAAGATAAATACATAAAAATAAACAAAAAATTGACATTTATTGTAGCAGGTTTTGGGTATAAGATCATAATCTAGGCCAAGTGTGGTGGCTCACGCCTGTAATCCCAATGCTTTGGGAGACCAAAGCAGGAGGATCTGTTGAACCCAGGAGTTCAAGGTTACAGTGAGCTGTCATGCCACTGCACTTCAGCCTCAGGAGAGTGCACAGTGAGATCTTGTCTGCTACCCCCAACAAAGAAGAAAAAGGGATCATATCCAAGTAAATTTGTCATTTGCTGTTGGAAATCTTTAGATTGGGAAAAATGTATCTTCCTTGTTTTAAGTATGTTAACACAGAGAGGAGTCAATTATTAAGTAGCTACAAACTTGAAATCAGGTTTTTTAGTGAATTTAAGAATATAATTTCTTCATATGATAGAGAGGGCTCATGAGGGGAGTATAAAACTTGGACTGTCCATTCCAATAGACCTGAGTTTGGCCTTTTCTACTTATTCTGTCTTGTCTTTGGCAAGTTACTTATCTGTAGCCCACATAGAAATAGTGATAATAGATAATAGTAAGAAACTCAATTTTACTATGTAGATGGAATAAGATAATGCATATAAATAAAGCATTTGGTTCAAATCTTGACACTACATACTCAAATATTGACTTTTGTTATTGTCATTATTTTATACTGTTGACATTTTGATGAATATAAATTTGTGATGGACATAAAATTGACAAACATAAAGGTGTATAGGCAGCATGTTTCTCTTCCATTAAAAGCATATGTGTCATCTTTTTTTTTTTTTTTTTTTTTTTTTTTTGCTAAACTGCTATATGGCAAGTACAGTGCTAGATGCCAGGGACAGGGAAGAGAGCCATGAATTAAACACTTTCTGTGCATCCAGCAGTCTAGTGGTAGAGAGAGAAAGTTTTGTGAGGGTATGACAAGTGCAGTAATAGAGATAATTATATGCCATCTTAAATGACTATATTCCATGGGAAAACAGGAGGTAGTAGATCTAATAACAGTAAAACAAAACTACTGGCTTTTCTGGTATATTGATATTACCTACTTTGCTCCCTTTTATTTCATGCCTTGAAGAGGTCAGCATTTTGATGGACATCATGTATTTTTTTGTTTGTTTTTTGTCCATTGAGTTTTCACTTCCAGTATTTGATGTGAAATTATATTATTTTCTCAGAGATTTGGAGAAGCTGAGTAAAGGATTCCATCAGCCCTTTTAACTCCCTCCTCCCAGTTTCTGTTCTGCTAAAACAAATGCAAAAAGTAAGACCTCAGGGCATTTCGCATGGATGTCTTAGATGCCGTGGGATGGACTTGTCCTGCTACATGTCTTAGCAAATCCCAGATATGAGGGCATCACACTATGAGTACGTTTTCCCTTTTGGTTCTTAAGATATTTGAAGGTTTATACTGAAAATATTTGGAGACATCTTGTATGATGATGGTATAGTACATTATTGACATGTTTCCATTCTTTTCCTACAGAGTCTTCAGGCAGAAAGGAACAAACCAACTAAAAATATGATTAACGTTATTAGCCGCCTACAAGAGGTCTTTGGTCATGCAATTAAAGCTGCATATCCAGATTTGGAAAATCCTCCTCTGCTAGTGACACCAAGTCAGCAGGCCAAGTTTGGGGACTATCAGTGTAATAGTGCTATGGGTATTTCTCAGGTGATGTATTGTCCTGACTCTTGGCTGTTAAATTTTTTTAAGTATTATTATCATCATTGCCATTTACAGAAATACTACTATTGCAAGTTGTATCCTTAGTGAAAAGAACATTTGCCACAGTTTGAAAAACTTGAGAAAGGAGTTGGAGGGGTATATGTTTTAACTTTTTTAGGCACAATTTTTAAGGTTTGGTTAAATTTTATATGTATTCTCAATATTTAAGGGCAATCATTGGTACTCTTTTGTTTAGGTATTTCCCTCCTGCTGTGTCCAGGATTGCTGTGTGGTGGTGATGAGTGTTGGGAGGTGAAAAATTAAAATAAGCCATTTACCAGTCAGCATCCCAATTAAATATTTGATGTAACTGTGATCTTTGAGCCAGGCTTATATATTCGTTTTCAAGCAGAGGAGTTACCCGTTTTAAATAGCTGCATTGTCTGATGTGTTTGTGGTTAACTGCATCTGGCTTGGGTCTTTCTGTTTTCCTTTCTTTGCTGAATTGGAAAGGGTTACTCTGAAGAGTCCAGGTCTTATAGTGTGGTGTATTTCTCAAGTGTGAATATTGCACACCTTCATGACTTGAAACTTAGAAATGTAAATATGCTGGAACCAGGCTTCATAACTGTAGACTTCGTTATGTCATCATTAAAAAGTTCAAGGTGTTGTAATCCCAGCTACTAGGGAGGCTGAGGCAGGAGAATTGCCTGAACCCAGGGGCGGAGGTTATGGTGAGCCGAGATCACACCACTGCACTCCAGCCTGGGCGACAGAGCGAGACTCCATCTCAAAAAAAAAAAAAAATAGTTCCAGGTATTTGTGTGTAACGTATTTGGAAATAGAGATCATGTAGTTTGGGCACTTTCTATTCCTCTTGGCACTATTGATACTTTAATCTGTCATTCATAATGTGATTGGACTTCTCTGCTTCTGCCTTTTGATGGTTCTTAATGTAAAATGCATCTCGTGCCTTGTCAGGTGTGCATTTCCAGTAACTTGCTGAAATCTGTTGTGTAATGAATCATTTTATATTGTGTTGTAGATGCTCAAAACCAAGGAACAGAAAGTTAATCCAAGAGAAATTGCTGAAAACATTACCAAACACCTCCCAGACAATGAATGTATTGAAAAAGTTGAAATTGCTGGTCCTGGTATGACATAATGTTATCCTTCTTAATAGTTGTATTGAAGATGAGTCCTTTTTGAAGTTAAAAAAGAACACACATTTTAATTACCGGGTTAAACTTTATATACTGAACAAGATGGTGAAAGCACTGTGGATTGTGATATAGGAAATTGAAGTTTTAATCTAGACTCAGCTACCACTTTTAGCTGCCTTATCTTGAATGAGTTACTTTGCCTCTCTGTGATTCAGTTTTTCATCAGCAAAATGAGGAAATGGCATATAAGCAAAATGAGGAAATGGCAGATAAGTCTTCGTCACAAGGGCCTTCTGTTTTCTGTTAAGAGGCGAACAGATTGTTTGCTGAAAGTGAAAGGGCCCTGAGTTAAGTAGGAAGGTTTCAGGAGAGAGGTGAAGGCATGAAGTAGACGGTGAGACAGGAGCTTACAAGACAGCTTAAGTCAAGGCCACAACTGGTATTGGAATCCTGAAGAATTTTGCCAGAGCCAGGTCAGTGTCTGGAGCAAATCCTTAGGAGTGAGTGATTATTCAAGATAAGACAGTATCTGATATTTTTTCTCTTCTATCCATTAGGTTTTATTAATGTCCACTTAAGAAAGGATTTTGTATCAGAACAATTGACCAGTCTCCTAGTGAATGGAGTTCAACTACCTGCTCTGGGAGAGAATAAAAAGGTATATGTACACTCTTCTATTAATATATTAGTATCTTAGACCTGCATGGAACCAAGCATGGTGGTATGTGCCTATAGTCTCAGCTACTTGGGAGGCTGAGGCAGGAGGATTGCTTGAGCCTAGAAGTTCAAGGCTGAGGTGTGCTATGATTGCACCTGTGAATAGCTACTGCACTTCAACCTGGGCAATATCACGAGACTTCATCTCTAAAAAAGAAAAAGAAAAATGAACTGCATGGAAAGTGCTGAAACTGGGAATGGATTTCACTTCTATATTGAAATTTAATCATTCACATTTGAGATTTTGAACATTTATGAAGTAGCCTTTCTCCTGGGTCTAGCATGTTGTGTGATTCTTTTTTTTCACTTAATTCCACAAGGCATTTGAGGTAGCCAATTGATATACAGATGTCACTGAAATAGAATGGATAATTTGTATACATGAATTTGATTCTTTTTCAGTTAAAAATATACAAGCAGATCCATCATAAAATCAAACATGGTTGAATTACAACCCAAATTAATGTTTAAGTCTGAGTTTGTTATTAAATGTGTTATTAATG
Source organism: Pongo pygmaeus (assembly GCF_028885625.2). Lineage (NCBI taxonomy): Eukaryota > Metazoa > Chordata > Mammalia > Primates > Hominidae > Pongo > Pongo pygmaeus. The sequence continues at coordinate 173,512,720 of NC_072377.2, forward strand.
AATGCATTAGAACAAAATGTTTATGCCCCTCTTAAAAAAATCTTTCTCTCTTTATGTTTATGCCCCTCTTACAGCCTTTCTCTTTTTGTGTTCCCCAGGTTATAGTTGACTTTTCCTCCCCTAATATAGCTAAAGAGATGCATGTAGGCCACCTGAGGTCAACTATCATAGGAGAGAGTATAAGCCGCCTCTTTGAATTTGCAGGGTATGATGTGCTCAGGTATGTGCTCTTGCCTTGCGTACTATTTCCTTATTTTCTTGTTTGGAAAATTCTATAGAACATGGAATATTTCACTCAAGAAAGAACATTCGACTAAATCAGTGGTTCATCAGCTTAGTTGTTCTTTACAATCACCCAGTAAGCTTGTAAAATATGTCCTGAGCCTTTCCTCTGAACCTTTTTTACTATTTTATTTTTTTAGACTTTTAGTGGAACCAAGGACAAAACTCCTTCATTCATTCTGCACATGTTTCTTGAGGACCTCTTGTATGCAACGGGTTTATCCTAGCGGGGAGAGAAGTAGTAAGGAAACAGGTTATTTTGGGCCTTGTAAGCTGTGAGAGGCCATTGAGATTTTATTCTAAGTGTACTGGGAAGCTATTAGAGAGTTTTAGTTTGTGAAGCAGGGTGATCAAATTAAAGATTAGCCTGGGTACCATGGCTTACACCTATAATCCCAGCACTTTGGGAGGCCAAGGTGGGAGGATCACTAGAGGCCAGGAGTTCTAGGCTAGCTTGGGCAACATAGCAAGAACCTGTCTCTATTTTTTATATTTTTAAAGAAGTAAAAATTTTTAAATAATACAAATCAAAGATTACTCTGGTTACTTACTGTGAAGAAGCTAGACAAAGAAGGGAGACTATAACAGTAAGTGTTAGGCCAGGCACGGTGGCTCACGTCTGTAATCCCAGCATTTTGGGAGGCTGTGGAGGGATGGATCACGAGGTCAGGAGTTTGAGACCAGCCTGGCAACATGGTGAAACCCTGTCTCTACTAAAAATACAAAAATTAGCTGGGCGTGGTGGTGCACACCTGTAATCCCACCTACTTGGGAAGCTGAGGCAGGAGAATTGCTTGAACCTAGGAGGCAGAGAGAGCAGTGAGCTGAGATCGTGGCACTGCACTCCAGCCTGGGCAACAGAGCAAGACTCTGTCAAAAAAAAAAACAAACAAAAAAAAAACAGTAAGTCAAGAGGCTATCATCATGATCCACTTGAAAGATGATCTGGTGGTTTGGATTAGATAAAAGCAGAGAGGGAGAGAAGTGGGTTGGATCAACACATATATATATATATATTTTTTTTTTTTTTTTTTTTTGGAGACAGAGTCTCGCTCTGTCTCCCAGGCTGGAGTGCAGTGGTGCGATCCTGGCTCACTGCAAGCTCTGCCTCCTGGGTTCACGCCATTCTCCTGCCTCATCCTCCCGAGTAGCTGGGATTATAGGCGCGCATCACCACACCCGGCTAATTTTTTGTATTTTTAGTAGAGACAGGGTTTCACCATGTTGGCCAGGCTGGTCTCGAACTCCTAACCTCAAGTGATCCGCCTGCCTCAGCCTCCCATAGTGCTGGGATTACAGGCGTGAGCCATTGCGCCCAGCCTCAACGTATATTTTCAAGAATTTTGTTCACTGATATTTGGGAACCATTGGTCTAAATTATACTAAGATAATGGTTAAAATGTTAAATTTTCATAAAATTGTGGGAATAACCAACATTGGCCCAGCTGTCATTGTCTCAATTAGCTACAAAATAAACAGATTATAGTCCACTGACAGAAAACACATTCATTCAGCAAATTCTGGATGCCTGCCATGTGCAGCCTCTAGTACTTGAGTATGCAGAGCTGAATGTAACAGACATAGTTTTCATCTCTTGTGGAGTTTGCAGACCAGTTGAAGAAACAACCAAGTAAACAGATACTACTAAATGGTGACGTACTGGCATGTAAATGTTAGTGGTTCCTAATGGAATATATATAGTTCCTCTAATTTAACTTAACCATCTTTATTATTTAACAAATGATTTTATATTCTCTGATTGGTGTTAGATTAAATCATATAGGAGACTGGGGGACCCAGTTTGGCATGCTCATCGCTCACCTGCAAGATAAATTTCCAGATTATCTAACAGTTTCACCTCCTATTGGGGATCTTCAGGTCTTTTATAAGGTTTGATACCATTTCTTTTATATTATTTGTGTGTTTACCATTAATCATAATTATCCATTTTCCTTAGGAAACTTAAAATGGTTTTTAAAGCTACTATGGAGTTAAGTGAAAGTTGCTAACAGCCTTAGTAATACATGCCTCTGTATAAATGACATTCTCTTGAACTTAAACTACTTTTTTTTTTTAATTTATAAAGAAAAGACGTTTAATTACCTCACAGTTCTGCAGGCTGTACAAGCAGGGCGCTACTATCTGCTCAGTTTCTGGGGAGGACTCAGGGAGCTTTTGTTTATGGTGGAAGCCAAAATGGGAACAGACTAATTGATAAACATATAAAATTTGTTCACCTACACTGGCAAGCCCTTTCATTTAGTTTACCTACCTGAAAAACTGAATTCTTTTTTATTCTGACATTCATTGCATTTGGTTGTGTGCCTTAGAAACAGCCGTCCCCTACCCCCAGATTCATTGCATTTGGTCATGGATGTAGAACCGCTACTAGATACCCTACATTTGGTTGTATGCATAGAAACAGCCATCCCCCACCTGTTAATATGTCATCTTTGGTTTGTTTATTGGTGTATGTTAAAAATCAAATTCTAGGCCAGGTGCGGTGGCTCATGTCTGTAATCCCAGCATTTGGAGAGGCTGAGGCAAGCAGATTGCTTGAGTTCAGGAGTTTGAGAGCAGCCTGAGCAACAAAGTGAGATCCCATCTCTACAAAAAATACAAAAATAACTAGCCAGGCATGGTGGTTCACACTTGTAGTTCCAGCTACTTGGGAGGCTGAGGCAGGAGAATCGCCTGAGCCCAGGAGGTCAAGGCTGCAGTGTGCCGTGATCATGCCACTGCGCTCCAGCCTAGGTGACAGAGCAAGACCTTATCTTAAAAGATAAAATTATATTAAAAAATAAAAGTAAAAAAAAAAGAATTCTACCACATTGAATTTAGAGGTTTATTAATCAGAATGCATTTTAGGACTTAAAATTTTTTGATGCTTAATTTTATGTATTTTGATATGATTAAATGTATATAAAAACAATTTTAAAGACAAATTTTCACATCATCCACAATTTTAAAACGCCCATCGTGACCAACTTTCTTTGACTCCTTGACTTATCTGTATATCAACATGTATTAATCATTTATGATTTTAATATAGTTTTTGTATTATATTTAATATTGCAAACTTTTGTGTTACTTTATGACTGCACATTTTGTTGGATCAGCATACCAATGTTTACATTAATCCTTCATTAAGATTTTTTTCTATTTTAGAGGTGTTGTTATTCAGTGAATAGCTTTGTACACTTGGATTTTTTTCCCTTTTTAAAAATTATTTCCTGGCTGGGTTCAGTGACTCACACTTGTAATCCCAACATTTTGAGAGGCCAAGGTGGGCAAAATGCTTGAGCCTAGGAGTTTGCGACCAGTCTGGGCAACATGGCAAAACCTCATCTCTACAAAAAATACAAAAGTTAGCCAGGCATGTTGGCGTACATCTGTAGTCTCAGCTACTTGGGAGGCTAAGGTGGAAGTGAGTATCACTTGAGACCAGGGAGGCCAAGGCTGCAGTGAGCTGTGATCACACCATTGCACTATACAGCCTGGGCAACAGAGTGAGACCCTATCTTAAAAAAATATATATTTCTTCAAAAATTAAAAATAAAAAATGTTTTTTAAAAATTTCCTTATGGGCCAGGTGCAGTGGCTCATGCCTGTAATCCTAGCACTTTGGAAGGCTGAGGCAGGCAGATCGCTTGAGTCCAGGAGTTCAAGACCAGCCTGGAGAACATGGAGAGACCCTGTCTACATAAAATACAAAAAATTAGCCGGGCACACTCCTGTAGTTCCAGCTACTTGGGAGGCGGAGGTGGGAGGATCACCTGAGCCTGGCAAGGTCAAGGCTGCATTGAGCTGTGATCTTACTACTGCATTCCAGCCTCAGTGACAGAATGAGACCCTGTCTTAAAAAAATAAACACAAAAAAAATTCCCTATGGTAGAAGGATCTTAAAGATCATAATTTCCTCTCAGATATTTTGATTAATAAATTTATTTTAATGTGAGTTGCATGTTTTCTGTTTGTTTAAATTCTTAGGCATTTTCTTTATGATGGAGAACGTTTCAAGAATAGGATTCCTGTATTAAAAAGTAAACATTTGTGGGGATTTTGTTTTTGTTTGCTTCATTTTACTTTTGGTAAATGTTTTCTGTTGAAAATAAGCTAAATGTTTACTGATATGAGACTGGAAAAGTAATGTTATAAACATCTTTTGGAGTTCTGTACTTTGAATTATAATGAAGCAGATCTATTAATACAAGAAATTGTTTGTATAAATAAATTGCTAAAATTTACAGACCACAGTAAAGAAAAGCCATTTCCAATTTTTGATAAAACGTATATGTGTATTTGCAAAGAAATATCTAGATTTGTTCATTAAATATTAACACTGGTTAATTTGAGGTGAGATTAATTATTTTTAAGTAAGTGTTGCTTTCAAAATAGAAATAAAACAATGAAAGCAACTTTCTTTTTAGTTAAAAAATAATAACATTAAGTTGGCCAGGCACGGTGGCTCATACCTGTAATCCCAGCACTTTGGGAGGCCCAGGTGGGCAGATAACTTGAGGTCAGGAATTCGGGACCAGCCTGGCCAACATGGTGAAATCCTGTCTCTACTAATAATACAAAAATTAGCCGGGTGTGATGGCATGTGCCTGTAATCCCAGCTACTTGGAGGCTGAGGCATGAGAATCACTTGAACCCGGGACACAGAGGTTGCAGTGAGCCAAAATCCAAAATCGTGCCACTCTAGTCCACTCCAGCCTGGGAGACAGAGTGAGACTCTGTCTCAAAAAAAAAAAAAAAGAAAAAAGAAAAAAAAAATTCAGGACCACATCCAAAATGGAGATTGGAACACAGAAAATTCAGTCCCACCTGTTAGCTATTCTGTACTAACTCTTCTTGAACACAAAAGTATTAGCTGAAGTAGACTTTTGTGAATTGGAAAAGTGTAAAGAAAACTGTGGTGAGATTTTTGTATTTTTCAAGAGAAATGATTTCAGAGTTCTTTGGCATGTTCATTTGTAACAGTATTCTCAGCTATTGAGGGAGCGCACTTGTTCTGGTGTTTGTACTTTCTCACTGTGTTTGTGTGTGTAGAAATGTGTAATTTATTTTTCTAGAAATACAGGATTAGATCTTTTTACAAACCTTACTTTTTAAAATATATATATACACAGGAATCTAAGAAGAGGTTTGATACTGAGGAGGAATTTAAGAAGCGAGCATATCAGTGTGTAGTTCTGCTCCAGGGTAAAAACCCAGATATTACAAAAGCTTGGAAGCTTATCTGTGATGTCTCCCGCCAAGGTGAGTTTCTGGGCTTTGTTCCTTCGTCCAGCAAATACTATGTATGTCATTTCCTTGAGTCTTCATTTTGATTTGACTTTGAGTGATATTTTAACCTTCTGAGGACAGGCAAATAGATTTTTTTCTTAAATGTATTTCTGAAATAACTAATAAATTTTGAGCTGCCATAAGACAGGCAGGTTCAAATCTTAACTTTCTTAGAAGTCAGCAAAAATTAATTAGAAAATAAAGTGGAAAATAAAAAGAAATCTTATTAACAGTAGCAACAAAACCTATAAAACACTTAAGAGCACTTAGGAATAAATTTATTCAGAAATGTGTAGGACCAAAATGATGAGAAGTATACAATGAGATGTAATAGAATGTTTGGATAGAGTGCCAGGCCCAGTTCCCTAGTTCTCCAAATTTATTTATGGTTTTAAGGCGATTTCAAGTTTTCTAACTTGACATAATAGTTTTAAAGGTTTCTTTGAAGAGTAAATGGGTAAAGAACAACGAGTAGATCTTTGAAAAAGACGACTAATGATGACTGGCTTGCAGCACTAGGTAATAAAATGTTTTATAATTACAGTAAGTAATACTGTGTCATTGATGTATTGCTACATAGACAGGTAAGTGGTTTAAATCAGGAAAAACCACAAGAAAATTCAGTAAATATTTGATCACTAGATAGGAAGAGCTTTTTTTTCTTCTCATTTACATTTTTTAAGAATTAATTTTTTAAAAGTTATACAAGAAGGACATGTTCCTTATATAAAAAAGTAAATGTAGGCCAGGCACGGTGGCTCGCGCCTGTAATCCCAGCACTTTGGGAGGCCGAGGCGGGTGGATCACCTGAGATCAGGAGTTCGAGACCAGCCTGGCCAACATGGTGAAACCCCATCTCTACTAAAAATAGAAAAATTAGCTGGGCGTGGTAGCACACGCCTGTAGTCCCAGCTACTCGGGAGGCTGAGGCAGGAGAATTGCTTGAACCCGGGAGGTGGAGGTTGCAGTGAGCCGAGATCACGCCACTGTACTCCAGCCTGGGTGACAGAGCGAGACTCCGTCTCAAAAAATAATAATAAAAAGAAAGTAAATGTAGACAGGAGAAAAATAAAATTATCTATAGTCCCACCCATTGTTAATATTTTGATGTGTGCCTTACCATTTTCTTTCCCTTTTTCAAAATGACAGCATGTATATAATGTTCTATATCGTACATTTTTTATGTAATTAGTTTCCTTTTAATATTTTTATTAATAGATTTGTTTTAATGTAAGATGCATGTTTCCTGTTTTCAAAAAATTCTTATGCATTTTATTTGGTGGCATTTTATTTTCTTCTCTAGAGTTAAATAAAATCTATGATGCATTGGACGTCTCTTTAATAGAGAGAGGGGAATCCTTCTATCAAGATATGATGAATGATATTGTAAAGGAATTTGAAGATAGAGGTAGGCACTCTTAACTTTTTATTATGGAAATTTTCAAACATAGGCAAAAGTGGATAGAATTTATAGTAACGCCAGCTTCATGTACTCATCATCCAGTTTCAACAGTTATGGGTACTGACCAACCTTATTGTATCTATACCTTCTTACACTGCTTCCATCATATAATTCCATCTATAATGACTTTGGTATATGTCTCTGAAAGAACAGGACCTTCTTTCTGCCCTAAAACCGCAATATCATTATAATAACAAAATTATATATATATATATATGTATTTTTTTTTTTTAAACAATCTTGCTATGTTGCCTAGGCTGGTGTGGAACTCCTGGCCTCAAGTGATCCTCCCACCTCGGCCTCCCAGAGTGCTGGGATTATAGGCATGAACTACCATACCCAGCCAATAATAATTTCTTAATACCATTAAATAGAGATCAAATTTCCCAAGTTGATTCATGAATTTTTTTTTTTTTTTTTTTTTGGAAACAGAGTCTTACTCTGTCGCCTAGACTGGGGTGCAGTGGAGTGATCTCGGCTGACTGCAACCTCCGCCTCCTGGGTTCAAGCAATTCTCCTGCCTCAGCCTCCTCCGTAGCTGGAATTACACGCGTGCATCACCACACCCAGCTAATTTTTGTATTTTTAATGGAGACAGGGTTCCACCATGTTGGCTGGGCTGGTCTTGGACTCCTGACCTCAAGTGATCCACCCACCTCAGCCTCCCAAAGTGTTGGATTCATGATTTTTTAAATAGTTTTTTCAAAGTCTGCATATAACGTTTGTTTGATATGTATCTTAAGTTCTATAAATCTGAGATTTCTCCCTCTTTTTAAATTTCTTTTATTGTTGAAGAAACTGGGCCATTTGTCCTAAATAATTTCCCATATGGAACTATTTAGCATAATTCCTTGTCTGTGTCTAAAGAGGCTTCATTAGATTCTGATTTATGTTTTATTCCTTTTTTTGTTGTTTTCTTTTAGTTGCAAGAATGCAGGCAATGCGGCAGTGTCTGGTTGTCTCTCTTTTTGTCATATTAAGATTGATTAGTGAATTCAGGTATCGTCAGCTGGATCTGTCCATAAATTTCCCCATCAGACTTTTCTCTATTGGCTTTCTCAGCTATTTATGACCATGACTTTGATCCATCACTTCATTGGAGGTTGGAAAATGGTAGTGTTCTGTCATTCTTTCTCCATTTGTTACTTGGGATTCTCTTATGCTGAACTTTGTTACTAATTATTTTGGTTATCCTCAGGTACAATTCATATAAAACAGGTAGGGTAGTAGAAGTGCTTGTTTTTTAATCAATTGCAGAATAATAGGTTTGTTCCTTAGCATCTCAAAGTGAGTTGTTTGATTTTAACATTATTGTGGTGCACTTTTAATGTGTTTTATATTTTTCAGTCAGTTGTCTTTATAATTTTTGTAATGCTCAAATTGTTCCATTTTGGCTAAGTAACTTCATATTTTTTGTTGTGGTTTTGTTTTTTTCAACCCCTTTGGTAGTTAGTTAATTGGTTTCTGGTATATAATATTGCAGGCCCATTTTGTACATTTCCTGCCTCAGACCTGAAATCAACCATATCTCTATGGAAGCCTGTTTCCTTGAATGGGAGTAGTATTTTAATCTAGGGCCTAGGGACCATACTTTTTACGATGATAAAATTTTGGCTGTGTGCAGTGGCTCATGCCTGTAATCACAGCACTTGGAGAGGCTGAGGCAGGAGGACCACTTGAGGCCAGGAGTTTGAGATCAGTCTGGGCAACATAGCGGGACCCTTTCTCTGCCAAAAAATTAACAAAATTAACAAAAGAAGTAGTTGGGCATGATGATGCATGCCTGTAGTTCTAGCTATGCTTGAGCCCAGGCATTTGAGGTTACAGTGAGCTATGCTCACACCACTGCACTACAGCCTGGGCAACAGAATGAGGCCCTGTCTCTGAAAAAAAAAAAAAAAAAAAAAAAAGAACGAGAGAGAGGTCGAGCACGGCAGCTCGTGACAGTAATTTCAGCACTTTGGGAGGCTGAGGTGGGAGGATCACTTGAGCCCAGGAGTTTGAGGCCAGCCTGGGCAACAATGTGTGAGACCCTGTCTCTACAAATTAAAAAATTAGCCAGGCGTGGCTGGGCGTGGTGGCTCACACCTGTAATCCCAGCACTTTGGGAGGCCAAGGTGAGCGAATCATGAGGACAGGAGATTGAGACCATCCTGACCAACATGGTGAAACCCCGTCTCTACTAAAATACAAAAAATTAGCTGGCACACACCTGTAGTCCCAGCTACTCGGGAGGCTGAGGCAGAGGAATTGCTTGAACTCGGGAGGTGGAGATTGCAGTGAGCCGAGATCATGCCATTGCACTCCAGCCTGGGTGACAGAGTGAGACTCTGTCTCAAAAAAAAAAAAAAAAAAAAAAAAAATGCTGGGCCCGGTGGCTCACGCCTGTAATCCCAGCACTTTGGGAGGCCGAGGCAGGTGGATCACGAGGTCAGGAGTTGAGACCATCTTGGCTAACACGGTGAAACCCCATCTCTACTAAAAATACAAAAAATTAGCTGGGCGTGTTGGCAGGTGCCTGTAGTCCCAGCTACTCGGGTGGCTGAGGCAGGAGAATGGCGTGAACCCGGGAGGCAGAGCTTGCAGTGAGCCGAGATCGCGCCACTGCACTCCAGCCTGGGTGACAGAGGGAGACTCCGTCTCAAAAAAAAAAAAATTAGCCAGGCATGATCGTGCATGCCTGTGGTCACAGCTTCACGAGAGGCCGAGGCAGGAGGATTGCGTGAGCCCAGGAGGTCTAGGCCACAGTGAACATGTTCACACCACTGCATGACAGAGCAAGACCTGGATGACAGAGCAAGACCCTGTCTCAAAAAAATAAATAAATGCAATTTTTTAAATGTTTATTTTATGAGAAAATAGGCACAGAGAAGTTAGTAGCTTCCCAGGGTCACATAGCTAATAAGCGATATGTCTGAGATTCAAACCTAGCCAGTCTGGCTTCAAAGCTTATGTTTTTAACTACTATTTTATACTGCCTTTACATTACCAAGCCTCAATTTTCTAAACTGTAAGCATAGAGTTATTTACTACATAGGGTTATTTTGAAAGTTAAATTTAAGGACTTAGCATAGTACTTGGCACATAGTAGCACTCTTATATAGCTGCTACTGTTATCATGTTCTTCCTGTACCTTCTTGCATCCAAGAATTCTGTCTTTTTCATCATGAGTGTATGAACATGGATTTAATTTTTCTTCCTACTTCTCATTCCAAATGCCAAATCCTGCCCTGTTTGTTTCCGGGACCTTGAAACAGTGTCAACTACTCTTCAGCACATTGTTAGAGATCAGTATAAGAATTGCAGCTTTCTCCAAGAGGAAGGTTATGGCTCCAGCTTGAAGGCAAAGCACATTTTCATGTTCTGGGCCTACCGAGCTGATGGGTTCCAACTAAAGAGTTTGGGAGACCAGGCATGGTGGCTCACACCTGTAATCCCAGTACTTGGGGAGGCCCAGGCAGGAGAATCATTTGAGCCCAGGAGTTTGAGACCGGCCTGGGCAATGTAGCAAGACTGTGTGTCAAAAAAGAAAAAACAAAAAAAGCAGTTGGGAACCAAGTTTAGTGTAAGTCTGGAAAACTGCCAGAACATCTGACCTGTGCTCCGATAGCACCCTGAGTATCCAGGCAACCTTGATGGTTAACATTTTCCAAGGTTTCTAATAGATCATGGTGAGGAAAAAATTGTGTGCTTTCTTTAGCTCTCTAATAAATACATTTCAAAATATTCTTAGAATAACTAAATATTTACATAGTAGAATGAGTAAGCATTCATTTTCCTTCAGGGTTCTTTTAACTTTATTAATGAAGTGTTTTTTACCCCCTAGGATTTGTGCAGGTGGATGATGGCAGAAAGATTGTATTTGTCCCAGGGTGTTCCATACCATTAACCATATTAAAATCAGATGGAGGTTATACCTATGATACATCTGACCTGGCTGCTATTAAACAAAGACTATTTGAGGAAAAAGCAGATATGATTATCTATGTGGTGGACAATGGACAAGTGAGTTTGTAGATTTGTATGTATTTTACATTGACTGATTGGAGGTAAGACAGTATGGTGAGGTTGGTGACATCTGACACTGGGTGACTGTAAATTTTCCCCAAAGACTAAGATTCAGGACATCAGTATAGCATAGAAGAAAGAAGAGGGTTTGGACCCAGCCAAACTGGACACTTCCTAGTTTTCCAGCTTGCCTCCACAAACTGGAACCTCTGAACTTCAGCAGTTGTTCCTATCAATAGGGTTATTGTGAGAACTAAAATGTAATTGAAGTTTTTGCATGTGACCCTGCCCTTAATTCAGTTGCTTTAAAAACGTTTGAACATAGTAGAAAATATAACAGTGTTGCTCTTAGTGTTTCTCTTATATAGGGAATAAAAGAAGAGGTTTTATAATAGTACTTGTCTCACAAGATTTACGAGCGATTTGAATTTTACAGATCTATTCCTAAGCAAAAGAGCCTTAAGTCTTTTTTTTTTTTTTTCTTTAAAGAAGACTAGCAAGTAACTTTCCGTTTTTGTTGTAGTCTGTGCACTTCCAGACAATATTTGCTGCTGCTCAAATGATTGGTTGGTATGACCCTAAAGTAACTCGAGTCTTCCATGCTGGATTTGGTGTGGTGCTAGGGGAAGACAAGTAAGTCTGGAAAATATGAAGATGGTAATGATATACTTGATCCCCACATTTACTTGGAAGAGGCTACTTTTCATTTGATACCATATTAGAATTAAGAAAGTCCACAGTTTTCTGTAGTCCACATAAGCTATAATGGTGTAAACCCAGCTGAGTGATTTTCTATCTATATCATCACTGCCAGAGAATGTAGCCTTTTAGGTAGATAGTATGTACAAAGTTTAGTGAAAACCAGACTGTAGACCTAATAGATTATATATAAGGGGTTTTACTCTCCCACAAATCTAAATTATGAAATCTATTACAGTACCTGCTCAGATTTCAGACACTATTCAACAATATAGCTTATGCGTTTTATAAATGTTTTTGTTTTTTCCTTGAAAGTTGAACATAGGCAAAAGGTATAAGTTACTGAAATTCCAATTAAGTTTTAAGATTCACTGGTTTTGTTATGTTCTCTCCAAAAATATTGTTTATTGAGAACTATGTATTAATACTTTCAGCTTTTCTATTTTCTAATTTATATTCTCAATATTTATAAAATAAAAAGGTAAATACAACCGTGTTTCCATACAGTATTCCTCAATTCAAAGGCACAGCATTTTTCATGTTTTAACCTCCTGTATTCACTGGTGTCTTAGGATCACTTACCAAAAATCCGTGGCATCTTAGATTTGGTAACAAAGCCTAAATATTTCCATCCGACAAAGGTGGTAATGCTTCTAAAAAACCACAGGAAGTAGCTCAAGATGTTTGGCCAGCCAATGTACAAAAGCCCTAATTGAACATGTAAAAGGCATATTAGATGTGTTAAGGTATTATCTTAGATACAGATTATGTGGAGCTCAAAGACCTTGTTGGGAACAACATTTTCTAATTGTGTTTCTTCTCCGTGGATCTGCGCTTTTTTGAAATCAAAAGACAGTAGGGGCTAGGCACAGTGGCTCTCACGCCTGTAATTCCAGCACTTTAGGAGGCCAGTGCTGGAGGATTGCGTGAGCCTAGGAGTTTAAGACCAAACTGGCAACATGGTGAAACCCCATATCTGCCAAAAAAAAAAAAAAAAAAGAAAACTTAGCCAGGCGTAGTGGCATGCACCTGTAATCCCAGCTGAGGATTACTTGAGCATCGACATGGAAGTTACAGTGAGACGAGATCACATCACTGGGTTCCAGCCTGGGTGACAGAGTGAGACTCTGTCTCAAAAACAAAAAGAATAACTAAGAAGACACTAAGTCCTTATTATAGTGTTTATGGACATAAAGTTTTTTAAAACAAACCAATAAGTTGATCATTACTTAATAGTATCTTAGTTTCTTAACGATTCGTTTCTTGGACATTTAGATGATATTCCTACACTTGCTTAAAATTACTCACTAGTGCTCATATTATGGCATTTAATTCATTTGTCATATAATGGCTAAAGGATTCTTGATAATTTTAAAAATTTTTCTGCACTCAGCATCATGTGAGTTACAGTATCCTATCCCCCCCGCCTTTTTTTTTTTTTTTTTTTTTTTTTTTTTTTAATTTTGGGCCAGGCACAGTGGCTCACACCTGTAATCCCAGCACTTTGGGAGGCCGAGGCAGGTGGATCACGAGGTGAGGATTTGAGACCAGCCTGGCCAACATGGTGAAACCCCGTCTCTACTAAAAGTACAAAAATTAGCTGGGCATGGTGGCAGGCGCCTGTAGTCCCAGCTACATGGGAGGCTGAGGCAGGAGAATGGTGTAAACGCGGGAGGCGGAGCTTGCAGTGAGCTGAGATTGTGCTACTGCACTCCAGCCTGGGCGACAGAGCAAGACTCCATCTCAAAAAAAAAAAAAAATTCTCACAGAGGGGGATGGGACTTAAAAAAAAGGTTTTTTTTTTTAATGCTCACAGATTCTGCTATTTTTAAATGACATTTTCTGTTTTAATTTTTTGAATAATTTTTTTTTATTTCATCATCTTCCTGCTATTCCTTGTACATCTGTTTATTGAGGATGTACTGTGCATAGTGTTGGTTGGATGCTCCACAATGTGTATATGCAGGTACACAGAACATGACCTCCTCTCTGAAAGAGGCTATCATCTAGAGCAGAGCAGTTTCCTGTGGAGCTTGTGAAAATACACATGCAAGCCCCACTGTGGGAGTTACTGACTTATTAGGTCTAAAGCAGGTATTAGGCATCTATGTTTTTTTTTAAAGCTCTGTTGGTATTCAGATACGCATCCCTCATTGTAGAGCCACTAGTCTGAATAGACCAACAAAAACAAAACTTCAAGGCAGGCACAGGTAGGAAGTAACTGAAAGGAACAGTAACTGCAAAGTAGAAAGATTAAGGAAGGTTTCCTTTAGCATTTTGACTGGTCTTCATGGTGAGTTTCATTTTATCAGAGATTTGAAAGTTGGACACTTAAGAAGGAGTGTATGGGCTAAAGAAAGCTATGGAAATATATAATGTATTTGTGGGATAATAAAGGAGTTTTAATTCTGTATAAGCAGAATTTTACAGGGCAAGTAGATTCTTGCTTAGGCAAGCTCTGGAAATAAAACTTTAACAGAAAGTATCATATTCATTTTGGTACTCTTTGTGTTAGAAAAGCATGCTTCATTGTTATGTTTGAGGGATTTTTTAAACACCCCCCCCCCCCACCAAAAAAAGGAAAATGATGTTATATCCTTGGTGTTACGTAAACTTTTTTGTTTAATATGTAAAATTCGGTGTTCTCAAAAATGCTTTTTAACAGCGACTGCCCAGGACAATGCTTATTAGTGCTTTTGCCATATCCGTAGTGATTCTGATTGCAGTAGATCTGAACGGGGCCCTAGCATCCTGAGGTTTTTTTCTCTTTTTTCTTTCTTTCTTTTTTTTTTTTTTTTTTTTTTTAAAGGAACTGGGCCAGGTGCAGTGTCTCCGGCCTGTAATTCCAACACTTTGGGAGGCTGAGGTGGGAGGATCACTTGAGACGAGGAGTTTGATAGGAGCCCGGGCAACATAGTGAGAGACACCATCTCTATAAAAATTAAAAAATTAACCGGGTGTGGTGGCTCGCACCTATAGAATTAGCTACTTGGGAGGGTAAGGTAGAAGGATTACTTAAGCCCAGGAGTTCAAGGTTACAGTGAGCTGTGGTTATACTACTTCACTCCAGCCTGGGTGACAGAGCAAGACCCTATCTCTAAAAATAAATAAATGAGTGAATGAAGCAAGCAAGCAACTGGCTGCTCAAGCGTCTTTCTTAAACTTTGCCAGGCGATTCTGGTATGAATCAAGGCTTGGTTACCACCGAACAAGAGGAATTAGTATACAGAGAAATTCAAGTGAGATTTTGTCAAAGAATTTGCTGACTTTCCCAGCAATTCTAGAAACATATATTTTGATTAGTAATTTTTCTAAAAAGGTGAAACATCTAAGCCAAACTTAGTATTCCAAGAAAGCAAACAAATTAACAAATATCTTCTTTCTCTGTTAGGAAACTTATTAAAGGTAAATATGTAGAGAGTGCTTTTGAGGGCTAGAGCATAGGATGCTTTGAGTTGAGGGCTAGAGATGAAAGACACTTGAAAGCACAGTGTTTCGTGTAGTACTCTCCTTGCTTGATGACTGGCATAAGGCATTGTTACCATTGACATCAACCCTCTCTTAATAGTTCTCAGGGGCAACATGTACCTTAGAGATTTAAAACATATGTTGCAGTTTGTGGTCAGGTCTCTCAAACCTTCATTTTCAAAGATTTCTAAGTTGAAAAGTCTGTTTCAAAATCTGATTGAGTGTTTTACATTTTTTAGGAAAAAGTTTAAAACACGTTCAGGTGAAACAGTGCGCCTCATGGACCTTCTGGGAGAAGGACTAAAACGATCCATGGACAAGTTGAAGGAAAAAGAAAGAGACAAGGTAATTCAAAGCCTTATTGGTATAATGTGTATCAAGCATTGTGATTTTTCATTTTTGTTTTTATTGAGAGAACTGAGGAGAAGTGTGAGGAGTCCGTCTCACCTAGGACAAGGCTTATATTGCTCTGACTTTATTGCACAGTAAGTTTATTTTGTGAATTGCTGAGCATTTATTTAGAAAATATAGTTCTTGGCAATTAAAAAAGACCTTGGCTTTTTCCTCCTTTGTTAATATAGCTTAGTATCCATGCTGCTTAACAGCAGTTCCCAATGATGGGAGAATATTGCAAACTGAAGGGGTTTGATTCATCAGCTCACATCAGAGTCTACATGTGCCATGCTCCTTCTTGGGAGCATTTGTAGAGTGGTCATAGCAGTCACTTCTTGCCACCCAAGGCCGTTGATGAACCTTCAGAGCAGGCAACATGATGGCCTTTCATAGGACTCTTAGAAAAGACTATGGTTCAGTTTGTGTGGAATTTGGAGGAATTGAAAAGTCAACAAGAAAAAAATTTTCTTTCTTTTCTTTTTTTTTTTTTTTTTTTTAAGTTTAGAGCAGTAGAGGAGAGGTCATGCATACCTGAGACTGGGTAATTTATAAAAGAGGTTTAATTGGCTCATGGTTCTTCTGGCTGTAGGAACATGGCACCAACATCAGTTGGCTTCTGGGAAGGCCTCAGGGAACTTTTATTCATGGGGGAAGATGAAGGGGGAGCAGGCACTTCACATGGCTAAAGCAGGAGCAAGAGAGAGAGAGAGTAGGGGGAGAAGGTGCCACACACTTAAATGACCAGCTCTCACAAGAACTCACTATCACCAAGACAGCACCAAGCCATAAGGAATCTGCCCCCATGATCCAGCTAAATCACTGGTCTAGGCACATCTTGCACAGTCAGATGAAAAGTGGTAAGTTTAGTCATCTAGCTGTTTGTTAGTCTGCCTGATGACAAAAATTGCTTTAACTCTTTTTAACCACCCCAGCTAGTAATTTTTTAAGTTAATTTTAAATGTGTATAGTAAAATGCACAGCTTAATGAATTTTTACATATATATGCCTTAGAACACCAATCAAGATATATTTCCATCACCCCAGAGATTTTCCTATCACCATAAATCACTTTTGCTTATTCTGGAATTTCATATAAACAAAATCACATAGTATGTG
The DNA here is from genome assembly GCF_028885625.2 of Pongo pygmaeus. NCBI lineage: Eukaryota > Metazoa > Chordata > Mammalia > Primates > Hominidae > Pongo > Pongo pygmaeus. The sequence goes on from NC_072377.2 coordinate 173,529,440, forward strand.
CCCTTTTCCATGTGCATCAGTAGTTCATATGTTTTTGGTTTTGTTTTGTTTTTGAGACAGAGTCTCACTCTGTCGCTCAGGCTGGAGTGCAGTGGCAAGATCATGGCTTACCGCATCTCGACCTCCTGGGCTCAAGTGATCCTTCTACCTCAGCCTCCCGGGTAGCTGGGACTATAGGCACCCACTGCCATACCTGGCTAATTTTTGTATTTTTTATAGAGATGGGGTTTTGCCGTGTTGCCGAGGCTGGAACTCCTGGGCTCAAGCGATCCACTTACCTTGCCCTCCCAAAGTGCTAGGATTACAGGCATAAGCCATCACACCCAGCTGTAGTTTATTTGTTTTTATTGCTGCATGATATTCTGATATATGAAGGTGCCACATTTTGTTTATCCATTCTCCTATTGATGGACATTAGGATTATTTCCAGTTGTTGGCTGTTCTGAATACAAAGCTATTTTGAACATTGTTGTTCAAGCCCTTTTAGAGGTACATGTGCTTTTTCTTTTGGATATATATCTAGGAATGGCATTGCTGGGTTGTAGGGTTGGCTTATGCTTAACTTTATTAAAAGTTGCCAAGGAGAAAGTGGTGACCGTTGTATACTCCCACTACTAACATATGAGAGTTTCATTGCAACATACGTTTACCAACATTGGTGTATTAGTCAGGGTTCTCTAGAGGGGCAGAACTAATAGGATAGATACATATAAAGGGATGTTTATTAAGTGTTAACTTACACGATAACAAGGTCCCACAATAGGCTGTCTGCAAGCTGAAGAGCAAGGAGAGCCAGTCTGAGTCCCAAAACTGAAGAACTTGGAGTCAGATGTTCCAGGGCAAGAAGCATCCAGCACAGGAGAAAGATGTAGGCCGAGAGGCTAGGCCAGTCTCTTCACATTTTTCTCCCTGCTTTATATTCACTGGCAGCTGATTAGATGCTGCCCACCCCATTAAGGGTGGGTCTGCCTTTCCCAGACCACTGACTGAAATGTTAGTCTCCTTTGGCAGCACCCTCACAGGCACACCCAGGATCAATACTTCCTATCCTTCAGTCCAGTCAAGTTGACATATTAACCTTGACAATTGGTTTAGTCAGTGTTTTTTATTTTAGCTTTTCTGGTGAGTGCATAGTGACTTATTGTGGTTAAAATTTTCATTCCTCTGATGAATAATGATATTGACGATATTGACTACCTTTATTTTTCTTTCTTTTCTTTCTTTCTTTTTCTTTTTTTTTGAGATGGAGTCTTGCTCTGTCGCCCAGGCTGGAGTGCAGTGGCACCATCTCGGCTCACTGCAAGCTCCACCTCCTGTGTTCACGCCATTCTCCTGCCTCAGCCTCCCAAGTAGCTGGGACTACAGGTGCCCGCCATCACGTCCGGCTAATTTTTTGTATTTTTTTTTTTTAGTAGAGACAGGGTTTCACCGTGTTAGCCAGGATGGTCTCGATCTCCTGACCTCATGATCTGCCCTGCCTCGGCCTCCGAAAGTGCTGGGATTACAGGCATGAGCCACTGCACCTGGCCTCTTTCTTTCTTTCTTAAGACAGAATCTCACTCTGTCACCCAGGCTGGAGTACAGTGGCACAATCTTGGCTCACTGCAACCTCTGTCTCCCGGGTTCAAGCAATTCTCCTGCCTCAGCCTCCCAAGTAGCTGGGACTACAGGCACATGCCAACACACCAAGCTAATTTTTGTATTGTTTTTAGAGATGAGGTTTCACCGTGTTGGCCAGGCAGGTCTCAAATCTCTGGACTCAGCAATCTGCCTGCCTCAGGCTCTCAAAGTGCTGGGATTACAGGCATGAGCCACTGTGCTTGGCCTGACTGCCTTTTCTTAGGCTTATTGGTCATCTAGATAATCTTCTCTTGTGAAGAGTCTGTTAACTCTTTTGCCCATTTATCATTATTATTATTATTATTTTGCATTAGACAATCAGTACTTAGATTTATCTATATATTTTCGCCCTTTCCTGCAGTTTTTTGATTCCACCTGAGATTATTTTTCCACAATCTGAAGGTCTTTATTTTTTTTAGCACAGGTCTGCTGGGGTGACAGATTCTTTCAGAATTTTTGTTTGTCCAAAAATGTCTTTATGATGCCTTCAGTTCTGAACAATGTTTTTATTGGGTATAGAATTCTAGTTTGGCGGCTGTTTTCTTTCAGCATTTTTAGAGATGACATTCCACAGAACTGGAGAGGACCAGTGGGGCTGGGGGAGGAAATAAATAAAAATTATACTCCATTGTCTTCCAGCTACCATAGTTTCCTTTGAAAATCAGTTGTAAGTTTCATTGTTTCTCCTTTGAAAGTATGTATCTTTTTCTCAGATTTTTTTTAGTATTTTTCTTAGGCTTTATTTTTAGTACCTTGACTAAGAAATGCCTAAGTGTGGTTTGGGGAGTCATTTTTGTTTTTACCCTCTGGGGGCTGCCGAACTTCCTAAATCTGTGGGTTGAGTTCTTTCATCAGGTTAGGAGAATTCTTGGCCATATCTCTTCAAATGCTACTACTTTTCCTCATTCTTTTATTTTTGGTACTCCAAGTACATATGTTAGAACTTTGTATCTCACGTGTTTCTTATGCAGTAATTCATTTTTTTCTCTTTGCTTTATTTTGAATATTTTCTACTTCAGATATTATATTTTGGTATTCTATGTTTAAGGTATTTCTTGTAATTTTTCATCTTTTCTTCTAGTTTTCTTACTGTTTTCCTTTTAATTTTTTGAACATGTTAATCATAGTTTTCTTTAAACATTTTAAAACAGTTTTAGACATAAAAAAGTTGCAAGATAGTACAAAGAATTTTGTATCTTTCATTTAGTATCCCCAGATACTAATATCTTTCATAGCTATATAGTATGATTATCAAAATCAGGAAATTAACGTTGATACAATACCATTAACTAATCTGCAGTCCTTATTCTGGTTGCACAGTTGGTCTCACTAATGACCTTTTTCTAGCCTAAGATCCAGCCCAGGATAACATGCTACATTTAGTTATCATGTCTCCTTATCTTTAATCTGGGCAGTTAGTTCCTTGGTCTGTCTTTGACTTTCATGACCTTAACACTTCTGAAGTCTGCTGGTCAGTTAGTTTTTTTGGAATATCACTTAGTTGGATTTGTCTGATATTGGCTCCTGTTCTGTTAATTCTGTTTCCAGGTTATACTGTCTTATAAGTCTTATAAGTCGTACTCTGTTTCCAGGTTATACAGTCTTACAAGAATAGATGTAGAGTTCTTATCAGTTAATATCAGGAGGCACATGATATTGATAAGCTTCATAATTAATAATAATAATTTTGATCTCTTTGGTAAGGTGATAGTATCAGTTTTCTCCCCTGTAAAGTTAGTATTTTCCCCCTTTGTCATTAATAAGTATTTTTTAAGTAGCTTTATCTTAAACAATTTCAGACTTTAAAGTTGTTATTATCTTTTTTCTTTTGTTTCTGTTGTCTTGATTCTCTCCTAGCCCTTTCTTTGTAGTCCCCCTCCTTAGTATTTAGTTATTTCATCTTGCTCTTTTATCTTGTTCCCCCCCTAGAGATAGGGGTCTGTGTTGTCCAGGCTGGTTTGAAACTCCTGGCCTCAAGTGATCCTTCCACCTAAGACTCCCAAGTAGCTGCATTACAGGCATGAGCCAATTACAGGCATGAGCATTACAGGCATGGCTCATCTTGCTTTTTTAGAAAGATTTATTTGTTATTGAGTGCTGGGCATTATGAAGAGAACATTATAAAGATTCTGGCTGAGGTTAGTTCCCTCCAGAGACCGTTATGTTTTCTTCTAGCTGACAGATAGCATACCAGCTGATTGTCTTGACCCTGTTTGTATTGGCCTTATATGCTTCTTTAGGGCTGAACTATTTAAATTTTACCTTTATGACTAGGGTGAGGTCCCTACTCCTGAAATATGGCCCGTGTGCTAATGCCCTTCCATTTTGCCGCTGCAGAACTGCCTAGTGCCACACAGCTGCTGAAATCACGGCTCAGCTCTTTAATTACCATTTGCTCTTTCCTGATAGATTTTTTGGAGTCTTGCCTTGTGCATGCCAGCCATATGACATTTGAAAGAAATTTGTTCACAGAGTCTTCGACTCCTCTGTGGCTCCTTCTTTTTGGGGATTGTGTCCTTGCTTCTTTGGCAGCCCCATACTCTAAACTCTTGTCTTCTCACCTCAATAAGACCACTTCTTTCTGCTTGGGTTCTGTCCCCTTTGTCCACTATGTAGTGATTTGAAAAATGCCCTTAGGGAAAAAGCCAAGTGATTATGGACTCATTCCCAATGTTTTCATTCTTCTAAGAACTATAGTCCCTTCAACTTTGCTTGTGTTGATGCTCTCTAGTGACTTCAAACAGTTGTTTCATATGTTTAACCCAGCTTTTAAATAGTTGCTTTTGGTAGAATGGTTAGTCTGCTGCAAGGTATTCTGTCATGGCCAGAAGCAAAAATCCTTAATTACTTACTTGTGCCCTAATAATGCTTCAGAATACTTGAGCAAATATTAGCAAAACAGTGAATGAGTTCTTTTATCTACTCTTAATACACCCTTGATTTCAATTAATTATTTAACCCTAACTTTTTGTTTGTATTTTTCGGTGTTACTCTGTTTCCTATAACCTCACAATGTTCATAGTATGAAGTGGATATAAACTAATAATTGATGCTTCTGGTTTTATGTCTACTGAATACACTGGAAAAAGGTATTCATGCTGACATTTTACATTTTACAAATTCAGTTTCTCATAGAAACATTCTTCATTGTGCGTAACGCGTTTTATATTTTCATTATTTTGTTTGTACATTGGCCCATGTCCTTCTGCCTCAGTGTCAGTGTTTATTAAAGTTTATTGGTAAAAGAATACCATTAGATGTTCCCTACCCCAGTCTTATGCCTATGAGACACCAGGGCAGAAGCAGCAGTCAGTAAGCTATGAAATACTGTTTTGTTTTTCCCAAAGGTCTTAACTGCAGAGGAATTGAATGCTGCTCAGACATCCATTGCATATGGCTGTGTCAAATATGCTGACCTTTCCCATAACCGGTTGAATGACTACATCTTCTCCTTTGACAAAATGCTAGATGACAAAGGCAATACAGCTGCTTACTTGTTGTATGCCTTCACTAGAATCAGGTAATTGTGAGTAGGCATTGTTTTATTGTGAATCAAATGAAAACATATTTAGTTACTCAAAAATATTTGTTTTTTCTTTTTTGAAATGAGACAGGGTCTTGGGCTCAAATGATCCTCCCATCTCAGCCTCCTGAGTAGCTGGGATTACTGACATACCACCATTACACCTGACTTCTAAAGTGTTTTTTGTTTGTTTGTTTGTGTTTGAGATGGAGTCTCACTCTGTTGCCCATGCTGGAGTGCAACGGCGCAATCTCGGCTCTCTGCAACCTCCACCTCCTGGGTTCAAGTGATTCTCCTGCCTCAGCCTCCCCAGTAGGAGGGATTACAGGTGCTCACCACCATGCCCAGCTAAATTTTGTATTTTTAGTAGAGACGGGGTTTCACCGTGTTGGCCAGGCAGGTCTAGAACTCCGGACCTCAAGTGATTCACCCGCCTCGGCCTCCCAAAGTGCTGGGATTACAGGCATGAGCCATCACGCTTAGCCTAAAGTGTTTTTTCAGATTTATTTTTCTGCCTACAAACATCTTTGGAAATACGTCCTCTTTTAGTATGGCAAGTTATCCCAGAATCCCTAAACCTGGCCTTAACTGCCCTTGCCGATACTCTTCTAGATGCTCTATGTTTAAATACCTAGAAAGTGTCAGCTGATCCCCTAAAAGAATTATATTTCCATTTTTAGTATTATGAAATGCTTTAGATTAGGTTGTTAGTTTTGCCTAATAGTATGTCGTATAATAAAATACTTCATTTTATAGGAACTTCTTTTTAATCGGTGATAATTTCTGATTTACGTGAATCACTTCTTAGTACATATTTTCGAGTGGAGAATGAGTGTGCCTAAAAAAAGGGAACAGTGGTCATTGCCTGATGATTTTTTTTTAAGGTCTATTGCACGTCTGGCCAATATTGATGAAGAAATGCTCCAAAAAGCTGCTCGAGAAACCAAGATTCTTTTGGATCATGAGAAGGAATGGAAACTAGGCCGGTGCATTTTACGGTTCCCTGAGATTCTGCAAAAGATTTTAGATGACTTATTTCTCCACACTCTCTGTGATTATATATATGAGCTGGCAACTACTTTCACAGAGTTCTATGATAGCTGCTACTGTGTGGAGAAAGATAGACAGACTGGTGAGTGTCTTTTTTTTTTTTTTTTTTTGTGAGAGACACGGATCTTGCTCTGTCCCTTGGGCTGGAGTACGGTGGTGAAATCATAGGTCACTGAAGGCTCAAACTTCTGGCCTCAAGTGATTCTCCCACTTGAGCCTCCCGAATGGCTGGACTTATACACGTATGCGCTACTGCACCCAGCTCCAAGTGTCTCATTTAGTAGCCATATTAGGGATGGGGTGCCATTAAAGCATTTGAATTGTGTGGGAGTGGTTTTCAGATTTATTTTATTCATGGAAACTTCCACTTTTTCCCTAACAGTTGCACAGTGAACCATATCATATATAAAAGACAAAATGTGAAGTAGCACTTTAAACCAGAAATGGAACTCTGCCCAATTAGTCTACTTTTCTACAATTAGGCACATGAGATGGAACCTTAGGACTCCAAAGAAAACAATTGGAAGATGACTGAGTGTAGGACTCTTCCAACAAACACAATGTGTTTGTGGGTCCCAGAAGGAATCTTTGGGTGTTTTTGATAATGGAAACTTCTTGGAAAACAATTGTTATCTTTTCTTACCTTAGGCTTTTTGCCCTCTGTCATATTACATAGTTAATGAAGTAGCCAGAATTAATGTATTGTAAGACAAGTAGGCATTTGTTAAAGTCATGCCTGAGGACTGAAACTTTATTAGGGAAAAAAATCACCACTGTGATAATGAGGTTTATAGTTATTTCAGACCATGAGGACTAGGAAAATTTTTTAAAAGAAAGGTAAAATTTACTGTTCTCATCATTGCAGACCTTATATCTCTTAATAGTTAAAAACATATTTCTTAACAGAAATGCCTTTATTTTTTAAATTGTCTGTCTTCATAGTTTAAGGTAAAGAAGATTCTAGTTAAAACCCAAAAACATCTGTGGGTTGGGCTATACACTTCTAACTAAAATTTGCAAGTAACATAGATTCTTTAATAATGATTTTCAAAAAGGAAAACAAGTTAATTAACAGCTTTTTTCTGTCTTTTCAGGAAAAATATTGAAGGTGAACATGTGGCGTATGCTGCTATGTGAAGCAGTAGCTGCTGTCATGGCCAAGGGGTTTGACATCCTGGGAATAAAACCTGTCCAAAGGATGTAATCCTTCATAGGTTTGAACACTGTGTGTTTTTACCAAAGTGGCCATTGGCACTGTTTGCTTTTTTACAATCATGTGGACACAAGCATAAGTAAAGAAAATTTGTCAACTAGGCAAAATGTGGTTCTTTAACAGCTAGAATTCTAAAAAGAAAAAACTCACTTCCACAAATATGCTTCTGTCTTGCTGAGCATTAAACCAGAATGACTTAGTGGAGGCCATGGAATAACAGGATTTGTGCAGCACAGTGAGAGTGTGTTGACTTGGCAGGACTGTGTTTCATTAATTTTAATTAGATAAGGAATCCCATTTGTTGACCCTGAAAAGGCTCCAAGAATTTACGCCTCTTCATTGTTCCATTCATGTCTCATTTCATTGTTCTGTGAGAGATACTTACCCTGTTTTACAAGTAACAGAACTTGAGACTGCACAGAGATAAGTAACTTGCCCTGGAATCCTCAGGAACAAAATTAAGATTCACACCCGTGCATGTTTAAAATCCCAAATGCAGGCTATTTCCATTTTAAGAAAAGATGACATTGGCAATATAACAGACTTGGGTTCGGGGGAAGGGGGCAAGGAAATGTAGACTGGCAATTTTCCTGAAGCTCAAGATTAACTCTTAACATCTCATTGGCCAGATGCCAATCCCAGTTGCAAAGGAAGGTAGAAACCTAGAGTGAATGTCCAAGCTAAGAAGAGGATTGCTGTGATTTCCTTAGACCAGTCATGATTCATCCCCCGGGCAGGGCATATTGTCTCATTTCATGAAATTGGAATCTTTGTAGCAGCACAGAATATGGAGATTGGCAGTGGCAGCGAGAGGTTTTGGGGTACAGCTCAGCACACTAATTATTGAGTCAGCAGTTAATGGAATCTGCCAACACAAAACTGAAATAAGATTCCATGTAAAGCCAACACAAGAGAAAAATGAATGCTTAATGAGCATGAATTGTATCATACCATGCTGTTTCTAAAAGTCTCCAAGCTTAGAGGAACCTTAGAGAGGATCTTAATGAGCTATAATAATAGCTTCCATTCACAAACTGGTATGTATAAGTCTAACATGTCCACATTAGATCACTGTTCCCTCCAACAAACATGGGGAGGCTAAGCAGTTTCCTCTCACTCTATTAACTGCAAAGATAGTTCACCTAGACTATTGAGCCCTTGGGTCCGAAGACTCAGGAGACTTTAGGAATTAAAAACAGGATTCAGCCGGGCATGGTGGCTCACGCCTGTAATCCCAGCACTTTGGGAGGCCGGGGTGAGCAGATCACATGAGGTTGGGAGTTTGAGACCAGCCTGACCAACATGGGGAAACCCTGTCTCTACTAAAAATACAAAAAATAGCCAGACGTAGTGGCGGGCGCCTGTAATCCCAGCCACTCGGGAGGCTGAGGCAGGAGAATTGCTTGAACCCAGGAGTCAGAGGTTGCAGTGAGCCGAGATCGCACCATTGTACTCCAGCCTGGGAGACAAAGCAAGACTCCGTCTCAAAAAAAAAGAAAGAAAGAAAAAAAAAAAAAAACAGGATTCAGTGAGGTGGAGGAGAAAATAATGAAAGACTACAGGAGTATGTTAAATTAACCAAAGGTCATGATAAGTTCGTATACTGGAACATCATCTCAGATACCCCAGGCCATAACTGTATCTTAAAAACACTGTCTTACCATAGTTTATAGATATGTAAATACCATTTAATAATACAGATAATATCAGAAACCTTTCCTTAGGAATAGTATAGTTCTGATTCTCCTGTTTTTGTTTATAGAGACGAGATCTTCCTCTGTTTTCCAGGCTGGAGTGCAATGGTGCCATCGTAGTTCACTGTAACTTTATTTTTCTTTTGAGACAGAGTCTCGCTCTGTCACCCAGGCTGGCGTGCAGTGGTGCAATCTCGGCTCACTGCAACCTCCATCTCCCGGGTTCAAACGATTCTCATGCCTCAGCCTCTCAAGTAGCTGGGACTACAGGCATGTACCACAATACCCTGCTAATTTTTTGTATTTGTAGTAGAGACAGGGTTTCACCATGTTGGCCAGGCTGGTCTCAAACTCCTGACCTCCGGGTGATCTGCCCGGTTCAGCCTCCCAAAGTGCTGGGATTACAGGTGTGAGCCACTGTGCCTGGCCATTCACTGTAACCTTGAACTCCTGGGCTCAAGCGATCCTCCTGCCTCAGTCTGTAGTAGCTATGACTACGGTTGTGCTGATTGATTAGCCTGTTTTTAATGTGCTAGCCTTTGGGAAAACAAAGCCAGTTTGACTTCAGATAATCCTTAATCTCATGTAAGTCTATGGGCCTTTGTGACCCTCAAATTTGCCTTCATTTGACCTCTAAAAAAAGTCAAAATAATTTTTTTATTGGTTAATAGACAAAACACAATTTTTGCCAGGCACGGTGGCTCACGCCTGTAATCCCAGCACTTTGGGAGGCTGAGGCGGGCGGATCACGAGGTCAAGAGATCAAGACCATCCTGGCCAACGTGATGAAACCCCGTCTCTACTAAAAATACAAAAATTAGCTGGGCGTGGTGGCATACACCTGTAGTTCCAGCCACTCAGGTGGCTGAGGCAGGAGAATCGCTTGCTTGAACCCAGGAGATGGAGGTTGCAGTGAGCCGAGACAGCACCACTGCACTCCAGCCTGGGAGACAGAGCAAGACTGCATCTCAAAAAAAAAAAAAAGGAAAAGAAAAAAAACACGATTTTCAGATGTTCACTCATTTATCCTAACAAATGGGATGATCTTTCTGTGACCTCAAGCTTATTTACTGCATTCCAGGAAATTACAATACTATATATATATCAATAGCTCTAAACACTATAGATTGCAAGATACTATTGTTGTGCACTACTAAAAAATTTTGACAAACTTTTAAACTGATAGAACTTGCGTAAGTTAGAATTTTCATACTGAAAAGAGTCTTTTAGACTGTTGTTTGTATCATGTATCACTTATGTGCAAACTTAGCAAAGGAAAATACAACTGAACTAAATTGGTTAAAATACTCCTAAAACTTCAGAGTCCCACTCTTTTGAGACACTTTTTGATGCAGTCATTAACATCTGTCTTTTCTAGACAATATCATCCTCTATGCTACCAAAATCATTGATGATGCAGCGTTTTGATGTTCCACTATAGTTCCCAGGATTATTATCTGAGTCACGATATTCATGTGAAGGTGGTGCTGACTGTCACAACCATCATCTGACTAATAATGACTGTGAGATGCGTTGCAATTTCAGAAATGTTAAAATGTACATCCCAAAATTGATTAAACACAATAGTGTGAGGAATGAGGAAGATTAAGTTGGTCAGAAAACGTTTGACTTGGTATGGTCCAGTGTCTCCACATAAATATAAATTCTCCTCATTCCATTCTTTAATTTACAGGGACCTGTTTGCTGAGCTAAGATCTGTTACCTAGGTCTCTACTCAGTGCTTTTCCAAACACAGGGCTGCCTGAAGCCTTCTGTCATCCAAAGATAATCTGGTTTGCTGGAATTCAGTTACTCTCCCCAATCCCACCCCCCACTGAGAATTCTAGTGCCAGTCCTACCTTCTACTGGCACTTCACAGGGCCAGTGGAATGGTATTTAAAGTGCCAAAGGGGGGGGAAACTGTCAATCAAGACCTCTATATTCAGCAAAGCTATTCTTCAGAAAGGAAAATGGTATTAAGATGCTTCCCAATAAACAAAAAGTTCACTAGAAGACCATCATTACAAGAAATGCTAAAGTTCACTAGAAGACCATCATTACAAGAAATGCTAAATGTTGAAATATAAGGACCCTAGACTAACAAAATCACACACCACCAGTAAAGGTAAGTACATAGTACAAAATATATTTTAAAAGTGTAAAAGATTATAAAATCAAGTATGTAGAAGTATAAAAATCAACAGTAATGCATTTTTTGTTTTTAACTTTTTTCTTAAAAGGCAACTGTGAAGATGAGTGTGGTGGCATATGCCCTGTAGTACCAGCTGTTCAGGAGACTGAGGTGGGAGGACTGCTTGAGTCCAGGAGTTTGAGGCTGTAGTGTGCTATGGTCACCCGAACTGCACTCTAGCCTGGGCAACATAATGAGACTTCATCTCTAAAAAATTAAAATTTTTAAAAATAAAAAGGACATCTGAGTAAAGCTAACTATAAATCTGTGTTGATGGACATACAATGTGTAAAGATGTAATTTATGACAAAAACTATAAAAGGGAATAGGAGACCACTATATAGGAGCAAAGATTTTGTATACTACTGAAATTAAATTGATATTAATCTGAATTTGATTGTTATAAATTAAGATGTTAATTGTAACCCCCAGGGCAACCGCCAAGAAAATAACTCCAAAAAAAAAGTACGAGAAATGACAAGGTAATTAAAATAGTACACTAAAATGAAAAAAACTATTTAACATGTTGAAGGCAGAAAGAAGAAAATGATAAAGATTACAGTGGACATGAATGAGAGAATAGAAAAACAAGAGAAAATGAATTAAACCAAAAGTTGGTTTCTTAAGATCAGCAAAATTGACAAACCTTTATAGCTAGACTGAAAAGAAAAAGATAAGATTCAAATTATTAAAATCAGGCATGAGAGTAGAGATATTACTATTGACCTTACAAAATAAAAAGAATAGAGAATACAATTATATGCTAAAAACATTAGATAATTTAAATGAACAAATTCCTAGAAAAACACGAACTACCCAAACTGTTTAAAAATCTGAATAGACCTATGTAGCAAACAGATTGAATCAATAGTCAAAAAATTTCCAACAAAGAAAAGCCAAGGACCAGATGGCTTTTCTGGTGAATTCTACCAAATCTTTAAAGAAGACTTAACACTAATCTTAAACTCTTCAAAAAAAGGAGGATTGCTTTTTAACTGATTCTATAAGGATATTATTACCCCAATATTCAAACCGAAAGCATCATAAAATAAGAAAACTTCAGATCAATTATCACATAGATACAAAAAACTCCCAATAGTAGCAAATTGAATTCTGCTGAAAGCACTATACATATGACCAAGTGGGATTTATCTGAGAAATGTAAAGGTGATTCAACATATGAAGTAAAATCGCAGGCTGGCATGGTGGCTCACGCCTGTAATCCCAGCACTTTGGGCAGCAGAGGCAGGTGGACTGATAGAGGTCAGGAGTTTGAAACCAGCCTGGCCAATGTGGTGAAATCCCATGTCAACAAAAAAATGCAAAAATTGGCCAGGCACAGTGGCTCATACCTGTAATCCCAGCACTTAGGGAGGCTGAGGCCGGCGGATCACGAGGTCAGGAGATCAAGACCACGGTGAAACCCAGTCTCTACTAAAAATACAAAAAATTAGCCGGGTGCGACGGTGGGCGCCTGTAGTCCCAGCTGCTGGGGAGGCTGAGGCAAGAGAATGGCGTGAACCCGGGAGGCGGAGCTTGCAGTGAGCCGAGATCGCGCCACTGCACTCCAGCCTGGGCGACAGAGCGAGACTCTGTCTCAAAAAAAAAAAAAAAAAAAGCAAAAATTAGCTGGGCGTGATGGCATGCACCTGTAATCCCAGCTATTTGGATGGCTGAGGCATGAGAATTGCTTGAACCTGGGAAGCAGAGGTTGCAGTGAGCTGAGCCTGGGCCACTGCACTCCAGCCTGGGCAACAAAGCGTGACCCAGTCTCAAAAACAAAAGATCACAGTAATACATCATATTAATAAACTGAAGAGGGAAATAAATACCCCACATGGACATCTCAATAGATCAGAAACAAAGTTGTCCACTCTTGCCACATCTACCTATTCAAGATGCCTGTAGTCCCAGCTACTCTGGAGGCTAAGGTGAGAGGATCGCTTGAGCCTGGGAGGCAGAGGTCACAGTGAGCAGTGATCATGCCGGAGCACCCTAGGCTGGGTGACAAAGTGAGTATGCCCAACTAATTTTTGTATTGTTGTAGAGACAGGGTTTCACCACATTGGCCAGGCTGGTCTTAAAACTCCTGACCTCAAGTGATCTGCCCACCTCAGCCTCCCAAAGTGCTGAGATTACAGGCGTGAACCACCGCACTGCGCCCAGCCCACACATATTCAAATTTTAAAAGCAGATTTAAACTAGAGCATAAATGGTACAGAGAAGTTAAGATGCATCTACAATTTTATGCTAATTTTCTCATCATTTTTGACTTTGCTTCTTGGCCAATGTCAGCCCAAAATGGCCAGTATTAACCTTTCTAGAAAATCGGCTAAATAATATTCAGTTGATGGAGGTAATTATCTGAAGTGCAATGAGCCAGGCACAAACAGACAAACATCACATGTTCTCACTTATATGTGGGAGCTAAAAAACAATTTTTTTTTTTTGAAACAGAGTCTAGCTCTGTTGCCCAGGCTGGAGTGCGGTGGCATGATCATCACAGCTCACTGCAACCTCCACCTCCCAAGCTCAAGCGATCCTCCCACCTCAGCCTCCTGAGTAGCTGGGGCTACAGGCATATGCCACCATGCCTGGTTAATTTTTGTATTTTTGGTAGAGGTGGGGTTTTGCCATGCTGCCCAGGCTGTTCTTGAACTCTTGGGCTCAAGTGATCACCTGCTTCAGCCTCCCAAACTGCTGAGATGACAGGCGTGAGCCACCGCACCTGGCTGGAAGCTAAAAAATTTGATCACATGGAGGTAGAGAGTGGAAAAACAGATAATAGAGACTGGGAAGGGTGAATGAGGGCAGGAGGGAAGATGAAGAGAAGTGGGTTAAAAGGTACAAACATACAGGCCTGGTGAGGTGGCTCACACCTGTAATCCCAGCACTTTGGGAGGCTGAGATGGGCAGATCACCTAAGGTCAGGAGTTCGAGACCAGCCTGGACAACATGGCAAAACCCCGTCTCTCCTGAAAATACAAAAAAAAAAAAAAAAAAAGCCAGGCATGGTGGCATGTGCCTGTAATCCCAGCTACTCGTGGAGCCTGAGGCACAAGAATCACTTGAACTTGGGAGAAGGAGGTTGCAGTGAGCTGAAATCACACCACTGCACTCCAGCCTGGGTGACAGAGGGAGACTCCATCTCAAAAAAAAAAAAAAGAGAAAAAGAAAAAGAAAAAGGTACAAACATACAGTAAGATAGGAGGAACAAATTCAATGCTTGATAGCTGAGCAGGGTGATGATACTGAATAAAAATGTACTGTACTCCTGTGATGGATACTTTAAATACCTTGACTTGATCACTGTGCCTTATACATGTAACAAAACTTCTCATGTACCCCATACATTTGTACAAATCAAAAAAATACTTGGTCGCATTATAGAAATTTCACTGGTTAATGAGAGTACACGGGGTCATCTAAAGTAAAACAATTTTTTGCTTTGTTTTGTTGTTTGGTTTGCTTTGCATTTTCATACCAGTTTAATTACATAAATATACATGGTGCTTATAATATGTAGTGGATTGAAGGGGAGCACAGTTAGACTCACTGTAATTTTTGTGGGGATTTTAGATTGTAGGAGTTTGATAGTTTGTGTATATATAATATATATATAAATTTTTTTTTTTGAGATGGAGTCTCACTCTGTCACCCAGGCTGGAGTGCAGTGGTGTGATCTTGGCTCACTGCAAGCTCTGCCTCCCAGGTTCACACCATTCTCCTGCCTCACCCTCCCCAGCAGCTGGGACCACAGGTGCACGCCGCCACACCCGGCTAATTTTTTTGTATGTTTAGTAGAGACGGGGTTTCACCGCGTTAGCCAAGATGGTCTCGATCTCCTGACCGTGTGATCCGCCCGCCTCGGCTTCCCAAAGTGCTGGGATTACAGGCGTGAGCCACCACGCCCAGCCAGAATTTTTTTTTATGTATTGAGATGGGGGTCTCACTATGTTTTCTAGGTTGGTCTCAAACTCCTGAGCTCAAGTGATCCACCCACCTCAGCCTCCCAAAGTGCTAGGATTACAGGTATGAGCCACTGCGCCCAGCCCAAATCTCAGATTCTTATTCTACAAAATGAAGAATTACAGAGAATTTCTAAGGTGTCTTGTGGAAAGAAGACCTTTGCAAAAGTAGTCCGGCTAAGCTTTTTGAGCATTTCCTGAATGGCAGCCACTAATTCTACAGTGGGGAATGGAGTGAGAGTCTGAGCTACCAAGAGACGAAGTGTCCCCCAGTAGAGGTAATGGCCAAACAATAACGACATCCCAAATAAGGGATTTTAGCTACTCTCCAAGGCCCAGAGGCTAGAAAAAGGGAGAAGATTCTCTTTTTCTAATTAATTAACCAGCTATATTAGATATATTATTGGGAGTTGACAATGATTCTGAGTTTTAGTCATGTTTGTTAGGAAGGAGGTATTATATTTTGTCTTGATGAGTAAATTTAAATATATGCATGCCAAACAGTAAATTTCACCTGAGGTGTTTGTGTTTGGTACACTGATCCAGGTTTGCCAGCTGGCATTATGCAGTAGACACCTAGGTAAAAACATTTACTGTTCCCCAATTATGGCACCCACATCTCTCAGCTGCCTTTCAGCTAGGCAGGGCATGTGACTGGCTTTGGCCAGTCATCAGCCAGGAGGCTGAAGTGGGAGAATTGCTTGAGCCTGGGAGATCAAGGCTGCAATCCGTGGTGAGTAGAAATGATTGTGTCAAAGTCCAGACTAAACATACAAGAAGGTTGTGAGTTCTCTACACTCTATTCTTCAGCGGTACAGTGGAGGCCCTCTTTTTTCTCGTATTGCAGCCACAAGATGTTGGGGCCTGAGTTCTTCCATGGCTGTGTGGTGCAAACCTCCCACTGACTCTCAGTGGACATAAAACATAAGAAATAAACACAGTTGTATTAATACATTGAGATTTTGGAGTTCTATGTTACTGCATCATAGCCCAACTCCTCTTGAGCAAATATAGCTGCACCTGTCACTGGGGTGGAGATCAGATCCCTAGAGTCAGTCACCTTTGGAGGTGGACCATGGCTTAGAGAAAACAAGTTAAGTTTCTTCATGCATGGATGCTTAAAGTATAATGAGAACGGGGATGGGGTTATAGAGCATTACCTCTGGTTTCATGTCAATCATGGCTAGTTACTCCTTGGGCAATTTGTTGGAATGGTTCTGTGAGAAAATAAGCAAAATTCCTCATGCATTTTTTAAGTCTATGGGAGTGATTGATGTGCACTATGTCTACTACTGAGGTCTAGTCACAGATGTAATTATGATCATTACTATACGGCACATCTTCTGGAATAACAAGTCAACTGTAAACAAAAGTATACATGGTGCCAAGTGTGGAGGCTGGTGCCTAGAATTCCAGCAACTCAGGAGGCTGAGGCAGGAGGATGGCTTGAGGCCAGGAGTTGGAGACCAGCTTGGGCAACATAATGAGGTCTCATCTCTACAAAAAGTAAAAAAAAAAAAAAAAAAAAAAAAAAAAAAAAATTGCCAGGCATGATGGTTTATACCTATATAGAAAGAAACCTGGCTGGCCACTGTGGCTCGCACCTGTAATCCCAGCACTTTAGGAGACTGAAACAGGAGAACTGCTCGAGTCCGAGAGTTTGAGACAAGCTTGGGCAACATAGTGAGGCTCCATCTCTATAAAGAATAAAAAATTTAGCCTGGTGTGGTGGCACACACCTGTAGTCCCAACTAAGGAGGCTGAGGTGGGAGGATTGCTTGAGCCTGGGAGATCAAGGCTGCAATAGCCATGATTGTGCCACTGCACTCCGCCTGGGTGACAGTGAGACCCTATCTGAGAATAAAAAAATAAAAAATAAAGCCTTTTTCTTTATAAATTACCCAGTCTCAGGTATAGAAACAAATTAAGACAGTGGATTAATGCCCCAGCCTCCAACCTGCAGTAGAACAATTCTGAGATGCCTTCCACACAGTTTCTCAGACTACTCAGAGCAATTGAGCCCCCATTGTCCACTGTGGTCATCTACTCATTAATCTACCCTCTTTTTTTTTTTTTTTTTTTTTTTTGAGACAGGGTCTCCCTCCATCACCAAAGCTGGAGTGTAGTGGTGTGAGGACAGCTCACTGCAGCCTTGATCTCCCAGGCTCAAGCGACCCCTCCAGCTCAGCCTCCTCAGTAGCTGGGACTACAGGTACACACCATGACACCTGGCTAAGTTTTTTTAATTTTTGTAGAGACAGGGTCTTGCTATCTTGCTAGGACTGGTCTTGAACTCGTGGGCTCAATCACTCCTCCCACCTTGGCCTCCCAAAGTGCTGGGATTACAGGTGTGAGGCACTGTGCCCAATTCTTTCTTAACCTTTCTATCTTCTCTATCTCATTTTTGCCCCCCCCAACATGTGCTTCCTGGGATCACCTCACAAACCACTTGGACTCAAGGCTTTGTCTCAGGATCTCTATTATTCAAGGTTCTCCAAAGACACAGACCTGTAGGATATATATATATGTGTGTATATATAGGATATATATTGGCTCATGTGATTGTGGAGACCAGCAGGTCCAAAATCTGCAGGGCCAATGTCCCGGTCCAAAGGTTGTCAGGCAGAAAGAGCTGATGTGCCAGTTGAAAGGCCCTTGGGCAGGAGAATTCTCTCTTCCTTGGGGAAGGTCAGCATTTTGCTTTATTTCTGCCTTCAACTGATTAGATGAGGCCCAGCCACATCATAGACGGCAATCAGCTTTACTCAATATACCAATTTAAATGTTAATCTCATCTAAAAACACCCTCACAGAAGCACTCAGAATACTATTTGACAAAATATCTGGGCATCCCATGGCCCAGTAAAGTTGACACATAAAATTAACCCTCACAGACACCAAGTGTAGTTCATTATTTTGGAAAATATTCAACTTACAGCAAGAATGGAAACCTCTAGAGTATTTTATGTGAACCATTCAACCTCAGGAATCATACATTTCACTCACTGATCCCTTGTTCACATTCCAGTGTATAAAACTCTGGTCCCCATTAAAGAGACACTCCGGTCCACAGGGAAAATCAGACCTGGCACTGCTGTCCATGAGTATGAGACGGGAAGAGCTGTGGTCCAGGATGGAACGGAAGTCACACTGGACATACCAGGGGTTCAGTAAATGCTCCGATCTTCAGGTGCGCGTTGTCTCTCTCGCTCTCTCTGGAGTAGACACTTACTTCAACTAACGGGAGGCTGGCCAGTTGTTTCACCACCTATCCTGCTTTCCCCAGCTCTTGTGTGGGTCCCAAAGCCCCCAGCAGTAGCCAAAACGGCCCCAATTGCTGTCGCTGTCCCTGGTGCTGACTAAACGCTAACGCCTCTGCGTTGCGGCCTTGGGGCCATTGGTGGTGCCGAGTTATTCTTTTATTTTGTTTCTGTTCTTTTCTTTTTTCTTTTCTTCTCGTTGCTGCCCTTGGTGCTGCCCAATTATTCTTTTCTTTTCTTCTCCTCTCCCTCTCTCTCTTTTCGTTCTCTCTCTTTCTTTCTTTTTCTCTTTCTTTTTCTTTCTTTCCTCAAGAAAATGCTACAGATTGAGAGTGTGATTTTGAAGCACAGACTAGGCTTCGAGGATGAACATGACATTTTGGCTCTCTGTGTATCCCCCATTGACACTGAAGAATCAACACTTCCTTGCTGATCAACAGTCCCAGAACTGGTGGCACAGCCAAGACCGACGCTGATGCTTACCTCCCCCTCTCCTGCAGCAGAGACGCCCCCGTCCCTGTGGCCCAGCGAAGTGCCAGGGGTCCCTGGGAAGGCGGGAGATGGGGAAGGGGCAGGGTGAGCGAAGAGGAGCAGGCTGCGTCTGCCCGCGGGCTGGGAAGCGGGGCTTCCGGGCCGCAGGGTCGCGGGGATGGGTGTGATGCAATCGCGCCACAGCCGCTGCGTCAAGGGGCGGCTCCGGGATGCGGGCACTGCGGTAGAGCCGGTCCCGCCCCCGCCGCCCGCCGCCCGCCGCCGCTAACCCCGCGGACAACCACCGTCCCCGGGACGACCACCCAGAGCCACCGGAGCCGCCTGACACCCGCCCCGAGGCACCGGTAACCCGCGGCACCCGCCCCGGGGCACGCCATGAAGTCGGCGGCGAGCTCGCGCGGGGGAGGTGGGGGCGGCCGCGGGGGCGGCGGCTGGGGCGGCTGGGGCGGGGGCCGAGGCGGAGGCGGTGGCGGCGGCGGCGGCGGCGGCGCGGGCAAGGGCGGCGGGGGCGACGGCGGCGGCCAGGGGGGCAAGGGCGGCTTCGGGGCGCGGGCGCGCGGCTTCGGCGGGGGCGGCCGGGGCCGGGGGCGCGGCGGCGGCGACGGCAAGGATCGCGGCGGCGGCGGACAGCGGCGGGGCGGCGTGGCCAAGAGCAAGAGCCGCCGCAGGAAGGGCGCCATGGTGGTGTCGGTGGAGCCGCACCGGCACGAGGGCGTCTTCATCTACCGCGGGGCGGAGGACGCGCTGGTCACCCTGAACATGGTGCCGGGCCAGTCAGTGTACGGCGAGAGGCGCGTCACGGTGACCGAGGGCGGCGTGAAGCAGGAGTACCGCACGTGGAACCCGTTCCGCTCCAAGCTGGCCGCGGCCATCCTGGGCGGGGTGGACCAGATCCACATCAAGCCCAAGTCCAAGGTGTTGTACCTGGGCGCCGCGTCGGGCACCACCGTCTCCCATGTCTCCGACATCATTGGCCCAGACGGCCTGGTCTACGCCGTCGAGTTCTCCCACCGCGCCGGCCGCGATCTGGTCAACGTGGCCAAGAAGCGCACCAACATCATTCCGGTCCTGGAGGACGCGCGGCACCCGCTCAAATACCGCATGCTCATCGGGATGGTGGACGTGATCTTCGCCGACGTGGCCCAGCCGGACCAGTCCCGCATCGTGGCCCTGAACGCCCACACCTTCCTGCGCAATGGGGGCCACTTTCTCATCTCCATCAAGGCCAACTGCATCGACTCCACCGCATCCGCCGAGGCTGTGTTTGCTTCTGAGGTGAGGAAGTTGCAGCAAGAGAACTTGAAGCCTCAAGAGCAGCTGACCCTGGAGCCCTATGAGCGGGACCACGCTGTGGTGGTCGGGGTCTACCGGCCTCTTCCCAAGAGCAGCAGCAAGTAGCACCCAGCTCAGGCTCGCCTGCCATCTCCCCAAGCCTGCGTTGTGTTTGCTATTATTTTCTATGTGTTTTCTTTGTGAGTGTTTTGTTTTGTTGTTTTTCTATTAAACTGCATAAAGAAATGGCACCTATTTGTATGGTGATGCCAGGCTATGTTTTGCTGCAGTAACAATCAACCCCCAAATCCCAGTGACCTAAACCGGCTGGTATAAGGGGCCCATCAAGCAGTAGCCTGGGAGCTGTGCTCATTCTAATCACTCAGGTCCCCAACTACCCAGGGCCCCATTTTTACACATGCTCCCTCCATCCCTAGGGCAGAGGAAAGAGAGCTGGGGAATTGCTAATAAAAGCTTTTAAATGTCCCCTTGGGACTGATGGGGCACTTCTGCTCACATTTGGCCAAGTCACATGACCAAGCCTGACTGGGGAAAAACACTGAATATTGCTGGACAATAATACAGTCAAACACACCAATCATCTGACTCACAGCCAAAGTCTTAACCACAATAGGTTTTCAGTATTTTACTCTTCAACTAAGCCCTTTTGCATTCACTGTTAAAGTGAATAATAAATAAATGTTAAATTTATTCCTCACACCAGCCCTGGGATGGCTTTGTTAGCATTTGCATATTACATGTGAAGCAACAGGGCTTCTGAAGGTAAACTAGTTGCCCAAACTTACATAGCCAGTAAGGAGGTAGAACTTAAAATGCCAGTCTTCGGGGCTCTAAATCCATTGCTGTTTCCTCAGCACCAGGGGGATCTTGTCTCTGGTCCCCAACCCCTATGGCATGCGCACGGGGACACACTTAGAGCAGGGCCCTGTGACCTCATTGTGTTCTTTCACCCTCCCCTGTCCCCCGTGGGCTACCCCTTTGGTTTCACAATAGCAAAACAAGGTAGGGGGCACGATGTGGGTCTAGCTAGCAGACTGTCTCCACTACAGGGCATAACATACCCAAAGTGGTATCACCAAGTGTCTGCAGAACAGGCAGAAAAATGACTCCCAGAAAGTATCTGTCTTTGCAAGGCATGTCCTGCAGTTCCCAAGATGCTGGTCTCAGTACCTTGCAGTCTCTCTCCAAAGCAGCCCAAAGGGAAGGGAGAGTGGGTAATCCGAGGAAAGCTGAGAATGCCCCGAAGGCCCAGTAAATCCCTCCAAGCCAGACTTTAGGAAGGCCTTTCATTCATTCATACATGCATACACACTCCCAATTGCCAAAAAGACCCACATCAACATTTAGTCTTTGAATGATTGCTCACTAATGTATCATTTGGAGGGTGGATTTGCCTTTCTAAAGATGTGCTTGGGCAGCAATTGTGGTTAGTCTGCTTTTTCTGAGGGCATACTTCTTGAACAACAACAAAGGATAAATCAGACTTTTCATTTTATTTTATTTTATTTATTTTATTTGAGACAGGTCTTGCTCTGTCGCCAAGGCTGGAATGCAGTGGCACAATCATGGCTCACTGCAGCCTTGAACTCCTAGGCTTAAGTGATCTTCCTGCCTCTGCCTACCACACCTGGCTAATTAAAAAAAAAAATGTTTGTGGAGAAACAGTGTCTCGCTTTGTTGCCGAGGCTGGTCTTGAACTCCTTGCTTCAAGAAATCCTCCTGCCTCAGACTCCCACACTGGGATTAGAGGCGTGAGCTATGGCACCTGGTCCAAATCAGACTTTTGAAAAGGCGCTACCACTTTTTCACCACTCCCCCATCCTACCCCACCCCAAAATTCAGAAAGGGAATTACAGTTCAGATGTATTAGCAAGACTGACTCAGGAAGAAGAGAGTGAATGGGGTACATGTCTATTTCCATAAACAATGGAAATATTCATTACAACCCTGCAAAGCCAGGATCACTTTTCGTATTTAGCATATAAGAACACTGCAGTTCAGAGATGACAGTGCCTGGTTTAAGATCCCCTAGAAAGCCTCACAGCCAGAAATCACAGCCTTGTTAGTCTGACTCCAAAATCTATGTCATTTTCACTGAAGTCTGTGCTGGTTCTGTTGCCTTGAAAAGCCCTCTCTCCAATCCTAGGCTAATTTATTAGTTGCTGTGATGAAGCCCTGAGGCTGGGGTGGACTCCCTGGGAACAGAAACTGTTTCCTCACTAGGGGAAGACAGAAGCAGCTGGGCACTCAGGAGGGAGGGGCTCTGCAGCAGCTGAGGCCCAGGACCCAGCCCCTCCTCAGAGCCAGATGGGCTCCATAAAGGAGCTCTTGATTGCTCCTTAGAGGTTTCTCCCCCCAGCATGGGGGATGAAGCAGGGGAAACTCTTTCCTTGGCGTGGGAACTCCCATTCCCTGCCCCTCCTGCCCCAAGTGAAATTTACAGTCATGTCTGAAGCTTCTCAAAGAGGGAACCATTCATGAGGAAATGGCAACAAAACAATCTCCTGAAGAATTTCCCTGCATTGCAGACGAGTTCCTGAGCCAATGGAATGACATGGTGAGTACCAGAAGAAATACAGGAATAAGGGCCAAGGGAATACAGGAAGGGAGTTGGAACCTGGTTTTAGAGGATGAAGGCAGGGGAAAGAATGGGACTATAGTCGGAGCACAGTGGCTCACGCCTGTAATCCCAGCACTCTGGGAGGCCGAGGCGCGTGGATAACTTGAGTCCTTGAGTTGAGACTAGCCTGGTCAACATACGAAACCCCATCTCTACTAAAAATATAAAAAATAGCTGGTGGCAGGCACCTGTAATCCCAGCTTCTCGGGAGGCTGAGGCAGAAGAATTGCTTGAACCTAGGAGGCGGAGGTTGCAATGAGCCAAGAATGCACCACTGCACTCCAGCCTGGGCGACAGAGTGAGACTCAAGTCTCTTAAAAAAAAAAAAAAAAAAAAAAAGTTTAAAATGGGCCCAGCGCAGTGGCTCAGGCCTGTAATCCCAGCACTTAGGGAGGCTGAGGCAGGAGAATCGCTTGAACCCACAAAAGTGGAGGTTGCAGTGAGCTGTGATCACACCACTGCACTCCAGCCTGGGCAACAGAGCGAGACACTGTCTCAAAATAAATAAATAAACAAACAAATAAATAAAAGTTTACATAAATGCCAGGGGTTGCCTTGGAGTCAGGGGGGTGGGGAACACACTTAGCAAGTCTTCTGAGGGGACTGCCCTGTGCTGGGAGCTGGGGGGAGCTTGCCACTGAGTTTCAGAGTCAGCTGCTCCATCCTGAGCCACAGGAGAGGACTCAACCCAAGCATCAGTGAGTGCCCAGCTGCAGTCACCTCTGCAGCAGAGGCAGCGAGGGTGGACGCTGGTGCTCAAAGGCCCAGGCAAGAGGGGCCATGTGCCCACGGTGTCAGCAGGAGCCTCAGAGAACAGGCGGAACAGAACTCCCACCCACCAGCACCATGATGTCTGCCAGCTTCTCCCTTGCTCAGACGCCTCCTGAAGTGAAGGGAAGAAGAATGGGGCAGGAGATCCGAGGGAATGAAGCTTTATCCAAAAGAGGCTGTTTTAAATGGGAAGAAACCATGTTCCATTAATTAGCACTTTCCCCTGCCAACTCTGCAGTAAGCAAGATGTTCTGGCTCATCTGAGCTATGGTGAGCGCTGCATTTGGATACTGCTACTCTAATATTTATCAAACACTTATCATGTCCCAGGCAGAAAGCTCAGTATTTCTTTGATCTTTAGAAGTACGACTTTTTTTTTTTTTTTTTTTTTTTTTTTTTTGAGACAAGGGTTTTGCTCTGTCACCCAGGCTGGAGTGCAGTGGCACTATCTCAGTTCACTGCAACCTCCTCCTCCCAGGTTCAAGTGATTCTCCTGCCTCAGCCTCCCAAGTAGCTGGGACTACAGACACCTGCCACCATCCCCAACTAATTTTTGTATTTTTTTAGTAGAGACAGGGTTTCACCATGTTGGCCAGGCTGGTCTCGAACTCCTGACCTAAAGAGATCCACCCACCTCAGCCTTCCAAACTGCTGGGATTACAGACGTGAGCCACCACGCCCGGCCTCATGATTTTTAAATTAATAACAAAAACAAACATTCCAGAGAGTGCCGACACTAACATTCCACTTGATGAATTGCTGCAAAATGAACACTGGTGTCAGAGCTGCCCCTAGCATTTGTTTGGCATGCAGCAAGAGCATTTGTAAGGACCCCGGCCCATGGCTTCCCCTTTCTCTTCCCACTCCTGGTTCCCACCCCTGGAGGGGCCTCATGCACGCTGCTGTAGATACTCAGCCCTCCAGTCCAGGATCTGTCCCCAGGCCCTTCAAACAGCCTCCTTGAAGCCACTCCTTGGGACTAGAGTTGCAAACTGGGAGCAGGGTCTCTCTGGGGGACCAGCCTGGGGAGGAGGACTGGAATAGGGCTCGCATTGTTCAGGCAGAGTTCTGAGTGCCTGATGCATAATCCAGAAGGTGACAGATGTGGCTTCTGGGGGGCATGGCACTTGGTCCCTATGGACTCCTTGCCTCACAGGACAAGGAACAGACAGAGGAAGGCCAGAGTGCAGTCTTTCCTTCTTTCTTTCTTTTTTTTTTTTTTGAGAGTTTCGCTCTTGTTGCCCAGGCTGGAGTGCAATGGCACGGTCTCGGCTCACCGCAACCTCCACCTCCCAGGTTCAAGAGATTCTCCTGCCTCAGCCTCCCTAGTAGCTGGGATAACAGGAATGTGCCACCACACCTGGCTAATTTTGTATTTTTAGTGGAGATGGGGTTTCTCCATGTTGGTCAGGCTGGTCTCGAACTCCCGACCTCAGGTGATTCACCCGCCTCGGCCTCCCAAAGTGCTGGAATTACAGGCATGAGCCACCGTGCCTGGTCAGAGTGCAGTCTTTTAAAGTGCAGGAGGCCAGGCACGGTGGCTCATGCCTGTAATCCCAGCACTTTGGGAGACAGAGGTGGGCAGATCGCCTGAGCTCAGGAGTTCATGACCACCCTGGGCAACATGGCAAAACCCCGTCTCTAGTAAAATACAAAAAATTAGCCGGGCATGGTGGAGACTGAGAGTCTCTTTAAGATTCAGGATAGCTGGGTGTGGCGGGGCATGCCTGTAGTCCCAGCTAGTTGGAAGGCCAGCCTGGACAATATAGTGAGACTCTGTCTCTTAAAAAAAGATTCAGGGCCGGACATGGTGGCTCACACCTGTAATCCCAACACTTTGGGAGGACAAGGTGGGCAGATCATTTGAGCCCAGGAGTTTGAGACCAGCTGAGTCACGTAGGGAAACCCTATTTCTGCAAAAGGTAAATTTAAAAAATTAGCTGCGTATGGTGGTGCGTAACTGTGGTCCCAAATACTCAGAAGGCTGAGGTGGAAGGATAGCTTGAGCCTGGGAGTTTGAGGCTGCAGTGAATCATGATACTGTGCCACTGCACTCTAGCCTGGGCGACAGAGTGAGACCCTGTTTCAAAAAAAAAAAAAAAAAAAGATTCAGTATGGCCATTTTTTCTTCACGACATTGAGAAGAGTTTAGACTAAAGTAGCATTATGGGGCTGGGCACGGTGGCTCACACCTATAATCCCAGCACTTTGGGAGGCCAAGGCAGGCAGATCACTTGAGGTCAGGAGTTCGAGACCAGCTTGGCCAACATGGCAAAACCGTGTCTCTATTAAAAATACACAAATTAGCCAGGCATGGTGATGCGCATCTGTAATCCCAGCTACTCGGGAGGCTGAGGCAGGAGAATCGCTTGAACCAGGGAGGCGGAGGTAGCAGTGAGCTGAGATAGCACCACAACACTCCATCCTGGTTGACAGAGAGAGACTTTGTCTCTAAATAAATAAATAAATAAAATAGCATATTGGAAATGAACCCAAGAAAAAACAGAATGTCAATAATTTAGTTTGACTTGCTTGCCCAGAATGGGTCAAATCATAAATTTCGTAATCAGGGTGAGAAGAGAACTGAATTTGTTGACACAAGTATGAATGTTTATTTCGTATCTTTTTAGAAGAGTTTTATTGAGGTATAATCAATGTACAATACACCACACATATTTAAAAGACAATTGGGCTGGGTGCCGTGGCTCATGCCTATAATCCCAACACTTTAGGAAGCTGAGGTGGGCAGATCACCTGAGGTTGGGAGTTCAAGACAGCCTGACCAACATGGTAAAATCCCGTATCTACTAAAAATACAAAAATTAGCCAGGCATGGTGGCAGGCACCTGTAATCCCAGCTACTTGGGAGGCTGAGACACAAGAATTGCTTGAACCTGGGAGGCGGAGATTGCAGTGAGCTGAGA
The DNA here is from genome assembly GCF_028885625.2 of Pongo pygmaeus. Taxonomy (NCBI): domain Eukaryota; kingdom Metazoa; phylum Chordata; class Mammalia; order Primates; family Hominidae; genus Pongo; species Pongo pygmaeus. The sequence continues at coordinate 173,556,059 of NC_072377.2, forward strand.
TAGCGCCACTGCACTCCAGCCTGGCCCACAGAGAAAAAGAAAAAAAAGACCATTTGGTGAGTTCTGCTATATATGCCCGCCCATGTGAAAGCATCACAGTGTAGTGAATATATCCACCACACCCATAAGTTTCCTCCCTGTCTTCCTCCAGCTCCTGGACCCACACAACCAAAAAGAAGGGATACTTTCAACAAATGATACTGAAACAACCGTAAATCCATGTGCAAAAAAAAAACAAAACAAACAAAAAAAAACAAAAAAACCTTGAACCCTCATAGCATACACAAAGACTGACTGACTATAGGCTGAAAGATAAAAATTAAAACTACAGGTTGCCTAGAATAAAACAGGAGAAAATATCCGTGATCTTGATTAGGTGAAGATTTCTTAGGACACAAAAAGTATAAGCATAAGAAGCTTGACTTCAACAAGATGAAGCTCTGTTCCTCAAAATAGTATTAAGAAAATAAACAGATAAGCCATAAATTTGGAGAAACTACTCAAATACATATCCAACAAAGGACTTCTAACTAGAATATATGAAGAACTCTTACAAGTCAGTAACAAGACAACTCAATGAAAAATGGGCAAAAGATTTTGTCTTTATAAAAGAAGATATATATGAAAGGCCATAAGGATCTGAAAAGATGCTCAATGTCATCAGTAATCAAGGAGACACAAATTAAAACCACAGACAGACCATATGACACACATGTAAGAATGGCTACAATTTAAAAGACGGACAATACCAATTGTTGACATGGATTCAGAGCAAGTGGAACTCTCAGACACTGCTGGAGGGAATGTAAAATGGAACCTCTTGGAAACTGTTTTCCAGTTTCTTACAGAGTTACCATACAATCCAGCAATTTCACTATTTATCCCAGATAAAAACATAGGTCCACCCAAAGACTTGCATGTAAATGTACAAGCGAATGGATAAACAAATTGTAGTATATTCATCCAATGGACTATTAATGCGCAGTAAAAAGGAAGTACTGATAACAATATGGATTAACCTCAAAACCATTATGCTGAGAGGAAGCAGACAGACACAAGAGTACACACCACAGCAAATCTGTAGGGAAAGTAGACAGTAGCTCTATGAAGTCTAGGGCTGGGAGAGAAAGAGAGATTGGGAGTATCTACTGTATTGGTCCATTTACATAATAACTCTAGAAAAGACAAATTTTTTCTAGAGCGAATCAGCGGCTGCTTACAGATGGGGATGGGAGGGGACTAAGATGGAGGCCAAGGGAACTTTTTGGAATGATGTAAATACCTTGGAGTGGTGGTTACCTGGGTGTACACATTTATCAAACTTATTTAAATGTACAGTTAGAATATTACTGTATAAGCCATACCTCAATAAAATTGATTATAAATAGGTCCAAACCCAAAACTAAACCAAAATCGGCAAGATTAATTACAAATTCACTGAAATCATTTTTGAAGTAATAAACTTTGCAGGTTTGTCCTGAAAACCTGCAAAGGTGCTTTAGGAAATCTGAAAACACAAGGTGTCAGAATATCGTATTCAAATTGTCAAAATGGGACAACTAAAAAAGCTGCCATATAACGTGCAATTCTCTCTCTATCCATGGAAGATTGGTTCCAGGAACTTCTGCTGATACCAAAATTCATGAATGCTCAAGTCCATTATATAAAGTGGTGTAGTATTTGTATATAACCTACACATCCTCCTATATGCTTTTTTTTCCCCCTTCCGAGTCTGCTTGCTAGGGAACTCCCATATACTTTAAATTATCCTTATTTTTAATACCTAATACATTGCAAATAGCTGTTATACTGTATTTTTTATTTGCATTATTTTTTAAACTTTTATTTTAGGTTCCAGAGTACATGTGCAGGTTATACAGATTAACTCATGTCACAGGAGTTTATTGTACAGATTATTTCATCACCCAGGTACTAGGCCTAGTACCCAACAGATATTTTTCTTATCCTCTCCCTCCTCCCAGCTTCCACTCTCAAGTAGGCCCCAGTTTCTGTCATTCCCCTTTGTGTCCAGGTGTTCTCATCAAGCTTCCATATATCATTTTTATTGTTGTATTATTTTTTGTTTCAAATGTTTTCAATTCACAGTTGGCTGAATCCGTAGATGTGGAACTCAGATACGGAGGCCCAAGTTACTTTTTTCAAGTTCAGCTGCTTGAATTTCTTTTTGAGATGGAGTCTCGCTCGGTCACCCAGGCTGGAGTGCAGTGGCGCGGATCTAGGCTCACTGCAAGCTCCGCCTCCCGGGTTCATGCCATTCTCCTGCCTCAGCCTCCCAAGTAGCTGGGACTACAGGTGCTCGCCACCACACTTGGCTAATTTTTTTTGTATTTTCAGTAGAGACAGGGTTTCACCATGTTAGCCAGGATGGTCTTGATTTCCCGACTTCGTGATCCACCCGCCTGGGCCTCCCAAAGTGTTGGGACTACAAGCGTCAGCCACCGCACCTGGCCAGGTGCTTGAATTCTTTCAGTGATATAATTTAATGTTTTGTGTTTTTTTGTTTTCAAAGAAATCTGGGTTGGCTGGACTCCAAACTTTTGCTAGAAGAAAATGAGCAAAATGGGCTTAAATCAAAAAGAATATGCCTTCATAGTTTTGGTAATTTTTGCTACTGTTTCCAGAAACTGTAAAGATTATGTTTAAAGCCCTGGCTGGGGATAATAAGCACTTACTTACCTAAATGTGGTCAACTGCACTTTTGGGGTATTGTTAACCTCTGGGTAACATTAAAAACTATCAGAAAGTACCAATTTTCTATGAAAACGATGTAAAGTTCCAGAAGCTAGTCAGGTTTTCCAGGTTTACTTTAGGGAAAAAGTCAAATCTTAAACTCCTCTCCACCCACCAAAACCAGATGCATAGGAATATCTTAAAATAGGAACTTACAGTATTACCATAGAAAATGATCAATAGATTTTTAGATGCATAAATACAAAAGTTTGTTCAATACACAATACACTCATTAAGGACTATATCATAGAAAGTAGACATCCTGCTTTCAAAATTGATTTTTTTTGAGGCAGAGTCTCGCTCTGTCGCCCAGGTTGGAGAGCAGTGGCACGATCTTGGCTCACTGCAACCTCCACCTCCTGGGTTCAAGCGATTCTCATGCCTCAGCCTCCCCAGTAGCTGGAACTATAGGTGTGCACCACCACACCCAGCTAACTTTTGTAATCTTAGTAAAGATGGGGTTTTGCCACATTGGCCAGGCTGGTCTCAAATTCCTGGCCTCAAGTGATCCACCTGCCTCGGTTTCCCAAAGTGCTGGGATTGTAGGTGTGAGCTACTGCTCCTGGCCACTTTCAAAATTTATATAGCACTGTATATTGACTCCAGTACAGACTTTTCCCTCCTTGGAAAGTTTATTTAACTGAAAGACTTAAGTGTGTAGCCTTGAATGTATGCTCTTTAGGAGCTTATTTCTAAGTGCTTGCGACAGCAGTACTTCCTACATTTGAATAGCTAACCTACACCTCAAATCTCTTCCATACTGCATCATGTTCTCCTTTAGTCCAGATCTTAAGATTTTTTTCATCCTAGTTCTTGCTAATTTTTTTTTTTTAAATAAAGGATATGTACTTCACATGTCACATGGTAGTCATGTTCATGTTTTCAACCATTCCTCTACGCTCCAAGTAAAGACAATAATATGATTTGAAAACTATGCCTGGAGCCACGACAATCATACAATTTGAAAACACAGCCGTCAAGTTTCCAACTTACTGCCTCACATATTAAGATGATTTTTTTAAACAAACTTAACAGGTGATGGATACCCCATTCTCCATGATGTTCTTATTTCACACGCATGCTTGTATCAAAACATCTCACATACTCCATAAAGCCTGTAATCCCAACACTTTGGGATGCCAAGGTGGGTGGATCACTTGAGCCCAGGAGTTTGAGAAGAGCCTGGACAACATGGTGAAACCCCATTTACACACACACACACCACACACAAACAAAAAGAAACAAACACCTAACCAACAAACAAAACCATAGCCAGGCATGGTGGTGCATGCCTGTAGTCTCAGCTAGTTGGGAGGCTGAGGCTGCAGTGAGCTATGACTGCACCAACTACAAGCCAGCTCAGTCAACAAAGAGACTATATAAAAAAAACAAACAAACAAACAAACCCAAAACCAAAAAGCCAACAATATTCATTTCTGATGCAGGATAACATGGTCTCAGGGGGGCAAGTTTTCACATCTTAATATATCCAAGTCCTGAATTTCATCAATGCCTTCTCTGTGCCAGGTACTGGGGATCTAGAGGTGAACAAGACTTTACAAAGTTCCTGCTCTCACAGAACTAATCACAACCTTGCATTTAATCGAAGTGAAAATGTGGGAATACATAAGGTAAATAATAAAAAGGTACACATAGTAAACAACTTAGATAATTTATTTAGAAAGTAGAAAATAAAAAGTATGATTCGAACATCTATTTAGAATATGAACAAAATTAGAAATGGTTAAACTACAGAAAAAAAGGCAGAGAAACTGAAGTTGGCTTAATGGTTATCCAATACAAACAAGCAAAACCCAAGTTACCTTCATGCAAATAAGCATTAAGGAAAAGAATACGGGAATGTTTACAGAATGCGCCATGGCAAACATTTTTCAAATTTACATAAGATACTGTACATAAATGAAAAAATAAATTAGGTAATTTACAAGAAATGTTTTACAGATTACAATAGGCTATAACTTAGTTTATTATGAATAAAATTTATGGCACATCATACATTTTTACATCACAGATTCAGTGTTAATTCAGACATGATAAAGCTTAGACTTGACAAGAATGATGTAATAGAATGAGGCAACTTAAACTGAAATGGCATGTGTAAGTAAAATTAATCCCCAAATTAAAGGATTCCTTAGATTGGGACATAATAACATCTTCTGAGTACGATTTGGTCAATAACTGGTCATTAAGATAAACGCCATTCAATTTTAGTTAAAAAATCAGTTTTTCGCTGTAGTTTAAATAAAAAGTAAAAGCACACAGTGTACAAAAAATAGTAAAAACCATCTTAACATCACTTACATCCTAATACTATTAATTATATTCGGGGCAAGCAGACTAGGATACCGGTGTTACTTCTATAAAGTTACCTTCTATTTCTAAGTGCTGTAAACTAAACTAAAACAGGTTACCCAGAAAAAAGTGGCAAATTCCAAAATGGCTTAATACCTGTGACAACTATTGACTGAGCCAGGTACAACATCGATGAAATTCAGACATACAATATAAAGTTGAGATAATCCCAAATTATTTTACATTATTTATGTATACTTTACAAATAACACAAACATGGAAATGTTTTCTTGGAAAGCTGTTGGAACTGTAAGCACTGCAATGTATTAAAGAAACATATTTAGAAATAAAAAACTCAGTAATATCCTACAACTGAATTAGTTGCTATTTATACCATTCAAAATCTTGATTTTAACCTCATTGACTCCTTTGAAAAATACATTCCTCTTTTGTTCTTTTAAATGCAAAATTAGTGGTAGGTGCAGCAAAAACACCGAAATTCTGTAAGAAAAAAACTGATTTACCCCAAACATATCATTCAGCACAAACTGTGGTACCTGAAATCCCAGTATCAGCTCATAGCACATTCATTCATTCATTCATTCATTTTTGAGACAGTCTCGAAAATTCATTCATTTTTGAGATAGAGTCTTACTCTGTTGCCCAGGCTGGAATAGTGGCATGATCTGCCCTCTGCCTCCCGGTTCAAGCAATTCTCCTGCCTCAGTCTCCCGAGTAGCCGGGACTATAGGTGTGTGCCAACAAGCCTGGCTATTTTTTGTATTTTTAGTAGAGACATGATTCTTCCCACATCTATCCCCCCTCACAATGATCAGAAATAAGAAACAGCTTTTTAAAAAGGGCCACTAAATATATGTAACACAAACAGTCCGACTTAAAAATGGTTTGACTTATGGTTTTTCAACTTTATAATGGGGCAAAAGCAATACACATTCAGTTAAAAATTGTACTTCAAATTTCGTATTCTGATATTATCCTGGGCTAACGATATGTGGTACAATACTCTTATTTGAGATATTAAACACTTCATTATAAAATAGGTTTTGTATTAGATGATTTTGCCTGGCTAAAGGCCAATATTAAGTGTTCAGAACACATTTAAGATAGGTAGGCTAAGCTGGGATGTTCAATAGGTTAGGCGTATTAAATGTATTTTCAACTTACGGTATTTTCAATTTACAATGGGTCTACTGGAACATAACCCTATCGTAAGTCAAGGAACACCTGTATTTCAACATTTATGAATAATTTTTTTTGTACAATGAAAAAGTCATAATGCCCATATAATTCTGAAGTTAACACAGTAAAAATTCCAGATAACCTTTACAGATTTAAAAGTATAAACATTTTAATATACATATAAAACCTTTCATATTACTTTAAGGTATATCTACCTGGCCATTACAGGCAATGACATATTAAGAGAGAATACCATTCTACTGGTTTGGTGAGAATCCAATACCTAGTACCTACAAAATATATACCAATAAAAATTATGTAATAACTTAAAAATTATATAAGCACGAAATATTAACTCCAAAACATGACACCAAATACCTGAAAAAAAAAATTACCTTAGTTATCCCAAACACAGCCATGAATGAAGCAGCTTTCTCAGGACCCTGAAAACTGACTCATTTCCCATCATAACAAACCAACTCCCTCATTTTACAAATGAAAATAATGTTCAAAGAGGCAAGACCAGTGACCAACACTACTTCTAATACGATACCAAATATGACCTCACATTCACTGAATATACAGGACTAACGCAAATAGTAGTGACTGCTCTGAGAAAACACCTGAATTTTTTGGAAGTGGAAATTAATTATTCAAAATTTAGATATGTCAGAAAAGCTGGGATGATTCATTTTCATACCGCCATTATCGTGAATGGGCTATCCAAATACTCTTAACAGAAGGAAAGAATTACTCACTTTTTTAGGTCTTTAGTGATTACTACCAGGCTCAGTAGAAACCAGAAGACAATTATTCTCTTAAATATTGAAAAGAGGCAGTAACATAGATAAAACACACTATTTTCTGAGATTATCTGATGATAGAAACAAAGTTGGCTGAATTCCTTAGGTATTAGAATAAACATAAACTTGATCATGGATACCTCATGGCAGATCACTTTAAGTGAGGTCACAGAGTATTATCACAAAAAGATAATATATTTCTAATGTTTTGTTTACACCCACCATAAAACAGTTAAGTTAAATTCAAAATAATGTACACTCATTTTCATTATCCTCTATCAGTTTTCACATGGCTTTAAACAGTGAAAGAATTTCTAAACTACGTTCTCAAATGCAATAGACTAAAATGCATAAAGTGCTCAACAGAAAAGGATACAATAAAATATGAAAAAACTTTGCTTATAATATACAGAGTGGTTATAAAGAACATATGGAAATTACTATCCAGCTAAGCTTTCCATCCAAGAAAACAACCTTAAAAATCAAGGCAAGATGTAATGGACTACTCTTTGAAGGCAAGAATACTGCTGGAATAAGAGGAAAACCTTTTCACTTTGTGCTACATCATTCTGATTATAAAAACAGTCTTGAAGGGACTGGTATTTACATTATAGCAATCACATGTACACTCAAAGGTAAAAGAAAAAAAAACCTCAGAAATTTTTATAGAGTCTAATATTTGGCAAATAATCTGAACCACTTTAAGGGCTTTCAATTACCATGTATATTACTGGCAATAGTACTGACTTTACCCAAACTAAGAGACCACCTAATTTCCAACTTTATTAGAGTAGCTGAGGAAGGAACTGCCATGTCAAATTACATGGCAAGTTTACTAATAGTCTTTGGAAAAGATGAGTGTAGAACTTAAAAGGCACTAGTTCTACAAGTCTCTAATTAAAAGGCAATCTTCTCGTGGGGTCAGGGTGGTGGTGATGGGAAATTCTGTATCTTGTGTTGTTTGCCTAGCCTCACAGCAAACTGACAGTGCTCCTTGCATTTGAAAAAGTTACCAGATTTTTTAAGAATGAAAATTAAGCCCAAAAGTTACAAAGATTTTTCTGTGTACAGAGGTCTACAATGCATTAAAGTTTCTTTTTAATCCTTAGAAATTGGCTGCTCAAAGTCCAATTTTAGAAATGAAGTCAATGGAATCATGAGATCTGCTTCAGTGAAGTACGTATGTATTTTGGGTTGTTGGGAACTGTGCCCAGTTGATTCATACTATTTCAAATGTGGTCTACTGGAAAGATTCAGGTCCCCTAAGAGAACTTGGCATAGTACCATGGTCAGATGGTAACAGAAATACATAAGCATGCCATGACCCTAAAGCAACAACACATTTAAACTAGATAATAATTGTTCAGGAAGAGCAATCCAACTAGAAAGTTGGAGGTCCAGTTGGAGCAACCAGCCACTGCTATTGCAAACTGAAGAGTGTGGCCACAGTATTCCAGGGAATGGAGCCTGGTCCAACTTCAGAGAAGGCCACAAAGACCAAGATAGCCCCACTACAGACAAAGCTCATCCCACCATACTCATCCTTTAATAACAAAGAAACAATCATGAGGACAGAACAAAACGCCATGCCTCAAGACCTATCATATGTAAAGTTTTTCCTGCCCTTTCAACCAGTAACAGTGAGACTACAGTCAAGAAGATATTAACCACTCCTGCACGAATCTATAGATTGGCTTCTCAACATCTGCATCCTTGAAGATTCTCATTGAGTAATAGAAGACAACATTGATTCCAGAGAGCTACTGAGAGAGCTGGAGCATGATGGAAATGACAGTGGGTTGTTGGTAGCTGGGTACTCTAAAGAGCGCCAGTGTAGTGACTTGTTTTTCTTGTATCATCCTAGCACTCTTATCTCCTAGATGTCCTGGGACACATCCTGAGTCCCGTACAATTGCTGAAGGATCTCATTAGTACTCTTCCTTTCTGTTAATGAGCAAAAACTTATGACTTTCAGGGCAAAACGGAAGGGCTACACTTTATAGGACAGCTGGAAGGATGGTAAAGCCCAGTATCACTGGGCATAGCTCTTCAGACCCCAAGATGAACTCCAGACCAAAGATCTGGATCTCCAGAATACCAACAATGATGCCCAGCTGGTTGAGAGCACTAAAGGTACTCCAAAGGGGAGTAGGCGAGATCTCTCCAATGTACATGGGCACAAAACTTGTGCAGAGTCCGCATTATAAACCAGTAATCTAGTGGCCCAGGATCAGCATTTCAACCAACTCAGCTTTTTTGCAGAATCCCGTAAGGCAACCAGTGATAGCCAACAAATTATAAGCATTGAATTGCACCTGCCAAAGTGGTCGACAAAGAGTGCAACAGAAAGGAGTCAATCATATCACCATTGGGGAAGATGGCCACAGACAAGGGCCAGGGGGACATGAGCAACACCTCAGAGGGAGAGTCTTCTGGCCTCTCTTTCAAAGTGTAACTGAGAAAGTCCGGTATGACTGTCTCAGGAGCACTGATGACACCAATGTTGTAGCCAAACTGAAAAGAAGAGGTGGGGTGACCTGGGTCCCCATGGCCCTTATCTAATTCTTTTCAAATATTCAAGAAGAGCTAGGAGTGGGATTCCAGAGACACTTCTTCCGGCCAACAAAACCTTCAAAGAATCCTTGGCAGCGAGTTTTCAGGTCCTCAGTAATGCTATAAAACTCACTCACCATTACAGCATCTCTGCGTTCTTGCTTTACCACATTTATCTCAGGCCCAAACTTAGTTATTTCTTTGTATTACATCTGAACCATCAAAGCTAAATATTTTATTCTATTATGAACAGCAGCAACAAAACCATGTTTATCCCAAATAAATGTTACAGGAATCTAATAGATGAACTATTTTGAAACTTTGTGGGAGTCTGAGGCAATATTGCAGAATTACTACAAGGATCAATGTTTAGTAAACAAAAGCATAATAGTTCCAAAATTTGTAAAGCCTTTTACCTGGGAATTTATTCTCTCTTTTGTATTTTTGATAGTGATTACAATGTTTTTCAGATTTTTATGTTGGCAAGTTAACACTGGAGGTCTAAGTTGTTTTGAGTCTCTTGCTAATGGTTTAGGAAGTAGAAATGCTTGGGGATAAAACTGACTTCTATACATTACCAGTAAATCTAGATGTACTTTAAAGAGCTTAAAAAATTGTTTACATTACACAAGGTAAGTATCACTATGGGTTTTTTTTTTTTTTTTTTACAGACCACAGGTTTACTTAATAGAGAGTCTTCAGTAGACTATCAAGAGATGCATGATAAAGACATTTCCCTATGTAGTTTTCAAATTTTATACTCAAGTTCTTATATTCGATTACAGGCATGAACCACTGCACCCAGCCTCAAGTATTTAAAATTCAGTTTTCTTTACCTAAAGACATGAACGTATGAATTATTAGAGTGGTTATTTAGGAGGAAAAGCATGTAAAGTTTTTATAATTTAGACTGTTTGAAACTCTGAATTCATGTCAGTCAGTAGTCATTTTAAAACCCTACAATGACTTCATGCTCCTTGCTTTAATATTTCCATTGTAGTGACTAAATATTTGAGCCAAAATTCCATTAGTTCAATTTATTTTAAAAGTTTCTGATTTATATATCTGTACAGATAAGAATCTTAATTGAATGATAGTAACTACAAGTTTTATACCTGTGGCAAATACTGTATTAACATCTATAGATTTATGGCAATCTTTAAGAAAAAATGGAATGGTCAGAGTCTAAGTTATTTCATCACTGTACTTTGGTTAATGTGAACTATGATTCATTATATTTTATCCTTTCAAACTGAAATTACCCGCTAGAGTGAGCAACCATCTCACCACTGTGGCTCTTAGCTTTTCCCATATGTAATCTAGAATTACTGGAATAATAAGAACACAAAATCATAATGAAGGCTGCCAAAGATTATAATTTTTTATTAAGATCTCAAGTAACTCCCTGTAAGCTCACTGTGGTAAATAGATTTGGTTCTAATACCACAATGCCTCAAAGCTCTATGTTCTTAACGGTGCTATCTTAATAGAAATAAAATGTGAACCATGTGTGATTTTTATCTTTTCTAGTAAGCACATTTAAAAATAATTGGAAACAGATGATACATTTTTTTTTTTTTTTGAGACAGACTCTTACTCTGTCACCCAGGCTGGAGTGCAGTGGCAAAATCTCAGCTCACTGCAGCCTCCTCCTCCTGGGTTCAAGCAATTTTCCTGCCTCAGCCTCCCGAGTAGCTGGGACTACAGGTGCACACCACCATGCCTGGCTAATTTTTGTATTTTTAGTAGACAGGGTTTTGCCACACTGGCCAGGCTGGTCTCAAACTCCTGACCTCAGGTGACCTGCCCACCTTGGCCTCTCAAAGTGCTGGGATTACAGGCGTGAGCCACCACGCCTGGCCAAGATTCATTTTAATTGTATATTTTTCCTTAACCCAATATTTCCAATGTTAACATTTCAACATGTAATCAATACAAAAAATTGGGAGATATTTAACCTTTTATTGTCCCTTAGAGCACATCTCAATTTGGACTAACCACATTTCAAATGCTCAACAGCTACATATGGGTAGTGGCTACTGCACTGGACATCGAGGTTCTAGAACTATCTCTTACAAATGAACACTATCACTGTCGTTGAAAACTTTCTTATTTGAGCTAGTTTATTTTATACAAACAAACTGTATTTCTTATTATTCCTGAAAGATCTCATATTGGCATCCTGCCATTTCATTGTAGTGCCTATCATTTTTCCATTGATACTGATAAAGTTGTCCAAGACACATCTTCCTACATAGAGGAAATATGAGGAACAAACCCCTTTTGGATAGAATCTATTAAAACTCATTCCACTATCCCTATATACATAAATAACAATGCCTCTGCTGAGTGGAATTTGCATTCGTTACTTCAAAATTCAGACTCATCTACCTTTCCAAGTTAGACAGTTGGGGAAAGAACTTCCTAAATCTTAAGGTTGAAGGCAGAGGGCTCAACCCCACTCCAGATTCAGGCAAGTGGAATAGGAAAGAAAGTGCGAGATCAGAGCATGGTGGCCTCTTGGGGTCCCTTGATGGGGGCTGTTGGGAAGTGGAAGGCATTCTTTTAAGGGGATAACAAGCAAATGGAAGACTTGCTCCAACTCTAGAGTTTTCAGAGAGTTAGAGGAGGTGGACAGATTTACTCCTGCCATGGATCATGTGCACTTCTACCATCAACTCCTGGTTTTGCAGTATTTTTATAAATGGAGATTGAACGTTGGTGACACTCAGCCTCTCTTCCCCTTTTCCTATGTTGCTCAATCTTCCTTTCCCTCCTAGGTTCTTATACATTTCAAACCCTTGCCAATAACAGTATTTTAGTTATCAGTTCTCATCATTCCCTCTAGTTGTTGAGCCTTTGGATAAAAATCCACATGGCTATGGAGTGGGTTTTATTGGAAAAAGTGACCTTCCTCTAACTGCACCTCTATTTCTGGCTCCTCAAACAGCAAAGGGTAATAATAAGGCATGGTAGAGGTTTTCCCATTTTTCAGTGACTAGATTGTCAATATTTCCAGATGAATTTTCTATTATTAATGTTATTGTGGTTGTTTTAAAATAAAAGTTCTGAATGTATATATGACCAAAACAAACAAACAAACAAAAAGAGCACAGTGAACTCAAATCATATTCCATTACAATAGTCCCAGGACTTCATTGGACAGATTCCCAGTAATTAAGCCTCCAATCTTAAAATATTAAACATTTCAATATGTATTGACTAATTCCTGTAAAATACAGAAAGTGCAACATCACCAAATGTGCATTTCCCAGGATTCATTTTAGAATTCTCATGAAAATTTAATAATAGTATTTCAGTTAATTATGGCATTTGAGAAAAAGATACTAATGGGGAAGGATCACATACATGCTTTGGGTGATACGTTAAAAAAAACCTACAATAATTAGTAGTATTGCCTTAACATTTCTAAAATCACATAAAAATGATCATCTTTGATTGCCATTTCAGTAATTTTGAATACAGGGTATGTTATTTTCTGCTCACTAGTAATCAAAACACATAAAACAGACTTGTAACAAATATTCAGAGTCGATTATTTTCATAAGCTAAACATTTCTGAGACGTTAAGATTTGTGTTTGAGCATACAGTACTGCAATGTTGGCTACATAAAATAAAAAAATCTTTTTAAGAGGAAGCTCAATAATCAGAGGCTGTATTGCATTTAAGGATTTAACACTGGCTATATACAAAAGGGAAAGCATTTCAATGAGAAATACTTCACGTTACCAAGTTCTCTCCTTTAATATGGCAACATTCAGCAGCTTATGCTACTCTTTTATCCTTTGGTTCCCAGTGACAAACAATGCAGTAATAATGCCTCTGGTTTTAGTTCCTCTTGGATGACATTTATTAGCAGAGAGAGAGACCTGATGCTTTAGCTGAAATTTGGCAGCCCAAGAAGTGCACCAACTGCTCCAAAGTATCCCTGTATAATTTAAAAATAACTGTTATGTAGTACAGCTTTTAAGTTAGCATATAATATTAACCACTTGAGAACACACAACTATGCACAATCTATTTGTTTAATAATATTTGGAAACCTACCCATTTCTGCGTTGTTAGCTATTATAAAAAATTTTTTGAATCTGTATTCTTGATATCTACACACCTTTGAAATATGTATTTTTATTTATTATTATTATTTTTAGAGACATGGTCTCACTATTTTGCCCAGGCTGGCCTTGAATTCCTCGGCTCATGTAGTTCTCCCATCTCAGCCTCTTGAGTAGCTGGGACTACAGGCTCACACTGAAATATGTATTCTAAAAGTGTGGCCTTTAGACACTAAAGCTTCCAGGACTGTAACAGCAATTCTGCACCCTCTCCCCTTTACTTAATAAACAAACTAACTTCCTGTGGCTGTGCCTGACACTCTCACTGCATGCCATGTGGAATTGCACAAGGGCACACCATTCTGATTTGTATTGTGTGAGCAACGACAATGAGACATGGAAGCTTTTTTTTTTTTTTTTGAGACAGAGTCTCGCTGTCGCCCAGGCTGGAGTGCTGGAGTGCAGTGGTGCGATCCTGGCTCACTGCAGGCTCTGCCCCCCAGGGTTCACACAATTCTCCTGCCTCAGTCCCCCGAGTAGCTGGGATTACAGGCGCCTGCCACCTCGCCCGGCTAATTTTTTTTGTATTTTTAGTAGAGACGGGGTTTCACCGTGTTAGCCAGGATAGTCTTGATCTCCTGACCTCGTGATCCGCCCGCCTCGGCCTCCCAAAGTGCTGGGATTACAGGCGTGAGCCACCGCGCCCGGCCAAGACATGGAAGCTTTTAAGAGCAGAATAATTTGAATCTCTGTTACTAATTTGTAATAATACAGCCATTTGACTTTGATCACAAAATGATTCAAGTTAAGTTAATCCAAAACATTATGTGGACTGATAATTGCTCAGATCAGAATTTAACTGCATGTAGTAAATGAATACAAAAAAATGTGGGGGTGCCTAACAGGTTATTGTAATTCTCTTCCCCACAACTGAAACTGACGTGAAGGAACCAATATTCTACTACTAAGGCTGGGCACGGTGGCTCACACCTACAAAGGATTGCTTGAGGCCAGGAGTTCCAGACCAGCCTGGGCAACAAAGAGTGATCCTGTCTCCACAAAAAATATTAATAAAAATAAATTAGCTGGGCACAGTTGTGCATACCTGTGGTCCCAGCTACTTGGGAGGCTGAGGTGGGAGGACCCAGGAGGAAGAGGCTGCAGTAAGCCATCATTGTGCGACTAAACTCAAGCCTGAGTGACAGAGCAAGACCCTGTCTCTTAAAAAACATGCTATTAAAATTCACAAAAAACATTTTCCTACCATACCTCATGTTCTAGAAACAATGCTTTTAGTTGACCTTTTGACCAGTAATCCAGTGCATATGCCAAAAGTTTCATTGAGAGGGTATTGACACGTAAAAAGTTTCCAACAAAGACAACTCTGTTTATCTTCTAAAAGAAAAGAACAAAGAAAAAACTTGTAAAAATAATAGATTTTACAATATAAAAGGCTTCTAAATATTTATTTAAAAATGAAAAAAAAAAAAAACCAACTACCCTTTATTAGTATAATACCTACTACATTCCTGGCATATAGCTGTATAATCCTGAGTATTTAAAAATTAGTTCTGCACACATCATCCAAAATCCACAAAACGTGTAACACCAAGAAAGAACCCTAAATTATGGACTTTGGGTGATGATGATGTGTGCACACGGTTATGGACTGTAACACATGATCACTCTAGTATGGGATGCTGAGGATGGAAGTGGGCTGTGTGTGTATGGAAGGTGGTATATGGGAACTCACACTGAGCTTTCCACTTAATTTTATTTGAACCTGAAACTGATCTAAAAAATAAACTCTACTTTTAAAAAAAGGTTCCAGAAAGACCCTAGCAGATGATTTCAGGTGAGATCTGTTTTGGAAAATGGCCAATAAATAGCCCCCTTACAAAGTCATTTGGAGACACATTATTGATGTGATAAAAAAAAAAAAATCAAAACATGGTAAGTACTATAAAATGCATTTAGTTGATAAGTAGCAAACTTGGCCCACACATTGCAATGCATGTTGAACAATGACATGCAAGTGTGGATTCTATAGAATTGGAGAGTAATACTGACTGGGGTACTGGCATGTGCATTCCCCTAGGATTCTAGCATTCTTTATCTGTCCCCTGCCTGATTCATCAAATCATTCTCTCTCTGCAAAGATTCCACACTAATTTGGTTTCTTAGATCATCTCTATGATTAGGAAATCTTAGACAGGGGAACTGGTGTTTGAATCACCAGAAAACTTATTTCGACTCTCACAATATATTGACTTTTGAGTAGAAATCTTTGTACATAAGTTGGGATACTGTAAACCATGGCCTAAATTATTGTTAACTCAATTGGTCAGTGGAAATTTAGACATAAAGGGCTAAGAATAAAGGTCTCAAATTGTTGTCAGCTCCCAACATGGCCTACTAGTAACTCCATCAACCAACTAACACTTAAGTTTCTAAAACTGATGAGATCAAGTTCTGGATTTAAATAAAGAATAATTCAGAGGATTTGCATATTTGTTCTCTCTGCTGGAAGCTTTCTCCCCAAAATGTCTACATGCACAGTTTCCCCCTCACCTCCTTCAAACCTCTGCCTAAGAATCACATTTTCAATAAAGCTTTCCTTTAACCACTCAATTACTTGGCAATTTGTCCTCTACCACTCTCTGCCCTATTCCCAATCCTCTTTATCCTGTTTGATGGTCTCTTTTTAAAAAAATAGCATTTATCACCTAATACACAATACACAATTTACTTAATATGTCACTAGAATGAATGCAAGCTCCACAAAGCCAGATCTTTGTTTTCTTCATTAATATGTTCCAAATACCCAGAACAATGTCTGGCATCTGGTAATCAGTAAATATTTACTCAATGAATAAATGAATGAATGAACAAATGAAGGGTTCCTTCGAAAAGCATACTTCCCAATCCTTTTAAAGTATTTGATATTTATAAAAATTAAATGGGCAAATATATCTATTATTATATAAGGAAGCTAGAATTAAATATATATATTCTCTTCGAAACAAAGAATCCCAACTATATGGTCAATCTAACAGTATATGCTTTTCACACTTTTCTTGGAACAATAAACACCACTCAAATATCATGAAGAACAGGTCTCAATGCCTTCATAGCCCTGTACAATGCTGCTTGATCCATATGCAACAAGGCAGCACTGTAAAGAAGCCGAGGGCAGTAAGAAAACTTCCAAGAATTTCACTAATCAAATGCAACATTAAGCACTGGTGGTATAGTGGTGAGCATAGCTGCCTTCCAAATGCAAAATTAAGACTAAAAAAAATGCTTTCACAAAGTATCTCAAAATGTCTTCTGCTTAGAACTTTCTTTTACATCCTCAAGGGATTTAGGTTGTGTTTTTCTGAAAAAAATTTCTGAATAAATTTCTCCTATTTCAATTTGAATTATCTGCTACTTTCTTTAAAAGTAATGTAGCAACTGGGTACGTGACATATATACCTAATGAGTCTTGGCATTTAATGGGGTACATCTCAATCCCAGAGGCCTCCTTAGGGAAAGTGAAGAAGCCCTGCTAGGTGTATATAGGACTCCAATTCACATTTTTGATAATTCATGTTTTGTTTTTGTTTTTTTTTACCTCATTAACAGCACACATTCGTGCCACAGAACCAATGTTATTGGTGATAGTAACTAAAGTAGCTCTTGCCAGATCTTCTTTACTAACAGATTCTCGCTTCTCCTTATAAATCATATTCCCAAAACTGCAGAAAAATGAAAAATAAAGTCAAATCTGCTGATAACAAGCAACATTTTACGTATTAACAGACATATCTACAACCTGGATATTTTTAAAAAATTAGGACCAAAAAGTAGGAACACATAGGGATAAGATCAAAACAAACAAACAAAAAATCTATGCAAGAGTAAAGTAATACCTTTCAAAGAATTAAGGTTAAAATGACGTCTCAAAAAAGGCATAGTTAGTTATTATAAGAAAGCAAAGATTACTAAAATATCTTCATTTAAACCTGATTCAAAACAAATTAACGAAGCCAAAATTACAAAATGTTTCCAAAAGTATCTCAGCTTTAACTTCAAATTCTTTTTCATTCAGTCACAAGAAACATTTATGACATACCAAGCTTTGTGCTGGAGACAGATAGTCCCTCAAACAGTGAATTAGTCTAGTGCAGCACTGTCCAATAGAAATAAAATACGAGTAATATATAATTTCATATATGTTCTATTAGCCACATTAAAAAGGTAAAAATAAACAAGTGAAATTAATTTTAATTGCACATTTCATTTAAGCCAATATATCCAAATATCGTCAATTCAACATGTGGCACTCATATGCCAAGTGCCTTACGTGGCTAGAGGCTACCGTAATGGACAATGCAGGCCTAGATACAAAAGACAGCAACAGAAGCGCTAACAGTAACAGGGAAAAAAACAAACAAAGGCTAACCCCAAACAAAGGCTAATCTTGGAAATACAAAGAAAAAAATATCTTTTATTACAGTGGTGGGAGAAAGAAGTTAAGAAGGTATGAGGCAGGGCTTTTCAGAGCAAAAGGACCAGAAAAAGCCAGAAAACAAGAGAAGGAAAATCTTAGGCAGAGGCAACTAAAGGTTAAAGGCAAACAGAAATGAGAAATGAAAACATCTATGAAATCACAAGATGTTTGGTCAGAGTGAAGCGTCTATGTGAGGGAGAGGCAGGAGATGTTATTGAAGAGAGACAAAGTCCACTATCAAAGGGCACTGGATTCCCTGACAAAGAACTTGGGGTGCACAAGCAACAATGGTTAGGAAGCATAATGGGAGACAAGACTGATAAACAACAGAACAGTCAATTTAAAATATTTAGGAATCAATTTAAAAAGCCAAGTATGGACATATTTGGAGAGGCCTTTTTAAATGTGTGAAAGGCACAAAAGTAGCCTTAAACAAACAGACAAGCTGAGTTCTTCAACAGCAAGACTTACTATAAAGATAACATTTGTCCCTAAGTTAATATGTAAACTTACTGAGATTCCAAAAAAACTTTTTGTAATAGAGAAAATGCTTGCCAAGTTCATACAGAAAATCAAGCAAAGGGGTGAAACTAGCCCTTCTAGAGATTAAAACATAGTTTTTATGCCTCTATAAAGCCGAAAGTATAATGCTGGTACATCAACAGAATGAAAAGCCAGCATATGTAAAAAAAGCCATCTCAAATCAGTGAAATAAAGATGGATTATTAGACATATAGGGCTTTCTGAAAAAAAAAAAACAACCTGAAAAATGAAAGCATGATCTGTAACTCACAAAATACCCCAAGATAAACTATAAGTAAATCAAAGATTTAAGTATAAAAATACCACCATTAACATATCAGAAGAAAACAAGGGTTTATTCCTTTATATATTTGGAATGTAGAAGACTTACTTACTATGAATCAATATCCAGAAGCCATAAAAGAAAAGACTGATAAATTCAACTGTATAACAATCCAACAGAAAAGTAGAACATGAACAATAACTCACAGAAAATAAAATATGCAAGGCTCTTAACCCCAGTGTTGGTAGGAGAAATGTAAATTAAAATTACATAAAGATACCATTTCTCCATCTGATTAGCAAAAATGCAAAAGTTAGCACTCTACTGGTGAAACAGGCACTTTCATTTACTGCTGGTGAGAGTGAAAAACAGTACCGCTCTTTTGCATAATTAACAATATCTCAAAAATGCATCTGCAATCCAACTTTTGGGAATTTATCCTACACCTGTATAAAATAAGGTCAACAACATGTAAAAATTTCTATACGGATACTTTAGAGTATATATAGTATGCCATATAATGGCAGATAACCTTTTGTATATGGGGAGAAAAGTAAAAATACGTATTTGTATTTGCATAGAGAAACACTGGAAGGACACTCAAAAATTAAAAAAAAAAAAAGTTTCTTATAAGGGCACTCAGGGTAAACTTCTTAATGGATACTTAATTTTTAAATGACATCAATGTTCAAAACTTGGAACCTAAACTGGGTAAGAGAAAGCACCCTTACAACTTTCTGTTACATTGCTTTCCAAAAACATAAGCAACTTGAATTACTTAAGTTCTGTAACTTAAATAACACAAATGTTAAACTTACCTAGATGCTACAGCCCAACCTGGCAAACCAAATCTTTCATAATCTCCTCCATAAATATCACGGACCAGCTTGTCAGCTTGTGTGCTATCACCTTTGGATGCCATTTCAAGAGCCTCTTCGAAACTTTCACAGCCAGTCAATAAACTGCATAAACCCAGAAAGGTACCCCCTCCAAGGCTAAAGAAAATAAAGAAACTTGCTAAGTTGCATTTATACATTATATTCTTTCTCTAAAGTAAAAGGGTGGATCGTTCATGTATTCAATGAACACACAGAAAAAAAACCTATGACTAATGCTAAGTGCTGAAATAACATAATGAAGGCAACAAAAATTGTTTAGTAAAACCAAACTTGTTAGATCAAAGAATAAACCAAAGAAAAAAATCACTTGGTGGAAACATGAGGAAAGGAAAGACCTATTAAATATCTCCCAAAGTTCTCACCTAATACCTTACACTCCGTAGTTACCAAAAATAAATTGTTGTGTGTGCATTAAAAAGGAATAAATGTTAAAAATCAGTACCATATTAATTACAAAGAGAAAATATGTAATTTTTCTTTTGAGACAAGGTCTCACTCTGTCCCTCAGGCTGGAGTGCAGTGACCATGATCATAGCTTACTGCATCCTTGAACTCCTGGGCTCAAGCAATCTTCCTGTTCCAGCCTCCACAGCAGCTAGACTACAGATACACACTACCACACTGGACTAATATATAGGTATATATTTTTGTAGAGATGGGGGAGTCTCACTATGTTTCCCAGGCTGGTCTTCAACTCCTGGTCTCAAGCAATCCTCCACTTTGGCCTCCCAAAGTGTGAGAATTACAGGCATGAACTACCATGCCCAGCTTTGTAATTTTAAATGGTTTCCAAGAAATGATTTTGGGAAAAGCTTCTTTACTTGGCCTGACATGGGTGAAATCAATTCAATGTGATACATTAACATTTCACATGACCTACATATAAATACAATGAGTAAATTTATGTCCAGCTGGCCAACATGTCAATTACAGAAATTTATTTGCTTCTATTATTCTTCTGGATATGCTCACAGAATGAAATCATATCTAATTCCTAAACTCTAAACCTTTGCTTCCTAGTCTCATCTAAATTTCTAGCAAGTTCTACCCCTGAAACACTGTTGGATTTAGTTAACAGACTGAACTTCTTTTAGAGTTAACCGAAGAAGGTAATAGTAGTGTATAATTCTTTGGCATAGAGAATTACAACAGAGGTGAACTTTTAACCACCATAAAAATAAAGTACTAATTAAATTTAAGTATAATTTAAACAGAATTACTACTTTAAAATTAAAATGAGTTTTTTTCACAAATTAATCTAAAGTATTTGAAAATCTTTCTTCCTTAAACTGGAATCTTCACCTCTCTGTAAAAGTTGATAAAATACATAGAAGAATCATGAGTTTTAAATCTTATTTCTCATTCGTATTTCAGGTATTACAGAAAAGTATGTGGGCTACTTGGGAACATTAATGTTATCACAAAAAGAAATCACATTAATTCATCCTATAAGAATAAATTACAATGTTCCCCAATACTGCAGTTTAAATGGTAATCTATTCAGCACATGGCAAGCTAGAGGTTTACATATATTAATATCTATTAAAAAGTCAAAAAATAGGTAAAGAAGAAAAATGCTTTGGAAAAAAGAACAAAATATAAACATAATAAAGTTTTAAAATAAATAGAACACTGTTGCTTCCAAGTAAATGCTCCAGTTAAATTCTAGAAAAAATGTTACTAGACTCATTCTAGATAAAAATTCACTTTACCATTATGGAAATTTTGATCCCAACTGACGCTGACTAATAAACATTTAATAATTTCAGTTTGAGTCTTGACATACACATCTTATAAAAATACATTATCTGTTGGCTGGCGAATGCCTGTAATCCCAGCACTTTGGGAGGCCGAGACAGGCAGATTGCTTGAGCTCACAAGTTCAAGACCAGCCTGGGCAACATGGCACCCTCTTTCACTTTAAAAAAAAAAAAAAAAAAAAAAATTTTTTTTTGCTGTTGTGCAAATACATGCACATGGCGTGCATGGCGAAAATGGCGTTATTATACTGATTTCATAACTTCTGTGTATAAAACAATGTGAATGCAGCAATACAACCAAAAAAGTCACTACCTTGTCCCAGTCACTCGTTTATAGTTGTCTTTGGAATGGACTGCTAAAATACTGACTCCTGAGCCAATGTTCACTACAAGCAGTGGATAGGGATCATCCAGGTTAAAAGGCATCTTTTGGCATCGCTCAGGTTCTGAGGCATTAGCAAAATAATAGCACTCGGCTTGTCCATTGAAACTGACAGAGTCTATATACAGCAAGCCCTTTACAAGGCAGTCAAGTTCATCCAGTTTGTGCAGGTGGAGGTTTCCAATCTGTTAAAACAAACAAACAAACAAAAACAAAAAAGGATGACATTCAAAAACACTCGACTCAACTATATGATTTTCCTGTATTACTTCACAAAAATTAAAAATGATCTATGACCCCCACATTTTCATTTTGTTTCATGTCAAAATCTCTTTAGGGATTTCATCTAGTCCACTGGTCCTCAGTGAGGGTGGTATCACCTCACTGCTAGTTTTCTAAATGATGGGGAGGAAGGAAGGACCAAACTGACATTTAGTGGGCAGGGACTTGTGATGCCAGACATCCTTAATGGATGGGACATTTCTGCAAACCAAAAAATTATCCCATGTATGCATTATCTTTGAATGTTCTGCCAGTCATCTTTATAGTGGCAGTAGCAAAATTATTTAATAATTATCTGAGGCTAGAGAAGAACAGTTATTTTAGCTATCTGTCTGTGTATACAAATACAAAAGTATTCGTTCCATGGATTCACTCACTCATTCATTCATTCATTTTTGAGACGGAGTCTAGCTCTGTCACTCAGGCTGGAGTACAGTGGCATGATCTCGGCTCACTGCAACCTCCACCTCGTGGGTTCAAGCGATTCTCCGCCTCAGCCTCTCAAGTAGGTGGGATTACAGGCGCCCACCACCACGCCTGGCTAATTGGCCAGGCTGGTCTCCAGCTCCTAACCTCAGGTGATCTGCCCACCTTGGCTTCCCAAAGTGCTGGGATTACAGGCGTGAGCCACTGTGCCCAACCCACGTAGTTTTAAATATATACTAAATTTGCTAGGAATTGAACCACCATATAAAGCAAGGGAATATTGTACTTCTCACTGTTTGGAATTTTACCAAGTGTTTGTTTAGCATGTTGGAGGGTCATGTCACTAACAGCAATGCCATTTATGGTATCTGATTTTCCAATAGAACATACCATATCTATTTGGCATGTGCAGCTTTGGTATTCATGATCAATCTATGCATAGGTGTAAGCATATAACTACTTCATGATGTCCTCTGGAATGATCATACTGTTTGTTAATCTACCCACGGATAGATTAATTTCTGATTAATCACTGATACCTTAATCTCCTGTCTTTATATTATAGTTTGAGTACTAGTTTGAAATGATTAAATTCATCATTTCAGGTTAGTAAAAAGTGTATAATAAGATATCTTTTATAATACATTGCAGCTTAGATATCACTTCCTCTGGGAACCTCTTCAACTCTCTAGCTGTTGTTACTCCTCTGTGTTCCCAAGGCACCTCTTTTCATACAGTACTACAGATCTTTACCTCAAATTATAAGGTTCTCCCTTCTATGAGCCATTTAAGTTATTTATATTCCTTCTGAGACAGGGTCTCATTGTCACCCAGGCTGGAGTGCAATGGCTCAATCACAGCTCACTGCAGCCTCAATCTAAAGAGCTCAAGCAATCCTCCCACTTCATCAGCCTCTTGAGTGGCTGGGACTACAGGCACAGGCCACTATGCTGAGCTAATTTTTTTATTTTTTATAGAGACGGGGTCCCACTATGTTGCCCAGGCTGGTCTCAAACGCCTAGCCTCAAGTGATCCTCCCACGTCAGCCTTTATATTCCATTAACAGTATTTTCTTATGATTTTCAGAAATTATTCACATTTACATTTTCAAGAAAAACAAATTTCAGTGGTCCTAAATAGAGCCATTCTTTATTCTAATAGAAAAGACTAGAAGCTTGGCAAACCACTCTTTGAACTCTCATTCTAATGGAAAAGACTAGAAGATGGCAAACTGCTAACAGCACATAACTCAAACCAATACTCATAGTTTTCCTGCCAGATCCATTCAAATCACCCCATTTGACACAGGACCACGGCAGGATTAACCGTGTAAAAACAGAAAAAAAAGGGTAACAGATTTTCATTCAGGTGTCCATTATACTAACCAAAAGACATTGGTTTCCAAACTTAGGGTTTGGGAAGGAGATGGCCCTGGAAGATTAATATTATTTGAATAAGTAATATTCCAAAAACCATGTAAATGTAGGACAATAGTGAAAATAATTCAAGCTTCATTTATATCTGGCTTTGTACACTGCCAAATTCATTAAAGTCCTCAAATTCCCTTTTTATTGTAGCTTTGTAATACAGCCCTAAACAAGTTTTACCAAATATTATGTGCAACAACATGACCAAATCTGGGCAATTTTTAGTCATCTCATAAACGTGTTTAAAATGCCCCAAGTGAAAGGCAACCATGGATACATATTTCCCACTGCATGTGCAGGGAGAATTAAGGAACATGCTAGATGGAAACCTACTCTCATATTTAAAAACAGGTATCAATTTTCAGTTTTGAGTAAAAGATACCTACTGTGCGAAAATCTTTTTCAAACTTGTAAGCACCACCTCCTGTAGCACATAGCACCGTTTGCAATGTTGAAAAGTTTTTATCTCTTCCCATTTGGATAAAAGTAGGCAGGTCCTGGGTTGGAAACCTGATAAAGTGCAAGTTCCCTCTTCGGCCAAAAAGTGTTAAATCTTTCAGTTCAAGGTGTACATCCCGAATGCCAGTGGATCCATATGCCACGTTAGAAGTCAAATATTTCCGAATACTTTTTAAACTCTCAACTTCTTCTTGTTCTTCCTCTGCTGTAATATCAATAGGTTCAAAGTACGAGAGCTTTACTAGAGTTCCCCCAATGTCCATGCCAAACCATGGGAAAGCTATGGGAGGAAAAAAAACAAAACAAAACAAAACAAAACAAACAAACAAAAATATATATATATATATCCATTTTAGAAACACAAATTAGAAACTAGTTAGCCACAAACTTCATTTACTCTGAATCATGCATTCAGGCAATAATACGTACTGGGTAAGACACATGTTCCATGTGGAACTTACCTTTTTCCCTTCAATTTTTTTTTTTTTTTTTTGAGACGGAGTCTCGCTCTGTCGCCCAGGCTGGAGTGCAGTGGCACGATCTTGGCTGACTGCAAACTCCACCTCCCGGGTTCACACCATTCTCCAGCCTCCCAAGTAGCTGGGACTACAGGCGCCCGCCACCACGCCCAGCTAATTTTTTTTTTTTTTTGTATTTTTAGTAGAGACGGGGTTTCACCATGTTAGCCAGGATGGTCTCGATCTCCTGACCTCGTGATCTGCCTGCCTCTGCCTCCCAAAGTGCTGGGATTGCAGGCGTGAGCCACCACGCCCGGACCTTCAAAGTTTTATTAATATATTTTCTAAAAATGTATAGGGTGCTTAGAGTTGACATAGGATCTTTTAATTCCTGGCCTGGTAGGCAACTCCTTTTCATTTACTAAATACCATGTGCTCCAGGGATGAGAAAAAATTCAGATCATTTTTTTTTTTCAATAAATAGGTCATCACTAAGGGCATGAAAACCTTTGTTTCTATAAACATTTTAGTACAATAAAACTGGCCTATAATCACTTCAAGTAACCCAGGAGAAAAGCACCTCCTTAAAAAGCAATTCCTGCCGGGTACGGTGCTCACACCTGAAATCCCAATACTTTGGGAGGCTGAGGTAGGGGGGATTGCTTGAAGACCGGAGTTTGAAACCAGCCTTGGCAATATAACAAGATCCTGTCTCTGCAAAAAATTTAAAAATTAGCTGGGTGTGGCAGCATGCACCTGTAGTCCCAGTTACAGGAGGCTGAGGCAGGAGGATCACTTGAGTCCAGGAGGCTGGGGCTGTGGTGAGCCATGTTTGCACCACTACTACACTGCAGATTAGTTTAACAGAGTGAGATCCTGTCATAAAAAACAAACCCAAAAAGCAATTCCCTTCAGTAAATAATCATTATCTCCAGGCCAGGCGCGGTGGCTCACACCTGTAATCCCAGCACTTTGGGAGGCCGAGACCGGCAGATCACGAGGTCAGGAGATCGAGACCGTCCTGGCTAACACAGTGAAACCCCGTCTCTACTAAAAAAAATACAAAAAATTTAGTCGGTCGTGGTGGTGGGCGCCTGTAGTCCCAGCTACTCTGGAGGCTGAGGCAGGAGAATGGCGTGAACCCGGGAGGCGGAGCTTGCAGTGAGCAGAGATTGCGCCACTGCACTCCAGCCTGGGCGACAGAGACTCCGTCTCAAAAAAAAAAAAAAAATCATTATTTCCTCTACACCAGGAAATAGGAATGCATATGAATAAGATAAAATACCTGCCCTGAAGGAGTGCTCAATGTAGCAGGGGAATATACATAAAACACATTAAGAACAAGATATACAAAATAAAATTTTATACAAGTATAGATTAATAGAAGGAATGATAAACCCTATGCTTGTGTTTGACCGTAGAAAATACTAAAACAACAAAAAACCCCATCCAAAGGCAAAGAGGCATACGTCAATACGGTTAAGGAACTAGAAAAAGGGGGAAGTCTGAGGAAATAGATAGAGGACCTTGTACACTTAGCTAAAGAGCTTAGACTTGAACTTCTTAGACAATGGGAACACTACTGACGTTCTAAGTAAGAGAGTGGCACAGTCTACCTTCATATTAGAAAGCAAACAAACTTTCTACTTTGGCAGTGTACAGGATGATATAAATGAGCTGCTTAAGATGTGCCTGTAAAGTAAGGCCAGCAATAGAGGCCATCTTAAGTAACACCCTCTTGAAAAAAATGGTATAGACCATTTACAAAAACCGTATCATTTAAAAACAGATTCCTGACCTCTTACCTCAGAGGCACTGGACAATAATCTTTAAGAGTGAGATATGGGATGCTATTAAAAATTATATACTGTATATATTCGGAAGATTATACTATAGTCAGATCTAAACGGCATTTGAAAATAACTGGCTTTGGTCACCTGATTCCTTCAGGTTATGAAATTCAGTTTTACAACGTGATTTCCTTATATTTATTGGCCACAATCCTTATACTGACACAAAGGAGTATTTTCCAATTGTTCCCAAGGAAGTCAGTATTATAATATTACGAATTACAAAATTCAAATTTTTAGAATTAGTTTAAAGCACAACTGATTCAGTTCTCCACAGAATTACAGCTAACATTTACTGAGTGCTCACTACCTGTCAGATACAGGCTCATTTAATCCTCAGTACCCCCACTATAAGATTGCTCTATTAGGTGTACCACTTAGACAAGGAGGCAAAGCAATTACAAACTTGCCTGAGGTCAAACTGTTAAGTGACAGTGCCAAGATTCCATCCTAAAAATACATATTTCTGTTCTCTGGGATCTTAACTATTATGACAGAGACTCAAAAAGAGTTTAATACTCAAGATACATGGATTAAAATGTCTGGCAACAAAATATATTTAACAGTTTTTATGTAAAAGTTGTCAATAAAAATTATTTCTAAAATTCTACTTTCTTACTCATTTTACTTGATGTGTGTGTGCCATTACAAAACCAGGAACATATAATTCAATGAGAAAGAAGTCTATACATTTCTCCATTTTATAATTTACACATTTACTAAAATTAGTATATAATTTTGAATATGAGGAAGGAGTAATCCTCATTATCTTCTTTTGGAGAAACAGCTCGTTTGTCTTTATATTTGAAACTCAAATTACAGACCTGGAGCTACATTACAGATAATCTTAAGAAACACTATTCTGTATTCTGGAAAGGTACTTCCAGTGTAGGAAAAAAAGTTTTTTAAAAAAGTAAAATGATATTAGAACATAATTTGGGAAGCCAGGGGCAGCTTAGAGCTCAAACGCAATACTTTCATCATGTCACCTATAAACAGGTATAAATAACTAAGCAACATAAGCAGAAGAAAGTGACTAAATTTTCTCAGTTTTGTCGAGTGCCTAGCAACATAGGCCATCTTTTTTTTTTTGAGATGGAGTCTTGCTCTGTCGCCCAGACTGGAGTGCAGTGGCATGATCTCTGCTAACTGTAGCCTCCACCTCCTGGATTCATGCAATTCTCCTGCCTCAGCCTCCCAAGTAGCTGGGACTACAGGTGTGCACTGCCACGACCAACTAATTTTTTTATTTTTAGTAGAGAAGGGGTTTCACCATGTTGACTAGGATGGTTTTGATCTCCTAACCGTGTGTGTGTGTGTGTGTGTGTGTGTGTGTGTGTGTGTGTGTGTGTGTGTGTGTGTGTGTGTAACAAGGCTGTTTATTTCACCTGGGTGCAGGCGGGCTGAGTCCGAAAAGACAGCAAAGGGTGGTGGGATTATCATTAGTTATAGGTTCTGGGATAGGCAGTGGAGTTAGGAGCAATGTTTTGTGGGCAGGGGGTGGATCTCACAAAGTACATTCTCAAGGGTGGGGAGAATTACAAAGAACCTTCTCAAGGGTGGGGAGAATTACAAAGAAGCTTCTTAAGGGTAGGGAGAATTACAAAGAACCTTCTTAAGGGTGGGGGAGATTACAAACTACATTGATCAGTTAGGGTGGGGCAGAAACAAATCACAATGGTGGTATGTCATCAGTTAAGGCTATTTTCACTTCTTTTGAGAATCTTCAGTTGCTTCAGGCCATCTGGATGTATATGTGCAGGTCACAGGGGATATGATGGCTTAGCTTGGGCTCAGAGGCATGACATTCCTATCTTCTTATATTAATAAGAAAATCAAAACAAAATAGTGGTGAAGTGTTAGAGCAGCAAAAAACTTTGGGGGTGGTATGGAGAGATAATGGGCGGTGTTTCTCAGGGCTGCTTCGAGCGGGATTAGGGGTGGCGTGGGAACGTAGTGTGGGAGAGATTCAACTGAAGAAAGATTTTGTGGTAAAGGGTGATATTGTGGGGTTGTTAGAAGGAGCATTTGTCCTACAGAATGATTGGTGATGGCCTGGATACGGTTTTGGATGAATTGAGAAACTAAATGGAAGACACAAGGTCCAAATCTAGTCTACTAGAAATGTGTTCGTTCCTTGAGTGCTGTTTTTAAAGAAAGGTAAACTAGAGAAGCTATCCTGCAGATGATGACTTCATAGGAACCATAATATGCAAACCAGAAAACTGCAGGCTCCTTCTATTATTTCTAGCATATATCAGTTATGACAATTTTCTCCTTAAAATCAACAAAGCAGGGACTGAAAGAGAAAACTCAGCCCTGCTATAACTTCAATTAAGAAAAAAGAAAAGTTGGTGGCTGGTAATGGCCACCTTTTACACTGAAATCCTTTCAATTCAATAGACTTCAGAAATTAATTTCTTTATGCCAGAAAAATAATCACTATTAAAAAGCACGAGATGCAGAACCTCAGCAAGCCAAAAAAAAGAAAAAAAAAAGGCACAAAGAAGGCAGCACAAACAGAAGAGACATAAATTCTCAATTATGATACACTCCTATCATTTAGTAAGTGGTCTAATTACCAACATATATTTTCCAGTATTATCTACAAAATACTTATGATTGATATATGTCACCAAAATAAGGGGAGGGCCTGAAGCTCAAACTTTATTTATTTGCAATGAAAATATGAATAAATATACAGATATTAAGTACAACCACAGGTCCACCTAATAGTTCCATGAGGTAAGAAAAACACCAGTTTCCTGGCCGGGCGTGGTAGCTCACATCTGTAATCCTAGCACTGTGGGAGGCCGAGGTGGGTGGATCACCTGAGGTCGGGAGTTCGAGACCAGCCTGGCCAACATGGTGAAACCAAGTCTCTACTAAAAATACAAAAATTAGCCAGGCTTGGTGGCATGTGCCTGTAATCTCAGCTACTTGGGAGGCTGAGGCAGGAGAATCGCTTGAACCCAGGAGGCAGAGGTTGCAGTGAGCTGAGATCACACCACTGCACTCCAGCCTGGGCGACAAAAGCGAGACTCCATCTCAAAAAAAAAAGAGAAAAATATCAGTTTCCTAGGAAATCAAGCACGTATCTACATATTTATAGCTCTGTTGCTTCTAGCCAAGGGACCCTTGAAAAGTAGGTCACCAGTGCATAAGCAGCCTACTTAACGGCATATAACCTAAACATTTTTTTTTTCCCAGAATAAAACATTCCTTGCTAAGGTGAAAAAAAAAGAACCAAAATACACATTTAAAAAGCAAAACAAAACACACATTACACAAATATAAGCACTTTGATGATGGTCAATATACAGTCCCAGACTGTGAGAATTATTAGAATCTCTCATAACCTGTTCATTATGCCTTTAATAAAATAACAGCTCTTATTCTATGTCTCAAGTGGTCTTATGAGAGTTGACGTTAGTTCCCCATATGTAGCAAAAATATCTCAAACTACTACAAGGATGAAGTGCTATGTCTTACCAGACACATTATATATGCAAAAGGAGAAATCTTCTTGTCCAATCACCTTTTAAAATACTAAACAGCAGAAGCTATCTAGCCACAAGAGCAGACTGTTAATTTCTAACAAGGTGTGATAAACTTGGTATCCTACTAAGTGTTTGCGAAGGAAGCAGAGAACAACACTAAAATAACTATTTAATTGCTACTGGTACCATGCAGATTTCAGACTAAAGGGATCCCGGCCAGGAACGTGGCTCATGCCTGTAATCCCAGCGGGAGGGTCACTTGAGCTCAGGAGTTCAAGACCAGCCTGGCAAGGGCAACATGGCAAAACCCCATCTCTGCCAAAAACACACAAAAAAAAGCTGGGCATGGTGGCAAGCACCTGTAGTTCTAGCTACTGGGGAGGCTGATGGGGGAGGACTGCTTGAGCCTGGCATGCCAAGGTTGCAGTGAGCTGAGATCGTGCCACTGCACTCCAGCCTGGGTGACAGAGTGAGATTGCGTCTCAAAAGAAAAAAAAAAAAAAGAAATAGGGGAGGGGGGAGATACTAAACTAAATCAGTACTTAATTGTTCTTTAGGCATAAAGGGAAACCAACATGAAAAATGCTCGAAACATAGGGTATTTTAAAAGAACAAAATTATAAAGTGAGCATGTACGCTGGTATATTCTAGATAACGCTTCAACATCCTGGATAAGACATTTCACTATTCTCAATAATCAGTCCAAACAAAAATGGTTTTTGTTCTGAAATAGACTAAGAAAACAATCATCTTCACACCTTCAGTACTGATTCCTTAGGACAGCTTCAGGTAAGTGGTTTTTTCTTTAGTAAATTAGTTATTTCTAAGGGGAGCTATATTAGAAACTACTACCCCAACTATCTACTGGGAGTGATGACTCTTACATTACAACTGAGTTTACAACAGGCCAATCAAATTACACAGACACAAACTACAAATACATGCTATACCATTTTCTCTGGTCTTAAAAATTTCAAGTACCTTACTACTTGAGTTAATAAAGCACAAACTCAAAACCTACATCACACCACACTTAAAATACATGTATCACCTTTTACTATCACCTTGTTAATCCAGTTACATGCTATACAGGTAACCCAAACACAATCTTAAAAATCTGTACCCTAAGAAATCATGGCAGGCAGGGAAGAGTAACACAGGATTGACTTTCTCCTTCCTTCCCCTGGCGTTGAATTAACACATAATTTCAAATGCTAATCTTCCAGTTACACAATTTAGAGGATGAAACTAATTCCTTTTTAAATTTTCTGGTTAATATATGCATTCGGGTTTATAACCTGTTAAGATATTGGTAATATATTTAGAAGAAATATTTTCTAACACTTAGGTAAATAATGTAAGAACACATGTGAAGCCAAGGTCACTTGTTTAGCCAATATAATATACAGCTTCTTCTAGTATGCAGTTAAATGATGCAATGCACATAGAAAATGCCATACACATACTATGTGATCAATAAATGTTATGCCAAAAAAAAAAAAACCCATACAGGTATTCAAAAACAAAACAAATATATCTTTTGTTAACCTGAGTGATTTAAAGTTAAAATAATATTAATATTATTATTTTTTGAGACGGAGTCTCGCTCTGTTGCCCAGGCTGGAGTGCAGTGGCGTGATCTCGGCTCACTGCAACCTCCGCCTCCTGGGTTCCAGCAATTCTCCTGCCTCAAGCCTCCCGAACAGCTGGGACTACAGGCGGGTGCCACCATGCCCGGCTAATTTTTCTATTTTTAGTAGAGATGGGGTTTCACCATGTTGGTCAGGCTGGTCTCGAACTCCTGACCTCGTGATCCGCCCAACTCAGCCTCCCAAAGTGCTGGGAGTACAGGCGTAAGCCACCGTGTCCAGCGTTATTTTTTATTATCCGGGACAGTTCGTGGTTGAAATACCTTCTTTCCCACACACAAAACGTCATGTTCCTTACTTTTACTACAAACAACAGACAGTAAAGTTACCTTTTACATATAAAAATGTTAGGCTTCTACATCATAGTAACTGGCCAGATTTTCAGCATGATTCAATTTTAAGATTAATAATGGTCTCACAACGTACCACAATGTTGTAATAATCAACTTATTTGGGGAAAAACGGGGGGTATTCTCTAATTTCTCAACCTAATGTGTATTTTTAAGACTTTAGCTGGGACTACAAGCGTGTGCCACCATGCCAGGCTAATCTTTTTATTTATTTATTTGTAGAGATGAGGTCTCACTATAGTGCCTAGGTTGGTCTCGAACTCCTGGCCTCCAGCGATTCTCCCGCCTCGGCCTCTCAAAGTGCTGGGATTTCAGGTGTGACCCACCGTGCCTGGCCCTATTTTATAAACTTCTCATAATAATCTTCATAATTTTTCCTAAAACCTTTAAAGGAGGTAGTACTCATACCTGATTATCAGTTTGTTCAAATCTAAGTAATCAAATCACTATCATGACAAAAGAAAATAATCACCACCACAAGAATCAGAATTTGAGTTGGTCATACACTGTTCACCAAATGGAGATTCTAAGAGAAGCAGAGAAAACGTATGCGTGAGGGAAAATGTCCAAGCGTTCTAGTTACTGCACCTGTTCAAGATGCATTAGTTTAATTCAGCAAATGTAAAGTCTCTCTATATTACTTTTCATTTAAGCCTTCACATCACTATTTTATAGACTTCTTGAACAACTATGACAGGATCTATTCAGTTATCATAAATAATTTTTTAAAAATTTTAATTAACAGATGAAACTACCAGATAAAGTACTTAGACAATGTTCTATGGGTGCACTGCATTATGAGTCAGTCCACTTAGAGTTATGAACCTGATAGCACATGGTTGGTATATGCTTGGAAAAGTTACTCTGGGGCTAAGTTCAATTTCCTTACCTGTAAAGTTAAGACCAAATTACTTTACAGTTAAATAGCAATTTGTAGTTTTCACAGGGTTTTGGCTTGTTGCCTCTCAGGTGAGCTTTACATGAACCCGATAGGCGGGCAGGGAAGGTGTCAGCGCCCTGTTTTATAGTTGTGGATTTCTTAACAGTTAAGAGATACATGAAACACTGTAAAAACAGCAAAAGTATCGATACGACTCTAAGATTAGCATGAATCCCCACGTTCCTAGTCCTTCTGGGAGGCTATACTTAAAAACAGTGACAATCACAATGGCTGAGTGATTAAATAAGTCAATTACTGGAATAAAAAGTTTTTAAAAGACTGAACATAAAAGGAAGCAAATGAAAGTCGACCTTTCTAAAAGTATAGTAAGAATTTTTTTTAAGTACATGTATAGAAAAGTCTCTACGGGTTTTCACCATAATATTAATAGTGGTTCGCTCCGGGTGCGGGGAATACGGGTGACTTTATCTTTCTTGTTTATCTGCGTTTTCTAAAACAAACATGAACTAGTTGATATTCTAAACAAAAACAAACCAAAGCAATTACACACTGGCAGACTGCATGCACGTACGTTTGAAAGCTCCAACTGTAACAACAGTGACAACTCCCAGGAACCCACCGGCATTTCAAGGACACAAGCAGGAAGCCCGGAAATCCCTAAAAACAGGTGCTAAAAGCCGCCAGCGCAACCTGACAGCCGCGACCGTCTCTTTTCAACCTGAATTCAGGGGGAGCTGGGAGAGGAGACTAGTCTAGTTTGTCAAAAATCAGAATCAGAAATTCCCTCTGGCACCTCCCAGATCTCGAAGAGAAAGTGGGAGGAAAGGCTAGGGGGCGGCAGGCATTCACCCTGCATGAATAGGGGGATGGGGAGGACGGAAGCCTCGAACTCGTGGCTGAAATAGTCCCTCCGCCCCCATACCGGACTAGGCGCCGGCGAGGAGCGACGAGCTTGGAAGCACACCGCCCAGCCAAGGGGCTTTCAGACGGGGCCCTAGGGTGCCCTCCCAACCTGGCGGGCCCCAGCCCCCATCTTACAGGGTTTCTTGGCATCTTTGATCTTCATGGCGTCGGCCCGAGGGGCGAGGGACGGCCTCGGATCCGGAGCCCTGAGAGCAGAGGCGGCGACTCCGGCGGTGGCTGGGCCGCGCGGCGAGGCCCGGCCGGTTCCTCCCCTCAGGCCGGGCGGGGCCGGACTAGGGCGGGGCGGCGGCGCCTGAGGAGATGCCCGGCCCAGGGGGCGGCCCCCCACCCCCGCGAGGGGCGGCCGGGACCGAGCAAGCTGGGGAAGGCCGCCGGCCTCGCCGCTCCGGGGCCCCCCCGCAGCCGCTCCGAACAAAAGGCCCCGGTGCCGGGAGCCGCCGCCACCGCCGCCGCCGCCGCACTGAGAAATAGCCCGCCCAGGCCGAACGCCCACGTGACGCGAGCCCCCCTCGCTCCGCTTCCGCCCGGCTGCTGGGGATTGTAGTTCTCCGGGTCGTGAGGCCCCGCTCTCTGGCTGTAGTTGTGCAGGTGGACTACAAAGCCCGGGATGCATCGCGGCCCCTCCTCCGAGGCCCCTCAGCTTCCGCAGATCGCCTCAGAGTGGTCCCAGCGAGAAGAGGGCCGGGTCTTAGTCACGCCAGCGAGGAGGCGACCAATGGTGACTGAGATGGGCGTGCTGGGGAAGTCGGGCTTAGACCTCCGCAGCTCTCGGAGAGAAGGGGGAATGAACTCTTCCAGGGGACTGTCATGGCTGTTCGACCCTTCTCAGATTTCCCCTTGAGACAGGAAAGCTGGTCGTCAGGCCATGGAAAGCGCTAGAATCAGGGCTCTAGAGCTGTGCTTTAGATAGACCCTTCAGTACATTGGCGGATTAAAGTCATTCACAAAGGAATCCTTTTGCTTAATAGAGACACCTTGAATGTTAGGGTCGGAATGATGACAATAGCAGGAATAGAGGTAACATCTATTGAACGCTTTATGTTCATGGGACTCTGCTAAGCACTTTGTGTGATTTACTTCAATTCAGGGGCCTTGTGGACCACGTGCAATTATTCATTTTATTGTCACTCATTTTGAAGATGGGGCACGGTCTGAGGAGTTAAATTACTTGCTGAGCATTCTTTTTGCCACCGATCCATATTCCCCTGGGGCCCTCCAGCCCAGCTCTCTCCTTCTAAAGGGAAAACTGACTCCCAGAGAAGAAAATTTAGATGCTCCAGTTCTCACAGTAAAGCCAGGACACCCTTTCCCCTTACCTCCTAGAGTCTTAGTCCTCCAGCTGGAATGGGAGAAGATGGCATTGGGTATCTTCTCTTGGCCTTCACTTTTGTTGCCCAGTTAGATGGCCAGGAATTCTGTAGTTTTTACAATAGATGGATAGAGGGTTGGCAGTAGAGGATTGGACATTCCAGTCAAAGAAGCCCGCTTGCCAAAGAGCCTTACTGGCCCTTCTTGCAGATGATAAGCCAAGGGATGTGAAGAAGGACAGGAGAGGACACAAACTACCATTTATTGAGTACATACTAAGGGCTGACACTTTGCAAAGTGGCTTACTTTTAAAATTTAAATTTAATCCTCCCAACTACTTTTTGAAATACAATTATTAAAAACTAAAAAAACTTGGTGGGCGCAGTGGTGTGTGTCTGCAGTCCCAGCTATTTGGGAGACTAAGGTGGGAGGCCCAGGAATTTGAGGCTGTATGTGATAGAGTTTGTGACTAGCAACTGTGTCAGAGGCATTTACCAGAGCGACTCCATCTTGAATAGGGATTGGATGAAATAAGGTGGAGATCTACTGGGCTGCATTCCCAGGAGTTTAAGGCATTCTTAGTTGCAGGATGCGATAGGAGGCTGGCACAAGATACAGGTCACAAAGACCTTGCTGATAAAACAGCATGCGGTAAAGAAGCTGGCCAAATCCCACCAAAATCAAGATAGCAATGAAAGGAACCTCTGGTCGTCCTCACTGCTCATTATATGCTGATTATAATGCATTAGCATGCTAAAAGACACTCCCGCCAGCACCATGACAGTTTACGAAAGCCATGGCAAAATCAGGAAGTTACCCTACGTGGTCTAAAAAGGGGAGGAACCCTCAGTTCTGGGAATTTTCCACCCATTTCCTGGAAAACTCAAGAATAATCCACCCCTTGTTTAGCATATCATCAAGAAGTAACAATAAGTATAAGCAGCTGAGCAGCCCATGCTGCTGCTCTGCCTATGGAGTAGCCATTCTTTTATTCCTTTACTTTCTTAATAAACTTGCTTTCATTTTACGTTCTGGACTCTCCCCAAATTCTTTCTTGGAAGAGATCCAAGACCCTTCTCTTGGGATCTGGATCGGGATCCCTTTCTGGTAACAACTGTACTCCAGGCTAGGTGACATAGTGAGACCCATCTCCAAAATAAAAATGTTAAAAGTTAAAGAAGAATTCACACAAATTCAAATATTGGTCCTATCACTTGTTAACAAACATGGGCAAATTACTTCATCTCTCTAATTCTTTAAAAAAATTTTTTTTTTAAAGATGCGGTCTCACTCTGTTTCCCAGGTTGGAGTGCGGTGGCATGAGCAAAGCTCACAGTAACCTCAAAGAGCAATCTGTGGATGGGGCGGTGGCTACACTGTAGTCTCAGCCTCCTGAGTAGCTGGGACTGTAGGCATGTGTTACCATGTCCAACTAAGTTTTTTATTTTCTGTAGAGATGGGGTCTCACTTTGCTGCCCAGGTTGGTCTTGACCTGCTGGCTGGCTTCAAGCAATCCTCTGCCTCAGCCTCCCAAAGTATTGGGATTACAGGCGTGAGCCACTGTACCTGGCCATCTCTCTGATTCTTGTTGGAAATAATAATGCCTACATTTCACGTGTTTGAGATGGGGATTAAGTGAAAAATGCGAATAAGGTAACATGGCAGTCTGAATGTTTGTATTCGAACATGGTCTGAATTCAGTATTGAGAGGTGGGGCTTTTAAGAGGTGATTGGATCATGACGACTCTCCCCTCATGAGTGTATTAATTCATTCATGAATTGATGGTTTAAGGAGTTAATGGATTAATGGATTATCACAGGACTAGTGGCTTTATTAAAAGAGGCTGAGGCCAGGTGCAATGGCTCACACCTGTAATCCTAGCACCATAAGAGTCAAAGACAGGCAGATCACTTGAGCCCAGGAGTTTGAGACCAGCCTGGGCAACGTGGTGAGACCAGGCATGATGGCTCATGCCTGTAATCCCATCACTTTGGGAGCCCAGAAGTTTCAGACCAGCCCCAGCAACATAGCGTACCCAGTTTCAAGTGTTCTGTTAAAAGCAACAGAAAAGGCCGGGTGCGGTGGCGCATGCCTGTAATCCCAGCACTTTGGGAGGCCGAGGCAGGGGGATCACGAGGTCAGGAGATCAAGACCATCCTGACTAACACGGTGAAACCTCGTCTCTACCAAAAATACAAAAAAATTAGCTGGGCATGGTGGTGGGCACCTGTAGTCCCAGCTACTCGGGAGGCTGAGGCAGGAGAATGACATGAACCTGGGAGGCGGAGCTTGCAGTGAGCTGAGATCGCGCCACTGCACTCCAGCCTGGGCAACAGAGCAAGACTCTGTCTCAAAAAAAAAAAAAAAAGCAACAAAATGGACTATGATGTATGTAACATATTGTCTGGCATATATTGTCTGGCATATATGTGGTGATCAGTAAGTAATGATTATGTTTATTATTTGGATTGTTATTCTTTTTTTTTTTTTTTGAGATGGAGTCTCACTCTGTACCCCAGGCTGGAGTACAGTGATGTGATCCTGGCTCACTGCAACCTCTGCCTCCTGGGTTCAAGTGATTCTCCTGCCTCAGCCTCCCAAGTAGCTGGGATTACCAGCACGTGCCACCATGCCTGGCTAATTTTTGTATTTTTAGCAGAGATGGGGTTTTGCCATGTTGACCAGGCTGGTCTCGAACTCCTGACCTCAAGTGATCCACCTGCCTTGGCCTTGGATTGTTATTCTTATTGTAAAGTAAAGGAAGAAAGCTTTTGTATTTAGACATTTTGCCTAAGGTCACTATTTGGGATCAGACCATAGGTCTAATTAAGTAAAAGATAAGGAACCACATGGCACCAGTCAGAGCAGATTTTGATTCTAGATTTTATGTTTGATTTACTATTTTGATTCCAGATTTTATGTTTGTTGTTTAGAAAATTTTTTTTTAGGGACGAGGTCTCACACTGTCGCCTGAGCTGAAGTGTAGTGGCGAGATCTCACTCTGTCACCCAAACTGAAGTGTAGTGGCATGATCATTGCTCACTGCAGTCCCCAACTCCTGGGCTCAAGGGATCCTCCTGCCTCAGCCTCCTGAGTAGCTGGGACCGTAGGCATGCACCAAAACACCCTGCTAATTTTGTTATTTTTTAATTTTTTGTAGAGATGGGTTCTCACTTTGTTGCCCAGGCTGGTCTCAAACTCTTGGCTTCAAGCCATCCTCCCACCTTGACCTCCCAAAGTGTTGGGGTTACAGGCATGAGCCACCTTGCCTGGCCTTTATTGGTTTTGTTTTGTTTTGTTTTTTATAGAAACATCTTTCTGAGCTACCAGGAATATGACATGGCGAGTTAGAATCCTGAATGGTAGACTTAACCTGCACTTCCTCTTTTATTTCCTGTTATTACTGTATCCCACACAGAACCTTAGATATTCTAGAATGGTCCTGTTTTCCACAATTTTATTGGATGAGAGTCATGATTTCTGATCTGACATGGCTTCAAAGAATACTCACTATCTAACATGATTTACCTGCTGCTTTTATAAATCTTATGGGCACACCAAGTTCTCTGACAACATATATCTTTTGGTTGTTTCTGGCTTCTCTTTGATAGTATCAGCTTGGAAGTCAAAGGGGAATTGATACATATGTCTTGTGATAGTCTGGCCATGGTCTGAAAGGAAGAAGAGCTAGAAATTAGAAGCCATAAAAATTTGGGTAAGTTTTGGGCACAGGCTCTTGCTAGTTTCTGTGGCCATAGAGATGAGTGTACACGTGGATGACTTACCTTAAAAGTTAGGCTACACACCTGTGATATTACTAGAGTTAACCATCTATTTGCTGTTTGTTCAAAGATGAGACTACTCTTTGGTCTGTTATGCCAGAAAATCACTGAACTTTGAATAGTGAGAATTCCCGTCTCAGATCAGCCGTAGAATTGCTGTGTGACCCTGGGGAAGTCCTTTTTCTCTCTGGGCTTCAAATTACCCATCTGCAAAATGAGATGACTGTTGGAGATTTTTTTTTTCTTTTTTTGAGACGGGGTCTCACTGTGTCGCCCAGGCTGGAGTGCAGTGGCATGATCTGTGCTCACTGCAAGCTCCGCCTCTCGGGTTCACACCATTCTCCTGCCTCAGCCTCCCCAGTAGCTGGGACTACAGGCACCCACCACCATGCCTGGCTAATTTTTTATATTCTTAGTAGAGATGGGGTTTCACCGTGTTAGCCAGGCTGGTCTCGATCTCCTGACCTTGTGATCCGCCTGCCTCAGCCTCCCAAAATGCTAGGATTACTGGGATTACTGGCGTAATTCACCGCGCCCGGCCTAACATCCGCCTCCCGGGTTCAAGCGATTCTCCTGCTGCAGCCTCCTGCGTAGCTGGGATTACAGGTGCCTGCCACCACGCCTCCCTAGTTTTTGTATTTTTAGTAGCGACGGGGTTTCACCTTGCTGGCCAGGCTGGTCTCAAACTCCTGACCTCAGGTGATCCGCCTGCCTTGGCCTCCCAAAGTGCTGGGATTACAGGCATGAGCCGCTGTGCCTGGTTTTTTTATTTTTATTTTTTCGAGACAGAGTTTTGCTCACCGTGGCATGAGCCACAGTGCACAGCCCAGAGATTTCTTTCATCTCTACTTTTTGAGTTTCACTAAGAACCTGTTCCCTTTTCAGGACCAATGTGAAATGTGTTTAGCCATGTGTTTCCTAAAGTTTTCACCAGTGTGATTGAAACTGACAGGTCATCCTGTTTTAGTTTGTGGCCACTCTTCCTTCTGCAGCCTGCGTTGGCTTTCAGCCCCAGTGCCTCCTCCTAGCACCATCTGGTTAATTGCATTTTCTCTCTTTTCTAGCATGTCCTTAAAACCCATTCCTGGCAGAGTGAATGCAGAAGCTGGGAAAAGCATCTAAAGGGGCCAAGAGACTGTCTTCTTGTCTCAATATTTATTGTCTACGAAACACAATAAATCCAGCCCATCATGCAAAATGATAGAGGAGACCTGACACGTCTTCATTTTGCCTTTACTGAGCGGGTATCCACAGAGACAGTGGTGAGTTGTACCTAATGATGACTATAGGTCTCCTGGTATGAATAAACACACACACACACACACACACACACACACACACCCCCTACACACCCTTCAAAGCCCAGATGAAGCTTTTAACAGTGGATTCTGTCTCTAATTAAATGGTCAAGAACATACTTTAGTCAGTCATTGGATCCACAAACTCAAATAAGCTAGGGGAGAACATCATAAATATTAGCATCCTCAGTCATCATCCTTGTCATCATCATTATCATCATCATCAGCAGCAGCATTGTCATCATCACTATCATGATAGTGGAAGCACAATTTAATTCAAAAATACCAATTAAGCTTGTACTATCTTCCAGGCACTGGAGTACCTGCTGGGGGTGGAGAGAGGTGAAAAAGAGAGAAACAATAATTAACAAATCAATAAACAAGAATAGGCTATAATAAGTGATGTGAAGGAAATAATCAGGTTGATGTGCTAAAGAGTGGCTGGGGCTGTGGAAGATTGGTTGGGGGTGCCGGCTTTATTCTAGATTGGATGGGCCAAGGAGGATAATCTCAGAAAGTGGCATTTAAGCTGGGACCCATGCAAATTGCTGGGAAAGAGTGTGCCCGACAGAGGTGTGACTGGTCCTGAAGGTAGCTTTTTTTTGAGGAAAAGAAGCAGCAATGTGTGAGGAGTAGAGAGTGATGTGTAACGTGATAGGAGATTAATCAAAGAGTTGAGCTTGCTGGCCCTTGAGGGCCACCTGAAAATTTTAAGCAGGGAGTGACTTGTCCATGAATTTAAAGGATTATTTTGGCTGCTTTGTGGAGAATGATTGGATGGGAGAGGAGTTATGACTTGGAAATGAAAAGACTAAGAGACTCCCATCCTTCTCAACCCACACAGAGTCAGTCACCAAGTCTGAGGGGTTCCCGGAGCACTCCAGGCATTGTACAGGGACTTGAATCATTATGGGAGCAGCAGAGATGGGGAGAAGTGTTGGATCAAGAATTTCATTTAATAGTTGGGTGTGTTGGCAAGTGCCTGTAGTCCCAGCTACTCAGAAGGTCAAGGCAGGAGGATCATTTGAGCCCAGGGGTTTTAATCCAGCCTGGGCAACATAGTGAGATGCCATTTCTAAGAAAAAAAAAAAAAAGAAAAAGAGAAAAAGAAAAAATTAAGAATTTATGTCAGGTATTAGTGAAGGGTGAATATTAGTAAAGCTGAAAAAGGTTTGAAGAAGGTTACAAAAAAATGAACTTCATTTAATTCACGTTTATTGAGCTCTGACAATGCACCAGGCACTGTTCTAGGGATTAGGGATATGGAGATGAATGGGATAAGGCCCCTGCCCTCCTGGAGCCTACGCTCCAGAGGCAACATAGGTAGTAAACAAGCAGGCAGCAGTATAATATAATTTTAGATCATATAAATGCTATGAAGATGATACGGCAAGATAAGGGGACCAAGAATGATCGGGACTGTTTGAGATGGAGTGGTTGTTGAAGATTAATTAGATTAGATGCATGGGTATGGGGAGAAGGAGGCAGGAAGGGTAGGTTTTAGGGTTTGGGCTTGCACTTTGGAGGAGACAGGTAGTTGTGTCATTTACTAAGAAAGGAAGCCTGGAGAGTAAATAAGTGGTTGATTCTCCCAGCCACTCCTCACCTCAGGTTGAGGATGCCAGGCATGTCTTGCCATAGGAGTCAGCTGGTTTCAGCAGTTGGTGATTTTCACCTCAGAGGCCCCCAGCGTGGGTGTCACAGACTTCTGCTCTGCCCAGGAATGCGTCCTACCAGGCATTTCCTAGGGAGCAGGGAAGAGCCTCTCCCTGGAGTTCTCCTCTGCCTGCTGATCCCTGCCTCCTGGCACCTCTACCTCAAAAGTCCAGTTTCATCATTCTCCCACTCCCTCTTCATTTCCCTAAAGGCCCTGTTTCAGCTGGTGGTTCCATCCACCACCCACTTGCCCAGCACAGAAAGTTAGGAGTCATTCTGGACTCCTCCTGCCCCCTCACAGTGCACATCCAACCAGTCACCGAGTCTTCCTGCTGTTACCTTCCTGTCTCTTCCTTTCTGTCCAACCTCACTGCTCTCAACTGAGCACCAGCCTCTGCGTCTCTCATTTATACTCTTAAAGACCCTTTCTGGTGGGCATGGTGGCTCATACATGTAATCCAGCACTTTGGGAGGCTGAGGCTGGTGGATAATTTGAGGTCAGGAGTTTGAGACCAGCCTGGCCTACATGGTGAAACCCTGTCTCTACTAAAAATACAAAAATTGCGAGGCACGGTGGCACGCACCTGTAATTCCAGCTACTCAGGAGGCTGAGGCAGGAGAATCGCTTGAACCCGGGAGGCAGAGGCTGCAGTGAGCTGAGATTGCACCACTGCACTCAAGCCTGGGCGACAGAGCCAGACTCCATCTCAAACAAACAAACAAACAAACAAGACCCTTCCTGGCAGGTGTGATGGCTCATGCCTGTAATCCCAATGACTCAAGAGGCTGAGGCAGCTGAGGCAGGAAGATCAGTTGAGGCCAGGAGTTTGAGACCAGATGGGGCAACATAGCAAGACTCTGTCTCTAAAAAATAAGAAAAGACCCTTCTTGCCTCTTGCCTGGCTTCATCTGACCCACCCTCTTTACCCATGCCAGAGAGAGTTTTCT
The DNA here is from genome assembly GCF_028885625.2 of Pongo pygmaeus. Classification (NCBI taxonomy): domain Eukaryota; kingdom Metazoa; phylum Chordata; class Mammalia; order Primates; family Hominidae; genus Pongo; species Pongo pygmaeus. Next base: position 173,599,316 of record NC_072377.2, read on the forward strand.
CAATAGCAAACCAGAATGTATCATTTTCAGGGCTTAGGACCATGTCTCTTCCTGACATGTTGTCTTCAAGATAAAAATCCCAGCTCCTGAGCCTAGGGTATAAGACCAGTCATGATTGGCCTCTATGTATCTCTTTAGCTGCATCTCATGCCTCTACTCACCCTTCATTATATGTTCCAATCAGACAAAAGCAGCTTCTAGCAAACTAAGTGCTTGCTGTTGCCTGATGTCCTCACTCCTTTCACAAGTGGAAGACTCTCTTTTTGAGTTTCATTGAACACTTATTTCTACTTTAAAACCCAACCTAGAAATCCCCTCCTCCAGAAAAGCTTCCTCTCTTCTATGCTACTTCTGGTCCCTGCATGTGCTTCTAGTTTTCTCACTTACTGCAAAATAATACAGTGATCCATTTACTTGCCTGTCTCTTTCACTGCCAGATGAGCTGTTTGAAGGCTAGCATTGTGACTTATTCTGTTCAATGTCCCCAAGCCTAGCAGGGGATCTACCCCCAAATGGGGACTTAAAAATAATTAAATTGGATGGGTGTTGGCCCAGGTCCTTCAGATGCAACCTGGAAAGTCTTATTCTTGTAGAAACTTCTAGAAACATAATGACAACAAAAGCAGTCTAGCACCTCTTGTAGGAATGAATCACGGTATTTTAGAAGGGTGGGACTAGACAGTGTGGCCTAGGAGCCATCATGTACTTCCTCACAGGATATTTAATCAGGGGCAGCTCTAATTACAGGTGGCCATCTTCCTGGACCTGGGATGCCTAATAGTGTATTTATCAAGGCTTTCATCAGGTTAGAGTAGAGTGGTTAAAAACTAGGCATTGTGATCAGGCAGAATTAGGTCCCAATCCCTGACTGGTTGTGCAACTTTAGAGTGGTAATTTTGCTTCTCAGTTTTCTCACCTATAAAATGGGGATAAAAATGGCTCCCTTGCCATTGAGCCTTTGTGAAGATGAAATCACTTCATGTATCTAAAGTGTTTAACTCAGTACTTGGCATTGGGAACAAAAGAGTTGGCTTGATGTTGACTATTAGACAAAAATTCATGATGACATTTTAAGTCTCAATGTAAGTATCACTTCTGCCTGCAAACAGATTAGTTTACTTTCTCAGATAAGTGCCTGCTTTACTTTCTCAGATAAATTATTTATTTATTTATTTATTTTTGAGACAGTCTTGCTCTGTCGCCCAAGCTCTGGTGCAATCTCAGCTCACTGCAACTTCCGCCTCCCGGGTTCAAGCGATTCTTGTGCCTCAGCCTCCTGAATATCTGGGATTACAGGCATGCACCACCACACCCAGCTAATTTTGTAATTTTTAATAGAGACAGGGTTTCACCATCTTGGCCAGGCTGGTCTCAAACTCCTGGCCTCAATTGATTTGCCTGCCTCAGCCTCCCAAAGTGCTGGGATTACAGGTGTGAGCCACTGTGCCCGGCCCTCATAGAACTTTAATACTTTTATTTATATCATTCATCGTGATGTCATTTAGTCTTACATCCTCACTCAGCTCAGAAAGCTTCCAGAGGGCACGGCTGTCTTTTTTATTGTTTACCATTGTGTTCTTAACTTTTAACACAGTTCCTGGTACAGAGACAGTTCCGATCGAATATTTGAATAAACAAAAGAATGAATGAGCAAACCTTTCCTAACGGCTGCTACCACTAAAGATCTTAGCATGGTGTGTGTGTGCGTTTGTGTGTGTGTGTGTGTGTGTGGGTGTGTGTGTGTGTGTGTGTGGTGGGGCTATTCAGTGAGGCTAGAAATGAAAAAGCTGGTAGAAAGCCCATGGTGATGGAGAATGGAGGAAGACTGATTAGGGAGCTCCTCAGCAGTATAAGGAAGGACTAAGAGCACACAAGGACAGGATCATAGAATTCCGCATCGCAGGATTTTTGAGGCTGCCACTGCCTTAGCTGTGAGGCCAGTGCATATAAGAATAGTTTGCACAGTTCTGCTGTGGAAATCAGGGCTTTTACTGAAAGCTTAGCCAACTAGCCAGCAAGAATAGCTTTCTGGAACTTAGAGCCTTGTGAAAATTCCCAAACTGAGGATAATTCCAAAAAAGGTTTTCTTGCTGGCTTTGAAAAGTAGGATATACTTTTTAAAACCCCTTCTTCATCTATGATACAGATTATCTGACAGTTCCTGTGCAGAAGTCCACAGAAGGCAGGAAAGAAGGGGCCAGGAGTAAATCAGGTGCCTCATATGAAGACCTCAGCTAAGGAATAAGAAGAGTAAGAAAACAGCACATCTTCAAATAACATCGTTTCCTTCAATGCCATTTCATTGTAATGTTAATGAGAAAAAAAAAAATCTCTTCCCAGCTGGGGCCACCGTGTGTGTGGAGTCTGCACATTCTCCCCACGTCTGCATGGATTTTCTCCAGGTACTCTGTCTTCCTCTCACTAGGATACATCCTAAAGATGCACACCTGAGGTTAACTGGTGTGTCTGAAAGGTCCCAGTGTGAGTGAATGTGGGTGTGTGTATGAGTGCGCTCTGCAATGGGATGATGTCCTCTCCAGGGCTAGTGCCTCCCTTGCGCCCTGAGCTGCCAGGATAGGCCCCAGCCACCCAGGACCTTGAACTGGATCAACTGGGTAAATAATTCTCTTATCTCTTTTTATTAATCTTTCCTAAATGTCTGTATAGCTCACATTTGTTTCAATGTTTAACTTTTAGAAGTGTTTTCCGTCTTTATGTAGAAGTTTAGTGATGATTTTGTTACCAGAACTATGCCATAGGAATTTAACTCGTTTGTATCAATTAGCCTATGGCCAAATTGGTTTCCTTATACATCGTTTTGCTTGAAGTCGCGTTTCCAAGATTTTATTGACAATGTTAAGTGAGGACTTACTGTACAGCGTGGGGGTCAGATTAGAGCAATGCTATTCAAAGTGTGGTACACAGATGGCTGCTGATCCCCAAACAGCTTTTGGCTTCCAACAAGATATGGAGCAGGAGGTAAGTCAACTGCATCACTAATCATACTGTTTGTAGTTCAGCTGGTATTTTTTTCACAGTAAGACTTTCTCCATGAAGGTAGCATTGCATTGATTTACATTTTGACCCAGGCTGTCACTGCCCTAGGCTTGGACCGTTAACAAATAGTTCACTGTAAAGCTGCTTTGAGCAGCTCTGGTTTGGAGCATGGACTTTGGAATCAGTCAGAGTGGGCTCTACCACTTAAGCAAGTTCCTTAAGCTGCCTGAGTTCCCTAGTAGGACACAAGGAAGAGTGTGGATTCTATTCCAAATGCAATTCAAAGCTACTGGGAGGTTTCAAGCCAGATCATAAAGTTTCTTGTGAACCATGTTAGAGTTTGGACTTTGTTCAAGGAAAAGGGACCCACCAAAGATTTAAAAGCAGGGGAATGTCAGGATTAGAACTGTATTTTAGAAAGTTTGCTCTGGCTGTGGTAAAGATAACAGCTTAGGCGGGACAGGAGGCAAAGAGACCAGCTAAGGGAAGGCATTCTGGTGGTGGAATGAGACAATAAATGCAAGAATGAGTGAATTCATAGCATTTACTAGATAACAAGCTTCCTTGTGGCAGGAGCCTCACCGCCTTTTGCTTTGGATGTTCTTCAGCACAAACTTTCAGTTTTTGTGGAAGTCAATTTTTAATTAACATTTAACTGGCAAAAATGACTAGCTAATATAAAATCAAGCTAGATTCTCTGTCCATTCTAGAGAAGTTGAGCCTTTGTGAGCAAGGCTGATCTCGCTCATGATACAGAAGTCTGTCTCTTTTACCTTGTTCACTTTTTGCCTGTTTACCTTCACACCCACTGATCCTCAAGGTTAGCAGATGAGTAAGTTTCCAATAGCAGCTGAACTGGAGTGATTTCTATCTGGAACCAAACAAATAGCTAGACTCTGGAATTTCTGCTTCCAGAGTTATCCAGCCACAGAGCCTGTTGCACAAGGCAAACTGGCACTTGCCTAGCATGCTTAATAGAATTCTTAGTACTCTTACCTAGAAGTCCTATTCATTATTTGAGGCCATGCCAGTCAACACCAGCTCAACCAATATCAATGACCAAGTAACAATGAAGACAGCTATTTGTTGAGCACTTACTATGTACCAGGCACTGAGCTAAGGGATTTACATGCATTTTCTGATTTTTTTTCCTTGTCACACAGAATGTTTTTATTCCTGCTAATAGATTCTTTATGATTTGAGATACATTTAGAATGTATATATTTTTATTATACTTTAAGTTCTAGGGTACATGTGCACAACGTGCAGGTTTATTACATATGTATACATGTGCCATGTTGGTGTGCTGCACCCATTAACACATCATTTACATTAGGTATATCTCCTAATGCTATCCCTCCCCCATCCCCCTACCCCACGACAGGCCCCCATGTGTGATGTTCCCCACCCTGTGTCCAAGTGTTCTCATTGTTCAGTTCCCACCTGTGAGTGAGAACATGCGGTGTTTGGTTTTCTGTCCTTGTGATAGTTTGCTCAGAATGATGGTTTCCAGCTTCATCCGTGTCCCTACAAAGGACATGAACTCATCCTTTTTAATGGCTGTATAGTATTCCATGGTTTATGTGTGCCACATTTTCTTAATCCAGTCTATCATTGATGGACATTTGGGTTGGTTCCAAGTCTTTGCTATCATGAATAGTGCTGCAATAAACATACGTGTGCATGTGTCTTTATAGCAGCATGATTTATAATCCTTTGGGTATATACCTAGTAATGGGATGGCTGGGTCAAATGGTATTTCTAGTTCTAGATCCTTGAGGAATCGCCACACTGTCTTCCATAATGGTTGAACTAGTTTACAGTCCCACCAACAGTGTAAAAGTGTTCCTATTTCTCCACATCCTCACCAGCACCTGTTGTTTCCTGACTTTTTAATGATCGCCATTCTAACTGCTGTGAGATGGTATCTTATTGTGGTTTTGATTTGCATTTCTCTGATGGCCAGTGATGATGAGCATTTTTTCATGTGTCTGTTGGCTGCATAAATGTCTTTTGAGAAGCATCTGTTTATATCCTTTTCCGACTTTTTGATGGGGTTGTTTGATTTTTTCTTGTAAATTTGTTTAAGTTCTTTGTAGATTCTGGATATCAGCCCTTTGTCAGAGGGGTAGATTGCAAGAATTTTCTCCCATTCTGTAGGTTGCCTGTTCACTCTGATGGTAGTTTCTTTTACTGTGCAGAAGCTCTTTAGTTTAATTAGATCCCATTTGTCTATTCTGGCTTTTGTTGCCATTGCTTTTGGTGTTTTAGTCATGAAGTCCTTGCCCATGCCTATGTCCTGAATGGTATTGCCTAGGTTTTCGTCTAGGGTGTTTATGGTTTTAGGTCTAATATTTAAGTCTTTAATCCATCTTGAATTAATTTTTGTATAAGGTGTAAGGAAGGGATCCAGTTTCAGCTTTCTACATATGGCTAGCCAGTTTTCCCAGCACCATTTATTAAATAGGGAATCCTTTCCCCATTTCTTGTTTTTGTCAGGTTTGTCAAAGATCAGATAGTTGTAGATGTGTGGTGTTACTTCTGAGGCCTCTGTTCTGTTCCATTGGTCTATATCTCTGTTTTGGTACCAGTACCATGCTGTTTTGGTTACTGTAGCCTTGTAGTACAGTTTGAGGTCAGGTAGTATGATGCCTCCAGCTTTGTTCTTTTGGCTTAGTATTATCTTGGCAATGCAGGCTCTTTTTTGGTTCCATGTGAACTTTAAAGTAGTTTTTTCCAATTTTGTGAAGAAAGTCATTGGTAGCTTGATGGGGATGGCACTGAATCTATAAATTACCTTGGGCAGTATGGCTATTTTCATGATATTGATTCTTCCTATCCATGAGCATGGAATGTTCTTCCATTTGTTTGTGTCCTCTTGTATTTTGTTGAGCAGTGGTTTGTAGTTCTCCTTGAAGAGGTCCTTCACATCCCTTGTAAGTTGGATTCCTAGGCATTTTATTCTCTTTGAAGCAATTGTGAATGGGAGTTCACTCATGATTTGGCTCTCTGGTTGCCTGTTATTGTTGTATAGGAATGCTTGTGATTTTTGCAGATTGATTTTGTATCCTGAGACTTTGCTGACGTTGCTTATCAGTTTAAGGAGATTTTGGGCTGAGACGATGGGGTTTTCTAAATATACAATCATGTTATCTGCAAACAGGGACAATTTGACTTCCTCTTTTCCTAATTGAATACCCTTTATTTCTTTCTCTTGCCTGATTGCCCTGGCCAGAACTTCCAACATTATGTTGAATAGGAGTGGTGAGAGAGGGCATCCCTGTCTTGTGCCAGTTTTCAAAGGGAATACTTCCAGTTTTTGTCCATTCAGTATGATATTGGCTGTGGGTTTGTCATAAATAGCTCTTATTATTTTGAGATACGTTCCATGAATACCTAGTTTATTGAAAGTTTTTAGCATGAAAGGCTGTTGAATTTTGTCGAAGGCCTTTTCTGCATCTATTGAGATAATCATGTGGTTTTTGTCTTTGGTTCTGTTTATGTGATGGATTATGTTTATTGATTTGTGTGTGTTGAACCAGCCTTGCATCCCAGGGATAAGGCTGACTTGATCGTGGTGGATAAGCTTTCTGATGCACTGCTGGATTCGGTTTGTCAGTATTTTATTGAGGATTTTCGCATCGATGTTCATCAGGGATATTGGCGTAAAATTCTTTTTTGTTGTTGTTGTTGTGTCTCTGCCAGGCTTTGGTATCAGGATGATGCTGGCCTCATAAAATGAGTTAGGGAGGATTCCCTCTTTTTCTGTTGATTGGAAGAGTTTCAGAAGGAATGGTACCAGCTCCTCTTTGTACCTCCGGTAGAATTCGGCTGTGAATCTGTCTGGTCCTGGACTTTTTTTGATTGGTAGGCTATTAATTATTGCCTCAATTTCAGAGCCTGTTATTGGTCTATTGAGAGATTCAACTTCTTCCTGGTTTAGTCTTGGGAGGGTGTATATGTCCAGGAATTTATCCATTTCTTCTAGATTTTCTAGTTTATTTGTGTAAAGGTGTTTATATTATTCTGTGATGGTAGTTTGTATTTCTGTGGGATCAGTGGTGATATCCCCTTTATCATTTTTTATTGCTTCTATTTGTTTCTTCTCTCTTTTCTTCTTTATTGGTCTTGCTAGTGGTCTATCAATTTTGTTGATCTTTTTAAAACAACCAGCTCCTGGATTCATTGATTTTTTGAAGGGTTTTTTATATCTCTATCTCCTTCAGTTCTGCTCTAATCTTAGTTATTTCTTGCCTTCTGCTAGCTTTTGAATTTATTTGCTCTTGCTTCTCTAGTTTTTTTAATTGTGACATTAGGGTGTCAATTTTAGATCTTTCCTGCTTTCTCTTGTGGGCACATAGTGATATAAATTTCCCTGTACATACTGCTTTAAATGTGTCCCAGAGATTCTGGTACGTTGTGTCTTTGTTCTCATTGGTTTCAAAGAACATCTTTATTTCTGCCTTCATTTCATTATTTACCCAGTAGTCATTCAGGAGCAGGTTGTTCAGTTTCTGTGTAGTTGTGTGGTTTTGAGTGAGTTTCTTAATCCTGAGTTCTAATTTGATTGTACTATGGTCTGAGAGACAGTTTGTTGTGATTTCTGTTCTTTTGCATTTGCTGAGGAGTGGTTTACTTCCAACTATGTGGTTAATTTTGGAATAAGTGTTATGTGGTGCTGAGAATAATGTATATTTTGTTGATTTGGGGTGGAGACTTCTGTAGATGTCTATTAGGTCTGCTTGGTGCAGAGCTGAGTTCAAGTCCTGGATATCCTTGTTAACCTTCTGTCTTGTTGATCTGTCTAACATTGACAGTGGGGTGTTAAAGTCTTCCATTATTATTGTGTGGGAGTCTAAGTCTCTTTGTAGGTCTCTAAGGACTTGCTTTGTGAATCTGGGTGCTTCTGTATTGGATGCGTTTGTATTTAGGATAGTTAGCTCTTCTTGTTGAATTGATACCTTTGCCATTATGTAATGGCCTTCTTTGTCTCTTTTGATCTTTGTTGGTTTAAAGTCTGTTTTATCAGAGACTAGGATTGCAACCCCTGCTTTTTTTTGTTTTTCATTTGCTTGGTAGATCTTCCTCCATCCCTTTATTTTGAGCCTATGTGTGTCTCTGCGCATGAGATGGGTCTCCTGAATACAGCACACTGATGGGTCTCGACTCTATCCAATTTGCCAGTCTGTGTCTTTTAATTGGGGCATTTAGCCCATTTACATTTAAGGTTAATATTGTTATGTGTGAATTTGATCCTGTCATTATGATGTTAGCTGATTATTTTGCCCATTAGTTGATGCAGTTTCTTCCTAGCATCGATGGTCTTTACAGTTTGGCATGTTTTTGCAGTGGTTGGTACCAGTTCTTTTCCATGTTTAGTGCTTCCTTCAGGAGCTCTTGTAAGGCATGCCTGGTGGTGACAAAATCTCTCAGCATTTGCTTGTCTGTAAAGGATTTTATTTCTCCTTCACTTACGAAGCTTAGTTTGGCTGGATATGAAATTCTGGGTTGAAAATCCTTTTCTTTAAGAATGTTGAATATTGGCCTCCACTCTCTTCTGGCTTGTAGAGTTTCTCCCAAGAGATCTGCTGTTATTCTGATGGGCTTCCCTTTGTGGGTAACCAGACCTTTCTCTCTGGCTGCCCTTAACATTTTTTCCTTCATTTCAACTTTGGTTGAAACAAACAAACAAACAAACAAAACAACAACAAAAAAAAAAGAGAGAGAAAACAGGAGGTGCACAGCAGTTGCTGGTTTGTGGCAATTATGAAATCCAGTCAGGCACGTGTTGCTGGTTCCTTGATCACGGTCCAGTTCTACTCAATGATTCTCTAGGGCTCTGCCTTCTGGGCTCTTGGTTCCAATTTCTGAATTTAATCTTCCTTTTTCTAAAATGTAACCTATATTTCCCCCTGGGTGGTTTTCTCAGCCTCCTTTCTGCCCATAGAGGTTTTGAGATCCAAAGCTCCCTTTTCACCTTGTACTGTCTCCTTCCCTTTTAGTCCAAGCAGCTTCTAAAACACTGAGAATTTTCTATGATTCTTACTGGGGTTTCCTCCATTGGGAAAAAAGCTGTAAAGCTGTGACCTCACATCTTTTTGGCTCATATGAGTCCTTTCTGCCTTAGGTTCCTTTTGAGGCTGCTGTGGGACAATGCCCTTAATATTCTTAGAAATCCAATTGTTTAATAAAGAGAAACAGTAAGCACCCCTTAAGCTTCTTAGAAGGATTTTGTCTGTTTGAAAGGGTTATTGAGTTAAACCTTTCTGTGCTCTTAACAAGAGATGCTGTGCCCAACCTTTGCTGGGAAGCTATTTCTTAATTTGAGAATAGTTTGCCCTCTGGAGAGGCTGGGAGTAAGAAGCAATTTCATTTTCAAACCCCAAAAATCTGGACTTTTTTTTTTTTTTTGAGACAGGGTCTCATTCTGTCACCCAGGCTGGAGTGTAGTGGTACAATCCTGAGTCACCGTGACCTCCACCTTCTGGGCTCAAACAGCCGTGCCACCTCAGCCTCCCAAGTAGCTGGAACCATAGACACATGCTGCCTCGCCTGGCTAATTTTTTTGTATTTTTTGTGGAGACCAGATATAGCCACGTGGCCCAGGCTGGTCTGGTCTTGAACTCCTGGGCTCAAGAGATCTGTCCACCTTAACCTCCCAAAGTGCTGGAATTATAGGCTTGAGCCACCTTGCCCAAGCTCTTTTTTATACCCTCTAAAATTTGCTTGAAATCCAAACAGTTTCATTTTTTAAGCTGCTTTTTTTTTTCTTTCTTTCTCATCCTCCGACTCTCGTAAGCTGCTTTTTCTCATTTGCCTGGTACTATATGCAGCTTGGCTGGATCATCATATTCATTACATACATTTCCTGCTTTCCCACATCACAACTGACAACAATGCCTCTACCTTCCACCACCTCTGAGGGTCTCCTTTCCCTTCTTTCCAGTAGCATTTCCCTCACTTCCCTGTAAGGTGTCCACAAGACTCATTAGGCTTCACTAACATTCATCAAGGCCCCTCAGCTTCTACCTGCTGGTAAAGCACAAGGATGATGCTACATGTTTAGGTGTCTGTTATAGTAGCAACTCACTTCTAATATCAATTAATATCGGGTTCCAGTTATCTGTTGCCATGTAACAAATCACCCCAACCTTAGCTCCTTAAAATAACAACAGTAATTTGATTTTTATTGCTTCTGGTCCTCAGGCTTGGCAAGGTTCATTTAACCGGTTCTCACTCAGGGTCTCCTGTGAAGTTGCAGTTGTCTGGCTGGGGCCAGTGTCATCTTGAAGGTTAGCCCATGCTAACTAGTTGAATTTTTCCTTTGGGAATTTGTAACTGAGATATTGACAGACTAACCTGATTAATAAGGGGAGCTATGCTGAGAGGCCATGTGGACTTTTAGAGTTAAAATAGGGCTGCATTTGTTATACTGAGCCATGGGTAAGATGGCTACCCACAGGAAGTCATCTGTTAGGAGAGAAAACTGAGATGCAGCGATGACAGAGACCACAGGGCACTCTGATTCCTGGTGACTTTGTAACCCAATAAGTCCTGGCTGTGTTTGGTTTCTATCATACCTCTGCATTCCTACCATAAACTCCCATTTTGACCTGAGTTAGCCTGAGGAGGTTTCTGTTCCTGGCATGCAACATACTGCCTTCCGTGGAGCCCTAGAAGGACATTTTGAGGATCTTCGTTATTCTCAAGGAGTGGTGGGGAGGAACAAGCATGGACTTCAGGGCCATTAAGTCATACATTGATTTATTAATCCATTAATTCAAGAAAGTCTTTATTGAACTTCAGTTAAGTAATAACTTCTGCTAGGCACTGGACACATAGAGGTGAACAAAATGGACAAGGTCCCTGTCCTCATGGAGCTTACAGTCTAATGACAATCACCCAAAGCCAAATTCAATTGCCTCCTCTGCCAGTTACTAGCTGGATGAAATTCCCACTGAATTAAGGATTTCATTTTGCCATCTGGGAAATGGGCATCACTTTGTGGAGTTGGGATGAAAATTAAATTATGCATATGTATGCATGTGTGCGTGTGTGTGTGTGTGTGTGTGTGTGTGTGTGTGTGTATCATGTGGCACATGGAAAGCCCTTACATATTTGAGTTTTATTTCCTGTTCCTGTTCTCTTAAATCAGGGATGGCATCTTGGGTAGGGTAATTCTTTGTTTTAGGGCCTATCCTGTGCATTGTAGGACATTTAGCGGCATCCTTGGCTTCTACCCACCAGGTGCTAGTAGTTCTACCCCCCAGCACAAGTTATGATAAGCAAAAATGTCTCCACATATTGCTGGGGTGGAAGGCAAAATTGCTCCCAGTTGCAAACCACTGCTTTAGATAAAATGCCAGACCTTTATGCCTAAAGCTGCAGACCCCAACATACACCTTTGCACTTCACTTCCCAATTCGTATTACAGGGTGAGGTGTCAGAGCCCCAGCATTGAGAAGTAGTCAACTCGCGGGTTGGTAAAAAGAATTTACCAACCACAGTATACATTTGAAAAAGGAAGGTTTATTAGAAAGAAAGAATGCTGCAGAAGGGTGCAGCAAGGCGCCTCAGTGATTTTTCCTTAGGGATATTTATGGACCTTAAAGTGGGAGCTTAAGGGTAATTTGGACCATATTAGCTACATAGGTCATGATGAAAGATTACATTTGTAGACATTTTGGTGCCTTAATGTCAGCAAGGGTTGCAAAGTGAGTTTCGGCATGGCATTCCAGAGACGCATAGAAATTCTAGTTTTACTTATAAGTTTTTTTGACGGGGAAAGAAATCTGCAACCAATGCCTGCTTTAGATACTAGGGAAGTCTAATCACTTCTAATTTTCCCCAGGTAAGGAATTTTGCCTTCGGATGGCCTGTTTGATAGTCACCAGGTGGTCTTTGCTCCCTTTTAAATTCCTCAGGTTAGGAGTTTTTGTCTTGGCGCCTGTTCAGTGGTCACCAGGTGATTTTATTCTCCTCACATATGATTCCTTTTCCCTAGGTTTTTGCCTCCTAAACAAGCTGACATGAGGAGGAAACTAGACACCAATGCCAATTTTGTAGTGCTAGCATTGCAGAAAGGAAAATCTGTATAGCCTCCTCCCTCCTTCCATCTCTGAGGCCAAGCCCAGTCCTGCCCTCTTAATTACCTCCAGTGATTTCAGCAGACTGGGACTGTTGATCCACCCTGGCATAAAAAAACAACAGGCTTGGCCAGATCCGATAGGGCAGAGAAACCCGAGCCTTTCCCCTGTGCCTTTCACATGGGCCCCAGCTGGGAGTTGAGGGTCATGGCTTTGGTGGCTCTTAGTTGCAACACACTAGTTACTGCCTGAGGGAGAGGGGGAAGGGGTTCTGCTTCCAGAGGCTGCTCCAGAATTTCACAATAGGGGGGCCATGGGCATAGCAATCTGATTTTGGTAGAAACTGAGTTGGCTTGGTAAGCACATAATTGACCCATAGATTGTGTTATATGACTATAAAAATATCTTAGTTTTCTTTAAAAAAAGGCCTTTGTTTACACTTTATATAAAATTGAGAAAAAAATGTTTGTGTTAAAGATTATGGCCGGGCGCGGTGGCTCACACCTGTAATCCCAACACTTTGGGAGGCTGAGGCAGGTGGATCACCTGAGGTCAGGAGTTCAAGACCAGCCTGGCCAACGTGGGGAAACCCCATCTCTTCTGAAAATATAAAAGTGAGCCAGGGGTGGTGGTGCATGCCTGTAATCCCAGATACTCGGGAGGCTTAGGCAGGAGAATCATTTGAACCTGGGAGGGAGAGGTTGCAGTGAGCTGAGATCATGCCACTGCACTCCAGCCTGGGTGACAGAGCGAGACTCTGTCTCAAAAAAAAAAATAAAATAAAGATTATTGTGGTGGTAATAATGATTTCATCTGAGGTTGGGACTTTTTTTCTGCATTATTCTACAATCAGACCCTGTAGGGTAGGACTGGCATAGTTCTGTGACACTCTATTTTGCCACTTTCTCCTTTGTTCATTTATTGACCATCTTGCTATTTCTTGAACACCAAGCTCCTTCAGGACCTTTGCACTTGATGTTCCCTTTTCCTAGAATATACCCTGTCTTAGTCTGGTCAGGTTGCCATAACAAAATACCACAGACTGGGTGGCTTAAATGGCCAAACTTATATCTCAGTTTCTGGAGGCTGGAGGCCCAAGATCAAGGTGCTGACAGAGTAGGATTCACTCTGAGGCCTCTTCTCTTGGCTTGTGGTGGGAGGAAGGTGAAGTGATGGGCCACTCTAGTGTTTTTGCTTATGTAGACACTGGTCCTATTGAATCAAGGACCCACCTTTGTGACCTCATTTAACCTTAATTACTTTTTTTAGAGGCTGCATCTCCAAATACAGCCACCCTGGGGGTTAGGGCTTCAGCACTTGAAGTTTGGGGGGACACAAACATTCCTTTCAAAGCACTCCATGTTAGACCTTCACCTATCTTTGTTCCTACCTTGATTTAGCTCTTCGCCATCTACAGTACATCTTCTCCTGTTTTCCTGTCATTCTCTTTCTTCTCTGCTTTTACTGCCTAGTGCTACCTATAATATCCCTACCTCCTAGGTTCGTGTTAAGGATTATACAAGCTAGCCTAAATAAACTATTGATTTAACAGATGTCCATTAAGTGCCTTCAATGTGTAAGGCACTACTGTAGGTTCTAGAGTTACAGTGGTGAAAAAAAGGGAGACATCCTCTCTGCCTTCACATAGGTTATAATATTATGGGAGCATTCATTGAACCCTTACCGAATGCCAGGTTTGGTACTGAGAGTTCACTTAGATTATTTTGTTTGGTCATAAAAAAAAAAAAATCCTATGAGGGAGGTCCTATTGTACTAAATTTATAGAAGGGATGATTAAGGGCCTGAATTGATGAGCCACTTTTTCAAGTTCATCACTAGTTCAAGGTCTAACTAGAGCTGGATCTTGCAGTCTGACTTCAGAGCTGATACTCTTGACCAGCACGCTAAACTGCAAGTAGAAGTAGGGCACAGAGCACATTTGAGAGGATGAAACAAAGTCATATATAGCTGTAACCTCAACATTGGAAAACATTTGGCACTGATTATTCTCATTCACCATCAGTATTCTGCATCCACAGATGCACTTCACTATAACAAAATTTGCGTATAAAACTTGCATGTACAAGATAGATATTTTGAGGGATTATTAAGAATGTTATTAAAAATCATTGCTGTGGGATTCCTTTACTTTAGAGTGTGCAATAAAAAAGCACAATGGGAGCTTCAGAGGTGGACAGACCTGGTTTCAAATCCTTACTGTACCACTTAATGTCTTTGGAATCTTGGGCAGCTTCTGAGACTCAGTGTTCTTATCTGTGAAATGGGGATAATAATACCTAGTTCACAGAGTTCTAAAATATCCCTGCAAATAGAGGATGCTTAATAAAAACTAGCTACCATTTATTATGCTATCATTTTCACAGTGCATTCAAACTATTATTTGAGTTTTAAAAATACTGACTTTACAGAAACATCTGTATTACATAAAGTGAGGCCAATCTGGAAGAGTGAGTTGCATAAATTGATCACTTGGAAGCATCTTTTCCATCAGTTCCCCTGAGCACCTCTAGGTAATCCCATCAGTCCCCAATTCCCTTTCCCCTGAAAGTGTCTTTGGGACTGGTGCCCTACCAAGGTTCTGGGGGGGTGGAGGAATCCAGGTCCCTTGGCATACTGTGTGACTCTTTTCTTTTTGCTTTCTGTTTCAACAGGAGGGAGTCTGCACCAGTGTTAGTAGGTTGGGTAAGAAAGTAGTGAGAAGAGGGAAAAAAGAAAGATGTGAACTCATATCCAAGTCATACCCAGTTCTCATTGGAGCTGCAGAAACTAACTCCTTTTGGTCAGGACCAAAAAATAAAAAAATAAAAAAAAATTAGAATCTCACCATCTTTGGGCTTGTCAGACTGCATTGTACCCTGCCTTTTTTTCTTTCTTTTCTTTAATTTTAAGCTCAGGGGTACATGTGTAGGTTTGTTACATATGTGTCATGAGTGCCCTAGTTTTGTCTGTGGGTATATAGAAGGCAACTGTGGGTTTCATCTATCCAATATCCATTCTTACTTCCTGGAATAGTAACTTGATTTTTTTTTGGGTTGCGGGGGTGGTGGGGAACCAACCCTCTCCTCTCAGGCAGATAAGTGTGTGACCAGGCCTGGCAATCAGCATGTCCTGTTTCTCTGGCCACAATGATTCAAAGATGGCAATGTGAGCCAAAGCTGGGCCAACAAGGCTCAATTTTGATGCTTTTACTAGTCTTTCTTTTCCCCAGGGATGCTAAACCATGGGGATGAAAGCTGCTTCTCCTGCTTTAATCCTCTGGAGAGAGCTTATCTTGGAGTGGAGCCAATGAGACAACAGTAGGACCAACCAGATGAGAGACCCATGCTCATAATACCATTTGAATTCTTCCATCTTGTTTTCAGTTACTTGAGCCAGTAAACCCAGTTCCTCTGGGTTTTGTTGGTGGTATTCTTTTGTGTTTGTTAAGTCAGTTTGATTTTGGTTTATGACACTTGGAATCAAAAGAGTTCTGAGTCATAGATCTGACTTTCTGAAAGTGGAGTGTGTGGAGGAGGCAGCCAGGATGGGAGGAGGTCTGAAAGCCATGCCATAGCAGGAACTCTTAGGGTGCCTAGCAGTGTTAGGCCTGAGGAAGAGGAGATTTCCTGTCTAGAGGGGCTGTCACTGGGCAGCCTGTCTAGTCTGGGTAGGTGTGCTCCTAGGGAGGCAGAAGTAGACCAAGGAGCCAGGCGCGGTGGCTCACGCCTGTAATTCCAGCACTTTGGGGGGCCAAGGCGAGTGGATCACTTGAGGTTAGGAGTTCAAGACAGGCCTGGCCAACATGGTAAAACCCTGTCTCTACTAAAAATACAAAAACTAGCTGAGTGTGGTGGCGGGTGCCTGTAGTCCCAGCTACTCAGGAGGCTGAGGCAAGGGAATCACTTGAATCCTGGAGGCAGAGGTTGCAGTGAGCTGAGATCGCACCACTGCATTCCAGCCTGGGTGACAGAGCAAGACTCCATCTCAAACAAAAAAAACAAAACAAAACAAAACAAAACAAACAAAAAGAGACCAAGGAGAGGAGGTTAAAGAGGAGCAGATTCTAAGGATGTTACTTCCAATAGTAATTGCTGGAATAAAGATGGGATTTCCAAGTCTGGGAGGTTACTAGAGCTGTGTGATAGGAGCTGGACTGATCTAGCCAGAAATGTGACAACGCTGGGAGGGGCACATTTGGACTGACTTTGAGCTCCCTTTCTATTTGGGAGTTTCTGGTGGAATGCAAAAATGTTTGACAATATCATTAAGCCTGGAATATGTGTAAATAAGCCAGTATTTCACTAATACAAGGTCCCTTTGTAAGGACCGTGTCTTGTTCTCTCCTCCAGCTTCAGTGGTAGCATAGGGCAGAAAGAAGCCGGGTAGTATGGTAAAGGCCCGTGAGTCTAATCTTGAGTTGTCATTTGCTAGATGAGGCCCCTGGGCAAGGAACTTCCCCTCAGTGAGGTTGAGTGTCCTCTCTGTAACATGGAGCCCCTGTTACCCACGTTTAGGGTGGACCCGGGCACTGGCCGTAAGGTATGGGAAGCACTTGCCAGATGTGTGGGCCCTACTCTGTAAATGACAGCTGTTATTATAGGTGTTTCACACCTGTTTATGCAGTGGATGGGCAGAGGTGTCAGGGAAGCACCGAGGAGACAACTCCTGACAACTGACAACTAGTTTCAGAGAGGAGCTGGGGTGAGGGCAGCTGGGTACTGCTCTTGCTGCAGGACCCAGTGTCCTGGTTCTTGCTGCTTTTGTGATTTTTGTCCTTGGGAATTCTAGTTTTTCTTTCCTGATTAAGTTGGACCCAGTTAAGCTTCCCTAAGAAGCAGAGTCTGACGCAGGGACTTATGTTCCAGTGATGCACTGTGTCGGTGCTTTCAGGGGGTGGGGAGGGAGCAGGACCAACTACCTAATTTGTGAGGTCTAGAGCAAAATGAAAATGAGGGACCCCTTCAAGAAAAAAAAAAAGAGGGAAAAAGAGTGTCTTTTTTCTTCTTCTTCTCAGAAGCACGGGGCCCTTCTGAACAGCTGGCCCTATGTGACTGCATGGGTCTGATGCTTGTGAATCAGAGAGAAGGGGTGAGAGAAGGGGTGAGAGAAGGGGATAGGGCAGAGAGAAAAAGCTAAGCAAGAATGCTGTCTTACCCAAAGACTAGCTTCAGTCTGATCCCATGGGGAAACTGAGTGCAACATACACCACAGTGTTAGTCCCTACTCCAGGCAAGGGGCTGGCCTCCGGTACTTCCGGACCCTGCAGTCATTGACCATGGTCTCATAGGCTGTGTGGGGTACAGCTTCCCTAGAGAGATGGCTCCTACTTGGCTGAGGGCAATTCTCCAGTGAAGGGAGCAGTTATCAGGTGTTATCAGCTAACACAGAAGCTGGGAGTAAGTACCCAGGTCCAGGAAAGGGCATCTGGATTGGGCACCAAAAGCAACCACTATAATCCACTTCTTGTGTCAATTCAAATCTACTTGCTTCTCACGTGAATTTTCCCCATGCCTTCACAGGATCCCTGGTTGGTCACAATTCTGGAAAACACAGGGGAGGCTGAGTGGGAGAAATCACAGCACTCATTTCTGTAGTTGTTTCCCCGGGCATCACAGATACTCATCATCTTTTTCCTCCACCACTATATTAGGTTTCCCACCCCTCTGACTGGCACATCTGCTGGTCTGAGTGTCTCTCCTGGTGGGTGTGAGTTCCTGGTTACCATGCCATTGTCAGGCCATGGTTGCTGTTTCTATTCGCAGCTATACCAGGACATGGGCACACACAAGATGCCGTGGAGCACCTGAGTGCCAGGCATGTTTCTTCCTGCTCCTGTGATGTAGCAGCAGTCCTACCTCTTCCTTCTCATCAGGGACATTTACCTCTGCCAATGTGGCAATTCCTTTCTGTGTCTGCTGGTCTCTGGCCCAAGGAACCCAAAGTGACCAGGCAGCTGTAACTTGAAGTTTAGTGGGACTTTTACTGTGCTCCTTGGTGGAAACATTTCCCCACTTTGTAAACAGGACTTGTAGACCTACAGAGAGTAAAATTTCAAAAACAGAAAGCATAAATTCCCCAAGTGAATCCCTGAGAGTGGTGTCATTCTTTGTCTGAAGACCCATATTTCCTACTTGTGGGGGACATGATACCATATAATAGCCACTGTTTTAAGGTATGTGCCATGCCCCATACACACAGGATTTAAATCTCTAAGCTGGTGTTTCAGTTGCATCTTCAAGTGGCCATGCCATTACTCCATCAGGCTGGCAGCTTCTGGATGGTGTGGCACATAGTAGGACCTCATGGGCCCACCATAGCACCTGCTTTGCTTTAAGTCTGCTTGTTAAGCAATATTATTTGGGACTCCATGTGGGTAGATCAGACAGCCTATAAGCCCCTAGATGGTTGTACTGGCTAAGACAGTGCGGGAAGGAAAGGCAAACCCATTCTTGGAGTTCTGTAACAGCATCTCCTGCAGAAAACAACCACTGTTGAGCTTCTCATGACACTGTTGGCTCCTTGCCCACACATTTCCTATCTCCTTGGTCAATGGAGAGCCCTCCTGGCCTTCCCAGGGACATGGTCAGCTGGTGGGTTTTTCTGTCTCATCCAGGAGGCCCATTCTAGCATGCCCATTTCTCTGAGCCTTTTCATCCTTCCCTCCACTTTGCAGTGGTAGTTCTGGCATCTCTACATTGTTCAGTGTGGGTCATTACTTTTTCCATCTTTTAAGAGCCATCTGGGCAGCACATCTGAACCATCCCCTTGGGCCCTTGCCAGGGTGTTAGGATCCTGTGACACTGGAGAGAGCCCCTGCACATCCACAAACTCTACCTTACCCAGTTAATACTTCACCCCCCTTGAGGCATCCCCCAGAATCCTCCACAGTCACTCCCATCCCACCCCGCCATTGCAAGTTTGGGCTTGTACATGTTGGTCAGGTCTGATATACAATCCCTTTCTTTCCATAGCAGGCCCAGTATTTCCTGAGTTGATCCAGGCAGACACTTTTCGCCTGGGTTATCAGTTTGGTGGCTAGGAGAAAAGGTGGGGCCAATCCCGAGGGAGGTCAGCATTGTTTTATAAGGCACCTGCCCTATTTAAGGCCTCTGCATGGTATTCCAGTAAGACGCATGGAGGTGGGGGCTCTATCATCCAGCAGGGGTTACAAGGACACTTCTGCAGTTTCAAAGGGTTCAGGAGTACCTGGAGATTCAAAGTTCTTAAGTTTATACCTTTAAATAGCCACTCCTTAGGCTCAGGGCCTCCTCTCTCGATATTAGAGCCTTGTGTTTGGTATAAAGACACATGCTTTGCTGGTAATTGGCATTTGTTGAAGTCCTGCCACTCTTATAATGCAGTCCTGTGCTTGTTCTTCAACTGTGCCCACCTTCCAGCTGCAGGGGATGAGGGTCTCCTTAAATGCTGCCAAGTGGGCCTCTGACTCTTAGACTTTGCTTTAAGTTGTTGTCCAACGTGTCTATCATTTTTTCTCTTCAACAAATCAGCAGTGCTTAGCAAGCCATTGAGTTCCACACTCTTTGTTCACAGTACCCCGCCCCTGACCTCTCAAATGCAAGAGAGGCTGTATCAGCTCTTGCACCCCTTCCAATGTTACCTGACCCTGTTCACCAGGAGTGAAAGTCTTAGCCCCCTGCGCACTGTGGCACACCAGGGACTCTCAACAGTGCCACCAATGATGGGTGCTTACTGCCATCTTGTCAGAGAAGGACCTAACCACAGAGTTTGCTTCTCAGTCACTCCTGGTACTGATTCGTCTTGGGTTGGTTTTCCTGAAAGCAGAGCCTAAGATGGGGATTTTTCTTAAAGTGGGTTTTTGTTTTTGTTTTCAAAAAACAAGGGGAATGAAGGAAACAAGATTAAGCTGGTGAAAAGCTAAGCTTTTCAGAATGTGGCCTCAGTGGGAATCTGGTTTTAGCCTGGTTTCCCTGTGACTCTCTGGAGCACAAATGGTGCCACAGAGATGGCCCCAACTTGAGGTAAGGGAGCCTGCCTTTTCTATCTCCCAATGCCAAGCAGTCATTGGCCCCCTCTCCTGCCAAGGAGCACAGATTGTATTGTTCCTTTCTTCTTCAAATCTGTCATAGGAGAAATGAGATCCTCAGCCTCAGGGTACAGAAGCTCCAAGAAGAGGGTTGGCCTTTGGCCCAATTTCTCTGGAAAACGCTTTCAGGTTTGAAGACATTTTAATTCATTGTGACGCCACGTCACTGATATGCTAGGACGGTCGTTGGCATGAGGACGATGTGGAGGCCTGGCAAATGTGGTTGTGGAGCCAGGTTTGCCCTGTGGGATCAATCCTATAGTTAGATAATCACGGACACCACAGGGATTGTGTTCTTTTTTGTCCCTCTCGATTCCTGGGATGTTCACTACATGTTCAGTAATTATTGACTGAGTTAGAGAATCAACATGAAACCTGAAGAACTTGCGGTATAAGCACCAATTTTATGCTTTTCAACCAGATGTTCTGGGTAGGCAGGAGAGGCAGGGATGGCAGGGAAGGAAGATTGTATAGTGTTCAGAGCCTGCTCCTGCAGGCCTGGGTTGAAATCGCAGTGATGACTCTTAGCAGCAGCATGACCCTGGGCAAGTGACAACTTCTCTGAGCCTTGGTTTCCTCTTCTGTTAAATGGGGATGAGAGCTACATCTACTTCATAGAATTGAAATGAGAATGAAATGAGATAATACATGAAATATACTTAGGGATCATGCTAGGCATCTAGTGACTGCTCAGTAAACACTATATGATTATTGTTATTATTATCGAGACAGAGTTCATTCTTGTTGCCCAGGCTGGAGTGCAATGGTGCCATCTCGGCTCACTGCAACCTCTATCTCCTGGGTTCAAGCTAGTCTTCTGCCTCAGCCTCCTGAGTAGCTGGGACTACAGGCACTCACCACCAAGCCTGGCTAATTTTTGTATTTTTAGTAGAGGTGAGGTTTCACCATGTTGGCCAGGCTGGTCTCAAACTCCCGACCTCAGGTGATCCACATGCCTCAGCCTCCCAAAGTGCTGGGACTGCAGGCCTGAGCCACTACACCCGGCCATATTTTTTATGAGACAGGGTCTTGCTATGTGGCCTAGGCTAGTCTCAAACTCCTGGCTCAAGCAATACTGCCTCTACCTCCTGATAATTCTGTTATTGATAGTGAAGAGTTATCTGAATTTCTGGGGGCAGTGGGGATTCTGGAGGCAGCATGATAGAGTGGAAGAAGCCAGTACCTTGAAGTTGGAGAGAACTGGCTTATATTTCTGACTCTACTACTTTCTGGCTGTGTGACTATGGGCAACTTACTTCCCTTCTCTGATCCAAGGTGTTCTCATCTACCAAGAAAGAGTCTTACAACTGTATTGCAGAATTTTGGTGAGTAAAACATCTAGCCCAGGTTATAGCTCACAGTTGGCACTCAATTAATGCCAATTATCTTTCTTCTTCTCATTTTACAACTACATATTTAGCCCACGCCTCTATTTACTGACATGTGGCTTGAGGCCAAAGCTGGCAATTAGCCTTTTAAGTTTCTCAAGGATAGGAAGGTAGGGCACAGAATGAATGAGAGCATTCATTAAATGCTCACTTTAGAAGGCACAGTCCTCCTGCATTCCAAGAAGCTATGTATTAATTGGAACAGAAATATGCAAGATGAAATAAACAAAGACAAGAGGCTTGGAGCTGCCATCTTAACAGCAGGAGATGTAACCAATCCTTAGGAATGTCTGCTTCTCCTAATCCTTAATTTTGACGATGATGAAAGGAGGGAAGATGACAGCAGCTAGTACTCATTGAGCACTTATTCTTTTCTAGGCAAGGGGCTACCACTTGACATGCCATATTTCTTTTAATCTTCTTAATAACCCAATGAGGGAGATATAATCATCCCTATTTTACAGATAAGGAAAGTGAGTCACAGAGAAGGAAACTTCTGAAGTCACTAGCTAGTAAGAGGCATGCTGGGATTAGGATGGAAGTTGGCCTGAGTACAGAGCCCCGGATCATAAGCAGCACCCCACTATGTCACATGCATTTTCCTAGAGTCAAAAAGCCAAGGAAATGCCCTGTGAGAGGGCTTCTTAGAGAAATATGGAATCTGTTACCACTTTTATAAAAAGGTGTTTACCTATCAGCTATAAATCTCCCCTAAAGGGAATAATTTTTGAAAATCTTTCATACTGTTCCTGAGAGGTTTTGTTTTTTTTTTTTTTTTCTTTGACAAAGTCTTGCTCTATTGCCCAGCAATTCTCCTGCCTCAGCCTCCCGAGTAGCTGGGATTACAGGCGCCCACCACCATGCCTGGCTAATTTTTGTATTTTTAGTAGAGGTGGGGTTTCACCATGTTGGCCAGGCTGGTCTTGAATTCCTGACCTCAAGTGATCCGCCTGCCTCAGCTTCCCAAAGTGCTGGGATTACAGGTCCTAAGAGTTTTTTTTAATGAGTGAGAAAATATTTATTTTGTATGGTTAATAAACTAGACACCTACAGTGGCTTCTTAGTCATATTGAGATATTACTATCTCAGTGGTGAGAAGAAAAAAATCACTTAGAAAAAGAAAAAGCTTAGGAGTGTCATCTCTGGTTATTAGGAAGGATTGTTTTTCTATTTTACATTTTCTAAAAATTCTGTGGTTTTTGTTTCTGATGTCGGTAATCAGGAAGCAAAAAGTTAAAGACAATTGGGGAAAAGGATCTTCTGTGTTGTAAGCAATTAGAGATCTACAGCTGTATGGAGAATAAAAACTTATAGAACCGAATGATGCAGACTCTGGGGCCCAAGAACCTTAGAAGCTTTTCTTGTCTGTTAAGATAGGCTAAAGCCATGAACAAGTGTGCCTTTAGAACAAGAAATTTTCACTAGGACATTCACAGCATTCCTGATGACTGACATCGCTTCAAGTTCAGTGAATTATTCTAACAGGCATAGCATGAGTACAAAGTGACTCAGTTGTGAATACTCAGGGCTGGGATGCCACAAGAGGAAATTGACGTTGGGGACAATCTGTAAGAGCAACATATTCTCCTATAGATGAAATGCCAGGGAGAATGGTGGGCTGCTTCTCACCAGCTAATTTTCTGTATGTCCCCAGAATGTCTAATGTCTTCTCACAGTAGAGCTCTTAAAGAAAAGCTCCGTTACCTTTTATTGAAAATTCTGGGCTCAAATGCTATAATTAAAAGAAAAAAATTAATATGCCCAATACTGACCTTTGAAATACTTGGATGTAGAAGGGAATAGGGTAAGATCTCAGCTGTCATAAAGTTTACATTCTAGGTATACATCATTTTTGTTAAGTCACTAGAGATTGCATTACACGAACTAGATAAATATTCCCTTTATTCAGTCAAAAAGTGTGTTATGACACTTTTTTGCAGTGGTGTGATCATAGCTCACCACAGCCTTGAACTCCTGGGCTCAAGTGAGCCTCCAGCCTCAGCCTCCTGAGTTGTTAGGATTACAGGTGTGAACGAGCGCACGTGGCCCTCTTTTTTCTTTTGTAATTAGCTTTTCTTTCTTGTTAATGAGGTGCTTCAATTTTTGGCATTTGCTTAGTTTTCAAGGTACTTACTGCTTTTTGTTCCCAGTGTTTCTACAAATTTGTCAAATGCCTATCAAGAAGATTTATAAATGTTCAAAGACATCAGATTATCAATTCCATGCTTCCCCCTCTCTCCACACCCCCCAAGAGACCTCTCTTCTGCTTCCCTACATCTTCTTTCTCGAATCTAGCCAGCTGATACCTGCCACATGTGTGAGTTAGCCCTCTATTTTCTCTTCCACCGTGTTACTGCATTCCTTATACATTCTTCATGCTTCCATAAGAAAGATTGCTTGAGAGATCTTGCATAACTAAGTAGGTGGCTGGACTTCACTCACACTTGATTGATAGCTTGGCTTTGCAGAGAGGTCGTGATTGAAAATAATTTTTCATAAGAATTTTCAAGCCTGTTAAAAAATCTGTTGCAATTATGGCTCCCTTTCCTTTATATGTGAGTTTTTTTTTTTCACTCTCTGGGTTCTTTTAGGATTGTTTCTTTATCCAGTAAAGAGATATTTCACAATGATGAACCTTTGGGATGAGTCTTAAATTTGTTTTGCTTGATGCTTGGTAGAATTTTTCAAATTGAAAACTCATTCAATTCTGGGAAGCTTAATTTACAGCAAAAGCTCTGTTAATTGACTTCTACTTAATTGCCTTGCTAGATTAGGCCACACTTTCCACATTTGTTGTAGTAATTATATAAGTCAGTTAAATGTTATATCTATCAATTAATATGAGTATGAAAAGAGAGTTGTTACCATGAAAACAAAGCTGAAAACATTGGAAGAAATTGATGAAGGCAAGTTGCTTATGTAAAAAATGGAGAAAATAGAAATTCTAAAATAATTCAGCACTCAAGATTACTTCGAAGGTAGCTTTAAGTTCTTGCTCTTCTTTAAGTCATCAGAAATTGAAAATCTAAAACAACACCACTGTAGAAAACACACTGGCAGATCCAGTTAGCAGACCCACACTAAAAAGAGAAAAAAAAAAAAAAAAAAGCCTTGGCCTTGAATGAAAAGATTGGTGAGTGAATACACATTAATGTGGTTTAAGGTAAAGAGAAAGTACTAAGATACTAAAAGTGCAGAAAGCTGGCAGATACCACCTTAAGCAAGTGATCAAAGTTGACGTCATGAATACTGGGTGGAGCTGACATTATGTACTTCCTGATGGGGTGCACTGAGCACCACACTAAATCATTTCACTGGTACTTCTGCCAAAAAGGCAAACCTTCAACCTAGTCACAAGGACACATGAGATAAACACAAGTTGAGTGACATTCTACAAAATATCTGGCCTGCACAATTAAAAAATATCAAGGTCAAGAAGGGCGGTGAGCTGGGCGCAGCAGCTCACACCTGTAATCCCAGCACTTTGGGAGGCTGAGGTGGAAAGATTGTTTGAGGCCAGGAGTTTGAGACAAGCCTAGGCAACATAGTGAGATCCCTGTCTCTACCAAAAATGAGAAAACAATTAGCTGGGCATGGTGGCATGTGCCTGTAGTTCCAGCTACTCAGGAGGCTGAGGTGGGAGGATCTCTTGAGCCCAGGAGTTCGAGGCTGCAGTGAGCTATGATAGTGTCACTGCATTCCAGCCTGGTGGGAGAGGGAAACCTTATCTCAACAACGACATCAACAATGGGCTGATTAAAGGAGACCAAAGAGGCATAACAAATAGGTGTAATATGTAATCCTGAACAGTTTTAAAGAACATTTTTAGGACAACTGATAAAATTTGAATATGGGCTGTAGATGAGATAACAAATAGTATCATATCAATGATAAATGTCCTGATTTTGATAATTATACATGATTATGTATAATCCTTGTTCTTAGGAAATTCACCCTGATGTATTTAGGGGTAAAGGGGAATAATGTCTCCAATATATTTTCAAAGAGTTGGGATAAATGATATAAAAAAATAGAATTCTAAAGCAAAGCAAATGGGGCTAAATAGAAACAATAGCTGAATCTGGGTAAAAGGTATACAAAAGTTTTTTATATTGCTCATGCAGATTTGGGGTAAGATTGCAATGATATAAAACCCAGAGTTGTAAAAATGCTTAAGGTAAATATTTATTATGCTAATCTACTCTGACTAACTACTTACATAATCTAATTTTCTCTTAACTGACCAGCCTTGGACCTTCCAGGACAGAGTAGAGTATGGTGCCACGAGTGAATGTTTGGGATCAAAGGTTGCATGTGGGAGAACAGAGCAATGAGATTGAAGAGGGAGGCAGGGACCAGATGGTGAAGATGTTGTACCCAATTTAAAGGACTTGACCTTTGGTGAGCTGCTGGAATGTTGTTAAGCGTGGGAGTGATGTGAACCCATTTATATTTCAGAAAAATCACCCTGGCAGCTGGAGTGCAGAATGAATAGGGGAGGGAAGGGGAAGATGCAGGATCGAGGCTACTGGAGTCATTGAAAAGAGGAATAATTGGGTCTTGCATTAAATCTGTGGCAGTAGGGATAAAATGAAGTGGAGGGATGCATGACCCTTCTGAGATGGAATCATCAAATGGGTAACTGAGGAGTGACCCGGAGGGAGTGGAAGCACTACACGCTGACTCCCAAGTTGTCTTCTTAGGTCACTGGGACATGGTAATACCATTAACCTAGTGATGAAGGATTTTTCTTGGTCACTCTGCGGGCCGGAAACTTCCGGTTGGTGATGCCCCTCATGAGCCTTGCTGGAGTACAGGCCCATGGTAGGAGAGGCCCTGACTACTGCTGGCGCAGATCTTGTGGCCGCAATGACTGCATGCTCAGCCCATGGTGGGAGGAAGTGTGTGAGTGAGCGAGTGTGGGGTCTGGCCAGCCGCTCCAGGAGCAGGCTCCATGTGGGGCTGTGGCTGCATCAGGCAGGTTGCAAGCGACTCCCGTGGTGGACTCCAGTGTCCAGACAAGGGGAATGTGGTGGTCCCAAACAGGGGTGCCTGTGACCCCGAGGCCCCAGAGTGGATGTGATGATAGCTCTTTCAATCCCGCCATCCACAGCCTGATGGATGGCGATGCATTAAGAGCTCTCTGTCAGTCTCATCACCCTGCTCTGGCCATCAGCCCAGAGGCTAGTTCAGCCTCAGCACTACTTCCCGTTGCATGGGGTGGCTGATGGGCTACAGTGTTACTGCCTTCTTCATATGGGCATTCAGCAGGGTCCTGAGTTCTTGTCCTGCATCCAAGAAGAATGAGCTTATGCTGACAGCCACGGGTAAGCAAGGTGAAGAGTTTTATGGAGTGACAAAACAGCTCTCAGCAGAGAGGGGACATGAGGATGGTCCACCACCCAAAGTCGGGTGGTCTCTCTGTGTCCCATTGTGGCTGAGTTTGGGGTTTTTATAGGCACACAATGGGGGAGGTGCAGGCTGTAGGTAGCATTAGAAAAGGCAACATTTGATTGGTTCAAAGCCATTATTCAGAAAGAACCAATTGGGAAAGAGCAAGTAAATAGGAATGCAAGTTCTCACTCTGGTCCAGACTTCATCCGGAAGCAGCAGCTTGGTTTTCAGGCTTTAAACGGTCTTGGTTTGAAGGTGGGGTTTTACCAGGGACCCATCCCTGTCTACCTAGGATTTGTCTGCCTCCTGTCACTATCACTAGTAGGGACTTCAGTAGGAGAAACAGAGTGGGGGTGCAGTGGGCAGGTAGGGCAAGGTGATGACTTCTGTTTAGATCATGAGGAACTGAAGGTTTAGGGGACATTGGAGGAGTGAACATGAGGTTATCTGCAGGCCATCCTCTCCTCAGTTCATGGCACACCAAAAATGTGTATGTTAGAATTGATGAGTGTGGAACTTCTGCCAGATTGCTTTCTGGTTTAGTTCTACTCATTTTCGCTCCCATCAGTAATACAAAAGGATTTGTTGGCATTTCCCCTATCCTTGCCAACACTGGTATTTTCTGACTTCCAAATTTTTGCTAATCTGTTGGAGATATCTAATGTTAGTTTATATTTCATCATTTGTAGTAAGTGTACGCTTTTTTTTTCTTTTTCTATTTTTCTTTCTTTTTTTTTGTGCTTATTAGCCACTCAGGTTTCCTCTTTTGTAAATTGTCTAGGTATACCATTTGATCATTTTTCTATTGGGTTTCCAGTTCTTTTCTTGGGGATTTCAAAAAAGTTTTGGAGTATTTCAGATAGTAACTTCTTATCAACTTTAAATACTACTAGTATCTTTTCCTAATTTGTCATCTGTGCATTTTGCCTGTAAAATCTCTAAGTTTGATGAAGTCAAAATGTAGGATTTTTTTTTCCTAAAAGATGTGTGCTTTTATTGTTTTAACAGGTCCTTCCTCACAGGTCACACAGACATTATTTTCTATTAATTGTATAGTTATACCTTTCCCATTTATGTTTTTAATTTTTCTGTAATTCACCATTGCATATAGGGGTTTGCGAGCATCCAACCTTATTTTTCTAGGTAAACTGGTTTTCCCAACATAATCTCTAAGAAAATCTTTCCATTTTATTTGCTATTACATAACAAATTCTCATGGGCCTATTTTTGAGCTCTCAGTTTTGTTCCATTGGTTTCTTTCTTAACACTGAGGACAGCAAAAATCACCTGGTGACCATACAGCACCAAGGAGACAAAAACTCCTTATCCGAGGAATTTAGAAATATAATGAAGGAAGCAAAGCCCACCTGGTGGCCATCAGGTGGGCCATTTAGAGACCAAAAACCTCCTTATTTGAGGAATTTTAGAAGTAATTAGACTTCCCTATTATCTAAAGTCAGCACCTGGTTCCAGGCCTCTTTTCAACTTAAAATTTATAAGTAACTAGAATTTCTATACATCTCAGAATACCTGCATGGCAAAACTCATTATGCAACCCTTGCTGACATTAAGGCATCAGAATGTCTACAAATATAATCATTTATCAGGTAAACTACCCTTCATCTCCTGCTTTGAAGTCCATAAATGCTCCTAAGGAAAATTCACCACGGTGGGCTTGGTTCTCTCTTGCTAAGGCACCCCCCTGCACCCCATCTGCAGTGTTCTTTCTTTCTAATAAAACTTTCCTTTTTCAAACCTATACTGCTGTCAGTAAATCCTTCTTATCAACCTGTGAGTCGACCACTTTCCGATACCAGAGCTCTGATACCTCACCTGGCAAACACCACCACACTGGATTAATTACTGTGATTTTAAAATATGCCTTCACATCTAGTAAGGTAAGCATCTCTTCCTTGCTCTTTTGTTCTCCCCAAATTTACTTGGCTATTTGTAGACATATATTTTACCAATCACTTATAGGAAACATACTTACTAGATCTTTTTAAAAATAGGCCAGGCCTGGGCTGGCAGCAGTGGCTCACGCCTGTAATCTTAGCATTTTGGGAGGTTGAGGTGGGTGGATCATTTGAGGTCAGGAGTTTGAGACCAGCCTGGTCAATATGGTGAAACCCTGTCTCTTCTTAAAATACAAAAATTAGCCAGGCATTTTGGCACAGCTGTAATCTCAGCTGCTTAGGAGACTGAGACATGAGAATCACTTGAATGCAGGAGGCAGAGGTTGCAGTGAACCGAGACTGAGCCACTGCACTCCAGCCTGGGCAACAGAGCAAGACTCTGTCTAGAAAAAAAAAAAAAGTGGACCAAGCATTGTGGCTCATACTTGTAATCCCAGCACTTTGGGAGGCCAGGGTAGGAGGATCACTTGAGCCCAGGAGTTTGAGACCAGCCTGGGCAACATGGCATAACCCTGTCTCTAAAAAATTAGCTGAGAGTGGTGACACATGCCTGTGGTCCCAGCTACTTGGAAAGCTGAGGTGCGAGGATCACATGAGCCTGAAAAGCCGAGATCATGCCACTGCAGTCCAGTCTGGGCGACAGAGTGGGATGCTGTCTCAAAAAAAATAAAATAAAAATCCAATAGTCTGTCTCAAAGCAGTGAGTTTACTTTGATTGAAACTAAAATTAATATTATATATGGATTGATTTCTATATTACTTCACATTTACTAAACTTTATTTTTTATTTTTTCCTTTCCTGCCTTATATTAAATTGAATTTTGTTCCGTTTTGAAATGTATCATCCTATTTTTAACTAATTAAGACAAATGTGTGTGCCTATCTTGTCTAACTTTTAAAAAACTGATCAGTATTGCTATCTTCTCCTCTTCTTCTTTTTCCTCCTCCTCCTCCTCATCCTCCTTTTTTAAATTTCAGAGGCAGAGTTTTGTTATGCTAGTTACTCAGGCTGGAGTGCAGTGGTGCAATCATAGCTCACTGCAGCCTCCAACTCCTGGTCTCAAGCAATCCTCCCACCTCAGTCTACCAAGTAGCTGAAACTACAGGTGCACACCACCACACCCAACCAGTTTGTTTTATTTTATTTTTTGTAGAGACAGACAGCATTTTGCTGTGTTGCCCAGGCTGGTCTCAAACTCCTGGGCTCAAGCAATCCTCCTACCTTGGCCTCCCAAAGTTCTGGGATTACGGGTATAAGCCACCAAGCCCATCGCTCTCTTCCTTCTGAACAAGACAAATATGTTAGCATGCATTCATTTCCCTATTCTCTCTCTCGGCCCCACTTCATTCCTCTCTCCCTGTCCCTTGCCAGTTATGACAGTATTGTCTAGATTTTTAGTTTTGAATTTCTAGGGATTATAATGATAATGATTTTTTTTTCAGAAAGCATCCTTCTCACCAATATAATTGTTAATTTTATGTGTCAACTTGGTTAAGCCACAGTACCCAGATACTTTATAAAAAACCAGTCTAAATGCCACTTTGAAGGCATTTTTTCATATTTATATTTTTATTTTTTTATATGCAGTGGCTAGCTACTAGATTGAAGATATTTTTTAGATTAACATTTAAATCAGTAGTATATAGGAAACACAAACTTTACTATACTCAACTCTTCTGACACCAGATGTGTGGGAGTTTTTCCTACACCAATTCTGCAACTGTTTAGACATCAAAGGGATATCCTAAACTCAATTATAACACTATTCAGAGTTAGTGCAGACTCCAAGGTTAAGAGCACAAGATTGCCCCCCACTTCAGATGCCAATTGCAATCTGAAGTGTCCCGAGGTTACTCACACTTCTGTCTGATTTAGCTATAAATTGAGGGTCCCCACAACCCCCTCCTCAGCTTTGATAATTTGCTGTGAAGGCTCACAGAGCTCAGAGAAACACTTAATGTTTACCGATTTGTTATAAAAGATGTGACAAGAATATAGAATAGCCAGATGAGGAGGTACATAGGATGCTGTCCAGAAGGGTTTCAAGTGCAGGAGCTTGTACCCAGGGAGTTAGGGCATGCCATCTTCCCGGTACCCTCCCAGCATGTGGATGTGTTTACCAACCCAGAAGTTCTCTGAATCTCTTTGATTAGAGTTTGTTTGTTTATTTTTGAGACTGAGTCTTGTTCTGTTGCCCAGGCTGGAGTGCAGTGGCACCATCTTGGCTCACTCTGCCTTCTGGCTTCAAGTGATTCTCCTGCCTCCGCCTCCCGAGTAGCTGGGATTACAGGCACACGCCACCACAACTGGCAATTTTTTTTTTATATTTTTAGTAGGGACAGGGTTTCACCGTGTTGTTCAGGCTGGTCTCAAATTCCTGACCTCAAATGATCCACCTGCCTCGACCTCCCAAAAAGCTGGGATTACAGGCATGAGCCACTGCACCCAGCCTCAATTAGGGTTTTTGTTTTTTGTTTTGTTTTGAGATGGGGTTTCATTGTGTTGCACAAGCTACATTCAAACTCCTGGGCTCATACGATCCTCCTGCCTCAGCCTCCCAAGTGGGTGGGACTATAGGTGCACACCACCATGCCCAGTTTAGCGGTTTTATGAAGACATGATTAATTAAGTCATTGGTCATTGGTGATTAAGCTCAATCTCCAGGCCCTCCCCTCTTTCTGGAGGTGGGGAGGTGGAGAAAATGGCCTGTAACTCCCAGCTCTCTAATCACATGGTTGGTTCCCTTGGCAAACAGCTCCCCCTCCATCCTTAGGGGCTTTCCAAAAGTCACCTTATTAACATAAACTCAAGTGTGTTTGAAAATGACTTGTGATAAATGACAAAAGATACTCTTTTAACCTTTCACAGAGTTTTAGGAGCTCTGTGCCAGGGGATGAAGACCAAAAAATATATTTATTATTGTATCACAATATCACAAGTTGACTTTGAGTCAAGCAGGTTGCCTTCTAGAATGTGGGTGGGCCTCACCCAATCAGGTGAAGGCCTTGAGGGAAAAAATGATGGTTGTTCCCTGAGGAAGGAGGAATTGCACCTCCAGACTGCCTTAGGACTTGAACTGCAGCATATGTTCTTTCCTGGGTCTCCAGCCTACTGGCTTGTCCTACAGTTTAGATTTGTTAGCTCACATGATTGCATGAGCCAATTCCTTAAAATCTCTCTCTCGTTCTTCACACATGCACATATTCTCACACACACATATCCTGTTGATTCTGTTTCTTTAGAGAGAAAACTTTTTTTTCCTAAACTGTTAGAGAATGGTATAACCCTGATTCTAATTCTAGATGTAAGATTTAGGGTTTGGGCTCTCAAATCTGACTGGCTGGGTTTGAATCCTGTCTCAGTCACTTACTACATGATTTTAAAACCTTTTTAGTTGAAACATAATATACATATAAAGATACGAGCAAGACCAGGCATGGTGCCTCATGCATGAAATCCCAGCACTTTGGGAGGCTGAGGTGGGAGGATTGCTTGAGACCAGGAGTTTGAGACCAGCCTGGACAACATAGTGAGACCCTGTCTCTACCAATAAAAAATAAAAAAATTAGCGAGTTATGGTGGCATGTGCCTATAGTCCTAGCTACTAGGGAGGCTGAGGTGGGAGGATAGCTTGAGCTCAGGAGTTCAAGGTTGCAGTGAGCTGTGATTGTACCACTATACTCTAGCCTGGGCAACAGAGGAAGACCCTCTCTCAAAAAGGAAAAACAAACAAACATAATAAGGGTACAGCTTAATGAATTTTCAAAATGGAACACAACAGTTAAAGGAGCATGATAAAAAACTAGAACATTACTAGCACCCAGGAAGCTACCCTTATGCCCACTTCCAGTGACTTCTCATACTCAATGAAGGAAACTACAATTGCTGACTTCTAAAAAAAAATAGATACACCTCACCAGTTTTGTACTTTGTGTAGAAGGAATCATACAGTGTATATTATTGTATCTGTCTTCTTATGCTCAACCTTTTGTTTGTGAGATTCATTTATGTGGTGGTATGTAGTAGTAGTTTGTTGTTGTATAGTATTTATGTATAGTGTTTTATTATGTGACACACTAAATTTACTAATTCATTTTATTGTTGATGAGCATTTGGGTATTTTCCAGTTTCTGGTTGGTTTGCCATCATGAATAAAGCTACCATGAACATTCTAGTGCATGGCTTCTGGTGAGCATAGGTGGGCATTCCTGTTGAGTATACAACTAGGAATAGAATTGCTAGTTCATGAGGTATACATAGTTCAGCTTTAGTTAGTACTGCTAAACAGGTTTCTAATGCGTAAGAGTTTCAGTTGCGGCTGGATGTGGTTGCTCACACCTGTAATCCCAGCATTTTGAGAGGCTAAGGCATGAGGATTGCTGGATCCCAGAAGTTCGAGACCAGCCTGGTCAACATAGGGAGACCCTGTCTCTACCAGAAAAAAAAAAACTAGCTGGGTGTAGTGGTCTGTACCTGTAGTCCCATCTACTCAGGAGGCTGAGGTGGGAGGATCCCTTGAGCCCAGGAGGTCGAGGCTGCAGTGAGCCATAATCACTCCAGCCTGGGCAATAGAGCAAGACCCTGTCTCAAAAAAAAAAGTTCCAGTTGCTCCACAGTCACACTTACATGTGATATTTCCCCATCCTTTTCATTTGAGTTGTTCTCATTCTTCCCCCACCCCCAGCCTTATTAAGGTATAATTGGCAAATAAAAATTATGGATATTAAAGGTATACAATATATAATTGACAAGTAAAAATTACAGATATTCAAGGTATACAATACAATGATTTGATATGTATATAGATTGTGAAATGATTACCACAATCAAATTAACATATCCATGACCACCCATGGTTACCTTTTTTTTTTAAGTGTATCTGTGATGAGGACACTAAAGATCTACTCTCTCAACAAATTTCAAGTAAACAATACAGTACTATTATCTATAGTTATCATGCTGTACATTAGGTTCCCAGAACTTATTCAACTTATCATTGAAAGTTTGTACCCTTTGACCAACATCTCCCCATTTCTTCCACCTCCAAGCCCCTGGTAACCACTCTTCTACTCTACACTTGCATGAGTCTGACTTTTTAGGATTCTACATATAGAGATCATGTGGTATTTGTCTAACCATTCTGTTTCTGGTGAGTTTGTATCATGTGTTTTTTGTTTGCATTTTCCTATAAGGTTGAAAGTTCCAAAACTGCCTGGGCATGGTGGCTCATGCCTGTAGTCCCAGCAATTTGGAAGGGAGGATCACTTGAGGCCAGGAGTTTAAGACCAGCCTGGGCAACATGGCAAGACTCTGTCTCTACAATAAATAAAAAAAGAAAGTTGCAAAGTTGAATACCATTTCATCTGTTTATTAGACATTTGGGTATCCTGTTTTAGAAAGAGATTTTTTTGTACCTTTTTAAATTGGGTTGTCTGTTTCTAGTTTATTAAGAAGTGGAAGCTTAGCCTATTTGAGGACTTCTTTTCTGATATAGGTATTTAAAGGTATACACTTCTAAGCATTGCTTTAGCTGCATCCTATAAATTTTGATATATTGTTATTTTTATTCAGTTCAAAATGTTTCTAATTTGTCTTGTGATTTCTCATTTGACCTATAGATTATTTAGAAACATGGTTATTTTCCAAATATTTGAGGAATTCCCACATTTCTTTCTGTTACTGATTTCTAATTTAATTCCATTGTGGTTGGGGAACATGCTTTGTATGATTTCAGTCCTTTTACATTTGTCAAAACTTGTTTTATGGCCTAGCATCTGCATTAGGTTCTAGCTGGCTCCCAAAAGCTTTGAGCTTAACTCTTTAGCCTCATGTACCCCTAGCCTTAGGATTCAGAGAGTGTCTAGTGAGGAAAATCAGGTGTGTCTGAGGCTCTTCATGTTCCTGATTTTGTCACTCAAGCCTTACGCATTAATGCAAAGCTTTGATCCAGTCTTCAGCCCAT
Organism: Pongo pygmaeus; assembly: GCF_028885625.2. NCBI lineage: Eukaryota > Metazoa > Chordata > Mammalia > Primates > Hominidae > Pongo > Pongo pygmaeus. The sequence goes on from NC_072377.2 coordinate 173,634,125, forward strand.
GCTCAGATTTGGCAACTGTACCCAGGGGAAAATAACCAATTTGCCATTTTGTTGCCAATTTGACCATTCTCTGAACTATTCTCTCTTCTCTGGGATTTTTAGTCCATCTAGTCCTTACTGCTTCCACAACCCTTTGACACCTTTAAAATGTGATTTTTAAAATTGACTTAGGTCTTTTTGTTTTCTAAATTTTATATATATATATATTTTATAGAGATGGGATCTCACTATGCTGCTCAGCCTGGTCTTGAACCCCTGGCCTAAAGCGATCCTCCCACCTTGGCCTCCCAAAGTGCTGGGGTTATAGGCATGAGCCACTGTGTCCAGCTTATTTAGGTCTTAATAGTTGCTGTTAGTGACAGTGTGGCCTGTTTCAATGTCCAATAGCCTACCCAGAAAGGGAAGTTCTTTACTTTACTGTGTTATTTACTCACCTTTGCTTCCTTTGTGGCTTGCAGTGTTCCCCTGGATTTATTTCTCTTCTTGCTAGAATGCTACCTACAACAATATTTTCATGGAGGATCTTTGAGTGGTACAATTGAGGGTTGTTATGTAGATTAAAATTTTGGGTTTGATGTTATTTTCCTTTAAAACTTTTGAAAATATTGTTTCTTCTCATAATAATATTTCCCACAATCACCCCAAATTGAAAACAACCTAAACAGAGAACAGATAAATAAACTTTGATATATTTATACGACCAGATACTACACAGCAGTGGCTCTAACTGCTGATGATTTTGCCCCCCCACCCCACCCCCCAGGAGACATTTGGCAGTATCTGGAGGTATTTTTTCGTTATCACAACTTACATGGGAGGGAGAGGATTGCTACTAGCATTCAGTTGGCAGAGGCTGGAAATGTGGCTGAATACCCTGCAATACACAGCATAGTCACCTACAACAAAGAATTATCTAGCCCCAAATGTCAACAGTGCTGAGGTTGAGAAACTGCTATACATCAATGGGAGTCAATGAACTATTGCCACATAGATGGATCTCACACACAGAATGTTGAGCAACAGAAGCCTGATACAAAAGAGTAAAGACAGTGTGCTTCTATTTATGTAAAATTCAAAATCAGAACAAAACTAACTCACGGAGTTAGAAGTCAGAATAGGGTTTTCTTCGGGGGGAAATGGTGACTGGAAAGGGGCAAGGGGGACTTGTTGGGTGATGGTAATATTCTCTTTCTTGACATGGGGGTTAGTTACACAGATTTGTTCACATTGTGAAAATCAAGCTGTACTTTATGATGGGTTCATTCTCTCTCTCTCTCTGTCTCTCTCTTTCCCTCTCTCCCTCTCTCCCTCTCCCCCTCTTCCCCTCTCCCTATCTTCCCATATCCCCCTCTCCCCCCGCTCCTTCCGTGTGTATAATACTTGAATAAAAATTTTTCCAAAATCCCATTGTTTGATTTTAAGAGGTGATCTGCTGTTTCTCTCTGGAAGTGTTTACATTTTCTTTTTGCTTTTGATATTTTGAAATATTAATATAATGTGACTAAGAGTGAGTTTATTCTTACCTCCTTATCCCTCTATAAGATCTTTTAATCTAAAGTCTTTCATTTTTTTGTAATCGTGGGAACAAATTTCAGTTATTGTTTCTTTAAATGTTTTCAGCTGGGTGTGGTGGCTCACACCTGTAATCCCAGCACTTTGGGAGGCTAAGGAGGGAGGATTGCTTGAGGCCAGGGGTTCGTGACCAGCCTGGGCAACATAGTGACACCTCATCTTTACCAAAAATAAACAAAATTAGCTGGGCATGATAGCTTGCACCTGTAGTCCTAGCTACTCAGGAGACTGAGGTGGGAGGATTGCTTGAGCCCAGGAGTTCGAGCCTACAAATGAGCTGTGATTGTGCCACTGCACTCCAGCCTGGGCAACAGAGTGAGATCCTACCTCAAAATAAACAAGTAAATAAATAAATGTTTTCTTACCTATGTTTAGTTATTTTCTCCTTCTAGGCTTTTTAATTTTTTTTTTTAAAGACAGGATCTCGCTGTGTTGCCGAGGCTGGTCTTGAGCTCCCGGCCTTGAGGATCCTCCCAGCTTGGCTTCCCCAAGCGCTGGGATTATAGGTGTGATTCACCACAGTTGTTTCCCTTCTAGGATTTTTACTATCTACATGCTGACACTTCCACTTCTGTCTTCCATATTTCTTCAGTTCTTTTTTAAACATACATTTCATACCCTTTCATCTCCAACATTCTCTGGGTGATTTTCTTGACCTAAGCTTCCGTCTCACTAATTCATTCTTTAGATTTCTTCATTCTGCCGTTTAATCTATTAAGTTCCTTATAAAACACCATTATATTTTTCATCTGTTTTTTTCACAGATATATTTTGACCCATGTTGCTCATTGTTTTTCAATATGTGTTTATTCTTGAAACATTTTATAAACTGTGATCTCCTGTTTTGTCTTTGAAGATATTCGTTGTGCTTATTTTGAACTGTGACCCATCAGCTGTGCTTTACCAATTTTTAATTTTTTTCTTTCTTTTTTTTCCAAAACAAGGTCTGGCTCTGTCATCCAGGCTGGAGTGCAGTTGCATGATCACAGCTCACTGCAGCCTCAACCTTCCAGGCTCAAGTGATCTTCCCACCTCAACCTACTGAGTAGCTGGGACTGTAGGTGTGCACCACTATGCCCAAGTAATTTTTAAAATTGATTTTATTTTATTTTTTTGGGACGGAGTCTTTCTCTATCGCCCAGGCTGGAGTGCAGTGGTGCAATCTCGGCTCACTGCAACCTCTGTCTCTCAGGTTCAAGTGATTCTCGTGCCTCAGCCTCTTGAGTAGCTGGGATTACAGGTGCCCACCACCACTCCTGGTGAAGTTTTGTATTTTTAGTAGAGACGGGGTTTACTATATTGGCCAGGCTGGGTCTGGAACTCCTGACCTCAGGTGATCCACCTGCCTCAGCCTCCCAAAGTGCTGGGATTACAGGCATGAGCCACCATGTCTGGCCTTAGTTTAAATTTTTTGTAGAGATGGTGTTGCTATGTTGCCCAGGCTGGTCTCAAACTCCTGGGCTCAAGGGATCCTCCCACCTCAGCTTCCCAAAGTGTTGGGATTACAGGCATGAGCCACTGGGCCCGGTCTCCATTGTTTATTTTCAATCCTTTTGACTTTTTAAATGGTGTTTCCCCCACTCAGATGTTATTTTACTTTATGAGCCCAGACACACTAGCCTTCCCCTGGGTGTCTCACCTATCTGGTAATGTGTGTCCAGGGGCATGCGGGGATGGGGAAGGGTGGGCCATGGCTTGTGTTCGGCAGTGTTGAGCATGTGAGTATGTGCAGCAGGATGTAGGCCTTGGATGATCTCTGGCCTTGCAGCCTGAACTCAGGCCTTCTTATTTCCCTGTCCTTGGGAGGCCTTGTTGTGCTTTACCCTTGGACACCGCTGTTTCTAAGAGCTGTCATTTTTTTGGCTGAAATCTCCTTGTCTCCTTGGCTAAGGGTATGAGGAGGAGTGGCCAGAGCCAGGCATTCTGTGTATACCTGCTGTTCTCTACTCTCGAAGCCCTGACAGGCATGCAATTCCTCCCCACCCCATGCCCTCAACCATGGAAACAGGGGAGGGAAAAGAATGTCTCTCAAATCCCTTACAGACTGTTCCTAGGTGGGTGCCTGCCTGCCCTCTTATTTTCTGAGCTGTTTTCCATCCTACATTGGGACCCAACCGTCTTTTGGCTACCCAGGAGATGATCATAGTTTTTACATCATTTCCTCAGATTCATGAACCTTTCTAGCACCTTCATGATTTCTCCAGAATTGGATGAAGGGGAAGGAGCCAGTAGCCCTTGTTTATCACCTTGCCAGAAACCAGAGTAGTTCATGAGTCTGGACTTTAAGAGCAGCCTCTTCATGGTCATGTGACCTTGGGCTAATCCCTGAAGTTGTCGGTGTCTTAGTTTTCACATGTATGAAATCTGAATAATTATCTGCTTCAAAGGCTGTTGGATGGCTGGCATAGCATGGGCACATGGCGTCTCTTAATAAACATTCATTGTTGTTGTTATGATGTCATTTGGGCAGGGAGCTGAGGTTGGTGGTTGGATGGTAGATTTGAATGTCATTTCCCTAAGGGAGTTAATAGAGTAAGGAATAAAGGGAGCTTAGGAAGTGGCTCCATTGTTTAAGGGTTAGTGGAGGGAGTAAGAAAATAAGATAGAGAGGGAGAGCATAGCCTGCCAAAGGGAGAGTCCAGAGGCCAGAGAAAGGACACTCTTGAGGTGTGTGTAGTGAGCCATCCTCAGGACCATATGCCCAGCAGAAGGCAAGAAGGCAGCTTTTTTTCTTTCCAGTCTATTAGTCTATTGGAATTTTCAGGTAGATGCTCCCTAGTGAACTTAGATCAGTTTTAGTGGAGAGAAGGGGACAGAAGCCAGATTGCACTGACTTGAGAAATAAATGGGAGGGGAGGAAATAGAGACAAATATAGACCTTTTCCCAAAAATGCTTGGCTGTGAAGAAGAGAGATTAAGGCAATAGGTGGCAGGGATGTCAAGTCAGAAGAAATGCAAGTGGGCTGGTTTCTTGTGGGGAAAGAGCCAGTTCCATCTCCCCTATTTATTTTTCCTTTTCTTTCCTCCTTCCTCCTCCTGCCCTCCTTCCCTCTTTTCTCTTCCTTCCTTCTAGTTTATGTCCATATGTTTAACTTGGCATCTTTCTAAAGATATATCCTAGGTGACTAGGAAAATCCAGAGGTGGGAGTATAGAGGGGGAGAGGGGACAGGGAGGAGGTGGGGAGAGAGATTGAGAAGAGAGAGATTGAGATTGGGGCTGCTGGAGGAGGGAAGGAACAAATGGTTAATGAGGACTTTCCCTGAGAAGGCAGAAGGGCGGGGTTGGGGCGGGGCTTGGATTATTTCCCAAAGTTGCAGGAGATGGGGAGGGGAGAATGGCTGTTTTTTGTTTGTTTGTTTTTTGTTTTTTGTTTTTTTCTTTTTTTTATTATTATTATTATACTTTAAGTTTTAGGGTACATGTGCACAATGTGCAGGTTAGTTACATATGTATACATGTGCCATGCTGGTGTGCTGCACCCATTAACTCGCCATTTAGCATTAGGTATATCTCCTAATGCTATCCCTCCCGCTCCCGCCACCCCACAACAGTTCCTAGAGTGTGATGTTCCCCTTCCTGTGTCCATGTGTTCTCATTGTTCAATTCCCATCTATGAGTGAGAACATGCGGTGTTTGGTTTTTTGTCCTTGCGATAGTTTACTGAGAATGATGATTTCCAATTTCATCCATATCCCTACAAAGGACATGAACTCATCATTTTTTATGGCTGCATAGTATTCCATGGTGTATATGTGCCACATTTTCTTAATCCAGTCTATCATTGTTGGACATTTGGGTTGGTTCCAAGTCTTTGCTATTGTGAATAGTGCCGCAATAAACATACGTGTGGATGTGTCTTTATAGCAGCATGATTTATAGTCCTTTGGGTATATACCCAGTAATGGGATGGCTGGGTCAAATGGTATTTCTAGTTCTAGATCCCTGAGGAATCGCCACACTGACTTCCACTAAGCCAAAAGAACAAAGCTGGAGGCATCACTCTACCTGACTTCAGACTATACTACAAGGCTACAGTAACCAAAACAGCATGGTACTTGTACCAAAACAGAGATATAGATCAATGGAACAGAACAGAGCCCTCAGAAATAATGCCACATATCTACAACTATCTGATCTTTGACAAACCTGACAAAAACAAGCAATAGGGAAAGGATTCCCTATTTAATAAATGGTGCTGGGAAAACTGGCTAGCCATATGTAGAAAGCTGAAACTGGATCCCTTCCTTACACCTTATATAAAAATTAATTCAAGATGGATTAAAGACTTAAACGTTAGACCTAAAACCATAAAAACCCTAGAAGAAAACCTAGTCATTACCATTCAGGACATAGGCATGGGCAAGGACTTCATGTCTAAAACACCAAAAGCAATGGCAACAAAAGCCAAAATTGACAAATGGGATCTAATTAAACTAGAGAGCTTCTGCACAGCAAAAGAAACTACCATCAGAGTGAACAGACAACCTACAAAATGGGAGAAAATTTTCGCAACCTACTCATCTTACAAAGGGCTAATATCCAGAATCTACAATGAACTCAAACAAATTTACAAGAAAAAAACAAACAACCCCATAAAAAAGTGGGCGAAGGATATGAACAGACACTTCTCAAAAGAAGACATTTATGCAGCCAAAAGACACATGAAAAAATGCTCATCATCACTGGCCATCAGAGAAATGCAAATTAAAACCACAATGGGATACCATCTCACACCAGTTAGAATGGTGATCATTAAAAAGTCAGGAAACAACAGGTGCTGGAGACGATGTGGAGAAATAGGAACACTTTTACACTGTTGTTGGGACTGTAAACTAGTTCAACCATTGTGAGAATGGCTGTTACTGTAGGTAGGTAAGTTTCCAGTGGGGTAAATGGGATGGAGGAATAATCAGGGGTCCTTGCAGTGCATTCAGTTTGATGAAAAAGCTCAATAGGCCTAAAATTAACATATTCAGTTTTCCCATAGACTGGGAATATACCACTCACAGAGATTCCATGCAGGACTGAGATAAGGCCAGGGGTGGGGAAGGGCTCCGTAAATTGTGAGCCATTAGTGCTGACGAGGGAAAGGCATTCATTGAAGATAGCCAGTTTTGCCTGGTTATTGGCTCAGATCATGCCAGGACTCAGTGATTCAAGCTTAGGCCCAGTGATGACCCTTGGGGAGACACAGACACAGAGAGATTATGGCTGGAAGTTCCTTTTTTGGAGTGATTCTACTGTAATTATCAGGGAACTACTACTTCATTGTGAGGTGCCCCTGGGAGCTTAGAATTGAGGAAACAGGCTGTCTCCCACAGTCCCACAACAAAGTGAATGCATAGAAATACAACTGAAGGGGGCCAAATGGACCCCAGGCCTGCAAAATTTCACCATACCCAGGCTGAATGTCTTCACAGGGGGCCTGTGACAGAGTATTTTAGGCTCAGATGATATTAGTAGGGATAACACCTCTTAGATTCTGTTTTCAGCTAATTGGGGTGTGTGTGTGTGTGTTGGAAGGTAGAATTTATCCACTACATTCAGATATGCCAAAAAAAAAAAAAAAAAAAAAGCAAGCAAACAAGGAAGGTGTGGGTAAGCATATTCCTGGGAAAAAAAGAAAAAATTTAAAAAGGTGAGGGAGGGGTAATAGTATTCTTGATTTTCTAATATTCTGCTTATGGGTACTCATAAGTACCCATATAGCTGAGAACAAAAGGTGTTAAGAACCCTCAGTTTCCAAAGGGAGGTGCTAGGCAAGCTATGCAGAGCATGCTAAATGGGGACCTAGAAAACCTGGTCCTTTAAGGATCTAAAAGGGCCTGGTTGATGATGGAGAGAGGACTAATAGCAGGAACTTATTTAACTACTGTGTGTTTTTCCCTGCCCACACATACCTTAAGTGAAGAGAAGGGCTCCCTGAGAACTACTGGGGAGAATGTTAACAAGCATCTTGTGGAGTTTAGGGGTGATCTGGGACAGATGCCTGCTCCTTCCTAGAATTGTCTAAAGGCAAGGGGCTGGCTAGAGCCTCCCTGAGTAGGTAAGGGCACCAGGAGAGCAAGTTGGGCTTCCAGCTGGCGAGGGAACACAAGTCATGCAGTCCTCTGGGATTAGCCTCTCAGGGTACAGATATAATGATGATTGGATTGGCTTATGTATGTGTGTGTTGTGTGTGTGTGTGTGTGTGTGTGTGAGAAAGAGAGAGAGAGAGCGACAGAGAGAGAATGAGAGAGAACTGGAAGTTGTCAACAAGAAGAGTCAAACTCTGTAAAATATTTGAAGAGATTTATTCTGAGCCAAATATGAGTGTCACAGCCCTGGGAGATCCTGAGAACATGTGCCCAGAGTGGTCAAGCTATAGTTTGGTTTTATACATTTTAGGGAGACATAAGACATCAGTCAATACGTGTAAGATACACATTGGTACACTGGTTTAGTAGGGAAAGGTGGGAAAACTCGAAGATGGGGGTGGGGCAGGGGCTTCCAGGTCATAGATGGATTCAACAATTTTCTGGTTGGCAATCTGTTAAAAGAATTATTATCCAAAGACAGCTCTTAGGGGGTCTGTTCCAAGATGGCCGAATAGGAACAGCTCTGGTCTGCAGCTCCCAGCATGATCCACACAGATGACAGGTGATTTCTGCATTTCTAACTGAGGTACTTGGTTCATCTCATTGGGACTGGTCGGAAAGTGGGTGCAGCCCACAGAGGGTGAGCCAAAGCAGGGTGGGGCATCACCTCACCCAGGAAGTACAAGAGGTCAGGGGATTTCCTTTTCCTAGCTAAGGGAAGCCGTGACAGACTGTACCAGGAAAATTGGGACACTGCCACCTAAACACTGTGCTTTTCCATCAGTCTTAGCAAACGGCACACCAGGAGATTATATCCCGCACCTGGCTCAGCGGGTCCCACGCCCACGGAGCTCACTGTTAGTCCGAGATCGAACTGCGAGGTGGCAAACCTCACTTGGGGAGGGGCGCCCGCCATTGCTGAGGCTTGAGTAGGTAAACAAATTGGCCAGAAAGATCGAACTGGGTGGAGCCCACCACAGCTCAACAAGGCCCGCCTGCCTCTGTGGACTCCACCTCTGGGGGCAGGGCATAGCTGAACAAAAGGCAGCAGAAACTTCTGCAGAATTAAACCTCCCTGTCTGACAGCTCTGAAGAGAGCAGTGGTTCTCCCAGCATGGTGTATGAGCAGTGAGAACAGACAGACTGCCTCCTCAAGTGGGTCTTTGACCCCTGTGTAGCCTAAATTGGAGACACCTTCCAGTAGGGGCCGACTGACACCTCATACAGCTGGGTGCCCCTCTGAGATGAAGCTTCCGGAGGAAGGATCAGGGAGCAATATTTGCTATTCTGCAGCCTCTGCTGGTGATACCTAGGCAAACAGGGTCTGGAGTGGACCTCCAGCAAACTCCAACAGACCTGCAGCTGAGGGTCCTGACTGTTAGAAGGAAAACTAACAAACAGGAATAGCATCAACATCAACAAAAAGGACATCCATACCAAAACCCCATCTGTAGGTCACCATCATCAAAGACCAAAGGTAGGTAAAACCACAAAGATGGGGAGAAACCAGAGCAGAAGAGCTGAAAAGTCTAAAAACCAGAGACATAAAAAGTCTAAAATCCTTCTCCTCCAAAGGATTGCAGCTCCTTGCCAGCAACAGAACAAAGAAGGACAGAGAATGACTCTGACAAGTTGACAGAAGTAGGCTTCAGAAAGTTGGTAATAAACTTCTCTGAGCTAAAGGAGGATGTTCAAACCCATCACAAAGAAGTTAAAAGCTTTGAAAAAACATTAGATGAATGGCTAACTAGGATAAACAGTGTAGAGAAGACCTTAAATGACCTGATGGAGCTGAAAACCGTGGCACGAGAAGTACGTGACACATGCACAAGCTTCAGTAGCCTATTTGATCAAGTGGAAGAAAGGGTATCAGTGATTGAAGATCAAATTAAAGAAATGAAGCAAGAAGAGAAGTTTAGAGAAAAAAAAGTGAAAAGAAATAAACAAAGCCTCCAAGAAATATGAGACTATGTGAAAAGACCAAATCTACATTTGATTGGTGTACCTGAAAGTGATGGGGAGAATGGAACCAAGCTGGAAAACACTCTTCAGGGTATTATCCAGGAGAACTTCCCCAACCTAGCAAGGCAGGCCAACATTCAAATTCAGGAAATACAGAGAACATCACAAAGATACTCCTCGAGAAAAGCAACCCCAAGACACATAATTGTCAGATTCACCAAGGTTGAAATGAAGGAAAAAATGTTAAGGGCAGTCAGAGAGAAAGGTCTGGTTACTCACAACGGGGAGCCCGTCAGAATAACAGCGGATCTCTTGGCAGAAACCCTACAAGCCAGAAGAGAGTGGGGACCAATATTCAACATTCTTAAAGAAAAGGATTTTCAACCCAGAATTTCATATCCAGCCAAACTAAGCTTCGTAAGTGAAGAAGAAATAAAATCCTTTACAGACAAGCAAATGCTGAGAGATTTTGTCACCACCAGGCATGCCTTACAAGAGCTCCTGAAGGAAGCGCTAAACATGAAAAGGAACAACCGGTACCAGCCACTGCAAAAACATGCCAAACTGTAAAGACCATCAATGCTAGGAAGAAACTGCATCAACTAACGGGATAATAACCAGCTAACATCATAATGACAGGATCAAATTCACACATAACAATATTAATCTTAAATGTAAATGGGCTAAATGCCCCAATTAAAAGACACAGACTGGCAAATTGGATAAAGAGTCAAGACCCATCAGTGTGCTATATTCAGGAGACCCATCTCACATGCAGAGATACACATAGGCTCAAAATAAAGGGATGGAGGAAGATCTACCAAGTAAATGGAAAGCAAAAAAAAAGCAGGGGTTGCAATCCTAGTCTCTGATAAAACAGACTTTAAACCAACAAAGATCAAAAGAGACAAAGAAGGCCATTACATAATGGTAAAGGGATCAATTCAACAAGAAGAGCTAACTGTCATAAATATATATGCACCCAATACAGGAGCACCTAGATTCATAAAGCAAGTCCTTAGAGACCTACAAAGAGACTTAGACTCCCACACAATAATAATGGGAGACTTTAACACCCCACTGTCAATATTAGACAGATCAATGAGACAGAAGGTTAACAAGGATATCCGGGACTTGAACTCAGCTCTGCACCAAGCAGACCTAATAGACATCTACAGAACTCTCCACCCCAAATCAACAGAATATACATTCTTCTCAGCAACACATTGTGAATCTCAGCAACACGGATTGTGAATCCGTGAAGATGGATTCACAGCCGAATTCTACCAGAGGTACAAAGAGGAACTGGTACCATTCCTTCTGAAACTCTTCTAATCAGTATGAAAAGAGGGAATCCTCCCTAACTCATCTTATTCCAAAGTTGACCACATAGTTGGAAGTAAAGCACTCCTCAGCAAATGTAAAAGAACAGAAATCACAACAAACTGTCTCTCAGACCACAGTGCAATCAAATTAGAACTCAGGATTAAGAAACTCACTCAAAACCGCACAACTACATGGAAACTGAACTTGCTCCTGAATAACTACTGGGTAAATAATGAAATGAAGGCAGAAATAAAGATGTTCTTTGAAACCAATGAGAACAAAGACAAAATGTACCAGAATCTCTGGGACACATTTAAAGCAGTATGTAGAGGGAAATTTACAGCACTAAATGCCCACAAGAGAAAGCAGGAAAGATCTAAAATTGACACCCTAACATCACAATTAAAATAACTAGAGAAGCAAGAGCAAACAAATTCAAAAGCTAGCAGAAGGCAAGAAATAACTAAGAACAGAACTGAAGGAGACAGAGACACAAAAAACCCTTCAAAAAATCAGTGAATCCAGGAGCTGTTTTTTTTTAAAAGATCAACAACATTTATAGACCACTAGAAAGACTAATAAAGAGGAAAAGAGAGAAGAATCAAACAGATGCAATAAAAAATGATAAAGGGGATATCACCACTGATCCCACAGAAATACAAACTACCATCAGAGAATAGTATAAACACCTATATGCAGGAAAACTAGAAAATGCAGAATAAATGGATAAATTCCTGGACACATACACCCTCCTAAGACTAAACCAGGAAGAAGTTGAATCTCTGAATAGACCAATAACAGGCTCTGAAATTGAGGCAATAATCAGTAGCCTACCAACCAAAAAAAGTCCAGGACCAGACGGATTCACGGCCGAATTCTACCAGAGGTACAAAGAGGAGCTGATACCATTCCTTCTGAAACTCTTCTAATCAGTAGAAAAAGAGGGAATCCTCCCTAACTCGTCTTATGAGGCCAGCATCATCCTGATACCAAAACGTGGCAGAGACACTACAAAAAAAGAGAATTTTAGACCAATATCCCTGATGAACATCAATGTGAAAATCCTCAATAAAATACTGGCAAACCGAATTCAGCAGCACATCAAAAAACGTATCCACCAAGATCAAGTTGGCTTCATCCCTGGGATACAAGGCTGGTTCAACATATGCAAATCAATACATGTAATCCATCACAGAAACAGAACCAAAGACAAAAACCACATGATTATCTCAACAGATGCAGAAAAGGCCTTTGACAAAAGTCAACAGCCTTTCATGCTAAAAACTCTGGATAAACTAGATATTAATGGAATGTATCTCAAAATAATAAGAGCTATTTATGACAAACTCACATCCACTAACATACTGAATGGGCAAAAACCGGAAGCATTCCGTTTGAAAACTGGCACAACACAGGGATGCCCGCTCTCACCACTCCTATTCAACATAGTGTTGGAAGTTCTGCCCAGGACCATCAGGTGAGAGAAAGAAATAAAGAGTATTCAATTAGGAAAAGAGGAAGTCAAATTGTCCCTGTTTGCAGATAACATGATTGTATATTTAGAAAACCCTATCGTCTCAGCCCAAAATCTCCTTAAGCTGATAAGTAACTTCAGCAAAGTCTCAGGATACAAAATCAGTGTGCAAAAATCACAAGCATTCTTATACAACAATAACAGACAAGCAGAGAGCCAAATCATGAGTGAACTCCCATTCACAATTGCTACAAAGAAAATAAAATACCTAGGAATCCAATTTACAAGGGATGTGAAGGACCTTTTCAAGGAGAACTACAAACCACTGCTCAACGAAATACAAGAGGACACAAACAAATGGAAGAACATTCCATGCTCATGGATAGGAAGAATCAATATCGTGAAAATGGCCATACTGCCCAAGGTAATTTATAGATTCAATGCCATCCCCATCAAGCTACCAATGACTTTCTTCACAAAATTGGAAAGAACTACTTTAAAGTTCATATGGAACCAAAAAAGAGCCTGCATTGCCAAGACAATCCTAAGCCAAAAGAACAAAGCTGGAGGCATCACACTACCTGACCTCAAACTGTACTACAAGGCTACAATAACCAAAACAGCATGGTACTGGTGCCAAAACAGAGATATTGACCCAAGGAACAGAACAGAGCCCTCAGAAATAACACCACACATCTACAACTATCTGATCTTTGACAAACCTGACAAAAACAAGAAATGGGGAAAGGATTCCCTATTTAATAAATGGTGCTGGGAAAACTGGCTAGCCATATGTAGAAAGCTGAAACTGGATCCCTTCCTTACACCTTATATAAAAATTAATTCAAGATGGATTAAAGACTTAAATGTTAGACCGAAGACCATAAACACCCTAGAAGAAAACCTAGGCAATACCATTCAGGACATAGGCATGGGCAAGGACTTCATGACTAAAACACAAAAGTAATGGCAACAAAAGCCAAAACAGACAAATGGGGTCTAATTAAACTAAAGAGCTTCTGCACAGTAAAAGAAACTACCATCAGAGTGAACAAGCAACCTACAAAATGGGAGAAAATTCTTGCAATGTACCCCTCTGACAAAGGGCTGATATCCAGAATCTACAAAGAACTTAAACAAATTTACAAGAAAAAATCAAACAACCCCATCAAAAAGTGGGAAAAGGATATGAACAGACACTTCTCAAAAGACATTTATGCAGCCAACAGACGCGTGAAAAAATGCTCATCATCACTGGCCATCAGAGAAATGCAAATCAAAACCACAATGAGATACCATCTCACACCAGTTAGAATGGTGATCATTAAAAAGTCAGGAAACAACAGGTGCTGGTGAGGATGTGGAGAAATAGGAACACTTTACACTGTTGGTGGGACTGTAAACTAGTTCAACCATTATGGAAGACAGTGTGGCGATTCCTCAAGGATCTAGAACTAGAAATACCATTTGACCCAGCCATCCCATTACTGGGTATATACCCGAAAGATTATAAATCATGGTGCTATAAAGATACATGCCCACGTATGTTTATTGCAGCACTATTCACAATAGCAAAGACTTAGAACCAACCCAAATGTCCATCAATGATAGACTGGATTAAGAAAATGTGGCACATATACACCATGGAATATTATGCAGCCATAAAAAACTATGAGTTCATGTCCTTTGTAGGGACATGGATGAAACTGGAAACCATCATTCTGCGCAAACTATCGCAAGGACAGAAAACCAAACACCACATGTTCTCATTCATAGGTGGGAACTGAACAATGAGAACACTTGGACACAGGGCAGGGAACATCACACCCTGGGGCCTGTTGTGGGGTTGAGGGAGGGGGCAGGGATAGCATTAGGAGAAATACCTAATGTAAATGATGAGTTAATGGGTGCAGTACACCGACATGGCACATGTATGCATATGTAATAAACCTGCACGTTGTGCACATGTACCCTAGAACTTAAAGTATAAAACAAAAAAAGAGAATTATCCAAAGACCTGGAATCAATAGAAAGAGATGTCTTGGTTAAGATAAGGGGTTGTGAAGACCAAGGTTTTATCATGCAGATAAAGCCTCCGGGTAGTAGGCTTCAGAGCTCTTACCAGACCTAAAAAAGGTCAGATTCTTAGTTAATTTTCTCCTGGATCAGGGAAACAACCTGGAAAGGGAAGGGGCTCCTCTACAGAATGTAGATCTTCCCCTCAAGAGATAGCTTTGCAGGGCCTTTTCAAAAAATGTCAAATAAATATATTTTGGGGTAAAATACTTTAGTTTCTTTCAGGGCCTGCTATCTGTCATGTTATGCTATACTAGATTCAGGCTGGAATTTGGTGTCTTATTGCTAAAGAAAAGTCTTTTTTTGTCAGTCTTAACGTCTCTGTTTTAATGTTAATGCTGATCAGCTGTGCCCGAATTCCAAAGGGAGGAGGATATAATAAGACATACCTGACCCCTCCTTCCCATCATGGCCTGAACTACTTTTTCAGTTAACTTTGGAATGCCCTTGGCAGAAAGGAGGGGTCCATTCAGTTGGTTGAAAGGCTTAGAGTTTTATTTTTGGTTTACAAAGTCCAATCTCAGCTGAGACACTCATTATTCTCAGCATCCTCCTTCAGAGAGCCCCAGCTTAGAATGACCTCAGGACTTCCAACTAGTATCCTCTTCTCCTTCTAGGATTCTCTGGGGGGTGACTAGAAAGAAACATGGTGCTTAGCTCAGAGCCAAGACATTTTGGCAACTTTTTCTCATTTGTGACACTCATGTGCAAATATAAGGAATCTTGTTGGGTCAGCCTGGGCCTGGTCTCCAGGGATATGGCCCTTCCAGACCTCCACTTTCCTTGAGCTTCCAGGCTTCCTGCTGTTCATCGCATAACCTGTTATCCCTGGCCAAGGACATGGGGTAAAAGAGCAACCACCTAAGTTGCCAGAGCTGGGTGCTGGAGCCTTGAGATTTATTGCACTTAGGCTTAGCTGAGAAAAGGATTAAAGAAGTGGGGAAAAGTCATAAGTTACCACACTTCAACAGTGTGTGTGAAATCTCAGTGCCACTCAGACAGCAGACTGCATAGTTGAAGTTTCTCCACCCTCCCTGAAAGATTTCACAGAGCCCATGGGCACATCCACATACCGGGCACATGCACGCATCAGGCCCCTCTTCTCCAGCCAGCAACCCAAACCAAGACAGGATGTACTCACATTGTTAGGCCTCTTGTTGAGAAAGAGCTTAGATTTCTTTTGTCAGGAAGACCTAGACTCTTATTTTATTTTATTTTTGGTAGATACTGGATCTCACTATGTTGTCCAGGCTGGTCTCAAATTCCTGGCCTCAAGCAATCCTCCTGTCTCAGCCCTCCATAGTGCTGGGATTATACCCAGCCACTGGGATTTTTTTTTTTTTTTAAGAGACAGAGCCTCTTTTGCCTGGGCTGTAGTGCAGTAGCATAATCATAGTTCACTGTAATCTCAAACTCCTGGGCTCAAGGGATACTCCTGCCTCAGCCTCCCAAGTATTTGGGACCACAGCAGCATGCCACCACACTTGGCTACATTAAAAAAAAAAAATTATAGAGGCAGGGTCTTGCTATGTTGACCAGTTTGGTCTTAAATGCCTGGCTTCAAGTGACCCTCACACCTCAGCCTCCCAAAGTGTTGGGATTCAGAGGTGAGCCACTGCATCCACAGACCTGGATTCTAGGCCTGGCTTTATTATGTACCAGCTGTGGGATCTTAGATGTGTGTGTGGTGCTCCCTTTCGGAGCCTCACTTTCTTTATCCTTGGAGATAACACTATTCTAAAGAGTGTTTTTATTAAGAGGTTGAGGCAGGAGGATAGCTTGAGCCCAGGAGTTCAAGACCAGCCTGGGGAACATGGTGAAACCCCATCTCTACAAAAAATACAAAAAAATTATCTGGGAACGGTGGTGTGTGCCTGGAGTCCCAGCTACTCAAGAGGCTGAGGTGGGAGGATCACCTGAGGTCGAGGCTGCAATGAGCCGTGGTTGCGCCACTGCTGCATTCCAGCCTGGGTGACAGAGTGAGACCCATCTCAAAAAAAAAAAAAAAAAAAAGGTGGTTGTAGGGATGAATTGGATAACACACATAAAGTGACTTTCATAGTGCCTGGAAAGAATAGGCACACAAGTTGCTTTCTTTCCTTGTTAGCTCTTCCCCACACCAATGTCTCTAATAGTGTTCATCAGGAAACCGCTGCTTGTTGGGAAGAGACAGGGAGGGAAGGTTTCTGCCCCACACCCTTGTAATAGGCGCAGTTCTTCCCAGCCAGCCACTCCCAGTGGGAATGCCTTCACCTGTAGAACTAGTGGGGATGACACCACGTGGGACATCAGGGGCCAGGTGTGATGAAGGCTGAGAGGCCAATGCAGAGGCCCAAAGGGACAGGCAAAAACCCATGACCTGAAGGATCTGGCTCCAGGCCCTCTCCTCTAGGGCCCTTTCCGAAATCTAATGGCCTCCTCACCAGATCCCCTGGCTCAGACTTCACCTTGAATCCATCTTCCACATTGCCCAAGAGGGAGCTTTCTAAAACACTATCCTGTTCGTGTTTCTCCTCCTCTTAAAACCTTTCAGTGGCTTCCTAGTGTTTAGAACTGTTTTTTTCAATAATGAGTTATGACCCTGTTTGTGGGCTGTAGAATCAATTTAGTGAGTTGTAACCAGGATTTAAACTATTTAATAGGCTGAATGCCAGCCTGAATCACATGTAATTATTGCTCTGTGAAACATTTATTTCAGAGTTTAAAAAATGTTAAGTATATATTCTAAGTGGGAATTTGAGACACCATATTTGACTGTGATTTAGGATAGTTTTGACATGCTGTCAAATATGTGATGATTTTAAACAACTTTGTATTGGGTGTAACATGTATCCAGTAAAGTGCACAAGTCTTAAGGGTATAGCTTTATGAATTTTTACATATGTGTACTCTCATTTAAGATATACAATATATTTGGTACCCCAAAAAGGCCTCATGCCCCTTCCTAGTCAATAATTATTCTGACTGTTATAACCATCAGTTAGTTTGGCCTGTTCTTGAACTCCATGTAAATGGAATCTAAGAATGTATACTTTTTGGGGTTTGGGTCTTTGGCTCAACATTATGTCCATGAGATGCATTCATGATGATGCAGATAGAAGTAGTTTGTCCATTTTCATTGTTGTATTTCATTGTATACACATACCAGAATTTAATGATCCAATTCTCCTGTTGATGGACATATGGGCTGTTTCTCAAATTTTTGGCTACTATAAACAAAGCTCTTGTACATGTCCTTTTTACATTTAAATTTTATTTTTATTTATTTTTTATAGATGGTGTCTCACTGTGTTGCCCAAGCTGGAGTACAGTACCATGATGATAGCTCACTGTAACCTTGAACTCCAGGGCTTGAGGGGGTCCTCTTGCCTTAGTCTCCTGAGTAGCTGGGACTACAGGCATGTGCCACTATGGGCCTGGCTTCTTGTACATGTCTTTTTGTGGACATAACCACTCAATTCTTTTGTGGACATATCCACTCAATACTATCAAGAATAAATTTTCTGTGTCACAGGGTAGATAGATGTATGATAACTATGAAAACTCCCAAACAATTTTCCAAAGTGGTTACATTTGAGACTTACACATACATATATGTATTTATTTATTTTTTTTAGACAGGGTCTCACTCTCTTGCCGAGGCTGGAGTGTAGTGGCGTGATCTTGGCTCATTGCATGCTCCACCTCCCAGGTTCAAGCGATTCTCCTGGCTCAGCCTCCCAAGTAGTTGGGATTACAGGTGCCCACCACCACACCTGGCTAATTTTTGTATTTTTAGTAGAGATGGGGTTTCACCATGTTGGCCAGGCTGGGATATGTCTATGTATTTATGATGTATATATATACATATGTGTGGTCCAAGTAGCCATGTTAAATAATTTTATTATTATGGGTCTTGGTAAAAAAACAAAAACAAACACAAATAAACTTTGAAAGCTACTCATTAGAGGAAAAAGTCAAATTCCTTAGCACTGCTTAGCATGCCTTACAAGGCCCGGCATGGCCGGGCATGACCTGTTTCATCTTTCTACTGCTTCATCTACCGCCGACTATTCCAGGTCTCTTCTCAATTGCCTGACAATTTTTTTTTTCCTCTTCCTTGTTTGTGAACTCCAACTTGTCCCCCAATATTCATTTCTAATTTTAGTTTTTCCAGGAAGCTTTTCCTGGCCATCACTTTCTCCTCTCCCTTTTAGCCTCTTTATAACTGGCGCATCCCTCTGTCCTAATACCTAGTGCTTTGTATTCTGCCTGTCTACCAACTCGTTTCCTAATTCATGAGCTCCTGCAGGAAAAACTGTGATCCATCTTTGGAGTCCAGGGTGAACACTTGTTTGC
The DNA here is from genome assembly GCF_028885625.2 of Pongo pygmaeus. Classification (NCBI taxonomy): domain Eukaryota; kingdom Metazoa; phylum Chordata; class Mammalia; order Primates; family Hominidae; genus Pongo; species Pongo pygmaeus. Next base: position 173,652,951 of record NC_072377.2, read on the forward strand.
CTTCCCACCTCCATTATTCTTTTTTTTTAGTAACAGCTTCTAGTTTTAATCTGGGGTACTACCTTGCGTTCCTTCATTCTCTATCCAGGTAGCTCACATGTGGTCCCATTCATCTATCACAGAGATGCTTGTGATCAAGGTCTCGGTGTATCAGAATATCTCATCTCCTTGGCCATACAGCTTGGTTGCCTGGCTACTTGGAAAGGTCTTTGGGAGGCACAGGCCACATTGTCTTCTCCATCCTCTGCCACTGTGTGGTCTCTAGCCCATTGTATATTGGGCTAGGACTGGTCCTGTGCTAAAGGACTTTACATCTTGATATGGTTTGACTGTGTCCCCAGCCAAATCTCATCTTGAATTGTAGCTCCCATAATCCCCATGTGTTGTGGGAGGGATCCAGGGGTAGGTAATTGAATCATGGGGGCGGTTCCCTCCACGCTCTTCTCATGATAGTGAGTGAGTTCTCATGAGATCTGATGGTTTTATATGGGGCTTTTCCCTCTTTTGCTTGGCACTTCTTTCTTCTGCCACCATGTGAAGAAGGATGTGTTTCCTTCCCCTCTTGCCATGATTGTAAATTTCCTGAGGCCTCCCCAGCCATACTGCTATGAGTCAGTTCAACCTCTTTCCTTAATAAACTACCCAGTCTCAGGTATGCCTTTTTTTTAGCAGTATGAGAATGGACTAATACACATCTCTAATTTCATTTAATTTTCACAGTAGCCCTGTGAAGTATAGATGCTATTATCATCTGCATTTACAGATAAGGGCTTAGGTTCAGGGAGGTTAAATGGCACATGGCCAATGCACTTATAGAACTGGGACTTAGACAAAAAGCTCAGGGCTGCTTTTGTATAAATGATACAGTATAAAACATTTCTATATTGGGAGCAGATGGATGAAGAAAGTAATTTTTATGTGTGGGTAAGTTTTCCACGGGTGTTGGAGGGGTGGACCCCTCCCTTTTTTCCAAGCATTTAAAATATGCTATTTGATTGTTTTTTGGCCTCCATTGTTTCTGATGAATAAGTTGTTCCTCAGTATGTAATTTGTCTTTTTCTCTGGATATGTTTATAATTTTTTCTTTATCTTTAGTCATCAGTAATTTGATTATGATGTGCCTAGACATGGTTTTCTTTGTATTTACCATATTTTTGGTACTTTCTGAGTTTCTTGAATCTCCTTTTTTTTTTTTTGAGACAGAGTCTTGCTCTGTAATCCAGGCTGGAGTGCAGTGGCAAGATATCGGCTTACTGCAACTTCTGCCTCCTAGGTTCAAGCAATTCTCATGCCTTAGCCTCCTGAGTAGTTGGGATTACAGGCGTGTGCCACCACACCCAACTATTTTTTTGTAGAGAGGAGGTTTTGCCATGTTGGCCAGGCTGGTCTCAAACTCCTGGCCTCAAGTAATCCCCCCTCCTTGGCCTCCCAAAGTGCTGGTATTACAGGCATAAGCCACTGTGCCTGGCTTGAATCTCTTGACTGAATTTTTTTCTGTTGAATTTGCAAAATTTTTGGCCGTCATTCCTGCAGTTATTTTTTCTCTCTACTCTTCTTCTTCTGAGAGTCTGACACATATGTCAGCCTACTTTAGGTTGTCCCATTGATGCTCTGCTCATATTAAAAACATTTTTTTCCTTTATGGCTCAGTTTGAATAATTTCTATCAACCTGTTTTCTCTTATACTTTCAGAGTATCCAATATGCTGTTATTATGTCTAGTGAATTTTTAAGTTCAATTGCTATATTTTTCAATTTTTGGATTTACATTTGGCTTACTTTTTAGAGTTTTCTTATTTCTCTTATAATTCACCAGTTCTTCTTCTGTCACATTAATCCTTTCCTATAAGGTTAAAAAAATTACAGTTATGTACTACACAATGATGTTTTGGTCAGTTATGGACCACATATGACGTGGTCCCATAAAATTATAATGGAGCTGGAAAATTCCTATCACCTGGTAACACTGTGGTCATCATAATGTCTCCACACAATGCATTACTCAGGTGTTTGTGGTGATGCTGGTGTAAAACTACTGGGCTGGCAGTGATATAAAAGTATAGTGCATACAATTATGTACAGTATATAATACTTGATAAAGATATAAATATACTATACTTTTATTGTTATTTTAATGTGTACATCTTCTAGTTGTAAAAAAAAATTTACTGTAAAATGGTATGCTGTGTTATACCAGCAGCAGCTTCATGTATCTTGTGTTTTATTGTAGCTCTTGATTGCACAGTTTTCTCTTGTGTGTGATTTAATCTCATTTTGTTTTGTTCATTATGAGTCCCTAAGCATACAAGATATCCTGCTAATGTTGTCAGTAGGAGGCCACAGTGAGTAACTGACCTGGAAATGAAATTAAAAGTGATTAATTAAGGGACAGGGCACAGTGGCTCATTCCTATAACCCCAGCGCTTCAAGAGCCTGAGGTGGAAGGATGGCTTCAGACCAGGAGTTCGAGACCGGTCTGGGCAACATAGTGAGACCCTGTCTCTACAAAAAAAAAAAAAAATTAAAAAAATGATTAAGGACTCTGAAAGTGGAAAATCAGTGATGGTTATTTCTTGCCAGAAAGGCATGCCCCATCGACCCTAGCTACGATCTTGAAGGACAAGAACAAAGTGACGAAAGCTAGCTGGGTGTGGTGGCTCACGCCTGTAATCCCAGCACTTTGGGAGGCTGAGGTGGGTGGATCACTTGAGGCCAGGATTTTGAGACCAGCCTGGTCAACATGGTGAAACCACATCTCTACTAAAAATACAAAAATTAGCCGGGTGTGGTGGCATGCGCCTGTAATCCCAGCTACTTGGGAGGCTGAGGCATGAGAATCACTTGAACCCAGGAGGCGAAGGGTGCAGTGAGCTGAGATTGAGCCACTGCACTCCAGCCTGGGCAACAGAGTGAGACTCTCTCTCAGAAAAAAAAAAAAAAGTGATGAAAGCTGTTAAAGGATTTGCTTCATTGAAGGCAAAGAGATAACAGAAATTCAGGAAGGGCCTCTATAAGGTATGAAGAAACTTCTGATGACCTGGGTTGGAGACCAGGCACAGAAGTGTATCCCTCTCAGCACTATGACAATCATGGCCAAAGCACAAAGTTTGTTTGCAATGTTCAGAGAAAAGGCCGGACCTAACTACAGTGTTGAAGTATTGCTAGCTCTGGGTGATTTAAACAGTTCGAGCATCATAATTCATTACATATTGTGAAAGTGAGTGGCAAGTCTGTGCATGCTGATGTGAAGGCAGCTGAAGAATTTTTGGAAACTCTAGAAAGGCTGATTATGGAGGAAAATCACTTGCCAGAGCAAATCTTCAATATGGATGAAAACCCCCTATTCTGGAAATGGATGCCTGAAAAGACTTTTATCTAGAAGGAGGCCAAGTCAATGCCAGGTTTCAAGGCTTTTAAGGACAGGACAACAGTCTTTCTTGGAAGCAATGCTGCAGGCTACAAACTGAAATCCTTTGTGATCTGGCACAGTGAGAACCCCAGGGCCTTCAAGCATACCAGTAAGCACACCACAGGAGCAATAAGAAGTCACAGATGACCCAGCTACTCCTGAATTGCTATGCCAGTGAAATGAGTACTATTTGGAGAATAAGATACCTTTCAAGGTTTTGCATATTGTTTATAATGTTCCCACACATCCTCCTTTTATTGGTGATCTTCATCCCAATACCAAAGTAGTGTCTCTCCCTCCAAACATTACCTCTTTGATTGAACCAATGAATCAAGGTGTTATATCAGCTTTTAAGGACTGCTACCTGAGGAAGACCTTTGTCCAGGCTGTTGCTGCACCTGAGGGAGAGACTGAGATGACAGTGATGCAATTCTGGAAGGATTACAACACAGGTATGATTGCATCAAGAACCTTGGTTGGGCTTGGGGTGATGTCACCAAGAAGTATGTGAAAGGCATCTGGAAGAAGACACTTAGCATTCCTCCATGACTTCAGAGGATTTGCCAAGGATGAGGAGGTTGCAAAAATCAACAAGTTTGTGGTTGAGATGGCAAACAGCTTTGACCTGGGTGTGGATGAGAATGACACTGAGGAGCTCCTAGAGGTGGTTCTTGAGGAATTGACTAATGAGGAGTTGTTGGAAATGAAACAGGAATGCATAGCTGAAGAAGAGGCAAGAAAAAAGGAAACTGCATGTATTAGTCTGTTCTCATGCTGCTATAAAGAACTGCCCAAGACCGGGTAATTTATAAAGGAAAGAGGTTTAATTGACTCACAGTCCTGCATGGCTTGGGAGGCCTCAGGAAACTTACAATCATGGCAGAAGGCACCTCTTCAGGAGTGGGCAGAAGAGAGAAGAATGAGAATAGAGCGAAGGGGGAAGCCCCTTATGAAACCATCAGATCTTGTGAAAACTCACTCATTATCTCAACAGTATGGGGAAAACTGCCCCCATGATTCAATTATCTCCACCTGGTCCCTCCCATGACACATGGGGATTATGGGAACTACAATTCAAGATGAGATTTGGGTGGGGATACAGCCAAACCATATCGCTGCAGGAGAAGAAAAAGAAACCCCAAGAAAATGGACAGTGAAGGATTTGTAGCACAAGCTTTTTCAGACCTTAGCAAGTTCCTTTAAAAGCTTGGAAGTGTGGAGGCAACACCAAACAGTTTTCTTTTTTTATTATAATTTTTATTTTAGGTTCAGAGGTACATGTGCAGGTTTGTTATATAGGTAAACTGTCATGGGGACTGAAAAATTTTCGTTAATAGAGAGGAATGGTGCATAATCTGCTTACAAGCAAATCTATGAGAAAAAATGAAGCAAATCAACTAAATGACCATAGACATATTTCTGAAAAGAGTGACACCTCCACAAGAAGAGCCTCAGGCAGGTTTCTTAGGCGTTATTCCAGAAGAAGGCATTTGTTGTCATGGGAGATGACAGCTGTGTGTGTTATTGCCACTGAAGACCTTCCAGTGGGACAAGATATGGGGGTAGAAGACAGTGACATTGATCCTGACCCTGTATAGGCCTAGGCTAATGTGTTTGTGTCTTAGTTTTTAATAAAAAAGTTTAAAAAGTAAAAAAAAATAAAAATAGATAAAAGCTTGTAAGGTTTATAAATATTTTTGTACAGCTGTTATTATTTTGTATTAATTTGTATTTTGTATTATTTATATTTGTATTAATTTTACTTATGAAATAACTTTAGTTACAAAGTAATTATTACAAAACTTATTTTAAGCACAAACCATTATTTTGTAACAAGAGTTAAAAAGTTAAAAAGTTTAAAAGGAAAAAAGTTAAAGTAAGCTAAGTTTAATTTATTATTGAAGAAAAAATATTTAAAAAATAAATTTAGTACAGCCTAAGAGTATAATGTTGATAAAGTCTACAGTAGTGTACAGTAATGTCCTAGGCCTTCACATTCAGTCACCACTCACTGACTCACCTAGAGCAACTTCCAGTCCTGCAAGCTCCATTCATGGTGAGTTCCCTATACAGGTGTATCATTTTTTTAATCTTGTATATCATATTTTTACTGTAACTTTTCTATGTTTAGATATTTCTAGCTACATAAATAATTGTCATTGTGTTATAATTCCCTACAACATTCAGTACAGCAACATGCTGTATAGGTTTGTAATCTAAGAGTGATAGGTTATACCATATAGCCTAGGTGTGTAGTAGGCTATACCATATAGGTTTGTGTAAGTATGCTTGATGATATTCATACATAAAATTGCTTAATGATTCATTTCTCATAAGGTTCCTCTGTTGTTATGTGACACATGATTGTATTGTCATATTTTCCTGGCTGTTTGTATGTTGCATTTTTTAAGTTTTTTTCTAATTTTTTTCAAGGTCTTTGCTATCTCCAATATCTGACTCATCCTTGGGTCTGCTTCTGTTGACTATTCTCTTGACTGTCATATTTTTCTGGCTGTTTGTATGCTATAGTAGGCCATTCTTGCATTTCTATAAAGAAATATCTGAGACTGGGTAATTTATAAAGAAAAGAGATTTAATTGACTCATGGTTCTGCAGGCTGTACAATCATGGTGCCAGCATCTGCTTGGCTTCTGGTAGGGTGGGGCTCAGGAATCTTACAATTGTGGCAGAAAGTGAAGGGGGAACAGGTGTCTCATACTGCAAGAGTGGGAGCAAGAGAGAGTGCGGGGGAGGTGCCACACATTCTTAACAAGATCTCTCAGAAACTTACTATTGTGAGGATAGCACGAAGCCATGAGGGATCCACCCCCATGACTCAAACACCTCCCACCAGGCCCCAACTCCAACACTGGGGATTACATTCCAACATGTGATTTGGATGGGACAAATATCGAAACCATATCATATGCCAAGTAATTAAAAAGAAATTGAGCCAAGGGCTTACTATATTGTCCAGGCTGGTCTTGAACTCCTGGGCTCAAACAATCCTCCTGCCTTAGCTTCCCCAGTAGCTGGGATTACAGACATGTGCCATTGTGTCTGGCTTATACTATATGTTTATTCTATGTAACACACTCTAGAGTCTCTGGAGTTTGCTATCTTTCTTTGAAAGACATTGAGTTTTGCCCTAGCAGATGGCTAAATCGTTGACAGACAACCTTAGTCCTGTGGAAGCTTAGTTTTAGCCTTTATTGGAGGGGATCTCTTTCAGTTTTGTCCTTATTCCTAGGGTATAGACCTAAATTCTAAGATGTGGTCCTTATTCCTAAGGTGTGGCCCTGCAAGTGTTTCAACAAAAAAGGCGCTGTGTCTACAAAGCTTCTCTACCTTGGCAGGGCTCAACTCTTTCATCTTGCTGCAGTTTCTTGCCTCTGGGAAACTTACAATCTCACCCTGCATATGAACTGTTTAGCAGTCAGCCAAGGATTTGAAGAGAATTGGTACACAGATTTTAGGGCACCCCTTCCATGGTTCCGTCACTTAGGATTAAGATTTTTCTCCCTAAATTTCCAGCTACTCTATTCCCCATGCAGTGCATAGACGGGGACACACCTTCAGGGGAAGAGCCAGTGAACGCAGCTCTCACTCAATGTGCTGTCTTTCATTCAAGGGTTGGATCCCCTCCCTTTCTGCCTTCTTTTGGTTGCTGCAGAGTGCTTTAAAGCAATTGTTTTGTTAAACTATTTTGTCCAGATTAGATAATTGTTACATGTGGGAGGGCTAGTTTGATAAGCTATTCTGGTATTACCAGATCCTGAACCTCTTGCTCAATTTTCACCCTAGAATCTCAGCACCACTGAATGTGAGAGCACTAAGAAGCCACGGAACCAATGATAAGAGCCCTAAGCAAAACTCACCAGGGTTAATCGGAAAGAGGCAGAATGATATAATGGTTAAGGATGGGGCTTTGGAGGCAATTTTGGTTTTGAATCCCAGTCCTGCCACTTATCAGCTGTGTGATCTTAAGAATGATGCTTAACTGATTGAAACCTTGTATTGCCATTTGCCATTTTCTTTTTCTTTTTTTCTTTTTTTTTGTTGAGGATTAAATGAAATGCTTAGCACCAGACTTGGCAAATAGTAAGGGTTTAACCCACGATGGTCACTACTATGACTAGAGAATGATATGTTCTTTCACAGCGGGGCTAGAAGGAGAGGGACACAGGGCTAAAGGATTTTTCCAGACAGTAGATTGGTGCCTTCTATTGGGACTAGAAGTCTTTGCCTCCAACTCTAGACATTCACAGTTGTTTGGAAATAAGCAAAATTCTAAATCTCAGAGTTTTCTTCTGTTCCAGTTAAGACTTATCAAGGGCTGGAGGGTCTGAACTAGATACATCAAAAATTTTTAAAGTGACGAGATGATGGAGTTAAACAAACTGTCCTGAACTGCATATCCAAAGACAAAAGCTAGGAGATGACAAAAACTGTCCTAAAACTGCATATCCAAAGACAAACTGTCCTGAACTGCATATCCAAAGACAAAAGCTAGCGTACCCCCAAACCTGACTTCAGTGTAGACTCCCTCCCTGAGACCTCTGACCAAACCCAAATATATCTTGATTTTTTATTTTTTTAGACAGGGTCTCACTCTGTTGCCCAGGCTAGAGTACAGTGGTGAGATCACAGCTCACTGCAACCTCGACCTCCCCAGGCTTAGGTGATCCTCCCACCTCAGCCTCCCCAGTAGCTGGGACCACAGGCATGCACCACCATGCCTGGCTAATTTTTGTATTTTTTTGTAGAGATGAGGTTTTGCCATATTGCCCAGGCTGGTTTCCAACTCCTGGGCTCAAGCAATCCACCTGCCTTGGCCTCCTAAAGTGTTGAGATTACAGGTGTTGAGCCTCTGCGCCTGGCCTGGATTTTTTTTAAGGAGGTAAAATTCACATAGTAATTCACCATTTTTACAAGTATGAAGTGTGTAACTCAGTAACTTCCAGGACATTCATGATGTACAACTATCACTACTAGTTCCAGAACAGTTTCATCATCCCAAAAAATAAATGCCAGACCCATTAGTCACCCCGATTTCTACTTCCTCCTAGTCCCTGGCAACCACCAGTGTGCTTTGTGTCTCAATGGATTTGCCTACTGTGGACATATCGTATAAATGGATTTGTGGCTTTTTGTGTTTGGTTTCCTTCACTTAGCATGTTTTCAAGGTTGTTCATTGCCTGGAATTATTCAGATATTCATTTTTATATAAACCCCTGTGTCTTTTTGACTTTCCAAGGGCACTTCTTCCCAGCAGGGCTTTCCTATCCGGACCCCAGAGCTTTGGTGAAATGTGTGGTAGTGCACACAGAGCAGGCAGGGGCATATTGACAAACTTCTGCTTGACAGTTTGTTTTTGCACCCTATTAACAATGCTCTTGAGGCTCCACTATGTAGGATTATCTGTTTTTATACCTGAAAGTCTCCTTACCTCAACTGCTATCAAAAGATTTACATCTTTCTAAGGTGCCAATTAAATCCAACAAGGTAGCCGAGTGTGGTGGTGCATGCCTGTAGTCCTAGCTATGCAGGAGGCTGAGGCGGGAGGATCACTTGAGCCTGGGAGGTCGAGGCTGCAGTGAGCTGTGATTGCACTGCTGCATTCCAGCCTGGGAGAGAGAGCAAGACCCTGACACACACACACACACACACACACACACACACTCATATTCCAACAAGGTAATGTGTAGGAGGAAGTAACTGAGCTTTTGAGTCAAATGTATATTTGAATTCCACTTCAGAGACTCATACAGGTTTGGGAAATTGGAGAGAGGAGGAGAACTGTGCCCGCTTTGCAGGTGGAACCTGGGAAAGGGGCACATACACGAATCTCTTCCTGTGCCACAAGATGGCACGAAAGAAGTAGGGGTGAAATAGCTGCTCCATCCTGGGTCTGAGTCAGCCTTGAAGGGTTCCCAATACCCTGGGTAATATGGGAGCAGTAGAATGATTTTTCTGTGCATCTAAGAGTAGCAAACAAGTGGGTGAACAGCCTCAACTGTACCTAATTTCTTTCTTTTCTTTTTTTTTTTTTGAGATGGAGTTTTGCTCTTGTTGCCCAGGCTGGAGTGCAAGGGCGCGATCTTGGCCCACTGCAACCTCTGCCTCCCAGGTTCAAGTGATTCTCCTGCTTCAGCCTCCTGAGTAGCTAGAATACAGGTGCCCACCACCACGCCCAGCTCATTTTTGTATTTTTGATAGAGACAGGGTTTCACCATGTTGGCCAGGCTGGTTTCCAGCTCCTGACCTCAGGTGATCCACCCACCTTGGCCTCCCAAAGTGCTGGGATTACAGGTGTTAGCCACCATTCCTGGCCTCCACCTCATTTCTTGTAGTGCCAGCATGGCATAGCAGCCTCCAGGTGTCCCCAGACCTCCAGGGGAGCAGAGTCATGACATATAGACTCTGCAGACCTGGAGAAGATTTGCTGCAGAGACAAAGCAAATGTAGTCTAGATGTCCAGGCCATCGCGGCAGCTGGCATGAATACATGAAGATGGCAAGGAGCAAACATCTTCACAGGATGTGAGGCACCTGGAACTCAAGGGGTATCCTGGAGAAGGGAAATGCCAGACACTGAACTGAATGAGATAATTAAGTTTTTGCTATGAAGCAGGATGGGGGCTCAAAGTAGGAATTAAATTTAATTTAGAAAAGGCAATGTATATTTTTAGTATTTCTGAATAAGAAGGCTGAGAATCCTAAATTAAAAAAAAAATAAATTTTTTTCCCCCACTGTACTTCATGACACTTGAGTTCATTTTCTGCTCCTGAAATAGGGAGGGCACCTCCCTCTGAAAACATTGTCAGAGAAAAAAGTCCAGGATTGAGCAGATGCTTTGAAGAGGCAGAACATTCTTAGCTTAAGGGGCCAACCAGCTGGCCCAGGGCACAATTCCTCAGCCAAAGCGCCTAGGGAAACTGCTCTAGGCATTCAGCCTGAGGCATTGGGTTGGAAAGCGAGGGGTTAATTTAGTATTAGCTGCGTTCTGTTCTAGAACATCTCTGTAGCTCTTGCTCTTGAGCTCCAGGGCTTCCTTCTTTATCCTACTCCACCCCCTCTTTTTTCCTTCCCTCTTTCTGTTTTTTTGAGGTGAAGTTCGCATACCATAAAATTAACCATTTTAATATCATATCATTCAGTGTCCGTACCTTCCCAATGTCATGCAACTATTACTTCTATCTAGCTCCAAAACATTTTTATCACCTTCAAAGGAGACTGTACGCATGAAGTAGTCACTCCCAGTTCCGTCTCCCCCAGCCCCTGGCAGCCACCAATATGCTTGCTATCTCTATGAATTTACCTATTCGGCACATTTCCTGTAAATGGAGTCACAAGATGTGGCCTTGGTGCCTGGCTTCTCTCTTCATCCCTTTTGCATCCTTCAGTCCTATCTCTTCTCCCTGAAGCTTTGGAGCCCATCCAAGTAGTCCCTAGGTATTTCCAGACTCCATTTTCCAGGAATTAGGCCAGAGAAAGAAAGGAAACAAGGTCAGAGGGCTTGGGGGTGGGAATTAAATCGGCTTAGGGAAAAAGAAATCCAGCAGTTTCTGATCAGGCCCCAGCAGCTGAATTTGGTTTGGAGGCCAATTATCTGAGGCCCACGAGCTTTTAAGTACCATGGCTGGGCCTTCTGTGGCAGGCCACGTGGAAGCCGGGCTTGCCCTGGCTCTTGACTGGAAACAGATGCTCTATGCCCAGGAAGGAAAGCTGAGTTTCGAAAAAATGCAGCTCGACTGAGACTGTGGTGTGGCTGGATTTTCACAAAGCAGTATTTATAATCAGGCAGAAAATCATGGAGAAACAGCTAAAGATCAAGTTGCCACTTAAATTCCTAGCAGCTACACCTGGCCATGAGAACTGGTGAGCTTTTGGAGACACACATCATAAAGTGTGGGCCAGGTTGGGTGCTTCTCTGATTAATATCATGGCAGGGTTTTGGAACTGTAAGTGGGGGAAATTGTAGGGGGAGGAAATTGGAGGTGGGGGCTTCTCTCAAACTGTGTGTTTGGTTACAGAGATGGCTGGCAACACACTGCTGGCTCTCTGATCTCTCTGGCTTCGATAATTTTTCTGTGGTGCTAACACCTACCCCCTTCAGTTACCCAGGAGGGAGAAATATGGGTTGAAGTTATAGAACATATTTTGGGCAGGCTCCCTCTGGACTTTGTTCATGCAGGATGGTCTTATTATCTTGATCTATGAAGATTTGTCCAGTGGTGTATGGTCTCTGAAAATCACACCACGCACCTGCCTCTCCTCTCTCTAATATTGTTTATGCACATTAAATTGTATAAAACTGTATGACCTTGGGCAAGTCACTTAAATTTTCAAGGCCTCAGCTTCCTCAAATGAAGACATTAGGTTCTGTAGTGGGTTGCATAGTGTCTCTCCCAAAATTCCTGTCCACTTACAACCTTAGAATGTGAGCTTATTTGGAAAAAAGGTCTTTGCAAATGTAATTAAGGTAAAGGAATATGAGATGAGATTGTGCTAGATTAGGCTGAATCCTGAATCCGGTGAAAGTATCTTTATGAGATAGAAAAGGACACACAGACACACAGGGAAGAAGGTCCTGTGAAGGCAAGGTAGGCAGAGATGTCAGCAATGCATCCACAAGCTAAGAATGCCAAGCATGGCCGGCAGCCATCGGAAGAGAAGGTAGGAGGGGGGCATGAACGGTTTCCCTCTCTCAGCCTCCAGAAGGAACCAACCCTGCTGGCACCTTGATTTTTGGACCTCTGGCCTCCTGAACTGTGAGATAATAGATTTCTGTTGTTTTATGCCAGTTTGTGGTACTTTGTTATGGTAGCCCTGAGAAAGGAATACAGATTAGATACTGTTTCTAGGATTAATTCACTCCTCTATGGCACTTAGAGTTTTTACAAAATATATTTACATAAATTTATCCCTTATACAAATTTATTTATTTATTTTTTGAGATGGAGTTTTGCTCTTGTTGCCTAGGCTGGTGTGCAGTGGTGTGATCTTGGCTCACTGCAACCTCCACCTCGTGGGTTCAAGCGATTCTCCTGCCTTAGCCTCCCAAGTAGCTGGGGTTACAGGCATGCACCACCACACCCAGCTAATTTTGTATTTTTAGTAGAGACAGGGTTTCACCATGTTGGCCAGGCTGGTTTCCAACTCCTGACCTCAGGTGATCCACCTGCCTCAGCCTCCCAGAGTGCTGGGATTACAGGTGTGAGCCACCACGCCCAGCCATAAAAATTTATTTCTTATAAAAAGTTATTGCCAGCAACTTTTCTGGGACATAGGTACATTTTATCAGGCCACCTGCCCTCCCTCCTCCTCCTTTTTATTTTGCAGATGCTCAGAGTGACATATCTAGTGACACAGCAAGTCAGTGGCAGCCCTAGGACTCCATTTCATTTGCTTTTTCTCAAGTGTAGGCGGAGGTAGAGGATATCGGTTACATTGCAGTGGCCCCTATCAGCTGAAAAGTCCTAATTGTCCACAAAGATGTATATGGACGATGCTCCTCATGGGCTAATGCCTGCCTAGCCTATGAGACTCACACCACTGATCTGGGCTACCCAGACCCACAACCTCCTCTGTTCTTCAGATTCGTGTCTGGCAGCCTCTCCTCCACCCATGGAAAATGTAGAATAGAGATCATTGTTCTCATAACCAAAGGTGGGGCAGCCTGGCAGAGTGGAAAAGCATGTGCTTTTAGACTCAGCCGACCCACCCAGCTTTGCAGTTTGCTAGCCATGGAACTCCAGGCAATGACCCTTTTCTCTAAGATTCAGGTTCTTCATCTGTACTATGGGGGTAACAACCCCTGCCTTGCAGAATTTTTGTGAGGAATGGGGATAAACGTGCAAAAACTCTGGCACATCCCAGTCACTCTGTAAAAGAGAGCTGTTCCCATTATTTTCCCCCATAGTTGCATTGGCTTTACTCCAGTGCTTACACAAGGTCTGGTTTCAGTCTTCCAATTAATTAGCTCGTCAGCTTTCCTTAATCCCATGAGTTCCAGAATCTTGCACAAGATATCTTGTATGTGGGAAAGAGTTCAACAGACATTCATCAAGGGCTTGTTATGTGCAAATCATGGTGTTGTGGTGGAAAGGACATGGCATTGGGCTTAGTCCAACCTGGTTCAAATCACATCTCTGCCATCTCCTAGCCATGTGATTCAGGTCTTTCTCACTGCTTAAATGAGGACAACTGAACCTGCTGGCAGCTTTGCTTTGGTCTTACACAAAAGGATGTGTATAAATGTGTGATGGAGAGTATGTGCTCAATGAATGTCAGATTTTTCATCTCATTCTGTGAATTCACCTTCTCACCTGTAACTAGGCAATCTTCCACTTCTCTAATCACTGCTCTTACATCCTATCTTCCACCATCAAAAGGATATGGGAGATGAAATCATTTTTAAAACAAGATCACTGGAGAGGGGTCACTCTGAGATACACTTCAAAGGTGAATGAATCCTTCAGCTAGTTATATTTTATTCTAGAACTCAAAGTAGAGTTTAGCAGCTATTCTCTTTTTCCTTCTCCCTCCCTCAGTTTAGGAGAACAGATATATTTTAGGCTGGATTTAAAAATTTTATTTTTTTGAGACAGGGTTTTGCTCTCTGGCCCAGGCTGGAGTGCAGTGGTGTGATCATGGCTCACCGCAGCCTCCAACTCCTGGGCTCACGTGATCCTCCCAAGTAGCTGGGACTACAGGTGGGCATCACCGTGCCCAGCTAATTTTTAATTGTCTTGTAGAGACAGGGTCTCACCATCTTGCCCAGGCTGGTCTCGAACTCTAGGGTTCATGCAGTCCTCCCACCTCGGCCTTTCAAGATGCTGGGATTTTAGGTATGAGCCACCATGAATGGCCTAAATTTTTAATTTCAAATGAAAATAGCATTTTGGGTCCAATGAAGAAAGTTTCAGGCCAGGTGCAGTGGTTAACGCTTGTAATCCCGGCACTTTGGGAGGCAGAGGCCATGGATCTCTTGAGCCGGGGAGTTTGATACCAGCCTGAGCAATATGGCGAAACCCTGTCTCCACAAAAAATTAGCTGGGCGTGGTGGCACATGCCTGTAGTCCCAGCCACTCTGGAGGCTGAGGTGGGAGGATTGATTGAGCTAAGGAAGTGGAGGTTGCAGTGAGCTGAGATCATGCCATTGTATTCCAGCCTGGGCAACAGAGTGAGATCCTGTCTCAAAAAAAGAAAAAAAAAAAAAGTAAGTTTGATAGACGTATTTTCGAGAATGGTAGCAAGAAACAGTGTTTGTTTTTTTTGTTGTTGTTGTTAAAATATCTGTATTGCTTATATTTATTTGGTATACTGGAGTCCACAAAGTAGATATACCAGCCTTATTATATCATATCAATATCGTATCATATTTTCTTAAAAAACTACCTATGGTGAGTAGTTATTGTCGTATTTTTGCCGGTCTAGGTTCTGTTCCCTCATTTCCTTGGGGTAACTCTCATCCCCGACCACATATTTCTCATGTGACACAGGCTTGTCCAATGAGTGCTGTTTATTTTTTAATTTTTTCATAGCCCATAGTTGTTACTAAAATTACTGTTTTTTGCCCCTGCTGTTTCATCCAGTGATGGACATTTGCCCCAAGGCAGGCTAATCAGAGCCAGTGAGACTCAATTCTGGGCTATATCTCGGAAGCACTGGAGATAAGAAGCCCTCTTTCCCCTGGGCTTGAAATTAGTAGTATCTACAGCTTTCAGTCTGCGGCTGTTGGAAGTCAGTTTTCCATTTGCATAGGAGAGGCTTCCTGAGAATGAAGCCAAGGCAAAACAAAGCCAAGTATGCACCAGACACCCTGAGCCCTTATGACAGTGTATGAGCTCTAGGATCCAAACACCCATGTCTGATGCAGTAGGAGCTACCCTAGGTCTTCCAATTACTTGTCTCAACATGTTCCTTTTTTGCCTTAAGTTGGTTTGAATTGCTTTGAGCCTCTTGTAATCTACAGAGCCTTGATATCAGTCTTGCCATTCTTGTTTCCTAGATAGAGAAACTGAAGTTCACATTGACATTGCAAAAGTCAAGCAGTGGGATGCAGGGGAGGATGGGGTAAACCACCCGCCCCCTACACACTGGGCAGGTGGAGCTGGAGGAGATGAGGGCTGCTTCCTTAGAACCTCCCTCAACTCTGCTCTCAAGCCCCATACTCTTGCCTCAGCCTCCCAGAGTGCTGGGATTTCAGGCATGAGCCAATGTGCCTGGCCTAAATTTAATTTTTAATTTCAAGTGAAATTAGCATTTTGAGTCCAGTGAAGAGAGTTTCAGGCTGGGGGCAGTGGCTAATGCTTGTAATCCCAGCACTTTGCTCATCTCCTGTCCCCCTGCAGGGACTGGTAAATAAAGACATTTATAGTGTAAATAAGAGCATCTCCTGTCTCTGTAGCACCTTACAAGGTTACTCTAAGTAGGCTAGGTTCCTCTGCCAACCAGTTAATCCTGCTGTCAGTTACTAGAGTTGATTTAGCATCCCTGGATGAATCTTGAAGTTGAGCTGCTTGTGGCTTTTGAGCCACAATATCTTCACTCCCCTTTGAACCACCATAAAGAAATCCTTAGTCCTCATATCTTGATTTGAGAACCCATTGATCTTTGCCTCCTGCCAGCACTGCAATGAAGGGTAGAGTTCAGGAAATAGAAGCATAGCATTTTTATTTATCCTGTACTGTATTTCTCTGTCAGCAGCAGGTCCAAAGGTGAGTGTCACATGCTCTGCCGTATTTTATGTTGCCTAAGCATGTTAAATCCGGGATCCACTGCTCTGTATCCATTTTCAGCGACCAAGTGGTAAGGACAGAGAATGGCAGGAAGGATCATGGTGGTCCCCCATTGCCAGAAATGTCTTGGTCTTAGTTTCCCATCAACAATGGTGCTCTGGCTGGGCGTGGTGGCTCACGCTTGTAATCCCAGCACTTTGGGAGGCCAAGCCAGGTGGATCACCTGAGGTCAGGAGTTCGGGACCAGCCTGGCCAACATGGTGAAACCCTATCTCTACTAAAAGTACAAAATTTAGCTGAGTGTGGTGGCAGGCACCTGTAATCCCAGCTACTTGGGAAGCTGAGGCAGGAGAGTCGCTTGAACCTGGGAGGTGGCAGTTACAGTGAGCTGAGATCATACCACTGCACTCTACCCTGGGCAATGAGAGCAAAACTCTGTCTCAAAACAACAACAACTACAACAAAAACCAATGGTATTCTAAATACAGGTATAGACCACCAGCCTGCCATGTATTCCAACCGAGGCATCCTGAGAAGTTCACTATTTATTGCCTATTTAGCACTCCAACCTGCCTCTTTCCTTTTGAGTGATTCCACCCAGGTATTTCAGGGAAGGGTCTGATTTGGCTAAGCCAGGGTTTCTCAATCTTAGCACTGTGAACATCTTGGGCAGGATAATTCTTTGCTGTGAAGGAGCTGTCCTGTATATTGTAGGATGTTTAGCAGCACCCCTGGTCTCTACCCACTAGATGCTAATAGCACCCTGTGTCCCAGTTATACAATCAAAAATATCTGCAGGCATTGCCAGATGTCTCCTGGGTGGGGTCAACACCTCTCCCAGTTGAGAACCTCTGCTACCGATTGATATAACAGGGAATTTGAGATAGAGGAATACACATCTAGGTCCCAAAGCTGGGAGGAGAGGCTCCTGGCATAAACATGGGAGATGGACACTGTAGGTTTCTTGGCAGTAGCTCCTCCTGGCAGAAAAATCCAGGCTGTCTGACATGGTGTGTGTCAGTGCAGAATCCACTCCCTACCTATTTCAGATAAATGCACACTAAAATATATAAAACTGTGTCAAGGGCATCTTTGCTGGAGGCTTAGGGCCCCCAGTCAGTGTGACCTTGTCTTGCTCAGGGAGACCTGGGGGAAGAAGGAGCAACCAGCTGGGGGCCACAGAGTCTAGCCCCTTTTTTAGCACCTGGTGCGTCTGCTGCCCACCAGTGTCTTGCTCTGCTGGGGAAGTGAGGGTGGCCTCCTGCCAGCCAGTGGCAGCCTCCAGACCCTTAGCAATCCTCCTTCTAAAAGTGCATAGCCCCTTGAGGATGCCCCAGGGCTGAGAGGCTGAGGGGCCTGCTTGCCCCTCCCCTCTCTGGGAACCCCTCTCATGCTGTCTTGCCCAGGCCATCCTCTCTGGCTTCCTAAGTTGCTTGGGCTGCCCGCCTCCCTCGGATGACACCCACAAAAGGCAAATATCTAGCGAGTACCGCAGGGCCAGGTTTCTTCCCCTTCCATTTCTTGGTATTTGCCCCACCCCATGTCCCAATTCCTTAGGGAGGCCTTCTTGACTTCACTGCGTGAAGCACCCACCCAGCTATTCTAGAATGTCTCCTCTTCTTTATTGGTGAAAGTGAACTTATCACTATCGGGTGTTATCTTTATTTGTTGATTGGCACAAACCCCCTCAGTTAAAGTTTAAACTCCAGGAGAACAAGGACTTGGTCTTGATCATCTTTGGAGTCCTCAATGCGTAGAACAGTACCTGGCACATAGTAGATGCTCAATAAATACTTGTTGAAGGAACCGATAAAGGAGAAATTTAATTAGGCATTGGAGTCCTATAAGGAGGAATATTCCTTCACATATCAGTAGAGTGTTCTCTTCCTCTGAACTGGAGTGGCTTTCTTCCCCATGACCCTTGGCACCTTCTGTGGCCATACGGACCACATCCCCTGCTGACCCTAAGCTGTGTGTTGGGTCGTCTCTTCGATGGTTCTGGTGAACTCTGCATCCATTTTTCTCACTTCATGATCCCAGAAACTGATTATTTGATCTAATTCCACACCAGACTTTCCCCAGACCCCATGAATGTAGTCATCTTTGTTCCAGGGGGTTTGAAAATCAGGGGTAAAAATAAAGCAGACACCATGGAGCAGGGCTGAGTTATGGTAGTCATGAGAGCATCTGATAGCTCCTCTGTGACTCATCCATTTATTTTAATGACATCCAAATATGACAGTATATTGAAAAAAGAATGCATGTTATTTATTCCATACCGGGGAAGTGGCACTATAACACTGTTTTAAAAAATCTTTAAAAATTTCCTGTTAGAACCTATCGTTGAGTTAGAAAAGCAAGCTTTGCCAAATGCCCGATTATGCCTTTACTGGTCCTGCTGGCATGTTTCACCAACTTTTCCCTAGTGTTTCCTTTGGCGCTGTTGAGCCCACACTACAAAACACGAACAAGTCCCACCAAACCACACTATGCCCTCAGCTTCCCCATCATGTGGGGACCATCTGCCTGGACATCCACTGTGGGGTAGCAGGAAGAACTTTGGCCTGGGTGGACACATGGGGTTAACTATCTGTGTGTCTTTTGTCTATGATCACTGCATTCTTCCATTTGTTCGACCTTCAGTTTTCCTGCCTACCAGTAATGCCCTACGACTCCTCCAGCTCTGGTATCTGGGATCTTGAGTCTGAGGGGCAGGTCGCTTGTTGCTATGGGCTTCTGCTCCCAGCAAAGGCAGTGGGTGACTGCTTGACCTTAGGGTTCAGTCTGGCAATAGCCTTGTCTCTGGTGAAAGGAAAGGTTAGATCACTCCTGGTCCTGGCCTTTCCTGAAGGTCACCCTGGGGCTCTTTTTCCCTTTTTTTTTTTTTCTCTGAGCTTAGGAGTTCTCCCTCTTCTTGCCCCTCCTCATCTTTTTGAAACATCAGACTCGAGTTCCTTGCTATGAGATTGAAAAGGCAAAACTGCCTTCTAACAAGGGCCTTTTGGCATGTCCATAACAGCAACAACAACAGTAATAATAACAACAGCATCTTACATTTAAGGTTTTTAGTTTACACTTTACAAAGAACTTTTAAATACATAATCTCATCGGCCATCATATGGCCCCTTGGTTGAGTCAAAGAGACCTTCTTTTCCCTTTCCTGAATCCTGCTCAGGGGGGACACAGCTTGAGCGGCCTCTTCTGCCCACGTACATTGCCACACAAACACTGAACCACACTTTTTCAGGAGCAAATTAACTGAACTCTTCCTGCCTCATGGAATGTCCTGTTTCTAGAATGTGACTACTCAAGGAGAGAGAGTTTTAATCATCATTTGTTAGAAGAACCTCATTTCAGGGAGAATAATGGTCCTTGCATTTGGCATTTCTTAAAGTCAGGGCTTCCAAACTTGAGGGAGAAGGCTCAAAATTATAATGGACAGACCTGGCCCTTTTGCTGTCTTGGTTGATGGGGGCTGGATTCAGGATTGGGCCCAGGGTGATGAGCAGAGGGAGGTCTCAGGTTCCTTGGGGAGGCAGAGGGAAAGCTGGCAGCCTGGTGACTCCTCCCAGGAAGCCAGTGACCCTGGGTGGGGCTCTTGAGATGGCAGGCTGAGTAGGCTCCGGGCTGGGTGGGGAGAGGCTAGCAGGGGCATTGGTGGTGGGATAAGGCTCAGATCCACCTGCCTAGGGGGAGAGGGGGGATGGGGCAATGGAGGTGGGGATGGGGAAATGGAGGTTGGGAAGGGTGTTGGGCAGATCCCAGGACCCTCTTCAAGAGCAGAGCTTCTAAGCTACCATAGACATTTGTGATCCATCTGGCCGGCAGTGTTTTCTAGCCACAGAGTAAGCCACAGGGAGCTCTCAAGTTCATTTTGGTTGGCAGCTCTGTCTCCTCTTTCAGGCCTTTATGCTGCCACAGCTCTCTTCCTAAACCAGAGCTTGTCTTGCTCTTCCCTTCCTCAAACAACCCTGCTGGCACCTGTGGCCAGTTTAGCATGCACAGCTCTTTGCAGTCAAAATCCTACCTTCCTACCTACCCCATTTTTCTCTGCTCCTCAGTGTGCTTCCCATACTCTTGCCACCCTAGATTTTGACTCTTCCCCAAACAAGCCAGGCCTGGCCATATCTCATTGCTTTTTAACAGGCCACTCCCAGGAAAGTTCAATTCCCTTTCTCACTCTGGCAAACTCCTATTCATCCTTAAAGACCTAGGACTAGAAATTCCCTCCTCTGGACAGCCACTTCCATTGCTTATATTGCCACTTGAGAGCTCCTTGTGTAATAAGGCAATTGTCCATTTTTATGACTGTTTTTGTCACAGGCTGTAGGATCCTCAAAGGCAGGATGTGTTTGTTTCCCATGAGAAGCAGGATGGTTTAGTGGTTGAGTGAGCAAGTTCTGGAGTCAGACAGCCTGGGCCCAGATCCTGGCTCTATGGTTTATTAGACATTTACTCTTGGGCAAGTTCTTTAACTTCTCTGTGTCTCAGTCTACTCAACTGTAAAATGAGTTAATAGTGTTTTAACTACATGGTTGTTTTGATAATTAAATGAATATATATCTATTTCACAATTAGAGTGGTATCTGATGTATAATAAAGTACTAAATAAATCTGCTATTATAATAATGTTTGAAACAGGCTGAGCATAGTGGCTCACACTTGTAATCCCAGCATTTTGGGAGACTGAGGCAGGAAGATGGCTTGAGCCTAGGAGGTTGAGGCTGCAGTGAGCTATGATTGAACCACTCTACTCCAGCCTGGGTGACAAAGCAAGACCTTGTCTCTAATGACAACAAAAAACAAAGCCATCATAAGGCACAGTACCTGGAACATAATGGAGATTTACATGCATATTTTTAGATAAATTCCTCAGCTATATCCCTTTCTCCCTTCTCTTCATCCCCTCCTTCCCTTCCTTCTTTACTTCCTCCATCTTCCTTTCTTTTCTTTCTCCCTTCATTATTCCCTGAGTCTTTGGCCCACCATTGGTCCTCACAGATCAACTAGGCTCCTCTAGGGAACCTGAGGGCTGAAAGGTCCAATGACTTCCAAACTCTTCTCCCTGAAACTCCTACAGTGGAGGCTCCTGGGGGAAGGAGGGATGGATGATAAGAGCCAGGGAGTTGGTGTGAACAGCTGAGCCCTGGAAGATATGTGGCTAACCTGATGGGGTGGAAGGGGGCAAATGGGAGTGAGGGAGGGAGAGACATGGAAAGAAACAGGGGCAGGGAAGTCTCCTTCAGGAATGGAGGCAGAAGCTGGATAGGCTGCCCTTGGTCACTTTCCCTAGATGCATAAGCCCTGGTCTCCAGAATATTTCCAGATACTGGGGAGGGAGAAGGAGGAGTGAGCAAGGCAGAACAAGAGCAGGAAAAAACATCATCTTTCCTTTTCCGGCAGGGCTGCTCTGATGGATTTAAGCCGCCTGAATCACCTGTGCTCACCCATTCTAGAGAAAGAATCTCAAGCTTTGGGTCTGGACTTCTGGTCTGGCTCCTCCACTTAACTGGTGTGTGGCTTAAGGCAAGTTCCAGAGCCTGTGAGGGCCTAAACTTCCTTCTTAGTGAACCGGGCTCTACCCCCTTATCCTTTCCAGGGAGGCAGGGGTTGCATAGA
Organism: Pongo pygmaeus; assembly: GCF_028885625.2. Classification (NCBI taxonomy): domain Eukaryota; kingdom Metazoa; phylum Chordata; class Mammalia; order Primates; family Hominidae; genus Pongo; species Pongo pygmaeus. The sequence continues at coordinate 173,674,724 of NC_072377.2, forward strand.
TAAAATAAGGTAAAGTTTGGATATGCATTGGAAAGTGTCACAGATGGGCAAGGCGTCTCTGTCATCATGATGGTGACCTGGAGGATCAGGTGGCAGAGGCCTGTCTTACAGCAAGAGCCTCCAAGAACCTTCCAGAGTTAGACATCTAGCGCTGTGGGCAGACTTGGCTCCCAGCCTTCCGCTTCCCAGAAGGGCTGACTACCTTCTCTACTGGGATACATTCCAATGAAAAATTACCTGGAAGGAGGAGAGGGGGCCAGTGCATGGGTCCTGAGGAGACAGCATGATATTCTCTTCCCTCGCCTCCTCTAGGAAGACCCCTCTCCTGGGGAGGAGCAGGAAAAATAGCAGCTGTTTTAAAATTTGGTAAGACAGTTCCAAATGACACCTGTAGCAGACTTCAATAGTCAGTCCTCGATTGGAAGCCAGGGCCAGCCAGGAAGGAGAAGAGGGGTCCCCCAGTGGGTTCAGACCTTGAAGGGGGGTCTGGGACAGACAGGGACAGCAATATTTTCGAGTGGCAGTGAGACTGAGAAGGCCAGGGCTCAGCATCTTTTCCTGGAAGAACTGGGCATTTTGGGCACTGATATCCAGGACTCCGAAAAGCTGGGTAATTTTAGGGGAGGAAAAAAAAGGGAGTCAAAAAACAAGAAACAAAGATCTTTTCCTTCTCTCTCTTCCTCTGAGCAGCTCTTGGTCTACTGCTGACATAATACCGTTTCATAAACATGAAAACATCTTCCTCCTTCCTCAGACAGGCTATCATTCTTTATTCTTATCCTTTTGTTTTAAAGCATTTTTATTAGTCTATTTTTTTCTTAAATTTTTAAACAGCTGTTTTTAAAAACACAACAAATACACAACACAAAACTTGGTAAAAATAACTCATTATATGTATGGTACATATACGCAGATGGTGTGATATATTTATATAATAAAAGATGAAAATAGTCACTTTCCATAATAAAAATAAGTTCTATTTTTTTGTTTATGTTACAATATACTTAATATTCTCTTCTTCTTTAGCTTCCTCTCCAGCTTCATTTCCTTCATGCTGAATCACCAGGGCGTCCCACATGGCTGTCCCAACTCCATCAAGCTGGAGTCCGAGAGGTGGCAGGCAGGGGCTTAGGAACACGCAAGACAGCCGCACTCTAAGTGTCTCTCCACCTCTTCTACAAACGAGGAGCCGTCCATGCACTGGAAGACGTATTTCCGCCGCTTGCTGCGGGTGGGCTGGCAGCACTGGGGCCCACAGCCCCCACGACATTCCATGATGGGCACTTTGGAGGCTGTGGCACATGATGCATAACCTTTCTGGCGGCGGATCACCTCTCGGACTACTTGTCCCAGGCATGGATTCTCTGCAGAGGGCATAAAAGTCAGGGCATTGGTGGTCTAGGTGGCCAGCAGGACCATGAGCGGTTCCCAGGTAGGCTGCTTTGAAATACTTGTGCTCTGAAGACCGTAAGAATTTATTCACTCATCCATCTGCCCACCCTCCCCTCTGTCCACCTGTCTATTTTACAAACAGGTGTGTTTCCTGTACCAGGCTCTCTGACAGGCTTACATCTAAGCCCTGAGGATATAATGAAGACAAAAGCAGGCTTGGTCTCTTCCTTCAAGAAACCTAAAGTCAAAACTAAAACTAGATGACACAAACTGGTAGACTGTGGGCCAAATCCTGACCCCAGACCAATTTTGATTGCCCTACATATGCCTAAAAATTAAATGCCAACATTCAAAAAGCAGGAGATTTCACCTGAAAATTTGGATTTCTGCCTTCCGTGAAAACAAGGAGGTCTGGCAGAGCTGAGCCTGCAACCCTGCACTGCAGTGATGGCTGAAGCTGAGTGCTTTAGATGGGGCAGGCAATCCCGAGTTTGCCCCAGTCACCACCACTCCCAGTAGTCTGTCTCTCTTGGCCTAGAGTCTAGATACTACTTAAGTGAATATATTTAATAAAGAAACTGAGGTAGATGCTATAAAGAAAGGGAAGATGTTCATACAAGAACATACAGTATATGTTTTTGTATGCTATAAGACATTTGTATTCAAAAGGCATTTGACCTGGCCCAGGGGCCAGGGAGGCTTCTCTGGGAAATGAGCCTGAGTTGATATCTGAATAAGAAGCAGGTGTTAATGAGGCTTTGGGATGAGCTTTTCCATAAGGCCTAGAAATAACTGCAGGGTGGGAAAGGGCACCCCTGTATCTGCTTAAACACTCTGGACCCTGACCCAGCTGTTCATTTCCACCCCTCTGCTGTCCTCACTACAGTGGGAGAATGTCTGCAGCAAGGCACTTGAGGAAGGGAGCCATGACCCTTGACAAGCAAGTCGCAGTTTCCGTGTCTGAAAAATGGTAAGACATTTATCCGTCCTTCCAGCAACTCCCATGCTGTTACAGGCACCAGAGGAGATTTTGAAGGAGAAAGGGCTTTATGCATTTTAAAGCTTCAGGTGTTGTTAAAAGGATTAGAAAGAGGTTAATGACAATGTGTGCATGTGCACGTGTATAACATGGGGAGAGAGGGGGAGTGCAGATGGGGCAACATGCTAATGACTAGGGTGAAGGGATTAAGCTGTTTATACTGTCCTGACAGTTTTTCTGTAAGTCTGAAATTATTTCAGAATAAGTTATTTAATAACATTTTAAAAATGAGTTTTGGTTAAGAATAGTATTTCGTGTAGGTATAAAATGTGGAAAAGTCCTCAAGGGACAGGGTGGACTGCCTGGGATCCTGGTGGCAGGGAGCAAGACTTCTCAGTGTCCATGCAGGAGAAAGACCCCCCCCTCCAAGGTAAGACAACCATTTTAATATTAATATAATTTCCTTTGTTGCGCTCACCTCAAAATTACATGATAAAGGGGCCACTAACTGAGATAAGTAATTTGATGGTTCTGACTAGGTCAGACCAAAGAACTGGCTTCTGCTGACCCAGTAAGGGCAGGAGAGTTGGATGGAGGCCGTGGAGCAATGCCATCAGCTTGGATACATATGCGAATCATTGCAAAATGCATGTTCTGACTCGAAAGGGCTGGGGTGGGGCCTGGGAGCCCCAGGTGACTCCCAGGTGATGTCAGTGGTGCTGGTCAATATCAGGGGGCCACTCTGAGTGGCTAGGGTTTCATTAGTTTTGAAGGCACGGCATCTCAAGGGCCAACAGCTGGAAAAGAGGAGAAAAGAACCATCCAGACTGCTCATGTGTTCTCCCTGCAGAGGTCCACTGAGGACCATTTTCTACACTTGTTTCATCTTTAAAAAGTCCATGCTTAACTTTGGCAGTATGAGTTATCTGCACTTTTGTTTTTTCTTGGAGACAGGGTCTGTCTCTGTCACCTGGGCTGGAGTGCAGTGGTGCATTGATTGCAGCTTCAAACTCCTGAGCTCATGCAATCCTTGCACCTCGGCCTCCCAAAATGCTAGGATTCCAGGTGTGAGCCACCACTCCTGGCCCTATCTAGATGAGGAAGTGAACCACAAGTATGCTGCTCAACGTCATGCAGATTTGAGACAGGGTCTCACTCTGTCACCCAGGTTGGTCTTGGCTGACTGTAACCTCCGCCTCCTGGGTTCAAATGATTCTCTTGCCTCAGCCTCCAGCATAGCTGGGATTACAGGCAACCGCCATGATGCCCAGCTAATTTTTGTATTTTTAGTAGAGACAGGGTTTCACCATGTTGGCCAGGCTGGTCAAAGTCATGCAGATTCTAAATGACAGCTTGGCCTTCATCGTGACAATGTTGCTTCCGACTTTACATCTCACGTACTCCTCCCAACAACCCTATGAAGAAGCACAGTAGCTAGCCTTCAAGATTGCCCCCAGTGACTACCACCTTCTGGTATTGATGCCCTTTATGTGGTCCCCTCCCTCACTGAATGTACCTGACCGATGTAACCAATGCAGTGTGGTGGAAATGATGGCATGAGTGACTTCCAATTGTAGGTCATATAAGACATGTGGCTTGCTCTCTTCTGGACTGTTCACTCTGGGACATGCCAGCTGCCCTGGCGTGAGGACCCTCAAAGAGCCTGTGTAGTGACTCATGCAGGGCAGAACTGGGACCTCCCACCAACATCCAGCACCATGGGAGTGCAGCACATTGGAAGCATATCCTGCTGCCTCGTGTTAGTCTACAGAGAACTGCAGCCCTGGCTGTGTAGAATGCAACCCCGAGAGATCCCAGCTAGGCTCTTTCTGAATTCCCAACCCACAGGAACAATGTGGGCTAAAAAAAATGTTTTTTATGTTTTTGAGCTGCTATGGTTTGGGGCTAACTTGTTATGCAGCACTAGATAACTGATACAGGAAGGTGTAGTATTGCCTCCGTTTTCAAGTTGAGGGAATTGAGGCTCAGAAAGTGACTGAACCAAGGTCATGCAGCCTTTAAGTGGCATAGCCAGAACTGGAACTGAGGTGATCTGGATGTGAAGTCTAACTCTGACCCCCACTTCCTCCCTCCCACAGGTACAGTAGACCCACCTTGTTGGCAGTGCTCGCCGCTAAAGCCGGGCTGGCACAGGCAGTAGGGCTCCCCTTGGTCTGAGATGTGGCACTGCCCATGGTGACACTTGAAGGCTGAGCAGGCATTGGCAGAATCATTCTTGTTGTCACACAAGGCCCCTCCATAGCCCTCAGCACACTTGCACATGTATGAGGTCCCAGTTGCCACACATTTTCCATGGTTGCAGCTAGAGGCAGAGAGGAGGATGAGAAGGGAACTGGATCAGAGTTGGTGCTGCTGAGGACTCCCTCTGTCCACCCAGCCGGGGACCAGGGGACCCAGAGCTGAGTACAGTCCAATAGCTTTCTCCATTTCCTAGGCTGAGCATCTCTTTTCTTAACCACCTTGGTTCCCCTGGCCAACCAGCCAGAAGCCTGCGAGTGTCACCCAGTGTCCACTGTGAGCTGTGACCACAGCAGAGGCTGGCTTGCTGATTTACACACACAACTCATACAGCCAAGTAGCAAACAACTGCTTGAAAGAATCTAGCCATTCTCTAAACATTTTAATTGCTTTACCATCTTAAATAAGAATTACTACCACCCCACTACTACCAGCAGGTACCACTGGCTATGTACCAGGAATTGTGTTAAGTGCTTTACACCCAGTATTGCTCTGAATTTTCATCATAACCTCTTGTCTGATGCTCCCATGCAGTACATTTCACCCGTGGAAAAAAATGAAGGTAAAGCCTATATTCTGAATCATGATGCATCACTGCCCCTATTGAGATGACATGCAGAGCCAGGATCCATATTATAGAGTCAAACACACACACACACACACACATGCACAAGAGCAACACAAGAAGCTCAAACCCTTTATAGCTGTCCCTTATTCCTGATCCAAAAAATCATTTCCTGACTGGTTTAGCCAACCACATTTCCAGTGTTGGCTCTGGTGTTAGTTTTGGCTGATTCAGGTTTCTTAACACTGACAGTACTGGATCTCCTATATTTAGCAAGAGGCCTGGCACGTAGTAGGACCTCAGTAAATCTTTGTTGAATGAGTAGTTGCTTGAACTATTAAATGTGTTTTGATGTGTGGTTATATACACCTGGTGTATATATACACCAGCTGCACAGGCTGAGTCTGCCCACGTGGGTGCCTTTTTCTAATTCCCACGGAGACAGTGGGGGCTCACTGTGGCTCTGGACAGGTTCTAAAGGCCACCTGGCAGAGATGAGTGTTTTGAGCAGGGCCCTCTTATGCTGATCCCTCCAAGCAGGTCTGGCTGCTCAGATGTGTAAGCTCAGCCTCTTGACCTCTTAAGCAGTTACACTTACACAGATCCTATCTGCGGTCTGACTGCAACTCATCCAGCCTCCAGTAGTGCCTATTTCTCAGGTGGGGTAGGGACTGAGGCCATTCTGGGAGCCCGAGCACACAGCCAGGGCTCCTGGGACACTGACCTGTGGCCGAGGCAGGGGTCCCAGACCTCCTGGTCACATAGTGGGCCGGTCCAGCCCGGGTGGCACTCGCACACCACGCTGTCCTTCTCCACGGAGCGGCACAGGCCGTGCTTGCACACGGTGCAGGACTTGCAGCCTGGTGACACCCCCAGGGACTGTGGTGGGAGGGCCTTGAAGTCCTGCAGCTCGTTGTTGATGCGCACCTCGTGGATGCATCCGTGGAAGCCGCCTAGAGGCCTGTCCGTGCCCTGGCGCAAGGCGGAGAGTCCGGTGGAGGTGGGGATGCCTGTGGGAGGGGAGCCAGGACAGTGGCCTGAAGACCCTCCCCTGCCACCCTGCTGTCCTCAGAGAGAAAAAGCACTTTTCACACATTCATGGCTAGAACTCTGGGCCTCTGCTGTTCAAATGAGGTTAACGGGCCAAAACCTCGGACCTTGTCCATACAGGGACGTGCATCCTTGGTCCTGCACTGGGACTCCTTAAAAAAACGTGAATTTGTCTAACATGTAATATTAGAAAATTTCCCATAAAAATTTGTATCTTGGACTTCCCTAGAAAAAATGAGATGATCTGGTCACCCATTGCACTATGACCCCACTGGCTGAACTGAGGAGACCATTCCCCCCAATAGGTAAGTGCACCAAATAACCTGCTGTCCCCACCAGGCTCCTCAGCCCTTTGATCCAGGCCTCACAAGAGAACCCAGGGCAGGCGAGCTACAGCTGAGGAGATAAGGTTTTGGGGAGCTGCTTGATCAACGAAACTTTGGGATTCAGGGTTTTTAGACCAGTTTGCTGCCTTATGTGCTGGGTACCCCTCTTCTCAGGATCTTCAAGAGACTGTTAGTATAGACCTAATTGGCTTTTCAATAATTTGTATTTTCGCTCCCCTTGTACACCATTCCCTGCCCACCTTCTACAGTTGAGAGCCTGGGACCAGCCTGGGAGCAGGGCACCCAGTTCCATTCTGGCTGCACCTGGAGCAGGTGGGGCACAGGGCACGGTCCTCCTTCAGGGATAAGTGGTGTCCCTTCTGGGGCTGCCCTCGGCACAGAGCTTTCCCTGGCCTCCCTGCATCTGAACCACCCATTAACGACACCCTCTTCTGGGCCCGTGCTAGTCTCTGCGGGTGGACTCAGGTAAAGTCTTGGGAATCTTAGGATTGAACGAGCAGTTTTGGTAGCTTTTTTTACACTTAACACTTTGAGAACTATCAGTGCAGGGGCTGCATTTCAGGCCCGGAGTCTGCCTAACTGATGGCTACTTTTTTGTGTTTTGTTGTTGTTGTTGTTTTAAAGACAAGGTCTCACTCTGTCACCCAGGTTGGAGGGCAGTGACACAATCATGGCTCACTGCAGCCCCAACCTCCCAGGCTCAAGCGATCCCTCTGCCTCACCCTCCCAAGTACCTGGGACTACAGGTGCTCACTACTGTGCCCAGCTAATTTAAATATTTTGTAGAGATGAGGTCTCACTGTGTTGCCTAGGCTGGTCTCCAACTCCTGGGCTCAAGCAATCCTCCCACCTCAGCCTCCCAAAGTGTTGGGATTACAGGTGTGAGCCACTGCACCTGGCCTACTTCCATTTTTGGCCTTTGATTTTAATCTCAAATTCTTCTACATTCATTAATTGAACCTCCCAGGGTTTGAGGAGGTGGCAGAGCAGAGGGAATATGATCTGAGGCCGGCAGACTTCAGCAGAGCCTAGACCCTGCTTCCATCTCCTGCCTCCCCCTTCTCGCCCTTCCCCGTCACAACGTGTAGTTTCCAGGAGTCCTGTTCTTTCCCTTCCAAGCACCTGTCCCAAATTCTCTTTTCTCCATGGCCTGGCTAGTGCTTATTCACCTTTTAGAGATCAGCTTCATTGTCCCTTCCTCCAGGAAGCCTTCCCTGATTGGCTTTGGCAGTGGCCTGGGTTTCTGTACTGGAGCACAGAGGGCCAGAGGGAGGTAGAGGTGGTAGGGAAAGAGAGGGCATTACCTCCAAGGTAGAGGGGGCTGTTGATGCCCACTGCTGGCTGCTTCTGGAGCTTCCCCAGGCTCTTTGGAGTTCCTTTGTCCACTACCAGGTTCAGGGTCTGGTTTAGCGTCACCAGCTCCACACTGTGAAACTGCCCATCATTCACTGTCTCCACGCTGGCCAGCAGAGAAGGGGAGAAAGCCGGAGAGTTAACTAAGTGCCTTCCATGGCTGGGCCCTGGGCTGTGGACTTGACCTGCATTGCTTACATTTTGTTTTACTTTTTATTTGGAAATAACTTTAAACTTACATAAGTTGCAAAAATAAAAACAGTACAGAAGATGCTTATTACCCACTTTCTCCCATTACTCCAATGTGCTTATGGATTTCTCTCTGCATTGTATATACACACACACACACATTTCTGAACCATTTAAAGGTAAGTTACATACATTACAGCCCTTTATCCTTAGATACCTCAGTGTGCATTTCCTAAGGACAGAGATATTCTCTTATATAAGCACAGTGCAGTTGCCAACTTTGGTGAATTTAACATGGATACCACACTGTTATCTAGTCTATTATCTGTATTCCAACTCTGCATTGGACCCAATACTGTCCTTTACAGCATTTATTTCCTTCCAGTCCAAGATTTAGTCTAGGGTCAGGTATTGCATTTGGCTATCATTATTTGTATTCTTTTCTATTATTTCATAGAGTTAAGCAAACTCCATTCCCAGACCACCTTCTCAATTCCTGCTCTATCTGCATGCTGCCTGGACCACTATTTACTCAACACGCTTGTTCTTTTCAATTGCCCAATTTCCCCCTTAAATATCAGTAAGGATAAAGGTTAGCATTGTTCTAAAAAATAGTTTTGATGTGATTTTTATATTTTTTTCTAGTGCATATAAAACAAACTCTCTCACAGTTAAAATTTCAATAGTTTGCTATTGTCCCCCCTAAGGTCACCTCATGTACCACCAGTGGTATGCATGCCACGTTTGGGGAAAGAGTGCCTTATAATACTCATGCTAGGTAAGTTTGTTATCTCCACTACAGAAATGAGGAAACGGTAGCTCAGGGAGGCTAAGGAATTTATCTAAGGCACCCCAGTTGGTAAGTCATAGAGCAAGGATTTGAACTGAGGTCCAGGTCAAATGTCCCTAATCTGAAAAGCTCCAAAAGCCCACAGTTTTTGAGTACCCACATGATGCTTGAAGGAAATGCTCATTAGAAGATTTTGGATTTCAGATTTTCGGATCAGAGATGCTGAACCAGCATGATGCAAGTATTCAACACTTTGGGTCCCAAACGTTTTGGTTATGGGATAGTCTTTTTTTTTTTTTTTTTTTTGAGATGGAGTCTCACTCTGTTGCCCAGGCTGGAGTGCAGTGGCGTGATCTTGGCTCACTGCAACCTCTGCCTCCTGGGTTCAAGCAATTCTCCTGCCTCGGCCTCCTAAGTAGCTGGGATTACAGGCTCATGCTACCATACACAGCTAATTTTATGTTTTTAGTAGAGATGGGGTTTTCACCATGTTGGCCAGGCTGGTCTTGAACTCCTGACCTCAAGTGATCCACTTGTCTCGGCCTCCCAAACTGCTGGGATTACAGGCATGAACCACTGTGCCCGGCTGGTTATGGGATATTCAGTCTGCACATCCCACTTGCTCATGCTGTCTCTAACAGGGCCAACAGCCACTCACCGAGGGCCCAGATGAGCCAGACATGGTGTTAAGTGGTTCGCTTATTTGAAACTTACAATAATTCTATGAAGTGGGTGCCAGGTATCCTATTTCACAGATGAAGACACCGAGGCCCAGAGAGGTTAAGTGATTTACCTGAGGTCACCCAGCTAGTACAGGCAAGAGACAGAATTTGTAGGCAACACTTTTGACTCCCAAATTGTGCTGTTTCTAGTGCTCCACCCTCGGCAGGGGCTGGGAGGGAACAGTGGTAGGAGATGATGGGAGTTGGGGAATGTGACACCTCTTCCTTCCCTGAAGCTCTCTGAGGAGTAGACTGAGCTCTGTCTTATCTATTCAGGTATCAGGGATACATATGGAGGCTCCCTCTCTCCTTGAATTCTCCCTGATAAATCCCTGTTGGCTCCAACAAGAGGATCCCAGCAGGGGGTGACACTGATTAAGCAGGCAGGGACTATTTCAGTGACTGACTCAGATTTAGAAATCTCAGCAGCCAAAAACGCAAGAAAAATGCTTGGGAGAAGACAGGCTAAATTGGGGTATAGTGAAGAAAACAGAGTCCATTCTAGCCCCTTACTGCTGGATGGAACCATAACCAACCATAGGAATAGAACATCCCGGTCTCAGTTTCCTCATCTGTAAAAGGGGGATAATAACCTCACAGAACTATTGTGATGTTCAAATAAAATGAGAGGGTACATGAAAGTGCTTTGTAACCAGGCATGCTGGCATGTGCCTGTATCACTAGTTACTTGACAAGCTGGGAGGTTGAGGCAGGAGGACCACTTGAGCCCAGGTGTTCGAGTTCAGCCTGGGAAACATAGCACGACCCCTATTTCTTAAAAAAAAAACAAACAAAAAAGTGCTTTGTCAATTACTGGGAAAATGTGAGCAGTTATTTTAGTGTTAGAAGACTAACAAGTACCATTGCCTGCAAAGCTAGTGATCTCTGCTCTAGTGCTGATCCCTGGGAGAAAGTGATGGCAGAGGACACGCAGGAGCCCAGGACCCACTCAAATCCACTGGGAAATCTCTCCTCCCACTCATTCATCCAACTATCCACCCATCCATTCAACCATCCATATTTCCTTCCCATCTATTCTACCTATTCATCCATCCACCCTCCTCTCCATCCATCTACCTATCCATCTCTTCACCCACCCACCTACTTATCTACCCTCTTCATCCATTCATCCTATCACATCCATCCATCCTTCATCTACCCACCCACCCTCCTCTGCATCCATCCACCTATCCATCTCTCTACCTACCCACCTACTTATTTATCTACTCTCTTCCATCCATCCATCCATCCATCCTTCATCTACCCTTCATCTGCCCACCCACCAAGTGTCTGCTATGGGCCACCTTGTCCTGGGTGCTGTGGATCAGTGACAAACAGGGAAGATAGGGTAACTGCACTCACAAAGCTTCCATTCCACTTTCCTTAGCCTTTCCTGTAAATTAAATGACAACTTATCAATGTAAGGTCTAGCCAAGAGATAGGGTAGTGGGAGGTGGAGTGGTGGGTAAAAGAGTCCACTGAGGAATCTGGTTTTGTGATGGGGAGCCAAAAAGCCCTATGAAGGTAGAGCTGTTTCTATTTCAGAAGCCTCCAGCTGCTCCAAGTTGCAAGCTGAGGGCAAGGCAGAGGCCTCTGATCCTACAGATGGGCTGGTAAAAGCAGGAAGGGGAGGGAGGGCCCCGTGCAGAGACCATAAACTTGTGACCTTGAGCCCTCACACAGTTTTCTAACCAGACATGCAAAAATACGCAGGTATATCCCACAGCGTCCTAGAAATGGATGCTGTTTGGATGCAAATGAGCTCACCACCCTGGAGGTGTGTCAACAGATGCTGGGCAGCCACCTGTCAGAAAGGGAGCTGTCAAGAGACTGCAGCTCAGGCACTTGCTTCCAACTTACGATTCAGGGAGTCAGGGCAGCTGTTTTCCCATCACACACACACACACACACACACACACGCACGCACACACACACACACCCACCCACCCACCCACCCACCTACTCCTGCCTGGCAGCTGGCTCCAGGCCCAACTCCTTCTCCCCTTCCTTCCATCCCAGGCGCTGGTGAATAGCCTCCAGGGGTACCCAGCCTGGAGACAGTGGTCTGGCAGAAGCCATAGATCAGAGAGGGCTGTGTGGTCACTGGCTCTTGCCCTAGACAAAGTGCTGGGTTCTGCAGTGCCCCAGTGCTGGGCTTCCTGGAGGGCCTCATCTGATGCCCACATGGGAGAATCCTAGGTAGGCTCGAGGTATAGCCTTCAGCCAGGTCATGCTTTGTGGAGAGAGATCTGGGATCACACTAGGCCCGCCAGCTGAGGGACCCTGGGCAAGTCATATCACTTCTGTAAGCCCCTGTTTCTGCTTCTATTCAATGAGTTTTATACTCATTTTACAACATTGGCTTTTTGGTTGTTTTTAGTAAGAGACAGGGTCTTGCTCTGTTGCCCAGGATGGAATGTAGTGGTGCAATCATTGCTCACTGCAGCCTTGAACTCCTGGGCTCAAGCCATCCTCCCACCTTGGCCTCCCAAAGTGCTGGGGTTACAGGTCACTGCACCCAGCCTACACTATTTTTTGTTTTGTTTTTGTTTTTTGAGATGGAGTCTTGCTCTGTCGCCCAGGCTGGAGTACATTGGCATGATCTCAGCTCATTGCAACCTCCACCTCCCTGATTCAAGCAATTCTCCTGCCTCAGCCTCCCACGTAGCTGGGATTACCAGCACCCACCACCATCCCCGGCTAATTTTTGTATTTTTAGTAGAGACGGGGTTTTGCCATGTTGGCCAGGCTGTTCTTGAACTCCTGACCTCAAGTGATCCTCTTCCCTTGACCTCCCAAAGTGTTGGGATTATAGGCATGAGCCAGCGTGCCTGGCCCTATACTGGTTTTAATGGGCAATACGTGGCCTGTGACACCTAGCAAGTGCTCAGTGAAAGGTGGAAATGATGACTCCTTGACCTTATTCTGGGCTTGCTGGAGCTGGGTGTGGCAGCAACTGGGGTGGGGGCGTAGGTTAGTGGGCCCTGGAAGAGCCTGCCTATGGATTTGGCAAACTTACAGCCACCCAGGGCTTTGAGTGGCTTTGAGCCACTCAGGGCTCTGTATACTCCCATTGGCTCATTCCCATTTCTGAGGAGGGGACTCTTGTGAGTCCCATTTTAGGGAAGGAAGCTAAGTAACCTGATAGGGGCCGTGCTGGAACTCAGGTTCAAAGTCAGGATTGCTTCCAAATCCAAATCTCCCATAATGTTATCTATGCCAGTAGGTGCTCATGGGTTAACAGGTCGCCTTTTCCTGGCAACTTTTAACCAGGTCTCCTGGATATAATGGCTGAAGCCAGTGTTTTTCAAACTGTGGATCCCTGGAGGTTCAGGGTAGGCAGTGCTAAAGGCTCTGGCTTTTTACCAGCATCCCTAAGTCAGGATGCCTCCATTTCTATTTGCCTTAAAACAAAACAAAACAAGAAAAAACAAAACAAACAAAAAAAACATGGCCGGGCACGGTGGCTCACACCTGTGATCCTAGCACTTTGGGATTACATCCTTGAATTCTCCCTGACAAATTCCTGTTGGGGATTTGGGAGGCCAAGGCGGGTGGATCACAAGGTCAGGAGTTCGAGACCAGCCTGGCCAACATAGTGAAACCCCGTCTCTACTAAAAATACAAAAAATTAGCCAGGCGTGGTGGCAGGTGCCTGTAGTCCCAGCTACTCAGGAGGCTGAGGCAGGAGAATCACCTGAACCCAGGAGGTGGAGGTTGCAGTGAGCCGAGATCGCACCACTGCACTCCAGCCCGGGTGACAGAGCGAGACTCTGTTTCAAAAAAAAAAAAAAAAAAAAAAAAATCATTATTAAATCTTAGCCTTTGAAACAAAATAATGGGAAAATGGCTCTACTGTGACAAAAGTAGAGGAAAAAAAGGAAAAAACAGTAACAACCTAAGGTTCACACTAAAAGAAATGATGATATAGTGGTCCCAAGCCCCAGTAATTAGTCTCCTGGAGAGATATTTAAGGATTTCAGGGGAGAGAAAGGGGCTCTGAGGGTCCTCCTCAGTATCTGCTGGGCCAGACTGAACTGGTGCCAAGTGGGAGGTGGAGAGCTCTGGAGCTGTCAGGGTGGGGCTGGACGCATCCTGCCTGGAACTGGCATAACCACAGGCATTGGCCAGAGTGGCCTATGGCCTTTTTGCCTTTGCTTTTATTTATTTTTTTTGAGATCAGGTCTTGCTCTCTCACCCAGGCTGCAGTGCAGTGGTGCAATCACAGCTCACTGCAGCCTTGACCTCCAGGGTTCAAGTGATCCTCCTGCCTCAGCCTCTTAAGTAGCTAGGACCATACGTGTGCACTACTATGCTTGGGTAATTTTTTATTTTTTGCATAGATGGAGTCTCAATATGTTGCCCAGGATACTCTCAAACTCCTGGGCTCACGCAGTCCTCCTGCCTTGGCTTCCAAGAATGCTGGGGTTACAGGTGGGAGCCACCATGCCCGGCTTTCTTTTGCTCTTAGTAATAATGGTGGATGCTTGTTAATCCCTTAGTAGAGGCCAGGCATTGTGCTACCCTATGCTAACCAGTTAACTTGCATTCTCTTATTTAACCCTAACAACTCCCAAGAAGGAGGCACACTTTTTCCTCCATTTTTCAAATAAAAGACTTAAGGCTCAGAGACTTTAGGTGCTCAGCCTGAAGTCTTAAGGGACTTGAGGGAGGAAGGGTTTGTTATTCCTCTAGGTGCTGGTTGCTCTAACCTGAATGCTGAGTCGTGACCACTAGGTGGCAATAGAGCCTCACAGTAACAAAAAGTTCCTGGGATTTCGGGTAGGCAGCAAGCGGAGACCTCAGGCCCCACTGCAGCAACCCCCTACTCCTGTAGCACAGCCCACACTCTCTCGGCTCTGTCCTTCATGTCCTGGAGCCAGCACGGTGGGAGAGCTGGTTTGGGTGGAAACCTGACCCAGATTTAAATCCTAGCTCTGCCACTTACTGGGCTTCTAACATGAGGCTTCTCATCCCTAAAACAGGAGTGAGGATCCAATGAGACAAAGACCTTGGCAGTGGATAGGATTGTAGAAATCAAGACTCAGAGAGCATGCACTGCATTGCATTCAAAGAGCACACCCATGCGGTGTTTTAAAATGGCCAACATTCAAAAACTTAGATATCTCACATAGAAACCCCGGTGGTCCCGCTTCTCTTGATAATCTGTATTCCCGCATGGCAGTATCTGCTGGAGCTGAGGTCAGCCACTCCTTTGGATGGGGCTCCACCCTCTAGGCTACTGTAGCCCCCACCACTCCCTAAGGTGACTCCAGCCCATTTTCCCCATGTCTGTTACCTATGTGGCCATTTGGCCTTGCTGGCATGTGAGTCTGGCCTTCTCACAAGTCTCAGTGCCAAGGAACAGTGAAGTCTGTCCCCATTCTGGGGCAAGGAGGGGCTCAGGTGGGCTTTTCTGTGTATTTGCCCTGGGGCCTGGAATAGAATGTTCATGTGCCCTCATCACCATTTGTGTTATGGCTGTGCAGATGAACAACATCAGGCATGGACAGAATGGAGACCAGGGTCCCTGCTGGGAACCCAGGCTGACATCCTCACTCTGAAGCTGCTCAATGGGCCTTAGTGAGCCAAAAGCTGGTGGCTGCCAACTCCCTCAGTTAGAATAGCTTTGGTTGGGCTCCCTGGCTCTGGCCCTGAGGCCAAGGTGGCCTTCCTGGGTGGCTAGAGGTTATTGTACTGATGCTGAGGAGGAGATCTCATTTTTTGTGGCTGGACTGGCCTCCTGGCCCCCTCAGCTGCTGGTCAGCTCAGGCTGTGCCCTCTATTAACCCCAGCCCTCCCATGTGGCTTCCATGCAGGCTGATGCGGCCTCCTCCTCCCCAGGGCTTCCTCGATGCTCAGCCTGAGAAAATGATTCTGAGGCACAGGTCATGTCTCAGCTCAAACACCACCTCCTCCTCCAAGGTCCTCCAAGCAAAAATATTTGCTCCTGGTGGGCACAGTGGCTCACACCTGTAATCCCAGCACTTTGCGAGGCCAAGGTGGGCAGAATGCTTCAGCCCAGGAGTTCAAGACCAGCCTGAGCAACATGACGAAACCCTGTCTCTTCCAGAAAAAAACAAAAATTAGACGTTGTGATGCACACCTGCAGTCCCAGCTACTCAGGAGGCTGAGGTAGGAGGATCACTTGAGGCTGGGAGGTGAAGGTTGTAGGGAGCTGTGATCATGGCACTGCACTCCAACCTAGGTGACACAGTGAGACACTGTCTCCAAGAAAACCCAAAAAACAAAAAAACTTTGCTTCATCATTGGTGTTCCTGTAGCATGACACCAGTGTCTCCAGTGAGAATGATTTGATTCTGCTGTGGAACCACACATTGTTGATATGTGTGTCTTCCTCCCTGGACTGTGTTTGTTTAACTCTGTGGCCCCTGCACCTAGCCCAGGGTCTGGCCCAAACATGGGGCCTGGTAGATGTGGAATGAGTGAGAGTGTACTAATGGCAACAGAAACAGGGCTGCCTCAGGGAAAAGTGTTTGGAAGCAAAACCATTTTAATATGGAATTGCTAGAGCCTTGGGCCCCTGAGGATTGTAAACTGAATGAGGGGTACTAAAGATCTGTTACAGGCTCAGCTTGAAGATCTAGGCCAGGAGTGCCAGGGCATCCTTAGCTTGGTTTCCCCATGGCTAAGACAGAGCCTGGTGTCTCTCCAGGGCCACCTACCTGCTCAAACTCACGACTCCCTGACAGCAGCTTCTGGACAGCAATTCTCTGACTTTCCATTTCATAACTCAGCACAGTGCTGCGACACTCCTACCACCCACACCAGCCTTCTACCAAATCACCAGCCCTGACAGCTAACGTCAGCAGAGGGCAAAGGCTGGGCTCTGTTTGGGAAGGCCCCTGGCTCAGGGCAGGGCTCAGCTGCTTTTGGAAGCCTGGCTTTCACCTTCTGTCCTTGACATGTCTGTGTAAAGGCTTAATTTGCCAAGCACTTCCTCCAGTGTTATTTCAACCCTCAGTGATTGCCCTAAGAGGTACATCCTGCTATTGCTCACATTACATGGGAAGGGGAAGGGGGGAAAACTGAGGCACAAAGAGGCTGAATCACTTGTTCACATCTGGATTTATGTGATAGCAAATGCTTCACAGGCTGTCCTGGCCCTGCCTCCTTGGCTCTCTGTCCTCTCCACTTGTCCAGGACCTGTGGCTCCAGGGACACAGATGTTAGGCGGCCCAGGCTCTAGGGAGACCACCAGGGTGAGCTCTTTCCTCTGGTGTCCACTGTGCCAACTGTCCTAAACTGCCTGGTCTTTATCCACCTTCCACCGGGAGCCTCCTGCTCTGGTCAACACCCTTTTCCTTGTCCCTCGTCTGTCTTTGCTGACCTCCCAGCATGGCTTGCCCACCTGTTCTCTCTGCTCTCACAAGTTCTTCCCTTTCTTCAAGGCCCAACTCAGACTGCTCTTTCTGCAGGAAGTTTTCCTGTGGAAACTGGTGTTTCCTAGACTTGTGCATTAAAATCACCTGGAAGGCCCTCTGAAGCACAGGTGTGTTGGGGCCAACCCCTAGGGTTTCGGATTCAGTAGTTCTGGGGTAGAGTCTGAAAATGTGTATTTCTATCATGTCTGCAGGTGATGCTGGTGCTGCTGCCTCGGGGACCACACTTCGAGAACCACTGGTTTTAACCAATGGCTTTCAAATTGGGTTTGTTGGATGATTTATCAGGGGCCTTGACAACAGCGTGTGTGGAGGGGGGATCTTTGCTTCAACCCTGCAGAGCGGTTTTACTTCTAAGTATTTACGATTCTTAAGTTCAATATAAGATTTTAATGGAAGAAAAGATTTAGTTAGCAGGGGAAAAAAAGTCTGAAAGTTGCAGCTCTTCGCCAATCCCTATGAAATGTGCTCTTGCCTCTGAGGGGACAGTGTGGCCTCTGTTTTGTACTGTGGTTTCCCTAAGGTTTGGCTCTCCTTCTACTGGTAGTTTGACATGATTTTAGGTGTGACACAGACCTTTTTAACTTTTAGTAGTCATTTTCATAACTATTATAAAAATCTTTATAACTAAATTTTTATTTTAATATTTAGTATTTATTTTACTGAGAAGTGGAAAAAAATCGAACATATCCAACTAGCGTATCTGTGATTCCCCAGATGATCATTCCTTAAGGAGCAGCTATATGCAAAAAGTGAGTAGTTGGCTGGGTGCAGTGGCTCACACCTGTAATCCCAGCACTTTGGGAGGCCGAGGCGGGTGGATCACCTGAGTTCAGGAGCTCGAGAGCAGCCTGGCCAACATAGTGAAATCCCATCTCTACTAAAAATACAAAAATTAGCCAGGCATGGTGGCATGAACCTGTAATTAATCCTAGTTACTAGTGATTAATTACTAGTTACTAGGGATTAATTAACCTGTAATTAATCCTAGTTACTAGGGAGACTGAGGCAGGAGAATTGCTTGAATCTGGGAGACAGAGGTTGCAGTGAGCTGAGATTGCTCCATTGCACTCCAGCCTGGGCAAGAGAACAAGACTCCGTCTCAAAAAAAAAAAAAAAAAAAAAAAAAGTTGCTGTAAGGCAGCATCTGAAGTGAAAGTCCAGCTGCCACACCCATCACACACAAGCCAGGGTGGCTGCTGGAGAGGCTGAAGTTTAGGAAAAGCTGCCCTTCAGGACGGTTTGAAAGTCACCTAAGGGGTGGCCCTGCTTCCTCAGTGCCCTTGAGTTTCTTCGCCTTGAGTTGCATGCTAATTGTGCCCTGTTGTCTTTCTTAAACTAATAAAAGATTAAGATGACATTTTGAAAAGGGCACCTCATTAAGCAGCTTCGTCCCCACTGCAGCGCACACTCCCGCACAGTAGCCAGCTGCCCGTTTATCTTATGGTGATGAGGTGTCACCTTCCCTCTGCGGGCCTGCCTTCCTCTGCCTCTTCCTCTGACACGCCTTTCTCCCTCCCACTCACCACTCGGCGAGGAGGAAGTGTGTGTGTGCGCGCATGTGCATGGTAGGGGCAGGGAGAAGGGACACCCGATTTCTCCTGAATCCCCTTTCTGAGTTGCAGGCCCAGAGGCAAAAGGATGTGGAGGAACACACAGTGGGTCAGGAGGGGGAGAGGCCCTTACCTGTACACTGTGGTTGGAGGGGAACTCAGGCTGTCATAGACCAGCCGCACGTGGCCCTGGTACAGCTCCAGTGCCAAGGGGTCATTGTCTCCTTTGTAGAGAAGGATGCCGTTGTCCTTGTCAGTGGCCACCTGGAGAAAGCAGCCGGGGCGTGTTAGTAAGGGCTTACCTGAGACTGAACCTTCCCTGCCCATCTCACAGAGCCCTCTTCCAGGCAGCAGCTTCTGAATCTGTGCTGCGTCTAAATTCACGTCCATCTTTCCTCCTCCACCTAGTCAGTAAATCCCCAGAAGGTAAGGCCTAGACTTACACCTCAGCAAGTGCTGACTGAGCAAACCAGCTCAACACATTTTTACTGAGTGCCCACTGTGCACCACTATGTTCATATATTTCTGTATGTCAGGAGGCCTGAACTCTAATCTGCCCTCTCCCTCTGGTGCGTAACATGATCCCGCCCAAGTTCAGGCCCTTCTTTGCTTTCTCTGTATGAAGTAGAATAATAAGTTGTTTTTTTTTTTGAGGCGGAATCTTGGCCCAGGCTGGAGTGCAGTGGCACAGTCTTGGCTCACCGCAGCCTCCGCTTCCTGGGTTCAAGCGTTTCTGGTGCTTCAGCCTCCTGAGTAGCTGGGACTACGGGTGTGTATCACCACACCCTGCTAATTTTTGTATTTTTAGTAGAGACAGGATTTAACCATGTTGACCAGGCTGGTCTTGAACTCGCGACCTAAAGTGATTCACCCGCCTTGGCCTCCCAAAGCGCTGGGATTATAGGTGTGAGCCACTGCACCTGGCTAATAAGAGTTATAAAGAAAATGCTAACAATGATAATTAATTCAATGTTTGCTAGGAACCAGGCACTATGCTAAGAGTCATCTGGGGAATTAAAAAAAAATTCCAGTGTCTAGACTTTACCCCAGACCAGCTACACATGAATCTCTTGTGGGTGGGGCCCAGGCAAAGATAATTTTATTATTTATTTATTTGTTTTTTTGAGACAGAGTCCTGCCCTGTTGCCCAGGCTAGAGTGCAGTGGCATGACCTCGGCTTACTGCAGCCTCTGCCTCCCAGATTCAAGTGATTCTCATGCCTCAGCCTCCCAACAGCTGGGATTACAGGCATGCACCACCACGCCCTGCTAATTTTTGTATTTTTAGTAGAGACTGGGTTTCACCATGTTGGCCAGGTTGGTCTCAAACTCCTGACCTCAAGTGATCCACCCGCCTCAGCCTCCCTAAGTGTTGGGATTACAGGCGTGAGCCACCACACCTGGCCAAAGATAATTTAAAAAGTTCTCGAGGTGATTCTAAAGTATTGCCAAGGCTGAAAGTTGCTGGTTTCAGAAGTTGTACTCACAGCCAGCCACCCGGAATGAGATTCTTGGATTAGTGAATGGGCCTCAGACAAGGGGTTTTGTCTGTCTTGAACTGAATCCCAATTCTGCAGCACAGAGTCTGCTGTACAATAGTTGAATGCATATTTTCTGGAGGAATGAGTGAATGAGGCTGGAAGTGGGGGCTGCAGTTTGCAGCAAGAGCTGGTCAGGAGTTATCTATAGAACTCTCTGGATGAATGGGTCCAGGTGTCCTCAAGCTGAGTGTTGTCCCTGATGGTGCTTTACTGCTAAGATGGGGCATTCCAGCAATTTTCTGAACAATCAGAGCTTGTGGGCATGTTGAGGTCCTTCCAAGGGCAGGGCAGGGCGGGACACACCTGCAGGGAGATGTTGGCCTGGGGTCGGACCTTGGCGGAGGCCAGTTCCACGTAGGAGTCCTTGCCCACGAAGTTGACGGTGATGAGCTTCTCGCATCTGGGGCCGGCGAAGCCTGGTGGGCAGCGGCAGGTAGGCTCCTGCTGCACCACGATGCACTGGGCCCCGTTCTGGCACTCGTACTGGTCGCACGGGCTGGTCTGCAGCAGGACCATGGGTGGGGGGTGCTCACAGAAGGGTCCACTGGAAGGCGGGAGAGAATGGGGAGGGAGATGGGAGAATGGCCAAGAGGAGACAATCACAGTTACTCAGGCCAAAGAACCTCGAGCAGAGAGGTAGAGTGAGATGGGAAATGACACTAGTTCTAGGGGCTAGTTCCAGCCCTGCCACTAACCGGGGCAAGACCTTTTCCTTCTCTAAGTCCCATATTTCCCATTTTTAAGAGAGTTGGGGTAGCCATGGTGGCATGAGCCTGTAGTCCCAGTTACAGGGGAGGATCGCTTGAGCACAGGAGTGCGAGTTCAGGCTGCGGAACAGAGCAAGACTCCAGCTCCAAGAAATAAAATCATGGAGTTGGACTAGAGTAGAGGTCCCTAAATTTCAGTGTCATCAGAATTGCCTGGGTGTGATTTCTTAAAAGAGCACATTCCTACCCATGGAAAGATGAATGGATAAACAAAATGTGGCGCATCCATCCAATGGAACATTGTTCAGCAGTAAAAACAAAGGGAATTCTGACATACCCAACATCATGGTTGAATCTTGAGAACATTATATACTAAGTGAAATAAGCCCGACAAAGGACAAATGCTGTATGTGTCCATTTATATAAAGCATCTAGAGTAGCCAAATTCATAGCAACAGAAGTAGAATAGAGGTTACCACTGAGGAACCATCATGTTTGTTCTTCATCCTAGAAAGAAGATTCTGGCCAGTGTGGCCATGTGGCTACCTCCACCTTGCAAGCTGGGCTTCAAGATGGTGGCATCTTCCATTAGATGGAATCCTACCCAAGCATGACATTACATGAGCTGAACCTAAGCTCAGCTTTCACGTGGAGTTGCCACAAGTAGCTCTTCTCCCATCTACAATGTGGGATCACCAATACCTGCTCTATTTCCCTCATGGGGACATGTAAGGACTGCAAAGGTGTCAGGGGAATAAAGGCATCATCCAGAACCAGGGCTACAGCCACCTGGGCCTGAGTATTCATCCTGGCCACCTTAGCCAGTCAGCCCCAGCCCCTGCCACCTGGCTCAGGCTGTCTCCTTCCTGAGGTGCCCTCCTGCCTTACCTGAAGCCCTGGGGGCAGGTGCATGTGTAGCCATTGATTGTGTCCACGCACTGGGCCCCGTGGCGGCACTTGTGGGCCACACAGTCATCATTGTCTGTCTCACAGAGCTTCCCGCTGTAGCCAGGGACACACTCGCACCTGGAACATAGGCAGAGGCAAGGCCGTTCCTCAAGGCAAGGCCAGCTTCCAGGCAGTCACTCTCCAGCCCCCCTCAGCAGGTGGCCTCTCCCCATCTCTTCTATCTATCCAAGTTCCTTTGGGATCTGCAAAGCCTGGCTCCACAGCAGGTTTCCCTAGTGGCCCATGGCCTTTGTTCTATTCATGGTGGGGCGAGTCTTGTGTTCCAGAGCCAGGGTGAGGAACACAGGGTTGGACTCATCCAGCTTTTGGCTTGGATCTGCCACTTCCTACATGAAACTGACGTTCAGTTTGGTCCTTCCTTTGGGTCAGGCACTGTGCTATGCCCCTTTCACTGAGTTCTCATTGAGGCCTCTCAGGACCCTGTAAGGGAGGGTCTACCATACTCCATCGTAAGGAAGAAACCAGAGGGCAGAGAGCACTGTAGGCACTTCCCTGAGGACCCCCACACCCCCATCGAGTGATAATACTTAGTTTACACTTGCGTGTCAGAAACTGTTCTAAATGGGTCAGTCACTCATTACCTCTCTGTGTTTCAGTTTCTTCATCTTTAAATGCAATTGATAAATAACTCCACCTCTTATGGTTTCTTTAAAAATGATATGATATGCTTTGTGTAGTGCACTAAACATTAAGTAAATATTCAACATGACATGTAGAAGATGAATGAAGAGGAATACGATACTATTTGCACTCTGAGATTCAGACCAGGATGAGAAAGGCAAAAATCTCTTCTGCCTTAATAAGTGGCTCATATTACCTGGGCAAGAGGATGGGAACACCTGCTCCACCCCAGGCCCTGCACACCAATCTGGCCCTTCCTAAAAGAGCAGTGCGTCAGCAATTCCATTATCGCCCCTTCTAGGCAAGGTTTAAAACCTGGCCAGAGGAAGCTGCCCCAGCTAAAACCTGGCCTCCTTGAGTGTGGGCCAGAAACATGCATCTCTGGGCTCCTCTGTCTGGGGCAACATTCAACCAAAATCCCAGCATAGAAACACACCTGAAGGCACTGAGGGGCTGAGTCACAGAGGCTTAGGTGCACCCACAGGCACATATAAGCAAACGCTTACTGGCGCTTCTGCCTTCAGCAAAGCCTGTGTACCTTTCTGGGCCCAACAGCTGAATTCTAGTGGGCAGAGTAAAAATAATAGCCACAACCTATCCAAGTCAGAGGAGGAGGCGGCATGGCAGAAGGAGGTGACAAAGGCAGGGAGGTGAGGGTGGGGAGGGAAGCAAGCTCTCTGAACTCTTAGGTTGTCTTATAAGCAGCCCCATGGAAGAATCAGGGCAAAGGAATGGTCCTCCCTCATCCCTCTCCTCTTTAGCAATGGATAGAAGTGGGGTGGAATCCACAAGTGGTAATCCCACTGGCATCATTGTGGTTGGCAGAGCATGATGCAGACTATAGATTCATAGCTAGGTAAGACACGGAGGGGGTGATATGTCCTTGACTGGAACAAGTTCCTGAAACCGAGGACTTACTGGCCTATGCTCAAAAATTGAAATCCGCTAAGATCTGACCAATGCACCTTTACTTGATTGGCAAATTTGAAATACATAACCTATTGCTGCACTAGAAGTACAAACTTACATGTTCAACCAGTCTTTTAAGGAAACACATTGAGAATGCCTTCGAGGGGCATGTGCTCAATACAGCACCATGTATACTTCTGCTACTGTGTTAAACTTGGCCCAGGTAGGCATCTGTGTGTCTCTTGAATTCTAAAAAGTAGTTGCAGAGCAACTTAAGCTATTTGACTTTCTCCAAGGCAATAATAGCTGGCCAATACTTACAGGATAAAATCCAATATTTTAAGCCTGGACTTCAAGGCTACTGGTGAGATCTTTATTAGGAATTAGGGAAGCTATTCTCACTCTCAGACTAAGCAGTGGAGGTCGGGAGGCAAATGTGTTGACCTTCTTCTTCTTTTAAAATGCTACAGCCCTCTCAATACCAGCAAGTCTCAAACTTTAATGAGCATACAGAACACCCAGGGATCTTGTTAAAATGTGTTTTCTGATTCAGGGAGTCTGGGTGGGGCCTGGGAACTAGCATTCCTAACAAACGCCTATGTGATGCTGATGCTGCTGGTTCAAGACCCTCTGGTAGCAAGGACCTATATGATACTTCTCCATCAACTAAAGAGAGGCAGCTAGTGCTATAACCTGCATTCTCTATTGTTCTCAAATGCTTGCCTTTATCTTTCTTCTAGTTAAGTTGTATGCAGTTTAATATGTGTTGGGTCTACTGATTCTGCACAAGGGGGAGTAACCACATGCTGTCCTTGGTTCCAGGACATCTGGAGTCTCTGGATTTAGCTGAGAAATCAGTCAGGCCCAGACTGATTCACAGCCCCACCCCTTTATATGTGTGCGTGGAGGTGGCTTATGCCACCTCAGTGAGCCTCATAAAATATGAATGAGTTTCTACATTCTAAGATTGTTGGATGTTGGATAATATACCTTGCCTGACAAAGAATAAGTTAGCAGTACATGCTAGTCATTGTGATCTTTCTTTTGGCCATTGGTATTTTCAGTATTATGGACAGGTAGTATCTGCCCTTCATTGAGACCTCATTGAGGGAGGGAACGTACAAGGAGAACTCCAAGGATAAACATCTTCACACCTGGGCAAATGTCACCCTGACTGTTTATCTCTTTGGCTAATATCCCTATAGGCTGCCATAGGATATGAGCTGTTTGGTGATGGGAGATGAGGGAGATAAAATGATAAAATGTTGCACTGGAAGAATAATTTTTGATTTAAACACATTTTAATGAAAAACTAACATTATTGAGCTGGGCTGTAGACCTTCTCAAGATAATGACATCACATATAAATACAGTATCTCGAGATTATGAAAGCTAGACTGATTTTGTTCTTTCCTATATTGTCTTAGAACTCAAGGGACTTTGGTTACAATAGAGGTTTCTAGGAATAAGTTCTGGGGATCATAAAAACCTGGCAGTGTTAGCTCTGCAGCACTCCAGCCCCACACCTGCACCCTTGACCACGTCTTTTTTTTTTTTTTTTTTTTTTTTTTGAGACAGAGTCTCGCTCTGTCACCCAGGCTGGAATGCAGTGGTGCAATCTCAGCTCACTGCAATCTCCGCCTCCTGGGTTCAAGCGATTCTCCTGCCTCAGCCTCCTGAGTAGCTGGGACTGCAGGAGTGTGCCACCACACCTGGCTAATTTTTGTATTTTCAGTAGAGACGGGGTTTCACCATGTTGGCCAGGGTGGCCCCTAGACCACTTCTGACCAGTGCTGGTGTAAGCCTGTGTCCTCTGAGCTTGCTGTCCACTCAGCCAAGAGGCAATTTATCTCCTCTCCATGGGCAGATCCCCATTCCCTGCCCCTTCCCGGGCATGCCCAGCCTGCTCTGCTTTGAGTTCATGTTTGCATTTACACGTGTCTTCCCACCCCTTGCCCCTTTATTCTTCCCTGTCCCCTCACAGTATCCCATACTTTGTAAAGATCAGCAGTAAACTAACGTCAAATCCGGGGGGTGGAAGTAGGTGGGGAGGTCCTGTGAGGTATCTCTCACCCTTGTACTCAGGTAACTCGACTGCCTAAAAGTCCCACCTGGCATATCTGAGGGGGCATGGGGCAGATGAGGTAGATAGGAATGGGGTAGACACATGGAAGGGCAGAAGCTTCATTTGGTCTCATTGAGCAAAACCAGAGCCTCTTGGCATTTCCCCTGGTGATGAGATCTAGGCTTGTGATGTGAAAATAGAAAAGGAAGACACGAGAAAAGACATGCTCATGTCTGCCTGTCACCCTTACTTACTCGCTGCTTCTTCCCTCAGTGGGGCCGTCCTTCCTTCTCTCAACCCATCCAAATTCCACCCACCCTCAAGGGTCACCCACATTCTACTCCTAAAGGGGTGGGGCTGCTTCTCTTCTCCAGCAGCCTTTTCCTTCCTCAGAACCCCAGCAACAGAGCCAGAATCGTGGGGCCTAGAACTTCATTCTTTTCTAAATATTTGCTCAGTGTCAAATCATCTTCCCCTAGGTCCATGGCAAGGGCCTTGAGGAGACAAATCAAAACCATCTTCCAATCCCCACTACACTCCATACAATCAAGATCTGTGGACTGATGGGTGGGCTGGCTGGAGCAACAACTAGAACTCCTGCTTCTTGGATTCTAAGATTCTAAGAGCTTACAAGTTCAAGTTTCAGAGATTCTATAATTCTAAATTTCTAAGATTCTGTGATTGGGCTTTCTGAGATCTTGGGGTTCCCTGAAGTCCTAAGTTTTGCTGTTTAGAATCATAGTCACAAACACCCCCAGAGTCTGAGAACTCTCTGCCCTGTGACTGAGAACAGGACAGACTCTGGGTGATGAAAGCTTCTGGACCCATCGAGACCTAGAGCATGAGCTTCTGCCCCGCAGAGGCTGAAGATGCCACTGGTGGGCAGTCTCCATAAAGACTCATCAGCACAGGCATGGAGCTCTGGGCCCAGGGCCCTCATCCCTAGGGGAGGCTCTGTAAGGTCATTTATGGGGTCTGCTAAGGGTACATCCTGGGGTCTCTTCAGTTGCCCCGGACCGCCTTTTCCCAAAACCCTGACTCCTTGGTGCTAGTGGCTTCCCTCCGGTGTTGGATGGAGATTGCTGGGAGTAGAAGGAGGCAGCTGTGTGTAGAAGGCAGCACTGGGGTCGGGAAGAATGTTTTTGTCCACAGAGTTCTGGGATCTCCCTCTCGATGTCAGAAAACCCTCAGTCTCAAGGGTCTCACAATCTTCTCTAGAAGAGGCAGTGGCAGAAGTTTTCATGAAGGAAGGTGAAAGGAAGAGATGAGTACAGGGCCTGGGAGGGATTTCCCAGGAGTGCCATTGGATCCTCAGCCTCAAGAGCTGGATGGCTTTCTGACCTGAGGCAGCTTCTCCATCCACTCTTAGGGCCACTCACGTGCTCCCCTGGCTCCTATTGGCTCTGCTGCTCACCATGGAGACAGCTCCGCCAATGGCCATGCTGCTGGACCACAGTGCTCCTGCCCCCTTCCCCTGCAACAGGTGCATAAGCTGGAAAACTTGCTGTAGACTGGAGGGGCAGCATGCTGCAAAGGCTGCACATGGAGAAGGTGACCAAATACCCTTTAGACTCTGCTTCCCCAGTGGAATTGCTCTACGTCTTTAGCTCTGGAAAGGAGGGATATGCTGAGAGCACTGGGAAGTTGGTAGGAGAGGAGAGGCAAGGAAGAAGGGGCAGGGAAGAGAAAGAGTGGATCTTTCTCTCTCTCTGTCTCTGTCTCTCTCTCTCTCCCTACCTACCTGTCTATCTACAGAGACTTAGAGACACCCACAGAGAGACAGAGGCACGCATAGGGAAACAGACTGAGATAATTAGATCATGGCTGAATCAGAGATACAGAGAAGCATATGAGAGAGAGAGAGAGAGAGAGAGTGTGAGCATGCAGAGAGACCAGAGACTGCCTAAAACCTAGACTGTTAGAGGCAGAGTTTTCATGGACTCTGTGCTGGGGGCACGAAGCCAGGTCTTACCTGAATCCTTTGTCCAGGGGGATGCACTTGGCCTCATGCTGACAGAGGTTCAGCTCAGGCACACAGTGGTCGATCACCTCGTCGCATAGCTCACCTGGCACAGATGGGGGAGATAGCTCAGGCCTCAGGCAGGGTAGGGATACCCTGGCCAGAAGATCAGAGTATTGGAGGCGGGGGGGATATCCTGGCCAGAAGATCAGACTCATCCAGCCCCTGGTCAGGTGGGCATGGACGTCAGGAGTCCTGCGTTCTCACTCATTGTGTATCCTCCTGCACCTCTGCCTTGGTTTCTTTGGCAGTGACTGCGGAAAGATTCCAGGTGTCCTCCTGGACACTGTCCTAGCATCGCCATTTGGCTGTTTTACTTGATCTTTCAGGGGCAGGGGCAGGGGCAGAGGCAGGTGCAGCTGAGAGCACAGGATGCCTGGCCCTGACTTTGGGCCATGCTTATTCATTTGTTTTTTCATTCCACACTTATTTACTGAGTACCTCCTGTGTGGCAGGCACTGTGCCAGGCACTGGGGACACAACAGTGACCAGGTCCTGTCCTACCCACAGCCTATTTGGGAAGATCTACAAATAAGCAGGCAATTACAACACAGACTTGTAGGTGTGACCAGAAGGGCAAACTCTGTGGAAGCACAAGGGGGATCCATAACCTCCCCCAGGAGGTCAGAGGAGGCTTCAGAGACATAGACAAGGCTTAGCAGCCCAGTTCACCTGTTATAGATAAGTAAGCCCCTTGGATTTTTCAGGGAAGGAAGTATGAAAGGAATTTGAAGTTCTGGTCTCTAGACACATTGCCTTTGAAGTCTGCAGTACTACAAAATACCTAACAGGCCATAAATACCCAGGGATGGCCCTTGCAGATAAGCCCTGAAAAGCTTACACCACCTGAAAATGTGTTTTAGGAATGTGGGGGAGGGTGGTAAGGCAGCACAGCAGCTCCCAAGCAACACCAGCTTTTAAGATACGAGTTTTGGGTTTCCTCAAATTCCACTTGGTCAAGCCAAATGGAGAGTGATCTAAGAGAGGGAAAGGTCTAACCATGAACGTTCTCTCCAGGAGTGGGGTGGGAGCAGGGTGGGGAAAGCTGCCTTAGCTCCTGCTCCCAGGGTATAGGCAGGTAGGTCCAGAGGGCTGGCTGCAGGGTAATGAATAACAGATAGTCCCTAAGTCTGTTCTTTGCTGTGGTGGGGACAGGCTGACCCCAACCATGTCCTGGGAGGGAGCACTGAACCCCTCCCTCTCCAAATTTTGCCTTCAGCCTCTCAAGACCACAGAAGGCACTATGTTCCTGATAAGCCTCCTCTTTCTTGTCATCTGGAGAGACCCAGAGAAGCAGACAAGTGTCTGTGTGGGACTTGCACATTTTCTGGGACAGAGCAAACCACAAAGCCTCATTCTGTACCTGAGTTTCCCAGGAATGAATTCTGGTTGACACTTCCTAGCTGCTTGACCTTGACGTTGGCAGTTGTGGAGATTAAATGAGATTATACAAGCACTCACTCTCAGGACCAAAGTGCAAGGACCAAATCAGCAGTGCACCCTGGTCAACGGCAGACACCAGGTAGGCATCAACTGCGGCAGGAAACCACTTCATCAATGCCTCCTCAGTACCTTCCTGCTGCCCATCTGCCTACTCTAAATTCAGTTCAAGCCCCTCCCCTGCCACAAAGCCTTTGTTAGAGCCCCACTGCCCTCTCCATTTTCACTACTGGGATTTCTGTCATCTCTTTTCTGGCACCAAGCTGATTCTTCTTGACCAATGACTCAACTCTATACAGTGATTCTTTTCATGGACCAGAAGCCCTTGTGGGCTGAGGGCATACCTTAGATTTCTTGGTCTCTCTAAGTGGCTAATTTAGTAGTCTGTATACAGTAGGTGCACAGTAAGTGTTGCCTGTTGCTAATGCAACTCTTGGCTACAATTCCGCTCTCAGAAGATGAAAGATGGAAGGGGAGGTAACCCCTCAGCAGTCAGGCAGTCTCTCTCTCTCTTTCTCTCTCTTTCTTTCTTTCTTTCTTTTTGTTCTGTCTCCCAGGCAGGAGTGCAGTCGCAGGATCTCAGCTCACTGCAACCTCTACCTCCTGGGTTCAAGTGATTCTCCTGCCTCAGCTTCCTGAGTAGCTACGATTACAGGTCCCCACCACCATGCCCGGCTAATTTTTGTATTTTTAGTAGAGCTGGGGTTTTGCCATGTTGGCCAGGCTGGTCTCGAACTCCTGATCTCAGGTGATCTGCTTTCCTTGGCCTCCCAAAGTGCTAGGATTACAGGCATGAGCCACCGCATCCGCCCCCACAGCAGATTTCCATGCACTTTCTCCCAGCACAGAAGCTTGTCTGGGGTCCTAGGAAGCCCAGGATTATTAGAGCAAGTGGTTTTCTCAGTTGGTGGTGGTACGTTCCTGCAGTTTCAAGAGTGTACTTGGGGATACTGTCTATGGGCTGGAGGCTTGATAAAGATATGGGCTATGAGGGACAATGGGAGCCACTTGCTTCCTTCTCTGCCATCTTCAGGGATGCTTCTATTCATCTTCCACAGCTTCCCACCACCCACTTCACTCCTGCCATAAAAGCCTGGTTCCAGTAGTCCAGGACACGGGAGTCCCTGAGCTTCCCCCTCCTCATTTTCTTCTTGCCTTAGGCTGGTATTTCCTAAAAGCGCTTCTTGCAACACAGGATCTCTGGGCTGGGAATAGTGTTCAAGGATGGGGAAAGGGGGAAGCTCTGAGATCAAATAAGTTTGGGAACTTCTGGGTTAAACAAACTTTAACAGCTTTCTTTAAAGCAGGAATTTTCGGAACCTCTAATATGCTAATTTGTATCATGGTACACCAAGAAGAAGGTTATTATTATATGCAGTGCTTCCCAAACTTCTTGTCTCATGGGGATTTTTCCTCAAATTCATGGAATTCCAGTCTGGGATATGCTACTTTTGGCTGATCTCATAACAAAGCGGCCTGTGTTTGCACCAAAATTGGTAGCATTTTGCTTCACAATCTAATGATATATTTAACTGTCCTTTTTAGGGGCTATTAATGTAGGAAAATAAAGGTATTGTGTTTGGGGGGTGAGTGGGTGGAATGATCTTCCTGAGGAATGATCTCTTGTGGGAGCCTTCCTGGATTCTCCGGCTGGGTTAGGTTCCTTCTGTGTGATCCCAAACCCCCAGGGCTTATAGATGTTATGTTCTCTTTCTAATGAATCCACGCCTCTGTCCACCTGACTATAAACTTCTTATGAGAAGGAACTCTGTCTTGGTCATTTTTGTATCCCTAGCTCCTAGCTGAGTGTCTGGAAAATGTGGATTTCAAGAGACAGTTGACTAGACCTGAAGGAAGCATAAACACAATGCAAGTGCCTCTCTGCCAGCCTCAAACACCACTAGGTCTACAGGAGCCCTAAAGGAGGTAATGGCCAGCAATGAGATGAACAGCAGCTAAAGAGCCTGGGACTCTGTTTCAAGTGGGAAGGAGTAGTGATTTGCTGGTGGCTGGTGGTGGAGGAGATGGAGAAGCAAACAGGCCTTTGGGGAGCCCCTCTTGGCATAACATGGTCTTGGGGTCCTAGTCTCTGTCCTTAGGGAGAGAGGAGAGACCCTGGAAGAAGTTAAGAAAATGGTATTCTAGCGACACCCCTCCACCCCGCCATACACACAGTCATGAGATCCTTACCTGTGTAGTTAGGCGGGCAGACACACACGTAGTTGTTGATCCCGTCCACGCAGGTGGCATTGTTTTCACAGTCGTTGTCCTCACAGTCATCTGGGTTGATCTCACACCGCTGCCCCTCAAAGCCCAGTGGGCAGGAGCAGCTTTGGGATGTGAGGGGTGGGGAGCAGGGGAGTCAGGGGTCAGGGAGAGAGGTGAGTTGGGGTGGCAGAGAGGAAGACAGGGGTGGGAAATACAATTAGTTTTTCCTCCAGATGGAGATCTGAGAAAGCACTTTGGACACATGAGACCTTGGGGTCCTAAGCAGGAAGACCCTTAGGAGCCTAAAAGGTCATTTCATCCAACCCCATCTCCAGGCAATGTTCTATCTCCCCTGGCCCATGCTGGCTGCCTCGCTCTGGGGCTAATGTCCACCAACAAGGCCGGTGTCATTATTCCCCCAGCTGGAAGTGGTTTCCTGGATATGGCTTAAATTCCTCCAGCTGTCCTCCAAACCGCCCTCCCTTCGGCTCTTCTGAGGCACAATCTCTTTTGCAGATAAAGAGAGACAGCATAGTAAACATCCTCATTTAAATGATTTTTTTTACTCGAAGGCAGCCCTTCTATCTCAGTGTGAGGGGGTGGGCAGAATATAGTGGTCAAGGTCCCAGACTCTGCACCCAGTTTCCTGGGAATGAATTCCTGTTGATACATTCTAGCTGCTTGACCTTGACCTGGGTGGTTGTGAAGATTGAATGAGATTATACAAGCAAAATGTTTAAAAGGGTACATAGCACATAGAAAATGCTCAGAACAAGCTTTAGTTCTACACAAAACCACCCTACTTCCTTAACTGTTCTTCAGGGATGCAATTTCTCCCCATCATGTATTCTTGCTACTTCTGAGCCCCTCCAGCTTCTGGGGCATGAAGGCTAGAGTGGGAGGATCCCTCTCCTGCCAAGAGTGAGGCCTTCGGGTCAACTTGGCTTCAAACACTGTGGGGCGGCAAGATGCATTTCCTTCACTTGTCTCTAGAGTGTTAAATCTCTTGGATAAAAACCTCAACTGCCTGCATCTCTGCCTGATCTTGGTCATATCCCCAGGACTGGGCATGCTAGATCAGTTAGAACAGATAAAAAGGCCGTGCGGAAGGGATGGGAGTTGGGGGTGGAGTGAGCATCTATCTGATTAAATAAATGCTGCAATGAATCTCGATCTTTCTTTGGCCTAACCCGTTTGTCAGGGATTCTCACTCCATCCATGAGTGTGCGCTTCAGCTTCAGATCTGGAATTTCAGGTTTCAGAGATTGCTCTGACTTGGGATTTAGCTAAAAAAGTAAACTACACTCAGCTAACAGGCAGTGAATTTCAGTGGTCCTAGAATCCTACTTAATTGGTCTCCTTTCTACAACTGAAAACCATATCACATTTTCTACAAAAGGCCAGGGGCCTCTCAGGTCTCAGCTCTTGAGGTACAGCAAAATGACTCATTCCTTTTTCCTGTTAGGGACTCTGGGCACTCATGAAAAAGACTACTTCTTCAGAGCCAGACAGAGGGTAGGTTTCTGAAAGTCCTAAACCATGGTGTTGCCCATTTGTTTTTCTAAAGACCAGTTACTTTGGCTCCCCCAGAGCCTTAGGGCTACCTGGCAGTGAGATATGGTGGCTGGTCAAGGAAAGAGAGGTTGCTAAAGGAGTGACAGGGTGGAAGGAGGCTGATGTCTCCCTGTCTTCATTGGAAACCTTGGAGAGCTGTCGAGGAGACTCCAGGAGCCATGAGTTGTTTGTGGGGATGAGAGCAGATCTCATCTCCTGTATTGGTCTTCTGTGTGGCCTGCTCTGCCAACCTTTGCTGTTTTTGTGAGCAGGCAATGCAGCAAGATTAGAGAAGCATGTGTATGAGGAGGCTGGTGATGCTGATGACTAAGACGTGTTATGGGTTGAATTGTGTTCCCCCAAAAAAGATATGTTGAAGTCCTAACCCCGACTACATCAGAACGTGATTTTATTTGGAAATAGGATCTTTGCAGATGTAATTAGTTAAGTTGAGGTCCTACTAAAAGAGTGTGGACCCCTAATCCAATGTAACAGATGTCTCTAAAAGAAGATGGCCATGGGAAGGCAGAGAGAGAGAGAGCACTGGTGACTATGCAGGCAGAGAGAGGGGTGCTGCAGCCACAAGCCAAGGAATGCCAAAGATTGCCAGGAACACCAGAAGCCAGGGAGGGACAAGCAAGGACCTTCCCCTAGAGGCTCAGAGGGAGCATGGCCCTGCTGACACCTTGATTTGGAACTGCTATCCTTCAGAACTGTGAGAGAGTAAATTTCTGGTGATTACAGCCACCCAGTCTGTGGTTATTATGGCAGCCCTAAGGAATTACTCTAGAATGGAAGAGGGGAGCAAACGGGAGCTTCCTGACAAGCACCACTCCCCTTCACCCACCAGGTGCTGGCCCGATGCAGAAGAGTTTCTCTACTCCTTGAGGACTGCATGCGAGTTCTCCCATCCCTAGTAACTGCCTCATTGCCTTAACCTTCCACCCCATTTCCCTGATCCTGTAGATCTGGGCCCTTTTCCTTTTACATTAAGTTCTAAAAATATTTTCAGTTCATCTGAAACTCTTCAACAACTTAAGATGGAAATGAGATATTTCTGCTCAACCGAACCTCCAGCTGAGATGGGAGAAACACAGTTGCCTGCAGTGGGGAGCTCTTCCCTCATCTGACCCCCCCATCCCTTGCCTGGGTGGGGCAGCCCAGGCTGTGTGCCCTGGAGGGGTGTTTCCTGGCTGGGGCCCCGTGGCCACCTCCATATTTCCCTGCAGTTTCTTCTCACCCCTGCTCTATGTGAGCCAGCAGGAGGGGGTGGTTTGGCTGACTCCAGGCAGGAAAAGGAACTCTGCCTTGAATTTCACTTTTCAGGAGGCAGAGTTTGATGGAGCTGGCTTGGCAGGTGGACACGTGGGTGGGCGGGTTCCCTGGGGAAGAGAACCGCGAGCCTGGAATTTGATTTCTTCCCCACACCACACGGCAGCACTGGCCAGAGTGCTTTTGATATTTAATTGGTTGCAACTTGAGCTCTAAGACACCCACACATGGCTTGGCATGGGGTGCCCCTGCCTTTATTACCAAGGGGCTGCCGCCTCCCAACTGGCTCACCAGGGATGCCAAAGGAGCCTGTTCCCAACAGTCTGCTTTGGTCAGGGCCACAGGCCAGCGAAACTGGGCATCTGAAAGCTGCTGGGGAAGGTGGGAAGCAGGAAGGGGGTCCTGAGGTTTGGGTGGAAGCCAATCCCATTCCTAGGACAGGGAGGAGAAAAACCTAAGTGACTTCTATTCCCTTTTCTTCTTGAAATGTTAATGTCAGGAAGGAAAGAGGGCTGGAGGTGGGCTTGGAAGATCCAGGAATGAGCATCAGGAGATATGACCCAGAGCAAGTCCATTTCTGTGCCTCAGCTTCCCCATCTGTTCAATGAGGATAATACCTACCTACTGGATAGGGTTTGTAGGGATTTAAATGAGAAAATACTTGACTAGTTGGTACCTGGCATAGTGAGCATATAATCAATGCCACTTATTTTATAACTCAGAAAAGCATGGTGGAAGTGCCCGACTGGCAGTCTTTAAGCCTTCACCCAATCCTTCTCTGACTTTAGCCAGCAGCAGACACCTCCCTTGGAGGAAGCACGAGGTTTGGACCTGGTTTCAAATCCCTGTGCCAATGCTTAATGTAACTCTAGGCAGAGGATTTGTCCCGCTGATGCTTGAACTTCCTTATCTGCACAGTGGGGATAAATTGTACTTCCCTTACAGGGTGCAAAGAGCCTTGAGATCATTCTCATACAGGGCCAGCACAGCACGGGCACTGGGCATCCCCTCGCTGGTCGTACCTCTGCTTCTTTAGCCTGCCCAGGGAGCCCTCCAAGGTGAGTGATATGGTTTGGCTGCGTCCCCACCCAAATCTCACCTTGAATTATAATAATCCCCAAGTGTCAAGGGTGGGGCCAGGTGGAGATAATTGAATCACAGGGGCAGTTTCTCCCATACTGTTCTCATGGTAGTGAATAAATCTCACCAGAGCTGATGGTTTTATAAATGGGAGTTCCCCTGCACAAGCTCTCTTTTGCCTCTTGCCATTTAAGATGTTTGCTTTTCCTTTGCTTTCTGCCATGATTGTGAGGCTTTCCAGCCATGCTGAACTGTGAGTCCATTAAACTTCTTTCCTTTATAAATTACCCAGTCTTGGGTATGTCTTTATTAGCAGTGTGAGAGCAAACTAATACAGTGAGGGAGGCCAGGGGTGAGCTGTTACCTGAACCCATCCTTGTGGCTGTCACTCAGGTGGCAGGTGCCTCCATGATGACAGGGGTTCCGGATGCAGGTGTTGATGGGCACAGTGCAGTCCTTGCCCTGAGGAGCAAAAGAGGGAGAAGCACCTGGTTAGGGGGCCTTCCGGGGCTGCCATGGCCCAGGGGACTCCAGGGGTTCCAGCATTCTCTGGGATGAGGCTGGGGAGATGACAACAAGGAGCCCCTAGGAAAGGCCTGTTATGTGACTTGGAGCCCACCCATGGGAGCCCTAACCCCTAGTCACTGCACAGTAAGAAGGGGAAGAGTGATGAGAAGCCAGGAGTTCAGGTTCTAGCCTCACTACTTCGCAGAATTTGCACCCTTCTCCATCCCAAACTGCAGGGCAAGAGCCCAGGCTATGGATTCAGGCAAAGCTGAATTCACATACAGCTGGTTTCACATTCCAGCTCCATCCCATCTGGGTTGGCTGATCGTGACCTCACAAAAGCCTCTTGACCTCTCCAAGTCCACCTCATAGGGTTGCTATGAGAATTAAGCTTGAGCTTTCATGTAAGGAAAAGATTACATGTGCATAATCCACCTAGCGCATAGTAGGCATTCTGTAAATGCTAGAAGATAACATTACCATGAGCCTCACTGCACCTTAAATATAACCCACAACTTGAGTAGGGAAGACTAAGGCCGAAGTGTGGCCAACAGACCTTGTCTCCTACAAAGTGACGACCCCCAGAGAACCATCCTTGATTGATCTGGAGTGGGGTCCAGGCTTTGGTATTCTAAAGTTCTGAAGGTAAGCCTAAGGTTAGGCCAGGTGGGGAACCTTTGCGATAGAGAGCTCAGGGTGATGTGGAATTCTTTGGAGCAGGCCCCTCTGAAGGGGACATGTGAGCTGAGGAGCCAACTGTGTGGAAGGTGGGGAGAGGAGCGTGCCAGGCAGCAGGAGCAGCAAGGGCAGCGGCCCTGAGGAAGGCAGCCCCAAGGTGGAGACTGAGCTCCATGAGACCCACTGTCCCAGGGAGCAGCCCAACTCTTCTTGGCCTTCTGGCTCCTGCTTCTCCTTTGGGACTGACAGACCAGTCTCACCCAAGTCTTGGCATGCAGTCCCTTATAGGACCTGGTAGCGTGGGGCCTGGGGAGGCGACTGCTGCATCCTTTCTGGGCCCTGGGCTCAGTGGCTTGGCACAGACCTGGTGGAGGTGATCATGGGAGCCCGCCCACTGCCACACCACCTGCTCATCATCTGCCTGAGAAAATCCTCTTCCCTCTTCTGCTGTTGCCGGTGATGTGATGGAATGGAACTGGGGCCTCCTGGCTGCGACGTTGCAGCCAACTGGGCCGAAGGCCTTGGGCCCAGGACAGCCTCTGCTGTGGACCCTCTCAAACACCAGAGCCTCAGGTCCATCTCCAGCAGCTGGAAGGCATGGGCCATGTCTGTCTGGTTCACTTCATGCCCTGTCCCAGCTAAGGGGCCAGTCAGAGGTTTCGTGGAGGAGGACAGGGAGAGTGCAGTTTAGGCTGGTATCTGGTTTTATCCTAAACCATAACAGCACAGGGCCCCTTTCTGAAAGTTGGTGTGGAATGGAGACTGTAATACTAATTCTCACCCACATTGCTGAGCACATTTTCCATTCCAGGCCTCATGCTAAGTGTTTTATATTCATGATCGCATATCATGTTCACAACAACCCTATGAGATTGGTGTGATTGTTATTACACTATTTTTACAGACAGGAAAGACAGACTTAGAAAGTGAGGTAATATGGTCAAGATCGCACAGCAGTAAGTGAAACAGGGAACAAGCAGCTGAACCCAGGCATCCAGCCCAAAGTTAGTACTGGGAGCCTCTATGCAGGACCACTTAGCTGGCCCCTCTCAAAACACGCGTTCTAAGGGCACGCAGATGGGAGTACACATTCTAAGTTGGCTGCTGTGTTCCTTAAGGAAATGACTGGTTCTCTCTGAGCCTTGTTTTTACCACTTATGAAATGGAAATAATACGACCTACCCTATGGGGAATTAGTTAATGGTTATATATGTAAGACACCTAGCATGTAATGGCAGCTCCATAAATAATAGCAATGTTGATGATGATGATGATGATGATGATGATGATGATGATGCTTGGGGTCTGAGGCAGGGCTGAATGTGAGTGACTAAAATACTTTTTCAGGTCTTTGGTTGGTGCCAAGTAGTTCCAGAGGTGCATATATGGGAGTGGTGGTGGCCAACACATAGACTGTGAAGGGCAGGACAAAGAACCTTGAGAAGGTCAAGGCAAGACCTCTCTAGCCCCTGCCTGGGTTAGCCCCTGCTCTGGGGAACTGGCAAGTACTAGTGACTCCAGGTCAAACCCTTCCAATGATGGCAGTGGTGGTGGAGGTGGTGGCAACTCCTGCAGCCCTTTGCGCCAAGCACAGAAATCCAGGAGGCAGAGCCTAGTGCTTGATGACATGGTAACTGGGCCTGGAAGTGGGGATTTCTGTCACTTACCTCTCCTTGAAAAATAATCACTATTGCCAATGCCTGGTTAATTAGCCTGATTCAATTCTCTTCAGCCTCATTTTGCTCAAATCTACCAGATTTGTGATGCTCCTTGGTCCTCCACCACACTTTCTACTCCTTATCCCATTTTGTGTGCGTGTGTGTGTGTGTGTGTGTGTGTGTGTGTGTGTGTAGGACATGGCCAGGAATCATGACTGGCTTCCTTTAAAACAGGTATCCCCAACCCCTGGGACATGGACTGGTACCGGTCTCCATTAGGAACCAGGCTGCACAGCAGGAGGTGAGCAGATGGGGCAGGAGGATTACCATCTGAGCTCCGCCTCCTTTCAGGTCAGCGGTGGCATTAGATTCTCATAGGAGCACAAACCCTACTGTGAACTGTGCATGCGAGGGATCTAGGTTGCTCGCTCCTTATGAGAATCTAACTAATGCCTGATGATCTGAGGTGGTACAGTTTCATCCTGAGACCATGCCCACCACCCAAGTTCCGTGGAAAAATTGTCTTCCATGAAACTGGTCCCTGGTGCCAAAAAGGTGGGAATCACTGCTTTAAAAGACACTGGGGGCTAGGCGCGGTGCCTCACACCTATAATCCCAGCACTTTGGGAGGCCAGGGTGGGCGGATCACAAGGTCAAGAGATCGGGAACATCCTGGCCAACATGGTGAAACCCTGTATCTACTAAAAATACAAAAATTAGCTGGGCGTGGTGGTGGGCATCCCAGCTACTCAGGAGTCTGAGGCAGGATAATTGCTTGAACCCAGGAAGCAGAGGTTGCAGTGAGCCGAGATCACGCCACTGCACTCCAGCCTGGCAACAGAGTGAGACTCTGTCTCAAAAAAAAAAAAAAAAAAAAAGACACTGGGAACAGCTACCCTCATTGGAAACCTCTTTCTGAGATCAGACGAGGAGTGCTGCTAAGTCCTTACTTCTCAAAGCGTGCTCCTTGGACTAGTGGCACTGGCATGTCCTGGGAGCTGATAAAAAAAAATGCACACTCTCAGGCCTGACCTCAGATCTAATGAACTAGAACTTGCATTTTAATAAGCTCTCCGGTGATTCTTATGCACACAAAAGTTTGAGAAGCACTGTTCTGAGACATTGGACATATGTGCCTGAAACTAATGGCTGAAAAAGAATCAGCCAACAGATATATTTTTTCCCCAAATCTTAACATAGTGGCAAAATACTGACCCTTTGTGAAGTATCTACTGAATCCTGGCACTGAGGTAGGCAAAGTACACACATAGCCCCTTTTCATTCTTCCAACAGTGCTGCACATGAGTATGAGTATTCTCAGTTACAGGTGGGGAAAGTGAGGCTTAGGGAGAATCTGACTTGGGAGTCGTTGTGAGTGTAGAGACTTTGTTGCAAGAGATAGCTGAGTTCTGGTTGTAGCTCATGCACTTCCTAAGTGTGAGAGCTTGGGTAAATTATTTCATCTTTATGAACCTTAGTTGTTTCATCTATTAAAAGAGGATAATAAAACTTATTTCACAGGGTGATTAAGAGTACTACAAGAGATAATGTGTTTAAACTGCTTCACAAAGGCCTGGCATTATAGTAGATTAAGAGTAGCTGCTACCAAATGTTACACAGTGATTCCTGTGCTTTTTTATAATATTGTGGCTTCCCAAGGTCACTCAGCTAGTCGATGGGAAAATGGAGATACCTGCAAAGAGGTAAATGCCTGAACTTTGAGCTTGGTTTTGTGGGTATCTGGGGATTTCTGTTAGCCACTCATGCAGAACTACCATCTCAGTCGCTCTGTTTGGGTGGGCTCTAACCCTGTCAAGAAGGAAAGCAGGGACATAGCACAGAGAATTTGATGCAACCCTCAGTGAAAAGATCCCTTGGGTTCAACCTGCTCCATTTTACAGCTGAGGAAACTGAGGTGAGGAGAAAAGCGAGTTCTGTCCAAGGTCATGCATCACACAGGCACAGGCTCCAGAGGGTCCTGCTTGGTGTTCTTCCCATGGCTACACTCTACTTGTCTCTAACCTGGAAATTCAGACAGGTCCTAAATAGTCAGGGATCCTCCACCTTAGCCCCTGCAATCACTGCACTTGCCAACAGGCAGTGAGTGCAGTGGCCAGGAGCACAGCTTCTAGAGTCAGTTGGTTCTGAGCTTTGAATCCCAACTCCCTTACCTACCATGCTCAATTTCTTCAACTGTAAAATGAGGGTCATTTTAGGAACTGTATTCTAGGGCTCTGATGAGGAGTATGCAAGATAATACATGTACCTTATTTAGTCTACTGTCAGTACATAGTAGATACTCAATAAATGCTGGCTCTTATGTTACTGTTATCATAGTTATCATCATCATCACCATCTATACCATTAGCACCATCGCCATCATCAACACCATCACCATTGTCACCTTTGTCATCATCACTGATACCATCACCATCATCATCTTCACCATCACCATCAACATCATGCACCCTAGACCTGCCTGGGCTCAACATTTTCCTCAAGATCAAAATCTCTGTTCACATTCTTCTAAAATTGACATGATGTTCAGAATCTTGAGAACAAAGTTCAAACAAGTGGCTTTATCCTGCAGTAGCTCTGAAGATACTCTCTTTGCTCTGACACTGACGGTCAGGTCATGCTTCATAGTACAGTCAAGTGTAGTTGGAAGAAGCCTGGACTTCAAACCCGGCTCTACTACTTTCAGACTCAAGCCAGTTTTAAAGAGAAGGAAGCAAGAATCAGAATGTGAAACAGTTTACCTTATCTCTAGAATAAGGATGATACTACCCATCTCATAAGCTGATTATAAAAATCAGAGAAGAAAATAAATGCATAAGCTCCAGATGAGTGCCTGGCCTTTACTGATGATTCAAAAGAGAACTATACTATGTATGGAATTGAGAATTTTACAAATGCAGTCACAGTTCTAGGAGAATGACTGAAGTTTCTTGGCAGTTCACAGTGCCATAGACTGATAATCCTGGATCAAACCAGCAACATACCACCTGTTACTGATGGCCTATTCCACACCCAGGTATGAGGGACTGCCATGCAAGGGTAAAGGTAAAAGGCAGCAGTATGCCAGCTTATTGAGTGCTCACTGAATGCCAGGTATCATCCTAGTGTATTGGGTACATTACTGTACATTTGATTCTTACGGCAAACCTATGAGACAGGTCCTAGTTTGCAGCTGGGAGGACAGATGAAATTACTAGCAATGGCCACACAGCTAGTAAATGACAAAGCTGGAATCCACACCTGCTTCTCTGTGTAATTGCACAGTCTGAGTTTTCTCTGCTGAATCCATACAAGGGAGTTTGAGAGGATCCACACATCCTGAGTATGTCTGCTGTTAATCTCTATTCTCCTCTCCTATTAATATTTTTTTTTGTGTATGTGGGTGCCCTGTAACTGAATTTATAACATTCTCAATTCCATACATAGTATAGTTCTCTTTTGAATCATCAGTAAAGGCCAGGCACTCATCTGGACCTTATGCATTTATTCTCTTCTCTGATTTTTATAATCAGCTTATGAAATGAGGGTGTATGGGTCTGGGACTCAGTGGTAAGTTTAAGACTTTGGAGGTGGCTAGCTTCAAAGGGAATCCTTTGGCTCTCTTGTCCCAAGCCCATAGGTGGCACTCTGACACTATCTGCTAGAAGCACAGCCATAGTCTAGAAATACATCAAGGAGTCCCGTTCCCTTAGAGGCGAGGCTGCCTCTAAGCCTGTCACTACGCACACACAGTCCCACTGGAGACAGAGACCTGGGGATGCCAGCTCACTCTCACTCCACCTGCATCAGATGTGTGCATTAGACAGGCTGCAGGGCTGTCCTGAAACTCTGGGCTTGCCCAGTGCCTTTGGATGGGTGCCCTGGGAAGGCTGGAAGCTGGGCAGGCCCTGCAGAAGAGGATGGAGCCACAGCTTTGCTGATTCCAGTGAAGCCCAAGGAAGGGCTCAGCTATCCAGGAAACCCTCCAGGGGAAAAGGATTGGGTTCTGGAATCACATAGCCCAGGGTCTTAATCACAGCTCTACTGCTTACAAGCTTTGG
Source organism: Pongo pygmaeus (assembly GCF_028885625.2). Taxonomy (NCBI): domain Eukaryota; kingdom Metazoa; phylum Chordata; class Mammalia; order Primates; family Hominidae; genus Pongo; species Pongo pygmaeus. The sequence goes on from NC_072377.2 coordinate 173,716,612, forward strand.
ACATTGAGTTGAACTCTTGACAGTCTGAGGCCCAGCCTCCACATCCGTAAAAAGGGAATAATGAGGCCTTCTTAGGTTTGCTGGGGGTGTTTGAACAGGTGAGTAAAATGCCAAGCACAGTACTTGGCATAATCTGTACTCTGTAGGTGCTGGTGAGAGGCACATGGTCAATATCCACAGGGGTCAGCAGGGGGGATGACACTGTGCTCTGGGTGAAAGAAGGAAAGACTGTCTTGGAGGTAGTCTGGATTTCTGGGGAGGACAGAGGGGAGAACTGGGATCTCATCCTCTTGCTGGCTGACCTTATCCGGTGAACCTTTTGGGTGAGTTTGCAGCCCCTAGGCCTTTCAATCCCCCATCCCTATATTTACATCAAGCTGGAACTGGCACTTTCAAGGCTGGTTGCTCTGAGGGTGGGGTTTGGCAGGGGCATGGTGGGGTGGAGGTTCTGGAAATCCCTTTAGAAGGGAAGTTGGGAGAATGGGTTCAAGGGATGCCTCTACTTGGAAACACTTTCTCTCTGAGACTGAATTTCCCCATGTTTCACAAAGAAAATACAAACGTTACAGTTCCTGTTTCTCTCTGGACATCCTTGTCAAGACCATATGGGGTCCTCTCTGACTGGCAGCTCCCGCCAGTTCAGAGAACAGTGTTACTGGCAAATGCTGCTTTGGGGTGGTGACCTGTGCGATGGACTCATCCAGGCTGTCCCTTGGAGAAGGGAGGGTACGCAGGGCGCGGTGCCCCTCTCTGGGGCCAGGTCTGAAGGAGGAGCCTGAGGCATGAACATGGGGGACAGGGCCTCCAGCATACCTTGTAGCTGTAGGGGCAGGCACAGCGGTACAGCTCCACAGGGTCCTGGGTGCATGTCCCATTATTCTTGCATGGGCTGGAGAGGCAGGCATTGCATTTGGCCACAATGTTGATGTCCACTGGCCCTGGGCAGCAAAACCAGAGTACTGATGGCAGGTCCTGAGTGCGCTCACTGCCATACCTCCCTTCCCCTCTGCTCTGGGCCCTCCCTCAGCCAGCGCCAGCCCCTCCCCAACTCCATGCCCAGATGGCAGCTGGCTCTCCTCAGCCAGCACATCCAGTCCAGCTAGAGTCCCATTAATTCAGCCACTGTCCAGTGAGGAAAAATCACAGTGGGACATCATTCAGAAACACTTCTGCAGTCAAATCAATTACTGTAATTAGCCTGATCCGATTTTGGTGCTAATCTGCAAACAATGCACCATAATTAGAAACCCCCTGTGTATCTTTTCATATTCCAGGAAGCTCTGGGCCCAGGCTCCATTCAGACCTCCCATTTTTCTACCCACAAACACCCCTCCCCATGGAATAGTCTGTGCCAGGCTAAGCAGGGCACAGTGCTTGGGCCAAAGGCACACAGAGGAAGTCCCCCCTGGAAAACCTTGAAAGAAAGAAATAGATGGCCCCAGAGGACACAGCGATGATGCTGACAATGGACGGAAAACTGCTCAGGTACATGTTACATCTATGACCGTTTCAGCCATGTGCTTGCTTTAGCTGCAAGCACTGGAGGGAGGTCAGGGTCCTTCCCAGAGCTTTGCAAAGGGGGCTGTGTCCTGCTGCTGCAGCCAGCTTTGACAATGAGCCCTGGATAAACAGGCCACACTTAGTGTCAGGACTATAAATGACCTTGGGGTTAACAGTCATCAACTTAGAGATGGGCTGAGATGAACTTCAGTGAGTGACCGTTTGTGGATGAGTAAACAGAGTGGCCTGATTGAGAGCTGGTACCAGGGGGCTCAACCCGACTTCACATTAGAATAGGAAGACTGTCTTGGTTTGCTTGCGGCTGAGGGGGTTTGCAGGACACAGAGCTTTCAGTGCTAAAACCAAGAATGGCCCAGACAAAACCCAGATGACCAGATGACTTAGCTGCCTTACACTACCAGCTACAGTGTTTTTTGCTTTTTGTTTTTTTTTTTTGAGATGGAGTCTCACTCTGTTGCCCAGGCTGGAGTGTGGTGGTGCAATTTCGGCTCACAGCAACCTCCACCTCCTGGATTCAAGCAGTTCTGCCTCAGCCTCCCAAGTAGCTGGGATTACAAGCATGTGCCACCACACCTGGCTAATTTTTGTATTTTTAGTAGAGATGGGGTTTCCCCTTGTTGGGCAGACTGGTCTTGAACTCCTGACCTCAAGTGATCCGCCCGCCTCAGCCTCCCAAAGTGCTGGGATTAGAGGCATGAGCCACCGTGCCCGGACCCCGGCTGCAGTGCTTTTAAAAGTCCCCACACCCAGGTTGTACCCCAGACCAATTTAATCAAAACCTAGAAGGTGGAGCCAGGCTTCAGTAATTTTAAAAGCTCCTATATGACTTCCAAATGTGCAGCCAAGATTGAGACCTATACTGCTCTTCGCCTAGGTGAGCCTCTTTAGTATCAGATCAGATAGCTTAGAAGCAGGGGGAGGAAAATTAAAATTAGCTTTAAGCCAATGGAATGTTTTTCTGCTTGCAGCAGAAGTGTGGGACACATTAAAGTTTGAGAGGGTAATTAAAGTGTACCTATATATCAAAATAAGTATTAAGCCTCTCAGAGATGAGCAAAAGAGATTATCAAACAACTGTGTATACAAAAGTACATTTTTGATAAAAAATTCAGGTTCCCCAATAATCAAAGACAAAAGGAGTTTTTTTTTTTAACTTATTGAATTAGCAATGAGAAAATAAGAGAAAATAATGACAGAGTCTAATGAAAAATGCAACCAAAGGATGCTACTGGGAATGTAAATTGGTTATAACCCTTTTTGAAAACCAATTTGGCAAAATGTGTGAAGACCTTAAAAATAATAATATACTTTGATTCAGTAATTTCTGTTCTCTGAATCTTATCTGAGGACATGATTTCAAACAGAGAAAGATCTTTATGTGTCAGTGGTAAGACAAAAAAATGGAAATACTCTAAAGATTCAAAACCAGAAATGGATTAAGTAAGTGGCAGTGGAATATTACGGCTTGATGATAAAGACTGTGCATTCTGGAATCAGATAGACCTGGAAGCCTGTTAAGCCTCGATTTTCTCATTTTTAGAAATGAGGATAATATTAAAAGTTGATTGCATAGAGGTATTAGAGAATTAAATAAGTTGTTACATGAAGAATGAGAAGACCTGGAAACCTGTTAAGCCTTGATTTTCTCATTTTTAGAAATGAGGATAATATTAAAAGTTGATCACATAGAGGTGTTAGAGAATTAAATAAGTTGTTACATGAAGAATGAGAAAAAAATACATGAGAAAGTGCTTAACATCATTCCTGTTGCATAAGAACTCGGTAGTTGTTGTTATAATAATAATATGATCAATAAAAAAACACACGTACAAAAGTTTGCTGGGTAAAATGGGAAAATGCTTATGTTTTAATAATGTTGGATAAAAAAAATGCAGGTTAAAGATTTTTCTCAAGGCCAGGTGCAGTGGCTTATGCCTGTAATCCCAGCATTTGGGGAGGCCAAAACAGGAGGATCGTTGGAGATCAGGAGTTCAAGACCAGCCTGTGCAACATAGTGAGACCTTGTCTCTACAAAAGATGAAAAAAAAAAAAAAGATATTCTCCACTATGGAAAGACATGTACAGAAAGAAGTCAGTGAGGAGATGTGTGGCAATGCCAGCAGGGGACTTGGAGAGAATGACACTTGGCCCATTAGATAAGGGTCCACATCAGCGTCAGCATCTGAGCCTCTTTGTGGGACCCATGGAAGAGACAGGGTGAAGGTTTCTGAAGCCACATCTGTTGAGATACCCTGCTCTGACAGGTTGCTGGGAACACAGCAGACCCCACAAGGGGCAGGGGAGGGTGGGGTGTGGGCGTCACCTACCTTTGCACTGGAAGCGGTGGGTTGGGGTGGTGAGCAGGAGCCTGTCAGCCATGGGCTCAGGGCTACTGCAGCGGGCAATGCCAGGCTCCTTGTAGCCCGCCTTCACCCACTCCGACAGCCACCGAAGACTGCAGTCACAGTGGAGTGGGTTGGTTCCCAGTGCCCTAGGAGGCAGAACAGGAAGTCAGGGCCCCCTGCCCAGCTTGGCCAGTAGCCTTCATATCCTCAGCTCTCTGGAAATGCATTTTCAGACTTTGGCTAGACTGGAGGTATCCAATATGAGGCCAGCGGAGTAGTCGTCTCCACTGTGGCAAAGTTAATATCTCCAGAGTGTACTTCCAATCCTGTGGACGTTTCAACTCCCATCCCAGCCCCTTCCACTTCTGAGGCGTGGCTCTGACCTACGGTAAGACTCACTCTTCAACTCAACCCCATCCTAGCTCCTTTAGGGAGCTTCCTGGATCTCTGGCCATCTGATTATCTGGTTCCCTTGCCCTGTTGAAGGGTCCACTGGAGGATATACTCTGCAGAGAAGGTTCTGAAACCCAGCAACCTAGGGAGCAGCTTCAGACCACTTGGCTGAAGAATGCAGGGGAAGAGGGTTAAGTCCAGTACAGACATCTCCAAAGTTGTGACTGGAAAGAAAATATTAGAAATTCTATTTTTTTATTATATCCTTTAACAATTCTACTTTTGAAAGTTTTAGAATATGCATACGTAGTATATCCGTATTATAGTGTATGCACACATTATGAAAATAATTAAATATGCATATAGAAGGAATGCAAACTCGAAAATGTTCACTGACAGAGGTATATAAAAAAAGGTAGGGATCCCTGATCTGTGGAAGAGAGGTCTGGCCTGGGAGTGAGGGAACCTAGATTCTAGTCCAACATCTCACTGACCTGATAGTCAACCTTTAGCTAGTCACCTAATATTTATGGGCCTCAGTTTTTCCTGTGTAAAATAAGAAGGGAATACCTGTTGCAGAGTGCAGAGTGGGTAAGAATATGTGCTTTGGAGTCAAGGCAAACCTGGATCTGATCCTGGGCCCTGCCATCTGCTAGCCGTGCCATGCTTAGACACAATGTTATTATATATAATAATAGGATAAAAATGCCTTACAGCTGTAAGAAATAAATAGAAAACGTATCTAAAGTGTTTAGCCCATAGTACATGTTTTCTATTAGTTCTTATTAAATATTTACACTGTTTACATAATTGAGGATTCCTTTGAAGGCTTCTGAAGTGGGGAACAAGACAATATGCATAGTGTGGATACATTGTTGTAAAATATACTGTATGCATAAGGGAAGGACATATGCCAAAATGCTGACAGTGATGACATTGTCGCTGACACTTTCATGCTTTCATGTTTTGAATGTGCATTGGGGAGAAATACTGCTACTTACAGATGGGAAAGAGATGGGAGGTCGTTGAAGGAGCCTTCAGGAACGCTGGAAATGTCGTTGCCATGGAGGGTTCTGAAGCAGAGGGCACGGGTCGGAAGGTTAGCATCCACTAATTTGAATTTAGCATATTCTCAGGGCCTCCAGTGCCTGGCCCTGCCACCCTTCACTTTTGCTCAGAGCCCCACTGCTCCTAGCAGTAGCTGCAGCCCCCTTTGCTCTGGGTGCATGAATGTTCTATGCCCAGCTCAGCAGCAAGGATGGAGGGAGTAGAGGGTTTGGGGAAGAAGCGGGTGGACTTTTCAATCTGATAGACCTGAGGTGAAATCAGAAACCAGTCTCTTTTAGCCTTGGAACACTGGATAAGTTACGTCACTTTTCTGGGCCTTCATTTTTGCAGCTGAGAAATGAAGAGACATATCTACCCAAGGGAGTTACTGGAGTTTCAAAGATCATATGAAGAGCTGTGCTTAAGACTGGAAGTTCTGGAGCCAGGCTGTGTGAGTCAAACCTGACTTTGTCGCCTACCAGCTGTGTGACTAAGGGCAAAGCAATTTACCCTCTCTGTGCCTCAGCCTCTATTGTAAAACAGGTATGAGAATAAAAAGGCTTGCCATGGAAAGTTGTCATGGGTGTGTTAATCTACGTAGAGAGAGCCAGCATTTTCTAAGTGCTGAATGACTAATCAATATTAATATTTGTGAAAGAGTCTTGAAGGGTATCTGTATCAAGGAGCTCAGTAAATTAGTTCCCTTTGTATTTACCTAAAGAGATCTTAGGTGGGTTGAGAAATGCTACCAATCCCAGCTTTGGTGACAGAGGGAGGGGGTCCTCAGCTCCCGAGGAGTCTCTGGAGCTGAACACTCATTGTTATGGAAACGGCTTTGGCATCAGCCACACACATACACGAGTCTGGCACTTGTGTGCACCCGAGTGCATCTTCCCACAGCATGTCGGAAGGGCCGTGCACCCCACTTGGTATTAATCATGCCTCTCTCCACCCTGTGGTGTAGGCAGCTAGGAGCTATTCTCACACAGCGGTGCCATATACTAAGCCTTCCACAAATGCCTGGAGAATAGGTGCATAAAAAACCTCAATGAACACTGCTCCATGCTCAAGTAACAACACGAGCAAATCCACAACTCATGGATTATATTCTCCATTAAAGGATTAATCATCAACTGCATAAAAAAATCTGCAAATTCATAGAAACTCAAAGGCTTCTTTAGTGACTGATGGGCACCATCACCTGTGTTGGCAATAATCACCCTTCGGGGTAAGGACTAACAACTTTATTGCAGGCAGAGAGTCCTAGTAGAACAAAGAGACGATTAGTGTTGACAGTGGAAGTACGGATGGAATAATAACGAATGAATTTGCTCTTCTTCTCCCTTCAACTGAAGTTAGTTTGCCTTTGGTCTTCAGCTGACATAGAGACATGAGCCTAATTACTCTTGATTGATAGAAAACAGTGGCTCTCACACTGAGTGAGTGTTGGAAGCTAGTAAATATGCAGATTCCTGAGCCCCACTTCCAAAGATTCTGATTCAGTGGGTCTGGGGTGGGGCCTGAGATTCTGCATTTCTGACAAACTCTGAGGTGATGCTGATGCCAGTAGCAAGGGTTTAGAAAGATTTCTCCTGTTGGTTTAAGGCAAGGCCCTTATTTCTCTCCTCTTCCCATATAATCTCCTCTTCTCTTTCTCCTCTTAGTTAACCTCCGTTGACATCCTCATCACTGTCATCAGCTCCTTCTCCTCCCACCTCACAGTTCTCTGGTGAAATTCTCAGGGTGAAAGTGAGCCTCAATGCTTAGGCAGCTAGGACAGCAGGAAGATGGCAAACAGCCATCTAGAGTGTTCATGATAGCTTCTCACCTCCCTGAGTAAGGAAGAGCTAGAAGCACTTCCTAACACTTCTATCAGCATCATTTAGCCTCTAATTCATGAGGTTATTTATGAATCATACCAGCCCCTGCCTGCTATTGACTTTGATGGCTTCATGGCCGCTTGCTGTTTTGCATATGCACCCAGCTTCATTGTTAGTCATTTCCAAATGAGGCCTGGACCCCTGGAGAGGCATGAGGCCTAATTTTAAAACACCAAAGGACCCAAGGGCAGCTTTAGCATTGTGACATCTGCAAGTCAGGCTCCATTCTCTACTAAAAATACAAAAATTAGCCGAGTGTGGTGGTGGGCGCCTGTAATCCCAGCTACTCGGGAGGCTGAGGCAGGAGAATTGCTTGAACCCAGGAGGCAGAGGTTACAGTGAGCCAAGATTGTGCCATTGTACTCCAGCCTGGGTGACAAGAGCGAAACTCCATCACAAACAAACAAACAAAAAAACCCTGCAGAGTAACAGGATTATAATTTACTAGGAGAACTCATTAAATCCGCCTACACTGCAGGTTCTCCATCCTCGTTTGGCCTCCAAAGAAGTACTCTTGCCTGTCAAACAACCATCCTAAAGGATGCTAGAGAAGTGGAAGAATGAGTGTTCCTTCCCTTTTCTCCTCCCCTTCTCCCTGATGCCTCCCAGGGGCTGGGCTGGCAAGCAACTGTCAACTCTCAGTGGCTCATCTTCAAGCACTTGGAACTCCTCCTCCTTGCCTAACTCTTAGGGGATGTTAAAGGCAAACTTAAGAATTTCAGAATGCAGATGAGGGCACCATCAGGGCAACATTAGGGCATAACCATTCCTCAGTTCTGGGCTGCGTGAACCTTGGGTCTCTGAACCCCTACGTCCTACGGTTAATACAATGAACAGTGGGAACTATCCTCATTCTAAATGTGGGTAGGGGTGGGTGAATTCTCTTCTGAGCAGGCTAAGCTATTCCCAGGTGATCTGGGGGTTCAGAACCTAAGGCTCTGGAGTCAGACTGCCTGGGTGTGAATCCTTCCTCTGATACTGGCTGTGTGAGCTGAGACAATTGACTTTTGGTTTCTCAGATCTTTTGGTTTCTCAGATTTTTTCATCTCTAAAATGGAGGAATTCTTAGTAACTACATATAGTAGACATTTTTAGGGGATGTGGGTTTCTCGGCATCAATGCTGTTTTCTGTAGCAGTTCCTCTGTTTTCTACTGGGGATCACCCCTCCCCACCTCTTGGTCCCAGTGGTTTGGCCTCTGTATGAACCTATGGCTCAGGTCTGGCCAATCAGAGTCACAGTGATTCGTGTGAGGTTGAGCATGCAACCTAAGGGAGCCAAGGAGACACACTTCTGGGGCTCTCTGGAACGATGAGGGAAGAAGCAGTTTAATTTTGTGGGGCTGCTGAGCTGCTAGAATGTAAACTTTCAGCCCATCAGGACCCTCTGTGTCTTAAATAGAGAAAGACTGCCTGAGAATGAAATCTACTTAGGAAAACAGGGCAAGAGGCAGAGGTACATTTCTTTTTATTTATGATTATTTTTGAGACAGAGTCTCACTTTGTTGCCCAGGCTGGAGTGCAGTGGCACGATCTTGGCCCACTGCAACTTTTGCCTCTCAGGTTCAAGCGATTCTCCTGCCTCAGCCTCCTGAGTAGCTGGGATTACAGATGTGCACCACCATGCCTGCCTAATTTTGTATTTTTAGTAGAAATGGGGTTTTGCCATCTTGGCCAGGCTGGTCTTGAACTCCAGGCCTCAGGTGATCGACCTGCCTTGGCCTCCCAAAGTGCTGGAATTACAGGCGTGAGCCACTGTGCCTGGCCTACATATTTCTTTTCTTTTTCAGACAGAGTCTCACTCTGTTGCCAAGCTGGAGTGCAGTGGCGTGATCTCGGCTCACTGTAACCTCCACCTCTTCGGTTCAAGTGATTCTCCTGCCTCAGCCTCCTGAGTAGCTGGGGCTATAGGTGGGCGCCACCATGCCCAGCTAATTTTTGTATTTTTTTTATTTTAGTAGAGACAGTGTTTCACCCTGTTGGCCAGGATAGTCTCGATCTCTTGATCTTGGGATCTGCCCACCTCAGCCTCCCAAAGTGCTGGGATAACAGACACATTCTGACAGTATCATTGCAGTACCTGCATCTAGCCCTAGAGCCTGGTATCTTCCAGTGCATTCTTCAGTTATCTGAGTTGATAAATTCTCTTTATGCTTAAGGTGGTTTGAGCTGATTTTCTTCCTCTTTGCCCAGGAGGACAGCTAGTATACCACTTCATAAGCTAGCTGTGAGGATTAAAAAACCGGATGCCAGTGGTTCAGAAGCACTCAGTCACATCAGCTATGATGATTGTTATCACTGTCATGACTCCTCCTCTATGTTTTTGAGTGGATTTTGGGGCCAGTCCTCTGGGAGTTACCCACATAGGGTGGAAGCCTGAAAGTGTGCAGCTTGTATGTCTCAAAGGCCATGGTGAGTCCTGTGACCTGATTCCAGGACTGCAGAGGAGACATTGCATTTTGGCAGAGCGGTCAGCACCTGTCCCCTTTCTCTCTGCATCTTCCATTTCACCCACTCCTCAATTCCCATCAGAGGCCTCTCTGGGTGAGGAAGAAAACACCTCATTTTTACACAGGCCAGCTCCCTCCAGTCTGAAATGGGTGCAGATAAAAACAGATGCTAGCCTGCGATGGGGAAGCAGGTAGATTGTGGTAGAAAGAGCACTGGGCTAGGAGCCCAGAGGTGAATCCCAGCCTTGGTTCTGCCTGTGCCTTGGGGCTACTCAGCAGCATCTCTTCCCACTCCTGCCCCCAGAAGCCACATTGCAGCCACACTTGTAGCTTCTTGTGATTCCCCCAGTGCATATGCCTTTCCTGACTTCAGGGCCTCTGTCCAGGGCATTTATATTCTCCTGGCCTAGAATGTTCTTCACTCCCATCCCTACTTAGGTAACCCCCTCTGGTTTCTCAGTCTCAGTCCTGGAAGCACAAGTTAAGAGGAGTGATTCTGAAAGCAAATAGTCTTGGGTTTAAATTCCAATTTTACTACCTACTGATTACATCATTTTGGGCAAGTTACTTAATCTCATTCAGCCTCTATTTACTGATCTGTGAAATGGGGATAACAGCGGTATATCCTTCACAAGGTAGAGGGTGACTAAGATAACATAACTAAAGCACTTAGCCCTTTGTGCAGCGCATAGCCACGGCTTGATGAATGTCAGTGGTGATTATTAACTTTCCTTTCAGAAAGCCTTTTGAGTGGCTAAGACTAGGTTACATGCCTCTCACTTGCATCCCCATGGCTCTTCTCTCAGGTGTCACTCTGCATTGTAGTTGCTTACTTATTTCCCCTTCTAGACCAAGAGCTCCCTGAGGGCAGCAGTTGTGTCTCATTCACTGTTTGTTTTCTTTCCCCCCTCCAGAGTTAAGCACAGCAACTAACCCGTAGCAGGTATTCAGGAAAGCATAAATAAGAGAATGATCTTGAACAAGTCACTAAACCTCTCTGAATCTGTCTTGTCTTTTTTTTTTGAGACCGAATCCCGAATCTCGAATCTCGCTCTGTGGCCAAGGCGGGAGTGCAGTGGTGTGATCTCTGCTCACTGCAAGCTCCGCCTCCCAGGTTCAGGCTATTCTCCTGCCTCAGCCTACCGAGTAGCTGGGACTACAGGCACCCGCCACTACGCCCAGCTAATTTTTTGTAGTTTTGGTGGAGACGAGGTTTCACCATGTTAGCCAAGATGGTCTCGATCTCCTGACCTCATGATCCACCCGCCTCGGCCTCCCAAAGTGCTGGGATTACAGGCGTGAACCATCATGCCCGGCCTGTCTTTTCTTCTTATAAATGAAACATTTGGACAGAAAAATTTTCAATATTCACCCTTCAATCCTAAATTCTGCAATTAAACTTTTGTTTACTTATTTTTATTTTAGAGATATCAAAGTGCCAACCCTGGACCACGGTTGGGAGGTCACAATGAGTCACCTTCTGGCTCAGCAGAATTTTCTGATGCTCTAATACCTGGTCAAAAGTGGAATAGAGTTGCCTGGTAAGGGAGTGAGCTCTTTGTCTCAGAAGGTAATCAAGCAAAGGGCTCCCTTGCGGGGATGTTTTAAGGAGAATTCAGGCAATTGGTAGAGCAGTGATGAACAGCCCCGTGTGTATAAACAGCACAATTCTTACTTCAGGGACTAGGAGCTAAAAATACTGAGGATGGTGAATGATAAAGGATGGTGAATGATAATCCCACTGGCTCCTTCGTGAGCACACGCTGAAATTGCCTGCCCAGAGCTAACTGATTCCAGGTGGCCCTCCTGCGACTGGGGCAAGACAGTTGGGACCACACGCATAGAAGGCATGTGACTTGGTATGGAGCAAAGATCAGGGAATGCATGGATCCCCTAAGAAGGATGAAGATGTCCACAAGAATGTTCTCTTTTTGCTATTTTCAGATTCGGAGCCAAGTAGAGAAAGCATTTTTCACACAATGTTTTGTACTCAGGGCTAAAAGACCACCCTCCTGTTGTGCTCTCCTGAAATGTATTTGTATCCACCCATACACGCACACTCTCTCTCTCTCTCTCTCTCTCTCTCTTAAATGTCAGTTTTCTCTTCCTGCTTTCCAGATCACTTTTTGGCCTTTGTCTACGTCCAAACTAAACCTTGACGCTCATTCTTCTTCCTGCCGCAAACACCCAACATCTCTGGGTCTCTGGTCACTTCTGAAAGTTTAATTAAAAGAATGAAACCCCTCAGAAATGAGGAAAGAATATATAAATGTTCAAATGCAGTTGTAGATAATGTAATTCCTGATTTTAAAAAGCCAATCTTTCTTCCAACTCTCTAAGTTGTAAATATGTTACCATCTTCATTCATCTTTATTGATTTATTATTTCTTTTGAAATAAGGTCTTGCTCTGTGTTACCCAGGCTGGAGTGCAGTAGCTCAATCACTGCTTACTGCAGCCTCCACCTGCCTGCCTCAATTGATCTTCCCACCTCAGCCTCCTGAGTAGCTGGGACTACAGGCACACACCACTATGCTCGGCTAATTTTTGTATTTTTAGTAGAGACAGGGTTTCACCATATTGGTCAGGCTGGTCTTGAACTCCTGACTTCAGGTGATCCACCCGCCTTGGCCTCCCGAAGTGCTGGGATTACAGGCATGAGCCACCATGCCCGGTTTTCATTCATCTTCAACTTTGACTTCATTTGTTATAGAAATGACTTTATATAAACATTAACTATCACATTTTTTTCATTTGCTCTCTTACAGTCTTCATAGGTATAAATGTTTACAAGTTATAATTGTAACATATATACAAGTTAGGTTTATTTCTCCATGTAACGCTATGCGATAAGCACTTTCCCACATTGCTATCTAGTTTTCATCTTTGCCTCTTTTAATAATTACACTTCATTGACTGGTTGCCTCATGGTTTCCTTAAACATTTCCCCACTATGGCCCTTGTAGGTAATATTTAAAATTTAGGTTAAAAATAACAGCACAACAAAGATTTTAATCCACAGAACCTTTCCCTCATTTTGGATGATTTCTTTAACCTAAATTCCTAGGTGTGTAATTAGTGGGAGAAAGGATACAAATATCGTAAAAGAAATGTAGCCCATAAACATTTTTACTTTTCCTGAATTGGCCCTTAGGCAGAAAATGGTTGCTCCCCACTGAGGTAGATGGTTGGACTGAGGTGCTCTAAGATCCCTTTTTATGCACAAGATCTCATGATTCTAAAATGATGATGCTAAAAGCCTATTAATTCTTTTTTTTCTTTTGAGACAGGGTCTGGCTTTATTGCCCAGACTAGAATGCAATGGCGTGATCTCAGCTCACTGCAACCTCCGCCTCCCAGGCTCAAACCATCCTCCCACCTCTGCCTCTCAAGTAGCTGGGACTACAGGTGCATGTTACCATGCCTGGCTAATTTTTTGAATTTTTTGGTAGAGACAGGGTTTTGCCATGTTGCCCAGGCTAGTCTTGAAGTCCTGGGCTGAAGTAATCCTCCCACCTTGGCCTCTCAAAGTGCTGGGATTACAGGTGTAAGCCACCATGCTGGGGCAAGCCTTCTAATTCATATTTCAAGAAGCAAATGCCAGCGTGTTGTATGGTTACTTGTACCGCTGATGAACTCACGGCAGTAGTGTGCCAGACTGGGACAAACAAGATGTCGAGGAAGGAGAAAACCCTGGTCAGGCTGGTGGTGTTCACCCCATCACCCCCACCACCCCAAAAGACAGATGGATGGGCAAACATTTTCTCTTCCTCTTACATATTGAGTTGCCCCAACCATCACTACTCTAATTATGAACAGATGCATGCAGATTCCTTAAAATTGGCAGGTCCCACCTCCTGGCAGCGAACCCACGCACAGAACTGTTAGACTGGGATGGAAGACAATAGGTTGGGATTGAGGGGGAATGGTAGGAGAAGGAAGGGGGAGCAGGTCCGGCTTCAGCCCTGGCCAGTGAAAAAAGTCCATCTCCTGCTGTGTTCAACTGGAAACAGGGAAATGGTTGTGCTGATGTTTCCATTCTCAAACTCCCCAGAGAAGGTGGATAATAAATAAGTGACAATAACAGATTGCACACTGTCAGCACGGGCACTTCTTTGCCCCCAGAGAATTGATTTTTAATAACAGCGCAGATGACATGTGGCGGGAGTTGTCGCTGACACCGGTGTTTTGTGGGCCTCAATAAATCACATCAGCCTGGAGGCTCTGAGATGGACTAGCTTGTTGGGTGCTGTTTGTGGATTGCTACTCAGCGCTGGAATGGGTCCTGGGTCCCAGGAGGCTGGATTCTGCAACTTCCTGACTGCTAGACCTTGGCTACTTCACCAGTCTGGGCCTCAGTTTCTCCATGTTTAAAATGGGCAGAATTGTCTTGGTCTCACAGCAGTGTTGCAAAAGGTTAGACGAAGAAAACTGTCCCATAAAATACGTTGATCACTATTATAGTAATAATGATCTAGAAAGTCAGGAAGTTGACAGGTTTGGGGGCGGAGTATCTGGCATCTCTGTTTTCATGAATAGCATTCAAGGGTGATATTCAAAGGACCAAAGGAATTCAAAGGAATGTGCTAATAAAACAGAAGCAAGACGGGAAGGCACAAAAATCAGGTGTTAATCAGGCCCAGGGTTGGGGGTGGTGGTGGGGTGCCTTCCTGCCCTAGCAAGCTGTGATATAAGAATAATAACAAGTGAATATTTGTTAAGCATTTACAGTGCCAGAGCTGTGCTAAGTACTTCATATACAGTATCTCATTTAATCCTCATAAAACCCTGTGAGGCAATTACCATAATTATCTGATTTTATGGATGAGAAGACACTCAGCTACCCATGTGTAGGGCAGGGCCAGGCAGGCGAGCAGAGTGGGCCGGGTGTGGAGGCTGCAGCCTGCACAACTCTGTTTAAAGGGGCAGGGCTGCTCAGCCATGCAGGAATGCAGAGGCAGGGCCCTGGTATGGCCAGGTCTCTCAATTTTCCACAAGAATATAGAGAGTGGGATTTGTGGAAGAAATCTCCTGATATTTAAATGTTGACAGCTTATTAAGCTTTGTGTTTTTAAAAGGACACTCTATGAGCCAACCCCATAATTGCTAACTGATAGCTGTCTGTGAGCTGGACGGGGCCCCTGGGTTTCCAGCTTGTGATCTCTGGGGTAGGAGCTGTTTTCATGCAGAGGTTCACCATGTTGCATCGCCCCTCTGAGGAAACAACTGTAAACAGAATGATCATCGAAACGTGGCTATGGCCACACACTCTGCTCAATACTACAGGGTAAAATACAATTGCATATCCTAATCCTCACAAGGGAGGTGCTATTGATCCCATTTTACACATAAAGAAGCAGAAAGTTGAAGGGGCTCAGTGATTTGCTCAAGGTTCCACAGTGGTAGTGGGCTGGACCCTGGGAATGGCAGACTCTCAAGGGTAGCTCTCTCTACTCCACTGAGCAAATAAGGGTGCTGGGTAGGAAGGTGTGTTTGGGGGTGGAGTAGGCTTTGGGCAAAGGAGAGTAGGGAAGGGGAGTGCTTAGTCTGCTTCCTGCTGTCACTCAGCAATATGTAAGTCAAAAGCAGCATGCTGGGGTACTCACAGCACTCGCAGGGACCGCAGCCCGTTGAAGGCATGGATGGGGATGCACCTCAGCCGGTTGTAGCTCAGGATCCTGTGGAAAAGGAGGCACATGCCCTGTTATGTCTTTCTATTCTCTACCATGCGTAGGCGCACTGTTCATGTTGTGAACCAAAGCAAATGGCTTATCTTTTTAATGTTGATATATTGACAGAACATCCACTAAAGGGACAAGAAACCTCTTCACCAATCCAGGGAGCGCACTGGCTTTATTTCCTCAGTTTACTCAAGTTCTGTGGCAGGCTGGCTTTCTAACCAGCTTGTTCATCACCTCTCTCTCCTGTCCAATGATGAGTGCTCACAATGTGCAAAACTAATGGGAAATAAATGGGTCTGAGCAAAATATAATTGTGTAGGAAAACCATTTACTGGGAAAGAAAATTCACAAACCACAAAAGGTATTCCTAAGACAGCCTTCTTCAGAAGCGATGAGGTTCTAGTTCCTCTCTAACTGTCTGGACAGTGGGGGGCTTCCTACTTTATCTTCCTTCTGATGATTAAGGTGTATCTTATGCTAGGGCAGCCATAGGCCTGAGGGTCATTAGGGCAGAGAACCTAGTCCTGCTGGGAGGGCAGGAAAGAGTGACCATCTACTGCTAGGCCCATGGGCATGGTAAACACAGCATCTCAGTGTACTCACAGAGTGGAGAGGTGAGACATGTTACTGAAGGTGTAATTGGTCAGCATGCTGATGCTGTTGTTGCTCAGGTCACTAGGAAAAGTAAAACAGAGGGGTCATGCTTTTTTCTTAGCTGCATCTGTAGGAGGCCATTCCCAAGTATCACACATACCTGCCATCCACCCACCCATCTACCCATCCACCCATCCACCCACCTATTCATTAATTCACTCACTCATCTATCCATCCTGCTGCTGGCCTATTTATCTACTCTCACACTCACCCATCCACTTGCCCATCCATCCATCTACCCACCCACCCATTCACCCATCTACCCCTGCCATATTTATCATATTTATCCCACACACTCACCTACCTGCCTGCCCATTCATCCATCCTACCCTCCCTTCCTCCCTCCCACCATCCATCCACCCACTTATCCACCTGCTCATTCATCCAAATGGTCATTTTCTATTCAAACACTTATTCAATCATTCAAGCAATTGTCGTTCATTTATCCATTTATTCACTTATGCAGCTAGTTAATCATTCGGTTACATGACTATTCATCCATTTCATTGTACCAACAAAATATAATACATATAATAACAATCTCTCCTTGTTTTAGTACTTTTTTCCCCTGATTAATTCTTTTCACTGTCCCTCTATCCCCCTTCTCTTCTGGCATTCATTTACTCCATCTTATCAGGTTCTCTCTTAGGAGGACTGAGGTTGGTGGGGGTGCAGTCCTCTGCCAGCTGCAACCTTGAGCTTCCCTGCGGGGATAAACATCCAGAGCTGTGGCAATGTTAGCTGCACATTAGAATCACCTGGGGAGCTTTTAAATCCTCTGATGCCTGAGTTCCATGCCCAGCTATTCTGATTTAATTGATCTAGCATGGGCTTGAGCATCAGTAGTTTAAAAAAAAAAAAACAAAACTGCTCAGGTGATTCCTCTAATCAGCTGATGGTGAGGACCATTGCTTTAGAGCAGTGGTTCTCAACTGGGGGCACTTGTGCTCCCTCAATGACATTTGGCAATGTCTGGAGATATTTCTGGTTGTCAATACTGGGGGAAGTATGACTGGCATCTAGTGGGTAGAGGCCAGGGATGTTGTTAAACATCCTATAATGTCTGTGACAGCCTCCCAACAACCAATAATTAACCCCAATGTCCATAGTTCCGAGGTTGAGAAATCCTTATCTAGAGCCTGGTTTCAGGAGTTTATAGGAATCCATCCCACAGAGAGATGGTATCCTTTCACCTTTTCTCAGTGGGTCTCCTACTTTCCCAAGGGTAATGCTCTTTCATTCTGCAAGATCTCCCACTTTCCCTTTGTAGACTGGCTTCTGGTCCTCCTAAGCAGACAAAGGCATCTTTCAATTACCACTTGCATCAGCCTGCAGCTCTGTTCTCTCTTACCATCCACTTCAGTTTCCTGAGCAACCCCAGCAGGGAAAAATAAACATCCCACCCAATACTGGGCTCCTTACATAAGCGTCAGGTGTCGGAGGGCAGACAGCTCTCTGGGCACGGCTGTTAGGTGATTTCCTTCCAGGTACCTGAAAGAGGTGCAGAGTGACAACACCTGAGAAAGAGACACTGTACAAATTCTCACCTTTTCAGAGAAGACTCCCTGACTTTCCAGGCTGGATTAGGTCCCTCTTTTACTCTTAGAGCCTCCCTCCCCAACTTCAAAGCATTACTATATTTGTCATTTAATATTTATTTGATTAGCCAATGAATGACATTTTTTCTCCACTGGACTTATACATTTCATGTTGGCAGGATTCTTGTCTAAAATTGCCCACCGTTGGATCCTCCCATGGCTGTTTACAGAGCTGATACATAGTAGGTATTCAATAAATATTTGTTTAATAAATAAAGCACTCATTTTATACTCAGCACTCACAATATCCTTATGTGGCAGGAAGTCACAGTTGAAGAAAAGTTCAGAGATGTTAAAACACTTGCCCAAGGTCATGCAGCAAGCAAGTGGTTGAGCTAGGACTTGAACCCAACGCCATAACCACAATTCCACACTTAGCTTCCGGAAGCTGTTGGGAGAACTGAGCCAGGCATGATTAAGAACCCTAATTCAATGTTGACTATCTCTGATGTACATTTGGAAACTGAGGAAACGGGGGGCTATCTCTGTTGCTGGAGCACTGTACTACAGTTCCCAGCAGAAGGACCACATGGCAGGAGGGGACAGGGGTTCAGAGTGAGGTTGCACCCAACAGATGGGGACTCCTTCCAGACAGGCAAAGGCTGAGCTTAGACCTGCCTGGATTCAGCATCCTACACTGACCTGCTCACCTAGGATGAAGCCACCTCCTTAGAGACTCAAGTGTGGCTTAAGACAAGAAAGTCTGATTGTAATTATGTAATCATGAATTAAAAAGGTTATTCCTACCTATAAATAAAAGTTAATGCTATCCTCAAGCAAGGACAGGCCAATTCATTCACTCCCACCCTTGCTGTAAACCCCTTTTTCCAGGCTTTCTGTTGCTCTCAGGACAAAGCTGAAGAACATTTAAGATGGCTTACAAGAACTGCTTTGATCTCCTTGGTGATCTAAAGCTCCCAAAGCATCCTCTCTTATAAGAGTCAACACATAGCCACTGCTGTCCATTTGTCAAGTGTCTGCCTTAAGCTCCATGAGGCTAGACCTAGGTCTATCTCTTGCTAGCCTGATGCTTCTCAAACTTCAACATACATGCAGATCACCTGGATTTTGCTAGACCACAGATTCTGACCCTAGGTCTGGGGTAAGGTTGGAGAATCTGCATTTCTAATGAGCTCCTGAGTGATGGTGGTGACTGCTGGTCTGCAGACCACATTTTGAGTAATAAGGTGCTAGCACATGACCTGGTGTCCAGTAGACCTACCACAAAATGACTGAATGGGATAGAAATGGGTTAAAACAGAATATGGGTCAAGGTGTCGATGACTGAACCAGCCTTAGCTTTAAGGCCACATTGGAACATACATTATCTTTAATTGTTTACTTAAGACCCAGTAACTTTCCTCCTATGGCTGGCCCCTGGGGACTCTCATGGCACAGGATGCTGGACTGGACCTAATAAGGTCTTAGGTGGCCATGGCATATTGGACTGATGTCCTTTTGGTTTGATCCTTGGTTGTGTACCATTATGGGCCAAGAGCTATACTAGATCCTGGGGGAAATACAGAGATGAACCAGATTCCATTTCTGTCTCAGGGAGCCTAAAATTCAGTCATGCACATGCTTAGATTGTGCCCTCAGACAGCCAAGAGAAATACATTCATTCATGCATGCATTAATTAAAGCCCAAGTATTTATTGAACGATTATGATGTACCAAGTATCGTATATACTGGTGAATAAGAGCCATGATGCCTGCTTTCAGGCAATTAAAAATCAAATATAGGTGGAGAGGGAGGCAGGGAGGGAGGGAGGGAGGGAGAGGGAGGCAGGGAGGGAGGCAGGGAGGGAGAGGGAGGCAGGGAGGCAGGGAGGGAGAGGGAGGCAGGGAGGGAGGGAGGGAGAGGGAGGCAGGGAGGGAGGGAGGGAGAGGGAGGCAGGGAGGGAGAGGGAGGCAGGGAGGGAGGGAGGGAGGGAGAGGGAGGCAGGGAGGGAGGGAGGGAGGGAGAGGGAGGCAGGGAGGGAGGGAGGGAGAGGGAGGGAGGGAGGGAGAGGGAGGCAGGGAGGGAGGGAGGGAGAGGGAGGCAGGGAGGGAGGGAGGGAGAGGGAGGCAGGGAGGGAGGGAGGGAGAGGGAGGCAGGGAGGGAGGGAGGGAGAGGGAGGCAGGGAGGGAGGGAGAGGGAGGCAGGGAGGGAGGGAGGGAGAGGGAGGCAGGGAGGGAGGGAGGGAGAGGGAGGCAGGGAGGGAGGGAGGGAGAGGGAGGCAGGGAGGGAGGGAGGGAGAGGGAGGCAGGGAGGGAGGGAGGGAGAGGGAGGCAGGGAGGGAGGGAGGGAGAGGGAGGCAGGGAGGGAAGGCGGGAGGGAGAGGGAGGCAGGGAGGGAAGGCGGGAGGGAGAGGGAGGCAGGGAGGGAAGGCGGGAGGGAGAGGGAGGCAGGGAGGGAAGGCGGGAGGGAGAGGGAGGCAGGGAGGGAAGGCGGGAGGGAGAGGGAGGCAGGGAGGGAAGGCGGGAGGGAGAGGGAGGCAGGGAGGGAAGGCGGGAGGGAGAGGGAGGCAGGGAGGGAAGGCGGGAGGGAGAGGGAGGCAGGGAGGGAAGGCGGGAGGGAGAGGGAGGCAGGGAGGGAAGGCGGGAGGGAGAGGGAGGCAGGGAGGGAAGGCGGGAGGGAGAGGGAGGCAGGGAGGGAAGGCGGGAGGGAAGGAGGGAGGGAGAGGGAGGCAGGGAGGGAAGGAGGGAGGGAGAGGGAGGCAGGGAGGGAAGGAGGGAGGGAGAGGGAGGCAGGGGGAGAGGGAGGCAGGGAGGGAAGGAGGGAGGGAGAGGGAGGCAGGGAGGCAGGGAGGGAGAGGGAGGCAGGGAGGCAGGGAGGGAGAGGGAGGCAGGGAGGGAGAGGGAGGCAGGGAGGCAGGGAGGGAGAGGGAGGCAGGGAGGCAGGGAGGGAGAGGGAGGCAGGGAGGCAGTGAGGGAGAGGGAGGCAGGGAGGCAGGGAGGGAGAGGGAGGCAGGGAGGGAGGGAGGGAGAGGGAGGCAGGGAGGGAGGGAGAGGGAGGCAGGGAGGGAGGGAGGGAGAGGGAGGCAGGGAGGGAGGGAGGGAGAGGGAGGCAGGGAGGGAGGGAGGGAGAGGGAGGCAGGGAGGGAGGGAGGGAGAGGGAGGCAGGGAGGCAGGGAGGGAGGGAGAGGGAGGGAGAGGGAGGCAGGGAGGGAGGGAGGGAGAGGGAGGCAGGGAGGGAGGGAGGGAGAGGGAGGCAGGGAGGGAGGGAGGGAGAGGGAGGCAGGGAGGGAGGGAGGGAGAGGGAGGCAGGGAGGGAGGGAGGGAGAGGGAGGCAGGGAGGGAGGGAGGGAGAGGGAGGCAGGGAGGGAGGGAGGGAGAGGGAGGCAGGGAGGGAGGGAGGGAGAGGGAGGCAGGGAGGGAGGGAGAGGGAGGCAGGGAGGGAGGGAGGGAGAGGGAGGCAGGGAGGGAGGGAGGGAGAGGGAGGCAGGGAGGGAGGGAGGGAGAGGGAGGCAGGGAGGGAGGGAGGGAGAGGGAGGCAGGGAGGGAGGGAGGGAGGGAGGGAGAGGGAGGCAGGGAGGGAGGGAGGGAGGGAGAGGGAGGCAGGGAGGGAGGGAGGGAGGCAGGGAGGGAGGGAGGGAGGCAGGGAGGGAGGGAGGGAGGGAGGCAGGGAGGGAGGGAGGGAGGGAGGCAGGGAGGGAGGGGGAGGGAGGGAGGGAGGGAGGGAGGGGGGGAGGGAGGGAGGGAGGGGGAGGGAGGGAGGGAGGGAGGGGGAGGGAGGGAGGGAGGGAGGGAGGGAGGGGGAGGGAGGGAGGGAGGGAGAGGGAGGGAGGGAGGGAGAGGGAGGGAGGGAGGGAGAGGGAGGGAGGGAGGGAGGGAGAGGGAGGGAGGGAGGGAGGGAGAGGGAGGGAGGGAGAGGGAGGGAGGGAGGGAGGGAGAGGGAGGGAGGGAGGGAGGGAGGGAGGGAGAGGGAGGGAGGGAGGGAGGGAGGGAGGGAGGGAGAGGGAGGGAGGGAGGGAGGGAGGGAGAGGGAGGGAGGGAGGGAGGGAGGGAGAGGGAGGCAGGGAGGGAAAAGAGGGAGAGGGAGGCAGGTTGGGAAAGAGGGAGAGGGAGGCAGGGAGGGAGGGAGAGAGTGTGTGCACGAGAGTAAGCAGTCAGATATATAAAGAAATATAAATTATGAATTGCAATCTGTGCTTTCTTGGGAAGGAGCAAGGAAACACCAAGGGGCTTACTGCAGAAAGATGCAGTTGAGGGGCCAGGCGTGGTGGCTCATGCCTGTAATCCCAATACCTTGGGAAGCTGAGGCGTGTGGATCACTTGAGGTCAGGAGTTTGAGACCAGCCTGGCCACCATGGTGAAACCCCCCTCCTAAAAATACAAAAAAAAAAAAAAAAAACCAACAAAACAAAAATACAAAAAATACAGCTGGTTGTGGAGGCACATGCCTGTAATCCCAGCTGCTCAGGAGGCTGAGGCAGGAGAATCGCTTAAACCCAGGAGGCAGAGGTTGCAGTGAGCCAAGATTGCACTACTACTCTCCAGCCTGGGCGACAAAGCAAGACTGTGTCTCAAAAAAAAAAAAAAAAAAAAAAAAAAAAGAAATATGCTGGCCGGGCACGGTGGCTCACTCTTGTAATCCCAACACTTAGGGAGGCTGAGGCGGGTGGATCACTTGAGGTCAGGAGTTTGAGACCAACCTGGCCAACATGGCAAATCCCCGTCTCTACTAAAAATACAAAAATTAGCTAGGTGTGGTGGTGCGTGCCTGTAGTCCCAGCTACTAGGGAGGCTGAGGCAGGAGAATCGTTTGAACCCAGAAGGCCAAGGTGGCAGTGAGCCGAGATGGTGCCACTGCACTCTAGCCTGGGCAACAGAGCGAGACTCCATCTCAAAAAAAAAAAAAAAAAAAGATGCACAGCTGAGGAGGACATATTTTCAGATGAGGATTGGTAGGTGAAAAGGGTAAAGACTTGGAAAGAGCAGGGGAGGTGGAAGAGTCTGGCAAGAATGCAGCCTGTGGACAGTCCAGAGCTTGAGTTCCAAGGCAGAGAAGGCAGGCTGAGGGGCTGAAGTCTCATGGGCCAGGAGAGGACAGTGGGAGACAGGGTAGATCACGCTGAGGGCTTGGAGGTTATTTTATTCAAAGCACAATGAGAGGCCATGACTGCAGACAAGGGCAGAGGCTGGTGTTGCAGAGCTTCCTCAGGCCTCTCATCTGTACTCACCCTCTGCTCTCCCTGCATGAAAGGCTGCAGGGTATTTGCATTCTGAGTGAATGCTTGCCCTATTCCCCAACAGGGGCAGGGGCTCAGCTGTTGGCGGGAAGGAGCAGACACTGGGAGGGGGTACTTGTCCAGCTTATTCCTTTGGGCAGGGAGGCTCTGCTCTGTGCAGGCTGAAGAAGGCGAGGACAAACTGTTGGGCCATCATTCACACACCTGCAGGAAGTGTTCTGTGGACAGTGTGGCTATGGGGAGCTTGGAGACAGGAGCTGGAGGAATGAGCAGGACAGGCAGAGAGGCACTGGTCCAGGGAGCATCTCTTCTCCAGGGAGATCCGAGGGAGTTGCTGGGAAGGGGTTTGACCTGAGATTGACAGTGGCTTCCCACCTTCTATGCTGCTCATTCTATGCTACCACTACTGGGGCCCAAAGACTGGCTGAGTTTCCATGTAAATCTCCAGCTAAACTTCACCACCACCTCAACTAATAATGGTACCCTAAGTCACTGAGGATGTGATTATAGAGACCACTGATCCTATGCCCTGCTGAGGAATTCATACAAAGATCACACTACCACAGGCACTCAAAATCAAAGCCGAAGTATCTTAATCAACAACATATATATATATATCCTCAGAGAAAATTCTCCCCTACAAAAGCAATTTCAAACAATTAGAACAAGTGACTGCTATACCAGATGTGCAGAATCCAAGGAAGGACACAGGAAACATGAAAAAGCAGGGAAATATGATGCTACCAAAGGACCACAATTGTCCAGCAACAGATCCCAATCAAAAAGAATTCCTTGAAATGCCAGGTAAAGAATTCAAAATGTTATTCTTAAAGAAGCTCAATGAGATGCAAGAGAAATCTGAAAACCAACACAAAGAAATTAAAAAATCAATCTAGGCTATAAATAAGAAATTTCCAAGGAGACAGACATCTTTAAAAAAATAACCAAAGCCCAGGTGCAGTGGCTCAGGCCTGTAATTCTAGCACTTTGGGAGGCCGGCGGGAGGATTGCTTGAGCCCAGGAATTTGAGACCAGCCGGCGCAACATAGTGAGACCCTGTATTTACAAAAAATAAAAAGTTAGCTGGGCAAGGTAGCATGTGCCTGTGGTCCCAGCTACTAGGGAGGCTGAGGTGGGAGGATTGCTTGAGCCTGGAAGGTCAAGGCTGTAGTGAGCTGTGATCACACTACTGCATTTCAGCTTGAGTGACAGAGTTAGACCCTGTCTCAAAAAAACAAACAAACAAAAAGCCAATTCAGAAATTCTGAAACTAAAAAATTAATTGAAGGAAATACAAAATACATTAGAAAATTTCAATAATAGACTAGAACAAGCAGAAGAAAGAATCTCAGAACTTGAAGACAGGTCTTTGGAAATAATCCAGTCAGACAAAAATAAGGAAAAAGAATAAAAAGAATGAACAAAGGCTTTGAGATATGTGAGAGTACATAAAGTGACCAAACTTATGAATTGTTGATATTACCAAGGGGGAAAAGAGATCAAAAAGTTTAGAAAACATATTTGAGAAAGTAATTGATGAAAATTTCCGAAGTCTGTCAAGAGAGTTAGACACCCATTTACAGGAGGCCCAGAAATCTTCAGGCAAATACATTGCAAAAAGGATATCACTATAGCATATTATATTCAGAATGTTTAACATAAAAGTGAAATAAAGGATTTTAAAATTAGCAAGGGAAAAGCATGGAGTTATACACAAAGGAAACCCCTGAGACTAACAGAAGACTTTTCACAGAAACCTTACAGGTTAGAAGAGAAATGTGATGACATTTTCAAAATGCTGAAAGAAAAAAAAAACTGTCAGCCCAGAATTTTGTATTCTGCCAAAGTAAGCTTTATAAATTAAGGATAAAGTCCTTCCCTGACAAGCAAATACTAAGGGAATTTGCCACCACTAGAGCAACCCTATAGGAAATGTTCAATGAGGTCTTAAATGTGAAAATGAAAGGTCGATATTCACTATCACAAAAAATCATGAAAATATAAAATTCACAGTTCATATAAAACAATTATACAAAGGAAGAAGAGAAAGGAATCAAATGGCAACACCACAGAATTTCACCAAACCACAAAGGCAGAAAAAGGAAGAAACAAAGAATTTATAAAACAACCTGAAAACAATCAACAATATGACAGGAACAAAGCCTCACATATCAATACTAACCCTGAATATAAATGGATTAAATGCTCCATCTAAAAGATACAGATTGTCAGAATGGATAAAGAAACATGATCCAACTATATCCTGCCTACAAGAAACTTATCCTTCCCATAAAGACACAAATAGACTGAAAGTAAAGGGGTTGAAAAAGATATTCCACACAAACAGAAACCAAAAGTGAGCAGGAGTAGCTACACTTAGATAAAAAAGATATATCACATAAAACAGTAAAAAAAGACAAAAAAGGTCATTATATAATGACAAAGGGAACAATTCAGCAAGAGGATGTAATAATCCTAAATACATACACAACCAACATTGGAGAACTCAAATAACACAAAACAAATAATACTGGACCTAATGAAAGAAACAGACGACAATACAATAATAGTGGAGTCTTGGTAACACCCTACCGACAGCACTAGACAAATCACTGAGACAGAAAATCAACAAAGAAACACTGGACTTAAATTGGACTTTAGGCCAAATGGACTTAATAGACATTTACAGAAATTCTACCCAACAACTACAGAATATACATTGTTTTCACCAGCACATGGAACATTCTCCAAGGTAGACCACAAGTTAGCCCACAAAACAAGTCTTAACAGATTAAAAAACCTGAAATTATATCAAGTATTTTCTCAGATCACGGTGACATAAGGCTAGAAATCAATATCAAGACAAACTTTTGAAACTATCCAAACACATGGAAATTCAACAGCATGCTCTTGAACAACCACTGGGTCAACAAAGAAATTAAAATGAAAATTAAAAAAAATCCAAATGAATGAAAATGAAAAAACAACATACCCAAACCTATGGGATACAGCAAAAGAAGTGCTAAGAGGGAATTTAATAGCATTGAATGCCTACATCACAAAGGTAGAAAGATCACAAATTAACAACCTAACATCACACCCCAAGAAACTAGAAAAAGAAGAACAAAACAAACCCAAAGTTAGCAGCAGAAGAGAAATAACAAAGATCATGGTGAGACTAAGGATTCTAGTATGAACAATGAAACAGAAAAGAAATAACAAAAATCAGAGCAGAACTAAATGAAATGGGGACCAAAAGAACAATACAAAAGATTAACAAAAGAAAAAGTTGGTTCTTCCAAAAGATAAACAAAATTGATAAATCACTAGCTAAACTAACCAAGAAAAGAAGAGGGAAGATCCAAATAAATACAATCAGAAATGAAAAAGGAGACATTACAAATGATATTTCAGAAATACAAAAGATCATCAGACTATTATGAACAACTATACAATCACAAACTAGAAAATCTAGAGCAAATGGACAAATTCCTGTAAGCATGCAACCTCCTGAAATTGAACCAGGAATAAGTATAACTTTTGAACAGTAGACCCCTAATAAGTAGAGAGACTGAATCAGTAATACAAAATACCCCCCACTAAACTGCCACCAAAAAGCCCAGGACCATAAATCCAAAGATGGATTCATAGCTGAATTCTAACAAGCACACAAAAAACTAATATTAATCCTCCTGAAACTATTTCAAAAAATTGAGGAGGAGGTAATTCTCCCTTACTCATTCTATGAGGTCAGTATCACCCTAATACTAAAACCTGACAAGGACACAATGAAAAAAGAAAACTACAGGCTAACATCCTGAATGGACATAGACATAAAAATTCTGAAAAAAATACTAGCAAATTGAATCCAACAGCACATCAAAAAGATAATAGACCATGATCAGGTGTGATTTATTCCAGGAATGAAAGGATGCTTCAATACATGCAAATCAATAAATGTGGTTTATCACATAAACAGAAATAAGGACAAAAACCATATGATCATCTTAATAGATGCAGAAGAAGCATTTGATAAAATTCAGCATCCCTTCATGATAAAATTTAGCAAACTAGGCATACAAGGAACATACCTCAAATAATAAAGGCTATATACAACAAACCCACAGCCAACATCATCCTTAATGGAGAAAAGTTGAAAGGATTCCCTCTAAGAATTGGAAGAAGACAAGAATACCCACTTTGACCACTCTTATTCAACGTAGTATTGGAAGTCCTCACCAGAGCAATCAGCAAAGAGAAACAAAAGGCATCCAAATTGGAAAAGAAGAAGTCAAATATTTCTGCTGATGATATGATCTTATATCTAGAAAATAAACACTAAATACTTGACCAAAAAACTCTGAGACTTAATAAATGAATTCAGTAAAGTTTCAGGCTACAAAATTAATGTTTAGAAATCAGTAGCATTCCTAAACACCAATAACTATCTAGTCAAGGACCAAATCAAGAAGGCAATCCCACTTACAATAGCTAAGACAAGGACAAAAACAAAAACAAAAACAAAACCCTAGGAATATATTTCACCAAGGAGGTGAAAGATATCTATCAGAAGAACTGCAAAACACTGATGAAAGAAATTGTAGACAACACAAACAAATGGAAAAACATCCCATGCTCATGGATTTGAAGAACTAACGTTGTTAAAATGACCATACTGCCCAAAGCAATCTACAGATTCATTGCAATCCCTACCAAATGATCAATGTCATTTTTCACAGAATTAGAAAAAAAATCCTAAAATTCATATGGAACCAAAAAAGAGCCCAAATAGCCAAAGCAATCCTGAGCAAAAAGAACAAAGCTGGAGGGATCATATTACCTGACTTCAAATTATATTACAAGGCCATAGTAACCAAAACAGCACAGTACTGATATAAAAATAGACACATAAATCAATGGTACAGAACAGAGAACCCAGAAATAAAGCCACACTCCTACAACTAACTGATCTTCAACAAAGCCAAAAATATACACTGGGGAAATGACACCCTATTCAATAAATGATGCTGGGAAAATTGGATAGCCATATACTGAAGAATGAAGCTGGACCCATACTTTTCACCATATACAAAAATTAACTCACAATGAATTAAAAGCCCAAATGTAAAACACGAAAATATAAAAATCCTAGAAGAAAACCTAGGAAAAACTCTTTTGGACATTGGCCTAGGCAAAGGATTTATGACTAAGTCCTCAAAAGCAAATGTAGTAAAAAAAAATATAAAAATGGGACTTAGACTAAAAAGCTTCTGCACAGCAAAAGAAACAACAGTAAACAGACAACCTGCAGGATGGGAAAAATATTTTTAAACTATGCCTAAACAAAGGTCTAATATCCAGAATCTATAAGGAACTTGACAAGAAAAAAAACCCATTAAAAAGTGGGCAAAGGATATGAATAAACATTTCTCAAAAACAGACATACAATTGGGCAAACATATAAAAAATGCTCACCATCACTAATCATCAGAAAAATGCAAATCAGAACCACAATGAGATACCATCTCACATCAGCAGAATGACCATTATTAAAAAGTCTAAAAAAACAGATTTTTGGTGAGAATGTGGAGAAAAAGGAATGCTCATATGCTATTGGTGGGGATGTAAATTGGTACAGCCTTTATGGAAAACAGTATGGTGATTTCTCAAAGAACTAAAAATGGAACTACCATTTGATCCAGCAATGCCACTACTGGGTAAACACCCAAAGAGAAATAAATAATTACATCCAAAAGACACCTGTACTTGTATGTCTATCACAGCACTATTCACGATAGCAAAGATAAGGAATCAACCTCAATGTCCATCAACAGAGGATTGGATAAAGAAAATGTGGTGTATATTCATGGACACAAGGAGGGGAACAACACACACCATGGCCTGTCCAGGGTTGGGGGGCAAGGGAAGGGAGAGCATTAGGAAAAATACCTAATGCATGCAGGGCTTAAAACCTAGATGATGCGTTGTTACGTGCAGCAAACCACCATGGCACATGCATACCTTCATAACAAACCTGCACATTCTGCACATGTATCCCGGAACTTAAAATAAAAAAAAAATTAAAAAAAAAGAAAATGTGGAATATCTATATATATGGAATACTACTCAGCCATAAATAAGAATGAAATCCTGTCTTTTGCAGCAATGTGGATGGAACTGGAGGCCATTATCCTCAGTGAAATGACTCATAAACAGAAAGTCAAATACTACATGTTCTTGCTTATGAGTGGGAGCTTGACAATGGGTACACATGGACATACCAAGTAGAATAATGGACACTGGAGACTATAAAAGGTGGGAGGGTGGTGAAGGCTGAAAAACTACCTGTCGGGCACAATGTTCAGTATTTGGGTGATGGGTACACTAAAAGCCCAGACTTGACCACAACACAATATATGCATATAAGAAACCTGTACTTGTACCTCCTAAATATATTGTTTAAAAAGTCAACTCACTGTAGATATTAATTGCATTTAAAAAATACCTTCACAGCAACATCTAGACCAAGTGTGTGACCAAACAACCGAGCACCACAGCCTACCCAGTTGAGACAGGAAATTAACTGTTAGAGCCCTGCCTCCTGTCTTTGGTTCATCTTTTATCAGACTTTCCCTTGACCTCTGGTTCCAACTCCACTGGCCTTAACCTTCCTAAAATGCCCCATCCCCTCTGGTGGGGGGCAGGTCTTTGTACACACTAGAGTCTCTTCTCCCTCCTTGCCAGGTTAACTCCTACAGATGCATGGATCTCAGCTCTAGCATTACTTCTCCAATATCAGTTCCCACACCTACCAGTGATATTACAGGTTGTTCTATGTGCTGGTGATATTATAGAATGTTCCATGTGCTGGTGAAAAGAATGTATATTCTGTAGTTGTTGGGTAGAATTTCTGTAAATGTCTATTAAGTCCTTTTGGCCTAAAGTTATATAAGACAGCCAGAGCATTGGCTGTCTTTTCATCATAGCATTTGACCCCCATGGTGACATCTTTCGTGTGATTCTGTAATTAACGTCAGCAGAACCATGTCTGCTTGGCTCACCACAGCATTCTCGCACTCTGCCTGGCAACAGTAGATGCTCAGGAAACAACATCTGTGTGATGAAAACCCCTGAACTCCTCAGGGAGAGCTGCGTTTGGCATGATGGAGCCAAACAGAAGTTGCTTTCAGTGCAGAATGTCCCCAGAGACCTGGCAGCACAGCTCAGAAGACTCAGAATCAAAGCTTTCACATCAGAAATGCAGATGCAGTGGTGGGGAGAGCTCTCTTTGTAGCAAGCCCTTCATGAAAACTCTGAACTCCAAAGTTGTCTGTAGCCTACAGCCCAGGCTCCCAGAGGGAGCCTTTCAGGAGACTGCCCTCTTGCCCCACCAGCCTTAGAAATGCCAGAGTGTTTCTGGCAGGTCAACCTTTGCATTTGACCTGCATTTAAATGCTCTGTTTCAGCCCCAGTGCAAACACACAAGGACACATCTGCCTTGCATGAAACTCCACACAGATCTCTGTGAATGGGTGTTCCCCATTCCTGTTTGGAGCTTTGTGGTGCTGACTGATGCCCCACAAAGAACTCAGACCAGCTGAATGTTAATGGAGAGGGAGGGAAGCCACCTTCCCAGAGACTCTACTACAGGCCAGAATTTCCACTAGAGTCCTGGAGTGATGTGGGGGCAGCTCAGGGGTCAGGCAGCTGAGGCTCACATCCTGGCTCTACTATCTAAGAGCTGTGTGACCTTGGGCGAAGTACTTAACCTCTTTGAGCTTACATTTAGTCACCTGTAAAACAAAGCTTATAATAATCACCACCTTGATGTGATTCTGAGGATTAAATTTGAGTCTCTGTGAACAGTTCTCAGAGCAGTACCTGACACATTGGTGGCCAACACATTTTAAATATCCATACACACGCACATACATATAGACAGATACGCACACACAGACACACACACACACACATATCTCCATCCAATAATACATGTAGCTTATTGAAAGATAATGTTCCTCTTGCTGTTCATTTTCTTCTTCTTCCAGGGTAGTATTTCTAAAATGAGAATTGGATCATGCCACTTAAAATTCTTCCTAGATTCCTGCATTTCTCTTGGAGTCAGCTCTCCCTATACCTACAAGAACTTACATATCCCTTCTCAAGCTTTCAGCACACATCACCCTCTTTGTCATCCTATTTGCTCCATCTCACAGCCTTCTTGGTTTCTTGAATTTAAGATCTTTCCACATTGAGGTCTTCATAAAACATCTTCTTTCTACTCTGTTTCCCTCCTTTACTTTCCTGGGAAATCCCCCTCTACTCCCGGTGTGAAATGCCTGATCTTCTGGTCAGTTTTCTTACTGTCTTCTCCCCTACTCTAAGTTTCTGAGAAAAGGGATCTTATCTGTCATGGTAGCCACTGTACCTTCAGCTACTACCACAGTGTGTGGCACAATGAACTCAATGAACGGAAGGGAGCCTTCTCAGCTCTCTGCCTGTGCTCAGGCCACCCACGGCCCCTCCCATAGATGGCTGTCACTGTCCAATAGTGCAGAGAAGTGTCCTCTACTGGTGCCATCTGCTGAGGTCTTCTCTGGGCCAGGGCCCGTGCCAGGACTCATAAGTGCTGCTGTGCCCAGAGCTGGCCCACTCTCCAAAGATGTGATCAACCCCTCCAGCTGGCTGGAGGCACATTTCAGTCTCTCTCCCTGGGCCAGAGAATGTCAAGGATGTAGTCAGTGCTGGGCAGTTGTTCTATTAAGTGCTCTGGGGAGTGTGGGGGATATAAAATGCAGCAGGCTCTTCTCGGGCAGCAGCTGGCCTTGCTAGAGAAGGCCCAGCTGTCAGGATGGACATAGCCAGAACCACTGACAGGTACCTATAGCCTCATGGCAGGGTGCCTGCGCTTGCCTTCTCCCTGCTGCAATGCAGATGTCAGTTTTCAAGAGGACCCATTTAAGTCCCCAGCAAGCCAGGCCACTGGGCAGAACACATAGGGACTTGGGTTTCTGCCACAGGGAGGACTTGGGGTCAGATGGACCTGGGCTTGAGTCTATACTCTGCTGCTTATTGGCAGTGTGATCATCAAAAATTATTCAACCTTCAGTAGTTCCAGTTATCTTATCTGCAAAATGGGAATAATGACACTTGCCTTGAAGAGTTGTTAGCAGGGTGAAGTGAGATTACCTATTAAGAAAACCCAGCACAGCACCTGGTACACAGTAAATGCTCTACAAATGGTGGCTGTGGTGGTTTGTAGCATCAACAGGACATTCTTGCTTGCTTTCTTAAAGGCCAGGTGGGCAGAATTTCCTGGATTCCTCCCTTCCCAGAGCACATATTGCCTGAGCCACTCCCTTGTGCTTGTCACCTGCTGCGTCACACTCTGCCTTCTCCTGCCTGCATGTCTCCCCCAATAAAACTATGGATGAGGACCAAGTGCCACTGAGCTTTCTGGACCCCAGACCTCCATCCCCTAACTCCTTGGAACCCACACAGTGCCAGGGCAGGTCCTTCTTGCTTTTTCAACCAGTGCATTCTTGTCATCATCTCTTGCCACACTCACTCTCAGAGACTTGCATCTCAGCCCCGTGCCCTCCTACCTCCTGGCTGAGCCCCATCCTTTTCCTGTCTCCTGTCAGTGCTGTGTGTGTGCGTGCACACACTCATGCATATGCACACTGCCAGCCTGCTTCCCACGATGTTCTCAGACCCCACATCCTAATACAAATCCTTTCTTCCAATAGTTGTGCCTAGAGCTATGTCATCCTTCCCCCCTCTTTTCCTTGGGATATCAAGTTATAGGACAACAAATCCATGCTCATTGTCGTTAGACCAAAAATGTATGTCTAAACATCATGGATATTAACCATGGGTGGATATGGGGGAAAACTGTTCACCAGCACTGGATTCTGCATTTCTTCTCTAACCGTTATGAAGATGTAGGCTTTGCAGAATTTGTTTCCAGAACCAGGAAACCTGATGTTTGTAAATATTTCCATAAATGGAAGCAAGCAGATTTTTAGGTTTCAGTTCTAAAATAGTGAGGTAAGCTTGAATTTAAAAGGACAGTTGCACGGCAATAATTGTACTTTCTGAAGGCAGTGAGGCCCTACCTTCACAGAGAGTATTCTGGTGACTTTGAGGGCTGAGATGTCCTGTATTTGCTTCTGTCCTGCTTTCCATAAGATTCTGTAAGCTTGCCTTTTAAATTAGGAACTTCGTGCTGACTTAGAGCAGTTCTCTCTCTCTATCCGTTGCTCGCCAATGTGTAATGACCAGAGTGGTTCTCAAAGTGTCATCCATAGACCCCTGGGAGTCCCTGAGGCTTTTTCAGGGTCTATGAGGCCAAAACTATATTTACAATAAGGCTAAAATGTTATTTTCCTTTTGCCCTGTGTTGACATTTGCATTGATGGTACAAAATTAGTGGAGGGTAAAACTACTGGCACCTCAGCATGAATCAGGACATCGCTACCAAATGAAACTGGCGGTCACTGTATTCTTCACCTCTGTGCACTTACAGGTTTTACAAAAACCAGGAATGCCCTTGATGAAGTATCAAGAATTATTGTTTGTATTAACATTCAACTCTTGAGCACACATTCCTTTAATGTCCCGTATGACAAAATGGGAGATGTACACACACACAGCACGTTGGTTGTCTAGAGAAAAGTACCTGTGTAATTGAGTTGCAAGCTGAACTAGCTGGCTTTTACATTTTTTCATGGAACACTGTTTTTACCTAAAAGAAAGACTGGCAAACTCATTATTCGGACATGGCTATTTAGTAGATAATTTCTTGAAAATGAACAAAGTAAGCCCATCACTTTAAAAAAAGCAACTCACAGGCCGGGCGCAGTGGCTCATGCCTGTAATCCCAGCACTTTGGGAGGCCGAGGCAGGTGGATCACAAGGTCAGGAGATCGAGACCATCCTGGCTAATACAGTGAAACCCCGTCTCTACTAAAAATATAAAAAATTAGCCGGGCGTGGTGGTGTGCGCCTGTAGTCCCAGCTACTCAGGAGGCTGAGGCAGGAGAATGGCGTGAACCCGGGAGGCAGGGCTTGCAGTGAGCCGAGATCGCACCACTGCAGTCTGGCCTGGGTGAAAGAGCAAGACTCCCATCTCAAAAAAAAAAAAAAAAAGAGAAAGCAACTCACAGTATTTGTTGCCAATGATAAATTCGTGCTTCCAAGTAAAAATTAAAATTTTGGAAAACTTTTCACTGCCACATTGAGCTTAACAACTTTCCCTCACTTAAAGACTTTTCTGATGAGATCAGCGGTGATATCAAAGGACATTATTTTAAAAATATATTGTATAATGAAATGTGTTAGCATTTGGAAGATCTGCATAACTCAATGAACTGATATTCTTCCATTGACCAACACATGATATTACAAGACCGTGCATGGGGAAAGTTCCATTCAAAGTGTAAGACAGATCGGTAGAGTTACGTAACAGAGGACCAAAGGTTCACTGGTACGGGTGCAGTTCCACACTACAACTAGCCTTTAAGAAAATGCCACTTGTTGAGCTTTGGTCTTTATCAAAGAAGAACACCCATAATTATCTGAAAAGACTATTAAAGTTTTCCTCCCTTTTTCTTTCTTTTTATTCTTTTTTTTTCTTTTTTGAGACAGAGTCTCACTCTGTCACCCAGGCTGGAGTGCAATGGCACAATCTCGGCTCACTGCAACCTCTGCCTCCCGGCTTCAAGCAATTCTTCAGCCTCACTCTCCCAAGTAGCTGGGATTACAGGCGCCCACAACCACGTCTGGCTAATTTTGTATTTTCAGTAGAGACGGGGTTTCTCCATTTTGGTTAGGCTGGTCTCGAACTCCCAACCTCAGCTGATCCACCCGCCTCGGCCTCCCAAAGTGCTGGGATTACAGGCGTGAGCCACTGCACCCGGCTCCTCCCTTTTCAAATACATTTCTGTGTGAAGCCGGATTTCTTATCCTTCACCCAAAAAGCATACCACAACAAAGTGAATGGTGAAGCAGATATGAAAATTGAGCTGTCTTCTAGGAAGCTAGATATTAAACAGATTTACAAAAATATAAAACAATGAAACTCTTCTCACCTGCATTTCTTTTGGTTTGTCTTAAAAATGTGCTTTTTATATAAACTTGTCATGGGTATATAATTGTTACTTTTAAATGGAATTAATGCATATTTTAACATTTTCTCAGTGTTAGTAATATGATCAATATCAATAGCTATAACCCACATAAACACAGGTTCTTGGAGTCCTGGATGCTTCTGGAAAGCATAAAGGAGTCCTGAGACCTAAACATTGAAGAGCCTCTGGTGGAATGGGCATGAGCACAGGATTTGGGGTCAGACAAAGAGGGCAAGTGGTACTGTAGCCCTACTTCAAAGAGCACTTGCAAGACTGAATGTGGGAATGAGGCTCAGTTTGGCTTGACTCACCCAGGGTAGAATTGAAAGGAGATTGTGAGAGAAGGGCCAGTGAGGGTTACTAGAGAGCTGACTGGAGAAAAAAATCACCTCCTGCTCAGATGGCATTGCTGGGGTCTTGCATGCTTGCAACAGACTCTCCCACTCTGCCCTTTAGAGAAATGCTGGGCAACTTTGTTTTTGCTTTTTCTTGGTGAATTAAACTTAATTTTGTTTTGTAAGCTGACAGCTCTGCCTGAGATAACTAATGATACCCGAGGGAGCTGGAAAGCTTGCATTGGAAACCCTGGATCTGGAATCAGCCAATGTCCCTGAACCAGAGGCTCCCAGCCATAATTCTCCGGGTCTGCCAGCTTTCACTTTCTTTGACACTCATTCTCCTGCTTACCCCCCACCCTCCACCCCAGGAAGACGGTTTGGGGAAAGAAGTGAGGGCTGCCTTCCTCGGTGCACTTTGGAAGCCATGCCTGGCCGAGGGAAGTGATACCATTTCCTAAGCAGAAAATCAGGTCTCCTCCCAAAGTGCTGAAGTTTACTTTATAATTGCATCCAATTATCTTTGTTATTTCAGTTTTTGTTCCATGAGCTTTGGGGAAAAGCATTCATGAGCTATTGTCATGGCATTTCTGTCCTTTGACATGTGCCACTTGGCACTCAATTGGCCCAGGAAGGAGAGTATAACTGGGTCATTCTCTGCAGCCCCATCCCGTGGCACAGCCCGGTCCAAGGGAAGGGCAGGAACTCACTGCACGCAGGGGCATTTGTATACACAGAACTTCAAGGGCATGACCCCAGCTCAATCAAACTCACGGTGGACATTAACTTTTTAGCAACTGTCAAGACCTCCCTTCCTTCCCTTGGGCTGGCAGCCCTAGTTTCAGTTTCTCTGAGCATTGGGAAATGCCTGGAGCCACAACACACACTCAAGAATCCATGTGCAGCCAGACATGGTGGCTCACGCCTGTAATCCCAGCACTTTGGGAGGCTGAGGCAGGCGGATAAC
The DNA here is from genome assembly GCF_028885625.2 of Pongo pygmaeus. NCBI lineage: Eukaryota > Metazoa > Chordata > Mammalia > Primates > Hominidae > Pongo > Pongo pygmaeus. The sequence continues at coordinate 173,752,785 of NC_072377.2, forward strand.
GAGGTCAGGAGATTGAGACCATCCTGGTTAACATGGTGAAACCCCGTCTCTACTAAAAAATACAAAAAATTAGCCGGGCATGGTGGCAGGCGCCTATAGTCCCAGCTACTTGGGAGGCTGAGGCAGGAGAATGGTGTGAACCCGGAAGGCGGAGCTTGCAGTGAGCAGAGATCACCCCACTGCACTCCAGCCTGGGCGACAGAGCAAGACTCAGTCTCAAAAAAAAATAAAAACAAAAAAATAAAAAAGAAGACAAGACAGATTCAGAGAGGTTTAGTGACTTGTTCAAGATCATTCTCTTATTCATCCTTTCCTGAATACCTGCTACGGGTTAGTTGCTGTGCTTAACTCTGGAGGGGGAAAGAAAACAAACAGTGAATGAGACACAATTGCTGCCCTCAGGGAGCTCTTGGTCTAGAAGGGGAAATAAGTAAATAACCAACTACAATGCAGAGTGACACCTGAGAGAAGAGCCATGGGGATGCAAGTGAGAGGCATGTAACCTAGTCTTAGCCACTCAAAAGGCTTTCTGAAAGGAAGGTTAATAATCACCACTGACATTCATCAAACCGTGGCTATGCGCTGCACAAAGGGCTAAGTGCTTTAGTTATGTTATCTTAGTCACCCTCTACCTTGTGAAGGATATACCGCTGTTATCCCCATTTCACAGATCAGTAAATAGAGGCTGAATGAGATTAAGTAACTTGCCCAAAATGATGTAATCAGTAGGTAGTAAAATTGGAATTTAAACCCAAGACTATTTGCTTTCAGAATCACTCCTCTTAACTTGTGCTTCCAGGACTGAGACTGAGAAACCAGAGGGGGTTACCTAAGTAGGGATGGGAGAGAAGAACATTCTAGGCCAGGAGAATATAAATGCCCTGGACAGAGGCCCTGAAGTCAGGAAAGGCATATGCACTGGGGGAATCACAAGAAGCTACAAGTGTGGCTGCAATGTGGCTTCTGGGGGCAGGAGTGGGAAGAGATGCTGCTGAGTAGCCCCAAGGCACAGGCAGAACCAAGGCTGGGATTCACCTCTGGGCTCCTAGCCCAGTGCTCTTTCTACCACAATCTACCTGCTTCCCCATCGCAGGCTAGCATCTGTTTTTATCTGCACCCATTTCAGACTGGAGGGAGCTGGCCTGTGTAAAAATGAGGTGTTTTCTTCCTCACCCAGAGAGGCCTCTGATGGGAATTGAGGAGTGGGTGAAATGGAAGATGCAGAGAGAAAGGGGACAGGTGCTGACCGCTCTGCCAAAATGCAATGTCTCCTCTGCAGTCCTGGAATCAGGTCACAGGACTCACCATGGCCTTTGAGACATACAAGCTGCACACTTTCAGGCTTCCACCCTATGTGGGTAACTCCCAGAGGACTGGCCCCAAAATCCACTCAAAAACATAGAGGAGGAGTCATGACAATGATAACAATCATCATAGCTAATGTGACTGAGTGCTTCTGAACCACTGGCATCCGGTCTTTTAATCCTCACAGCTAGCTTATGAAGTGGTATATTAGCTGTCCTCCTGGGCAAAGAGGAAGAAAATCAGCTCAAACCACCTTAAGCATAAAGAGAATTTATCAACTCAGATAACTGAAGAATGCACTGGAAGATACCAGGCTCTAGGGCTGGATGCAGGTACTGCAATGATACTGTCAGAATGTGTCTGTTATCCCAGCACTTTGGGAGGCTGAGGTGGGCAGATCCCGAGGTCAAGAGATCGAGACTATCCTGGCCAACAGGGTGAAACACTGTCTCTACTAAAATAAAAAAAAAATACAAAAATTAGCTGGGCGTGGTGGCGTGCGCCTGTAGTCCCAGCTACTGGAGAGGCTAAGCCAGGAGAATGGCATGAACCCTGGAGGTTCACGCCATGTGCTAGTCTAAGAAACTGGCATGTTCAGGTTCTGTCCCCAGAGGCATTATTAGAAGGGCAGATCAAAGAAACTCTGGAGGAGTCTGGGTCATGTTCTGTTACTTACATCTGAGAGTACTGTGGACTTTGCTTTATTGCACTTTGTAGATATTGCGTTTTTTTAAAATTGAAGATTTATGGCAACCCCGCCGCAAGCAAGTCTATTAGTGCCATTTTTCCAACAGCATAGGCTGACTTCATGTCTCTCTGTTACATTTTGGTAATTCTCACAATATTTAAAACTTTTTCATTATTATAATACTTTTATGGTGATCTGTGATCAGTGATCTTTGATGTCTTTTGTAATTGTTTTGAGGCACCACGAACCATGCCCATCAAAGATGATGAATTTAATTGATAAATGTTGTGTGTGCTCTGACTGCTCTACCAACTAGCTGTTCCCTGTCTCCCTCTCCTCGGACCTCCCTGTTTCCTGAGACACAGTACAATATTGAAATTGGGCCAACTAATAACCCTACAATGGCCTCTAAGAATCACACATCTCTCACTTTAAATCAAAAGATAGAAATGATGGAGTTTAGTGAGGAAGACATATCAAAAACTAAGACGGATCAAAGCTAGGCCTCTTGGACCAAATAGCCAAGTTATGAATGCAAATAAAAAGTTCTTGAAGAAAATTAAGAGTGCTAGTCCAATGTACACATGAATGATGAGAAAGACTTATTGCTGATAGGCAAAAACTTTTAGCAGTCTGGATAGAAAAATCAAACCAGCCAAACATTCCCTTAAGCCAAAGCCTAATCCAGAGCAAGGCCCTAACTCTCCTTAATTCTGTGAAGGCTGACAGAGGTGAGAAAACTGCAGAAGAAAAGTTTGAAGCTAGCAATAGTTGGTTCATGAGGTTTAAGAAAAGAAGCCGGCTGGGCGCAGCGGCTCACGCCTGTAATCCCAGCACTCTGGGAGGCCGGGGTGGGTGGATCACGAGGTCAGGAGATCGAGACCATCCTGGCTAACATGGTGAAACCCTGTCTCCACTAAAAATACAAAAAATTAGCCGGGTGTGGTGGCGGGCTCCTGTAGTCCCAGCTACGGGGGAGCCTGAGGCAGGAGAATGGCATTAACCTGGGAGGTGGAGCTTGCAGTGAGCCAAGATTGCGCCACGGCACTCCAGCCTGGGTGAAAGAGCGAGACTCCATCTCAAAACAAAACAAAACAAAACAAAACAAAAGAAGCTATCTTCATAACAGGGAAGTGTAAAGTCAAGCAGCAAGTGCTGACGGAGAAGCTGTAGCAAGTTACCCAGATGATCTAGCTAAGATAATTGATGAAGGTGGCCACATTAAACAACAGATCTTCTGTGGAGACAAAATAGCCTTTTATTAAAAGAAGTTGCCATCTAAGACTTTCACAGATAGAGAGGAGAAGTCAATGCCTGGTTTCAAAGCTTCAAAGGGCAGGCTGACTCTCTTGTTAGGGGCCACTGCTGATGGTGACCTGAAGTTGAAGCCAATACTCATTTACCATTTTGAAAATCCTAGGGCTTTTATTATGCTAAATCTACTCTGCCTGTGCTCTAGAAATATAGCAACAAAGACTGGATGATGGCACTTCTGTTTATGGCATACTTTACTGAATATTTCAAGCCCATTGTTGAGACCTGCTGCACAAACATAAAGATTTCTTTCAAAATATTACTGCTCACTGACAATGTAGCTGGTCATCTAAGAGCTCTCATGGAGATGTACACACAAATTAATGTTGTTTTCATGTCTGCTAACATAATATCCATTCTGCAGCCCATGGATCAAGGAGTAATTTCAACTTTCAAGTCTTATTATTTAAGAAATATATTTTGTAAGGCCATAACTGCCATAGATAGTGATTCCTTTGATGGATTTGGGCAAAGTAAACTGAAAAGCTTTTGGAAAGGATTCACTGTTCTAGATGCCATTTGAACATTTGTGATTCACGGTAGGAGGTCAAAACTGCAACATTAATAGGAGTTTGGAAGAAGTTGATTCCAACCATATGGATGACCTTGAGGGGTTCAAGACTTCAGTGGAGGAAGTAGCTGCAGATATGGTGAAAATAGTGAGAACTACAATTAGAAGTGGAGCCTGAAGATGTGACTGGATTGCTGCAATCTCAGGCTAAAACTTGAGCAGATAAGGAGTTGCTTCTTATAGATGAGGAAAGAAATTGGTTTCTTGAAATGGAATCTACTTTTGGTGAAGATGCTATGAACGTTGTTGAAATGACAACAAAGGATTTAGAATATTATATAACCTCAGTTGATAAAGTAGTAGCAGGGTTTGAGAGGACTGACTCCAATTTTTTTTTTTTTTTGAGACAGAGTCTCACTTTATTGCCCAAGCTGGAGTGCAGTGGTGCGATCTTGGCTCACTGCAACTTCTGCCTCCCAGGTTCAAGCCATTCTCATATCTCAGCCTCCCCAGTAGCTGGAATCACAGGTGTGTGCCACCATGCCCCACTAATTTTTGTATTTTCAGTAGAGATGGGGTTTCACCATGTTGGCCAGGCTGGTCTCGAACTTCTGACCTCAAGTGATCCACCTGCCTTGGCCTCCCAAAGTGCTGGGATTACAGGTGTGAGCCACTGTGCCTGACCTTGACTCCAATTTTAAAAGAACTTCTGCTATGGGAAAATGATGTTAAACAGCATTGTGTACTACAGAGAAATCTTTCATGAAGAAAGAGTCCATGGATGTGACAAACCTCACTACTGTCTTATTTTAAGAAATTGCCATAGCCACCCAATGTTGGCCACTACCACCCTGATCAGATAGCAGCCATCAACATCAAGACAAGACCCCCCCTACTAGGAAAAAGATTACAATTTGCTGGAGGCTCAGGTGATCATTAGCATTTTTTAGCAATAAAGCATTTTTGAATTAAGGTATGTACATAGATTGGTACATTGGTTTTTTTCCAACACAATGAGATTGCACACTTAATAGACTACGGTATAGTATAAACATAACTTCGATATGTACTGGGAAACCAAAACATTTGTGTGACTTACTTTATTGCAGTTTGTGCTTTATGGTGGTCTGGAACTGAACCCACAATATCTCCAAGGTATGCCTGTATGTGCTAACCTGGCCCCAAAAAGGGGATGTGCATGGGGCCTGGCAACAGAGATGTCAAAGTCAAGCATCAGATGTGTGTGGGTGTGGTGTGGTGGTGTGGGTGTGGTGGTGTGGTGTGTGGGTGTGGTGGTGTGGTGGTGTGTGGGTATGGTGCTGTGTGGGTGTGGTGATGGTGTGGTGGTGTGGTTGTGGTGGTGTGTCAGTTTGGTGTGTGGGTGTGGTGGTGTGGGTGTGTGGTGTCGTGGTGTGTGGTGTGTGGTGTGGTGGTGTGGGTGTGGTGGTGTGGTGTGTGGCGTGTGGTGTGGTGGTGTGTGAGTGTGGTGGTGGTGGTGTGGTAGTGTGTGGTGTGGTGGTGTGTGGTGTGGGTGTGTGGTGTGGTGGTGTGTGGTGTGTAAGTGTGGTGGTGTGGGTGTGGTGGTGTGTGGTGTGGTGGTGTGGTGGTGTGTGGTGTGTGAGTGTGGTGGTGTGTGGTGTGTGAGTGTGGTGGTGTGGGTGTGGTGGTGTGTGGTGTGTGGTGGTGTGTGAGTGTGGTGGTGTGTGGTGTGGTGGTGTGTGGTGTGTGAGTGTGGTGGTGTGGTGGTGTGTGAGTGTGGTGGTGTGAGTGTGGTGGTGTGTGGTGTGGTGTGTGAGTGTGGTGGTGTGTGGTGTGTGGTGGTGTGAGTGGTGGTGTGTGGTGTGTGAGTGTGGTGGTGTGGTGGTGTGTGGTGTGTGGTGTGGTGGTGTGGTGGTGTGTGGTGGTGTGTGAGTGTGGTGGTGTGGGTGTGGTGGTATGGTGTGTGGTGTGGTGGTGTGTGGTGTGTGGTGGTGTGTGGTGGTGTGTGAGTGTGGTGGTGTGGGTGTGGTGGTGTGTGGTGTGTGGTGTGGTGGTGTGTGGTGTGTGAGTGTGGTGGTGTGGTGTGGTGGTGTGTGGTATGGGTTTGTGGGTGTGTTGCTGCTCAGGCACTTAGGCTGTTTCTGTTGCCCCTCCCGGGCTCAGCCTGCTCCCATACAGGGCCTTTGCTTATGCAGCAACTTCAGCCAGAGCACCGCCTCCTCCCTCCTAGTGACCTGCCCCTCACCCCTCAGATTGCGGCTCTAGCATCATTTCACCAGGACAGCTTTCTCAGAGTTTCATGTCTCTGTCACACTTCTCACTTTGCATGTCCTAGCAACCTTGTACCTCTCTTTTTGTAGCATTTTTCACAGTTGTCACTTCGCATGTGCATCTGCAATGATCGAGTGAATGTCTACCTTCCTCAATAAACCACGAGCCCCTTGAGTGTAGGGGTCACACTCATTTTGCTCGCCATTGTCTCTTCAATGTGAGCAGAGTACCTGATACCCGAGAAACCTGGTCAATATGCGTTGAGTGGATGAGTGAAGGAGTGGATGGATGCGAGTGTGCACATGGTGTGTGTTGGTTGTGTGAGTGTGTGGTGCTCCTCTGGTCCTAGCTGCAGTGCTCTTGGTGCATTCCAGAGAGGCCTCCTCACTGGGGGACCGTGCCTTGTCCTTCTGTCTGTGCTTTCCTAGGGGGCAGAAATAGCATTTTCTCCATAATATTAAGAGCCCTACAGGAAGAGGCTAACACCTTTTTCGTTGAGCTGGGAGTTTCTGGTGCAGAAACGGGACCTGAGGAGTCAGTGGCAGGAGCTCCGGCTGTGGAATAAGAAAGCTCCTGTTCTGAGAATGAATGGGACTCAGAGCTAAGACCTCATCTGTAAAATGGGGCCGCATGCTTGACAGGGCTGTTTGAACTTGGAATAGGATCCTATTCAGAAAAGTGCTTTGTAAGCCACAGTGCCCGCTGGACAATGTTTTCACAATTATCCTGCACTGCTGCCGGGATCAGACTAAGAGACTGCTGAAGAGTCTTAGGAAGAGGGTGTACAGAGCAGGGGTTTCAGGGGTGAAAAGGAAAATGAGGCAATAACCCTCCCACTTATATTCAGGGTATCTTTAGGAATTACAGGGTCAGAGACTCCTCCTCTGCCAGGCAGAGGCACTGGGGGAGCCGTGTTTCCTGTGCCCTTGTCAAAGCCCATGGCTGCCATCTTGGTGAGGGCTCCACTGCCATCTTGCTGGGATCCATTCAAGTAGGGTCTCCCCAGGGCAGTTTCGCCATGTTGCCTTGCTTGAGATTCTGGGGTAAAGTATGGAGGATGCTGCTGGTGGTTGAGATGACAGGGTGCTTGGAGGCAGCTGGGGGTACTTACAGCTCGGTCACATCCTTGGGCATGCCTTTGGGGAGGGCGCGGAGCCCCTTGTTGCTGCATCGCACCACTGTCTCCATACAGGTGCACTGCTCCGGGCAGCGCGGGCTAAGCTGGCAGCTACTCTCGTCGTTGCCTGTGGAGAGCCCCAGAGAGGGTGAGGGTTGTGGGAGATAAGACCCGCTAGGGGGAGCCAGTGAGCAAGGCTGCGTGTTCTCCGCAAAGACAAGTTGTCCCCTGTCCCTGCTGTGTTCTAGAACCAGGAATAGGGTACCTGCTGGTCTCATCCTTGGTTGGCGGGTGTCACCTACCTTTTACCTCATTTGACATAAGATGAAGACCATCAAGGAGGCTCAGCAAGAGTAACAGGAAAGAGGTCACCGTTAACCATATCAGGAATGAGCCCAATTGATTGAAGGAGTGGTCAGCGGGAGGGGGGCAGAGCCTTGTCTTTTCCCTTCCTCTTTCTCCTTTCTTTCTCTGCTCCCACAACTACACAGTCCCTCCAGGGTGGTGAGTATGTCCCAAGCCTCCATTATGCCTTAATCTCAGTTAATTATCTGTCTCTAGATAACCCAAAGTTGATCAAGTAAAGAACTGTACTGGCTTGAATTTATGAAAATAAATATGCCCTCTGGGATCCTGAGAACCAAAGCCTCAGATATCCATATCCCCAGCCAGTGACAAGACTTTTCTTGAAGTCTGTTTCTCATGAGTGCATACTCTGAGTCTCATCATGATGCAGACAGGAAGACTGAGGCCAGGGCTCCCATGTACAGTTGTATAGGTTGTGCACTCCACAAGGGTGCCATATCATTTAAGGGGCACCAAATCTCACTGTGGACATGATAGATTAGTATATTTGGTACAACAGTATTCTCACAGATGGCAGTATCTTGTTTTAATGGGCAGGTGTCTTGTCTTAATGAAATCAATATATTATGACAGATTTCTAACTGATAGAAGTAAAATGACTTCTGAAATGGGCACCTTTTCTTAATTTGCATGAAGGAGCCATGTGGGCTAGCAGCAGATCTGCAGAGCTCTCCAGAGCTCCAGCTGCGTGCCCAAAGCAAAGTGGAACTGGATCTCAGGGAGTATCTGATCCTGCATCTTTGCCATCTTCCTTGCCTTCCCAGGGCCTTCCCCGCAGCCCTTGACCCCCAGCCTTCTCACCGTCACAGGTGAAGTCCTGGATGGCCACATCCTGGATGGGAATCTCCTTGAGGAAAAACGGCTTCTGGCACCTAGGGTTCCCACTGACGATCCGCCTCTTCCTCAACCACTTGCCGAGCCAGGCCAGGTGGCAGTTGCAGTTGAAGGGGTTGGAAAGGAGGTTTCTAGGAAGAGAGAAGGGTGCTTAGCTTCCACCCTTCTACTGTGGGAGCGGCCATGGGATCTGCTGCCCAGATCCCAGCTCTCCCAGCCGGGAAGGAGAAGGTCTCAGGCAGGAAATGTAGGCTCTTCCCCAGATGCAGTCTCTGCGAGGGTCTCATTCCAGACCCCCGCCACTGATGGATGTGGCTGTGGTCTCTCGCCATGCCCTCCCTTGGGTACCAAGCCCTGGCTGTGTGAACTGCCTTTGGGTCCTTAGCAGAGATTCACCCCAAGAGCCTTCACACTTGCTACTCTCCTTGCTGGGAACCCGTATCTTTACAGTTTGCCTGGCTGGCTTCTCCTCATTCTTTAGTCCTTGTCTTCAATGACATTTCATCAAGGAAGCCTTCTCTGAGTCCCCCATATCAAGTAGGATACTTCAGCCCTATCATATCTTTTCCCTCACTCCCCTTCATTCTCCCCACAGCACCCATGGGAGTGTGCAATGATTGGTTTCTGTGCTCGCCTTGCACCTTGGACTCCACATACAGGAGGGTAGAGTCTGTTTGCCTCTGCATATCCAGAAACTAGCGTTATGTCATCACAGGCACTTTATATGCATCTGTGGACTGAAACAATGGGACTGATGGGGAGATGAGGTGATGATGGCAGCTATCCCTTCCTGAGTGTTTACTACAGGACTGGGACCATGCCACACACTTTATAAATCCATTGTCTCATTCATTCCTGTCACAGCAACCCTATGAAGGAGGTAACATTATCTTCCTTTTCTCACATGAGGAAAGTAAAGCTTGGGGAGCTTATTTAAGGGGGGCAGACAGCCCTTGAGTGGCTGTAGGATGATACAGCAATGAAGGGCTTGAGAGTGGCTGTTCCAGGGTTGGAGTTCAGGCTCTGACACTCAGTAGCTGTGTGAAGTGGGGCAAGTTACTTCATGGGTCAGAGCTGGTTCCCTGAATGCTTTGTGACTCTGCCCCTCTGGGCATCTTAGGTGTCTTTGGATTTCCAATGTGGAGGTACCTAGGAGGGGCTAAATATGGACTAAAATGGACCAGTTCACTGATGTTAGCTCCCAACCCATTGTCCTCTCCTGTTGACGTCACTCATTCATTCGATTCATTCCTTTACTCAACAGTTATATGCCGGGCATCTGCTTATGCTCTTGGCACAGATCTAAACATTAAGGATGCAGCAGTGAACAAAACAGCCACAAATCCCTGTCCTTCGGGATCTTATATGATGGTGGGCAAATAATATATGATTAACAGCAAGTTAGTAAATGACACAGTATATTAGGACATGGTTAGTGCTTTGTAATATTAGGGGGCAGGGCTAGAGGGATTGGGGCTATGGCAGAGGGGTAGAATGGGGTGAGGCAGGTGACCCTTGAGCAAAGGTGGAAGGGAGGGAGGCTGGGGGAGGGTACTCCAGGGAGTGCAAAGTTCCAAGGTTGGAGTGGGCTGGGATCATGGGAAAATGGCGAGGAGTCCCATGGAGCTAGAATGGAGAGAGGGAGGGGAAAGGCAGGGCATGAGGGGCCAGATGACGTGGGGCCGGACTTTAGGCCCTCCTAACTTCGGCTTTGATTCCGAGTGCAATAGGCATAGGGCAGCAACAGGAGGTGTGGCAGCAGCCTTTCCTTCTGCCTTCCAAAGGGTCTTTGGGGAAGGTTAGAGACAGGACAATAAACCAGCGACTAAGGACAACAGAGCCACATGGAAATATGATGAGCAGCTGTAAAACGCCCATGTGTTGAGCACCTTCTACACCTAGGCCCTTGCTGTTTTACAAGCATCACCACATTCAATCCTCATAACCATCCTAGGAGGTAGATTATGCAGAAGGGAAATGGAAACACACAGAGATGAAGTCACTTTCCCGAGGTCACACAGCTAACAAGAGGCACAGCCAGGATCTGAACCTAGGAAATTTGGCTCTAGAGTCTTACCCATTATTCCATAGAGGCTCCCTTCCCACAACAGTGCACTACCCTGGCAGGAGCACTCCTTTAGGTGCCCAGAAAGCTGGGTTCTAATTCTGGTTCTGATACCCACTGAAGCAGCCAGTGACATCTTTTTTTTTTTTTTTTTTTTTTTTTTTTTTTTTTGAGACGAAGTCTCGCTCTGTTGCCAGGCTGGAGTGGAGTGTAGTGTCACAATCTTGAGTCACTGCAACCTCCACCTCCCGGGTTCAAGCGATTCTCCTGCCTCAGCCTCCTGAGTAGCTGGGACCACAGGTGTGCGCCACCACCACGCCCAGCCAATTTTTGCATTTTTAGTAGAGATGGGGTTTCACCATGTTGGCCAGGATGGTCTCGATCTCTTGACCTTGTGATCCACCTGCCTCGGCCTCCCAAAGTGCTGGAATTACAGGCGTGAGCCACCAAGCCTGGCCGCCAGTGACATCTTTTTAAAACCCCTGTCTGGTGATGTCTTACTTAAGGTCTACTTAAAGGTCCCAGTCTTCCTAATGTGCTCTGGACAAAGACGAGATGGCCCACAGCAGTCCTGCAGCCTGACCCTGGCTTCCTCTTCAGCCTTGCCTTGTGTCATGCCATCCCTCATTCAGCGCTGTGACCATGCTGACAGATGTTCAGTCTCACGTATTTGCTCTGTTGCAACCAACCACAGGGCCCTTGGACATGCCCTTCCCTCTGAAGGAACTGCACTGTCCACTTTCTTCAACAGCTAACTCCCACTTACCTTCCAGAATACAGCTCCAGTGTTTCTCAACAAAGTCCCTGTTTTTTTTTTTTGACATGGAATCTTGCTCTGTGGCCTAGCCTGGAATGCAGTGGCATGATCTCAGCTCCCTGCAGCCTCTGCCTCCCGGGTTCCAGCAACTGTCCTGCCTCAGTCTCCCAGGTAGCTGGGATTACGGATACTCATCACCATACCTGGCTAACTTTTGTATTTTTAGTAGAGAAGGTTTTCACCATGTTGGTCAGGCTGGTTTCGAATTCCTTACCTCAGGTGATCCACCCATCTCAGTCTCCCAAAGTGTTAGGATTACAGGCGTGAGTCACCATGCCTGGCCTTCCAGCTTGGGTTTTCAAATCACTGCGGACATGCTTTCTGTGGCAATTCACTATGCTGTGAGTTCCAGGAAGGAGGGGCCGGGTGTGTGCAGCCTCAACACCTAGATGACGCCTGGCACATACAGAAAGCCTGACGAGTTTTTAAGTGGACAGACGGATAGATGAGCTTGGCCAGAGGTAGCAGGGAGCTGGGAGGAGAGAGCTCTGCAGAGTGGGACCCCAGAGTCCGTGGGCAGTGGACCCAGGAGAACTTACATGGTGGACAGGGAGACGAGCGTGGTGAAGGCCCCAGGGGTGATGGTGGTGATCCGATTGTCATAGAGGGACAGCAGTCTCACCGAACTCAGGCCGGCAAAGGTGTCATTACTCACACAGCTGATCAAGTTACTCCTAAGCATCCTACAGGGAGAGGGGTGGGGATGAGAGAGCACAAGCATGATCTTTTCTGTCCCAAATGGTGCCATGGTGGTGTGTGTGTGTATAGGTGAGATGCTTTTGCCAATTCTAAGCTCAGCCCAGCCATGTTGCTCAGGTTTGTCCTGTGATAGCAGGGACTGGAGCCCCACTGGGGCTGTGTGTAAATGTGTATGTACATTACTGTTTGTGCATGCTTTCTTGGAAGCATGTGTCATGCATATGTATGTATACACACGCATATTGTGTGGCTGCTAGGGTGTGCACACGTATTTCTGGGAGGAGAAGAGAGAATCAAGAAGTGGTTGTAGATATCGGCTTGTATGTATGTGTGTGCTTGTATGTCTATGCCTGTTTGTATGTATGTTTATGTGCATGTTGCACGTGTCTGCATATATCATTTTTATAAAGGTCCTTATGCTTATGTTTGTGGGTAAATGTCTGTGTGTCTTCTTCAGCAAGTTTCTGTTATAAATCTATATATGTGTATACACGAGAGTGGGTGACTATGTTGGATGTGTGTGTGGTGTGTGTGTGAGTGTGTATGCTGGAGGGTGTTCAGCATGCTAAATTCTTTCCCATCCAAGGCTGTGGAATGTCTGATGACTCTGACTCCAGGAAGAGAGAGATTCAGCAGGCCAAGACAGCGCCTGGGTCCCACTTGCCTTTGTAGTCTGTCTCTAATTCCCCTACCCTCCCCTCTCCCTCTGGGTCTTGGCCCAGGCCCCACCCCAGGCGCTTACAAGGTTTTGAGGCCACTGAGGCCACGGAACATACGCCCGTGCACAGTCTCCAGCTGGTTCCCCGTCAGCATCAGCTCCTGCATACTGGCTGCTCCATCGAAAGCTCCCTCTCGCACCTCCTTGATCTTATTGTTACTCAGGTTTCTATAAGGAAGAAACAGAATAGGGGAGAATCAAAAGGAACAGACGGTCTTGATACAGGGAGGGAATGACCTGCCCTGCAGCTGCTGGGGACTCTCTGGGGCCCCTGAGACTGAGGACTGGATGGTGAAAGGAACTTAGTCTTGGGCTCCCTGATCTTTGGTCTTCAGCATCTGGCCCAGGGAGCAGGGACCCCGGCCCTACACAAGTGAGGCTACTTTTGTGAAACAGACTGTATGGTCAGTGGATGAATGGATCAAGAAAGTGTGATGTATATATACACAATGGAATACTATTTGGCCATAAAAAGAATGAAAACCTATCATTTGCAGCAACATGAATGGCACTGGAGGTCATTGTGTTAAGTGAAATGAGCCAGGCACAGCAAGGCAAATATCATATGTTCCTACTCATATGTGGGAGCTAAAAAAGTTGATCTCATGGAGGTAGACAGTAAAGGATGGTTACCAGAGGCTGGGAAGGTTTGGGGGAGATGAAGAGAGGTTGGTTAATGGGGGAGCTAAAAGGAATAAGTTCTAGTGTTTGATAGGGTGACAGTCACAGCAGGGTGACTATAGTTAACAACAATATGTATTTCAAAATAGCTAGAAGAAAAGATTTGAAATACTTCCAACACAAAGAAATGATAGATGTTAGAAGTGACGGATATCCTAAATATCCTATTGATCACTGTACATTGCATGCATGTATCAAAATATCATGTGTCCCATAAATATGTACAATTGTTATGTATCAATTTAAAAAAATAGACTGGATGGGATTTGAAGTTTTTTTCTGTGTAATTGTCTTTTCAATGCCCTGGGGGACTGACAGAGTTGAAATAGTGACTCTCAAACTTATTTTCTCTCTTCATTAGAGATTCTCACTAAGCACTGATTTTCAAGAGGAAGGCAGGAGGAAAATATAAAGCATGCCCCCCACTCCTTGGGACTAGGGCATTTGTGGAACTTCTAGCTTTCTCACCAGGTAAGGATCCCTGATACAAATAAATGGGTGCTTTCCAGTTACCACTTGTTGACCACTTCTTATGTGCCAGGCACCTCATGAGGGATCTAACCAACAAAACCATATCAAACCCTCAAAACAATGGCTGTCGGACTCATTTATTATTATCGTCCCATTTTATGGATGAAGGGACTGAGGTTCAGAGAGATTAACTTGCTTGCAGTCACCCAGCTGACAGAACTGGGATTTGAAGCCAGGTTTTCTGGCATATCAAATGTACTCCATTGAACCTCTTCTTTCCTAAGTGAGTATTCCTTTGGCTAAGTGGATATTACTTCTTTGCAAAATTCAAGATTTTGGATATTGTATTTGCTTAAAGTGAGCTTGGTCCTATCAAGCCTTCAGTGCTGCCATTTCTTTCTTTCTTTCTTTCTTTTTTTCTTTTTTTTTTTTTTGAGACAGAGTTTCTCTCTTGTCGCCCAGGCTGGAGTGCAATGGCACAATCTTGGTTCACTGCAACCTCTGCCCCCAGGGTTCAAATGATTCTCCTGCCTCAGCCTCCCGAGTAGCTGGGATTACAGGTGCCTGCCACCATGCCCTGCTATTTTTTTGTATTTTTAGTAGAGATGGGGTTTCACCATGTTGGCCAGGCTGGTCTCGAACTCCAGACCTCAGGTGATCCACGCACCTTGGCCTCCCAAAGTGCCGGGATTACAGGCATGAGCCACCATGCCTGGCTGGTGCTGCCATTTCTGAGTCTGTCCCTGAGGTCTGAAAGCAGCCCTTCCCTCCGAGGCTGCATGCTGACATCCTGCACAGACCTCACAAGAGATCAGAACAGCAAGCAGATGCTGCAGAGCCATTAGCACTGCGAGTTCGCAGTTCTCCCTGGCAGGGTTGCTGGGGGGCTTCTGTGGACCATCAAAATGCCCGGCCTTGGAAAGCATCCCTGGCCAGATGGATGAACTGAAGGTGATGACAGTGTTTATACTAGCTCAGGGGAGAGTCCAGCCTCCCAAGCAGACAGCCTATTCAGAGCCTTGCATGGGGAACCATCTTCTGCAAACAAGGAAATCGCAGGTGGAGGTGGAGCCCGTGAACTCACAGAGCACACGAAAGCTGGTAGCATTGGCGGGCTTGCAGAGATAGACCAGGACCATTTTACTGCTAAAGATACTGAGCCCCAGAGCAGGAGGGCACTGCTCCAGGTCACAGAGCATTGGAAGGGGATCTAGGACCATACCAAGTCCCTGGTCTGAGCTCTGGGCTGACCCACAACAATGCCAGGGGGTGAGATCTCCCTTAGGGATTGACTTGGAGCAAGTGACAGAACTGGGGGCTCAATGCGGGCTGACTGCCCTCTTCCCAAGGAGGGACAAGGCCCCCAGGGTGAGGCCATGCCTGCACTTGTGGGCAGGTGTGGAGGAAACAGCCGGTGCCTTGGTTCCCTCTTTGCTCCTCGGCATGACCTTGTTCTCCTTCTCTCCTTCCCATCCTGCCAGGAAAACAGGAGTAAGCATTCCCAGCATCCCTCGCCCAAGGTCTGAGACAGTCAGCAGACTCGCAGACTGGATTTCCACTCCCTGCCTGATTCTCCTTAAACTTGGCTGGTTTTCTTATAAATCCTGGTAGCCCCGGTCGGGGATAACCCAGGAATGAAGGTAATGCCCTGGGGAGACTGCCAATTACCCCCAAATTAGACGCGAGAGGAGAGATAAAGGTTCTCCAGCAGCTGTAAGTCACCCGAATGCCAGAAGAGAAGGCTTTTGCTCCAGAGAGTTGAGCTTCTTGGGGGGGTTAAAATACAAGGAATGGGCAATGAAGATGAGTTAAAGCAGCTATGAAGTGGGAGGGTTCCCATTTCCTGACATCTGTTTCTTTAAATGAGCAAAATTAACATCACATTACTGTAAGGTTTGTGAATTGGATTTCCTCAGGCTGGGAGAATGGAAAACAGAAGGAGAGTAAAAAAGAGGGGGATAGAATTTTCCAGAAGAGCTGGCTGCTGCCGTCTCTCCATCCATCAAAGCGCTGCTCACAACTACAGGCAGCAATAGCTGAAGGACAGAAAGTGCAGCTTGGGGCAAGCACTCCAGAAACAAAACAAGTGCATGGAGGTTTTGTAAGAGCCGATCACATTCTCAGAGCAGCATCTTGCCCCAGATCCCAGGAAACCATAAAATGTAAAACCAGGGCCACCCAGCGGGCTTCTCTCCATCTCTGGGTTAGTTCAGAGCCCCTGAGGGTTTCTTGGTGAGGGTTAAGTGCATTAATATCTGTACTGTCTGGCACAGGGTAAAGTGTTTAATTTGTGTTCACTGCTAGCTATTATTATTTTTATGGCCTTGCACGCAGCCAAGTTCCACATTTGTGCTACTCCCAGGCTCCTGAAAGTGTCTGGGTGTGCAACCCCTATTTTTTTTGTTGTTATTGTTTTTGTTTTTTGAGACGGAGTCTTGCTCTGTCCCCCAAGCTAGAGTGCAGTGGCGCGATTTCGGCTCACTGCAAGCTCCGCCTCCCGGGTTCACGCCATTCTCCTGCTTCAGCCTCCCGAGTAGCTGGGACTACAGGCGCCTGCCATTGCGCCCGGCTAATTTTTTTTGTATTTTTAGTAGAGACGGGGTTTCACCGTGTTAGCCAGGATGGTGTCGATCTCTTGACCTCGTGATCCGCCTGGCTCGGCCTCCCAAAGTGCTGGGATTACAGGCGTGAGCCACCGCGCCTGGCCCAACCCCTGTTTTAAACATATAAGCAGCTACTCTGGGTCACTCAACTCAGATGCCCTCTCCTGTCTTTCCGCACCCTGTCTCCCCAGTACCACAGCCATGTCTTTCATCTTTATTTCCTCATATTTCTGATCCTCATCATAACTTATAAGGAAGGTGGATTTATTTCTATTATGTAAATGATGAAACTAAGGCTCAGAAAAGCTAAGGACATTCCTAGTGTCACATAGCTGGGAAGGGCAGAGCTGAACTCAGAACGCACATAGGCTTGTCTGCCCATTTTCCGTCCACACCTGGACTTGTGGAAGCTCCTGAGAAGTGGAAACATTTGGCAGCCCTCACCTTTATTCCAACATGGCAAGCACTGGGATGAGCTGAGTGATACCTGTCCCTTTTGATGAGATCTAGGCCCATATTTTTCCAGAGACCTCACCACTCCCTTTTGTTGCTTGATTGCTGATGCTGGGAGTTGGTTGACACTTATCATGTGCTTGTGCTGTTGTTTTCTGGGGCATACAGAAATATTCTCTATACTCATGTTCCTATCAAAACTGGGAGGATGAAAGACTCAAAGTGCTTGAGTTTCACCTCAAATGGGAGAGTACATATTTCTTCGCAGAAGCAAAGACTAGCAGATCCTCTTCAGAAGACAAATATGCGCTTGGCCAGCTTGATTCATCTTAATATCTGCCTCACGCCCACAGGCCTGTAAGTTTCTGTCTTCAGGTTAAAAACAAAGTGCATTTCTCTGGTTTGAAATAAAAAGAATAATTCCTGGAAGGTGATGGGTAATGTTTGTGTTGGGACCCTGAAGCTAGTGGGGCACTGCACCCCAGTGACAGCCATGATCCTCACTCAAGTGTGCCCTTCTCACAGCTGGCCCCCCAATGTGCTCTCCACTGCTCCCAGTTACAGAGCAGTCGCTGGGGCCATGACCACGGTGGTGGCTGCAGGCAGGGAGGGAGAGAGGAAAGCGATCTGAGTAGCACCAGTGAGATCCAGATGCTGCCCAGGGCCTAGAAGTCCTCTGTCATATTTGTGTGCAGGGAACTGATGGGTGGGAGCATGGGGAACAAGAAAAAAACGAGGTGGTACAGTCCACTCTCATTATAGGTAAGCATCCCTAACCAGAATGTCCGAAACTTTTTGAGTGCTGATATGTTGCCACAAGTAGAAAATTCCACACCTGACACCTTTGCTTTCTGAAGGTTCAATGCACTTGAACTTTGTTTCATGCATAAAATTATTAAAAATATCACATAGCTACCTTTAGGCTGTGTATACGGTGTACATGAAACATAAGTGAATTTCGTGTTTAGACTTGCGTCCCAGCCTCATGACATCTCATTGTGTACACGCAAACATTCCAAAATCCAAAAAATTCTGGAATCTGAAACACTCCTGATCCCATGCATTTCAGATAAGGGATACTCAACCAGTACTCACAGTAGTTATGTTGTACACAGTTGCTGGGAACACTGCATTAGTGAATACCAAAGCATTGCTCTTAGGGAAAAACAAGATTAGGGTCCTGTGAGCCTCTGGTCCCCACATTTTTATCAACCTATCAATGTATAACCTTGTTATATGTATGCTTCTGTTTAAAGATAGCTTATGTAATACATATGGCTGATCCATAATGTTCAACTCATGGCCAGCAGCACTATAACTCAAGCCTGTAATAAAACTGCTCTCACACACATATGTCCTCTGTAAGACACATCACAGCCTTTGCACACTTAGGATGGAGCCCTTCAGCACTATGTCTGGGGGGCCATTTTAAACAGCAAAATCACCAACAAAAACCACAAACATGCAAAACACATGGCACTGAATATAACGCAAAAGGACACTGATTTACAGCACTTGAGGTGACAGAAGGCAGAGCGTGGCCTTGCTTGACCCCAGCTGGGAACATGGGTGTGGGTGACTCTGTTTTTGTTTTTGTTTTTGTTTTTGCTGTTCTGTGCACACCCAAGAATGACTGTGAAGGCACGGAGAGTCTTGACTTTGGACTTACACAAATGTTAGTGAGTCGGCGAATTCTCAAATATGGAATCCATGAATTATGAGGATGGACTTTACTTCCCTGGCCTTTGAGGCACACCTGAACTCTGGGGCCAGGAGACATGAAGTATGGGGTGGGGTAAGGGAGAGGGGCCAAAGACAAGAGTGCCTCCCTGGGGATGAGATGGTAAAGAGCCTCCTCTTCTATG
Source organism: Pongo pygmaeus (assembly GCF_028885625.2). Classification (NCBI taxonomy): domain Eukaryota; kingdom Metazoa; phylum Chordata; class Mammalia; order Primates; family Hominidae; genus Pongo; species Pongo pygmaeus. The sequence goes on from NC_072377.2 coordinate 173,771,542, forward strand.
CTGGTACCTCTGCTGGGGGGCCCGGCAGGGAAGATGAGGAGAAGCAAGCCAGCCTCACACTAGCATGACAGCAGGTGGACCCAAGTCTGAATGCCAGCTCTGGGACCCATTAGCTGTGTGGCCTTAGAGAAGTCACAGAAACTTTTTGAGCCCTGGCTTCCACACCTGCACAAAGGAGACTGTGAAGCCAGCACTGGACAGGTGGGTGAAGATGCGGTGAGACAATGGTTGTGAGGCAGGGAGCATGGTCCCTAGCTCAGGACAAGGACTCTACTGGTGCACCAACATCATTCTCATTACCTTTATGACTAGGCCTGAGCTCCTGTGCAGGGAGAGGGTTAGGATGATCTGCATCTCTGGCAGTGGAGAAGCCAATACGTGCAAATGGGCCCTTGCCTGGCATGGGCCAAGTCATGGTCAGACCCACGGACTCCTGGAGGAAACCCACTGTGGGAAGCTGCTGGCATGTTCACTCTGATGTGTATCACTGATGCAGGGGTCTTTTGATTCCATTTGAAAACAGACATTTAACTGTCACCACACAAAAATCGCCAAATAGCATATACGTTAGATACCTGTGCCCCATTGCTAGTCCTTACCTGAGTCCCACCCACCAGCCCTGGGGTAGGTGTTGGATGGGGTGTAGGGATGGGGTGAGCACAGGGTCCAGGGCGGGGTCAGGGATGGTGTGGAATGCTTGCTCTGTATAACACTCAACTAAAACCGTGAAGCATCACTTTGGTCTGTGTCTACATGTCTTGCTTCCTAACAGAGGACACAGCGGGGCTGAGGAGAAGGCTGGGAGGGGCTGGAACAGACGCTGGGGGAGATGCCGGTCCCCTGGTTCCTCTAGTCTAGAACACAGGCTCTGGCTAGAGAACAGAGGCTGCTGCCAAGTTCCTGAAGTTGACTTACATTTTTCGCAGGTTGGGCAACTTCTTGAAGATGCCAGTGGCCTCCAGAACAGATATCTCATTGTCATTCAGTCGTCTGTGTAGGAAGCACGAAGATGAGTGGTAGGTTAGCTGTGGACGAGGCCCCTCCTTGCACCCCCCATAGCTTTGCTGCATTGCTGCCTGAACCTCACACTCGGTGAAGGTCCACAGAGCCATCGGAAGCTTTGACATCAGTCCCATCAACAGAGGGGCCCAGCACGTTGGGGAGGCATATGCAGTGCTGCTTCCTCCTTCTCCTGGAGGAAGCCTCCTTTGGCTGGGGTTTAGGGGACTTTCTGAGTAGTCCACGTGGGCATGCGTTGTTTTTAGAACCCATCAATTACCAAGGATCTGTTTTCATTTTGTGGACATACCAATGACAACTTAAAACCCCCAGGAAGGTTTCTCCAGGGTCTCCCAACCCTCCAAGCCCTTCAGCTTCTTCCTAAGCACTTCCCTCTACCAGGAGCAGCTTGGGAACTTCACAGGTGTTCAGGGAGGGCAGCAGGGCAGGGAAAGGGGGCCTGCTGTTTCCTCTGATGACTTGTGAAGTTAGAGAGGACAACAATAATAATAATAATGAAGACCACTACCAGTCATCCAGGGCTTATTCTGTGCCAGGATTCAAGATGAGTTCCATGCTTGCATTATCTTTCTTAGTCTCCCCAACCACCGTAGGAGGTAGGCATTAATTATCTCCCCCATTTGACAGCTAAGAAACTGAGTCTCAGATCCAAGGAGCAAATGGGCTAGTCTTAGGAAGCCTGCCAGAGTCAGGTGTCAGCCCCATGTCTGTCAGTCCCCACATGCTGTGCCTTTATCCTCCACAAGGCTATAACTTTTCAAAAATTTTTTTAATTAAAAATTTTTTTTTTCCAGAGACTGGGTCTCACTCTGTGGCTCAGGCTGGAGTGCAGTGGTATGATCATAGCTCACTGCAGCCTTGAATTCCTAGACTCATGTGATTCTCCTGCCTTAGCCTCTCCAGCAACTGAGACCACAGGTGCATGCCACTATCATGCCCAGCTGATAAAAAAAATTTTTTTTTTTTTTGGTAAAGACTGGGGTAAGGGAGTGGGGTCTCGCTATGTTGCCCAGGATAGTATTGAACTCCTGGCCTCAAGTGATCCTCTCCCCCTGGCCTCCCAAAGTGCTGGGATTACAGGCATGACCCACCCACCATGGCCCAGCTGTAATTTTTTAGCTCTTTTTTTTTGATAAACCAACACATCCCTTTATTAACATGGCTAATTGGAGGCTCAGATATATTTAATCATTCTAGTTGTTTTCTCACTTCACTACCATTCTTTATTTAGCACCCAACTTTCTGGTTTTACTGTAAGCTCCAAAAGGGTTGGCAGGGACTACCTGCTCTGCTCTGTTGTAGAAACTGGTGGGTCTAGCGTGATGCCGGCTCACAGTGGGTGTTCAGAAAATATGTGTAGAATGAAGGAATGAACTGTCTTTATTTGCAAGCAAGCTGCCCACAGGAGATGCCTGGGTATCTACCTTCAGACCAGTATGGGAAAGACAGCCAACAAATGCCACATGACTGAGCCAGGAAGGGCTCACCTCCAGGAGACCCTGCCCACACTGGCTCCGGGTGACTGGTGTGTGGGGAGGAGTAGGGAGTTCATGCCGAGGTTGGACTTACAGGTCGGTGACATATTCAGGGAGGTGGCTTGGGATGCGGGCCAGCTTCTGGTTGGAGCAGTCCACGATCGTGCCCTCACAGCGACACTTCTCGGGGCACACGAGGTCCATGAAGCACTCGCTGCTGAACCTGCTGCGGTAATCCTCGGAGCCTGGGAGGGGTCAAAGAGGGGACGTCAGCGTCATCCGAGTTCCACGCACAGCCCCAGGTTGTGGGTAGTGGGGGTGGGAGACAGAGATGGGCGAATGAGTTGGGGGGTGTTAGGGGTCAAGTAACAGACATGGCATCACCTTCACTATATGGCCACCTTGCTGGTGCCTTCCCTGTCCCCAGCCTTACTGCCTCCTTCCCATGGATCTTTGTTATTTATCACCATCCTCAAGGAGACCAGACTCGAGATCTGTGGGCCCTTATGCTTTTGGGGGTCACAGATGTTTTTGAGAAGCCGATGAAAGTTATGAATGTTCTCCTCGGGGAAGTGCTCCTTGGTGCAGGTGTACAGTCTACGATTTTAGTGGGGCTACCTGCTCCACAACTCCTATCATTCATAGACCCTCTAAATGTTCATGAAAATCCAAATGACAAGATTTTGATGATGCTTTGATGGGGGCTATGCCAGGGGTAGGGATAAATTATGGGAAGGGGTTGCAAACTTAGGGGCCTTTATTACCCCAGCAGGTAATCAAATGAGTACAGGCCAAGCACACGGCAATAAATGACCATTGACACCTGGCTGTAAGATTGGGAAGACAAGAATAAGGGTTGGGAACCTGGGGAATTGGAGCCCCAGCCTTAATGCTTGGAAATTTGGCTCAGGGTTGCCTGATGTTGCTTTTTTTGGTTTTTGTTTTTTAAAAAGAGAATCTATATAAACAATATTGGTAATAAATTCCAATTTAAAATACCGTGAAGACGAGCAAAATGTATCTGAGGGTCAGATTTGGCCTCTGTTTTTCAGAGCACATTCTACGTAACTATAGTGAAAGGCACATTCTGATGAGCTAAAAGTTGGAGCTGAGATTTGCTTTTTTGAAAAGGAAATCTCCCGAAGTTGCACAGTAATGGTAATGGGACCAACAATGTAGTGTCTCTGAGAGATGCCTCGGCGAGTTGCCTCAATGATCACAAATGATCCCTGGGCACCGGGGCAAACCTCTGTGAGACCTTGAATCATGCTGGTTGGAACTGAAGGAGCTCTGGTTCTCCCATCAGACATAAGCTTATTGATGGGGCCGGGTTTTCTTCATCCTTTCACACTCAACATTTCACTAGCACAATGCGAGACACAAAACAAGAGATGGGTCCACAATTGTCCAATGCACAAGTGGGGTGTCATGAGCACCTGAGTGTCTTGTACATGAGTACTGGGAAGTGTTTCAGAGAATGTGAACATTATTTGTTCGCTCCACTAGGTGAGGCAACTTGGTGATCTTATTTGCATTTAGGAGCATTAGCTTTTCATGGGTTTTAGCAGAAGGGAGCACAGGCTTGTTCAGGCCTTGGCAACTTACTAGTCTCAGTCTCTCTCCATGTGAAATGGGAATCAAATAACTGCCCTTATCTTCCAGGGGCTGTTGTGCAGATGAAAGTAAGATTAAGGAGGTGGAGAGCCTCAGGAGTTGTATGCATGCTTGTGACTCTAGCACTGTTTTTTTTCTACAACCTGGCAGAACATTTAGCAGCTCAGAGGCTGTGAAAATATGAATGCAGCTAGCAGTAACAGTGGCCATTTACTGAACATATACTAAGCTGGGCACTATTCTTTCCATTTCAAATGAATGATCTCATTTAATCCTTGCAACACTCTGAGGTTAGGATAACTCTATTTTATAGATGAGGAAACTGAGGCCCATAGGTCGCTCAGTCTGGGCAGGCTGCTGCCTGCCTCCATGTGGTTAACATGTTTTGCTGCAGACTTGCTTCTCCCCAAAGGTTTTCCCAGGTCCCTGTAGGAATGATCACCTAGCCAGATTTGGTGCAGGTGGATTGAATGGGGTATTTTTCCATAGTGGGCTATGGTGGGGCAGGACGCAGATCTCTTCCACCCTGTTAGTTTTGCATGCCTTCTATGATCTCCTTGTGGTAATTCCTGATTGAGAATGAACTTGGTGGGTCTCTAATTCTGATGTGACACTACCTATCTAAGACAGGGAGTCAGAAGCCTGGTCCTGTCCTCCTTTCCTTCTCTGCACTCTCTCCATCCCCACTCCCCCATCTCCCCTTCTACACCTAGGCTTGTGTGAGCAAACTTCGTGCACGTATCCCCAGTTATTCAAGTGGCTTCCTGGTTCAATGTATTATGCAAATCTCCTGCCCTTGGCTTGCCAGCTTCATCCCTTTTGGTAACTCTGACCTGCACCATTGTCTTCCAGACCCATCAGCGTGCTGAGTCCTGGGCGAATTTCATTTTGCAAACCCTGTTAGATGACTACCTTCGCTTGTTCTCTGCACCAGTGGATCCACAGAGTGATGGCATGAAGGGGCGTTGCACACACATACAGAGATTTTTCCTTCACAATGTGTCTATAATGGGATCCTTGCAAAGCAAAGGAACCCTGACTGCTGATCAAAGGCAAAAAGACAGGAGAAAGCACAGTTTGCTCTTCAAGGCGATGAGCCTGAAGGCGTGCACCGGCTGGGCTGTGGCTGGGGACAGCCGCCTATTAAATGCATTTTCATTTTAATCAAGGTGAGAGCAGCCTGTAGTTAGCAGGAATCGCTCTCAGTAGTATAGTTAGATTATAACTGGTGGACCTCTGCAATGGAGCTGCTGACCCATTTTAATGAAATGATTTTGCAATTAGATTCGATGGACTAATGTGTTCTTTCCAGCATTTTCCCCCCTGCTGTTTTTGTTATTGCCCTGGTTTGAAATAACAAGGGGGTCGGAATGTGATATTTTATACGAGTGGGAGCCAGAAATGTTAATAACGGTGTATGTACATAACCAAAAAAGTTCGTTCCCCAGTCAGAGCCAGCCCGAAATGCCATCTCCATCACTTCATATTTCATTACCGAAACTACTCAGGGTTTCTCAGAGCCATTTGTTATGCCTAATGCTCATAACTACCCCAAAGTATTTTTAACTTTTCCAGAGCTTTAAAAGTCAATTTCAATCTCAGTGCATATTTGTCACTGCCAGAAATACTTAGTAATAGAGGACCAACTGCAATAGGCTGTTGCTTCTTCTCTTTGGGGTGAGTTCAGACACAAGAGATCCCAGAGGATATGAAGAAGGGCCATAAAACTCAACCTCGGCTGAAACCAGCCTTGGAAGAGCTGATGTCATCTGGCATCTTGCCTGTTCCTGCCCCTGGGGCCCTCCTCCCCTTTCGCGGGCAGCTCAGAACAACGACACTTGGTACGTGATCACAGACAAGCTTTAATAGACGGGGGATGGGGGTAGGAGGTGGAAATTCACAGCAACACAGTTTTATTATACATCCCTGCCCTACAGCCACTTCCCAGGAGGAACACTTGTCACATTTGGATGACCAGGGGTGTGGGACAGGTAGGGAGCCAAGCTCCCATGTTTGAATGGACTTGGCTGGGTTGGGATCAGAGGCCAGCACCAGGTCCAGGATGGCTGCTGCCATCAACGGTATGCATTTTGTGTCATCCTTTGGGCAGCCAGTTTGCTGACTGGGAGTCATAAATTCATTGTTATCTGATCATCATGAACTTGCTAACTCATGTTTCCAGAGCTCTCCTCCCCTATTCCCAATATCCCTAAGATGAGTGGAATAAAAGAAAGGAGGAAAGAAGCAGAAAGAGGAATTGGGGGGAGCGTAAGTCCTGTCAGGCCTCATCAGCTTGAAAAGACAGTGATGTGAATAAGCAAAGGGTCATAAGTGATGAATGACTAAGGAGAACACTGCCAGGCACACAGACATCCGCTCATGGGCAAGGCTGGGGTACCAGCTGCCAGCGGCTGGAAGACGCCAACTGTTTTACTAGGAGTTTGGTCACCAGTTGGGCAGGGAGCTGTCCTAGTAAGCTATCCCCATTGGAGTCTATTACGAGTGCAGCCATCTGCCTGAAAACAGAGGGAAATACCCACGGTCTGAGGCTGGCACTGCCTCATCACAGCCTGTGGCTGCGGGGCCAGTAAAGCACTGATGGAAGGGCACCATTATGGACCCACTCCCAGAGGCCTGGTCCCAGCCATGTTAGGGGCAGTGCCAAGGGCCTCAGAATGCCCCTCTCTGTAAGGTGGGAAAGGCAACTTCTCCAGGCTCAAGGATTTGCTCTGTGTTAAATGGGATCTTTGTATGTCCATGCTGGAGAGGAAGAGCCATTTGAATAATGCTTTCTCTCTTACTCAAGTTCTTTCTACTCACAGATGAAAGTCTGAAAGGGAGAGTTTAAGCAAATTTCAAGTCCCTATCAAATCACAGTTTTTAAATGTTCTAATTCAAGGCAATGGGGTTGTCCACAGCTGGGAAGGTGGGTATTACAGCAGTACAGTGCAGCCATTCTGGAATCAGATGACCCTGGGTAAGTTAGCTAACCTCTCTGAGCCTCAATATTCTCATCTGTAAAATGGGACTTTAGATTTTGTGAACATTAAACAAGGTAATGATGTGAAACAGTTCACTGCCTGGCCTATAGCAAGCACTCAATGTATGTTAAAAAATTACTAAGCAATGGTTGGTCTCCTGGTTCTGAGGGGTAACCTCAGATAGAGGAGGTAATAAGAGTCACACCTCATGATGGGGGCCCAGGGCTCAGCTTCTAGTTCTGAGCTAGGCTAAAGTTCCCACCTTAGCTCTCTCTTGCAGAATAGGACAGACTCCAGGACAGGAATGAACAACACAATCTTCTGGTTACACTGGGTGTAGGATTTATCAAGAAACAAGCAAAATAAGAGGTACCAAGATCCCTCTCTTTATTATCAGAGATAGCAGGTTTCCATGTCCACACACACTCCCCTCCCCTGAAACAGAATTAGCACCAGGTGAGGAGCCCAGCACCTCCATGTTAACTGTGCTTTGCAGGTCAAGGAAACAGACTGGACTTTAGGTTTCATGGGGTTCAGGGACAGCGTTTTCATAAAGTATGGGAATGAGGTTCAGAAGGAACCTCAGGTTAAACCCAAAGTCTCAGACTCACATGAGTTTCACCCATTCTCATGCTGACATTCATTTCAAATAAAGTGAATACCAATAAAGGTGGTGGTGGGAGGGGTCGGGGGTCACAAGCAGTAGGAATTCCCCTTTGGGTTAGCTGCCATTTGGAAAAATGACCTTGGGTTGGGACTCTCCCATGAAACCATGGGGCGTATGCCTTGGGTATACTTGTTCCCTTCCAATGGAAGAAGAGACACAGTCGTTTCTGAGCTTGAACCTAGTTATTACTCCTTGTCTGACATCCAGACTAGATTTGGGGGAGGGTGACTCCATTTTGGGAAAGCGATGTGGATACAGATCTTAGCTGGGCCCCAGGGTGCTTCTCCAGACCCATTTCCCTCTGTATCTGCATCCTCTGAGACTCCTACCCTCCTGCCCTTGGTGAGTTGAGACTGGGAGAGGTGGGTCTGGCAGGTGGTGGGCTGCGGTGCTCCAGAGCAGAGGAGAGGTGTCCAGCGGTGGTGGCGGCGGTGGCGGGCCATGCTGCAGGAGAGCACGGTGCTTTCCGCGGTGCTTGACAGAACCATGTTCCGTTTCCATCGTTCCACCACATGGTTAGATCAAGCACAAAGGAAAGCCCCGCAGCGACTGGTCAGAGTCAAGGTCAGGAAGCAGCGTCAGAGAGAGGACAGGAGCACTCAGAGGAAGCAGCGTGGAGAAGCGGAAGCCGGAGCAGGCCCCCACTGAGCGTGATTAGTATCAGGAGTGGGGTTCCACTGGAACACTTCCGAAGATAGCAGCCCTGCTGCTCTTGTGCCCCACCCCAGGGGAGACACAGTAGGAAGGGAGAAGAACAGGAGGGAAATCACTGGATGCCCATACTCAGGAGCTTCAGGACAGCACGGTTCTTTCCCAAGGAAAGAAAGAACATTCTGACATCTGTGATCCTATCACATGCCTGAATTGAGCCTCTAAACTCCATTCAGTCACACCAGTTGGTCTGACAAGACATTAAACTTAGCAAAGCATCTTCTGCATGCTTTGCAACATAGGCCCAATCCCCCCAGCAGCTGAGTGGTTCCATCACAGTCATTCCTCTAGCCCCTTAAATCAAGAGACAATCCGCAGTTCCCAGTGGTCTAGCAAACCTTCAATGCTCTTCTTTAGGAAAAAGCCCCGTTTGACATTCCACAATTCAGGAGTCTCCTTGATATCCTTTGAGGTCAGCAGGAACACTCTGGCTGATAGACACTCATCCCAGATCATTTGAGGTTTAATAGAGGAGTAGTGTGGTGTCAAAAGAAAATACATCTCTCTAGCCAGAGAGAAAGACAGGAAAACAAATGGGGCTTAGGGTTTGGACTGAGGAACCTACAATCACAGTTGCTGTTTGAGAACACTGACTTTCACAGAGATGGTGGCCAGTGCGCCTCATGATGAAGGGCCTCTTTCAGACTAAGAGAAGGAAGGAAAGGGAAGCCAAGTGATGAGTCTGAGGGGAAGACACTGAATTCTGGGGTCCTTCTTGATTTCTTGTTCCCTTCCTTAGCTGGAAATTACGGGAGTGAACAGAATGAACCAGTAACCACTGTCAGGATGCCAAGGTCCCAGGTGAGGGTACCCAGATTTTACATTCCTATCTGTGATAGATCAGGGTCAGTTTCCATGAACCTGCTGACTTGGGACTTCCTCCCACTTGGCATTAGGCTGGAGATGTGCATCTTGAAGAAACTGGAGCTAAGGCCAAGTGACTAAGACCCTCCCTGCCTGACCTCTGACATGAGAACCAGTATCAACATTCTTCCACTGTGGGCTTTTGGGACTGGGCATATCCTCTAGATGGTCTCAGCGTCTCGACGGTGCATAGGTTGTCTGCCATGATGGACCAGTTAGGAAGAGACAGCCCACAGCTCTGGGTCTGGCCTCTCCTCCTTCCTAAGGTCTCCCATCACACGCACTAGAGTCAGCCACTAGAATCTGGACTCCACTCCGCTTTGACACCTATGCAGGGCTCTGTGAACAGAGTGGTTCTGGGACTCCAAATTTGAGTTTGATTAGGACCCTGGTACCAGAGCAGGGGAAATCCATCCTGTTCGTGCAAACTGCCACCCTCCCCAAGCCTTAAAATCTAATTTTCTTTCTCTTTGGTTTCTTTCTACAAAAAGAAATGGCGGGATTTGTAGGTAAATTATCAAGAGTCTTCACAGTATGTCAGAAGTCCTGGGTTTCAGAGCTTGCCCTGAAAATAATACCTTAGATAAGATTTTTCTTCTGTGTGGACCTCAATTGATCCATCTCTGGAATAAACTGGATGACCTCTAAGCTCTCTAAAAGTTCTGTAATTCCTCGACCGCTATCTTGCTGTTCGCCATCATTGGACACTGCGTCACCACCCTCTGTACTTTTCAACAAGAGACTTTCTTCTCACACAAAGCGGGGAGGCATGACGGAAGACAGACAGCACCCTGCAACTGCCAAGTGCTGCCGGGGATGGGCTTGGGGTCCCAGGCAGCCAGATGGAGCCTTTTCAGGAGGACTTAATCTGATGGTCAGATTACCCCAGCCAGCAGCCTCCAACCTTAAACTGATCTTGCTGCCCAAGGCGGCGGATGCAGCTGATAGAGAGGGGCAGACACAGGCAGCTGGGAAACCAGACACCCTGCCTAAGGAGGGGAAGGATGGGTTACGGAGCAGCCCTCAAATTGCCTCCTAATTACATCAGCTGTCTTTTCTATGGGGGTGCTTTTAGGAAAAAGTAAAGTGCAGAGTTATTATCTGTCACATCCAGTCTGTGTCACCTGCCCCCCTTCTTTCTTCTGGAGCTTCCTGGAAACACAGAGCTTTAGATCTATGGGTTTTTTTTTTCCCCTCCAAGGCCAAGGCAGGTCTGGAACCCCGTGTTTCTCAAAGCCAAGGCCTTTGGAGCTCAGCAGTCATGCTTTCTTTGCAACGACATAAAATAAAAGCAAATAGAGTGCCATGTGTCAGTCTCATGCTAGCTCCAAACATCTCTACTTTTTAGGAATAATCTTTCTGCTTAACATTGATTTTTTTTTAAAAAAGGTATCTTAGAGTCAACCCAAGAACTCAGCTCCTCCTGTTTCTTTTTTAAAATGTTCAACCACCCCTCCCCCACATAGGAAAAGCAGCCAGGATCCTGCAGATCTACAGGTAGGAAGATAGTGGCAGAGCTAGAGTTAGAACTAAGCTCTACTGCTTCCTAGGTCCACTTTCTATTTTCTGTTTCTCCTACTTAGTTCTTTCTATAGCCCCACCTCCACCTTGCCACCCCCAACCACAGTCATGCCCAGAAAATTGCCAAGACTGTGTTCCCAGGGAGACACCAGTCCTTGGATCCTGCACTCTTTCCCTGCTGTGCCATGCAGGGCGGCAACATCCATTTGGGGTCCAAGGTATTAACAGGATACTTATGAGACCAAAGGGTCAAGGTTGGCAGATAATACCCTGCCCTCCTCCGGCTGTCACTGCCCTTCTTTTTGGGTACCACTGCTTGGCAGAGCTAATTAACTCAGCCTTGGCCAGACAGGGGAAGGAATAGAGGCCAAGGTTGGCATGAATCATGAGGAAAGGTGCTGGGGAAAGGACGATTGTGCCTTGGGTGAGATTTTCTTTCCAGAGATGTTGCCAGGCCCAGGAAGGAACCTCAGGACAGTGTTCAGGGAGTGGGTAGGGGTGGGAGCATGACACCAGGGAAGGAGGTCATCCAAGCAGCTGATTGTCCTCCCCAAATATTCCTTCTCTCCTAGATGCTGTGTGATGTGAGGAGCAAAATGAATCTGAGGTTTAGTCCTGCCTCCGCTGTTTGCTGGCTTGTGAACTTGGAGTGCCCCTTTACCTCTAAGTCCTCAGTTTCCTCTCCTATAGAGCAAAGGGCTCTCCTACTGACTTCCCAGGACCATTGGAAGAAGCAAATCAGACTAGAAGCCTCCAGCACCACACTCATCACAGGTGAAAGATGGCTGTTGTAATTGACATCATTATTCTAGGGAAGGGAAGTTGGTACCAACTTTTCACCATGCCACAAAGTCTTTGTATTATCTCCAAGCCCTCCCAAGGTATTAGTTTCTGTTAAAAAAATTTAAAGAGCTAAAGCTTATCATTCTGGAGACATGGACTAAAGAATTTGACTTAAAGGACAAGAAGATGTTGTAAGAAGCACAAGTCTGCCTGCTGGTCATCTCCCAGTAACCTCTCCCCACGCTGGCATTCTCCCCGGGAAGACTCGCCCTGCATCAGAAGCTCCTGGGCAAGGCGAGAAGCACTGCTCTTGCTGCTGCACACACTGTGAGGGTTGGCTGCAACCCACCTCGGCACCTCGTGCTATCAATCTCTCACCATTGGGGGCACAATGCAGTTTGGTGATTTTTTTTCCAGTAGAAAAGAACACAAATGATAGTAATTTTTAACTGCCTGTTCATGTAGCTGTTGGGTCAAGGAGAGCTACTTCTCTTTCCAAGATAGGCTGAGAATTCGCCTGCTGTTTTCCCCCATGTCCTTCCTGGGTGCAGTGAGAAGGAAGGTTTCTAGAGAGATCCTGGGCACAGAAGAACAAGGCTTTGTTTCTTCCCAAGCACGACTCTTTACTGTTCTCTCCGTACTCAGAACACAGTAATCTGGGATGGAGGAGCTAGCTAGTGAAAGTGTTTTTCGTGAACATGTGAAACCTATAATATACTGTGGTCAAAGGGCTGTACCACGGTCTGTCTCAGAAGGGAGTGGGAGGTCCCCAAGATTACACACCGTCTGTAGCCTCGCCTGAGCTATATTTATTTCTCTATTTGCCCTTTGGGGAGGACACTTTGGAAAGGAAAAATATAAATCTTAGCCTCTAACAGGCACATGTGCAAAGGCCACCCCAGCCCCACCTTCTACTTAGCTCTTGGAGACATGCTGCTGCTGGGTTCTGTCTCCCCTGCAACCGTCTCCTCCTCCCCATGCTTTTATTGTGTGTGTATGTGTGTGTGTGTTTTATTTTAAATCCATAAGGTAATTGGTTTTCTGCAGGGCTAACTGAATTTCCCCAATTTAATTTGCAAAGATGCTCCCCAGGAGCCATTACAGGGCTCGCTGTCCTCCAGATTGGATTATTGGCCTCTCTGGGGCTGCTGCATTCTGAGTCAGAAAGCGGGGCCCAGCCCCATAACCTGATTACCTGAGCAGCGGAACTTCTTGCTCTTGATCTGGCTGATGCGCTTGTTGGCGAGTCGGCGCGGGCTGCTGCAGCGGGCCCCGCTTGTCTCAATGGGGTTGTCCTGGAGGTAGTCGGCCAGCCACTTCAAGTGGCAGTCGCACACAAATGGATTTTGGGCTAAGTGGCTGCGAGAGGGATGGGGCCGTTAATCAGGAGTGACCCGTGGTGTCTTGCTCCACCACCACCACCCTGCCTCGCGCTGGGTCCTGGCAATCCACTGCAAGGATTGGCCTCCTGCCTCATCGCCCCAGGAAGCCTTAGGGGGTGCTACTTTCAGACAGGGCTCAAAGAGAGGGTGTCTGAGGCCTGCTGTCTGCAAAAGACAGTCACAGATGCAGCTAGCATCTGGTCTGGGGAATCGGTCTCCCAGCTCTTCCCACTTGGGCAGGACCCACCACCGATTGCTTCTACTCTCACCCATGCCAATTCTGACAGGCAAACCCAGTCGCGGTTTGCACTTGGGGTAGAATGCATTTTATTTCTCTAAGCTCAGTGATACTAGGCACATAAAGCAGCTGGCACGGCGCCTGGCATATGGTGGGTGTTCCATATATAGTAGCGGGTATTGTTGTAATTATCCTTATCATCATAAGAGCACCATGGGTCTTGCTTCCCCTGCCTCAATAAGAAAAACTGTGAAGCACCGAACACAGTGTTTGGCACGTGATCGGCGTCAATATATAGCAGCTGCTCCTACTGTGTCTTGGTTCCTGTCTCTGGCTACAGAGGCAACAAGCACCAGATGACTTACAGGGTCTCCAGAAGCCCCCAGGCTAATTGCAGACCTGGGCATGGGGCTGAGGTCTATGCCTGAGGCTGCAGTCATCAAAAAATGGGCTGAAATCTGTACTTGGAGGTCATCTGTTTAACTGAAATATTTATGAATACCTGTAGTGCATGGAAGTGAGGATATACTTCCCGTAGAGGAAGAGTGCCCACCTCAAAGGCTTGGTTTTGCAGGGTGGAGGGGGTTAAGGCGGGGCAGGAGTGGGCTATCAGCAGAAATGGAGTCTGCTCAGAGTACACTGACCACGGGGGTTACAAGGGTAGCTCAGGACCTCTCCGCCTGGATTCAAAACCTGCTCCTTACTAGCTGTGTGACCTTGAGGAAGTTACCTAACCATTCTATGCCTTGGTTTCCTTATGTAGAAACAAGGGATAGTAACAGCACCAAGTAGGGTCATTGTGAGGCTTAAGGGTTTTAAGACAGGGTAAGTACTCCATGTGGTGTCAAGCACAGTGTAAGTGCTTGGTACTGATAAGCTATTCCGATTTTTATTATTCTAGCTTCCCTGCCGGCTCTAGAACTCCTCCTGAATGTGCTCGTGCTGCCCTCATTTGGGTGTTTTCCATGATGGGCATTTGGGGTCTCCTGCTGCTTGGGCACCCACTGGCACCCGAGGCAGTGTACTCACAGCGTCTGGATGGACTGCAGAGGGGCAAAGAGCCCCTTGCTGATGGTCTGCAGCTTGTTGTCATACAGGGAGAGCAAGTTGAGGTTCTGCAGGTCCTGAAACGTGTTCACCCGCAGGCAGTTGATCTTGTTGGCATTGAGGAGGCTGCAAGCAGAAGAGAGCCTGGTTGATTCACTAATCCTGGTAATTACCTGTGGGGCAAGGGTTGCACCTGCAGGGGATGGGCTGCAAAGCCCCCATCACTCATCCTTGCAGCCTTGAGCTCCTGCTGCAGAACAGAAAAAGAGAGAGACCTGCCTTCCTGTGTCTACCGAAACCCCAAACACTTCTGGGCACCTGCACACACTGTCACCACAGACACTATGCCACACACTGCTCTCACTTGGCACCTTCTCTTGGCACCCATGACCTTGAAGGAATACCTGAAAAGGCACCCTAAGTGCTTCACTTTCTGATTTAGGATTCAGAGCTTCCAGGAATCGGAAAGGAAAAAAAATCATTTGGCATAATTGTTTTAGAGCTTTAGTTGACTGACTATGGGCAATTTGATTCAGAAAATTCCTTACAGTTCTTTTGGATCACTGATCCTATTGGAAATCTCATGAAAGTTATAGATCATCCTCCTGGAAAAACTGCATCTATGTGTAGGCAGGCACATGTGCATACATATGGATGCTCTGTCATACACACGTGTGAATACCCAGAGCACAGAGCCCCATGTGGTTTGACCTTGGCCCTTTCTCCAACCTCATCCTAACCCCACTCACCCCAAACTCACTACCCTTGAGTCCCACAACTGCATTTTTTTTTTTTTTTTTTTTTTTGAGATGGAGTCTTGCTCTTGTCGCCCAGGCTGGAGTTCAATGGCGTGATCTCGGCTCACTGCAACCTCCGCCTCTCGGGTTCAAGCAATTCTGGCTCAGGCTCCCGAGTAGCTGGGATTACAGGCGTGCACCACCATGCCTAGCTAATTTTTGTATTTCTAGTGGAGGCGGGGTTTCACCATGTTGGCCAGGCTGGTCTTGAACTCCTGACCCCAGGTGACCTGCCTGCCTCAGCCTCCCAAAGTGCTGGGATTACAGGTGTGAGCCACCACGCCCGGCCCACCACTGCATTTTCGTTCCTCAGACACACCAGATTTTTCCCTAGGAACTTTGAACACCCTCTTTACCTTCTTTCAGCAGGGCTGCCTTCTTTTCCTGCTTTCCACTGTAGCTCAAATGTCCCCTACTCAGAGATGCCTGACCTGACCCCTTCATCTACAATGGGACCCGCACTCCGTTATCGTCTCTCACACCCCCCTGTTTATTTCCCTCCTGGCATTCACCGTGATTTGTGATTATAGGATATTTATCATTTGCCTTCCACACAGGATTAGGAGCTCTATAATGGCACCAATGACAGCTATTTTATTCCCCCCTTTCTTCTCAGTGCTTATTCTTTATTAAGATGTATAATAACTCCATATGCAGCTTCAAGGGTCTCACTTCTCTAAGGTGGCACCCATCCCTCACCCCTTCCAGGGTCAGCCTTCCTATCCACGAGGAAGCTGTGTTTAGCTCTTCAGACTCCCTAAAAAATCATCATAGGAAGCTACCCTTTGGGTGGAAGTCTGGGAAAGCAGAGGATGCCATGAGGGTGACAGGCAGTTTTCCAGAGCAGGGTTGGCAAGTCAAGCACATTGAGATCCTAAGAATTACTTTACTGATTCTAGACTGACTAGATATGCCTTGTAGTCAATGTAAAATCATTTCTTACACCCTCTCGAATGAAACTGGGGGAAGGGGAAAATAAACTCACCAGCAGAAATGTTGCATTTCAAGAATTTTACTTTTGAGGCTGGCTCAGCCCCTCCCTGGTGGGGAATGACCCATGAGATGGATGCTGGGCTGGCCTGCCTCAGGAGTCTCTCCATACCAGGATCCAGGGGGTCTGCAGTTGGCAACGGTGGGACTGCCCATGGTGCTAAATCATCCGTGCCACCTCTCCCTTGCTGCAGGCCCCATACTCCCCATGGTCCTGGGGCACCCCACGTGCAGGCAAGCAGCTGTGGCAGTGACAAGTGGAAGAAGAACGGCCTGTTTAATCTGGCTAATAATGGGCAAGGTCCCAAGGGTTCACACAGATGTCCTCCTGCCTGGCAGTGGAAAAAAAATGCTCATACTGCTAGAATACTGTGTTTTCCAAAGTGCTTTCCCAACGTCCCATTATTCTCACAGGAACCTGGGCAGATGGACAGAACCTGACTCACAAGTGACAGGGGAGGAAACTGAGGCTGAGAGTTTAGCAGGTGTTTTCAAGGTCACACATGTTTCTAGGGAGCATGCCGGAAGTGGTTATGATAATTGAGGTCTCTAGAGGGCTCAGTTTCTTCTTTATGAATGTCTTGTCTACCCATCCTATTGGTCTTTGCAACATCCCTCCCCCCTGAAAATTCGTATGCGTTGTGTATTAAATTTTAGTCAATGTCACTGCATTTTGGGGGCATTTGAAGGAAATGTGATAGAGCAGAGAAACAGGGAGAAAAGCTGGAGGACTCAACAGGGACCAGCAACCAGGGCTCAGGAATGGACTCTTCACACACACAGTGTTTTGATTTTTTTTAAAGTACACACATGGTAAGTGTTTTGTTCTAAACCTTGACATTCAGGGCCTTCTGAGTACATCAGCTTGTCAGGAAATACTGAACTATTCAGTACACAACAGGTCAGAGGTGCCCATCTGATAGCCTGAGGATGGAATCCTTATTGCAGCATTTTGCATCATGCCACATAAATGTGTTTTTTCAATCCTCCTGTGTTTTAAAAATTGGAAAATTTCATACAACACACACACACACACCACACCACATCAAATTTCTATTTTCTCTTGAAAAACAAAATTCAGGAGCTCAGGCAACTCTAGGTTCCCTGGAGGCAGCCATGGAGTAGCTGCCCCCTTAGATAGGACATATGCTCTCTATTTGCTACAGTCCTCACTATTCCCTATTGTGTCCCCTTCACTAGTTTACTTGACCTTCCTTGCCTTAGTGGGCATTTAGGTTTGAAACCCCAGTGCAGATTCATAAGCCCAATTGTAGCAATTGGTTCTAGGGCATATGAGGCACTAGACAAGGATGATGGCCTTGCGGAGAAAGAAATGGCAACTTGACTTGCCTTCATAAAAACTAAATGCCACGCTGGCAATCCTTTTCACTTATCAGGTCTATTTAGGCTCTTTTTTTCTCATCCAGATGCTCCTTTGTTTCCTATTGCTCCTAGATCTCTCAGCATGGGATGTTACTTCAAATATGTAAGGCATCAAAATAACCCAGGCTGGCAGAATTACTACACAAAGATAGCCCAAGGTGCAGAGCTCATGAAGCATGGAGCAAAAGAAAACACAAAAGGGCAGAGTCTCCTGGTCACTCATTCTCTCCCAGGATGCTTGGCTCCCTCAGGCGAGGTGTGTAGGTGCAGGGAGAGATAAAATTAAGCTGCTTATCCAGAATTAGATGCTGAGGACAGCCTCACTGGTCCCTAGCATCAGCAAGATCTAACAGCCTGTCCCTGTGCCCTCTTTCCTTTGGGAGGAAGGCTGGCAGCTAGTCAACTCAGCCTGGCTTCCATGAAAGAAGCTCTTAGCTGTCTGGTACATGGACAAGAGTTGGAGGGGAATTTTAAAAGCACCATATTATGGAGCAAATAGAGAGTAAACAAACATTTGAAATGAGGTTTAGCAGTTCTATAAGGAATCCTGAACACAGGCCTCCCTCTTTCACCAGAGGGATGGATTCCTCCTTTTTGCAGCAGAGATTCCAGGATGCTTGCTCTGTGCTGGTTCATCCCCGTTTGAGGAGCAGTGGTGTAACTGCCGTGTGAAATGATAATAATGCAGCAACCTCTCTAGAGACTACATCTGTGTGTGCTTTTCCCAGACACTTTCCAGGCACTATCTTATTTAACCCCCACAACAGCACTATGATTATCTTCATTTTTCCGATAAGAAAACTGAGGTTCAGAGTGGTGATGGACTCAACGAAGGTCCCCCAGCAATAAGTGAAGCTCCAGCCTGTTTCACTCCAAAGCCATCTCTTATCTATTATTTAAAATCTATATTCTCTTTTCCATTTTCCGTATGTGTGAGGAGTGGCTATTTTTGCTAGCCTTCACTGTACCCGGGTATGCTTCAGGTGGACAAAGGTCTGGTTGGGTTTGGAAGACCCTGCTTGCCTCTTGGGAGTGCAGAGGCATCTGAAGTCCTCCTGACTCCCAGGAAGGAGCTTCAGCGGGATGCTGATCAAGCCTTCATTGGCACAAGGTGGCAGGTTCTTTACTGAGTGGCTTGCATCTGTACAAAGCAAGGCTTCCCCCTTCAGGATCACTGACTGAATGCCGATATGGGAGCTGATATGCATGGCTCTCTGCTCCCCTTACTCTGAGCAGGCCAGGGACAACCGCAGGACAGAGATAATAGCAATAGCACACAAGGTGGGCTGTCCCAGCTAGCCTCATTCAAGAGTCTGCCTGGTACTCAAACTGACAACTGTGACATCCCAGCCAAAGACCTCACTTCAGCCCAATGTGCTGTTGGATCCAGTGAGTCAGGCTGGACTGCCGGTGAATACTGTATTCATTGGTATTTCCCCAGATGCAGATCCAGCGATCTTTTGGGGCCACCTGCTCCGGATCTATCTCTCAAAGGACCCTCGGAGATCATATAAATGAAAAGAGAGGGAAGGCTGAGATGATCCGACCAGGTGAACCACAGCCACCAGGTGAACAGCAGGGACCACATGGCCTAACAGGTAATGCATATTAAACACTTCACAAGGTCAGGTACTCCCATTTAATCTCCCCTTGACAGGTGACACTTCTGGGGCTCAGAGAGCTTAAATAACTTTGACCAAAGTTCCACAACCCGTAAGAGGTAGGATAGTATCTGGACTCATGCCATCATAGCCCAAAGATTTTGTTTCCAATCATCATGCTTCCGTGAGAGCCAGTCTCCTCTCACTAAGGGCCTGAGGGAGCCACCTGAGGCTGATGGGAGGCGGTGGACGCACCCTGTTTGTAGCCACTCCCATCAACGCAGCGGGTGATTATACAGTAAGGCAGAACAACAACAAAAGGAGCCGTGCTCCCGTCAGAGGAAATTAAGGAGAGTGGCACATTGCAGAGTGGGAGGGCATGTACAGCACCTTCTAAATTTATTTCCAAGTGTGAGCTCCAGGAGGCCCTCTGCCACCCCCTGCCTTGGAGCACTTTCGGCTGCCACATATGTTCCACATCAAGAGGTATTAGCACTCAGCCCATTGACTACGCAGCATAGCTGTGCTGCTGAGAGCTCTTGCTTTCTGGAAGCTGTGGCCTTCAGGAAAAGCAAAGCAGAAAACAGAAGCCATTGGGAGTCAAAAAGCTAGAGCTGGAGGAGGGAAATGAAATGCCCATGTCGGGATTAGGGAGAACCCTCGTGACTCAAGTCTTTCTGCTAGGGGACCGGGGCTGGCCTGGGCAGAAAAGTCCCAGGTGTTCTCATCACTAGTAGCAGCTTCCAGCTTCATTCATTTGGGGTCCAGGTAGCATGGGGAGATGGCCCACAGGAGGAAAACCAGGTCCATTCTGATCGACTAAAAGGACCCACCACACCTAGGCTTTTGAAAAGCCCCATGGGGAGAAGATCGCTGAGCTCCACTGTTAGCTACTGCCTTTTCTCTGATCCGCTCTTCAGTGAAGGTTCCCCCTGGAGCCCACAGGCCTTTTTTGCAAAGTTTGGAAAACACAGACATCTGGAGTCAGGCTTAATGATCAATTGCCTCAAAATCACTTTGGCAACTCCAGCAATTCACATGTTGACTCAGTGGCCCAGTGCAATCATTCTGGTGGCGTCCACACTTGACCAAGGGTCTGTAGAGGACCCTGGTTGTGTTGTTCCTCCCACTTCTACGGTATTTGTCTGGAAATGCTGAAAGCATATTCCCAACTCCAGAGAGCAAGGCCTCCTCAGAAAACTGGTGCCAAGAAAGAATGCAGTGGCCCTTCCAGGAGAATGGATGAAGCTCTTCCAGAAAAGACTGTGGGATAGGAAGATGGGCCCCGGCTCCTGCCAAGAAATATACTCTGTGGGCCTTCTTTTCCTAAAACAGGGATGGGGAGTCTGTTTCTGTTTCATGAACACTCAGATGCAGATACACAACAGGAGAAAGATGGCGCCAACAGGCGTCTGGCATAACCCTTTCTCTAGCTCCTTTAGTAGGAGAATTTACAAAAAGTGGGTTATGAAGGCTCTTTGTTATTTAAAAACGTGCTCTGTGTGTCCCCGGAAGTAGTTATCACCTCTACACGTTGGCATGAATGCTTAGTGAGAACACCAACTAGGGGAGCTATTCTGTACCTCTAATTAAGCTACAGGATATAGAGCCAAACCTTCCGCATTAATATGCCTTCCTTCTTTTTATTTCTCTAGTATTAACCCTCTGTCATCCTGAATTTCTTTATCCATTAATTGTAATAAGGACCACTCTCCCACCTTAGAACATTATGTTATCATCCTTTCCCTATAAAATATGGGGATTAATTTAGACCTTCAGCAACCTACTGAGGCTGGATGTGGGGAAGAATCCAATGACGGCTGATGCCATGAAATCTGACCCGGCCCAGAATCTTCTGTGTGCTTGAAAATGGGTGCTGTAGGCCACGTCTTGCTAAACACTCAAGGGGAAACAGGAGGAGCCCTCCAAGTCCCAGCTAGGGGCAACAGTGGCTCTTTCCTTCTCTCCTGTTGGTGACTGCACTGCTTGTCAATGGCTGTGGGTTGTCATGGCGATTCCTGATGCAAGAGTAACCAGGCATGCAGCAAAACCATTGGGCGGCCTGTCTGAAAAACAAGACCTCTTTCTACCCCAGAGACACAGGAGAGTGCTAGGAATGGGCTGTAAGCCACTGGGTTTTCCTAAGGGAAACAGATGAAAGCTGAGATTCCAAAAGACCAGAGAGAGAGAACTATTATTTGGTTACCAGATCAAGTGACCTCACCTATGGTGGCTTGCCCATTCCTTCCCTCATGACTATTAGGGTGGTAACTTTCCTATCTGATTGCCACATGGTTACCAATCAGTCCTTTAAATGGGGTGAACATTCATTCAATGACTAGCATGGAATGATTCCAGAATTTAAGTCTACCCAACGGCTTTCCAGGTACACAAGAGAGGGAAGAACCCTTCCCTCAAGAACGCATCGCCAAGTCAGTCTGCTTCTTCTGCTGGAGAGAATTCTCATTGTCCCACCTCGACTGGGTCTCTAAACACAAGCAGCTCCTTGACTATTGTCTCATAGGGCAAACATTAGTGGGCTGACGACAATGAACCAGAGAAAGTTCCATGGACACAGAGCCATGAATTATGCTGAGCCATAACAAAAGGAGTTGATCTGCAGTTCAACAGCACCCTCTCTGTGGCTTGATCCATTAAGAAATTCTTGCTCTGCAGATCAGAAAACTGGCTCTGCAGATCTGCCTGTGACTGGGTGAAGCAGATGTCTCTGGATGGATGTGCTGTGGTTAAGGGCATGGACTACCCAGGTTCCAATCCTGGCTCCATCATGCTAAGTGACAATGGTCAAGTCACTTAACCCTCAGTTTCCCCATCTGTAAAATGGGCCTTTCCACAACACCTTCCTCTTAGCATTGTGGTAGATTAAATGAGATGATGCACATGAAATTGCTTAGCAGTTTCGGGTCCTGAAGCATATTAAGTATTCAATAAATGTTAGCTGCTATTATTAGCAGTAGTAAGTAGTTCTTGTGAAACAGCTGGTGGGGAAAAGTGAACTATAGGGAGTGAAGTTTTGTTCACTGCTCTGTAATTGGCACGTTGCTTGGCAAACTCCGAGAGCCTCAAATGGTCTTGTCTGCCTTCCAAGAAAATTAAACAACAGGTGCTAGAGTTGTCTTAACTTATTCCAGCCCGAAGACAGTCTGGTTTGGTTTAAGACCACCTGGAGTGGGTTTAAAAGCTTCCACCTCAAATGACTGCCCTCCCCACTTACGTGGCTTTCCTATGCATGTCATGTGATCGATGAGCACTAAATGAATGCTCCTGACTCCCTGGAGGGGAGCTGTAACAACGCAGCTTGCAGCTGTCCATCAGAGGAGGAAATGACAGCCTTTTCCTGCTTTGGGAGGATGGACCTCTGAGCTACAAGGTGAGGGATCTCAGGGCACGATGGCTGGCTGCCCACAGAGGATCACCATCTCCACAGATGTCCCAGGAGCCTATGAGCCTGGGTGGGCAGGGGAAGGCAGAGAAGCAAGACTATTCACCCTGAGCTTCCAGTGAGGAGGAAGACAGGTCATTTCTCTAATAATCGAGCTGCTCCCACCCCTGGAGTTGGGATCATGTGCCCAGTGATATGTCCTGTTCTCACCTTGGGTTCTGAGATGCCTCCATGTGGGATATTTCAATTCTAAACATACTTCCTAGTATCCAGATGGGCACCAACTCACTTCCTAGCAGCTAGTTTTAAGGAGGGAAGCTGACAGATTACCTTGCATCCCCCAAAGACAATAAGGGTTGCTAGTAATCAAAAATAAATGCGTGTTTATACAATGAATGGCCGCAGGAACTGAACATGTTTAGGATTAATTATACGGAGACATACTAGCTATTTTCAAATATCTGAAGACAATGACAACAGACTTTTCTGAGTTTTCTAGAAACCATTACTGATGTTTAGTATAAGAAAGAGCTTTCTAACCTTCCAACTAGGCAGTGAGGACTTATCAGAGGAACCATCAGCAAACGAGTGACAGAAGGATTTGTGAGAGCGTTCATGAGAAGGATTCTTGTCCTAGCCAGGTAGGAGGCTGTGCTTGGAGCCCTGAGGTTCCTTTGAACGCTAAGATTTTGGAACTTAAACTGAAGGGGGTAACTCTTGTGAGGCTCCAGGGGACCAAGGACAGAATATCATGCTTAGGACAGCTGGGGCTTGTTCCTTGTGGATGCACTTGCTGCAGCCTTTAAAAAACAGAGACATTGTCTCCAGAATGGCCAAGAATTTTGGGCATTTGCCCAAAGGAACACACCGAGAAAAGCTCCCAGGAGGCTGGCTGTGTACATACTGGACTGGGCAAGTTTGATAGGATGGCCAAAAAGTCCAGAGGAGTGGGGGAAGACGGGAGGCAGGCAGGAGAACCAACTACAGTGTACCCACTTTATTACCGCCAGCATCACAGCAAGTGCTAGAAAGGAAATGTCCAGGGCCACTTTGTGTGGCAGAGGCAGTTCAGCTTTGCGAGTACCCATAATTTGAGAGATGGAATGAGAAGAAAAAATGCAATCCTCTCACAAAGAGCCTCTGAGTCAAAGGAGAGAAAATTACTCAGACTACCAGGGTATTCTAATCAGAGTCTTCTTATCAGTGTCTCCAGTCTAACAGGGAGAAATCCAATCTACAGCAGGCTGAACACTAAATTAGATCGAATCAGGGCCTGCTTTCCAACCACTCAATGGCAGGTCAAAACCCAATGACAGCTACTTGAGTCCCAGTTACTGGTTCTTTCTGGCAAGGCCTGCCTGAGTTGTGTCAACTCTTGGTCTGAAGAGAGGAGAGCTGCTTCATCTTTACCCCAAGCTACTCGATTCCATCTGCTCAAAATGGTGACAGTAAACTGGAGTTGCCTTCACGACCCATGCAAGGTCCTGTTAGTTCTATTAACCTCATGGCTGCTATTAGCTTGGAGCTGAGATACACGTCTTTTTAAGTATACATGCACTGTGCTAGGCACTGTGATGCACATTCTGTGTCTCCTTAATGTGTGCAAAGCCATTTTCCTTCCTGCACACACACACACAGATTATAAAAGGAAAATCACACCAGCTTGGTGGAACACAACACTGCCAAATCCACCTCAAGGTAGATACTACTGATACTCTTCTTTCAAGGGATTAATAGCTACAGTTAACTAGCCTTATGGTGGCAGTTATAATGTACAGTTTCTTTGCTACAAGCAAAGAATACCATCTGTGAAATACCCAGCTCCCTGCAGAGCCCTGGCCTGTCATTCTAACACATAGCCTTAAAAGCCCACCAAAGGCTGGGACCGTTGAACAGGAATTTGCCCACACAGACACACACAGAGTGGGGCAGACAGGAAGACAGAGATGGGGGACATGCAGAGAAAGAGAGACTTTTCTCTCTCTTGCTTTCAGCTTCACTGAAACAAACCTGGTTGCTGGTATGACAGATCTGCTCTCTGGAAACTTGCTGGGCATCTCATGCCTACATAATTCACATTAGTGTGTGTTCTGGGAGAATCTGTCCAGAGCTGAGTCTTAAAGGACATGGGAAGGGTAGAGGAAAGATGTAAGAAAGGGCTGGAGGAAAAGTCTCACTTCCTCTTTCTTGAAGAGTCCCTGGGCATCAGCCACATAAGATGTGTCCCTTGTTCCTGTCTCCTTCTTTGCTCTTGTGCCTGCCACCCCTTTAGAGCCCCAGCTTGAGTCCTGGCCCACAAACCCATGCTGTGGGTCCTCTGAACTTTACGTAGGAGACGGGGTGGTGCCAGGCCTCTTCCTCACTGCCTGTGACTTGGAGGTGATTTTAAAAAGACACACACGTGCACACATGCACACACACACCCGCACACCTCTGCAAACGTACATCATGTGCTATTCAGAGGGCTGGGAGGTTTCTGAATGAAGGGCATGGCCATGTAGGTTCTTTTCCAGTTTCCATACCTATTCTGCTGTGTGACTGGGGGAGAGTCATGTATCTCTCCAAGACTTGGTCTTCTCCACTGCTTAAAGGATACTCAAGATCAGTTCCTAATACGCAGAGGAACTGTAATGGTGATAGAGCAAACGTGCACATGCATGCACACAAACACACACACTCCCACACCCATGGTACATGTGTGTAGATACTATAGCTGCCTTGTCACAAATCAGAGATGATTTTACCAGCACAAAAATTAAACTATACTATGAGCTAAATTCTTTTCCTTCCTTCTCCACATCAGAGTTCAATTATCTTCTTCAAACATTTAAGCTCAAATGACCAGAATGAAATAAATGCAAACAAATAATCCCTGAGCTTAAAATTCGAGGCAACAACCCTTCCTTTAAATTAAGTAAACACTCCCCTCCACCCTGTCTTTCCCAGATGGAGTCACACTGGTGACTGATTATGCTCCTCTCGAATTATTCCCCCCACCCCGACCCCTCTTCAAGGTCACATGCCCATCAGCAGCTGTGTCTCAGCTTTAGTACTAGAATTTGGTATGTGAATGTTTTAGTTCCTTACATTCTTAGCACACTACTGAAAAATGTTTTTCTTTTTGTTGGATTTGACTCTTTCCTAATCCCTATCCCCAAACCCTGTGCTTAGTATCTTCATGCCTGGGCCGGGGCCCTCAGCTGTATCATTTGGGTTTATGCACACTGACCTCGGTCTTCCTCTGCCCACTCGCTGACTCTCCTTTCATAAAAATAGGAAATGGAGGTGAAGCGTGGACAGCTCAAACATTTTTTTCTGTTTTGTCTGCAGAAAGTCAAAAGAACTCTCCAGAGCATGGCTCAAAGTTTTCAGGTGGGAGCCTTCTGACAGTACCAAAGACACAAACAGTGACAAGGTTCCTACTCACAGCAGCTGTAGGGACACCAGCCCATCAAACAGTCCCTTGGCAATCTCGGTGATCTTGTTCCCATAGAGGACCCTGAAAGAGAGAAGGAGAAGACAGCAATCACTGCGGATGTGAGGCCACCAGAACCCAGTCCTGTAGGAAGCCATCACTTCGGCCAGTTCTGGGTATGAGATCTCAGGACAACCCCTTCCACGGCCTGCCTAATCCCTTCTCATCGGCGAGACAGAGGCAGCCAAGAGCAGCCAGGGGCTGGAAGGGCAGGTTGTCTGGGAGGCGAGGAGAAATGGGCTCTATCCTGCTCCATTCCTGGGCAACCTAGCCCAATACATAATCCCCAACAGGAAGAAGCGGTCTCTTTGTGGTATCTCCTTAAGCTGCTAACATGACTCACACCCCAGCAATAAATACACTGTGTGGGAGACTGGCCCTGTGTCTTCAATGGGTATTGATCAGCTTGAGCCCAGCCTACAGGACGTTTCCTTTTAATATCCCTTTGCATCTTAGGAATTCCTAAGCTGAGTCATTTAATCATCCATCTAGACAGGGCTTTGTGCATCTGGGGTCATCTCCAGATTGTGCAGGGACTGCTGAGTCAAGGACTGGCTCTCGGGAAAAACCAGGGAGCTTTGCTGTCTCACAGTAATGGCAGCTTTTACTTTCTATCCGCTTTTCCTATTCTTTGAGTTCCAGGAACCCAGGAACTCAGAACCCTTTTACCCCTTTCTCTTATGGGCCTCCAGTGACCCTCATACTGGTGTCTCTGATTCATGGGCCTCATCTTTGGTGTCTTGGTGAAGCCTGGGGAGGAAGGCTACTGGGTCTCCCACTCCAGCACAGTGCTCAGGGGCGTCTTTGTGCCCGGCCCTTGCTGGTGCTCTGCAAAGGCACGAGAGAAGCTCGGCTGGCCTCTCTCTGCTCCCAACCACAGCACGGGCTTTGCTGTCTCTTGGGTCCAGCCTCCTCTGTGACCCAGGGAACTGATCGTAGGAGAGTTTGGTTGTTTTTCTTAAGTCCTCTCCAGAGCCCTGAAGTGCACTGAATGCATGCAATATTCAATTTTCACTCGGATCGCAATCCAGGCCGTAATCCTTCTTTGAGGAGACAAAATATTAGGATGCGGAAATGGTAAATGGGTGCGATAAACCAAACCCCCCTTTTCCAGACGTCACTGGGAGTGAAGAGTGAATGTCTCCGTCAGCCTACGGGTGTGTTTCATTAATGTTTCAACAAATTAATGACTAAATAAAAGTCAGCATGATAGCTCAGGCACACATTTGTAATTCATATTAATGCCCCACCGCTCACTGTGCCAAATGTAGTAATGTCACTGTCTGCCCTTCTCAGCTGATGTCAGGACTTCTAGTGTAGCAGAAGCCGCGGGGCTTGGGGCAAGAGGGGTCCTCACATCACCCGCCATGCCTTGGGATAGCAGGCTTCTGAGCCCAGTGCGTCAAAACCACTCCCTGGCAGGTGGAGGCGGGCTGAGGCTCAGGCATCTGGGTGTACCCCTGTCTGGCTTCCCACCCCAGGTCTTGGCTTGCCTTTCAGATCTGAGCTCAAACATCTCTTCCTTGGGAGGTGTCTCTTTAATATTTTAGTTAATGTTTTATAACACCTGTTACCCTATTTTAGTTTCTTCATATCACTTATCTTTATGTCACATTATGTTACGTAAATATGTATTTAATTTTAATTTTTTCTGCCTCCCTCCCCCGCACCTCCCAGCTCCCTTGCATGGAGGCCCCATGAGTGTAGTAACATTATATGGCTGTTCATGACTGGGTCTCTAGACCCCAAAATAGAACAGAGTCTAGCACAATAAATATTTGTTGAATGAATGAATGCATGCACAGGTAAGGGGTAAAGGCTCTCTAGCCCTTTACCTTGGCTGCTCCTGAGCTGGGATTGGGTGTGCTTGTGTTCAACTGTAAGCTCTGTCAGGCCAAGGATCCTGTGTGTACAGTTCACTGCCATACTCGCAGTGCCTATAATACTGCCAGTATACAGTAGGCATCTACTGCACGAATGAAGGAATACATCAGGAGTGAGAGGTGCTTCACTTAAACCATGCTCACATATATTTCAGAATCGGGCAGCAGCATGCCAATTTCATGTTTGGCAACTAGATTTTGAATTCCTTTTCCTATGAGACAGGAAGCACCTCACTGCCCTCAGACTGTCTCCAAATCCTGGCTGAGGGAAACCAGACAAGGGAAGAGAGAGGGTGGGGACAGAGACAGGATCCTGGTGGCAGACGGCTCCTCTCCCTTCTCCTCTGTGATCTTCAGCACAAGCAGACACTAATCTCACACACGGTCCCATCTTTGATATCCCAGCCAGATGTTCTGTTCAATAAATGAAACTAATTTACTCTGCAAGCAGCAGGCAACAGCTGAATCTGAGACTTCCCAGTCCTCATCCCCTTCCCGGTGAGATGGGGCCAGGTGGGGGGAATATGTGCATCTTGTTACCTGCCCACTCATAAATTAGGTAAACAGGTTGCACGTCTGCACGGAGACGCAAAATACAGACAGACTGATCAAGAGTGTGGGTTCTGAAGCCAGACAGCATGGGTTCAAATCTTGTCTTTCCTACCTGTTACTGTGGACTTTGGATAAGTTACATTTAAGAATAAGTAAATGGTTGAATAAAACAAGATTTTTTTTTGACATATTAACTCTGTGCCAAGTACAGTTTGTGGTACTAGGGATACATCCGTGAACAAAACAGATAATAATCCCTGTCTCGGTGGAGCTTAGATTGCCCAAGTTCTTTAGCTGTAAAAATGAAATGACAATATATTTTATATTTTAGGTTGTGGTGAGGACTAAACCTGACAGACTCCTAGAACAGTACCTGGTACCCAGTCAATGCTCAGTAAACGCTACTAATTACTGTTTTACTGTACACATGATCATCATTGGATGGGCTGGGAGGAAATGGGATCACTGTCCCCATCCTGCCTACTAAGAAGCATCCATAAAAGGCTCAAGTGACTTCCCTATGCCACACATGAGTCACTGACAGAATGAGGACATTCTATACCTTCCTGCCGGCAGGGGTCTTGGAACCCCTGGTGGGTGAAGCTTTGGTTCCAACCAGTGGGCTGCCTATGGGTTTCAAAATCAAAGACAGGAAGGGCTATAGGATGGGGTGGATGTTTTCTTAGGACAATGGCCATGAGAGTGGTCTGGAGAGCAAGCCTGAAAATCAGCAGAAGAAAATGAGCTCCTCGCTTGGCAAGGCCAAGCGGTAATAAACACGCATCACCATCTCTCCTTACACCAGAAAGATAGCGCTGTGGTGGCATGTGGGGTGGGAGGGGGACATGGGGTGGGAGGGGGACGTGGGGTGGGAGGGGGACGTGAGGTTGGAGTAGAAGATGCATTCGAATTAGAAGCCAATAACTGGGAAAGCTGCTAGGCACTTAATCAATAAAAATAATGCATTTGGGTTGTAGAAATATTCCCCAAGATCAATTTCCCCTGAAGAAATATTTGTTTCTTTTACCAGATTGCCACAAGTGTGTAAGGGAACATAAAGTCTTGATAAACACCTCCTGAAAAATATGGTTGCGTCTCTCTTCCCTCCGGCGCCCCTCCTCCCCCCACCTCAGCCCCCAACTCGGGCCCCACTTACAGCGATGTGAGTGATTTCAGGCCCTGGAAGGCATCTGGAGCAATATCCGATATCTGATTCTTGCTGATGTCTCTGAAAACGTTAACGGTAAAGTCTAAGAACATGGCTCAAAAGTGCGATAACGGTCACTCCTAAGTGTGAATCAAGCATTTCAGACATTCAACATGGTAAGGATTAATTAATCAATCAAGCAATTCATTTATTCATAGTGCAAGAGAAGGAGCTTAAAGAGCCTTCAGTTCAACTACCTCATGATAAAGTGCACCACATTTACATCACTCTTCTTGGTTTTCAAAGAATACTCACCCGTGGCATCTTGATCGGGACACGAGGCTGTGAACATGTGAACCACCACTTTGTAGGTGGAAAATTGAGCCCAGTCAAATTAGGGCCTTACATCTCATTACCAAGCAATTAACAGCACAGATGAAAGAGGAACCGGCTTCACCCAACCAACCACAGGCCAGGGTTCCTGTAGGCATCATCTTCTTGCCTCATGCCTCAGCAGCTGCTCATTTTTCTCCCAGAAAGTCCTGAGTCATTTCACCTCCCCAGTGACTTTTCCTCCCTGACCTGAAAGGAGGTTTTTGAGCAGTGACTTAAGTCTCTGTCTGGTCCAGTGCAAGCTCTAGGCTGTGTGATGTAAGCACATCCTGGGATTCTCAGGGGACGCCTTGGAGATGTGGGCTTGTCACTGGCTGGCAGTGTGTTCCTCATCTGGGAGCAAGTCCAGGGTATGAGAATGTCCTAGGCTTTGGATAATGAGAGCAAGAGGGATGCTGTGGGCCAGGGGGATTCTATTAATGCTGGGCCCGGGGCCTGGGGCAGCTAACCTGGCTTTACAGGTGCAAAGGAATCTCCTCGACCCTGGCTCCTTCCCAGAGGCCCTGAGGCTGCTCAATCACGGGCATCCCAGTGACTTCTGAGAACCCGGACACCAGCTCTTGCTAATGGCCCTTCACTGAGGGGAAATTCTTTCTCTCAGAGTCATTAGCTCAGGGATGGCCTCTGGGATCCTGTCACTGGAAGGAGAGATGCTCCAATTTCCTGCGACATCAAACCTCTCCAGTTCTTTTTCTTTAACAAAATAAATAAACGGGTCTTTGCTTTTGTGCAGAAGTGGGAGAGCTGGGATCTTGGAAGGTCAACAAGGAGGTGAAGAGAGAATATGGAGAAAAAAAAGCACAACAGAGCAGATTCTTAAGCAATTGACTCCAGCGAGGCCAGACACTCCAGCCTCTTAAGCACATGCAGTGGGAATCTCTCTGAGCCTCTTTCCTTCCTTCTTCTAATAGATTTCAAAAAACCATGCCACAACCTTTGCCGAGGCCTCTACTTCCTCCCCTCCCTGTCTCCAAAGCCTGTACTTTGAACGATATTTCACAGGTTAAGGCTCTTTGGCACAGCTGTCTAGTTTATCCCTTTAGCTGGCGAAATCACCTCCAACAAATCCGCAGATTGAGCTCACAAACTCGTCAGCTTACACCGGGCTTTTCTTCCACGCTCCGGTTTTGTTTAAGGGTCTTAACAAGCAAATACTCTGGATTATCCTAATCTCACTTGCCCTCAGCATGGCTGCCTATGCAAAGCATTCCAGACAAACACGAAGGATCTGTTTAGACTGGACTAGCGGGAAGGCCTGTGTTGTCTTTTTTCCCCCTGATTATGAATTGTCCCTTCAAGGTGCTGAGACCTCTAGTTGCAAGAGGAAGGTCTGTGGCCAGCACAGAAACCCTCTGCTTTAGCTCTGGGAGGGCAAACTGGTTTTCAGTCCACAACTAGACTTCTGGACCCATCTCTCCCTACAGTATGAGGTGAGATGTCTCACGGTTTGGAGGTGATGGAGAGTGGGAATTGGAGAAGTGATAGATAGTTTAGCTGGGAATTGACCTTGGTCACTTTGTCTTTTTTTTTATTATTATAAAAACTGTATATTAAGGCTGGTTCAAAGGTAGTGAGCTCTCTCAATGGATTGTTCACAGTCAGTTAAGGATCAAACTCCTTGTTCTACTCTTTCCTCCTTTTTCACTACTGTACTCAACTAGTCTTTTAAAAATGTATACATATTTGGTGTGCAACACAATGTTTTGATATATGCTTTCATTGTGGAACAGCTAAATCAAGCTACTTAACCTATGCATTACCTCACATGCTTCTCATTTATTTGTGGTGAGAACACTTAAAATCTACTCTCTGAGCTATTTTCAAGTATACGATACATTGTTGTTAACTACATTCACCGTGTTGTATAATACAATGGATTTCTTGAACTTACTCCTCCCATCTACCTGGAATTCTGCACCCTTTGACGAACATCTGTGTCATCTTCATCTCCACCCCACCCCCACCCCACTGGCCTCTGAACATCATCATTCTACTTTCTGCTTCTAAGAGTTTGGCTTTGTTTAGATTCCATGTACAAGTGAGACCATTTGGTATACTGCGTCTTAATTCTTAATTCTGCAAGAAGGAAACAGCAGCCCTGAGAGGTGAAGTACCTGGAGCCATAAGTGACTGGACACAGCCATCTGGGCACAGAGCAAGCATCTCAAGTCTCCTATCAGCTCAAGGCCCTCTCTGCTATTTTGTTGTGATGGATGCACAACATACGGCACTGAGCTGGAAGGCAGATGGGAGATGACTCCAGCTGCCTACTGACTTCCATGCTTGACCCTGTCCCTAGCCACAGCAGATGCTCCTAGAACTGATTCTGGGCACTGGGCTGACTCTTGACCAGTACTTCTCAAACCTCACGAGGGTGTAGATTAAAAATGCACTGCAGAGAGTCTGATTTGTAGGCTGGGGGCTTGGGGCTAGGAATCTGTATACGTAACACATCTCCAGGTGATTCCCACGTAGGTGGTCCCTAGGTCATATACTTCAGGCCACAGTGTTTTAGAAAATGGTCTCAGACCCACCTTGGTCCTCTGGGGCTTATAAACTGGATGACCAAGAAGGGGTAGCTTTTCCAGACTGTTCGGAATAGAGGTGGCAAATTCAAGTGCCTATAAAGGTCATGCAGGGAATGTAAGTGTGAGATACTAGGAAGTCCTGGAGCTTGTGGAATGAGTTGCTCTGCCTAAGAGCATGTAAGAGAAAAGAACTCCCAACACCCCATTCTGGCACAATAATAGATAGCCCAGGTGTCAGGCCTACCAGTTAACCAAACTTGCAAGACCGAGGGGCTGCCTCCAGTGCTTTCTACTGCTTCTCTGTGTCTTCTCTGCTTTGATACAGCTTGAGTATCCCTAATCCAAAAATCCAAAATCTGAAATGCTCCAAAATCTGAATCTTTCTGAGCAATGACATGACGTCACAAGTGGAAAATTCCACACCTGACCTCATGTGACTGACAGATTGCAGTCAAAACTTCATATCATGCACAAAATTATTAAAAACTTTGTAAAAATTACCTTCAGCCTATGTGTATAAGGTGTATATGAAACATAAATGAGTTTCATATTTAGACTTGGATCCCATTCTCAAGATATCTCATTATGTATGTGAAAATATTCCCAACTTTGAAAAATTCAGAACTCTGAAATACTTTTGGCCCCAAGCATTTTGGATAAGGAATACTCAACCTTTTAGTTTGTACTTGGAATGTTTTTTATACGAAGGTGACCACTAGGAATAGGCAGAGACAAAGCCATTCATTCAGAGAGAATTCTTTTTTTTTCCTCCCCCGTCCCCTTTTTTCTTTTCTTTTTTGG
This sequence comes from Pongo pygmaeus, assembly GCF_028885625.2. Classification (NCBI taxonomy): domain Eukaryota; kingdom Metazoa; phylum Chordata; class Mammalia; order Primates; family Hominidae; genus Pongo; species Pongo pygmaeus. The sequence continues at coordinate 173,804,798 of NC_072377.2, forward strand.
TAAGAGATAAGAGCAGGGTGTGGTTCAGTCACAGTTGAGGGGGAAACTTCTTCCTGTTAGATATTAGGGATAAACTGGTCATGTATATTTAGGAAAAATTAGGGTTTTGAAATCTATTCTCACCAGGGACCCTACCTCTCCCAAACCATTGATTACACTTCAGTCTAGGTTTCTGAAGTTCCATTAGTTGAACATTTTTAAGTGTGCTCTCTTCTCTATTACCATCCTCTTGGGGGAAAAAAGGGCATCATAATAAATATCAATAGCATCATAAGTGAGCAAAAATTAAATTCACTTTCCAGGCCGTGACTGAGAAGGTCTTATGAATTTTGAATGCACAGATCATGGCAAGTCCAATAGGATGGAGAAGGAACAGTGAAACATAGTCAAGCTTTAAATTACCTGGACTTCACAAAAAATTAGAGCAGTAACTTAAATCATGCAGGAGATATAGGTTGGGGCAGTGACTGAACTTGTCATTTTTCACTGAAATTACTATCTGGCTGCATAATCAAGCTGAGCTTTAAAAATGAATTGGGGGGGGGTGCTTGGAGAGCGGGCTGGGGAAGCAGGGACACCAGGAGATTAATGGCCCGAGGTTTTAAATATTAAGGCCTATATTTATACAGCTCCTCCAGCAGGAATGCTGCCAAGGGGAGGGAAGAAGTACGTGCTTCGAGCTGCCTCATTATGTTGGTTTCCACTTCTGGAATTGCACCAGGAGAAAAGCTTGTTTGGTTTGGATTTCCAGGGAGATGGGAAGTTGGCTTCCCGAGATCTGAGGGTAAAGCCTACCAATGCCACTGTTTCGCAGGGATATTTATTTTTAACATAAAAGGAATCAGCAGACACTTAACCTCTTTAATGTGGGCCCTCCCACTCAAGGGAAAGCAATGAATCAGCCTTGTGTAGAAGGAAGAAGCAGGACCGAGTCCATGCATACTTCTGCCTGACTCTCTCTTTCCTCTGTGGGAGGGTGAGGTGTGGGGGGATGCAAAAAGAGTAAGTGGAACGAAAACAGCAACTTGGTTACTGGGCTCTACTAAATGATTTCTTAGCCTGAAAAAGGGAAGAAGTATCTGTCCAGAATTTTAATACCTGTGATGGCAATGGTTGGGCTGTTTCTGAATCCTACTGGCCTCCCTGCAGAGCCCCCAGCTCTGAGTGACTCACAGAGCAGTGCTCAAGGTCGTCATGGGATGGGGAAGAATGATGACATTGTCACATGGTGGGGATGAGGGCGGTGAGGCAATGGTGCAGTCCAAGCTGCCATGGTGAGGGAGGAACAGCAGGGTTGGTGTCACCGGGCATTGATGTAATGCAGTGGTGGAGTGATGAGACTTACAGAGCTAATGGGGATGTAGGGGGTGCTCACATGTTGACCATACCCTCCAAGGCTTCTCATTTCAGGCAGGAAGAACAGAAAGTCTGTACCATGGTAAAGGACGCATGTGATCTAGTACCAACTTTTCCAACACAAGCCCCATCCTCACCCCTCGCTTGTTCCACTCCTTGCTTTTCCACAAACTATCGACACATGCTCCCTAAGGCCTTTCACTTGCTTTTCCTGCTGCCTGAGACAGTCTTTCCTGAGAGCTCGGGGCTCACTCCCTTCCTTTCTTTAGGCCACCTGCACACAGAGACCTTCATAAGCACGCCTACCTGAAAGACACCCTCCCACCATCACTGATACTCTGATTTCTGATATTCGTTTCTTTATTTTCTGCGTTCTCCCACTCGAATGCAAGCTCCATGAGAGAAGACTTGGTTTCTGTTCACTGCTCTATCCATAGATCCTTGCTTGCAGCAGACATTCACTCGGTATTTGTTATATGAATGTATGCGTGGTTGTAGGGATGTTGGTGACAGTGGTGTAGACAGCTGCGGGGCCACTGTCACGTCTCTGCTGAAACTCCTATTTTAGGTCCACATCACTGGAGCCAAGGGGACAATATAAATGGTGATATGGATTTTCCAGGCTAATTCGTCTCTACCTCCCACACAGATAATTTTACTTTGCTTTAGTTGGAGAGGCTCTTAGCGCTACATGTCCAAACCCACACACCTCACAATCTTCAGGCAATGCTTCCATATCTTACCTCCCAAGCTTAGGACAGTGTTCCAGGTCTGAAACAGAACTGCCCAGGAGGAATGGACATGGTCCGTCACCTGGACAGGTTGCCCACTACACATTGCAAACAACCCCGGAAATTGAAAACATTTGGGCTCATTTCTCCACAGGGGAAACTCACATTCGCTTCAGTTTCTTGTACTGGGTGAAGGCTCCTGCAGGGATGGCTTTGATGGAGTTCTGTTCTAGGCGTCTGGGAAACAGAGCAGAGAAGAGTGAATTAACCATCCACCTGTCAACAAGTGGTCACTGAGGGCTACTGTGTTCTCTGGCCTTAAGGACAGGGAGGTCTTTCTTATCACAGGTGCACGGTCTGGTTTGTGGGAGACCAGACAAAACACTGTAGCAGCCAGAGAACTCAGGTCCTAGTATATGGAGCACCTGTCCAAGGGTCTAACTCTCCTTGGAGAAAGCTGGAGAGGATGACTTTTCCTTGAGGATTTTTGATTCTTGCTTATTATAAACCGCCTTTGGCAGCAGCTGTCTTCTTCAGAGAAAGCTGTAGAAGTAACCAAGCAGAATATAGAATAAGTCAAAGGGATAAAGAGAAGGAAGAGTAAAAAGAGATGGACCATGGGCCAGCAATGCTTATCTGTCATGGAACCATGTCACTACTCAGTTAAACAGTCAGCTACACTGCTAATGGGGCAGAAATGTCAATGGTTGACTTCATTTCTGAGCTTTTCCATGGGCTGTTTTAATACAGTGCAGGAACAGCCTTAACATCTTTAGGCTCCCAGCCTGACATTCATCAAACTGGCTCCCTGACATCCTGCAAGGCCTGGGGGCCCAGACTGGACCACTCCCCTGGGCTGCTGCTGGAATCTGTGCCTTTAACCTCTTACGGAGTTTCCCGAAATGCTTCCTCTCCTATTACTTTGAAAGGAACAAGAGATGCTGCAGGCCCAGGGCCCAGAACTTCCTTGGAAGAGAAGGGGCCGTGGGGAATGAGTGAGCATTTCCATTCTTTATTCTTTCAACTCTCAAATGACTTCCTGTCACCAAGAACAGGTGTGGTGGGAAACAGGCATGTGGGGGAGGCGGGGCGCTCTATTAGGGGTGATGAATGGCACCCTGGCCCAGGCTCAGGATCTCATCCCCATCCATCTCCCTTCTCTCCAAGGTGCAGATCTTTTCATCACCTCCTCATTTAGCCTTGATGCTCCTCAAACCCTCAGCTGGGAAGACACACACAAAAGTGTGTGTAGCAGGGGATGTAGTGGGAGCAAAAGGGATAGATGGGAGGAACGGGCTTCCTTGAAGCCTACAGCTAGTGGATGCACATTTCTGGCTGGGATGAACCCATTCATCTTGAAGAGTAATCCCCGCTGTAGAGTAGGGGAGACAGTCATATTAATTTGTGCCTCTGCGATCTCATCTTCATTGGGGGAACAGAGTATTTGTTACTGGAACCGCTAATGGAGCAGTTTGCCAGCAATTTTCCCATTTCAAACAACATCTCAGCTGCTAATGTGGAATGGTTTGTCAGGCCAACCCATAACACAGACAAATCACTCTCCAGGCAAAAGGAAGGGGGAAAGCAGGGAGAAAGGGGAAAGGCGGGTGAGAGGAGAGAGGGAGTATCAGGACATATCATTCTTGGCTGCCGGATGATAGAGTCTACAAATGAGACTGCCACGGTCTATTAACAATGCCTTTGTACCCTGCTGGAGGGGGGCGGGGAGTGCACTTTACCGGGAGCACAGTCACAGGCCTGGCTAGCCTGCTCACAGAGAGCCACAAAAGCTTGCCACAGGGTCTCAGGGACTGTGGGCTACTGGATACAGCCACCCACAGAGACGGCAGACTCGAGGCAGCCTGCCTTGCCTGAGAAGTTCCAAGGACATGCTCATTTTCCAGCTGAGCATAGAGTTCAGTAGAGATTTCTTAGCCAAGGCAGCAGCTCCATGGATCTCTGGGGCTGCCAGTCAGGTGGTGCGTGCTCTCCAGGAATCCCGTCAATTACCTGCCACTGTGGCAAGAGATTTCAGCTGGATGATGCCTTCAGGGAAAGCCACTGTCTGTAACAATGGCAACCCCCTCAGTTTTTGCAAGAGGATCCACTGCTCCCAACTGCAGGCCGATGAGCCTATGCAAGTCAGGCCAGCACTGGGTGTGAGGTCTGTGGGCTGTCTATGCAGTTCCTAATCAATTACCCTCCATCTTAATGATGGGTGCAAGAATTGAGGGAGAGATAAATCAAGGAACATGATGTGACGCTGGCCCCAAGGAGTCTGAGAATCTGATGAGAGAGACCAGCCCAAGAGCATCACAGAACCAAATATTATTGCTACCATAATAAACATCAAGAGCCATCATTTATGGGTTCTAGTTGACTATGTCTATTATCTCTTTTAATCCTTCCACTTGTGAGGTAAACCATATTGGCCCCATTTTGCAGATGAGGAAAAGAAAACCTAGAGGGATCAAATAGCTTGTCCAAAGTGACAGGGCCAGGAATGGGCAGAAATGATATCTCTGTTTCTATCCATTGGATACGCTGCCTCTATATATTTGTGAAAATGGAGGAAATGAAGGGGACTTTCTCAAAGTCACAGAACAGTTTAAGGGATTAGGGCCCCAGGGCTCACACAAAGAGACGTCATGCAGTCTCTGTGGAAGTAGGTATTCAGGGAAAAGCTGCAGGAGCCCAGAGAAGATGAAATATAGATGTGAACACACATAAAACAATGGAGTACACATGCAAATGGAGTACAAAGGTGTGGCTTCTGAACGAAGAAAAAAGAATTCCAGGCTTAACCTGTTAAGCCTGGCAGAGATCTTGCTCTGCATCCTGCACCCCTCACACTTGCTCACTCTGGCTTTTGGTTTTCTTTTCTTCTTTTTTTTTTTTTTTTAAGAGACAGAGTCTTGCTCTGTCACCCAGGCTAGAGTGCAGTGGTGTGATCACGACTCACTGCAGCCTTGAACGCCTGGGCTCAAGTGATCCTCCCACCTCAGCTTCCTGAGTAGCTAGGACCACAGGCCTGTATTACCATGCCTGGCTAATTTTTAACTTTTATTTTTGTAGAGACAGGGGTCTCACTATGTTGGCCAGGCTTATCTCAAACTCCTGGCTTCAAGCAATCCTTCTGCCTCGGCATCCCAAAGTGCTGAGATGACAGGTGTGAGCCACCACGCCTGGCCTGGGTTTCATTCTTGTCTGCAGTCACTCAGCTTCTCAGGCTGTTTTGGGCACAGGCTGAACACCCAGCCCCTCCTGGAGTGCCAAGGCCATTGCATGATGAGGGTCAACCCTGCCCCAGGAGGCAGCAGGAATTTGTCTGCAGTGGGAGTGTGGTTGCGAACAGTTTGTGTACCTTCAATGTAAAGTAAAGGAAAGGGGAGGGATAACCATAACCACCACCACCACCACCAAGAGCTATGATGGATCAGGTGCTTAGTTGTTAGGCACCAGGCTGAGAGTTTCACATGGTTTGTCTAACTTACTAGTTACATTCTATGAGGCAGATCTTATTAGTTATTACCACCTCTACATTAAACATGAGAAAATTGAGGCTCAGAGAGATTAAGTCACTTGCCCAAATTCACAAAGTCAGGGAGAGGTTGAGCTGGGTCTCAAAGCCAACTTCATCTGAGTTCAAAGCCCAAACTCTCAATCAGCAGGCTTTGCTGAATGGCATTTGGAGCTAAAGGGCCTTCATTTTCTTAGTCCTTTCCAGCTCATCCACAGGGAAAATGGCACCTTTGTCATGCAAGCAAGGTTGGAAAGTGTGCACACATGTGTGCGTGTTCACATGCGGTCTCTGTGCAGCAGGTACCCCTGGAAGTCTTTGCACTTAGCCTAGTCCTGCAACCTAGAACAAGGATGCAAAGGTCCAGACTCCTAGTGTGAAAAGCTCAATGGAAAGGACAAAAAGAAGCATTCGCATCAGCAAAAACTGTCACATTTAGGGATGTGTCTGAAGCCAACAGCTGATTTAGGTCTCTCTTAACTGGCACATGTGTCTTTCTTTGTCTGGCAAACATTCTTCAGGCTGCAAACTGATTTAATAGAACTAGCATAAAAACAAACATACAAATCAAACATCTGAGTGTCTTCCCACACCAGCAAAAACAATGGGAACATCTGATGGGGATTTCAGCCATTTGTGCTCTGTATTGATTTGCCCTAGTTCCTCAGATGCTTCCTTAATGATCTGTCATTTGCAAACATGTGACTAAACACAATATATTTCTAGCAATACAGAAGTCAACATGATGCCAGGGAGACTGACAGGGGCACGGCCGGCATAGGGGCATGTCTGCAAGTCACCTGGTTAAAAGGTCCCGGAGTGTGTGGAAACATTGGTGGTGGTGTTGATAATATGATGAACATTTACCATTTATTCAGGGCTTTTGATATGTCAGACACTGTCTTCCTCACACACTGGCTCAAATTATTTTTTTCAACAGTACTACGAACCAAGTAGTATTATTAATATACTCATTTTACAGATGAGGAAATAATGGTACAAAGAGGTAAATTTTCCTAAGATCAGGTAGCTAGTGAATGGTGGAGCCTGAATTTGAATCCAGGTTGCTGGTTGAAGTCCCTGTGTTCTTAACCCTTAGGCTATCCTGCCTCCCACCCAGAAGCCACTTTTGTGGTTTCTTAACTCTTTCCCATCTCTCTCAGCCTTCCTTGACTTGGGAACTCTTGTTAGGGTGTCCAGATCACGCTGAAGGAAGGAAGCCCCACGTTTATTCTTCCTTTAAGTCATCCTGGGCTAGTTGGTTGGACCAGACAACTTAGACCCCAAAGGTTCAGTTCCTGATGCTTCCCTATGCTGGAAGAAGGCTGAAAAGGAAGGTTCCTTTCAAGGTTATGCTCTGTGCCCACCTTCTGGGGCAGTCCCTTTCTGGCCTCTCTCTTTCTTTACCATTGGTCCTCATGGCTCTTCAGAAAGGTAGACTGTTGGCTGGGTGTGGTGGCTCACGCCTGTAATCCCAGCACTTTGGGAGGCTGAGGCGGTTGGATCACCTGAGGTCAGGAGTTTGAGACCAGCCTGGCCAACATGGTGAAACCCCATCTCTACTAAAAATACAAAAAATTAGCTGGGCGTGGTGGTGGGTGTCTGTAATCCCAGCTACTTGGGAGGCTGAGACCGGAGAATCACTTGAACCTGGGAAGCGGAGGTTGCAGTGAGCCGAGATCATACCATTGCACTCTAGCCTGGGCAATGAGAGCAAAATTCTGTCTCAAAAAAAAGAAAGAAAGAAAGGTAGAGTGTATTAGACTCTCCCATCCAGTTTATATGTTTGATCCATAGAGAAGATGAGGAATGTAGGCATAGCTGAGAAAAGCCATTCCCAACCTGTGCTGTGTGTAGACACCTGGTATTGCCTACAGAAAGCAGAGGTACAGACACAGCACAGAGCCAGATTTGCTTTTCTTATTCTATGCATGTGCTCAGATGCCACAGAGGAAATTATTTTTTTGTCTTAGAAAAAAATGGATGAAGAATTGCATGGGAACTTGAGACTAAATCATTCCGTGATGACACACACATATACATGTGCATATGTTTTTGTTTTTTACATTCTTTTTAGTAGCCTCCAAACAGTGCAGTGTGCTCACTTTCTTCATGTTATGTTATTTAATCTTCATGGGAGATTTCTAGGTAGGTATGATGACCCCCTTTATACAAAGTGGGGAACTGAATGAGGCATGAAGATGTTAAGGAATGTGCTTAAAGTAAGAGGCAGAACAAGGATTCAAACCCCCAAGTATGGATCCCAAGGCTCTGTTCCCAGCCACTCTGTCTGATCAGCTTCTCCTTCGTACCACCTGCTCCCATCCCACCCTATCACCCCTCCTTCCATGTGACAGTCCCTCACATGGCAACCTGGTGCTCTCAGAAAATCCAAGAGTCACTGATATCTATGATTTCTAGAACATTCCAGCTCTCTGGTTCTGTTTGCTGGTTTGTTTTGTTGTGTTTTTAATTCTGTGTGCCTTTTAAACCCCCTGGTGGCTGGTAAGAATGGAATATTTGCTATTGTTAAGCGGCTGCCTCTCTATCTCAGAGAGACAATGTGGTTAAGGGGAGGCAGGGTGAAAACTGGGGCTATTTCCCCTGCCAGATGCTCTCACTTATGACTGGACACAGAAGCCTGTCCATAGCCTTTCTCCATGGAAGACATTTAGCTTCCATAGCAGAAGATATGAGACACAGGATACCACCATGGGGAGATACAGAGCAAAAGTGGAAGAAGATGGGACTCTAAGGACAGATGGTCCCTCCAGAGCTTTTGAAGACTCATGAGGGCGTCTGAAGACCACAGAGCAGAGGAACATGTGGGTCTCTGGGGCTTCCCATAATCTAAACCTGCTGGAAGCCAGAGCTGGTTCAGAGAACCGATAGGGTGCAGTGAGAACGGTGCCATCGGTGGGAGCTCAGCTTCGAAGAAAATCTGCAGTGAATCATCATCTCACTGTGGGCTCTCTGGAAGAAAACTATTTTTAGAGGAATTGGCTCTGGTATTTGGGGACACCAGCACACACTCCTCTGAGCTGCTTTGGCTTTGGAAAACATCGAAGAGAGTCTGCAAGACTGTTTTGCATGAGAGATAGGCAACCCCATTCCCTTCCCCTAAAGTTGGGGAGTGCAGAGCCCCTCCCAAGGTTAAGGCAATTTAAGAGAATCACTAGTAGCTAAGGATTGAGAAGAGGGAGTGGAGAGCTTAACACAGTACCAAGCATTCCTAAGGAGGAAGTACAAATCTGGATTATATGGGTGGCCATGGACAAGGGGTGGAATTCTCAATAAGAAAAAGAAAAAAAAAGCCACATTTGGATGTCTTTGGAATGATAAATCAGATAACTCCTATTCATCCTGGGGTACATCCTGCTGTTTCAACTCTCTGCTCCCTTTTTTCTCATCTTCCCACCCATCTGCTGACCTCTCACATGGTAGAAGACTTTTAGGCTATCACACAGGTCCCCAGGTACATAGAAGAGGCAGGATCCCCCCTCCAACCTGCTCTCAAGTTCTCTCTTACATGTCATCTCTCGAACTGCCCTATCCAGCCATAGAAACTTGCTGCCTCTGCTTTAATTTTTCAGTTTCATTTTATCACAGAGGAGGAGGAGGCAAGCACAGCAAGAAAAGTCCTGGGCAATCCATCTGGTAGACCGTGGGTGCCCGATACATAGGGGCAGTCTTATTTACATATATGAATACATTTGCATGAAGATGAGCTACTCCCAGGTTCAAGTCATAATGCAAGTGGCTAGCCTAGTTCCAGAACCTATTCTCTCAACCATAACCCTTCAAAGAACTGACCTATGTTTATGGAGGGATCTTTTGTGTAGGTAGCTCCAGCTCCTAGGATGTGGTTTCTAACCACTGTCATCATCCTAATAAAGGTCGTGGTGATAGTTGTAGTAGTTGCCAGTATGAACTAACAACAAGCATTGCTAATATAGTATATCCTGTGGGCCAGACACAGTGCTAAGCATTTTACTATATTCGTTCACCTAACTTTCATAAGAACCAGTAAGGAGGTGCCATTAGCCTCTGCGTTTTGCAACTGAGGAAACCAAGGCTCGGAAAAGTTATCTGCCCATGGCTACAAGGCAGAGCCAAAGCTGGAATGTATGTCTGCTGGGATCCACAGTCTATACTCTTAACCTCTTGGTTGTTTGTCTCTGCTTATTTCTGGAAACACTCTAGCTAGGATGGTCATTCTCAGACTTTTGGATTTCAAAGACTAGGTGGTGAAAAGACCTTTTATTTTGCCAATTATGGCAATCTGTGTGTGTCTACTATACGATACACATAAAGTATAATTATACAATAATTACACATAGATAACACACAGGGACTACTCTGTCTTCAGTGGCTATCATTTTATAAAATAAGAGACATTTTTAAAAACAATGATAACAAAATAAGGAAGTTCAAAAACTTAAAGGATGCTCCTTTAAACTCAAATTTTTGCTCAATAGAAAAATATCACGTTGTTCTTGTTTTTCTCACTTTACCTGATATCAGAGAAAAACTCAGTCATAATAGACAGGCTTTTGGCAATTACTGTTCTAGCTTGTCAATGTTGCTTTTAAAATTCAACACATCCAGGTGTGAGTCCATCCTTCCAGGTATGGTCTGGCCTGCACAGAGCCCACCTCTGATGTTGTTATCTGCAATTTCTCTCTCCTGGAGAGCTGAGCTGTGTATCCACAAGGTCCAAACTGAGAGTATAGAGATGTGAAGTGGAAGGGGGGTGGCAGGCCCAGAGCCCCTCAATCAGGGCTGGGGTGGGCTTACTGGCTACAGCCTGGCTACCTGGACTGGACTCTTTCATCAGACTGCAGTTTGGGAACCTAGCCAAGGGACGGTCTGTGGTGGCGGCCAAAGAGAAAAAAACCTGGTAGATGGAAGGAGAAAAGAATAAGGTAGGGCAGGGAAGGAAAGGAACGATCCATAGGAATCTGAAATGAGATGAGGGCTGGCAGGAATTCTGTCTTGAACATCCACTGTGGGAGGGCCAGAGGCCCACTGTGGCATGGATGTTGAGGGAAGGGCAAGGATGTTGGATGGGTAGGGCAAGGGAGAGAAGGGGAGAAATGCATCAAGGGAGGGAGAAAATGATGAAGGGGAGGCTGGGCACAGTGGCTCACACCTGTAATCCCAGAACTTTAGGAGGCCAAGGCGGGTGGATCACTTGAGGTCAGGAGTTCAAGACCAGCCTGGCCAACATGATAAAACCCCATCTCTACTAAAAGTACAAACAAATTTGCTGGGTGTGGTGGCAGGCACCTTTAATCCCAGCTACTTTGGGAGGCTGAGGCAGGAGAATCACTTGAACCCAGGAGGCGCAGGTTGCAGTGAGCCAAGATTGTGCCATTGTACTCCAGCCTGGGCAAGAAGAGTAAAACTCTATCTCAAAAAAAAAAAAAAAAAAAAAAAAAAAGATAAAGAGAAACAGTGCAAAAAGGAAAGAGGGCAAGGATAGGAAAGAGGAGGAATGATGGAAGGAGGGAGATATTTGAAGTAAATTAGATAGTATGTTGGAAGGCCATAGGAGGAGCAGGAGAGGTAGGTGAGGACTAAGTAGATTCCATAGTGGGAGAGTTCTCTAAAGCTAGAGCACCGGACCACAGGGACTGAAGGAGAGGTGCATTAAAACCCTAAGGGAACGAATTGTCACTATTTGTGGAAAGGAAGGTGGAGGGCAGCAGAAGGTGGAGAGGGCAGGCAGAAAGGACTCTTTACTGACCAGCTCCTGCCTGCTAGAGGGTGTGGAGGCACGGGTTGTGTCTACTATGGCTGGAAAATGGGACTGTAAAGGCATCAAAGAAAAGCTGGCCAAGTAGGTGAAGAAAGAAGAAGCGAAGTCTCCACTCAACTGTGGTAAGTCATGCTTCTTCCCGTTTCAATCAAGGTAAAGTCAAAGTCTTTAAAACGTCCCAGGATGTGGCCCCTCCTTACCTCTCTGATCTCATCCCCTGTTACCACCCCTTTTGTCTACTCTACTCCAGCCACACTGGCCTTCTGGAGCATTAGGCCCACTCCAGCCTCAGGGCCTTTGCACATGCAATTCCCTCAACCTATAATACTCTTCCTCCAGATAGCCATTTGGTTCTCTCGCTTATTTCATGTCCTTTTCTTGTTTTATTTTTCTCCATAGAATCTACCTTCTGACATGTTATCTAACTTACTTTACTTTGTTGTTTGTTTATCCCCTCCCCCACTAGAATGCAAGTGTCATACAAGCAGAAATGTGTCTGTTTTGTTTGTTTCCGTCTTTCCAAGCACAGAACAATGACAGGAAAATAGTCATTATCTATTGTTGTGATGAAAATAATCATCACAACAGATGTTTACTGAATGAATACAAGAATGAATGAAAGAGTCAATGGCCATCAATTGGAATGCATTGGGAACAGAAGGGCACACACAGGGAAGGGGAAGAGGAGGAGGAGGAAGAGGAGGAAAGAAGAAAGGGGGGAGATTATGACAAAGCAGAAAGGCAAGGGGAATATGTATCTTTTATTTGGAGGGATTTTACCTAATGATGTTCTCAGTAGAAGGGCTCCATATAATGATCTTTTTAGTCCAGCCAACTAAAGGTGAAGGCAAAAAAATGAAAACAACTGTCGCTATTTAAAGAGTAATCTTGAGGTCAATGTTGACTGGCCCTCTACTCATTTTAAAATGAGATACTGGCCATTTTCTAATGTATGAGGAGAGACTGGACTAGACCGAACTATATGGACAAACACATTTTACTGGAATTTTTGACATTCATGTATACACAGAGACAAAAACAATCTTGTGTCGTTACCTAAAAAAGATCTAATCTAGAGGACAAAAATCAGATCTGAGATAATTAAGAGCTCAGTCCGCCTCTCAGATAATGGTAGCTAAGAAATGAGTGAATCATTTGTTTACGTCCCACCACTTCCACCACTATTTTACAGAGTACCTGCCCATGTGCTGAGGACTGTATGAAGGGCTCCACATGTAGTATTACATTTAGTTTTCATAATGACCCACTGAGGTGTCATACTATAATTACCACATTAATATAGGTGAGAAAACAAAGGATGAAAGAGACATTATTTTACCTGAAGTCACACAGCTAGTAAACGGTATGGCCAGGATACAAATACAGTGTGACTCTAAGGGGGGTTTGCAAACTCATTGGGATGGGCCAGAGAGAACATACTTTTTAGGCCTTGTGGGCCATGCAGTCTTCTGTGACAGCTGCTCAATACCGCCATACGAGACCAGCCACAGGCAGGACACATATAAATGGATGTGGAGGTATTCAAAAACATTTACAAAAATAGGCGGTGGGAACCCCTGGCCCTAGACTATAGCTTGCTGATTCTCATCTCGAGTCTATGTTATTGACCACCGAGCTATCATAGCTGGGAAAGTGTGGAAGGACAGCAAAGAGATTCCTGAGTGTTTTTGATGGTCAGCTCCAACAGCCCCACATGCTGATGGCCTAGTGGGTGATCGGCTGGGACAGGGAGCTGAATTTGCCAGGGACAGTTGCGGGGGGTGTCAGACAGGTGCACTTACATTTCGACGATGCCCTCCGGCAAGTTGGCAGGAATCTCCATCAAGCCCTTTCCTCGACAGTCCACGATGTTATTGCTGCACGTGCAGGGCGAAGGGCAGGAGATGGAGTTGGCATTGCAGGATGGGGGCTCCGAGTGGGGGGCTGTGGAGCCAAGACACAACGGTCAACTTATGTCAGTGTCAGGAGCTGCCTGGGCTTCTGTGTCCTTAACCAGCATCCTAAGGGCAAAGCATGACCTGACAGCCATCTGAGAAATGATCACCAGCTGACATCTCCCTTCACCTGGGAGACACAGGTGCCACAGGCTAAATATTCAGCAAAGAGGAGAGAGTCTGACCTTGACCTCACTGTTTGAGTTGCTCCGCCTGCTCTGTTATCCTGTCATCTCCATCTCTCAGAGAAAGAGGGGCCCTCAGAGTTGGTCACACATGAAAATATGCTGCTAGAATCCAAAGAGCATATCATGGGACCACTTTCCCAGGATGCATCCTGGGGTTTTAGCTGGTATTGGATGCTGAGTGTAAACATAGCTTTTAGACCTTTCTCTAGTGGCTGCAAGCCACGGGGCTATCAAAACCAAGTGGCAGAATGTCCCCATTTGCGGCATTGATGTTGTCAAAGTGTTAATACCCCCACCAGCAGCTACACCCAAGGCATTTCCAAATGGCTTCTATGTCCAGGGAACATGCAAATAAAAGCTATCTCACCTGAAAAAAAGGTGAATAAGTTACTACAGATTTTGAAGCCAGCAGTTAATTTTGTTTGAGGTGAGAATCAGTGTGAATTTCAAGCAAAGTGACAGGAAAGCCAAGCAAATAGTACCTAAGGAGCTCATTTAGAAAGCCAAATGTAGATAGACATATCCATTACCAACCCAACTCAAGATTCAAAGAGTCTCCAGGAATCTAAATCACTTTCTCTGGTGGTCACATTAAATCCTGAATACAAGAAGTAAATGCAAATGTTATAAGGACATTGTAAACATTTGCATGCTATGATTATTCCCTCAAAGTGAGGTAAGACTCTTAATCATACGGTTAGCTTTCCAAACGTGGATTTTTTGGTCCAAAACAGAAGCCCAACCCAACATGCCTCCCAGGACCTCATCCTACTGCTGCTGGATCCAGCCAACGGGGGTTATTTCAATGTCTTTCCAGATTGTCCTCTCAGGGAAAAGAGCCATGACTGAGACCAAACTTAGATGAGGTCTGCAGATTGCCTCACTGCTTGGACATGGGGCCTCTGGCTGGGGGCTCTTAACTGTAGATTAAACACAGAACATGAAAAAAGTCTGCAGGGAAAAAGTGATTTTTGGTTTGGCCCCTGTTCACTGGAGAAACTGAGTCTAGGAAGCCAGAGTGGGTCTAGCTATAGGGGTTGAGCCAGACGACCAGCCGAGCCTGGTGTCCCGTTTGGACGCTGAGGCTTCAAACAGAGGGTAGTGCACTCTCCACGTTCAATAGTCCTCATGGCCCCAAGGGTGGATCCTCCTGCAGGGGCTCCAGTTGACATCTACAGCTTAATTTGGAATGTTCACCTTCCCAGAAAGTGCCAGCCCAATGACCAAAGATTCTTATTTCCCTCGACCTCACTTACATATACACAAAACAAAAACTGAATAAATGGCCTCATAGTGGGGATGTTTGAGAAAATATTCTTGTCCAGGGTACATGGACCTCAAAGTTGCCAGTGCTACACAAGTGGATCTAATGGAGACCATGGAAAATGCCAGAAAGATGATGACTTACACTAAATTCCCAGCTGGAACATTCTCCTAGAGAGAGTGGTGATACTGGCCTTGTTCCAAATTGGGAAAGCCTTTACACTTCTGAGAAAGTGGCAACCACAGAGAGCCAACCTGTAAGCGCCTCAGCTCAGGAATGGGAGAGTGTTGTGGCTGAGAGTGTGGGCTCTGGGTCCCACTGCCTCTATCTGATTCCTGGTTCTATCACTTCATCCTTATTTCCCTGTGCCTCAGTTTTCCCATCTGTAAAATGGGGAAAATAACAACACTTATTTCATAGCATGGTTTTGTTGTGAAGGCAAAGGTAGGTAATGCCTGAGACGTCTTTATTAGAATACACGGCACCGGGTAAGAGCTTGGTAACGTTCGTTGTTATTATTGGGCCTTCTCTGCTGCAAATTGTTTGTAAGACCTTTGGCAAGTCACAGTACCTCTCTCTGAGCTTTTTTTGGTACCACGTTCGTGAATAAGGAGTTTGGATTGCATGATTACTGAAGTTCTTTCTGGGAAGCAGTGAAAATACCTAACATCTTTACCTCCCCTGCTCCAACTCTCTTTGCAGACAGCAAAGGGAATTCTACAGTGTGAAAGGCCCCCATCCCATCACCCACATCGAAGGGAGGTTGGGAGCAGTTGGCCTCAGATGTCAGGGTGTTTGAAGTACAGATGGCGTTCCCTAAAGAAAACTGCCGAGCCTGGCCTTCCACATCAAGAGGAGAGCACACCTGACAAAGCCAGGGAGAAGCCCCACACTTGGGACACCTTCCTATTTGGAAATGTCAGGAATGGGAGTCTGAACTCTTGCATTTTCCATCTGTTCAGGTGGAGGGACTGGATGGCCCTCCCTCTTTTGATCTGTGAAATATTACTTGAACGGGGTGTGTTGGAAAAGGGGAAAGAAAGATACCATATTCAAGGGCTTATAATGGCGGTGGAAGTTCTAACATGGAATTCTTCCGAAAGTACCCCTTTCTGACTTCCAGGCTGAAATTAATTCTATTCTAAACCAGACCCAGGGCACAGCCTTGAGTCCCTCTGGGAAGTGGCTGGGTCTTCCGCAGGGTGACTCCCATTCTATTTGGTAGTGTGTGCTACATTTCAAGGGATGCTGTCAAGGCAAAAAAAAAAAAAAAAAAAAAAGTCTTTGAAAAAGATTCCTTAACCAGGTCACTAACAACACCTTTAATTACGCAGAGAGAAACAATGGTAATTATAGCCTCTGAGCTGCTGGGCGGGCAGCTCACCAGCCAGGCATTCACACATGGTGAGGACGTTACCTTCCTGTTTAAACAAAACACTTCTGGCTTACAATGTAGTTGAAAGATGGGTTCGTTTCCCCTAGAAACATTTTCCTGTGATCAGTGCCAATGGACCAAGCCCATTCCCTGTGGGCCACGGAGAGCTAGATGGCAGAAGTCCCTCCACTTTCCTCCCCGTCTGGACTGAGTTTGGAATGTAAATTCCATAATGGCAGTGGTTTTTTCGGTCTTAATCACTGGTGTACTCTCAGTGCCTAAAACAGGGCTCCATACAAAACACGGACCCATAAGCGTACCTTGGCTAAATGAGAAAATGAGTACATGAAGGACACCAGCCCAGAAGCCTGGCAGATGTGGAGGGGCTAAATGTCACAAAGCTACAGAGGTGAGTGTTCCTTCTGGAAGGGCCCTGAGGGAAGCTTCCTGAGTTTTGAGTGCCTGGGCTCTGGTAGGTAGGATGAGCTGTAGAATGGGGAGGTGGGGTGGCCGTGGGAGATGGGACTCTGTCTGCAGCTCTCTTCTTTCCACCACAGCTTTCCATGCTGGCAAAATCACTTGTCCAAGTCACCTGGGGCCCCTCTGAGCCTATTTCACTTGCACAAGCCAGGGTGTCCTAGGCACTCTACTGAGTTCTGTCAGCAAATCCACCCCTTCCAGCCCTTACTGTCCACACATGTTGGGGAAGGTAGAGGCAGTGGATTTCCAAGGAGGACAAAGTAAGGAAACACCTACCTTTTTATCCAGCAAATTATATGACTGTAAGTTGGGAAAAAGAGAGGAAAGGGAATAGCAATTTTATATTGGGATAGAAGGAATCACTCTCTATATCTCTGATGAAAGCATCTGTCTGCATGCACATGTGTGTTCCCCTTGTACAGCATGCTCTTATGGCGGTCTCATGACCCACACTGTCCTTGAGTAAGCCTATCTACTGGCAAGGAAGGTGGCCTTAACTCAGAGCACAGTGATGCACCAGGCTATAGAACCCCTGTTATAAGATGTTTTGATTAGGAGCACGTGGACTTGTTCTTCATGTCTTCATTTTTAAATAAGCGTCCATGCTATCTGCTCTTGGAGCTCTTTCATTGGCACTAAAATGCTGCTCTGCTGGGGTGGATTTCTTCTCCAGAAAAGGGGGCTGAGGATGTGGCTCAAGTACGTGTCTCCCCTCTGGGGGGTCTTGGTCACCACTTCGGCTCTGGGCTCTCCATCTGAAGCCAAAGCTGTCTTTGTGCCAAACGGGGCAGAAACTACAATTCCTAACCTTCGGATGTCCTTAAGGCTCCCCGGACCATGGCCTGATGACTTCAAGGGGGACAGAGCAGAGCCTGGGAGAGTGGAAGCCCCTCCCAGCTCCTCACTGATCATCAGTGGTGCTGCCTCCGGTCCAGGGGACACTCAAGTGAGTGAGAGGGGAGGGATGCGTCTCCAGCCCAAACTCTCACAGGGAAAGTCCCTGTGGCTGCTTGCATGGGTATTGTGTCCAGTATCCCATCTCTGCTGCTTGTATAACTCCCCCTGAAGTTATCAGAGGGAAGAAAGACTGAGCCATAACCAGGGACCTGGCTCCTGCCCAGCCACATTGTTCTTCTCCTAATTGGTAAAATGGGGATGATTATCATGGTGAAAGCAAAAGGCCCTAACTTGTCTGCTGAGATGAGTGGGAAAAAGACCACCAAATTTCAGACTTAGATGAGCCCATGGAGATGGCAAGGAAAGAGAGGCCCTGAAAGAGGGGACTTGCCCAAGGACACAGTGGGGTCCAAACTAAGAGTAGCCATCAGTCTCGTAATAGCAACTAAAATGTATTCAATGTGTACTATGTGCCAGACACTGCACTGCGTGCTCTGTATATATTATCTCACTTGATCCTCATAAAACCCATGATTTTGGTTCCATTCTTTTTTCCCCCTTAGCATGAGATGAAGAAACTGAATACGGGGTTAAAGCAAACTGTCCAAGATCATAAAGCTAGTGAACAACAATGTTTTAATGTTTAGCCCTGTGCTTTTCTTTCTGTCTGCTCTGCCAAAAGGAATCCCAAATTCCTCTATTTATTGCCATGAAATTGAAAATCATCAGAGCCTTGGAATCTCAAGAGGTAGGAAGAGCAGGCTCAGGGACTGAGACACAGATTGTGTAAGCTACACTAGAGATGATCAAACACTCTTGTGTTAGAGCTGTGTTTCTTTCTTTCCATCTTTAAAAAAACCTCATCCACAACAAGCTATCACCCCATCCCAGTTAGAATGGTTATTACCAAAAAGACAAAAAATAACAAATGCTGGCACCAATGTGGAGAAAGGGGAACTCTTATACACTGTTGGTGAGAATGTCAATTAGGACAGCTACAATGGAAAACAGTATAGAGGTTCCTCATAAAATTCAAAACAGAAGTACCATATTCAACAATTCTACTACTGGGTACATATCCAAGGGAAATGAAATCATTGTGTTGGTGAGGTATCTGCACTCCCACGTTCGTTGCAGCATTAGTCACAGTAACCAAGATATGGGATCAACCGGTGTCCATCAGTGAATGAATGGATAAAGACAATGTGCTGTATATACACAGTGGAATACTATCCAGCCATAAAATATCCTGTCATTTGTAGCAACATGGATGAAACCAGAGGACGTTATGTTAGGTGAAATAAGCCAGACACAGAAGACAAAATACCACATGATCTAAGTTATATGTGGAATCTAAAAAAGTTGATCTCATGGAAGTAGAAAGTAGAATGGTGCTTACCAGGGCCTGGAGAGGGTATTCGGGAGGAGGACATAGGGAGAGACTGATCCACAGGTACGAAGGTACGGTTAGAGAGGAGTGAGTTGTGGTGCTCTAGTGCCCAGTAGGGTGACTACAGTTAACAATATTGTGTTGTATATTTCAAAATAACTAGAAGAGAGCATTTTGAATGTTCCCACCACAAATGTATGAGGTGACAGACATGCTAAATCCTCTGATTTGATTTTTACGTAATATATACATATATTGAAACATCACACTGTACACCATCAGTATGTTCAATTATTGTGTGTCAATTCAAAACAAAATTAAAAAATTTACAGAATATTTTGAAAGTCTGAACAACAACAAAAAAACCTCACTTGGTAAAAGTGCAGAGTCAAAAGCTCCAATGGCCTTGTGAGCATGTGGAAATAAATTAATTCCAGTATTCAAATTAAGCATCCTTACTGGCCTCTGGCCTTTCAAACGCCAACAACAGACTGCGATGACAACGGGACTCGAGCAACTATGATGAGAATATAAATGAACGTGATTTAAATACCAGAGGCATGATAATTTTGGGAATGGCTAAATAAAGCTAATAATCTCATTCCTGCAATGTCCAATTATGGTGTTTTAATTAAAACCTCCTAAGGAGATGGGTGGCTGGTCATGGCTTACCTTAATTATCTTTGTACTTAGTAACTAGTCCCACATTTAAAAAAAAGACGATGAAAAGGGAAAGTTTCTTGTTTCTAGAGAGATAAGCATATTTCATTTTTAATAACAAATGAAGTGCTTATTGAGAGGCTATTAGGTTTGAGCTTTGTTCTAGGCATTTAGGGCACCTGAAAAAGTGTATGACGTGGCCCCTCATTACTAGAAGACAAGACTAACGTCTGTAGGAAACGATATCTCATGTTTAAGGCCAAGGGCAGGTGAGTGTGAAACAGACGGACAAACCAATGGGTTCAAAGACACTCAAAGCAAAGAGATGACTGATTCAGGAGGTCAACTAATAACCTTGAATTACAAATTGTGATTGGTAGAAACCCTTCCAGATTAAGGTACCAGAAAATTAACACGTGGAAGGTAAATCCTAAAATTTAAACCCCCAAATAAACCCTTTAGATAAGGATGAAAAAAAAAAAAAACCCAACAACTTGCAACTCACGTAACATGAACTTCTTCTCTGGTCTATGATCATGAATTCGATAAAGCTCTGGTCGGGTTCAGGCCACAAGCAACCGGACACTTCTAGCCATAGGGCCCTAACCTTCCTCTTGAAACAAGAAAAGTTCACAGAAATCCTTTCAGCAGAGGCTGAAGGGAGCCAAGTAGTCAAGTTGTATAACATAGGGAAAAAAGTTAACAAAAAAATAAAGATCTATTTCCCCACCCTTGTGAAAAATTCCTAATAGTCTCCCCAGGGGAAGAAAATAAATGCTTTCAACTGGAAAGGTACAGTTGACAGAGGAGATGAATTTTGCCAAAGTGCACTGCTAGCAAATTTCTGGGTTAGCTGGAGTGATAAGGAGCCCCTATCCAGGGCTTCTGAGGAGAAGAAGCTGGGCTCCAGACAGCTGGATTTAATTCAAAGGGAGATATCAGGCACTTGGGCAGGCAGAGCCCTCACAGGCTGAGCGAGATAAAGCTCTTTCCTGTCTCTGGAGCCGTGTGTTTGGTGAAATTTTCAATACCATTTAAAGGCTCGGGGAGCTTTTCTTATGCTGCCTGGATGGGGACTGCTGGTGATGAAGCTATGCCCAGGGATGGCTTAATTGGTACCCCGATGCCTCTTTTCCTCCTGAGTGGATGACCTCTATTTTGTAAGAGAAGTTCTTGTCTTCAGTTCTTGACTGAATTTCTCCTCCTGTGGTTTAACAGGTGAATAGCTTGAATGAGGGGCATTTGGGGTTTTTGCAGTTAAAAATCACCACAGGGTTGGGTGCAGTGGCTCACGCCTATAATCCCAGGACTTTGGGAGGCCGAGGCGGGTGGATCACCTGAGGTCAGGGGTTTGAGACCAGCCTGGCCAACATGGTGAAACCCCATCGCTACTAAAAATACAAAAAATTAGCTGGGCATGGTGGCAGGTGCCTGCAATCCAGCTACTCAGGAGGCTGAGGCAGGAGAATTGCTTGAACTCGTGAGGCAGAGGTTGCAGTGAGCCAAAATACTGCCATCGCACTCCAGCCTGGGTAACAAGAATGAAACTGTCTCAAACAAACAAACAAACAAACAAAAAACCCACCACAGACAGGTCCATACAAAACAGTGTCCTACAGATGCCTTGTGGGGCTCAGGCATTGGGGCAGGACTGGTTGTTGGTGGTGGCATGTGGAGTGTGGTCAGTCCTTGAAAATAGCTCTTCTCCTTAACCTCCTTCCCTAGGGCCTCAAAGACTGACCACTCATGTTTTAACTGCACACTCACAGACTGAACCTTCCTCCACACTGCTTCCTCTCAAGGTTTTGTCATTGTCTCACAAAGTGTATTTAACAATTTTTGAAAACGCATTAGGTTGGTGCAAAAGGTGCAAAAGTATTTGCAGTTTTTGCCATTGAAAGTAATGGCAGAAACCACAATTATTTTTGCACCCACATAATAGCAGAAGTTTTTGGAGAGCATGTTCCACATGCATCTGACTCATGATGGTGGGAGTTCAATCTTCATGGATGTTCACTGCACTGGGGTCCCCAGACCTTTATATCTGACCTTGACCTTTTCAGAGAGTAACCGCTCACAGCATTCTAGTTTGTAACCCATTGAAGCCTGCTAAGGCACTTAAAGAATCCCTCATGCATAGGGGTCTCAATATGTCCCTGCCCTTAATTCATACTACAGGCGAGAGGGTGGAGGTTAACAGCATAGTCATGTCTGGAGCCTTTGGACTAAATTCTCATGTTCTCAAAAGACACCTGGCTTCATACTAAGAAGCTCCAGGGACCATCACAAGCAATGGGATTAACTGCTATAAACAAAAGTTGGTAAAGGTGCTCCCACGTAACTATGAACCTGTCTGCTGGACCTAGCCTTTCCAAAGGAGAAAGAGTGAGGCATTCAGATTTCCTGGACTTTGGAGGGTCAGCCTTTCTCCCCTGGTTTTGGATCCTGACTGCTGCTGGGTGAGCAATGTCTTGCCGCACCTTTGACAGGAAGGTGCTCTCTGATGAAGTGGCGTGCGCGGTCATACACTACATTAAACCCGGCACTCACCTGTAATGATGTGTTTTATCATTCTAATTAGTTTTTCTCACTACCTCTTGGATGACTCCTGTACTCTATAATTATTTCTTTCACTTATGCCGATATTGTACCCTTTGCCGAATAATTACTGTAATTATAGTCACTATATTTGAATTTGGTGCCTGCGTGATAAATGGTTTTATTATATGTGTTTGATGGGAAGTGATTTCTAAGTGGGTGTCTATAGGAGTTATTGAGGTACTGCTTGAGACATGTTAAAATATTTTCAGATAATAAATAACATGGTAAAATAACAACATGACAGGAGGAAGTGGCAGAGAATGACATGAAGTTGAATCCAAGGAAAATTCTTGTATATCGCAAGCGTGATCTAAGAGCAGAAGAGGCCAGAGAGTTTGCACTTCTGGCCGTACTGGAGGCCAGCAGCCCATGCTGGGCCCAGTAAACCCTTTAGTACTAAAGGTGGGCACCAGTTAGAAAGGTGAGAGAAATGCAGAGCCCACAGCTCCCTGGGGTCCTTGTTCCCTCTTGCATGCTAACTCCCCAGGCTCAGCCTTTAGAGGCCACTGGGCCCCAATTCCAGGACTGGCTTCCTGGAAATCAAAATACCTCTTTGGGAAATTTCTCAAATCAATGCTTTCTGTTTGTTTTTTTGTTTGTTTTTTTTTTTTCAGGAAGTCAAGGAATTAGCTCTACTTATTTACCACAGAAAAAGAAAGAGTTGGTGAGAATGCAAGGTGCCAATGCAAAGTAAAAACAAACAAGTAAAATTTGGGATCCTGTTTTTTTCAATTTATTTTTTTAATTTTTGAGACAGTTTCACTGTCGTGGCCCAGGATGGAGTACAGTGGTGCGATCTTGGCTCACTGCAGTCTCCACCTCCCAGGTTCAAGCGATTCTCCTGCCTCTGCCTCCTGAGTAGCAGAGATTACAGGTGCCCGCCACCACGTCCAGCTAATTTTTGTATTTTTAGTAGAGACGGGGTTTCACCATGTTGGTCAAGCTGATCTTGAACTCCTGACCTCAGGTGATCCACCCGCTTTGGCCTCCCAAAGTGCTGGGATTATAGGCATGAGCCACTGCGCCCAGCCAGGACTCTGTTTTAAAGCTACGTCCCCTGGGAAGATTTTCCTGGGTTACTCAGCCACCTCCCATCCCCAGAGATCTGAGCTGCCTTCAGTTATGTGTCTGCATCATTCTGTTTTCTGTGCCACATAGGCAATCTGTGCTTCTGTTACATTTCGATTACCCACAGATCAAACTCTTATGTTTGCTCAGCACATTTTGTGAGCCCACTAAACTATAATAATTAAGCTCCACTGATTTAGCTTTTACCAAGGGCTGTGTATTATGCTAAGTGCTTTATATGCATTATTTCACTTAATCCTCCCACCCGTTCTTTGAGTTATGAACTATTATTATTTCCATATTGCGAATGAGCAGTAACTTGCCAAAGTCACACACCACTAAGGGACAGAGCTGAGATTTCCAGCCAAGCAGCTGACTCCAGAGCCTACATTATCTTGTCTTCCAATTTCTATGAGCAATGGGACAACAGGAACATGTTTAGCACATGCTAGGACACCTCTGTTATACCCGTTTCCATTTTATGTGTGGCTCAACAAATGTTCAGTTTCTAGTATCAATGGACTAGGGGGCTGAAAAAGTAGTTCATGAATTCTTTTAGCATTTCCCTTTACCAGACGACAAGAGTTTCTTTTTTAAAACCCTTTGAGGCACATCACAGTTCTTTAAGTGACTACCGAGTACTGAGGACGACCTATGGGGTTCCTTCTACACCAAGCTCTGGGCTAGGGTATGTGTTCAAGGTCAGGGTGATGTTGTGGGAGCTCATAGGTGGGTGGGTCATAGCACAGGAGGGGAGAGCAGGTAAGACATCCTCACCTGGGCACACATACTCCTTCTTCTGCACATCCGCCACGTTGAAGCCCCTCAAATGCACAGGAGCCATGCAGAGTGTGAACTGGCCAACTGTCCGTCGCTGTCGCAGCCAATCCGAGAGCCAGGCCAGGTGGCAGTCGCAGTACAGGTGGTTGGAGTGGAGGCGCCTGGGAGAGGGCGGGACAGAGGGAAGGCGTGGTCACAGAGTGAAGTGTGGAGGCTGCCACTGGCCAGATAGAGTGGCCAAAACCCCTGTTGCCCGTTTCTCCAGTGTGAAAATCCCTAGGAGCCCAGGGAAGCAATTCCCTCCACACTACCAAAAACATGGGAGCCCCAACTCTTTCATTGCCAGGTCACATCCAAAGGATGCCTCCAGGGTTCTGAGCAATGCCCATTTCTTAATAGCAAGTTCACCCTCTTTTCTTTTCACTCAAACAAGCCTCAGCACATAGGAGAAGGGGAGTGACATTATTACAGCGACATCCTGATTGGAGTCAAACTTACAAAAGGGCTATTTATTTGTAAATTTCAGCACTTTAGCCAGCATGAGTTACAGGTTGCTTGAGACACGCTTCTCAATCTCAATGCCCTCATCTCCAGTGTCATGCAGCTGAGAGACGCTGTTGCCTTTCCCTGAGTTGTTCTTCATTCCCCCACTAAGGGTCCTTTAATAAACCCACTGCATGTAATGCTTGTGGGCTTAAAACCAATACCACTTTGTGTGCACTAGCTGGAGTGAGCAGGCTGCAGACAGAAGGGAAATTCTTGGAGGATGTACCTTCTTTCCACGCTCCCACTTAAATAAGATGTTGTCTGTACCAGACTCTTGCAATCCATAGCCATCTCTCCACAGTGCCCTTGCTTTCCTTCCCATGTTCAATTCTGTCTGGTGTATTTGCTATTCTGACTGATTCAGGTACGGCTGAAAATATTTTCTAACCAGTTCCAAGATGCTTTGGCTTCCCCCTCTGGTAGCTGTGGTTCTGGATGAATTTCTTGCCCCTGAGTAGATAAGAAACCCTGGAGGGATCTGTGTGTTTCACTTCTGAGGGGAATCCCATCGGGTTAAGTGACTTGAACTTCCTTTCCACTACCAAGGAGGCAAACTAAGGATATCCAGGGGCTTCTAAGGCAAACTACGGATATTCCAGGTTCTTCCCCAAGGTCTCTCTATCAGGGGTTTCCCATTTCCACGTTCCCTACAACCCTAGGTCATTAGAAGTTGGTAGTGGGTAAGTTTTCATCACATCAGCTTGTCATGTACTTGCACTTCGGATGCACATTTTAAACGCCTAAATCCTGGACAAGCTAATCAGCTAGCAGTATATAAAGACTTTCAAGTAGTCTGTGTCAAGCCAGTTATTACTGAGTGTCAGCCCTGTGGAGAGGCTCAAGCCCCCTCCATGCCTGGAATAGAGAGAGCTGAAGGGCTCTTGACCACGCTCCACTTAGTGTAAGGTCAACATTGCCAAACACTGGCCAAGTGCAGCTACCTCCTGCTGGATGCCAGCAGGGCCTTCCTGCCACTGCGTGGGCAAAAGCCTCCCATAGGCCTGGGCCACTGGGGTCTTGGCCGCCGCAGGGGGCTCCAGATCCCATCATATCAGATAGATTAAATGAACCTATAACCCACATAAAATGTAATTTTTTCTGCTAACAATTTTGAAAAAGACTTTTATGATTTTGTTTCAAAAATAATTAATCTGGATGTAATTTCCTTTTTGCATTTCCCAGTGGGTTGCACACACTTTCACAGGCTCCTGGGCCCAAGGTACAGCGAGTACGATGGGTCCCACACAGTTCTCCCCTTTGAGTTTGAAAGCTTAGAGTTCCTGAGCTGAAGCAAGCACTGCTTCCTCTTAGCCTGGACTCTGGAAAGAAGTGAGACAGGCAGGAAGGGGTTGGTGAACCAGAATCCTAAGCTGGTGGGAAGGACCTCAGTTCCAGGAGGGAAAGCAAAACCTCTGTTTATTCATTAAGCATTAACCACTCTGTGCCAAAAACAGAGAGGAGGCTTGGCAGCGGGCTTTCAGCTGATTACAATTTCCTAAAAGTAGGAAGAAAAGGAGGGGGTGCCATGGCCAGTAAGCCCCCACCGGGTATAAATGTTGCCCAAGGAACACGGCAACAGTAGGTCTGTCTGGGACAAAGCAGACCACAGGGCAGGCTGCAGTGGCATGCGCAGACTAAGGTGCCATTCTTTTGTGTGCCGGGAGAAGCAGAACGTTTAATGAGTGTTTGGCTTTTATTTGGAAAGGTGGTTGCCCTCTTGTGCAGTGAGGCGTGGAAGCTGAGGCAACAGGGATTCTCTATGAGCCAAGGAGCGTGGGTGCATGCGGCGGATCACAGATCAATGCAAACAAATTCCCGTCGGTTCTGATCAAGGGTAAGAGATCAATGGAACAAACAAAAATGACGTTTAGGTAAGTCAGATCCTTACTGAGCTGATTAATTTCTGGGATAATAAAAATGTCAGAGGTTTCCCTTTTGGAAGATTCTATTAGGTTGATCCTGTCTCAATCCTGTCTGGCTGGCCCCAAGCTATCTCTCTTCTTAATCTTGATACAGATAGTTCCTATCCCTTTGTCTGCCTAAATAGAAATTTTTCTCCTCCCAAGAGCACCAGAGAAAAGAGGTGACCCAGACTGATTTGGAGCCATCAGAGGGCTCTCGTCAAAAGCCCAGGGCAGTGGAGTCCAGGGTGGTGAACAGACTCCATTCCCTCTTCTTGGAATTGTATCCACCAGAAACGCTAAAAGAGTCAAGCTGGGTAGATTCTTGCCTTTCACAACACGTTTGGGAGATCAAGGTAAGCAATACCATGTCAAATAGTAAAAGAAAAATAATCATAATGAGCATGAAATTAGAGCTTAGGCACTGTCAGGGGTAGTGCTAATCCTCTTGAGTGAGAAGGGACATTATTTTAATTACTTTCAGTAGTTTTGGTGAGGTGTGATGGCAACGACACAAGGGAGGGTGGCCTCCATAGGCTCCTGGGCTGTGCAGAGGCTCTCATCCCCCTTCTTCTGTTCACCTGGCACCTGTTCTTCTGCTTTTGTTCCTGATGAATGGCCTGATCTCAGGCTGTGATGGCAAACTGCCTGAGTCTTACATTGGCTCCGTGCTTTCTGACTTTGACTTCGGGTGGCAATTTAACTCCGGGCCTCAGTGTTATCATCTGTCAAATGGGGATATTAGTGGTGCCTCCTTCCTAGGACTGCTGTGAGAATTGAAATGATTCACAGGAAGTGCTTAGTACAAGGCCTGGCACGCAGCAAACCACTGAAGAAATGTTCACTGTTAATTATGACTGAGAGGAGACTAACTCCAGACTTCACTCTCTTCCCAGCCCATGGCCCTGCCTGGACAAGGCTACAGTTTCTCATTTAGATACTGTAGCACCAAGGTGGCTAGGTGGGTCCTGCATGTTGTTCTGCAATCTTTTGCTGATGGACACATCATATTCCATGTTGATGAAACCACCTCTACAGAACATAAGGTGAATGAATACAAATGCCAATTTATAAAAGGTGCCTTTTAGCCACAGACGCTAAATTAAATTTCCAGTAAATCCTTTTAGAGAGGGTCAGTGTTCATTTTCTATAAAATGTGGCTTTCTGAATTCAATATAAAAGCTTTCCTTTAGAAATCCCATTTATGACTTCCTTCCTCTCTCCTCTTCCCCGCTTCTCCACCACCACCAGCCATCCCCCCCAACCCCATACACACTTTAATTACAGTGAAGGGGGATTAGTCAGCTCAAGTCTCCAGGGAGTTCTGTACAGAGCCATCTCTGAAATTAAACTAAAGAGAAAATGGCAGCAGGCAGGGAGCAAAGAGAACAGACGACATTGATTGATTGATCTGAACTCATCAGATGAATGTTCAGGATGGCAGAGAAGAATGACAACAGAAACCAGTAGAAAAAAACCCTCCTGTTCTCTTCCCCCTCCCTACTGCAGCCCAAACAAAGCACCCCAGATCCAGGCCTAACTCTGTCCCCACAACTCCCAGGGAACGAGCCCAGCTTCTGTTATTGCTGCTCCTAAACTGAAAATAAAAAAGAAGGGAAGGATAAATCACAGGAACAGCTCACAGGAGCTGGATGGCTGATTCCTGCAGGTGAGAGTCATTTTTCTTCAATGCAACCCACTTGTCTGGGGGTAATGCAGGCCCAGCACCCTGAGGCGCACTCTCGGCTTCTTGCCCAGAATCGCTGGGTCCCACTTTTCCCCAGCTCATTTGTGGTGTGCTGGGAACTTTGAAGAGGTCTTTGAAGACCAAATGGCTTCTTAAAATTCCATTACTGCACTACCCTATTTTAAGAGGGAGGGAAAAGAACAGATTTTCTTGGCTGAGTTATGCTATTGAATGAGGGATCCAGGAAAGAATTTGGGAAGCAAAGATGGAAGCAGGGCTCAGATTATTATTCTTTATAATAACTAGTATTTGTTGTGTGCACACCATGTACCAGGCACTTTACGTGTTAAACTGCACTTCATCCTCACAGCAACTTTGAGGTAAGCATTCATGAACTCACTTTCCTTGAAGCACAGAGAAATGAAGAAACTTGCTCAAATTAAGTGGCAGAGCTCCCATTTAAACTCAGGCCTAACTGCAAACTCTGTGTCCTTCTTAGGGTTCTCTGTATTGCCTCTTTATATAAATTGCTTCTTTGGTCTTTGTTTTATCTTTGCCTGAAGATAAAGTTGCTTTCTCATGAATGCAGTGGTCCTCAAACTTTATGAGCGTTAAAATCTCCTGGAGGGCTTATGAAAAACAGATCGCTGGGTGCCACCCCAAGAGATTCTGATCTGGCATGTCTGGTGTGGGGCCTGAAATCTTGCTTTTCTAACAAGTTCTGGGTGATATTGATGCTGCTGGTCTAGGGACCCCACTGGGGAAGCTCTGCTCTAAGGATTCCCAAATCTCATGGATTCTATGTTGCTCAGGGAGCACAGATCAGATGGCTGCTTGGAACTTTCAGTCCAGATTTCTGATCGTGTGATAATAACGTAACAATCAATATCATTTATTGTCTACTGCTTGCCAGGCACTTTAAATATCTAATTTCATCTGATCCTCACCACCATTCCTATTTATAGAGGAGGAAACAGAGGAAACAGAGCTAATAAAGGGGACTGCAGGAATTCTAGCCCTTGGCCTTAGATCTAAATGTTTTTGGCTGACACCCTTGGGAGCTGGCTCTCCCCGACTAGCGTGATGCAAATACCACCGAAGCTCCGCCAACACAAGCCAAGTATCAAGTCTGAACCTCTCTGGAAAGGCTGACAGAGTCCACTTACAGAGAAACTTACAAAGAGGTTCCTGACTGGGAGCAGAGGGGAACTCCCCAGGTAATAAGAGCACTAGAACTGCTCTCGGTATTGGTCACGATGAGGAGATTTGTTTCCTGAGTATGCACCCTGGAAAACTTAAGCCCACCTAAGACATTAAAGGTAAAGAACCAAGTATGAGAAAGACTGCATTCTAACGTCAGAATATCATCCAGGGAGCAGGTGAGCAGGGCAATGTGGTGGGTGGGGGCTGGGTGGGGGCCGGTGGGTGGAGAGAAGGAGTGACTCCTCCTGTACTGTTCATTCCTCGGGGGAAAACCATTGTAACCACTGGCGATATGATAGAATTGCTGATGTTACGTGACATTAGCTAAGCAAATGGTGAATCATTCAGTCAGGGTTCTATATGTTTTGTGACAATGTAAAACTAATCTTTTCTATCAAGACGGAAAACATGCACACAACACAGGAAGAATTCCCACAGTTCTAGGGTAAGAGAAATGAGTCTGTCTGATGCAGAATAGTGGTTCAGAACCATGGGTGGTGGCACCATGACCTGTCTCTACATCCACCCTCACTCACCAAGGCACCCCTTGGTTAATAGCAGAAGGAGGAATTTGAATGCAGGAACCATCTGCCTAGTCATAGCGTGGTAGGTTTGACAAGCAGCTTAGAGTGCTGCACTTTGGGCATGAGGTAAGGAGAAAATGGGAGAGATGCGTGGACTTCTTACTCACAGAGTTCGGATCTTCGGCATGTGGTTGAAGCTGGTGACCAGGATGCGACTGATGTTGTTGTTGTTGAGCGTGCTGTGGAGATAGAGAAGGGAGATGGTCAGCCAGGGAGCAGCAGGGGAGGGACCAAGATGCTTGTAGAAGGTGGGGGGAGGGATGGATGTGACCACAAGACCATGAGTCAACAGTCATGGCCCAGCCAATGGAGCAGCTGAAGACAAGTGGACAGGTCTCCAAATGAGAAGAGCATGCCCTGACTTTTTTATTCAGGTGGAGCCCTCCTTCCTTCTACTGCCCTCTCAGGACTTGCCTACCCACCTTGAGTAAGAGTATTGCTTCCTGAAACCCTCCTATGCACTGAGTGCTTCATTATAACATCTCTAATTCTTACATGTACAATGCCAGTTACCTATTCCTGTCCTCGGTTTATGGAGAAGGAAACAGATATGCTTAATAACACACAAATCTACAAATGTGTTATCCTCATATTATGGATGAGGAGGCTGAGCCACAGGGAGGCAAAATAAGTTTTCCAAGAACAATCACTGCAAAGCTCTGGAGATGGGATCTGAGCCCAGCACTACCTTGCTGCATTCTCCTTGTCCCTCCCATTGCATGTGTTGCCTTGCACAGGATGCTGTGGGGATAGGTGATTCTGTATTTTCTAGGCATCTTCTGACTCTTTCAGCACATCTAATCTTTTTATTTTGAAATGGGGTTTTGCTCTTGTCACCCAGGCTGGAGTGCAGTGGCACGATCTCAGCTCACTGCAACCTCCGCCTCCCGAGTTCAAGCAATTCTCCTGCCTCAGCCTCTCAGGTAGCTGGAATTACAGGCACCTGACTAATTTTTGTATTTTTAGTAGAGACAGGATTTCACCATGTGGGCCAGGCTGGGCTCAAACTCCTGACCTCACGTGATACACCCCCCCTTGGCCTCCCAAAGTGCTGGGATTACAGGTGTGAGCCACTGTGTCGGCCTTCAGCACATCTAATCTCAAACAAGTCTGTGAGCTCTGTGCATCTCTTCTTTCTGGTGCATCTCCATGACCATGAATGGAGCTCCTACGGTGCATGTTAGCACTGACAGGTACTTTTGTTCAGGGAAAAGCAAAGAGAAAGGTGTGAGCTCCATAAATGAACCAGACTGAAATGAGGCTGTTGAAGAATGAAGCCAGGCTATAGGCAAGTACCTGGGCTTACCCTTCTGGAGAAACCTATTACGGAAGACTAGGGAAAGCGTGGCAGCTAAGGAAGGCCATCTGCAGAGGCAGATACATCACGTAGCAGGAGGGCCTTTTGCATCAGTTACTTCAGTGACTACCCAGGTGGAAAGACACAATATGTGGGAAAGTCAGGCCTAGCTCTCAGCTCCCTGACCCCACACCTGTCTCACTATACCTCCCAAAGAGGAAGAGTTGGATACGGCCCTTGGTACAATTCCTCATGGTGGCGACTTGTTCCTGTGCCCTTCTATTCTCCGCTCCTCCCAGAACCACATCAGACATCCCTTACTCAACAATCCAATTCCTCTTACCCTCTCCTGAGCCTCCATGGGTCCCTACTGGCCCAGGAAGGACCCTTTCTTTGGAAGCCTTCATGGGTTAAGCCAGATGTCTTTTGCCCTTGGCTTTTGGTAAACACATTATCTTCCTCTTCAAATGCCCTCTACATTATATGTCTGCAAAGACAGGACAATTTTCTATCCTGTGCATTACTATAGCCTCATGTCCTGCTCTGTACATGGTTGAAATCAAATCCTGCTATTTCCGAATTGTGTGGCCTTGGGCAAGTTATCAATATCTCTTATCTGCAGGTTCTTTATTTGTGGGAGGAAACAGGTAATGTTACCTACCTCACAGGCTGGTAAGAGGCTTAGCATAGGGTATGTGCTCAGTAAGTGGAGGCCACTACGTTACTGACATTCGTGGAGAGAATCTAGTCCTGGCCTGGCCTATTATATTCCCCTCTACTCCAACCCCCATGGAAATAGAGGTTTACCTAGCATATAGTGCTGGGTAACCATACTCTCCATCCTACCCAAGGGGACCTGTAACAATTCCTTCTCCAGCCCCTTGTGAACCCAGTCCAAAGCAGGATTCCAGTGGTCACACCTCCCTTGCCCCAGACTATTCATGTAATCCCCCACATCTACTTATCATCTGTGTGGTGAAAGGCACAGAAACTAATTCTTTTTTCTCCCTCCCATATTTACTGTGCACCTACCACGTGTCTGACACTGTTAGGCATATGGGATGGTAAAGAAGAATGAATAGACAAAATTTACATTGCCTGCTTCTGCCTACTTTATGACTTCACTAACTTGCCAATGCAGGTATTTGGCATTTTATGAAGTTGAGCTCACTTAGCTGTTTCATGTGGCTTCTTTTCTGTGTGTGTGTATGTGGGGAGCTGCTCAGTGGGGGATAATCTATCCTGACTCTGTCCATCCAGAAAGCTTTCAGAACACTTCATCAAACAACACTGAAGAATTTGTCACTGCTATCAGACCAGGCACTCTGCCTTGGCAGGGAGCTTCCTGGGGGGTGAGGGCTATGCTTCTCTCCCCTTCTTCATTGGATTAGAAATACCTCCAGGGAAGAAATGATGCCTCCATTTCACCTTCTGTCCATTTCAGAGTTCTGGGCTCCACACTTAGGGGAAACCAAGTTAAGGTTGTTGACTGACCACCAGACAAAAAGATCTGAGCATCTTCCCTATCTTTCAAAGAACAAGAACCCTTTGCAGAGAAGGGGCTTCTTTCCAAGCATGCCCAGTCATTCAACATCAGGTGGAGTTCACAGCCTGGCTCTAATTTAGCTGAATATACAGTACAATTATAAGCAGGACCTCAACTATAACTGCATCCGGCAGTAGTCCGGCAGCGATGACTTATTAATGTATTACCACACTGATATTTAAATGTGAGTCGTAATGAGGGCTATAAAACATTTACGATAATAGCAATTATTCCAGAACCAAAATGACTAAACACAGTATTCAGACTTTCATGATTTGCTGCTTGGGGCTGGCCAGCCCGGGGATGTCAGAGGGTTGGTAACCTCTCAGACGCTGATTGCTACGACAGCTACAGTTTTCGTTTCCCTAATAAACACAGATTTATTTGATTTCCAGTCTTGGCAGCTTTTGCCCACACACAGAGCACTGCATTCTATTTGGTTCTTGTGCTGCTGGCATTCAATGAAGGAATTGTTGTTACAACCCCAATGCCAAGGAGAGGTGGTGAGCATGGACCTCGAAGGCAGAGACCTAGTTTAGACTGGCTCTGCTACTTACAGCCTATGCAACCATGGGTAAATTTCTTAATCTCATTACATTTCCTCCTTTGTAACATGGAGATAATAATAGCACTGGGCTCATAGAGCTTTAGTGGCAATTAGATGAGATGTTACTGATAACTGCTAACATTAACTGAGAGCTTATTATATGCCAGACGGGCTCTGAGCTAAGGGCACTGCATTGTATCGTTTCGTTTCTTTTTCTGAGACAGAGTCGCGCTGTGTCGCCCAGGCTGAAGTGCAGTGGCGTGATCTCGGCTCACTTCAACTTCTGCCTCCTGGGTTCCAGCAATTCTCCCTGCCTCAGCCTTCTGAGTAGCTGGGATTACAGGTGCCCACCACCATGTCCAGCTAATTTTTGTATTTTTTAGTAGAGACAGGGTTTCGCCATGTTGGCCAGGCTGGTCTTGAACTCCTGACCTCAGGTGATCTGCTTGCCTTAGCCTCCCAAAGTGCTGGGATTACAGGTGTGAGCCACCATGCCCAGCCTGTATCGTTTCATTTAATTTCTCCAATTATCCCACGAGGCAGGGACTTTTAATATCACCTCCATTTCATGAATGAAGCATGTGGTAGTGCCAAGATTTGAATCCA
The DNA here is from genome assembly GCF_028885625.2 of Pongo pygmaeus. Lineage (NCBI taxonomy): Eukaryota > Metazoa > Chordata > Mammalia > Primates > Hominidae > Pongo > Pongo pygmaeus. The sequence continues at coordinate 173,838,741 of NC_072377.2, forward strand.
AGCAAGACTGAGTCCAGGAATGAGGCCCGTGTTAGTTTCCTATGGCTGCTGTAACAGATTACCATGAATTTGGTGGCTTAAAGCACCACACATTTATTCTCTCACAGTTTTGCAGTCAGAAGTCTAAAATGGGTTTCTGGGGTGCGTTTCTTTCAGGGGAGAATTTGCTGCCTTGCCTTTTGCAGCTTGTAGAGGCCACCCATGTCCCTTGGCTCATGGCTGCTTCATTGCGTCACTTCAACCTCTTCTTTTCGTTACCCAACAATTTTTTAAAAAATATATTTGAACACAGCTCCAAACAGCCATTGAAGCCTCTTGCTTCTGTTGTCGCATCTCCTGACACTCACTGTGATCTCCACTTACTGGGACCTTCCTCTTACAAGGCCCCTCGTGATTACCCTTAAAGCTTATCTGAACAATCCAGGATAACTCCTCCATCTCAGGATCCTTAATGTTGTCCCATGTGCCAGGTCCCTTTTGCCATGTAAGACCACATTCATAGGTTTCTGGGATGAGGTCATGGACATCTTTGGGGGCCTATTAGCTCAATGCCAGGGTACTGAGGCGGGACAAGGGCTCCCTAGGAGGGATGAATACATGAAGATTCACATAATGAACAGCTCCAGGGGTTGGCAAACAACTGCCCACAAGCCTAATCCCATCCAATGCAGCCTGTTCTTGTAAAACTGGTTTTACGCATTCACTTTTGTACTGTCGATCTGCTTTTGCATTACAATAGCTGAGTAGTTGACACACAGACCATATGGCTTGCAAAGCTAAAATATTTTCTATCTGGATTTTTATAGAAATTTTGTTGGCCCTTGGCTGCTGTAGAACTGAACCCTCCTGTCTCTGCCTTTGTCAGTGATTAAATGTGATATACTAGGCAAGGCACATAACTGCTCGGTAATAAGAGGAGTTTAGGTCAGAGGCATTCAAAACTTAAAAACCACAAAAAACATTTTCAGAAATCCCAACTGGCAAGTAGTAGCATTGGGATTCAAAAGCAGGTAGTCTCACTCCTACCTTGGAAGATCAGTCCCACTGTTTCTGGAACTTGCAACGCCGTGATGGAATCGGAACCTAGGGGAAGGCCCTGCTCAAGAGAGAGGACAGGTGAATCCACCTTGGGTTGTGCATGGAAGGAACTTGGGCAGTGGTTCTCAAAATGTGGTCCCCAGACTGGGTGCAGTGGCTTATGCCTATAATCCCAGTACTTTGTGAGGCCACAGCGGGAGGATTACTTGAGCCTAGGAGTTTGAGACCAGCCTGGGCAACATAGGGAGACCCTGTCTCTACCAAAAAAATGAAAAATAAAATAAATACATTAAAAAAATAAAAATTAGCTGGGTATGGTGGTGAGCACCGGCAGTCCCAGCTACTTGAGGGGCTGAGGTGGGAGGATCACTTGAGCCTTGTAGGTCAAGGGTGCAGTGAGCCAGGATCATGCCATTGCACTCAGCCTGGGTGACAGAGTGAGATCATGTCTCAAAAAAAAAAAAAAAAAAAGAAAAAAAAAATGTGGTCTCTAGACTAGGCCTATCACCTGGTAACATGTTAGAAATGCATATGCTCAAGCCCCTACTGAATCAGGAACCCTGGGGTGGGTCTCAGCCTTGTGTGTTTAATGAGCCTTCCAGAGGAGTCTCATGCAAGTTCGTGTTGGAAAACCATTGAACTAGGGAAAAAGCTAAGAATAGAGCCTTTACTTAAGTGTAGAGGGTAGTATACAGGATGCTCTTTTGCAGCAACTGGGACTGAAGGCCTCTTCTGGGGCAGGCGTGGTGTTTCCCCACTTAGGAAGAAGCCTAAGCTCTGAAATGATAGACAGTCCTCAACGGAGGTGGCTGTAACCACCCTTGGAGAGCTCCAACTTGGCTTCTGCCCCTGGCTTCCACTGTTCCCTTCTGAGTGCCAACGTGGGGCTCTCCATTGCATCCCTCAAGATAGCCATCTTTGATCTGGAGGAGACACGTCCAGCTGCAGCCATCCCACCCTGGCAACCTTAATAAGGCTGACATTTCCCTCTGTCTCCTCTGATTAGGCCATCACTTTATCACTCTGTGCTTTCCTGGCTCTGGGTGTAATCTCTGTGTTGTGTGTCCATAACACCATGTAATTGGCTCTAATGCAACAATATTATCTGTGAGCATGTATCACATAATTGCAAAACCAGGCATCTGCAGTAAGTGCCACTGCAGCCTCTCTCTGTGCCAACCTTCCTGTGGGTATTCTTGGAATCTCTCCTCTTCCCATCCACATAGGTGGGGATCCAGACTCCTTGGGTCCAATAGACCCTCCTGGTGGGCTGGCCCACTCACCTCCCGTCTCAAGGCAGACAGACTTCTCCCTAAGTCTACATAAGCAAGCTGGTTTCCTCCTTAATGGCCCCCAAGAAGGAGACTCTTGGTAAGTCATCAGCCACCATGACGACAGGATGTCTGTTTAATAAAGTGGGCTGAGAGATGCCCTGAGTTGTACTTACAAATGTGGGCATCCAATGGCCAGCACAGCAAGCCTAGAAGAAAGCGCGATCTCTGCCAGTGCCTACAGTGAATTAACAGAGGTGGATGCAGCCAAAGTACAAGACTCCTTTCCTGAAAAGCAACTGAGAGTATAAGTCCTGTGGCCGGACCCTGTGAGAAATACCTAAACCACAGGCAGGGGATGATGTGCACAGAAGGGTTCTGGCAGTGTGCAGACCTCAAGGGGGACTCACTGCTGGCCCTCCCTCTTGCTTGGCTCAGGCAGGGCAAGAGGAATGAAACTGGGGACACTACAGGTTCTTGGGGATGTCCTTTATGTGCCTGCTCTCCTCTCTGGCTCACAGGTCAAAGCAAGCCACTCTTCTCAGTCTCGCTGGGCAGCTGCTGATGGGCAGCCAACATGGGACCAGGAATCAGGGCATGCTGCTGATGACCAGGCCCTACGACACTCAGGTCCTAAGAGTGTGACCGTTACTGGCTGACTCAGCTCTATTAGAATCTGCATGGATGGTTTCTGTTTGTGAACTTGGCCCCAGGAGAGCATACACTGAATGCTCAACCCCACTCTCTCAATCTCGGGTTGAGAGGGGCATCCCCAAGCCTCCTGCTCAGCCCAGGGCCTCCATCCTCAGCACCTCCTCCTAAGTACTCTATCATTTTTAAGTGAAACTCCCTTTATTGTTTCCCTCATCTCCAGGTTGAACTTGCCTTTCTCATCCAGCTGTACACTGCTCTAATGTGCCTGGGGGCTCTAGGAAGCTCCAGAAACCAGGAATAAGAACGATGCAATAAAGCATCCTTAGAGAAAACCTAAGCAGAATGGTATAGGTTCTCCTGTGAACACACTACTTTCCTCTAATGAGCTAGACTAGTCAAGGATATTGCTTTGAAGCTTGCCAAAATCTTCCAATAAAAGTATCTATGATGTTCATAATAGCAGAAATAATGCTGATACTATTTATGAAGTGTTTACTAAGTCCCAGCACTAGCCTGAGCACTTTTCATACATTATCTCATTTAATTCTCCCAACACTCCTGAGATAGTATTACTTCCACTTGGAAGCCCAGGAAATGACATAAACTCTGCTCAGATCTCACAGCTAGAGTTGCGGAGCCAATATTCAAAGCCCAGAGGTGTGATACCAGGACCTATGTTTTTTATCATTACACAAAACTGCCTCTTACAGGATTGTCTTCAGACAGACAGATGTCACCTTTCCAGCTTCCACATTTTTCCAAGGTGGAGGCGAATCACATGAATTTGTGAGGAACCCATCCTTTACTGGTCCCAGAAGTGGCAGGGAACATGGTGTTGGCCTCACTGCTGAGGCTGCTCCAAGGCAACAGCACTAGACAGCCCTCCTCCTGTCCAAGGAGCAGGGACAGCTCAGCACAGAGAGTGAGGGAGGTAGGAGAGGCAACGTAGGACAGAGGACAACTAGGTCCCAAAGGCATCTAAGGTCAAGGTTTGGCTAACACGTATCAGCGTTGCCAAAAGCCTAGTGGCCCTTACTGTTGGATGGGTTGACTGGAATTTTTAAGAATACCCTGTAGAATAGAAAGTACAGATCTGCCTGCTCCTTAAGCAAAGCTTCTCTTTTGCTTGTTTGGAGTGGGCGATGGGTCTCCAAGGGCATATGAGGTGGGAGGAATGAGAGAGATTGGTGGGGGTGGGGGAGAATGGAGGGAGAGGTGAGACAAGGGTGGGAAGCCATCTCTTTCGCATTACCTGCTTTCCTGGACTATCCTGGGTGCTGCATATTACTGAGTTCCTTGATCTCCCTGTGGACCGTTTAAATTAAAGCTCATAACCATTGTGTGGGCATATAATGAAAACAACTGATGCTGCACTGATTAGTCCATTACTCTCAACTGTTAGAAAACATAATGATCTCACAAGGGGCCTTATTCACTGACGTATAGCAGTCGAGCTCTCATTTGACACCTCAAATTAGCAGCCAAAGCAATAACAGCTGGGGTTTTTGTCTCAATATTTGTACCCGACTCTAAAGTGATTTGGCACCGGGTGAGCGTTATTTTTAAACACACAGCTCTCACCGCCAAGTAACATTTTAAATGGTCTCCAGGTGTCATGTAAAACCTACAGAAATAAATAAAAACAATCAGCTGCCAATTTGGGCCTTTGATAATACAGATTCCTTAACAAAAGGGCTTGTCTTTGGTTCTTTCTTTCATTATATATTCATATTATGACAGGCAGAAATTCGTCTCCATACACTTGGCAGAGCCTCAGTGTTCAAAGAAAAATAATACCTCCGAAAAACGTTAAAAGTGGAAGATCAAAAGAGAAAGATAAATCCTCAAATCCCGTCACTACTCAATCAGATCCCATGTTTGGGGGTCCCTTGACTCCGAAGAACTCCTTACTCATTTACTGAGATGATCACAGATACTGCCTAGCAGTGATTCAGAATGGCTCAACTGCCTTCCAATGATGGAGTTTATTTTAAAATGTACTTTAAATGACCATGTGAATGAGATGGCCTTGGCCTCCCAATTCTGTTTCATCATCTATAGACTGAGACCATGGACAGTCTTGACTTAGAAATCAGGCAATTGCCAACATGTCCACAGATGCAAGAGTGACCTCCAACTTACATTACTGGACAGGTGAGTTTGCAGTTGAAAAGGGAAGAAACAGGCAATTTCCACCTCAGCTGCATTTGGTGCCTAGCCAGTAAGAGAGGAAGAAGAGGGAGATTTTGAAAATACCCATGAATGTGTATACTAGGCGTGGGCAGAGAGCAAGTCTGTTTCATGTAGTTACATAGCCAGAGCCTGGCCCAGTGTTTGGCACGTAGGAAGGCTCACTGTTTACGGAATGGGTTGGCGAATATCAAAGCATGAGCGGTCAGGTTTTTGGCATCTTTTGATACAAATAAATTTCCACTCTGAACAGCCTTCTGGGCTAATCCAGGAGTACAAACACAATTGCCTACGGGAGTGAGGCTTGTCATATAAGTGAGTGAGCTGCGTGGGGACTGTTGTAAACCCAGCCTTACTAAATGAGATCGTCACTTCTTGTTTCAAGAGACTGTGCTATGCTGGAATGGGGGTGCAGCATTGCCAGTTCTTCCCTTTTGCTATTTTTAAAGAGAAAGCCAGACGTCTAGAATTTTCATGAGGTCTCCTGGTTTTTTAATATTGGCGACTAAATCATCTTGAGTATCAAAACTCACAAATGAAACACCTGGGGGCTGGATCTGGCTTGCAGGTGCCAGTTTTTGGTCTCTGAACCAAACAAATTCATTCAATAATTTAAATCAGAAAAAAATATAGTAAGAAAATCAAAGTGCTTCAATGGCATTATGGTGAAATGTAGTTGAAACCTTCCTTCTATATTGCAACTCCCAAAGGGCAGCCGCCAGTGATGAATTATCTTTAAATGATTGCAAATTATTCATTGTTTCTCCCCCCACAACCATCATTACTTGGGGACAAAGAGCCCTGAATAAGTTTCTGTTTCTAAAGGTAAGACTGTTTTCCACCAGGCAGGTGAGCTCTTGTCTGGTTTTTGCATGCTACTCATTAGTTCTGTGGCCAAACATATAGGTCACTTTTTGTGTACAGTCGGAACTGAGCCACTTCAGAGCTGTTAGAAAAAGCTGCACAGGATGCATGAGGCTCTGTTCCTGGGCTGAGATGCCAGAGAGGTCCTGCTTTTTATTCTCTGATATTTGCAAGGGAGGGAGTCTCCCAGGGAGCTGAGTGCAATTTACAGCTTGGGCTAATTGGGCTCAGCAATGGGCAGGGGACTCCAGTGCTTACTCCACGGGTTTCTGGTCATCCCTGGCAGCCAGGGATCAATGATGTGGAATCTGGTCTCTTCCAGACTGCCATCTGACTGGACAATCTATTGAGGCACTAGAGTGGCCATTTCCCAAGCAGTGGCCAAAGGCCTGGAAGGCCCTAGAAAGGGAGGGTGTTGTCCCCATGCTGAATGCAAAACATTCCCTCTAGCAAAATGCTGGAGATTAAGAGGTGATGGCATGAACAGGACATGAAAGCTGGCTTCACTTACTATTGTTTCCTGTCTGCTAATATAGGGGCAAGCAGACAGCAATAAAGAGAACTGGATAAAGAGCCAAAAGACCTGCTTTCTGGCCTGGTTCTTCCATGAATTTTTCCTATGGCTGTGGGCAAGTCATTTAACCTTTGTGAGGGAGTTTCTTTTAAAATGAAGTGGTGGAACCAGCTGACCTCCGGGGTCTTTCTAGCCTAAAATTTCACTCTCTAATTCCAATTGGGTTGTGCTGGCTCTAAAATAGCATTTCTGGATTGGGAATCGTTTTCCAGATGTTAGAAGAAGTGGTCATGGATGCCCAGATCTGCCCAGCACTGCACAGACGGGACATCTGGCCAAAGTCTGAAAGTCACAACTAGCCCCCAGTGTGCAGCATGTGAAAACAGTTAGGCAGGGCTGGCTCTTTTTCTTTCTCTGTTTATGCAAATACCTGGCTCAGCTTCTGTGGGGTTAATGGGCTTGGTTCCCTAATTGGCTGCTGCATCTCTAGTATACCTATGGACACAGGAAGGGCTCAGGCAGGGGAGTGATTTTCTTACCCAGCTGACTTTGTGGAAGTCACTTGCAGGGCTGTGAGAAGCAAATAATGGGGATCAGGGAACAAATTTACACTGAAAGGGTTTCGTTTTGGTGGGCCACGGTTGTAAGTATCACACTCCTGGGTTTTGATAAAAATGGGTCTTTTGTGGGTTTAAATTTGGATGGAGAAAGGGCTGGGCACAGTGGCTCATGCCTGTAATCCCAGCACTTTGGGAGGCAGAGGCGAGCGGATCACTCGAGGTCAGGAGTTTGAGACCAGGGGGGTCCAACATGGTGAAACCCCATCTCTACTAAAAATACAAAAATCAGCCAGGTATGGTGGTGCATGCCTGTAATTCCAGCTACTCGGGAGGCTGAGGCAGGAGGTGAACCTGGGAGGTGGAGGTTGCAGTGAGCCGAGATCATGCCACTGCACTCCAGCCTGGGACACACAGCAAGACTCTGTCTCAAAAAAAAAAAAAAAAAAAAAAAAGATGGAGGTGGAGGGTGAGGGGAGTGGCAGATATTTCAAAGATTTACTGTTAGAAAAGATACTATTTAAACATTCTTAATGGATGTGAAATGTCTGGAGAGATTTGGAGCAGGACAGGGAAGCAGGCCTGGTGGGAGCTATGGTGATTTGCAGAGCATGCCCTGTCCAGACAGGGTACTCACCCACACTTAGCTCCCAACTTGCACCGTCCAGTAAGGTAGCCATGAGCTACATGTGGCAATTCACATTGGAATCAATTAAAATTAAAAATTTAAAAATTCAGTTTCTCAGTTGTGTAAGATGCACTTCAAGTGCTCAAGAGTCATGTGTGGCCAGGGGCTTCCATCCTGGATAACACAGAGATGCAATATTTCCCTCACCACAGGAAGTTCTATTGGACGGTGCTGCTGGAGAGGTCCTAGCCACAGGCAGGCCCAGGGTTGGCAAAGCTTCTATATATTCATTGGAAGTTGAATTATAAACTTTTACATAAAATTACTTGAGTTTTAAATGTTGGCAACAAATTCTAATTATTTGTAAACATTGTAAACATTCTAATTATTTGTAAACAAAAAAATTAAAGAAAAATATAAAATCCCACATCTGCTCTTTTCATTCAACCCATGGGCCAGCAGTTGGAGTCCTCTGATTTAGTTACAAGTTAAAAGAAAATGGACTCTCTAGAGCTTTTTGACAATGAGTTTGAAGAATCCAAATATGACCTTGGAGAAATGGAATCATTATTTCCCTCATCCCTCCTTCATCCACCATCCCTTACTTAAAAAAAAAAAAAAAGTTTTTTTTTGTTTTTTTTTTTTGCTGGGTGCGGTGACTCATGCCTGTAATCCCAGCACTTTGGGAGGCCGAGGCAGGCAGATCACTTGCGGTCAGGAGTTCAAGACCAGACTGGCCAACATGGTGAAACCCCGTCTCTACTAAAAATACAAAAAAATTAGCCAGATGTGGTGATGGGCACCTGTAATCCCAGCTACTCAGGAGGCTGAGACAAGAAAATCGCTTGAACCGGGGAGGTGGAGGATGCAGTGAGCCCAGATTCCACCACTGCACTCCAGACTGGGCGACAGAGCAAGACTCCATCTCAAAAAAAAAAAAAAATTTGTTTTTGTTTTTGTTTTTGTTTTAGTTTGTGTAGAGGTCTTGCTATGTTGTCTAGACTGGTCTCAAACTCCTGGGCTCAAGCAATCCTGCCTTGGCATTGGGATTACAGGTGTGAGCTACCTCACCTGACCCATCCGTTACTTTTTAATACCTTCAAAGACAGAAAATGAAAGCTCAGGGAAAAGTGGGAATGTTGATCCGGTTCTTCCCAGCCTTGTGTCTCCATCACCTTCTCCACATCATCCTTCCTTCCATCAAGCCAGTGGGTAGGAGAGGGCCAAATGCCTGTGAGAGCTCCTAGGATCTTGACTTTCAAGACTCAGGTCTATAGAAAAGCAGACTCAGCCACAGGTAAGCTGAGCTGTCCAATCTTGGATCTTGGGCATCCTTGGTGGGAATGGCAGCAGCTGTGGCATGGCTGTTCAAGAGGAACAAGGCTCCCTGGCTTGAAGGTCCATGAGTGTCATGGGACGAGCGCTGATCTAGAGGCAAGTTATTCACTAAACATTCTCAAATACTGGTCACCAAAGCCCCTGCTGGGAGCTGAGGGGATGATGAAAAGGCAGAGGCTGACCATCAGGCAGGGGCACCTTTGCAAATCAGCACAGAAGCCCGGTCTTAGGAGTGAACTGACCGCTGTAGGCATGTGGCTGCTCTGCGGTATTTCCCCCGCCCTCCACATCTCGCCCTTGAAAGAAAACTCTCTGGAATCTTTCTTCAAACATGCAGAACTATTTTTCCAGTTTGTTCTAGGTGGGACAAAGCATTTCAAAAGATTGCTCCCAAACCAAGTTTGTCAAGTCTGAATTCCAGTGCAGAGACCCAGCAGCTGGAATCTGTGGCCCCTGGGGACGGCAAGACCACCATGACTTGCTGACTCCACCTAAGCGCTACACACAGGTGAAGTTAACAGGAGGTTTGTTGATTCAAGATCCTTTGCTGATCAAAAACAATTCAATTATCTTCTCCACATCCTCTTAACTCAGGAATGTACACCAATACATTTTCAACTTCAGAGATGAAACTAGCTTTTGGTTAACAGGAAAGTGAAATCAACTAGAAACCACAAGTTTCCCCCAGATTCCAGGTATTTTAAAGGTGAAAGTGCTACTTATTTAAATGGAAAAAAAATTTAGATTTCAAAGTAATTTTTACTTTTTCCTTAAGCTGGGGTTCTCAAAACCAAGCTAGTCATTTGAAGGGCATGACTGTCACGGAACTTGGAGTCTGGATGACTAAGAAGGAGGTGTGTGTTGAGTGGCACAAGAGCATTTATAGAAAACTCAGTTCCTTTCCTAGTATTCTAGGGGCTGAATGGAAGTTACAGATGCTTTCTACAGAGTGCAATTTTAATCCTGATTGCATGAACATATCACAATTTACAGCACAGTACCATAAGAAAAATATCTGGAGATATTTTAAGACTTTCATTAAGCCATGACAGTTCTATATTCAAAACTATGTTATGACTAAACACCCTGATAAAATGTTTGTAGCTCCCAGAGAAACCCAGGTGAAACGTTTTATAAATAAATAAAAATGAGTCTGTTCTCTGTTGTAACACACCAATTTTCACTGTAGCTCTGATTTTGTTCCTTATTAAAATGAGAAAGAAAGATCACCATTTAGCCAGAGAAATGCAAAATCAAAGGTAATGTGAAAAGTGGACTGGTTCAGTAAAATACTACATTGTTCAACATTTAAAATGATTCCAGGACAACCATATCTTGTTCTGTTCAGAGACAAGCCATAACAGGGACTCTAGAGACTGGTGGTGCGGGCTTCAATTCAGTTAATTAATTTCAACTCGATTTGGTTCCACATACTTTAACTGGCCACTTAGTATGTGCCAGGGGTGAGTGAGATGTGGATATAAAGCAGAGAAACAGTACAGAAGTATTTACCAACTTTACTTATTATGAGCGTCCCGATTGGGAGCCTGCTATTTGCTAGGCATACACCAAGGATATATCTTTTAACCAACACAGATATTCTCAGGGTTGGGAATTACAATTTCCATTTTTCAATAAGGAAATGAACCCCAAACCACCTAGTCTGGTAAAGATGAGCTGGAAGCTGGTTCTATGAGAGGACTCTAACCCCTCCAAAGCTCAACCATGGCTCTGTACCTTCATATCTGGGGCAGTTTTGTGGAACTGGATCTGATGCTGATTAAGCTGAGGTCACAAAGTTAGATCTAAGCACCCTATGGGTCAGTGTTTCAATAACTATGGTTTCTGAAGTTTTCTGGGCATTCACTACAGACAATGATCTCACTAGTGCATATAATTGTTTCTATGTATGTGTGTTCCGGTAGGTGCTTCTAATTTTAATTTTTATTTTTGTTAAGGGCAGGGGCTCAGATATCAGGCAGAACTGGATCTGACTTCGGAAAGAGTAGTCCCCTTGTACTTGCCACTGTGACTCTGGGCAAGTCAGTCAACTTTTCTAAGCATCGGTTTCCTGACTGGTGAAATGCAGTTCCTAGGATGTGCCTCATAAAGTTGTGGTGAAGATTTAACTGAGATGCCTCATTCTACTGACTTATCACAGTGCCTAAAGATACTCAAAAATAGAAGTGGACTCTCAAAAATAGTAGATGCTCAAACATGGAGACTCTAACAAGAATAATATAATCATACTAATAATTACTGTACGATGGTACTATATATTATTGTTACATCATTATTATTATTCGTTAATCCCCTGGCTCTGCATCCAGAGGAAGCTCAGCCGAAGTGGCCAACACACTGCGACTTGCATTAAACTCTGGGTTCTTTGAAGTGGGCAACATCGTGCTTGAATGTCCTAACACCCTGTACCAGGACACTAACCCCGCTCTAGGAGAGTGAACACAACCTGACCTAGGTTTCAGGACTGCTGTCAATTTGTTTCCACTGCCTTCCTCTTGTACCAGAAAAGGACCTTTTCCCCATTCACTCTTCTGCGTCTACCTGTGGGGTTCTGCGTCAGGCCACGTTGAACCCACCAGGATATGACTGAATTAGAACTACCCTAAAAGTCTGGTTAGTTCTGCTATTGCTTTAATTCTTCAATCTCTCCTCTCTAAACATGGGCTCGGCGGCCTTAGTACACCAGTTGATCCAGGGACCTGGGGAACAAGAACCAGGGCAGGTGGGGCGGCTCTTGTGATGAAGACATGGAGCTAGAGTCACCTCTTGTTTTTCACCCTCATAGGCATAAAACCAATTACAACTGCTGTAACATCAAAGGCAATTTGGAGACTAATTTAACCCTTGAGAAGAGCTTCTCAGAAGGTGAGACATGAGGGATTTGTGATTGCCTCTGGGATGTCCTTGCTTAGGTTTGGGTGTCCTGGACTCCACATCACTAAGCTCTCTCTGCGTGCCCACTCCATCATGCTGGTGAGCTCTGGCCTATGGAGCTCAGCCTGCCAAGCACCTGCTCACTTCAAGCTTTACTGTACCCAGTGCCCAGCACTGTGCTGGCCACACAGTGTGTATTTTCTTCTTGGATGGGTCAGCACAGGGACCACGTGGGCTGGCAGTTAATGTAAATTGGTAGGGGTCAGTGGCAGAGTGGGGTCTACATGCCCCATCCAAGGAGGACAGGTGTTCCCCAGCCACAGCTGACTGCAATGCAGAAATGCCGGCCCACAGTTGCCAGTGCTTCTGGTTTTTTCCAGAGAAGCTGGAAATCTGGGCTTTTATGTAAGATATCTGAGTTTTTAAATGTGAAATGCTAGTTTCAATTTTTAAAAAACATTCCTCAGGACAAAAGAAAAATCTCACCTATGGGAGCAATATGGTGTGTGGTCTAGTTTGTAGCCTCTGGTTTAAAGAGAGCTAAAAGCTGGATCATCCCTTGTTTCTGTCACAGACAAACATTTGCCCTCCCCCAATCTCTTAAATAATACCCAAAACTTAATGGTGAGTTTTGAAAGGATGAACTGTGCTTGGGATTTCCAATCTTACCAGGGGCTCCCTTCTGAACAATTGCATATAGGTGCCCAATGCAGACAGAAACACGGGTAAGGAGTCCCAAATTCTAAGTTCCCCTGTTACCGCCAACTTGCTGCTGACTTCAGGCAAGTCTCCCAGCCAGAGCCAGGCCTAGGGTGAACCAGGCAAGGTGCTCATGGTGCAGAATGCTAGGCGGCATGGGCCTCTCTCCAGTGCCTGCTCTCTGTGTCTTAATCTAGACAATGAGAGGTCATCCTGGAGACACCTAAGGTCCCACCAGCGCCAGCCTATAATAATGTCAATGAATTTCCAAAATTGGCAGGTGACATAAATGGTAGTGAGAGCTTCCAAACAGCACACGCTGGTTATCTATGGACCTGTTGGGATCTCCGTGCCATTTACCTGGCACCAGTGATTTCTCAAGGGCAGACCAATCACCGGGAGATGAGAGCATTTTCAGGATGTGTTTCTGTTATCTGTGGTCCGGCATTTTTGACAACATATTTATTGAGCTTCTGACTTGCTACCTTTAGTCAAGGGACAATGTCCAAAAGTATTTTTTATTCTCCCATAATACTATTGAAAAACAATTCATGACATATGTTATTAATGAGGTTTTCTCATTTTTGTTTAATTTGTCCCTACTATTTTTTTTCATTAGAGTTAAGCATTTTTTTTTTTCTGACCCAAGATGGCACATTGGTCAGGGAGGTGCCACTATAACTGGTGAAATGCCTGGCCATCCTCAGCCTGGCTGGTATGGGCTAGAAACCCAGGGCTCAGAGCACCAGCACAGTGCATCCTGACCGCACAGAGCCAGGAATGCAGTCTTGGCATATTCAACTGCAGTATAAGCACGACTTACTTGGAGAAAACCTAGTGTTGTATGCGAATTGCCAAAAGCATAGAACAGGTGGAAATTAAAGGGCAATGATTTGAGTAACAGCAGAGGGTCTGACTCACAGAGGCTTGGTCCCTCAATTAAGAACCTTAAATGCCATAAAGTTGAGGCTGTATTTTTTTTAGGGGGGAAACAGTTCTAGAAAGTAGAGCCCCCAAACTGTGGAGTGCCAAAGTCTATGGCAATGGCCACAAGTGGGAATAAATCATCTCTGGGATGACAAGTGTATCAGTGAAAAAGCAGGATGAGTTCCTTACTCCTGGCAAGTTTGATTTACCTTCGACTTTGTGGGCACCTGTTAACTGGGTAAAGGGAATGACAGGGCCAATTTCACAAGCCCGTGAAAGGCTCCGACGTTCTCCCCAGCGGGATTGTGAGTCATTGCTAGTTTGCCTCCATCAGTTCTTGGGGCCAGTTCACAGCACCCTGCAGCCCACACCCGCCATACTTCAGGGCAGCCAAACACCATGACAGCCTTGGAAACATGCATCCAAAAGGCAGCTTGGTAGAATGGTTAATCACACAGACTCTGCTGCTAATTAGGTAAGCAGTTACTTGCCTTCTCTGAGATGCGCTACTTTTTTTGTAAAAGCACGGTGAGGGTAACAGTAGCTCTATTGAGAGATTGTGAGGATGGCAAGAGCTAGCGCATGTAAAAGCACTGGTGGTATCACTGGGCTTGAGTAACTGCTAGCGATTTTCATTTTCCTCATTATCCCTCCTCTGCAGTGGCACGGAAGGAATGAGAAATTTCACCCCCCCATACTATGCTTTTCTTCTTACTTCCTGGAAAGGGGAGGGGATGGCTCCTTTCCCTGTCCACCATACTCTGCGCTGGACATCCCCCATCGGGAATGAGTCAAAAATGAGGTGGAAGTGGGCAGATTTCAGTCTTTCCCAACTTTGTACCAGTTCATTTCTTCTCATAGTGGTTCCCTCTCAGGCTCACCTCCAATGTTCTCATTCAGTGTAACTGGTAAAACCATCATCAGCCTCGATGGAAAGTTTTATGGTATTTCCATCCACAGGAGGGATGGAATAACAGGGTTATTGCATGTGAAATACTTCTACTTGCAGTTGACATCCATACACTTTCCTTAAGTTAATTTGAGAGCTTTCTGGGACAACCAATGTGTCTTTCCTTGATTTCTACTTCATGCTGCCTAATGTCAGAGAAAACACACCCGAAACATTATATTTTGTCTTCTTAATTTTAAGCTTTAGATATTTTAAAATGCTCTTTCTGGGGATAGGATGTTTTGAACTCTCCTCTTTCACTTAGAAATTTATCAAGCTGATGTGTGATACCGTCACTGAGTTCCTATTTATTATTTCATTGCCAGGATTCTTTATGGAGCCTAAATTGTGATTACAGAGAAGCATTATAAAATGTCAATGTGTAGATGAGATTTGGAAGGTCTAGGGGTGGGGAGGGGAGGTTCTTTAAATGGAGATGTCAGCTCCAGCCAATTTCAGAATGGCTTACCATTAAGATGGATGGTTTCAAAGCCGTGTGCCTCTGCTGGAAATTAAAAACCCACGGAATAACTGATTATGATTAATTTTAAGTACTTAGCCATGTGAAGCCAAATGAGAGTGTCTTTAAAGCAAAGCTATTGATCTGGCTTTGTTTGGAATTGAGAAGATAAACTAATCAGATCCTATGGGCTCTTTGCAATGATAAGGAATGGAGAACTTTTTTTTTTTTCTTTCAGTCACAGGTTTTTAAAGCTTTAACTTGGAGACACCTGGTGCATCTGGATACCTTTTTTTTTTTTTTTTTTTTGGTATCTGAGTAGAGGAGAGCTGTCCAAATCTGTCCTGGGCAAGGGCTTGATGGGGGTGAGGGTGTATGGGAGCAAAGTTAGGAAAGTAGAAGGGATGGCACTTATGAGAGCCCCTCCTATGTAGTACATACACTGTCTGTCTTTAAAAGTTGAGGAGATAGACTCAGAGAGATGAAGACGCTTGACCCAAGCCCCACCCAGGTGTGTCCGGCTGTAAAGCCCTCTCTTCTCCCTCAGACTGCCTTCCTGGTGAGGTAAGATGACACCGTTCCTAGCACAGAGAATGAACATGAGGGCTGTCAGGTTGTCACAGCTGTTTCGTGGCAGCTGGTGACTTCCATTTCCTGGTCTCTTCCCAAGGAATTTTCTCATCTTTCTCATTCTCTCTGTCAAGGGAGGAAAAAGGTGATGTGCTCTGAGCAGCCCTTTCTATGAATGCTATTTTGCAGGCAGGGAAAATCCTGCCTACCCTTCTCAGCCCCAGCCTCCTGATAAGAGGAGTCCTAGGTTACTAAATTTGGGCTGGCATCCTCTCCCTCGCAGACGGACATTTGTTGCCAGTTTCAGGGTCAGAGTTTGAGTGAGGAGAGACAATCTATCTCAGAAATGACAATCTGACCTCCCTGGCTGTGGGTCCTGTCTTTTCTGGACCAGGAATTCTCGGCTTTCATCCGATTTCAAGCAGCTTGCAGCATCAGCATCCCTTTTTATTTCCCGTGATTCCTCTTGGAATCACCTTCCTCTCAAATAATGTGGAGAGGCTCTCTCCAACCCGTTGCTAGTGTCTGCGGGGCCAGGTGAAGAGGAAGGCGGAGGGAGGACCTTTCACTCACTCTTTCACATACAAAGGACTGCTTTAAAATATTCATTCACCTGTTTATTTGGCATTCATTGATTCTTCTGGAATCAGAGATAGGTAACCTGTGACTGTGTAATTTTTTATTTTTAGGAGGATGCTCGAGAAACCCCACTCTGCTATCAGTCACTGGCTAGAATCGTACCACGGGAATTATTTTTAGAACCAAGCAGCTACAGAATGTGGAAAGGGGAATCACTCCCAAGACAGAGCAACCAACCCTTTCATTTTACAGATGAGGACACTGAGGCTCCCAGAGCCGAAGAGACTTGCCCAAGGTCACACGACTCATCAGTGGCAGAATCCGGACTCAACCGCATGTCTCCTGACAGAAGTGACACGAGTTCTTCTGTGCTGTACTGCCTTCCCCTCTGGGCTTCTCTAAATCAGGGACAGCTAGAAGTGTAGCTTTGGTGGGAATAACCAAAATGTTTTCTTACACAATTCAACTTTAGTTGGAATGACCCCAAGATGACTCCTAGCTGACTTTCCTCCTGGGAGTTGGGTTTTCTTAGTTAGACTCATTTGAAAATCCAGAGCTCAGAAAGGCAGCTACACATTCTTTCTAGACAAGGTGTATAGGGTGGGATTATGGGGAAGGGGCTGTCTCCTCTCATCTGCCCCCATTGTCTGCCCCCCCTCCCCGCCCCCGCCCCCGCCCCCGCCCCGGCCCCTTTAAGGTCACAGTCACTGTTTAAAGTTTGAATTGAAGCCTGAGATGAGATCCCAGGAGCAATAGCAATGACTGGGCTTTCCCAGGCTGTGTGGCATTCCCCTGCCCTGTGCCAAGGTCCCTTTCTGATTCAGGTAATTCCAGCTGACCTCCCGGCACTAACCCCTCTCTCTGGCCCCAACCCCGGCCCCTGTCTCCCGGTGTGCCCGCACTCAAACACACTGTCCCTGATGCTGTGGCAGGCTCTGGGGGGGTCTGCTCCAGCCCATCTGTTTCTCCCAGCAACAAATACTGCGGGAGCACTGGGGGAAAAGGAGAAAGACTCAATTGAGACTTAATTAGCAGGAAACCCAGTTTGTGGGAGGTAAGA
Source organism: Pongo pygmaeus (assembly GCF_028885625.2). Taxonomy (NCBI): domain Eukaryota; kingdom Metazoa; phylum Chordata; class Mammalia; order Primates; family Hominidae; genus Pongo; species Pongo pygmaeus. The sequence continues at coordinate 173,855,934 of NC_072377.2, forward strand.
AATCACACTTGGCTGCCTGCAAACACTTTGACCAAGGTGAGCCGGAGGGATCCCCTGGTTCCCAATTTTAATAGCACTGCAGCAGAAGACCAGAAATGCATCCACACAGACCCTCCTGCACACACTCTCCCCTTCTCTCCTCCCCACACGGACACACACACATACACACACATGCACGCACACACAAGGCAGCGATCGCAAAATCAACTCACAGGATCTCCAAATCGCGCAGCGCTCGGAAGGCTCCATCTTCAATGCAGCTGATGTGGTTGTTGTCCAGTTGCCTGTGGAAAAGCAGGGGAGAGCATGAAGGCTGAGCGGGGGCAGTGTGAGGGGCCGGCGGCCCGGGCCACCCGAGCGCCTGTCCCTCCACCCCCTTGCAGGCGCTGCTGGTCCCCGCCAGGAGCTCGTGCAGAGCCAGCCTGTCTGCCACGCTGCTCCGTCTCTCCTCTCTGACTGTCTGAGAGAACTACACAGATGAGCGCACCAAAAGGCTGTCAGGTCTCAGTAAATATTAATTGCGCATTTTTTTTTTTTTTTTTTTTTTTTTTTTTTTTTTTAGGCAGAAGGGAGTAATTTCATTACATTAGGGCATCCAATCCATTACGAGCTCTTACCGTCATGTCACTGAAACAATTTCATTAAGCTAAAGGCCTGTAAATCATTGGAGGTCACTGCTCTGCCCTCCGCGACCTCCCAGAATGCTTTTTTCCTCTCTCCCGTTCCCTCGTCTCCCTTTTACTGGAAGTTGCAGTCTTCTGCTCTGACACAGTGCTAAATCTCAAGGCTTTATCTACCCAAGAGCGGCAAGGGTGCATGGGGAATATACCAATTCCAAATTAGACTCAACTAATCTAATTTTATAGTCTTTTTATTATTCTAAGCACCAAATGTCTGTGGTGGTTTGATGCCTCTGTGCATTGTTACGGGGCCCATCTGGTAGGTCATTCTATTGAAGCATTTTCTGACTAAATACAGATTCCCTCAAACTGCACCAGCCATCATCAACATTAAAGAAATTCATTGATGGAAGCGTTCATGAAGAGGGGACGAAGGAATATCGTTATTGCCTTAAAGATGCACCACTTTGATTTAAATTGGGGAGAATTAAATGCACCTATTTCCAGACTCCTTTTTTATTTCCCTTTCCATCCTGTGAGCATGAAAATCATGTCTCTTAAAAAGATGCCTTGACTAATATACATTCTAGTTGGAGACTGAGCTATTTTAGTTGAGGGATCATACACAGATATCGGGGTTTTTTTTTTCTAAATCAAAATATATATAATGTGTAAGTCAGGATATCAACCGTGATCACACCCCAACTTAAATAGCATATATTACATACATAACCCATTTTATTCCTTAAAAAACCATAAAAAAAACAACAAAAAAGGTGTTATACAGGAATTGGTTATTGACACCAGATTGTTGTACTCTGTCTGCAGAGCACACCATGGTCTTTGGGGCTGCAGGACAGGTGAAAAGAACTATGGCTGTACTAAAAAACTCCTAGACTCTTTTAATTTTCTCCACCTCTCAGGTGGAGGGATTTCCTGGTGTTGGAATTTTCATGTGTAACTTGAGCTAAACTATCCCAGGACAACTCTCCACAAAAGACATGTCAAAGCTACCTTTGGGAACCCTCTCCCAGGGCTTTATTTTCTACTGAAGGAATGCAGGATTAAAATTAAAATACTATTATCTTTGGATAAGTATCCAGATGTAGAATTGCATAAATGCACACAAATAAAATGCAATAGAGTGATACCGTGCATTACAACAGACAGACTCTGTCACGATATTATGGAGAATTATTAATACATCATCTCAATAGATGCTCATGATAGAAGATTTAGATATTTAGAAAAAGAAAATAAACAGTCCACAGGCATCTCGAGAAGCAGAAGCACATTTTCAGTTGGCGAGTTCTGTATCTAGCGTTCAAAGTTCTCACTGATGCCCACTTACATGGAGTCTCACCATGTCTTCTCGACCCCTAATTCTTCTGGAGCCTTTCTTCACACGAGTTTGCTGATCCTCTTTTTCATAGATTTCTTGCAGTGTTGGGGCCGCCGACTCCTTGCAGAGGTTCTATGAAGGCAGTCTAGTCCTGCTGCCCAGCTTCTAGATTTATCATCAGCTTAGAGGCTGGTGAATCAACAACCCCTACCCCATGCCAAGGCCACCAAACCTTACCAAGCAGAAATGCAGTGGAGTTGGCTTTTGGCTTCAAGAAACTGTTCAATGAACATGCTGAATTCGGCAAAAATGGCACCATCCGCCTAAGTAGAAAAGGATCTAAATCATCACATTGGGAAGTCCAGGGTGTGTAGAGATGGCAGTTTGTGGTGCATCGGTTTTCGTGCAGACATTTCATAAAGGTCCTTGCTATTAGTATATTATTTATTTACTGGATTTGTGAAGCATTTTCTATTCCTTTTCTTTTTGAGAACACCAGAAATCAAACAGGAGACTCTAAATGTACAGAATTTTACATGGAAAGAATGGAATCTGCAAGGAAGAAGAAAATGCCATAGAAAGCAGATAATAAACCAAAGTGGGAGAAAGAGAATAAAAAAGTATGTGGTGAGGGGAGATAGCCAAAAGATTTTTTAAAAAGACTAAACACACACTACTAAATATCCCATCACAGTCCTGCTACTCAGCAAACTGAAGTGGTGGGGACAAGAGTCTTCGAGAGGGCTCTCATCATTTTCAGTCTAAAAGCAGAGACATCTAATATGTTACTAATTACGTGACGTTTAAATATTTTCAGTGGGTGGCACAAGTTGACATCAAGTCTATTTGCAATGGGGAAAACTGAGCTTTACTATAAGCATCTCTGTGGGTGTATTTTATAGACTATTTTAAAACACGAAACATCAAAATTTAAAATATTTATGCATAAGTGTGCTTTTCTAGAAGACATTTATTATAACTGAGATTGTCTCCTTTTGTTCTAACCACAGATAAATGAAACAGACAGGGTATTCCAACCGTGATGGTCAAGGAGCCATTCTCAAGACAAGATGCCACGTTCATTACCAGGGTCTTCAAGGGTTTAACACCTATGGGGACCCCATAAGGTAAGCAAAAACCACAGCGGTTACTCCACTTCCCAGCTCTTACATCTCCATGGCACCGAGCATCAGCGTATTCGTAAAAAGCCCAATTAATTGTCCATGAGCATTCCTGATACTTCATGCAAATACACTAGGTCTCTAAAACAAAGTAAATACACACTTGGTTCAGACAGGTTTCTTTTTCTTTGCAAAATGACACCTCAGCAACATAAAAGTTAGTCCTGATACACAGGAGAAGGGAGGCAAAATAAACACAAGCCCAGCATTTCTTTGAGGATGGTGGAGTGGAGCGTTACTAAACACACAGAGAACCTTCCGAAGCTGAGGCCAAAACATTTGATTTAGCAGTTTGCTTCTGGGGGTTGATGTGACCGGGGGCCGCTGATGTGTATTCTAAGCTCTCAGGCCAAAGGTCCATATCATGCCTTTGAAAGGCCTCCTTCAAAGACCCTCTCAAAAACAAATCAACAAAGCCCATTGCCTACCCTGCAACATGCACGCCATCACTCGGGAGGCATCTGCAAAAAGGGTTTTGGAAATGTGAGCAGAGAGAACTCAGCAGTTGGAGGATGCCTGAGAGCTCTCTTTAGATTTTTCCTGGGCCGTAAGAAGTATATTTCCCACAGCTGCTGAATTTTTGCTTCTTATCATGCAACATAACTTACCCCAGTGCCTAGCGCAGTGCCAGCCACTTCACAGATGGTCACCAATGGTTGCAGAATGAGTCCTTCTAGGAAAAGGTGTCAGGGCTGAGCCCAAGCCGTAAGGAATAAAGCTCTAAGCCATATCGTCATAACTGTGGCCCTGTGGCCCTTCTAGTGACAACAATAAAGACTAAGCCCTCCTGCTGTGCCTGTACAGGGCTAAGCACCTTCCTTGCTTCTTGTCTTTCTGAGACACAGACCTCTATCAGGGAGCCCTTGGGAAGGAGACTTGAAATAAAACAAGATTTCTATGGGTCCAGGATGAAGATGGGGAATGGGAAGGCAAGAGATTTTGGGAAGGCTGGCTATTTTTTTGGAGGCCGCTTTTATTGTCCTCTACTTTATACAGGATACTCAATTTGATTTACACTCCCCTGTCTCTGAATAAGCCAAGAAGCCCCAAAATGTTTCATGATATTAAATTAACTGCTCTAATTTCCCCAGGAAGCTCGAATTTCGGCAAACAATATGAGTGCTAAAATGATACCAGAGTCCATTTAGAGAGGAATCCTCTGACAAGCACTAAATGCAGACTCCCTGAGAGCAGCTTTCTGACTACTGTATTTTTATACTCTGAGAATATAAACAAGGCAGAAAGGAAAGCCAGCGTGAGTGAGGACTTAAAATAATCTCTGCAAACGGCAGACTGGGAGATAGCACTTTTGTAAGAATTCCCATTAGTAAGCATAATATACTCCTATTATCACAGTTCATCTCTTTCAATTACAATGTGAAATTTCGTAATTGAAGCAGGATTAGAAATATTTTTGTGCTTCAAAAATTAAAGCAGCCTATCTAAATCCTTTACAAAGGGTTAAAAAACTGACTACGATTTAAAAAGCTTCTAACTGTCTCCCAACAATAACCAAAAAAAGAAGAAAGAGATAAAGAAAGAAGGAAAAGAAAAAGAATTTTTTTAAAATTCAGGATTTCAATGATGCATTTAAGTCTCCATGAAGAATACCTTGAAAATAGGTATCTCCAGAAATAGGCTTTGGGTATCTGGAAGAAAAGTCGAATTCCAAACTAGGAATCTACATGCAAGGTCTGCACATCAGGGGATACCCATCCAGTTGTTCACTCCTCATCCAGATGTTCTGGGGGCCCAGCATCTCATCAGGTGGATGGTTAAACTTAGCCTGAGGGCACTGTCCCTCCAGGGGCCCCAAATCCAGCAGCAGCGTTCTCCTCTGAGCTTCTGTTCATGTTCCTCCTCATGCTAAATGGGAGAAGTAGCTAGGGCTCAGCATCCTTTAGAGTTTAACAATTTGCTAATTTCTGAATAAAGCTATCCCTACCAAATGTGCCAAATACGTGTGGGGACTTCTGTATAAAATTCACAAGGGAAGCCTTACTAGAAACCCAAAGCAAGTCAACAGTCATGAAATCCAACAAGGAATTAACCCATGAGAGTAACATAGTACTATTAGATGTTCACACTGTCTTAGGTACTCAGGATGAAGAATAAAGTATAAGACACCCTTTGAAAATATTTGGAAGAAAGTTGCCACCTGTGGTTTTCACAGCTCAATTATATTGAAAGGTTTAAGGGAATTTAAACACCTAAACTATAATAATTTGAATTAGTTTTTGATGAAATATATATATGTTCATCAATGTACATATTCGAGGTATTCTTTTTCTAGACTGAGGAGAAATAGAATATTGTAACTGTAAAAAGAAAACCGGGGGAATCCCTGCTTTCATGAAACAAGGCAGAAGACAAAATGTGAAGCAGCCTTGACATGCTATTTCTTTCCTCCCTATTATCAAATTGTCCTTTAAGCAGAGAATAGGAAATCTAGAAGCGCTTTTGAAGGTTGTTTTTTTATGACAGTTTAACATTCTAAAAAATCATTATTGAAGAACAAATCATAGAAGCATTTGTCTGCTGCTAGCTGGGGTCTTTGAAAAAAATAAAGCTCAAGGTTATTTTAACTGACAAAAGAAAAAAAATTATCTTCAAAAGAAATACATATACTTCATATAATTGAGTACTGGTTACACTTCCTCAGACAAATCAAACACTTGATCTAAGCCACAACCTGCTAATGAATTGTCACTGCTTCTCATCATTTGAGGGCTACTGTAATTCTACATTAAAACAACATCTCAAATGAGCAAAAGGAGGTGAATCTATCATTTTGCTCATTTTGTACACTTGCCCACCAGACCCTAGAATACATATAGATATGTTTACTGATTCATGAATTATTTAAGTATCCACAAAGACCCCTGTCTATAAAACTGACAACTCTATGCCTATTTTTCCTACATACGTAGTTACATGTAATATTGTGTCCATGTAAATACAAATATAGATAACTGGTAAAGCAATTGTTGACCTCTGACGTTTAATGTGGTATAGCCAGTTACATTTACAGAGATATTTAGATAATTGATTGTTAGCATTCCAAAGACTTCAACCAACCAAATCTACTTTGTAAAGGACAAAGTCCTAGGTTAATTAAGCTCTCTGATTGGAATAGCCTGCTTAGAACTTAGTTGGAAATTGAACAAGTCTATTTCAACAAATGTTGTTATGCATACTTTGCCACATAGCTAGCATAACACCTTCTATTTCGTATAGATCATAATGCTGTTCAACATATGCAACTTCTCAGCAGGAGAATAACTGCATCCACTCCAGTAGATGCTCCTGAAAGCAAGCTCTGCAATAATGCAAACAGCAATGATGGATTAGCCACAAAGAGGCACACCAGACCTTGGAGAATAAAGAGGTGTTTTACACATCGCTGGGAAATATCAATAACTCCACTTCTGTGTTTACATACTTTCCTGTATGTTGGGCATTTGGCAAATGAATTTGTGTTGAAAAATGCAGGGGGAAGATCCCTGCAAACCACTTTATCATTAAAGATAGGGCCAGGTGCGGTGGTTCACGCCTGTGATCCCAGCACTTTGGGAGGCTGAGGCGGGGGGATCACGAGGTCAGGAGATCGAGACCATCCTGGCTAACACGGTGAAACCCGATCTCTACTGAAAATACAAAAAATTAGCCAGGCATGGTGGTGGGTGATCTATGTGATGTTTTTAAAGGTGCCTGTAGTCCCAGCTACTCAGGAGGCTGAGGCAGGAGAATGGTGTGAACCCGGGAGGCGGAGCTTGCTGTGAGCAGAGATCGCACAACTGCACTCTAGCCTGGGCGAAAGAGCGAGACTCCGTCTCAAAAAAGAAAAAAAGATAGTTACGGGGGACAAGCAGAGATCCCACTTAATTTTGGCGAGTTTAAATTTGAAACAAATTTCTGGCATTTCTAGATAAATAAAAGAACAACAATAACAAAACAAACAAATCCAAAGCAAATCAAACGAAAACACCCCATATTCACAGCGAGACAGTATCATTTGTTTTCCAGCAACTTTTAGATGAGGGGACCAAGGAAGTTTGGTTACTGTTTGCAAAATGTGCTGTCACACTTTGAGGCTTGCCTCCAATCTACCTGCATCCTGTGGTCGTCCCCATGTTAGGACCAAAGGGTTTTATTCCTAGGTGGACCAACTCCCCAAGGTTTGCATGAGACTTTCCCTGTTTCAGCATTGAAACTCCTGTGTTCAATCCTGGGAAACAAATCAATTCCAGGCCAACTGCGATGGCTGCTTACCCTGTTATACCCCATGCAGCTGACTCAGTTGAAAATAGATTTATTCTTGGCATTTCATTCCCTCAAACATATCCCTAAACCTTGAAACGTCTGTTGACTCGCAAACCCGGCTTTCAGTTCTGTTGGCTCTAAAAGGTTCCTCACTGCAGCTTCTGTAAAATGGGCTGTCCCTTTGCAAACACGCCCATTACAAGGCCGGGGGAGCCTTGAAAGTCACTGAAACATTGGGCCTTGCATTCTCTGCCTTCCTCATTGGGAATTAGAATTTCTTTGTAAGAAGTATCAGTGTTTTACTCGCTGGCCTTGCTGATGTCATGAATACTCAGAGGCTGGACAAATAAATGGCTGTCTCCATAGTGATGGGGGCAGGTTTGTGGTTTCCCTAGTTACACTCTTGAGCGATAACCATCTGTGGTTCCTCCCCGGCAGAGGCGCAGAAGGGAGGAAGAAGCAAGAAACTGGGAAGATGAAATGTGCTTTTGTTAACAGGCATGAAAAGTTATCTCCCACATCTCTGTTTTTCACTCTGTTTTTCTAAATCACCGAGCACAAACTGTAGTGAGGTAGTTTTTTTTCTTTTTATCCCCATGGGGGTTGCAGAAAATTTTCCCACTGGGCTCTAAAAATTAAATGATTCCAGCTGTGTGAATATGACCACTAAACAAGAGCCAGAGTTGAGATATTTCTTCCTGGATAGGAGGTCAGTGCCCAGGTGAGAAGTTAGTTTTCATTCAAATACAAGATTGCCAACGTCCCCACTCTGGGTCAAGGACACGAATCGGCCCATCCTGGGGAGTGCTCCCTGACAGTGCACTGAAACCACATCATCTCCTTCAGCCTCGAGAGATCTTTGTTTCCCTTTAAAAACATCACATAGATCACTCATCAAGAAAATTAAGACTTCCTTGAATTTATTTACATTTCTAGCCCATACTAACTAACCCTTTGAAGGCTCTCGTTATTGGCTACCCATTTCTTTTCTTATAAAAATGGAAGACTAGGGCTTGTATAATTTGTTACTATGCAAACTAAGTGATTCACATCCATGCTCCCGAGTCTCAGTTGTAAAAAGCAGATAACATTTAGTCCAAAAGGAATTTTTGTGTATTAATGAAATGTGTGCAATCTGAAAATATATTTGTGGCATTGCTTAATTTTATTTGCTTTAAAACAAGTAATATTAAATTTAGGAATTCTTTTTTACGTACTCTCCAAGCTCTCTTTCAGCTCTGAAGTTATATGACCTGAAATTGGTTTCTTATGAAATTCTAAAAACATTCTTGTTCATCTAACTTAGACCCTTCTGTGATTTGAACTATCTCTTTATCCCTTCTTCTTCCATCCCAGACCAAAGAATCTATTATTTGAGATATTCAACATATTCTTTCTGGACTAAGGGCAGCAGTTCAGACTCACATGCTTTTCGTACTTCTCCTGCTGTTACGAGATTGAAATACAAGAAGCCACCAAAAACCTACACCAAAGAAAATACAAATTGCTCCCTTACTGAAAGAAGGATACCAATGTGTGCACATATTCACAATTTCCATAGTTGACACAACTAAGGAGAGAAATTGCAAAATTTAATCGCATTTCTTGGTGGCTACTTCCAACTAATAACCAATCAAGTAATGTACCACCTAAAATAGTCAAATACCACACCATCTATGGCATATAAGTCCTTAATCTTAACATTCCGTAAGCTGTACACGAACCTTCAGAGGCTCCCTGTGGCTGACATTATAAATTGTAGCAATCACAAAACCATCACAACCATGATAATAATTGCACACAACATTTATTCAACACTTATTAAGCATCAAGTATTCAACTGAGCACCTTTTAAGTGTCTTATGCCAGTCTGATCTCACAATAATTCTTACAGAAGAAGAAAGTGAGGCATTGAGAGCTACGTCTCTAAACTTGGCATTGAACCCAGTTCTGTCCATGCTCACGATGACTGTAAGAGACGCTGCTCCTCTGGAAACAGCCCAGACTCCTTAGCATGACATTGCTACACCTCCCTCTGTGCACGATGTGAATACACCAAGTACTTTCATGTTTCCGCGTTCACTTATGCTTGTCCTTGCCCCCTACCGTGTTTGTGAAATCCCTCCTCATTCATCAAGGCCTTCCTCAAAGGCCACACCCTCTAGAAGACCTTCCTGTACAAACTCAGGCAAAATGAACTGCTCTTTCCAAGCTCTCATGACCCTTCGGTCATCCCTTCATTCAAGCACTTACTTCACAGAGTAGGATGAATTTTGAATACAGGAGAAAACCGAGGTTCAGAGAGGTTGTTATGTAGCATCAAAAAAGGAGCTCGGCTAGTACATGGGAGAGTCAAGTTCAAACCTGCCTTCCTAATCCAGGAGTCTCAGGGCTCACCCATCAGGCTATTCCACCTTTACTCTGACTTTCAAAATACAAAGACAGGGAGCCTAATATGACTGTGTGGGTGTAACTCAAGTTATTGTAGCCTGGGAAGAGGATGGGGAGGAAGCCAAGCTTTAGTCTCAGTATTTGTCACTGGGAACTAGTTGCTTTCATTGGCCTGCAAAGTATTCTTACCCAGAAGATGGTGTTGGGGGTGGGGGGAGCAGCACACTCAACAGTGTCCCCACCATTGCCTCCTGTGTCTCTCAGTTAGATTCCTTGGGAGTCCCAGTCCATTTGACTTTTAGGATCACTGGGAATGGTAACTGATTTTAGCTCCAGTCACTGAGGATCATGGATGGGTGTCTGCACCTTGAGAGGATGCTTCAATTCCAGATCACCTAGTAGGACCCAATGCGTGGCCTTCTGACCAGGCTGGGACAGCACAGTGCTCTCTTGGGCAGAGGCATGGCCTCTCCGGAGAAATGGTTCTCTTTGCTCCAGGCAAAAGTGGTAAATTACGCAGATTCGAATCCATCATTCCTGGACACGGCCTTCCCCAGAGGTGATAAGGCTTGTCTTCCAAAGGTATACAAGCCATGGGAACCAAAGGAACAGGACAACAGTAACCAGATTGTGTTGTAGGGTGCTCGGGGTGAGTGGCCATTAGCAAGGCATCACTCAAAGGTATGTCTGTGGCCAGCAGAGGCCAATTAAAACATATCTTGTAAGCTCAGTGTTTGGGGGATATCAAGGTCCTTGTAATTAACTGCTGAAAAAGGAGCATCAAAACTCAGCAGCACGTGCTGTGCTGATAGCTGCTTTTGATCTAGCTAACACACAGCATGGAAATACTCTAGAAGAGGCCAGCTTCCTTTTCTTTGCTACTACTTTTAAGGAATAATGAATGCCTGAACTTATCAGCAACAGGAGAGCAGGTACAGTCTCCGTTTTACACACTACTGTACCTGGCCCACAGTGCCTGGCACACAGGAGGTTCTCAGTAAAAAGCCCTAGGATCACATGAGATTCCACTTCACACGCACTAGAAAGGCTATAATTAAAATGAAAAACAATAAGTGCTCGGTGAGGATGTGGAGAAACTGGAACACTCCTACATGGCTGGAGGGAATGTAAAATGGCACAGCTGCTGTGGAAAACAGTTTGGTGGTTCCTCAAAAAGTTAAACATAGACTTACCGTATCACCCAGCAATTCCATCCCTAGGGATATAGCCAAAAGAATTAAAAACAGGTGTTCAAATGAAAACTTGCACACAAATGTTCATAGTGGCACCATTCACAATAGCCAAAAGGTGGAAACAACCCAAATGTCTGTCAGCGGATGAGTGGATACACAAATCGTGGTATGTACACATGAAGGAATATTATTCAGCTACAAAACAGGAATGAAGTACTGATGCACGCGGCAACATGGATGACTCTTGAAAACATTACGCTAAGTGAAAGAAGCCAGACATAAAAGGTCAACTATTGTGTGATTCCATGAATACAAAATATCCAGAACAGGTAAATTCACAGAAACAGAAAGCAGATCAGCAATTGCCAGAGGCTGGGGGCAGGTGGGGAATGGGGAGTGACTGCTGAATGGGTACAGAGTTTCCTTTGGGGGTGATGAAAATGTTTTAGAAATAGATAAAAGTTTACCGTCCCCACTCTCTTTGCCTACACTGACATTTTTTTTTCCCCTGAGTCTTGAGTGATTTTTGGGAGGCCGAGGCGGGTGGGTCATGAGGTCAGGAATTCAAGACCAGCCTGGCCAATATGGTGAAACCCCGTCTCTACTAAAAATATAAAAAAATTAGCCAAGTGTGGTAGCGGGCACCTGTAGTCCTAGCTACTCAGGAGGATGAGGCAGGAGAATCGCTTGAACCTCGGAGGCAGAGGTTGCAGTTAGCCAAGACCGTGCCCCTGCACTCCAGCCTGGGTGACAGAGTGAGACTCCATCTCACAAAAGAAAAAAAACAAAAAGAAATAGATAGAAGTGATGGCTCCACAACATTGCGAATGTACTAAATGCCACTGAACTGTACTTTTAAATGGTTAGTTCTATATTATATGAATGTTACTGTAGGAAAGGAAAAAAAGGGAAGCTTGCTCTTTCCATGACAGGCAGGAACTTTATGAGACCACTCCATTTTGAGGGTGGTTTCCCTCTAACGACATCACAGTGAAAGGTAGGGAAGCCTAGGATCAGATCTTACACAATGAGATAGCAAACCTGATTCTATCTGGGTATGAAAAGAACTACCTTGGCATTGAAGAGCAATGCGAATGAAGGAGAGAAACATGAGGGAATTTAATTCACCTATTTTTGGGGATTATTTATAACAAATTTTAAAACTCTCTCTCTCCCAGTTTGCTTTGGGGATACTCTCAATCACTCAAGATTCAGGGGGGAAAATGTCAGTTTAGGCAAAGAGAATGAGGACGGTAAACTTGATGGAAGGAAACTTGATGGAAGGTAAACTTGATAGCAGGTGAAAAATCACCTGCTAGGCTCCCAAGTCCAGCATAAAATAGTGTGGGATTAGCCACTGTTTTGTATTTTCCACACCACTGCTCCTCCTTTTGCATCAGTAGCCAGTGCAGATAACTCAGTAGATTGCATTTACATTTCAGAAGCTGAGTTCCTCGTGTGTGTGTGTGTGTGTGTGTGTGTGTGTGTGCGCGCCTTTGCTCAGACTGGTTCTCTGAGAAGGCAAGAAAGGAGGCCAGGCTGTTACCCTCACTCAGGACAGTGAGGGAAGTGCCTTTGACCAGAAACCCCTTCCTGCAGAGGCCTCTGGTCTGGGTGGGCTATGGACGTGCGACGGCTCCTGGGGAAGGGATGGTGGGAGGGCCTGGTGAAAATGGTGAGTAATTTTCCCTCATGCTATCTCTAAATTCTCCCAGGACTCTCCAGAGCAGCCAAGTTGGTCTCACTGAGCTAAGTAAATCCAAAAACAACCGGGGGGCCCACAGAGATGGTTCCTATTTGGGGACCACCTGGGTGAAGGCCAGTTCTACCCACAAGCTTCCAGGTCCAGAGCTCTCCATTGCAGCTACTTCTACTTAATTGGCTGAAGAAATTTCTGAAGAAATTTCTAATTCCTTCCCTGATTCCAAAAGGGGAAATAAGGGCATTGTTCACACTTCAGAACTGAGGATGAGAGCCACTGTTCTGGGTAGGGGATAAGAAAGAGTGATTTTCTTTTTCTCATTTGCCAGCAGTAGAGTTTTTGTTTTTGTTTTGTTTTGTTTAAGATGTTGTGATTTAGTGGGAAAATAAAAACAGTTTGCTCAGGAATCAGATGACAAGGATATTTGACCTTGTTGGACTATGGCCTAACTTCTCTGGGCTAAAATTTCCCTATTGGTAAAACAGAGGCATGAAACAGATGATTTCTATGAGCCCCTCAAGAGCTGGCATTCAGGGCTGCCGAGTTTTAATTCAGTCCCTGAGTCCTCACATGAAGTTTTTCTCATTTTGTTGTTATAGGTACTGTCTGAGGAGTCAGATTTTATTTTTAATGCAGTACATTGAGAATGTAAGTGTAAATTTCCTCCTGTGTGGAACAGTTAAGACGAGGACTCTCCAGGGGGTCGGAGGTCTGAACAGCAGGGTGGAAAAAAACACAAGTATGAATGAAAGTGGTATTAACTTCTACCAAAGCGCTCCACGGAAAACCACCGAGCTCAAAAGCCCTCAACGGTGTGCCTATCAGGTAGAGATTCATGTAGGAGTTCTTAGGCGGGACAAGACTGGCTCTCCAACTTCTGGATGCATACGGCATTAGACACAAGGTGTTGGGCCCCTGGGGATCCTTCTACCCCATCTTCTGGAGATGTCTCCTCTTCCTGCTCAGCTCTTCTGTGTCTTAGAAACAGCATATTTTCCCATCCCATTTGTCACAGAAACAGCTTTTAAAGAGCATTCAACAGTGTTTCCAGCATTCAATAATTTCATAGCTTTTAGAAAGCGAAGGCTAGACTCCCACATCTACTGGAAAAATGAGAGTCTAGAAGTGGTGAACACAGTCTCTGAAGGCAGAAGAAGAGAAAGCCATCCCCGGGGATAGTCCCAAATGGAGCGACTCACTGAGAAGTTCTGGGACATGCAAGGGCAGAGAATGGGCCTTCTAGGACTTTCCCCAACATTCTCCAGTAAATTACATTAGAAATGGGCCACCCCACTCCTTTGTCTCCTTCAGAAATGATCTTTGGACTTTTCTTTCCAATGTACTGCCCTTTCTGGCAAGTTCATTATACTTTTATATCCCAGTTAAAGGCTAGTTCTCTTATAAGCCTTGGTTTGGGAAAAGTAAGGTCCTTTCAAGTGAGACTTAGGGGGAAAAATTCCTTGTTTCCAGATCAAATGTGTTATTTTCTCAGCCATCCAAATGCCACTTACATAGTGCCCTGGACTCTATCTACAAACTCCCGTGCAGCAGCCTCCCTTACGCGTTGGGCTCCCAGCAGCTTTCTGAGCTCCCTCAGCTGCTCCTGGCCCTTGGAAGCCTGTCCCTGATGGATACAAATGGATGAGCCGTGTCTTCCTATATTTCCTTAAGCTCCCTCATTCTGTTCTTTTCTTTAAAATGTTCCATTTCAAGTTAATCACCAAAGGTTTCGATTTTCCACCCTAGGTTACTCATAGGCATTGTTGCATTTACATCCTGGGGACTCAGCACATCCCCATCAATCATATTATGCTTTGGTTCCTAAGGCCCCTGAGTGGGCTGGGTGCAGGGGGTGCAAGATCTACATGTGAAATGCAAAAGTGGGTGGCTGCTGCTGCAACCCTTCTCTAAACAGAGTGAGGCTTGCAGTGGGGTGGACACATAGTCCTGCAACATGAGTGATGCTGTCTCTGGGACTTCAAAGCAGAGAAGTCTGAACCCACCTGATCAGAAAGGCTGGATAATCAGCACTAACGTTTCCTTTGCCTGTGATGGATAGCCACTTCGGAAATATTTTCCATCCTGACTTTTCCTTGGGTCAGCACTGCGGCAGAAGCAGGGGGTGGAGGGACAGGGTCTATCTTGGTCATGATGTTCTATACTAACCCCTCCAAGAGAGGGAGGCCCCAGAATTGTCTCTGTACAAAAGGTTTGCATTAACTGTAATGAAGCAAATGACAAAATCAATAAAGTGGGAATTGCGTGGCTGTCATAAAGATGATGTAAATCCAGGGTTCACGATGGTTATGAAGCTATTTAGAATTGTAATTAAAACCAGCACCATTTTTTTCAAGATAAAAGCCCCTTTGACAACCATAAATGCAAGCTACAGGAAATTTTCAACAAATATATTCAAAATTAATGTATGGCACAAAGATGGCATAAATTAACTGAGGATAATCCATAAGCCCAGGCTTCAGAATGTAAGAGCACTGAGTAAAGAGATTTCGATTTCACGTTTGGTTTTCAAGCAATGTGGTTTTCAATTTTAATCAAGTTAAAGCTTGACAGAGCACTTAGAGACTCTGAGTGAATGGCATATTTCTGACAACTACTTTTCAATGAGACTAAAAATGCTGTCTCTGTATTTGCCCAACTTAAGATCTGATGGCATTTGCTATTTTATGCATCCCACATATTTCAGAACAGAATCCAGGGGAGTGCATGTAGGAGATGACCTTCTTGTTTTATTTGGGAGTGGGAGTAGGATGGGGAGGGAGAGGAAGGGGATGGGCGGTCCAAGTCTTCCAGTCCTAAGGAGTTATCTTCCTTGGACTTATTTTCTGAGCCCTGATTACCAACTGTAACACTGAGATTTCTTGGGAAACATTCACCTACTTACTTATCTATGATCCTACCTTCCTCTTTCCCTACCTATCCACACACTGAAATTCAGAACATCACCGTTTGCCTTTAGGTTATTCACAAAATCAGAGTTACTATGAACTTCAACTCTGCTGAAGGAGATTCCAGCTCTCTGGGTGGTTGCAGCTATAGAGTTGTAAAATGCCACTGTTGAAAGTGATCTCAGAGATCATCAGATGCAAGCCCATAATTTTCAACAGAAGAGGAAAGTAAGGATTAGAGAGAAGAATTACTTAAAATCCTAAGATAGCATTTGGCAGGGAAGTAAGGACTTGATTGCTAACCCCTTGGGTCACACTGTTTAGAGACGAGTGACACCTGATATACCAGTGAAAAAACTAAAACAATAAAAGGTGATTAAATTGTATCTTCAAGTCTGAAATGCTACTAGAACTCAGGGATGCTTGACTCTTTCATCCCATCTGGGGCTTCAAATGTGGTGAGGAATGGTGGCCTAATGGGGAGGGATTGAGGAGTCCCAGGGATTTAGGGGTATATTAATTATGTTTTTAAATTTTCTCTACTTTAAAATAGTTTGACATCTTGGTGGGGGAGGGAAGGGTTCTTGGCAGGGGAGAGAGACTGCCCCTCCCAGAGCTAGCTCATTCCTAGACATAGTAAACAAATTGCCAATGAGCCTATCTTTCATATACAGACCAACCAATCCCAAGTCCATATCCTAACCACCAGCTGTATCTAGCTCACACACCAAGCCAGCCTTTACTCTGCCCTAAATCAACCCAAGGCTGGGTACAGGACGACTAGGAATAGCCCTTATGCCCCAAGGCCCACATGAATTATTCAAACTAGCCATTCTTAAGCTGTTTCCCTGCCTTACCTTGCCTTTCCTATGAAACCCCAATAAGGACTTTGGCCCCAGCTTTCCCCTTGCTCCTGTTTTTGCATTCTGCCTGACTCTGGTGCTTCCCCTGCGGCCCTGCATGACATGCTGTGCCTCTCATTTCTAGGGACCTGTGAGTAACAGTAAACTTTGTAAATGGCATTGACCTCTCTGTATCATCCGTCAGTCACCTTTACAAATTAAGACGCAGACACAGACCAAGGGAACCCAGGGGCTGGCCAATTGGCCACATTTTTCAAAGGAGAAATTTGGCCCATATGACATATTTCTTTTTCTTAATCATTATATAGTTTTATTATTATACTTTAAGTTCTAGGGTACATGTGCACAACGTGCAGGTTTGTTACATATGTATACATGTGCCATGTTGGTGTGTTGCACCCATTAACTCATCATTTACATTAGGTATATCTTCTAATGCTTTCCCTCCCCTCTCCCCCTACCCCGCAACAGGCCCCGGTGTGTGATGTTCCCCTTCCTGTGCATATGACATATTTCTTAAAGCCCTCTCTAGCTTGGTAAGTCTATGACTCTCGGTAGAGCAACCTGAATTCCATGCGCGTCCCCCGCCCCCGCCCCAGCAGCCTGGCCAATTTGCCCCATTTCAATAGGCAGCAAGGCTGGCTGCAGTAGAGGAATTGCATGCTAGCCAAACCACTTATTATAAAAGCACATCTCATACCTGCCTTGGTAGTAAAATGGGCAAAGAAAGGAAATCATTTCAGGAAATCTAATTGCATTAAGGAGCTGATTCCAGAAAAGGGTCTTAGCTTGACAGTCTACCAAGAAGACTCATCTTCCATGACAACAAACAATTCACCAGAGAAAATTTGCACATCCACAACCCAATTGTATGGGTTGACAGCAGGTTCCCCAAGCTGCATGTGGACCATTCTAATGGCTGGAAAGGTGCAAATGCCGTGAAGCAATTTCACAATGGACCCAAATGGAAGTTCAGTGCCAGCCCTCACTTTAAGACGGCCAGGACATGTAAAGAGAGCCCAGGAAGCGTTAAACGGTTCAACTTCTGAGGCACACAATAAGGAAGGGCTTAGCTTGGGAACCTTGGTGTATTGGTTTGCAGGGCAATGATGTACCCCTTTTAACATTAGCAGCTGCTTAGCAGCTGTGAGAGCATCATTTAATGGGGCCATAGGAGATGTAACTACAAGAGACCAACACTGTCCTTAGAGAACAAAACAAGACCATTTCTGAAGCAGAGCTAAAGCTGAGAATCTTGGCTTTGTGGTCTATTTATTTTTCATGTAGCTGGAAACCATGTTTAAGGCTAACACTGGGTCAAAGGAATCTCTCGAGATATTTAAGGCATGACACAAAAGCATAAGAATGATATGTTGGACTTTGGGGACTCGGGGAAAAGGGCGGCAGGTGGCAAGGAATAAAAGACTACACACTGGGTACAGGGTACACTGCTCAGGTGATGAGCACACCAAAATTTCAGAAATCACCACTAAAGAACTTATTCATGTAACCAAACGCCACCTGTTCCCCAAAAACCTATTGAAATAAAAAATAAGGTATGGGCAGCAAAAGGCAGATTAAAGGGAATGGGGCCAGGGACATTCTGCTAAAGAAAAATTTTGGAAAACTCCTTGTGTTTCAATTCCTGTGAAATGTATTAAAAGTCAAGTACAGAAAACTCCAGAAACTAATTACAGTTAATTGAAGTGTTACTACATGATGGTGTTCTCCTTACTCCTATTGCTTTGGGTTGAATCACCATCACTCAGCCATGACCCTCTCTCTATTCTTTTTTCTCTAATCTATGTAAATCCTAGAGATCACTCAATAGAACATTGGTTTTTTTGTTTGTTTGTTTGTTGTTGTTTTTTTTTGTGAGATGGAGTTTTGCTCTTGTTGCCCAGGCTGGAGTGCAATGGCACAACCTTGGCTCACTGCAAGCTCTGCCTCCCAGGTTCAAGTGATTTTCCTGCTTCAGCTTCCCTAGTAGCTGGGACTACAGGCACCTACCACCACGCCTGGCTAGTTTTTGTATTTTTAGTAGAGACGGGATTTCGCCATGTTGGCTAGGCTGGTCTCTAATCCCTAACCTCAGGTGATCTGTTTGCCTCAGTCTCCCAAAGTGTTGGGATTACAGGCATGAGCCACTGTGCCCAGACTGAACATTGGGTTTTATCTTCTTCATTGTCTGGTGCAGATAACAATGTGGGCTGGGAGTGCAGACGGAGACGAATGCCATGCGTGCAACACCTATTCTATGAGCCTGAAAGCATCCACGGACCCAAATCACATGCAGCCTGTTGACAATGACCCAAAGTCTGATTTGCCTGATGATTGAATAATGACTCAATATTTGTATTTTTCCAATGAATCAATTTTTTTCAGTGACCATATGGAGCCAGGAGCATTCTTTGAACTTGGGTGTGGAGTCTTTTTTCAAGAAAGAAGCAAGCAAACATTTATGGCTTTGTGAGCTGAATATGCTTAAGTAGACAAAAGCGATATTCAGCCAGTGATCTAATTGACATTTTACTTGGGCAAGAGAACTGGGGCCGGCCCAATGGCAGGCAAATTCATTTTCCAAAGGTCATGGGGTTGGCTGCTGGTGATTCGTTGTTGAAAGATATCTCAGGGCTGGTCAAGGCCACAATCAGAAATGACCGTTGAATACAAATAATTCCCCTCATTCAAAACTGACAGCCACAGCCGTGGGTCAATGTGGTTGTACTTATGCAAATGGTAATGATCATGGTTTCCAGTTATGGAGGGTCAACCGTGGCAGAGACAGAGGCAGCACGGGGCATGGCCAACTCAGAGTCCTGTGAGTTCTTGCTGGGAAAGTGCGCTCTGGCATCAGATGCCAGGGAATCAAGTGAAATGGGGGCACCCCCATTCTTCGGGCTGAGATCAGATGGATTTAACTCATAAAATTGTTTTATATTACACAGATATATGCACATGACAAAAGAAAATCCAGAGAGATCAAAGAGTATAGAATGAAAAGCAACACCCTTCTGCCCCGTTCCCCAAGTTGAGAAGTTTGCCTTTCCAGAAGCAATTACTGTCAGCATTTCCTATGAATTTGTCCACAAATATTTCACATATGTAAAAACATGTGTGGGCCAGGCGCGGTAGCTCATGCCTGTAATTTCAGCACTTTGGAAGATCAAGGCGGGCGGATCACTTGAGCTCAGGAGTTTGAGACCAGCCTAGGCAACATGGTGAAACCCCATCTCTATAAAAAATACAAAAAAAAAAAAAAAATTAGCTGGCTGTGGTGGCATGTGCCTGTAGTCCCAGCTACTGCAGGGGCTGAGGCAGAAGGATTGCTTGAGCCCAGGAGGTCGAGGCTGTAGTGAGCCACTGCACCCCAGCCCGGCTGACAAAGTGAGACCTTGTCTCAAAAAAAGGCACATGTGAACAAGTACAAGCATAATGCTTAAAAACACAAGTGGTAAAAGACTGTACAGATCATTTGCACCTAGTTTTCTCATTTATGAGCTCTGGATATGTTTCATATTATATATAAAGATCAACCTCATTCCTTATAACTACTCTACAATAGTTCGGTGAATGAACATACCATGATTCATTTGCCTTGGGTCCTATTGGTGGGAATTTAGGTAGCTCCCAAGACATTTTCTCTGCAAATAACACTTACCTAAGCATCTCTAGGGACTTAAATGAGATTATGTTTAAAGTAAATTTATCAAAGTTAAGTTGAAAGATTGAAGAGTATGTGTATTTTCAATTTTTGTAGCTGTTGCCAGATTGCCTGTTGAGGCATTCCCACCGTCAGTGTAAAAGACGGCCCAACACCCTTGCCAATTCAGCATCCTCTGAATTCTTACCAAGAACTCAAGAAATCTCTCTAATCACATCTAAATTTCATGGGAAGGAGTTGAATACACTGTCTGAAGTCAAGGTAACCATGGGCCATATGTACTGATGAAGGCTTTCTTCACAATTTACATTAGCTTTCTAAGACAATGGGATAGAGGACAGATTTTCCCTACTCTGGTGTTTGCCATCATTGTTGTTAAGTAATGTTTGATGATCGTAGAAATATTAGAAAATGGATAAGGACAGTGGCTCATGCCTGTAATCCCAGCACTTTGGGAGACCGAGGCAGGTGGATCACCTGAGGTCAGGAGTTCAAGACCAGCCTGGCCAATGTGGTGAAACCCCACCTCTACTAAAAATACAAAAATTAGCCAGGCGTGGTGGTGGACACCTGTAATCCCTGCTACTTGGGAGGCTGAGGCAGGAGAATCAATTGAACCTGGGAGGCGGAGGTTGCAGTAAGCCAAGATTGTGCCATTGTACTCCAGCCTGGGCAATAGGAATGAAACTCTGCCTCAGAAAAAAAAAAAAAAAAAAAAAAAAAATAGAAAAGAAAAGAAAAGAAAATGGATAAGGCAAAAACATAAAATCACTCAAGTATTTACACGAGGGAAATGAAAACTTGCATTCACACAAGGACTCATATAATTCAATGTTCATAGCAGCTTTATTCATAATAACCCAAATTTGGAAACAACCCAAATGCCCATCAACAGGGGAATGGATTGACACACTGAAGTATATCCATACTCTGGAACACTACTCAGTAGTAACAAAGAACACATTACTGACAATACAACACAGGGTGAATTTCAAAATACTATGCTAAGTGAAAGACGTTAACTACATAAGGTAACATACTATGTGATTCCATTTATTCCATTTATTCCATTTATATGAAATAGTTCTACAGACAAAACTATAGTGACAGAAAGCAGATTGGTGTTCGCCAGGATCCATGCATGGGAGAGAGGACTGGCTGAAGACAGAAGGACATTTTGGTGGTGGTAACATGGCTATTCACTGGTCAAAATAAATATAACCGTATAGATGAAATGGATGCATTTTTTAGGTAGATTAAACCTCAATAAAGTTGACTTAAAAAATAAAATCATCTAAATTCCTATCACTTATAGTTGACAATTGCTATCATTTGGTTTATGTCCTTCAGACTTTTTTCCCTGTGCAAATATATATATATATAAAATCATATTCAAACTTTTAAATGTACCTTCCATTTTATTTAATTAAATGGGAACATATGATTTGATAATCTGCTTTGTTAAACAAAGTACTAATATATTGGTTAGATTCTTTAATGGTTTAATTCCTTATCTCAAACTGTTTTCTCATTCCTAAACAGCTTCCCCTTCCCACCTACCGCAACTGTGGTAGAGTAACCCAATTTGAGGAAGCTCTGTGAGTCTTGGCATCTCTTTTTCAAGATAGCTTTTTTCACTTTTTCCTTCTCTCTATAAGATGTGTGGATTAAACTGGCCCAGGACAGATAGCAGCCAGCTCACAGTCTAGCTGGGGTCATGTTTCCAAGGTGCAGGCGGAGTCAGCATTAGCTGAAAGCCGGGCTAGACTCCATCCTCAGCTTGAAGGGCACTCACAGGGAGAAACCCAAAAAGGCTCCAAAGAGAATCAGAGGCTCTCCACCCTCCACTGTTTGGAGAAAAAGCCTCAAAGTAACTGAGAGGGAGGCTTTGTTTTTTGCCTTTGTTCCAGATGAGGCCCTCCCACATTCTCCAATCCGTTGTCGTGATGTGGGACCTCCTTGGCTGACAACAGTCTAAGGGATTGACAAATTAAGAGCAATGAAGGCTTGGATATTAGGCACAAAGGACTCAATGTGAGCCACAACCATCGCCTATCTCATCTCCACTCCTGGCCAGATGCCGAACAGCACACAGGAAAATCCAACAAACAACAGACACTTGCCTTACATGCGTGGACGTTCTCCCCTTTTTATTCTCGGGCCTCTTCACTCTCATTTTAATTTTGGATTGATTTCCCCCAATTGTTTTAAACACTGTTAACAGTGAGTCAGATTAATGTAGATTCATATTTTGACTCTGCTATGTGACCTTGGACAAACTACCTAACCTTGCTGAGTCCGAGTTTCTTCATCTTTTAAAGAAGGATAATCCCACCAACCCCACTGGGTTGTTATAGCAATTAAATGATATAAGAATAATAATTAACATTTGAAGTGCTTACTGTGTGTTAGTGCTAACTCTTTTACAAACATTCTCTGCATTAGGTACTACCTTTAGTTTCTATGAAGAAACCAAGCTTAGTAGAGAAGTTAGCAACTGGCTCAGGACTAGTGGGGAGACTAAGACTTGAACCCAGATCTCTTCTCATTTCAATGCCAAGTCTGTATTCTGCATGCCAGTGGTTCTCAAAAGTTATAGAATCAGCCGTGGAGTGGCTTAAACATGCAGATTCCTGGGCCTTGCCCAGAAATCAGGATTCAGTTAGTTGCTAACAGTGCTCAGGAACCTGCATTCTAAATAAGGTCTGGGAGATTCTGGAGCAGGTGGTTTTCAAACTATGCATGGAAACATTGCACATGGCTACGATGAAACCATGCAATTATTACTTTACCATTATGACTTTAAAAAACAAGTAGAGAAAAATTCTAGAGTAGGCCAGGGGAGGGAACTGTAGGACTTATGAGTCATTGTCTCTACTTGGTTCTCAAAGAACAGGCAATCAATGACAAGAGTCGAGATGGTGCTGGTGACAGAGAGGCACATAGATGTGCATGTATTGAGGAAACAATCTGTCTAAATAAACAATGATGAGTCAAGCTAAAGAATGTGTTGGTCCCTCGGTATTTGGAGTCTTTGGGATGCTTCAGTGAAAATGACCAGTGGTGTGTGACTTTGAAGAAGTAGGGCAAAGTCACTCACTTCTGGAACATGCCAGGGTCATACCCTGATGGAGGCAGAGTGCTCAGCCTCAAAACACTACAAGATGCAGTAGAAAGGGATGTTCAAGTCCAGGAACAGTGCTCTGCTTTGTACAATTAGCAATGGTCCATGTGAGTTGGTTTTGGGAAGATCTGCTCCCATATTTGCCTCCTCCGAGCCTTCTTGACTGCCACCATTAGAGTCACTTTTTCAAGGCCTTGGCAGGCAGTTGGATTTAAACTGATTCAAGGGATTATGGCATTGAGACTTGCTAATATTAGCAAGATTATTGACACCTGCAGCTGCAGGAAAACCCAGATAATCTTGCTAATAACCTGCAGCTGCAGGAAAAACCAGAATCTTCCATTCACTTCCTTGGCCTGCAGCAGGCTCACCCCAGGGACTGGGAGGCGTGATCTATATCAGAGGCCGGTAGTTGAATGGGACCCACAGATGACTGGATTTGCCCAACACGGTACAGACACTTAGTGCTTAAGAAGATTTTGCATTAGGTGCCAACATCTCAAAATCAAGTAATTTCAAATAAAATTTTAAATTTCTTGTTTCTAAATCAGAGAAAATCCCAAGACTACCAAACCAAACCCCAAAACTCCTTCTCCTCTAACCCCGCAAGCCAATAGCCCAACCATAAGATAATCTCTCTGTGCATCAATGAAGGATGAAGGATGCATGAGGATGGGGGTGCAGAATACTAACATTGTATTTATTGAGCACCTACTTTGTGCCAAGCTCTACCGAATAAGTCCTTTCCACGTGTCATCTCATTTGACTTATTTATTTTTTGAGTCAGGTCTCACTGTGTTGCCCAGGCTGGAGTGCACTGGTGCCATCACGGCTCACTGCAACTTTGAACTCCTGGGTTCAAGCAATTCTCCCACTAGTCTCCCTAGCAGCTGGGACTATAGGTTCATTTAACTTTCACATTAAAAATTATGGCTTGGCTGGGTGCAGCGGCTCACACCTGTAATTTCAGCACTTTGGGAGGACAAAGGGGGCGGATCATGAGGTCAAGAGTTTGAGAACAGCCTGGCCAACACGGTGAAACCCCGTCTCTACTAAAATACAAAAAATTAGCTGGCCGTGGTGGCGGGCACCTGTAATCCTAGCTACTCAGGAGGCTGAGGCAGGAGAATCTTTCGAACCCCGGAGGCAGAGGTTGCAGCGAACTGAGATCGCACCACTGCACACCAGCTCGGGTGGCAGTGCGAGAATCTGTCTCAAAAAAAAAAAAAAAAAAAAAAAAAAAAAAAAAAAAAAAAAGAGAAAAGAATAAAGAAAAAGAAAGGCAAAAATTATGGTTTGGTTAAGGGTTAATCATCCTTATTTTATTGAAAAGGAAATGAAGGCTTAGGGAGGAGAAGCAGTGTGTCCAAGATCACCAGCTAGCAAAACAGAAAGAGAAAATCTCAACTATTCTATTGGAGAATGGGATCTTTCTGGGGTAAGAGGTGGCCACATATCAATGGGACTCCCTAGAAGCTTGTAGGACTAATGGAGCAGGGCCCCTGCAGATAGGAGAGCACACAGTATGTTTAAGAGGGAACCTGCCACTCTGGTCAGCCTGTTGTTGCCAGGCAGGACTGGGGCACCCAGTGTTAACACATTTCATTTCTCCAGAGAGGCTGGAAATCCAGATTTTCAAGCAAAATTTACCGATTTTTGAAACCCCATAAAAAGAAAATTAAACTTGTCTGGAGGTGGGATTTGGATCACAGTTTTTGCCTTTCGTTAAATACGTCTCTAATCTTTGGCAGCACAGCAAAGTGAGTGGTTCAGGTTACAGGTTCTAGATGTAAACTGAGTTCAAATCCCAGTTCTGCCACTCAGTGACTGTGTGACCCTGGGTAAATCATTTCACTTTTGTATGCCTCCGTTTTATCATCTGTAAACTGGTGATGGTAATCACTAGGTTGTCATGAGGATGAAGTGAGAGGTAGAAATTAATAAGAACTGTGTCCGATATGCAGTCAGGGCTTGATAAAAGCTTATTACCTACGAAGAAGGAAAGTCTCTGCTTGAGGCTTCATTCCTTCCTTAACACAGCCTCTGTTTATTCGGTGTACATGTCGGCAGTGGGGAGATATGATCACCTGGGGGTAAATTATGGACCTGAGTAGTTATCTCAGACAAATACCCCATCTCTGAGCCCAAGAAATGGTGTTGTCTCTATTAGCAGAAAAAGGAGTACAACCTTAAAAACAGAATGCTAATTAGCTGGGAAATCTTGGAACTGCTACTGGACCATGTGCTGTATACACCAAACCTTATCCACTGGGTACTTATTTGTCTGGCTAGGAAGTTTTCCTGGCAGACACAGTACCCAAGAACTGATCATTTCCATTTAAAAGTAATTTAGGTTTGCGCACTTGTGCCTGGGGACTGTTTACAGAGAGAACTTTAAAGGAGAATGTTAACAATGGCAAATAATAGCTGTGGGTGTAAATGGACACATCGTAACACATCCATTTATAGAGCTGAATGCTTGTGGCAGACACGGAAGTGCTCTGTGCCGGCACGGCAGGCGCTATGCATATGGATGTGTCAGTTCTGATACAAGCCTGCTCTGAAACATCCGCTCCAATAAAAGACCCACATGTACCATGAGCAGTATTGCGGCAGAGATCTCAGGCTCTGAAAACCACCATCCTGCACCCTGCACAAGCAACTTATTTATTCATCTAGCAAATATTTTTGATGATTGGCTCACCATGTCTTCACATGAGTCTCTAATAATTCTCTTTCCAGCACTGGCTGTTGCCCCCAGATGCAAAGTAGTTTATCTGGGGCTACAAGAAGGAAGGGAGAATGGGCAAGAAAGCCAGTTAAACTTCGCCCTGCTGCAGAAATTCCTAACCAGTCCCAAGGATATCTGAACACTTTCAAAAGCCCTAAGCCCCATTCCAGGTAATCACCTCCCAGTCAACACCAACCCTTCTCCTTTCCTTTCCTCCCACAGTAAGCCCAGCTCAGAACCTCAACCTTGGAGTCAAGCTTCCAAAGTCCAGCTCTGAGTCCAGAGACCTGGTGTTATCCCGATTCTCTTTTCTGCTGTCCCTACCTGGTGCTGGCTTCTTGACCCTGCCACTGAATTTTACCTCAATGACAAAACCTAGCTCCTTCCTGGTGGAAGATGGCCTCAAAGAACCATCAAACTTTGCGATATGAGTAGACCTGAAAGATTATTTATCAAGTCCAGTGGTTATTTTTCAAGCCTTTTTTCTCCTCACTAGCCTCTTTGTGACACAAAATCTCATGTTGCACACTAATGTCAAAAGAGGCAATTTAAATCTTTATCACTGTTGAAAAGTAACTATTTGTGGGCTCTTGAAGCACCAGAGTTTCTCAGAATACAAAGTGAAATTCACTGATTTTATGTCAATGATTTATTTTAATAGAAGAGGAAATCCAGACGACAGGGTTGGGTGACAGCCTGAGGGTGGTTCTAGTACTGGTTTCCCATGGATGCTATAACAAATTACCACAAACTGAGTGTCTTAACACAACACGAATTTATTGTCTTAGAATGCTGGAGGTCAGAAGTCCTAGATCAGTTTCACTGCGCTTGTGTCAAGGTGTCAGCAGGACTGCGTTCCTTCTGGACGCCCCAGGGTACAATCTGTTTTCCTGTCTTTTCCAGGATCGGGGCTGTCCTCCTTCCCTGAATCATATGGTCTTTTCTCTCTCTCTGCTTCCAGCACATGTCTTTTTTCTTATAAAGACCCTTCTGACTACATTGGATCCCCTCAAATAATCCAGGATAATCTATCCACTTGAAGAACCTTAATTCTTAATTTGTAATCCTTTTTGCTATGTGGAGTACACATTCACATACATTAGAGTTTAGGATGTAGGCATTTTTAGAAGAGCCATTTTTCAGCCTACCCTAGGCAGGCAGCGGTTAATAGTGGAGCTGGGACTCCTGAGATCTTTTCGTCCTTTCCATGTCTCGGTGGGGAGAAGAGGAAGGAACAGGGCAGGGAAGTTACACCCTCTTTTTCTCTGGCCTACTTTATACCTAGCCCATTAGAAGCCATATGCCAGAACAGGTCAGCCCCACTCAAAGAAATAACAGAAAGAGTGATGAAGTTAAATATCTTTACTAGTTAGGGAGGGTCATTTCAGAGCCAGGAAACTATAAATATGACTTTTATTTTGGGCACGTATTTGTCTAGGAAGGGAAGATTTAGTCTCTAAGATGTGATAACCTGGGCCTAATTAATTCTCGGAGATGGAATAAAAGCAGCAATAATAATTACTACTCTTCAAAACAACATCATAAAGGGGGATAATATTATTTCCACTTAACATATGGGTTAACTGAGGCTGAGAAGGAGGTATGCAATTTGCTTAAGGTCATAAAGGTGGTAAGAACCAGGGTTTGACTCCAGGCAGCCTGACTCCAGAGTCTGAGCACTTCACCATTATGTCAACCTCCTCAGAGATTCTATAGGGAAGCACAGCTCCGGGAATGAGCAGGGTCTTTTGACCACCGGTCTTTTCTCTGAAGGAGAGACTTTCACACTCATACACTTCACACTGTGGCTGGGAAGCTGGGTCAGGGCTTGCCTATCCTGCTGACTTGCTCTGTGCACTTTGACACATGGGAGTCACTTACCCTCTTTCAAAGAAGAAAAAGGAGACTCTTATCTGAGAGTATGAAAAACCAAATAAATATAAGCTGCTGTGAAAATGAAAGAATTTACCTGCATGATTAAAAGCTCACACTTTAGGGCTTGGGGGAATGGAAGGAAGGATGAAAGGGTGGGACACAGGGAATTTTGGGGCGCTGATACTATTCTGTATAACACTATAATAGTGGATACATGTCATTACACACTTGTCAAAACCCATCCAACGTACAAACCAAACAGTGAACTCTAATGTAAACTAGGGACTTTAGTTAGTAATGTATCAATATTGGCTCAGCAGTGGTAACAAACATACCACACTAAAGCAAGGTGTTAATAGCAAGAGAAACTGTATGGTCGTGTGTTGAGGGTATATGGAAACTCTCTACACTTTCCACTCAATTCTTCTGTAAACCTAAAAATGCTCTAAAAATATAAAAATGTTCTAAAAATTAAAGTCTTTTTTCTTTTTTAAAAAAGTTCATACTTTCTTCTTTTCTTTTTTTTTTGGAGACAGAGTCTCACTCTGTCGCCCAGGCTAGAGTGCAGTGGCACAATCTCAGCTCACTACAACCTCTGCCTCCCAGGTTCAAGTGATTCTCCTGCCTCAGCCTCTCCCGAGTAGCTGGGACTACAGGCACCTGCCACCAAACCCGGCTAATTTTTTGTATTTTTAGTAGAGACGGGGTTTCACTGTGTTAGCCAGGATGGTCTTGATCTCCTGACCTCATGATCCACCTGCCTTGGGCTCCCAAAGTGCTGGGATTACAGGCGTGAGCCACTGTGCCTGGCCACAAGTTCATACTTTCAGTCAATCTTGATGGTCTTCTTAGAAATTTTGTCCCAACGGTGACCTTCACAGCCTGCTCCTACCTTGGGTGTTGGCTGATACCAAGCCAGAAATGCTTTTCCAACACTCCCCATGGATCTGTCTGTATCTGCTGTTTCCTTCCAGACATCCCTCCATGCTCACCAAATCTCAGGGTTTTTCCTGGCCAATCTCTCAGAAAATCGCTGCCTGAGAATCCACGCTAATCTTGGGATCCCGCTACAGTCTTGCCATGACCAGCTCTGTGGCCTTGGGAGAGTTTCTGAATTTAAGCCTCAATTTCCACCTCTATACCTAGAGGATAAGCAACTTTTCCCTAGTGGTCCTGCAAGACTGTTGCGGTACTTAAACAAGATAATACATATGGCCCGGTATAGTGACTCACACTTGTAATCCCAGCATTTTGGGAGGCTTAGGCAGGCAGATCACTTGAACTCAGTAGTTCAAGACCAGCTTGGGCAACATGGCAAAACCCTGTCTCTACGAAAAAAAAAAAAAAAAAAAAGTTAGCCGGGTGTGGTGGCTCACACCTGTAAACCTAGCTACTTGGGAGGCTGAGGCAGAAGATCGCTGGAGCCCAGGAGGCAGAGGCTGCAGTGAGCCAAGGTCCTGCCACTGCACTCTAGCCTGGTTGACAGCGAGACTTACTTTCTCTCTCTCTCTCTCAAAAATAAGATAATACACGTGAAGGCTGTGTGCAAACCAGAAAGCAATGTACAAATGCGAGGCACAGAGTTTCTCCCTCCTGGACTCCTCACTAGTATTTTCTCTATTTTATAGACTAAGAGTTGAGAAACCTGCCCAAGCTCACATAGGTAGTGAGAGGCAAAGCTGAAAAAAAAAATCAAACCTGATTCCAAAACTCATACTTTTAATCACTATACCATTTGGGCCCAATAAGGTAAAGAATCAGAACATCAATGGATACTAGAGTCTCAAAGTGTGATCTCCATGTTAATACTCATCTCCTCCTAAGTCCTTTAGATTTCTCTGTGGAGCTAAAAATCGCCAGGCAAAGACTCAGTCCAATGGTAAATGTCTCCTAAGACCCCTGAGTCCTACTTTGAGGGGGTCAGAATCACTGTGCCTTTTTGCCAGGGTATATGAAAGACAGGATTATATTTTATATGCCTGTTTTAAACATCTTGCTTGCTGTGTATTTAGTGCTCAAAGGGGTTAAATGCTTGTGATGAGTTAAAAAAAATTTGTCCACAAATCAAATTGTCTCAGATAAAGTGTAATGCTGGATTTAAAATAATGGTCTACATTATCCTGAAAAAACATCAGTGCTTCTCTAGGCTCCTTCTTGCTGCCTTGACTTTATTCCTCTTTGCTAGGATATCATCATGCCCCTTCATTCATTCATTCAGGGTTTCAGCTGTTCCCTAAAAACGGGAGTCTCTTTGTTCTGCAAGTCATTTATTCCTTTGCTTATTGTTTATTGAGCATCTACTACGTACCAGGGATAGGACTAACTCTTGAAAACAGAACAATGAAAAAGGCAGAATCAACCTCTCCTTTTACATAACTTACAGGCTATAGGAGGAGGAGGACAGCTGAGTAGACAGTTATAACACAGGGTGTTTTAGGAAATATGCAAAGTCTGCCAGAAGACCTGTGGTACTGTCTATGAAACTGTGTCATCTTGGCCTAGAAGAAATTCTACTTGTCACTGATACGACTTCCAATCCCAGGCAGAAATTCTGGGATGGGGCATTTACCACCACTCTCTCCTTGCTTTTACATAATACTGTATATGTCTTTATCAGACTAATGGAGTCAAATCTACCTTTTTCTTCTACTATTTTTCTCATTTCAGGAAATTTAACTAATCAGCTGGTATTTATTGAGCACTTATGCTATTAGCCCTGGGGCAAATAGAGAAGAGTGCCCTAGGGCATGCTTATCCTATGATATATGCTGGCTGTGTATGTCTCTCCCTGTAGACAAAAATTCACTAGAGCAGGACCGTGTCTTATTCATCTTTCTTAAGATTTGCTTCAGGTCTGACAAGAGTAAGGCCTTTGTGTTAATGATGAATGGAACAAAAAGGAAGAGTGGAAGAAAGGAAGGAAAGAAGGGAGGAAGAGGGGAGGAAGAGGGGAGGGAAGAGGGGAGGAAGAGGGGAGGGAAGAGGGGAGGAAGAGGGGAGGGAAGAGGGGAGGGAAGAGGGGGAGAAAAGGAGGGGGGGAGAAAAGGAGGGAGGGAGAAAGAATGAGAGGGAGGAAGAGAGGGGAGAGAGGGAAAGAGGAAAGAAAGGAGGAAGACAGAGGGGGAAGAGAGAAAGGGGGGAAGAGGGAAGAGAGAAGAAGGAAGGAAGGGAGGGAGGAAGAGAGAGGGAGAAGGGAAGAAAACAGGAAAGAAGGGAGGGAGAGAAAGAAAGAGGAAGAAAGAGGAGGAAGGAGGGAGAAATGAAAGGAGGAAGGTGGCCAGGCATGGTGGCTCATGCCTGTAATCCCAGCACTTTGGGAGGCTAAGGCGGGTGGATCACCTGAGGTCAGGAATCTGAGACCAGGCTGGTCAACATGGTGTAACACTGTCTCTACTAAAAATCCAAAAAAATTAGCCAGGTGTGGTGGCAGGCACCTGTAATCCCAGTTACTCGGGAGGCTGAAGTAGGAGAATCACTTGAACCCAGGAGGCGGAGGTTGCAGTGAGCTGAGATTGCGCCACTGCACCGCAGCCTGGGCAACAAGAGCAAAACTCCGCCTTAAAAAAGAAGACGACGAAGACGAAGACGAAGACGAAGACGAAGACGAAGAAGACGGAGAAGAAGAAGAAGATGGAGGAGGAGGAGGAGGAGGAGGAGGAGGAGGAGGAGGAGGAGAAGGAGAAGGAGAAGGAGAAGGAGAAGCAGAAGAAGAAGAAGAAGGAGGAAGAAGAGCAAGAATGAAGAAGAAGAAAGAGAAGGAGAAGGAGAAGAAAAAGAAAAAGAAATGAAAGGACAAAGGGAGACAGGAAGAGAGGAAGGGAGGGAAACAGGAAGGGATGAGGGGGAAGGGAGGAAAAAAAGGAAGAAAGGAAGGGAAAGAGAAGGGTGGAGGGAGGCAGGCAGGAAGGTAGCCATGACCCCTTTCTTTAGATAGCATTTTTAGGTAGCACTCAGCAAACCGGGGCCCAGTGCAACTTCATCTAGCAGCAATTCTGAACCTGACACTCTCAGTCAGGAATGCAAAGCAGGGAAGGCTGGGGAACTTGCTGTACTTCCCAGAGATGATAAATCTGCATGGCCTTGCCTCAGATGAGCAGATTTTCCTAAATCCCCCTTCAAGACGCAGCACCCCATTTGAGACGAGAGCCAGGCACTCTTCCTGCGTCAGAGCCGGCTTGCACTGAAGTACACCTCTGTCTCTGGTTGATAAGCCCTGGTAACCGGCACTCAGTTCCCCAACTCAGCTAGCCCCTGAGTCCCTGCAGTTTGCCTCTGCCTTTTTAGATCCACTTTACCTGCTCGATTTAGGTCCCCCATGATTTCTGAACAACTGCACAAGTCTCCTCACTTCCCACACAGCTTCAGCCTCTGCCTCTCAGCAATCCACCCTCCCCACTGCTGCTGAAGCTGTTTTTCTTACGTGAAAATCTGATCATGCCACTCTCCTATTAGGAACCCCTCAATAAACCCCCATTGCTCTATGGATCACGGGGTTCAAGGTCCTCCCTTCCTGCACCTCCCCATCTCCCTAACCTCACTGCTCTTTATTGCCTCTCTTGCTAGCTATACTCCAGCCACAAATCTCTCACGAACATCAACTCTTTCACACACCTCTGTGCCTTTACATATGTGGGTGAATTTTCACATGCTGTTCCTTTTGCCTGCAATACCTTTCCCCTAGATGAACTCCTATGCATCCTTCAAGACCCAACTCATGTCATTTCCTGAGTGAAGCCAGAATGAGACCTGTCTCCCTGGGCTTCCACACATAGTTGTCCTTACCTCCAACGAAGCCTTAACCCATGTCCTATGACTGCGGGTTTACGAATTGACTCCCTCACTAGTAAACTTAATTTTGTCATCTGGAAAATGGGAATATCATTAGACTGTGACTTCTTCAGATACAAGAATGGCACCTTATTCTTTCCTTTAGTATATTATTCTTACACAATAATACTACTACTATGGTATATTATTATTTCTATAGTATATGATATATATAATTTTCATATAAAGCATTTTAACAATGTGTATGATTTCTGGTATGTAACAGGCCATCGGCAAACACCTGTGAAATGAATGAACAAAGTCATTCTTTCAATACATTTCTAGTCCACTTTACTCCTGCCATGAACCATTTGGGTACTGGGGACGCCGCAGTGATTCAAACAGGCAGGATATCTGTGTACACAGGTTTGCTATGTGCATCCAGAGACAAGTAATAACAGGATAACATCCAGTAACAAGAAATAAATGAGATAATTTCAGAGGGTGATAAGTGCTCTGAAGAAATATGACTGGGTGATGGGATAGAGAGGGAAGGCAGTGGGGGACAGTAGGCAACATTTGAGCCAGGACGTGAAGGATCAGAAGGAGCTGGCTGTGTGGAGGTCTGAGGGTGTAGCATCTTATGTTAAGGGAGCAGTAAGTGCAAAGGTCCTGGGGCAGGAAGGAGCTTGGGGTGTTCAGGGAACGTAAAGGAGCATGGGAAGCATGAGATAAGTGAGAGCACCCAGTTCACATACAGCCTTGCAGGGCAAGACCAGGAGTGTGGACACTGCTCCAGGTGCAGTGACAAAACAAATGGCTGTTGAGATGAGCAGACAGAGATGCTACCGACGAACGACGAACGGGTGCTGGTGTCCCTCCCCACACCTCCCTCACCCTCGCATGAGATTACCGCCTGCTCACCAGGGCGGAGACAGCCCTCATTAATCTCAGGAAGCAGGAGGGCAGACACGGGCGGTGCGGCAACACAGACTAACTAGAGAACACAAAGGCTGCCTGCCCAGCTTTGTTTTCAAAGCGTCAATTCCAAATTCTGCTAGCTGGCAGAGACAGGGGTTATTGATTTTCCCTTCTGGAATGCATGTCCTACACAGTCCTCACAAATAGAAACTGAAAAACAGAGGAAAACATAACTGCTGAGAAAGACAGGGCAAGGGGACATTAAAAAAAAAAATCCATACTGGTTTTTGTCTTTTTCTTATTAGGCTTGGCTGGATTGTGGCCTGTCATCTCTCTTGTTTTCCCAATTCATTTCCTTTGGTTCTATCTCTATGTCTTTCTATGATTTCTTTTTCTTTCTCTCCTCCTCTTTTTCGCTGTGCCTTTGCTCAGTACCTAGCACAGTTTCTGCCTACAGGAGGCGTTTCATACTGGTG
Source organism: Pongo pygmaeus (assembly GCF_028885625.2). Classification (NCBI taxonomy): domain Eukaryota; kingdom Metazoa; phylum Chordata; class Mammalia; order Primates; family Hominidae; genus Pongo; species Pongo pygmaeus. The sequence goes on from NC_072377.2 coordinate 173,889,953, forward strand.
TGCTGAGTGTTGGTCTCTCTGCAGGACAGTCTCTCTGAGGGTCTCTTTCTTCATCCAGATCACTTTGTCCATCGAACTGCCTGTCTCTCTTTAAATACAGCACCTCCCGCCCTTCTAGGCAGGTAGTGGAGAATGAGACCAGCCCATTAAACCAGCTTTCAGTAATTGCGTAGAGTGGCATCCCCAGATAATTACTTTCTCTGTCTTCTCTGGAGAAGCAGGAAGCAATTAGGGACTTCCTTCTGCTGTCTGGAGGGGCAGGCATCCAGTTCCTTCACTGAGAGCATCATGCTAGTGGCTCCTCAGGTCCACAGGGCTCAGAGGCCACCTGCGTCCTTTCTCTTGGCTCTGATAAAAATTGCAGGCTTGCCTACTTGCTTAGGTGAATAGCGACTCTGCTCTGCACAGCTTCTGTGGTCACTTTATCGTTCCTGTTTGCCGGCATGGCTGTGAGGAAGATTTCTGTCTTCAGGGTAGACAGAAGTGTCCATGGCGAAAGTCCAAAAGATGGTTGGGTGTGTTACTGATGGTAGCTTAGTTGCAGAGGCCTAGGCCTAATTTTATCTGCTGACTTTTACCAAATTATAGACATTGATGAAAACTTAATTTTATGTGGAAAATGTGGGTATCACAGCTTCTTCCTTTTTTTTTTTTTTTTTTTTTAAGACTGAGTTTCACTCGTCTCCCAGGCTGGAGTGCAATGGTGCAATCTTGGCTCACTGCAACCTCTGCCTACAGGGTTCAAGCAGTTCTCTTGCCTCAGTCTCCCGAGTCGCTGGGATTATAAGTGCCTGCCACCACACCCAGCTAATTTTTGTATTTTTAGTAGAGATGGGGTTTCACCATGTTGGCCAGGCTGGTCTCAAATTCCTGACCTCAGGTGATCCACCCACCTCGGCCTCCCAAAGTGCTGGGATTACAGGCATGAGCCACCATGCCTGGCCACAGCCTCTTCCTTCTTGAAGGGAAATGTCAGCACAAGCAAAGAAAATATATGTCAAAACTACAAAATTATTATTTTTTAAACCAGATAGTTTTTGATTTTCTCCTTGTGACAAAGCATATGGTGTTACAAATAGGCCCAACTGGCTGTCATTTTACATAGCATGCAGTTTGAAGCTGGATATGCCAGTAGTTTATCTTCTACTCTTTAAGGTAATAGTGGAATGGTGTGAATTCCCCGAGCTCCCGAGCTCACGAGCTCACGAGCTCACGCGCTGTGGTGGAGCAGGCTCCGGGGCTGGGTAGTGGTTCTCAAACAGGCTGATGACAAGGACATGCATCTCTGAGATTTAAAATTTGCTATTTATCATTCACAAGGTAGACAATCTCCATAATTGAAGACTGGTAGGAGGAGTGTTTCCTTAGCAGGTTTTATAGAAATTTAATTTGTGCTAAATGTCTCTTATTTTCCATGTGCCGATGCATATTTAAACATACAGCTTCATTATCACCTCTGTCCAGATGCTTCCCCTCCATGAAGCATCAGATCCTCAGCTCAGGTCCTACAGTTCTAATTACTCACATGAGTTTTCCTCTTGGGCTGTAAGATTATTTAGTCTGGCTCCCTCTTATTAAAACCAAGGAAGCTGAGGACCAGAGACATAGCGTGGCTTTAGCAAAGTCCTTCAACCAGCAGGAACTGGACAGGATGTCAGATCACAAACTTCCTCACACAGAGAAGATGCTCTGTCTACAATGCTGACGGAAGACTTGACATCACTTCACACCCAATGTGATTACAACCCAACTCAGGATCTTCCAAGCCCGGCTCCTCCTCCTGAACTTTCCATTTCTGTGAAGTGGAAGCTTCAAGAAGACAGCACTCACAGATTTACATTGATATATCTTACTCCCTGCTGTTTTCCCCAGAACTAGCACTTAGAAGGCACTGAAAAAATAGTTTGATGGATGTGTGAATGAGTGATTATGAGAATTTGCCATCATTCTCTGTATTGTCTGAACTTGGAACTAATCGTTTTTCACTTCTTTTTCCATGGCCTCTAACAACTCACTGACTGCCAGGCTCTGTTGATTTTGTCCCCAGGGACTGCTTACTTTGGCCTCTTTCTCCACTTCCTGCTGCTCTCTCCCAAGAGAGAGCGTGAGAGAGAGATACGAGCCTGAACTCTCACATTGGACTACAGCCTCATCTCCTGCCCCGACCTTTCCTTCTGCCACCTCCTCCTGTCCTCGGTTCGTCTTCCAGAACAAATGTTTTCACCATAATCTGTCCCAGGGCAAAAGCCATCCACATTCTCAGTGCCTACATCTAAAGCCCATGCTCCTCGCAGTCAAGGCCCTCCAGCAACCGGCTTCCACCTCTCTTTCTAACCCAATCACACACTCTTCTGCCCCAGATCCCTCCACTCCCATGAGATGTCTCTGCTGGAAACACACCTTATACAGTTTTGCCTTCACACTTTGCACGTACTATCTTTATTACTTTGTGAATTCTAACCACCATTCAGGCCCAGCTGCAGTCTTTACTATTGTAACAAAGGAATACAGCAGCAACAGTAGTTAGAACTTTCTAAATACCTTTCATGCATCAAGCGTAGGACTAAGTTATTCATATGCATTATTTTATTAACCTCCACAAAAACCCTAGGAGGTAAGTCCAATTATTATCCTTATTTTATATAGTGGAAACCTAGGCTTAGAAGTGTCAAGTAATGTACTTAACATCACAGACTAAGAACCTAGAACGCATGGAATTCATACATACTTCTATCAGACTGCCAAAACAATGCTTCTAACCACTAGGCTACATTGCCTAAAGCTGTCTGTTCCTTCTGAGCTCTGACAGCCCCTCATTACGTATAGCTACTCATTAGCCAACTTTCATGTTGATTGGTACTTTACTAAACATTATCTTGTATGTACATGATTCTTGTCCCCAGTTACACTGTAAGCTACTGGAGAACATGAATTTTACCTCTGGGGCCTTTGGGTCCTGCCTGACAAGTGCCTGCTGACTGAACTGATTAGAGGTACACAGTACTCAATTCCCCTTAGGTGTTTTTGGTTAATTCATCCTTTAGGCAGTGAATTCACTCCCCTTTCCTTCTTCCCCCAAGCCCAGCTGCTAGTAGTGAGTATAAACAAAGAGAAGATCCTCACTGAGTTTAGGATCCCGAGTAATACACATTTGCATGGCTTAGAGGGTGGGCTGATGGTGGGTACTAGAGTGACTTAGGAGTCTGGGTTTCTAGAATCTTGAACCTTTTAAGTCCTGAGGCCTTTGCGTAGTTAGAGATATTGTAAGCGGGGAAAAGAGACCCTGTAAAACAAAATCTGAGAAATCCTAGCAACTATTAAGAACAATTGTAGGATTTATTCACTTTCTTAACAATCAAAAACATAGTCGGTAATTAACTGTCCAGCCCTGGTTATATATCACTACAATATGTTCTTTTTGGTTAATGGCTCCATTTAAAATTAGTGTCTTGAGATCTGACTGATATATCACTTTATATACACAAAATGTTCTTTTGGGGTTCAACCATCAGAAAGCTGGTTGACCCTGAGTTAGTCACTGCCCCTCTCTGTGCCTCCATTTTCTCGCACCCTGACAGTCTGGCAGGCTAATTAACATAGTTGTTTTTGGTTCATGTGAACAGTCTTGAGTTCTTGGAATGCATGGAACGAAATGCTAGAAAAGCACTCTGAAATGTTAAAAGTGCCAGTTCAGGATGAGAGAAGATCTCTCATTATTTATTTAGTGGTTTTGAAGGTTTGGCTTTTCTGTATCTCATTTTCTCAGGAAGATATAAACTCAGGAGGCTGTTCCTTGCAAGAAGCCTACACCTGTCCTGCAAAGAAACTCCCATTCTTTGTGGGTGTGGCTGCTCCACCCCGCCCTCTCCTGCTCTTGGGAAAACACCCTCAGAAGCAGCAGCGGGTGGCCTCCTTGTCCTCGAGCCCCTTGCAAAGTCCTCTCTGCTTCTCTGTTCCCTCCACCCACCCCCGGAGACGCCTCTGCCCTCTTGCGTGCTTTGCATGTTAAACACCAAAAGCTTTCCGCTAAGTCCGCAGCGGAGGAGATAACCTGCATCTGGAAGCCATCACCAGCTGCCTTCAGTGTGCCAGTAAACTAAAACCCCTGCATTCATTACAGGGAAAAGTGACAATGTCTTTTTTTTTAAGCCTCCCTTAAGACGTCTCAAATTGAATCTGGGGCTGCAGAGAAGGCTGCTGGGCAGAAGTGCTTGCTCAGCCAAACCAGACCTTCTTCCCTACCCCTCTCCAAAAGCATGTTCCGACCCAGTGGGCACAATGGTTTAGGCAGAAAATTCAAGGCATAGTCCTTGTAGGGGCCCAGGAGTCATGAATAAGGGGTCAGTAGGAGAAGCCAGGTAGGAAATTGTCAAAGTTCAAAAATGCCATGCTGGAACGGTCCTGCTCTTGACTGTGGTGACAGCTGCACGAATCTGCACGTGATGAAATCACACAGAACTACCCATGCCTGCGCTCACACAGGCGTATACAAGTGAGCACACGTGGAGCTGTGAAATCTGAAGACTAAGGTCTGTGGATTGTACCAACGCCAGTTTCCTAGTGTTGATACTGTACTGTGGTTATGTCAGATACTACCATTGGAGGAAACTAGTACATGGACTTGTCTACTATTTTTTGAAACTTCCTGCGAATCAAAAATCATTTTAAAATAAAAAGTATAAAAAAAAATCCTAGGGCAGTGGAAATGGATCTGGCTATGTCTCTCCAGCTTCCTGGGATCTAAGTCCCCATGCTCGCTCTCAGGAGCCGATGATGAGCCTATTAATAAGAGTGAGAGCTTCAGCACCATCATCGTCAAGCTTCCAATTGATTGACCACGTACTATGTATGAGGCAGTAAGATATTTCTTCCTTTTGAACACTTTCTCAGTTGCACAAAACATGCCCACAAGGTTACCATCCCCATTTTACAGAAGATGATAATGACGCTGGGCAAAGCTGGCTTGCACCAAGGTTCTGTGGGGCCAGGCTCTAACTCAGCAGGCACTGAGGCTCCAATGCTCATATCTGGTGATGACTAACCAGCAAAGCACAGGTTTCTGTGACACTGTTGTGGCATCCAACGTGTGTTCCCTAGAAATCACTTGAGCACAGCCCTCAATCTCATCTCTGAAGGCACCTGGACCACGGACCACCCTCCTGTCCCATCCCTCACCCTCACTCTGGTCAGAGAGCCCAAGTTAGCCACATACGTAGTGAAGCAAGGAAAACATCACTTACAGGTTCTTCACATCAGTGATGCCGCGGAACGCCTTCCTCGGGATCCCCTGGATCTGGTTTTCACTCAAATCTCTAAACAAGAGAAGAGGCACACTGCGTTAAAGACCCAGGCTGTCTTGATCTGCATCTCATTAAATGATAACAATCCCCCCCACCCAGGCTGCTGCCTCTGCGGTCAGAGTGTATGGGGGCTGTTTGGTCTCAGGCCCCAGGCTGCTACAAGCATTCACATTGTTCTTCAAGTGATGGCCTTTGCTGAAATGGTTACCAGGCGGAGCAGCTCGCCTCCAGGGCGGGCTCTGTGGGTGGTCTCGCACCTCCAGGCCACGAGCCAAGATGCTGGGTTATTTGTTGCACACACTGCACCCAACTCTCTGTTTTCCCACCTCCCGGAGACAACCCCCTGCCCCCCATCCCCCCAACCCCCACATGGCATTCCTCCCCCACTGTGGGGTCAACACCGCTCAATCTCCCATCTCTCAGGGCTGTCCTCTGATGCTCAGGACAATCTGCCTTTGTCACAGGGGATTGGAACAGAGCCTGCCCATTCTGATTTTCTGATGGGGGATGACCACTTCAGCTTAGAGTCCCAGAGATTCCTGGGGGCCCCTAGATCTTCTTAGTGACAGGCACGATAATTTCAAATTGCATTTCCACAGATCTATGCAAAGTGGGGGTCCCACAGGCACCTCATCTAGCATAAGCAGTGCCAGCATGTTGCTTTGAGGAGGGTGAGGGATAGTGTCAGGTCCTACAGCTGGCTAAACCTACGTCCCCAGGCTGTAAGCATTCCCAAAGCCTTATTTCCTTTCTAAGAAAGATACGGGCTTTTTTTTTTGTTTATTTTGTTTCCCACTTTTCGTTTTTGCTAGACCAAACATGTGCACTTGTTTTCACTCAGAACTCAGGCCTGCTTGGATCTCAACGAGTGATCAATCTGTAAAGACCGACCCATCAGGCCTCCAGAGCGTGCAAACTGGCCCTGCAAAACACTCATGCCAGGCCTCCTTTCAGGCTGGTCCCGCACAGCCACGGGCTGCAGAAGCCTCTCTGAGGACTATGGCGTGGTAGGGGGGTGCAGAGCTGGGAGCTAGGGACACAATGAGTTCTTTACACTTTCTCCAGATATAAAAGGTCTCTCTCTCTCTCTCTCTCTCACACACACACACACTGCTATACATACACATTATTTTTTAAAAGAACACCCGAAAAACCCTCAAATATTAAGGTAAAAAAAATTAACGCCGCAGATCTAACAACTGCTACCAATTACGAGTTATATATATAAAATTCCACCGATATGACCTCATAATATACAGTCTATTATAACCCATTATTTTTGCTTGCTATATTGAGAACATCTGTCCCTGTCATGAATAGTGCATTGATATCAACATTTTTAATGGCTGTATATCGTCCAATTGTATGAGTGGCTATATGGGTCCCAAATTGTTGGGTAGGCATTTATTTATTTGCTATTTAAAGAAAACACTAGGGTGAATTTCTCTGCATGCACATTTTGGGGACACTTGTCTAACTATCTCCTTGGTACGGGGTCCTAGAAGGAGAACTTGCTGGTCACAGGTTAAATGGGTCCTGAGTTGACCTACAGACAGATTGTACCTGTGGACACTCCATGCTGATTTTCCAAGGGCACCTAATCAAAAGCTTTAGATGACTCCAGTTATGTTTGGCAGGAGAGATCAGATGACTGACCTGCACTAAAATCTGGGCAGTCTAAATGAACATTTTGCAAAGGGGCAGGAGGGAAAAGAGGAAGCACAAAAGAGGTGTCCACTTTTTTCTGATCTCCCATCCCCTGCTGAGACAAGCCATGTGCTCTGAGCAGCTAGCTAAAACGAAACTTGACGATCATCTGGGGCCACTTTTAGGCCCACAAAACAAGGCTCAGACTTGGGGTAGAGTGCAGGTGTGAGTACTAGTGGCTTCTGGGGCTGAGTAACAGGGCACTCCCCATCTCAAATCCAGTTTCCTCTGTCTGCAACCGATGTAAGTAAATTCAGATGCACAATGAGCGCTGTCTCAGGCTCCCCCAGCCAGGCCTGATTCAATGAGCAGGGCTCCAGCCTGGAGTCGGGGCACTGAACAAAGCCCACGATGACAGCAGAGGTCAGGCGGTGTCACCAAGGCCACTCAGCTGCTCTCCATCAGCCTCCGAAGCAGGGGCCCAGGTCCTGTCATCCGACTAATGCAATTTCCACCAGGCATCTGGGCAGCACCCGAGGCTCTGGCAGTCACAATGAGTCCAGTCTTTTCTGCCAAACGAAGCTGGTCTGTAGGCCACCGAGCCTTTGCCCACTACCCTCCCAGGCTTGGCTGCTCTCTCTGGCAGCTCTGGAAGATGAGCCCCAGTCACACTTTTGGAAAATGGTTGATGATCAAAATCAGAGGCAGGGGGAACAAACAGGAGAGAGGTTTAGAGCTGTCAGCTTGAACCGCAGCTGGAAGCTGGATGAGGGGGCATGTGTTCCAGTAATGCACTAACCTTGTTTGAGTAGACAACATCCCAAAATACACTGGGAGGAGTAGCAGTCGTACAAAGGTTCTGATTTGCAATACGGTGGGATGAGGAGAGGAGAGCGATATTTAAGCAGAAAAATCTGGCCATGTTGCTGGGAGACCTCCCACACAGGCAAAATCCTGCACTCGGGTGGGGCAGCGCTTTGGTTTCTGTTCACTATTTTCTTGCTGTAAATATAACCAGCCTTGCTCCTACTTTACGGAGCCCAGTTAAAACACAGCTTTCTTTCCATCTCCCTGTCACTGCTTTCCTCCTGTCCCAATTGAGCAAAACAGTAGATTGTAGGGAATTTATCTGTTCCCCATGACAATCTGCTTGTAAATTTTATTAATTTTATTTTCCATTGAGCCTCTCTTCTCCGGCTAACAATACTGCTGCCATCCATCTGCAGGACTGTATATTGATTTCATAAATACCTCCAGTGGGCTGACAGCTTTAATGGTGTTACTGATGGGGTGTGGAGGAGGGTTCAGGGCTGGGCACTTCATTTTCGGTAACGGTCCCTTCACAATTATCGCAGGGCCTTTGTGAGAGTTCCTAATAGTGTGTTTATCTCAGTGTGGTGCCAGAGCATGGAGCTATTGTTAAGTACTATCCTTGAGAGAGACAAGAGCCACCATTTTCCACTGACACTTAAATAAAAATAACAAAATCTATCCATAATGCCCAAGAGCCTAGCGCTGGCCAATTGCCTGTTGGGGTTTTAGTGTCTCCCCTTTCACGAGGGAAGTAGCTCAGGGCTGAGGAGGGCAGAAATGCTCAGAAGTGACCTGAGAAGGGGATTTTTGTTTTTCTAAACACTAGAAGAAAGGTATGAGATTGGATTAGGGTGCAGGAGTGGGAGGTGTGCTAGATTTTTCTGGGTAAGTAAAGGAAGATGGCTGGTGGGAAAGGCTTTCTTGGTTGGGGAGTAGGGCTAGGAATTGGGATGCCTTTTTAAATAATTAGGGCTCTGAGAGAAAAGGAGAACTGCATTAGCTAAAGTGCATTTTCCAGCTTCCGGAAAATGATTAACCGACTGATTATTCCATCCAAAAACACAAGACCAAAGAGGACTTATTAAGGAGACAGTAAGTCAAATAGGAGTTGGCAAGAACCAATATATCCCCCTTCCAGCCACCCTCCCCCCTTTTTAATTTACTAAAATGCTTTGGACACAGATTAACTTTCTTCGCAAATTTATTATTGCTTCATCTACCTTGAAATGGGAACTGCAGACACTTTGATAAATGGACTGAGAGGCTGTCTAGTTCCAGTGGAGCTTTTGAAATGCTTCCTGGGGCTCTCCCTGCAATGTCAGGCATGCTTTGTTCTCGGAGGAGCAGAGAATGACAGTTCCCACCTTCACCCCTACCCCTGCAAGACTAGGAGCAGGAACATGTTCTCCTCTTTGCCCTGCTGGGGACAATGCACTTGTCTTGGTCACATTCATGCTACCAGGAAATCCTGTCTGTGTTAAACGGCAGTTTGTGGAGGGAATTTGATCCTAGATGTCACTCCCAAATTAATTCCGAAGTTACAAAATGGCGTTTGGAAGTTCCTCAAAACTTGGAGATTTCTTGTTTCTGAAGTGGGTGGGGCTACTTATGAGCTGTATGATCATTCAAGTTACTAAAATGCTCTTTGCCTCAGTTTCCCCATCTTTACAGTAGGGTTGTTAGTTTTACCAACCTCATCAGTTAGTTGTGAGAGCGAAATGATTACACGTAGAGCACCGTGTGGAATCATTTGCATGTTAGTTGGTCAACTGCATGATTCTGTCTCACATCTCCAACTGTCAAACGGGACTGCTTTCCTAAGTCATATGGATAGTGCACCCAGAAATATCACAGTCCTACCTGGAAGTCTATACAGGTGCCATTATGACTTATTAGACTACAGCTTGTAGTGCTCTGCAGAGCACTCTGCACAGCACCTAGAACACTGTAGGCACTCAATGAATAGCTGCATTTCCTTTTTGTAATTTCCTCCCATTTAGCACTGGATTGACATTGCTGAAAATGTCCTTTTTCAGGACCCCCAGGACATATGCCTTCAACTCTACAAAGAATAAAATACATAAATGTTGCTGTACTCTTTCCATAAAATCTGAGGGAGGGATTAAAGTTTTTCTCCTCTATCATCTAGACAGGGGTAGCCATGTTTGATTCTAGATTCTTTTGGATAAAACGGGAGAGCTGGATTCAGAAATAAAAGATCTGTCTTATGTTGGGTTCTCTCAGAAGCAGACACCGAGCCAAGGACACGGGGGTTAAGTGATTAATGAAGTGCTCCCGGGAGAGACCAGTGAGGATGGAAACCGAATGGAAAAGGCAAATAAAAGTACAATCAGGTGAAGTCTTGGCCTTAGCCCAATACGATGGGGAACTCCTGTCTCTGAGCAAGGGAGCTGGGCTTTTGCAGCCCTGCATCAGACAGTCCTTGGTTAGGGACCACTCAAGAGAAATGTAAACTCCCAGGCTCTGCCTGCCCTCCATGAATGCTGGGTATGGTGACTCCAGCAACCCAAGGACAGATTGCTGAAGATGTTCCCAGCTAGGAGACTTTAGCAGTGAAGTTCACAGAAGCAGGTGACAGGACCCAGTAGCAATAGAAGGAACCCAAGGGGATCTACCCCAAAGTATTCCTAAGAAGGCTTCGGGGATAGTTCTGAATCTACAAGTCCTCAGCAGATTAAAATATCACTCTCAAAAGATGGCATATCTAGGACCACAGATCAAGAGGCTACACGGGAAACTAACTGACCAAAGAATGTGGGAACAACCCAATCTGGCATCTGATGAGGTTTACACTTCTTTGTCTCCCTCTTCAATCCCTCTGCACTGAGACCAATGTGGTGCCTTTTCAGTAACATTAAAAAAATTCCATCAACTCTTGATTAGTTAGGCTAAAATAGGGGATGATCTTAAAAGCATTTATGTTTGGAACCATTATTGGATTTGGGATCAGGGCAGTGAATTACCATTCTGATTCTCTTTGGCCTGAATATATATTAAAATTACTTTCACATTCTCTGCCTAGTAGGAGGAAACCTGCCCATTGGTGCATTCAGTATCAATCAAAACTCATTTAGAGATTTAAAAAATTTTGACGGATAATCTACGAATCTAAAATTTCCTGTACTCTCAATACTACCATCTTACATAAAGCTGCACTCTTTGCTCCTGCCCCCTGAACCCCAACTTGCTAATATATAGTAACCCGGTGACACATCGCTCTGTGCTAGGAACGAAAGGGAAAGACACTGTTTTGCTTATTTTATACAGCAGGAGGGACAAACATGCAGGAAAAATTATCCCCTGGGGATTCTACAATGTGGACTTCAGGGAGGATTTATCTTAATAGGTACATCTCTTCTGCAGGCAATTTATCTTAATAAGCAAGATTATATGTTTGCAGTTGGGTCACTGTCAAAATCAAATGAGCACCAAGCATATGTCCCAGCTAAGCTCTGGTACCTCCAGCTGGGTGTCTAGTCAATGGCAGCCTTTGTCTGAGGAAGATTATAATGGAGTAACTGACTCATTTCCTGAAAGAACTGCCACCTATCTCAGGGATCCAGGGAATCAAAGTATCAATGGGGGACAAAAAAACGCCAATTATTTCCCACTGCTCCAGTTGTGTTTCTGAATATTTCATTGCAGTGAGAGTTTACTTTGCGTGTTCCCTTGATGTTAAAAAGTTACTGGATGAAGGATATCAATAAAACCTCCTTCTGCAATCCTTTCCCTCACAGATTCATCAGAAAAGTCCTGGCCATGCCATTCAGATGTTTAATACTGATGGATTAAGTGTCAGCTCAGATGCTCATTTCCCTCAAAAATGAATTGAATACCTACTATGTGTTCCACTATGGTTGAAGTTCAGATAGAAAAGTGGATAGTCCTAAGTTTCTGTCCTCCCACAGTTTACATCCTTATTTATCCCAGATACAAAGAAATAGACCCCCTTACTTTTACAAATATAAAATATACATCTAGACACCTCAAAAAGTGAGAGCAAGGATGGGTGGCGGCTCATGCCTGTAATCCCAGCACTTTGGGAGGCTGAGGCAGGTGGATCACCAATGTCAGGATTTCGAGACCAGCCTCGCTAACATGGTGAAACACCAACTCTACTAAAAATACAAAAATTAGCCAGGCGTGGTGGTGGGCACCTGTAATCCCACCTACTTGGGAGGCTAAGGCAGGAGAATGGCTTGAACCTGGGAGCGGGAGGTTGCAATGAGCCAAGATCACACCACCGCACCCCAGCCTGGGTGACAAGCGAGACTCCATCTAAAAAAAAAAAAAAAAAAAAAGAGAGCACCAGTTTCACTGTTTCTTCCTTTTTATCCAGAAGAAAGCTTGTCTCTAAACTCACACTATGGATTGCTCCCAGAACAAGCAAAAGATTTTACAGTTTATTATTTTAGTTGGGGCCCAAAATCTTTTTAAATTTTTGGAAGGAAAAGAGAGAGATGCCAATCTGAATCACCAGGACTCACAGGGAATGCAGGCTTGTTTCATCAGGTACTTTGGTTTTATCTTTCAAGGTGGACAGTTTGAGAAAAATCAGAACAGCACAAAGATATTATCAAGAACTGGGATGGTACGGGGCTGTTGTTGTCATAGAAGAATTTTCTGATCAGATGGATCATGAACCCTGCTATGAGAACAAAATACACATTCATTCCTGTTAATTTTTTAAAATTTAAAGTGAGAATAGAATTGTGGTTTGCTTTCATTTATGTCTTTGTCTTTGAGAGATACATACTGAAATAATTAAGAATAAAATGATGATCTCTAAGTTTTGCTTCAAAATAATATAGGAGAGAAAGAAGTGGTAGAATAGATGAAACAAAGTTGGCCATAGGTTGATACTTATTGGAGCTTGGTGATAAGTACAAGGGAGTTTATCATATGTGCTTTGCTTTTATGTATGTGTGACATTTTCCATAATAAAAAAGCATGCAGATTCCTGGGGTCCATCCCAGACCTACTGAATCAGAAACCCTAAGGACGGGCTTGAGTCTAATTTTAAACAAGTTTGAGAAACATGGGTGGAATGATGATTGCATCGGATTAGGTGCTAAGTTCACATCCCGGTTCTGCTACTCAACATACCGTGTGTCTTTAAGAGCACCAGTTCAATTCTCTGAACTTCAACTTGCACTTCTAAGAAACTGGGATAGGCATCAGAGATAATGGACAAGCGAGTGCTTTCTAAACTCTAATGCAGTATATAATGCAAATTCCTATCTTCATGTTCTAGCATGAAGTTCACAAATATAGCATCCTACTACCTTAAATGTTAAAGTCTAATTTTAGGGAAAATTTTGGGAGCAGGATGCAAAGGCCTCCTGTGTCTCAGACATGAGACTGCTGATATTGGGCAAAATGCCTGTGGGATAGGCAGAGGCACAGGAGAAGGCTGAAGTGGGGAGAATGATGACATTTAATCCGTATTTCAGACAGCCACTCAGGAGCCTGGGGAGGCTGACCTAGAAGGGTAAGAGTCCATGAATGGTTACACCCTCCCCTGGAAGCAAGAGACGTGGTAGAAGAAAAACCAAGCACTTTGTCCTCGGACTCCTCCAAGCTTGGAGGGGAGACTGGTTGCTGGGATTAGGACATTCCTGGTAAGGCCTCACAGACCAGGGACTCCCTACAGTTTTCTAGGAAGGCTGAAATCTGGAAGAAATCACTAGAGGGTGGGTGATGAACAGGGCTGAGCAGCCAGGCTGAGAAACAGTCCTGGAGCTGTGACTGAGGGTGAAGGTCTGAGGTACAAGCACTATGGAGATAAGACGCTTGGTTCCAGGGGAGCATTCTGACCAAAGGGAAAAAGGAAAAGAACCTGTTAGGCTGCAAGCTTCTACAAAATGCTACAGATGGAGTTGAGGTTATAGGTTTGCTCTGTGACTAGTTACCAATGTGAGTGCCTGTTTTGTCTCTTTCTGGACAGGTGTTCCAAAGATTGCACACTCAAATGCTTCAGGGTGGTGCAGGTAAAGTAAATGAGGAAGTCAGGCTGCATGTGGACAACAGGAATAGTCAGAAAGTGAGCTGGGGATGTTATTTCAACAAAATCAAAACCAAATAACTCTCTTCGCCGGCCAATGGGATGCTTCACCCTGGGAAGAACTTGACATGCAGGCTCAGATTTGTGACCAGTGAGGATGCATAGACTGTCACCTCCTCAGGGGCGATCTGCTAATTCTAGAATGGCACTGTCCCATGGAAATATATCACAAGCCAAGAACACAATTTAAAATTTTCTATTAGCCACATTAAAAACAGTAAAAAGAAACAGTTGAAATTAATTTTAATATGATATTTAACTCAATATATCCAAAAGATTGCCATTTCAAGATGTAATCAATATAAACATTTATTAGTGAGATGCTTTGCATTCCTTTTTTCATTCCAAGTCTTTAAAGTCTGATGTGTATTTTACACACACCTCAATCTAGACTGGCCACATTCTGAGTGCTCAGTGATCACACATAGCTAGTGCCTACTGTATTGGACAGTATGTTTTAGAACAAGGAACTTGATGATGTAGCTACGCAGCATCTCATTGCCAAAGGAGGGAAAAAGTCTTCAGATGTTGGAACCAATCTAAGGAGCCCAATACAAGACTGCTTGGGGGTTCTGAGTATATAGATAGGAAAATCAGTTAAGGTTGAAAGCCCTGAATCCAGGGCAGCAAGCCATGGTTTAGAATATTCCATTCATTCAGCCATTCCTCCTGTGAACAGATACCTCTTTGCAGCCATAGGATTTAATCTGAGTTTTTCCAAACCACCACTCTTGCAGGGCTATCAGGGTTAACCGATGCTTCCAGTCCAAACAGAAGCTTTCTTCATTTAATTATCATATGCAACTCCAACTAAGGCTCTTTGTGTTCATGAAACAGCATTATAATTGACTGATCATCTCCAGCAAATGGGACAGAGGCTGAGCTTCTCAACAGCTCACTAATCCCTGGGATTATCTCAATTTAGTGACAAGGTAGTTAGTTACATTAGGTGGGATTGGGGAGCTCTCGTTATCAGCCCAATTATGCCCTCTGTTCTGGTCCAGGCTTCCCTGTGTCACTAAGTGATCCAGGAAATATCAGTGGGGTTCCAACCACAGGCATCTGATTCCACAGTCCACACGCACCTCATTATATACGCTTCAGGGGGTACAACTGCGATTTTGGTGTCTTCGCATTGTGTGCAGAAATCTGGTGCTGAAAATCATCTGATTGTAAAGATCTAATTAAGTACCTGAGATAGTCCCCTGCCAATTTTGGACCCAATGAGTAGTTCTGGTTTAATTTATCAACCTTGGTTTGGTGTGGACAGGGAGCTTGTTCACCTGATTCAAAAGGATGGAGTCTGGAGTTTTGTTTGTTTCTTATTGTTTGAAGCTATGTGTCTGCCCAGTGGGGTTTGGGAAAAGGAACCCATTTCTATACCATCTATCCTCCTCTGAGGCTGACATACTGGTCCCCACCCCCTCTGTCCCTCTTCCTTGGCAGCCATCTGAGGCTTTCATCCCTAATTTGATTGTCGTAGCTAACACTGTCAATCTGAAATCCAGTAGCATGTCTAATGCTGGCTGGACAAGGGGAAGGCAGGGGAAGGCAGAAGGAGGAGAGGGGGAGGCAAATTCATCTCGAGAAGTAGCTTTATGTAAATCGATCCTTTGGCCCGAAAGCTGGAGCCAAGCATTTGCTGATTAATTGGAGAAGCGTCCTTGTTCCCGTGTCTTCTTTAGAGAGATGGCCCAAATTGAGTCCTCTCTTCTTCACAAAGACATTCCCACGCCAAAAAGCTTTTACAATTAGGAGATGAAATCTTGTGAGTGAGGGGGAGGTGGCAGGGGCAGGGGAGCATTTATGAAATTGTTCTGAAATGAAGTGTGTGCATTTGGCCTGCTCTGTGATTAATTGCTGACCTGGGCACCCTCATTTGCCTCCTAGTCTGTGGCCTGATAGCCTAGGTTCAGAGGCATAGTATCCCATAGGTGAAGATCTACTTATGTGATAATTAGCAAAAATTAAGGGGATGGGGAGTGTGCTTCTAACATGTTTTTCTTAAATTTATATTCTCAATTATCACTTGGGCCCATTTCTGTTGGTGTCAGGAAGGAGGGGAGTGAGGCTGACTGATTCAACCTCTTTTCTACATCCTCTTACCTTTTCCTGAAAAAGAAATCTCAAATAAAATGGCAGATCATCCACCAAGGTGGTCCTTTTTAACTCAGTAACTTGTCCCAGGGCCCTGTCAAATTTGACTTTATCAAAAAACCTAAAGGCGGAGTAGCTACCTGGGCACAGGAAAGAGTGAGTTTGGTTCTGGAAAGGTTGCTGGTTGCTTCATCATGCCGACTATGGGGAGGTTGGCAATGTGGTGTTTTATGATGGCTCTCTGACTAAATTATTAGCTTCATGTAGGCAGGAGCGTTTACTCAGCATGAGGCCTGATACATAGCTTTAAAAAATTTAAGTGGATAAAAAAAATAAGTGAACATGATTTTATGCCATTGCTTGGTCCATGGATGACAGAATACATCTCAAGCTATGGGAATCTTTTTTTCCCCCAAGTCCAGTTTGTCCCTTTGGATTACAAAGAGCTCTGGCTGCCCTCCTCCATCCTTCTACCTCTACAACCCTGGTGGAATATCATGCTTGAGAACTAGTGCTCCTAGAACAGGGTTGTGAACTAAGGAGCCACAGATAAAGCCTTTGACGGGGAAAGGTTTAGTGAGCTAAGCTGAGGCATGGGAATGAGCAGTTACAGTGGGAAGGTAGACTAAGTGGACACATAACTTGATTTTTCAGAATACAGATTAAACCTGGCCTGAGAGGGTACAATAGATTTGGAAAATGCATTCAATCCAGAAAATGGCTGTGTGCCTGACAGTGTTTCATCTCCAAGAACAACTTCTCCCCTCCTCCTTTCTGAATTCTGGCACTCAGAGAGATTAGGATAATACAGATAATGAAACTCAGGTACAGAAGGAGATACTTTAAGCAACAGCCTCCAGGAGATGTTAGAAGAGGGTCATTGGCAGTGAGGAAGTTCTGATGATCTTTGGGATAATCTACACTGTGATCTGACTCCTTCCAGGCAAATTGTCTAAAAGCTCTGGAAACCCTCCCAGAGGCTGAAGATGTACAGAAATAAAGTTGGGGGTGGTAGTGAGGTGAGGAGGTGAGAAAAAGAGAGGAAGTCAGCGGGCTAAGGCACTGCAGTTTGGGAGAAGTTGAAGCCACTTCCTAGTGTCTACCCCACTGTAACCTTAAATGTTCAGCTTGATCATGAAGAAAGGATTCTTGGAACATTGCTCTGGATCTGCCTAACCCTAACACTCTTTGTGATATGGCACTAGAGTTCCTCTTATGTGGCCCACTCTGTTCCACTGAGGAAACGTGAACATGCCAGGGCAGGGTGGGGAGGGGCTGTGTCTGGGCTGCAGCTGCCCAGAGGTTGGAGTTTGGCAGGCAGCAATGCAGCTCAAGGACATGGGGCTTGTATATGTCTGTGCTTTCTTGTAACTTTTCAGAAGACCATTAAGCAAGTGAAACCTCAATGGTAGAGGTGAGACGCTATCCTGGGGCCATCTGCTGATAAAATCAATATGCTTCAGAAAGGCTCAAAATTATCTTCCACCAAAGCAGGAAAGCAATTCAGCAAGAGCTCAGCACCCCGAGTTGCAAAGCTGGCCTCCGGAAGCCCAGTAACAGATGAAGTATATAGGAGCTTAAGCCATTAAGCTATGTTAATACTATAGAATGACGTTTCTCATCATGACCCCCTGCACTATTTATTGTTCCATTCAAAGCAATTACGGTTATTGCTAATAACTCACACCTATGGATGTGCTGATATTGACTACAGGAGAATAGATGCTGTTCTCTTGCTTATTTATGTAAAAATGGATGCAGTTCAATAGATTTACACCAAGTTGGAAGTTAACACTAATTAATCCCAGACCTGCTTCTGGCCATCAGCCTGAAAGGCACTAGACAAGGGACATGAGCGCTGGGAGGACCCAATGAACTGTAGAGATGAAATTCATTAGTGACAAATGTGAGACTGCTACCACTAGTCTCGTGCCAAACACAATCAACTCCCCTGTCCCCAGCAAAGAGAGAGAAAAGGACCTCCAAGGTAGGAGGCAGGGGGGCAACTTCTAAAATGCTTCCCTTGTGTTTCTCAGACTGTTCATCCCCTATAGCCCAAGCCATACTTTTCTTGGTAACTCGACTCCTTGCCTTACATGCCTGCTAGAAGTCGTGCCTATGGCCAAGACCCCAGGAGGCAGTGAGGTACCCTAGTGAAGGCATGGCTCAGGAGCCTAAAAGACCTCGGTGTGAACTCCAGCTTTGTCACTTGCTTGACTGGGCCTCAGTTTTTGCATCTGTATAATGCGGACCATGAAAATACCTACATGGGGGAATTATTATAAAATAGTTAATGAATTTCGAGTTCATCACATGCTGTGTCGCTCATAAAAAGCACTGGATAAGTACTGGTTGTTATCAGTACTTGCGTCTGTTCAAGTCAGCATTCAACACTGTGAGTAAAAGAAAAACTCTGCCTTCTTGCCCCACAGAATATTACAGAGGAACACTAGAGCTGTAAAGCAGCAACTCCAGGTCAAGTTCAATATGAAAGAAAGTAGTAATTGGTTTCCACTTGGCCTGTCATGCGTCAGAGCTTTCCTGGGGCCTGCAGGGAGACTCTTTCTCGTGGAATCTACCACAATCTCCCAAAGATGGCAAAGATGGGAACACAGGTTAAAGCCTCCCAGCCCCTACGAGGCTGGTTGGAAAATGGTTGACTGTGCAGCAATTGCTGTGCAGAGGAGAAGTTGGCAGGAGACTCCCACAAAGAGGAGGGAAAAGAAGGGGGGCCTGAAGGTCGTCGGTGGGACAGTGGGAAGACGCTGGGAAGTGGCCCCTGCCCAAGCACAGGATCTGGGCCAAGAGCAGAATGTTGGTCCAGCCACTTCTGCGCAGGCTCAGGGCAAGTCAAAGCACCCTTCTGCCTTCCAAAGGGGGCTGGGGCCTGGGTGAGCTTCAAAGGGGTCCGGAGCCGTGCAGGAAAAGCCATCATTATGCAAGGTGGGAATGGGAGGTTCATTTGTCACCACTAAAACAAATTGCTTAGTTGCGGCTACTCTCTTTGGAGAAGGAAATCCTCACAACCCTGTTAAACCTGTCTTGGGGCTTATATTTCAATGAAGCATCATCATTACTAGGGTGACTACAACATACCCAGGGCGTTAGGCATTGCAGGTCAACACTAAGAAAACGAGAAGACAGTCCCTGGGAATGGACAAGTGGGGTGACAAGTATGTCACCTCTGCAAATGGACCCAGCTGCTTGAGGCAGGACTCAGTGGACGTGTTTCCTCTTTTTCATCTCCAAACCCCATGGAGGAGGCTGCTCCAGGAGCCAAGGACAGACCAGAAAGTCTGAGTGCTGAGTGGGCTGAGTCCTGAGTGCTGAGGGGCTCTCTGAGTGCCAAGGGGCAGAGTCCATGAATGTGTGATCCCTTTAAAGATAGACAGATATAAAGATGAGAGAGAGAGAGACAGAGAGAGGGAGAGAAAGACTGTTAAAGAGGGAGACTGACACAGTGGGACAGAGACAATAAAACCAGAGAAAGCAAAAGAGAAAAAAAAGTCGGAGACTGAAACACACATACACAGAGACAGTCATTTCACAGAAGAGACCGTGAAAGGAAGAGACACACAGAGAAAGACACGGATGTGGGGCAAAGAGAAAGAGGATGGAGACAGGTGCATGCACACACGCACACGTGCACACACACACACACACACACAAGAAGGGACATACAGAAAGAGACAGTCTGAGAGAACAAAAGGGAAAGGCCAAGCAAGTGTGGGGCTGGCAGACAGAGGTTCTTGCAAAAGATCTTAGCATTTGGGCTTCCCCAGGATCTCCTTCTGAGTTTCCTCTGGGGATGAGGACATGCCATCCTCCCTGGACCCTGCACTGAGCTCAGGTCTCTGTGCTTCAGCCCAGCCTTGTCCTCTGAGACACCCCCCACCTTTGCATCCAGCCAGAGGGGAGCTCCCCAGAACAGGGGGAGGTCGGCTGGGGCTTCCCCCTAAGCTCCCATCTCTAGCAGCTCCAGTCCTTCCAGTCCCCCTCAGCTCGGAAGCCAGAGACAAGGTTTTGGCAGAGAAAACTTGTGGTTTCAAACTTTTTACATTACAAAGCGAGTTTTTAAAAGCTCCATAAAATTTCAAGGCACATACTTAATGTTCAAATTGCAGAATATATCGATTCCTGTCCATCCTCTAGTATCTTAAGTTTACCCAGAGGACCATTTTATTTAATTAACTTGGTGCTTTATTAATATAAATATTCTCCTATTGATCATAAGAGAGCCTGACAGGCACTCAAGCTGGGTATACATCACCTTCCCTCTGAGTAGCGCCACTTAGAGGAGTGGCTGGCTCGAAATCAAGGAGAGTGGCAGGAAGTGGTCCCCTGGGATGTCAGGCACAGATGAATCTATAGCATTTTTATGGAGGGAGACTTTTTTTTTTTTTTAAAGATCCAGCTCCTCACTTCTCTTAAAGCAGAAAGCATATGGAAATGAGATATAAAAATGGTCTTGGCTTAGCGTATCAATTAAGCATGTCAATACCTTAATTAAATCATTCAATGAATGAGATTTATACCAATGAATATGTTTTATAGTTATAATAGCTTTTTTGGCCACTGTTCAAAATGTCAAATAAATCGTGAAAAGGGGATTAAAAGAGGACATAATTGACGTTCTGAACTGTAGCCAGTTTTTTTCTTCCTTTCTTTCCCTTCATTCATGTGATTTTTGGAGAATGTATATAAAGTAATGGGGCCTATAATGGCTTGGCTTTGTAAGAGTCTTTTTATCCTTCAATTCTAATCCTTCTTATCAACTTTTCTAAGTCTCACACCATTGAACCTGCAAACGCCCTCACTTTCTTCTGGTCCTTAGAGCTTGCTTTTTAATAACATGCAACCAGAGCTCCCTGGTACACCCACAGAAAGGAGAAACAGCCTCCGCCCTGACAAGACCCCAAAGAAAACAGGGTATAAGGTTAAAAGACATTATGTGAGAAGGCTATTACCATAACATCCAAACATTTGGGTAAAAGTATTCTTAATCTCTTTTGTAAAAGTCAGGCTAAAAGCATATTTTCTCTAAATGAGTCAAGAAAGTAAAAATTCTGGCTTCTCTTTTCTTCTCCTACCCTTTTGCTCTTTCAGCTTTTCTAAATCATTTATTCATCAGTTTATTTCTGTAGATAACCATGATTGTATTCCCTTAAGAACAGAAAACAAAGAGAAGAACTTCTAGACAGGTGCAAACCTAAAAACATAAAAAGTGGGCTGGATGTGGTGGCTCTTACCTGTAATCCAAGCACTCTGGGGGGCTAAGGCAGGAGGATCGCTTGAGGTCAGAAGTTCAAGACTAGCCTAGGTAACACAGGGAAATCCCATCATTACAAAAAATAAAAAATAGTCGCGCATGGTGGTGTATACCTATAGTTCCAGCTACTTGGGAGGCAAGAGGATCACTCAAACCCAGGCATTTGAGGTTACAATGAGCTGTGATCATGCCACTGCACTCCAGCCTGGGTGACAGAGCAAGACCCGGCCTTTTAAAAAAAAAAGCCCACAAAAAGCAAAGATGACAAGTACGTGATGCTGGGCATTTGTACTACTGTTGTGGATCCCTTCCAATAAATCAGAGACAGAATGAATGAAGCTATAAGCATTGCCATATAGGTTCAGAGTTATTATCTACAGTGATGATTGCCATAAAGAAAAAGAAAGAAAAGAGTGTAAATTTCTTTGGGGCCTTCATGCAGTATTTCACAAATATATTTAAAATCTTGGTCAAACGCTTGACTTCTGAAACCTTAGCCAGGCCATTGGATGGAACATTGCCCCTAAGTGAGATGACAGGAAGCAGGAAGTGGGCACCCCTTGGACTTCTGTGCTCTATGATGTCCCTGAGGCTCTGGCCTATGAGGCTGTGTCTGTGGTCTCTCACCCTTTAACCACTAATGCCCTCCCAGTTCCTGAGGAATGGTGGCTCCACACAGAGGCCCCGGGGAAAAGAGAAGCGATAATATTCATTCTTTGTGAACAGACATTTGCAAAAGAAGGCATACAAACGGCCAGAATATATACCTAAAAACTGCTCAACATCACTAATGCAAATTAAAACCACAATGAGATGTCATACCCCAGTTAGAATGGCTATTATTAAAAACTCAAAAAATAACAGATGCTGGCAAGGATGCGGAGGTAAGGGAGCACTTATACATGGTTGGTAGGAATGTAAATTAGTACAACCTCTATGGGAAACAGTATGGCAATTTCTCAAAGAGCTAAAAATAGAACTACCCACTCAATTCAGCAATCCCACTATTGGGTATCTACCCAAGACAAAAGAAATTATTATATAAAAAGACATTTATGGCCAGGTACGGTGGCTTATGCCTGTAATCCCAGCACTTTGGGTGGCTGAGGTAGGCAGATCACCTGAGCTCAGGAATTTGAGATCAGTCTGGGCAACGTGGTGAAAACTCATCTCTACAAAAAATACAAAACTTAGCTGGGTGTAGTGGTATGTGCCTGTAGTCCCAGCTACACAAGAGGCGGAGGCAGGAGAATCGCTTGAGCCTGGGAGGCAGAGGTTGAGGTGAGCCTAGATTGTGCCATTGCACTCCAGCCTGGGAGATGGGAGTGAAACCCTGTCTCAAACAAAACAAAACAAAAACAATTGCACTTGTATGTTTATCTTAGCACTATTCACAATAGCAAAGATATGGAATCAACCTAAGTGTCCATTAATGGATAATTGGGTAAAGAAAATGTGGTATATATACACAATAGAATACTATTCAGCCACAAAAAAGAATGAAATCATGTCTTTTGCAGCAACATGGATGGAAATGGAGGTCATTATTGTAAGTGAAACAAGTCAGACATGGACAAATTTCACAGGTTCTCACTTAGAAGTGGAAGCTAAACAATGTGTACACATGGACATAGAGGAGAATGACAATGGAGCCTCAGAAGCGTGAAGGGGTGGAAGGCGGCTAGATGATGAGAAATTACTTAATGGGTACAATGTACATTACTGGGGTGATGGATATCCTAGAAGCCCTGACTTCATCACCCTGTGATGTATGCATGTAACAAAATTGCAGGCCAGGCGCGGTGGCTCACGCCTGTAATCCCAGAACTCTGGGAGGCCGAGGCAGACGGATCACGAGGTCAGGAGATCGAGACCATCCTGGCTAACATGGTGAAACCTCATCTCTACTAAAAACACACAAAAAAATTAGCCAGGCGTGGCGGTGGGCGCCTGTTGTCCCAGCTACTCAGGAGGCTGAGGCAGGAGAATGACGTGAACCTGGGAGGCGGAGCTTGCAGTGAGCTGAGATCACACCACTGCACTCAAGCCTGGGTGACAGAGCGAGACTCCATCTCAAAACAAAACAAAACAAAACAAAACTGCACTTCTACTCCATAAGTTTATACAGATAATAATAATAAAAAGAATCTCCATCCTCAACCCAACAACCCAGTCAGTCCTTCCAGTTTGACTTCCTTTGCTGACATGATCTGGCCATGATTAGGGAAGAGGACCAACACCCCAACTATTACTGGATCCTATTAAAAAGGAAGCATCTTTTTTTTCAGAACCCATAATTCTCAACAAATTTTAGAGCTAAAAGACCCAACCATCTTGGTTTACAGATGAGAAAATTGAGGCTCCGAAAGAAAAAGGACTCACCCAAAGTCATATAGCCTAGAGCAAGAACACAGGTCCTGACTGTGCGGAACACTCTGATCCTCCCTGTGTGTCTCTCTGCTGTATATAAAGAGGGCAGCAAGCGAGGGAGGTCTGGGTGGAGCAGCTGATCTGGCTAACTAGGCAGGTGCCCTCTCTCCTTGGCTACCTCTTTGCCACATGCCCTGTGAAATTTGAATGGACAGTCCTGCTAGTGCTCTGCCCATAGTTGAAATGGATGTTCTTTGAGATGGAGTCTCGCTCTGTCACCCAGGCTGAAGTGCAGTGACACGATCTCGGCTCACTGCAACCTCTGCCTCCCAGGTTCAAATGATTCTCCTGCCTCAGCCTCCTGAGTAACTGGGACTATAGGTGTGCATCACCACGCCCAGCTAACTTTTGTATATTTAGTAGAGATGGGATTTCACCATTTTGGCCAGGATGGTCTTGATCTCTTGACCTTGTGATCTGCCCGCCTTGGCCTCCCAAAGTGCTGGGATTACAGGCGTGAGCCACCGTGCCTGGCCTGAAATGGATAGTCTTTCTAGATCCATGTACCTGTCCATTCATCCAAATATCAACGAACATTTGTTGAACACCGTATGCCAGGCATAGTGTCAGGCAAAAGGGATAGGTGGGGAACATTACAGATCTTTGTTTATAAAGCTTATAGAATTGTAGGGAAGATAGACGTAAGAAAACAACTGTACAGATAAGCGTTTATACTTTTGTTACGTGCTGTAAAGAAGTACAAGATGTTTGTATGATGGGAATATGCATAATAGGAGAGCTCAATGCATGATAAGCAGTCAGAGGAAATACAGCTTAAACTGAGAGGTGAAGGAAGAGTAGGAATTATGCAAGGGAAGCGTGTGTGTTAGTGGGGGACTGATGCAGCCGTTCTCAAAGTATGATCTCTAGACCAGCAGCATTTGTATCATCTGGGAACTTGTTAGAAATGGGAAATGCTCAGATCTAATCTCAGCTGTTCTAAATCAGAAGCTCTGGGGTTGGGGCACAACCGCCTGTGCTTTAAATAACCCCTCCACGTGATGCTTATGAGCACCAAAGTTTGAGAATCCACTGGTGTAAAGCTTGCTGGGCAGACGGGACAGTGCACGAGGATTCTGAGGTGGCTGAGCACATGACATACATGAATTTGAGAAGCAGAGGAAGGTGAGTGTGGTTAGCATGGGACAGCGGAGGCTGTTGAATGAGAATGGGGGTAGTGGCTGAGTGAATGAGAATGGGAATAGCGGCTGGTTAGGAGGACAGGAGGTGATGGGCAGATGGGATCATATTTGGATATGATCTGAGGACGAGAAGGAGCCATGGAAGGGTTTCCAGCAGGGGAGAGTGTAGTTATTCATTGACTGTTGATGAGAATCTCTAAGCCAACATCACTCAATCAGCAGACCAACAGGCACAGGTTTTCCTTGTGCTGATTTGAAGGGCCAATTAAAAAGTAACTGATATTTCAGCTAATTCATATTTACATGTAAATTTTCATTTAAAAAGCCACAGACTGGCACTCTCTCACCATACGCCTCTTCCTCGTTCAGTTCTCTGCAGTGAGGGATAAGCCATGAGTCTCCACATACACATAGGGCTGGAGATGAAAAGACAAGGAATTCACAAGCAGCCAGGCTTCCTGGGGGTGCAAACCTGGTGTCCCTGAAAGCTGAAAGTTCCTGTTCCAGCACAGTTTTCCCTGTCAGGGCTTTACTTATTTTGGCATGTTCTGATGAGTTATAAACCTCTCAGCACCTGTGTTTCATTTGAGGTGAGAGCTGGATCCCATTCTCTAGATCAGAGGGCTGAGGCTTTGCAGCATGATGCCAAGGTCACAGTAAGCCAGGGCAGGACCCCCAACTTGCCTGCTCTTTGTTTTTACCTGTTCAGGCAAAAAGAGGACACCTGTGGGGGCATGGAGTGAAGGACGGGGGCAGCAGGGTCTTCAGGAATGGTCCTTCTGCTGTGTATGCATGGCTGGAACACAAAGGCCTGTCTCTGGCCCTCCTGGAGGGCCCTGCCCATCTTGTTCCTTTCTTCTCCTCTCTGTTATTGTCCCTGACCTCCCACTATGATCCCCCTCTACAATCCATAAAGATCAGAGAATCATGGCGGTCCCTCCCAGCACCTTGTTCACTGGTTGCTGAACTATTATGAAATAACCAAATGTAGAATTGTTTTGTCAAATGGGCATTTCCATAAAACCTTGATGTACAGAAATGATCACATTGAAGCTTCTCTGATGGAAGTGGGGACACTGGGTGGGATGACAGGGGAACTGAGTTGGTTGAACCCCAGTAGCTTAGAGCACTTTGATGTATTTTGGACCTTACCAACCTTCAGTTTACTACTGCGGAGGCTGAGGCACGAGGTAAATACCTTGTGTGAGGCACTTGGCAAAGTGGGAACTGAAACTGAGGCCCTGTTGCCCCTGTGTCCAGCGCCCTCCTCATTCTCACTCCACTCCCAGAAGCTTAGAGATGTGCTGAGTAGGGGGAGACAATGAAGACTCAAAGTTTTGTTCGCCTGCCCTTGCTGACTACCATGCCAACTTGGGGACCACACATTCTGGATTAAAAAAATAAACCTTTGTTTCCCTCCTGGACTTTTCTGCTAAGTTTGCTTCTGGTAGAAGACTGATGAGAAGGTTCCAATGGGGGAAAATAAACCAAATAGACTAATTCTCCAGTCCTGATAATCAGTCTTTTGGCACAGCAACAAATCAGCTCCCCTCAGAGAGGCAGTTATAAAATATCAAAGCTTCTGACTTTCCTTTGTGGGGCTAATCCAGAAAACCTTACTTTAGAAATAATAATAATAATAATAATACCTCACTCATCTTTACTTATCATGTGCTAGTATGTTTCTAAGCCTTTTGGCATAGCCTTCAATGTCCCTTTCTGAATATAGAAAAAACTCCCAGACTTCACTGCAAAATGCTAATTCCAGCTCTGGGGACAAGAATGACGTCAGGAAGGTGAACTGCTATGGAGATCATACATTTCTGATAGACATGTGTGTGCAATTAGAGAAACCCCAAACAAGAGGGCTCAGGCCTCTGGTCTCTGGGGGAGGGCAGTTTGTGCCAGTTTCAGCAGCACAAGGATGCTCCAGGCTGCCACAGGAGTTCTAGACATTCCTGGGGTTTTCTCAATGTTACAAACTCACAGCCTTCTTTACAAAGATGGGGATATCCGGCCGGGTGTGGTGGCTCATGCCTGTAATCCTAGCGCTTTAGGAGGCTGAGGAGGGCAGATTGCCTGAGCTCAGGAGTTCGAGACCAGCCTGGGCAACATAGTAAAACCCCATCTCTACTAAAACAAAAATAAAAATAAAAAATTAGCCGGGCGTGGCAGCATGCACCTGTAGTCTCAGCTACTCGGGAGGCTGAGACAGGCAAATTGCTTGAACCCGGGAGGCAGAGGTTGCAGTGAGCTGAGATCATGCCACTGCACTCCAGCCTGGGGACAGAGAGAGACTCCATCTCCAAAAAAAAGAAAAAAAAATGGGGATGTCCAAAGCCTGCTCATCAATAGGGGTGCACCCATGAAGCACTATAAGAGCATAATCCCTTTCTATCCTTTTTCCTCCTCCATGTTACTGGCTGATTGGGTGCAAATGTACCTAGATCCTCCCCAGTCAGAGGGCCTTTCTTTCTTATTTTTATCAACACCTGTATGCTTGCTGGTGCAGCCTTCTTCTTTTGAAAATTGTTTTCTCATTATCAAGATGTCCTTAACATTTTGTTAATCAGAAGGCAAGTTATTCAACAGTAGTGAAGTACGATCATGTATCTGCAAAGAAAAGGCAAGGAAGGTAGTGTGTGACTATAAAATATGAGGAGTCATGGTTCAGGTCTGTATGCAGACTCAGAGAGGTGAACACATCTACAGTGTGCTCATCTCAACTTCAAAACATTGAAGCAATTACTGCTATTCTGGTTTTACATATAGAGACACTACAGCTCAAATACTAGGCAACTTTCCCTAGGGCACACAGAAAAGTGGTATTAGAATTCCACATGTCTGTCTGCCTCCAGAAATTCGTATACCCCCTTACTGAACCACAGCGTTTCCTTGGAGGAGCCTGGGTTAGCATGCCTGCCCTGCCTTTCCACCATCACCCATTTAGAAAGAAAGACAGATTTAGGCACGCGTGGGCACAGAGATGATGTCTAGACTTTTTGACTTTGGAAAGAAGAAGGTGGTATCTGCCTGGTTTGATATTACCAATCATTCTGGAGTGCTAGGAAGCAAAGCATTAAAGGAAGTGAATGCGAAAGAGATATGAGATCTATTGAGGACTCAGCTGGAGCTGTAGAAGCAGCAAGTCCTGAACCCTAATCATCAGCAAGCCCCAATTTCCACCCCACATTCCATGGAGTCTGCAAAATAGGGTAGGTGGTGTGTTTTTTCATAAGGAAAAGATCACATTCCTCTCCCCACCTTACCCAATATTTTAATGTTCAAGAAAGGAAAGAAGAATGAAAAGAAAATCTGAACATACCATACTATGCTATTATACTTAAAAATACAGTAAGGATTAAAACTGCCAGACCAAATTAAAACTAATGACTGGTTTGGTGCGACCCTTCCTTGCCTTTGCGTTGCCCATTGTCTCTAGCGATAAAGGAACATCACAGGCAATTTATTGGGAGTTATTCTCAAATGAATTGCATTTGCTGAGAAAAGCACATTTAGCATTTGGTGATTCATACATGAGAAACATTATTGCTCTGGAAAAGAGTTTAAAATAAGTGAGATTTAGAGCTCAGAGAATGAAAAAACAGAGTTTAATTTTCTTAAAAAACCTGCATCCATTATGTGCATGACTATGAATTTGAATGCAAGTACATCAGAAAAGGTCTGCTGGGATCCCAAACCGTCACAGTGGTTACCTCTACGTGGATAAGTGGCCTTGGGAGAAGAGGGTTTAGTGGGAATCGTCTATATTTTTTTTTTTCCCCGAAATAGAGGAGAAGAAAAATTTCTGGCCCAAAACATGTACTTTGTAACTCTAGATATTTCTGTGTTTTAAATCATTTTAATAATGAAGTGTTCATAGGTTGTGTGTGTTTGAAAGTTGAAATTCAGGGAGTGATTGTATTTTTGAAGTGCCCTTTGTCCCTGGGAGCAAGGTAGGGATTGATTTTTTATTTAATTAATTAATTTATTTATTTATTTGAGATGGAGTCTCACTCTGTTGCCCAGGCTGGAGTGCAGTGGTGTGATCTCGGGTCACTGCAACCTCCACCTCCCAGGTTCAAGCAATTCTCCTGCCTCAGCCTCCCGAGTAGCTGGGACTACAGGCGCACGCCACCAAGCCCGGCTAATGTTTTGAATTTTAGTGGAGACAGGGTTTCACTGCATTGCCTAGGCTGGTCTTGAATTCCTGAGCTCAGGCAATCCACTCGCCTTGGCCTCCCAAAATGTAGGGATTACAGGCATGAGCCACTGCACACCCAGCTGGGATTTTTTAATACTTTCTCACCAGTCTTTCAAGTCTCTGTACTGCACAAGGCTGACGGCAGCCTTTCTGCCCTACCGAGCCCTGTGTTGGTGCAGAGCCACAGCTTTGGGTCAGCTTGGAGGGGTAGTCTCAGCCATAAGGCCTCACACTGACAGGCTGATCATAAGAGCCTAATTCCTTTCTATCCTTTTTCCTCTTCCATGTTGCTGGTTGATTGGTTGCAAATGTACCTAGATCCTCCCCAGTTAGAGGGCCTTTCTTTCTTATGTAGTAAAGTATAATCATGTATCTGCAAAGAAAAGGCCAGGAAGGTAGTGCGTGACTACGTTAAATGCCACCAGTCATGAGTTCTGGCTTTGTGATAAAATGAATGACTTCTATTTTCCTCTTTTTGATGACTGGTCATGTCCAATCTTGCTTCAGTGACTTCAATGACTGTATTATATGTATGATAAAGAAATGTATTATTTCCTGAAAGAAATACATATAGCATAGGACATTTTGGAAAATGCAGGAAGGTAGAAGCAATTACCTGTAGTTTTTCTATTCAAAATAACCACTGTAAACATTTTGCTTATTTCTTTCAGTCTTTCTTCTATGGATAAATTGTGGGTTTATACATGACGTGTGTGTGTATAGAGAATGAGGTTTTATTACACACATACACATATAAGTATACATATATCTATATGTATACATATATAGATATATGATGTACATATCATATATAGATCTATAGATCTATCTATATCTATGATATAGATCTATCTATATCTATGATATAGATCTATCTATATCTATGATATAGATCTATCTATATCTATGATATAGATCTATCTATATCTATGATATAGATCTATCTAGATCTATGATATAGATCTATCTAGATCTATGATATAGATCTATCTAGATCTATGATATAGATCTATCTAGATCTATGATATAGATCTATAGATCTATGATATAGATCTATAGATCTATGATATAGATCTATAGATCTATCTCTATGATATAGATCTATAGATCTATCTCTATGATATAGATCTATAGATCTATCTCTATGATATAGATCTATTGATCTATCTCTATGATATAGATCTATTGATCTATCTCTATGATATAGATCTATTGATCTATCTCTATGATATAGATCTATTGATCTATCTCTATGATATAGATCTATTGATCTATCTCTATGATATAGATCTATTGATCTATCTCTATGATATAGATCTATTGATCTATCTCTATGATATAGATCTATTGATCTATCTCTATGATATAGATCTATTGATCTATCTCTATGATATAGATCTATTGATCTATCTCTATGATATAGATCTATTGATCTATCTCTATGATATAGATCTATTGATCTATCTCTATGATATAGATCTATTGATCTATCTCTATGATATAGATCTATTGATCTATCTCTATGATATAGATCTATTGATCTATCTCTATGATATAGATCTA
Source organism: Pongo pygmaeus (assembly GCF_028885625.2). Lineage (NCBI taxonomy): Eukaryota > Metazoa > Chordata > Mammalia > Primates > Hominidae > Pongo > Pongo pygmaeus. Next base: position 173,920,503 of record NC_072377.2, read on the forward strand.
TTGATCTATCTCTATGATATAGATCTATTGATCTATCTCTATGATATAGATCTATTGATCTATCTCTATGATATAGATCTATTGATCTATCTCTATGATATAGATCTATTGATCTATCTCTATGATATAGATCTATTGATCTATCTCTATGATATAGATCTATTGATCTATCTCTATGATATAGATCTATTGATCTATCTCTATGATATAGATCTATTGATCTATCTCTATGATATAGATCTATTGATCTATCTCTATGATATAGATCTATTGATCTATCTCTATGATATAGATCTATTGATCTATCTCTATGATATAGATCTATTGATCTATCTCTATGATATAGATCTATTGATCTATCTCTATGATATAGATCTATTGATCTATCTCTATGATATAGATCTATTGATCTATCTCTATGATATAGATCTATTGATCTATCTCTATGATATAGATCTATTGATCTATCTCTATGATATAGATCTATTGATCTATCTCTATGATATAGATCTATTGATCTATCTCTATGATATAGATCTATTGATCTATCTCTATGATATAGATCTATTGATCTATCTCTATGATATAGATCTATTGATCTATCTCTATGATATAGATCTATTGATCTATCTCTATGATATAGATCTATTGATCTATCTCTATGATATAGATCTATTGATAGATCTCTATGATATAGATCTATAGATCGATCTCTATGATATAGATCTATAGATTGATCTCTATGATATAGATCTATAGAGATATATATATCTATGATATAGATCTATAGATATATATATATCTATGATATAGATACATAGAGATATATATATCTATGATATAGATACATAGATACATATATATAGATATATAGATATATAGAGATATATAGATATAGATATATAGATATATAGAGAGCTATATATATATATAGAGAGAGAGGTGGGGGGTTTCATTTCATATTCTTTTTTCACCAAACATCACAAACTGGGTGGCCGTACACAGGACAGGCAAGGAGATTTTCATTTTATACCCTTTTATATCTTTTGAATTTTGAATCATTTGAATGTAATGCCTATTTTCCAATAGATTAAAATATAATTCCACATTGCAGTAAGCATTTTCCATGCTGTTGCATTCTGAATACTCGTCTTTTTAAAGGGTTGCATTATATTCCTTGCAAACATTTTGGAAGGGACAGTGTCTGCGGCAGATGCTCAGCAGTGGTAGACGAGTCACCTGGGTCGTCGTGACCTTCTCATACCCTTGCCCTCTCCTAATCTGTCTGAATGCCATGCAGTCCACGGTTTGGTCTGCGGAAGAGTGAGGGCAGGTTTCCAGCAGAGATGATGTCACCCTGTGGGAATGAATTGTGATGTCAAGACGGATGAGCGGTGGAGAGGACGGGAGACACTGAAGAGCCTGAATTAATAGTGTCTCCAATTCCCAGACCTTTCGTGGACCGCACTGCTAAACTGAGAAGGGACGCAGTGCTCTGGATTGATTGTTCCTGAGGTGGCTCCAGGGACTTCTCCCTGCTTTTAAGACAAGGGACTTTGGAACACCTATAATCAGGGTAACAAACTGTAAGGGAACAAGGCAAAGACCTGCACTTGAAAGCAACTCTGAGGACCAGCAAGCAGGGTTCATTACAGAACTTCTTTATCCTGAAGTCATATGAAAAGTAGCCTATACAATAAGGTTCACTGCAACCTTCATTACCCTATACCACCTATTACAAACGATGGAGGTGTTCAACTCCTATTTCAACTAAAAATGCTTCCCATGGTAAGACCCGAGGAGGAATGGCAGATGTTTCTCACAGAGAGGTGCACACCTTACAAGTCCATCGTAAGAGGGTCCTGAAAAATGCTCATAATGCCTACCTATCCCCAACTTGGATGTGTGACCTCCCTTACAGCTGTGAAGGTGACATGAAAACCACCAGGTACCCGCCAGGCTTCTTGCATTTTCTCCAAATAGAACAACTCAAAGGCTTGTCAATGCAGACCCATGTCATTCCCACAGGCATGCGTCCTCCGGTCACACATCTATCACGCCTGCACGCATATGTGAATAAACAGCAGCTAGGACAGCAAGGGCTACCCCCGAGCTGCTCTCACACATAGTACTGATATTTTGGGCATAGTCCTACTTTTTATGGATTCCTCCTTTGCTTACAGCATGTGTTGGAAACTGGTGTTTAATTTGGCTTGCAAATTCTTTAAAAAAAAAATCAGAGTCAACATATTATAATCAGGAAATTCACACAAACATCTATCTGGATTTTTGGTTTCTTTTGCAAACTCCAGATATCCATCAATTTAGGTCCTCTCCCCCATGGCGCAAAGCTTAGTGGCAGCCACCCTCTGTAGAAGGTACAGGCAATTCTTATTTCCAGTTTAGCATCGCCCACAGGAGTCCCTGTTGCCTCCTAATACTAAGGCCCCTGTGTCCACTGCCATTTATCATTGAGCTTGCATTGTTGTTTTTCTTATCGTAGAGAAATAATTTTATTATGCCTGCCCACTTCACTCAATTACTTTACTTGAAGACATTTGAGTGGTAATCCCTGGCCTGGAGTTTTGAGAATAGAGCCTGAAGATTTATTTAGGCATTATAAGAAGAAAGAGACACAAAGAACAAAACGATGCCTCCTGCTTTCCTCTCCGCTAGTCTCCAAACTCAGCTCCTCCTGGCAGCAAATCTGGGTTTCTGGTCTGGGTTTGAGCATGTTCTAAGGGATTGAAGCTCACCGTCCTTTGAGCGAAGATCTCTGGACTTATCTCTTTAGACTCGGCTCTACTTTTCAGGTTCAAGTCTGAGCCACACCACATTTTAGAGAAACCTTTCTGTCTCCCAAAAGAAGCCCACCTTCCTTTTTGCACAACCTGCTTTAAACCCATTCACTAAATTTGTTACAAATCTGCATTTCTCTTCTTGTTAAACGTGCACAGAGAGGTACGTAATTCCAAAGCTGAAAGTAGCACATCATCAAATGATTGTGTGCAGGACCAAACCATCTGGGCTGAAAACAAGCTTCTTAAAGGAATTGTCTTCTCCCCTTGATGATGGGTCACATTAGAGTATTTACTTCTTTGACTGATTCAGGTTGGCTATGTAGTGAAGTCTTGTGTGTTTACACGATATGGAAACTGAAGGCTCAATGTAACTTCCTCTCTCTGTTGTCATAGAGCAATCACCTTTAAGACTCAAGTGTCTAAATGAACAGTTCTACTATATTAGCTCACTCCAGTCGTTTAAAGAAATATTTTCATCCATAAACACATACATACAAATTTACATAATCACTTATATGCATCTGTATATTTACACACCCGCGCACACACACATATTTGGCCATATATCAATGATGGATTAAACCATCACAATTGCCGCAGGGCGTGGTGGCTCACGCCTGTAATCTCAGCACTTTGGAAGGCCGAGGCGGGTGGATCACGAGGTCAGGAGATGGAGACCATCCTGGGGAACACGGTGAAACCCCATCTCTACTAAAAATTACAAAAAAAATTAGCCGGGTGTGGTGGCGGGCGCCTGTAGTCCCAGCTACTCCGGAGGCTGAGGCAGGAGAATGGCGTGAACCCGGGAGGCGGAGCTTGCAGCGAGCCGAGATCGCGCCACTGCACTCCAGCCTGGGCGACAGAGGGAGACTGTCTCAAAAAAAATTAAAAAATAAATAAATAAATAAATAAAAATAAAAATAAAAGAAAAGAAAAAAGAAGAAAAACCCCCATCACAATTGCAAAGTGAGATGGTAATAACAAACATGTCTGTATACTTGATCAGAATGCCTTCTGCAAAGAGAACCTCTTTTAAAACACAGTTTATGCTTTGTGTCCTTCAGAAGGGCAACTAGAGCCCCCATCCCATGAGATTGGGGTGGAAATCACAGCCCTCATGCCTTTTTGTAAAGAAAACTCTAATGAAAATATTAGACCTTAGAATCGGGGAGAGCAGCCTGCTGTTCTGTACCAGCTACGAAACCAAAAGCAGAAAAGCTACATTTAAAACCAAGCAGCCTCTCGATGGGTTTGACGAATGCCAACCTCTCTCTGCCCGTAACTCTCCTCTCTCTGCCCCTTACTCTCAACATCCCAAGACAAATACTGCACATTAATTAAATACACAATGATTATTTAAAAACACTTGTGAAGAAATAATTATTATGCATATAATAGATACATGTAAAACTCCCGTGCACACATTTTGAATGATTTATGGGTCCCGGAGCTGCCGGTAGCTATCCTATTAGCGTTCACCGCCCCTGACCCGACCTTTCTGCGTGGTCTCTAAATGCTGGTGTGACTACCACACACAACTGCATTGTGGATTTAAAGGTACTTTCTATGACTTTTCATTAGCTCCCAGTGAATAAGCTTTTAATAAAGAATCTCTGATTAAAAACAGGGTTTCACAGTATCTAAATTAAACGCATAGCTTAGGAAGTTATTTCTTGAAAGCGGCTCGCCACGTACAAGTCACGTTAGCATAATGAAAATACATACACGCATTCTGGGCAGCAAGAAATGCCATCATTTAACCATCCTTCAGTTACCCTTCTAAATAATTCCAGTCCAAGATTTTGGAATAAGGAAGGCTTACGATTAGATGGCATATAAGACGTCGGGATCACAGAGGGAAAGCCAGCAGTTTAGAGCACAGTAAACTCAGGTTCAAGTCTGAGTCACATCACATGTGGTTTTAGAGAAACCTTTCCCTCATGTGTCATAGCTCTCTCTCGCCTCAATTATCTTAGAGAGTCTTAGAAGGGATTTGATAGAATAATGTTTTAAAACTGCATGAAACCTACACTGCATGAGTAAAATGTTGCCTGTGCCGAACTCCCTTTTATTTTTTGCATTAACTTTCACTTACACAACAATCCACTGCCATGTATGAAGTTCTTCCACCACTGCCACCCCAAGACAGCAAATCCAACCTCCTCTTCTTCCTCCTGCTCAGCCTACTCAACATGAAGACGACGATGGAGCTTTTTATGATGACCCACTTCCATTTAACCAACAGTAAATTTATTTTTTTCTTATGACTTTCTTGATAACATCTTGCTTCTAGCTTACTTTATTGTAAAAATACAATATTTTAACATATTTTATACAGTGTATCATACATACAACAAACAAAATATGTGTTAATTGACTGTTTATGTTAATGGTAAGAGCCTACTGTTAACAGGATGCCTTAATAGTTAAGTTTTGGGAGAGTCAAAAGTTATATGTGGATTTTCTACTGTGCAGGAGGGAGGTTGGTGTCCCTAACCCCTATTTCGGTCAAGGGTCAAATGTATACAGTATGCACCAGTTTTTTCACCTTCTCCCAACTTACCAGAAAAGAAAACCAAGGATCCAAGAGGTCAGGGAAGCTTCATGTCACAGAGCCAGAAAGTAGTAGAGTCAAGAATTGGAACTAGACTATGTGACTCAGGGCTCTGCCATGAGCTGCCTCTAAACTTACTGTTTCCTCCCCTATATACTTATATAGAGCCAGCAAAGTTTGGGTGTATATTACAAACATACTGAACACTGATCATGCATTATACACTTGAATCTTTACAATGTCTCTATGATGTATTTTATGCATTTTATGAAGAAACTAGGGTTTGCCCATGGTCCCTCCACAAGTGGCCAGGCTGGGCTGTAAACCCATCTCCTCCCCACACCACCCTCCTCAAACCTTCCGCACGGCTCCCTTACTTTGTCCTTCTCTCTCCCACTGCTCTGGTCCTGTTCATCCTTCCCCCACACTGCTCTCCCTCCCCTTTGTGCCATCCAGCCTGGATTCACTTGTTACAGCTCATTCAGATTAGGTATTCCACCCTGTCTGGCTGGTTTCCTGATAGGAGATTTTCTTTTGTATTCTGAGGCACTGAAAGTCTAGGAAGTCCCCACCAGCCTTGAATTCCAGACCCCTACTATTGATGAGTTATTTTTGGCCTTTTCTCCAAAACTTGACTGCAAGCTCCTTACCGCTTGCCTGTACTGCCCATCGCACCCGGCTAAGTGCTCAGCACTTACTAGGTTGGTGTAAAACTAATTGCAGTTTTTGCCATTACTTCTAATGGCAAAGGGTTAGGGTTAGGGTTAGGGTTAGGGTTTGCCATTACTTCTTATGGCAAAAACTGCAACTAGTTTTGCACCAATCAATACATACGGAGTTCAACAGATGTGCCTAGTAAGGCAACTGGCTGCCGTTGGTTTGAGAAGCACTGCTAATGCCCTCGTATTAACTGACCAGAACACCAGATTAAAAAGAAAGGTACCATTAGCTTTTCCCTAACCCAGCTGATTCTTGATAAATTTAATATTAAAGAATATATGTCCATGATTTAAAAAATAATCTGGCTGGGCGCAGTGGCTCACGCCTGTAATCCCAGCACTTTGGGAGGCCGAGGCAGGTGGATCACCTAAGGTCAGGAGTTCGAGACCAGCCTGGTCAACGTGGTAAAACCCTGTCTCTACAGTGACAGGCGCCTGTAATCCCAGCTACTCGGGAGGCTGAGGCAGGAGATCGCTTGAACCCGGGAGGCAGAGGTTGCAGTGAGCCCAGATGGCACCATTGCACTCCAGTCTGGGCAACAAGAGTAAAACTCCATCTCAAAAACAAACAAACAAACAAACAAACAAAAAATGGATGTAAAATGAAAAGTAAAACCCATATCTTTCTCCCCCACTCTGACCTCTGGTCTCTTCCTCTAAAGATGTTAATATTTTCTTATATATCTTTCTTAAAAATATTTATGCACATACTGGTATATATACGTATTATTTAAAATAAGCACAATTAAAAAAAAACACACTGTTCTACATTTTCCTTTTCTCACCTAACTGTATATCTTACAATATCAGCACATGTAACTCTACCTAACTCTTTTAAATGGCCACATACTCTTTCTTCATATAGATGTGCCATAAATTATTAACTGGTACCCAACTGAAGGTTGCTTCTAGTTTTGTATGAGAACAGTGAACTTCAAGGTACACATGTCTTGGAATATTTTGTGAATATAGTTTTAGAAAAGTTCCTAGCAGTGGGACTGCTCGGTCAAAAAGGCTATATGCACTTAAATTTTTGATAAATATATTGCCCAAGGGGGTCTCCAAATTAATTAGGTTGCACTAATCTTATTTATTTGGAGTAGTTCACATCGACTCTGTAGATCATAGTCCCAGAGGAAGGCCCGGAACTAGAGCTAATGTTGTGTGCAGCCTCTGAATCTGCCCAGGGTTTGGGAAAAATTAAATCATGGTCAGAGAGAGCCACACTGGCAACAGCAATAAGCTTTCTTCTACACACAGAACATGCAGAGCGTATGCTAAATGGGCACCTTCCACTAGCTGCTGCTGCCGTTAACCTGGACTTTTCTGGGAACATCTCTTGGTAACTGAGGATGAGACCACTGGTCCTCCTGGGAAGGAGGACATTTGGATTCTATTCCCAACTCTGCCACTCATTTTGCTATTCCACCATCAGCCAGTCCCTTCTCTTTTCTGTACTGTACTTCTGTACTCTTTTCTGTAGTGCACTTCTCTTTTCTGTACTGTGCTTCTCTTTTCTGTAATTTCCTAATTTATGACATAGGTGATTGGACTTGGGGCCACAGACTCACATACTCACAGGGACATGGCAGACAACCTAATCCTGTGTCTGGGTGGGGAGGAACATTCATAAAAGAACACATGCCCCATCTGAGGATGGAGCCCAAACTCCACTGTAGAGGACACGGAGGGGTAAAAATGTAGGCTTACTGTCACTAGCCAGATTTCTTTTTCTTGATTTTTTTAAATGCTAGAAACTAATTCAAACATTTTAAAAATTCTATTTATATTTAGTATATAAAAATCCATGAGTTCATAATAATACTCAAAATGTGAAAGCAGGAAATACTTAATTTGTCAAAAGAGGTAGCTTTTACCAACTCTTTATTCTGAAACTTGATAGTTAAAGGGGAGAATTCAGCCTTTATCTGGTCTTTCCCATAGTAACTGTACTTCAGGGTAACCACATAGTCCGGGTTTCTGAACTTTGCTTTTCATACGAATTCTGACTAATATATTTAAATGAAGTGTGGAAAAATCATTTTACAACCTCTAATTAAATAACTGATTCAGGCAACAGTCATCAATGAATGCTAAAACCTTGAAGTTAAAGTTTGATTCTTAGGATGCCAAATTATCAGTGACAGATGATTGCTGCTAGTGAGGGTAGACAAGCAACTTTACAATAGAGCAATTGATCAATCTCGGCATGACAACAGTGAACCAATCGAGAGGTACCTTGTACTAATTGGTTCATTGCTGTCAGGCCAAGGTTTACCAATCCCTCTATTGTAAAGTTGCTTTTCTATCCCAATACATTAATAGTTGTTATAAAACAGCTTATATATAAGCTATAACTTTAAATATATTTAATGTTTTATTATGTGAACATATCCAAAATATAATTTCAACATATAATCCATTTAAAATTGTTAATGAGATATTATGCATTCTTTTTTTTTTTGAATACTGTTTTGGAAATCCAGTTTGCATTTTATACTTACAGCATACCTTAATTTGGACTAGCCATATTTTAAGTGCTCATCAGCTACATGTGTTCAGAGGCTGCTGTATGGAACTGCATCGTTTTGGACAAAAAGAGGCCTAACAAGTAAATGTAATGTGTGAACTGTGTATAGATTGTAGTTTAAACAAACCAATTGTTGGAAAACATTTTTAGGACAATTGAGGGACTTGTAATATGGACTGTATATGGGATGACACTCAGGAATTAATATTCATTTTGTTAGGTATGATAATAGTGTTATGGTTTTTTTTAATGACACTTTAAGTTCTAGGGTACATGTGCACAATGTGCAGGTTTGTTACATAGGACATATTTTTACTTTTTGGTGGGGCATACTGAAATATTTAAGAATAAAGTGTAACAATGTCTGTAATTTAAAATGGCAAAATCACCACCACCACCACACACATAGCAAAATATTTATAATTGTTAAATCTAAGTGATGGGCAAATGTGGAGCCCACATTTGAGTGATCTCTAAGGCTCTTTTTAGATGGAAAATTTTAGAATGCCAGCTGCATATTCTGCCTCTGAATGTCATTGCTGTAGGAAGGGAGACACACACAGAGCAAGCACCACACTCTTATTCCAACAGAGCTTTCTCCTCTCCTCTGGAGGGAAGGCCTGGGAGAACCTGCAGCTATGGGAGGCGCTTCGCTCTGCAAGACAGAGCTTGCTGCTGAGGCATCAGGACCCAGAGAAGACAGGTCCTAGCCAAGTGCGGAGACAGAGGGGCGGGGCCCTGCAGGCGCCAAGCACGTCACTTACTGGACTCAGCCCGGATGCATCCAGCACTATCCTTCATTAGCACTAATGGAATTTCAAGGTCAATGACCAGTCATAAACATCAGCCCTAAATTAAGTGTATCCCAGGCTCCTTGCCCAGAGGATTATTTCTTTTTTCTTAAAAGCCAAGTTGCTTGGGAGTTAGGAGAGTGTCAAAAATACAGTTAACCTTTCAAGATAAAAACATTATCAATTCCATTGATTTAGATCACAACTTGCTTCCACTTAACTCATCAAAAAGGATTGCCAATTTAAAAAATAATGTATTTCTCAGTCTTAAGGAGATTCTTCTTCTTTTTTTCTCCTTCTTTCTCCAGGCAACTTTTCTTCCAGCTCCACTGGGGAAGCCTCATACAGGTAGATTGACTCGGGGCTGGCTAGATTGCTGACAACACCAAAATGCTGCACACCTCACCCACACTGCTTTGTTTTATTGATAGCGGCGTCTCTCCCTGTCATTTCTCCCTCTCTCCTTCCGAACATCTGGGAATTCCTTGTCATACAACATGACTAATATGTTCAGCTTCAGAGGTACAAAGGAGACGGAAATAAATGAAGGGATCGCTAAATAGGAGTTTTTCTGTCCCTCTAGTGGGATGATGAGTAACTAGGAACGGACAGCGACCCAACATCATTGCATAATCATCATCAGGTTTAGAGTCTGAGAGACTTGAAAAGAATCTGAAATCAATACCCTACCTAAGGTCAAGTGTATGGTGAGCTTTGGTTCCCAGACCAGAATCAACAGCAATTCCTAGCCAAGTCCTAGTCTTATTATACCTTGAGACTTATGACTTGGATTTTAACTGCTCCGAACACTTCCTGCTCTGCTCTGGTCCTGGGCATTGTGTCTCAGCCCCAGTTTGTGTTCTTGCCTACCTCTGAATCTGTGTGTGGCACTACAGGCATGGAAAGAACTGGTCCCCTGACATAAATCTCAGTCAAATCCCTTGTTTTTTATTGATATTCCACGCTGAGGAATTCCAACCAGTACTCCAAACAAGATACATCTTGATGCAGATAGTAATGACAATTTTTTACAAGACTCTGTATTAAAGAAAGATGGCCACAGCCCTTCCCCCTGCTTCTGGGGTTCCCTGTCAGCCTTCTCTCTAAAACCTGGAGTCTGTTGTAATGTTTCCTATTTCCCATCAAAAAACACAAATCTAATATTGCTTTTATGTCCATATTATCTCTAGAAGCATACCCTCCAATCTGGAAGGTTTTGGCACGTTAAAATCTAATTCCTCTTTGGAGAAGCCAAGGAAACCTTCGCAGCAGTATTGTGTGATTCTTTTTTCCCCAGGCTGAAAGAGTTAGCTTTATCAAGCTAATACAATCTTCTCTCCCAGGACAGACCAACTCTGACTTAAAACAATCTGTGAATAAATAGCTCGGCCTTCCCCCAAGTCTCTCTCCCTTCATCTCAGCAGAAGAAACAGGGAGTATGGATTATCATTTTGATTACAAATATATTTCTATCTACAGGAAGATCTACAAAGGGCTAAAGTCACCTCTATAAATTTAAACAGTCTTCAGTTAGCCCTGAAGAGTTAAATCCTCTTCTCCCCCTCCCTTTTTTTTCCCCAACATCCTGGTGCTTCAGAGATGTTATATTAGACAGATGTCAAGTTGATATAATAAACAGCAATGCCAAATCTAATGAATTAAGGGAAAAGAGAACCACATGCTGAGATTTTCAGATGAAATCAGGTAATGACAGGGAAGAAAAATGAAGCTGCATTTAAAAATGGCTTGAGAGTCCAAAATTCAAGGTGTGGAGAGACTCATAGCAGAAGAAATTTCAACTGCGCACTGCATTCATCCTACATATATATGCATTTCTGCCTGATGTTCTGACTTGGGCAAAAGAAAAATAAAATGAAATTTAAAGGGTCCCTGGGGCTAGTAATACTTTGATAAGGGAAGTTGGTATGTCAGTTGTCACTGAGGGCCCCAGCCTGGTTGTCAACGGCTGCACTAAGGTGAGGGTTTGAGAAGACATTTTATAAGAGGTTTGTGAACCCGATTTGTGTTTCTGACAACTTCCTTGCACTTGCCATTAATTATACTCAGGTGGAAGAATTCAGCTCTTAGTGGTTTGGATCCATAAACGGACATGTGGCTACGGCCTCCCTAAGCATCAATGTGACAGTACAGCATTTGGGGCTTGGATAAGAGATTGCTCTTCTTAAAGTTCTTCAGGAAAGGAGACATTACAGCTTCAGTGACACATTCAAGGTTATACATGGATAATAAAATTCTACTTTTTGTCTAGTTCAAAGAACTCTGGATTTAATTTATATCTGTTTCACTTCTTAAAAATTTCTGCAGACATATCAACATCCTTCTTCAAAGTCAAAAAATCCTCACCACACATAACCACTTAGCAATACCTATTTATACATAAAGTGTTCATGCCCTTTGCCGCAGACATTCCACTTCTGGAGATTTTATCCTATAGATATACTAGTAGTAATGTGCAAAATACACATAGGATACTTTGGGAGGCTGAGGCGGGCGGATCACGAGGTCAGGAGATTGAGACCATCCTGGCTAACATGGTGTAACCCCATGTCTACTAAAAGTACAAAAAACTAGCCAGGCGTGGTGGCGGGTGCCTGTAGTCCCAGCTACTCGAGAGGCTGAGGCAAGAGAATGGTGTGAACCCGGGAGGCGGAGGTTGCAGTGAGCCGAGATCGCGCCACTGCACTCCAGCCTGGGGGACACAGGGAGACTCCGTCTCAAAAAAAAAAAAGAAACATAGGATATATACAAACATAATTATGTTTGTTGCAGCATTGTATTAGCAGTACTAGAAACAATTTAAATCTCTATCAATGATTGCCCCGTTAATGTTACACTAAATTCTAGTGCACTTAGCTACCAGGACATCATGTAGTTTACAAGAAAAAGAATTACGTTTTGAGATAGAGACATAACTATGATATATTGTTAAGCAAAACAGTAAACTTTAAAATGGTGTGTAATCTGATTCCATTTGATTCTGCCGAGAAACTCTCTGGAAAGAGACTTAAGCTTTTAATAATGGCTACCTCTGTATAGAGGAATATGGGGGTGGATGGGAACTGTTGTATTGTAAAATTAGGTAATATGTAATTTTTTTAAAAAAAAACAAAGAACATCAACTTTATAATTATTATAAAAACTTTAAGAAATGTCCCTTGTCTAACAAAGATAAAGTTACACTTTAGTCTTTTCTTTTTCAGATTAAACTCCAAAAGGCTTTACTTTTTTGGTCCTAATAGTAACATTATGTTTTGGATTCTACACATTTGTCATTTCAAGTCACCTTTTCATTGATTAAAAAGTGAGAACACATAAAAAAGGAAACTTCTTTGATGCCAGGTTTTGATGTACACTCAATTTGATATTATTCAATATGCTTTCTTCTATTCTAGTACCTTCCTCTGAGAAGAGTTAATGTCAATATTCAGTAGATATAGTACTAAGTTATTTAGAGGTGTTAAAATCAAGTGAGGTTTTGGTTTCTACTACGTGGAAGTGAGTGTTTATTTGTTTCTAGAAGGGATCTCTAGCACCTTGCGTTGCTGAAACATCAGGCTCTCTGCAACAATGACCTTCTTTCTGGGTTATAAAGGCTTTTTGGCTATCTGGTCCTCATTTGGGCAGAATTCTAGAAGAGGACAATAAATAGCTACAAAATAAGGAAGTCAGCCCTGTCTCTGGGTAAGCTATGCACACTTACCTGATTCACCTGGTTTTTATTTTGGGAGTCAAGATTTTTAGCGGGCTGGAGCCTCTGACCCCTTCCCGGCAGCCCACATGTACAGAGGCCCCTTATCTACAGACTTCACCGGGTTGCTAACTCTCTTCTCCAGGACGCCTCACACGTTAGTAATCACAACAGCCACACACACCTGGGCTAATTTTGCTGGGAGCAAGGGCAACAACTTAACTAGAGGCAGGGAGGATAATCTCAGAATGAATTATTCACCAGCGAGACCATCACCGCGGCACGGAGGGGAATACAGATGCTTGCTGTTGGGCTACAGCTCCCCGACTTCCTTATTCAGTTTTAATGCGTCTTTCCAGCCGGTGTGGAGCAAGTGTATTCGCATTCAGGCAGCTTCTGCCCTGGTTCCAGAACTGCTGCTTCTCTCTGCTTCTGGTTCAGGCTTACTTCTCTTGGCGTGGGTGAACTTCTCTTTTGACTTTTAAGTTCTCTTTTGTACAAGTCAGTCTGTCAGTCTGTCTCTGCTTCTTTCTTTTTCTAGCTTATTTAAACTCCAAGTCTCTCTCTCCCTATTTTTTTAAAAAACAGGAATCAGAAATACCACCCATTAAGCTTTTCCATGCTGTACTCACTGATAGATTAGGTAAAAGCCATTGCATAAATACCCACCACACATCGCTCATTCCTTCATTTATATCCTACGGGATAACTGCTTGCAGCCTTAATATCATGACACACTGCTCTGCTCCTTGAGCTGTCAAGAGGTTTAGCTTCTTGGCTAATCTGGCTCTGGAGTCAGATTGCTGGAGTTTAAATTGTGGGTCTCGGATTTAAAACCCCGGTTTTTTCCCCTCAAAATCTGGGTATTTGGACATCATCTGTCATCTGACATGTGGAAAGGAAAATGATAGAAAACTTCTGTCCACCAGGACACTTCTCCACACATGATCCTGCACAGAAAATAGCTCTCCTTTCCTTGCTCTGTTCTCCCCAGCCTTCTAAAAAAATGCTTATAATCCTGCACTCTACGTTCCTGAATACTTTACTTCTCTCAAGCTTCCACTCCGAGGCGCACACCCAGGCTCAGCCATTCACCTCACGTGCAAAATGAAGAGGGCAATTTTCTGTAGTAAAGATATATGGGAGAAGCCAACCTCAAGTTCACATCTGTTAAAGCATTTCTCTGTTGGCAACATTTTTACAAGCCTCTCAAAGCTATATGCTTAATTAAAATAAAAGGGTGATATACATCATTGCACCAAGTCTTTGCTGATATAGAGGAAGGAAGGGAAAAATGAGTGCATTAGTTCTCTTTTATTAAAAGAGTTATTTCAGCATGACATCTCAAATAAAGACTAGCCATTAGCAAAATTAAAAATTAGGTGAAGTTGATTTTTGGGAAATGTACACATTTAATGCCTTCCTCTTGCCTCTGGCTGCATCTCCTGTCCCGGCTCCAAGCTGCTTATTTTCCTTCCACCCCCTCAGGGAGCATCCTTGATCTTTGAATTCTCAAAACTGATTATCATAATGATGGAATGACAAAGAGAAGGAGAACAGTTTGTTTATAAATGCTATCCTTCTTCAAATTAAATAAGAACAAAAAGGCTAACCTTTACTGAGCACATACTACATGTGAGACACTAGTCTAAGCTCATTTAATTATGAGCTCATTTAATTATGTAAATCACTCTTAGGAAGCATAGGGGAAGAAAAGCAATATTTATGGAACACCTGTCATATCCTAAATGCATTATGGGAGTTTTCTATATTAATCCATATACCAACCATGCAAGGTTAATGAAATGAACTCCATTTTACAGATGAGCAAACTGAGGCTCTGAGAAGTAACTGGCCCCATGCTGCACTGTTAGTAAGTCAAGGAGCAAGGTTTCAAACTGCAAATAATTAATTTCAATTCTGTATAGAACACAAGAAGTGAGGCCAGGTGTGGTGGCTCATGCCTGTAATCCCAGCACTTTGGGAGGCTGAGGCCGGTGGATCATGAGGTCAGGAGATCAGGACCATCCTGGCTAACATGGTGAAACCCTGTCTCTACTAAAAATACAAAAAATTAGCCAGGCGTGGTGGCGGGCGCCTGTAGTCCCAGCTACTCGGGAGGCTGAGGCAGGAGAATGGCATTAACATGGGATGCGGAGCTTGCAGTGAGCCAAGATTGTACCACTGCACTCCAGCCTGGGCAACAGAGAGAGACTCTGTCTCAAAAAAAAAAAACAAAAAAAAAACCAAGAAGAAGTGGAAGGTGGGAACCATAGCAAGTAAAAATTCGTAGAGGTGGGAATGTGCATGATGCATTTAAGAACAGGCTGACGAAGATTAAGGAGTCTGCAAGGGGAAGAGAGAGAGAAAAAGGGCACAGATCAGAGCTGGTCTTCAACTGCAGATGCTGGAGTGCCAGGGTAAGGGCCTGGAGCTTCGGTTTGGAGGCAATGGGCAACCATCAGAAGTTTTTCCAGCAGGTACACAGGAGCAGAGCTTCATGAAGCTTGATCAGGCAGTGATGTATCAACTGATGATAAGGGAGATAAGTACACAGGTAAGAGGTCTGGGCCTAAGACGAAGAGGGCTCGGCTAGGGCCAGGCGCTTGTGTTGAATATGAAACTATGAGTGCTGCATGCTAGGTGAACTCTCACTATCCTAAATGCAGGAACAAGTGATTTCGACAAACATTTTGGGATTCCCTTAATACCTGAACATATGTAGCGAAAGTCTTAGCATCTGAACTTAGAACTGAGTAGATATGGAAAGCGAGGATACTTTCATTAAGAGGTTGAGTAGCGGAGTTACCAGATCATGTGCTTGACTAGATGGGAGCAGTGGGGACTCGTAGGAAATAAAGAGTCAAGAATCATTCCAGCTCGGAATCTTTAGGACTGGGGCAATGACAGGTGTATCCATACACAGAAGAGAAATGCCTTGATTGAGAATGTTTTGGGGGAAACAGTTTAACAAACCACAGGATGGGAGATAAACAGCAGGGTGAATAAGCTAAGCCCCAGAGCATCCTACAAGCCACAGTTCTAGGCATCAGTCTTGAAGCTCCCCCTCCCTAATCCTCATAACTGACCAATCACCAAATTCTAGCATTTCTACTCCCAAATATCTGTTCAATCCACTTCTCACCTCCACTGGCAGCATCCTCCCCCAAGCTACCATCCCTTCAACTGGGCTACTCAAATCCCTCTGCTTCCTGACAATTACCTTCCACCCTTAAGTCACAGGGCTCTTCACAAACATAAATATGATTAGGTAACCCCCTTCCTAAATATCCTTTTTTTTTTTTTTTTTTGAGATGGAGTCTCAACTCTGTTGCCTAGGCTGGAGTGCAGTGGCACAGTCTTGGCTCACTGCAACCTCCGCCTCCTGGGTTCAAGCAATTCTCCTGCCTCAGCCTCCCAGTTAGCTGGGATTACAGGCACCTGCCACCACGCCCAGCTAACTTTTTATATTTTTAGTACAGATTGGGTTTCACCATGTTGGGCAGGCTGGTCTCGAATTGCTGACCTCGTGATCCACCCACCTCAGCCTCCCAAAGTGCTGGGATTACAGGCATGAGCCATCACGCCCTGCCAATATCTTTTAAAGGCTTCTCAGTGTCCTTAGACTAAGCCAGGCATTGGCAAACTATGGCCTGTGGGCCAAATCCAGCCTGCTGCCTGAAATAAAGGTTACCGGAATGCAGCCATGCTCAATCATTTACATGTTGTCTATGGCTGCTTTTGCACCACAACAGCAGAACCGAACAGGGTGACGGAGACTGTCCGGCCTGCAAAGCCTAAAATAATATCTGGTCCTTTACAGAACAGGTTTGCCAACCACTGGACTAGACAGAAGTCTGTACCCTGGTCCGCAAGGCCCTGCATGATCTGACCCGTCTACTTCTCCAGTCTCTCTTCACACCTCTGACCCTTCTGCTCTGTCATTTCAGTCGTGGTGGCAGACTTTTGGCCACTCACAGGAGCCATAGACATGGAGCTAAGTGGACATGTATCGGCCTGGACTGGTCCATGTATTTCTGGGGCACAGACTTTTGGGACCCAGGGCACTCCTGGCCCCCAGTCTTTGCCTGGCTTCCTCTTCCCATGTCCTACTTCTCTCCCTCTTGGGGGTTGGGACCCAGTACCCTCCATCTCTCTCACTCCTCCCCTCTCAAACCCTTCTTTTAGGAAAGGAATCCAAATCAACCACTTACACCTCAGCTCAATGCAAGCCAGTATAATGAATGAGGAACATTTAAGGGTGTGTAAGGGTGTGTGTGTGTGTGTAGCTCACTCTGCCTCGGCCACCCAGGCTGGAGTGCAGCAGCACAATCACAGTTCACTGCAACCTTGAACTCCCAGGCTCAAACAATCCTCCCACCTCAAAATCCCGAGTAGCTGGGATTACAGATACATACCACCACACCCTACTAATTTTTTTTGTACTCTTTGTAGAGACGGGGTTTTGCCATGTTGCCCAGGCTGGTCTTGAACTTCTGAGCTCAAGCAATCCGCTCGCCTTGGCGTCTCAAAGTGTTAGGATTACAGGCGTGAGCCACCACACCCAGCTGCATTTGAGTTTTGAGACTTGTTTCTAATTGGCAAAGTTGTTTTCTTCAAGAAACCAATGAGCAGGTAGGAGGACTCTGCAGAGCAGAGGGGAGAAAGAAAGAAAATGCATCCCTGAGATCCCATCATAAGGTAAGCAGTTGCCTCCTCCACTAAGATGAAATCAGCCCTGATTTCAGTTTCAGAGTCAACCAATATTTATCGAGCACCTTCTAAGAGCCAGGAACTGTGCTAGGAGTGTTAGCTTGTTATTTTCTGTTAACCTCCTAAATTCTGTAAACCAGTCTGGGTTTGGCTGCAAGTAACAGAAGTCATTATAGACAGTTTAAGCAGGAAGTCCAACAATTTGGTAAGCATCTGTCAATTCTGTAGCAAAAGGGATTACATGCTGACAAACTTGTTGAACGGGCTCGGGGAGCAGGTTCCAGTTAGCACCTCTGGAAGTAACTTGCAGGAATAGCACTGCAGAACTGACGCACCAAGGGAGCTGCTACTATGCACAAGCTGGGGAAGTGGGAAGCAGCCACCCCAGCTGCCAGATCTGGAGTTAGACCATCTGAGCTGCCATGCGGAGATTCTAAATCTATATCCAGAGCTGTAGCTCCAGAGTGACACCATGACTTGCACCAGCAAGAGGGTTCCCTGGCAGGTCTCCTCTCTTCCCACCTAACTCATTTCTCTATTCCAGTCTTCTGCCATCACAGGCAGATACTGAATCACAACCACAGCCCTGGATGCAGAGGAGTCTGGGGACTGTCATTTCTAGCATTCCCATCTCTGCAGGACCAGAAGGTAGATGAGAAAGATACCACAGTGGATATTGAGTAAGGCAATCTGTAGTCTCTGCCCTGTTTAAAAAAAAAAAAAAAAAGAGGGAGAGGTGTTGTTTCCTTGACTTTACAGAAATGGAAGCTGAGCTTCTGAGGGTGAGGTGCTCTAGGTTTGCCAACTCTAAGCTCCATTGCTTTTTCCAATAAAAGGAAAGAGAATGTCATTTGTTATATTTAAAGGCAGTAACAAGTGAGGTCTTAGTCCCCTTACTACCAAAACAACACATTTCAGAGCTCAGACGGTTGCTGAGAAACTGATGAGAGTCAATGGGCAAGGGACAGCTCAGGAACCCAGTCAGGTAGAATCCTGGAATCTCCACTGTTTGTTTCAGCATCTCACCACTCAGAAAGTGATCTACGGAGGGCATGTTTTCATCCAACAGGGTTCTCAGTGATAACACTGCTTTTCTCTTGGGAGCAGTGCCTCAGAATTCAGGATAGCCAAAAAACTACAAGCTATGATTCCCAGAGCAGGATGGATGTGTCTATCTATCCAACTGTGGGGAAAGGTGTGCACTACTCAGAAAGTGATCTACTGATGGCATGTTTTCATCCAAGAGGGTTCTCAGTGATAACACTGCTTTTCTCTTGGGAGTGGTGACTCGGAATTCAGAATAGCCAAAAAACTATAAGCTATGGTTGCCAGAGCAGGATGGATGCGTCTATCTATCCAACTGTGGGGAAAGGTGTGGGTATGAGGTCTTCAGAAGGGGGTCATTTCTCTAAGAGAGAACATATATCTTCAATTAGAGGGACTGCAGTTGTCGGGAGTGAGTAGAAAGTAATTATTAATTATTCAGATAACCATCACCACTGCCTTAGTTCCAGCTCTCACCATTTCTCAGCTGGACCATCACAAAGCCAACTCCCTGGGAACCCTACTTTGTGTTTCTACCAGTCAATTCATCTTTCCTACCGCCAGACCTATATTTCTACAATCTGGATCTAACCATGTTAAAGCCCTGCTTAAAAACCTTTTAGCTTGTCATTGCTTAAAAGATAAATCCCACTCAACAGCAACAACAAAACAACATGATTAAAAAATGGGTAAAGGGCTTGGATAGACTTTTCTACGAAGAAGACATACAAATGATCAACAAGTATATGAAAGGATGTCAACATCATTAATCACTAGGGAGATAGAAATCACAATCACAATGAGACATCAACTCACACCTATGAAGATGGCTACTATCAAAAAAACAAGTGTTGTCAAGGATGCAGAGAAATTAAAATCTTTATGCACTGTGGGTAGGAATGGAAGACAGTGCAATTGCTTTGGAAAACAGAACGGTGGTTCTTCAAAACATTAAAAAACAGAATTACCATATGATACAGCAGTTCCACTTTTAAGTATATACCCCCCAAATTGAATGCAGAGTCTTGAAGTGATATTTGTGTACCAAAAACAGCATTATTCACAACAGCCAAAAAGTGGAAGCAATCCAAGTGTCCACTGATGGATGAATGGATAAACATTTGGTATATACATATAATGAGATATTACTCAGCCTTAAAAAAAACAGGAGGAAATTTGGACCCATGCTAGAACATGAGTAGAACCTTGAGAACATTATGCTAAGTGAAATCAGCCAGTCATAAAAAGACAAATACTGCATGATTCCACTTACATGAGTACCTAGAGTAGCCAAATTCACAGAGACAGAAAGTAGAGTAGTAGTTTCCAGGGTTTGGGGGTAGGAGGGGATAGGGAGTTTTTGTTTAATGGGCATAGAGGTTCAGTTTTGCAAGATGAAAGGGTTCTGAAGATTGGTGGTACAACAATGTGAATAGACTTGACACTACTAAATTACATACTTAAAGATGATTAAGATGGTAAATTTTATGTTATTTGCATTTTATCACAATAAAAAAAGAGATAAAGTCCAAGGTATCTGGTGTGGCATTCAACACCGGAGACCCCTGGGATCCAGTCTGCTCTTAGACTTCACCCACTGCTTATTCCTAAAATCAGCCATACAGCCATTCCTGGCACTCACCATGCCCGTTCATGTCTTTGTCTCCCTGAGCTGCTCTACATCGCAGGGCCCCTGCCCTTACCATGTAGCTTGTTTATTCCATGACCCTTGTCAAAACTCACAATTACGTTACATATGTCCTTGGCCATTAAGATTTTGCCTGCAAGAATGTAAGCGCCATGACATAGGGACATTAAATATTATTACATACTGCAGGACTGGGTGCCTATGATGAATTGGATAACTGAGACATGTTTAACATCCAGTTCAAATGTCATTTCCTTTCTTCAGCTTTTCTCAGCTGCCCTAGCAGGATGGATCTCTGCTTTATCTGGCTTAGTTTGTCCCTTTTCGAGCTGCCAGCACATCACCTACCCCACTGCATTCCAGTTAGCATGGATGTAGCTATTCTTCACATCAGATGAAGACCTTCAAGTCAGAGATCACACATTATTAAGTGTTACCTTCCCAGTACCCAGAAGAGTGCTTGACAAATAACAGGTACTCTTTGTTTAATGTGGCATGTTCCAAACTTTTGCAGTTTTTTTTACCTTCAGGATTTGCATCATATTTACAAATACTCTTCCCTTTAAAATTGGCTCATATGTTAAAAATTGCTTTAAGAAGAAAATAATTTAAGAAGGAAATACCAGTAAAAATAAAGATTTTAATATGGTAGTTATACTTTTCTCCATTATGCATTAAATGAGTAATGATTAAATTTTAGAACGTTCTTCTGTATAGCACTAAAATTATGACTGTCATTATTTGAAAAACAGTGGTTTAAACAAGAACCACCATGAGAGTTCACACTCCTCGGGTGTCCCTTGAGGATCTCTGGCAAGGACCAGGTCTGGGGCCAAGTCCCAGGTCAGGCAACAAAGGCTGCCGTGTATGTCGTCTCTGCCCACCTTCCCTCCCTCTGCCTGGAAAAGTGGCTCAGTAGGTCACTGCCTGCCTCTTTGTGTATGTGCAAGTCTTTCTAGAAGGAGGAAATACCAAAAACCTTTAAAAATATATCTCCAGTGTTTAACATTCTACAGTCTTTTTTGGAGGACTGAGATTTTTTAAAAAAGCATTTAAACAGGAATGGCTGTAGTTAATACTGTAGGTACTACTTTACTTAAAATAACACTTTTAGAGCCAAAGCACTTTCACACCTATTTCTCCCATTTTCATGATATTTCTGGAAGGAGGCTGAGAAGTGGGCAGAATTTTGTGGATAGAGAAAGTAACCCAGGCTGAGATAATCCAAGCACCTCTGCTCAAAGTCCCTGGGCTAGTCTGCCTCTGCCTCTTGGCATAAGACTCTTCCCATTAGGTTATATATAACTGGCCCAGACTCAATAATGAATAATTATTCATAAAAATGTTAAGGAATAACGATGATAATATAATAGCCAATACTTGGTGGATACTTATTCCTAGGCATTATTCTAGGAACCTGTTCAATCCTCACAACAACCCTGAATTAGGCACTCTAATTGTGTCCATTTCACAGATGGGGAAACCAAGGCTAGTAGAGCTTGGGTCACCTGCTCAAGGTTACAACAGCAAGTGCTTCCCAACTCTACCTTAAGCCACTGGATAAACCATTTTACCCCCAAGTGTGGAAATGTTATTATTAATGTTCCGTAATAATATTAAGAACAGTTATTATTGTTACTGTTATAATGGAGATAGCTAACATTTACTGAGGACTTAACATGAGCAAAATACTGTGTTAAACTTTTCATTTTATGTGATTTAAATCATTTAATCACCATGACAATCCAATGAGTAGTTGCTATCATGACCTTCCTTTTACTGATGAGGAAACTGAGGTACAGTGCAGTTAACCAGCCTAGCAAAAGCTTTCATAATTACACAGAGGTAGAGGCAAAATTCAAACCCAGGTATGCTCTGGAATCAAGGTCAGCATGGGCCAGAGAAGAGCAGAAAGAAAGGGTCAATTCTGCACAACTGGAAATGAGACTTCTTGGAATT
Organism: Pongo pygmaeus; assembly: GCF_028885625.2. NCBI lineage: Eukaryota > Metazoa > Chordata > Mammalia > Primates > Hominidae > Pongo > Pongo pygmaeus. The sequence goes on from NC_072377.2 coordinate 173,942,971, forward strand.
AAAACTTTCCTCAGCTAATCTGGAGGGATAGCTGTCTCTGTTGAGTGGCAGGTTATTTATCTGAAGTCTACCTGAGAAGTCTATTTGTACATGAGCAGATAGTAAAACCTAGCACCTATGGGGAAGAGAAATGAATGGGAAACTGCAAATAGTTCATACTGGCTCGTGGGCTGTAGCTGAAAGAAGGTGCTGTGGAATGCATATGGGCCACGGGGACGTGGCGTGGGCTGGCCTCCATAGCAGAGGAGGCAGTTGCTTCCCCAAAGTCAGGCTCCAGCTGGCCTGCCTTATTCTGTGGGGTGTCCTTCCTCGGGGACCACACCTACCTTTGAGCTCAGTGTCTTAGGACGCAGAGCTTAGGGAAGGCAGGCTTAGAAGAGACTCAGTGAGTCCAGGGACTTGCAGCACAAGTCACTCCCGTGAGACAGAGGTGAGGTCCTAGTCAGTGTCACACAGGCCAGGGAGGTCTCACCTGCATTCCCGGGGAGAAGTGACAGTCTAGATTCCTGGCCATTTCTCTAGGTGAAACAGCACCTCGGGGAGTGAGGACTGGGAATTTAAGTGTCTTCAAGTGATTCTTATCCCTCCTACCTTTGACACTCCGTGGCCTGCATTTTTGCCAAAAGAAAATTTGGCTGGAAAGTGGGGAGAGCCATACGCTGTAAGGAGGGCTATCAGTGAGGAGGAGAGTAAACCCTTGTTAATTTTCTCTACACAAGCATGCCAGAGAAAAAGGTGTACATTCAAGCAAACAATAAAAATAGGCAGACATGTTTGGATGCTGAATCGTTTGCTGTTTGAGGCTTTGAAGTCAGGCAACCTGGTTTCCAATCCGGAGTCTGCCATTTCTAGTTGTGTGACTTTGAACAAGTGACGTAAACCCCTCCCAGCCTTAGTTTCCTCATCGGGGCAGTAGAGATAGTAATTGCTCCTACTGTATGTGTGGAGGCTCTGAAGAGATAAAACACGCAGAGGGCCAAGCTTAGTGTCTGGCACATAATAGATACTCAATGAATACAGACCCTTAAGCACAGTACTGCTGCTATTATGATTAGGGAGGAAGTCTGCGGCCTGGAACCCCTCTCCATCATGTCTAGAAATAAGCCTGGAGAGGACTTGGCAGCTGACACCTGTGGCTCAGTTCACATGAGAAGCTAAGGTCCGGTTCTGGAAACTCTCAAACCAGGAGCCCCCCAGAGGCCTGATCTACCCAGGACACTGAGTCCCTTGGCCACTTTCTTGGTGCCACATGCCAAGAGTGATGTGCCTCCTAGACAATAACTTGTGGGCTTTTGGACCCAGTGAAGATGAAACATCCTATTTCAGAGGATAAATACCGCAAATCCACAGAGAGCCTGCAAAGCCTCCTGGAATGTCACAGGTCTGGCAATGCCACTGCCTTCATCTCCCCCTCTCCTGATAACCTGCTGACAGCCAGCCTGGCCCAACATCCTCCTGGTCCCTGTCAGGGAAAACTCGGGGGACTCTAATTGTCTTATTGGTATAGCCTATGATTTGGGAGGAAGCAAAAAAGGCATAGATCAAACTCCCTAGGGAAGTCAGGGAAGCTGCTGTAAAGGTGCTTGAAAAAGAGAAAGAACACATTTAATTTCATTTTCCCCTTTATCTTATGTTATGTAGTGACTACCTTTTACCTGGCAATTGCCTTTTCAGAAAAAACAAAACAAACAAAACCAAAATCTGCAAGATGAGGGAGTTGGAATAACAAATAGTTGATTGACTGATCTTTCTATCCATCCACCATACAAACGTTATTGTACATCTTTATGTGCAAGACACTGTGGAAGTATCTGGGGATTCAGGGGTGAGCAAAAGAGAGGCATGGCCCCTGGTGTCACTGAGCCTAAGGTTGAATGGGGAGAGTGACCTTTACTCTACTTGCCCCCTCTGCAAAAATCTCAAGTCACAAATTTAGAGATCTGATCAAAGCTCTCTTGGAGAAGGAAAGGGAAAGTGTGTACTGAGTATACGATGAGGGGATAGGACCTAGGCTGGGTGCCGAAGGGTGGGCCAGGCAATCTCATGGCTGCAGGCCCAGCCTCCCAGCTTTAATAGCTCTGTCCCTACATCGTGCTAAGTAAGAGTCAGTGAATAACACAGTGACTCATAGCAAGTAGGTGTATGGTGAGGGTGTCTACTAGCACAAACCACTGCATAGGAAGGACTGCCCGTGATATTCTGGCCTGAGTTGACTCCCGGAGGTTCCTTTTGCAATAACCACTTTAGAGATGTCTGCGTCACGTACCCAAGAGCTGAAGCCAGACTTTAGAAAATGCTCCTTGACACTCTACTCTTCTGAGTAACAGAACTGTGGGGAAGGGAATCCTAGCTCCCTCTGTAGTGAACCCTGACTCTGCCAGGTCTGTAGCCATCACAATGTCCCGGATGGGATGGTGGTTTCAAATATGGTTGGATTAAGACCATGCTTTATCTCTAAGAACCACAGGCTCTTCATAAGATGGAGGCTGCCCACTGCAGAGGTTGTGGCTGCCATATGCTAGGTGCTCCCTGGTAAGCAGCCAGGACCTGTTTGGACCATTTCTCCTAATTCAGCCCCAAATGCCAACTCCCTACCCATTCCTGACACAGTTTTTTTGTTGTTGTTGTGTTTGTTTTTTGTTTTTTTTTGGTACAAGGCACTATATATTTCAAATCATTCTTCTGGACCAGATAAAAAGAGGAAAGGGGAGAAAAAGACACACACACTATACACTACACACACTCTACACACACACAGAGATTTCTTCTTCGTAATTTTTCTCTTTCCCTAGGAGACAAAGACTAGGAGGTAGGAGGAACAGGAGTCCCTTGCTTTCTTGGTTTGTAAAGTTTTCCAGTCAAGTCCTAGTGTACTCACCTCAGCCAGCCAATCAATGCATGTAAAGGTAGATAGTATAGATAAGCGACTGCCCAGGGACACCCCATGGGGCAGCCTGGTGGGCAGCCAATGGATTTGGAAGGAAACAGGCCTGCGGTCAGATCCCAGCAACTCCATGTCCTAGCTGTGAAACCCTGGCCAAATTATTACCCTCATAGTTTGTTTCCACATCTGTAAAACGGGAATGCCTGCCCCATAGGGCTTCTGTGAGAATTAAGCACACATCTAAACCACACTGCGCATGTAAAGACTAGCAGCCTAAGCTACGATTTGAGTATCGCCCCACCTAGAGCTGAACATTGTGCAACATGCATAACCTTATGTGGTAGTCTGGCCCATAGAAAGAGCTCGGTCAGTAGCCGCTATTATAAGATACAGTCCTTGTCTTCGGAAGCTTACACTGTAACTGAGCTTTCCACATGAATAATACTGGCAAGCATACCAGGGAAAGAGAAAGCACTGCCAGCTTACAGAGGTGAACAATATTCACTATCAATGGATCAAGAGAAGCTTGTGGGATTGAACAGAACACAGCATTAACAAAGATGCAAGGCAGTGATGTGCAGGGGGTGGTGAAATAGGGAAATGGGGCTGAGGGTGAGGGTATTTAATAACATTAGCATATGAGAAAGGACTTTAAGACCTTAGCCCACTAAGGGTTTCTGATCAGCATCTCTGCTAATTCTTAAAACAGCCAGAGGAGGCCGGGCACGGTGGCTCAAACCTGTAATCCCGGCACTTTGGGAGGCCAAGGCGGGTGGATCATGAGCACAGGAGATCGAGACCATTCTAGCCAACATGGTGAAACCCCGTCTCTACTAAAATACAAAACATTAGCGGGGCATGGTGGTATGCACCTGTAGTCCCAGCCACTCAGGCGGCTGAGGCAGGGGAATTGCTTGAACCCAGGAGGCGGAGGTTGCAGTGAGCTGAGATGGCGCCACTGCACTCCACCTGGGTGACAGAGCAAGACTCCGTCTCAAAACAAACAAAAAACAGCCAGAGGAGGTAAGAACTGTGATTCCCTTTTTAGGTATGAGGAAATTGAGGCTCCAAAGAGCTGAGTACCTTCTCCTAAAAGCGTGGTTAGTAAGTGCTGGAGTCAGAACTTGAGTCTAGGGTCTCTAGCTCTGAAGCATTGATGTGAGTAAAGGGTTGGAGAGAAAACAAGGATAATCTTGGGTGAGACCCTGGAGGTCGTCAAAGGCCAACAGGAGAGTTTGGATTTTTATTGAATAAGCAATAAAGGAAAAGAAGATCTTCAGCACAAGAGTGATGTGGTAACAGATGATTTAAGAGGAGGAACCTGGCTAGGAAGGGCTGAGTGGCCTGTGGAATACGGAGGGGCAAGGAGTAGTTCATCCTTCATTTATTATTCAACCAATACTTCTTGAGCAGGGTACTAAGCTGGTGCTGCTTGCCCAATTCCTCCCTTTCTGACTGAGAGCTTGCACTCTGCTCTAATAGGCCGTGGTGGCTCTGGAGTTGTGGCAAATACACAAACTGCCATGTTCTTTAGGGAGTGATGGGCTCCACCTGCTTCCCGGAAGCACACCAGGATTTCGGCTTTATTGTCCTCTAAAGAGATCCATTTGCCAAAGAGGGAGAGCCCTCCTGGTAGATGGCACAGCAGTAATCACCTGCCAACAACTCCCAAAAGGAATAATTAACCTATGGGAAGCTTCTGCCTGAGGGAAGAGACTGGAGAGCTCAACAGCCTGATGATTTTGAGCCACCCAAGCCTGGCTTTCCTCCTTGCTGGTTGAGATTCTACTTAAATAGCCAGTCTTTAAATGATCCAGTCAATGATTCACATTTTCTCTGCAGGGAGTGGAACTATGGGAGAGAAATTGCTAATTCATTTACTCATTCATTAATTCTACTGATAATTATTGACTGCATTGTGTGAAGAAACAGAGGACAATCTTACAGTGTCTGCCTTCTGTGGATGTCGGCCTGGTAGGAGAGACAGGCTGATACCACAAGATGATGGGAAAGGCACGCAGCTATGGGAGCACACAAGATCACAGCAGCCTTCCTACTAGAACCGACATGCAAGTTCAATCCCAAAAGAAGAACAAAGGCATCGTTTGAGACTGGGGAGGAGTGTTGTAGGAAAGGGGAGCACTTATGCAAAGGTCTGGAGGCAAGAGAGTGTCTATTTTGGGAATTAGAACAACAATACACGCTGGCTATTCCTGAACACTTATTGTGGGTCAGGCATTATGTTAAATGCTTTATGTATGTTACCTCATATATCTTCAAAAAGGAAACAACAAGGCTGGGCGCGGTGGCTCACGCCTGTAATTCCAGCACTTTGGGAGGCCGAGATGGGCGGATCACAAGGTCAGGAGCTTGAGACCAGCCTGGCCAACATGGTGAAACCCCATCTCTACTTAAAAAAAAACAAAAATTAGCCAGGCATGATGGCGTGCGCCTGTAATCCCAGCTACTTGGGAGGCTGAGGGAGGAGAATTGTTTGAACCCAGGAGGCGGAGGTTGTAGGGAGCCGACATCGTACCACTGCACTCCAGCCTGGGTGACAGAGCAAGACTCCGTCTCAAAACAAACAAACAAACAAAAAAAAACCAAAAAAAAACCCAACAACAAAAAATAATAATAACCCTATTAAAGAGGTATTGCCCTCATTTTTCAGATGAGAAGTTGAGACTCAGAGAGGGTAACTAACTTGTCTAAGGGCACACTCTAAAATGTGGTGAAGTTGGGATTCATCTTCTCTCTCCACGTCCTAAAGTCTGAACCACTACACTGTGCATTGAGGGCTTCTGGCCACACCCCCTCCAGGAAGCCTTCCCTGACTTCGTCAGCCTGCAGGGATGATTTGTTCCTATCGTGGTCAGCTCTGGATTCCATCTTATCTCTACAACCACAGAGTACCTTCCTCAAAGTCAGGGAATGCAGCCTCCATTCTTTGTTTCAGTGTGTTCATTCATTCCTTTAATTATACCATAGCACTTCAGTAAGTATTAATGGATTGACCGTTCTTCGGTCATGACGCCACACTGATGAAATGATCCTTTTAAGTGGAAGACTCTGTTGGATCTACACATGCCTCTAACTCCTGGCCAAAAGGGAAGTTTGAGTGCATTTCAGCTTTCATGGTGTTTTCATAAATAGGGATATATAGGATTACAATGAGTAGGAAGAAAAGAAAGCTTCAGCACAAATCATGACATTCTGTTCTAAGCTCCTAGGGCCCTGGAGAAATTCAGAGCAATCCCATCACTGTGCTCACAGACAACTGTGGTACGGTTTCTTTGAGCAACATCCTTTCTATTTGTGTCTGATTTCTGTTTAAAGAATATTCTTTCCAAGATGGCAAACATTAAAGAAGCAAATCTGTTTATATTTGTCTGGCAACTGAAAAAATGCATCAGACTGAAAGCAAATTTCAAACAATGCAACGAACCTGGCATACCAAATAAAGGCTCTGAAATGCCATAGTTGTAATTAGTTTCCCCCACACAATTAGGGCTGCTAGCCTAGGGAGAACCACGTGGATGTGAAATTAGTGAAACAGAGCAAAGAGATTCTAACCAAAGCTGCCTCATGGCATTAAGGTACTTGGGTCTCATTACTTGTAGATAGGAAATCAACATCCATTCAAATGCTGTACCAGCTCATTCACATGCCTTCCTGGGCCATGGTTTTTCCTTTTTTTTTTTTTTTTTTTTTTTTTTTTTTCTGAGGTGGAGTCTCGCTCTGTGGCCTGGCTGGAGTTCAGTGGTGCAATCTCAGCTCACTGCAACCTTTGTCTCCTGGGTTCAAGCGATTCTCCTGCCTCAGCCTCCTGAATAGCTGGGATTACATGCGGACACCACCACGCCCAGCTAGTTTTTGTATTTTTAGTAGAGACGGGGTTTCACCATGTTGGTCAGTCTGGTCTCAAACTCCTGACCTCGTGATCCACCTGCCTAGGCCTCCCAAAGTGCTGGGATTACAGGTGTGAGCCACCGCGCCTGGCAGCTTTTCCTCTTAGAGCAAGTGGCCAGTGAAAGACCTCCCAAGCTACAGTGACCATTGAGAAAGAATGAATCTCCCCAGAAAGGAGAAAATGAACGATAAAAGCAGCTGACATTATGCTGGAATAACAAGCAGGGCAGCTTTCCATATCCAGTGACTTCCTGTACTGGCCTGTTCCCAGGCTGGGTGACATGCTAACACTGACCCTTAATGGATACAGGGTGGTTGGTGTTCAGCGAAGGGAGGGGCACTGGAATCATTCAGTCATTTAATCAACCAATATATACTTACTAAGCACCTACTAGGTGCTTGTCTCATCCTAGGAACTGGGGCTACTGTGGTAAAAATTTAAGCGCAATCCCTGCTGTCCTGGAGCTTCTACTTTGGGGGACGTACTTAGAGATTAAACAACTATACAAATAGCTTGTTAACTATAGCTGGGCTTAGTGCAATGAAAGTGAGTTTATCACACAAGGCAGTGTATATGGGGGCAAGGATGCAATCAGAGAAGGCTTCCTGAAGGAAGTGACACCTGAGCTGGCATTGGAAGAATTCGCTGGTTGAGGACTCAACCATGTGAAGTTGGGGGGAGAAGTTCATATGAAGCCTTGGAGTAGGAAGGAGTCCAGCATACTGGAGGGGTAGGGAGAAGGTCAGTGCACCCAGAGCACAGAGGCCAAGGGGTGAGTGCTGGGGTCAAATCACCCAGGTCCCTATAGGGCCATGTGGGAGGGTTTTCATGATCATTTCTATCCTAAGAGAAGGTAAAACCATTAAAGTGTTGTGAGCAGGGGAGTGAGGGATCGGACATGCATTTTGGAAGACAGACATTCACTCTGTGGGAAATGAATTGAACGAGGAGAAGAGTGAGTGAGTGAGGAGAGAACATTGAGAAGGGAGCAGACCAGGCAAAAGGTGGTGGCAGCCTGGCCTTGGAGGGTGGCAGAGGTGAAGTGGACTGAGTATACACCTAGCAGGTCCAGTCAACTAGGCAGATCAGATAAGGGGTTGGGGTAAGGGGGAGTTGGATCTAGATGGCATTGGCCTTGTGCAGCGGAACGGGAGGCCTGGCATTCTCTGAGCCTGTGAACCTGGAAGCAACTAGGATGGTGGTAGGCGGGGATCACAGACCTGGGTGAGGATCCCAGGTCGGTCACTCATTCGCTGCATGACTTCGGGTGAGCCACATAGCTCTCCATGCCCCTCAGTTTTCTTTTCTGAATAATGGGAATCTTAACAGCTACCCTGTATATTTTTAAGGACTAGAATAAATAATGGTGTCTAGCACAGCACCTGGCAAAGAAAAGACTCTAATAAACGATAGCAATTATAATCATTATGAATTTTTTTTTCCCAAAGCAAACCCTCAGATTCACACTAAAGCTTCTGATCAGAAATACCTTAGGTGCAGCTTCTGACTTCCAGAATGCAAGTATACAATGCAGTCATAAATCTAGGGGCTCCATCCACATGGTAGATACTGTGGATCTGTATATTTATTACATTCCTTTTTCCTCAGAATATGGCAATAAATCTTGTTCTAACGTACCAATATATCACAACAATTTTCTGACAGTTGGGAGTAAACTACTTGGAGGAAGGGTGAACTTCTTCTGATACATACATTTGCTGTGTTTTGCCCATGATGACAGAATATGAGGCAAAGAACATATTCTGGCTAAATACTAGGCAAATAAGCATCCATCCCCACCAAAAAAAATCCTGCCGGCATTTAGGTGCTATTCTATGGATAGATTTTAATGATATGGATAAATCTCTAACTTTGACAGAGAATGTTTGATTCTAATAGCAGACATCGGTATGTGAGAGAAAGTGGCATTTAAACAGGAAATAAGAAAGAAATATATAGAAAGTGCCTAGCATATTGCCTGGTACTAAGAAAGTGACAAATGCATCCTTGCCTGATTGTACTGTTGCAGCAGTGGCCAATGATGATACTGTTGTTTTCTAGAACAAATACTGATACGTGGGTATTGTGATTTTTAAGAGTATAAATTCAGGGTATTTAGATAGAGTGATTTTATTTTGAATCTCCTTCCCCTTCTGCCTTATCCGTTTCTCTATACAATGATTATTATTATTTTTTTGAGATGGAGTCTCACTCTGTCACCCAGGCTGGAGTGCAGTGGCCTGATCTCGGCTCACTGCAACCTCTGCCTCCCGGGTTCAAGCGATTCTCCTGCCTCAGCCTCCCCAGTAGCTGGGACTACAGGTGTGCACCACCATGCCCGGCTAATTTTTGTATTTTTAGTAGAGACAGGGTTTCACCATGCTGATCAGGCAGGTCTCAAATTCCTGATCTCGTGATCTGCCTGTCTCAGCCTCCCAAAGTGCTTGGATTACAGGTGTGAGCCACTGTGCCCAGCCTCTACAATGATTATATAGAGATCTACCCTGATTTGGAAGGCAGAGATACTTGTTCACAGTAGAAGGCATGATAGAGCTACAGATCCACTGCAGGACAATGATAAGGAAAAATCTCATCACCGGATACACAAAACCCTGTAGGCAGCGAAGGAATGGGCACCTCAGGAGAAGCATGTGAGGAACCGGAAACACAGACTAAAAGATAACCCAATGCAGACAAAGCAGCACCAGGTCAAATACAAACCCCCTGGGCAACTTACGTAGCCAGGCTGTGGGTCAGCACTATGATTGACGAGGAAGGGCCTTCAGGTATCACTGCTGGGCTTGGGCACATTTTACCAAAGGAAGCCAGCATCATCAGGCTTCTGAATCACTACATGGTAACAGGTAATAGGGAAGAGCACGGATGTATACTGGACAAGGAATTCCGGCTGGAACTGCTGTCTGGTGAGCATAACAGATCCCACAAATACAGCAAAACTTACGAGTTCTCACACTGCCGAAGTTTGGAATTTTTGCTAACTGAGAAAGGCTTAAGATGATCTAAGTAGATTCTATAAAGGAAGGCTTAGCTAAGCAACTTAATAATGCAAACAAGATAGAGGAAGACAAGTTTCTAGAAAAACCAAGCATTGTAAACACATTCAGCAACTTTAAGAGTTCTCCTATAAAATAAGCTTCCTTAAGCACCTCGATGGGTCACAAGTTCACTTTCAGATTTACGTAATCTTAAAATGCAAACAAATGGTTCTTTTTCATAGATGCTCTATAATCAAGACTTTCCACAGATGCACATTATCTACTTTTATGCAAGGGACTTTGGTACACAAAATGGAAAGCAACATTTAAGACCACATTTTATGCTATCAGTGTTATTATCCTTATCTTAATCATAATACCAGTGGCTAACATGTTATTGAACACTTTCCATGTGCCTGGCACTGTGTTAAAGATTTTGTATATATTACTTAATTTAATCATATTATCCTATTTTTATCCCTGTTTTAAAAATGAGCCAACTGAGATTAGCGGTTAAGTTCTACAGCTGTGGTTACCTAGGTAGTAAGTAGCAAAGATGGGATTGAATTGAACTGGGCTAACTCTAGGGCCCAGGCTTTCAGCAGATGGTAATACAGTGGGGGAGGATAAAATAAAAGATAAATAAAACTGTCAGGCAATAAATGATAAGTGTCAAATGAGATGCGGGTGATAAATGCTAACAGAGGGTAATAGCCCTTGGTAAGTGCCATTAGCTGGTTTGGTAATAACAGGTTTGCTCTGTTCAAGTCTTCATCTTGAAAAAGTGTGATAGCAGCCCAGGGCTTAAGAACAAGTATACTGAAATGATGGACTGTTTCTGGATGGTGCTTCTATAGTTTATCATATTGAATGCCAGATGTCACTAGTTCTTTGTGCAGAGTGGTGAGTCCAGAGAAAGAAGGTGATTCCCCATAGCTGCAAATCAACAGTTAAGAAGAACCACATCTCTGAACATACTTCCTATTATTTCTATTTAAATGACATCGCTGAGAGCAAAGAAGAAAAAAAACTCAATCTCCTAGACACATAAAATTATAAAGTATCTTTATCTTTTTTTTTTTAAGTAAAAAACATTTAGAGCAACTAGAGTCTTCAGATTCTTTTATAGCCTGGTCTATTTTGCAAATACCAACCATTGTATTATGGGTATCAACAAGACAAGGATGATTTAGTCCCAAGTTGGAGATGTGAAATAAACTACTATGCAGGTTGCATTAAATCAGTCCTGAAATGAATCTTCCAGATATCAAATCTGGGCTTTTCGGGACAGTTTTATTTGCTAATATGCCTAATAAATTGAAAGCTGCCAGTGTTGTCATGAGATGTATACCCTGAAAATCATAACCAATGTGAAAATGCCAATCTGCAGCAACCAGACGTGGCAAGGGACAGGGTTTCCAGGAGGAGGGTGCTCGCTGTGTTTAAGTGAAGCTCTGGCTGGCATGCCCGTTTCTCCAGATGCAACCACTCAGGATCCCCCAGGACTGTTGTCATTCCTGAGTTATAGAAGCAAGGGAAACACAAGGGTCTCGGATAAAAGCAAACCAGGCCGCAGGACTTGGACAATGAAAACCTAGTCAATTTTAACTTTTGAAGCCTTTGAAAGACAATATTCCTGTTGTAACCTGTAGCTTGCTTATTTGTTTCTCCTTATTTTATTTTGAGGCCTCTTAAATCACCACCAATTTGTCTAAAATTTAATTTTCTTCCACTTTTTGGGGAGCTTCCACAAAGTTTGGGATTGATGACTTTCTTGTCTCCTGTCCACCCAGCGTCCTATTGAATTCCAACTGGTCTGTGGCTGAAATCAAAGATATTAGGCCCACCCATCTCTCGGCAGGAAGAACAGCAGAATTGAAGTCAGAGCTGAGTTCAAACTCTGGCTCTATATACTCCCTAGGTTAGGTCATTTCATCCTTCCCACACCTTCTTTTCTCAGCATCTAATGGGATAAAACATGCTATTTCGTAGGGTTGTTTTTAGCATGAAATAGGACATTCTTTGTAAAGCGCTTAGCACAGTGCCTAGTACATAGCACGTGTTCAAGGAACTATAGCTGATATTATTTCTGCACTGTACCTAAGTATTGAAGAACAGTAGGGGATACAATTCTCCTTATCATACATTTGGGGTTCAAGACTTCTTCCTAAGTGGAGAAATGGAAATCCAGTCTCTGACTTGCCCTTTCAGGTAACTGAATGAGGAAATTAAACTCTGCACCTTAAAATTCTCACGGATCATGATAAAAGGCTCATGGAAAGGGTGCAGAATCTGGAGTTGGACCAAAGGAAGGTTAAGCACCAGGTCTATTTGAGAGAATTTCAGAGCCCCTCTGAACATAACTTTCCTCATCTGTGTAATCATGATAATAAAATACCTACCTCATGGTGTTTGTTAGGGTCAAATAAGATTATTTACATGAAAGAGGTCTACAGACTGTTAAGCTTTGGACCCATCTGTAACATCTCCTTTTAGCACCCAGCACTGGGCCTGGGACATAGCAAGCAGCCAATTGAGAGGCTGTCACCTTTCCTCCAGCCACCACATCTGCATCTTTTTCAGTGTTGCTGTTCGGGATGAAAGGGAGGAGTGGGGCTAGGCTAGTCTCCAGGGAGGTCACATGACCCAGGCCTGGCCAATCTGAACAGTACATCCTCCAGAAGCGGTGACTTGTTCAGGGATGGGCACATGAGCAAGCTGGGCCAATGAGAATAAGCTCCAGAACCTTTATAGGAACTATTAGAAAAAGAAGCTCCTTTATCTGCCAAACTCCATGCTGAAGAGGGTAAATGAAAATGCTGGGAGCTACCATGTAAAAACAGTCTCAATGACATTATTGAGCCACTAGATCCAGCCTTGCCTGGACTCTTTGAATTTTTAGTTTTATGAGCAAGTTTCCTTTATTTAAAAAGCCATTTTGAATTAGTGTTCTATTATTTGCAAATGAGAACCTCGACTATACTTCAACAGTAGATATTGTCTTTAACCTTGTTCTATAAGCTAGATATTCTTTAAGAAGTAAACATTTGTACAAAATGTATCTATGCACATTTCTCTTTCTGGGGAAGAGGGGTAGACAGAATCACTAGTCTACAGCATTCTAGATTTGTGCTTACACAGAAACCTCTCTGTTTTAGCAAATTGGCTTCTGCCCTAAACTTTACTATAACTATCCTACCAATATATATACTTATTCATTCCGCATTCCCCTTGGCCTTTCCTGTTATCTTGAGTCGCCGATCACCAAATGGGCCATAAAGATGGCATTAGATATTGGCTGGTCTGGTTTTGCCTTTCAGGGCCTCTGGAGTTTGTGGGGGGTGACCAGAGCCTAGGATCAGAAGGATAAATAGAGACCATCTTACTAGCCAATTTCTGATTCCTGATGGCTGCTTGGCGATTTGTTTTGAGATTTGCGGAAGTCCAAGCCTAGGCTAAGTAGAAAAGTGTGTGATGATCCATTAACAATGCCTGCAATGGGCTAGGGGGAGGAAGCTGAGGCACTGCTGATCCTAACAAACATTTAGAGCTCAGATTTATCAGTTTAGAGTTTTAATTCTTACCAGTTCACCTAGGGGGAGTTTGAGGTCCAAGAAAGTAAGGTGCTAAGATAAATTTTTAATATAAAAGACTGATTGGTAATTTACATCTTTCCACTGACACCAATATCCACGTCCCAGGATCCTAAAAGGAGCTGGGGCACTTATTCTAGGAAGATGAAATGATGATCAGTTTTCCTAAAGCAGGACAAACTGTAGTGAATACACCAGAAGAAGGGTTTGGGATAACTTCCAAAGAAGAGTTCCATGGTGTTGTCTGCATGTAAAATTTTCCCGAGCTCAACAAGAAGGAGAAAAAAGTACTTAGAAACTAAATTAGTTGTTCAAAACTGATATCTGATACAATTCTCATAGGGAATAGAGAAAGAAAACTGATCTCAACCAGCTGGTGAATCCAAATAGTCCACTGCTGTGAACTGAACGTACTTTATGTTTAAAATATTTGTGTAAACTGAATTCATGCTAGGCTAGGAACAGCAAATCTGACTGGTAATCTCAGTTCTGGGACAATCTAGCTGGGTGACTCTCGATTAGCTTCTCTAAGTCTCAGTTTCATTATTTGTAAAATCAGTATAATAATGCCTATTTATCCCAAAGCATTGCTGTATAGGTCAAATGAGAAATATGAAAGTGCTTTGTAAAGCTAGGAAGCATTATGCAAATGCAAGGTATTATATGAGTGAAAACATACTCTATATGTGCACATATACACAGTTTATGAATAATATATGAGTTCCCTGTGTCTCAGATCCATTTTGATCAATAATCTCACCTCCATGCTCACACGGAACATTACGGACAAACACCTTGAATTAGTGCTTTGACAGTAACTACAATGGCATTGAAGAATAGTGTTGAAAAAAGGAAAACAAACAGGAAACTGCTGACAGTTGCTTTAAGTCACAAACTCTATCTGAACAAAACTCCTTGGCGAATCCCTAAGCAGTAATTCAATAAACAAAGCCATTCACTCGGTATTACCCCCACAGTCCTTGGTGGCCCAGCAGCGCACATTCTGAAGGTTCACTTTGTTATGCACAGTCCCCATCCTAGGACTAATCTTTTTATAATGAACTTAATCCAGTTAGAACTCCCTAGAATGGCCACATGTCAAAGTAATTGGATAATGGCCTGAGATTTTGTAATTATTCTTACTCTTCAAGCAAAGCTGGTTTGAGTCTGCCCACCCCTCCTATCGCTGACAACCCTTCCCAGTGATAAAGCTAATACCAACGGAGGGGAGAGTCAGATAGCTCTGTCTTGTGGGGCAGGGTGTTAGCAGGAGAGAAGTGAGAGAGAGAAAGGGAAGAGAGGTGGAGAGTCAGCCACTCCTGGTAGACAATCTGTCTCTCTTAATAGGCTGCTCCTTGCAATAAAGAAATGCAGACTTCTGAAGGCATAGGTATCTCTGCACCATGGGGAAGAACAATTAACCCAGTTGAGAAAATGGTTTTGAACAATTTTGCAGCTGCTTGGGCACTGCTTCCCTTCTCATTTTCCAATTTACCTTTCCCCCACCGAAGCATGCCATACTTGCCTCTGCTGTCCCTGTTACCCTACAGCAAAGACATAACACCTCTTTTGGGGTAGTAGGCCCAAAAAATGACCTGAAAGAGGAAGTATGGGTTGAGTCAATGAATATGGAGTTACGATGCCAAAAGTGTTCCCTAAAAACAGAAAATTCAACTGTATAACAAAACTAAAAGGGTACCTTCTACCTCCCAGTTTGTCCATTGTCTATGGGTGAAAGTCATGAGCAAGTCTGGGCTTGCCATCCCCTAAGCTACTTTGTATGGTGAGTTGATGGCTCTTTAATATCAAATGGGCCTCTCAGTTTTATCCCTGACTTACTCTGAGGTGAGAGCAGTGGCTCCATTCAATAAACCCATGCCAACCTTGTGAAGGGTCTGCACCTCCAGTTGTCCACAGGTTGCTGATGAAAGAGAGATGAGTATCAGGACCCCAACTGGGACTGACCTGTGACACCCTAGGAAAGGAAGAGGCAGGAGGGAAGGACAGGCCCCAGGGTGGTACCTGTTCAGCTCAGAAGATCGGCAACACTGACACTCAACTTCTGGAAAGGGAATGGGACCCTGCTAGCTCATGCCCCACAAAGTCACATCACACTGATAACATATCAGGGAGTTGCTTTAATGACTGACCATGCAAAACTGCATTCCAGAAAAGAAAACCAAAGGAAGATCAAAAGCTTCTTGATTGGTATCCACATTTATTTATTTATTTATTTTTTGAGACAAAGTCTCAGTCTGTTACCCAAGCTGATGTGCAGTGGTGTGATGCTCACTGCAACCTCCACCCTCCGGGTTCAAGCGATTCTCCTGCCTCAGCTTCCCGAGTAGCTGGGACTACAGGCGTGCACCACCATGCCTGGCTAATTTTTGTATTTTTAGTAGAGACAGGGTTTCACCATGTTGGCCAGGCTGGTCTTGAACTCCTGACCTCATGATCTGCCTACCTCAGCCTCCCAAAGTGCCGGGATTACAGGCATGAGCCACCACGCCCGGCCCAGTATCCGGTCTTAAGGTAAGAGAGATGATCACACATTCTGGCCTGGCCTCTCTACAGAGGTTCTGTGTCTCTGCCTGGAACCCTCTCCACATGCTATACTTCTAATATGTTCTAAGTCTGCTTTCAGTTATTCCAAATGTATCAACACTGAGAGAGAGAAAACAATCCCGACTGCTTTAGGGCTAAACTCGGGTGCTTCCTCCTCCCAACACGTGCGACAAAACGCATGCATATGTGGCTCTGTGAGGCAGCCAGCATCTTAGGGAAACCCAAAACCACATACAAAGAAAAGAGGGCAGTGGTTCCACTAGGCCTGGGCCAAATATCTCTTGATTTGTTCTAATCTTTGGGCTTGTGCTTAATGTCATGATTGGATTAGAAACAAGATTTTCCTCCCAGGCTATGAGCTTGGAAAGTTTTTCACGTACTGTTTCTAAATTCCTTTTTACAATAATAGCCGCACTCCACGTACTAAGTTTTATGTGCTGTATTCTTATTTAATTCTTACGACAATGCTAGGGGGGAGTCATGTCAAATGTAGGTGTTAGCAGTGAGGCTCTGAGATGAAACAATTTCCCTGAGTTTACCTGGCTGGTTTTCAATGAGGCTGGGATTGGGACTTGTGTCTGTGCTTGTAATCACTACACACGTTCACCCTTTAGCTCTTTCTTATGGCTGCTGATTTGAGAACCTGTCCAAGGGCCTGAGAGACCAAGGGAGGGGACTCAGTTGACCCCAGTCCTCTCAGCCTCCCCAGCCTCTTTGTAATAGAGAATCAGTCCTGCTGCAGGACCTACAGGACCAGAGAGCCTTAGTATCACCCACAGATGCTACCATGGGGCAGCACCACTGGGCTGGAGACATTGGGCCCCAACCTCCCAAATGCCCGCAGATAGCCTGGGCCCTGCCTTTTTCTACTGTGCCTCCCTCAGCCCCAGGGGGCAGCTGCTGTTAGGGAGAGATTCTCATGGTCCCATAGTGTTCCCCAGACTTGTTCACACAGCACAACAGTGACATCCAGGGGAGAGGCTTGGTGATGGCAGGGACTGCCTGGCTCCAGCATCTTCTGCAGGTTTCTGGGCTGATTTGTAAGCACAGGCCCTGAATCATCAGAGGACAGGCATCTGGGGGCTTGTGGGTCCACAATCCCCTCTGCAGCCTGCCTGGGGTCTTTTGACACCGGACACACGCTCACCCTCTAGCCTGGCCTTCATCCCTCATTCTCACCCATTCCCTACTCTTTGCTCAGTTACTCCAGGGTTTAGAAAGGGTGTCTTCAACTTGACCTACTGGAACACATAGCCGCTCCCCTCCCCTTCGAACACCTCTCCATTTGCGGAGACTTTTATCAGCTCCATCTGATGATAGAGAACAGGTTTCTGAACTAAAAATTAGCTCAGTCTTTTTTTCAAAGAGAAAAGATTTCACAATTAAGTGGTGAATGTATGGGGGTGTATTGTTATTATTACTATTATGTCTCACACTAGCATTTTCTAGTTTCTATATATTGTGGTGTCCCCTTTGTTTTGATCTGCATGAGAGAGTCAGTATTGTCTATGGAAGTAAGAAACATACACTGCACATAAGGAATTAGATCCTACACACACACACACACACACGCACGCACGCACAAATATGCAAGTATTTAAACATCTAAACAGAAACCAAGGGCAATACAAACTAAAAGGCTAAAACAGAAATGCAACGAGAGAAAAAACAGATGCTTGCCTCTGCTGGGGACATTTTCTGGGGGAACATTTGGGCTGATGCTGCCCATCACCTTTCCATGGCCTGTGGGTGTCATCTCCGCAGACTGCACTCTGGGATGTTCCCTGGGTCCCTCGGGAGCTGCAGGGAGAGATGCCTTCCGCCACCCTGGTGCCTGGGCTCCACTCCCACAGGCCCCTGCTCACCACTCTCTTTGGCCAGGAGGTGGCAGTGCAGAGATGTTGCATGGGACTGTGGCCCAAAAAGGAGGCATAGGAAGAAAAAAAAACAGGCTGGGGTGGTGGGCCTTGAGCATTTCTGCCCCACAGCTGTGCCCAGGTCAGGGGCAGGGCCACCTAGGTCCTGGCTGACAGAGGTACCAGGGCTGCCAGTGTGAAAAGTGGGGGCCTGGTTCTTCATACACTGAGCTGGCTTGGTGGAATCCTCCTGGAAGAATGTACCCCACATGCAGGGCCTGAGGCTGGATGCAGACCCAAGGGCTAGGGCTGGGCAATAATGGGGAAGGGGAGCCTGAAAGGTAGTTTTTTTTTTTTTTTTGAGATGGAGTTTTGCTATGTCGCTCAGGCTGGAGTGCAGCGGTACAATCTTGATCTCGGCTCACTGCAACCTCTGTCTCCCGGGTTCAAGATTCTCCTGCCTCAGCCTCCTGAGAAGCTGGGATGACAGGCATGTGCCACCACACCCGGCTAATTTTTGTATTTTTAGTAGAGATGGGGGTCTTGCCATGTTGGCCAGGCTGGTCTCGAACCCCTGGCCTCAAGTGATCTACCCACCTCAGCCTCCCAAAGTGCTGGGATTATAGGAATGAGCCACCTTGCCTGGCCAAGTAGTTTTTATTATTATTATTGTCCTGAAAACTGCCACCCACAGGAAGGGCAGTGAATGACTGTGTGCCACACTTTCCCTTCTCTGCCGGACCTGACGCGCCACCCCAGCAACACCCCTGCCTTGTCTGGGGCCTGATGCACTGCCTGGCACACAGTGGGTGCTTGCCCACTATTAATAGTCATGGCAACAGAAGGGCATTGACACAGCAAACAGGGGCTGTGGATTTTTGGGTTCAGAGGAGACTCAGCGAAGGAAGAGGCTCCGTTGGAATAGGCAGGGTTTAGGTGTGATGTGATTTAGGTGCATACAGAGAACAGAGCCGGAGCCTGAGGGGGCTGCAGACGGATGTGAGGCTGCAGGTAGAAGCTCCCTCTCAGCACCTGAGAGAAACGATTGTGAGGTCAGGAGACACTTTGCAGGTCCTTCTGAGGCAGGTGTTTAAGTGGTGGAATTTTCCCTTTCTGGAGATTTTTAAGAAAAGGAAGCTTTGGTGGATTGATTTCACTGCAGGGTGCAGGGCTGAGAATTTCAATTGTTTTTTTTTCCCCCATTAGCAGATGTTTGTCTCACCAGCTCTTGCTCTAGGAACAAAGTCTAATGTGACCCTAATATTTAAAGCATATACATGGATTCTGATTAACCATGAAGAAGGCCAGAACTCTGTTATTAGGGCTGCCCCCGGGTTATCATTCTCTTACCCAGGATAGTGTCAAAGACATCTGTGAGCACTGCAGGGCTCTGCTAAAGTGGGTTTGGAAACCATTGGTGGGGACTAATTGTCGGGGCCTGGGATTTGGTCCTGGCTGGTCATCTGCTGAGTCAACTTTGGGTCTGTCTTCCTGAGCTATGAAGGGAGGAGTGTGGACTAGCTTAGCGGTTCCCACACCTGGCTGCCCTTCAGACTCTTCTGCAGAGCTCATTAAAAACACAGACGCCTATGCCCACCCCACCTCTCCAGGATCAGAACTTCCTGGGGCATATGAGCATCTGTATTTTTAATGAGTGTGTCTGGGGGCTCTAACAGTCAGGACAGCTCACCTCTGAACAAACTGACCTGTGGGGTGAATGGAGATTCACCTGCAAGTGTTCTGAGGCTCTTATCTCCAGGCAAATCTGACTGGATTTGGTTAAGCTAAGCTTCCCTTCCAGTGTCACTGAGCACGGGCCACAGAGAATCCTGCAGTTATGGGGACTGTTCAGCATCTTCGCAGACAGTCCAGGAAGAATGAGACCATGAGAAATTCAAAGCAACCGGGGTCTCCATGAAGTTCTTATCTGTAGTATGTCATACACATGTGGTTCCATGAAACCTCAGTCCTGGGAACATATCACAGAGATGGTTTTGCTCTTATTATAGCCAGCCCATCCTCCAGAGAAAGACTGCTTTCAGAATCTTTCAAAAGCATGTGCTGTGACTAGATACACAAGGCCAAAAACAGCTGACCAGTGTAGGCAAAAGACCCAAAGAACAACAGTCAAATATACAACAGTAAAAATGAATTTTTTTTTTTTTTTTTTTTTTTCAGGGGCTCTCTCTGTCACCCAGGCTGAAGTGCGTGGCGTGAGATTATGGCTCACTGCAGCCTCAACTTCCTGGGCTCAGATGATTCTAGCACCTCAGCCTCCTGAGTAGCTAGGACAACAGACACACGCCACCACATTCAGCTAATTTTTTGTAGAAATGGGGTCTCACTATGTTACTCAGGATGGTCTCAAAGTCCTGGACTCAAGTGATCCACCCACCTCAGCCTCCCAAAGTGCTGGGATTACAGGTGTGAGCCACCGTGCCTAGCCAAGATGAATCTTTTCTAGGTTTAGATTCAGAAACCAGTGTGTAAGGTGAGGTCACAGCTAGTTAAAATTACCCTTGGAAGTTCCTTAAACCACTGACAAATACAGCGTTGGATAGCTTTGAATATACATACAGTCTGCTGTGGTCTAAATATTTATGTCCCAGCCCACCCCCCCCAAATTCATATGTAGAGGCCTAATCACTAATGTGATGCTATTTAGAGGTAGGGAGTTTGGGAGGTGATTAGCTCATGAGGGAGGAACACCCATGAATGAAACAGTACCCTTATAAAAGGGACCCCAGAGAGCTGCCTTGTCCCTTCCACCATGTGAGGAAGTAGCTAGAAGGCACCTTCTATGATCCAGGAAACACCCTCAACAGACACCAAATCCACTGGAGCTTTGATCTTACACTTCTAACCTCCAGAACTGTGAAGAGTAAGTTTCTGATGTTCTAAGTCACCCAGTCTATGGTATTTTGTTATAAGAGCCCCAGTGGACTAAAACAAGCTCTGCATAGTCATATGTGCATGTTAATATGTAGAGCAGAGGAAGAGAAACGTTTTCTTAGAAGGCCAGTCAATACTTTAGCCTTTGTGGGCTACATACGCAGTCTCTGTTGCCACTCAGTTCTGTTTGTAGGAAAAAAGCAGCCATTGATAGTACCACATGAATGAGCTCTGTTTCAATAAAACTTTATTTACAGAAACATTCTGTGGGCCAGACTTGGCCTAGGGACCAGTTTCCCAGGCCATAGATTGCTGAACTTCTGTTACAAAACATAATAAAGAGGGGGAAAATCCATTTTACAAAAAATACCTGCCTCAAAACATTACCACATAAGGATGTGAAAGTAGGTCTGAGGAGCAGATTCATGTTTTCACCTCAGACTCACCCTGCACATACGCTGACCAAAATGGCAGTTGCAATTGCCCAGTATATAAATGATTTATCTGCCTGTCATGGCTCAGCACAGAGTCGGATTCTATAAATTGCATACTAGCCTTCCCAATTCGATATATAAATATAAAAATAAACACCAAACCTGAGCCAGGCACGGTGGCTCACGCCTATAATCCCAGCACTTTGGGAGGCCAAGGCCAGTGGATTACTTGAGGTCAGGAGTTGGAGACCAGCCTGGCAACATGGTGAAATCCCATCTCTACTAAAAATATGAAAATTAGCCAGGCATGGTGGCGGGTGCCTGTAATCCCAGCTACTCAAGGAGGCTGAGGCAGGAGAATCGCTTGAACCTGGGAGGTGGAGGTTGCAGTGAGCCAAGGTTGCACCACTGCACTCCAGCCTGCGCGACAGAGCAAGACTGTCTCAAAAAACGAAACAAAACAAAACCCATCAAATCTGTTTAATTTCAGTGAGTTATAGTGCATCTTATAGATTTAGCATACAGCACATCTAAGTCATGGGGGGCAAGAAAAGGGAATATTATACATAAGGTTCTGTCCCTTTATCTCAGGAGATAACAGTCACAAAGAGAAAAATTGGCCCCAGGTAGAAGATCAGGCAAGGACAGCCATTGGTGTGGGGGAGGTGGGTTCAGGCTATGTCTTTCTGCCAGTATTCTGCAAGAGACTAGCACCAGTGTTTTCTTTCAAATGGTCAAAGCACAAAGGTTCTTGTGAAACCCTTACAGATACTTGGCCTAGTATTTAAGGCATAGTGACTTAATGTCAACACTGGTTACAGCAACAACTGATTCTCAGCTATAAACAATTTTTATTAGTAAGAAAAATATTGCTTTTGACAACAGGAAGAAGTTGCAGCATTTGATGGGAAAATCCAAGAAATGAGCTCCTGCCCTACTCCTGCTAGAAGGGAACCCTCTTTATAATAAGGAGGTTTCTGCTGACCAAAGCCTGATCCAGGCCTAGCCTCATCTGTTCCTGTCTCTGTCTATCCCTATAAAACTGTCTCATGAAGAGAGACCTCTGCCAAAGAAAGATGCAGAGTAAAGACACCCATGATTTAAGGTCTTTGATGCACAGGGCTGTTAGGGATGTAAGAAATATATGGTGCCACCCCAGAGAAACCAAGTGGGAAGGTCACTCTGACTTCCCTCATCCCTAGCATCCATGCTTACCACCCTGGATCCCCACCTCGCCTGGCTGCTCAAGCCTGTCTTGAATCTTCTAGAGTTTCTTGGGGAAGTAGGAGGCAGCTCCAAAGCGTCAGGAAATAGATTTAATGAGAAATATTCCCCCAAAGTTCGCAAGTGCTGTGGGTTATAAACGAAGCCATGCATCATGGGGCCACCTGTAATATTTTAAAAGTGGTGTTGGAAAACCGCCTCTAATAAACTTGGGAGAAGATGGATCACCTTTCTGAAAACGCAAAATAAGATGCTGTGGGCATAAATATATGCAAAGACCAGATTTTGATCCATCGTGAGTTAAGAAGCAAGGCCTCGTTCTTCTTTTCTGGCATTCCTGGTGCTCCAGCTGTAAGAGGTTTATTACTGGAGCTCAGCTCACGTTTACATTTCAGGCTGATTGTTGGCACCAGCGTCACATCTGATATTACTTCCCCCAAGTGGCTGCATTCTGCACCAGGCACCCGGCCCTGTCACCCTCGGAAGTCCCCTCCAACATTTCCCCACAATCTCAGAGAAGAAGGGAAAATGCCAAAAGAAAAAAAAAATAGGGGAGAAGGCAAAGGGATTAAAAAAAAAAAAGAGAGAGAGAGAAAGAACAAAAGGCAAAAGGAAATACCATGAAGAAGAAAGAAAGGGCAAGGGTAGTAAGGAAAGGAAAAGTGAGAGGAAACAAAGAGAGTGGACAAACCCGTGAATGGGCTGTCCCAGTTGGAGGCTGTCTGCTCTGATACATTTTCCAGAGATCAGGCCTTGTTAAAGATAAAAGTTATTCATGACCCTTTTATTCAAGACCATTGTGATGGGTGTGGGACCACAGCAATGAGATTTCACAGTGGGGGAGACAGATTGGGCTCAACTCTGAACACAGTGTGGGCAGGTGGGGGTTTATAGCCAAAGAGCAAGGAGGGCGTCAGCAGATGGAAAATGACCAAGAGCACACATCAGGGGTGAAGGGGGGTTCTGGCTAAAGCCACCTAACAGGGTCTTTGCTGAGGACAGGCCAGGGAGACCAGACATCACCTGGGGGATTGTGGAGGATGAGGACCTTGACCAGATATCAAGGGTGGAGGATTCCTGCTAAACAGGCTTAGTAGGATTCTTGCAAAAATTAGACATGAAAGTCCCAAAGTCAAGGCCTAGTTGGGAATAGGACTCAAAGGATCTTGACTAGAGTTTGGTCATGGAGAGAGACTCTTGGTCAGTATAACCCAAATGGATGCTTCTTCCACGCTATGGCTGCAAGCAAATTAGTGCGACCTTCATGCTTTGACTTAGCAGCTATTTCTGAGCAATTTACTACGCCCATCTCATCGGCGCCATTGTGAGGATTCAAAGAAATAGCAAGTGCTTAGTAAAGGGCCTGCCACCCAGGAAGGACTTAACAGCATCTTAGCTACTATGATCATCCATTACTCCTCAATGAGCCTACAGTTTAGTGGGGAAAGGGAGAATATGTCAGAATATTACATTCTTGGCCTATGTCTTAATACAACAGATCACTTAGAAATAGGAACACACAGCTGGTTCTCCTCCGTAAAGTGAAGCTAATGATAACTATCTCACAAGGCTGTGGCAATTAAGTAAGATAATTGGTGCAAAGCACTGTACAGGTCTCCAGGCACAGAGAAGCACTTTATAGCCTGTTACCACTGCTGCAGAGCCCAGTGCCTGGCACATCCGTGGCAGATGCTTGATATAGCCTTGCTGGATGAAGGTAGGTGCTGAATGCATATTCACACCCACACTCTCTTTTGGGCTCCATAATTTACTCTTGGCCCAGGGAATTGGGGCAACAGAATCAAACATTTACTGTGCACAAAGAGCTCTCATACATAAATATTTATTTGCCCTTCAAAATGTTTTCACTGCTGCCGGCGGCTGAGCACTGAAGAAATGCTATATTTAAGCATCTAAGTTGACGGCTTCTAGAATAGTCATAATGGGCCCCCAAATAGGCTTTTCCTGTGGAGCTGGGAGCTGAGAACATTTTACTTCAAAGGTGTCATTTCTGCTGGGGGGAAACAGGTGTCACTCCAGAGCCCAACAATTCATGGAAAATGGTCTTATTCTAGATGATCAAGCGTCGGGAGGAAGGAGGCAGTGAAGGGGGGCAGAATGCTTTGGCACTGGCTTCTTCAGAGTATTTGACCTTGGGCAGGTTACTTACCCTCCTGAACCCTAACCACTTAGCAACAAACTGGGAATGATTACCCCAAATGTTATCGGGCTGGAGGAGGGGAGCACAGATAATGGACACAATGTGAGAGGACTGTATCTGGCACATATGAGGCTCTCCAAAACGGTTAGCTATTATAATCATTAATATATAATTATATATATAATTAATAATAATTATTTGTTAGAAACACTGGCTTAGTTTTGGGTGGGGCCTGGGGAGCATAAACACTAGGACTCTCCGAGAGTAAAGGAAGAACACTCACTCCTAATACCTGTCAGATTCCCAGCTCACAGCTTTAAGCTGGTTAGCTCCTGCAGAGCAGGTTCCTGGAGATAATCTATCCAGTAATCAACATAGTACTTGAAGGTTACAAAAATATTTCCATTTTACAGATGAGACAAGTAACACATGAAGGAAGGATGTAGCCTTTCCAACGTCATTTGAAGCCAAGGTTTTCTGTATCCAAAGCCTAAGACCCTAGCACTCAGGGAGATCAAACTCAGGCTAATTGGGGCCAGGCAGGTAAGGCAGGAGGGGGAAGTGGCTGGCAGGAAAGCAATTGTTTGGTAAACTGATGAGTAAAGAGATTGTTTAAAGGGGACAGTTCTAGCTGATTGTTGCCTTGAGAGAATGCAGGTCACGGTGGCCAGATCTTCTGAGTTTTCAAGCAAAATGAAAGCTCTGGAGTTTTAATGGTGAAAACTTTAAGAAACGTGTCTACGTGTCAGATTTAGCCTTATGTCCAAAGCCTTCCAGGTTCTGGCCTCATCCCTTGACCTTTACTTCCAGAGACTTCAGAATGTCTTTGGGCATTCTGGAGGAAGGCCTCTTCCCTGGCTACACAGCCCAGGCCACCTAAGAGGCACTCCTGGCCTTCCCGATGTTGGGGGGTGGGGGGAGCCCAGCTTACCAGGTGTTGCCTATTTAATTTTGATGTACAGATTTTAACAAGAGCAATTTATAAGTTTGACATTGTCAATGGTGGTCTGAATGGCTGCTTAGACTAATACAAAGGCTGCCAGAATCCATTAGCAAATCAATTGGGTAGTGTGGCATTTTTGAAAAGAAAATTATTTTTCTATTTTTGCAGGTTAGACAGCAGTGCTCCCTAGAGGCTCTCCCAAGGGGGACTGTGTGGCTGCCTTCTCTAGGTTGCGAATATTAATGGTTAGGATTCAACCGCTCCCCACTCTCCCTCCCCACAGCTCTGCTTCTCCTCTCTTCCTCACCACCAACAGGCTCAGCCTGTTCACTCGCTCAGGCTGCAGGTGTTTGCTGAGTCTCTTCTATGGGTTAGGCTGGTCTAGGAACCTAAGCCATGGGGAAGGAATGAGCTCAAACCCCATGGCCCTGGTGGACACACTCCAGTACCCACCCGATGGCAGGTGAACTGGTGCCTGCAAGGGGGCAGGCTTGGGAGACCTGTCACTGTGGAACCAACTTCCAAGTCTTTGTTGAGCCCAGAAAGCACAATGGTCTTAGGCCCACTGCCAAAAGGCCCAGGGTAAGAGCTGGGAATTGAAAGACTGTGTTGAGGTGAAGGAGATATGAGGGAGATGAGGCCCCACAGAGTACCCACAACAGGGAGGAGATCTCTAATGGCGAGTCTGTTTAAATTTTGCATTGTGACATGTGATGGAATCTCCCTTCCTGCCCCCACCAGACTATCTCCATTAGGAGCTATGACTTCAGGCTCGGGGATGCCATGTCTGCTGAATATGGTCTTCCAGTGCTAAGAGATGGAGAGACTAGCCAACAAGCATCTGGGCTGTGTCCGTAGCGGCAAAATGAAGGGCAGTGATTGGATGGTCTGGTCCAATCGAAACCCTGGATGCAGCCACACCATCAACAAGCAAAACTCATTTTGAGTTTTAAAGGGGAAAATATAGACAAATAGCACTTGTAAAACTTTAAAATAAGCAATAAACTTTCCCACCTTATCTTGAAGGTAAAGGTTGTCTATCTCCCACTTCACATATATCCAGTGTTGACAGTAACATTAGAACAAAAGTCATCTTCAAAACCAGCCCGTTATTCTAAAGGGCATAAAAGGCCAGTAGCATCTCTGAGAAACTGGAGTACTAGAAAGTTAAGGTAAAGATGTTCTCTGTATGTGAGAAAAGGACAGCTTGGAGAAAACTGTCTACATTTATGTAGGCAATAGTAAGTAAGACTGACACAAAGTACTTATGATGAAATATTTAGGTTTATTAAAAAAAATCAAATTACCTTTTACCTACAATGAGAAGGCTCAACCAGCTGATCCATAAAAAATCACAGACGGGGCCAGGCATGGTGGCTCACACCTGTAATCCCAGCACATTGGGAGGCCGAGGTGGGCAGATCAGGAGGTCAAGAGATAGAGACCAGCCTGGCCAACGTGGTGAAACCCCATCTCTACTAAAAACACAAAAATTAGCTGGCCGTGGTGGCGGGTGCCTATAGTTCCAGCTACTTGGGAGGCTGAGGCAGAAGAATCACTTGAACCCAGGAGCCAGAGGTTGCAGTGAGCCGAGATAGTACCACTGTACTCCAGCCTGGGCAACAGAGTGACACTCCATCAAAACAAACAAACAACAACAAAAAGAATCAGAAGGTAGCAAGATTTTGAAATACTGCTGAGATACCCACAAGATCAAGGCCTAATTTTACCTCATCCCAGGTTTGCATATTCTCTTCACCTCAAGGCATTATTCATCTCAGCCTCCACATCCACTTTAAAAAAAAAAAAAAAAAAAAAAAAAAAAAGGCAGTGGCTCACACCTGTAATCCCAGCACTTTGGGAGGCCGAGGCAGGTGGATCACCTGAGGTCAGGAGTTCAAGAGCAGCCTAACCAACATGGTGAAACCCCGTCTCTACTCAAAATACAAAAATTAGCTGGGCGTGGTGGCGGGTGCCTATAATCCCAGCTACTCGGGAGGCTGCGGCAGGAGAATCGCTGGAACCCGGGAGGCAGAGGTTGCAGTGACCCGAGATGGTGCCACTGCACTCCAGCCTGGGCAACAAGAGCAAAAGAAAAAAAAAAAAAATAGAGGTGGGGTCTGGCTATGTTGGCCAGGGTGGTCTTGAACTCCTGACCTCAAGTGATCTTCTGCTTTGGCCTTCCAAAGTGCTGCGATTACAGGCAAGAGCCACTGTGCCCAGCCCCTTCAGCCCCTTTTAATGTGTTGACCTTGGAACTAGCTGTGAAAGGCTTCGTGTTTCTGTGTCTTGTAGACCAAAGTGACTCAGACATCAGTTTGCACATACATCCCCCAGGGGATCCTGTGAACATGCAGATTCTGGTATAGGAGGTCTGGGGTGAGGCCCAGGACCCTGCATTTCTGGCAAGCTCAGGTGATGCTGATGCTGCTGGTTCCCAGGCCCGCTTTGAATAGCCAGGGCCTAGCAATGGTTGCCAAGCCTGGTTGTGTCTCAGAATCACTTGTGGAGCTGGTTAAAGCAGACAGCTTCCAGGCCCCAGCCTCACAAGAGGTTCTGATGACAAGGTCCTGGGTATGTGTTTTTAACAAGCTCCTCCGGTGATTCTGTTGCACCATCCACTGTGTATGTGTGGAGGCAGGAGGGCCACAGGTGCCGCCGCTACTAGATCTG
The DNA here is from genome assembly GCF_028885625.2 of Pongo pygmaeus. Lineage (NCBI taxonomy): Eukaryota > Metazoa > Chordata > Mammalia > Primates > Hominidae > Pongo > Pongo pygmaeus. The sequence continues at coordinate 173,971,102 of NC_072377.2, forward strand.
CTTCAGCTACTTACTCACTGCACGACCTTATCCAAGTCACTTAACCCACTCTGAGTCCCGAGTCGTTCAACTCATGCATTGGGGTGGGGGTTCTATAAAACAACCCAGTTTGGTTAATGAAACATCATTAACCAAATATTAAAACATAGGAATCATCATCAAACTATTTCATTTTCTCTCCCCACTACCCAAATGTCTTTCTGAAATGTTTTTAAGGGACTGTTAAGAATTGTTGCCTTCATACCTGTCACTAAGATAACTCCAGTATATTGAGTGGATAGAGTAGTGTGATAAATGAAGCATTCTTATTAACCATATAAGGTCACCCTACAAGCCATTTACTCATCATATATTTCAAGGATTAGGATGTAAGAAAATCCACTTAGCATCAACAGTTTTTAAAGCTATCACTGATTCAGAAAATCTTCTAGTGGTGAACAGGACTTCAAGGACCTCATTATACATGCACATCAGTATCTAACTGGAAGGATAGTTGATGAATGGTCAACAGCTTGAGGAAACTGCATGGCATTTTGTATTTTAAATATATATTCATGTCCAGCTGCCAGTTTTTTGAGAATTTATTATATGTCAGCCACTGTCCTCCAGGTTTTATATGCATTCTCTCTTAATCCTTACAGAAACCTGTGAAAGAGGTATTATCATCCCCACTTTACAGACAGAAAGCTGAGGCCCAAAGAGGTTAAATGATAATGTAAGCCAACTATCAAGTGAAAAGCTGGTGTTCAAACCCAGAACTCTCTGCCCGCACAGACTATGCCCTTAATCACCATACTACACTTCCACCTTTCACATCTACCACAATCTTTGACACACTCCATGGCAGCTGTTTGATATAGATTGGGAAGACTTTTCCCCCTAGAGAGAGAAGAGGGTTTCGGGAGGAGATCATAAGGTCACCTGCAAGGGGCAATTCAATGGTGTGTGTGTGCTGTGGTGGGAGAAGGTGTCGTGTGTACTGACATTCTTTTCTCCAAACTCCATCCTTCCCCCTCCAAATACATAATCTAACCTAACCCCTTGGATCTCCTTCCTATCCACGGCTTATGAATGAACCTCCGCCATGAGTAGTATGGTACCCCTTTTACTTCCAGCTGGCCAAGGGTAATGAATGTGTGCTACAGAGGGCTCCCCCTCTCCTATCCATGGCAGGCATTGCTAATCGATGACAGCTCTTTCCTTCAGGGAGCTGAATGTGGCCATGCCACCCTTCCTGGCAGATGACTCCAGCCAGTCAATCTGGGCTGAGATTTGAAAAGAATGTGGTTGCTTTTCAGCCTTAAGCCTTATACACAGTAATGGAAACAGCATGTAGAAATGGCAAAGTAGAAATACCACATATCTGAGAACTTCGAAGCCTGGGTTTTAATCCTGGCTCTGACGCCAACTTGTGACTTTGTGCAAGTTATGTCTCACTCTGGGCCTCAGTTTATCCATCTGTAAGTGAGGGGGTTGGCCTGTGCTATAGAGAACTTAAAGTCTCTTCCAAGAATAACATCCTAGGTTCTGACAGGTGTTCAAAGCCAGATGGAGCTCATCAGGGGAAAGAAAGGCCCTGTCTGTGTTGACAGGACTGTGTGATCAAACCTGTGTAAGAAAATATCCCCACACGTGAAAACCACCCTGGAGAGCCCACTGTGCCTCATTGTCTGCGTCTGTGCAGGATAAAGCATCTGTAAGTGGAAGAAAAAGCAAACACAGTGTCATTTGTTCACTTTATGAGAAACCACCTGTCACAGGCCCCACCTCCAGGCTGCCTGGAGTAGGTGGTCTCTCCAGAACAGAACTTCAGATGTGGGGGCCAGGAATCCATCCTAAGTGACATGGGAAGAGGGCGTCTGGAGCTTGAGGACACAGCTGCTCAGTTCTTCTGTAGCTCCCAGGCCTCAACTCTTTGTCTTCCCTCCCAAGCTGGGAGTCAGCTTGGAGTTGCTTCTCCTTTGTTGAATGGAGACATTCAGGACCCCGGCTGTGGCATTTCGTGCCATCCCAGATGATAACGGCCAACATTTACCGAGTTCTCGCAGGGTGCCAGGCACTGTGAGGTGCCTGGACCATTCTAACAGTCCTGTGAGGTAGGAACTTCTATCATCCTCACTTTAGAGCTAAGGGAATGAAGGCTCAGAGAGGTTAACTTGCCCAAGGAGGCACAGCAGTAAGAGGAAGAGCCAGGAATCAGTCATGGGCAGGCAGGCTCCAGAGCCCTGAATTTTAGCCATATAACATGGCTGGTGGCTCCAGAGAGTCTCAGGTATTCTGTTGTATATTGTCTACGTAGCATGGTCAAATGACTGTCTTGCCTTTTGGATTTAAACTGTAGGAGGGCAGGGGCCATGTCTTACTCATTCCCCTCTGAACCTATTGTACCTGGCGTACTGCATGGCAGGTAATAGTCGGTGCTTAGTGATTCTCTGGTTAATGTATGCACACATAGATGAGTGTGTAGAATCCAGAAGGTAGAAGTTAAGGAGCCATGCCTCTTCTTTGAATTACAAACTTTTTGAAAAGAAAGAATTTAAACTATGTATTAAATGCCTACTATATGCCAGCAATTGTTCTAAGTGTTTGGTGTGATTGGTTTCATTAATCAACATAACAACCAAACGATGTACAATCCCATATCTCCTTTACATGCAGAGGAAGCTCAGGCTCTAGGATTATAGTAAATCGTTTAAGATCACACAGATTTAAGCGGCAGAGCTGGGATTCAAACTCAGGCCTATCTGACTCCAAAGTGCCATGATCATTCATGTCATTTCATGACAGGAGGCATGTTCTTTTTAGTGTGAGTCCAAAATGAAACCACCCTGGCCGAAGTTACCTTCTTGGGTTGGATGACAGCTCAATGACAGGAAGTGGTGGCTGCTTCCTCAGTGTCCCAGATAATGCTAAGATTCTAAGGCAGGGCCAGCAACACAAACCCCAGTTATGATTGGTGGAAGGAAGCTATCTGGGGCTCCAGCAGGGTTTTGCAGTCATAGAACCTAAAGCTGGAGCTTTATTAGTTTGCCAACGCTAATCTTTACTTAGGGAATAAAAGTGGGGGCATTGTACTCAGGAAAGATCTTGGACTGAGGCTAGGGGCCAGGAAGCAAGGCTTTTGGCAAGAGCTCGTGTCCTAAGAAACTGACAATTTGGACTGTAAAGATGGCTAGTAATCTAACCAGCCATTGACCTTTAAAAAGCTCCATCTCCTCACCTGTGTAATGAGGAGTCCATGGATAATCTCTAACATCCCCTCCAGCTCAGAAAATCTTCATTCCCAGAAAGCATTGCCATTCCTTACCTCCCCTTTCCCCCTTCACTGCTAAAATATCCAGTCGGAGACCACTGCATCTTTGACTGGATCAAAGTCCTGGTAGAGAGGAAACCCCTAGGTAACAGGACATAATTACTAAAGACTACACAGGTGCCCACTGCAGGAGGAAATAGCCAGCACATTCACTCATTCATTCAAAAGACATGTACTTCATTTCAGCCATGTACCAGACATCGTCTGAGTGCACTGATGAACAAACATAACAAAATGAAAATAAAATTAACAAAACTAAAAGCTGTAGACAGACTCTGTGCTGTTTCTTGCACCAAGACTGATGAGCAGGGTGAGAGTGGGAGGTGAGAGCCCATATTAATCAAAGATTAATCAACATTAATACAAGCAAATAATATAAAACTATAATAGCAATAAGTGCGTTGAAGACAAAATGCAGAGTGTTATAGGAGTTTAGAGAAAACTGATCTAATGAGGAAGCCAGATGCTTGATCTGAGAACAAGGTGAAGAGGTACCAGAGAACAGAACCTTCTGTGCAGACAGAATAGTATGTGCAAAGGCTCTGTGGCGCAGAAAGCAGGATGGGTTAGTAGAATTGGTGAAAAGCTCTGTGTGGTTGCAGAAAAGGGTAAGATGAGTCTGGAAAAGAAAGAGCCACGGGGCCTAACTACATATATTTTCTGTGCCATGGTAGGAACTTTAATGTTTATCTTAAGAGCAATACTATACTATTTAAGGTATGCATGCACACACATGTGTGTGTGTATGTGTGAAAGACAGAGTTGGTCAAAGCTGTGCTTTGAAAAGACCACTCTGGGTGTTATATGGAGAATGGACAGGGGCAGGTCAGGGTGTTGTGACTGAGTCACAGAGCCTGGTGATTCTGTTGGCTCCTCCATGGTACAGAATTGCAGCATTTTTGCTGGGCAGGACTATGGATTCCGTCTAGATTCCCTGGCGATCTACCTGCTGGAATCCTGCCTCCACCAACATCTCTGGGCAGCTTCTGTACCCATGGGCGGGGGTGGGAGTGGGCTTCAATGTCCCACAGGCTCAGGGCATCTCCCAAGTGGCTGGTCACACTGGAGATGCAGCTTCCAGATGTGGACAGCACAAGCATTCTGCCCTCCAGACAGGATTAGACAGTGAAATTCTGCCTTGGAAATCAAACCACACCCCCCACCCCGCGACACACACACACACACACACACACACGCACACAGTGGTACCCCACATATCTGTCAGAGACTTTTTCCTCGGACAAATGATGATTTATGGGAGACTGTTCTGTTTCCCGCCTTTCTCTTGCTCTATTTTAGGAGAATATAACCAGACCATGTGTTTTTGCTTAGCCTGACACATTCCGAGCAAGCTTTCTATATTCCGTGTGCTGATGACAGGTCTTTGCTTAAGAAGCAGAAGAAAGAAAAGAAAAGAAAAAAAAAAAAGTGAGCCCAACCCCCATCTCCCCTGGTTGGCCAAAGGAAAGGTCATTATCCATACCCTGGAGTCCCATTGAGGCCCCCCAGGGCAGCCTGAGCTGGCACTTTTATGACCAGACTCTGGGGTAGACCAACACTCCCACACATCCCACTTCATGGATGAAGAAAGCTGGGAGGGATGAAAGGTGGGCGCAGTGGCTGCCTTTTAGCTTCTCAGACTCACTAAGCACTTTCCCTCCTTGGGGCCTTTGAACCTGTGGTTCTCACTGCCTGACACCCTCTCCTTCCCACTCTTCACACTGCTGATTGCTCCCCTCCTTCAGGGCTCAGCTGAAATCACATCTCTCCACAGCAGCCATTCCTTCCCCATCACTCCATCCAAAGCAAGTCTCCCCGAAACTGTCCATCTCAGCACCCCATTTGTTTCTTTTATGGCAATGATCATACACGGTCATTATTACATTTAGTTTCTTACTTACTTTTGCTTTTTGCTTCTTTCTTTCATTTGGCGAGGGGTTGGCGAACTATGGCCCATGTGGCCAATCTGATCCCACTCCCTGTTTTTGTAAATAAAGTTTTACTGGAATGCAGTCACTCATGCTCATTTCTTTTCTTTTCGAAATGGAGTCTCACTCACTCTGTTTGGCCAGGGTGGAGTGCAATGGCGCAATCCTGGCCTACTGCAACCTCCATCTCCTGGGTTCAAGCGATTCTCCTGCCTCAGCCTCCTGAGTAGCTGGGATTATAGGCACGCACCACTACACCCAGATGATTTTTGTATTTTTACTAGAGACAAGGTTTCTCCATGTTGGCCAGGCTGGTCTTGAACTCCTGACTTCAAGCATTCCACCTGCCTTGGCCTCCCAAAGTGCGGGGATTACAGGCATGAGGCACTGTGCCTAGCCTCACGCTCATTTCTTTACAGAGTGTCTATGGCTGCTTTCACCATACAAGGCAAAGGTGAGTGGTTGTGACAAGGACTATTCTAAGCCTAAAATATTTACTATCTGCTGTGTTACAGAAAAAGTTCAGTGATCCCTGGATTAGACTCTCAACTCTATGAGGGCAGAGACTAAGCCTTGCTTATCTAGCAGTGTGTTAGGTACCTGACTCAGAGTCTGGACCATCATAGGTGTCTGATAGGCAGTTGCTGCGAGAAAAACCCTTGCAAATGCCAGGTTGGAACTGTCGAGTCAATGACCAAGAGGCTGACCTTCATCTTCAAACCTCAGGCTCTCTTTTGTTGGCTTTATTTAAGGCTTGCCTTACATTTAGTTTAAGTTAAAACCAGGAAAATATATTTCAGTTTCCTAACACAGTGCCTTCAGCAAAATAAAAGGCAGAGTTTTAAGGGAGGAGGGAACCCCTCCAACTGGATTTTGAAAGACCTACTGAGCAATAAATATCAACAATTCTGATTTATGAGGCCACAAGGAGTTGTCCCTAGTTATAATAGCAAGCTCAAAGAAGGTAGCCCAAATGGACAGAAATGCAGGGGGCTACATAAAAGCAAATAAAATAAAATGATTTACTAGTTTGATTTTCCTCCAAGCAGGCGAACACTTCCTGCTGATAAATGGTGAGCATTTGTGCAAGTCTTAATAAAGCATTTGGGAAAACACTTCTGTAGCACAATCAAGATTTTTTAAAAAGTCACCCAGTCATGGGAAAATATTAGGAACGATTTAACTGGACATAGTGATGGAATACTTTGAAAATTATAATTTGATCAGAGACATCCAAGGTGGATTTATGTGAGGGAGAGTTTAATACCTAACCTGTTGGAAGTAAGTTTCCTGGATGAATTACTACCATGGGAGATAAGAGAGAGGCAGATATTTACATGCACTTCCAGAAAGCCTGGGGCATAGTTTTACCTATTATTGGCCAACAAAACATATGAAGAGAGATTAGGAGCCTATGAAACACATAGTGACAAAGCCCAAACTCATTTCATTTTTCAAGCTGGACAAAAGGTAAGAAGCCAGGTGGATTGAGTGAAACTTACTGTGTATAAATAAAGCACAAACTGAGAAAATGTAAAGTAATCCAGTTAAACACAGTCAACCTTTGAGCCTTCGGGTCACCTAATAGTATTTGTTTTGAATCTTTGGCCCAAATGTTATAACTGAGGCAAAGATATAACATAAGCCAGGATGAGCATCAAAGAAATTGCAGTCAGTCTCAGTTGTTAGTAGCTGAACCCTTTGGAGATAAGCAAAGGGACCCCTTTGCCATAAGGCATGCGCACTCTGTATCATCTGCACACATTGCAAAATACATTTCCTGATGCCTACTAGGGCCCTTAATACATTTCCAGTGAAGAAGGCTCTAAAAGATAGTAGGTATGGTTGATGTGTCCAAAAACAGTCTGTAGATCGTAACCAGGACCAGAACCAAGACTAGGGAGAGGTGTGTGAGACGCACCCAGGGCACACCTTTAAGGAAGCACTCACATCCCTGAAAGAGAGAGGGCCTCCTTAAATGGTGCACCCTGGGCACTTGCTTGTCTCAGCACAGTCTATGCTGTATGTGGGACTTTGTTCATCTCAGAACAATTGAGCTCACCTGGGTCACTCTCAAAGGGGAGAAATGATCTCCTTCATTTAGGGTACTGTACTATGAGAGAGAAAACTCCTAAGATTATAAATATCTATTGGAAGAAAAAATGGTTAGAACATAAGATATAAGCCTATTCTCCTAGCATTTGAGAGATAAACATGCTGTTTAGGCGACTTTGCTCACTTCAACAAGGAAAGATACTCACTTTAAGTGGATCTAAAACAGAAAGATGGATTTTGAAATCATAATAGTTAAGGAGCAAACGTTCAGGCTTTGATGGGACCTTTGCTCTTGTTACTCTCAAATATGAACTTGAGAAAGTTATAAAATACTAAATTACTTTGCCCATATAGCCCCAAAATACATCTTTGTGGTTTTCATTGCATTTCGACCAATATTAAGTTAGTTTAGGAAAATATGAGTTCTGCCTATTCACACATGGGTCTCTTCTGGTGTATCTTTTGCTCTTCCAAAACGAACTTCACGCCAACAGCACTTTGACATATCAGTGTAGTAAACTGCTATTATGCACCTACCCTAAGTACAGACAGAATTCTTCTCTATCGCTTATCAGCAAATGACGCCTAAAAGTTTACTCTCTCCGAGGGCAAACTTTCCACTTCATTCTGAGTTGGTGCTTCTGGTTTCTAGGTAAATAGCTCAACAATTCCAGTTAGAATGTACTGTGATGTGTCAACCTCTCTCCAATTGTGAACTCACGCCAGCACACTCCCTCTCTCTCTCTCTGTACTTCATCTTACCCTGTTTAGTGGGAAAAACAAGATCTGCTTTCTAAGCCACAAGATAGCAAGACCTCAGAGCCAAGTATCTCAACAAGGAAAAATAAGCAACAGCATGTGGTTCTCTTATCTGAGGCAGGCCAAAGCTTAGGCAGTCATAATGTGCAGAAGTGCCTGAAGAGATGCTATATTGATTATGAGATACGATTGTGAATTTTATTACCTTCTGGGAAAAAATAGGAAACATAAAAGCAAGAGTTTTGTGCCAGATGTAAGAAATAAACTCTACGGTTATCTGATTAGCATTAGAGACATGTGCTTTGAATGTGAAACACTTGTAAGTCTCCCCAGGTGAGCTCTCGACCTTATCTGTGCCATGTATGTAGATTTTTATATGCCTGCTCTTCTCAAATGAGACCCAGATGAAGTTCAATCATTTGCCTAGAAGAGTCTGAGAGGTTCGCTGGATTTTTTTTTTTTTTTAATTTTAGAAGCCAGCATGATTTTTTATAAGAGAAAGGCAAAGCTTTGGGACTTTGCTTGGAATCGAAGGGGCAGCCTGGGTCAGGGCATCAGGCGGTTTGAGACTGAAAGAGAACTAAAGGGATCCATCCCGGTGCTGCCTCTTGGTGTGCTACCATGGAACTGCCCTCCTTGTCTTTACAATGTCAGCTCTGGGGACAAAAGCTTCCTCTTGAGTCTACATATTACACCTGGTAGTGAGAGAATCTCCTAGTCACTGCCCTCACGCATATCTTAAATGCATCCTCCAAAATGTTGCTTGATTCTGCAAAACCTATCTCTGGGCACTCTAAATATCCCCCATGCCTACTCCTTTTCTGTCTGGAGAGTTCCAAGAGAGATGCAAGTCAGAGTTAGGTCATGGTGTTCCTTCCAGCCTCTCAAACTTTAACAGCATCTACCATTTTGTTAAATGATGATCCCCCACGAACGTGAGGACAGAAAGAGACAGGTGCTCTCATGCATTTCTGAAAGGAATATAAACTGGTAATGTCTTTCAGTTGGGCAATTTGGCAATATATCTCAAAAGCTCTTAACGTGCACATAACTTTTTATTTAAGAGCTTTACTCTTAAGGAAATAATATGACAAAGCCCCCCAAAAAATATATGTACAAGGATGTTCCCTGGAGCACTTTGGATGATGGAAAAAATTGAAAACCACCTAAATTTCCCAACTGTAGGAGCTAGTTGTTATGGCCCACCCACTACAACGGAAGAACAATAGCCATTAAAAAGGATGTTATTCATGAACTTGGAAAAATGCTCCGTATATATTTTTAAAGTGAGAAGGTAGGTTTCCAAAGAGTACATATAGTATAATCCAATGCTATAAATGTGTGTGTGCATGTGTGTATAAGACACACACTGGGGTAAAATTGCACCAAAATATTGCTAGTGATTATTTCTAGGCGAGCAATCATGAGTTTAAATTATTTTTCTTTTTTGACTTCTCTGTCTCATGTAACTTCTCCACAGTAAATATATAACACTTGTGTCATAATTTTTCTAAGCTGCCTTGCATTCCTCTGGCACTGCCATCTCAAATCTTTGAGGGATTTTTCATTCCTTTCATTGCACCTGTCTCTCTACAATCACAATATCTGGTGTGGTCAGCCTTCATCTGCAGGAAGAATAAAGCCTTGGGTTCCCACTCTACTTCCCACCATGCAAGGCTGGCAGAAAAGATGATGTCTGCACTCTCCAGTAGAGATTTCAGGCACTCTCATACCTCCTGCTAGCACTTCCATGCCTGCACCAGATTCTCTTCCCAAGCTTTGCTCACCTGTTCTGTCAGGCGTTCAAATTCCTTCCTCATGGCTCTCCCCAGGCCTTGGAAAGGAGAGTGGGTTTTTAAGATTCCTCACCATCCTCCTCCCTGAACATAAAGATTAAGAATGACTTATCTCTCCCCTCCCATTAAATATGCCATTCCTTCTCTCCATTCCTCTCTCCCGCTCTGCTTTCCCGGGTCAGCGAGGCTAAGGAAACTGCTCAGCACCATCCTTATCAGCAAGCTTAGCGCCCCCTCTCCCCACATGCCCTTGTGCTTAATCATTACTCTTCTTGGGTCTCCCAACACAACGTGTAAATCTTCTCATTGCCTCTCCCTGTTACCCTGGAATTCAAGCTCATTCTCTTCCCAAATATGGCAGGCATAGGAGCTCCAGACTTCACACTTAGACAGCAGCAGAGAGAGGAATCCCATCCCTGTCGTCACCTTGGCAGACACCACTCTTTGCTGCCATCATTGTCAACAGCCTCGCTGCCAACTTCGGAAGGTGTCTTTGTATCTGGCCCTGTTGGGTTCATTACAAAGGGAATCCTCCTACGAACCTGTGTATGCCTTTTGAAAGCACCTGTCTTCAAGGAGCTTAAAATCTCACTGGGGAGATATGACACAAAACTTAACATGCTCATCTGGTAGCAATCTGCCTCCCACCTCACCTGTCAACCAAAACTGGTCTTCTAAAGCTAAGAGTATCCTCTCTTGTTTACCAAATTCATCTCCTAACTTCACACTGTCTTGGCTACACACTGTCTTGGCTACACACCTGTGTAGGTCTTTGCCCTACTAAGCATGATCTACATGAAACTCAGGAAAACTTAAAGGCTTTGACTTAGACAGACTTAGGTCTGTCTTAGCTCTGACTCTTTCTAGCTGTGTGACCTTGAGCAAGTTACTCTACCTCTCTGATCTTCATCTATAAAATGTTAACAGTGTCTACTGTGTACTGATGATTTCAGAAACAGAAGGAAACCCAGGTGGAGTCTACGAATAGGGCAAAGCCTATTTGTTGGTGACAGGTGCAGTTTCCTCCAACTTGGTCTGGAGGAGTTTTGCTCAGAAAAAATTCCAGATTATTTTTCCCCCGCAAGATACACCAAACTTGAAGTAATAATAATTAATCATTTTGATGTAGAGTCATTCTCTTCTTAACCAGCAGAGAGGAACAAAGTCATATGAGGAGTAAAATGAAAGAACTGTTGGGCATTTTTGTGTTTGGTTTATTTTACCCCACTGAGCCGATTCCTCTATTTTCTCTTTAAACAGACACAGTGGAGGCAGTTAAATGAGCCTCAACCTGAATGCAGACAAGCGGGGAGTCAATTTTAGGTTGTGATGAATAAATTATGCAGAGGTTTTTGGCTTTAATTTTCTCCTCAGTTGACATGTTGTACTTTGAGCTGCCTACTGCCCGGGAGTCAGCATTTAACTGGACGAAAATAGAGCTAACCTGTGCAATCCTTGGCCATAGGCGGTTCTGTTGTTGACATCTACATTACCCCAAATTGCAGGGCTTTGTTTGTTTTTGTTTTTCTCCTTTTGAGGGAAAGAGCAGCAGGAAGAGAATCCCTCCCTCGCAGGTCATCCTGAAAACAGCCATAAAGCTATCAACAAGAAAAGCAACCGGATGGGGCTGCTCCGCTCAATCTGGCTGATAAACCCAAACACATCTAGATGGTTTTCTGACAGGTTAGGAGCTGACAGCTTGATAAACGGGAACGAGACACCTTGAATTTGTTGGTGACAGGTGCAGTTTCCATGAACTTGCTTTCTTCCCCTATAACAGCCCCAGCTCCTGGAGAGGGGGAAGGGAACACTTGGCTCAGGTTCACTTTGGGGCTCTCAAAACTAACATTCTCATGGGGATGGAAGATTCATTAACAGCAAGCTTAGCTAATTTCTTCCTCGTCATCCTTTAAGAAGCAAAGACAAGGCTGGGCGCAGTGGCTCCTGCCTGTAACGCCAGCACTTTGGGAGGCCGAGGCGGTGGATCGTGAGGTCAGGAGATCGAGACCATCCTGGCTAACACGGTGAAACCCCTTCTCTGCTGAAAATACAAAAAATTAGCCGGGTGTGGTGGCGGGCGCCTGTAGTCCCAGCTACTCGGGAGGCTGAGGCAGGAGAATAGTGTGAACCCAGGAGGTGGAGTTTGCAGTGAGCCGAGGTCGTGCCACTGCGCTCCAGCCTGGGCAACAGAACGAGACTCTGTCTAAAAAAACAAACAAACAAAAAACAGCAAAGACAAGGCCAGGTGCGGTGGCTCACACCTGTAATCCTAGCACTTTGGGAGGCTGAGGCAGTTGGATCGCCTTAGGTCAGGAGTTCAAGACCAGCCTGGCCAACATGGTGAAACCCCATCTCTACTAAAAATACAAAAATAGCCAGGCGTGGTGGCGCATGCCTGTAGTCCCAGCTACGCGGGAGGCTGAGGCAGGAGAATTGCTTGAACCCCGCAGGCGGAGGTTGCAGTGAGCTGAGATCGCGCCACTGCACTCCAGCCTGGGCGACAAAAGTGAAACTCTGTCTCAAAAAAACAAACAAAACAAACAAACACAAAGACAAAACAAAAAACAAACAGCTCCTCTGAACTAAAACAGTGTATGACAGTCCTGAGGCAGATTTGTGCAGGAGTCCAGCACTGGGCTGCTTTATGGCCACAGATTGTATTGCTTACAGCTGTCATAGCAAGTTATGGCATTTTTTGTGGGTTATCTCAAACTCACTCCTGCCCCCTGCCCTATGCTATGTAGTTTCCTGCTTCCACCCTGAAACCAGAAAGATCCTCTTTTTCTTACTATAAAGAGCCTGGATCATCACCATTTCATCACTTCCTGGCTATGTTACCTTGGGCAGGGTATGTAATATCTTTGGGCCTCAGTTTCCTTATCTGTGAAATGGAGAGTCATTTATTCAGCAAATATTTATGGAGGACTTATTTTATGCCAGGCATTTTGCAGGCATCAGCTTTGTGGTGGTAAACCAGACAAGTCCCCTCCGTGAAGAGCTTGCATGCTGGTGGACCCATCTTCTTTATCCATCTGTCCAACAATTCATTCCTAAAGATCATCCACAGGCCAGATGTTACTCTAGATGCTGGCGATTCAAGTAAAGAAGGCAAGTTTCCCATCTTGTGGAGTGTATGTGTGTGGAGAAATTGTACAAATAAGACTAAATGAGATGTATGCAAGGAAAGTACACTATTAGCAGATTTCAAGTGTGCACCATCTAGTGACCGTTGCCCTATTATCATCATCTTCAGTGTCACCATGCGTGAATCACCTGAGATCACTGTGACAGACCAGTTGTCCAGACTGTGGACACGTGGTTCTCATTCTTTATGCCTGCATTATACATGTGAGACGTTGGGTGGATCTAGTCTGAGGACCACAGGGACAGGTGGTGGGAGGTTCCACTGCACCATGCAGGGACCAGAGGTTCCACTGTATCCCATTGCAGGAATCATTTCCTTCATTTCGCTGTCTTTCTACATGGTTGTACCTAGTATAAACTGAAATACATCAGATTTTTTTCTGTTCCTAGACGATCTGCTCCTTCCCACTCCCAATCCCGAAACAGACTTCATAACTGCACCTCATGGTCAAATGTAAACCTTAGCATACATATTTCCTGAGTCCCAGGATATCTGTCTTCGATCATTGAGAAGTGGATTTTGTTTTTAATAAAAAACATTCAATAAATATCTGTAGAAACAAATGCATAAGAAAGATGTGCAGATGTCTACAGCAAGTAAGCCGAAAACCAGAGCATCTCAGAGCCCTCTGCTCCATAGAAATGTCTGCTTTGATTCTCTTTCCTCTGAGGGAAAACCTTTCCACCTTCTCTCTCACCCTCCCTCCCTTGAGCATATTCCGTGAGCAAGGCTCTGGAGCTACCACCTTCTAGGTTCCAGGGCTACCTTCTAGGTTCTGAGGCTACCTCGGGGAGCGAGAGAGTTCAATGGACTTAGGTTATAGTTAGGGAGATAGGGAACACATAAGACTACATGTAGATAAACTGCAAAAAATAATTTCTGTAAAAAAAATTGTTATGTAGTCATGGTGATGGGAAGTATTTGGAGGAGGCCATATTAGACAGGGCTGCGAGGAAGGTCCCTCTGGGGAGGTGATGACTCTTGAGCTGAGACCTGCAGGGGAGGGCTCCAGTGAGAAGACCTGGAGAGGCATCCAGGCAGAGGCAGAGCAAGCACAGTTGTCCTCCCAGTGGACTGGGGAAAGAGGAAACACCAGGTAGAGAATGGTGCAGGATGAGGTTGGGCAGGGTAGGTGAAGCCAGGTAGAAGCATGACCTTGAGGGATCAGGTAAGGAGTTGGATTCAACCTGGCTTGTTGATGGGCTGGCTGCAGGGCAACATGTGTGTATGTGTGTGTGTGTGTGTGTGTGTCAGGGAAAAGAGAAATGAGAAAAGAAAGAGTCTTAGGTTTTTGGCTGGAGCAACTGGATGGATTATGGCGGACCCTTTTCCTAGGATTGCTTTACGGCCATCTTGGTGAGGACTCCCTAGACCTTATGCTTGAATCTCAGTTTCCCCACTTGTCAGCTGAGTGACTCTGAAAAGTTACATCACATCTCTGAGCCTTGGTTTTCTTATCTGTGAAAATGGTATATTACCTTTGAGGTAGGGATGAGGCAGGGATGACATGAGATGGCCACTGGGAAGCACTCAGTGTGGAATGAAATCCTAATGAAGGTTCCATGCCTGTCAGATTCCTTTCCTTCCTTCCTCTTGCTGTCTTCTCTAGACTCATACCTGTCTTTGCCTGTTTTAACTCAGAGTTTGCTTATTGCCTCACATTGGGTGTGAGAAGCATGCAACATTTCATCCACACTTCAAGGCAGCTGTTGTCACTCTCCTCTCTCCTTCTGTTCGCAGGTCAAATGCATTCTTTCCCAAGTCCTTCTGTCCCCCCAGGCCGTGCCACAGATATCCCCCACATGGATTCTTCTCCTCTCTAGGTGTAAGTTCCTGGTAAAAGCAGAGATGAAGTGTTTGGCTAAGCAAAATGCTGAGAGTAGCTGGCGCAGGCTTTCCTTAGATGACCTCTGAAATTCTTTCCAACTTCAGGATGTTAAGCTCCAGCTTGTCCTTGAAGAGCCCAAAGGCAATAATGGGACAAAGACAGGTCCCCCATTCCTTGTTTCCATGACGGCCATGAATATAACTACAGTTTTCTAACTGCTGGCTTCTGACCCATGCACAGAAGCAAAACCATCTAGAAATAACTTTTTTTCCCTCGTTTTCATTGAAAATTTTTATTTAATTATTATTATTATTTTTTTGGAGACAGAGTTTCACTCTTGTTGCCCAGGCTGGAGTGCAGTGGTGCTATCTCGGCTCAATGCAACCTCCGCTCCCCGGGTTTAAGTGATTCTCCTACCTCAGCCTCCTGAGTAGCTGGGATTACAGGTGCTCACTGCCACACCCAGCTCATTTTTGTATTTTTAGTTGAGACGGGGTTTTGCCATGTTGGCCAGGCTGGTCTTGAACTCCGACCTCAGGTGATTCACCTGCCTCAGCCTCCAAAGTGCTAGGATTACAGGCATGAGCCACCACACCCGGCCTTCACTGAAAAATTTTAAACTGCCTTATTGAGATAAAATTTACACAGCTTGTAATTCATCCATTTAAAGGATAGAATTCAGTGGTTTTAGTATATACACAGATGTGTGCAACCATCACTGTCGTCAATATTAGACAGTTTTCATTACTTCAAAAAGAAGCCCCATATCCCTTAGCCATGAACTCCTATACCCTCTTCCTCCTACCCAGCCCTGAGCAACCACTAATCAGGACTCATGCCATGCCTACCTCACTGTTAGGAAGAATTGTTCTTAATTGACAAGGAAGACATCTGAAATATTAGCTAATTTCAATCCTGAAATGGGATATGCTTAACACTTTGTATATAAATTCTGGACATTTATAATGCAATTCAACAATGTCAAGGGGGAAAAGTTGGATTCCTCGCTAATGGAGCTCTCATGAAAAATACGGGTAACTAGAAAACCATAATTATAAAAGCATCTCATTCTCGTGTTTGGAACACTAAATTACACATTTCTTAAAAAGCTGGCATCTCTCTCTCTCTCCACCTACCTATCTACGTACCCATCTAAATATTTTCAGAGTTTGTTCTGAAGTTTGAAAAATTATATCCAGAGAGGTGCAGCGTCTTGTTCAAGGTCACACAACTACTTTGTAGAGTTGTTGGACCACCCAGTAAGTTCTCTTGCCTCTTGGTTCACTGCCTTCTCCTGCTTCACACTCTACTGAAGTCACATCACTGAGGGCATCTGACTCATGAAACTCAACTGTATTGCTCAGCAAGAAGAGAAACATTCTTTGTTGACCCCATTATCTTTCCAGTTCAAACTAGATCTTGGCCTCTACCACTCCAGGAAAGGCCACATCCCAAAAGAAAACAGACTTTTAAAAAGTAAGTTCCTGTTTGTCTTCTGAATTTTGAAGAGACCAGTTTCTAGAGATTTAAGGGTGACTGAAGGGGTTTTTCAAGGGTACATTTGACTACACAGATTTTCGTATCACTCTGGATTTAGATCCAAAGGCCTGCATTTAATAGACTATTGTATTCCTTCCAAAAGTTCTAAGTTCCTTAGAACTTTTCCTCTTAGAAGAGGCTTTTGGGCTCTGGAATCATCCTGAGAGAAGAGGAGGGGTGGCCCTTTAAAGACACCAGTTCAGAATGTGGTCACTTCTCTCTTTAGGGAGGGGCTGTCACCCACCAACTCTGCCCCAGGTCCTCTGCCGAAAAGGCTCTCAGCCATGCCAACCTCTCCTCCAAAATACCCTGACTGTCTAACTCCCATGCATCTGATCCCAACTGCTGCAGGGGGTTCAGGAAATCCCCAAAAGAGGTGACCCTGGCCTTCCACATATTAGCACACCCCAGAGAACGGGGAAAGGACTGCACCTTCTAGAAACCCTGTTCATTTGCTGGACTTCCTCCCTAAGCTCGGGGGCTGGTCTATCACCATTCTCGCTCCCAAGTTCGACCACACATAACCACAGCATCCTCAGACTGGTGCTCCAGGCAGGTAGAAAAGTCACCACAAGGGGCACACAGACCCCCCCTACTGAGCAAAAATGCAGCTGAATGTAGAAAGGGACTTCCTGGACATAGTGTCTTCCTATACCTGGCAGATGATGTCCCCAGCCAGTCCCTCCACAGCCTACACAGGTGTAGGTGGAGGAGCAAGTAAAGTGGATGCAAGACTCACCTCACCTGCCCAGGAAGCCCTGCAGCCACTGGGCTCTCCAGAGCATGCGGTAGGGCAAGGACTGGGGCTTTTCCTAGTGAACTCTGCTTCTGAAATCCTACTTCTGTTGAAATAGATCAGTTCATACATCATCAGGGCCAGTCTCACGTATGCTGTCCTGTTCTGGACCATGTCAGTCCAGCCAGGAAATCCAACCCCTTTTCCTTCATTTGTGAACATCACACCCCCACACACAGACACCCCCATACACAGACATCCACATAGACACACCTACACAGAGACATCTGCATAGACACAGCCACACATGGGCACGTATCTATATAACTACACAGACACCCACACTGACACACAGACACACACCCACAGGATGCAGGCTCATGTGAAGGTTGTATAGAAGGAAGCAGATTTAAAAATAAATTTTAAGCATCTTTGTTCTAAAAAAATTCAGCTACTTTTTTCTGTAGGATTCTGTTTCTTACATTCTTCCCTGGATTTTCCCCTTTGCTTCCCTCCCCAGAAGTCCTCTAGAAACCTGTTCCTCACTCCACCTCCTTCCATTTCATTACGCAGAACAATTTAACTGTGCCCAATCCCTACCTCCAAATGGAGTTACTACTTTTGCCATGCATCCAGAGCTATGGGTGGGTGCCCTGATCTCACTCTCACCCCATCTCCTGCAAGAGGAAGGGAGCAGGACAGAGATTAACTTCTACAATCAACTCTACCCCTGTAAAAGCCAAAGCAGGGAGTGTTGATTTTAAACAACACTAAATCTCTCTCCATAAACCACCAACTTCAGCCTTACCCTGGCCCAGTAGCTCCATGAGCTCTGAGAGTAATGCAGGCACTGCTGGATACCAGGAGCCAGCTGTGATTCTCAATGCTTTCATTCATGATCTCACTCAGCCCTCAAGCACTCTTATGAGGTAGGTGCTGTCATTACCTACTTTTATAGGGAGGGAAACTGAGGCTCAGAGAGGCTATGTAACTTGCCCAAGATTGTTCCACTGGGGAGCTCCCTGAGTCCACTTTCTTGACTCTTCTGATACACTCTTTTGCAAACTACAGGTCACTGATTCAATCGTTCTCAATGTGGCTGCAGAGCCAAACTTCCTGGGAAACTGAGTACCCACAATTTTCAGGTGGGTGTGTAGGAGCTAATGGGGCCACAGATGCTATGCATACCACTGCCTAGTTGTTGCTAGAGAGCCTTTTCAACCTCAGAGAACATAGCACTCCATGCTAACCATCATTTAAAATTCCTGCAATAAATGAAAAAAATAAACACAGAGCTGAGAGTATAATTCAACTAGCCTCGCTCCCAAATGAAGCTGATTCCAGATAGAAAGCAGATTTTCATATTTACTGTATGTGACAGCTGCAGGAATTAAATGAATCATCTGTCTATCTCTATTGCCTTGTTCCTCCTGTGCTGTGTGCATCTATCCCTGGGGTTGTCTGTCTTCCCATTCCAGGAAGACAGATCAGTGTAGTTTCAATTATTAATTCCATGTTTGGATCACAGTAACACCAGTTCCAGTTCAGTGACCTGCAGTTCCTATTGATTTAAGTGATGAATTATCTACACTGCAATGTATTATTAACTTTATTTTGTCTCTTATTCCTTCCGCATTCATGCATCAAAATAATAAAGCACCATTCACAGGCTAAAAGGACCCGTTTCCCTTCTCACATTTCCCATAAGGGCGAAGCCAACACACACCAGGGAGGTAATTACACAGAGCTGGGGTGGGGGCTGGACATTTATTTTACCTCTGAATTATTTATCTCAGCTGTGAATTTGGGGGAGGGGTTGGGGGAGGTCCTCAGTGGGGAACAAAGGGGCCCACGAGGTAAGTTAACGAAGACAAGTGACGATTAGAATCTGGGAGATTCATAAGAAATGAAATCACCTCAACTCAAAAGTTTAACTTCTGGGAGTCAATCTGCCCATTCTGATAATGATGGGGGGACGGGTGTAGGAGTGGTAATGACAGTGGCACAGTGTGAAGGGAAGGAGGCAAGAGAAGAGAGCACCATCCGTTTCTCCTGCCATCTCTTTTGGATTGCTCTGCTTGCCCCATCGCAAGACCTACCCAGCAAGGTCAGACTCCAGTGAGACATGGATTTGTAGATGTTTGGCAGAAATGTGCTGGCCTTATGGCTAATCTACCATTGTCTTCATCTTCTTTGGGTAAAAGCACATCCTCCTATTACCTTTTGAGGAACTTCCTTTCCCTGGGTACAATCTGGTAGGACTATCAATCCAGATGCCCTACCTTGCCCTGACCAAATGCATGACCCAAGCTGGGTCAGTGAGGTTCTCCCTCCATGACATTTGAATTACAAACAAAGGGCACAAAAGACCAAGTGTAAGAGGCATCTGTTCACTAGCACTGATGCCTGGGTCTGACTGTTGAGCAATTGCTGCTGTCAATACGTTCTGAAGATGATCTGCAAGCCTTGTTTTTCAACCTTCCCTTTGATTCTAGATGCCCCACCCCATAGTCTTTCAATAAATGCTTTTTTTTTTTTAAGTTAACTAAATTTGAGTGTTTTGTTGCTTTCAACTTAGAGAACTCTGTCTAAGCAGCCAAAAGACCTGGCTGTATCTAACGTGTCCCTGAGCCCTCAGAGACGGAAAAGGTGAAGAGAGAGGGGCTACAGATCTTGTCTACACCTCTTCTGCCAATCAAGCAACAATTGCATCAACAGGGAGATGGGCAGGAGGTGAAGTGAAGGCATTCCTCTGTCCTCTTGCTCCCATTTCTAGTTAGAACTGAATCCAACCTCCCAGCCTGCAGGATTCCTGTTGGGGCAACTCCCAAAGTCAAGGAGTCTGAAGAGACACGTCATCTGACAACCCCACACAGAGGGAAGACTTCAGGAGGGGTTGCCTAGGGTCAGGCACCCCAGGCATCCCGCCTATGAGCCAAACCCAAGAGGAAGGAGAGACACCCAGGACCTCCCAGTTTGAAAGTGAAGATAAAGCTGCTAAGTGCGTAGAAGTTTCCATGTACAGACAATTGGAGGATTACCTAAGGTCTCATTCCTAGTGCTGTTACACTCAGAAATTGCCTCACCTATGACTGCTCCCATTTTGTGCCTCACAGCTCTCTACGCTGCACTGGTATGAAGCAGATGTTGTGAATGTTTTATTGTAGTTTCCAATTGCCACCCTTCATTCATCTGATTCAGACCTAAGAGTCTTGGGCTTTCCTTTCTTTTCTTTCTCCTCCTCTACCCTTTGATTTTAAGGGCCTAGAGGTGAACATCTAATACGCAGAACCTGATTCTACCTGTCAACTCAGCCCCTTACAGCAAAGGAGTATAGCCCAGCAATGCCTGAGAAATGAGGTCTTTTTCTTTCCAGAACTTCACCAAATAAGGAGAGAAGGATCAGAAAACCACTGTGATTAGATTATATGGAAGAAGGTCAAAGATTAAAAATCCGCTGCCTCTCATTATTAGAGGAGGGATGACAGATTCAGACCAGAACACAAAAGAAAATACATTATTTCAAAACAGGATATGAAACCCAGTCCCAGGTGATTAGTCTCTGTTAAGTAAATTTACTATCTAATCTTTTAACTGTCTTCCGAAATTGCTGGTCCAACATTCTCTCCCTCCTCCATTGGAAGCTTAACCCTGGGCGTGTGCTGTCATCCACCTTAATGGAATGGGGAGCTCATTTCAGGGGGGTGGGGGTGGGGTGGCTGGGGTGGAAGGGTCTGTAAGTGAAATGCACCCTGCAATAAAAGCAGGATGTGTGCACCACAGACCAGCCTGACTGGAGGTAGAATGGGGATGGAGGTTGGGGCAATTGTCCTTGCTTTGGTTTCAGAGCCAGGCCCATCAATGAGGAGACTATCCTTCAACCTCACTCCAGGCTCATCCCGGGAAAACTGGACTCTCCTCTTTCTGAGCAGCCCCAAGGGGCCCACATGCCAAAGAATCTCATGCTTCGGGGTTGTTCTCAAACAAGATCAACCTTCAAAGCTTTGATTTTAAACGAATGCTGCTCTGCAGGCCAAATATCACAGGCCTGTGTTGGGGCCCGAAGAGGACAAGATGTGCACTTGGAGGCCAGACAGGCTCGCAACACCATCCAAGCAATGAGAAAACAAACAAGACATAGTGGAAAAGAGGATCTGTTTCTCAGTATCTGTCTTGGCTGGGGTACCACTGTGAACATGGCGTGCAACAATCAGAGAGGCAGAGGATACCAAACCCAAAGAAACTCTTCCCCTATTTACCAGGAGGAACTCCTTTTTTTCTGTACTTCACTATTTTCTCGTCTGTTTAGTCTAAAAGGCTGAACTATTACACAAAGAAAGTTCTCTCCAAGAATGAGTTTTCCAGAGAAAGCTCTTCAGACAAGGGCAGTGTGTGAACCACTCTCCACAGCTTGGAGAATGGGGTGTGTGTTTAACAGAAGGGGGCTGGGGCCGAGCAGGACTCCCTGAAGGATTCCCAAGGTGCTCTGTTTGTGTGATTTATCCCTTCTGGAAAATGCAAACATACAAATGTGCCTGCTGCAAAAGCCAGGGCAGTCTCCAGGACTCAGGCTCCCACACAAAGCTAACCACATATAGCTTGCCTGCCCTGAAGGTTTTCTCTATTTTAACTTTTGTAAGTTTTCAACCAAAACAGATCAAAGGGAGGTGCATGTAGTTTTGCTGGGGATCAGCAGACCTCATTTCTCTCTTCTTAGCTCCTAGGCTCACTTCACAAAAAACCCTGGGAGAATAGGAACTGGGCAAAAAGGGGCTTCCCTCAGCTCCTGGGATTTCAGAACCAAACATTGTCATCCTGTTCACCAAGCAGCAAAACCACACAACTCCGAGGCCCTACACTTTAGAGCAGGGGACATAGCCCTCAAAAGACTTCAATCCCAAACCCTTTTTATCCAGTAACCATTTGTTTGTGGAAATTTTATTCACATTATAAGAGAGCTAGACCAGTTCTGCATGCCTTTGAAATTCCAGCCCCCACACCCTCTCCTCCCTGGCTAAAATGTTCTATGGAGTGGTGCCCAGGTTCTGAGATGCGTGTAAAAGTTGATGGAGAAGGCAGACTGAATTAAAAATGCATCCTTGCTTGTACACCTTTCCAAAATGACCAAGGGGAAGGCTGCTTCCCACAAAAGGCTCAAAGTGCATGATTTTATCCGAGTCCCAAAACCGTCCTACGAAGTAAATGCTTTTACTTACATCCTTTTGTTATACAAGGAAATTGAGGCTCGGAGAATATCAGTTTTTGGCAAAGGTCACCCAGCTTGGTAAGTGGCAGAGCAAAGATTAGGATCAAGGCCTGTCTTTCTCCACACTTCAAGCTCTTTCCACCTCCCACATGATCTTTCAACTTGGGCAATATGGCAAGGCTTCAGGAAGGCCCCAGAATATTCCATGCCCTTTGATCCAGGGCTACAAGGCTAAGAACTTAACCCAAGAAATACTTATGAAGGCAGACAAAGATAGATTTACAACTGTATCAGCAGTAACACTATTGATAACAGCAGATGTTTGGGAGAAAAGTAATTATATGGTACTGATTGAATTTAGCATTATATCCATACAATAGAATACCACGCAAGTATTTAGTCATTAAAGACACTAGGGTAGAAGGATATTAGTGATGTGGGAAAATGTTTACAATGTAAAGTGAAAAAAATTTGAATATGTATCCAAATGTCTATCAAAAGCAATGGTTACCCTCATTTTGGTAAATCTATACAATGAAATACTATGAAGTTATGGAAAAGAATGATTTAGCTCTATACAAGTACTGACTTAGACGAATTTCTTCTTTTCGCTAATTTATATTTTTCCCAAAATATATATTTTTTTAAATAAGAATAAAAGCATTGAGAATATTCAACATTCACATGCAAGGCACTATTTAGAAACTATCTCAATGTATGATTTTGTCATTGTGTGCACACTGCTGATATTAGACACAAGCAAAGTTGCTACAATTTATGTAGCACGTAATTTGAACCACGCATCAGTTTATTCATTAATATGCATTTGGCTCATTGTGGGGTGTATGCCAATAGGGATTGACTATGCAACAGTTCAGATTTTGGTAAACGGGGGTAGGGGACAAAGAGGGTGGGGATTGGATCTGAATAAACAGGTGAAGATGACAGATTCCCGGGATTGCAATGAGGCTTGGGGGCCTCAAGGACTGAGGCAGGAGGATCATTCCCTCCTCCTAAGCAGTAGCACCAATGCATGTGGTGGAGGTTCCATGCGCAGACCCTCCCTTATGCCCATCAAAATAAAACAAATCCTCACCAGAGGAGCCAAGAGTAGACCTAATCAGCAGACACTGATCCTGCCAACGCTCCCTGACTTTCATTATTGTAGATAGAGCCGAATGGGTTATCCAGGACTCCAAGCACTGCTGCCCCCATCCCTCCTGCCCTTTACTATAATAACCATAAGTCTTAATTTCTTCTTTGATCAATAACTCCATGTCTGAATTCTAAAATACATCATCTGCTCTCATATTCCTCTGATAAATGGTTTGAATTAATGTAAAGCACATTATTCTTAGAGTCTTGGCTTATTGTATCGAAGACATCTGGTTTCCCAAGAAACTTCTAGGAGCCTGGATGTTTAAAGGCACTGAAGGCTAAGACTGGAGTCCCATTAACTCTTAGGTGATCACTGCCAGTCCATGAACTATTGATTACCGGTCCCTGAAGACATAAACACTGAAGTTGAGAGTATCTAAAAATGATAACAATACGACGTTGCTGCATTTGTGTACATGATATTAACCACCTATGCACGATATTAACCACCACACTTTCCATGACCCACATGCACAGTTTTGTAATTCTTTCCTTTTTTCTAATTATGTGCATTCTGATATTTTTTGAAATGTAATGTTATGCCTGTTTAATCTAATAATTAAATATTTGTGCTTCTATTCTGTGTATCTGCTATGGTTTGAATATTTGTCCCGTCCACAATTCATGTTGAAATTCCCAGTGTGGCAGTATGGAGAGATGGGGCCTTTGAGAGATGATTCACGGATTAATACATTAACAAGTTATCATAGGAGTGGGACTGGTGGCTTTATAAGAAGAGGAAGAGAGACTTGAGCTAGCACACTCAGCTCTCCCTCCATGTGATACCCTGTGCCACCTAAGGACCCTTCAGCGAGTCTTGAACAGCAACAAGAAGGTTCTCACCAGATGTGCCCCCTTGACCTTGGACTTCCCAGCCTCCAGAACTGAAGGAAATACATTTAATGTCTTACAAATTAACCACCTTCAGGTATTTTGTTATAAGCAATAGAAAACAGACTAAAACAATATCTTTATTTCATTTTTCTAGTAAGTTATTTTTATAGTATTTTACAAATGTATTAGTCTTAGGTTGGAGTCTTTTAAGAAAAAAATCCATCTCCACAGATAATTGGAGAAGCACTAAGTAGGTTTGGGCCTGTGACTCATGGGCTTAGTCCTCACAAAGTTTTTATTAATTAAGACAATGAAGAGTGGAATAGAGCTGACATTTGGGGTACAGCCTTGTCTCTGAACTAAAACTCTAGCTGAGTGGTGCTTCGAAGGATCATCAGGGCCTTGTAAGAATCTCTTTGGACTAAACTGATGGAGGGTTAATGGACTGAGATAACTCTGGAGTATAATCTTGTTATTTTATGCCGAGGGACTCCTGTTGTACTGGCTTTGAGACTCTTATTTCAAACACAATCATTTTCCCCATGGTCCCTTGTTGCCTTGTAACTTCACTGAAACTTTTTTAGTTTCTTTTGAGAAAGAATAATCATGCATTTTTCCATGTTATTGAAGTCATGGAATAGTTAAAACTGAAAGGCAAGAAGGGGTCATACTGCTGACCTGAAGACCTGGATGAATTGATGCTCCTGTCTCAAGTCACATTGCCATTCTCATTCAAGATGGATTTGAACGTCAAAAGGCTAAGTCAGATTTCCTGATACCTACTGGCTCCAGAAAACTTAGCGATCAAAACATCACTCTCTGTACAATAAAATGCATCTCACTTTGTAGAGATCTCACAAGCTTTATCCCCCAGGTAAACTCCCCAAGATCACCTAAAGCCAGGGATTTCCCTGTCTGGTGCCAATTTATCTTTTCACATAAATCAATAGCAGGTTAGTGCTACAGTTTTCTTCACCTAAGCCCTGCAATCCCTTCCCCTAGGATAGGAGAAAATATCTTCTTCATCAGAAATATCACAAATCCTCAGTGGGACTTTGATGTCTGGTTTCTCCGCAGCTAAGATTCTTTTGGGGTGGTAGCACACAGTGGTGGAGAAGGGCAGAGGCTGATGTCCATTCTTTGCTCTGTTCTAAGCTGTGAGCCCCGAGCAAAATCACATAAGTGGCTCTGTGCCTCAGTTTCCTCATCTGCAAAATGGGGGAGCCTAACTCCTGGTATTATGGTAAATAAAAATTAAATTATAAAGCATTTAGAACAGTGCTTGGCACACAGTAAACATTAGCTGTTATAATTATGTACTTATTTAAAACAGTATAATCTATTTCCAAAAGGTTTTCGGAGGTATGATATGAGCAGAGAAATCACAGCAAATTTTTCCTTTCTCAAAAGAACCAAACTCCCCAAATTCGAGTCTTAGGTTAAAACGACATTAAGCATCATTACTATCTTAAAAGGAGGCTAGAAAAGAAAAAAGAGGCCTGGCTCACGCCTGTAATCCCATCACTTTGGGAGGCTGAGGTGGGAGGACTGCTTGAGCCCAGGAGGTTGAGGCTGCAGTGAGCTATCATCATGCCACTGGATTCCAGCCTGGGTGAGAGAGAGAAACCCTGTCTCAAAATGTATATATATATATTTTTTTTTTTTTACAGAAAAATAACGGATAAAATAAGTATTAATATAAATACTGTAAAATGTAACAAACTAGAATATTACTTGATTTTGAAACTGAGTACCATAAAATTAAAAATAATGATAGAACTTTAGAAATTTTCAAGGGAGGAAGGAAAAGCAAATCTCAAGTGAATTAAAATGCTGGTGAGCACGGGTAGGGGCAAGAACTCAATGTTGGAACTCGCTGGGCCCATCAGTGCCTGATGCAGAGCTCCTCAAATTGCATCGCCCTCTTTAACAAGAGAACTGGTTATTCAATCTGCATTTCCTAAATGAGAACCAGCTACCCCATCTGAATTGCCCAAATTCAATTAAGTCACCTGGCATGCTTCCTGTCAATACCCTCTCTCGGCTCACTTTGTCTTTTAACCATTATCGCCTCTGATCATTGCGAAGTTAAGGGCCTCCAAGCTGTCTGTATAAGACCAACAACAGGGGAAAGCTTTTTCCAGCCCCATTGAAATATCAAGGTGAGGCTGCATGGGGCCTAATGACCTCTTGCTGTGAAAATGTCAGGGTAACTCTGAAAACCACTTGTGCCCTACTTTTCCAAGGGGAAGGGCCCCTTTTACACTGTTTTCTATCCTTTAATGGGCTACTTTCAGAATTTAGAGGCAAACAAATGGAATATAAGGCTGATTATCAGTTAAGTGTTAATAAACTGTGAGTTACAGGAAAAATGGATACATCACAGAGCAACATCCCAAACTTCAGTGGCCTTATCAACCCAGGATGCTTGTTAAACAGCAGATTGCTGCTCTCTGCACCTCCCATTCTGAATCAGGAGGTCTAAAGTAAGACCTCTATTTCTGCACTTTTAAGCATCCAGGTGATTATAATAATAAACTTTAAGAAGTAATGATCCAGAAATATCACACATAGGAGAGACATGCTAAGAGGAAAGCAACAAGAAACCAGTAAGGGAGTCATCTAAAATTTTCAGGCCATTTCTTAGAATGACAATTACTTGACCCCCAACTGTGTTCTCTACTAGACATGAATTCTCTAAGATCAGGGATGTTCAGAGCTCTTTCCATGGCAACCCTGGGCTTTGCACCTTGCAGGAAGAGTTCAATTCCTGGGTGGGGAATTAAACTGAACCTAAAGATCACTTGAACTTCTTCCACAACTAGCCCAGGAGTCAGGACCTAGTTCCTCGTACCATCTGAACTGAGCCATGAATATGCCATCTTGGCTTCCAAGGTTATCCTGCCCATTTTTCTGGACTTCCTAAGATCTTGGATCATCATATGAGATTGGGCTTCAGCAATCTCTGAACTGCTGTGGAGCAAGCCAGATGCAAGGGCTTTGCTTCCAGTAAGGGGAGTCTGTGTCCTGGTGACGACAAACCAAGGAGAAAAAAGCAATCATGGTGCATGGAAACAAATGAGTGGTTGACTGCTTGCCTTCCCAGCACTTCTTTCCCTGTGTTTTACTGCAACAGACCTCATTTTTGTTTGCAGGTCCACTTCTCCCCAATTTCAGTTCCTATGCATGGTGGGTGCAGCATGTGGTCTGGGCTAAGGCAATTAGCATTTCTCATTCTCTGTCCCGTGACCATGCTGTAGCCAATGGGAGCAGATGTGCCCACAGGAATGCAGGGACAAAGACTCACCTTGAACTGGGAGGCTGTGAGGTTTGCAGCTGTGGTGGCCATCTTGCCACAGTGAGGAGAGGGCTCCTCTCTGCAAATGGAGCCAATGCACAAAAAACAAGAGAAGGAAAGGAGGGATGATGAGGGAGGTAGGAAGAGAGATACAGAGACAGAGTGTGGTGGTTGTATTTGAACCCCTGGTGAAATCATGCCTGGGAGTGCCCCACTCCCAAGCTTTTCAGACCCATAAGTCAATCATCTCTTTTTAAAGTAAACTTGAGTTTGCTTTCCCTAAAACCTTGTGACTGAAAGGCACTTCACCATGTAGTAAGGCATTTCAAATGAAACGTCCAGCCTCACGAAGAAATGCCTTCTATAAGGGGCTGACACTGAGTCTTCTCAAAAGGTGTATGCATTCAGTTTACAAAATCAGAATGCGTAATATACCTCATACTTTTCAGTTCTTTCATGTCTTTTGTTACATCTGGTTCTCACATGTCCCTGACAGTGCTAGATGCTAAGTAGGCAAATTTCATGATGTAGGGCAAAAATCACGATCCCTATATGATAGATGATGAAACTGAGGACAAAAGAGGAGAATTAGCCCACTTGAGGTCAGTCAGTCAGCGAAGTAGCCATGCACTGCACTGCACTTCCCAGTGGTGTGGATAAAGGAAAGGAAACATTTGGACAGTGGGGCCCTTCTTACACAGCTTCCATAGCCCTCCTCTCCCTTTGGGTACCATGATGCTTTTCAGCTCACATTGGTACATTGGTAGCTGCAGGGAGAGGCTTCAACATATTCATCAGTGAAAACGTCGGCATCCAGGCCCCCATCTCCATTCTCAGTGTCCTCGTCCATCCCACCCCTGCACGCTCTCTCCTTTATCATAGTTTGCATGACTTGGACCATCCAGGCATGCTGTGAGCATGGCCCTCCCTGTCTGTGCTAGTGGGATTTTTCTCCACCAGAAGCAGTTTTAGCACAGGCTTGGACTTAGAAGGACGTGGGTTCACATTGTGACTCCTTTATTATGAATGTGACTGTGGGTGAGTGACCACCTCTCTACTGCTTAGATTCCTCACCTATAAAATGGGGGTCATAACAGCAAAGACCTTGCAGGGCCTTTGCATATTAATGAGATACATATATAAAAAGCCTTTAGCGTGGGTTTAACTCATGATATACACATTGTTTACAAAGGCTAATATTTAGCCGGGCATGGTGGCATGCACCTTTAATCCCAGGTACTCAGGAGGCTGAGGCAGGAGAATCGCTTGAACCCGGGAGGCAGAGGTTGCAGTGAGCTGAGATCGTGCCACTGCACTCCAGCCTTAGCAACAGAGTGAGATTCCATCATCAAAAAAAAAAAGGCTAATATTGATCAAACACGGACTTGGCCAGCTTATTAATGGTTACTAAGCTGTAGCTCTCTCTGTTGATTTGATTCCTATCCATCCTTCAACAGCTACTTCAAATCCCATCTTCTCCTTAACCTGGAATCCTGACAACTCTAGTTCTCTCTCCCTCTTTACTCTGAATTCCACTGCTTTTGTTGTCAGAGTCACTCCCTGCTTTGCATTCTTCCTTTATGTTCACCAAGTTAATCTCTCCCACATATTCACAATGACCTATTTCTCCCACCCAGACTAGCTATGTGGTCCTATTTTTCTATTTGTGCTAATCTTTCTAGGAGTATAGCCTAGTGGTCCAGACCATGAGCTTTAGGGCCAGCCAATCCTGGTTTCAAATCCTAGCTCTTTGCTGTGTCATCTTAAAAAATGTACTTAACGTCTGAGTGTCAGTTTCCTCATCCATAGAATGGTGATGATTCCTGTCTGTCAGGGTTGTTAAGCACGCTATGGGAGATACTACATGCAAACTGCTAAGCGTATTTATCACGTGCACACAGCAAAGCTCTACCCTTGCTAACATAATGATAGTCTTAGCCACACAAGCATCTAGCGCACTGCCTCGTACCCTATACGAACCGAATTGATTTAAACTCAGAGGCATTTCTTCCTCCGTGGTTACCTGCACTTTCCCACATTCCCACTTACGGCCACAAGGTGGCAGCCTACCCATTATGGAGGAAGCTTTTATTTCCAGAACGGGAAAGGATGAAATTATTGCTTATGGAATATATAGATGACTTCTTTTTCGGTGGTGGGTAGGTGGGGGGACTGAATATCCTCATAGGCCCCTGGTTCCATTTTCTGTGAGTGCACTATCTGTACACATGGGACCACTGTGGCACAGCTGAAGCAGATCAAGCAAGTCAACTGCACGTTAAGGTGTTCTTTTCTAGGGAATGTGGCTGGCACCTGTCTGCCCCTTTCTTTTAGCCAGACTCCATCAGAAAGCCTGCGGGATTTAGAAACCTCCCCAGGCTGGGCTTCCCCATCCTGCACCTGTATTAAGGTGTCAGGGAGTCTGGTGAATGGACCATATGTGCACCTATGGTGACCATTTTTGCCTGAGACTTTCTGGGTTTTAAAACGGGAAGCCCTGTGTCCTGGAAAATCCTTCAGTGCTAGGCAAACACAGATGGTTGCACACTCTAGGGCATCTCTGCTACATCTCCACTGTAACTCCATAGATATGGTTTCCCTTTTTTCCCATGGAAAAAGAAATTGTGGACATGCAATTTCCCAAAGTCCTACAATTCCATAATTTTATATTTGGAAGGGAACACAGACAACACGCAGATTCTGCATGATAGGGAGAGTAGAATGGTCTTGCCCAGGTCACATGGCTGGGCTGGCAGGGAAGGACCCAGATCCTTGAGTCTAACTCTCAGCTCTTTCCAAGGGCTCCCGACCACTTGGAGCCACAGGGTACAGAAGGAGGGTGTGTGGCTTCCTGGACATTTCCTCAAAAGAGCTTTTGGGAAATAGCAAAACAGGGCAGAACTCAGGAAGACTGGGAGATCTAACTTAAAGCAAACTTCCAACCAAATACTTAGGGATGCAATTAACATGCATACATTATATAAAAGGGTGAACGTGTGGGATTTAAATTTCACCTGGATGGAAAATCTTCACGGATCTCACTTTGGCACACTGGAGGAGAATCAACTAGGAGACCCCCCCAGGGGCAGGCAGCACTAGAATTGAGCCTCGAAAGCCTTCCTGGGTTTTGCCTCCAGAGAAAAGAATCAGCAACTCTCTCCTGGGATCTCCTTGGCACACCACTCTCCCCATCTCAACCAGGCCAGCATTTGTCCTCACTGTTCACTGCAGAAAGCGAAAGTTTCTGGATGTACTTTCATTAACAAATCCTGCTAAAGCAAACTCCTGCTCTCAATGTTATTGGACATTTACATCTTCAGTCTCAACCATGGCACTAAATTAATTTGCCTCAGAGACACACCACTGAATTCAAGTATTTTATTAGAAAGCTACACCAAATACAGGAGCCTTGCAGAACAGAATAGAAAGAATGCCTCTTTTGCAAAGCCATGAAAAGAAGGCAAATCCATACATGACGGAATATGGTAAGCATACATCCTTAAGAAATGATCTTTTGTTTTGTTTTTGGTTAGGAATTCCCACAAAACAAAATTCTTATTAGTAACAAAACTTTAAAAAGTTGTTTTCCAAAACAAACTTGACAGGGAAGGAAAGCACCTATGAGAGGAAGGAACCACCCAAGTGATTCTTCTACAAAATAGAAGATGAGCTGCAAACTTAGGCGAAGCCACCTGAAATGAATTTGCTGAAAACACAGCAGGAGATTTGCAGCAAACTTTCAGGTGGGATTTGTCTCGCTCCTTGGGGTAAGGAGGAGAGCCCAAGCAGAGGGAGAATGTGAGGTGACAAGTTCCAGCTAACATCTCTGCATCTCATGTAATTCTGAAAGTTCTAAAGCACGAGCTAGCTGTATCCTAAAAGAGTGAGGCAAATCTGAGTGGTAACCAACATCCACCAGAATGGAAAATGCAGGCACAAACTAGTGCAAAGCAGGGCAAAGACCCAGGAAAGTAATTGGTAGTCACTGTTCCCATAGCTACCCTAAAACGGGAAGATCAGAGAGAATAAACAAGAAACGTAGAAAATCAGCTCAGAGATCTGGATTTTCATCCCAACGATGCCAGAAACCAGGATGGGACCCTGAACAAGTTATTCACCCATCTGAGGTTTCATTTCCGTTTTTTGCAAAGTGAAGGGGCCAGGTTGAATGTCTCCTGAGGTCCCTTTTATCTCTAACAGTTCTGTGAATAAATATGTAGCTGGCACATTATAGTCAAGAGGTTAAGCTGAGTAAACAAGAAAGTCCAGGTCCAGCCATAAAAGTTCCATGGCCACCGATCCTGCTATTTATGTGGGTTCAGAACAGCGCCCTCTTCTCAGGCCAAGCTGGCAGATTCCTAGCTCCATTCCCCTAAAGATGTGAGAGAGGATGGGATTGTCTAACAAACTCACTACAGTCCAACTGAGGCAAGATTTCTACATCAGGGTCCATCAGGATGTCCATCTTGCACCCTTGGCAATTGCAGCCTTGCAAAGCATAGACACGAGCCGCCTTCTCTTCCCACAATCTCTCCTCTCTTCCCTGCATTCCCCAGTCAACAAAGGAGAGAGTCACAGAGAAGGGTGAGGGTGGGACAGGGTAAGAAACTCCAGCCCCAGCTCTAAAACCTTTACAGAAAGCCTTTGTTTGAATGCTAAACGTTTGTTTAAGTGATTCAGATCCCGTGAGATCTGCTCAATTCTATTTCACTTTCACATGGCGGGCTTCACCTCTCACTCTACCTTTCATGACCACCTCACAGCCTTAAAAGTGTTCTCTCAAACTTGATGAGAATAAAAATATCTAAAACAATTATCTCCCTGCCCCAGCCCAGTGTCAAAACAGCATCATTCTAAAGGGACAGTGAAGGGGACCCAGATAGGTTATTTATTTTTGTCCTGTAAATAGAATTATAGGTTGAATAGAGCCTCTACATCAGCCAGGGGTCTTTGAACTCTTTTTAAAAGCAGGGGAATCTTCTGTCGAATGGAGTTGTGTGCAGGTACAGGGACCTCGGGCAGGTCCTGTCCCTCTTGGGTGGGTTAGTAATGTCCCTCAGCTGACTTCTGGGTCAGCCTGCAAGAACACGCTCCGGGGAGGCCTTAGAGAAAAACAAAACCCAATAACATTACGTTGTCCTTGGAGAATGCCACACGAGAGCTGCCATGAATAACAGCAGCTATCATTTATTGCTTGTTTGCCAAGTGCCAGACCTTGCATTAAACACTTCTTTGAATTTGCTCCTTTCATTGGGCCACTGTCACCTTGTGGGATGGGAATGGTCATCTTCATTCTGTGAAGGGGGAAAGTGAAGCTCAGAGAGGTAAAGGAATTTATCTGACATCACACAGCTAGCAACTGGCACCGCTGGGAGGTGCTCTTATGAGATACTATACTAGAAGCACTTGCTTCCCATCAAGAATATCTAACTATAGTAACTCATAATAGCTAATGTTTTGGGGAGTGGTTATGATGTGCCAAGGACTCTGAGCTGGGGGTTTCATAAAGATTGTCTCTTTTTTTGCCCTTCCAAAAACCTTTTCAAGCAAATTGTAGTTGTAATCCCAATTTTGAGCTAAGAACACTGAGGCTCAGAGGCCTCCAAAGCAGGAAGTGGTAGGAATAGAGTCTGAATCGCTCCAAGGCCTCAGCTCTCACCAGCATGGGGCAGTCACCTGCCTGGCTGAGAAGCAGGTGGAGAGCCCACAGCCCCAGGCTTGGGAGGGGACACGGGAGCCCCAGGTGCTGTGTGGGCCGCAGCCCTCTAGAAGCCAGGCTGGGTCACAGGCATCACAAACAGTGGCTTCCCATGTTGGCCTCCCCACTGCCCCCACCACCCCCAGCAGCAAACCTGCAGGCAGGAGTGGGGAAACGCCAGCCTGGGGAATGCAATGCCCTGGGGATCTGTCAGGGAGGACAAGGGAAAGCCTCCCCCTTCTCTCAGAGGTTTTGCTCAGGACCCCTAGGAAGATTCTTTTCAGTCATTCTAGCTGGCAATTTTTTCAAAGACTTGCCCCAGAGACTGGAGAGGAGAAAGTGCCTGTCTCAGAATGGCCACCCTGGCTTGTCCATTACCATACAGAAAAACAGCCCAGACTCCACGTTCACCTCTAAGCCACACATTTCCCTCTTGACGCCCAATTCCCATCAGTCTCTGACCCAGAAGCCTGGGGTGGGGAGCTGGGG
The DNA here is from genome assembly GCF_028885625.2 of Pongo pygmaeus. Lineage (NCBI taxonomy): Eukaryota > Metazoa > Chordata > Mammalia > Primates > Hominidae > Pongo > Pongo pygmaeus. The sequence continues at coordinate 174,004,884 of NC_072377.2, forward strand.
TGGGGGCAACGGCAGACCCTTTCAGGGCTGGAGAGGCCCCCTGACTGGCAGGCACTGATTTTTTAATTTAAAAAGCAAAGTAAACAGCAATATAAAAGGGCCCATATAAGAACTCAGTGTGTAAGTGGGACCTGCCTCAGGCAAATATTTCTAATTTTCCTGAAAACAAGCATTTTTACCCTTTGGCCCAAAGCCATTGCCTTTGCTATTGGACTTGGCCCCTGCCCCACCCCCTCTCCTGGGCCACCCTTCTGTGTTTGAGAAGCTGGCCCTGGCAGAAAAGAGAATAACCTCCTGCGTTTTAGTCAGACACTTCATATGGGCTGGTGAAGGTTTTTTGAGTTTGCTCACACCCCAGCCAATGAGTCTGTGGAAATCCTTCACAAAGTACAAGGCAGCCTTATGAATGGGGAGTGAGGAGCTTAATGACAGACGCAAGGACCCTCAACTACATCTGAAGGGGGAGAAAGAATTATGATGACCGAATCCTGTAGAATTCTGCTGAGGTTTACTTTTACTTTATGCGAGGGCCAATTAAGCTGGATTTATAAATAGGTTATTTATTTTTGTCTTGTAAATAAAATTATAGATTGAATACAGCCTCTACGTCGGCCAAGGGTCTTCAAACTCTTTTTAAAAGCAGGGGAAACTTCTGTTGAATGGAGTTGTGTGCAGAATCACAGCATAAAAATGGAAGCAGAAGTTCTCTGGCCAGGATGGGAAGGAAAGCCTTGGAGTCCTGCTCAGGCCTGGAGGGCACCCGTTTCCAGCGGCCATCTGTCCCCCTGCCCCAGTCCCTGATGTGTTCTGTGGAACCTCAGGGTTCCAAGGGACAGAGTCTGAAAGACATAGCTCTAAATGAATCAGTGCTGCATGGAATGTATTTTCCAGTCGCTGCCTCCAGGATTACTGAACATGGAGGGGGCACTGTGGTCTTAAATCCCAGGAGCATTAGCATTTCCGTTTTGGTGTAGGTTGACACAGTGTTCCCTTGTACTAGAAAATGCCAGTGGGTGTTAGCAAAGGCCCTTTACACGCAGAACAATGAGCCCAGAGCGAGGCGCGAGCTTCAAAGCCGTCTCTTTATTGGAAAGGGTGATGTGGCGCAGGATTTACCCCTGAACCTCTCTGGGAGTGTGAGCTGCATTGGCCTGAGTAGGTGGGTGTTTGGGTTGGCTCTTTTCAGTCCCCCAATGAAAATATCCTATGGGCTTATCTGAAGCCTCAGGTCTGACATTTAGAGATGTGTCTTCCCTCCCAAACTGAAAACACACCATTTCCTCTCCGTCTCCTAAGAGACTGAGGAATCCCGAGATGTCAGCCAAGCGCAGAACAGCCAGGTGCTCGAGGTGCTGCTGACAGGCTGCTGTGAGAGTCAGGGCTCTGCACTCTCAGGGGGGCTCTGGGTCCAGAGGAGAGCACCCACGTGTCAGGCCTCATTTGCCCAGGCCATGCCCATGGCACCCCGCCTACAAGGATCTGACCCCTGGCTTTTTCAGAGACTCCCTCTGTCATCTCTCTGAAGCAGGCAGGACAGATGGAGACCCACTACACAGATGTGGAGAACAAGGTATTAGGAAGTGAAAGGCCAGACAAAATCCCCCAGGGATCAACCTCTGTCCGTGGGCTCAATGTGCTCCCACAGCCTGCTCTGAAGGCCCTTTTGTCTTAGAAGCATTTTCCAGCCTAAGTGGCTACAGGATTCTTCTCTCTCCTAACAAGATACATGGAAAGAGTTTCTGTTTTCTCATATACTTTCTAAGTAAGCAGGAAAAAAAAATTCCTGACTAAATGATGATAGGCAGAAAAGAAACAAGACACAAAGTGAAGATGGGCATAGAAATCCATCACCTTGTTCCTGGTCAGGAGCCACCTTCTCTTCCCCACTGAGTAAATGATAGAGCCACGTGATCAAAATCATCCTGCTTTTTCCCCATTCTGGGGAAAGCCCTTGGGTTTCTCTTGATGTTATAACATAATACAAATGAAATAAAGGCAAAACACAGAATTTACAGAATGTCAGTTTCTAATAGCAGCTGACTGAGGGCTTCTAGAGTCAGTGGGAATTGCAGGATGCCCAGGATGGGTATGAGGGATGCAGACAAGACATCGGGAGCCAGGGTTCCATTTGTGACCTTGCCCCTGACTGGCTCATTGTGTGGCTGTAGGAGGAGACGGTGGAGAAGAAAAAGACTTTACCAGGCTGTCTGCAGATACCCTTGTCCTAGAGGCACTGGAGTAGGGCAGCTGGGTGGCTGCTTGGAAGACTCCACAACCCCTTGGACTGTAAGAGTCATGCCCCTGAAGAAAAACAGGGTGAATGGAATCCTCAGTGCTGGGATAGGGGAGGAGCCTCTGCTGCTGGAGCTGGTGAAGACCCTCTCTCAGGGCTTTCTGGGGTTTACTGAGAATCAAAGGCATCCTCTGGAATCCTACAGAAAAGCAGCCCTAAGGTTGACATGGTCCTATACATTTATTTTCCACACTTTTCCTACCTGGAACTTGCTCATACCCCATAAAGGCGAAAGGTACCATCCCAGAATTTAGTTATCTGTCCATCTCAGTCCCCTCTTACTCCCAACCAAATTATTTGTTTTCACACCCACATAAATCCCATCTTACCTCCAAGACTAACAGCTTTGCCATTTGCTGGTCAAAGTGGTGACAAACAGAATAATAATATCTAATGCTACTAACCTGTACCAGTGTCTGGCATTCTATCTTTTTTTTTTTTTTTTTTTTTTTGATATGGAGTCTTGCTCTGTCACCCAGGCTGGAGTGCAATGATGTGATCTCAGCTCACTTCAACCTCCACTTCCCAGGTTCAAGTGATTCTTCCGCCTCAGCCTCCTGAGTAGCTGGGATTACATGCACCCACCAGTCATGCCCAGCTAATTTTTTTATTTTTCTAGAAATGGGGTTTCAGCATGTTGGACAGGCTGGTCTTGAACTCCTGACCTTAAGTGATCCACCTGCCTTGGCCTCCCAAAGTGCTGGGATTACAGACATGAGCCACCGCGCCCAGCCCAGGCATTCTATTTTGCATGTCTTGTCTCCTATAATGCTTACAACAAGCTTATGAAGTTAGGAGCTATTATTATGCCTATTTTTCCATAAGGAAACTGAGGCACAGTGAAATCTGGTGTCTTGTCTAAGATCACACAATCAGTAGGGGATATAGGCAGGGCTCAAACCAGGTGATCTTACTTAAGAGTCTCACCTTCTGCACATCACTCAACCACAGCATGCATACTGCACCTTCAGATCTCCACGGTGCAACCAGCAAGTTGACCCAGTGTGAGAGAAAACAAAGCCTTCCTATACTCACAGCAGAAGAATGTTCACAAAGGAGCTGTTTAAGGCTGGGCTACAAAGGGGGTAGTGTGGAGTAGAACAGGGAAGAATTAGACACTTAGATCATCCAACAGGATGGACACACCAAAAGTCACTTTGATTCTGCCATCAAATTAAGAACATGATTTCAATAAACGATTACATTTAGTATCTATTCCTCATTGTAATACCTTAGTCATGCTTGCACAAGCTAATTCTAAATCTAGTTTGTCTTCCCCGGGTACTCAATGATTAAGTGATGTAAGAAAGTGCTTTTCATTGTGTTCGTTGGTATGGGGGGGAAAAACCCAAAATCTTGGCTAATCTGCTGTCAGAAAACTGAGAATCATCAGTATCAAGAAGGCTCTTCTCCTGAGAGGAGCCCCTTGACACATTTGCAAAATAAACGGTTTTCATTAGTCAGATGAAAACAGATTCCAAGGATTGGGAACTTGTGGTCTCCGATGGCAGCTTCCCCTGCTCCTTTGGCCTCTCTGTCTCCTTTCTGGTGTAATTGCTCACCTGGAAAACCAGCACCAAGCTGGGACCTTCCAACCCTGCACACAGCCCAACTCCTTGGTGGCAAGGCCAGCAGCCCACTAGACATCTGGGCCTCTGTTCTCATACAAAGCTTGAGCACCATGTTTGATTTCCCTGAGAAGGTTGACAATTGTGGCCAATTCCCAAAGCACTGGTATTCTTTCTGGTTCCTCCTGACCAACTGTGAGTAACCCCATGACCCTCCCACCCCAGGACATTCAGCTGGTGACCATCTATAGAGACATCTGACACTGAGATCAACGATGTCCACCACAGCACTTAGCACGGGGCCAGGCACAGGGCAGGAGCTCCACAAAGCTCAGTGTGGCTGGTGGCAGCTGGGACAGGGAAGGGCGTGAGGAGACTTCTGTTGCTGGCAGAAGCTCTTTCCTTGAAGGGAGGCCTTTGCCCTTTTAGAGGGAGAACAAACAGAGAGGCATTAGGTCTGCAAGCACAGCCCTGGCAGAGACTGACCTGCAGGCCTCTTCCCAAGAGACACATGATTTACCTAGGCTGAAGTCAACAGAGGGACATCTGAGCTCCAACTATCCTTTCCCATTTCACGCCAGGGTGACATTAAATGGTTCCATTTTCAGTGGAAGGGGGAAGGGAAGAGGGGAAAATGGAGCTAAAGTTTCATTTTTAATGAACATCAATAAAATATTCCTCCGTAGGTACACAGTCCCCCTGCCCCAAACCTATGCAAAAGAAATAATCTACTTCCAGTGCCTTTTGGCTTGCTTGCATATATCTGGGGCTTTGGATATAAGCATGATGCCACAGTAAATTCAGAAACACCTAAGAAGCTGTTGATTTCAATCCCCAACAACTATTGGCTTGTAGAAATTTCGCTGATGAATGTTACAGCAGCAGATTTTTTACTGGCCCTTCATACATGGTCATGTCCCTCTGGGCTGGCCAGTGACTTGGCATCAGGTCATCCATCCAATCCCCATGTGAGGTGATATGAAGTGGTGCTCCTGATGGTGAGGGGCCCCAGCTACCAATATTTTTACGGCTTCCGCTGGGATGCAAAAGCAAGTGAGTCTCAGGCCTCAGGAGGAGGCTGGCCTGAGCCGGGTGGAGTGGAAGAGTGATGTGAGGCAGAATGTGGCTCATGGTCTGTTTACATTCAGGATCCTTTCAGCTTCTGCAGGACCATCTTGACTGCTGCAGGTCTATGTGAGTGGGTCATCCTCACAGCTGTCAGACCGGTTTAGCATACTCTCAAGAAATCATGATGAAAGGGAGGGATCAACCGCCTCATTGACCAAGAATCCTGTCTCCTGTGGCCCTCAGTTTTATGCCTGCTGCACTAGGGGACTGTGATGCATTGTCTGCCCCTTCTCTAAGAGCGACACCTGTACCTTCCCAGACACAGGGTCTGGAAGCTGGTCTCCTGAGAGGTCACATTGGGAGCTGAGAAAAGCTGGGCTCAGAGGCTCCCTGGGGATTTGGAGGGTTGGGAAGGGGCAAACCCTTCCACTGAGAATTTGTGTCAAATTTGAGCTCTGTTGTTTTTCCTACCCCATCCCCCCAGTTTAGAGGGAGAGACTGCAATTATTTTTCTGAACCCCCTGGAAAGAGGATTTGGGGTTCTGGGTTTGCAGAATCAAGTCCTATTGTGAAAGAATAGAATTAACTGAAAGAGGGAGGGGCTTCTCCTCCAAAACTAGAAAGGGATGGGGGTAGAGGGAGGTATGCGTGGGGCCCAAGGATTTGGGAGAGGCAAAAGACCCCACAGAGTCATGGCCGTGTGGCTTTCTAGAAGCCTTGCCCCAAATTCCATTTCTCATCCAAGCCCAGAAATGCAGAGCTGCTGCATGTGAGAGACCTCAGTGGGCCTGGGTGATCTGGGACTGCTGATGACCATCCTTTGTTTCTGGTCACCATGCAAACTCCTAACTCTGCTGGGAGGGGTCCTGGAAGGGACACAGGAGAGAAGACCTAGATAGCAACTGGCATGGCATTTCCAACCAGCCTATGACATGGGGATTCAAGTGTCAACATCAGGTTCAAAGGAGTGGTATTTCTGGCACACCTGAGTTTGTCCTTGGCACTTCACATCCACCGCAACCCTTGCATGGCTTTATCTTTGGTGTCTATAGAGAGATCAAGGCTCTATTCTTCATGTGATAACCTTTCCCAGAATTTGAGGCCAAGCCCTCTCTCTCTAGCCGCCCCATGCCCTCTCTCTCCCTCCATCTCTCCCCTTCCCTCCCTCTCTCTCCTCTGTTCATATTCAAAGCCAGGTGGAAGCTCTCAATAATAAATTGTGGGAGTCACTTGGGACACAGGGATGGCTGCTGATCTCACAGAGTTACAAGAAATAAAGTCATCCAGATTGGCTCTAGAATAAAACGCCACCAGAAAATGTATTTGAAGAATGAAATACTTTGTCATGGTTTAAAGGGACACATCTGTTTCATCCCTTCCTTGTTTGTTTTCAACTATAGAAAGGACAACCAGCACCACCTCCAAAATGCCTCCAAAGGGTCTGCCTTGTATGCAAGGTTGTAGGTATTTTAGTTAAACATCCAATTAAGGTTACTCTTCTAGTTATAATGTTTTGATGCCACCCCATGTACTAGTAAACTCTGAAGGTTAGAACTAAGAAATGGGCCAGGCACAGTGGCTCACGCCTGTAATCCCAGCATTTTGGGAGGCCGAGGCAGGCAGATCAGAAGGTCAGGAGTTTGAGACCAGCCTGGCCAATATGGTGAAACCCCATCTCTACCAAAAATACAAAAATTAGTTGGGCGTGGTGGTGCATACCTGTAATCCCAGCTACTCGGGAGGCTGAGGCAGGAGAATTGCTTGAACCCGAGAGGCAGAGGTTGCAGTGAGTGGAGATCGTGCCATTGCACTCCAGCTTGGGTGACAAAGCAAGACTCCATTTTAAAAAAAACAAAACAAAACAAAAAAACTAAGAAATGGCCATTGGACAGAGTGAAAAGCTGTGTCCTCAAAGTGTGGTCCCCAGACCAGCAGCATCAATGTCACCTAGGAATGTGTTAGAAATACGAATTCTTGGGCCCTACCCCAGACCCACTGAATCAGAAATTCTGGGAGGCGACCCAGAAATCTGTGTGTGTGTGTGTGTGTGTGTGTGTGTGTGTGTGTGTGTTTTGAGAGACGGTCTCGCTCTGTCGCCCAGGCTGGAGTGCAGTGGAGTGATCATGATTCACAGAAGCCTCAACCTCCCAGACTCAAGTGATTATCCCACCTCAGCCTCCCAAGTAGCTGGGATTATAGGCGTGCACCAGCATGCCCAGCTATTTTTAAATTTGTTTTTGTAGAGACAGAGTCTCACTACGTTGCCCAGGCTGGTGTTGAATTCCTTGACTCAAGGTATCTTCCTGCCTCTACCTCCCAAAGTGCTGGGATTACAGGTTTGAGTCACCCTTCAGGAGGTAATGAATGAACTTCCAAGTATGAGAGCCTCTGGTAACGGGTTCAAGACCTCTGGCTCTGGAGTGGGATACAGCCGGGTTTCAATCCCAGATCTGCAGGCATGGATCTGCAGCAGTTCATCTTGTGCTGCTGGCTTCACCTCTCTTAATTCGGTTTTCTGATTGGATAAATAGTAATAATTACCCCTATCCCATAAAGTTGTTGGATCAAATAAAACAGCACAACTACATAGAGCCTTGTGTGGGTATTTTGGGATGCTGAGTGACAACTAATCATATCCCCATCCCCTTCCAATTCCAGACCCATGTGAAGCAGGCAGATGGAAACCAGAACATGGGCTCCATTGCTGATGAACTCCTCTGAAGGACTCAGGGGTCTGGTCCCCACCCACATTGGCTTCCTAGTGCTGCCTGCCACAAACTTTGGACAGTGTCCCTATAGGGTGAGAGGGTGAAGGTCTGCAGAGGAGGCACACAGCCCAAGTCCCTGCCTCACACTGTCAAAGCCGAGGAATGTGGACAGAGGATATGCAGCCACAGGACTCACAAAGGCAGCCCTGGCTTCACCACAGAGGGCCGGCCCTGGGGCTGCAGGTACAGAGCGGACGCCCACCTGGGAGCATTTGCACAGGAAGACCCATGCAAAAGTGGACCTGCTGGACTGCTCTGTTGTTCCTCTTGAGCTGGATGGCCTTGTAGCTCATGGCTTGGAGTAGGGAGATGACTGAAAGACCCTTCATGATTTTTTCCACTTGGGGTCTGGGTATCCCCATCCTTCTTTGGAAATAGTAGAAGTAAAGTAATCCCTATCACTTGCTAAAATCAGTGCTCAACAAATACTGTGATCAATACTGACAACATAAAATCAGTGCTCAACAAATGCTGCTATCATTATTAAGAAGTTATGGCCGGGTGCGGTGGCTGTAATCTCAGCACTTTGGGAGTCTGAGGCAGGCGGATCATGAGATCAAGAGATCGAGACCATTCTAGCAAACATGGTGAAACTTCGTTTCTACTAAAAAATACAAAAATTAGCTGGGCGTGGTGGTGCGTGCCTATAGTCCCAGCTACTCGGGAGGCTGAGGCAGGAGAATTGCTTGAACCTGGGAGGCGGAGGTTGCAGTGAGCCGAGATCACGCCATTGCACTCCAGCCTGGGTGACAAAAGCGAAACTCCATCTCAAAAAAAAAAAAATATATTTGCAAAGGATATTAACATAACCTTTTCTGAAATGGAAAGTTCTTTCAGTTGCATCAATGCTTAAGCCTACAATGAAGAATTACTCAAAGAGAAGAACAATAAAAGACTCACAGAAAGTGTTCAATAACCTAAAAACAATAATCACAACAAAAATTTTACATAAGAACTCATAACAAAAACTTAAGGGTGTTAGAAGTCAGAGCATGACATTAATAATATGATACAGAGTTGAATGTGAGAGATCTGGTCGGTATCAAACTCACTGAAGAATGGTCAGAAATTACCTTCACACAAACAGTAACAGAAAGAAAGATCCACGCCTGACAATTTTTAGAGCTCTGAGCATACAGTAAGCATCTGATAAATACTGGTGGGCTGGTTATTCAATTACAACTGTCCTGACAACCTATTCTTGAAGCATTATTTAATTTATACTAGATGTTCTTTTTTGGGGTTTTCAGTTCTAAAATCTCTCTCAAACAACTTTTCCTGCCACGCGGTTATTTGAGTTGCTTCGGAAAGCTTTCTTGGTGAATTCTGCACTGAGTGGCTCCCCTGGAAGAAGTTTATTACTTTGTCATCTTATTTGTTAGGAAAGTTGTGATATGACAGATGGACATAAATAATCCCATTCAATGGAAAAAAGATGCTTTCTGCAAATCCATAGTACTTTTCACATTTCAAACAACTTTCACATTTATCCAAATGCTTTGCTATTTTTATACACGAGCATCTGATGAGGATGAAATGAAAACAAAATTCTCAGCCAACCCTTTCAGCTCTTTCTGAGGAAACTTCTCACCTCCAGCTCATTGCCACTGTCCGTGTTTTGAACCTGTGTCTTGTCTGCCTTATCCTGAGAAAAATGAAAAGTTCTCAAACCACCCCCACATATTAATTTGCCATCAACTTTTCTTACTAAGTACTTAAAATTCACTTTCTGCTTGAAATGAAGGGAGAGGCACCCATCTTTTGAGTTTGGCTTGAACAATAAAAATATTTAGAAAAAAAAACCACCAAATAATGACAAGAAGTACAGGCACATAGGTGGGTCACATCTTTTTTTTTTCCTCCTTAAGTGTTACAATGGAGCATTTTGACTTGTTATGAGTGTGGGAATGAGAAAGTGAAATAGACTAGAAACAGACCAATTTCATTTTTCTGTCAGTATCTCATGACAGGCCAAAGATAAACCTCATAAACTGTGAAAAATGAACAATTCTTGGTTTTGATAACCTAAGCTGGGATGAGAACCAAGGAATTAATATCTCTGGAACCCAGGAGTTTATCTCCCTTGTTTTTCAATGATTAATCCCAAACTAATCCCATTTTTGTCAACAATTTAAACAAGCCAAAAGAAAAGTTTTAGACTCCTGGCTATAGCTCCTCTCTTAGCCTACCCTTCCTGGTGCCAAGTGAAGTGGTAATTAACCAAAGTCCCCCTCCTTCTTTTTCCCCCTTGACATACAGAATTGCAGGGCAGCAGTACTCCAGAGAAGGGAGACATTGGTGGGAACTGCAAATGGTAGGTTTTTAGAGTAGGGAGAGGAGGGGACTCAAAAGAGGAACAGGGAGCATGCGGGTATGAAGGTAATTATAGGAAAAAGCAATGTGGCCGGTGTGGTGGTTCACTCCTATAACCCCAGCACTTTGAGAGGCCGAGGCAGGCAGATCACCTGAGGTCAGGAGTTCAGGAACAGCCTGGTCAACATGGTGAAACCCCATTTCTACTAAAAATAAATAAAAAATTAATCAGGCATAGTGGTGTGTGCTTGTACTTCCGGCTACTAGGGAGGCTAAGGCAGAAGAATCACTTGAACTGGGAAGGTGGAGGTTGCGGTGAGCCAGGATGGCACCACTGCATTCCAGCCTGAGCAACAGAACGAGACTCTGTCTCAAAAAAAAAAAAAAGAAAAGAAAAAAAGAAAAAGCGACGGGGCAGCAATGAGTACAGATGGGGCAGATGGAGAGATGTGGAGCAGACAATGAAAAGAATGGTCTGGCAGGTGAGAGTTCCAGAACTAGGAAATAGTGGAGATGACATCAGGTGGGAAGACGGAGTTGCAAACCCAGTTAGAGAGTATGGACAGAATGTGATGGCCACAGGGAGCCATTGTGTAGTCTAGAGCATGAAAGTCACGTGGAGTTAGTGAGTATGGGAATGGCAATGGTGTGCAGGCAACCAGTGGAAGAGACTAGAAACAGGGGCTCTAAGGTAGAAACATCTCAGTATTTGGGACAAGAGGGGATGAGGGCTACATTTTTCCGTGTTTTTCTTCCTTGATCAAAGTATTTCCCTAACTTTAGCAGTCTCTTCTCACTATTAGCTAATTTTGCCATAGAGGCACAAAACTTGTACTGCTGTTTACTTGTTTTACCTTATCCACTAATGACTCTTGTTTAAACATCTGTTTTATCTTCACCTTGATCTGCAGTGTCTGTGAAATTACAAACTTGGCATATTAGTTACATATAGGTTTTAACTGCATGAAAACAAGTATATGCCTAGTAAAAGAAGAAGTTTGTCTGAATCTTACTTAAAATCATCTCAAACTAACAGTGGGGCACTTATTCTTTGGGGGAAGCCTGCCTTCGCTCACAGCTTCTTAAGCTTACTGGGGTCACAGATTCCTTTGTTCACCTACTAAATCCGTTAGAAAGGATTTGCAAATGGCACTCGCGATATTACCAGTATGTATCTACATATGTATGTAGTAAAATCTACAGTCCTTTTTTCCCAGAATACTCAGTGTGTCTGAGCACACACAAACAACTTTGCATGTCATTTCAAGTTGTCACTATCCCTTGGATTAAAACTCTTTTGACTTATCTGAGGCTTGCAGAATATGGGCCCTAGCTTCTGGGCAGACCAGGGCACTCAGCACATCTTCCTGAAGCTCACTGTGGCCTTGAAGTCCTACCGAGTGTCTGCAGTACCCTCTGTGGGAGTCTGACCCTGCTCGGCTTCTAGAATGTCCTGTGGTGAATGCCATTGCTAACGTCTCCTCCGATACCCTAGTTCTTTTCAGAGGCTCTTACCAGAAAATTGCCACGAGGATACTCTATGGTATTGGTCTGCAGGGGCCAGAGTGGACGTGAACACAGACGGGAACACAGGCTCAGGGCAGAAGCTGAAGGAGTGAGTTGTGTATTTGTGCCTAGTCTCCCAGACTTTCCTGAGAGAAGAGTTTGGTCTCACCCGTGGCCTGTGATTGCCCTGTCAAATCAATTTGGGAGACTATAAAGATATAAGAGCTGAACAGCACCAACAGGGGACTCTCTTTTTTTCCTTAAGGCTTCTTGCCAGATATAACAAGAATAAATATGAAATGGCTTCATATTCCAAGCATGAACTAATGTTGGGGTTGCGGCTGATAAGTAAAGAACAGCTAAACAGGCTTTGACATGGTGACTCTGGAGGGGGCAGCGTTCTCGCTGGAAGTGGGGACGTGGGGATTTATCAGGGCTCTTGTGGAGTGAGTTGTCTGGAAGACGTTCCTCTTCCATAAAAAACCCAGGCCCCTACTGACTGTTTCTCATGTTAGGAAAACATTGGTAAATCATCAGCATAATCCAAGAATTATTCCCTTCCTCTGCTCTGCGCACGAAGGCCCTTCTTTTCTTATCTGTTTTTAATTTTCTTCATTGGTGCTGTTCCTAGTCCATTAATTGGAAGGACTTTTGGCCAGAAGCCCATGACTGTTTTGGGGGGGAAAAGAAACACACACACCAAAAAACAGAACAACACAAAACCTGAAGGGCTGATACTCTGTGCATCTCAGAGAAATAAAAGTGAATGGGAATGGCTCCTTTGGGAGTCCCTGCTGGGTTCGGTTCTGCCATGCCCAGAGGCACAGGTAGGGGGAACTGGCTGCCCGGACATCGTCCCCCAGCTGGGCTGCCAGGGTAAATCACTGGCTTTCAGAATGTCCTCTGGAGAAAACAAGGTCATTACAAGGCTTTTAAGATCAACCATAATAGACTCCCTCCAATTTGTTTTTCTTCAGCTGCTTTTACTGAGCCCTCTGGGCCTTCCTCCAAGCGCTGAGTGTGATACTGTTCAGCGTGATGCAAAGAAGAGAGAAGAAGGGGCTTTGGACTCAGCTCGACTGACCCGAGTGAAAATTCTGCCTCTGCGTCTCCCGAGCTACGTAGCTTTGGGAATACGGGTAACCCCTCTGCTATGAACTGCATGTCTGTGTCCAACTAAAATTCATGTTTGAAAGCCTAACCACCAAGACGATGGTATTTGGAGGTGGAGCCTTTGGGAAGTAATTAGGTATAGATGAGGTCATGAAGATGGAATCTTCATGATGGATGAATTCTCTTATAGGAAGGGTCCAGAGAGCCTGCTTTCTCTAGGCCATGTGAGGATACAGCTAGAAGGCAGCTACATGCCAGGAAGAGGGCCCTCCCCAGAATCTGATCATGCTGGCACCCTGACCTTGAACTTCCTGGTCTCCAGAACTGTGAAAAATAAGTGTCTGCTGTCTAAGCCACCCAGCTGATGATACAGGCACACGTTGTTTTATTGAGCTTTGTTTTATTGCACTTCACAGATACTGTGTTTTTCTTCTTTTTTACAAATTGCAGGTTTGTGGCAACCTGCATCAAGCAAGTCTATTGGTGTCATTTTTTTCCAATAGCAGGAATACTTTGTGTTTCTGTGTCAGTATTTTTAAGCAATAAAGAATTTTTTTATTAAGTTATGCAGATTGTTTTTAAAACGTGATGCTGTTACAAAATAGACTATGGAACAGTGTAAGCATAACTTTTATATGAACTGGGAAACTAAAAAATTTGTGTAACTCACTTTATTGTGATACTCACTTTTTTTGCAGTGGTCTGAAATGGAACCCGTAATATCTCCCAGGTATGCCTATATCCTGTGATAGTAGCCTGAGCTGACTACAATAGCCTCTGAGCTTCAGTTTTTGTAAAACAGAGAATTGAATGTCTGCATTATGGAGTGGCTACAAACACTTGAGAGAAGACGCATGTAAAACGTATAGGAGAGCTCCTGGCCCATGGCAAGGTGAATGGTAAACATTATAACCAGCATGGTTGCTATGATCATCAGCAACACCACCAGCATCTTCCCTGATGACCTGGGCTGAGGCTGAATGAGAATAGAGACAATATGTTCAACTCAGTTTAATGTCATTTAGAAAGGATTTGCAAATGGCACTCATGATATTACCAGCATGTATATCCCTACTTTCATCTTTCAGCTACATAATCAGGATATAGCAAAGACACAGCTGTAATATTCATTCATTCGACAAATATTTACTATGTTCCAGACACTTTATACTAGAGTTTCAGGTACAGCAGTAAGCAGGGCAGACATAATACTTGCCTTGCTGGTGAGTACCTGTGCCTTTGGCACTCTGTGCCTTTGGAGCTCTGGGGGAAACCCAGCGCAAAAGCCTTCAAAGGCAACCTATGTTATTGCTCAAGGTTAGTGTTGCAAACAAACAGCAGCGCATAGAAGTCAGCAGGGCCATAGGAACTTCAAGTTTATACTTTCCCCAAAATGCCCATAGAAAATTCAACAGGTATTTGCTGTCGAATCTTTAACAGGCATTTCCTCAGTACCAGGCACTGTGCTAGGCCCTTGTCCTTGTGGTGGACAAGACAGGCCCAGTTCCAGCCTTGCAAGGCCTCATAATGTAAGTGAAAGGGGACACAGACAAGAAAAAAATCTTCCTACCAAGTGGTAATGCCTGGTCCTCAAGGCCACTGCTGTCTTACTCTACTTCAGGGCCTTGCAGCGTAACCACCAACCAGCCAGGCCATCCTCTGAATTTGGGTATATGGTAAACCTTAAAGCATTCTCTTCTCTAATCATTTATTTTATTTATAGGATAACACAAAAAGCAAAAAATTAGCTTCCTCACCTAAGAGATGCGACAACGAGAGAGTTGGCAGATCTGGATTGTATTCTACTGTCCATATGGCTGGTTCCTTCATCCCTTAACAACACGACTCCCTACGGAGCCATGAGGAATCTGCCCCTCCCTTCCCTCTTTCTTCACTATTCCCCAGCCTCCCACATTACACACAAGTTGTGGTCTGGGACTAAGAGGGTTTTGTTTTTTAAACAGTTAAATCTTTCATTGCAGACCAATTAAAATTTAAAGATTTTCTCTCTCCCCCTCTTCTCTCTCTCTCTCTCTCACACACACACACACCTCTCTAAGCACAAAGAGCTGACAACAACCTAGTGTTTACTATTAGAAACAGGATTTGAAAGTTCAAAGAAAGAAAAGTTAATTCTTCATCTCCACTTGTCTTTTCCTCCCCAAAGTTCCCTAAATGAGAGATTGCTTTACCAGAAAGCCTGAGTGCCTCTCACCCAACCGTTCCTGTTGCTGGACATGAGAGTCGAGCCCCTTGGCCTTTTTGCAGCGTGTCTCGATACACATGTGGTGCCTGAGGCATGCCCTGGGCACTTGGTAAGCCAGGCTACTCCCATCACGCAGCCCTGCCCACCCCACCCTGCAAATGCCACCTGTAATGTGGTTAGGATGCCGGTCCCCACCCAAATCTCATTTCCAATTGTAATCCCCATGGGTCAAGGGAAGGACCTGGTGGGAGGTGACTGGATCATGGGGGAAGTTTACCCCATGCTGTTCTCGTGATAGTGAGTGAGTTCTCATGATAGTGAGTGAGTTCTCACAAGAGCTGATGGTTTTATAGGGCAGTTTCCCCTGCTCTTCTCTCTCCTGCCACCTTGTGAAGAAGGTCCCTGCTTTCCCTTCTGCTATGATTGTTAAGTTTCCTGGGGCCTCCTCGGCCATGTGAAACTGTGACTCAATTAAACTTTTTTCCTTTATAAGTGATCCAGTCTCAGGTATGTCTTTAAAGCAGTGTGAAAACAGACTAATACAACCTGTATACTGCCAAGTCTCAGTATTTTGGATGTTTTCCTAGTCTGTCATCATGACTCATTGACAATTCCAGGGGCTCTGCCCTGATCACCAAGGATGAAGGGGTGGAACATCAGGCAGTCTCTCTGGATCCAACCTTATCCTACGTGCTTTTTGCTCCAAAACAAATAGATGTTAAAATAAGATTAGGTTGAAAGTGTCTAGGAATCTCTGGATAGGTAAGTATGTTTGCATGACACATACCTGTGTGTGTGTTAAGTGTGTATTTTGGGTGTATCGTCTGCGTGTTTGCCTACATACACTGCAGCCTGTCTGCTTCACTGAATATATATTGACTTGCTCTGCTACAGTTTTAACTATCTTCACTTTCTCCAAGTAGAAAGCCCCTCTTAATAGCGTTTCTTCCCGAGAGTAATCAGAACTAAAGATGGCCTTTACCTAATGCAGTTATAATGCACGTACACACATACATACCTTTTGCCTTTAGAAACTGGGCTCCCCATGACTTCTCTTGCTGAAGCACTTAGGGCCAAAAAAGTTATCGCTAGATATTAATTTAGACATTAATCTTCCCTGTGAATTTTCCTTTTCCCTGTTGCCTTATAGGACACCAAACAGAGATCTCCTTGCAAAGCAGCCAGCCTGCCTGGAGGTCTGGTCCTGAGCTTTGTGGAGCCCCATTCCTTCAGAACCAGACACTTTCTTTTGGTATTACCAGGTAGAGGACCATTGTTCTGCCATGATTTAAGATAGACTCCCAGCTCTATGTGGCTCTTGGTGAACTAATGATAATTTTATTCTTCTCTTGGGTAAAGTTCACACGAGGAAAGATGAAGACTAAAGGCAAAAATAAGAGCAATTCTTTGCAACTAAAAGAAATAATCTCTGGGAGGATGTGAGTTAGAGAAAACATTGGGTCTCATAGAAAAATGGATCTCTAGACTCATGAAAAAAAGCAAATGATTCCTGTGGGCACTCATCTTTGGGTCACCACATAATCTGTGGCCATGGAGCTGCAAGGCTGGGAGGAGCCCCCAAGACAAGGGTCTGACTTCCCTAGCCATGAAGAGAAGCACAGGGGTTTGGAGAAGAGGCCATAGCAATAGCTAGAGCTGGCATCAGGAAGGAGCCAGAGAAATCCACAGACCTCTTGGGCAGGTGGGCCCAGACCAGACCAGACCAGACCAGCAGTCCTGGCTAGCTCCACCTTTCTATTGAGAAAGAGGGGCTCCCGGCTCAGCTACTGACTTCCCTCGTGAGTCTGGATGAGCCACACGGTCTCTCTGTGTCTCACTATCTGTTTTGTTTTGTTTTGTTTTGTTTTTTTAATTAACTTTTTAGTAAAAATAGAGACAGGGTCTCCGTATGTTGCCCAGGCTGATCTCAAACTTCTGGACTCCAGTGATCCTCCTGCCTTGCATCCTCTTTTTCAAATGGAAAATATTCCTGCCCTTCCTTTGCCTCACAGATAAACTATTTTGAAAGCAATAATAGCAAACATTCACTAAGCCTTTATTATTTTCCAGGTACTGCAGCAAACACTTGAACACATTTTCTCACATAACCCCTCCAACTACCTCATGATGAATGTATTTATGTGCTGTCATTATTTGCATTGAACTGATGAAGAAACTGGAGTTCAGAGATTAAGTAATTTGTGTGAGGTCACACAGCTGGTGGGGCTGGGATTTGAACCAAGGCAGCTTGACCTCTCTGCACCCAAGGTAACATTTCAATATGAGCCAAAATTACAATTTTTTTAAAAAAGAGAAACCAGGAAAGGTTAATTAGAAGGAAGCAATTATCTTGGAGCACAAAGCAAGTGCACACAGTCCTTGAAAGGTATTAAACTAGAAGATGGTTTTCCTCTTCTTGAAACTCCCCTTCTACATCCATGTCCTCCCCTGCACCTTTAGAGACCAACAACCTGCTAATTCGCTTTCCAGATCCCACATAGCTGTGTCTCTGAGTGACCGTAACTTGGGTGAGTCAGCAGACAATCTCTGCAAGGCTCTCGGAAAGATGTCATTAGTGAGAAATGATGCCAAATGTCACATGTGGGAGTCTGTTTGCAAACAGGCTCTTCCCTCCTTGCTGAAGGGCAAGCATTCTGTGTAGTCACCAGCTCCTTTCCAGGTCAACTTTCTGCACCAGGCCCCCTGGCCCCACCCAGACACCCATGAAGAATAAACCTGTAGTAAACCAGGGTTGTCATATTTGGTCTGTCGTTATCACTGAGAGCAGCTACCTTTCCTAAAAGGAGCTTAGATTACAGATAGTGACAGCCTCATAGCTGATTAATGCTACATCCCAACGTCATGTTAAGTAGCTGCGCGCCACCAAAACAAGTTCATTGAGCATTCATTGAGCACTTACTTCACGTAAGACATCAGACGTGATAAAGTATATGCCTATCCCTCCCAGAATTATAAATGTAGGGCAGGAAAGGACTGAGAAAGGAACGCTGTAACATAGGGTATAAATACATGCTAGATGAACATAATTTTAGTGATGGCTGGAACATATTTTGAACTATTAATTTATATTTATTTTTCATCTATTTTCTATTCTTGTTCCTCAAGCAAGTAGCCAATCAGCCTTGTCTTCACTGCCTCAGGGATGGTAACTTGTAAAACAGAAAGGAAAAGTAGCATGCAAGACTCCCTGGCTTTGAAATGCCAAAAGCTGTTGTCCAGAGGTGAACCAATCGAGTTTTACAGGAGGAAGGAGGCAAACAAGGGTTTGTGGGAAAAAGCACAGTTGGGTGCTTTGCAAAGGGAACCTAGTGTCATGAATTTTGTCTGAACAAGACCCTAAAAAAATGGTGGTGTGGAATGTCTAGGCAAACACAGGACCAGAGGTGATTTGGCAGAAACGTCTCAGGTACCCAGTGTGACCACAGAGAGTTGCTAGCCCTAACAATGCCATATGAACAGGGATAAGGGGAAGGGGCAACCCAGAGTTAACTTGCTTGGTTGCTCCTTTATTTTAATGTTGCCCAAGTCCCTAGAACTATGGCCCAGACTGAGGGTAGAACTCAACCGATTTTGATCATGGTTTCCTGGATGGTGGCCTGGAAGGGTAAGGCTAAAGTTGCCAGTGAATTATAGGATGCCCTGTACTGGGTGTCCTGTATTTTTATTTGCTAAATCTGGCAGCTCTAGGTAGATCATGAAACATAAGTTGACAAAATCATGTGGACTAAAACTCATACCTGAGTTTGTAAAACTGAATCTGTGGAATGAGATTCATCCCTATCAGAAAATAATGCCTTTTGGTCAGGTGTGGTGGCTCATGCCTCTAATCCTAGCACTTTGGGAGGCTGAGGTGGGCAGATTGCCTGAGCTCAGGAGTTCGAGACCAGCCTGGGCAACACAGCGAAACCCTGTCACTACTAAAATACAAAACAATTAGCCAGGCGTGGCGGCATATGCCTGTAGTCCCAGCTACTTGGGAGGCTGAGGCAGGAGAATTGCTGGAACCCAGGAGGCGGAGGCAGAGGGTGCAGTGAGCCGAGATCGCGCCACTGCACTCCAGCCTGGGCGACAGAGCGAGACTCCGTCTCCAAAAAAAAAAAAAAAAAAAAAAAAAAAAAAAAAAAAAAAAAAAGCCTTTTATTTTTAGAGTGCTTTACAGTATGAAGCCCCTTCACATGGACTATGTCATTTGATTCTCCCCATAACCTACTGAGATGAGAAATGTGGGTCTAATTATTTCCAGAAAGAAGAGCAGGGCTCAGGGAAGCTAAGCTTACTAAAGACTCTAAGTCTATAAGGGCCGAAGCTATAACCAACACCTGCTTCAGCCTCCAGTCCAGCTTTGCTCCTGGACCCTGAATTGCTTCTGAGTCCCAGCCTGGCCCAGGCTCCAGCATCCCAGAAACGACATCACCGTGTTCAGTTCCAAAATGCCTCTCAGAAGCCTTTGTGAACCCTGGAGTTTTTGGCGTGTCTGACTCCACATTACCGCTCTCCAGTGTGTAAAAAAGCCAGAACTATGAAAAGATTCAATTTGGAGAGGTGACCACAGTAAGTCTCCACTGCTTGTGGCTTCTAGGCAAAACTGTAATAGCTCTAGCTGCTGATGCTTTGGTTTATCATCTTCCAGGCCAGGTGACACCCATCTACAAATAGGAAGATGGCTTCATTCCTCCGCAGCTCAATGAGGACAGTGTGGATGGTGATTTATGGAGAAGAGAGCCGTGCAAAGAATGAGGCCAGACTATCAGGGGTGCCTTGTAGACCCCCAAGGAGGAAGGCTGAGGAATGCACTGCCCAGCACACTCAAGACAGTCATTTGCCGGGGGAGAGGAGGGGCCCGCTCTGTCAGAGCTCAGGGTTTTACACATCCTAAAATCTTTACTTATGGACATCAGGTCAAAGGGAAGGGAAAACACTCAACCAGACTTGAAAAGTAACCTGATGTTATTGTCAGCAAATGCGCTGCAGCTGTTTTTGCTATTACAAAAGCTGGTACTTTTTTTTGTTGTTAAGTATGAATCTTGTAGGAAATAAAGGATATGATTCCGGGGAAGCCCCCTGTATAGCACTGCCCGCTTTGATAAAAAATATCATTTATTCATTCAACATAGGGGACTTCAAAAACAGAGTAATATTCTTTCTTTCTTCCTTTTTTTTGGTTTAACTAGGTGTTGGAAGATAGGAACCAGTTTTATTGTCATTTTTTATTCTTTATAACTTGATATGTTATAAATATTATTTATTATCTGATAAATAGTGAATACAAACGATAACTCTTCATCGTTGATGAAAGCCATCTTTAGGGGGTACAGGAAAGGGCATCTTATAGATTGGGAGATGAGACGAGGATTTTGATGACTGCCTAGAAGAGTTTATTTTGTAATAATCCTGAAGCAAAATGGCATGAAGCTCTGCTGACCTGTGACAACTATGTGTATTTCCCTCCAGTGTCTCACCAACTGGCAGCCATCCACTTCAGGTGTGCCTGTGGAAGGATGCCACCTCGAAGGAGATGGGACCAGCCTTGTGTTGGGGTCAGGATTCTGGCCACTTGATCTGGGCAGGAGTGCTCTGCTCAGAGTGCAGTGATCAATCTTACAAGCCTGGCTCGCCTGAACGGTGAAAGGTCAGCAGGACTAAGCTCAGTGCCAGGATTCCAACTTCCCTTCTTCCGCCCCAGGTCTGGCAACTTGTAAATGTGGAGGCTCTGCTAAGCACTGGGATTTTATTAAGGGCCTCATTAAAATTTACTAGAATCAAATAAAGAAAAGATCCAGCCTCAGAAATCATTCTCCACGCTGTCTCTCCTTCTCACCTCTTCTCAACCCCCATCCCCCACACCACTTATACGAAACCTTTAACAACTGAGTTAATTCTGGAAAATTGCCCATATCAGATATCTTCAGAAATCACTTTGGAAAACGCCTTTAGGAAGGTAGGTCACCTCTTTCCATTTGTCTTATGATGGCAGGTCCAGAGCTTACATGAAGAGGCAGTGAAGCAAAGATGTAAAGAATATGGACTCTTCAGTTAGACCTGGGATGAACCCCGGCCATTACCTACTCACAGAGGAGCCTGGGTCACTTATCTAACCTCTCTGAGGCTCACTTTCTGCATTTATCAAATGAGAATAGTGCTACTATTGCTGTATGAAATGTTGACAGAGTTAAGCAAAATAATGCAGGTTAGCTGCTTAATCCAGTGTCTAGCACATAGAAAGTGCCAAAAATGTGAGTGATTAAAAGGGGTCTTTTACTAGCACTGGCCACATCCCCATCTTATTGCTTTATCTTCCATTGAGCAGAGGTTCTGCCAGGTGCAGGGGACAAGGGAGAAGAAAAGACATGCACATTCTCCTGGGCTTCAAAGTTGTCCCATCCTTCTGTGATGTCATAATTTGAGCTGTAGCCCACAAATGTGAACTCCAACAACCCCCAAAACCCAGTCCTCACCTCCCACATGCTTTTCAACACCCGCTCTCACATCCCATCTGGGGCCTCTGCTTGCATCCTACCATTTCGTAAGCCTGGCCAACTCAAGCTCCGTGTGCCGCACCTAGAGCAGCCCATCTCTGTGTCAGGTAAGCACGTCAGGGCCCCCAGGATGGGAGATAGGAAAACCTCTTCTGGGGGAAGCCGAAATGGAGCAAAATGGGACTTAGGAAGGGACAGCTCTTTGGTTTTGTAATTAAAACTGAAACCCGATCCTTCTGCTCTCAGAGACCTGACCACACGTTTCGTTTTTCAAAGGGCTACCTGGATGCTTATTAAAGGCCAACTTGTGCCCGAGATTGGGTTACTCCACTTTCAGCAGCTGCTTGACCTCTGCCTCTTAGGCCCGTTCTGAGGTGGAGGCTCATGTGGAATTAAACCCGGGCTAAATAGGTGGCCCAGGGCAGCTGGGGCCCCAGGCAGCTCCTCGAAAGACAAATGTATTTTGAGCAGGCCTGGCTCCTACTCATTCAGGTCTCTGCTCAAATATTCATTCACCTGCCCTCCAAACCTACAGTTATATACCTCTTCCTTCTTCCTCACATTGTCGTATTTTCTCATGCCACTTACTCTAAAGTGCCTGGTTTATAGATCTGCATACGTGCTCTGGCTTGCAGGCCTCTAGGCTGTTGGCTCCCTGAGAAGAGAGACTGCCTGTCTTGTTCATGCTATAGTTCCTGTGTGTGATAGTTATTGCACTGACTGAATGAGGGAGAAGGATAAAAGAGTCATAAAATGCCCCACAAAAACTTTGAGGTCTGCCTGCCTGGTATTACAGAGAAGCTTGCATAATAGAGAATGTTTTGTGGGAAGGAAGGAAGGCAGGCAGGCAGGCAGGCAGGCAGGCAGGCAGGTTGGTTATGTTTTCACTCTTGATATCTCAAAGCTTTATGACACACTCATGGAGTGAACATAATCTTTGTGGCATGATACAAAGGGACTGAATCACTCAAGAAGATAATTTTATCTGGTAGTATCACCTGCCTTTATACATTATACATATATTCTTATTCTCTCTCTCCAGCTATATACATCCAGAAAATTTTCTGAACCAAAATTGGCCAGGGCCTGAATACCTAAGTACATGGAGTGGAAAGTCAGTATAAATTTGATGAGAGCCAGGAAACCTGAAGTACTGGTGGAGGAGAGGATGGTGAGGTGGAGAGAAAGAATAGCCACAGCCAGGGCTTTTCTTTGGCTGAAGCCTAGGATAGACTTAGACACGTCAAGACCAATGTCAAGCCGGCTTCCTCCACATGGACACACGCACTTTCCTTCGTTCCTCTGAGCTGGAAAACAGTGACTTTTGCACACAGGAATGAAGGGAAGGAAGGAAAATAGGGCAGAGAAGGTGGGCTAGCCCTGAATGTAGGAGCATTAAGAAGCAACCTCAGGGTGGTGCGGTAGTTTGTGCTTTCAATCCCAGCACTTTGGGAGGCCAAGACAGGTGGATCATCTGAGGTCAGGAGTTTGAGACCAGCCTGACCAATATGGTGAAACCGTGTCTCTACTAAAAATACAAAATTTAGTCAGCTGTGGTGGCACATGCCTGTAGTCCCAGCTACTCAGGAGGCTGAGACAGGAGAATTACTTGAACTCGGGAGGCAGAGGTTGCAGTGAGCTGATATCATGCCACTGCACTCCAGCCTGGGCGACAGAACGAGACTCCATCTCAAAAAAATAAAAATAATGCAACTTCAGAAGGTGGCAATAATGACCTTGTAGATTACAGAACCAAACTTCTAGGAGGGCAAAAAGCAAAACCTTGTCACTGATAATGGCTATCCATCCATATAAAATGAATTACAAACCAACTAACTGGACAAAAAAACAAAGCAACACCATCTATGAGTCGATATATTTGGCCCAGCCTGGTTTTTCTGTGTATTAGGAAAGGACAAAACAAGAGTGGCTCTGGGACATCCCCTTGTCATCATAATCATCCCTCCCTCGCACCCCTCCCCTACAGGTCTGATTTTATGCTCAGGAGGTAAAGGGTCCTCCTGCAAGAGCAGGTTGAGGGCCTGCTTTCTGCTGACCCTGCATCCGGCAGGGAGCTCCTGCAGGTGTGTGTTAATGACTGTAGGGAACTCTGTGTAGGGACAGCTCAGCAATGAAGTTCCAAAAGCCAGAGTTGACCAATATGCATGCATTTGTGCAAGCATGGACAGGCTGGAGCAGTGTCCGCTGCAACTGTCCAAAAGTGATACATAATACATAGCTGTGTAACTTTGCACAATTAACTTCTCTGGAACTTTCTAACCTTATTGATAAAATTAAGACATTGGAATAGACACTCTCTAAGGATCTCCCCGGTTTCAAACTTTTATAATCTTATGGAAAACATTACTCTGGCCAGGTGTGGTGGTTCATGCTTATAATCTCAGTGCTTTGGGAGGCTGAGGCAAGAGAATACAAGACCAGCCTGGGCAACACAGCGAGACCCTGTCTGTACAAAAACAAAACACAGCAAAAACAAAAATTAGCCAGATGTGGTGGTACTTGCCTATAGTCCCAGCTACTTGAGAGGCTGAGGTGGGAGGATTGTTTGAGGCTGTAGTGAGCTATGATCATGCCACTGCACTCCAGCCTGGCTGATAGAATGAGACTCTGACTCAGAAAAACACACACACGCACACACACACACGCACGCTACTTTCTCTCTGCCCCCTTGCTCTTCCTGTCCCATCTCTGCCTTTCTTCTTTCCTCTCTTTGTCAAATGTCCTTCATCTGCCTCACAAAGGCCAGTGAGCCCCAGCCGCAGACCAGGGAAGCCAGCAAATTAGGAATTTTCTTCACAAAGTTTTGAGTAGCTATTTTTCCCACGTGCTTCTCAGGCTGTGAGATAAATCCCCAAGTCTCCTGTTGAGTGCTGAGTAAGAAAAGCCAGGCAGTCTGCAAGCAAAGGTCTCCTGGTTAAGTCCCGGGACTACAGAGAAATAAATACAGCCCCTGCACCGAGATACTTGGTCTAATACAGAAGCACATGTGCACACAGAAATACAACACTTCTGCTGTAGAAATCAAGACACAGCTAACGGGTGAAATGACCAGCAACTAAGGTATCATGCTGATTACTGGCGGAGCGATTTTTATGCAACCAGAAAGCCTTCCTAGGAATGGGGATGTAATATGCAAACTTATAAAAACTAATAAATGATATTATCATTATTAAGTGTGTCTATTCCTATTGAGAAGTCACTCCATTTGGGACATATCCATCCATTAAAAATATATAATACATGTAATTCTTATTTACTGAGCACTGTATGCTATGAGCTGTGCTAAGCTCCTCATGTATATATCTCATTTAATCCTCACAATAACATAGCAGATCAACCACAGCACAGTGTTAAGGGCATGTTAATACTCACAGGGATTCTTCCCTTCTTGGCACCTCAGCTTTTTCATCTATGATATGGGACAAATAATAGTATAGACCTCAAAGGCTTGGTGTGATTTTTCAATTAAAAAATTATGTAAAGCACTTACTACAACATTAGGAACATAGGACATGTTCTATAAATGTTATTTTTTGGAGTTTGTACCATTTTTACACATATTGCTACTTGAGGGAGGAACAGAGAGCATTAGTGACTGACGGATCCCAGGTCACAGAGCAAGAATGGGGTTTGAATCCAGCTCCGTCTCTAAGCTCCACACTGTGCTGTCCCTTGTGAAGTGAGTTATTACTGCAGAACTCTAGTATTCTTGATAGCAATTGCTTTAAATCTTCAAGTAACTCAGCACTTTGTGTGACTTGTCCTGTAGTCCGCCTTTAAAAGTCATTATGGATCTTCAGTTAAAATCACTTTGCCCTGGAAAGAGGTCAGGCAAATTCGTGGCATAGACGGACCTTTAAGTTAGACATCTACAGCCTTTACTTTGAGGTAGGGAGATCAGGCTGCTTCATGTGTTATCATCTGTGATTCCAGATAGTTGACTACCCCCAACTATCCCCACTCTGGACTCTCCTGGGACATTCCCTTCGACTCCTTCCCAATGCCCAGCTCACATCAGGCACTGAAGGTCCCTAATATGGAAATGTTGAGGAAAGAGCTAAGAAGCGCATGGCATGAAATGGGGCTAGAAAGACACAAGACCTGGAAATGCTAGCCACTCTCACCAAAGGAAGCTCTTAAGGAAAGGAAAGCAGCCACCTTGGCAACGTGAGGAACATTCATAACACTTAGGCCAGGCCTCGCTGGCAGCAGGGCTGAAAGAAGGAGGACAAATTGCAGCCAGCTCCTTTGAGTCAACTGATGCTTCCCACAAGCCTCTGCATAGCAATGGGCTAAATCTCCTGCAGCAATGGATGACCTTGAAGGTGCACGCTGCAGCAGTAATTCTAAAGAGGTGTCAAAAGGGGTGTGAATAAGCAGTCCAAGGAGGAAGCCTGTCAATAAATATTGTCTATGAGAAAAAAAAGCTTAAGGAATAGCTTAGTGTGTTCAAGCATCTCCTAAGTCTTCTTTGGTTTATTAGCTTTCATAAGGAGGAGTCAGAGAAGTAATCTGGAGACACTAAGAGTCAAAGACAGGAAAAATGGGCTTAAGCAGGAGGAAAATTCCAGCAGGACAAAGAAACACAGGCTGGTAAGATTGCTAGATTCTATTGCTGATGAGGTTATGGTTCTACCCATACATCTCCAAGAAGAAATTCTGACACAAAATAAATCTGCCACCCACCCCTCAGAAGCCTGCATGTATCCTATTTACACTAGTTCCAGAGTTACCTGCAACATTTAGACTGTCTGCGTCAGAATCACCTGAAGAGTGTATGTTAAATACAAGTTCTCAGGCCCCACCCCAGAAAACAGAGGCAGATCCCTGGGGTGGGGATGCCCCCAAACCCACGTTTTTTGCAAGCTCCTGGGGTGATTCCTATCTACACTGAAGTCATCGAGAAGCAATCCCTTGTCTGCATTAGGGGAGTGAACCAAAGCCGGTGCAAGCCCCTTTCAGCTTGAATTTTCTGAATTCATACATTTTACCAAACCCATCTGAAAAGGGCAGTAAAATAAAAATAAAGGCTTCTTTTTCAGGGAGGTGAACTGCTCAGTTGCCAGACTACCAACCTAAGCCCAGGACACTGCCAGACTGCTGAGTCAAAGGGGTTTAGCAGCCCATTTTCATAGACAGACAGGTGAGAGGAGGATGCTGGACATCGTCCCAGAGACATGGGGACTCAAGAAACATGAAGATCTGTTCACAGCTGAGGGCACATTTCCATGCCGAGAAATCAGGCATGAGCGCAGGAGTCCTATCGTCTACCAGAAAAAGAAATCTTTGGGTAATTTTTTTCTCTCTCTTATCTCCGAGTTGGGTGGTGAACTGTGGAAACACTGTATTGATTTGCTCTTCACTCTTCAATGCTTTGCAGTCTTCTTGCAAAGGGAATTTAAAATATCTCCGACAACTCTGGTAGATGACTGGCTATTTCTAGGGAAATGCAGGGGGTCTGATGGCAGTTTTCTTTCTCCCTTCTGTTTTGACTGCATCTTTGGAACGGGAACACACTGACGGCTGTCTGGGACTCCTTTCCCTAGGAACTCCTGCAGTGGCTGTCTCAAGGTCACTCAGAATGCAGTTTTGCCTCTCTCTGCTGAGGGGCCCATTAGACCCTGCATTGACAACTAGTCACGCCCCGAGTCTCCAGGCCAATTTGCCTCCCCTATTCTGGGTTGCTGGGCAACAGGAAGGAAGACTTGTACAGGGCTAAATCTTTCATAGACAGCAAAGGGATAACTTTTAGCTGCATCCTGGGAAGGAGAAAGGAAGTGACATGGCATTCAGAATTGGGATCTTCCAGCTGGGTCAACTCATTCCACTAGACTGTGGATCTCTCTTGCCAGTGCAAACACTGTCCCTTCTCAGACCTGGGGGTTGACCTTTGCAGAGGAGGGAAGCAAGTGACGGAATGCCTGAAAGAAGCCAAACTGCCTGCCGGGTCACAGCCTAGTTTGAAGTCTTGACTCTCTGCCCTTTGCTTTGCATTAAATTGTGGGTTGCACCATAGCACAAGTTGTCAGTTATAAGTTAGAGTCCCAAGTTAATTCATTAAAAGAATAAATTAGTGAGACTTGCATGATCACTCACATTCCCTTGTATTTTGATAGCTTCCTTGAAGGTAAAAGAAGAGTTAGGCTTACCTAGGTCAGTGGCTTCGCATATGCACGGTACCTTATTTCTCACATATTCCATAGGCTCATAAGTAGTTACATCCACAAATGTCAGAAAAACTGATGGCTTGGCAGCAATTAGCAAATTATGATCACCTGCTACCTCTACCACTTGCTTAAAATGAGCAGGGGAGCATATGGAAAATGCAGATTCCTGGGCCCCAACCCCAAAATACTAAGGGTGGAATCCTGAAATTTACATTTTAAATAAATGTCCTCTTCCTATAGCTATCACTCTTTACCTTCAAAGCACAGCAGAAAACATTTCTCTTTTATAAAGGATTAATTAAATATGTTTGAGTCCTTTTATGTCCTCTTAATCCATTTTCTTTCACTGCCTCCAGCAGTGAAAACAGACATAACTTTTTCAGTTCTTTACAGATAGTTTAAAATGCTCTTTGTTCTGTGTTTTGCTTGGGAATAAGTGTTTTCCCTGGGCTACAACAGAGACTGACAAATAAAGGCCATTTCTCAGGACAAATTTGGCCACTGCCTGTTTTTATAATACAGTTTTATTGGAAGTCCTGCTATTTAGTTTTTTTACATACTGTCTGTGGTTACTTTCATAGTATCACGGCAGAGGTGAGTGGTTGAGAGAGAAACAGTATGATCTACAAAGCCTAAAATATTTTACTGTCTGGCCTTTTACAGAAAGTTTGCCAAATGTTGGTAGAAGGGTAGTGAGACTGGCTGGCAGTTGAACAAACATATTTCCTTGTCTTCCTGGCTACATAACTAGGACTACACCTCCCAGCCTCCTTTGCAGTTAGTCCTGATCATGTGACTGAGTTCCATTCAAGGAGAGGAAATTGTGCTGGCTTGGTCCATGAAACTTCCCTGAGTTTGATCCCCCACGATGCCGACAAACCTAGCATTGAACCTAGGATGCCTCCTGCTGAAAGTGGCAGAGTTCTTAATGATTACTCTTAATCATGAATTGAGTAAAGGAGTTTGGGAATCTGGGTCTCTTAATCATTACTTGGAAGGAAGCCACCTACTCATTAAGAAAAGCCATTTTGGTCTTTATGTGAGAGAGAAATAAACCTCAATCAATTTGAGTCATTATACATTGTATTAAATTCATTTGTTACAGCAGCTGAATTAATTTAACTTAAACACAGAGCCTCCTTCCTTAGGTTAGAACTTAGAGTTAAGGAATGAAATCTTCTCATTCAGAACACGTTTAGCATCTCCAAAAGCATGGATGGTGGGTAAAGGGATTGCTACCTACGTAAAGGGGAAAGAGAAACACGCAGAACCAGAGAGGACAGTGGTCGCAGAAACTACTTTTGCCTGAGGTCTCTGCTCACTTTCTAAAATACCCACATAATGAATTTGTCTTCCCCATCACTGACCAGTAGATGCCCTGCCATACACAGTGCTAGAGCAAGATGACCCTTCCTCCAGGAAATCATTATTTCCAGGGGAGACAGAACAGTGAAGTGTCAGGGTTAGAGTCCTATAGAAGACTATGAAGTAGGGAGGAAAGTGTTCTGAATAGAGTGTGACAGACCTGGCTTTCAGAATCTTCCAGAAATGAGCTATGTGCTTAAGGCAAGTCACTACCCTTTGGAAGCCACGACTTCCTCATCTAGAAGATGTAGTTCTTCTGTCTATAGATATATAGATGTCTACACCCTGGAATGTCAGCACCAGACTGGATTTTAGCTATAACTAGCTCAGAGGTTTCCAAAGCAGCTTCCAAGGGTGCCTGTGGTCGGTCAGAGGTGCCTCAGTATCTTAAGGGATGGACAAGGGGCAGGTTCTGGGCTGCCCACAAATTCAACTGGAACAACATGAATTTTTATGTATTTATGGTGAGATAGTATTCTTTTTTTTTTTTTGAGATGGAGCCTCTTACTCTGTCACCCAGGCTGGAGTGCAGTGATACCATCTCAGCTTACTGCAACCTCCTCCTCCCCGGTTCAAGTGACTCTCCTGCCTCAGCCTCCAGAGTTGCTGGGATTACAGGCACCAGCCACCACGCCTGGCTAATTTTTGTATTTTCAGTAGAGACAGGGTTTCACCATGTTGGCCAGGCTGGTCTCGAACACCTGACCTCAGGTGATCGACCTTTCTCGGCCTCCCAGTGTGCTGGGATTACAGGCATGAGCTACCGTGCCCAGCCAAGACAGTATTTTAAAATAGTAACCTATGTGTTTCATGCTTCCAAGACACTCATACTCCCTTGTATCTAGGTAGACCAGATATATCTCACCTTTGCCTTAGGGACCAATTGTCCCAGGATAGCATAGAGAATAAAGACATTAATTCTTTGTCTCTCAGTTTCAAAATTCTAGACCTGCGTTGTTCACCATGGCAGCCTCTATCCACATGGAGCTATTTGAAGTCAATTAAAATGAAACATTCAGTTCATTGGTCATACTAGACATGTGTGACTGTGGCTATTGTAATGGAAAGTACACATATAGAATACACCCATCATCACAGAAAGTTCTATTGGACATTGTAGATCTAAACCCTGAGTGTGCTCAGAGTATACTTGATCAGTCAGAATTAGGAGTCTCCCTCCACCAAAGATTCCTCCAGCTGGGGAAAACATCAGGGGGCAAGCCTCTGAGAATTCCCTTGGCTCCATGCTGCTGCAGGAGCATTGAAGAAGGAATGGCTTCATGATGGCAATGAGCGGCATTGCCTGAAAGACAGCCTTCGAGAGTCTCCCAGAGCCGCTGAGGAGCAAGGCAGTAAGTAAAAGGACGATTTTTTTGTGCCCTCGAGAATTGTAGGGAAGAAGCATATTGAGTGAGAAAGGGTTATCTCATTGGACACCAAGGTGGACAGACTTAGGTTCCATGAACTAGATGCCCACTACCTCCTCCCTTAGGCTGGGCACCGACCACTATACTCTCTGAAACTTGGACACAGTCCTGGAAAGTAGGCAGAGGGATTATTTGCAAGTGCCTGTGATTTAGTTTTTATGAAAAGGGAAAAGTGAACATGAGTGAGAAACTGTTACAAACAATAAAAGGCACCTTTCTTGGATACAGACACTTGTAGACCGAGTTTTCATCCACTATGTATTTCCTATATTTGCCTTGTACAAAAACGATCCTGCAGCCAAAAACAATGAGACTGAAAACTCAAGAAAGGTTGAGCCAGAGATGTGTGTTTCTCACACCTAAAAGCATCTTACTAAATGTGATGGTTTTTGGTGGGGGGGTAACAAGCAAAGGCAGGAAGAAGTTTCAGGCCCCTCATGGTTTTAGATGAAACTCTGCGTGAGAACAAGTGGTGACATTCTCCGGTGTGTGCCCTGACTTCCTCCAGAGGGGAGCAAAAGCCAAGCCAAGAAACAATAGAGTGAGCGCTCTAAGCTCAAACACGTAAGTACACCCAAAAAGGACACACCCACCCCAGCTTACAGCCCTGCTTTGTTCCACAAGAAAATGGTCAAAAGGTGAACAGGTAATAAGAAAAAAAATATATCACCATTTCACTAAGAGTCCAGTATTGTTTGTACTTCCAGTGCCACCCACTCTAACATGATGTGTTCTGTGTATACGACGTTGCCTAAGGAAACGGAAGCTCTAACTTCCCTTATCCAAGCATGCTATCTTTCTTAATCAGGTTATTATTACACCAGCCATATTTTCATCATTTTGGATGTCTTTTTTAGGAATTGCATGCATATAACTAGGTACAATGCCAACACACTGAAGATCCTGAACACTCAGGCTTTGGTATGAGCTCCTCTGTGAGGACCTAGTGCTGCTATGCAGAGGAGTGAGCACAGTTGTATGGGTGGGTTTGGGGTTTGTTTTCCTCTGTTACTTGAAAAATAGCTTTTTTGTCTGTGTGTTAAAATTTTTTTAGGACTGTATTCAAAGAAAAAAGAGGGGTGGAATTTTCATTAAAAGGATAATTGTAAGACTAAAGCTCTGTCATGTGTTTTCGAAACAGCTCTAGGCCTCTGGGTTGGAGGATGTGTGCATTGAGAAGAGGCCTAAAGTAAACTCTCCCCAGACTTCTTTGGACCTAGGAGGCTGCTGACTTCATAGAGTCATTCTCCTTGCTTGCTCTCTTCCTCATTCCTCTTGTATTTCTACCCTCTGTTCTTTTTTTTTCCCACTACAGCTACCTGTTCTCACTCTTCTGTAATCTTCAACCCATCTTCTTTGCCCTAAACTCCTAGGTTCCCCCACCTACATTCCACCACATTGAAGGGCTTACCTGCATGGTGCCAGCAAAGGTAATAATGCTGGGATGGCTGTGTGTGGGTGGGAGTGGGTCACGGGCTCAGGGGTTGAGTTTTATAACTCCGTTTTACCTATCTCTAAAGACAGAGGTGAGCTGGTATTATAAAGTCAGA
This sequence comes from Pongo pygmaeus, assembly GCF_028885625.2. Classification (NCBI taxonomy): domain Eukaryota; kingdom Metazoa; phylum Chordata; class Mammalia; order Primates; family Hominidae; genus Pongo; species Pongo pygmaeus. Next base: position 174,036,746 of record NC_072377.2, read on the forward strand.
TGCATCTTTGGAAAGGAATGAAAGATTGAGGCTGGGAAAAGGGAAAGAAATTTTTTTCTTCCCAGTGGAAACATTCGCATGCTACAATTGGAGAATGTGATTCTGCCAGCTGGTCATATTGGGGTTGTGTCCTGAGCTATGGACCTCATGTATGCAATTCTCTTTCTCAAAACATAGCTTTGAGGTAGGCATAATTACTCCCTTTTGGTGAATAACCAGTAGGTGGACCAGAAAGGTGAAGAACATGCCAGTCACCCAGCTGCTAAGCCTCTGAGCCAGGAACTTAATCCCAAGAGCAGATTATTGAGTGTGAACACAGTACCGGAACTCAGCAATGTGGAGACTGCAAGATGGCCAGTCCACCCTGGGAGGAAGCAGAGTGGCATTTGAAGGGGATAAGAGGACAGCTCTTATTTATTCGTTACGTGCATGACCTGGTAGACAGCAGGGCTGGAATTTGCCTGAGATCCTGAAGTTTGAATCTTCATCCAATATACTATCCCGCCCACAACATGAGCTGTGGGCAGACAGAGACTCTCTAACTTCAGGAGGCAAACTTTTCCACGGGGGAGAGAGCTATCAGTCAAAAACTTCTCACTGGGCAGGGGGTGCAGGTGCATTTTTCCTGCTGGAAGTTGCTGAAACGTCTGGGAGACTTTTAAGGTTGACTCGGCCATGAACCTACTCCAGATCCTGCTGCTTCCTTGGTTTCCAGAGCAACAGCGCAGGATCGGGAGAACATACGTGGTATCAGATTTGGACAGGGAGGCGAGCAGCAGTGTTTGTCGGTGGGAACGGAGTGTGACACACACAGCCTGGGCTCTGTGCCTTGCCCAAGCTGTCACACGCACCACATCCTCCAGAAGCAGGGTGATAACAGCCTGGAATCCACCAACCCCTTGCCTGTCTTTAAGGAAGAATAGCAGTGATGCGAGAAAGAGACAAAATAAGGAAAAAGGCAGAAAGAGGAGACATTGGTTCAGCTTGAAGAAATTCCTACCCTGTTGTACGCAGTACCCCCACAAGGCCACAGGATTAGAGAACAGCTGCTGCTCCCAAAGTCTCCAGACACCTCCAACCCTCATGACTTGGACAACAATTTGCAAAATTAAATTACTTCTCATCGGGAAACTGTTCGTTATAATTGGGGCTGGTAATTTTTCAGAGACCAGGTCTGAATGGAAGTGTGGGTCAGGGCAAAGTATAGGAAGACTCAGGAAGCAATCTCATTCTCTTTCGCTAATAAGTAGGACCCAAATCAGGGAGGGATGTTTAGAAGAGACCCTTCTGGATATGGTTCTGGAGTCAGCTGCAGAGTTAAGAGAGGGGATTAAAATACATACATGTATCTTGAATCCATCTGGAATCTTAAAGAAACTATTATTCAAGGAAGGAAAGGGATGAATTCAGAAATGGCTCCAGCCCCATAATAGAAAAGGCAACTTAGACTCCAGAGTTCCCAGCTCGTACCAGAAGGTACTTACTGAAAGTCTCCTTCCAACATCTCTGGCCTATAGGTGATTCTGCAGATGCAATGTGCAAGAAACCAAATCTGTTGGGTCCAGAGAAGAAGCAGAGAGGCTCAAAACCATTTTTCCCAGAACAGATGGTAAATTCCTTGCTCTTCTTTCTTTTCTTCAATCTTGTTCTTTCATGAACATCTTTTGCAAGATGAATTCTGTGGAACCCCCAGGAGCCTCAATCCATACCTGGTAAAGACGAGGCATATAGAAAACGTGGATCTCTCTGCTGTAAGGAAACTAAGAGATACCTGAGATCAACTCTCTTTTGTACAGAGAGAAGCATACAGCTCTAGGGGCCTCCTAGACTCATGGTATGCAAATAATTAAACAAATGGTTTAACAGCAATGTTGTCAGAAAAAGAATTTCCAATTCCATCACCATGGTGACAGTTCATCAAAAAAAGTCTAAATCTAAAAGTTGCCTTCACTTGGCTGATGGAAAATAATAAATAAGGCTGCCAGAGCCTGCACTTTGTATTATCTGTTACTATCAGCCTGAACTCTCCCCTAGTTCCACCTTTATACCTGGCTTGGCCCTAGCATAGCTATAGCCACCTGCGATTTCCCAGGATGCTTAAAAGGTGAGTGGCTAATTTCCCAAATCCCCCAATCACCAGCCTGTCTCCTCTCCCCATGCTCTTGCTGGCATCCATTAGCCTTTGACTCTGGGTTTATTAACTGTCCACAGCAATTTCATAGATGGCGCATTTATGAAAATGACTCTTAAGCTCCTGGGTGTGGTGACTCCCTGGCAGAGACTGTTCAGCAGGAGAGGAGATTAGAATATTCTGAGAACTGAATCAGAAATGGGCACCTGTGACTTCCTTCTGTTCGAAGGGAAATGCCACAGCCTAATTTTTATATTAAAAATGAAATTGTAAGAAGGCATCCTGAAATAGACAAAGTATGTTGTTTTGCCATTTCTAGGAGAACTGCAATCCAAGCAAATGTGGTGGGTGTGAAGCTTTCAAGAAGTTGGGTCAAGAACGAGGACTGAAAGAGGAGCATCAATTTGTAAGTTCAGGAATGTCTTCTCCATCTTTGCAGAGACAAGCAAATATCAGGGACCATCCAAGTCCATTCACTGTGGACTAAGTGAATCATGACACAACCACACAATGGAACACCATGCAGGATTATGATATACAAACTGCTGAAGATCTAGAGTTATTGATATGGAAAGATGCCCATGATATATTGTTAGCAAAAAAATCAGCCTACAATATGCATAGCATAATCCTATTTAAAATATATCTTTACATGTGTATGTATATAAGGAAAAGAGTAGAAGGCTATATACTGAAATGTTAATGACTGTTACCTCTGCTGGCTTTATTTTTATATAATTTTAGTGCCTAAAACAATATTTTATGCAGTGAGCTTGTATGAATATTATAATCAGAAAAAAAACCCACCCCAAAACCCTAGAGCTACTTTTAGATTGACTTTTCAGGAATAAAGGATAGGGACCAGGTCTCTACTGTACCAGGCACTGTGGTAGAAGGCAACATTTTAAAACCACATGGTCCCTGCCCTCAGAAGGCTTGAAGTCTAAATGAGGGGATATTGTGTGGAACAACATGAAATTTACCAGTAAGTCATAGATCTTTAGGAGTAAAAGAACGAAACATTAGATGACAGTGGATCATGTTTCCATGGGTAGACAGACTTAGGATGGTGGTTGAGTAAAAGAAAATTGAGGTGCCCATCCCACATTGGTATAATATTGGTCAAGTTCCTCATGTGCCCTGGGGTTCAGTTTTCCCATCTGAAAGTAGAGTTAGTAACAGTAGATGAGGTAAAGCACATAGCACAGTGCTGCACAGGCTACGTTCAGGAAAGTCCCACCTTTCTGATTATTTCATCATTCCTACCAAGGGCTTGGAGAAAGCGAGTATGGGAACAGCTTTAGATAGAAAAGACTAGCCTTTGTTATAATATTTCTTGATTCTCATAGTCATGTCCCTTTTGAAAAGACACTTCTTCTAGCGTGTTTAAACAAGTATTTAAATTAAATGGCACTCATTTTCCCAGGAACATGCAGAAGTCTGGCCCACACTTCTCCAGCACAATGCAGTTTTTATTGTAGTGCTTAATCTGTTGATGACTTAATCTGTTGATGAAGCCAATCAATGGCTTTCCCCGCTTCCTAACCAAATGACTTGCTCCACTCCAATCAAAAGGCACCTTTAATCTGATTCCTTTTCACTCGACTCTCCACCGTGACCCATATGCCACTTTATTCCTCCTTCCCCCCTCCTGAATGTAATAAGCCTGGTCCAATTTGCTTGTATAAACAGAAGGCCGAGGCAGGCGGGGGACGTCACTTGGCCGCAGCGGTTCTGCTTTTTATACATTCCTCCCGCCTTGTTTCCTGAGACCTTTCAATAGAGCCAGACTTGGAGGAGAGTTATATTAAACAGTTTGACTCCAAACCTAAACAGCCCCTGAAGCATTAGTGGTTCAAAGATCTCCTGGTGCATTTATGAAAAGCCATTGATCTGGGAAGAGGTGTTAGAGGACTTGAAATGCACTAAGAAAACTCCTTTGCTGGCAGGAGGCAGAGTGGTTTTCATTAAGGAACTGCCCTTTATCTCGTCACATTACTGACCTGCTGGAGCTGAGACGGGCTGCTTCCTTTCGCCTTTAAAGGAAGCTGCCTCTGGTCAGAAACTACGATAAGAAAGCATTCATTTTTAAGACACCCACAAAAGACAGAAGTGTGGCACTGTGGTGGCTTGGTTTTCTGAGTTCAATCCCCAAATATTCTTTAAATTGTAAACCTTGTGACCACCTCTGATGCACAGAAGCCTTAAGAATGCCAGGGGTTATTTCTCCAAATGTTTGGTTATTAGTGATTGGAAAAATAAAAATCTGTGAATTATGTACTTCAGAGCTCAGGGGGACTTGAACTGAGTCTACTCTTAACTCAGGGTCATACATGTCCCAGAGGACCATTGGTCAGCATCAGGGCTGTGTAGGCTGACACAAATCCCATTGTGCGCTTACCAGCTGGGTGAACTGAGATGAATTCTCTTGTCTTTGCCATGGTTTTCTCATCTAGAAACTGGGCATTGTGACCTCCGAGGATTCTTGCAAGGATTAAATATAACACATGTAAAGTGCCTTGTACAGTGCCTGGCACATAGTTGGCACTCAATAAATGCTATAATCATCATTGCTTGTTATTACTATATTATTATTCAGACAGTCTAACAATTGTAAGCAATATTTTGCATTTATTTGCACATGTACACTTTCCTAGGAAGAGGTCCATACATTCCATTTTCATTTCCCCCAAAAGGAGAAGAACCACTAAGCTAGCTAGACTAATAACTTCTTTAATTGATGAGTAAAATCCTACCCAGAGGTTTAAGTATTTTTTCGACAATCATATGGTAGCCTAGAGGCAAGGTGAGAGCTAGAACCCAAAATGTGTTGATTCCAGTGCTTTCCAAAATTTTGGAAACATTAGCAAAAGCAGCCCAGGCCCCTTGCACAAAAGTGACCTATAAATAAATGTAGAATAGGCCTGGATATATATTGGTGGCTTCAAAGCAAAGGGAGTGTTCAGGGGTCTGGAGGTGTGTGATGGCTGTGGAGCTGTGAAAACACTACTTGACGTGTATAATCAACAGAAGAGGGGGTGTGCAAACCAGATGGGAGGAGGAATGGGTGGGGACTCCAGGAAGAAAACACCCCAGTTGCAAATTCTTCTGCATTTCCCATGCAATAGCAAAGCAAGTTGATCCCATGAGCTATCTGTAAGCTTTACCAAATCCAAGAGAATCTATGCATAGCTGACTTAGAAAACAGTAGATACTTGTTGAATTCTGAGTGATTGCAATTCTTTCTCCAAGAAGACACAGCCACAGGACTTCGAGGTTTGCACTGTTTTTGTTAGCCAGGTTCCTTAAAACACTCTGATATTTTCCTAGTTCATTTGTTCTCAAAGGGTGGCCCTGGGCCAGCACTATAGCTGTCATTGGAGGAACTTGTTAGAAATGCAAATTTTGGGTCCTCTCCTCAGACCTACTGCATCAGAGGCTGTGGGGTGGGGCCCAGCAATCTGTTTTAACAGGGTTTCCAGGTAATTCTGGTATGCACTTAACTTTGAGAACCACTAAGTTAATTGGTGAGCCAGAGAAACCAAGCAAGAAATGAGGGCTTGAAAAAGCCTTCCAGCAACTGAATCCCTAGAATACATTTTTTGTTTGTTTGTTTGAAATAAACTGGAACTCGATTAGTAACTTACATCTTCCTGTGTTTTGCAAACAAGAGATCTTGGAAGGAAGTAGAAAATCAATCTCGAGGCCTTTCATCTCAGTTACAATGACACATTCATTTTAGCATTGTGTGGGGAGGGAGGGAAGGAGAGAGAAGGCAGGCAGTGGTTGGGTTTGTGGAGAGGAATACACAATTCCAATGGAATCCACTGTAATTTAGGGGCAATTAGCATCTGCACATTCTCCATCCATGAGGCTCCATTAATCCAGTTAATCCTCATCTTCTAATCAAAAACAGACATCCTTGAGTGTACTTGGGATCCTTTTAACACGTTCTCCCCACCCGAATGCTGTCCTCTGCCTTGTAATCCAGGGCTTTTAGGAACCACTTCAGCATTTGGAAAGGGGGGAGCTACCCACCACCTTGGCTGGGTCCTGTCAGCCCCTTGGAAACCTGCCCTCTCCTAGGCTGCACCCTCCCCTGAAACTTGTTCTTTGACTAGACCTGCCCTCTCCCTGCTATTATTTAAGTCATTCTTGATACTTCTTTGCTATTCTGGGCAGCCTTCCCTGACGACTTTCTGACTGCCCCTTGGCTAAACACACAAGTGCTTGGATAATACTAATGCCTTGCATTGCTAAGTCACTTTACTGTTTCCAAAGGCCTTTCCTAGTCCACTTTTCATTTGATCCTCCAAACTATCATAATATCATTACTATTTCTCCACTTCCCACCCACTCTCACCCTCCCTCTTCAATTTACAGATGGGGGCCACTGAGGCTTCCAGAGATTTTGTGACCTACCAAACCGGCACGGCTAGTAAATGGATGACAAGGTAGGTTCAAACCCAGGTCTCCTGATCCGCAGGCGGAGATCTATTATAGAACACTGTTTCTTTCTGACCACCCACCTAAATCCATAATGCCAATGAATAATGCATTTGTCCTTTCACTATGTTTATGTCTTTGGAATGTTTTTGTATCTATGGAAATCAGTGCATCTTCCTTAATTTAGAAGCCTCTAAGGAGAAGAAACCCTATCTGTGGAACTCAGGCTCAAATAATACTGTAAAGTACTTCTACCTATTCAAAATATTTTCACCTTTATCTTATTTTATCCACAAAACAATCATATGAGTTAAGGAGGATAAACAATATTACATCTATTTAATGGTAAGAAAACGGAAGTTTGGCCAATAAAAGCAACTTATTGGCTCAGAAGTAGAATGTGGTATGGTTGGGAATAGAATACACCTTTCTAATTTCTGGTGCTGTATTTATCTATTAGATACGTGGTTTTAAAATTGTGACCCTCGGGCTCTTGTATGCTTCCTCTTGGAAAGGTGAGGCAGGCAGGGCTCAGGGTATTTTACCGCTGGTTTAACTAAAAGCTTTCCTCTCCTGAATAGCAACTTAGAAGCCCCTGACAGGTCCTCACTTCCTGTCTTAAGTATCCAGCATAGTAGTAGTACTAGTCAGGTGTAAGCAGTGGCTTCAGGATAATAGCCTTGCAGATGGCCCTGGTAAGCCTTGAAGTTTTTGCAAGCATTTCATACCCCTGGCTTATAATCAGTGTAGGCAGTGAAAAATGCACTTTGTCCTCAGAGTAGGAAAGTTACCCCTCAGCCATTTCATATTCTGTTCATTAATTCAACAAATATTTGTTGAGTTACTATGTGCTAAGTACTGTGTTTGCGTCTGGGACTAGATGGGTAGAAAAAAAATATGGAGGTGATTTCACCTCTACCCTCATAGAAGATGCCTTCTGATAGATCTGAAACAGATAATCTCACCAATAAATAATTCCAAATCGTAATAAAAGCTATGAAGGAAAGATCTGTTTGTTGCATGAAAGAGTAAGGAGCGGGGTCTCACCCAAACAGGAGGTCAGGGAATTACAGTTCATGGAGGTTACACCAAAGCTAGATTTTCTTGGGAGGGCACACCTGCTGCACGGAACAGCACTGTCTGGCATGATGCAGCAAGTGTTTGTCCTGGTTGAGAAATCCAGAGGAGACACAGCTGGCTGGGGCCCAGTGAGCAAGAACAGAGTGGTAGGAGACGGGAGACGGGGTCAGGAGGAGCAGGGCATCGAATTCATACACAGCAAGTTGGGTAGCCGTTGCAGGGACTTAAGTAAGAGGTATCATGATTGATTGACAATCATGATGACTTTGGCTATTGTCTGGAGAACAAACTGGAGTTGGTCAAAAGTATAAACAAAAGAGCTGGGAGGAGGTGATTAGGTGGTTTTCCTTTGTTACACAGTTAGAGGTGCCCTTGAGGGATTTTGTAATTGAATGTGGAAGAGAGAGCAGACAGCATGGACAAGACTTAGAAGAGTAAGCATGGTAGAAAATAAAAAGCACTACTTTGGATTAGGCGATGTGGTTCCAATCCTGCACCTCCATGTCCTGGATGTGTAACGTAGCACAGGCCACATAACCAACCCCTCTGGCCCTCATTTTTCCCATTTGTGACAAAGGGCTAATAATCCAAACTCAGCAGGTTATTAGGATGCCTAATTAATGTCAGTGAAAGTCCTCTGTAAATGGGAAGGTACTATGAAAATACAGGATATCATTATCATTAACCATGTCCATATATACAAAGTAATTATAATTATAGCTCTGAGTAAATATGAAAGAACATTTTTTTTAATCTCTGTGTCCTGAAAATAAGTTACTGGAAACCAAGACTTTTGTGTTCTTAGGTTAGAAGTTTGGATTTGTATTTCATAAATCTACCTTTTTCATGCTAGAAACTTTACAACTGATGAATAAAAATCACTTTAATCTTTAGAACAATCACATTTGCTCAGAATTATAAAAATAATATATTTAGTTCATACCATGTCTTCTAAGCCTTACTCACTTATGTGCCAGTCATTTTTTTTTACCATATATGTGTAAATAGTAACTTAATGTTTTACTTAAGTTGAACTTATATAGATTCCTCTCCACGTTTCAGTTTTTTCTTTTTTTTTTGCAGTGTAAAGAATACTACATGTGAAGTCATGGAGTCAATCTGCTAGTTATTTTTTTTTTTGTCCTAATTCACATGAAAATAGTTGGAGGACTGTTAACATATAATCTAAACTATCTAATAGGACCTCATAACACTCGTGAATACTATGCTTGGGAAACAAAAGCTTACTCTACTCATTTTGTAAAATGAATTTTATTGTGTATATTGAAGGAACAACATGATATGGGATACAAACAGATAGTAAAAAAGATACCACAGTGAAGCAAATTAACATAGCCATCATCTCATAAGTATCCATTTTTCCTTGATTTTTTTTTTTTTTTTTTTTTTTTTTTTTGGTGGCAAGAGCAGCTGAAACCTACTCCTGTAGCATGAATCCCAAATACAGCACAGTTTTCTTACCCATAGTCTTCTGGTTGTACATTACGTCTCCAGACCTGGCCACTCTCCCTACTTCATACAGACCTCCCTCTCCCATCTCCTCCCTAGCTATCCCCTGCCTGGTAACCACTGTTTTGTTCTCTATTTCTGTACAGTTGGGTTTTTTGTTTGTTTTTGGATTCCACATATAATTGAAACAATGCAATCTTTTTCTTTGTCTGGTTTATTTCACTTAACACAGTGTACTCCAGCCTCATCTATGTTGTGGCAAATGGCAAGATCTCTCCTTTTTAGGGCTGAATAATATTCCAATCTATACATATACCACAGTGTATTCATTTGTCTGTCACTGGACACTTAGGTTGTTGCCTATGTTCACTGTTGTAATGCTGCAGTGAACACGGGCGTGCAGGTCTCTTTATGAGGCGGTGATTTCATTTCCTCTGGGTATGTGCCCAGAAGACAGATTGTTAGGTCATCTGGTAATTTTATTTTTAATTTCCTTAGGAATATTCATACTGTTTTACATAACAGCTGGACCAATCTACATTCCCGGCAACTATGTACAAGGGTTCTCTTTTCTTCATACCCTCACCAACATTTGTTATCTTGTGACTTGATAGTTGCCATCCAAATGGGTGTGAGGTGGTATCTCATCTGGTTTTGATTAATGATTAATTAATGATGAATGATGTTGAGCACCTTTTCATATACCTGTTGGCCATTTTTGCATATTCTTTGTAGAAATGTCTATTCAGGTCTTTTGCCCATTTTTAAATCGGGTTATGTGGTTTTTCCACTATTGTATGATTTTTTTTTTCTTTTTTTTTTGAGACGGAGTCTCACTCTGTCACCAGGCTGGAGTGCAGTGGCACAGTCTCAGCTCACTGTAACCTCTGCCTCCCGGGTTCAAGTGATTCTCCTGCCTCAGCCTCCCGAGTAGCTGGGACTACAGGTGTCCACCACCACGCCCGGCTAATTTTTTGTGTTTTTAGTAGAGACGGGGTTTCACCATGTTGGCCAGGATGGTCTTGATCTCTTGACCTCGTGATCCACCCTCCTCAGCCTCCCAAAGTGCTGAGATTACAGGCGTGAGCCACCACACCCTGCCTTTTGTATGAGTTCTTTATGAATTTGCGATATTAACCCTTTACCATATATATGGCTTGTAAATATTTTTTCCCAACCCATAAGCTGTTTCATTTTGTTGATTATTTCCTTTGCTATGCAGAAACTTTTTAGTTTGATGTGCTCCCATTTATTTGCTTTTGCTTTTGTGACCTCAGCCTTTGGTGTGATATCCAAAAAAAACCTGTCAAGGCCAATCAACGTCCAGGAACTTTTTCCCCGTGTTCTCTTCTAGGAGTTTTATGGTTTCAGATCTTACATGTAGGTCTTTTATCCATTTTGAGTCTATTTTTTGTGAGTGGTATAAGTTAAGGGTCCAATTTCATTCTTTTACATGTGGAAATTCAGTTTTCTCAGCACCATTTATTGAACAGACTATTCTTTTCCCATTGTGTCCTCTTGGTGCCCTTGTGGAAAATTAGTTGACTATTAAACCATTCATATTCTAGGTCTTTTTCAATATAAAATTAACAGGGCCTTCCACTGACCCAATGGTGCCTTGGAATCACCTGGAGTGTTTCTAAAAGTCATGAGGCCCAGCTAGACGCTAAATCAAATAAATAAAAATCTCAGTTCATGGGACCCAAGCCTCAGGATTTTTAAACATTTCCTATGTTTTTTTTTTTGTTGTTTGTTTTGAGACAGGGTCTTGCTCTGTCACCCAGACTGGAGTGCAGTGGCTTGCAATCACCGCTCACTGCAGACTCAACCTCTCCATGCTCAGGAGATCCTCCCACCTCAGCCCCTTAAGTAGCTGGGACTGCAGGTACAAGCCACCACGCCCAGCTTGTGTGTGTGTGTGTGTGTGTGTGTGTTTTGGTAGAGATGGGGTTTTTTCATGTTGCCCAGGCTGGTCTTGAACTCCTGGGCTCAAGCGATCTGCCCACCTTGGCCTCCCAAAGTGCTGGGATTACAGGTGTGAGCCACTAGCGCCCAGCATCGCTAAGATAATTTTTATGTGAACTGAGACTGAGAACCACTGACTTAGATTCTTGGATGCCTTCTAGAACTTCTAGGATTAGACAAATATTGTGGATAGACTGTAAGAGAAGAACCTGGCCATAGTGGAGACAATCACTGTTATGTTATCCAGAGGAGAGGGCCATCTTGATCAATAATATTAACAGTAGTAGTTTAAGAGTAATACTGCTACTACTGATGGCAACATTGAAGGCTAACTTTATGTCAGTATTCTTCCAAGTGCTTTATAAGGCACAGTGGCTCACGCCTGTAATCCCAACACTTTGGGAGGCCGAGGCGGGCAGATCACGAGGTCAGGAGATCGAGACCATCCTGGCTCACACGGTGAAACCCCGCCTCTACTAAAAATACAAAAAATTAGCCAGGTGTGGTGGCAGGCACCTGTAGTCCCAGCTACTTGGGAGGCTGAGGCAGGAGAATGGCGTGAACCCAGGAGGTGGAGCTTGCAGTGAGCCGAGATCGCGCCACTGTACTCCAGCCTGGGTGACAGAGTGAGACTACATCTGAAAAAAAGAAAAAAAAAAAAAGAATTACTTCATTTACTCTTCACAACAAGACTACAAAGTAAGTACCACGATTATCTATTTCCAAGATGAGGCGTCTGAGGCCCAGAGAGGTACAGTCCAAGGTGACACAGTACTAAGTAGTAAATCTGGAATGAGAGGCTCCTTGAAAGCAACCCCGAGTTTCTATCCTTTCTTGATGGTTTTCTACTAGAAACAGTTAATATCATAGAGTCTTGAATCCTGTTACATCAACTCCAGCATCTCTTTTCTCTGAGCCTTTTTATTAGACTTCTTTCCCCATTCCTAATTTTACAGATGAGCACATTTTATTGATGTGAAAATGAAGACCTTATAAAGACTGTCCTATTTCCCAGGTCATATAACCAACTCCATGTGTGGTCCTGTGAAAGTGCCCTAACTTCTTTCGAATATGGTTTTTCTCATTTGAGTTGCAAAAATAAACCCATCTGCTTTGTAGCCATTAACATTGAAAGAAGAAGAGGCATCCAAAGTGTTGGGTCCGCATCGCCCTTGCCTTGGAGGAAGCTCCAAAGAGAGGGAAGGATGGTTTCCAGCAGTCCCTGAAGTGACTTTCCTCCTTTGTAGGATCCAGTTACACCCAGCAGACTTCAGTTTGAATAAACAGAACTGGATGAACACACCTAGGGAATCTTTGAGGGCAGCCTTAGCTTTTAACATCCAGCTACAGGGAGGTGAGAGAAGCTTTAGCCAGTTGTTTTCTAAAAGGGAGATAAAGAAACCATCCTCCAATTATGCATCAAATTCTGCTTCACAGTTGAATAAGGGGCATGAAATCGGATGTTTTTCAAGCTCAATATAAAGCAGTGGAAAACCTACCTCCCCTCTCCCTCCATAAAGAACATCTAAACGCACAGCATTTAATTTCCGAATAGGGCAATGTTCTTTTTAAGGGAAATGTTAAGCAGGGATTAGAGACACGATGGGCTGTGTAACTCTATCCTCAGCCCTCTCATTGTTAATAGTATTTTTTTTTTTTTTTTTTGGCGGCGTCTGTGCAGAGATGTGGGAAAAACCAAAGTCTTATGTAAATGAGAATCGACACACACTGATAAACCAAACGCCAGACCTGAGGTCTTAATTACACAGGAGTCTAGATGTCAAGATGAATGCAGCTTATTGACGTTCAGAGATTTCACTCGGTATTAAGTTGGACGACCTTCTTCCGGGACCAGAGAGCAAAGCACTGGTTTCTCATTACCCAGGGCCGTGTTCACAAATGGCAAAGAGCTGTGTTCACGCCTAGACACTTTTCTAGGTGGAATATGTCCCTGAACCACAACACTTAACACCTGCTCATAGTGGGACAAGCAAAACAAGATGTCTTCAGGTGTGGGACAAACCACTGCTAATTGACCAAGGGCTCTTCTGAGCAGAGGTCCCTAACTGCACCCTCTCTCTCCACTCAGCCCCCACCTCCATCGTGCCTATTCATGTAGTCTCATTCATTGCCTCTAAGACATTGCCAGGGGCACTATCTCAGCTTCAACAACTAATACTCCTGTGAGATACATAAGAGCATTAGTAGTCACTTTTTAATGTCAAGAAACAAAATCCATAATTACTAAGCATTTATGTTGCTGAAGATGAGAACACTTGGCAGCTTGGGTAGCTCACAAAGCAGCTCCTGGTAGACTAGGTTTACTGGCCCATAGATTTATTCATTAGTGGATACGATGGCCGTTACCCTAAGCAGCACAGACTCTGTTTTTAAAGGGAGAGAAGGCTACTTTCAGGCTTGGGCATAACCAAACAGTGCTCAGTGGGAGTCAGGTTCTTTTCCTTGAAATAGAAAAATAATACACTCCTTCCCTCCACCTCCACTAATTAAAGTGTCAGGATGGAGCCCCAACACTGACTTGACACATGACATGATGTCTCATGTAATTGGACGTGTTTCACGCTAACATCAAAGCCTCGTCAAGGATGATGGAGCAAGATGTTTAGTGCATGCCTGTTGCAGTCTGACATATAACTCCATCCAGCTTCATTCACAGGCTCTCGCTCACCAGGAGATTAACCCGCCAGGCTGCTGAGTGAGAAGGGACAGAGCAGGCCCTGACGGGAGGCCTGGGATGCAGGGGAAATCAAAACAAGTCCACCTGCTTAAGGAGACTGCCGCACTGTGACCTCGTCCTCCGGACCTCTGTGGCAAGTGTTACCGCAGCCACTGATGTGGCACTGGGCCATTTACAGCTGCCTTGTGATATTCTTTTTCACGACTGTGTTTACACTATTGTTTAACAACTTTGTATAACAATCTCTTTTCACTCCAAATAAACCTTAGTGCCAGGAAGGCCAAGAGTATCTTCAGTATGTGTCTATCCTAGTAAGCTTCTCAAATGATACAGAATTTTTTGTTTTTCTAAAAAAATTTCCAATCTCTCATGTGCCAATACTTTTGTATAATTAAAATGATTAGAAAAATGAACATGGACTAGGATGTCTTAGTAGTGTCAAATGACTATAAATGTGTCTAAATGCTTAATGTAAATTTCTTGTCATAGAGCAGTAACACACTGTTTGCTAACTGGCATGGGTCTGTGGCCCTCATTTGATTATTATTAAACCAGAACAACTAGAATGCCTGGTACAATAGGGAGCAAAGAATATCTTCTCAATATGGAACTGCTGATTGAATATGTGTGAGTATGAATTATAACATATATACACATATTATAATGTACATATGTGGAATACATTCACACCAAATACTGGTATATGCACATACATTCAATCAGCTTATACTTTATACCATGTCATATGTGTAAATAAGAAGATGGGATTACAAAACGAAGACCTTTACTTAGGTTTTTTAAAAAGTGCATTAGGTAACGAGTTGGCACCATGACGCTCTCTATGGAAAGGTACAGGTGGATGAGGAAGAATGACTGAGCAGTGCCTCTCCTGTGCTCCATGGTGTAATTCTCCAAGCTCTGTGTGGGACTGGTGCTCACACCCATATTACCCAAGAGGCAGTGAAGCTCACTGAGGCTACGCGATTTGCCAAGGTCACTCTGCTACTTAGTGATGGAGATGGGATTCAGGTACAGGACTGTCTGGCTCCACAGCCCGCGTTCTATGGCACCACATGAGTTCAGTGGTGTCACAGGGAGCTATGCTTTGTTCATATGACACAGAATACAAAGAGAATGGATGTGTTCCTACCTCCACCTCCAAGCAAAGACCACCATAAAATAATCTCAATAGGCTGGCCTGGGTAGGTTTTGAGTGAGAAGAAGTCCAACTGATGAACTTCTAGGAAAACTTTACTCCCTCCTAAGAAAAAAGCATGGAGAAAAGATGACCCCCTTCTTCTGCTGGGGATTGAAACATTGGGATAGGATGGCCAGGACATCCCCCAGCCATCTTAGACCCAGTATGAGGATGGTGTTGCACACTGGGAAAGGCAGCACACCAAGATAACCACAAAGAAACAGAGGAAGTACGTTACCCTAAGGGGTATAGGCTCTGCATTTAATGAGAGAGAAGACTACTTTCAGGCTTGGGCATAAACAAACAGTGCTCAGTGGGAGTTAAATTCTTTCTTTTTTTTTTTTTTTTTTTTTAGACAGAGTATCGCTCTGTCGCCCAGGCTGGAGTGCAGTGGCGTGATCTTGGCTCACTGCAAGCTCTGCCTCCCAGGTTCATGCCATTCTCCTGCCTCAGCCTCCCGAGTAGCTGGGACTACAGGCACCTGCCACCACGTCTGGCTAATTTTTTGTATTTTTTAATAGAGACGGGGTTTCACTGTGTTAGCCAGAATGGTCTTGATCTCCTGACCTCGTGATCTGCCCACCTCAGCCTCCCAAAGTGCTGGGATTACAGGCTTGAGCCACCATGCCCGGCTGGGAGTTAAGTTCTTTGTCTTGAAATAGAAAAACAATATACCCTTTCCTTCCACCACCACTAATCAAAGTGTCAGGATGGAGCCCCAACACTGACTTGACATATGACATGATGTCCATGTAATCAGGACATCTTACAGCTGGAGCATCCCCTATCGAACGACTCCTTATCATGTGACACAGTACACTGCCTTATTAAAATGAATTCAAACAGGGATTGTTCTGTTACTTGCAGCCAAAGGCACCCTACCTAATGCAAGCTCCTCAGGGCACAATACAATACTGAACTTCACTATCCCTTTTAACAAAAGCCAATGTTTGATTCACATTGTTGAGTCAGAATTTCAAAGGACCCTATCATTTAGTGTATAGCAGCAACCATATAGCAGCAACAAATATTTTTGAAATCATGATTTGAAATAAAATTTAGATGCCATGAGACCATTTAGATGAGATATAAACAGTTTAACTTGGAAATAAAAAAAGCCCTTGCAACACATAATCTAATTCCTACCGACCACATCCAGGGTTTCATTCAACTTTTGGGACAGAGTATATCAAGGCATGTGCAATCACAGCCCATCAGCTCTGTTTAGGAATTCCCTTGCTTCTTCCTGCATGTTTACACAACTTTAATACTTTTCTATATTGGCTCAATAAAGCATTTTTCTTTTGAGATGGCATTGCTCATCTGTATTTATCCCACAGAGAGGAGGCTAAGTTATCTTAACAGTCCATTTTGGTAACTGTAAAGCTGACAAAATTGTGTATAAACTGCTCAAATATTTCTCAGGAAATAAAACTGGAAAGAAGAGGCCCTTGCTTCAACCATTTAAGACAGTCTTGCATATTTAGAGATTAAGGATAAGGTGTGGGTTTCTTCTTTCAGCTAAACCCTCATCCCCACCCTGCCCTTGACAACTTAATTTCCTGTCCTCTTTGGGAGACAGACAGATGAATATTTAGTGTAGAACATGATTGTGATTAAGCTTCCAAATGTATCTTCATCTGGATTCCAGCTGGTGTGGCATCTCAATTACTCCTCCATTCCCCTATGGAACTGTCTTATTGATGTAGTAAGCTTTGCACGATGGCACTGGATTAAAAATCTCCTAGGACTCTCCAATCTTCTCACCTCAATCAATTATCCCTTTTTGAAAGGAAAAAAAGGTCTTGCGCATATACATTATGACCTGAAGAATCCTACCAATAGGCATCAGCCCATTGCCGATTGGCTACCCATAAACAGTGGCAATCTTTCTTAGAGCTGGCTCATTTCTCCTACTTCCCACCTCTGCAAATGATGATCGATGCATTAATGTGAGACTGATAAACTCTGAAGAAGGGAGTGATTCATAGGTGTACTGTCAATACAATATGAAGAGAGTTGCAAAAAAGCTCAGCTACCCACAATTTGTTTACTGGATGAATATTCCACACTTGTCACTGTTTCCATGATCCCTCGTATCATATGCCCAAACTCTGGTAGGTTTCAGAAGTACAATATCATTCAAATCAATTTTGATATCTGGAATATTCACCTAATATTTCTTCAGTAACATTTCTTTTGAGACATGGCCCCAACTACTTCACATGGCTCTCTCACTCATTTGCTCAATCATTTATTCGACAAACATATACCGAGCACATAGGCTGTATGCTGAGCACTGGGGATAAAGATGTGAACAAGACACAGTCCTTGTTCTTGTGGATCTCAGTCTAGTGGAGGTGACAAACATGCACACAGGTAATCACAACTGAGTATGATGAGTGCCGGATGGAGCCGAGTACTGGATACCATGGGAGTACAGCAGAGTGGCATCTATCATGGATTTGGTTTGAGAGGTAGACAGCAGGGAGGGCTGTTCAGAAGGCGTTCAGAGTTTTTCCTCTTGTCCATTACATCTACAGTGCTCTCAGCACTTACACTAAAGCTTCTATAGAAGAATTAGTCCTACAGTGCCTGTCCTTCCTTCCTTCCCCAATGCAGTTATATAAGTAAATGTCAGATATTCTTCAATTCTTATAATGAAATGTTGGGAAAGAAAGGCAGGCTTAAAGCTATTTTCTACTTTTTTTCTGCTTCAAATATATATTACAGGAGTTTGAAGAACAGAAGCAATCTGTGTAGATTAGAATATTTGGGAGATGCTTCAGAAAATAAAGAGGCTGAGTTTACTCTCTAAGGCAAACAATGAAGTCAGTACTTTCCACTTCTGTTAGACAAGACCCTATTTCCAGCAATCAGACGCATGAAGATAGTTCCTCTTAGGAACCCAAGTGGATAGGTATAGGGCCCCAAGATCCCTTCCTGGAAATGAATAGGAAAAAATAAGCTATTGATCTCCTCCCTCATTTAAATCTTGCAGTTCTAAAAAAGGCACTTCTCTGCAAGAGTGAAGTATACTCCCACCTGTCTTCTTGGTTTGATGATTGCATGTATAGTGCTGTACACAGGGCATAGGCAAGGAAAATGGAATATGAAGAATGGATATCATAGAACGGTCCAGTTCATAAGGGCCTATTGGAGAATTCTCAGACTCTCCAGAATCACACTTCCAAACAGTGACAAATAGAGCTCCTCAATACCTTCATACAGAAACACTTTAATCACCCTACACATTAGAAAAAAAGTCCTGAGAAACCAGAAGAGGCTGGAAAGGTAGCCTGGAGTTCCAAGAACTCATGAAAAATTAATTCAGCCCTCAGAGTCAGCACCAGTAAGGACTGTTCTATATAACAAAAAGTCCTCAGTTGCATTATTAAAAAACTGCTTTGGACTGACCAATTAATTTCAAAGGCTCCACTCTTTGCATTAGATGTTATCAAAGACGGATGTGCTGAAAGGGTCCTCTCTGTCAAATCTGGTGCCCATCTGCTCTCCTAGGGTTATAATTGAGATCCTTATTACAGTGAGAGCACTTTTGCTTTCATTTTAACCTACACGTTTTTGTGAGATTTCCCTTCAAAGCCTGATGGAGAACAAGATTAGCGAAATCAGCCCTGTTCTCTCAGGAGCCACTAGCTCCTTTGACTCAGAGACCTTGGAACTCCCTTATACATTACAGTCACATCAAACGGGCATTTTGTTGTTTGTTTGTTACACCAACATGTGCCAACCCGAGAATCAAACTGTTTTTTAAGTAGAGGTAAGAGATGGGGGTGCTAGGCTTGGGATTCTGAACAGGTGTGTTCCATTTTAAGAAATCCTGTTACTCAAAAATAAGCTATAAAAACAAGAAAAACTGGAAACGATCTGTCCATTTACAAAAGAGGGCTCACTATGGGCTTCCTTAAAAATCAGTTCCCTAATCTAATGTTTCATTATCCATAAAACAAAAGGGTGTTTACTTGCAACATTTTTGAAATACATCAATTATTTATAGAAAGAGACATCTTTCGTACTACTACAAATGGCTTCCTTTATTGAATGCCTCCTATTTATGTGACTGTCTCTGTACTGACACTTTATATAAGTAATCTCATTTACTTCTCAAAACAGCCCTGTAACCTACATATCAGAATCTCATTTTATACTAGAGAAAAAAAATGACTTGCCCGAGGTCATGTAGCCAGCGCAGAGCTGGGATTCAAAGCCAAAGTCAGTTTTGCTTTGCACTTCACCATTTAGGTCTTGTTAGTAATTAGATTCAATGGTCATACTCCAAAGCCTCATTAATTTGGGCTGGTTGAGACACATTATAGTTTAAATCTGCTAGAAAAGTTTGAATTACAAAATATCCACAGATTACCCACAAGTACACATAATGAGTTGGTAATTTCACTGTTTGATGCAGATCCTTCAGGACTTCCTTCAATGACAAGAATAATTATAAGTCATAACCCCAGTGTATAAAGGCAATAGAAACACCCAACTAAAATGCATGAAAATACTTTGTTCCCTTAAGTTGGTTAAGTATAACTTGATAACTTGTCTATCACACTCTCTCTTGAAAACACTTTATATGAGCCATGTTCAAGGGATCACGAATTTTTGAGTAGCAGGCCTTGATATGATTATGCTCTGATATTAATTTCTTTCAAACAAGAGCTCTTTGTATATTTCATTAACCCCTTGGTTTAGCAATAAAGAGAAGCAAGAGGCTGTGAGAGAAAGCAATGAGTTTCTCCATTCCCCACTCCAGTTGTCTGGGCAAGAAGAGTGGCTGATTTAAGAGGGAACAGCTATCTCTGCCTTACCAAAGGTAGGCCTTATAATTAGCAAACAGCAGTGAGAGTCATCTGAACTGGGAGCTCAAGATTGGGATGATGCAGACTCTGGTCAAGTCAACAGTAAGAATGACATAACTATGATAGAACATGTTAAAAACTGTTCATATCTTCCTTTCCATTTAGGAAACATTCTGGATCCCAGATCAGAGAAACTTATTCTGATAGGAGCCTACCCTGAGTAGAGAGAAGTAGTAGATAAAGCCTAGAGTGGCCAAATCAATGCACAGAAGCAAGGGCACCACCTCACATCCACCAGGATGTCTATGCTAAAAATGAAAAGGACAATAACAAGTGTTGACAAGGATGTGGGCCAACTGAAACATGCGTACATTGCTAGTATGAATATAAATGGCGTGGCCATTGTGGAAAACAGTTTGGCAGCTCCTCAGAAAGTTAAATATAGAATTACCATGTGACCCAGTAATCCTGCTCCTATGTATATACCTAATACAACTGAAAACAAACATGCACACAGAAACTTGCATATCATTGTTCACAGCAGCATTATTCGTGATAGCCAAAAGGTGGAACATGCAATGGAATATTATTCAGCCATAAAAAAGAAATGAAGTATTGATACATGCTACATTACAGATGAATCTTGAAAACACGCTAAATGATAGAAGTCAGACATAAAAGGCCACATACTGCAGGATTCCATTTTTATGAAATACCCAGAATAGGCAAATCCATAGAGACAAAAAGCAGATTAGTATTTGCTGGGGGCTGGAGGAAGATGGGGGATGGGGAGAAATTGTTAATGGGTAGCAGATTTCTCTTTGGGGTGATGGGATGCTCTGGAATTAGACAGTGGTGATGGTCACACAACATAGTGCATCGACTAAAAAGCACTGAATGATATAATTTAAGATGGTGAATCTTATGTTAAACTATATCTCAAGAAAAAAAAGGAAAAAAGAAAGGGCCAGGGTTGCTGGAAAGAGAATGTCTCTGAACAGTGGGGCTTCCCCTTTTTAATTCAACTGGCCTGTAGACCCCAGCTCTGTTTCTGGGCCTGGAGAAGGATAGTGCTTATTGCTGCATTTTTTGATCATCAACAACAGTGTAAGCTTCCTTAGCTTCCCACTGCTCATACTTCTCTCTCTGAAGAAGCAGCCTTCTGTCCATCACGGGATGAGAAGAACTCCTCCATGGTTCACAGGTTTCTGTGAGATGAAGCAGCACCAGAGATGCGGGGTCATGCTAAGGTTTCATAGAAGAACTTCAAGTATTCAGCAGCAGTGGGGGCTTGCACAGCTTAAAGGTTTTCAGACCATTTGTGACTGCAACAGAAGACGACAATGCATTCCTGTTGTGCCCTGCTATGCGAAGCAGACCTTAATTTGAGACAGGGATGGGAGTTGGGAGGGGTGACTTCTGCAGGCTGGAGCCGCTGGTAAGATGAAAACCCTAAACGTGCAACTCAGGCACAGCTTCACTTGCTACTTCCTCACTGCCCGGGCTTTCCCTCACACCTAGGAAAATCCTCTGAGTTGCTGCTTCAACAGGCAGCAAAAAAGAACTTCTACTATTACTTCAAAGACTTCTTCCAAGTGTAGTCCATGCAGGGGGGGGGGGGAAAAAAAGAACTGAGATGATGTAGTTTATTTCCTAGAAATATTGGTATTTCAAGACCTGGGTGCACCATCCACACTTTCCAGGGCATTGCCTGACACACGGTAGGTATTCAATAGATGATTTTTACTGAATGAAGGAGTGAATGAATATGTGTATATTGAGTATTTACTATGTGCTAGGTGCTGTACTAAGTTTTTACATCATTATCACATTTTAAATGCACAGAGGTGTACAGTGACTTGCCCAAAGTCAAACAGCTTGTAAACTGCAGACCCAGGAGCCAAACCACAGCAAGCTCTTCCGTCCTACAGGAAGCATTCTCTGCCTAATTAAGAAGAGTTAGTGGCCTATACTTCATGTTCCCATAGCATCCACCGTGTCAAATTGTTAAGTTTGTGCTCACTTTTCATTCATTTTACCCACTACATTTAGTGAGCACTTAGACGCAGTAACTGACTGTGTTTTGTGCATTGCTGTATCTCTAGGGATACAACAGGCACAGTTCTTAGTATAATATATCACTCACTATGGACATATTGAATTAATGATTGAATTTATCACTTGATGAATGGGAGTTACACAGAGTGAACAGGGAAGCCAGAGTATGAGAAGGATTTGATAATGGACAAAGAAGTAGGAGAGAGTGTATGGAGGGAGATTCCTTCCCTACCCCCAAAAGGTGTCTTATTTTTGTGCTTTGGTATAGGTAAAGAGGTGGTATCGCCTAGAGGGACTGTAACTAGCCAGGAATCACAAAGCAAATTAGGGGGCAGTAGGGTCTGGCAGTGAAACATCTGTACAGCACATTGTGAGCACCAGATGAAAGGCATGCATAGAAAAGCAAAGATCACAGCACTATTTTTACAGAAATGAAACATTCCTAAATTAACACAAGAAAGGAGGTGAGGCTCCAGAATCAGATACACTGCAGAAGATATAGATTCCCTTTGACATTGCTTTAAAAGCAAGTCAGCAGCTAAGTAAATAAGAATAAAATGCAAGAGAGAGAGAGAGCAACATTCTCTTCGGATATTTAAAATGTCTCCAGATCCATAATCCTATACCTACACTTGGAGCAGATCAGAACTGAGAGGTAAACTGCACATTTAGGAAGGCACGAAGAAAGCCATGAAAGGGTTGAGAATCACTTTCTCTTTGCCTTGCACCAAAAATACATTCCTTTTGGGCGCTGGAGACTGTTCAGCAGAAAGCAACAGTGTCCCCCAGCCTCCCATAAAGGGAGGCTTGCTCTTATCTATCTTCCTTCATTGCTGAGCATGTTCTTGAGAGTATTATGAGCCCCATGTGTGTAAAATTAAAATCAAAAGTGATTTCTTCTTAGAGATAATTCTTCTCCCTTTTCTGCACCCTTCCCCAGCATTCCTCTGCTCCAGAGCCCTCTCTCCAGGCCTATGCCCCTACTCAGCAGCTGGGTGCCTGTATCAGACTGCCAAAAACACCATTTGCTTTCTGTATTCTAGGCTCTTGCCATAGGGTGTCTACTCTGGCCACAATAAAGACATACTAATTCTGACATTATTTTTACTGCCAAGTTCATGAATTTAAGGAGGATTCAAGTTCTATTCGTAGACTGGAGAAGCAAAACCAAAACCAAAAAGACCCCACAACAATGCATAGCTGAAAAACATACTTCCCCACCTGGATGTCCTGCAGACGCCAACTCAATGGGGCCAAAAGTGCACTCATTGACTCCTCCCCAACCACCTTCTCGAGCCTCCTCTGGATCCTCTTGCAATCATCCTCCTCATCCTGGTGAACGATGTCCTTCATCTACCCTACCGCTTCAGCTAAACCCTCATATTCACTTTCCTCTTGACCTCTTCTCCCCCTTTCAAATCTGTCTCCAAGTTCTGCTGATTTTACAGCTGAAATGCCTTTTGAATCTAACCATTTACCCCATCTTTGCTACCCACTGTCCTAACACAGGCCCTTATTCCCATCTTTATTGGGGTCTCTGCCTTTGGTAGTCTCCAGAGGTCTTCACGGCAGACTGGAGGTTCCATCTGGAGACCCAGACGGAACCTACCCTTCCATCTAGCCTTATGTCCATCATCTCCCGTGATCACGCCTTCAGTCCAGCTGGGCTGACCAAACTCCCCCGACTACACTGTCACTCTCTGAATAGGTTATGTGCTTTCATTTTGGGAGCCTTCATATACAATGCTGTCTTTTTTCTTTTCTTGGCTGGGATACTTGTTCCCCTCACTTCCCCAGCTGCTCTTCCCGCTATGCTCTGGCAGACCAGGGTGTAGCTGTAGGTCTATGATGGTCCTTAGCCCGTTTTCCTGCAAAGATGCATCGTCATATCCTCTTCTAGGTCCTGAGCAGCTCCAGAGCAGGAACTAGGTGACAGTCATATCTGTCTCACAGAAACTTAGCATGGTGCCACAAGCATCGATTAGATGCTTGTGGAAGGAAGAAAGCAGGAGGAACGAGGGGGGAAAAAAAAAGAGAAAACCAAATGGAAGAAACTATGTCAAACTCTGCTCTGTCACTGCTCTTAAGATCCATTAATTGCCCCCAAACCTCAGTTTGTTTCTTCTGATGCCCCTTGATTAAAATTCAAGCTAGAAAGGAGAAACTGATGAGGCTGAAAGCACAGGCTTAGCAGCAGACAAGCAAGGTTTGAATACCCACTCTCTGACGATGGGTGGTCTTGGATGGCTTCTTGAACCCCTCCAAGCCTCAGATTTCCTCATCCTTAAATGGAGAATCATAAGCTCATCTACATAGAGCTGTAATATCTAACCAGTGGGATGAGGTGTAAAACATTCTCATAACAAACCAGGCATAACAGAAGCATTCCACAAATGCTAACTTTTGTTATTGTTTCTTATTACCATTTTTATGACCTTTTACTGAATAGAGTCCTCAAGCTCTAAGATAATCTCTGCCCTGCTGAAGCTGGTAATTTGGTTAGGGTGACAGATCTGGTGTGACGATAAAGAACACGGATTTCCTTAAACCGGCCACAACAGAAGTCAGGCATCACCGTCGGCATAGCCATTCACACAGTAGTTACCTAGTTTGCCTTACAGACTTCTTCCAGTGTTGCTACCAAGTACTCAAAATAGCTTGTCCTTTTTGAGTATAAAAAGCAACATCATACCCGAGTCCCAGTACAGTAATACACATTAAATGCCACACAGCATTTTTGCCTCAGATAATAACAGCCATATTCAGTTGTTATAGACATTGCCTCTATCTCATCTCTGGAGGTGGCATAGGATTCTTCTGGAATGAATCACAGTCTGGGAAAGCAAACCCAGACCCCTTGCCCCATTGGTTCAGCTGCTTGGAAAAATTCCCCACTTAATTAAGATATTGTTCTTGAAATATGGAGTTTCAGATTAAGCTAAGCAATGACCAGGCCAGAGCTTTGGGAGAGGTCCTTGGAAGTTGAGAGTGACCCCACAACCAGCATAATATTGGACATTCAGTGGATGACTGAAAATCCTGGTTGACTGAATAGAGAGAATAGTCAGGCAGTTTCTTTGAGAAAAGTCCATAGCCCATGAGGGGGCCAGGGCTACAGCAGGCAGGGCCATTACCTATGTTAGTCAAGACCTATGTCACATGAGCTTTTTGGGGGCACATACAAATGTGTAGAGTTAGAAAAAAATACACTGGCCCCAGTATACAAAAAGTATAAAGTTAAAATTACAAGAAACAAAATAATAATTGTTTCTATTTTTCTGTATGCTACATCTAATGTGTGATCTAAGTGTAATTCACTATGTTTGACATGGTGGGGGAGGGGGCTCCTCCAAAATCAGAGGTCTCGGGGCTTTGACAGGTGCTAAGGTAACCAGAGGAAGTCAGCAGAAATCAACCTACATATTTACCGGAATTCAATGTTGCTTTGCTTAACTTCTGTTCTCTTAGGTTATGCCGTTGACCTAAGGTGGTCCCTCCTGCCCACCTTCCCCCAGCACAGCAAAGCTACATAAACAAGAAAGACCAACCAGCGACAGCAGTGGAGAACTGGAAAGAATTATCTGAAATGTAGAGAGCGCTGTAATTTTTCAAACAGTCAGGAACAGAACATCAGAAATTCTCTAGTTTCTTTCCACGAAGTCCAGCCTAGGGCCCTAGACTCCCTGCAGGATGCTGGGCGGCTTCTAATTGTCTGAAGATTTATTGTAGCGGTAAGGACAAGCGACATTAAGATACATAAACTGGCATTTGGGGTTGACGAATGATAGGCAACACACTTAAATCTGCTAGACAGAAACCTAAACTCTAAAGTGGGTAGAAGAGAAACAAAATACAAGTGTTCTGTAGTTCCCAGGGTGGGTTTGTGGTACTATTTTTATTTGCTGTTGTCGGCTCTATTGTGGCTAAGAAATGCCACTATAAACATTTGATCTTTACTAGGGAGG
This sequence comes from Pongo pygmaeus, assembly GCF_028885625.2. Classification (NCBI taxonomy): domain Eukaryota; kingdom Metazoa; phylum Chordata; class Mammalia; order Primates; family Hominidae; genus Pongo; species Pongo pygmaeus. Next base: position 174,062,580 of record NC_072377.2, read on the forward strand.
TGCTGGCCTTGCAACATCAGACTTGGACACTGGTTTCTGGGTATAGTTGAGCCATCTATTTTTTTCCTGGTTGCTTCCCCTCCTCCCCATTTCTCCTCTAAGTAAATGTGACGGCTCCAGAAAGAGAGATAAAAGAAGAGGTGTGTAGGAAGAGGGGTGTTTTCTCTACAGTCAGCAACAGAACAGAATAAACACATCAGCAGGCCCTTTGCTGGGCCACACTGCCTGATGTTAAGGAGTCTCCCTGTTCTTCCTACTTACTGCCCAAACCTAATTAAAGCAGAGTCACTCGACAGTTAGGAATGCAGCACTGTATTTCCTTATGCACAAATCCCCAAAGTCTGTGAGCTCTTTCTTGAGAGTGAACCTTGAGTTTTATTTGCCCATTATCAGTTATCCCCATCTTATTTGTCCAAAACAAAATCTCATCTCACTTCCTCTGATGTCACTTTACCCAGTCTATCCACCCATCCATCCCATAATTATTCTATCTGACCAGCTTACCCAGCACAAAGTTGGCCTCTGTTTCTTTGCCACGATTGGGTCTGTGCCCAGATAATTGGTCCATTCATCAAATATCTATTCAGTGTCCATGGTGTGCCAAGCCCTGAGCTAGGTTATTGGAATGTGGTGAGCAGCAAGACCAACGTTGTGTCTGCCCTTATGAAATTTATAGTCAAATAAAATGCCAATTAATGTTAGGATTTGTTTAACCACTGCCCCCTTTGAACTGGATACTACGCAGCCTATAATAGCACTTTTTTTTTTTTTGGCAACCATATAACACTTCACATTGAGCTTGCTGCCAACTGTAACATGTAGATTTCCTTTCTGAAGAGGAAGAATACACGTGGAAAGATGCCATAGGTATCACGGCAAGATCACATTCCCCCTTCCAGAAATTTTCGTGTACCTGGCACACAATAGGCAGAAATATGCGTTGAACAAATTTGTTGGCACTACTTCTTTTATGTTTCGCATTTAGATTCAGCAGCATTCCAGCGCTCTGCTGTCTTATGGACCCTGGTTGGTTATCTGACATAACTTCTCTCTTACTGGCTTTTGTTTTATCTGAAAACGTCACTAGCAAACCATCAAGATCTGCATCTAAATCACTGCAGAAAGGAGATGAAAAATTGAAGGTTGGCTCTACCAGGAAGTTCATGTCAACTTCTAAACTTGTTGTCAGAAGCAATAAAAGTAGACTTTGTGGGTCCTTCGGAACCGGAAAGGAAAAGGAAATCAAACATTCAAGGGATCAATTTAGATTCACGAAAAATAGGAAGGAAAGTGAAAGCCAACTGAATTAACTCTAGTTTGGTTCAAAAATACACTGCCATTTTTAAACATTTCTAGCCTTTTTTTTTTTTCTTCCCCTCTACAAGATACTGTGAGGCTGTATATAAAAGAGTAAATCAGAGCTGTGGGTGCTGAATCTTGATTCTCATATTTAAGTTTCCTCCTGCCCAGGAGTGACTCCAAGAAGGAAATGAATTCTCAGTGGGAGACGCTGTAGTTGATTAGCTTTTACCTTCCAGAGGAGATGTCAATCATGTTAATTGGAATCAATAGACAGCTGTTCAGGGGCCCAGGATAATTCACCAAGTCATAAAGGGCAGAATTAGAGTTCCCTTTAAAAATTAAAAGGGATCCCACTGTTTGCTAACATTTTAAGCCACTTTGGCTACCTAAGACCTATTCTGATTTAAACTCACCGATCACAGAGCAGCCAACTTTTGTATGGGCAAAGAGTTATGCTCATCCTGTGGGAAAGTGGAAAACCCAACCTGCAGAAATGAGCTTTGAGTTTCCACTGCACTCCAAGGGGAGCCTAAATTTGTGGTTGTTAGGGCTTATGAGCCAGGTTGTTCTACAGCACTGGAGAGAGGGGGAGAGAGAGAAAGAAAGGAAGAGAGTGAAAGAGGGAGAGGCAGAGAGAACACTAGCACTGTCGGCTGTCATCCATTTCAAGCTTGCACACCTTGGTGTCCTCAAACCAACCCACAGAATCCATCATCTGCAACCCAGGTCTTCCCGGAGGGCAGCACAGAGAAAACTTCACAGGACCAGAAGGAAAGACGACGTATTGAAGGCTAGTTACAATAACCGGACATCCCCAGCCCCCTTCAGAAAGATGCCCCCCTCCAGCCAGAGAACTTCTTCACAGAAATGCATGTGCATTTTTACTTCCCCTTTAAAACTTGAAAGGGAGCTGATATACCCCCATCCCACATTTGGTTAAAGACAGAGAGGGCTCCTTCACCCACATGGAAACATGAAAAGAAAATGAAATTCTGTCCCAAGGCTTGTGATTTTTTTCATTCTTTTCCTGAGTCAATGAATGCCAGATGTTCTCACAAAACATCTTCATATCTACAGGATGGCCTGTGAAAGTACTATTTACTATTGCTCAGAGGTCATGAGGCCACAACAGATTTATAAGAAGGCTGTGGTCACTCTCGGTGTCTCCTATAGTTAGGAGATATTTGTGGCAAGAGTCAGGGAGGGCTCTTCTTTCTACATAATTTACTTCCCCAGGGCCAATTAGCTGGGTCAGATTAAGAGCAGAGGTGGTTTTCTCCCTCAGGCAACAGAAAGCTTGTCAAAGCCAGCGAGGCCATGTAAGACTTCTCAACTATCAGAAGAACAGGAGGGAGGTGGAACGTCAGAATATGGAGTGTGAGCACCAGTAAGCCCGTCTGTCAACAATGTGTAACATGTGGTAGGTCACGTCCTCTTTGGCCTTGTCCCTGACAATGTCTCAGTCCCAATGAGCTATCATTCTGTTGCGGTCCTCTGAGGTTGAACTGGGTTTTAAGTGGTAGGAAGGTGGATTTCACTCCACGCTACCCAAGCTACCTCTCAGACCACTGCTGAAATACTGCATCATCACCTCTGTCTGGTGCCTGCAAATTCAATCGGCCTTTTCCTGCGGAGCACCCACCCTCCCTGGCCCCACTCTGTTTCAAAGGATAGGCGGATGTTGCAGAGAACCACTGCCTCCAGGTAAACAGGCTGAAAGGCACCGATGCCCACAGGAAAGTGGGCCACATTTGGTCTGGACATCAAAGAGGTTGAGCAATTGGCACCGGATGAACCACATCAGAACAAGACCTGGAATATGAGGGCCAAAGAAGGTGTTATACCTGTAGGGTCTGCTGCTTCCTGTGCATGTTAATGCTCTTCTGAAATAAGCTCTGTAGCTAGGGTTGGGAGTTGGACTCCCTTTTCTAAGGATTTCAAATCAAACAAGACACTATTGATTCCAACCTGGCTCCAGAATGAATGAACGGTCAATAGAGTAGGCTGGGAAAACAGGTTTCCTTCCCTTTCTTCCACAAGGAAAACTCTGGTTGTGTCTATGGCTCTAACTTTTAAGACATGAATTGAGTTCAGTAACTTGATTTTCATTTCCGCTTCTGGTCTAAACTTGGAGGAAGCTAATGTTCCCTCTTGCTTTACTCATGCAGTTGCCTTTTTTTGTTTTGCCATTTCTTCCTCTCTAGGGGAGTTCTGTGGGCTACTAAGACTGCTTTGAATAATGTGCTAAGTAATTGCAGAAAAGACACAGGGACCTTGGGTTCTGTCTTATATGATATATTCTATATTTCAATGAATAGCTTCACCCTCCACTGGATTGCACAAACCGAAAACCTGGGAATCATTCTAGATTACCCTCTCTCCTTTAAGCATTTACGTCTGCTTAGTTTCCACCACTCACTGAATCCAACTCTATTCAACTCTGGAATTCCCCGCCCCCTTCTTTTCGTTCACGCCCTATTACAGGTGAATTATGTCCCCCAAAAGATTATGTTGTGGCCCAAAGCCCTGGTTCCTGTTAATGTGACCTTATTTCAAAATAGGGAACAGGTGCAGTGGCTCATGCCTGTAATCTCTGCACTTTGGGAGGCTGAGGTGGGCAGATCACCTCAGGTCAGGAGTTTCAGACCAGCCTGGCCAGCATGGTGAAACCCCATCTCTACTAAAAAAAATACAAAAGTTAGCCAGGCCTGGTGGTGCATGCCTGTAATCCCAGCTACTCGGGAAGCGGAGGCAGGAGAATCTCTTGAACCCAGGAGGCAGAGGTCGCAGTGAGCCAACATCATGCCACTACACTCCAGCCTGGTTGACAGAGTGAGACTCTCTCTCAAGAAAAGAAAAAAAAATAGGGTCTATGCAGATGAAATCAAATTGAGGCTATTAGTGTGGGCCTTAATCCAACATGACTGGTGTTCCAATAAGAGGAGGAAAATGCCATATGAAGAGAGAGACACTAAAAAAAAAAAAAGGTGGCAATGTGAAGATAGAAGCAGAGATTGGGATGATGTGGCCATAAACCAAAGAATGCTGGGGGCGGGCTACCAGAAGCTGGGAGAGGCAAGGAAAGATCCTTCCCTAGAGGCTTTGGAGGGAGCCTGGCCCTGTCCACACCTGGATTTTGGACTTCTATCCTGCAGAACTGTGAGAGAATACATTTCCATTGCTTTTAACCACCCACTTTGTGGTGATTTGTTTCAGCAGCCCTAGGAAACTATTATACCCCTCTTGTCCAGGCCATTCAGGTCTCTGTCTCCTTTGTTTTCTCCTCTGATACATCCTCTCCCTCATGGCCAAAGTGATCTTCCTAAAACACAACCCAAAGTCCCTCCCCTTCTTACGAGTTTATAATTATTTCAAAGTAAAGTCCAAGCTCCTTAATATTACAAAGACCAGTCCCACTCCAACCCGTCTGCCTCTCCTACAGGGAATCCTTTACCCCAGGCATGCGGAACGACGTCTGCCAGGCTCTCTTGGGCTCTGAATATTTGCTTTTCCTATGCTTAGAATACTTCAAAAGCCCCTGTTTGCCTAACTGCTACACATCCTCCAAGGTACAGCTCAAGGTCTACCTCCTTTTGAAGGCCTCCCTGGAAACCCCTGGCCTAGGGGTCCCATTTTCTGAGTACACAATGCATACATTTGTTCTGGTTCTTCCCACATTGAACAGGTATCATGGAATTTTCCAGATCTTGAATTCTTGGCGGTCAGAGGCTGATCTGTGGCCCCCATGCCTAGCATATGGGCTGGAAAATGGTAGGAAATTAGTAAATTCTTGTTAAACAGGTGACTTTATAAAAACAAATGATCGGATCACTGGTAAACTTCAATATGGTTGTTGCTCAACTGGTAAAGGAGACCATCAGTTTTGGGGAGAAAAGGAGTAGCCCAGTCAATAAACAAGTTTCATGAGGATGCCAGCCATGAGACAAGTGATCCTCTAGGTACCATTGATATAGCCGTGAATAAGACCAAGTCCCTGCTTTCTGGAACTTTCTATTGTATATTAGAAAGATGGATAGTAATCATGTAAATATTTTAGGAGATACACGGTAATAGAAACAAAACACAGTAATACAACAGAGAATGACTGGTTAGGAAAGGCGACATTTGAGAGGTGACATTTGAGATTAGAGTTGAATGATGTGCAAAGCTGAAAGCGGGACACTCAGGCCAAGCTTGAGCAAAGGGCCGGAGGCAGGGACATCTTGACCTATTCAAGTAACAGCAAAAAGGCCAGGAAGAGGTCAAGGCTTAGGGAGAGAGTTAGGCAAAGATATGAAAGAAGTTGGAGAAGGTCGGGCACAGTGGCTCACACCTATAATCCCAGCACTTTGGGAGGCCGAGGCGGGCGGATCACAGGTCAAGAGATCGAGACCATCCTGGCCAACATGGTGAAACCCCATCTCTACTAAAAATACAAAAATTAGCTGGGTGTGGTAGCTGTAATCCCAGCTACTCGGGAGGCTGAGGCAGAGAATCGTTTGAACCCGGGAGGCGATGGTTGCAGTGAGCCAAGATTGCACCGCTGCACTCCAGCCTGGCGACAGAGTGAAACTCCGTCTCAAAAAAAAAAAAAAAGAAAAAGAAAGAAGGAAGTTGGAGAAGTAGACAGTGTTCAAAACAGGGAGGGCTGTGTTGGCCATCATACGAAATTAAGAATTTTATTCTACATACAATGGTAAACCAGAGAAGACAGGCTTGTGCAAGAGGCATAACATGATCTGACTTTGGTTCTCAAAAGACCACCCTGGCTTGTCCTTGAATGTAGATTACAGAGGGGCAGAGTGGAGTCTGGGAGTCTGGTTAGGCAGGTTTTGTAGAAGTCCAGGAACAAGATGAAGGGGCTCGGAGGAGGCAGTGGAGTAGGGGTATAAAATCTTCTCTTCTCAGGTAAAAGCATTATGCAGAAGGGAGGTCTCAGTAGGTTTGGAACTTCTGCTATTAGCAGTCAAACCCTCATTTTTTCATAAGCTCAGTGGATAAAGACAGGGTGCTGACTTGATTCACAGGCCTTGTGGATTCTTGGCCAGGCAGGTTTCCCAGCAAGAAAAAGTGTAGAGTCCAAAAGATTCCTCAATTATTATGCCAGTTTTTGTTCCTTCTGCAGTCCATTAAATATATGTTTATGCACACTTACATGACCATCTGCTGCCTTCCCAAACCACCTTTGCAGAGGCCCAGGCATAATTGATTTGTCTTTTCTATGAACATTGTTGAGCGATTTTGACACTACATTGCCATCGATAGGTTTGACTTACAAATTATTTAGTGCTTATAATGGATCGTTAGCCACCTCCCAGACATTCATAGCTGGCAATCTCTTAAAAAAAAAGATTAAATGAAGTTCATAGTGACTTCAGCATTAAATGCTGCCTTCCAGGATTCATGCCTATTTGAGGCAGAATTCCTACTGTTCCTGCAGCTGTGGATTTCATGGTTTCTACTTTATAATCACTTTAAGAGACAAGGGAGCAGATTGGCGGAGCTGACGGTGCTCTGTGGCTGACTTCACAGTCCCATCGAGGAAAAGAGAGCCCTAGCAGGGGCGGTGGCCCAGGGCCACAGAAAGAATACCCTTACAGAGTCCAAACGCTCACATGTTCTTCTTGACTATGCCCCCCACAAGCTGTGTGACCTTGCTGGGTCTCTTAACCTCTCTGAGCCTCATTTTCCCAGCTGTAAAGTAAGAAAATGCTATCTGCCTTACCTGTCTCCATAATGACAAGAGCAGGCATGTTGTAAGTGAAATAAATGGTGTCAATATATTTCCTGATATATTTCACTTCTTCTGGTAAGCAAGATCTTCCCTCTATGTCCTGTCTGCCATTAAGGCCACATTGAGGTTTGATATTCCAAGAAAGGGAAGGGTAGGTCCCACATGTAACCTAGGAAAGTTGAGAAGGAGGGTCTAACATAGTGATAAGTTATCTTAAACGAGAAGGGAAAAGCATGCTCTTCTGGACCACAGGGGAGAAATTCAGAGTAGATGAGACTTAGGGGAGAGGGGAAGATGTCCAGTTCCCCCACAACCCTGAGCTGAGGTCTGGAAAGATGGGTCAAGGAAACCGGGAAGAGGCTATACAAAGTCCCTTCCCTTTTCTGGAAGCCTGCTTTGCTTAGTGGCCTGGCACCAGCATGGGGCAGCCAGGTGAGCTCAGAAATGCTGGTATGGTGAAGTTAAGCAGAGAGAATCCAGAAATAGAGTGCAAAAGCAGGGTCTGAAAATGCCCATAAGCTCCCAGAGGGGGATGTAGAGGGTGGCTAAGAATAGGGAGTCAGAGGCTCTACTAGGAAGCAGGTGTGCGAGGACCTCTCAGTAGAAGCAGAGAAAGGGATATGCTGGGGTCTGGACATGGCACTGGCCGAATGTAGGTGGAACCCAAGGGCAGAAGGTGGAATAGGGTTATCATGATGCCCCACAGTGCCAGAAGAAGGGACCACAGCACCCTCAGCCATAGACTGAGGTGAGAAAGGATGCACCAGCACATGATAAGGCTCACACTCCACACTCCACCCTGCTGTGTGGGGCAACCTCTGTGACTTCTTGGTTAGGAAAATGAGGAGTGCCCCTGAAATGCTAAGCATTCACCCCAAAGAGAATATCTAACCCCAAAAAGGCTACTTAAGCAAAAAGACACAGCTTTCTTTTACTGGGAAGGTTTAGAGTTTTCTCCCTTCCCTTTTGGCAGATAGAGGCTTAAGATCAAGATGAGATCGGCTATAGAAAATACCCAGGGTCCCTGGTTGCTTGCCCCAGCGTGTAGTGAGTTATTAAACAATCGACCCCACCCTGTAAGGTATAAAGCATGGAATTTCCTACAATGTCAAATGAGACGAGCGCTATTGCAGATGCAGGGACTGCTGTGTTCTTGCACGGAAGGTCTTCTCACGTGACTTCTCAAATATTCTGCCTATTAAAAGCTACCATCAGACCGCTTCTCCCCGAGCCTTGTGACATCCACTGTGTTAATGCCATGGGGCAAAGTGCAGATGCAAATACCATCACAGCCTTTCTCCCCACTAGTATTCCAACACCGATGCTTTGTCTACCTGCTTGCTTACTGTGCTGCTTAGGGTTCTGGGAGGGCCACCAAACAAGGGAAGCCAGGAAGCTGAGTATGGTTTCCATTGGAAAGGCTGAGTTAGAAAGAAACTAGATCTGAAAGGGAAGAACGCAGGTCAAGGAGGCAAGAGCGGCTCCCAGGACACATTTGGAGGGATATTTGGGAGAAGCTGGGGAACAGAGGCCTGCTGCCTGACATATGAGATATAGAAAAAATTCAGAGAAAGCTTGTTGTGTTTTATGAATGAAATCCTGCACTTTAAGTTTTGAGAAGCTGTTTTAAATATTGAGATCATGTCACAGTGTCAAAAGCATTCCTTGTGGCTGCTGGTCTGTGGTTCTGTCCGAATGCTTTCCTGTGTGGGGACAGGATGTGAAGCAGTTTGGCTTTCTATGGACTGCATTTATTTCTAATCTGTTTCCTACTCTGGATATACCACACCTCGGTAAGTAAGTCCTCTACTTCTCTCTCCTTTGATGAAATCTAAATGGAAGGCTGAGATCAGAAGAAAGAATAAGATGCCTCAGGTTTGGAAAATGCATCTCTCAGGAGAAGGACTTCTGCTGCTCTAGAGAGTATCAAGGAAGAGCATCAGAGTATTCCAGGCCAGGAAGACACCATTTTGGGCACCTTTGCACAGACCAAACATAGTAAGGATGTTGCAGTGTCCAAAGCCAGGGACCAAAATGCTGGAGAGTTTGCCAAGGGAGCTGAGGAGAAGCCCTGAACTGGAGGGTTTATTTTCAAGCATGAGCTCCAAGAACACTTGCTTTCATCCTTCAGCTGGTGCCAAGGGAGCTAATCGCCAGCTCTAGGCATCCTTTGACTTCTTGGTAAAGAGTCACCGTCAGAATCCTCCTGACAAACAGAAGCCTGCAATTTCTTTGGCTGTGAAGACCAAAAGAGAAGACCACAGAGATTCTATGGAAGACACCAAGTGAAAAAAGGCACTGTCCCCCCTGTAGGAGCAAAGTGGGGCAGAGACAGGCAGCTCACCCTTCACACATACTCCAGAATGAAGATAACAACAAAAGCTGCATTCTTTAAGCACCAGGCACTGTCCCAGGCTCTTTGTAAGCCTTACCCATTCAATCCTACAGCACAGCCTGTTGAGTGGCAGTAGGCTCCCCTTTATCCAGACATCAAGTCATTTACCTGAGGTGCACTGCCAGAAAGTAGAAGGGCAGTGATTTGAACCCAGTGCTCTTGGTCCCAAAGCCCCTTATCCATGTCTACACTGCAGAAGCCTCAAACAGGCCTCTTCCAACCCACACATGTAATTAGCATGCCCAGCACAACATTAAAAACAAATTTTTAAAATGGTTGCCAACATTTTAAAGATGTGAGATTTCACCTTTAAAAACTAAATGTCTGACTTGGCTTAAAATAAAATGAAAAGGCCTGAGTCTACCAGTCCCACGTTGCCACGAGGCCCAGCAGGTTGAAGGCTGAGGAGGAGCTGCCCTTTGAAGGGGAACAGACTCCATTTGGCTGGGGCTATGGTCTGAATGTCTGAGTTCCCCTCAAATTCATATATTGAAATTCTAATGCCCAAAGTGATATGTTAAGAGGCGAGGCCTTTGGGAGATGATTAGGTCATGAGGCAGAGTCTTTTTGAATAAGATTAGTGCCCTTATAAAAAGAGACCCTAGAGAGCTCTTTCATCCTTTTTGGCCATGTGAGGACACAGAAAGAAGCCAGCCATCTGCAGCCCAGAATAATGGCCCTCCCCAGAACCTGACCACACTGGCATCCTGATCTGGATCTTCCAGTCTCTAGAACTGTTTGAAATAGGCCAGGCGCAGTGGCTCATGGCTGTAATCCCAGCACTTTGGGAGGCCAAGGCCGGTGAATCATCTGAAGTCAGGAGTTCAAGACCAGCTTGGCCAACACGGTGAAATCCCGTCTCTACTAAAAACACAAAGATTAGCTGGGCATGGTGGCACACACACCTGTAGTCCCAGCTACTTGGGAGGCTGAGGCAGGAGAATCACTTTAACCCAGGAGGTAGAGGTTGCAGTGAGCCGAGATTGTGCCATTGTACTGCAGCCTGGGTGACAGAGCGAGACTCCGTCTCAAACAAACAAACAAACAAACAAAAAACACTGTGAGAAATAAATTTTGTTGCTTATGAACTACCCAGTCTGTATCAGCCCAAATGGACTAAGACAGCTACTTCAGTCACTCAGGTAACCTGCACAGCACTGCGGGCATGTGAGTTTCCTAGTCTTGTGTGTTGCTTTATGTCACCACTTCCCTGGAGATGAGCTGCAACTGGGGTGTGAGCGTCATTAGCTGGGAGTCTGCATCAGGCTCTATGTCTCCTCTTCTCTATTGCACCAAGTGACACAGGGTTAGCCCCTGCTCCTGGGTGAATTTCAGCCTGAGGCTGACCAGGAGCAGAGCTCAGGCAGAGAAGTTCTATGAACAACAGGATGAGAGAGTGCCCATTGGGCTGTGTGGAGCAGTGTCCATGCCGGATCTGAGTCCACTTGGAGCTGGGTTTAGAAAAATGAATGGCTGTCCAAGTGCCTCTGGGAAAATCATGGCCCCTCTAGCTGTCTGCTCATGCTGAATCTCTTTCCCAGCCTAAATGGGACCTTTAGTGGTATCCACGGGGGCTGTGGGGTCAGAGTCAACAGGACTCAAGTCCTGTGCAGTTGCTTCCTAAGCTGGGTATTTTTGAGCAACTTTGTCACCTCCCTGCACCCCGGTTTCCTTATTGCAAAGTATGAGTATAAATAGAATCTACCTTGTTGGGATGCTGTGGGTATTCAATGAAATAATCCACTAGCATGGTTCTAGAATATTCAATAAACAGAAGCAATACTTACATTTTCCCATGAATGTTTTCTTCCTGGCTGACTTAGAGGGATTTTCAACTTAGCCAGGGTGGAAAACGACCCTTTACTATAGTGTCACTGGGGTCTCTTCGGCAGTTTGGTCCAAGGGGCCAGGGAGAGTGAAGCTCTGACCGATGTCTCTATGTGCTGCAAGATGCTGTGCAGGTGGCTGGATGTCGACTAGAGGCCTTCCCTGGACCAGAACCCAGGTTTGCTTGCCCCTCAGGTCTGTATTCACTCTTCATAATTCTCCCCTCAATCAGCCATACCTATGAATGCTATTCTTAGGCAGAGGCCCGATAGCCGCCCCTTGGCTCCCTACAATCCGCCCATGGTTCTGATCGCAGAGCATCTTCTTACCACTCAAGGCGAGGACTGGTGGAGAGACACACCCGCGTGGCACCTAATGCCTGGCCCATCTCTACCTGACCTTACTACAGGGGCTCTAACTGAGCCATGCCCAGGATGCAGGGAAGGTCCAGGCTAGCTTTGTTTCTGTTGGATAAGCCATGCACGATGCAGCACAAGGATGCATGAGGGCCTGGACTAGGACAACGATGAAGCCAACATCACTGGGATGCTTCCAGCCCTTCCTGGGAAAATGCTGGATCATCATTCATCTCAGATCATGATGGATACCCTGAGAAACAACCCCCTCCCCTCCAGGTGGAGGTGAAGATCATGATGATAGGATCATTCCCCACCCCACTCCCTACCCTCTGGGGCCAGAAAGGGAACCAGAGAGACTGAGTCTATCCCACTGCCTTGGGGACAGTTAGAATTTACACCACCCCAATCATGAGGTCAGGAGATCGAGACCATCCTGGCTAACATGGTGAAACCCCATCTCTACTAAAAATACAAAAAATTAGCTGGGTGTGGTGGTGGGTGCCTGCAGTCCCAGCTACTTGGGAGGCTGAGACAGGAGAATAGCGTGAACCCAGGAGGCAGAGCTGGCAGTGAGCCGAGATTGCGCCACTGCACTCCAACCTGGGCGACAGAGCGAGACTCCGTCTCAACGAAAAAATTTATAAATAAATAAAAAATAAAGAATTTATACCACCCCAGAAAGAACTCCAGACAGTTAATTTGACAGGCATTCACCACTCACCCTTCTAAGCAGAATCTCTAGTGACATAAGATAAATCTACCCCATTTGTTTAGTGCTTATTAAGGCTTTGGGTGCCACACAAATGCTACACAGACACCTAGGAATAGACCTGGTAACGACTTAACCCTTCTCCTTACCTTCATAGTGTAGGCAAGGACTCACCATCTTTGAGTCCCCGCCTTGGCCCTAGAAGGCCCAGCCTCCGCCTCCTTCTCTGATTTTATCTGCCCACTTCCTCTGTCCTCACTCACTGTGCTCCAGGTGCCTTTCTGTCCCTTCCACTTTCCAAGCCTGTCTTGTCTCCTTGCTCTTGCCGTTAGATATTAATATATCATCCTATTGCATTGTCTTCCCATTTTACACTTTCTGGAAACTATTTCATTTACTCATGTGTTTGGTGTGTATGGTCTCTCTCTCCTCAAAACACTGTAAATTCCATAAGAGCACAGATTCTGCCTGTTAGGTTTCTTTACCCATGAGTCCCCCTGGCTCAGAGCTGGGTCCAGTAAGTCGTTGTGGCCATCATTTCCCCCTTCATGTTCCTTCCCTGCCTTTCCCATATGGAGAAATACTCAAAGTAGCTGGGGAAGAAAAAGACCTTTAACCAAGAATGACAGGAATGTCCCGGAAGATGAATAGCACCAGCAACAGGCTGTGTGTGCAAGTGTGTATAAACCTGTTCAAAATCAAGCCTTTTCTAAGATGTTTCTCACATTTTGTAATAGAAACTGTTCTTGTTTGAACTGTTTTTGAAATGTACCTGTTGGTGCATTTGGTACATTTGCTGATCTGCCAAGCTTAACCATGAAGCTTGGATAAATTAGCACACTGTCAGCTGTAAATACCTAGAGGGACGAAGTTTGTAATCGTAAATGCCAATTGAGCCCCCGTGCCAACCCTGCACAGATGACCATGACTGGCCTTAATGCCGGCTGCATGAGGGTCAGTGCATGATTCAGGGCAGACTTTGAGGGTCAGTCCTGAATTCGTCAGTTATTTGCTTTGATTGCTTCTTACAGGCTTGCCCCTTGATAGCCATGAGACCCAGCGCTGGAAGGAGGGGCTGGAAGTTTCCTTCCTACCAGGACCAGATGATCCCATTCAGCATTCCTTCTCTTAAATGTCTCTACCCCTTCAATCCTTCCCACATTACCTCAATTCTCTTGTGGCTGACAGGAAGGGTAGGGACAGATTTCCTGGAACTGAGGCTCCCAAGCCCTGCTGCTTTCTGACCCGCCTCGTGGGCACACCCCTCTGGTCTTTACACCCTGCTGGGGATTACTTGCTCCACAATCTATTCCACCTGTGGCCACAATTGACTTCCTCCCGTGTGCGTGCGTGAGAAACAGGGAGATCCTAGTGAAAGTTTTATGTGTGTGATGCGGACACCATAAATCAGGACCCTGGCAGTATTTAAATCTGTGAAATGCAAAGGGAATTTAAATAACAAGTCAGCCACACAGGCAGGTGGCCCCTGAAGCTCCGGAATGTTCATCTCGCGCTAACAGCTTGCACATTTATATTATGGTACGAGAAGCACTGAGCAGAAGGAGTGGAAGGTGTTAACAACTACTGCAAAATATTTCTTTAAGGATACATTTCCTCCATTTCCTCTCAACATAAATTCTGACAACACAAATGCCGTATTTATGCATGAAATCATGTATCTGGGAGGACTGCTTTTAATTTATAGAATGATTTGAAAAAGCAGTCCTTTAATCTATACTGGGAGTAGTTGGTTAATATGATGTAATTAGCAGGGTAAATTATTTTCAAAAGGGAAGAGCTTAAGGCCTGAAACCAGCCCATTACAAATGAACACCTTTCCATTCTGCTTGGTGCCAGAAAATTGGATTCTGTTGCTCTCCTTTAAACAGATAAACAGATGCTCTTTCTGGGATTATTAAAACCCTGTGACCCACCTCTGACTTCCTGAAAGGACTCTAACTGAAGTGGGGAGGGGAGGCAGGGGACAGAACAAACATTCTTTGCCTGCTTGAAGAATTCTTGGCTCCGAGCCACTGCCCCTTAATTCTTTGGGTGGTTGAAATGGAAACTTGTCTTCTCTGATTTAGTCCAATAAAAGCAATGGCGGTCACATTGGTGAATGCCCACTATGTGTGAGGCCCTATAATATGCCAGTATTTTTAGATATGATCTTATTTGCCACTCATAAGACCCAGCATGAGTATCGTCCTTTTTCTTTTTTCCTTACAGAGATGGAAACTGAGGCCAGGGATATAAAATGACTTGTTTTAGGTTACATAGCTGGAAACTAACAGAGCCAAAATTTGAACCCAGGTTCTTCTGCTGACAAATTTCACACACTTCACATGCAATAACTGGCTGCATGATGAGTGTTACCGCTTCCCGTGCCGTTAAGTCTCTTGTGACTGCAGCTACAAAAAAGGTCAGTCCGGCTCTTCTCTGTGCATCTTCTGTCCCAAGACACTGGATTTCCTTCAATATTGATTCAATTCTAGGAGCACTATGTTCTAGGGATTTACTGTTGATGAATTCTTTTGAATATTTCATATAGACTCCCAGAACATTACACCTATGAGGGACCAAAGAGATTTTCCAGCCCGACCTCCTCATTTTAATGAAAGGGAAATAAGAGCTTCAGAAGACTTTTCCCTGGCAGTTTCGAAACTAGAACCCAGCCTAATTGCTTGCCTTGACACAAAGAGTTCTGACCTTTCATTCCCACTATTTAATTTTATCCTCAAAACTTTGCCTTTGAGGAAGGTATGGAAATTATTAGTATGGTCCTTGAAGAACCAGAAGCACAGAGGAGCCAAGTTCATATGGTTAAACAGTCATATGTCATATTAGTGGAAATGTGCAAAGTGAAACCTGCAAAGCAAAACCTGCAGATACCACCTAAAATGCTCAGAGGATTCCTTAGAGAATCTTAGATGTGCATATAAAGTAAGACTAGTGCCCTTTACAAACCCGCTTCAAACACAGTCACTGCTGCCCTCCAACTGTCTGATGAACATTCAGTATCCATCTTGGTGGCAGCTACTGTCTAGTGTATCACACAGCCTGCTAGAATAAAAAAATGATAGAAGAAATATTCCCCGTTTGATGCCAAATGGTTAATAAGGAAGCCATTACACAGAGCAGGGCCCAAGGTCCATGTCAAAGTCCTTGTAAATCTATTCCCTTCCACTTGGGCGGCCCCTCTGAAGTGTCTCTAGAGTTGAGCCCATGTCCTGGTGTCCCCAGAAGTTCTATACTTGTCTCTCTGGGGAATGAATGGGAGGAGCCTGGCCATCAAGAAAATCCTCTTTTAAACTTGACCTTTGTCTTCATCACATCAGACACCCTGCTCATTGCTAAGGAATGTGAAGGCCCTGTCACCCTCCCAAAGGCATCCTTGGGTCCTGGGAGCACTGCTATTCCCATGCCACTGTGGGGCAATGAGGGCAAGATCTCTGCAAATCCTCCCAGATAGCCCATTCCATAGGAGCTGGAAGGCTTCTTTCCAACATAGCATGCACCCCTGCTCCTTTGTACCTTCAGCAAAGAGGGAGGAACAGAGGGTGAGGGAGACCCTTATGATTCCATCAAGGCTACTTTAAAGTGACACGTTTGAGTAGAAAATTAGGTATCACACATATAGTCTCTTAAATATCTCTTAATGGCTGCCATCCTTGTGCCAGGCACTATGTTTTATGAACTTCATCACATTTGTTACTAGCAAAAGGTGTGCAAGGCAGGTGTCATCCCAGTTGACAGATGAGGAAACTGAGGCTCAGAGAGGTGCAGTAACCTGGCCCAAGCTCACAAAACTAGTAAATGGCAAATCCAGGACTCAAACACAGTCTAACTAAAATAATGCAAATAAAACCATAGCTGGTATTGAAATGTAAAAACTATTTTTGAGCAGTCTGGAATTTGTTAAATTATATTCTGACTGCAGTGGTACCACTGCAGTGCTACCATTACATTTCTCCAGTCCCAAGCCCAGGGTCAATCCTATCTTCCCCTTTAGTATGAGGTAATACAGACAGTAAGTGGGGAAAATTATTTTTGGTAAAGTAGGACCATCTGAATCCTTCAAAAGATAATCACACCAAAATTAACATCACAGCCCAAAATGGGCAAAGAACAAGAGGAGGCAATCTGCAAAATAAGAAATTCAAATGGCCAACATATGCATGAAAAAACGCTCAACTTACATGACCAAAAAAAGTGCAAATTAAATCAACCATCATTCCCTGTGCCTTGAAACCTAGGAAAATAATTAATAAAAACAATGATAATTCCCAGTATTGGACAACATATGAAGAAGTAATCAATCCTCATACCCTGCTAGTGGAAGTTTACTTTGCTCCATCTTTCTAGAAGGCAATTTGGTACTACAGAGCAAAAGCATTAACATTCTCCACTCTCTTTGACCGGCATGTAAAGTTTTCACCCAAGGAAATCATCATGGTATACTCAAATATTTTTTTAAAAAGGATATTAATTGAAATGCTGCCTACAATATAAGTCTTAAAATCATCTGAATGTCCAACAAAAGGCAGAGATTAATAAATTATGGTACATTTATATAATGACCTACTTGGCTGAACTTAAGAAATGATTTTGTGGAAGACAATTTAATGACATGGAAAAACATTCATGACATATTGCTAAGGAAACACCATGATCCCTTTCCTGAAAAAAAAAAAAAAAAAAAAAAAGACATACATGCCTAAAGACAAGAGGAACAAACACACAATATTGGTAGTAAAACTAATTGTGATTATTATTCTCTTCCTGTTAGGCATTTTCAAAAATTTCCACCATGACATCTTTGTTTATTCTTATATTCTTAAAAAGGTAAAGAATGATGGACGAATTGGCCGGGTACAGTGGCTCATGTCTGTAATCCCAGCACTTTGGGAGGCTGAGGTGGGTGGATCACCTGAGGTCAGGAGTTTGGGAACAGCCTGGCTAACATGTTCAAACCCTGTCTCTACTAAAAATACAAAAATCAGACAGGCACGGTGGCACACAACTGTAGTCCCAGCTACTCGGGAGGCTGAGGCAGGAGAATTGCTTGAACCTGGGAAGCAGAAGTTGCAGTGAGCAGAGATCACACCATTGCACTTCAGCCTGGCCATATCAGGGAGACTCCACCTCAAAAAAAATAACAACAAAAAAGAATGAAGAATAATTACCCTACATAGGCAGTGTGGTTCCTGGGACAATCCATCCACCTCTGTGCCTCCACGGCAAAAGGCTGGGAGGCTGAGAAGTGGATGCTGCAAGTTGGAATTCTCAGTCCAATGCTGATGTTGCGGAACCTCTGAATGAGCCTTTTGCAGCTCATAAACCTCCTGCTACTTGGGCATCCTGACTTATGCCCTGACTAGTGACCTAAAGATACTTGGGGAGATATTCCAATTGGGTTAAAATTTGAGACATCAGACGAGTGAAATGGAGGGTGTTTCAAGCAGCACCACACAGAGCATCAAGACACAGGCTCCGACAGCTGGCACTTTCTGTCCCTTGCGCCTTCCTATGTCTGCAGGCTTCCCAGCCTTCAACTCAAAATAGCTGCTCTGCTATGCACAGCAGAGGAAAAGAGACAGGCTTAGGCCAGCGGCTGCTAATGCTCAGGGCATCAAACTGGGCTGGAACACTTGAGGAAAATTATTTAGTTATGATAATTATTAGCTGCTTTTAATCACAATAATGAACTAATACAGCAGTACTTATGCTTGGGAAAGTCAAAGAGGATCCATTAAAAATCTAATTAAAAGCCAGTCCTTAAGAAGAATCATGGCTTATTTATCTCTCTATTAGGTAATATAAACTAGTGAACTGTGCAGCTTGGAAATTTTCCACCAGTCAAGCTGATAAGCACTATTCCCCTCTCAGTTGTAAAAGTACAATGAATCTGCTGTAAGGGAACTCTCACTATGTTTTAAGAAGACAGATGAGGGAAGAAAAAAGAGAGGAAGAGAAAGAAAAAAAAAATCTTAATATAACATTTCTTCACTTATATCTTGCCATTTTCCAAAAAATGTATGAAACAAGTATACAAAAATGTATGAAGAGCAGTCTGTTGGTAAATAGACTTTTGGAAATAGACTGGTTAAGAATTTTTTACCCCTTAGCCAGGTATTGAGCTGGGCGCTGAGGTAAAGAGACTAAGTATAGGAGAATAATGTAGACCACTAAGACAAAGCCTGGGGCCAAGTCAGAACACCATGTTGATCACCAGAGGGTTTTGTTTAAGGTGGGCTGAATATTATACTCAGCTTCCTAGTGGCCAAAGAGAGAAAATTTCCAAACATAGCACTCATTCTATAGAGATATAATCCTTTCTGGCAACTTAGGGTTGACAGAAATTTCTTCAGTGAATCCTGAAAAGGACAATGTTCCCAACAATGCACGTAGGCCACCCCCCATCCAAGTTTCAAGATGGCCTCTTGTGGCATCTCTGGGCACGAGCATGCACTAAGCACACACAACACAACCCACCCAGCTGGAGAAGCTCTGCCACAGTGCATTTATCAGACTCATTACGGGGAAAAACCCTCTTAAATATCCACATTTTAAAAGCCTCAAAAAAAAAAAATGCAGAATCCTTTTATTATGATCCCATAGGAAAAGTTTACCTACTAAAGTAGTGGTGACTTAGTGGCAATTAAATTTCAATTAATACATTTATTGGGTGTTTCTTTTAGGTCTTTACAACACATAGAATAAATAAGTGGATAGGCATGAACCCTACCACAATCAAGTAGAAGGTACAGCTAGGAAATAACAAAGCAGTGGCTGCCCTTTACTGAAGGGCAAAGATGTACACTATGTGCTCTATGCAAATTATCTCAGTTAATCCTTGCAACAACCCTTAGAGGTGGTAACAATGACCATCCCCAATTTACAGTTGAGGAAAGTGAGTTCGGCACATATTAAGGGGGCACACAACTCCTCAGTGCCTGAGAGGTGCCTTGAGTGCAAGTCCGACTCCAGAGACCGTCCAACGCTGCTGGGTACCACCTTCCAGGTGCTCCCATATCACAGTGGAGAGAGGAGTGACATGCGTGAGACAGGTGAAATATGAAGAAGAGGAACTGCCTTGGAGGGCCCTAGAATGCATGTCCCAGGAGATCACCGTCAGAGTCCTTTTAGGGTCAGAGTTCAATCCCATTTGTTCCACAGGCAGGGAGGCAGGCAGGCTGTGAGCACTTCCCATGTGCAAGTCCTCTGCAATTCACTGGACAGAGAGGGCCCAACCCTGGGTGCCGAGGGAACTCAGACCTATAGGAGTGGTCCCCTAGAGGCATGCCCAGGGGTCTCTGGGAGCACTGGACACTTAGCACACCCTATGTGCGGTAAGGTTATGACAGGTAGAGGCAACATTATGTGCAAATGTGTATACATCATGACCCACTGGGGATCACCAAGAGGTTTGGTATGAGGAGAGGAAGTAGGGGAGGGAGAGAGGGGAGGTAGGGAGGTGGACAGACAGACAGACAAACAGAGTGAATATGAAGCAAATGGAGTATGGGGAGTGTGTACACCATGAGAACAGAGAAGCAGGCAGGCACCAGACCAGACCACAGAAGAACACATGCAATGCTGAGAGTCTGGTAGTGGGGAACCCTCGGAAAGATCTTCAGATGTTAAGTGGAGTCAAGTCAAGCTCTAATGGAGGTTTCAGAAAGGTTTCTCCACGTGCAGTGCAGAGGATAGTGGGATGCAGACAGGACAGCTGTAATAGCCCAGGCACAAGGTGACAGCAGTGGGAAAAGAAAAGGAAATGAAAAGTGATATTTGGAAAGTAGAATTGGTCTGATTAGATTTTGGATAAAAGGGAAGGTTGAGAAGAATCCTAGGGAGCTGGCTGAAAGGTGACAGGCAATACAGAGAAAGGGGGACTCAGTGGACTTCAACAGGTGGTACTGTGGGGTTCGCAGTATATTCGAGTGATGTGTCCATGAAGTAACTGGATGTTTCTGGGATTGAAGGGGCATCCTGGGGAATCCAAGTAATGGACTGGGTAGAGATTTCCTCTGGAGAGGCTGCTGCTATCATTAAGCTCCAGTGTAAATGTCTAACTCCAGTTCTGGCCCAGATGAAGAGAAACTTTTTGATGACCACACACTCTGTATTGGGTAGAATCTCAGGCTGTCTCTTGTCACTGACCGTATGTTGCAAAGAGGGCTAAAATCTGAGGTTTCAGCTAAAACTCTCACCAGGGAAAAGCAAAAGGCAAACTTGAACTAATTACTCTGCCAGTCGAGATGACCTTTAGAAACAAGTTTGAACTTTTGTCAGCGTGTTATCGGTATTTCCATCAGGAAGTATTTCAACCAGCTAATGTTTGCCAACTGGGAGGACCAAGTGTTCGGTTCAGCATCAGGGTTTCTGTGCTAATCTGACCTTCCAAGGTATTTAAAGATGCAAAGGCCAGATTCACCACTTGAGTTCCCAAATCTACTGGCTGAATGCCACAGTGCTGTCTACCAACACTTGCCTAGACTTGCTCTCTACCTTTTCCTCAAAAAAAAAAAAAAAAAAAAAAAAAAAAGCCTGAAGCCCTAACTTCCAAATTAACCTTAAAAAAAAACATTTAGAATCACATGTTACTGAGCCACTTTAACCGTAATCAACCTTTAACCTTAAAAGGAAGCATCCATAGAGGTTAGCTACTTGGTCCTTGGAGACAGAATACTGACTTTGAATCCTGGCTTCCCCACCTCCTAGCTGTGGGACCTTGGGCGGTACTCAAACCTGCCTCAGTTTTCCCATCTGTAAAATGTAAGAGAACTTACTTCACAGGTAACATAATTAAGAGGCTATATGCCCTGAGTCTTGAGACTGTGCTTGTTACAGGCTGTGATTTGTGTTTAGTTTTTGATATGTGGGGTTATCATGATCAAAACACCTTTATTACACTGAATCTCCCAGAAAGTGCCATGTTGGCTTCAGTCCCTGAACGGGGCTCACGTAACGAACACAAAACCAGGGGCTATGCTTGTTTTTCTTCTTCTTTATAAACAGAAGCAACCAATAAAATCATTTCTACACAGCCTAGTGCCTTCAACTATATTTCTCTAAGAAGTAGCAGCAGGAGAAATCTAGAGTTTAATTAAACCCTTATTTTGGGCAAAATAAATAGGAGAAAGAGCCTTTGAGGGAAAGGTAGTTCGTAAAACACTGATTACTGTGGTGGAGGGCACCCAGAGTGATAAATGACTATAGTGGAAAAATGTATTATAAGAGAGCTTTTTCTCACTCTGGAAGTTTCTTTCCTGGTTTCAGCCCCTCTAATGAAGCTGTGCTCCATATTTCCTCCCAGCAATGGCAGCCTCCACTTCAGGGGAGTTTCTGTGGCAGTCCTTTGACATAGAATCTTTACTGTGTGCAAGTCTAGAATCCAAGTCGTGGTTGCAATGGGAACTGCCTGGTGGTCCCTTTCCACCACATAGAGCTTGTGTTCTTGAGTGACCACAATGACTGCTTGGCCTCTTGTTCAGGAAATAGCCACTCTTGCCTTATCAATTCCTTGTGTGAGTGGTTAGGAGGGTGGGATGAGTGGTCAGGGCAGAGGGATTGGGTCATTCTGGTTAGAGGAAGAAGGGGAGAAATGATAGGTTCAAGACTCTTGGAACGTCACAGAGAGACAGCAGAAGGTAACAAAAGCTCCCTTTGATGTTGCTTGGATGTAAGTTGGCTTGAGTTGCAACTAGAACAACAGCTCAGTTTTGATCCCCAAATAGCCAAAGCGTGCTTTATATATGAGAATCACCACATCCAGTTTCCAAAACCAGTTAGGGGGAGAGGAAGATGGTCCCCACATGCAAGTATTGCATCAAATAGAGGGGTCTTCCTGCAGTGATGGGGGTATGGGAGTATGGTGGCGATGGTGGTAGTGTCCAGGCATTTAAGAGTGTTCCAGGGAGCAGCAGAGAATAATGATAAACTTGAAAAACTTGAAAATGCACTGGCATCAGACTGGGAGACAGGAGACTTGAGATTTATCTTCAATGTACTGCTTTGTGACCTTAGAGAAGTCACATAAGCTTTCTGAACCCTAGATGCCTTATCTGTCAAATGAGGCAAATAAATGTCTGTTAGTCCTTCCCCAATGGGTGGAGAGGAGCAAATGACTTCAGGCATGGATGACTCTGCACAAAGTCAACTCTCACATTATTCATTCCAGGTCTCTCCAGCTCCAAACGGACTGTGAGGAAGGGTGAGTACAAATGAAGATGTGACTTATTATTTAAGGCTGAAGAGTCTCAGGTGGATCAAACGGAGCCACCATGCAAGTGCTGGGTCTAGCTTGTCTGAAGACATTTTATCATCATTTTGACATAGCCACCCATGGAGGAGGTTAGGGATGTTTCTAGACTCCAGCTGGGCAGGGTCAGCATAGAACAGTAGGAGCCCAGCCACGGAAGACAGAAGTCATACCAGATCTTCTGCACGGCTGGAGGCACTGGCCAGAGTAATCCTTTGGGCAGCCTTATGCCAAATCCTGGTCCGAGCATCTGGGAGCTCTTCCTGCCACCTTTAGTCACTCTCAGTCTCCAACACCCTCCTTCTTGCAAAGCAGCATTTCACTCTGCAGGAGACCCAACTGTTGCTGTAAAGGTTGCCTGCCACTTGCTGAAATACCAGCAGCCTCCACAGCAGATCCCAGCCTACCTCAAATATGTGGGTAACTTCAGGTGGCCAGAGACTCATCCAATAATTACAGCACATTCATTTAATATTTATTGGTAAGTGCTCACACAGCGCAGGGAGAGTGCAAACCGTGAATCCTTCAGGCCAGATCCTTCAGGTCTCTTGTGATGCTTTTCTTTGAAGGCTCCTTTTCGTATACCGCCACCTCTCTTTTCCCAGTGCCTTCCTGTTACTTGGTTTCTCCATGTAACAAGGGAGGGGAGAGACCTTAATATACTAATTCTCATGTACTTCCAGAAGCATTAGCACATTAAAAGAGTAAGAGGACAATCCTTAGCACAGCAGGATGAAAACCTGGTGGTCCCGTTGGCCAGTTGGGCCTTGGATATACAATAATAACACCATGCTGCACAAGGTCCAATCTTACACAAGCCCTCATCCTCATCAACAGCCTCCTCTGTCATTCTTTCCCATCTTTTGGTACTGGACCTCCTTCTTCCAACATTTGGGGAATTCTCCATTCTCTGGGTCTTGGTGGAAGGCAAAGTCGTCTTTTACAGTAGAACCAGACAATGTCAGTGATGTGATTTGGATGTTTGTCCCCTCCAAATCTCATGTTGAATGTGATCTTCAATATTAGAGGTGGGGCCTAGTGGGAGGTGTTTGGGTCATGGAGGTTAATCCCTCATGAATGCCTTGGTGACATCCCCATGGTAATGAGTGAGTTCTTGCCCTGAGTTTACCTGAGAGCTGGTGGTTTAAAAGAGCCTGGCACCTCCCCACAACCTTGCTTCCTCTCTTGCCATGTGATGTGAAGGCTCCCCCTTCACCTTCCACCATGACTGTAAACTCCCTGAGGCCCTCACCAAAAGCAGATGCTCGCACCACACTTCCTGTACAGTCTGCAGAACTGTGCACCAAAATAAACCTCTTTTATTTCCTAACCTCAGGAATTCCTTTATTGCAATGCAACCGGACTAACACAGACAGATGTGTGCTTTCCTAGACTCTCTTGCAGTCAGGGGAGGGACACACCCTTGAGATTTTATCAATCAGACAGAATGGCATCACAAGGGGATGAGGAGTGAATTCCTCAAAGAAGTGGGGATTTGGAAAAATCCTTTCTAGAGACAGCAGCTGGTTGAACAAGATTAAGTTCTGGGGCAGTGGTGGATGGAGGGAGCAGTAGTTTTCAGAGCCCCAGGTGGATGATGTCTAACATGTACCCTATAATCTCTGGAGCTGGGTAGGGGCAGCAGTGTTACCCTCACAGGGCAAGTCTCCACTGTATTTTGGGTATTGTTGCTAGCTGGGTGGTCTCCAGGTCTCATTTTCCAGCTCTTAGAGAAGTTCTGTAGGCCACCCAATATCATTTTTAATGCATTCCTTTTCTGCTTAAATCAGCTAAGTCAGATTCTGTGGCTTGAGTGTGTATCCTGAGTGATACAACTCAGGTATAAATGACATTAATAATAACAGTAGTAGTAATAATAATAATGATGATAGCTAGCATTATGGAGTGTTTCTACCTTCTATGCACTGTCCCAAAAGTTTTTCAATTAATAACTCATGTATTCCTAAAACACATCCTATGAAGTAACCATCAGAAACCCAATTTTACAGTTGAGGGAGTAAAAGCTTGGAGAGGTGAGTACCTTTCTAAAGGTCTCAAGTTTCACCTTTTCCTTCTGCTGCATCCTAAGAAGCAGACTTAAGTATGGAATTCAAAATTAAAGTCAGCATACCTGGGACTCATAACTCTGGCTCCTTTGTGTTTGGATCTAGGGTGAACATTTTTACAGGGGAACATTTACACTTCCCAGCAGGACCAAACTGTGGCTGTGGCCTTGTTCCTTGGTCAGCCTTGTTGCAAACAGCTGAAATAAGACCTGAGGGTAGGACAAGGCCCCCAAGGGCTCCTGTGGCTCCAGAGCCACCTGAGGGCTTTGGAGCCTTAGGACAAGCTAACTGCTGGGAAGACAGAAGGTGTACTCTGGAAATGTCACTGCTGACCTCTTAATCACCATCCTGTGATTGAATTAATTAGGCTGAGAGCTCTGCTATTGAGCTGTTCTCACATCTGGAGTAGTTTTATAATGCAGGAAACTGATCACAGAAGGCCAACTGTCAAGAAGGAGAGTCAGATATAAACATAATACATCACCGAGAGGCTCTGCTTATGGCTGGGTCATGATTCGTAACCTGGGAGTGATTGATTGTCTTCTCCTTGTTCTAATTTTGGACCAGACATTTTGGGATGATGGTTGGGTTTGACATTTTAGTCATCTTTTCTTATTCCACAAGAAAGTCTAAATAATCGTGACTAGGGTAAGAAGGGGAGGAAAGAGGGGATCTGTTGATGTCAGGATTTTTGCATTTATTCTTCTTGAAGCAACAACAATAAAGTACATACGTAGGGGAATAAAGTGTCTGCATCAGGGCTGAGTGAGGACCTGGAGCTTTCTCTGTTGGTGTGTTTTGGTGCTGTGGTGTCTGTGCCTCTAAATTCTGGAATAAAAGCTGTATTCTAAAATACTGTGAAGTTGAAGGCATTTTGTTAAGAAACACTTGCTCCTAAAACTCAGAGTGAGGAAAGTGTTTACCTAAATTTTAGCTATGCTGGAGTGGGCTGTATGAGAGCTTTCTTCAAGGAAATTTGTGATGGGTTGCCTGAGCCTGGTTCATGCCCAGCAACATTCTAGGTGGAAGCACAAGAGAGACTTGGCTTCTTATATGCAGATAGAACAATGGAGAAAAGAAAATGATGAACCACAGCACTCTCTTCAGAGAATTCCCATTGCCTTTCATGCAAAATCCTACATGATCTGGCTCTTCTGTGCTTCTCTCTTGGATTTCATCTAGTACTTTCTCCAGCCATGCTAGTGAAGACAGACCTTCTGTCTATCTATCTACATAGTTTGTCTGTCTGTCTACTTTCCTACCAACCTAGTTTGTCTCTGCAGGCTTTAATAAAGCCAATACCTGCCAGAAGAGTTGGGGGACAGAATCTACATCTTAGGGAGGGGTGATGAGCTCAATTCCCAGTCTCTTTGAGAATCTGCAATGTGGTGAGAAGTGTGAAGGGAAGTTTCCTTAACAAGCTGAGCCCGTATGTTCTCTGTATGAGAGCGAAGGTGGCCCACCAAAGGCAGGACCCTCAGGGGGGTTTCATTCAGGAGAAGATGGGCCTGGTGGTGACTCCTGTCCTTGGTCTGGCACTGGCCAAAGTGAGTTGCTAGGGGATCACAGGAAGGAAGATGCGTTGAGTTTTCCCCAGTAGTTCATAAAGAGTGCTATTCAAAAGCCAAGGGATTGAGGGCCTTTTCAGACTTAAAAGAGATCAGAGAGACCATATATTAGCACTAGAGATTGTTCAGGAGGCTGTGATTATAACCCAGGGCTGCTATGTAATGGGCATTCAGTAAATATTAGTAAAATGAGTGACTTCCCCAAGTCTCACAGCAAGAAAAGCAGCACTAGAGCTTCCCTCTCCATCTCCCTGCCTCCTTTCTTCCACTATCTTTGCCTTGTCTCCACCCTCATTTCTTTCTCTCCTTTCCCCCTTCTCCCTACTTCTCTCTCTCTAGCTTGCTAAAACTTCTTTTTATAGAACAGGAAAGAAATTGTCAAAATGGATTTCTTTTTTTTCTGATCTCATATTTACTTTAAGAGGAGAGAGAGGGTGGAAGAAATTTGTCTTGAGAGCCTGAGAGAGACAGGGAACATTTTATAACTCAGTTTTTGGAAATTCTAGTCCTTGAAAACTCTAGAACTGGTTGTAGGATGTGGGTGAATATAACCTTTCCCAAGAATATTCTTTTTAAATTCAAAGACTTGAGCTAAGCCAAAATAGAATCTAGTTCAATTCATCGAGTACAGGACTTGATAGTTAATCAAGTGCTACTCAGTTGACAAGACTTGGGACAACTATGTACTTAGGATATAATAAAAATATGTCCCAATTTTATACAACTCTCACACAAAAAAATCCCTCTCTCTCTCTCTCATACACACACACACACACACACCCCCCCTAGAGGGATAAACAGTTGACCCTTGAACAACACAGGTTTGAACTACCTGGGTTCACTTGTATGTAGATTTTCTTCTGCTTCTGTCCCCGAGACAGCAAGAACAAACTCTCCTCTTCTTCCTCCTCCCCAGCCTACTCCACGTGAGGAGGACAAGGATAAAGACCTTTATGGTGATCCATTTCCATTTAATGAATTGTAAGTATATTTTCTCTTCCTTGTGTTTTTCCTAATAATTTTCTTTTCTCTAGTTTATTGTAAGAATACAGTATGTAGGCCAGGCGCGGTGGCTCACACCTGTAATCTGAGCACTTTGGGAGGCTGAGGAGGGTGGATCACAAGGTCAGGAGATGAAGACCAGCCTGGCCAAGATGGTGAAACCCCGTCTGTACTGAAAAAATACAAAAAATTAGCCTGGCGCAGTGGCAGGTGCCTGTAATCCCAGCTACTTGGGAGGCTGAGGCAGGAGAATCACTTGAACTCAGAGGGCGGAAGTTGCAGTGAGCCGAGATCACACCACTGCACTCCAGCCTGGGTGACAGAGGGAGACCCCATCTCAAACAAAACAAAACAAAACAAAACAAAACAGTAATACATATGAAATGTCTGTTCATTAACTGTTTATGTTATCAGTAAGGCTTCTGATCAACATTAGGCTATCAGTAGCTAAGTTTTCAGGGAGTCAAAAGTTAAACAGAGATTTTTGACTGTTCAGGGAGTCACCATCCCAAACCCCTGTGTTGTTCAAGGGTCAATGTATATCAAAATGTCACGGAGAGATAGATTATCTCTTGATGGGCTTATATGTGTTCTTTTCTACATTTTCCAAAATTTCCAGAATAAATGTCCACAACTTCCTCAATTACTAAAACAAACAAACAAAAAAAGTGTCATTGTAAAAAAGTATTATTTTAAAAAATAGCAATACTTTTTAAGTTTCCTTTTTTAAGGCTGTGTCTCTACACACAGCCAGTTTGTTGCCTGCTTTGCCAAGTTCATTGACAACCACAATCTCCAACCCATACAGGATCAAGATTCAGCTTGAGTCTGTACATTGGAGAATCCTAGGAAACCTTGCTTTTCTTTCTAGGGGCGTGATCTGGGGCCTTGTGTTCATTTTGCTTCACCCACAGGGATCACATGCTGTGCCTACCCACTCCTGACCTCAACCACCCACTGCTTCAATTTAAACACATCAGGTTACAAATACAGGGTTCATCGATAAGGTGCTTGTGTCCAAATGCAATGTCTCCCCAGGCCCAAGTCCAACGCAAACCAGCCAAAAGATTCCCTGGCTTCCTATTCTCCTTTCTATGCTCTTTGTTTCTGGTTTCCTCTCCACCTTCAGGTTTCATGTCGTTTTGTACCTAAGGCATGTCAGGAACTCTGGGGGCTGCCTTCACAAATATATTTCTCCTTGGATAGCCACCACCAATAAAGTGAAGATTTGTATTCCTATCTTACCCAAGAGGAACCTGAGGTTCAGAGTAGTCAAATGACCAAGCAGAAATCACAGACCTGGTGGGGAATAAAAGGCCAGTCTCCTGCAAACCCAGTGCCCTTCCTACTTCACCAACTTCACCCTTTTCCTTGTTTTCCTTGTTACTCTCCAGCTTCTCCCTCCTATCACCTTCCTTTCTTTACCCTTCATCTTCATCCTTCTAAGAAATATGTCTAAAATCAGAAAAAATGAGCACTAATGAAAATAACTGTGCTAGGAGCTTTCACACACAATATCTCAATATATAATTTCAGCTACTCAGTGTGGTAGGTGATATGTATTCATTCCAATATTTATTGAACACTGATGGTGTGGCAGATATCATACTAGACACGCCAAGTGAAATCAGGAAAACAAACCCAATTCCTGTCCTCAAGGAGCTGTAGTCTAGGAAATATGCCTATTATTTGTTTTCAAAAGAGAAATAAACTAAGCCTTAGAGGAATTAATTAGTTTTTTAAATGCCATAGTTCAAACTCAAAATCCTTTATTACGCTGGATTTTAAGCTTTCTCATGGCACAGAATTCTGGAGGAGATCGGAAAAAAAAAAAATTGCTTCCTAAAATTCAGTCTCCGCCTTTAGCTCCCTAAACAAGAAAGAAGAGAAGGAGAGACAGAGACAGTGACAGAGACAGAAAAGCAGATCCTTGGCCCCTCATCCTGCCATATCTCAAGGCAATGAATCACTGATGAATTCTTTCCTTTTCTATCTGGGAGAAAAAATGCTTTAAGGAGCCCCAAGTTTTCAGGCCAGGGTTTGTCCAGGTGGTGTGTAACCCAGAGAATCAAAGGGATGAGGCTGTTGTTCCACACCTGCCTCCTTTCAGCTCTCTTTTGTTTTCAGATCTTATTGTTCTAGCTAAACAAAGTAGTGCTCCTTCTCATCCTTGGTCTCCAGGCAGAGAAAATGTCAAGTTCTTCAGCTGAAATGAAAACTCCCACTGTCCAGGCTAGGAGAGCAGGGTCAGGGATGGGATCCCAAACTTTGAGGTGGAAGATGAAGAAAGGGTGGGGGAGGAGGGACAGAGGGAGGAGGAAGGAGGAGAGGGAGGAGGAAGGAGGAGGAGGAGAGGGGGGAGGAGAGAAGGGGAGGAGGGGGAGGAGAGAAGGGGAGGAGGGGGAGGAGAGAAGGGGAGGAGGGGGAGGAGAGAAGGGGAGGAGGGGAGAGAAGGGGAGGAGGGGGAGGAGAGAAGGGGAGGAGGTGGAGGAGAGAAGGGGAGGAGGCGGAGGAGAGAAGGGGACGGGGAGGGGGAGGGGGAGGGGGAGAGGGGAGGAAAGGTGGAGGAGGAGGAAGAGCAAAGGGAAGAGTGAAGAAGAGGAGGAGGAAGAGGAATGGCAAAGGGAAGAGAGAGAAGAGGGAGAAGGAAGAGGAGGAGGAGATTATGGATGACACTTATTAAAATTGGTAAGAAAGACTTTCTTTAAGGGGGGCTACTGCAACAGGGGTTTGCATAGGGGAGAGAGATGGGCTCAACTCCCAATATGAGGACAAGTGGACATGTATAGCTAAGGAGCAGGTAGGAGTCTGGTGGAAGGAAAATTACTAGGAGGAAACATCAAGGCTAGGGGGATACTAGCCAGACCCACTCAACAGGCTTCTTGCTAAAACTGGACTAACTGGGCCAAAGACAGGGCCCAAAGCCAGGGCCTAGTCAAAAAGGGGCCTCAGAGGAGCCTGACTCAAGTTTGGCTAAGGAGAGCGTGTTTGTCAGTGATAATAAAAATAATAGCATTTAGCATGTATTGAGCCTTTACGTGCCAAGCACTGTGCTAGGTACTTTTGCATATATCTCATTTAACCCACAGTAAGATAATTTGGGGAGGTGGGTACTATGATTTCCTCCACGGCCAAGGCAAGGAGTCTGGGTCTGGGAGACATGATTTGACTTGTCCATATCCTATGAGCAGCGGATTTGATCCCAGGGAGTCTGGTTCCAGAGCCTGCCTGCACCAGCTATGTTCTAGGGCCTCCTAGGTGAGAGCTATAAAGCACATGGTAGATGGCTAGTAAATATTGGTCTCCTCCTTAACACCTCTGAGGAAGCTGTTTTTTTTGCAAACCTGGCCCCTTCCCCAAACCATCAGCCACTCTACCATACAGCCAACTCTGTGGCTGGGGCTGACCTGTCTAACTTCCATCCTGCATGCTGCAGTTACGTCCTCAGCTGGCTGCCTTTCTGCACTGTAGTGCTTTTCCTGCTATGCCTGGATACCCAGGCAATTTAAAAGCACGTTGACCCTAAGAACCACTGCTCTGGAGAGCATTTGTGCTTGGCTTCTCTGAACAACCATTGATCATATTTCATGGTTTTAAAGAAAAAAGAAAAAAAATGTGAAAAACCAGGTACCATGGAAGAGCCAACAGGATAACCCCTGAGCTGTCACATGAGATAGGAACAAATGCACAGAGAGCACTGTGGCTGCCCCCGTCCCCCTTCCCCAGGGCTCCCCACTCCAGGACTTGTTTATGGCCTGGGGGAACAGGGAAGGACAGGAGCCAACTCTGCACAATCACGAAGGGCCTGGGCCAGGCCTGGCCAACCAGGTGCCTGCCACTTACGAGAAAACAATTTTCTCAGGTTGAACTCTGCCTCCCACTCTGGGGCCCCCGGAGGGGTGCAGTGCTTTTCTCTTTCATTAAACAAGGGTAGGGGGTACACAGCGGGGTGGGAAGGAGCCTGGGAGGGGGAGAGGAAGGAGGTTTCATGCAGTGCAGCCAGCAGGGCAGCTGGGCCTCTGCCTCCCAGGCTGGGCCAAATGGAACCAGAGAGACCCACAGGTTCATAATTCATCTTAATGAAGGGTCTCCGTAAACCTGCCGTGCCCTGGGGTTTCAGCAGGAAGCTCCTGGCCATTTTGCTGACAAGGGTCCCCAAATGTGCAGGTGCTAATGGGGCCCTTTCCTCCTGGGGTTTTTATGGCATGTTTTGGAGCAACCGGATGTTTTAGAGTCTTCTTCCTTCAGGGCCCCCAAGGAGAAGGGGATGCTAGACTGCAGGGCTTGCTCTGAGAAGGTCCCAGAAGCCTCCAGAAGCTCTTCCATTGAGCGGCACATAGCCCTCTTAAGCAGACAGCTAGAGGAAGGCATAAGTCCCGGCAGCAATTCACAATGGCAGTAGGAGGTTAGACAGAGCAAATTATATTCAAAGCAGGGAATAACCCCCAAATGTATTTAAAAAATTTATCCCAGGCCAGACCCTGTGCTTTGCTCTTTTACATACACCATCTCACTTACTCTTCACAGCAACACTGAGACGGTATTAACAGCCCAGTTCTTCATTTGAGAAGACCAAAGCACAGAGGGGCTAAGTGATTTGCCCAGGCCCACATAGTTGGGTTGTTGCTGAGCCAGCATTTGAAATCAGGTCAGCCTAACTCCAGACCCCTCCGACAACATAACATTTAGCGACATTGTGCCTATTCATTATCCCATTTAACACAAACAGTTCTGAGATCCTTATTATTGGCACATTCTGCAGCTAAGGAAAACAACTCAGAGAGGTGTAGGGACATGCAGTAAGTGTCCTTAGCAGGGACTCCACAGTCCATAGCCATGCCAGCAGTACAATCCTCGAGTGGAAGCCATGTGGAAGCCACGCCAAACAAACCCCTGCTTTCTATGCCGAGTCTAAAGCCTTCAACTTTTTCTATTTTCCCACCAATGAAACTCACAGACGTTGAAGACACACGGCTCATATATTATGCTTTGATTGTGTTTTTTAACCTACAAGAGCTTCCTGTTTAAGTTGCTGGCCAAAGGCCCAGTTATGATTATGTTGGAGTAATTTTTTAAAATATGCCTTACTTACTTTCAGGAGAGTAATGAGATAGCTTCTTTAAAAAATAACACACAAAGCCACCTCCACCAACTAAATTGTAAACTCCTCAAGGGTTGGATGTTTGTCTATTTACTCTCTGATTCCTATTCTTCCCACCCCAATGCCTGGATTTTGAAAAGTACCACTCTCTATGTGTGTGTGTCTCTCTCTCTTTCTCTACCTACCTACCTGAATCCTGTGGTAGAATTGTAGGAATGACCGCACCAGAGCCAAAAGATTAAGAGTTATCACAACTTGCCATTTAATTGGTTCAGCACATCCTGGCAACCATGAAGAGTAGAAAAATAGTAGATGAAGATGTGATGTTGTTTAATACTTCTCTTTTGTAAGAGCCATTGTTTATCTTTTGACCATGATTGGTACCTTACACATCAGCAACTGTATGCAACTTCATACTCCTTTTGGCTAAATTTATCTCTGCTCCTTCTCTGCCTCAATAACACCACTCACACATTGACAAATGTGTTCCCAGCAGTTCAACACAGGGCAAATCCGCAATTTGAACTTATGCATCTTTCTTACAGCTCCAAAGCAAATAAAATGATCACAGAATGTGAAACACTGATCTTTATTAAATCTTACCATATGTAACATATGTTATTTAAAATAAGAATTTGGTCTTAGTTGCTGGTGAGAAGAAACATCATTACTCAACACAATTTGGGAAGTAACTGGTCACTCAGAAGTGGAATGGATCACACAAAGGTCTCAAACCAAACTAATTTCATTGTTGACTCTATTTCTATTTGCACTGACAGGTATCTGCATTTATCTGTCAAATACATTTGGAAATCTGGATACATGTGCGAATATACACACATGGGCAGAAGGATATCTACTTATTCCCTCAACAGAGTCATACAAAAAGACTCTAGATTAACTGGGACCTTAAAGCTTTCCTGGTCTAACATCTCCCCTCCCCCTTCAAAGCACACACACCTGAAAGTGAAATGGGGCGTTAGGGGGTGGGGGCAGAAGAGATCAACACCAGTCCAGGATTAGAACTTCTTGCAACAGGTGAATGGTGTTGAGGGCTATCAGCACGCCTTAAACTTACAATCCCAAACTGATAAGATTGAGGTTGCAAACTGGCAAACAGGAAATTGTCCCTGTGATCTCCTGCTCTTCAAAGGGGAGCCTCTCCAGCATGTGTGTTTGTCAGTTCAGAGTTTAATTAGCCATCTATATGCACTCAGTCTGGGCTCAGCGGGGAAGACCAAACACTGTCAGGGCTGCAGTCAGCCATCACAGGCCTCTGGGCAGCACACAGCACAGCTCACAGCTGTCCACCAAGGAGCTGGCATGCCAGCACCCTCTAGGATTGCTCCTTCCTCTTCCCAATTCTCAGCGCCCCAGGGGGTGACCTGGAATTCTTCCTGTTTGTCTGGCAATTAAAGAGGCAGCGCTCACTAGGGGCTACCCACTTGGAGCAAACTGTCCCTTGTGGTTAGTAAACCTGCTCTCTCACAAGCCCTGTACCTCACTTTCTCTGCCTGTTACTCCCTTCGCTTGGAGGGCAGTCTCCACCTTAACAGTGACCAGGATCATGCTTAGCATTTGTTCTTTTCCAAAGGTGTGCTTGTTTGAGTGTAAGAATCAAAAGAATTCTGGAATCCTCAACTCTTGTTTCAGTTTGGCCGAGAGCAGGATATTAGAGACTCCTAGACAATACAGTACCAGAGTCTGCAGCCTTGCAGCCTAGGCTCCCTCACACACACCTCTGTTGGTTGACTCCAACAGTATTTAAGAGAAAAAAAAGATTGAAGCCATGGCTTACATTCCAAAATAGGAATATTTCTTTTTTTTCTTTTCTTTTTTTTTTTTTTTGAGTCAGTTTCGCTCTTGTTGCCCAGGCTGGGATGCAATGGCATGATCGTGATCTCAGCTCACTGCAACCTCTGCCTCCCAGGTACAAGTGATTCTCCTGTCTCAACCTCCCAAGCAGCTCGGATTACAGGCATGCGCTACCATGCCCAGATTTTTTTTTTTTTTTGGTATTTAGTAGAGACGGGGTTTCACCATGTTAGGCTGATTGGAAACTCCTGACCTCAGGTGATCCATCCACCTCGGCCTCCCAAAGTGCTGGGATTACGGGCATGTGCCACTGTGCCCAGCCTCAAAATTGGGATTATTTTACACACATGAAATCAAATGTTGTTTCTTTTGAAAAACAAAAACCAGAAGCTGCAGCAACACTGGGTCCATTCCCCTGGGTGACAAACTTGGTCCTGAGCAGGGCAGGGTTCCCCTCTTTCAGGGGCCAGGCCACTGCATGCTGTTGGATAGGTTGTGCCTGCTGAGGGGGCCCAGAGGGGCTCAAATCAAAGCTGGGCCAAGTTAGCTTCCACTGGGAGGAAGGGGCCCCTTTTCCTAATCCACACAAAGGCTCCCATGGGCCAGGGGAGCCCAGTTCCCTCCACTCACCACCTGACCAACTTCACCCATTCATGTTACCCGCGTCTCCCAGCAGGAGTGTCTAATCCCTGCTATCAACAACAACAACCTACAGCTATAAACGTTTTACAAGTTTAACAGCAGCAACACGTGGAGGAGATTTCTACCCACGCCTTGGAGAAAATTCCTACTGGGTTACCAACCACATCCAATTCTCTGTAGACCCCAGGTTTCTTTCTTTCTTAAATTCAGCCCTCCAACTTCTACTGGGGTTTACTTGCTTCCTGGGCTCCTGGAAAAACACAAAATCTGACTCTCAGAGCCAGAGCAGGTCGGCTGGAAACACATGTGGCTTATTACACTGCTGAGTTATAAAGAATGAGAACGGCTGGTCCAATTTCTTTGTGGAGCAGCCTGCTGTCTCTGAGGCTGTCGGCAACCTTGGGCTTCTGCTTTTATGACATCTTCTGACCCAATGAGCAGACCTGGGCAATAAAATGCAAATCATTCCAGCAGTCAATTAATCCCACTGAAATTGCTTCAACTAACACAGCAGCAAAGGGGTGTGGGAGGGGTTTTTTCTCTGGTCTTGCTGTACTCAGAGATAACCTGCAAAACTTAAGGGACTTTTAATTGTCCAGATCCACCCCAATTCCCCAAATCCAGGCCACATGCATGGCTGTTTAAGCCTTAATGAAAATTAATGAAATGGAAATAAGAAGGAGGTTACCGCTGTGAATCAGAACTGTTTGGTGTCAATACCCAAACCCAACACAGCCTGCCCCAGCTCAGCAAGACAAATCGTCGTCTTAAAGCGACCAGCCAGAGACATGTAATGCCTATGCTCTGTTGTCCCTCTCATTTCTGGAGTAATGAAAGGTCCATGAGTTCGTGAAAATTCCTTCTGTGATATTCACAGCTGGGTGGATCGCGTGCAAACCACAGGCAGAAATGACATGGGTGTTGCTAGGCAGCCCCATCTTGCCACCTTTCAAAGCTGGTCCAATGTTGGTGTCTTTGACCTCCATCTGACTCAGCCACAGAGCACCAGCCTGCAGCGCAGAGAGTCAGCAGCACCTTTTACTCCATGAAGGCTCCCCAAATCACTTTTCAGAGGCCCTCATTTTCCCTACAGCCAGCTTCCTCAGCAGAAATGCCAACCCTCCCCTAAAGCCAACGGCCTTTCCTCACAGCCCCAACGTGTCCTTCAGAAGCTCTCACAGCCTATATAATCGATTTTTATTCTCCTGTGAGAACAGTCAAGGCCAAGGGGCACAAATACCTCTTTTTGTTTTTTAAGAACGTAGAGGGTTACATAGGCTAACCACCCCATTTTACACATGAACAAAATATAAATGACTTGCAAGACGGCAAGCAGCAAGGATCAGAACCCAAGAACTGGCAGCCACTATTGTAAGTTCTGAAAGTGTGTTGGTGAATCCATTGTTTGGATCTCAGAATGATTTCTCTTTAAAGCTTTTGACAAGTGTTGGCCACACTCCCAGCCCACGGGTATCTAACTAGTTAATGCACATGTTCTGGAATATAACACCAATGAGATTCCTTTATCTATTTCTAATTGGTGGTTGAACAGTTCAGCCTGAAAATTCATTTGTAAAAAGAACACATGAACTATATATGGCTTGACTAAAAATAAAAGAAATGCACATTAGAACCATTCAGAGATAGTATTTTTTTCCTGGACTTCACATACAGCAAAGATGAAATTTTAAAAATCAAACTTATGTCAATATTAGCATGGATTCAATCAAGCTGGACCTCTTAACTCCTGCTGGTGATTATGAAAATTTGTGCAAACTTTCTGAAAGCAGTTTGGTAACATGGGTCAAGAGTCTTAAGAATGCCCTTGACCTTTGACCCTTAATTCATCTCCGGGAAATCTATCCTAAGCAGAAATGTGGACAAAGGTTTAAGCCCAAATGTTCATTTCAGCACTACTGGTATAACTAACTATTCCCTTGACTGCCTTCTAACAAGGTGACACCCAAAGGAGAAGTCTTTGTTGGGCAGGATGATGGTGTGAGAATGCAAGTTTGGAGAAGCTAAGAAGTGAGAAACTGCTGAGCAAAAAAAGAAAGGGCTGAAGATTAGTGCTATGCAAAGTGCAGTCCAAAAACTAGAGTCTATCTTGCAACTACTTACTAGCCAGCAGTAAGAGTCAGCAATACAGCAACTGAGTATATATTTAGCAGCTTGACATCTTGCACCCTCCCGGCATGCTATTTTGTGTTTCACAACAAAGCAAAGCAAAATAAAACAACAAAACAACTTAGCTTCTTCCCCCAGATATTCTGCAAAGCACTAACTGCTAGAGAGGCATCCTGCGGGGGTTGGCTGTGGCGGGGGAGGAGAAAACAAGAGTTCAGAAGGTGGTGAGAAGGGTAGAGGACAGAAGTGTCTAGTGGAGATTTTCAACTATATTTTGCTGTGAGGTTGGTAATGCTGCCATCTCCCAGGTAGGCCTAGGGCATTTGTAGGCAAATCTCTATTGTCTGCTGTTGATTTCTGGAGCTGGGCTCACTTTGTAGGGATGTGAGGCAGTGCTTTCTCCTGTTGCTTCAAGAGAAAAGTGAGGTCAGGACTAAGAATGCACCCCTGGCCTGTGCACATTTGGGGAGATTTTATTTCAGTGTACAATTAGGAACAACCTATGTGCCTAACATGAGGGGAATAGTTAGCTAAGGCATGGTGCAGCCACCCAGTGGAATATTATATGATCATCTAAAATATTTTCAAAAAGCTTTTAATAATACGGCACAATGATCTCAGTATGTTTTTTGTTAAATGAAAACCCAGAAAACCAGCAAATAAAGAACCAATAATACGGCACAATGATCTCAGTATGTTTTTTGTTAAATGAAAACCCAGAAAACCAGCAAAAAAACAACCAATAAAGAAAAAACACTGCATATCAAAGATTAAAAGGAAATAGGCCAAAATGCCAGTAGTGACTGATGACATCCTAAGTGATTTTTTCCTTTCTTTATACTTTCTGTATTTTTTATAATTTTCACAGGGAGGAATGTATACCTTTGATAATCAAAAATAAGTGTTAGTGAAAGGAAAAAAGTTGCTCTGTAGACCAACATATTGAGTTCTAACTTGGCGTCCCCCTACTTTCCTCCATTCTCTTTATCCTCCTACCACCCTGTTTTCTCTGGACGACCTAGAGGCCAGGACTTTCCTTACTTCAAGAAATAGGCAGGAGGGCAGAGGTGCCCCTAGCTGCCAACATCTTACAACTCTCTGCATGGTAGCCATTCCCTACTGCTGTTTTCTTGGCCAATTACTCTCCAGATTCTCTAAAGTAGGAAACAAAGGACAGTTGCTTTCGAGAAGGTGGGGACTGAGCAACTCTATCTCCTGCAGTGTGTCGGCTGACCATATGGCTTGTGTTCATAAATAAGCCTGTCCTCCCTCCTAAGCTGGTCTCATCTTAGCCAGGTGGTTCACGGTGTTTCAGAAGACACAGTGCATATTACAAAGGGTCCATCATCAGGGAGTTTGCAAAATGCTGAGATCCCTACTGCCTCCTACTCCCCTGTCAAAAGTTTTTTTTCTTGGAATTTTTTTTTTTTTTTTTTTTTGCCACAACAACAGTGACAATAGCAATGACAACAAAAACAACTGGCATAAGAATAGCAAACCCAAAGAGAATCACAGCATAAAACCCTTTCCATAGCAACAGCATTTCTGAGCTAGGGATTTACAACTAGCCCAGGAGTGACCAAGAGTGGTCAGAGGAATGCAGTATAGAGAGACTGATAATTACACCAAAACCACGAGTTGGGGCAAGGGTCTTTCCAAGAATCAGACTGAGCACTGGCTGCTGCATCTGGCTGTGCGTCCAAATCTCCAAGGGGCTTTGAGGAATACTGATTCCAGGCCCTTCTTGACAAGAGCTGTCTCTGGCTGGGCACGGTGGCTCATGCCTGTAATCCCACCACTCTGGAAGGCCGAGGCAGGCAGATCACCTGAGGCCAGGAGTTCAAGACCAGCCTGGCCAACATGGCAAAACCCAGCCTCTACTAAAAATACAAAAATGAACCAGGCATGGTGGCATGTGCCTGTAGTCCCAGCTGCTTGGGAGGCTGAGGCAGGAGAATCGCTTGTACCCGGGAGGCAGAGGTTGCAGTGAGCCAAGATTATGTCACTGCACTCCAGCATGGGAGACAGAGCGAGACTCCATCTCAAAAAAAAAAAAAGGAAAAAAGAAATGCTGACTCTGATTCTCCAGTGGTAGGGCCAGGGAATCTGTGTTTCATACCGATGTGCCCAGGATTCTGATGCAGTAGCCCTGTACCACTATCTGCACACAAGTGCTAATAAAGAAATGTAGGACCCCTTCCCAACCAGAGGCAGAACCCCCTTCATCCTTCATGCTTGCCATCCACCACTGTGTGCAAGGACTTCTTTGGGAGGTGGAGGCTGACAGGTCCCTTTGTGCTGGAAACTTCTAGAAACCTCTTCCTGAGAGTGTCTAAAGCCTGAGGTTCTCTTGCATGGCTTCTGTGTCCACCACGTGCTACTTCATTTCTTGAAAAGAAAACCGGCTGCTCAAACTCCAAGCCAGGGTTAGCAGGGGTGCTGTCTGTCCCTGTTCTCCTGTGGACAAGCTAAGGCCTGTCTTAGGTAGCTATTAGCCTGGAATATATTCCCTTCTGCTCCAAGCAAACAATACTATTTGACTCCTTTTCCCAAACCCAAATCCCATGCACTCTCTGCCTATACTCTGTGCCCCTAGGGGTGAATCCTTCACTCTGGCTGTGGGTTCACCAGTCACACTGACCTTTCAGACCCTGGAGAGCTCTGTACCTGTCAGATCTCAGCAAACTTCTCCTCCTCAGGGAGCCCTAAGGACCCTCCATCCTGGACTGGAAGTCCCATCACTGTACTTCTCTACAGCTATCGCATTTTCCCTTCACACACTTTCCAGTGTTTGTAACCACAGATTTACTTGAGTGATAAGTTGCTTAGTGTATTTTCCACTTGGCCGAGGGTTCCAGAGATAGGGGCTGTGTGTGTGGCTCACCACTGTAACTCATGGCACGATGATCCTTCCTACCCTAGGCTACATCCTTGAATCTCAGCTTGGACTTGGCATCATTCAGGGTCCTACCAAGAGAATCAAAACCACTTCAGGTATTTCCTACAGAGAGAATTTAATGCAGGGGAATTGTGTATGCAGGTGACAAGAGAACTGAGAGCCCAACCCAGAATGCTGAGACATCCCATAGATAAGCAACAGCAGGGAGCTGTTCCTACCTGTACGTTAGGGGGATAAAGGGAACAGGTGATGTTACAGAGCCCAGGGGCCTGTCTGGCAGGAGATGAAAATACCAAGGTGACACAGCCATTTCCAGAGAGGCTGTGAAACCAAAGAAGAGGGTGAAGGGAAGAAGGGAGGAAAAGAAAGCAGAGAAGGAGGAGAAATAATAGTAATAATAATGATACTCTGCTTCTCCCTCCCAGTGCCTCCACCACCAGTCTCCCATGAATGACTCTCCTTGTCAGGGCCCGGATGGAAGCCAGCTGACATGCAAGCCTGGGAACTGCAGCCTGCAGTGATCAACAACCCCATGGAGTCAGAGAGCAGAGCAGGTAAAGAAAGAAGAATGGGTCTGAGGCAAACAGGGCCAGGATCGGCGGGCCTTGTCCTCCAGGAAGCCTTTCCCACCCCACCTCAGGCTGGAATAGGGGCCTTCATAGGCTGAATGATGGCCTCCCAAAAATGTTCACTTCTTAATCCCTCAACCCTCTGAATATTACCTTATATGACAAAAGATGTGACTAAGACGTGTTAAGGATCTTGAAAAGAGAGACTGAAGTTGGGTTTTCTGGATGGGCTTTATAGACAGACACACAGAAGAAAAGGCAATGTGAAGACAAGACAGAGGCAGGATGGAGGTGATGCCACCACAAGCCAAGGAATGCTGGCAGCTGCCAGAAGCTGGAGGAGACGGGGAACAAATTCTCTGCTAGAGCCTCCAGAGGGAGGACAGCCCTGTCCACATCTTGATTTCAGAAGTCTGGCCTCCAGAACTGCGAAAGAATACATGACTGTTATCATAAGCTACAAGTTTGTGTACTGGGCTCCTCCATCGTATTCCCAAAATGGCATCCCTGGCTTCTGTCCCATGCCCACTGTCCTTTCATGCTGAAGCGGCTTATTGCACTGTCTTATCTGTCCTACCAGGCTGACCTCCTTGAGGGCAGAATTAGATTTTGGAGAGAGAGTGCCCTAGTTCTCAACATTGTGACGGGTATACGATGGATGACAAATAAATATTAACTTAACCTTAGGTTTTAAAGTCACATCTTATCTTTGATCTCTTATTTCTTCATATTGCTCAAATGAAGAAGTTAACACATTCTAATATTTCTAGCCATCTAGACAGACTCTACACGGCACATCTTCCTACCCTATAAGCCAGCCCTTACCTCCCAAGGCCCTGTAAGGGATGCATTCTTGCTTTAGGTGGCAGAAAATGCAGTGTTTCCAACGGCATGGTTGGTCCCATTCTTCCTACCCATTCAACCTGTAATTCCTGACAATAAGGGGGAGCCATGGAGAAAAAGACACCTCTTCCATCCTGCTTTTCTCTTGACTCATGCAACTCATGGCCATGGGCCAGGTCAAAGTTCCTCTGGAGTCCCCCATGTTAACAAGTTGGAAGCTAAACAGCACACTGTTGTACAGCATTTTTCTGAGTAGTTAATTAACGAAAGGATAAGCTACCTTGACAATCACTGAAGCAAGCAGCCTCACTGTGCAGTCGTCAAGAGGAATGAGATTAGTTTCCAGGGAGACCATAGGGAAATGACAAGGAGGGCAGGCTTGATGGGGCTCGTGGTTTCCTCCAGCTGCTCCTTGCCTGGCTCTCCTCCCCACAGTGCAAGCAGACGTGTGCAAAGCCTTGTGGTGAAGCTGGACCGGCCTGATAATCAGTTATCACCCAGTGCTCTGAACATATTTAGTCTGCTCACAGATGGCATGGGCTGGGCCAAGGTCCTTCTGGAAATCACACTGCCCAAGGTTGACAGCCTGGGATGGTAACGTGTCCCAGAAATCACTGAGAGGCCCAGAAAAAATGACTCAGGGTGGGCGCGGTGGCTCATGCCTGTAATCCCAGCACTTTGGGAGGCCAAGGCAGGTGGATCACCTGAGTTTGGAAGTTTGAGACCAGCCTGGCCAACATGGTGACACCCCATCTCTATTAAAAAATACACAAATTAGCCAGGTGTGGTGGCGGGCAGCTATAATCCCAGCTACTTGGGAGGCTGAGGCAGGAGAATCGTTTAAACCCGAGAGGTGGAGGTTGCAGTGAGCCGAGATCGTGCCATTGCACTCCAGCTTGGGCGACAAGAGTGAAACTCTGTTTCAAAAAAAAAGACTCAGAGGTAGGCAGGGTTGGTCAAATCAGATTCATATTGACCCACAGAGTGAAGGAGAGGCGCTGTGGCCATTGCTAGGGACCAAGGATGGTGAGTAAACGGCCATGAGGAGAGGCAGTGTTTCTGGGAAAGGTCATATGGACCATAGTGGAGATGTGCCATTCTATTCTGTTCTGTTCTGTTCCATTCCATTGTATTCCATCCCATTCCATTTTTATTTCTTGCTACCGAAGTCTCAGTGGGAGTTGTAGTCTACCCTCCACTCCAGAAGCCAAAATGGTCAGGTCCTCAGTTTCCCTGTTGCCTCCGTAGTCAGGCGTGTGACCTAGGCTCAGCCGATCAGACACACTAGCCTGAGACTTTTGAATCTGGAGCTTTTGATGAAAAAGCAGTGTCTGTCAGCATGCACAATTCTTGCAGAGATGGCAGCGCAATCCATTTCTGGGGCAGAAGTGCCAGAGTGAGTTGTCCACATCCAGGGCCAGCACCAGTGGTGGCAGCGCCCTTCTCTCCATCCTGTCCCTTTGTGGTCTTGGTGTACCCACTTCCTTTCTTCTCATCCCTGTCCTGAGTCCAATTCTTCAGATCTCCGGCAATTCTGACACCTTCCTGATTCGTTTTTTAAACATCAATTTGCCATCTACGTCAGCTAGCGTGGGCATAGAACTATTATGCTGACCTGATACAGAGTGTGTAGCGGCTTATTTCTAAGTGGATGGAGGAAGTGCAGAGAGCTTGCTGTGTTTTATCCAGGGCGGAGTTCTGGAAAACGGTTTTCAATATTTTTTATTTCTGTCACAAAACAATAGGTTGGATATATTTGTTAGGCCTCTCTAAGGCCAAGTGACAGAAACTTGTTTAAGAACAATGGGAATTTATTTATAACTGTAAATTATGAGGGTTAACAGGACCCGGGTACAGCTGGATCTGGTGAGGTAAGTATTATCAAGAATTCACCTCTCTTGCTTCTTCTTTACTGGTTTCATTCTTAGGTGGGTTCTAGTCATGATCTGGTTTCCGGCTTCTCCAGGATTGTACCCTACCAGTTCAGTGATTATTGTAGGTTAAAGAAAAACCCTTTTCTCTCAAAAGGTCCAGCAAAATTCTGGAACTGATTATAACTGGGCAAACTGGAGCTAGGATTTGAGTCCAGTAAATCTACACCTTGTATTCTTTCTGTCAATTTAACTTAATATTCAAAAGAACTCAATGAGGTCCTGGGGCAGGGGCTTGGGGGTGGGGATGGGAGACAGAAGCTCATTGGCCCAGGTCTGGCTCGTGCTGTGGGGTCGAGTTGATCATTCCTGAAAATGTTCTCAGCTTTCTCTGCAGATCCTCACAACCCTTCCTGCCCCAGCTTATGGGAAGCAGAGTTTTACAATAGAGTAGCTCATGGGTTTTAGTCTTTGTTTTTATAATAAGTAATATATTATTGTTAGAATTTATTTGCATCCCCCATTAGTTGTGCCAGATATAAGTCAGGCTACTGATTATAAGCGGATGCTCCATTCATTCCTCACTCTCTAAAATAATATACAATTGATCAAGTGTGACCAATTGATCACAATTGCAATACAAATGATCAAGTGTGATCTTATAAGGATGGCCTTGAAGAGGCCTCATGAATTTTTATTTCAAGTAAAAATTATTTTTTAAAAAGTACTAAGAATAGAAGTAATATCTAAATAAAAGTAATACCTTTCTCCTTACCTAATGTTTATTTAGAGTATACTATGTTCCTGGTACCGTTCTAAGCCTTTCCTATCTGTGAACTCACATCATGGTCCTAACAACACTCTGAAGTAGGAATGAATGTTAATTCCATTTATAGATGATGGAACTGAAAAATAGAAATATAAAGAAATTGGTC
The DNA here is from genome assembly GCF_028885625.2 of Pongo pygmaeus. NCBI lineage: Eukaryota > Metazoa > Chordata > Mammalia > Primates > Hominidae > Pongo > Pongo pygmaeus. The sequence continues at coordinate 174,106,611 of NC_072377.2, forward strand.
CAAGATCACACAGCTAATAAATGTTGGAGACAGGATTTGAGTCTAGTAAATCTGCACCCTGTATTCTTTTTGTTAATTTAACTTAATATTCGTAAGATCCCAGTGAGGTCATTACTATTCCTATTTTACGGATGAGGAAACAGAGGCTCATGAAGTTAAACGACTTGTCCCAGGTCACGGTGCTAATAATGACTTTGAGCCAGAATTCCAACCCAAATTGTTTTTCGAAGCTATAGCCCAGGCCAGGTGTGTTGGCTCACGCCTGTAATCCCAGCACTTTGGGAGGCCAAGGAGGGTGGATCACCTGAGGTCAGGAGTTTGAGACCAGCCTGGCCAACAGAGTGAAACCCCGTCTCTACTAAAAATACAAAAAATTAGCCAGGCATGGTGGTGCACACCTGTAGTCCTAGCTACTTGGGAGGCTGAGGCAGGAGAATAGCTTGAGCCCAGGAGATGGAGGTTGCAGTGAGCCCAGATTGCATCACTGCACTCCAGCAGGGGCAACGGAGCAAGATTCAGTCTCAAAAAAAAATTACAGCCCTTATCCACTCACTATGTCCCCTCCAAATGTACTACAGACCCCCTGTGGGCAGAATAGAGTGCTGACACACCAAGGTGTGAAGAATCCTTGCTTTAGGACAGAAGTTGGCAAAGTGTGGCCCTAACCTGCCACTGCTTTGTAAATAAAGCTTTATTAGAACATGACCATTTCCATTCATTTATTTACTGTCTACAGTTGCATTTGCATCACAACAGCAGAGCTGAGTGGCTGTGACAGAGACCACATGTCCTGCAAAATCTATAATATTTACTATCTGGCACTTCATAGAGACAGCTTACTGGCCCACCCCCGCCTGGGGAGGACCCAGGATGGCTCATGACTCACTGGCACCACCTTAAACCACAGGGACCAGGAGGAGGACACGAAATGACTGCTTTCCTAACAGCTAGTCAAAGACATGAAGTTTGAAAATAATCTCTGTAGTTTTGAAACTTTATCTCCCTGCCCTATTTCCCGTTTCTGCCAAGTATTCCTACCAAGGCAAACCCTTGTTTCAACCAAAATCCCCTGATCTAGCCATGTAGTTTCTTCTTATTCATTGTATAACTACTGATCATCTCGGGAAGCACATGTAAATTCTCTTCCATCTGAACTGATTGCCTAATGTTAAAAATATGAATGCAGAGTCATCTTGCACCAAAAACCACATCTGACTGGCACTTTTACATGTTATGGCAGCTATTTTAGAAGCAGGCATTTTCACTCCTAATGAAAAAATCCAAATCCAACTGCCCTGTCAGTTTTAGGAAGCCCTGAGAAGCGTAACAAGCTCTCTGGTCCCCTCCTGTTAGGACATACTCTGAAGAAATTAAAACTAAGGTATGAGGGTATTGAGAAGAGTAAAGCCTCCTCCCCTGAGTCTGGCAGGCCAGACGGAGGCTGGGGCTCACTCAGCTTTTGTGTAAGCATCCATGGACTTCCCACCTGCCATCTCCCTCTGGAGTGGCTCACTGTGGCATCAGGTGTAACACTTTAAGTCCCCAAGGGGCCCTCTACTGTGAAAAGTGACTTCCCTCCCATGCATTACCTTCTCCTGCCTTCAGTGGGCCATACCAATCTGTGTCCTCACTGTCAAGTGGCCTCACTGCCTTTCCAGCCCACCACTGATTGGCATTTGTGATTCCTTGACATCAAGTTCCTACCCCATCATGGAAGCCTAGCAGAATTACACCCATTCTTCAATCTTCTGCCCAAGTATCTTACATTTTACAAACAATACTTTTTAAAACAATTTTAATTACATAAGTACATGAATGCATTCTCCTGATCATAATGCATTCTGTAAAAGTACTGCAGATAGGGCTGAAGTCTCTATTGACAAAAAACCTCTAAGCTCCATTCCTCCGTCAGGGCAAGACAAGTATTATCTGTCCATTGCATATTTTTCCAGCATCCCTTCTATGCATTTGCATAATTACATATGCACTGTGAGAAAATATACAATATGTTTTGCACATTTTACACAAATGGTAACATCTTTGCCTTTTTCACTCAACAATCCCTACTGGAAATTTTTCCATATTACTCAATGTAGACAGAATGCATTCTTCTCCACTGCCACGGTGTAAGTACAGCATTCTTCTTGTGATTGACATTTAGATTGTTTCCAGCTATTTGAGAGTAAAATAATGATGTTATAAACATCCTTGTCTATGACTCCTTGTGTACCTGTGTGTGTCTCCAAGGTAGATTATATATGATTTATTGTTTTCTAATTGTTTAGAGTAGGAGTTAGCAAATGTTTTTCTGTAAAGGGCCAGATAGTAAATATTTTAGGCTCTGCAAGTCTTAAGGTCCCTTTCACAACTACTGGACTGCCCTTGTACCTGAAAAGCAGCCATGGATATGTAAATGAGTGGGTATGGCTGTAATTTAACAAAACTTTATTTACAAAATAGCCATTGGACAGAATTTGGCCCAAAGTCATAGTTTGCTGTCCTTTGGCTTAGAGTATACCTTCCAACAAGTACATGTATGTTTTATGGATTAGGGATGGATCTAGGGTATGACGCCACAGCACCAATGGCTACTGACAGATACTGAGCCAGTGAGATGTAGCCCATCACTATGGGCATGATCTCATTTAGTCCATTCAACATTCCTATGTAGTAGTAGAATCCATACTCCCACTGAGTCAATTGAAACTCAGTGATACTAAATATTTAAGGTCACACAGCTGGTAATGAGTGGAGCTGAGATTCCTTCCCAGGTAGTGTGACTCCAAGCCTGCATTTTTAACCACTATATTACAATGTCGTCCTACTGTTAAAAGGAGAAGAGGTAGAGTGCAGACAGGTCAAAAGACAGCTAGTCCATCATTTAAATTCCCAGTGGTTGTAACAACAATGGTTTTTAGATGGTTCTGGTGGGCCACTTCCCCAGGAATATGCATAGATAGTTTGTCTGCAATTTCAGGTAACAGAGCTCCTGAGTGCCATCCATGAAGGTTAAGATTCCTTGTTAGGACCCATGAGGCTGGGAACCTATTCGGTGTTGAAACATTACCATTTGCTGTCTCTACCTGAAACGTGCACTGTTCCCTGCCTATAGGGCCAAGAAGCTATAACTTAGAACTCCTCTCTCTGCCTAGAAATCCTCACTTTTCTTCTCCATTTAGTCCATTAAGTGTGAGATGTGGTATTACAGTTTGCTTGTGTTTTACCCACAAAAGAATGAAAGGAAGATGGATAGATTGACAGATGGGTGGGTAGATAAATGGGGAGGAGGAAAAGGAGAGAGGAAATGGGAGAGGAAGGAAGGAAAAAAGGAGGAAGAAAGGTAGAAGGTAGAAGAGAAAAGGGAAGGAGGAAGAAAGGGAAGGAAGGAGAAAGGAGAGAAAAAAGAATCCCACTGTGAAATGTAGATGCATTTTCAAAATTGTATTTATCCAATATGCTTTCACCTTTTTGGGACAGTTTGGGGAACTGTTAAAACTATCAAAGGCAGACTACCAGGGAGATGTTTATTCTATGAAAAGAGTAGTTACAGGATGATGTCAGCTTAGCAGCCACAGACATTTCTGGCCATAGGGGGCTGTTGGAGGAAGCAGTCAGGCGCAGCAGCAGTAGCAGGAGGGCTGTCAGGTTGACACTGGTGCCTTGGAGCTTGCTGCGTAGCCCCCCACCGCCCTGCAAAAGGTCCCAGATGCTGCTCCTCATCTGCCCTTTGTTAGGTCCAAACCCTGCTCCCCAGGCACAAGTTGGAGGATCAAGTGCATTTTCCAGTCCGTTTCATGCCAACTGAAAAGCCGAGACCTGCCAAGGCCTGAGCTTTTAAAAATATAAGTGGGGAACCCCCAGGGAGCCTGAAGCAGGGGCCATTCAAAATGTTCTTTCTAAAAATTTTTAAAATATACTTGACAAGTGCTTTTTCCCCATTTGGGGAAAACCTGTCAGAAAGGATGCCCAGAGCAAAGAGAAACTCTGACCCCAGGCAAGCTGCCTGGGCCTTCCCAATGGGTATCCCTGGGCCCCAGCTTGACTGTTTTTGGAAAGCAGGCTTCTTCTCACACATGGGGTTTCATGCCTTAGAGTTAATTATTCAGTCACGAATTACTCCAGGAAGAACTTCCCTTTCTATGGAGCCAAATGACCAAGTGTCTTTCCATAAAAAGAACCTCTCTTTTAATGTGGACACCCCACACCCAAATCACACGTGTGTGTGTACACACACAGTATACATGCAACCGATAACTATGCACAATCATAAGCACATTTTTTACCTAGATGTGAATCCGCTCTTAATAGATGCAGAAGGTTTTTGCTCCCAAGCCCATAGCCTAAGGAGAGATGATTTTTATAGCCTTAAGCTAGAATCTGAACAAATGCTGGGATGCACAGAGGACTCCATTTTATCAGTGGGATCTCCATCTATTCCACACTTTGCAAGATGCTAGTGTGCACAGCTCTGACAATTCCAGAAAGAGAGATGTCCTGTACAGGTTAGTAGACATGAAATAGCTCAGCAAACACACACAAGAGCAAAAGTGGATGAAGTGGATGACATTGATGTGCCCACCTACAAATGTGTCAAATGATAGGAGGGTTAAGTGTAGATGGTTTCTGATGAAGATGTCATTTGATCACACATCTCCTTTACTGGACACAGTCATTACAATGGGACGATTGTTCAGTTGCAAGAAGCAGGATTCACATTTTTCCAACCTCTTTGTACTTTTCTCTCCCAAAGGAGCATTCCTTGAGAAGCCGGAGGAATTCTACTGATTACATCTCCAGCACAGCCACATTCCAGCGGGTAGGAGGGTCACACACCTGGGCTGGCAGAAAAAGGCCAAAACACTGAGATCCCAGGTCAGGTCTCAGATGCCTGCACCCTTCCAGCAGCACAAAAGCTCATAGCCTGCTCCCGGTTGCCTGGTGGCTACTGGTGGCTACATCTACCGCCTCTGCTTGACCTTCCAGAAATTCCCTTGAGGATTTAAAGCAAGCATCTTCCCTACCCCAGCCCCTCTCCTCAGTGTTCTGTCATTTCATCTTCTTCTGACCTATCCCCCTTCCTTGTTTCTGGAGGGATAAAACCACCTGAAGAAATTCTCTGCTCAGCAAGGAATATACCTCTCAGGCTATGGTTTGTGTTGGCATGGAATAGGTGATTTGCAGGCACAGAAGCCCCCAAGACAGTGGCCTTGACATACAAACCTGGAAGGATGGTCTCAGGGTATCTCTGGGGGCTGTTCTTAACTTCATGCTTGTGTTACTTGTTCATCATCCATTCAATTGTTCATCATTCCTTAATTCAATGAACACTTCCTTCCTCCTAACTCCTGTTCCTTCCCTTCCATGTGCTAGACACTGGGGATGCAAAAAGAATCACTAACACATGTTTAGCAAGTACTGTGTGCCCTTCGCAGTGCTGACTGTTTTCTAGATTTTATGCCATTTTATTCTCATAACCTTTTGATTAGAAATGATTATTAGCCCTATCTCACAGATACGACAATTCAGCCTGTAAGTAGTCACACAGCTATTAGGGGCTGGGGTTGAAATCCAGGCAGTCTGCCTTCTCAGCTCATCCTAGTCCTAACCATGCCATATCGTGACACAGAATGCTGGTCACGACCCTCAGTGTATGCTCATGGTGTAGTTGGCTAGGTGACCAGGTAAGGGGAGGATGGTAACACAATGCGACAAGTGCTACCAGAGGGGCATCTAACCCTGCATTACGGCAAGAAGGCAGGCAATGTTGCAAGGAGAAGGTAACATCTAAGGTGTGCCCCGAAGGCAAGGAGGGCATCCGCCAGTTGGAAGAGGCAGGTCCAGGCCCACTTGCTGGGCTTATCTGAACGAAAGCAGACTGACCATGAGCCAGAAAGCAGCTTCTTTCCTGGGGAGCAGATGTCAGAGAGATGACTGGCCTTTAGCTTGGAACGCCTCCTTCTGCTTCACCTATACTTATATCTCATCACCCTGCCAAGCCTCTCTCTGGCACTGCTAATGCTGGGGGTAAGTGAAAAAACAGAGTAGAGTGTGTGGCCTATACAAACAGGTAGGTTCAAGCCTGCAGCAGAGCCAGCAGAATGAGGGATCCAGTCCAAAGCTAGAAGAGCCTAGGAAGAATGATGAACTCGGAATCCCCTCGGGCCCAAGAAGACAGTGGTAAACACCATGAGTCAGACGGGAAGGGGAGGACAGCAAAAAGCCCTGGACTTAACAGTCAGGATCAGTCCTGGCAAAGTCACATGAAAGATTTGTGAACTTGGGTCAAGTCCTTCAAACTAGATGAGGCTTCGTTTACCTATTAGTCAAATGGGGAAAATGATACCCATCTTCCCAGGATTGTCGTAGCACAAAGGCAAGAGTGGAAGAAAATGCTTTGTAAACGAAAGCAGGTGAAGAGTTTCCCAGAATAAAGGAATCAGGAATATGGGCCCATGCTGTCACTTAGGCTCAGGAGAGATTGGTGCTTCAGCCAATGAAAATAATGCTAAGTCATTCCTTCAGATCCTGGGGGTGGGAACAAGAGGGACACAAACACACTAAAAGCATGATCCGTAACCTTACTGTAACCATCTGCCCCAGAGCCTCCATACTAAGTCCGTGGTGGTGGGAAGGCCAAGCAGACACTGGGTCATTCCATCCTCCAGTGCTCCTGTGACCAATTCCAGGTACCTCCATCCTCTCCATCTTCACCAAAGGAACCAGGGATACCTCATGGTTTAAGAGACTGACTCATTAGGGTTCTCTGCGGTCACTGGCAGATGACAAGCTGATGCAGGAAAATCCCATGTGTCAACAAACCCTGCTGGCAAGAGAATGCTAGCTGCTGCCTCTCAAAGTGCCTTTCTGTTTTTTTAAAATAAGTAGCCCAGCATGGGAGTCAGAGTGAAAGTTGACCATTGGAGTCCTCCCTGGGCTCATCCTGCCTAGCTGGTTTTGAGTTCTATTTGCTTTGACAAAAGAATAGTGAGTTAATAATGAGCATATTTCATTTTGTCCTCAGTGCCATGGGAGGCTGAAATTAGTGTTTCCACTTTGATGGTCTTAGGGAGTAAAAGAAACTTGGCTGTCATCTTCTAAGAAGAAAGCCATGAATGTGGGCATCTGGAGGCCATAAGACTTTGGTTTTTGCTGCACAATATTTAGTCCAGAAGAACAGCCCACAAACATCCCACCCAAGGTCATTACTGGCCCCTTGAATGGTTCCTCTTCACAGGACAGGACGTGGGTAAAGGTGAAGTTTGTTTTCAATGCCTTAGTGCCCTCTAGACCTCCCACCATGGAAACTAGCTCTTGGGAGAGGTCCCCAGTCTCATCCACATTGAAGTGTGTTAAGAGATTAAATTCTTCTCCCACTAACAGTGCGTATGAATCTAAGCTTTAACTACTAGAATGGAGATCTTCGACTCCATGAGATCCATGAATGCTCAGCCATCTGCCTCCACGACTCCTTGGTCTCCTTGCCCACACCTTGCCTCCTCAATTCATTCTCCACAACACAGCTGGAAAGAACTTCCTCAAGTTGAAATATATTGAGTATTTCATTGCTAAAAGAATCCCTCAATAATCTTGAATCAGTTTCAAGAAAAATGATCCTTAATGATCCTTCCACTCGCTACCCGTCTCTGGTCTCAACATCTGAGTGCCATGATATGCCTAGCCGCTGTTTGCAATATGCTCTGGCTACCCTCACCTCAGGGCCTTTGCACATGTTATTCTGCTCTGCTTAGAGTTTCTTTCATCTTTTTCTCCACCGGTCTAACTTTCTATACAACCTTCAAGACTCAGCTCAAGGATTCTCTACTTTTCAGTGGGAATTTTAAACATCCCCTCTACTCCAGACTGGATAACCCCAGAGATCCTGGCCATCCTGGCTTACCCAGCACTGACCATTCAGCACCACAGTTCTAGACTTATTTGTCTTTTCCAACAGAATATGAGTTTCTTGAGTGAAGTGACCCCTGTCCTATTCACCTTGACCCTGACACCTACCAATGAATAGTCACTCCATGAATGAATCCTGTATTCTGGAAGGCAGTCAATTTGCCCAGTAGTCCCCAGAAAGTTACTCCATTGCCTGTGTGGAGCTGGCTAAAAGGAAATGTGTGTTGGGGTGGGGATGAGAACTGGGGACATCCCCTGCCTGAAGGGGACAGTTGAAATCACTCCCAGCCAATTTGAGGCCACTGCAGCCAAATCTCCTGATTTTTCAAAGAACATAGACATTTTTGGATTATATATATCCATATTCATAAATATATATACAGTCGTCCCTCAGTACCTGTGGGGGATTGGTTTCAGAACCCAGCCCTAGGACACCAAAATCCATGAATGTTCAAGCCCTTCATATAAAATGGTATAGTATTTGCATATAACCACTGCACATCCTCTCACATATATTAAATTATCTCTAGATTACTTATAATACCTAATGCAATGTAAAGGCTATATAAATATTTATTAGAAGTATTTTAAAATTTGTATTATTTTTATTATCGTATTATTTTTCCTAAATATTTTTGATATGCAGTTGGTTGAAACCATGGATATGGAACCCGTGGATACAGAGGACAAGTGTGTGTGTGTTTGTATGTGTAGCTAGAGAAAGAGAGAAAGGGGGAGATTTATTATTAGGAATTGGCTCACATGATTTTCAAGGCTGGAATATCCCAAATCTCCCACATTAGGGAGAGCAAGATGTTTTACTCAGTCTACAGGTTTAAATACTAATCTCATCCCAAAACATCCTCACAGAAGCACTCGAATGGTGTCTGACGAAATACCTGAGCACGCTGTAGCTGAGTTGAGCTGACATCCAAATCACAAGTCACCTCCCTTCTAAATCATTGGATTTTAAACTCGTTTTAACCTTCAGAAACCCCATTTTTTCCTCAAACTGAATCTTCCCTAAAACTTGACTATGATAATAAAAGTTATAATACTAATAAATAGTCATGGTGACATTTTTTGAGTGATTACTTCGTCCAGGCCCTACTCATGGTATTGTACATGCATTAACCCATTTAAACTCCACAGGAATCCTATGAGATAGGCACTCTTAATTATTCTTCCCATTTTACAGAGGTGGAAACCAGAACACACAAAAAGAATGGCTAGATAATATATTCAACACAAAACAGCTCGGAAATAGTGAAAACTGCTTTTGGACCCAAGAAGTGGGATTTTTATTTACCCATCACATTGTGTGAAATAGACAAGTCAAGCCTGTTTTATCTGAAGTGGAGGTTCAGGCTCCTTCTTCCAGGCAATGTTATAGCCTCTGGAGTTATAGCCTCTGAGAAAGGGTTTGAAAAGCCCTGGCCCAGGTGATCCTCAGAGTCTGTGAGAAAAACTAAGATGAGGATATGCTGTGCTCCTGGTTGCAATGACAAGTCAACTCTGCCTGGTGAGTTTTGAAAGCAAGTGGCTGTCAGGTCCCCCAGTTATCCCTTGGGCTGAGGCTTTTCTCCTTCTGGGTGTATTTTATTTCTCTTTGCAAAACGCAGGGATTAAGTTCCCTGTCTCAAAGTCCCCTTCCCCAGGGTGGGCATGCTGTTACTGGGAGCTGGGTGGGTCTGCCACGTTCCTAGGTCCAGGGTGGAACTGCTTGCAGCCTGCAACACAGGAACTTTCTGAAAACATAGCCTGGCATCCCCCTCCCACCCATTCCCATGTGTGCTCACCCCTCGGGCCAGGGCAGGCCTGCTCAGGCTGCGGCTCGCCACCCTGCTCAGAAGCTTCAGCTCCCAACCTCATATCTCTCCAGTGGGAAGGGCAGCAAGGCCAGGGAAAGAACGAACACTTGATGGGTGGCAGGGGCAGGAAGCAGGGCCGAGTGGCCCTGCCACTCGCTGCTCTGTGCTGGAGTTTCCTCCAGACCTGTCTGTGAACTCCAGAGCCACTCGTTCCCAGGGCTGGCTACAACTTGTCAGGGATCCTGTTACTCCTGAATCCAGTTCCAAAAACAATACTGGGCCTGATACATTAGCCCTGATTAAATTGGCCCAAAACATGCTTCTCACTTAATTCTCCTATTTTTCTTCTTACCTCTCCTTCTCTGGGCTCCACCCCTCAAAGCTCAATTTGGAAATACCCCCACATTTGATCTGAAGGTGGGTCCTGTGCCAAGAGGTGCACCCATGAAGCCACGCCAGGAAGGAGCCAACATCCATGGAATCACCTGCCTTTTGTGCATGTTTACATCTAAGCCTCAGTGATGGAAAATGCCCGAAGAGCAAACAGGCAAGAAATAAATAAGCCCACGTAGAACTCCAGGGCAGAGGAAGTGTACGCTTGGCTCAATCACATTTTCCAATTTCCTCTTGTATATTTTTCCTGACATCTTTGCATAGGGTAATTCTGATGAGGTTTTCACCTGTCAAAATGAAAAGGCTTTAAAAACTAACAGCCAATTTCACACAGGGGTCCTATTTAATCTTAAGTCAAAGAACCATCGAATGCATTGATGAACTTTGGGTCAAGAAGTGGATTGGCAGGTCGGCTTTCTCCTTGGAAACTGAGCGCAGGCATTCATTCCACCTTGGGCCAAGCCTCTGGCCTTATCATCTTCTCCTGGTCATGAGCTTTCGTGATTTTTTCTCATATTTTGGAGAGGGGCGCTTCGTGGATCCACTCACCCCCATGTCTGGTCTCCTGGCAACCAAGGAACCATCTGGGAACCAGACAAGGTTGTCACACCCCATTCAAGAATCAGCAGCTCAAAAGAAAACTCTCAGGGGGAGAAAATAAAAAAAACCACAGAGATTTATCAGTTTTTAGGAGCTGGGCTAACCTGCCCCACATTCTGGGTCTGCCCTTCCAATCGTTCCCCCTTCTTTCCAGGGTATGGCATTTTGAAAGAAACATGCACGCCATTTTCATGTCAAGAGAAGAATTAGTGTCTCAGAAAAGCCTCAAGTACGATCACATGTAATTGTTTTATAGATGCTGGCACAGGTTCAGGGAAGAATGGGTTTTTAATACCAAATCTTTCCATTTCCCTTTGTTTGCCTGTGATTTGTGGGCTCTGTGAACGGCAGGTTTCTGGCAGAGCCACAATTTCGATTTCCCCTTCGTTTTCTCATGGCTCGTGGGTTCAGGGTTTCTTTTATTTTTTCCATGCGTCAGAAATACTGTTTAATGCGGGTGGGGGACGGCTTCCCTCTCCTTCCCCTGGAGACACATCATTTGGTTAAACCGCACATAAATTTAACCTCTCTCCAAAGAACTATTAATGATTCTAATGCACATATATGTACATGCTTGCACAGATCGAGGCGGCTTTTCTTTTTCCTTTTAAACCAAGGAAATACCCAAGGTACAACTTCTCACCCCATCTTTATCCTCATGGAAAAAGCAGTTTTCAGGCAAAGAAATGCAGACACGCCATGATGACTGTGGTGAGAACACACTTGTCCAAAGTCACGCCAAGCATTACCAAGGTTGGAGTTGCCTTTGGGGTAGCAGGCAGCTTCAAGGGCATCAGGCCTGTGCAGATTAGACACACCCACCAGACAATATCCTGAGACCATCCCTGGATAAACCAACATGTTCCAGAGCAGGAGAAAGTAGAAAGAGCAGGATTCATCTGTTCTCATTGTTCAGCTCTCACTTGTAAGTGAGAACATGCAGTGTTTGGTTTTCTGTTCCTACATTAGTTTGCTGAGGATATGGCTTCCTGCTCCATCCATGTCCCTGCAAAGGACATCATCTTATTCATTTTTTATGGCTGCATAGTATTCCGTGGTGTATATGTGCCACAATTTCTTTATCCAGTCTACCATTGATGGGCACTTAGGTTGACTCAATGTCTTTGCTATTGTGAATAGTGCTGCAGTGAACATACATGTGCATGTATCTTTATAATAGAATGATTTATATTTCTTTGGGTATATAACCAGTAATGGGATTGCTGGGTCAAATGGTATTTCTGCACATAGACACACGGGGGGAAACAACACACGCTGGAGCCTGTTGGGGGGGCAGGGGGAATGAGAGCATCAGGAAAAAATAGCTAATGAATGCCTGGCTTAATACCTAGGTGATGGGTTGATGTGTGCAGCAAACCACCATGGCAAACCACCATGTTTACCTATGTAACAAACCTGCACATCCTGCACCTGAACCCCGGAACTTAAAAGTTGAAGAAAAACAAAAACAGGATTCAGAGATCAGAATGCAGAAGCCAAGGGTCCTCTTTTAAACAGGTGTGTTTGAGAAAAATCCCTCTGGCTGCAGTTTGGAGGGGAGACCACAGAGCAACTAGTGCTGGGACTGTTAAATAGTATGAGTGGCTTGTGATGAGGGTCTGTACCAAAGGCATGAAAGGGGAGGAGAGATGAGGGAACTCAATGGACATTTCTGTCAAGTGAACCCTTTCTTAGTATCTCCAATGCAAAGTGAGTCATTTTGATGTGGCCATCTTGCTACAATCATTCCAGTACCAAAATTGTATCAACATGCAAAACACTCTTTTAAAAAATCACCAGTATTGAGTCTAACTCTCATCATCCCTGATGCTTCACCATCTCTGACATCCTCCTCAATCTTTGTCTCAGTTCTGAGCTTCCCCATCCCTGATGCTACTGCACATACTGCATCCCCTCCCTGTCTCCCTGTAGCATACAAAGGCATCCTGTCTTGCTAGGCATCACAACAGATACTGATAATTTACTAACTTCATTTCTAGGTCACATCAAAATGACCCTGTGTCAAAGCAGTGGGCCAAATATCACCCATCCTTATGTTGAACTTCAAAAAAAGCAAAAGTCCTTCAGTTTTTGCAGACAAACCTGCAAAAGAGAGAGAGCTGGGGAGAGAGTAGTACCCTGTAGAATCTTTAGCCAAACGCAGCTTTGCTTAGCATTCCAAGGTCACCTGCATCTAGGGACAAGCTGCAGGAGCAGGTGAGATGCTGCCAAACGTGTCAGAGGAGGCAGCACCTGGCAGCCCCTAATCCAAGGCCGCCTGCCCTGTACAGGAAATGGTCGCTGCTGGGCGTCCTTGCAGCCACTTCAGCCAGGCCTTCCTTTGCTTCTAATTAACACTGAGCAGGCTCCACAGTCCTTGCCTCCTCATGGCTGCCCATATGGCTGGACCCTGCTCTTAGCTGCTAGCAGAAAAAATGAGTGAGGCTGTCTGTCTCCCTCTCTCTTTTTCATAGATCCCTGTGGCTCACACTTCTCCTAGCTCAAGCTTGTATTCCCAAATGTGAAGGTGTTGGGGAGGTGGACAGGGTGGAAAATCAAGCGTCCCTCTTGATTTTATAGACCCTGATGCATTTCTCAGCTTTATTTAATTTCATAAGAGCTGTGGTCTGCATACCTCCCTGGAGCTAAGAGCTGTATATCACTGGTCTTTCATTGCAAGTAGATGTGGGTTTGACATTCCTGAAGGCTTGAAAAAAATTATTATTCTAAGCTTTGTGCTTTGAACATGGTGAGCCAATTGGTTAGATTTCTGCGTGGTGATAACCTCTCCCAAGGGGTGACAGCCCCAGGGAGGAGGCATGGCAGGGCTTTTTAGAATGACAAATGGGAGGCCCCAGCCATGCTGGGATCACAGGGAGCCTGGGAACGTGCAGAAGGCTTGGAGCCTTTCAACTCTTCTTGTTTGGGTCTGGCTGCCCAACTTCAGCTTCAGTAAGAATAATCACCTGGCTCTCTTGCTCCAGCCCAGTTTGCCTTCTTTTAGTTCTTCCAATGTCTCTCCCACATAAGGGCCTTGGCCTGTGCTGTGTCCTCTGCCTAGACTACTGTTCTAACTGCCTCCCCTCATGCCCTAGGCTTGGCTAACTTTCTTCTTCCTTTTAATTGCAGCTTGAGAACTCCTTCAGAGAAGCCTTCTTGACCTCGATGATCGGGCTGAGATGCCTCCCGGGCTCTCCTATCACCAGCAGGATGTTCTGCTCTTTCTTCACACTTACTTTGACTGTTACTTCCCCTTAGACATGTAATGCTTCAATCCATACCTCTTTCCCCCAGCAGACCAGACCATAGTTCCTCACCAAAAGCAGGAGCCCTGCTTGTTTTTGCCCCAAGCCACCTGATACAGGTTTAATGTAGCTACTCAAAAGTAGCACTCAGTAGCTACTCAATGAACATGCAGAGTAAACGAAAAGTCAAAAGTTCTCCAGATGGAAGGCAAGGACCAATTATTCTCAGACAGTGGGAGACAGTGGAAGAGAAGAGTCTTTAGGGTCAAGCAACCTGGGTTCAAGTCCTGGCCCTGACATTTGGATGCTGGAGTCACCACATTTGAGAATGGATTTCTGGCAGATCTAGACAGAGCTGGCACAGCATACTCCAAAGCCCACCAGCACAATGGATCACGAGCATGCATTCTACCATGGATCCAAAGTCCAGAGGAATCTTTCAGAGAGGTGTTCCTCCAGGCTAGGGAAGAAGTTGGGTTGGAGGAAAGGTAGACACAGAAGAAGGGCACAAAGGAGAGATTGGCTCAATTGTTGTAAGGGTGAACAATGGCAGCTTTGGCAGCTAGAGATGACTGGAGGTATCTGTAACCCTTGAGGTCTTCAGGAATGGTTGAAGCCGTGGCTTGGTGAAGGACTCCTTTTAATGCTCTTGGTGGATGGGGTAGCTTTGAGAAGGAAGTCCCTTCACATGCCATACTTCAGAAGGAAGATGTCCAAAGGCCACCTTCGTGAGAGCCACCGGCCCCTCATTGCACACTCTCACTACTCTGCAATGGAGAAGCTCCATGAGGGTGGATGCTCTGTCTGCCTTGTTCTCCACTGTGTTCTCAGCACTAAAACATTGCCTAGCACAGAGTGGGTACTCTATGAATCCTGGCTGAGTGAAGAAAAGACTGTCAGTATCCTCATCCACATGCTCTTTCAGACCTCTGTCTGTGGTGGACAGGCCCTTGGGGGGTCTCCTGATGATTTTCTGCCAACTTGTGTCCACGTCTTTGTGTGATGCCCCCCACTTGAGTGTGGGTAAGACCTAAGACTTGCTTCTCACTGAGAGGATATGGCAAAGGGGATGGGATGTCACTCTTTTGATTAGGCTAAGTTATATAGCAAAGGCAGTAGGAAGTCACTCCCA
Source organism: Pongo pygmaeus (assembly GCF_028885625.2). Lineage (NCBI taxonomy): Eukaryota > Metazoa > Chordata > Mammalia > Primates > Hominidae > Pongo > Pongo pygmaeus. Next base: position 174,121,694 of record NC_072377.2, read on the forward strand.
GGATTACGTTATGTTATATGGCAACAGGGATAGAATGTCATTCCTGTGATTAGATTAGGTTGCATGAGACTCTGTCTCAGAGGACTGGAGAGATTCTCCTTGTTAATGTGATAAAGTAAGGCATGAAGCTCACTTGGCAAGGAACAGCAGGCTACTGCTAGGACATGAGAATGGTTTCTTACCAACAGCCAGCAAAACGTGGGACCCTTAGTCATACAGCCAGAAAGAAATGAATTCTGCCAACAACTGAATGAGCTTGGAAGATTCTTCTCCAGTCAAGCCTCCAGATGAAAATGCAGTCCAACCAACACCTCGTTTACAGTCTTGAGAGACCCTGAGCAGAAGATCCAACTACTCTGTGCCCAGACTCCCGACACATAGAAATGTGAGATAGTAAATGTGTGTTGTTTGAAGCTTCTGAGCTGGTAGCAACTTATTATAGGGCAATTGAAAATGAATACAGCCTCTAGGCTTTTAATCACACTTTTCCCTCTCTCTGGAAGAAAAAAAACTAAGGGACTCTCATGATACTAAGTTTAGGCACCACCATCTCCAAGAAGCCTTCCCTATTTCACTCTGCTCTCATCTTAGGAGTCTCTGGTGTGTGTTCCTGCAAATCTCCTATGTTTTCTCTATAATACTTTTGATGCTATGTTGTCCCTTTCTGTTTCCATATTGACTTCACTCACGAGGCTTTGAGCTCTTCAAGGGGCCCTGGCTGCCTTCTGTTTTCTTTCCTCCCTTCTCCTACCTTTGTCACATGGTCTTGGAGGGCTCACAGTGTGTCAGTTGCTGAGACAGGAAGTCAAACAACAGCAGGAATATCAAGATCCTCTTTTCATCCTCATGGAGTGTCTAATAACAAGGAGACATAGTAATCCCAGAATCACTACACCCCTGGAGCATTACACTTGTGGATAGATGTCAGGAAGGTGCCATATGGCCAATCACAGTGCCTGTGACCTAGTGAGCCAGGGCAGGGAAGGCTCCCTGAGAAAGGGATGCTCAGGATAGAGTGTGAAAGGTAGAGAGGACATGAACAGGTAGAGATGAGGTGAAAAATGGCCTAGGCATGGGGCAGTTTACAGCAAGGCCCTGTGAGGAAGGATGCACGGGAAGTTTGAAAAACTGAAAGTCAGTGAGGCCATGGCAGAGAGAGGGCAAAGACTTGTGGGGTAGGAGTAGGTGGTCAGGGCAGTCAGAACAGACTGTGCGGCACCACAGCCCATGTTATAGAGCTCGGTCTTCACCCACTGGATGTGCACTGGAGGGTTTCCATTAAAAGGGTGACACAATCCCATCTGAACTATGAAATAATTATTCTGGTAAGTGGACAGTTGGCTGTAGAATAAGGGTTTGAGGGTGGGGTGAGCTATGCTGCAAAAATGGGAGACCCGTTAGGAGGCTATTACAATAGTCCAGGTGAGAAATAACGTAGCCTGGTGTTATGCATTGAATTGTGTCCCCTAAAAAGACACTGAAGTCCTAACCTCCAATATCTGTGAATGTTACCTCATTTGGAAATAGGGTCTTTACAGATGATCACGTTTAGATGAGGTCATTCGGATGGGCCCTAATCCAATATGACTGTATCGGAGAAGGGGAAATTTGGGCACATGCATAAATGAAAAATGATGTAGGGTACAGAGAGAATGCCTTCTACAAGACAAGGAACACCTGAAGTTACCAAGTGCTAGGAGAGAGGCCTGCAACAGACCCTCCCTCACAGCCCTCAGAAGGAGCCAACCCTGCCAACACCTTGATTTTGGACCTCAAGCCTCCAGAACTGTGAGACTATAAATTGCACCTACTTTGTTACAGCAGCTTTAGGGAACTCATACAGTTGGCTTAGGTCAGTCAGCAAGCTTTTTCTGTAAAGGGTCAGATGATAAGTATTTCTGGCTTTGGGACCATACTCAACTGTGCAGTTATAACATGAAAGTAGCCACAGAAGATAGGTAAGCATGAGTGTGTCTGTGCACCATTAAGACTTTATTCACTGCTAGACGTGGTGGCTTACACCTGTAATCCCAGCACTTTGGGAGGCCAAGGCAGGCAGATCAGCTGAGGTCAGGAGTTCGAGACAAGCCTGGCCAACATGATGAAACCCCATCTGTACAAAAAATACAAAAATTAGCGGGGCATGGTGGCAAACGCCTGTAATCCCAGCTACTCAGGAGGCTGAGGCAGGAGAATTGCTTGAACCCAGGAGGTGGAGGTGGCAGTGGGCCAAGACCATACCATTGCATTTCAGCCTGGAAAACAAGAGCAAAAACTCTGTCAAAAAATAAATAATAAATAAATAAATAAATAAAAGACTTTATTCACTAGAACAGGCAGAAGGTTGATGTGACCAGTGTGTACTGCAGTTTTAGACTCTTGGTCTAGGGGACGGTGATGCAGATGAAAAGGAGAGGATGCTGTACTAGATATCTGGGGTGTCCTCTGCATCTTGGGTCTTCCCTATGTCTAGTTTAGAGTAGACTTCAGCCAGGGGCTCAGTCCATGTGGAACTCTGGATCTAAACTCACACTGGATGAATGGGTCCTTTGGGTCCAGAGCAAATGAGGGGGTTTGAGAGATGGTTTCAAATGTCTCTTTCAGGACTAGCATTCTGGTGACTGCTGATGGGGAACGAACAGTATTTTTGTGTCCATGTTTAGTGTGGCTTGTTACAAAGTAGCTGACCCAGCCTGAAGGCTCAATGGGGGCAGGAGAGGCACCGGGGCTATGCACAGTAGTTCCCTTTGTCCTGACACACAGCACAAAGCGGCTCTTGCTCCATGCCTGCTCCTGATGCTGGTGATAATGGCGCTGACAGTGAGGGGCTCTCAGCCTGAAGGTCATGCAGTTGGTGGAAAGACAGCAGCTTTGGAGTAAAATCCTGGATCTGCCACCTCTTGGCTGCTTGATCTTGGGTACGTTCCTTAATTAAGTTCTCTGATTCTTTTCTCACTCATCAGAGAGGAGAAAGCACAGTGCCAGGCACAAGGTAGACCCTCATGATATTTTAGTTTCTCCTTCTTCCATCTGGAGGATCTGGGGTCAGCATCCCAGGTTCAAAGCCAACCCAGGTCACTAACAGTGTGAGCTTGGGTGAGTTACTTTACCTCATTTTTGTCCCATGGTGGTAGCTGCAAGGCATACCTTCTAGCGGACCTCAAAGTCTGCTCTTCACCATCTACCCTTATCTGAGCCCTGGGGAGGCTGATTTGCAAGGACTACATCACCAGCTTCCCTTGGCTGCTAACTTCTAGAGAGGGGCGCCCAATGGGAGTCATGAGCAGGAGATCAGAGGGCAAGAGGACAGAAGTCAGGTATCTATCTCCTGGCTTCTCTCTGCTAGGCTGTGGTTTGGAAGTGCTTCGTTCCCAAAAGCCACAGCTTCTGTAGAGTGGCCCTTCCCCCATGGCTACTGCTTTCAACTTGTCCCGATAACCTCTCCTTCCACGTACCCCTCAGGCCTAGGGGTGGATGTAGCTCCCTGCGGTTGCTACTTCCTCATGTTTAACCATCACTCATCAGCACCTATCACCCATCTATTTGCAAAAATTTCCTTCCTGAAACCCTCTTTTAAAATTATTTTTCATTGTGGTAAAGTGTACATAGCATCAAATTTAACATCTTAATGGCGTTCAAGTGTACAGCTCTGTGGCGTTAAGTACATTCACCTTGTTGTGCAGCCGTCACTACCAGCCATCTCTAGAACTCTTCTCATCCTGAAAAACTGAGACTCTGGACCCATTCAATAGCAGCTCCTCATTTGCCCTTCCCTACCTTCCCCTCTAGCAACCATTATTCCACTTTCTGCTCCTACGAATTTTCTACTCTAGGTACCTCACATAAATGGAGTCATATAGTATTTGTATTTTTGTGACTAGCTTATTTCACTCAGCATAATGTCTTCAAGGTCTATCCACATTGTTGCCTGTGTCTGAATTCTTCCTTTCTATGGCTGAATAATATCTCATTGTCTATCTATATTACATTCGGTTTATCCATCCATCCACTGGTGGACACTTGAGTTGCTTCTACCTTTTGGCTATGTAAGTAATGATGTCTGTACAAATGAATACGGGTGTACAAATACCATTTGATCCTCTTTAACTGTCCTTTTGAGGGTTCCATCTGGGTTCCTACCATGACCCTCACTGATATATAATGTGTATCTCATATCATCATGCCTTTTTTTTTTTTTTTTTTTTTGAGATGGAGTCTCACTCTGTCTCCAGGTTGGAGTGCAGTGGCTCGATCACGGCTCACTGCAACATCTGACTCCCTGGTTCAAGCGATTCTCCTGCCTCAGCTTCCCAAGTAGCTGGGATCACTGACACGTACCATCATGCCCAGCTAATTTTTGTATTTTTAGTAGAGGCGGGGTTTCACCATGTTGGCCAGGATGGTCTCAATCTGTTGGCCTCGTGATCCACCTGTCTCAGCCTCCCAAAGTGCTGGGATTACAAGCATGAGCCACTGTGCATGGCCCAACATGCCATTTTTAATAACTGAATCAATCAAGTGAATGTGTGAGTGCATGGCACACAGAAAGCACTCAATAAGCGTCAGCTACTGTCACGATTAGGGAGGTTTTCTGAGTGTGGCAGAGACACTTCATCCCCAGTAGCAGCTCAACTACCCTCCTCCACCTAGCTGGGCTGGGACCATGTGACTGCAGTCTAGAGAGTGGAGTGTGACCAGAGTAGGACACAAACCTCCCCACCTCATCCTATATGCCTTCTCTTTTTCTGTGGGCTAGATGCCTACCTGGCAAGAAGGTCCCGGATGCCACGTGTTAAAGATAGCAGAGCCTCCATCTGCCTGGGCCTCCTGATATGTGAACAGAGGAAAGTGCTCGTATTATCACCTCTGTTTTACAGATGATGAAGCTAGAAGATCTGGTAACTTGCCCAGCAAGTAACAGAGCCTAGATTAGAACATAAGCAAGCAGCCTGGCTCAAAGGTCTGTACGCCTCAACACTATTCTACACTGTCTCTTGCAGACTTAGGAACAAGCCTTAGCAATTAGATTTTCCTTTTCTTGAACAACCCCCAGACCCAGTCTAAACTCAAGATTGCTGCAGTGGGAGTCCATGGAGCTGAGCAGTACACCATAGGGCCAGGGTGTCCTGGTGTGACATTGCAATTTCAGGACATTTCAATTCCCAGTGGTGCAGGCTGGGAGGGTCATGAGGAGGGAGGGAAACAGACCTGTGCCTGCAGCTGCTTTCTTGGCCACCTCTGTCCTCCTCCTTGGTGTTCTTTCCTCTTAGGGCTGGTGGCCTGCTCTCACCACCCGGGAAGGAGTCTGGAGAAAGACGGGTCCTCCCTGGCTCCATGGCGGCAGAGCCGGGATTACCCACTGACATTATAGCTGGCAGCCGTGGGCTGTTGGCACCCTTTAAAAGAACACGATGGCAATTTTCCAGCTAAATTCTCCCAATTAGGCAGTTAGAGAAACATTATCCACCCCAGCATAAAGCTGATGAAATGGAGGGGGAGGGCTGAAGGAGGTGTGCTAATCTGTCTGCATTGGATCCTATGGTTTAGAGAATGTACATATTTCCAGGGGTGCTCTGTGTCCCTGGAGAAGTTTGCAGGGGTCTGATGAGCTGCCTGGGGGCAAACAGGTGATCCCATCCAACTCAGCCACTTGAAGGGTCTCATCCTTCTAATTAAGGAATACAAATCATTCTCCAAAATCCCAAAGCTTCCTCATCTGTGGTCTGGACTACTAAGTGGGTAAAGGGAGGCATATGAGCAGAATTACATAAAGTCAGAGCCAGAGGGAAGCTTTTCTTCCCCACCCCACCTAGACTCAACACAGGGACTGGGAAACAGGTCCACCAAGGAAAGCTCAAGCTGTGACACAGGCCACGATTCCTGACTGTTTACTCATAGCAATTAGCAGAATTCCATGGTTTTCTCATTTACCAAGCCTTTCTTTCCTAAATGTAAGCATTTTCTAGCCATCGTCATATTTAATTCTTATGATAACCCTGGGCAGTAGGTATTCCTGTTGTCCCAATTTGTATGTGAGGAAACTGAGACACAGGCACATGTATGGAAGCCAGGCCAGGGAGGGATTCCACAGGCAGACCAAGGCAATGTCCAGCCCCTCAGAAAGGCCCAGAATCCTGTTACCAGAATTCCTGGTCATCAACACACATTGATTTAATGATGATGATAACGATAATCATACATTGAGCGCTATGCCAAGTGTATAACCCAGAGTATCTAATTTAATCCTTACAAGTATTTCTATAAAATAAGAGTCATCACTTCTCACATTGCAAATGAGGAAGCTCTGGACTAGAGAGATGAAGGAGCTCGCCTGTGGTTGGATCCTGTGGTGGGATCCGACCCTCACACTTGAGCCGGTGCTCCTGAGAGCCATGGAAGGCCACCCGCACTTTGGACAAGGGCCACCCAGCATATCAGGCACAGTGTGCCCTGCAAAGAGGTGGACAACAGTCCTTGCCCTTAGGGTAGATACTCTATAAAGCTCCTAAACTAATTAGATGATAACATAAACCAGTGACAAGTTCCCAGCTAGCCAATGCTAATGGAGCTCAAAGAGAAAGAGAAAGAGAGAGATTCCCTGGGGCTGAGGCTGTCAGGGCTTCTCTGTGAGAGATGAGGATATGGAGAGATAATTATTGCAGGGCAATAATTATTGTTTTGATTATTTTTATTATTATTGTATTTATTATTGCAATAATTATTGCAGGGCAAAAAATCATCACTGCAGGGCAGTCCAGGCAAAGAACTCTGAGCAGAGAGGTGAGCAGGCAGGTGTCTGAAGGCCCAAGAGCTCACTGGTCTGGTTCCCAAGGAAGAAGAGTGGGACAGGAGGTCATAAACATGAGCGGAGATCATACTGTGTAGGGATGCGGATGTCAGGATACAATGTTAGGACTTTATCATTGGCAATAGGGAGCCTTTGAACATTGGGAGGCAAAGTACCAAGATGTCTCTCCAGGATGCACGACCTAGTTATGGTGTTCAGGATGAATTTGAGGACAGAAAACCCAGAAGCCCAAAGACATTGTTAATGACAGGAAGAGGACATTATGAAAGCTATGCTGACAGAACATGGCAGCTGACTGGAAATATCTAGGCAATCAGGCCTATTATCATCACTGATAAGATGAGAGTCCATGCACATGATCCTTCTATTAATTATGTTTCCTTCTACCACAAGTGTTTCTTCCCCTCAACAAAAGGTTGAGGTCTGAGGGAGAACCAGGCTAATAAGGGCTGCATCACGAGAAGAGGCTCTAACTACTTGGCACCAGTGCTGGGGAAAAGCCCTCAAGCGTGAAGGAGCCCCATGTCCTCTGATTCCCCCGCAATCATGTCCTACTTGTTTATAGGGAATCTAATAAAAAGCAAGGAAGCAAGGAGTAGCTGATTTGTTGAGGTTTCCCTAGGCCAGCCTCAAAGTCCACAGAGCCTTTCAGATTTACATAACCCTTCAGGGAGGGTTTACTGTCATCCTCATCCCTCATTCACTCCCACAATATCCGGCAGGGGGCAGGGAGCAGGGGGCTTGAAAGGGTTGGCTCCACCAGGGACACACAGCAAGTTAGAGGCTGCCCCAGGTCTATCCTGTGAAGCGACTGGAGGTGGCAGTCCTTCTTCATTAATCACAAGAAGTGTGGAATGAGAAGGTACCAAGAAACGTGTGTGTGCCTGCGCTGTCCTGGGGCACCCATAAAAATAGAGAAAACACCACTTTACAAACTGCCAGGATACATAACTCCACAATGGACTTAGAATCTATAAAAAGCACGGCTCCATGCCCGGATTGAGGAGCTGGAACAGCCAAACTGGAAGTGAGGGAGCAAAGACCATGTGAAAAGACTTCCTCAGTGCAGATCCACATCACTGGGCCCTTCGTGACAATTATCGTGCATGTTCTCCCCCGTCCCCTCCCTGCTCCCCTCACCTCTTCCCAGCCTGATTTTGCCTGTAATTTTGAAAAGCTATGGCTGTTTCATTGGGACTTGGCTCAAATCTGCCAGGAAACGCAAATTCAGGACAGAAATAGTGGAATTTGGACACGATGGCAGAGCCAAGCTGCTGCCAGTCCTAGCTCTACCTCAAAGTTTGATGTGGGGAAGAGGAATGGAGGATTTCTAGGGACTAATAGAAGGTGTTAGCCAGAATTCTGTTTGTTCAAAAAGTCTCACCCAAGCTGTACCAGGGTTCCCGTTCTTTGGAGATGTCTAACAAATTCTATTCCCTGTGACCCAAAGGGGTCTCTGTTCTCAAAAGGAGAACTCTGTTTCTCCTATACAAGGTGAGTGCCAAATATTGCCAATGAAGTCAGAAGTAGACTGAAGAAATTTGAAAACTCTAGGTTCTCTCCTTGGCCCCTTACATGACACCCAAGAACATGCCACAGCACTTCCTAAGCACGAACTAGCATAACAAAGAAAAGATGCCTCATACAGGCCCAGCATCACACACTAGGACAATGTTAAGATTGTCACATTCTATGATGTGTGCCTTTTGCCTTCCCACTTGAATATTTTTGAAATGTGGCTGAGGGTGGTGGTTCACACCTATTAATCCCAGTGCTTTGGGAGGCCAAGGCGGGAGGATCACTTGAGCCCAGGAGTTCAAGGCTGCACTGAGCTATGATCACAATAATTCACTCTAGCCTAGGTGACAGAGTAAGACCTTGTCTCTAAAGAAATTTGTTTAAATGATTTTTTGAAATGTGCATATTTGCAATGCCTACATATAAAAGAATCTGTATTTCCTCAATAATTTGTATTAGGATTTTTATCAGATGATATGTTGTATGTTGCATTCTATGGAGTCATATATGGAGGACATGTGTGTGCTGGGGGTGGAGCTAAGACCATGCATTGGTCGGTCGTCTTCTTGAATTGGTCTCCCTAGTGGCACTGGCTGAAGGTGCCTCTGGCCCAAACGCTCCTTGTAGTCTTTGAGGGTTCCTGGACTTTTGAAAGGCCAGGTGAGACCAAGAAAGGGAAAGAAAATTTTGAGTTAGTGGTTTCGTTCTGCTGCTCTTGAGGTCCTAGGCAGGACCAAGTCAAGACCCATTGTTAACCCAGGAGAAAGCGGTCAAGGCAGTCTGTTCTGGTTCTGTAAAGAAGAAATGACCCAGGAATTTGTAGGATACATAGGTCTGGAGGATTTAGGACCTTGGCCATCACTAAATGAAACCAGCAGTTGTTACAAGGAGTGGTACTGCCATTTGGCATTTTCAGGAACCTGTTTATGTACAAATCTGCCACACTGATAGTGACTCGCTTTAAGAGTAGGGAATACTCTAGCCACCTTTTCACCTGGAGTGGCACTGATGGTATTCTTTCCCTGAGGATATACCCCTTGCTGCTAAAGCCCCAGAAAACAGGCTGCAGTCACATAATTTTTAATTTTTTTTTTTTACAGTTTAAGTGGTATTCTCATTTTATAAACTACCATTTATGACCACTTATTGTGTGCCAGGCACTATGTGAAAGTGTTCTACATAGATTATATTTATCCCTAAGCGTTAAATTTTTCCCAAATTCCCACGACCAGTTAGTCCAGAAGCTCATGTTTGAATCCATGCCTGTCTGGATCCAAAATCTGTCTACTAAACCATGATACTTGGACTGCTTCTGCAGCTTTTAATAGCATCAAAGCTGATACATACGGAAGTCAAAGACTCTGACCCAGAGCAAAAGTCATGGAGTTCCACCAAAACAGACTTCTTCAGCCCTGTCTCGCAGATGACACCTGGAACCTATTCAAAATTAAATCACCCAAAGGAACAATTCCCCAGCCTGGACACTTGTGGGTCTCCTAGGAAGGAGATCTTCTGATGTTCATGATGGTTTGATAGAGGGACTTCCATATGCATAAAAGCTGGTCACACTGTGAATGACTAGAAACTGTTATCATGCTGATTAATGCTGCCATGGTTCAGAGCAATACTTAACCCAGCAGGAAGGACTAACGGGAATGAAACAGTGGCTAACTCATCTCCAAGGAATCGCCAGGTGATGTTTATTTTGTGAAAACTGGAGGGAATCAAACACACAATCATTTTTCTTTGACACTGACGTTTTCTGTCTACCAGGCTGGCAGCAGCAGCAGCAGAGCCCTTCCATATCCAATTTCAGGTGAACAGTCAGAAAAGACTCATGCAGGAGGAAAAGGACAGAAGAACGTGTCTTTGGCTAAACACCCAACTGTGGCACGCTGCCTCTGTGGGTCTCCTGTCTTTCCTCCAATCTTAACACCTTTCTAAAGAGCCAGAGCTCACCTGAGTTGCTAATTAAGTTATTTCCTTGTTCGTCTGACTGGAAGTTTTTTTCTTGCAGCATTGCCAAGTGGAAATGGCTCTTAATTATGTCAACTCATGAAACCACACCAAAGACAATCCTATCAGAACCCTCATTTGTCACATTACTTAAAGAATAAAAAAAGATAAGTCAATGGATGGGAGGCCAGTAATAACCCTTTTCATCATAAAGCTCTTCATAGCTACGTTCACCAGCTTTCAAATCCAGCCTTGGATGTGGCTTTTTAAAACCCTACTCCATGTGCAAAATGGAACTGAACCAAGAAGGATATCTTCTTAAGTAGGAATATAAAAAGAGTGCTACCTTTTGTCCCATTTAAAATTAGACTTAATTTGATCTTTCAGAAAGCACAGTTGATCTTGATATATGGTCAGAGTGCTCAGTTTCAGGGTGATGGTGTAAGTCTCAAAGGCAACAGGGACCAAATTTTCTAGGCCTTCTCCATCTTCCTCATATAGTTGCTCCAGGAACACGTGCTTCGTAGAAATCCTGTAGGAGGGATGTGATTTCTGTCTAGTGCCATCCAACAGAGTTCCACACTTGGCCTGGGAGGAGAAAGAGGGGATGTGATGACACAGCAGAGAGAGAGGCTTGAAGATGCTTCACTGCTGCTTTGAAGACAGAGGAAGGAGTCTTGAGCCAAGGAATGTAGGTGGACTCTAGAATCAGGAAAAAGGCAAAGAAATGAATTCTCTCCTAGGATTTTAAGAGTGAATGTGACCCTGCCAACATCTTGATTTCAGCCCAGTGAAATCCATTTTGGACTTCTGACCTATGGAACTGTAAGAGACTAAAGTTTGTGTTGCTTTATGCCACTAAATCTGTGGTAATTTGTTACGACAGCAGTAGGAAACGAATATACTAATGATCTAAGGACTTGCACCTTGCACACGTGCCTGTTCTGTGCCCACCTTGAGAGCTGCATCCTACCTGTGCTCAGCCCCCAATAGATCTGGTCTTCTATTTTCTCTATCATAGTCTTGGTTTACTTGGTGGGCCTCTGCAATCACTGGCCCACCACCCATATCCCAGCTAGCCTCCTTCTTCCTGCTTTAGAGGTGATGGGTCTAATCCTAGTGTTTTGTTCACAGGATCGATGCCAGACCCTTTCTTATAAGCCCAGCCCCCATTCCTTGGTAATTTATCATGAGATCTCTTTCTTCTCTCCTAACTACTCACTACATGGAACATACTGTATTTTTCCCATTTAGCAATACAGAGGCTAAAGTTAGAGAGGTATTAAATGGCCAAATTTATACACCTAGTACATGGTAGAGCCAGGATTATAACCTAGATCTGCATAATTCCAAAGTCTATGTTCTCAAGGACTCTTCAATATGGTCATTCTCACGAACCACCCCTCTAGGAGACACCAGGAGCTGTGGCCCAGAGCCTCACCTCTTAACCCCAAAGACACAGGATGAAATTTAGGAACTCTAATACCTTAAACCTTTCTGATGAGAGTCAAAACTGACCTAATCTCTACTTGATTTCATTCAAGAGAGGGCTAGATTAAAGTCACATTCTCATGTGGCACAGTTTGTGTGGCTTTAGACCCATTGGCCACTGGGGTTCCAAAAAGGACTAGCCCCTGCAACCAGCCATCACCTGACTCTTCCAAAAGGTTCCCCTGAACCCAATGTCCTGCCTGTCCGAAGTATTTACTGACACTGAGGCTGCCGCGTCCTGTCAATACTCAGAAGGGTTTCACTTCCGTAGTTAACCAGTGTTCAAGGGATCATTCATTCCGATATTCCTGGTTGCTCTCTATTTAGTTTTGGAAGCCATTCTATGAGGTGAAAACAATCTCATCATTAACATTTTAAAAATGCCATTATCAGTAAAAAATGTAGGCATTTATGAGAGAGATAGGACAATCAACACTTCTTCCTGGTTTGAAGGCTTTTCCTCTTGCAAAAAAGTTTTCTGTAAGGCATCCTGAGCTAGTGGTTCTTGTGCATAAAACCATGCCTAGGGTTTAAGAGCAGGAAGGGCCCTAGCCATGAACCAGAGATGACAGTATCCAGGACAACAACGCACATGTGGTTATGCAGCAGCTGCTGTGAATTCCAGTTTAGTGCTCCTTTCTCAACTCCAAGTCATCGCCCAACACTCCAATTTGACTGATTTCTCAGAGAATTCCAGTTGTTCATAAGCTGCCCTGGGACACTCACTTGGCTTACCAAATGGTAGCTCCTTTTACCATCCCCCAAATGTAGAGGCAACTTCTGGTTGCTTTCCATTGAACTGAGGGCGAGGAGTTGGCCAGCTTGGCCCCAGACTGCCCTGCAGATAATGCTGCTTCTGAATTCCATTTCACTAGGGCCTATGTTTAGGTGCCTCCAGAAAGAGGGTATTCTGAAATAGAACTCAAAGTGAAGGCTGTCACAGGATCATGGGAAACTCACTCAGTTATTACATACTTAGACTATACAAGCCAAGGTCTCAGACCACACTCTCGAGAGGAGAACCCAGAATAACTATTCGGTTGTTCATAAAACGGTCATTATTCTAACCCTGAAATTAAAACAAGGCCATCCAAGTCTCCCCAGTCCAGAATGCTATTTCTGGAAGGTGCCTGCCTTTCACATGTGCATCAAGGCCCTGAACTCTGGTACCTGGAGTATTTTTTGGCTCATCACAGCTTTTCTCTGACTTGAGGCAAGAACCCTTGGAGCCATTTGGTTCCATCACTTTTTGTTTACCAGGTGTTTCTGGCTTATGGGCAGTTCTTTCTGTAAAACTATATCAGTTTCCCCTCAAACAACAAAGGGATACAGATTGAAAAGAGAATGACACCATCTTTCACCCCAGAGCATAGCCACATGGTCACAGTGTCCCTTTATTTTAGGTTACCGGTAACACCATCACCACACCTCCTAGAAAAATGAAGGCTCCCTGCATCCTATTGGCACCACAGGGTTATTTGGGTCTTCCATTGGTCAATGTCTATTACTGACCATTCAACATCAAATATTCTTGCTTCTCTCCCAGCCCATCCCCATCCCTAGGAAATATGGATTTAGGCACATAACAGGATAGTAGAAAGGTCCAAAGAAGCTCATTCTTCTACAAAATCCTTGAACTTTACCTACCCCTACAGAAAGCTAGTTCTAAAATCTAGGCTGATACATGTAGAATCCTGATACATGTAGATTGAGAAATAATTACTCTTTATAATACAATATGGTGATTATGAAATGGCCAAAATGATTAATGGGAAAAATACATATGAGGGATCTTCAAAAACTTAATGGAAAATATTTATTATGAAAAAACCATGCATCAATTTTAAAAAAAATTGCACCAAAATCAACTTATACTAACTTGCTACATGTCTGAACAGGATCTAGTTTGAGGTACTAAGAAAGATAAGGCATCAGTTTGTAAAGAATCTCTATCAGAGCAACATGAATTCTGCTAAAATTGAAACAGGAACAAACATCAAATTTATAACAAAGCTTGAGTAGAAGAATGGTGAAATCATTGATGCTTTACGAAAAGTTGATGGGGACAAAGCCCACCTCCCAGTCAGTAGTTTACACATGGGTAACTCATTTCAAGAAGGAATGAGATGATGTTGAATATGAAGACCACAACAATAAACCAGCTATATCAATTTTCCAAAAAAAAATTCAACTTGTTTGTGCTCTAATTGAAAAGGACTGATAATTAACAGCACAAACCATAGCCAATGCCACAGACACCTCAACTGGTTCAGCTCACACAATTCTGACTGAAAAAATAAAGTTGAACAAGGCCTTTACTTGATAGGTGCCAAAACCGTTGTACCTAAACAGGCTGCAGACAAGAGCAGAGATTTCAGTGGAAATTTTAAACAAATGAGATGAAGATCCTGAAGAATTTCTTCTAAGAACTGAAACGAGGAGGAACATGGTTTTACCAGTATGATCCTGAAGACAAGGCACAATCAAAGCAATGGCTACCAAGAGGTAGAAGGGGTCCAGTCAGAGCAAATGCAGACTGGTCAACAGCAAAACTCATGGTGACAGTGTTTTAGGGTGTTCCAGGCAATTTGCTTGCTGATGTTCTAGGGGGCCAAAAACCCACAAAGTGTGCTTAATATGGCAGTGTTATGAGAAAGTTAGCCAAAGTTTTAGCAGAAATACAGGAATGCTTCACCAGAGATCCCTTCTCCACCACAACCATGCTCCTGCTCATTCCTCTCATCAAGCAAGGGCAATTTTTCAAGGGTTTCAGAGGGAAATCATTAGGCACCCACCTAACAGTCCTGATTTGGCTCCTTCTGACTTCTTTTTACTTCCTAGTCTTAAAATCTGTAAAAGGCCCCCTTTTTTCTTCAGTTAATGTAAAAAAGATGGCATTGATATGGTTAAATTCCCAGGACCCTCAGTTCCTTAGGAATAGACTGAACGGCAGGTATCATTGCTTACAAAAGTATCTTGACCTTGATGGAGTTGTACTGGGAAATAAACTTTATTTTTTATCTTTTAACTCCATCTTCCTATGAACTTTTTGAAGTCCCCTTAAATACACATACACACACACATAGACAAGCAGGGTTGCTGTGAGCAAATCCAGTATCACTGTGTGGACTAGAACAAGACATTCCTTTGGGGAAAATTGGAAAAGAGCTCCCTTTCCTCTGGGCAGACACTGACCCATGTCAGGGATGACTTAACAAGCTGATCAAAGAAGGGATTGATTCCAGATTCCACTTCACCCCTTCTAAACTAGGTGCTGGTGCAGTGCTCTACACAGCAACTCTAGAGAGAAGTACAAACGTAGATATGGATATAGGTCAAGATTGCGAGAAATAGAGTGATTAAAAGCCATCTAAAGAAAGAAGTTAAATCTTCATCGTTTCAAGGAAATAAGTTGGAAAACAGAGAAACCTCAAAGGAAAAGTGATTACCAATAATATCACTGAGAGATCACCCCTATTTAAATGTTGGTTGTGATGCTTTCTATTCTTCTTTTTAAAACGAATACATATGGAGAATATGGATGTGGTATTGTGCTGTACCTTCTACTTCATGGCTTTTGTTTTTAGCCTATTATATCCTGCCCTCTTCACATATGAGCTAATATATATTTCAAGCATCCCTTGTAACAGAAATGTAGCATTCTCTTGACCTCTTATACATTTGGCCAATCCTATGGTTGGAACTTCAGGCTAACTAGGTTTCTTTCTTTCTGTTTTTATTTTTTGTTTGTTTGTTTGTTTTTTTGAGATGGAGTTTCGCTCTGTCGCCACGCTAGAGTGCAGTGGCGCAATCTCGGCTCACTGCAACCTCCGACTCCCTCGTTCAAGTGATTCTCTTGCCTCAGCCTCCTGAGTAGCTGGGATTACTGGCACACGCCACCATGCCCAGCTAATTTTTATATTTTTAGTAGAGATGGAGTTTCACCATGTTGACCAGGATGGTCTCGATCTCCTGACATGGTGGATCCACCTGCCTTGGCCTCCCAAAGTGCTTGGGATTACAGGCATGAATCACTGCACCCGGCCACAACTAGGTTTCTTAATTCCTGTCTTAGCCACCTGCATGCCATGGAAAGCCTCCTCGCTGGAAACAAAAGCAAAGGAATCACCAAGTCTTGCAGTTAGGATGAAGATACAACCTATTAAACAAAAAGGTGGAGAAATGCCCTTCTTTGGGAAAATATATCCAGGGGAGCTTGTTCCTGACTCACAGTGAAGGTTTACCCTGACTCCCACTGGTCACTCGGCTTTCACCATGAGGCAGGTCCCTGGCTTCCACACTCACAGAGCCAGATGCCACTGTCAGAATCCAGTGACAAACGGCAGCTGGCTGAAGCTGAGACAACTTGTTCTGCACCCCTCTCTCTGCAGAATATCCCCTCCTACCACATTTTTCCCCCAAAGCAGAGACAGGCAGGAAAAGAACATGACTGCCATTTGTGCCTGGGCATTATCTAATTCCTGCCAACAAACGCATTCCTTCCATACCTGTCCATCAGCTTGAGAGGAATGAAGCCTGGGAACAGGCGCTCACATTTCCTGAGCAAAGTTCTTTATCTTTCCTCAGGTAGAGATGAAGCCAGCTTGCTACAAGCTGAAATATGCTTTCAGCCTGGCTGTAGTAAGAGTACCTCAACTGGGGCCCTAGAGATCACACTTCTCAGGGACTTCATTTTGCAAGCTTGCTTTTTAGCTCATCTCATGGTGGCATGTTTGCACTGAGACCCACAGACCGAAGGGGCCCATGGAATTATTGCAAGAGATGCTACGTTTATCTTAGAAAGTCGGGCTTTGCTGGCTTCTAGCTCTCCAATGGCACATTGTTAGACATCAAAGGACCTTGTAGGACTATCTTCCTTTGCAGGATTCTTTGATAAATTTTTATTTTAAAAATCATGTATTTTAGACATCCTATTTCTGTTCTGAAGTGACAAGTGCTCTGGAAAAATTTAAAAAGCAAATGTATTTAAATAAAGAAGAGACGGAGAGAAGGAAAGCAGGAGAGACAGAGGAAGAGGGACAGGAGAAAGAGAGAGCGAGAGATGTGAGACCTCATGCAGGGAACACCATGATGTTGCTAAACGGTAAGGTATTTTGTAATCCTCAGAGCCTCTTTCCTGTCTTACTACCAATTAACAAAAGAAGTCAGCATAAGAGAAATGTCTTTGATTCATAGTCAAGGGACTTTAGTGGTGACATCATGAAAAGCACAACTTAGACCTAGACTGGGTGGCCCTCTCAAATGACATCACGGTTGACACAGAGCACTGCCTCTCACAAGCACTCCATCATCTGCTTTGCTCAGACACAGGTTCTGCTCCCTTGACATGACAACATTAACCAGTGGAGGCACTGGTGCAAGGGGCAATGCTGGAGATGCCTGAGTCTGCCAAATTGTCTGGATCTTTCTTCTAATCAGGCTGGGAAGGCAGGCCCTGCTGAGTCAGAGCCCAGAGGTGACAGGAGGAGACAGCATTTACTAGAGGTTAGGCCACAGATGGGGATCACTTCAAACCTGGTCCTTGGTTGCCCAGATTTTTCTCCCCCACTTAACCAAATGACCCCATGATCCATTAGTCACTCTTTACTGAGATCCACTGGGAGTCATCAGGACTTCACGATCCACATAATTACAATGAAAACTCTGCACTGACTTCAAGGATTCAAGTAATTTATACAAAAGATTCCCCAGATGACTTACCATGGTTTCATCATCAGAGAGCTGGTCTGATAGTTACTCCTGTTGATCAGACAATTTGTTCTTCCAACCCTACAAGGAAGCCATTTCAAGATGGTGCCTCTCACACTCAGTCATCATCACAAAAAAAGGAAAAAGAAAATGTTTTATATGAGGCTAAGAGTACCAATGAGGACAATCAGAAAAGTCGAGTCATAAAATCAAGGGCTTTACTCTCCAATGCAGAGAACAGTAAAATAGGCACTGCCCTTAAAACTGCTGTAGAAACTTGCCAGAGTACACTTTCAATTATTTATCAGAAATCCCAGTGCTTCCCAATTACTAAAAGGAAGCAGCAGCTGCTAGGCCCGTGAGGCTCCACACAAAATGCTTTGCTCAGGCACAGACAAAATGTTTTAGTTTTGTGCCCTGAGCTCAAGTTGAATGATTTTCAAATAGAATGTGGAGTGGTCATCTTTGTCTAAAATCGGAGCAACTTAGAAAAACAAAACCGGAAGAAGATAGTCAGCATTCAAGCATCAAGTCTCTGGTAAAAATAGATGCTTTCAAATGGGTTTATCTAACTCTATTGTCAAGAAAATCAGGGTCTTTCTGGGTCAGATCCTATTCTGGACATGAGAGCAGGGGCTCTGGTTTCACCTGGTCTCTTATCTTCAGCATCTGGCACTGTACCTGACACCTAAACCTGTGTGAGTGAATGAATGAATGAAATCAGAACTGTAGTTTTGTGGCCAAGTCAAAGTTCACTTAAGTTCAGAGAGCAAACAGTGACATAGGGCAAATTAGGAAATTTAGCATCATTACTTGGCTTTTATAGAGCTCTAATAAGAAGAGTTTCTCCTCAACCCCAAAATGGCTCAAAAGCCTTAAAAATGTTTATAACATTTGACCCAGTAATCCCACTTCGGGACTCTAACTTACAGAAATAATCTAATAAATAAGGAGGGAAGCATCCTATTTTAAAAATTATTTCTCAAGGCAATAAAAACTTACCAAATGTACCATAGAATGATTAGGTGAACTAAAGATTATTCAAATGAAAAACTGTTATTTATTTAATAATTATTTAAAAGAAACAGGTAAAATGCTTATGATGATGTTGAATGAAAGCATATTAAAAAGCATGTTATATAATGTTCTTTAAAAAGCATAAATAGAAGAAAATAGGCAAAACGTCAATAATTTGGGACACGGGTCATGGATTACATATATATATATATGTACACACACACACCTTTATATATATATAATTTATATGTGTGCATATATAAAATTTTTAAATTTGTCCAAAACACTGCCCTAAGAAAGCACTTGGCTCTTCAATAGCTTCTAAGAAGGAACCCTTTTTCTGGGCTCTTCCATCCTGTAGTGTAATGCTATATATCTTTATTTATTTATCTTTTTTAAGGTGGAGACTCCCTGTTTCGCCCAGGCTGGAGTGCAGTGGCACAATCTCGGCTCATCACAACCTGCGCCTCCCGGGTTCAAGCTATTCTCCTGCCTCAGCCTCCCGAGTAGCTGGGATTACAGGCTCCCCACCACGCCCGGCTAATGTTTTTGTATTTTTAGTAGAGACGAGGTTTCACCATCTTGGCCAGGCTGGTCTTGAACTCCAGACCTCAAGTGATCCACCTGTCTCGGCCTCCCAAAGTGTTGGGATTACAGGGGTGAGCCAACGCGCCCAGCCTGTATCTCTTTTAACCAAGAACTTGGATATTGTTTCAAAGAATTCTCTGATCCCTTCATGTTGCCAGCCAACATGGACAGTGGGCCTGGCAAATGTAATTACTAAGTTCTCTCTGGTGACAGCATTGCACAATCCAGGCGACTGCAGCTCAGGCTCATCTGCTTGTCACTAAAAGGTGGCTTGTATTTGGAGTTACTGGAAATAAGAGCTGACTTTTGAAAGACACATATACTCACAGGCAAAGGCGGAGCTGGGGGAGGAGCCAGCAGCATCAAACTGTGGTTATAAGACACTCGGAATTGGACTTGGAAACAGCAGCGGAGCGGGGGTTATAATTCCTTGGTAAGCTGCTTGTTCATCAAAACCTACAATTTGCCATACTCTGCAAGCACCTGGCCCAAAAGGTCATGCATCACTCCATTGTTTCCCCGTGTTTTTGCACCAGGAGAGCACCTGTGAGAAAGATGCCCCTCTCTAATGTGCTGAAATGGCAATCAAATCCAAACTCTCTTAAGAGATACTTATATTAATAGTTCTCTAGGCTGGGTGTGGTGGCTCATGCCTGTAATCCCAGCACTTTGGGAGGCTGAGTGGGGAGGATCATTTGAGGTCAGGAGTTCAAGACCAGCCTGGCCAACATGGTGATACCCTGTCTCTACTAAAAATACAAAGATAAGCCGGATGTGGTGGTGGGTGCCTGTAATACCAGCCACTCAGGAGGCTGAGGCAGGAGAATCGCTTGAACCTGGGAGGCGGAGATTGAAGTGAGACGAGATTGCGCCATTGCACTCCAGCCTGGGCAATGGAGCAAGACTCAGTCTCAAACAAACAAACAAACAAACAAACAAAAATTCTCTAAATTCTTGACACTGCCGCATTTGGACATTTGGTATAAACTAAAAATAAGGTCAAGGTCATGAAAAACAAGAAAAAACTGAAAAAACCGTCACAGTAAAGAGACTGAGGAGACATAACAACTGAATGCAACATGGCACCCTGGAGTAAATCGTGGAAAAGAGAAGAGGATATTAATGGGAAAACTGGTGATACTCAAATACAGTTTGGAGTTCTGTTAATAGTAATATACAAATGCCAGTTTCTTAGGTGTTTTTTTTTGTTTGTTTGTTGTTTTTTGTTTTTTTCCCCTGAGACGAAGTCTTGCTCTGTCACCCAGGCTGGAGTACAATGGCACAATCTCGGCTCACTGCAACCTCCACCTCCTGGGTTCAAGTGATTCTCCTGCCTCAGCCTCCTGAGTAGCTGGGATTACAGGTGCCCACCACCGTGCCGGTCTAATTTTTGTATTTTTAGTGGAGACAGGGTTTCACCATTTTGGTGAGGCTGGTCTTGAACTCCTGACCTCATGATCTGCCCATCTCGGCCTCCCCAAGTGTTGGGATTACAGGCATGAGCCACCGTGCCCAGCCAGTTTCTTAGTTTTGACAAATGTACCATAGTAATGTAAGATGCTATTAATGAAGGAAACCAGACTAGAGGTTTAGGAGTACTCTCTGTACTATCTCTAAAACCTTTCTGTAAATCTAAAATTATTCCAAAATAAAAAGTGTATTTAAACAAAAGTCATGACCTCCAAAGAAAATTAGGAAGATAAGGAATGGTGTTTGTTATTAGGCTCAGCAGACATCCTGGTGGAACTGTAGAAAGAGTTGAGATAACAGTGAGATGATCTGATTCAAAACTCCCTTGTTCTCTTTGGTGGGAACCCAGGTAAGTCACTTAAATTCACAGAATGTCCATTTCCTCATCTGTAAAATGAAAATAATAACACCTGGTTGACAGAGCTGTTGCAGGTGTCATATGAATAGGCATCATCAGGGTCATGAGGCTGTTTGTTTACTGCTGTATCCTCTCTGCCTAAAACAGTGCCTAGCCCAAAGTAGGCACCTGACAAATATTTGTTACATGAGCAAATATATGAAAATAGTTCAATATGTCATCCACTTCAATATATTGTTGCTGTTAATAATAATATCGAAGCCTCATTAATCTGCTTAAAAATAATCTGAAACATGAGGGAAGGATAAATACATTCTAGTATATGAATATGGAATACTACAAAGCAGTTAGTTAAACTAGACTGATCATGTATCAGCATGAGGAGCTCAACATAATGTTGAATGACAAATGCATGCTACAGAATGATATACTATTTATGTATAATGTTTGAAAATATACAAAATGTTGCAATATGTGCCACATATAGATACTTAGTTAAGTGGTGAAAAAAAAATCAAGAAACATGAACCAGAAAGGTTCACTAAATACACAGTAGTGGTCATCTCTGGAAAAGGGCAGAGTGCCCTTTGAGGCACAGCCAGGTCATAGGAGCAAAGAGCCTCCGGGTTTCAAATAACACAGCTACAGACAGTTCTAAGATTAAGTTAGCTCACCCATTGGCTGCATTAATTATCTGCAACTACATTACTTAGCTGTTAAAGAACACACAAAAATGTACAAGTTAAAATAGTAAAACATAAGAAAATCTGTTTGGGGATTACTGATTGTAAATTACATGCTTGCAATAGGTTAGCACAGTGGTTCTCCGAGTGGAGTACCTGGACCAGCAGCATCAATATCATCTGGGAACTTACTAGAAATGCAGGTTCTCAGGCCCCAGCCAGACCACCTACTGAATTCTGAACACTGGGAGTGGGACCCAGCAATAGGTATTCTAACAAGCCCTGCTGGTTATTCTGATGTTTACTTCCAGATGAGAACCACTAAATTAGCAGGGTCTTCTGAGAAGGGCTCTTGTCCCACTGAGCCCTAAGTCCCTTTTATCTCTGACTTAGTTTCTTTATCTTTTAAAATATAAATCTCATCCAAACGACTTCTAAATTCTTTCCTGATTCTGCAGGTTTATGATCATGCACCAATTTAGAAAGCTGTTAACTTTTAACACCTACTTTTTCAGCTTGGAAAAGGAAGGCCAGAGATCTTTATCTGTACTTCTTACTATCCTCCTCCTTGGCTGACTCTGTGGCTTAGCTATCCCTAAACCATTCATAACCCGATTCTTCCTTGCCTTCCTCTACAATTGAGGCTGTAAAGCTAAAACATGAACTCCCTGTACTTCCCTTGCAGAACATGTGAAGCAGTACTGGCCTTGGAGATCTGAAGGAAAGGGTTTAGCTTCTTAAATATCAAACGAAGTCTAGAGAGAGGGCCCTTCACAAGTATCACTTTTGTGTAGCAGCTGTGTTGCAAACCTAAAGATGAAGTCACATGGTAAAGATGGTAGCCCAGGCAGACAGAAGGAGTCTGGGTCTTCCACACCATCTTAGAAGAGCCACATCAGCTCTATTCTGCCTTCCTCAGGACTCAGAGTCCTGTTTCTTTAAGCCACTATAGTTGAACGCATTCCTGTTTGAAGTACCCTACATGTCCAGCACACATTAGGCTCTGAGGAATGCCTGTGGATGATAACGGGGTAAAGAAAAAGGAAGCGGGAAAAGGAGGAGGAAGAAATAGAGAGGTATGACAGAGGGCTGAAGAGAGCCAAGTGAGATTCCAGAAGACAGGAACCTCAAAGTAGTAAGTTCTGAGCAAGTTTGTAAAGGGAATAAGGGCCTGAAAGAGAGGAAAAAGAAGGCATGCCAAGTCTGTATTTACACAAGAAACTGTGTTATATCCATTAAAACACAGAGTTGAGGTGCCAGTTAGACATATTTTGATACATATTAAAATGAACATACAACTATTAAAATTTTTTAAAACATGGTCCACGTGCCACCAAAAATCATCTTGTGAACTAACAGAGATTTGCCTGGCACTCAAGGGAAAGGCTGACTTATGCAAATTCCTGGGCCAGAGGGTTTGCAGTTTCAGTAGATCTGAAATAGCAAAACATAAGCTGGAACGATCCAAATCTAAGCTTGCATGAACTAAGCAGGAACCAGGACTTCTCGAAAAGTATGTTCTGTATCAAGCGGAAGGTCTGTATGTCTATTCTATTTTCCTGAGATGCACTACATTTCTTGGCTAACCCCAAGTATACAAGGAAATATGATGCACACAAAGAAGAAAGAATGGCTCCTGCCTAGCTCTGGGAAGATTCCCGTGATCTATAATCCCTCTGGACATTTATTTTTTACTCATAACAGGGTTGTGCAAATATTTTAATGGGCATTTGCTATATTTTGAGGTATACAGTCTTGTTGCCAGGCATTTTTTTTGAAAAGATGACTTTTGGTATTATTTTTATTTTCAAGCCATTGCTTTTGTTCCTATTCTACTCACACAATGTCTTTTCTCTGCAACTACCTCTTCAGTAGACATAGACAACTGTTTCCTGTGTGTGGGGAGGCGGTTACAGGTGCATCAGCTGTGACGAAGGCTAGCAAGAGGTGCCTGCAGTTTATGATCTGCACTTTATCCTTCTTTTCCTTCTTTTATCCAAGTTGAGATTTTATATTTCTACCCGTAGGCAGGAACTTCCTCTTTCTCCATTCCCTTTACCCGCCCACATCCCTCAAGCCCATTATCTCTGTGGGCATGGGCCCAGGCACAAGCCTGCTTCACTTTACAGTGTTTGTCAATGCACTCTGTGAAGGACATGCCACAGCTGTGGTTCAACCTCTTGGAATCTTTTGAGTGGTGAGAGCCCACCTTTGCCACCTCCCCATGAATGGAAAGCCTGGAGCCTGCTGGTCTACAGCCCACATGGGAGTTGGCTTGCCAACAGTCTCCATGGAGAAGGGCACTGGTTACAAGAGAAGTCACTGAGAGACATGCTGACGTATCAAAGGATGCTCAAGGTTGTCAGGGATCACTTTCCTTCTCGAGGTGGGAGAAAAATAAAATCTTTATAGTAGGAGCCAGATTAAGGGGGAGGGAGAGGCAGAATGAGAGGGTGAGAATGACATCTGTGTCAACTGTTTATTTTGGTGATTGTCTGCAACTTGCAGGCAACATGGCTGAGCAAAGCTGTCATGGAAACACAATTTCATTGCAGATGACAAGTTGGCATAAAGACAATGTAGGTGCAAAAGAGGTATGGGAAACAAAACTACCTGTCAGGCAGGCAAAGGGAGGAAGAAAATCTAGCCTCACATACTTTCCCATAATTAAATGTCAGATGTACACAATGCAGTAAAATAATTAGCATGGCATAATTACTGTTCTGATGGAGTCTTGTGTATATGCCAAACAAATTGCTGTACTAGAGCACAAGCTGTTAAAACAAATTGAGTTACTTAATTTTTACATGTAGCAGCCTGTTTTATCATTTCCTAAGATGCAAATGTTTCATTAATAATGCAGTTTTTCTAAATGTGCAAAGATTTGGGCCATTGCAAAGGCAGATCCACTGGCCTTCCTCTAGAGACTACAGATAAAAATCAACTGATTCCCCTCTTTCCACACTTACCTGCTCAAATCTTCTCTCAACAGGGTAGCCAACGAGATATTATAAAGTCACAAATTAGATCATGTCATATCCCTGTTTTAAGACTTCTCAATGGCTACTCATCGGCCTTAGAATAAGGTCCAACAAAGTCTAACAGGAGTGGGCTCGTTGGTCTCTTTGCAACCACCTGGGGCCTCTCTCCCCCTCACCATGCTGCAGCCAGACTGGCTTTCTTTCAGCTTAGGTTCAAGTCTTCTTGGACCCGAGGTCTTAATGCTTGCCGCTCCCTTTGCCCAAAACACTCCTCCCACACTCCTTTGTCTTCTGTCCTCCCTTTCTCCCACTCCCCCACAGCTGCCTCATTCTTTTCCATAGGACTTGACTTAAATTGTGCATCCTCAGGGACACCTTTCTTGACCACCCTATAAAAAGTAGGCCCTGACGGCAGGGAACATCACACACTGAGGCCTGTTGGAGGGTTGGGGGCTGGGGGAGGGATAGCATTAGGAGAAATACCTAATGTAAATGTCGAGTTGATGGGTGCAGCAAACCAACATGGCACATGTATACCTATGTGACAAACCTGCACGTTGTGCACATGTACCCTAGAACTTAAAGTAAAATAATAATAATTTAAAAAGTAGGCCCTGACCCTTCATGCCCCAGCTGGTCCACTAGAGCTCTTGGCTACACCCCTCTGTGGCATTTATTGCAGCTTGGACTAGAATTTTATATGTAGGCTTTTTTTATTTTTTATTTTCATAAGGCCTATCTCCTCCACAAGACTAAGCATCTTCAGGGCAGAGCACAGCTGTTTTGCTCACCATTATATATCCAGTGTCCAAACAGTTTCTAACATATAGTAGCTGCTCTATAAATATACATGGACTATGTGTTGTGACACTGGGTAAATCACTTCCCTTCACCATGCATCTGTTTTCCCCTCTAACAAATGAGAGGGTGGACTTGATCAGTGTTTTTTGTTTGTTTTTTGAAGACAGAGTCTCACTCTGTCGCCCAGGGTGGGAGTGCAGTGATACAATCTCAGCTCACTGCAATCTCCACCTTCTGAGTTCAAGTGATTCTCCTGTCTCAGCCTCCTGAGTCGATGGGATGGGATTGCAGGTGCCCACCACCGTGCCTGGCTAATTTTTGTATTTTTAATAGAGATGGGGTTTCACCATGTTGGCCAGGCTGGTCTTGAACTCCTGACCTCAGGTGATCTGCCTGCCTCGGCCTCCCAAAGTGCTGGGATTACACATGTGATCCACCGCACCCGGCAGATCAGTGTTTTTTTAACCCATGAGTTGTTCTCTTTTCCCGGGTTCATAAGACCAATTTAGCAGCTGTTAGGACAAATCCTTTCAAAACATGAAATAGCACAGAAACTAGCAGGAACACAGAAACAATACTTATCCTCACCATCAGTCGTGCCTTTTATCAGTGGTAGTCAGGACAAGTATTGTTTCATGACACTCTTCTTCCAGTATTTACATATGCTTTTGTTTCCTGAGTCATGATATAAATTATACATATCTCTTTCTGTGGGATGCACACAAAAACATCAGGAAGTCGCAAATCACTGGAAGCTGGAAAATGACAGAACTAAGCAATCTCCATGAGCTCTAAACTTGCTTCCAGCCTTGGCCTTGTAAGATCCTTCTCCCTACAACCCCTTCACCACAAATGGCAGGCCAGGAAGGTTTTTCTAAGTAGGACAGAATCACTCTTTGCCCCAAGGAGCCTGAGAAGAAACTTTAGGCCACAGCCTTGGTACATAGAAGAAAATGTCACCATCTCATCCTGTCTCTACCACCCCTCACATTACAGATCACTTCTCTATATCATAGACATGGATACACAAACTCCTTTCTTTTCCAACCCTGCTCCCTCCTGGGACAGTCTCTTGAACATAAGGAAATAGGTCAGAAAACCAGAAGGGGAGAACTAGAAATAAAGTTGTTTCTCTCTTTTCCTACCAAATAGGAGCTAGACTGGACATCACAATCAGAAGCCAGCTTGAGGGGAGGGGGACAATCGCCTCTCCAGATCAGGCCTCAAAAATCGTGGGTAGTTTCAGTAGTTTCCATCAACATGGGAAACTGAAGAAAAAGTAGCATGAACTACGAGACTGAAACAGCAGTGGTGATTCTAAAGACTCAAATAAAAGGGAGTCAGGGCATTGCCTTTTATAAGTGCCTGCTACCCTGCCCATTAAAGGGCGAGTGTTTCCCAACATCTCCCACAGACCCACACAGCTGAGCCCCAGCCACTCCCTCACAAAGGACTCCTGCCACTAAGCACAGCAGCTCCTCTACTCTGGACAGAGTGGAGGTGGTGGCCAGAACTTTGCTGATACTGCTCCTATGACTGTGAACGGTCCCTTGACCAATCTTGCTCCAGAAATGGCAGGAAACAATAGTCCCATCATGGGTCAGTCTGGATCACATGTCAACAAGGCTATGGTGGAAACTGCTAACTTGACCATCATGGATGTCAAACTTGGCGACCTCTGGCCCCATCTTTCAACTCCTAAAAACAAGCCTAATGCCTCATTATGGGCCTGGATTTGTCTTTCCCATTGGAGAATGGGCCAGGGTATTCTTCTGGCTAGGAGGAGGTTGTGTGTGTTTGGGTGTGGGGAATGTGTAAGAGTTGAACCATTATAACGCAAGGAGCAAGACTGGGGATCTGGGACCCACTTTTGCTTTTAGGCCTCTGGACTTTAGATCCTAGCCACCCTTTGTGTTTCTTATTTATGTTAATTTTTCAAAATAGAGATGGGGTCTCCCTATTTTGCCCAGGCTGGCCTTGAATTCCTGGACTCAAGCCCTTGCAATATGGGAGCTCTCCCATAAATGCATGGGACTTATACCCCACCCTGTCCTGGGTGATGTGACCTGCAGCCAATGACTGGTTGACAGAAGAGAACAGAAGCCCTGTCCCCTTGCCTCAAGTGAGAACAGATCTGTGGTGCCATTCACGTGGGTCCTCCTGTGGTATCAGGCTAAGGCTAGACTTTTCCTGCAGCCACATATCTGCTTGGCTTCCTCCCCTGTCTTTTCCTGCTTCCCCCATTCCTTTAACCTTTTCCCCCTAGAGCACTTCCTCCACAAATCCCTTGCACAAGAATCCCTGGTTCAGGTTCTGCCTCTGGGAAAGTGATCTAAGACAACTGCCTTATAGAACTGCTGGGAAGATTAAATGAGATAATGTCCAGAAAATGCTTATGTCAGAGCCTGGCACATGTTAAGTTCCCACATTGCAACTGCTCTGTCCTGACGTCTGGGATAGAGCTTCTCCGATGGCACTGCAGGCCTTGCGTGTCCTCCCCTCTGTGGTTCCACTCTTGCTATCTCATGCCCTCATGCATGGCACACTTGCCTGGCATATCCAGCACCACATTCTGGGTATCCCACAATCTCTGACTTGCAAGTCAAGCAAGTGCTTGGCAATGAAAATGCCCTAGGTGATAGTATCTTGGGGAAATTGTTCTAAGTCTTAAAGTGATCACTTGAAAGCTCCAGGACTATCCTAAGAGGTTGCTCACGATTGATGGCAGTGGACAACTGCTGTCCACATCCAGCCCACTGCTCCAGCCTTTCTTGCAGACCTTCTCCAGGCCCAGACCCTCTTTTCTCAGCTTCCTGAAGAGATCACAGTTCCTTCCCTCATTTTTCACCAGCATGTCTCAAGACTGGAGACAAGTCATCTGTCACTGGTGATTTCTCCCTGGGTACTACTGCTCAGTGCCATGAGCACCAGCCTTGCAGGTAAGATTGTTCTCTCAAAGCCCTAAAGCCTTTCTTGTGTACCTAGCACTGTGCTCTTAGAAACAGAAGAACTACAGAAAAATACAAGGTTTGGTCCTTGTCCTCAAGAAATTTAGGGTAGGCCAAAGGATCCAAGAAGCACTATTTATTGAATGAGAAGAATGGTGATTAACAAAATGGAACATTTATTGAGCATTTACTACACATCAAGTTTTTGCAAACTACTTTGTATGTGTGATGTTATCTAATCCTTACAGCTCTTCCAGCATCATCATCATCCTAATTTCTCAGACCTCTGAAATATCAAGAGGTCAGGGAGCATGCCTGGGGTACACAGCTAGCCAGCAACAGCAGGATTCATCTCAGGCCATCTGATCCCAGCCCCACACTCTCAGCTACTAAGCTCTACTCCTTCTAGCACTAGCCCACCCCCCAGGGGCTCCTAGTTGAGCAATCAAAACAAAATGTGGGTATAAGGAACAGAATTCCAGAAAAACTGCAATGAGCAAAATACACCAGGAAATAGTTAGTGATGGAGGGAACATGAGGTACTGACAACATCACACAGGGCCAAATTGTGAGACTGAGGCACTTCTGGGAAGAATGGGGACTCCTTTTCCACCCTTGTCAGCAGCTAGTAACCCCCTCCATCCCCGCCAAAACAGAATGCTGCTGAAGAATGCTACAAGAGAAAGCAATCTATCTGCCAGCATCCCAGGAACCTGTTCTGTGCCAGATACCCTCGCGAGCAAATATTGATATATTAACCACAACTCAAACACTGTAAGTGCAGCTAACATGCCTCAGTAGGGAGGGGCGGGCTGGCCTGCTGCCACCTCTCCAAGGCCTTCATCACAGCCAGAAATGGGTCCTTCTTCCTGGTGGAGGAATCTCTGCGGGCCCTAGAACCAAGGCTGACTGGGGAGCAAGAGTCCAGGGAATGCTAAAATAAAGTTCTGATGGTAGGTAAGTGGCATAGGCAGCTGGGGATGGGGCCAAGGTCTGTTCATAAAGAGCTCTGGCGCCAGGCACGGTGGCTCACGCCTGTAATCCCAGCACTTTGGGAGACCAAGGTGGGCAGATCACGAGGTCAGGAGTTCGAGACCAGCCTGGCCAACATGGCGAAATCCCGTCTCTACTAAAAATGCAAAAAAAAAAAAAAAAAAAAAAAAAATAGACAGGCATGCTGGTGTGTGCCTGTAGTCCCAGCCACTCGGAGGCTGAGACAGGAGAATTGCTTGTACCTGGGAAGCGGAGGTTGCAGTGAGCAAAGATTGCGCCATTGCCATTGCACTCTGGCCTGGGCAACAAGAGTGAAACTCTAACTCAAAAAAAAGAAAAAAAAAAAATCATACAGGCGGTCAGGCACAGTGGTTCACATTCACCTGTAACCCTTAAACTTTGGGAGCCTGAGGCAGGAGGATCACTTGAGGCCAGGAGTTCGAGACCAGCCTGAACTACATGGTGAGACCCTGTCTCTACAAAGAGAGAAAAAAGTAGCTGAGCATGGCTGTGTGCCTGTAGCCCCAACTTCTCAGGAGGCTGAGGGGAGAATCTCTTGAGTCCAGGAGGTCGAGGCTGCAGTGAGCCACGATGATGCCGTTGCATTCCAACGTGGGTCACAGAGTGAGAGACCCTCTCTCAAAAAAGAATAACGCAGGCCAAAGTTTAGACCAACCATACCCCTCTCCCATTCAAAACCTCAGTGGTTCCTCACTGCCTTCTAAATTAAATATAAAACTCTTTAAATCTGGCCATCACCCTACAGTAGAACCCTACCCTTGAATCCAATCTCCATCTTGTCATCTTCATGCTCTATGCAAACTGATCCTCTTGTCATATCCAAAACAATTCCTTTTCCCACTGCGATAAACTCAACTTACGTTTTTTCCTTTCTTTTTGCTCCCATATTGATCAGAATCTGACCTATCCTTCAAGACTCAGCTCGATGCCACCTGTTCCAAGAAGCTTTCACTATTCCCTTTGCTTTGGGGATCCTTTCTCCCTCAAAATAGAATAGAAATACAATTAGGTCTACCCCAGCATGACCCCCCAAATCATGGAACTATACACAAAGACATACTGACTATGACATCACCCCACAAATAAACAAAAAAAAGAAACTTAAAACAAATCCACTGCAACAAAGCTGATTTTAGGATCTTAATTCTGCCTCTTTCCTTGCCACCTCCCCATCTTTGAAAAGGTTGTGTCCAGGCCTGAGACCTCAGAGACCTGTAAGATTTTTTTTTTTTTTTTTTTTTTTTTTAAATAAAGTCAGGTCAGGCCGGGCATGGTGGCTCACGCCTGTAATCCCAGCACTTCAGGAGGCTGAGGCAGGCAGATCACGAGGTCAGGAGACAGAGACCATCCTGGCTAACATGGTGAAACCCTGTGTCTACCAAAAATACAAAAAATTAGCCAGGCGTGGTGGTGGCGGGTGCCTGTAGTCCCAGCTACTTGGGAGGCTGAGGCAGGAGAATGGCTTGAATCCGGGAGGCGGAGCTTGCAGTAAACCGAGATTGCACGACTGTACTCCAGCTTGGGTGACAAAGCGAGACTCCGTCTCAAAAAAAGAAAAAAAAAAAAAGTTAACATCTCAGCCCAGCGCGGTGGCTCATGCCTGTAATCCCAACACTTTGGGAGGCCAAGGCAGATGGATCACGAGGTCAGGAGATCGAGACCATCCTGGCCAACATGGTGAAAACCCACCTCTACTAAAAATACAAAAATTAGCTGGGTGTGGTAGCGCATGCCTGTAATCCCAGCTACTCGGGAGGCTGAGGCAGGAGAATGGCGTGAACCCGGGAGGCGGAGCTTGCAGTGAGCCGAGATCGCACCACTGCACTCCAGCCTGGGCGGCAGAGCGAGATTCCTACTCAAAAAAATAAAAAATAAAAAATAAATAAATAAATAAATAAATAAATAAATAAATAAATACAGTCAGGTCATGAGAGTGCATAATTCCATGGTGATTTCCCATCCATTGCACATTCACTGTGAATAGAAGCTAAAACTTAACCAGTTAACTTTATTTATACTCTGGATGGAGCCTTCTCTTTTAATAAAACAGAATCCGTTAAGGATTATAAACAAACAGTGTTTTATGAACTAAATCTGCAGTGCACTAGTCACTCAAGGGTAAAAACAGGGCTCTGGGTAGCTCAGCCAGCTATAAATAAAGATAAGGCCCTGCCAGGCAGGGACTTGGGCAGAGTAATTGCTGACTCCATAATCAGCTTCTCCCCTCTTCCTTCAGGCCCACAAATCACTCGGGTGTTGGGTCACTGCCCACTGGATTCAGCCCAGAGACACAGTGAAATAGCAAAGCAGTTCATTAGCTCTAAGACTGAGAGTATAAACTGGGACTCCTGGAATGACTAGGTTCCAAGTCAAACTATGGTGCGCCACCCCTGGCACTTGCATGGCTGGCCGAGCTGAGTCAACAGAACCCGTAGGGTGAGCCTGTGCTACACTCTGGACATATGCCCTAACTGGGGGATTGCACTAATGTTCGTGTCTCTGCTAAACCTTACCACCCTCTATGGGAAAACCAGCTCCTACCCCCACACCTACTCCTCACTCCAACCATGAGGTGGAGACTGTCACTCAGGTCTTGGCCACAGTAATTGGTCCACGTGATAGGCATGTACTCCAAGCTGGGTCAATAATCTATGATGGAGATTGTTCAAATTGGAGCTGGAAGACAATGTTTCTTTCCAGGTTGGTCAGTAATAAAAGCATATGTCTTTGGAGCTGCCGGAGGCCACCTTTCTTGCTATGTGAAGGGAGCCCATCTGCCCCAGGGAGAATGATGCTGAGATGCAAAAAGAAGCAGATAGG
Source organism: Pongo pygmaeus (assembly GCF_028885625.2). Lineage (NCBI taxonomy): Eukaryota > Metazoa > Chordata > Mammalia > Primates > Hominidae > Pongo > Pongo pygmaeus. The sequence continues at coordinate 174,153,856 of NC_072377.2, forward strand.
AAAGGAGGGTGGATCCTAATAGCCAGTAAGTCCCTATTTTTAATGTAAGTTGTGTCTCTGCCACTTTAACCCAAAGAAATCTTATTAATACTATCTTCAGCTGAAAAGCAGATTATGAAACATTTAGCAAGTATAACATCATTAACTGAGCACCTACTAGGTGCCAGATATTGTACCATGCCATTCAGTAATAACAATGTAATTGTTGTTACTATTTACTCCGGATTTACAGTTTGCTAAGGCATTCCATGGAATGTCATTTAATCCAAACACCACCAATAGATAGACAATCTCACCTTCCTTTTGAAGATGTAGAAACTGATTCTTAAAGAGGTTAAATACCATCATCAAATTATGTGGCTAAAGGTTAGTATAGCTAGGATATAAACTCAATCTGACCCCAAAGTTGATGCCCTAACCCTCACACTACATTGCTGCAGTATGATTTCAACTTTGTTTGCCCAAATAGTATGTATGCATTGGCTGGGTGCAGTGGCTCATACCTGTAATCCCAGCACTTTGAGAGGCCGAGGTGGGTGGATGACCTGAGCTCAGGAGTTCAAGACCAGCCCAGCCAACATGGCGAAAACCTGTCTCTACTAAAAAATACAAAAAATTAGCCGGGCTTTGTGGTGCATGCCTGTAATCCCATCTACTCAGGAGGCTGAGGCCTGAGAATCACTTGAACCCAGGAGGTAGAACTGCAGTAAGCCGAGATCGTGCCATTGCACTCCAACCTGGGTGACAGAGCCGGAAAAAGAAAAAAAACAAAAAAACAAAAACAGTATGTATGCACATGTGTGTGTGATGCATGCATTAATATGTATCAGGGAGAGAGAAAGTGAGAGAGCACTCACAATGGGCAGAGTCACATGGGTCCATGGCAAAAAGTGGAGAGAAAATACAGAAATATCAAAGTAAAATGTCCTATTCTCTCAGGCTGCCAACAGTAAGTAGTGTAAGTTAAGGACTATGATTCCAGCTTTGACTCTCCACTGTGAGAGAAAAGCAAGGTGCATAGTAGAATCTCCATGGTGTAGACGAGACAAGGGAATACCATTTTTATTTTATGGATGGGAAAAATGAGGGCCGTTATGGTATCTCTGCTTCTTCCCATTGTCTCGTGATACTCACCTCGCCCAGCTCTGTGCCCTTTATTTTCCATTATTTGAAGGTCACACTCGTTCCTGTCTCGGGGTCCTTGTACATGTTCTTCCCTAGAAGCAGAATGCTCCTTCCCTCCCAAGTTTACCTTGCCGAGTTCCACTCCTGATCTCGGCCCCCAAGTCCCTTTGTCAGGGCCATCTTTCCTCACTACTGTCATGGCCCCCGCTTTATGTTCCCGTAGTCTCTGTACTTTTCCTTTTGTTTCACTGCTTCTAGTTATTTATTTGGGTTATTGCTTCATTAACATCCGGCTCTCCCACCTGAGTATAAACTCTTAAAGGCATGGAACATGCTTGTCATGCTCACCATTTCATCCCAAGTGTCTAGCACAGTGTCTAGATGCTCTCAATAAATGTTTGACAAATAAGTGAATGATGGAAGGTGTGTTTAGAACGACACTGAAATAAAAAGTGCCCCTAATATGTGAATCCTCAGGAGGGGTCTGGTCTCTTTGGGAAGCCATGTCCACCACCCAAGGCCCTGGGCCACTGAGCTCCATCCAGGCCTTCTGGCTGACTTCTACGGCAGGAGAATGCCCAATGGCCAAGACCTCAAAACCCAAGACCCACAAGATGCAAAGTCCTGCAACCTGGGCAGAAAAAGACGGGCTTTGTCCCAAGCCCTACCCTGCAACAGCAGGGTATGAATTGAGAAAAGAAATAGCAAGATGGAAAATGTGGCCTGCCTGGGACGACACATGCTCCTTCCCTCCCACCTTCTTTAATCTGCCAGGGAGCACCTTTTACATCCAGCCTGATTATGTTTAACCATGGGCTTTTTGTCTTCACTTTATAATTACTGCCGTTTTAAACCAAGCCACAAAATTAATTGCCCCTTAATGAAGGAGGGTAGCAATTAAGGGCAGCGAACCTTGTGAGGAAGGAGAAACACACATTTGTTCGAGGTGCATCATCAGGAGCCCGACTTTGGAGGCATCGTCATTATGGTTGTAATTATTTTCCAAGGCTGCGTGACACCTCCTTAGACCTGACCAGAATTGCTGGGCTCTGGAGAAACCCATTGTTTCTTCAGAGTTAATTAGAGTCCAATTTGGAGCTTCCTGTCTCCTGGACTAGAGAGGAAACACAATTTATTATTGCTCGATGCCCACTAGGTCTGCTGAGGACAGGGGCCTTTCCGGTAGAGACATTATAGGGCATGTCAGTTTCTTCCCAGGTCAATGCTGCTTCTAAGGTATACATGTGCAGATGCTAGAGATGCCCAAAGCTGCAGGCAAAGCCCACAGACCTCCACTTAATGAGGCTCTCCATGTAAAAGGAAGCACACCTATGTTATTAGCCTTCTAGTAAATCAACTACAATTAAGTTCTTTATAGCTAAGGGGCCCAGCCAGATTCATTGGGCTCCTTGTCACCAGTTAGCAGAGTTAATGACCTCAGATGGCTAAGAAACAGAGAGGGATGCTCTGTGTGGATAAAACTGCATACTCACACATGCAGAGTAATAACCTATTCCTGCCAGCTTCTGGGCTCTGGAATAATGCTCAAGTCTCAAAGCTGAAGATGATAACATATCAACAACAACAATAACAGCTAACACACACTGGCCAGGCACAGTGGCTCATGCCCATAAACCCAGCACTTTGGGAGGCCAAGGCGGACAGATTGCCTGAGGTCAGGAGCTCAAGACCAGCCTGGCCAACATAGTGAAACCCTATCTCTACTAAAAATACAAAAATTAGCTAGGTGTGGTGGCACACACAACCTGTAGTCCCAGCTACTCTGGAGGCTGAGGCAGGAGAATCACTTAAACCCAGGAGGTGGAGGTTGCAGTGAGCCGAGATCGCACCACTCCACTCCAGCCTGGGCAACAGAAAAAGACTCTGTCTCAAAAAAAATAATAGCTAACACATACTGAGATCCTATCACATGCAAGGCACTTTTGATTCTTACAAGAACCTCATGAGGAATGTATTACGAATATCTCTCCATTTTACAGTATGGAGAAGAAACTGAGGCACAGATAGGTTGAGTCGCTTCTCTAAGGACATGAAATTAATAAGTGGCAAAACAAGAATTCAAACCCAGGCAGCCAGGCTGCAAGGTATTTGTTCTTAACCGCAAAACATATTCACTCTTAAGCATAGGCTGGTGAGGTTGCAAAATAATACATGACGCAGTGTTTGGCCCATGGTCCTGCTAACCAATGGCGGTTTTCTCTTTCAAACGAGGGAATCTACTGCCCTGAGGGAGCCTGATGCCTCCCGGGATTCCATCAGCTGCAGGGCTTTCATCACTTCATTTCCCCTGGTTCTGATTTGATGACAATGGCTTGAAGTTCAAGGCCCTTCACAAGCCAGCTGGCTCTAGCCATCCCTTCTGACCTCCACACCCCGTTCTCTGTTATCCACCTGCTCAGATCACCCGGCTCCTCCTGCCTCCACTGCCACCTGCACACCTCTCACCCACCAGGATGCTCTCCCTGCTTCTCTAAGCTCTTCCAAACCCAAGTGACACACCCCCAGTTGACACCTGTGCCAAACACCCAGCTCACAGAGCCCCCCTTCTTCCTTCAAACCAATATAATCCTGAGGGCTTTTAGGCCTCACCTTGCACATATATTTGCCTAGCCGATATTTACAAGTACATTTTTAAATGCATGGTACCAACCCATTATCTTTTATGCAGCAGAATCCTGGAGCTGCCACTTACTAGCTGTGTGAACTTGGACAAGTTGCTTAGCTTCTATGTGCCTTAAGTTTCCTCGTCTGTAGAATGGAGATAATGATTATGCCTGTCTCACAGTGTGGTCTGCAATTAATATAAGAAAACTACTTAGCCTAGTGTCTGGCTCATAGTAAGTGCTCGCTAAATGCCAATTGTTATTATCTGTCATACTGGATTGACAGCTCCTTGAAGATGCAACCATATCTGATACTCCTGTGTAGCCCCCACAGTGGGCCCAGCACAGGGCAATTTCTGAGGCTCAATACATCTTTGGGTAGGTACACCTTTCACCAAATTTGTTCCAGCCACACATCAGCAAAAAATGTCAGAGGGTCTGGCACATAGTAGGACTTTGACAAACACATAAATCCATCTTTTAAAATTTTAAAAAAAATTTTTGGAGATGGAGTCTTATTCTCTTGCCCAGGCTGCAGTGCAGTGGCACGGTATCAGCTCACTGCAACCTCCACCTCCCGGGTTCAAGTGATTCTCCTGCCTCAGCCTCCCGAGCAGCTGTGACCACAGGCACGTGCCACCATGCCTGGCTAATTTTTAGTACAGACAGGGTTTCATCGTGTTAGCCAGGATGGTCTCAACCTCCTGGCCTCATGATCTGCCCATCTGCACCTCCCAAAGTGCTGGGATTACAGTCATGAGCCACCACGCCTGGCCATAAATCAATATTTGATGGTACTTTGTACATTACAGCACTATCCACAAAGGTTAGGTGGTTTTATCATTAGTATTGACTTGCAAGTATTTATCTTTCTATGGACTGATCTGAGAGTTCTTGGCCCTCTGTCCCTTTCTCTCTAATCCAGCTGAAGAGGGCCAGGATGAGAGTATGGAGATAGCAGGGGCCTCCTGCTTTTCAGTAGAGGGTGTCTGGTGCAACCTGCACCAGCTATCAAGTATCCCTGGGCCTTAGATGTCTAAGAAGTAAAACCCTCCTGATGTTGACTCTCTCACCATCCCACCTACTGCCATGAAAACAGAGCTGTGTGCCTTTCCCTTTTCCTCCATCTTCTCTCTGCCCCCTCCTTGGTTGTTGCCCTGTATGCCTGAAGCCAAAAGGAAGCCCCCTTTCCTTCTTAGAGAAAGATTCCAAGCAGATACGTTCCTGTCTGTTTTTGCAGGTCAGGGAAAGAAGATGAGGTGTGGGTTAGCAGCTTTGGAAGTCAGCCATCATATCTCCGAGTACCAGGTTCCAATCTAAGGTCCTCCTTCTATGCAGCTCCAAGCCCTTCCAGAGTAATCCAGGCCTCAGTCACTATTGCTGCTTATGTTCAGGGTCAGAATTGTTCATGTTTGTTTTGATGCCACTGAAGAACCTCAATGGGTTTTGAAAAATGTAGATGGTCCCAGCAGCCAATGCCGGGCCCGTATTTACCCAATTTAACTTTGCAAAATGCTCCAACTATACACATGCTTGGGCTGCTGCTCAGAGCTCTTTTTAAAAGGCCGAAGAGGAAATAAAAATGAATGATGATGACAAAACGTCCACACGGGTAGAAAAAACAGAATAGCCTGAAAGCTCCAGGGCAGGAACTGACACAATTTAATTAACTATTTGGAATAAACATGTTTGGTGCTGCTAGCAGAGCTGTTTGTTTGCCTTCACAAAATCATGCTCTTAATAAGTCTGAGATTAAACCTTCTAGAGAGTAATTAAATGCAACACCTTGACTTGAAATGTTAGGAATGGCCAAGCAGGAATAATATTTTCTTTGCACATTGTTCCGTGGCTGTCGTCACCTCACATAAACAATCCCTGACCTCGGTTATGTGTTGTATAAAAATTGTTACTAATTGTGATTTGGCATTGGTGCTCAATATAAAATGTATATTCCTTAAATAATGTAATAAATGTTTAACAAGGAAACGGAGTGGATAAAATTTAAACAGTAGTGGAGCTGACACATTTAATTATATCCTAGAAGTCATAAACTGCTCTCCAAGACAAATTGGTGATGTTTGTGACTAACAGTGTCACTTAAAAAAAAAATCACAATACCTGCCATTTATTGGAAAACCTTATCCCAGACGCTGTGCTCAATGTACATCTACTATTCACAGAAGTCCTTTAAAGCAGTATCGTTATTCCCATTTTATAGAGGAGAAAACAGAGACAGAAAGCCTGCATGACCCGCCAAAAGCTACAGAGCTATTAAGTGGAGGAAACTGAGATTTGAAAGCCAGATCTCCTTAACTCTACAGTCCATGACCACAAGCTAGTCCGATCTCCTAAAACAGAAGAAACACAGCCTGGGAAATTCTAATCACACACTAATTGCATGATAAATTAAGAGGAAATGATACTAACAGATTTTATTTGATTGCTTATAGAAAGGCATTTTGTAGTCAATGATTGTTTGGGGGTAAAATCATTGTAAATGGTCTTGTTAGAAAAAAAGATACAGCCTAAACTTATGAGAGAATACAACATGGGCTTTTTTTTTTTTTTTCCAACTTGTGGTAATTCTCTTTGATTAATTCCAGCTCTAAAATTCTGTTCCTGCATCTGCACTGCAGTCTGGCTCTTCACCTCTGAGGGCTCTGCAATGATTGACTTTTGACTTTTCAAATCCATCTGTAAGAGACCCAGACTCCAGAGATCCCTGGTGCACCCTCTAGTGGCTATCAGCACAAGTCCACAGAATCAAAGAAACTGGGAGGGGAAAAGGGGCCACCGTTTACCTACTTTTGTGAACAGTGGTGAAAGTGAAGAGGAGGAAATTGATGTTCCACAGCTTGAAAGATCAAGGGCATGAATAATGTAAAATGGTTTTTAAAACCTGGTTACACCAAAGTGTCCCGAACTAGGACGATCTTAGGGCACACACTTATGATCAAATTCCAACAGATTCTTCTCTCCTGAGTCAGGTGAGATGGTCAATGTTAGCTGGTCCTTACTTCAGCAGAATCTAAGCTCTAGCCACAGTGGATGTGATGGCATGAGATGGCTGCAGCAGGCTAGATGAGACCCCCTACTTTTGCTGACTTCCCTCTATGCCAGGAACTATGCCAAGTACTATTACTGCGTATCTCCTTTAATTCTCATTTGATCATTCTTGTTTTACAGATGAAGACATCGAGGTTCTGGAAGATAAAATAACTTGCCCAACACCATGTGGCCAGTGTGTGGGATTTCAACCCTGGACGTTAGATGTCAAAACCAGGCTCTTCACACCATTACATTTTGATGTGCAAGTGGATATTATAAATATGCCTTATATGAGCAACAAATCAACAAATAATTAGTTTCTGTTTTATGAAGACCTCTGCAAATTAGCAAGGGTTTTTCTGAATCTGCTCCCCGCTCCAACCCCTAATATCCTGTTGTAGTCCAGATCTCTAAGTTAATTACTATACCAGGCACTTCACGGCAGAGATAAACATCACAGATGCCTTGTGTGCTTGCCACCATGATCTGGTCTAGGCCAGGACCACAAATGGCTAATGAAGTTAAATATAAAATAAGATAAGGATAAAGCTGTGAGGCTGTGCAGGTTCTCTGAGACATGCAGAACACTTGGGCCTAAACAAAGGTCTAAATAAGGAAGAAAAAAGGTCTCTGTCCCAGACTGGGATCGAGGAACAATTTCCCATTCTATTTCACTCACATACACATACATACACACACACACACACACACACACACACACACACACACACACCCTTACCTCATATAGGGATGTACAGACTTTGAATGGAGTAAAGGAGCAGTAATGTCTGTTTTAACTGCCCTGGCCCCTCTTTGCCTTATGGAGGCACCAGGATGAAGGAGGTGAAAGGCTGACTTAAAGTCAGGTAAACTGCCTCCTGCTGTGTGTCAATACTAAAACATTGTGATCTTGAACAAGACCTTGAACAAGAATTCACATCTGCATAAGAGATGTCTTATCTACTGGTCTCCAAAGGATCTGGGGATATGGAGCAGGATCCAGACATCACTCTGTAAATTACCTGTCATTCTTAAAAACCCACCCTTACACGTAGCTTGGGAATCAGCAATTTGATTTCATGCGGGAGAAGCTGGAAACATCTGTTGAAATTAATTCTCCAGTAATTTGGAAAGATCAAAACTCAAACCTTTTCTGACCCTAAGAAAGAGGGTCCTAAGCTCTCTACAGCTGGACTTCCAGATAAGAAGGATCTAGTAAGGAGGAAAAAAAACCTCCAAAAATACAACTTGGGATTTGGGACCCAGGTGGCAGTTCAGGAATCAGGGCAGGAACACAGAAGAGAAGTGTAAGGGACACCAGGATCGATGTTTGAAACAGAAGCAGTGACCACCCCCTGCTTCCCACTGAGCAAGCTATTCCTTGCCTTGCCTTGGCCATTGCTCTCTCAGCACAGCAGGTGGCCCTTTCATTAAATGCATCATTTGCAGCCCATTGCCGCCTGGGAGTGTATTTCCCTCTACCCTGAGTGGTCCTGCTTCCCCTTTTATAGGGATCAAACCTCCTGCCCTCATTTCTGAGACTTCCCTGAGCTCCATCCATAGTACCACTGGGACTGGGTTCTAATGGCCTATCACACTGAAAGCAGAATACTCCAAAGAGCTAACTCACTTTAAAAGCCAGCCTGGAATAACAGCTTTGGCAGGAAGAAAAATCAATGCTGGGACAGCCCTCCTGTAAGGGACCCAAATGAGCTTCCTTGAGAGTACACAAGAAAGAATTTGAGTACTTTGTCAGCCCTGGGAGAAGACATGCTGGCTGCCTGTTCACTTGGCATCAATGTCATCTTTCTTGGAAACTTTATTTAGTGAGATGACTGGGCCATTTGCTACTAACTTCCTAGGCTCGTGATCAGAGCAAGCCAGAGAGCCCAGCCCTGTAAAGTACTAGGGTCGGCTCCTTTTAGCCTCTGAAAGGCCTGCCTTCCTCATTGAGTAAGTGGGCACATCCCTCAGTGGTCAGGAAAAGATAAAGAGGCAGAAGAGGAAACTGGTGAAGGCTTTGGAGATGCTAGATCTGACTTCAAATCCTGCCCCTACCTCTTACAAGCTGAGCAACCCTATTCAATCATTCTGCCTTAGTTTCCCATCTATGAAATGAGGATGATCAGAGCACCTGTCTCAAGGTGTTGTTTGAAAAGCAAATGGAATAAAGCTTGTGCAACACTTAGCACAAAATGAGATCTCAATACTTGCTGTTGACATCCTCGTCGTTATTAGTTTTGTTATTATGGCTGAAAGGTTAGTAGATGAATGTTTCCTTGACCAGGCAACACTGGACCCAGAGAGGCCATGCAATTATGGTACAAAGAGCCCCAGGTTTGAAGTCAGGGGGCCTTCGCTCAAATGCTTGCTCTGTAACTTGCAGGAAAACCACAGCACACACAAATTTAAATTGAGCAAATTCAACTATGTGCATTTCTCACAAAGAAGAAAGAGAAAGTCAACAACTGAAATGGTCACCTGCCACATCACTCAGAAAGCAAATACCGGCAGTGAGCATGGAAGGGGAGACTCGAACCTGCTGATCCCTCAGCTCCTGCACGTTTCCCGCGTGCATGCATCTCAGCAGGCTGAGTATTAAGAAACTTGACCTCTAAATGTAAGTCACCTGAATTTGGCTGGTAGTCCACTGAAGGAACTAATCTCTTCCAGCTCTTTGGGGGCGAAGTGTCTGGGCACCGCCTTGTGGGGATGACTTACAGCATTTTGCACGGTAATTTTGACCACATGTACCTTTTTTGGCTTACAGGTGAGTATATGGGCTGAGAGTCTACTCTAGAGCTGTGTGGGCATGGCACATGGTGAACGTCAAGATCCTTATCAGAAAAGTGGAAGACAGCAGGCCTGCCCAGTGTATCCAGTACCATCAGTGATAGAAAATCCGTCCATGTGTTTTGTAAACCATACTCAGAAATATAGGGAATAACTATTTCCTTCCCTGACACTGTGAGTATCCTAGTTTCAGACTCAGAGAGTGAGGGGCTGTAATGACACCTACCCCTATATGTCACATTCCCAGAGCTTAAGAACAGGCACTCCCACCTGGACCCAAGGAAGCCGCCGAAGGGGGCTTCCCCCAAATTAGGTATAGCCTGGTTTTGCTGTGAGTCATTCTCAGCTCTACGGTCTCCAGAAAGGTGGCACTTTCCCTTTTTCAGGTTAAAAGCATTCTAAAAATACCTTCAGAAGGCTCTGAATGTCCCCATAGTCATCCCTGCTCTGATTTCAATCCGGTTCACATTTCCCATAGTGTGTGTCTGGATAAGACATCACTTTGGCTGACGTGGGCCAGGTTCAGAATGCACAGCAGGATACTGACAAGTTGCCTCATATCAAGCTATGTTGCCCACCCCTCACTCCATTTGGGCCAATGGGGAGGGCAGGAGGAATCCTCAGCCCCACCCCATGCCCGCCCCACACCCGCTGCTTTGACTTAGCTAAATTCCCAATTATTTGGCAAATGGACAAGTAACGATTTTCTCTCCCTGAACAGCCCTTGAAATTCACAACTTCCATGTGCAATTTTCAGGCTTCACACAGCAATGGAAAGCATATTGGGCAGCTTTCAGGTGCTTTTGCAGAATTCAAATTCTTTTAACAAATATTGCAACCTGTAAACTGTGGCAGTGGACTATATTTTATTTGAGCAGCAAAGTGGTATTGCAAAACCGAAGTTTGCTGTCTTACTCTCTCTACAAACAGACTGTCAGATCCTTGGCTTTTCTTAAACACGCAGGCCTGCGTTTTCTCTTTGGCTCTAGGACAGGCTGAATGTCAGGCACAGGCTGCTAGTAGTCTGCCTGAAGGGCTTGTCCTAAATCAGCACAAGAAGTTAATTATCTCTTGGGCAGAGGGGATCTTGGGATTTCTGCCTTGCAGGCCGGGTCTCCCCAACACAAATGTTGCTTTGACTCTGATTCTAACCCTTTCTTTTTAGCTCAACTTTTGCCTTCAGTGCCCAGTCCCTCCTTGAACTCTAGTTCTGGTTATTGGCTGCAGATGTCTTCCTTCAGCCAGACTCCATCAAGGTGAACTACTTGGCCCCTTAGTTCAAGTTCATGCATGGGGTCCTACTCTGAATCTCAGCCACCCAGCTGTAACCTTGACAGGATCCCTTGATGCTGCCAGCCTTTTCAGAGCTATGGGTAACATAGACTCTTAATGTTTCCATCATTTTATTCTGCTTCTATTACTTCTAATTGTACTTCCCTATGCTGCTGGCTCCTTGGCCATACCGTGCACTTCCTGAGTTCTGCCTGCTGCCATCCTATAGGTGGGCATGACTCTCTACCCCTCCTGCCTAGTCCCAGGGTTCTAGGTCCAGCTCCTGCCTGGCAGACACATCTCATTGCTGAGAACAAGGCCATGCTCAGGTGCGTCCTGAGAGAGGGACTGTTGAGTTAACAGCATAGGCTCTGGGTCAAACCCCAGCCCCAGAGCTCCATTGGCCGTGCAAACTCAAACATGTTCCTCAATCACTTTATTCCTCATTAATAAAGTCAAGACAGCTTCATGGAATTATTGAGGGAATTCAATTTGTGATGAATGTAAATTTGTAATGAATATAAAGGCTAGCACAATGCTTGGTACTTTTAAAATGCACTATAAATGTTAGTTATTATATTGAGTGGTGTAGACATTCAGGAATTCTAAAACTTAGTTTGAAATATGTAGCAAACTGAGAACAAGGATCAAAGAAAATAAGCATGATCTGCAGAACGTTCTTCTTGAAGGTTATAAACTCATCGAGGCTTTTCCAAATTAACCTTTAAAGCAATCTCAGACCAAGCCATCTTTGGACTACATCTCATGGTAAAAAGAATGCTTTCCTCAGGAACATCAACAGAAGGAATCATCTAAAAATCAGCTCTAAGAATCAAATAGGATGACAAAGTTGAAGACAGTCATTTTGGCTTACCAGCTTCACCAAGACCTGGTTAAAGTAATGACAATGTGCACAAGAAGTTGCAGTTTTTGGTAACCTCACGTCAGCAGGTAGTGTTTGAGCCAATGAACCCTGTGTCTGTGAGTCAGATAAGGACCAATTTGCCAAGCACATCCACCTACTTTCCTTAACAAAAGGAAAATACACTGAAGTCTTCCCTATCAACAGTCAGCTTTTGGAGGCTGCATTCCTATTCAGACAAAGCAAGACTGTTTCAACCACTGTCAACACCTCGGTGTCTGCAGCTGATAGTGATCCAAGCCTTTCTCATGGCCTAGGTCACATTTACATAATGCAACATCATGCACAATTTGGATCTGAAATTAATTTATTGAAAACCCCACTGCCCCACAAGCTGCTAAAGGTATAAACCTTTTGTCCTAGGTAAAAATCAAAGCACTTGGAGAAAAAGATCCCCAAATATAAAGAGATCTCAATTCTAACATAGATACAGGGCTGGGACTGGGAGAAGGTAGAGAGAAAATATGAGCCTGAGTCTTTGCTCACTGCAGTGAGTCTATGCTTCTGGGTAACTTGGGGGACTTGGCTCTTTGGAGGAAACCCAAGGCAGAATTCTGAGGCTTTTCCTTTCCTTTGAAGTAAGAGTTTGCAGGGGACATGGATCTGACTAAGGCATAGCCCTCCAATTCTCCAAGTGACAAATGTAAATTGGCTTTATCTTTTCTAAAGGGACAGAAGTGGCCACAGATAGTAAGAGAAGTTGCCTGTGCACCCTGGTTAGAAGGACCACCACTACCCCTTCTCTTCAACGTATGAACTGCTCAATCTCGTCTACAGTAGCACATCCCACAAGCTGCCTCTTCAGGACACCAGTCAAGAGAGCAGTGCTCCATAACAAAATGGATCCATAATGGGGTAAAGTTGAAAAACACTGAAGATTTACAATGTACATCAGCATATTAAAAGTTCTTCAAAAGTTCCACAGTAAGTTATTTTACTTATTTTAACCTAGTATTTCTCAAATGTGTTTGATCATGAAAACTTATTAATTTTTCACCCCATAGAAGCCTCAGGAAATATTCTGCAGAATATCAGGCTCACTACTATGAGATGCCCAGGTCATTCTCCTAACTGGTAAAGAGAAAACGAACAACTTTCATCCTATCTCATTCCCTTCTGACAAAGAGTGAGAAATCAATACAGTGGGGTAAAGGGAAGCCTCTGAAAATACCTTTTCCTCTAAGATAAATACCTCCCAGAAAGCCACAGTGTACATGCACACGTGTACAGGGCCAAGTAACATCCTCTTTAATGCCCTTTATGACCCTAATGAAGCATTCCCTGATTGACCTCTCACCCCCAATGGCTAATTTGACAAGTGAACTCTCAGCCTGTCAATAGTCCTCGTGTTCGAGAAGCCTGGTCCTAGGATCTGCAGGAGAAGTATTCCCTGGCTGTGGAGATGGGAAGGCACATCTGTGCCCATTTCTTGCCCTGTCTGGGCTGTTTTCTCCTCTTGGTGGAGAGCATCTTCTACCGCATTACTGATGGGCACCAGGCAGTATCACTAAAAATACTCACTAAGAGATTGAAAGGTAATCATACATGAACGATGGTGCAAACCACCAGGTGGCTCAAGTCGCTCTGTCAGAACCATTGAGGTACCTGATGATATACATAAAAAGCTATCTAGAGGACTTCTACTTCTGGAAAGATGGCGTAGATGTGCTTTTGCCTATTCATCACACTGAGTTGAATTTAAAGCCCTGAGCATTATACAAAACAAACACCAGAAGACTCTCAAAGGCAGGAGAGCAGAAGGCAGGCTGGCAAGGGACTTGGGACCTCAGGAATGACACAGATGGTGGTGAGTTCTCTGGGTTTTCCTTTTGCTTCATATATCTCCAACCTGGCAGCTTAGTAAACGGAAAACTTGAAGACAATAATCACTTGACTCTAATGAGATACCACACACAAAAAAATTTGCACCCCCCCAACCTCCACCAGCACTGGCTGAATAGGGAGCCTAGACAAAATACCCCAAGTCCCTGCTGGAGTAGTATCAGAGAAGGCCAAGTAGGGAGCTGGGACTCTGAACTGTGCTGAGTAGTGATAAAGTCCCTCCATACAATGTCAGCAGAGACTGTGAGGAGTGGCTGGTCTTCCACACCCACTTGGCAACAGATAAAAGGTGTGCCTCCCCTGTGACATAATCGTGGGAGTGATGTCAGAGGAGTTCTATGGAATGTCAGTACTTTCACCAGCACCCAGCAGTAAAGAGGCCAGCCCTGCCCCTTCTACCTTGAGGTGTTGGGAGGCCATGTGGGAAACAGTAATAAGGCATGCTTGCCCTCCCAGCCAGGTGGTATCAACAGACACCCAGTGAAGAGCTGAAATTCCCACACCTACTCAGCAGTAACAAAGATCCCCTCCCCCACAGGTATCAGTGGAGGCCAAGTAGAGAATTTGGATTTCCACCCCTATCTGGCCATAACAACGCAATGCCTCCCCTTCCCATGTCAGAGCAGTATCAAAAGCCAGCTAACACAGAAGATTTAATAAGATCTAGAGTCTCATAACATAATACTCAAAATGTCCAGTTTCATAAAAAACCACTCATCATGCAGTGAATAAGAAAAAACCAACTTATATGAGAAATGACAATCAAAAGATGCCACCACTGATTTGGATTTTAAAACAGCCATGCTAGAAATGCTTTTATGAACAATAAGGAACATGTTTGATACAAATGAAACACTAGAATGTCTCAGCAAAAAAACAAAGAAAAAAGAACCAAATGAAAATTTCAGGAAAAAATAGCCAAAATAAAAAATTCAATGAATGGGTTCCACTGTAAAATTGAGTGTAGAACAATAAAAATTACTCAATCTGAACAACACAGAGACAAGAGAACTAAAAAAAAAAATAAACAGAGCCCCAGGGATCAAACACTTGTATAATCAGATATCAAGAAGAAGAGGGAGAGAAAGCATGGGGCTTAAAAAATACATGAAGAAATAATGGTTGAGACATTTCTAAATTTGGAAAAAGACAGAAACCTACAGATTAAATAAGGTGAGAAGATCCCAAACTGGATAAATCCAAAGAAATCTATGCCAAGCCGCACTACAGAAAAATTTCTGGAAAAAACAAAATCTCGAAACCAGCAAGAGAGAAACAATACTTTACTGACTTACCTACAGGGGAAAAAGAATTCAAATGACTGCATATTTCTCATCAGAAACCATGAAGTCCAGAAGGAAGTGACACAATTTTTTTTCAAGGGCTGAAAGAAAAGATCTGTCAACCCAGAATTCTATATCCAGCCAAAAATATCCTTTGGAATGAAGGGAAAATCAAGAAATTCTCAGATGAAAGGAAACTAAGAAAATTTGTCACTAGCAGATGGCCCCTAAAAGAAGGCTAAAAAAAAATCCTCTAAACAAAAAGAAAATGACTATTAGAATATTCAGAAAAAGGAAGAACAATGGGAAGAGTAAAAATATGGGAAAATACATTTCCTTCTTAAATTTCCTAAATTATGTTTGATGATTAAAGCAAAAATTATAACACTGTCTGGTGTGGTTTTCCAATTTATTTAGAAATATTTAAACCAATTGTATTGTAATAGGGGAGGGCAAAGGAACATAAAGGGAAGTGAGGTTTCTACACTTCAGTTTAACTAGTAAATTGTCAACACCAGTAGAATGTGATAAGTTATGCACATATAATACCTAGAAGCACCACTAAAAATGCTATACAGAAAAAGAATCAAAAACCTATAAATAAATCAAAATGGAATTCTAAAAAATGTTCTTGTAACCCACAAGAAAACAAGGAAACTAAAAACAGAACAAACAGAAAACAAAAAATAAAATGGCAGACTTAGCATACCAATAATTACATTAAATATAAATGGGCTAAATATACCAATTAAAAAACAGAGACTGAGGCTGGGCGTGGTGGCTCATGCCTGGAATCCCAGCGCTTTGGGAGACCGAGGCAGGCGGATCTCCTGAGGTTGAGAGTTTGAGACCAGCCTGACCAACATGGAGAAACCCTGTCTCTACTAATAATACAAAAATTAGCCGGGCATGGTGGCGCATGCCTGTAATCCCAAATATGCAGGAGGCTGAGGCAAGAGAATGGCTTGAACCCGGGAGGCGGAGGTTGCAGTGAGCTGAGATTGTGCCATTGCACTCCAGCTGGGGCAACAAGAGCGAAACTCCATCTCAAAAAAACAAAACAACAACAACAACAGCAACAAAAAACAGAGACTGGTAGATTTTTTTAAAAAAGCATGACCCAGGCCAGGTGTGGTGGCTCATGCCTGTAATCCTAGCACTTTGGGAGGCTGAGGTGGGCAGATCACAAGGTCAGCACATCGAGACCATCCTGGCTAACACAGTGAAACCCCGTCTCCACTAAAAATACAAAAAAGTTAGCTGGGCGTGGTGGCAGGCGCCTGTAGGCCCAGCTACTCGGGAGGCTGAGGCAGAAGAACGGTGTGAACCCGGGAGGCAGAGCTTGCAGTGAGCCCAGATCACACCACTGCACTCCAGCCTGGGCGACAGAGCAAGACTCTGTATGTTAAACAAACAAACCAAAAAATTGCATGACCCAACTATACGCTAATGTGATATAAGCAAAAGTGCTACATGGCTACTTCCCTTAAAATGCAACCAGCACATGATCTTTCCCATTTTTTGTTTTCCCTTCATTCTGCCTCTTAGAAAATGTATATAATGGCTGCCACTCCAGCTTAGACTACTGGGATAAGGTCACAACATAGGGATAATAGAACAAAAAGCCAAATCAACCTGGGTCTCTGAGCACTTGGTAGAGCAGAACTACTATACCAACTATAGATTTCCTGATTGTAGATTCATAAAGAAAAATAAATCTCTACCTTGTTTAAGCCATTACTAAGGGGTTTTATGTTCCTTTAGTTGAACTTAATCCTCACTGATCCCAAAGAGTTGTACTTACTGAAGGCTATTACATGTCTATCACTGTGCCATGCCATTCAGAGAGATTATTTTAATGGTCTGAGGAGGAAGACACTACTATTATCTTCCTTTTATAATGAGAAAATTACTGCTCAGAGAAGTTAAGTGACTTGCCCAAGGTCACACATCTCATCTGCCCAGTGTGAACCTCACTTCTCTAACTTTAAGGCCTAGGCTATTAACCTTACAGTGTAAATGAAATCCAGTGAAATACCTAAGAAAAAAGAGACTTGTCCATTCCTCTTAGCCTGGGTGAAAGGCTTCCTTTCACAGTCACATGGGGCCATGATGAGTTCAGAAAAACCTTTAATTCATCACGCATTTCTAAAGAGTTAGCCAAGATTCTTTTTGAATTTATCATCCTTTTGGACATAATTAAGCAATTAATCAATCAGTCCCCTCATTCACTCAACAAACATTTACAAAGGCCTCATGGTGCCAGGACTTGAGATAAGCTGGAGGAATGAATCAAGTGATACAACCCTGTCCCTCCCAGCATCCCCAGCGTGGGCTGGGCACTGAGCTCGTTTACTTTCAAAGTTGATTTTTTTCCACATTTCATTGCTCAGCTCCAAGCCAAAGATATCAAACAGGCAAACCACGTGAAGCCCATTCTCCCAGAAGCCCCATTGTTCCATCCACCTACACTTTGAGGGATCCAGGTCAGCATTTCCCTTTTAGCTCTCTAACATGGCAATGGGAGACTTTGATGTCTCACCTTGCAGAGAAAAGAAAAAAGGGGCCGAAAGCCTTCAGAGATGGTGGCCAAAAAAGCTTTGAGATCATGCGAATCCCCAGCGGCATGGCTTGGTCTTTCCTCTATGTTGTTCCTTGGAATGAAAAGCGGATTTTTCTAGCTTCTCTCTCACTCCTACATACGTCCCCACCCAGCTCTCAGCTCCTGGCAGTGCCAGCACTCACATCTAGGGATAACAGTTAAAATCGCCTCCTCCTTCTCTGACAATGAAATACGGCATACCATTTGGCATCCCGGTGGTGCCCCAGTCTCCTGACCCCTGGCAGGGTCCCAGGGGATTTGTGGTCGGCCGCTAATTCGGAGCCCCAGCCATAGCCATTTCCCATGACATAGCTGGAATTCTCCCACTGCCTGCCCTCTCAGCTTCAGTTACTCTGCCATGCTGAAACTATTTGCTCCCCTCCCACCCTGTCCATCACTGCCCCTTCCTTGGGCTGAGCCTCTGTACCCGCCCGCTGGCTAGACTCCTGAGGCCCTCCATGGGGGAGCTGCAAATCTCTCTTCACTTTTATTACTGACCCGCATCCTGCCGCCTCCACTCCTTCAGCCTGAAGGCCTCTTTAAAGCACCGTCCTCTTGAGCAATGATAAACCTCAGTGCCAGAGATGTTTAAAGAGAAACAGTCACTCCCGGCTGACCATATTGATATCAGAAGGGAGGCCAAGCATGTGGTTTCAAAGCTGTGGTCATAAAACAGTCTTATTTATTTATTTATTTTTTGTCATGTATGGTTAATCTGCCTATGAACTAGAAAAAAAATCTCTGCCCTTTTGTAGGGCCCATTCTTAGTGTAACCTGGGAACGGAGAAGAGACAGGCCAGGTACTGTCTACTGTGGTAGCTGAGGGTGTGGTCTCAGGAGCCAGGCTATCTGGATTATAGCCCAGCTCTGCACACTTACTAGCTGGGCAAGTCATAGACCATCTCTGGGCTTCAGTCTCCTTCTCTGTACAAGGAAGAAAACAGAGGGACTACTACCTAGCCTTGTTATGAGAATTAAGTAAGTTCATATTTGTAAAGGGTGCCAACATGTGTCTAGCACATATAAAGTGCTGTATCTGTATTTGCTAAAGAAATACTATGTATATATGGGATATTCAGTTAATTTTCACAACAACTTGTTGATGTTATTATGCTTTCATTACAGAGGGTGCTACTGGATCCTTGAGAGTTCTAGAAACTTGCCCGTGGTTAGTAAGCCACAGAAATGGGATTCGAATTTGGGTTGTACTTTCCAGTATGACAGTCATCCTCAAAGTGGGGTCCAAGACCAGCTGGGATCTTGGTAGATGCGCAAATTATCCAGTCCCATGCAGAACCACTGGCTCAGAAACTGGTGGGTAGGTTCAGCGATTTGTTTTAACAAGCCCTCCACGAGACTGGGACGCACAGAGTTTGAGACGCGCTGTGTATTGCCATGTTGCCCTTACAGCAGGAGGAGAAGTTCCTTTCCTTCCTGTCTCCAGGTTATCAGTACAAAGTGAACATGAGCTGCTCAGACCTCTCAAACAACACAGAGTCATGCAGGACTTCTGAGTGAAAAGTGCTGTCCCAGATGCCATGGGGACACAAAGAAATGTGAGCTTCCTGCCTGCAAAGCATATTCCCTAATTATCAAAACCAGACAAGCATGTGTGTAAAGTTATCCAACAGCACTGACCACACCATGAGTCAAAGCATCCGTGTTCAGAGGTTTGGGGTCAAACGGAGCTCACACCATTCCTGGCTCCGATTCTTATGAGTGGGACTTTAATGAAGTCACTTAATCTCACTGGGCCTGGCTCCCCTTACCTTTTCAGGCTGCTGTAAGGATAAAATGAAGTTAGGGCAATGACATTGTATGATGCCTGGCACATGGTACGAGGCTTAGTTGCTAAATGGCCAGGGTCATCATTAAGATCTGTCAGCCAGGTGATACAGGATTCACTGCCAAATCATAATAGGAAGGTAAGGTAGGAGTAGGGAGATAGCTCTAAGGGAGAAAGACCTGCAGAGAATGGGGAACTTGAGCCTGATTCCAACACAGAGTAAATATCTCAATAATAGCTAGGAGGGAGAAGAAAATGGTTCCGATGATCATTAAAAAATGGGCTGGGCGTGGTGGCTCAAGCTTGTAATCCCAGCACTTTGGAAGGTTGAGGTGGGTGGATCATGAGGTCAGGTGTTTGAGACCAGCCTGGCCAACATAGTGAAACCCCGCCTCTACTAAAAATACAAAAATTAGCTGGGCATGGTGGTGTGTGCCTGTAATCCCAGCTACTCAGGAGGCTGAGGCAGGAGAATCGCTTGAACCTGGGAGGCGGAGGTTGCACGGAGCTGAGATTGTGCCACTGCATTCTAGCCCAGGCCACCGTGCGAGGAAAAAAAAGGAAATGAAAAGGTGTGCCAGGCTGATAGTCAAATTCATCTGATTTAAAGGACTTTCACTTTGAACGTGCAGACTCCAATGCATGAAGCCCAGGTTGAACTGGGAAATCCAAATTGCACTTAAGATACATGAGTACCTTAATCCCGACAAAGGCTTTCTGAGCCAGGCTCTGTTTAATCAATGGGTGTTTGGAATGAGGGCTGTGGACATCATAGTGGCTCCCTTTTCCCTAGTGTCTCTCTAGAGGAACAACCAAAATGCAACTTATATGTGTGAAGAAAATGACTGAAAAATGTTTAAGTTCTGATTCTCCCTGATTTCTCCTTGAGGCTGGCAACCTCACCAAAGTGATTAGACAGATAGCATGAGCTATCAGCCCAGATAAAATCTGGATATTTTATAATTGCAGAGGGCACATCGGGAAATACTAAGGAAGTTCAGGAACTATCTAGTGTCATCCTACTGGACAACGGAAGGAAGGGTGACGTGACCACTCCTGCACTCTTCCAATCTTACCACTTTCAGGCTAGTTTTTCTATAAAACTCACCAAGGCAAATTCCTCAAACTTTTGCCCCATTCGCTCCTCTGGGCCTGGGCAGAGGTGATGCTTGCGGGCCCCCAGTGAGAATGGCCATGGGGCAGAGGGCAGAGGAGTGCAAAGGGGAAACCATGAAAGATGGGCAGTGGGCCCATCTCCCAGTGAGCTACGACAGACTCCAACCCCACACTCATCCCAGTGATTTATGTTCTGGAAGGATGTTCGCAAATCAACATGTTTTGGCTGCTCCTTTTCAAAGCCAGGGGAAGGCAAGCCAAGACATCTAAACATAACCACACATTCGAAAGTCTGGTCAATTGTTTTAGAATTTCCATTGCAGGTCCTCTAAGTACCATCCTCGGACTCCCCATCAAGACCACTAAATACAAGCCAATGGGAGGGAAAATGGGATCTTAAATATTTCCGGCTAATTCAATTCCCTCGTAGAAAGCTTTCC
The DNA here is from genome assembly GCF_028885625.2 of Pongo pygmaeus. Lineage (NCBI taxonomy): Eukaryota > Metazoa > Chordata > Mammalia > Primates > Hominidae > Pongo > Pongo pygmaeus. Next base: position 174,174,709 of record NC_072377.2, read on the forward strand.
TTCCCAAGGTCCCATTCTAGCACAACGGGTTGGGAGTCTCAGAACCGCAGCCCCTTTTCCTGAAGAAGCAGCAGAGTCTGTGGTTCCATTTTACTCAACTGTTTTAAGTAGAAATTATCCTTGAGGCTTCAGGGTGTGCTTCCACTCTGGGTGGGATGGTGAAGGCAGTGATTTGTCTACCACATTACTCAGCCCCAAAGTACATATGCACTGGGGTAAACTTGGCCTTGTACATTTTCCCATTCTGTCCGGGCTGTTCTGTCATCTCTGTGAGTCAGCCTCATCCTGGGTCTTCTCCGCCAGACCCTCCAGGCCCTGGCAGTTGTTTGGTTTGGGGCAATGACAGTGCCCTTTCCTGCTGGTATGTGGAGCTATTGTTCTCTAGGTGCATGGCTGCTTTTATCTCCAGCATTCCTACAAGCAGGATTAACAGATCTGGGCCTGTCTCAATGGGTTGCTTTCCACTTCAATTAAACTGCAAGCCAACAACACGCCCTGTTCCCAGGCTTCCCATGCAGGGCTGCCCTGCTGGGGTGGCATGCCAAGGTTTCGGGACAAAGATGGGGGCAGGCTTACTGTGTGAGCCACAGAAGATACCCTGCAGTGGGATGCCTGGGCTTCAGCCCCAGCAAGCGGCTTATTGCTGTGCCAATCTGGGGAGCCAGACCTAGATTTCCTCATCTTTCAAACAGTAATGATAATGCATGACCTCCTGGACTCTAGGGAGGGATAAGGGAGGCAACATATATAGGCAAAACAACTAGCAGAGTGCCTGGCACATAGTAGGTGCTCAGGAAATGCTAGATCCCTTGCCTTTGCTAGGGGAGGGGGTAACTAAAGGCACCTGCCTTGCTACCCAACAGGGATGTTGGAAGAAACAAATGATGCAATTTACACAAAAGTATGAGAAACCTCAGAAGGACTGCATGCATAAGAGAATTTTTATAATCCAGGTGTGTGTGATGAGTCTTAACTTGTGCCTAGGCCAGCCTAAAAGAGAGATCCTATTGTATGCAGTCAGCTAATAGAATCAGAAGAGGCTTCTGTGGCCTTCCTTTCTGCGTATCTTGAAAATGCTTTCAGAAAGCCAGAAGTAGGGGGAGTGACAGCAACAACTTCATCGCCTAATCTGCTAAATATGAAGATAGCTAACATTTATTGAACACATACTATGCATCCTGCACTATTCTAAGTGCGTTGCATTTATTGTGATCACATTTCATTCATGCAACCCTATTTTTTCACGGATTCATTCATTTGACAAATTCATTCATTCAATATTTCCCCAAATATGCATATGGCTCCTTCCCTCACCTTCTTCAAGTCTTCTTCAAGTCCTTACTCAAGTATCACCTTCTTATTAAAGCCTTCCTTGGCTACCTTATCTAAAATTCACTCCACCCTTCCACCCCCAAAGACAATTGCTTTGTGTAATTTTTCTCCTTAGCATGTATCACTGTCCAACATACCAGCTGCTTTATGTGTTTACCCTGTCTATCAAGTGCACCCCCACTAGAATGGGAGTCCCATTAGAATATGAGCCCTCTAAGGAGAGGCATTTTGCTCTTTCATTCCCAGCTATGTCCCCAGCACCTAGAACGAAATAGTTTCTGAGTGCCTAGCTCTGAATGAATGCTTAGCAGATATTTGTTGATGGGATGAAACCTAAGAGGTAGGCACTATTCGTATCATCATGGCTATCTTACAGATAAAGAAACAGAAACAGGGAGGTTAAATAACTTGCCCAAGGTCACACAGTAAAGATCAAAGCCAGGATTTGACTCCAGAAACCAAGCACTACATTCTTTCACCTTTCGATCTAAGACTAACGCTACTAATTTTTTTCTCCTCCTCCTCCTCCTCTTCTGGGGTCACTGCCTTTGTTTTCTAGCCGTCTTTGCCATGGAGACCAAAGACTCCCCCCAAAGTTCTTGTTCATAATGGGCTAGAGAATCGTTTGCTGACACATGTTCTTAATGAGAAAACTGCTGCCTGGTGAATTATTCGCTCAATGTGTTCATGCTCAGATGCTTCATTTAGCAGCGGGCACATCAAGGCACATGAGAGCCATATTACAGTTTGCAGGGCAGTGGAGATCATCTTGAGCAACGGGGGAGTGGGCTGAGGTGGCAGAAATAGCGAGAGTCCCACAGTCACGCACATCTTGGTCTGCATGCTAGTGAGACCTCATTATAATGCAGCTGTGGGATCTTGATCAAGTCAGTTCACCTCTCCTGGCATCTGTCTGTGGTTAGGCTAATTCAGCACATAACAAAAGGGTGGGGGCTCGGCAGGTGCTCCATGGTATTATTACCATGCTCTCTTCAACCCACCCAGTGCATCCCTAATATCACCTTCCTAATATCACAATTCCTAATCACCTCCCAAACGCCTCATTGTTTCCAGTTTCTGGTTTATTTCAGTCATTGCCCAAAAAGCACAGGTGAGAGAAACTCCAGAATGGAAGAAATGAAAAGAATGATGCCTCCTATCCAGATAGGTTTGTGTATGCTCCCATGTCACTTGGAGAACATAGAATATTCTCCAAAGTGACTTTCCCATGTACCTCCCCTATCCCTGTGTTAATAACAATGATTGGCCAGGCACGGTGGCTCACGCCTGTAATCCCATAGTGATCAGGGAGGCTGAGGTGAGAGGATGCTTGAGGCCAGGAGTTTGAGAACAGCCTGAGCAAACTAACGAGACCCCTCCATGTCTAAAAAACATTTTAAGATTAGCCAGACATGATAACGTACACCTATAGTCCTAGCTACTTTAGAGGCTGAGGTGGGAGGATTGCTTGAACCCAGGAGTTCAAGGCCGCAGTGAGCTATGGTTGTGCCACTGCACTCCAGCCTGGGCAACAGAGTGAGACCCTGTCTCTTAAAAACAAAAACAAAACAAAACAAAAAAACCGATGATATTGGCCAATATGAACTGAATGACTTCTTGGTTCCAGGCCCTGTTCTAAGCACTTTTTTTTTTTTTTTTTTTTTTTTTTGAGACAGAGTCTCACTCTGTCACCCAGGCTGGAGTTCAGTAGTGCGATCTCGGCTCACTGCAAGCTCCGCCTCCCAGGTTTGCGCCATTCTCCTGCCTCAGCCTCCCGAGTAGCTGGGACTACAGGTGCCCACCACCACACCCGGCTAATTTTTTTTTTGTATTTTTAGTAGAGACGGAGTTTCACCGTGTTAGCCAGGATGGTCTCGATCTCCTGACCTCGTGATCCGCTTGCCTCGGCCTCCCAAAGTGTTGGGATTACTGGCTTGAGCCACCACGCCTGGCCTCTAAGCACTTTTAAGCAATAATTCACCTAAAACGCACAGCAATCCTGTGAGCGAAGTACTATGATCATGCCCATTTCACAGACAAAACTGAGACCCTGAGAGGCTAATCTGCACTGGTAAGGAGCAGAGGGTGGAAACCCAGGCAGGCTGGTTTCTGGTACCTGAACTTCTGCTTCCTTTACCCACTTCCTAGCACCCTCTGCCCCGCCCACCTGCCACCCAGCACGCCCTCACTGACGCTCTGGCTGCACTACCTAGTCCCCAGTCTGTTGTCCCAGCAGGGTCTCTGGCCACTGGCCATATGCCAGCAATCAAGGAACTTCTCCATAATTTGCCCCAATTTGCCCCCATTTCCCCTTGCTCCTCCTGAAGGAAGGTACACACATCTCTCTTGGAACTCTACCTGAGAATTTCCTAGCCTGTCCACTCTGGGGATCTGAACTTTCATGTTCTGTTGAGATTTCTGGCAACAAAGACTGGCACGAACATGAGAATTTCCTGTGGGAGCTCCTCCCCATCTCTTCAAGCGTTTCTCCTACACCGTAGGTCAACAGAACCCAAATCCCTCACATCCTCCTGGGCTCTTCACTCTAAGCACGGGTCAGCCCCTTCCTACAGCTTGTAGTAATGAAAACAGTTTCCAGAAAGTAGGCTATGCATCTTACAAAACTGTGATTTAGTATTATATCCAAAACCGCTCACTCAAATCATTCTTAATAAGGTGAAAAATAACTTTAAAAGATAATAAATATTCTACAATCTTGTCTTCTATTGTTCTACGACTGCAGAACACCAGCTCTCTGGGGCTGCTCCACAACGTGGCTTTAAGTTCTCCCCTGCCTTGGAGCCTTTTTGACAGGGGAAAATGCACTCCCCTAGTCAGATGATAAAAATAGCAAATGTTTACTGAGACAGTGTTAATTAAATGCTGTGCACTGTGCTGGGAGCTTTACATGCATCATCTCATTTAATCTTTACAACGGCTCTATGAAGTAGGTGTTAGAGTCACTACTTCAAAACCAAACCAAACCGAATCTCTGGGAATTAAGCAGTTGGCCAAGGACCCAAAGTGACAAAGTCAAGATTCAGGCCCAGATCTGTCTGGCTTTCATACTTTTAAACCACTCAGTTACACCTGATCCCCTTCAAGGCCTCAAACTATCAGGGATGCTCTGATGGCTGATGGCTGAAGTCTGAGCTGCCTGCATCCTTCAGGAAGAACGATGGGAAATGGGGGCAAATTGGGGCAAATTATGGAGAAGTTCCTTGATTGCTGGCATATGGCCAGTGGCCAGAGACCCTGCTGGGACAACAGACTGGGGACCACTCAGCTCTATGCTCCTCTCCCTCCACCAAAGCACTAGGCAGCCTGCTTAAGAGGCATTCACTTAGGATTCATCCCAAGCCCTGTGATCCCAGAGCAGGGTCAGCCCAGAGGGGGGGTCACCTTTTTCTAACTTGCACAGAGGTGTTGTAAGCAACAGTAGCATCCTAGTTGCCTCCAATCTCTAGGTGCCGGCTCCTAACCTGCCAGATGAAGAGCATGAGTTCCATGAGAGTGACAGCACCTAGGGAATGTGCTCCATTCCCTGTCCTGGGTCCACGGCATCCAGGTCTAATATATCCCCAGATGCCTTTACTGAACTTTTCTGACCTCAGAGTCATGTTCAATATATTACCCTGAGCACCATTTATCTAATCCAAGTGGGCATCCAGGACATAATCTCTTTGCCATGCCTCAACTAGAAGCTCTCAAAGGCTGCTTCCAGAGTAATATATCATTACATGGCTTGTCTACATATGAAGTGTATGAAAACACACATTTTTTTGTGAAATAAATAATGGAATCAGCTTTCAATAACATAACTCAGGAAAATAAATTAGCTGGTTTCTCCCAGCCTTTCCATGCAAAAAGGTCTGAGCCCAGGGGCCCCTGAGATGTTAAACTGGGGAGAATGGTAGAAGTTTTCATGGTTCCGAAAATTAGAGAGGGGATCCCTGGCAAGGAAAGTCTCCTTACCACAAATTGCTCCCTATCAGAGAATTGCTGCTCAGTTCAGATGGTAATTAGCACACCCCAAATTACTTGCCAGCAACAATATAACTAAGACTTGGAGACAAGAGAAGACTAAACTTGAGAGAGAAGCTGCATCACCACAAAAACACTACCTGACTGAGGAGACGAAATGAGGTAACTGCTTCAATTCAAAACAGATCTACCCATTGCTCCAAACCCTCTATTTGCAAAGCCCCACCAGGCAGAGAAACTTCAAGGCCTGATCTTGACCGTGTGATGCCAGAGGCTGCAGGGACTGGCCACAGAGCCCAAGTCCAGCCCTCCCCTGGGGTGGAAGCCTGTGATGTGGGCAGGCAGTTCAGGAATGCCCTTCCTCGCAGAGGGAATAGTCCCTTCAGGCAAAAGGCTTCCTGGAGGAATGCCAAGGAGGGAACCTCCAGACCCTTCCTGACTGCACTCGGATGAGGGATGTGGCCTTGCTGGGTGGGAGGTAACAAATGTGCTATGAAGATCAACTGATCACACTGACATCCACATTTGAACACCTCACGCCGCCTCCACACCCACTGGCTTTCAGATCCTGGAAAGAGCATCTGAGGACCACAATGTTGCTAGGCACCCTATTCTTTGGGATGAAGACCATGATGTTGGTCCCATCTACTTCTCAGGGGTGAAAAGACTGTGGAAATATCAAACAGAAGTCCAGAAGAGTCATAACTTCCAAAGGCAACCAAGGAAAAGAGAGCCCTGCTAGGGGCATGCTCTTCCTCCTGAGGAGTGAGGAAGAGTCCTAACAGCCAGCCTGCCTCAGCGGCCAATTGTTGTTCCTGGGCTTGCAGGCTTCAGTCACCTCTTCTGTGAAGCACTGTTAGGGAATGAAGACGGTTGTGTCCCCCAAGCTTAAAAGACTGCCCATGTGGGACAGTGACACTGATGGGAATGGAAGCAAGCTGGAGACAACATGCTCCTTTAAAGTGGCTCTGCAGGCTGCTGCCTTAGAGGACACCAAACCCTGTGTTGCTGCTGCCACCAGAGCTCCCAATTTGGGGACAGGAACAAACAATCTGAATTTTTATATAAAATCTCTTCATTTTTAAATATAGTCAGCTCATTTTAAAAAAATGGTGTGGGCCAAACATTCCTGTTGGCAGGAATCAACCTGTGGGACTGCCATTTTGTAATCTCTTTCATTGAAAGGACAGTTTCAAAAGAGGGAGAACAAGGGAGGTTTTTCCATATCCTTGACTTTGACCAATCAGGTGGCCCAATTAAAAAACCAAGTAAATTAACCATCCATTCTGTGCAAAGTCTACCTGGTAGACATCATGGTTACCAACCATGTAGTTGGGGAAGAAAAGGCAGAAACAGAAGGAACATCTTGCTTAATAACACCAAAATGAGAAGCAGTCCATTAAAACAATGCCAAAGACATCACAAAAGGTGTGGTTGATGTGGTTCTGTTGACCATGCTGAGGAATCAGGGCACAGATGAACAGAGAGACTTCTGTGAGGAGAGATGGCTGCAGCATTTTCACTGATTGAGGAGGATTTGAGTCTTGAGGGTTAGATAACATAGCTAGTGTTTACTGAACACCAGGCATTGCGTTCAACACTTTGTAAGGATTATTTCATGTGATGTTTGCAATGACTTTCTAGTTTAGAACCCTCACTCTTAAGAACCATATGGCACTGTCTCTAGACTTGGATGATCCTTGGAAAAAAAGGCAAGGTATCCCAGGCAGGGAGAATGGTCTTGAGCAAAAGTGTAGAGCAGCAATGGGCAAAATAAATGTGTGTGGGGAGGTGGAGGGAAAAAGTATAAGTCTCTGTTGCAAGTTTCCTTTGTGCTTGTGTGTTTTGCACATACATCCAACAGCAAGATTCCAGAGGTTGTAGCAGCCCCAAGGATTGTGTTTCACTCCCTAGATCTGAAAGCCTCAGGAAAGAGGTTTCAGCCAAGGATGCGGTCACCCAACTGGAGGTACACAGATTAGACCTCAGTCCTGAGAAACAGGATGGCAGAGCAAACAAAGTCCCTGCCCTGAGGCTGGAATGCAGCCCATCCTGTGAATACATGAATATTCATTGCTTTGGAGAAGCTGCTGAACATTTGCAGACATCTACCTCGGAGGACTCAGCTGGGAAAAATTCACTCTATCCCTAGAGGAAAATGGGGTGGGGTGGAGAATGGGGATGTTGGATTCAGAAAGAGATTTGAGTTCCAACAACCCACCCAGAAGGCCTAAGGGGCCTACGGCTATTCTCTGCCCCCTTGGGGCTAGAGGAATCTGCCAGAAATAGAGTTGAGAAAGTGTGAAGGGTGGTGTACAAAGAGTGAAGGAAAGAGGTCCAGCAAGTTTAGACAGTGTAGGCATGGAGGGGAAATGCCACCTTTCTTCTAGCAAATCACAGGAAGCTTTGGGAAGAAGGTAGGGGGGAAAGAAAGCCTCGGAAATGTTTTTCAACTTGAGTAGATAAAAGCTCCTGGAGAGGAAAATGAGTGCTATAAAAGGACTAATAATAACAATAAGGTTCTTAAAGGCCATGTTGAGATTGAAATGAAATGGGACCACAGAATTGCCAACCTGCATTGACAAATCTTTGGTTCCTTTTGACCACCACTGGGTTCCCAGGAGAAATACCAGATTGTCCTCAGATACTTATTTCAGGGTCCTTTTATGTCAGTTTAACCTATGAATTAACCTAATATTAAGAAGTTGTAACTTCCCATTTTCTTAACACCAGTCCTATAAAGCTCAAGTCCCACCAAACGTATCCGAAACACAGAGTCTGTAGTCAAAAGGTGTTTGGGAACTAGCTGCGTATATACTTTCACGCATACACTGCGTGAATGTATACACTGCGTATATACATTCACTGTGCATTTGGAAATTCACGGTGCATATTAATGTGGTAAATACCCTGAGAAGTCCTGCAATCAAGAAGCCTTCCATACGTCCTTTAGCACAACATTTTCTGAATTTATTTGACCAGGATCCTTTTGTTGCTGAACACCCATTAAAATGAATGCATTTGGGAAACGCACATCTATACATTTGGGAAGCTGATGTTCACATCCTCCGCCTCAAATACCTCTGAGGTAATGAATTCCATAAAATTGACATCTGCTCTTACAGCACAACTTCCCATTCATGCATTTTTTCCATTAAAAAAAATTTTAGCACTGTACTAAACCCTGCTAATAAAAAATAAAATACAATTCCCTGCTCACAAGTAGCTCATAGCATGGTGGGGAAGGCAGTTAAACCACCAGTCTCAGAGTTGGAGTATGACTGATGCTCTATAATAGTTTGCCGGGGAAGCTAGAGCTAGAAGTCTTTCTAATAAATAAGACCAGTGTAGTCAGGGAGGGCTTCCTAGAGGCAGAGAGATGAGCAATGAATTTTAAAGAATGCAATTCAGCCTGTAATCCCAGCACTTTGAAAGGCGCAGAGGGATGGATACCTTGAGGTCGGGAGTTTGAGACCAGGCTGACTAACATGGTGAAACCCCGTCTCTACTAAAAATACAAAATTAGCTGGGTGTGGTGGCACATGCCTATAATCCCAGCTACTTGGGAGGTTGAGGCAGGATAATCACTTGAACCCGGGTGGCGGAGGTTGCAGTGAGCCAAGATTGCGTCTTTGCACTCCAGCATGGGCAACAAGAGCGAAACGCCATCTCAAAAACAAAAAAGAATGAGATTCAGTTGGATAGCAGAAAGTGAGAGGATGGTTCCAGGTATGAGTAAGAAGGCATAAAGATGCAGAGAAGAGAAAACATGGTAACTGAACTGCAAAAGGCTAGGACTGAAAGGAGTACGTAAGGAGTGAAAGCTGGAGGGGAAGGAAGAGGTGAAATCTAGAATTCCATCGAGTCCCTCGATTGTCCTATAGTTCTGCCAAGCTTCAAGGATGTTGTCTCCTAGATCTGAAAACAAGGGCACACACTTCCTGAGTGCGCATTCCTTCCTCACATTATTTTCCCAGTCTTACGAATTCAAATGTTCTAATGTGGGCAGTTACCACAGCAGTCTTGACGTCTCCTCCACCGTATTAAATGTCCCTCTGTAGCTCCCTTAGGTCATTCCTGAGAATAGCTGCAGATGTGTTTTTCCTATTTTCAGAGAACAAGGGAACTAAATTGCATGGCACTCTAGGCCTGACTTGGGCTTGAAGAAGCCTGGTATTCTGGATAGAAGGCTGACTGTCACCTTTGGATGCATCCTGCTCAGAGCTCCTGCTGGCTGAGGTGTGTTTGCTCCAGTCTCTGTATGCCTAGAATCCATCTCCCTTTCTTTAGCCACCAAAGGTGGACATGTGATGCACACTCAGCTCATCCAAGACCGCAGGTCCCATCCACAGTGATGGGTCTAGGGAAAGGCATGTGGCTCAAGCCAGGCCCAACAGGAATCTTTCCCTAAGGGTTTTCTGGTACAAACAGTACAGAAGACTCTTCTCTGGTTACAAACCAGTAAGGATATGGTGCCAGTCTGCCAGGGCTCCATCACAAGGGCACACCTGAAAGGAGCTGCAAGATGCAGAGGTGAGATTTGGATGGAGACAAGACCTAGTGGGCTCTGAGCCTGGGGTCTTTCGGGCCATCCTACCTCAAGGCTCTGCACTGCCATTGTTGTTGCTTGTTGGTTCATTTTCCCTTATCCTGCATTTCTTTAATTTCTGTCAATGATAACCCTGAGAGTCCTAAAAAAACCAGTTCCTCTAGGGTGGAAGTAGTCAGACCCCATGAAACCACACACAGCCCCTGCGATAATTCCTAGAGTTTCTTTCCAGCAGCTGGGGTGACATTAGCAAGGTAGAGGAAGTGAAGAGAGCATCTCTCCTTCTCAGAGTGAAGACAGAGCATCTGATATAAATGATCAGCTTCCAAGTTGGAAAGACTCTTGTTCTGGTTTTGTCTTCATCTCTTAACTCTTAGATCACAAGTTCTTTTAACTCTTTCCCCTGACGTCAAATGGGATACCACTAATACGCTCCCTCACGGGGTTGGGAAGATAAATTGAGGATGCTGGAGAAAGAACCTGTCCAGCACATAGTACAGTACAAAACACTGCTAACTTTCTTTCATTTTAAGTTCTACTGAAGGCCAACTCATCTATGAGTATGTCACAATCTATGAAAAATCCAGGAGAGGAGATATCTGAGCCAAGAGCTTTCCCAGTGTGATCAAAAGAAAAAAAAAAGTGACAGCCTGTCCTCACCTGTCCCACCTGCATATTTCCAGATCTCTGTCTGCTCTTTATCCCATGGAGCTGAATGAAGCTCAACAAAGACAAATGATTAAAAAAAATCTTCCTCTAAAATGCAACTCCCTTTGACATGCATATGATGAAAATATCCTTTGCTTTTTTCACAACTGTTTGGCTGTTCTTGGCTCCTGACTGTGTGTCCCATAAATGTATGTTCATTTTAGATGGCAAATGCTTCAAAGGCAGAAGGTGGGTCTGTGGATCCCACTTCCTGCAGAGCTCAGAGGAATACCATAGACAATGAACAATGACAGCAGTGATGGAAAGCTTGGGTCTGTGACTTAGTCATGGGAAGAAGGAACAAAATGAAGAAGGGCCAGATGAGCTCTTAATATGAGTCAGAAAATAGATTGATACTTACAATACACCATTATCCTTGACTGTCTCCACAACTCTGGCTGTTGCTATATCCATTTACGCAGTGAATACTGAGGCTCAGAAAAACAAAATTATGTACCTATGTGGTGGAGGTGGGATATGGTAGTCCGGCCTCATATCTGCGGTTTCCCCTCTTCCCACTCCTAGTACACAGAATGGTTAATGGGTTAGGCAGATTGGGTTATCAGCGCCACCATCTAAATTTTAGCTTGAGCAAATTATTTATCATCTCTGAGCCCCATTTCCTCCACAATAAAATGAAATGGTAATACCCATTTCCCACGATAATTATGAAGATTAAAGGAGATTCTGAAGATTATGGCATTTAGAGCCCCTGGTGCTTTGTAAGCGTTCAACAAATGATAGTTGCTGCTACGTGGTTGTGTTATTGACTATTATTTCTACCACATCTTCTCGTCTTCCTACATTCACAGCCCAATGACTATTTTGCAAGAGGTACTTTTGGTCTCTGTTTTCACCCTGAGATGACTGTTGCTTCCACAGACAAGCTGGTAATATCTGCAGGCCTTTCCTACACACCACCTTTCTTTCCTTCGCCTGTTTCTGAAGTTCAGGGCAACAGAATCTGGCCCCAGGCTACCCCAAAGCCTAGAGAGCTGCTCCTGCAGGGTGTGACAGCCACGACTATGTCTCCATGTTGGCTGCAGCAGGGCTGGTGACTTCCACGTCCCCCATAAGGAAGCCATATGGACCTTGCTGTCTCTCCAGCAGTCAGCACCGCTCAGGCAACAAAGTCCATGAAGTAAGCTCTTTATCACTCAGGGCTTCTTCTCTTTGGCTTTTCTGTTGTTGTTTGATAAACATTTGTAATGTTTCTCAACAGCTAAAGTACTTCTGGGTCTGCTCCACCACCAGGCCCACAGTGAGTGCAGATTGAAGGAAACCAAGTCCCCCACTCCTCCTCTTGCTTTCTGTGCCTCTGCCTTGGCTCCTCTCAGCAGCTCTTTTGCAGAGAGAGGGAAGGCCTGGATAAGTCCTCCCCAAGAAAGCCAATGCCTTCTTCCTTCTTTTTCTCAGGAAACAGTGAGGTTTACCTGAAAGAAGGTAGAATTTAAAGCCTGACGGGCAAGGTATGAATGCCAGGTCTGCGATTTCTTCGCTGAATGAGCTTGCCTAAAACACCTTTCAGAGTCTCGATTTTCTCTTCTGTCAAATGGGTTTCTAATACTTACTAGCCACCAGATTGTGAAGAGAAGATGCAATGAATAGAGGCGGAAGCAATACAAAGTAAGTGATAACCATCCTAGATCCTTCGAATTTCCTTACTATGGCATTGAATTGTTTGAAAGAAGTTAAGAGGAGTGACCTAAATTAATCCCTCCATTTCCATATAAAATATTTGACATTTTTTCTTCTGGTAGAATAAGGATCACAGATCAGTAACATTTTTCTGTAAAGGGCCAGTATAGTCTCAGCCACAACTATGTAACTTAGCCCTGTAGCACAGAAAAGGCCATATATCATATGTAAATGAATAGGTGTGGCAGTGTTCCAATAAAACTTTATTTACAATAGCAGGTGGCAGTGGGCTGGACTGGCTCACAGGCTGTATGTAGTCTGCCCAGCCTTGGGTTTGAAGCTGGTGAAGAACATGCCCCTGGTCAAGCAAACTAGAGGGCCAACCTCCCTCTTTCTGCCAGCACCCTCTTAGAAATCCACCTCGAGGGCTCCAGAGGCAGAGCCCATGCAAGCCACTGAAATCCCCCCCCCTGCCTTTGAGAACTGGAGGTTTAGATTTATGGGCATGACAATTTGTTTCACATAATTCTGTCAGTAATTACATCGACTTCCACCAGCAGCCATTAGGTAAATGATTTGGCCCTTTCCCCTGAGTAATATTTTCCCCCATTGAAATAAATGGAGGGTGCATTTCTCTCCCATAAGTTAAGCATATTATTTGCCTCATCACACAAGGCAAATGCAGTAGCTCTGAGCTATTAGTCTATCACTGCAGCAATCAGACGGCCAGGAGCCAGAAGTAATTTACAACAGAGAAGTAAACAGGGCCCCAGATAAATAAATAAGAGGCCTGGGCTGATCTGGGGCCTGAAAAGATTAAGTAATGAGAGTATCTAACGAGAGATTTAGTGCTAAGTGAACTAGGACCAAAGCAGCATCCCATGGAGGAATCAAATTATATCACTGGAAAGAGATATTATTGAAGTCCCTCATGCTGAGCGGGGAAATCAGCACTTCTTGGGAGGGGCGGGCTACCATCATTAGCATAGCAATTTGGGACCCCTCATTGGAGTCTGGCTAATTAGCTGCAGGTAAATGAGTTATATATAGTAGGTAAGCAGGGTGCAGTGACCCTGCCCACCAGGAAAGCCTGGTCAGGTCCTCAGTGGCTGTGGGATTATAAGTACCAGGCTGGGGTCTTTTCTCAAATACAAAGGCTCCTTATAAAGGAGAAGTAACTATCTGGGATGGAAAAGAAAATGATGCTGATTCAAAGCTGACTTTAGCTTTTTAACTTCTGAAATGCCTAGAGGGTAGAGACTGGACTCCTAATGGATTGTCTTCCCTGGAACTGCTGTGAGCTCTGGGAAGCAGTCTCTGTCACCCCCACCTCAAGGAGACTTCCTTTCTCTTCCCTTCCTTTGGATGGCACTGCCACTCTTCCAACAGCAGGATGGAATCCTTAGGGAGTCTTCTTCCAATTTTTCCTTCTGATTGCCTATTCTGTTGGTTCTTTCCTTGGAATCACTCTCACGTGAGGTTTGTCCTTTCAGCTCCCTTCTTTGAGAAAAAAAGTACATCATGGCAGCAACCACGTGGAGGCAGTCCTAGTGCTTTGGTAGAACCACTCACAATTTTTCTACAGGTGAGAATTGCTAATCCTTAGTTTCTGCAGCAAATCTATCACCAGTATCATCAACATCCTTTTCTTTAAAAAGTAACTGCTATCCCAGCTGGCCCAACCCAGGGAAGCATCAATCCTTTACTTCTTGTAAGCTAAGATTCTGTCTTCTGTGATTCCCCTGTTGCTTAATGAAAACTCATGGCTAAGGTAAGCAGGTACCTTCGGGCTGTGCCCGCAGCAACAAACCAGAAATCTGAGGGCTGAAGTTTGTGAGTCCCCTACTGCTCCATGCCTCAGTTTCTCCAATTGTAAAATGAGGGCATTGATATAGAAGTTCCAGAAGGTGCCATTCAGCTCTGGAATTCTATGAAGGTGGCTTCTTACCCACTGAGCGGTTGCTGTAGAGACAAGAGCTCACACAGAACTTGGCACAGAATGGAGAGTCACATGTGTGATCAGAGATTCTTCCAGCTGCCTTGGGAGGAGCCAGAAAAAGACTAAAACAAACCTGAGATACACCGCACCCCACCACACACACACGTTTCTTATTTTCTTTCTTTCCTTTCTATTACCATATCTCTATCTTTAGATATCTTTCCCTGTTTAATTTTATTGTTGCTGTTATCCTTTCTTCCTTCTTCCCCTTCTTCCATTCTTCAGGTTGTCTTCCTTTCTTTCCATTCTATAATCCTAACCCCCACCCGATTCATTTAATGAATATATCCTCACTCACAAGACACCTCTTCTATTTCTTATGACATGGATTAAAGATAGTGATGAAGTCAGGTTGTTCCTAACAGAAGCCTCTCTCATTGACTTTATTGCTCTTGAGCAAATAAAGAGAGTCTCAAGAGCTTACATTCTTCAGTGCAATGTGGGTGACGGGCCCATGATTGAGTGATGGTAGGTTTGCAGAAAGGAGAAGTGACAGGTAGGGGTGCGGGGGCAGGATGTAGGAGAAGAACAAACAGTAAGTTGGTGGTACAGCTTTATACAACACCAAGCCAGAGTCTCAGAGTTAGTTTGGAAAACAATATTTTGTTGCACCAGTGTGGTTCTGGTTCAATTATTTTAGAAGATATGGTTCATTTCAGGTCTGGACTAATTCATCAGAGGTCTTTCAAACAACCTCTGGTTTAGATCTCAGATCAAGAAAAAAAATAATTTGGAAGTTTAGGTCAGTGTTCAATAAATTAGTGAAACCTATTCCTTTTTATTTATTTATTTTTTTTCTCCAGAGCAAGGCTTGGCTTTTGTTTGAGTCTCCACAGGTTATTTTTCTAAAGCCTTCACTAAGTTGAGGCTTCCAATAGCTAGACAATCCCTTTCAATGTCTATTAGAAGTTAAAAAATCAATGAGGCCTAGAGATGAAGCCAACACAGCTTATCTTTCCATTTCACTGTATCACAGAATATTATTCCCAGATCTTTGAAACAGCATCAAAAACAAGATTCCCCTCCCCAGCTCTCAGTCTCAAGCACTGGCTCACATCTGTTTGAAGAGGATTCTAGCATAGGCTGTTTCTTTCTCTTTGGTGGGAGACCCACTGTTGGAGTATGAAATCCTCCTGCACTGAGTTAGTTTTATTCTCATTTGTGTGTGCTTGTGTGAGTATGCATGAACATATATGTGTGTGTGTGTGTTTGTGCACACATGCTGTTAACTAGTCATTGGGGGCTTTTGCAGGGCAATGAGGAGAGAGCTCTGGTTTGGAACAAAAGGCACCTTTGACCATATAGTGAGAGGGAATAGCAGATTTTGGAGAGACCAGGTTCCTTCTCTCATTTGCTCATTTCCAGAGTGTGTAGCGCATACCCACCATGTGCTAGATGCAGTGGTAGGTGATTGACTGTAGAGTCAACAAAACAGATAAAATCCCTTCATTCAAGAAGCTTACAATCTACGGGGGGACGAAAGAGCAAAATACAAACAAGTAAACAAATAAATGAGCAAAAAGAGTTTCAGGTGGTGATAAGTGCTATGAAGAAAATAGAGCAGGATCATCTTGTAGACAGTGACCAATGAGGAAGGGGACCATGACTGCAAACAGGGTAATCATGAGAGGGTTCTCTGAGGAAGTGATGGCTGAGCCAGGACTTGAATTTCAGGAAGGATCTGGCCACACTGACATTTGAGGTCAGCATATTCCAGGCAGAAGGAACAGCAAAGCCAAGAAGAGAATTGTTGGAGCAATAGGAAGAAGGCTCATGATGCTTCATGAGCATGGTGGATGTGGGGAGAGTGGCATGAGATGGCACTAGGACGAGTACCAGGGGCCAGATGATGTAGTGCAGGAGCTTAGGATTTCTTCTCAGGACTATGTAAAGTCATTGGAACTTTTAACTCGGGGAAAGAGGAGATCTGATTTCCCTTAAAACACTAATGGCAGCTGTTAGATTGACAATGAACAACACAGGAATAGGAGACACAGCAGGAAGATTACTGAGGTCCTTGAAATCCAGCCAGAAGGACTGCTGGTCCATGGTGATGGCAACAGAGACAAAAGGTGGTGAACACATTGGTAATGCATGGTGAAGACAGAGATGGCAAGTTCTATCCGATATGCACATCACTCACATCAACAGCTCTCTACTCAGGGAGGAACTGGAGAACAGAATATTCCCTGAGCAACTCTGTCTTTCCCTGCTGCTTCTTTTTCCAGTCCCATTAGACCTAATGATCTCCTATCCTTCACTCTCATTTAAATAAAGGAAGTGTCACATATAAGGGAAAAGGATCTGCAGAGAATACCATTAGCAATGGAACCCCTAACAATTATTTCCTAAGATAATGTTGTTCAATGGCTACACCCTTGAGAACTGGTGGTTGGCAATGGTCTGTTCTGAGTTCTAACATGAAATGAAAGTCCCTGAAGGTCTCAGTTGGAAGCCTGACCCATGCACATCTCTTCCAGGGAAAAGAGAGCTCTCCCTGGAGGCCAGAAAACATTTACAGTAATAATTTACTGTCTCTGACACAGATCTGCCACTATCATCTCTATGGACCAAAAACACCAATTATGAGCCAAGAAGTCAAAGAGCTTCCCCCAACCATCACTGCAGCTGCCTTTCTAATCCCTAATATCTCACCATAGCATTGCCCAATAATTTTAGCTAATTTAACAGTCAATGTCTTGCACTAAAGTGAAATTATATCTGTGAGTTGACTCAGCAGCCCGAAAAGGATCTTCATTTATCTGTCTGGGATTCTCCTATAGAGAGAAGGTTTTATGTGTGTGTGCATGGTATGTTAGGTGTATGTGCCTGTGCTTTTAACAAAAAGGAGTCAGAGTGGGAGACATATATAGGAAGAAGACTATTAGAGCAATGATATCAATAAAACTGATGATTTTTCATTTCTTTCTAGATTGCTACCACTGGTTTTCATCTTTAAAAAATTATTAAAGTTGGCCGGGTGCAGTGGCTCACACCTGTAATCCCAACATTTTGGGAGGCTGAGGTGGGCGGATCACGAGGTCAAGAGATAGAGACCATCCTGGCCAACATGGTGAAACCCTGTCTCTACTAAAAAGACAAAAAATTAGCTGGGTTTGGTGGCGCGTGCCTATAGTCCCAGCTACTCGGGAGGCTGAGGCAGGACAATCACTTGAACCTGGGAGGTGGAGGTTGCAGTGAGCCAAGATCGTGCCACTGCGCTCCAGCCTGGCGACAGAGTGAGACTTCATCTCAAAAAAAAAAAAAAAAAAAAAAAAATTATTGAAGTTAGATTTATCTGAGCATCTTGATCCACAATACAGTTTCATGAATCCCAAATTGAATGAGACTGAGATAGAGGAAATTAGTCCTAGGTTATCCTTGTACTACTCTCTTGAAAATCCAGTTTTCTTCTTTAGACAGAGCATTTTGACCTCCAAAAGTCAAGATGTTCCCTTTATCTGGAGAAATGTTGGCATGATTCAACATATATTTCAATCAAAAGCTGACTCGTTGACTAAAAATTCAAGTCCAGAGCCCCAGACACGCCAACAAGAGGCCAAACCATCAGTTCAACAGCAGGATATTCCACTTGGCCAACCGTGGGGAGAGTTTTTGGCTACGCAACAGGCAGTGCTAATCAAGGGGTGGGGGGGCCACGCTTCTAAGCAGGCTTCATCACCATAAGTAGGGTGAGGAGAATTAGAAAAGGAATGATGGGAAGAAAGAAACATCATGAATAAAACATTACAATATTATTCTAAACCATGAGTCAAAAACTCAGGTCCAGCACACCAAATTTAGGCAAGGAGCATGAAATTGACTTAAATGTCTCCATTTCTATTTGGTTTGGACAGTGCTATGTTATCATAGCTTTGCTGTTGTTAATATTGTATCAACACTTTCATTACAGGCCTCAACCTCCAGGACTTTGTAAATGAACTGCAAACCTTACAAATGGAATTTAATATTCAAATCCAAGATACTGAGTCCATAGAAAAGCCAGAAGAAAGACAAAGTTACAGATGTTTTTGGTGATTTGAAATTATGCTAGAATTTGGGGCATCAAATTAAAATACTATTTGTCCCCTGGAGGGATTCCCAAATGTTGGTTGAAAATGAGAGATAATTAGGCTCTTTAGAAATGTTTCTGTTGATGCTGAATGTGGTTCAGGAAGAAATATTTCAAGATTATTGATGTGGGTACATTTGCATCTTTCAGACAACTGAAGAATGTGTGTTTGGGTTCTGCTCACCTCAAAAGGTTGTTATTTTTCTATATACAATGAAGTATTTCCCTGATATTTAATTCCATGGATAGTTTCTAACTCCAGATAAAGAGAATGAAGAATGGTATGGGTGAAGGCTGGCTTCTGGTTCTCGTTCTTAACAAAGAGATGACTATTTGAGTACCCTTGATGATGCCACTAAATCCTGCCTAGTCTGGCCAACCCCACCACAGGTCACAGGGTGCTGAGAGCAGCACTGATTTTGTGCAGAAAGGGCTCAGCTGTCACAGTTTCAACTTGCAGGTGGGTCCCAGCCAAGGAAGTCTGAGAAAGAGCCAGGTGGCAAGAAGCCCACACTTACACCCTCTGGGCTCAGGTTAGACATTTCTGGGTTCTATATTCAGCATCCCAACCACCAGCACATTGGAGTGACACACACACAGTAGGCGTTCAACAATGCTTTAGTTGTCCCTGGACACACATTTCTCTTCCTAGAAATGGGGCAGGAATGTTATCAACAGGGAATTGACTGAGTCCCAAGCATCAGCTGGGTGTTTATTTTTCCACTTTCCTCACTCACTATTTTCATATGTAGTAAAGAGAGTGCACTGATGTATGAAGGCTTTCAGCTGTATGTGCGAGGAGGTGAGCTTGTCTTGCCATCAGCTGTTCGATGTACCACCAGGGCCAAGATTTAGGAGGTTTTTCTGAAGCCCTTACACATACAACCCTTTCTCCCTACATTCCTCCTTTCTTGCAGTGAGCAATTCAGTTGGTCCCAGATTTCACCATTATCTCTAATGGTCCAGTGCTGTTCAACGAAGGTTGGTCTGATTTCCTTAAAGGATGGCTTTTCTCACTCTGGTCCATGGCATGACTCTAGGATGACACAAATATCTTCAGAAAACCATCTTGGAAGGCCCAAGTAAACCAGCAAAAGCCCTTACCTTCAAACCAAAGAAAATACTAAATCCACGAAATCACTTAAGCCACCCTTCCAAAGAGAAGGAGATTCAAAATGTTTTATGCAGCAACCTATAAGAAACTCATTTTGTGGGATGTTTCACATTCCAGCCCATGGTTTATTCCCCCATATATCCCTGCCAGTAATATCAACCAGATGTGGCAAAGAAGTCTGTGCAGAATTGTAAAAATTACAAGCATATTCTGTAATTCCAAAGCATTGTAAAGTCACAGCTTGGTTTTCTTTCCTTCTTAAAAAAAATTTAAAAACAATTTCCAAGCTGGCAGAATGTAGTTCTCAGTACAAGTATTGCCTGATCACTTTAGAAAACTCTTCTGCTGGCCCACAGGGCTGAAGAGACTAAAAATGTAAAACCCAACTCTACCTTTGATAAATCGTAGGGAATTTAGACAGGTCTACTTGCTAGCATATATTTAGGTCTATAAATCTTTTTCTTTCAACGTTTCAAGTATTAATATCCTAGATCTCAGATAGGA
Source organism: Pongo pygmaeus (assembly GCF_028885625.2). Classification (NCBI taxonomy): domain Eukaryota; kingdom Metazoa; phylum Chordata; class Mammalia; order Primates; family Hominidae; genus Pongo; species Pongo pygmaeus. The sequence continues at coordinate 174,194,609 of NC_072377.2, forward strand.
GCATGTGCTTATATATACTCATATGAGCATATAAGTTCAAAATACTGAACCATGAAAGCTTCATAAAATTATGATTGTTATCTCTCTCTCATTCAAGATGTGTTTCTGCATAGAAAGCACATCACAAGGTAGGGAAAAAACTCACAGGAGTAAGAGGGTGAGAAAGTCAGAGAGACCTGAGTTCATTTCTGGTGAGTGAGTGAAACTCAAGCCCAGTTTCCTCATCAGTGTAGCAAGCATAAAAACACCCTTCATGCAGGATTCTTGGGAGGACTGAAGGAGTTGGCATCAACATAAGGTACCTAGCACACATTAGGTGCTCAAAAGATGTTTCGCTCCTTCCTTCAAAATATATAAAATAACAGGGGCTATATGAGATCGATGTTTCTTAAAGTATGCCCCTAAGTGACACACAACAAAATCACTTAGGGTGCCTATTTACAAAGTCAAATCCCCGGGTCCATTCCAAATCTAATGAACCAGACTTCCTGGGTGTGCAGCCTGGGATACAGCATTTTAACCATCCTTTCAGGATATTTGTTTCTATATGCTAAGTTTGAAAACCAACCATAGCCTAGGTCCTTGCTCTGCTGTGGGGCTAGGCCAGCACGATCACTTCGGAATATGTTAGAAATGCAGATTCTTAGGTCGCGTTCCAGACTTACACAATCAGAATCCACATTTTAACAAGATCCTTAGGTGTTCAGATACATACTAAAGTTTGAGAAGCACTGGTCTAGATTGCTATTCCTAGCTCAAAAATTCTGTAATGCAAGAATCTACAAGGCAATTTAAATGTTGGCCTTGTTATCAACTCTGTGGCAAGTCGACAGGCTTCTATGCTCAGCTGGACACATCCTATCGGAGGAGAGAGATGACACCTCCCAGGCCTTCATCCCTGGCTCTGGCTTCAGATACTACAGAGAGAATGACACAGCACCCACCATAATCCATTCTCTGTCCACACACAGATTAAAGCAAAACCTGTCTTCAAAAGCATGACAAACTCTGGAATTGATGACATGTGCCATAAAACAAACACAAGGCTGGCCTCACTGCAGTGTTCAGCGTTTGGGGGAACAGGGAGAAAAATCAGGAAATGGGGACTCAGTTTGCAGGGACATTTTCCATGAGCTTTGGGTGGTTGTGTCCCTGAAAAACGTGACCCCATGTATGAGATGGTGAGGCTGGTCTTGCCGTCCCCCGGCCTCTGAAATCTGTGCCAGCACACAAGGGAGCAGGTCTCTGCATCCAGCTTCAGGCAGGTAGGCAGTCTCTGAAACCCCACACCAGCCTGATGGATTGGTTTTTCTGTCGTGCTATTATCATTTCACCACATCAGATAACAACTCCACTGGAAAATTGGGTAGTATGGTTTTTGTTTTCTCCACTGGTTTTTCACTTTTATAGCACTGTTTCACATCAATGCAGAGTTTTATAGGGACACATATTGCATGTAGTTGTGTTTTAAAGTTTAGTGCCGAATTGGAAGACTAAGGTGGCTGCAAAGGGCTCTGTGAGTAGCAGAAAGCACTACCTAGAGGTACAGGGCTCCAGTCATTCAACAACTCTGAGCTCTTTTAGGGCTTCACAGAGATAAAGGAGCTAGCATTTACTGAATTCCTAACTAGGCGCCTGGCCCTTTAGTTACTAACTTCTCAAAAGTACAGTATAGGAATCATGGTTAGGAATGTGGGCTCTGGAGTCAGGCAAGCTTGAGTTTCAGCTTTGGCTCAGCCAGTTACTGGCTCTATGACCTTGGGCAAGCTGTCTAAATCTCTCGGCCTCTGTTTCTGTATCTCTAAAATGGGGATAATATTGTATCTACCTCTGAAATCTGAGAGGAAGTGATAGAATATACGTGAAGCACTTTGCAGAGGACCTGGCCCCTAGTAAATACACCACACACATTTGGGAACTGATCAAGGTTGAAATGTCCCTGACCCCCACCTCCCCGAAATGCTTATGTTGAAACCTTAATCCTAATACCTCAGAACATAACCAAATTGTAGATCAGGTTGCTAAAGTGGTGATCAAGTTAAAATGAGGCCATTAGGGTGGAGCCCTAATTCAACATAACTGGTGTCCTCATAAGAAGAGGAGGAGACACCAGGGGTATGCTACCACAGAGGCACGACCACGTGAGGAGGCAGCAGGGAAGGTGGTTATCTGCAAGCCAAGGAGAGAGGCACCAGGAGGAACCAATCCAGCCAGCATCTTGATCTTGGACTTCTGTCCTCCAGAACTGTGAGAAAATACATTTCTGTAGTTAAGCCACTCAGTGTGTGGTATTTTGTGATGGTAGCTGAGCAAGCTATTATAGGAACTATGATTAGCACCTATTGTGTAGCTAACCAACACAAGGCTGAAAAAGGTGAGGTCACTTGCCCAGGGTCACCAGAAGGTGAGATTCAAACCCAGGTCTGTCTGGTTCCCAAGTTTCTGATCCTTGCTCTAATACTGGACTGCCTCAAAGAAACATGAGATCATGGTTCTGAATGCAGCTCCCAATTTGTGTGGGCTTGGAGCATGTATACGTGACACCTGTGATAAAAGCAGAAAATGGCGAATGTGAAGAGGTGGCACGGACTAGCCGAGATGAGAGTTCAGAGGAGGACTCAGCCCTGGGAAGCAAGTTCCCTGGAAGCTGGAGTCTAGCAGCCTTGAACTTTTTGGTGGGGAATCTGCTCCACCATGATAACAGTGCCAGTGACTTGGGGCTAAGTTGGTTGGCCACATTGCATATAGTTTTCGGGTGCCTGGGGACTAACTTTCCAAGTCACTTGCAACTCCACTGCCCAAGTGAACGACAGCAGGTTTAGCCTCAGTGGCGTTTTTTTTTTTTTTAAGCTGTCAAATACCTCATATAACTGAATGGAGAATAAATAAGTCCTCCATCTGGCTGCGAGTACAACTGCTTATGCAGCTATAGGTTTTTGTTTTTTTGTTTTTTTTTTAAGATGGAGTCTTACTTTGTCACCAGGCTGGAGTGCAGTGGCATGATCTCGGCTTACTTCAACCTCTGCCTCCCGGGTTCAAGCGATTCTCCTGCCTCAGCCTCTGATTAGCTGGGACTACATGCACGCATCACCACACCCTGCTAATTTTTGTGTTTTTAGTAGAGACAGGGTTTCACCATGTTTGCCAGGATGGTCTCTATCTCTTGACCTCGTGATCCGCCCATCCTGGCCTCCCAAAGTGCTGGGATTACAGGCGTCAGCCACTGCGGCTGGCAGCAGCTATAAGTTTTAAACCATTACCAAATATGGGACACAATATTTGAACCTAAATCTGGGATAGGTGGGCCAAAAGGAGCCCCTTGGTCTGCTCATCCTTATAGGGCAAAGATAAACTTTTTTTCTTTTCTTTTTTCTTTCTTTTTTTTTTTGAGACAGAGTCTCGCTCTGCCATCCAAGCTGGAGTGCAGTGGCACAATCTCGGCTAACCGCAACCTCCACCTCCTGGGATCAAGTGGTTTTTGTGCCTCAGCCTCCGGAATAGCTGGGATGACAGGGGTGCACCACCATGTCCGGCTAATTTTTGTATTTTTAGTAGAGATGGGGTTTCACCACATTGGCCAGGCTTGTCTCAAACTCCTGGCTTCAAGTGATCAGCCCGCCTCGGCTTCCCAAAGTGTTGGGATTATAGGCGTCAGCCACCGCTCCCAGCTGCAATGATAAATTCTTAAAAAAAAAAAAAAAAAAGTTGTGAACCATGTGTCCCTCACACCCACCACCCCCCACCCCCGCCACTGAAAGCTCTCTAATCTGGTAAAACACAGAGGGTGTATTTTGTTTGTTTGAGATGGGGTCTCACTCTGTCGCCCAAGCTGGAGTGCAGTGGTGTGATCTCAGCTCACTGCAACCTCTGTCTCCAGGGCTCAAGCGATCCCCACACCTCAGCCTCTCAAGTAGCTGGGACCACAGGTGCAGGCCATCACGCCTAGCTATATTTTTGTATTTTTGGTAGAGGCGGGGTTTCACCATGTTGCCCAGGCTGGTCTCGAACTCCTGAGCCAGGCAATCCGACTGCCTTGGCCTCCCAAACTGCTGAGATAACAGGCATGAGCCACTGTGCCCAGCCATGCAGAGGATTTTAATCACTGTCTGCATCTTGCCTTCTGCTCCTTCTAAAGAATTTCTGGCAATATTAACCAGTCAGCCTTTAAATAACCAGAAATCCTTCACTGTCTCTCCCATGAGTAGGTTAAAGAAAAACCTGGAAGGGGATGGCAAAGGGAGAAATTAATAGCCCATAGGCCATGCAAGATCATGCTTCATCCTGTCCTCTCTAGATGAAGCCCAGAGAGGCCAAGTAGCATGCCCAGGGCCACACAGCTTACAGGTAGAAGAGCCAGAATGACAACCCAGGTATTCCCACTCCAAGTGCAGTGTTCATCCAATCCTCCTCTAATTTGGAGGCTGGACTCCTTCCGTAGGTGCTGCGATGTTTATACCACAGAGCCCAAAGCCCCAGCATATGCACTACTCTCATCAGCTGACCAGCCAAGGTCAGCCATGGCCATCTTCCATGGAGCATTTACTACGTGCTTTGTTCAATGCCAATTATTTTCTCCCAGATAATTCCCATTTATCCTCACAATAACATGGAGAGGTCAGTTCTACCACTGTCTATGTTACTCATAAGAACCTGAGACAAGAGAGGTTAAGTAACTTGCCAAAGATTTCAGGATACACAGTGGGCAGCCCCTTAACCCCTTCATTTGACTCCCTCCTCCTGTCCTCTGCTCTGGGTCAGGTGCTGCAGGAGCCTAGAAAGAACAGAAGCCCAGTCTCCACACTTGACCATGATCTATGTCAGGATGGCAGGGGGCAAATATTTACTGAGCGACCCAAGCATCGTAGAGACCTCACTGGGCATTTTGCAGACCACAGCAATATAAGTTCAGGGAACTTCCAAGATCTGGGATTCTATGGCTCATGTTCTGTGTGTTTGAACACAGAATAAGAGGACAGATATCCCACTAATACACACATGAGTCGGATGGCACTGGCTCTGAGGATGGGTGCACGGAGGGTAGCCAGCAAAGTCCTAAGGGAATCCCTTGGATATATGACAGGCCCATCACCAATCCTTTTGAGCATAACTTCAGCTGCCCGTGGTAATTAGCATGGCAGTGTGGTATGGTAGAAAACATAAGGACTTGGCAGAGACACAGATGTGTACTGAGTCCCAGTTCCATTGCATCCTAGTTATACAACTATGGGTAAGTTGGATACCCCTAAGCTTTAGAAATAGATTTAATGATTCTCTTCGCATGATTGTTGTGATGGTTAAGTCTGAGCATTGAGGCAAAGTGCCCAGTACAGTACTGCTTCTTAGATAGATGGGATATATATATATATATATATGCAGTAATCTAAACTTTGAGCTTTAATTTCCTGCTCTATAAAATAAGAGCATTGATTGAGGCTTAGGCAGGGAACTCCCAGTAGAGACAAATGCAGACTCTGGAGTCAGGTTTACCCAAATGTGAACCAAACGTGAATCCTGGTTCTGCCGCTAAGTAGTTGTATGATATTGTTCAAATTCTTTAACCTTTCTGCACTTGTTTCACATCTATAGAACAGTACTAACCATAGTACCTATCCCACAGAGTTGTTAGGAGAATTAAATGAGTTAATAGACATGAAGTGCTCAGAACAGCACCTGGCACTCAATGTGTTTGCTAGCGCTATTATCTACCTGAAAGTGCTATTGTAAGGATCCAAAGTACTCAAAGCGCAGGGAACTGCATACAGTGGATGCTCAATACACTAGCAGACACCTGTTGTTTTTGCATTTCACATCCCCTCTTCTGTCTTCTGATAACAAAATTACTCTCTACTATGGGGAACCCATTCTCTAAGCAAGTGGGATGAACACAGCTTGATAATCAGAGGACACCATCTCATTAGCAACATTGATTGGCTGGGACATGGGTATATATGACCAAGCTAAGTAATCGGTGTCTACCCTCAGTTCTTTCTGACAGGAACATTGACCAAGGCCCTCTTCACCAGGATCTCTGAATTAGTGCATTTTGAGTCTTTTACATTAGCTCGCAAACAAGTCCACGGTTCCAAGGGAGTGAAGGAGCAAGATGAAGACTTAATGACATCACCAAGCCCCTGGATCCAGCTGTTCCCGAAGCCATTCATAACTACCACTGCTCTTCTCAGTTATGTGAATCAATATATTGCCTCTTTGAGCTAAACTAACTTTAGTCACTAAACTAACGTCTGTCACTTGCTAGTGAGTGGTGTTACAGTCACAGCATAGGTTCTAATAAATATTATTTCCCTTTTCATTACTATTCAAAGCCTGTTTTTATTACATGACTATAGACTTTCCAAGAGATATTCTTCAGATAAACACGAAATATTAAGTACTTTTGCCTATAAGACTAATAAAAAAAGTAGTATCAAGAATTGTTTATCCCACATGGCATACTCTGGCGTAGCCACCCACATAGAATCCACATTTAGCATGAAAAATGCCTCACTGTGTCTATTGAGATGCAGTGCTCTTTTAAAACAGAGCCAGTGGCATATGTATACACACTCATGATTGCACAGTTATTGATTTTTAATTTGTACCCTGCTTACTTCCAAAAAGGCTCTGGAGTGGCTGACAAAATAAGACAATGACACAAGAGGGCCATTAAGAAAAATCAAAGATCAAGCCCAGAGAGAAAAAGGGATTGCTGATTATAGCCCAAACTTGGGTTAATATAGCTGCTTCAATAAAAAAAAAAATTATATTTAGCTCTCAGCTTTTTGGCAGCCATTCAAAGTGTGTCATAATAGGGCACATAGAGAACTGGGCATCCTTCATGTCTACAGCTCAACACCCAGAACAGAGGCCATGCTGGAACAGACACCCAGGGAAAACCTTACTGAATGCATGAGTGAATGAATAAATGAATGAATAGTGGATAAAAGAATCAAAGCTTGCCAAGGGCACTGTTTATATCTTTAGGCCTATTTCATTCATTTATTCATCTACCCATTCAACCATCACTGACGGAGTGCCTATGTGTGCCAAGTTATGCCCGGACATGGACCCAGCAAGAGATGGATACCAAAATGAGTCAAATATCATCCCTGCCTTCCCAGCTGCAGCTCTCTGACTTGAAGCAAAAGCTCAGGGTAATTTACCTCAATGCTTATCACAACTCCTAGTCTCCTTCATGGCTCCCAGAGAAAGGAGATCAGAAACTGAGGTTGTAAAGACAGGAATTGTAGGAGTAATAATAGTTGTCTTGGTGCTTACACTTATACAGCACTTTACAAAACACATGTGCACCATGATCTCATTGGATACTTACAGTTCCTCTACAAGGTAGGTAAAAAGGGAGGAGAGGGTATCTCCCTTTACCGATGAAGATATTTAGATACCGAAGGAAAAGTGACTCTCTCAAGCTCTCTCAGGACGTGGCAGAGGACATAACTCATAGGTTCCCCATGCCCACGTGCCTGGCTCCCAGAATCTCAGAGACCTGTTATCGCCACTTGAAATTTCTACTTTGCCTGGATCAACCAACTCGCAAAAAATGGCCATCACCTGATAGCCATGGGAAGGTTTCTGTGAGCAAGAACCAACCCACCTGACATCCTGCAGCAGCTGGGATGCTCAGACCCCACCCACATAAAGTCGTCCAGCATTCCAGCTTCACAGGTACCTTCCCATTGCCTTTAAACTGATGCTCATGTCTCAGATGAATAGTATATACTCTGCTGTAGTATTTAGTTAACAGCAGGTTGAAAGGTGCAATGCAGTACTGGGTGGAGAGATGGTGATTATGTGAGCATCTAAGGACAGGGCTATGAAAGGCAGGGGATGTTACAAACCAGGGTGGTTTCTGGTATGCCCATTTGGCATAGCTTATACAGCTCTTCTGGACCCCTGGGGCTGCTGAACAGCATTTCCTCCGCCCCCATGCCCATCCAGGCAGACCCAGACTGGAAGAGTAAAAAGGAGGGTATAGTCTTTCCTACATTTAGCAAAGTCAGCTAGGGCGACTGAGCCAGAGAAATGGGGCACACAGCAAGAGGAGACCTGACAAAGTGCAGGTGTGTCCTAGAGAAGGCAAGCAAGACCACTGCATGACTGGAATACCAGCCAACCCTTGCCTGTTCTTGTTCCAGCAAAGTGCCCTTTTAAAATAAATTTATGTATATAGTCTGTGTGTGTGTGTGTGTGTGTGTGTGTGTACAGACATATATAAATATATATTCCTAATTCAGAACTCATTCGTAAGTGCACACACTGACATGTGTTTCATGTTTCCCAATTTATCCCAGAGCCTATATGCAGTGTTTCGCTGCACAAGTAGGCATTAAATGCAACCACTGGGAATGAGAATGGTGCCCACAACGTTGGAGCCTCCCTGCAATGTTGAAGCCTTCCCAGCCAGGCTGTAAATCTTGCTACTTGACTGCAAAGCCATCCAGGACTGTGTCGCTTCATTCAGAAAGGTGAGCCTTGGGCGATCCAGTACACCCCATGAACTGAGTCACTGCCAGCACGATTTCGGGTTCACTGTCAATAATTTAATTAGCACTTGCCTGACATCTACAATACATGAATCACAGTCTCCACCCTCACCTGCAACTCCAGCTCCTGGGCTTCCAAATTCTCCCACTGAATAAATAGAAGTATCTCCAACTCTCCCCTCTCCTCATTTTACCCTGGACTTCTGAAAACGATAAAGCAAAATTCAACACGTTTCGTCCTTTTCCCACAAAATCATAAACCCCCAGAACCAGGGTTCCTAGACTGGCAGCGCTAGGAAGTGGGAAAAAGGCAGGAGCTGCTTCAACCAGCAAGGTGATGAGGTTGCCGTGTTTGGTCCAAACCATTGCCTTCTGACACCACTGGCAGTCTCGCGTGAATAAACCTATCTCAAACCCCACCTCAGGGAATTTCCCTGAAGTAAGTTCAGACCCACAATAAATGGAAGCATCTCCTCCCTCCTTGCAAGGCAATGACGGACTACCACACATCACTAGTCCTCACTGGTCACGCAAGCCGCTGATGTCTGAGAGAAGGAGCAAGAAGTCAGGCCTGGAAGTGTTTGTTGGGGGTGGATGTCATGTCAAAACCCTGCTCCAAGTCTGTATGTCAGGGCCTAACTGCCAAGCTCCACACGGCACGGCGCTCCACAAACCACATCCTCCACATCACCAAAGCCAGGCAAGACACAAGGTAGAGAACACAAGGCAACTCTACTCACAGTCTGGTGAGCTTCGGCGTGCTCTGGAAAAGCAATTCTGGAAGGACTTGGAGCTTATTCTTGTTCAGGCGCCTAAAGAGGAAAGAGAATGGAAGGATGTCAAGGGGACATTAAACCAGATCAAATGTATTCAGATAACACTTTAATCAATCAGTCAATCAATCAATAGGCATTAAGAGACTCTCTACATCTTTCGGTATGGGCTGCTCAACACATGTAAGGTACAGTCCCTGTTGGCGGGGCTTAGAGTCGGGCTGGGAATGCAAAGCAAAGGTCAGTCAAAAGTAAAAACACAGCACACGTGCTGTGCTGCCACGTCTCCATCAGAGTCTTGGAGAGACATCACTAATGGATCACAATATTCCTTCCCATGGACCCCAGACAAGACTTTTGAACTTTTCTCACCATGAGCTCCGTGTAGCTATTACTGAGTGATGAAACTGGCATGTGAAATACACCCCTAAAAACATAAATGGGCCAGCCACGGTGGCTCATGCCTGTAATCCCAGTATTTTGAGAGGCCGAGGCAGGCAGATCATGAGGTCAAGAGATCGAGACCATCTTGGGCAACATGGTGAAACCCCATTTCTAATAAAAATACAAAAAATTGGCTGGGCGTGGTGCTGCATGCCTGTAATCCCAGCTACTTGGGAGGCTGAGGCAGGAGAATCGCTTGAACCCAGGAGGCAGAGGTTACAGTGAGCTGAGATCGTGCCACTGCACTCCAGCCTGGTGACAGAGCAAGACTCTGTCTCAAAAAAAAAAAAAAAAGAAGAAAAGGAAACCTTAAATGAAATATCAGAGGAAATATTCAGGATCCTAAACAGTGATCATGGGAGCAGATAGTAGTTGCTTTAGGAACAAAGAAGAGGGCATGGCAGATCACCTTGGATTGAGGAATAAAATGGAATTCTGGCCATCTTGGCTCTGTGGACCAGAGTAGGGCTCCATTGTGAGTTTTGTGGGTCCTTGGCAATTTTGCCTTTGTGGGCTGCTTTCTCCATCAAAATTTTTCTTAATATTACATTCTATAACTATGTTGGTACAAATGCAAATATATTATTACATAACATTTCTACCCAAAAGTTCATTGTTGTCTTCCAATATTAGAAGAAATTAAAACATTTTCATGGGCCCCTAACAGTATTGTAGACCCTTATCACCATCCCCACTGGGACTCATGGAGAAGTAGGCCCTGGGTCAGGGACCAAGGTCTGGGCATGAGGTGTGGCTTGTGGCAAAAATCAGCCCAGTAGGGATGGCTCAAATTGGATGTTGGCCAACTGGGCCCGTCTCTCCTAAGCATGATCAATGCTAAACACCCACAGAAAGGCTACCTGAGTTTTTAAGTGACACAGAGCCATCATTATGATCTCCATGAAGGCTGCTTTCTTCGGAGCATTGGGCCAAGAGAGAGGCCCTGTTGTATGCTAGCCCCATGCCCCTCTGCCCTAGTGAGTTGCCACAGCCTAGCAAGGGAAACAGGAAGCCACCCAAACCATGATTAAAGCATACACCCCACAGTCCCCAGCATCTTTCAGACCCAAAGAGCAGTTCATAGCCTGGATGAATTTTTCTACTTAGAGTGAACTGAGTATGGACTATTACATGATATAACTGTATGATCCCCATCTGAGAGCTAAAGCAAACTAAGGAATAGAAAAGATGAGTTTCTCCCCTAGCTCCTGGCCCCAAAGCCCTGGCCCCCTTCCCCTGCCACCAAACAGACATGCTTTCCTATTTGGGATTTTGCTCCCATTTCCCCCCTTTCTTCCTAAGTCTATGGACAACAACTTTAGAGGGATGAGCGACTAGAAGGAGGTCAAGCAGGACAAAGCATGTGAGAGAGAAGCATTGAAGACTTCATATAATAAGCCCACTGTCAAGAGGGTGCTACTCAGCCTGATAGCCAAGCAGCGAGTGGGTAAGCATTGGGCAGGGATACCATCCACGAGACTCCTGATGAGGAGGAGGCAAGGAGGAAAGGCTGGAAAGTTGGATAAGATAAGCTCTAATTCCCTGGCCACCACTGGGGCGGGCTGACTCTTGTTTTGCTTTGTTTGAGATGGAGTCTCGCTCTGTTGCCCAGGCTGGAGTGCAATGGTGCAATCTTGGCTCTCTGCAACCTCCACCTCCCAGGTTCAAGTGATTCCCCCACCTCCGCCTCCTGAGTAGCTGAGATTACAGGTATGCACCACCATGCCTGGCTAATTTTTGTGTTTTTAGTAGAGACGGTTTTCACCATGTTGGCCTGGCTGTTCTCAAACTTCTGACCTCAAGTGATCTGCCCGCCTCAGCCTCCCAAAGTGCTGGAATTACAGGAGTGAGTCACCGTGCCTGGCTGAGGGCAGCCTGACTCTTACCCCAGTGCTTTTTATTTTTTAAAAATTGCAGTAAAATCACATATCATGAGATTTATCTTCTTAGCAATAAAAAAACTGTACACTAAAAGTGTAGTTAGTTCAGTAGCGTTGAGTATATTCACATCATTGAACAACTAATCTCCAGAACTTTTTCATCTTGCAAAACTGAAATTCTGTCCCTGTTGAACAACAACTTCCTATCTCTCCTTCTCCAGCCCCTGGCAATCACCATTCCACTGTCTGTCTCTGATTTTGCCTGGTGCTCTTTGACTACTGCCAGTATCTGCTTTTTGTGTGTTCCCATCACTAAAGTAGAAAAAAAAAAGTGGGGGACTCCAGGAAGAGGAGGATGAGGCAACATCTATTTTTATGTTTTGAGTAGTTCCCATGTACTCAGTGAGAACAGGTGGAAGCCATTGGAACAGGAGAAGGCTTGATGTGATGTATGTGGGATTCACTGGGGCTGGGCACAGGTCTGGCTATATTGTGCTCTTGCTGTGGGATCTGAGGCAAGCTATCTAGCCCTTTGGACCCCAGTTTCGGATCTGCAAAATGGGTTACAGTGAGTCTTAAATGACACAGTGTCTACGCAAGTGTTCAGCACTGCAATAAGAGCATGGCAACAGTGATGACAATGGTATGGATTGAGTTCTACATGCACGTCAAACGCCACGCCACGTGCTACACAGGCAGGATCATAACTGCAGCGGTGCTCATGGTAGGTGTCATTATTAATCTTGTCTCATACAGAATGAACCTGAAGCCTGGGGAGGTCAAGCCATCCCCAAGGCCACAGTGTCAGGAAGTGGTAGTGGCAGGATTTGCACCCAGTCGGTCAGACTCCAGAGCTCTAGTTCTGAACCACCATGTTACTCAAAGCCTTTCAATAAATAACAGCTCCCTCTCCCTTTCCCTTTCTTAATTTTTCTGTTTCTTTTCATCCAGAGTTGCCACTTCCTCCAATCCATCCAAGGCAACGAACCACTCTGTGTACATTGCCTTCCCTGGAAAGGAACTCTCTTGGAGGTCCCCAAGGCAAGAACTGAGTCTTTATGTGGGTCTGTCTGGAACCACCCTCTATTGTCACAACTGTACAAAGTCTTGTAAGAGTTACATTCAGAGAACTAACACTCCATTCCAGGCAAAAATCCTAAAACCCAGCTTGCTGCTGTCTGCAGTGGGTAGGGTGTTCGGTTTGCTGAAAACCCTAAACCAGAGTTGAAGCTAAAAATAAAACCAGCTTGGCTCCAAGGCTCCTGGAAGGGAAGGCATCAGTTTTTTGCCGGTATTTGTGGCTGGACGAAAATAAAAATATAACCAAATTTAGCCAATTGTGCGCTGCCCACTGCTTCATAAACCCTGAATGAGGATTCTGGGACAGATGGGTGGGGCTCTGCTCCCAAAAGCCTTGGGGCCTTTCCACTTAAGCTTGGGCAGGTCGCCTGCTGGTTCTCAATATCAGAAGGAGCTAGATACTGTATTTCCTGGTAACTCCAGGATTTACTCATATTTTCTGAGCGAACAGCCGGGCCTGGAAAGTCTTCCTTGAAAAGATGATGAAGGCTCCAAGCTGCATAAGGTACACTTCCCATGTGGCTGCTATGAAAGCAGCCCCTGAACACGAAAATGAACAGAATGAGACATGCTGTTCTCCTGATAAACAGGTAAGTGCCGGGTGCAGACAGTGGCTACTGGCCATGGTACACTCATGCCATCTGCTGTTCTGTTACTCTGGGTCCAGAGGTGGAGATCTCCTGCCATAGTTCAAGCTGGAAGTAAATCCATGATTACTGAATGGAGAACAGGACTGAATAGGACTCATATGAGGACAGAACTGAGGAAGTCAGCAAATGAGATGTGGGCCAGGGCAATGACAGGATAAGGCCTTCCTAGGTATTACCTCTCCTGCTGAGATCAAAACTCCTTCTCAGCTTTCCTGATGCAACAATGGGGAGCATAAAGGTAAAAAAAAACAACAACAACTGGCTGCTGAGTTGCAAAGCCATATTGCTTTCTTTTCAGTCTGAACTGAGAAGCACTAAGAAATAGGCCCTTGCCTTTGTGGAACCACTAAAGGCCTTTCTAGATGTACCTGGGTGTAAGATATAAATAGAAGTTTTTGCCACTTCATCGAACCCATCCATGTATCCATTCAACCATTCATCCATCCAACTGTTCATTTATCTGTACATCCAACCACCATCCATCCATCCATCAACCCATCTACTCAAGCATTCACTCATCTATCCAACCACCATTTACCCATCCATCCATTCTTTCATTTCTCCAGTCATTTTTTCAATATGAACATACAAAAATGAGTAAGATACAGTCCCTTCTTTTAAAAATGTCATATGCTAGTGAAGAAGATAGACCTGAAAACAAAAAATTGCCATGTTCTTGAAAGTGAAGGTGTCGTGAGAACACAGTGGAGCAGCAGCTAACCCAGTCCTTGTTAAAAGAAGGCTTCCCAAGGAAGATGGTTTTGAGTTTAATTTTAAAGGATGACTAGGACTCTTTAGGAGACAGGGATGGAGACTTCTAGACTGAGAGAGCAGTACGTGCTTTGTATTCCATGGAGGGCCAGGAGACAGAGCATTTGGGAAGCAGGCTTGCATTGCTAGAACACAGAGGTGACCTGCGAACACAAGTGATGAAGGTGTACAATTAGGCAGCAGTCATACCACAAAGGGCCTTTTTATCCATAATAAAGAATTTGGGCTTGGCTTTTTACAGATAGTAAGAGGGAGCCAGAGAAAGGGTTTGAGCAAGGGAGTGATAATCTGGTTTGAATTTTAAAAAAGCTCCTGGCCAGGCGCGGTGGCTCATGCCTGTAATCTCAGCACTTTGGGAGGCCACAGTGGGCAGATCACGAGGTCAGGAGCTCGAGACCAGCCTGGCCAACATGATGAAACCCCGTTTCTACTAAAAATATAAAAATTAGCTGGGCATGGGGGTGCACATCTGTAATCCCAGCTACTCGAGAGGCTTAGGCAGGAGAATCACTTGAACCCAGGAGGCAGAGGTTGTGGTGAGCTGAGATCACGCCACTGCACGCCAGCCTGGGCGACAGAGCAAGACTCTGACTCAAAACACAAACAAACAAACAAAATCTATCTATCTATCTATCTATCTATCTATATATATATATATATATATATATACACACGCACACACACACATACATATACACATGTCTCCTGAGTAGCAGTAAGCCCAGTTTGGAGGAGGGTGAAATCGGAAGCAGGAAAACCAGTTAAAACGGTTCTTGGGTAACTAGTATCTCTGCGTGAAGACCTGATTAAGGATAACAGTGCAGCTGAAGTGTAGGAGAGAGAGGTGAGGTATAATCAGCTGGGTTTTGTGACAGGATGTACGTGAGGATTGGTTTCTGCGTGAAGACCTGGTTAAGGATAACAGTGTGGCTGAAATGTAGGAGAGAGAAGTGAGGTATAATCAGCTGGGTTTTGTGACAGGATGTACGTGAGGATTGAGGGAGTTACAGGAGTGCAGGTATGAAAAGTGGCTCCAGGTTGGGTAACTGATCAGTCAAATTACCAATCCCTAATGAGGAGAATAGAGAAGGGAGGAACACTGTGCAGAAGGTGGTGTGTTTAGATTCAGGATTTCTGCAATGCTGAAATCTCTCAAATATGTTTTGACAACTAATAGCAGTAGCTAGTAATAACACTAAAACCATGAGCCAGGCATTGTACTGAGCACTTTACATGCACTACCTCATTTAATCTCCATGGAAACGCTCGGAGGCCAGTGCTCTTAGCACCCCTATATTTAGGAAATACCGGCCTAAGAAGGTTAAGAACTTGCCCAAAGTCAAGCTTGACCAACGTGATGGTTGGTGGGACTTGAACCCCGGTGCCTGCTGCTAAGCCTGTGCTCTTACCTACTATGTGTAGTGAGAATTCTTAATTTAGCCCTTCATTATAAACTGTCTTATCATCTAAGTTTCAAGGACTAAGAGTGGGAAATACAACTAAAAAGTCCTTTGCGTCCCAACAGTAGCCAACACAGCATCAGGCACACAAAGAACCTTCCAGAAGGGCCTACTGAATTTCATGAATAAATCAAAAGGTAGGAAACGCCAGCTAGGGGAGCCTGATGAATCAATAGCCCTGCTGATCTGGGAAGTCACACTGTGAGAGGGTAAACAGGGCTCCCAGAGGGCCTGCCTACCTGAGTCTGTCTTCATCGTTCAGAAACTTCTTAGAGACTCAGCTTTCAGAGGTATCAAACTCACTGACAAGCAAGGCGAGCAGGGCGAAGGGCTCACTACTTCCCCTCCCTCAGGAAAGGGAAGGGGTGAGGGGCCACCAGGGCCTGGGCATGGCCCACTGCACATCAAATCCCCTCCTTTCCTCAGGGAGGTGTAGGATGTCAGCTGCCCAATCAGGCCTGAGGGAGGAAGAAAGTCAAAGTGTGCTAACCCCTACAGGTCACCAGGACTACTTGCTTTAGTAATGAACTCAATTGTTTCCCCTTCCCCAGGCAGCTTCTTAGGCAGCCTGAATTCTTTCTCTGTCTACTGGTACTTTCAGAAATGCTCACATGTCTCAACAACAAGGACCCAAGCAGCTTTGTTATCTAGTACAAAAGCTCCATGCCACTCCCAATGGAGAGAGGGAGAGGGACAATGCTTCCTGCCAGCTGCTGCTCCAGGCCAGCAAGTGCCAGGGATGATGACTGCAGACTCCGGGCAAGGGCAGAACCAAACTTCACAGGCCTCAAACATCAGTTCAGAGATGACATCATCAGCTATGAAGATGTACAGATGTCACTATGAATCAGGGGCAAAAACCTTGAACTCTGGAGAGTCAAAAGAGCAGAGATCCTTGATCTGGGGCTGTTCCCACTAGTTGTTTACTGTAGTCACTGAAGGCCGCTTACTTGCTTGGTTTCCTCACCTGTCTAACAGCCAATTCAGGCTTTTTTTTCCTGCTATGCAAATTTTCATAATGCAAACTGGATGTAATCTGAGCAATTCAGCAAGGAAGCTAATTTGTGATGGTTGTTGGTTTATACCAGTGTCATGATCAGGAACGGTCCCCATATGTGGGGCAGGAAAGCCTAATGGCTTACAGACTCAATACCCAGGGCCATTTTAGTTGAATGATGCTATTATTCTTTGCCTTTGAGGCTTCCCTTTTTTGGAGGGACAAGCAGCTTCACTGAGATATAATGGAGCTTCCTTATAGTAAGTGTGGACCAACCCACAATTTATTTTAATGGCTTAACCGCGAGTTGACCTGAGATTTGTCTTCCATGGTATTCAGTATTTGCTCAATGACATTTAGGCTGGCTTACACCAGTTTTGAAATCAGTTATTTTTTAGTTTCTAAGTTCTGAAAGTCCTAATAGCAATTAAAAACCCCTTTATTTTTGACATTTCTGTAGGAGAAAGAACTTTGTGGTCATACTTTAAAATTCTGATCCCTAAGCAGTTTTTTTTCCCCCTCACTGAAGATGTTTGCAAGAACCCTTTTAAAAAATAACCTAAAGATTATTTTAGGAACACAATTATTATGTAATAGCAAAACATGTACCTCATGGGATACCTGAGAGGGCTGAATGGTTTAACATCTGTAAAGGGCTTTGCAATGTTTCTCCAGGGCTCAGTAAGTGGTAGCTGTTACAGCTACTGTTATTATCACTATAATTGTCCCTAGATATCCCAAGAAGTTGGAAATTCAGGAGATTTATGTCTCCTTCATAGATGACTATATTGGTCAGGAAGGCAATAACAAACGAACTCCAAAATCTCAGTGGGTTAACACAATAAACACTTACTCCACACTCACGTAAAGGGCTTGTTCCATGTGGTATGATACCTTAGAGAACATGTGGCCTCCAAGGCTGCTGTGCCAGGGGAAGAGAAGGAAGGAGGAAGTACATCAGCTCTTAACTCCCTTGACCCAGCAGTGACTCATACCACTTCTCACATGATTGGCCAGAACTGGTCACATGGCACAAACCTAGCTGCAAAGGAAGCTGGGAAATCTACAGGAACACTTGGATATTTTGTTGAGGACTATCTTAACAACCAGTATGCCTTAACCATCAAAACAGCACAGATCTCTTTGTCAGCCAGGTGCAGTGGCTCATGCCTACAGTCCTAGCACTTTGGGAGGCCAAAGCGGGAGGATTGCTTGAGTCTGGAAGTTTGAGAGCAGCCTGGGAAATATAGTGAAACCTTATCTCTACAAAAAATCCAAAAAATTAGCTGAGCATGGTGCCAAACACCTATAGTCACAGCTACTCAGGAGGCTGGGTGGGAGGATTGCTTAAGCTTGGGAGGTGGAGGTTGCAGTGAGCCAAGATCATCCCACTGAACTCCAGCCTATGCAACAGAACAAGACCTTGTCTCAAAAATAAATAAATAAATAAAATAAAAATATTTGTGCTTGTCCATCTATCCATCCTTCCTTCCTTTTTATGTTCACATAGGGCACTTACTACTATGAGCTAAGTGTTGTGTCAGGTGTTTTATCTGTATTATCTCACTTCATCCTTAAAGCAACTCTTGAAGCAGACACTGTTATGGTCATTAAGATAAGGAAACTGAGGCACAGCAAGGTTATGTAGCTTTTCCAAAACCACACAGCCCAAACTTAAGGCTTGAATAGAGGTCTCTTGGACACTAAAACCTGTGATTTTAACCCCTTTGCCATTCTGCTCCTCTAACTTTTTGGAGCCTTGGTTGAAAGAAAGATGCCCAATAATCCCAGGAGGAAGGATAGAAACAAGGAATATTTGCCGGCCCTGCCTCTCTGGTTTCAGAAGAAGGCTGTGAGAGTCTCAGGAAATCCTTTCCCTATTTATGTGGTTCTAGAGAACTCTGGGGGCTTGGTCAGGATCACATCCTACTAAGATCCAGCTCAGGACTCCAGTATGAAAAGAAAATAAGCACAAAGCCCCCCCACCACCCAACACCCCCCCGCCCGCAACACACACATACCAGACAACCTCTTTTGACCTTTCCTGTACCTCACCTTGGATTACTTTCTCTCCAATGACATGGCTGTTAGCGAAATGTAGAGTATATAATGGCCTGAGCCTGCCTTCCTCTGACCCCTTCCCTGGCTACTTCCATATGCCCCTGATGCCCAAATGCCCCTGCATTCCGAAGACCTTGATTTCAGGAGAAAAGAAGGGGGTGAGGGAGAAGATGGACGAGAGTCCTGTCTACACAGCGGTGGAAAATCACTGGCTCTGCAGAGAATGGGCCAAAAGGCACTGTGAGTCCTCTAGTTCCAGGATGGCTGACCCACAGGCCTAAGTAAATTTTGCCTAGAATAATGCAGGGGAACCCCAGAGGCCGTAGCCAACAGGTTGCTTTATCTAGGACTAAAGTCAAGGGCATGGGTCTCTGGGGATCCCCAGAAGATTGCACATGGGTATATATTAGTACACTAGGGCTCAGACTCCAAGAAAACATATCTAGGGTGGAAGAAAGCACATATTTATGTGTGCATGTGAATGTGCACACACACACACACACACACAGACAGCAGATAATAATGTACGTGCAACTTAATAGTCATTTATAACTTCAGAGCTGGCCAGACCCATTTCAGGCAGTCAGACCACTTGGCAATCACCAAAGCTCCATTCCTATAGTGACCTCTTCCCCATGACATCTCATAATGGGGCCAAGAAGGCAGACAACTCCCCAGATTAAAGAATCACTCATGGATCTCTTTTGAGATTTTCTACTCTTGCAGCTTTCCCCGGATCAGAGTTTTTGCACATGCTCTTCCCTTCTCTGGGAATGCTCTTTACCCTGCTACCAGGATAACAGCCGCAGAGGTGTTAAGAAGTAGTCAAATTCTATAAATAATTTGAGGGTAGAGCAGACAGGATTTGCTGATGGATTGGAGGCAAGGCAAGAGAGAAAAGGGGAGTCAAGGATGAGGCTGATATTTCGGCCTGTGCATCTAAAACTCTGGAACTACCATTACCCGAGATGGGGGAAGACTGTGGGTAGAGCAGGGGGTTGGGGGCAGATTTGGATATGTTAAATTTGATATGCCTACAAATATTTCCAATTATAGATGCCCAACAGATGATTGGATATACAAATATGGGGCACTCAGGGATAAGACCAAGATAGAGAGATGTAGGTGGTAATTTAAAGCCATGAACTTGGATGTGGTTACCATGGGAGATGAAGATAAGGCAAGAGGAGTGTGGACTGAGTTCTGGGCTACACCAGCCAGAGCGAGGAGGAAACAGCCCCCAGTGTGGTGGGGGAGAAGCAAGAGAGAGCATAGTTGTGAAGGCCAAATGAAGTGGAGTTTCAAGGAAGGAGGGAGATAGGGAGGGAGAGAGGAATTGGTTAGCCAACTTCTGCTGAGACACACAGAAAGATGAGGATAACATTAGGTTGGGCAATGAAGAGCCCACTGGTGACCCTGCAAAGAGTTGCTTGGTCCAAAGATGGGCATGACCTATTAGCAGGAGTGGTTCAAAAAAGAGTGGGGGAAACTAAAAACGAACAATGATGTTGAGACGTCCAAAATAAAGGCAGAGAGAAAACGGGTTGACAGCTAGGAGAGAATGCGGTCAGGTCAGGTTTTATTGTTTAAGATGGAGGAAATTGTGACATGCTTCAGTGCTGATGAGAATGACATAGGAGAGAGGCACATTGATGATTCAGGGGAGAGGGGAGAAAAATTTTAGAGTTAAGCTCCTGAACAGGCAACAGAGGTAATCCCAGTGCACAGAGATGGCAGTGGCCTTTGGCAGGGCCAGAGACGGGTCACCTGTGGCAACAGCAGGAAGGCAGAAGTCAGGGGACAGGGGGGTGGCAGATGTGGTGGTGGGTGTCTGTGGAGGGTCTCTTCTGACCACTTGTTTCCTCAGTGAAAAACAAAGCCAGATTCTCAGCAGAGGCCAGGGAAAGATGAGGAGGTATGATGACTGAGAAGGAAAGGTGAGACATCGCTGCTTAGGAAAGGCTGGAGGGTTGCTGGGTGGCAGCCAATGCCCATTTGAGGTTAGTGGTCATGAGCTGTAAGTGAGATTCGTCCACCGAAGTGTGTGTTTTTCTTCAGCAACATTCAAGTCCCCTGGGTGAGAGGGTGCAAACAATAGAAGGCTGAATTCAGCCAAGGTTAGGGCGTTTCCAGGCAACTATGATGGAGTAAGAGAGGGGCCCAGGAATTGAGGGAATGTGCTGAGAGTAATTATGAAAATGAGCCATGAAATCTATGCTGAGTAATGAGGGAGGGGGCCTCATTAAGCGGGTGAGGGATGGTGACAAATGACAAAGTCTATGAATTACATGCCTCTGCAGGGTCTAAGAACTCTTGGACAGGGCATGGCGCTGGGGCTTAGGAAGCCTGTGCTACGTAATTCTAGCTCTGCCCTAGAGCTATGCAACTCCACGTAAACCACAGCCCTGGTTTCCTCCATCAACAGAATCAGTGGGTTGGATGAGATGAGTCCTAAGATGACCTATTCTATTCTCCTTATTCTGAGAGCTGGAGAGAATATTTGAATTTTAATGTACTGTATGGCCTTAGGATTTAATCTCCCTATGCCTTGGCTTCTTCATGTGAAAATGGGCATAATGATATCTACTAGAATATCTATTCAAATGTGTAGTGCCATAAGAAGATTTTTGTCTGTTTTGTTCACTGTCACTTGAGCCTGGCAACTAGTAGGTGCTCAATAAATACTTGTTGGTTAGTTGGTTGGTTCATCGGTTGGTTGGTTCATTGGTTGGTTGAATGACTAAATGAGTGAATATCTACTCCACTTATCTAACAGAATTACTGAGGAACAGATGAGCCAAAGGGGGCAAACTTTGTGAAGAACTGAAAGTGCTATAAGTTGTGTGCTGCTGCCCAAGCCCCCTGTGCTGGCTATTTCACTTCAGCTGTTAAAACTAGAGTATTTCATTAGGCGGCACCTTCCAGAGTATCGCAACCAGGTTACTGAACAGTCACAATCACAATAGCACAAATCAAACACTTTGATCCATACTGCTTGAAAGAGTGTCCTGGGAGCTTGCAGCAAGAGGCTCATGCCAGCAGTTTTGTGCAGTAGGGTGAGGGAAGCAGAGGCAGCTTCAGAACAGAGTGAAGCCAGAGTCAGGGCGAGCATCCTTACACCAGGTGGGGCATCCACATAAGGTTTCTATATGAGAAGAGTGAGGGGTGCTACTAATAAAAGGAAAAAGCAGATGGCCCCCAAAAGCTAACTTTCCCTTTTCCATGCTGCCTGGGAATAAATATGGAAGGGCTATGTTGGGGGCAGGGAAGAGGGACTGAGAATGCGTTAGCATCATTCTGCAAAAGCACGCTCCATCAAGACATTAAGCATACCTTGAGCAGCCTATGGTTAATATCTACTCATTTCTACGAGGAATTAAGAGAAAAATACTTCAGGCAGCTATTAGGATTTTTTTCCCCTTTTAAGACCCCCCAGAACAATGCAACAAAGCTGGTTCTAAATAAGATGGCATGAGCACAGCCCACCACAGATTCTCTAAGTTCTCTCTGGGTTATTCTAGACCTTTCGTCTGGGTCTCCAACCCCTTCGACCCACAGGTAGGAAACTGACAGATGCAAATTGAAATAGAAATACTCTAGCTAGTAGATGTCAGGGAGGGCAGGTGCAACTCAGCACAAATTTTCTGAAAGTGTACTGTTTAAAATGATCCTGTTTGAACCCATTGGCCTTTTCTTTTGTTCTGAGTTAGTTCAAAGTGACAAAGTCCTGACAGTAAACGATTCAAACATTCCTAGTTTGTGAATGACAAATTTCTCTTTCATTTTTGTTCTAAACACTCAAACTCTGCAAGATCTGTTAATGATGGTGTGCCTCTCTGTGTGTTTATCTAGGCATTTACATCTATATTTACATATCCAGCAACAACAAAAAAAGTTCTTTTAAGCCTTTTCTGGCATAAGCCAAAGAACGCAGAATAATTATCTGTGACCAATTCTCATCTATAACTAATTAGAATTTTTATTTTCTAATAGCATTTCCTCCCGATTCAGTTCCAAGGTTTTTTTGTTATTATTTTTTTGCTAGAAAAGGAAGATACCTGGATAATATGAGAACTGTAGGATGGAAAGGGAGCTGGGTAAAAGGGGGAAGGGGGCACTTTTCAGATTGCACTGTCACTTCGATCTGATTGACTCTTTTCCTTATTCTTTTTTTTTTTTTTTATGCTTTTCCAGCATGGGAAGGATTTCTCAACCCTCTGGCTATTGCATTTGAACTGAAGTCTGCAGAAATAGTTTAAGAGCCCCTGCTCACCTTGCTCACTCCCACCTCAAGCGAGCAGTTCCACATCCCAACCACAGCTTTGAGATCCCACCGAAACTTGTTGGCGTTTCAAACTGAATCCCAGATGTTCACTTAGCAAGAAATAAACGAATGGCCCAAGCCGTGGACTGAAGCAGGGACCCTCACAAATAGATTCCAGGTGTGTTGGCCTCTGGACTACTATCTTTCTCTGTTTTACATACACATACACACACATACACACACACACACACACACACACACACACACACGGCACCAAGTACATCCTGAAAAGAATTCAACATCATCTCCAAGTTAGAGCCAGTATAGGATGAACAGAGGTAGTTACCTAACACAAATAACATATTTTCAATTGTGGATGAAGGCAAAGGGCTCCACATTCACACTCCTTTGCCTTCAATAATCAAAATCATGATGTGTTTGATGTTCAAACTCAGCTTAGGCTTAAAAGAACTAAGAATGGCTAAATGACCTGAATTATCATCACTGTTCATTATCCATCTTAGCTGCCTTCTTGTGTTCCCCTATGCTATGGTCCAAATGTTTGTGTCCTCCCACCACTAAAACTCACATTCAAAATTCAACCACTGAGATGACGGCATTTGGAGGTGGGACCTTTGGGCGGTGATTGGGCCATGAGGGTGGAGCCCTCATGAATGGGATTAGTGCTTCCTTGCATCTTCCACAATGTGAGCACATGAGCTAGAAGGCACCGTCTATGACTAGAAAGCAGGTCCTTACCAGACACCAAGTATACTGGCACCTTCCTTGATCTTGGACTTCCCATTATCTATAAGCCACCCAGAGTATGCTATTTTGTTATAGCAGCTGCAATGGACTAAGACTACACAATTCTTATGTCAAATTTAACAAGCACCTACTGTTTTCTTACCTGGGGGCGAACAGGGAAGAAAAAAAAGAAAAGGAAAGATCTGCCTCAAAGAACTCATAGTAGTGTTTTGAAACATTAAAATTCCAGTTGCTTACTTATAAATTAAGAAATTCATATTCTGTGAAGAAAGTCAATGGGTAGCTTGATGGGAATAGCATTGAATCTATATATTATTACTTTGGCAGTATGGCCATTTTCACAATACCGATTCTTCGTATCCATGAGCATGGAATGTTTTCCTATTTGTATCCTTTCTTATTTCCTTGAGCAGTGGTTTGTAGTTCTCCTTGCAGAGGTCCTTCACATTCCTTGTTAGTGGTATTCCTAGATATTTTATTCACTTGGTTCCAGTTGTGAATGGGAGTTCACTACTTTAAATTTCATATGGAACCCAAAAAAGAGCCTGTATAGCCAAGAAAATCCTAAGCAAAGAGAACAAAGCTGGAGGCATCATGCTACCTGACTTCAAACTACACTAATAGGCTACAGTAACCAAAACAGTATCGTACTGGTACCAAAACAGATGTATAGACCAATGGAACAGAACAGAGGCCTCAGAAATAACTCCACACACCTACAACCATCTGAACTTTGACAAACCTAACAAAAACAAGCAATGGGGAAATGATTCCCTATTTAATAAGTGGTGTTGGGAAAACTGGCTAGTCATATGCAGAAAACTGAAACTGGACCCCTTCCTTATACCTTAGACAAAAATTAACATGGATTAAAGACTTAAAAATTAAGATGGATTAAAGACTTAAATGTTAGCCCTAAAACCATAAAAACCCTACAAGAAAACCTAGGCAATACGATTCAGGAGATAGGCATGGGCAAAGACTTCATGTCTAAAACACCAAAAGCAATGGCAACAAAAGCCAGAATTGACAAATGGGATCTAATTAAACTAAAGAGCTTCTGAAGAGCAAAAGAAACTATCATCAGAGTGAACAGGCAACTTACAGAATGGGAGAAAATTTTTACAATCTATCCATCTGACAAAGGGCTAATATTCAGAATCTACAAAGAACTTAAATTTACAAGAAGAAAACATACAACCCCATCAAAAAGTAGGCAAAGGATATGGACAGATACTTCTCAAAAGAAGACATTTATGCAGCCAACAAACATATGAAAAAAAGCTCATCATCACTGGTCATCAGAGAAATGCAAATCAAAACCACAATGAGATACCATCTCACGCCACTTTGAATGGCGACCATTAAAAAGTCAGGAAACCATAGATGCTAAAAAGGATGTGGAGAAATAGGAACACTTTTACACTGTTGGTGGGAGTGTAAATTAGTTCCACCATTGTGGAAGACAATGTGGCGATTCCTCAAGGATCTAGAACCAGATTTGACTTAGCAATCCCATTACTGAGTATACACCCAAAGAATTATAAATTATTCAACTATAAAGACACATGCACATGTATGCTTATTGCAGCACTATTCACAATAGCAAAGACTTGGAACTGACCCAAATGCCCATCAATGGTACACTGGATAAAGAAAATGTGGCATATATGCCACATGTGGAATACTATGCAGCCATAGAAAAGGATAAGTTCATGTCCTTTGCAGGGACATGGATGAAGCTGGAAACCATCATTCTCAGCAAGCTAACCCAGGAACAGAAAACCAAACACCACATGCTCTCACTCCTAATTGGGAGTTGAACAATGAGAGCACATGGACATAGCAAGGTGAACCTCACACACCAGGACCTGTCGGGGGTAGGGGGCAAGGGGAGGGATAGCATTAGGAGAAATACCTAATGTAGAAGACGGTTTGATGGGTGCAGCAAACCACTATAGCACACGTATACCTATGTAACAAACCTGCACGTTCTGCACATGTATACCAGAACTTAAAGTATAATAAAAAATAAATTATAAAATTCAATGTTTACTAAGTGCCTATTCCACATCATACTCTGAGATACAAAATTCAGTAAGACCTCCTCCTTAAGGAACTTGCAATTTAGCAGCGGAATAAGATAAGCAAGATAAGCCCCATGTGAACATGTGATATGTGCCACAAAACACAGAAGCTGTGGGAGAAATCGCTATGGCAAATAGCTACCCAGGGCAGTCCACAGTGAGGGGTGCATCATGAACCAGGCAACGGGCATAGAGAGAGATGAGAGGTAAGGCCAGACAGGTAGGATGAAGGTATGGGGCCTTGTGGGAAGCCAGCGGGTTCCAAAATGCAGTTGTCCAATCTCTCAAGATTTCAGAGGGCAAATAAATGCACAAAAAATTTTACTTGCATTATATTTTTTATGTTTTTACAAAAATGCATAACTCTCTCATGGTCATTATTAAAGAGAGGCCAAGGAAAAAGAAAGGAAGTTGACTTAAAGTCAAATTAAAGAAAATAATTCCAGTAAAGGTGTTGCATGAATTGACAAAAACCATGAAGAAGGTATAGAATGTATTGCCACTTGGAAAATGATGTGTTGCTCAGCAGCTGGTCACTGAAGTTTCCTGGGAAGGACTGGCATGAAGAAAGTCAGCTAGTAGGAAGAGAACTTGGGCAGTGGTATGCAGAATGTGTTGGGTGGTGGGGGTGAAACTGGAGTTGAACATGACAAAGACCATTGTGTGAGTCAAAGGGGACCAGAGGTAGGAATGAATGAATGAAAGTAAGAGGAGAAACAGGAAACAAGGCAAAATTTAGTGGCAAATGGGATGAAGACAGTTAGAATAGAGACAGGGCGTGGAGACTGGTTCATTGTTTCCAATTCTTCCGCACACTAGTAGAATTATACACCCAAGGGTTTGGCCGTGTGATTTTGCAGTATCTCCCAATAAAGTGGGAAGTATATATTTCCTTGCTCCACTGATGTTGGGTGTGGCCATGTAACTTGATTTGGTTAACAGAAGGTTGGTGTGAGTGTGATGTGAGCAGAGATTTTAAATGTGCTTGTGTGACTTGGCTTGATCTCATCTCTTATTTCATTTGCCATCAAAAAATATGCCTTTGATAGCCAAGAACCCAAATAGAAGGAGAAGTCACAAGGATATTCCTGAACCCAAATCACAGCGTGAATCCAAGCCCAACTGAGCCCAGCTAAGACCATCTGAAACAGCCAAACCCAGCCAACCCATGACCCATATACAAAGAAAATAAATGCTTATTTTTGTAAGCCACTGAGATTCTGAGGTTGTTTGGCTAGAAGGGAAAACTGACTAATGCAGAGGAGGAGGGATTGGGGTGAGAGTTGCCGTAGTCTCATGACTGGTTCCCCTGTTTCTGCTTTTGCTCCTACATCCTACTTTCCATGAGCAGCTAGAGTGAACATTTTAAAACCCATGTTAATCGAGTAATTCCTTTGCTCAAAAGCCCCTCAGTTGCTCCCACATCACTCAGAGTAAAAGTCAAAGTGCTTACAATGGGCCATATATCCCTACATGATCTGTCTATCTCCCTATCCTGTTACCCCTCAAAATTCACCTCCTACCACTCTCCTACTATCTCACTCTACTCCAGCCATGTGGCTTTACCTGCTACTCCTGGAACACATTAGGGTGCACCTTCCTTTGGGCCTCTTCCTTTTTTATTCCTAGAAAACATGTCTAAGTAGCTGGCATATTTTTATTATTATACTTTACGTTCTGGGGTACATGTGCAGAATGTGCAGTTTTGTTACATAGGTATACACGTGCCTTGGGGGGTTCCTGCACCCATTGAACTGTCACCTACACTAAGTACTTCTCCTAATGCTATCCCTCCCCTAGCCCCCCACCCCCAGATGGCCCCAGTGTGTGATGTTCCCCTCCCTGTGTCCATGTGTTCTCATTGTTCAACTCCCATTTATGAATGAGAACATGTGTTTGGTTTTCTGTTCTCGTGTTAGTTTGCTGAGACGGTTTCCAGCTTCATCCATGTTCCTGCAAAGGACATCAACTCATCCTTTTTTTATGGCTGCATAGTATTCCATGGTGTATTTTCTTTATCCAGTGTATCACTGACGGATATTTGGGTTGGGTCCAAGTCTTTGCTATTGTGAAGAGTGCTGCAATAAACATACATGTGCATGTGTCTTTATAGTTGAATGATTTATAATCCTTTGGGTATATACCCATTAATGGGATTGCGTCAAATGGTATTTCTAGTTCTAGATCCTTGAGGAGTCACCACACTGTCTTCCACAATGGTGGAACTAATTTACACTCCGCCCAACAGTGTAAAAATGTTCTTATTTCTCCACATCCTCTCCAGCGTCTGTTGTTTCCTGACTTTTTAATGATCACCATTCTAACTTGCATGAGATGGTATCTCACTGTGGTTTTTATTTGCATTTCTCTAAATGACCAGTGATGATGAGCTTTTTTTCATGTTTGTTGGCTGCATAAATGTCTTCTTTTGAGAAGTGTCTGTTCATATCCTTTGCCCACTTTTTGATGGGGTTGTATGTTTTTTCTTTGTAAATTTAAGTTCTTTGTAGATTCTGGATATTAGCCCTTTGTCAGATGGATAGATTGCAAAAATTTCCTCCCATTCTGTAGGTTGCCTGTTCACTCTGATAGTTTCTTTTGCTGTGCAGAAGCTCTTTAGTTTAATTAGATCCCATTTGTCAATTTTGGCTTTTGTTGTCATTGCTTTTGGTGTTTTAGACATGAAGTCTTTGCCCATGCCTATGTCCTGAATCGTATTGCCTAAGTTTTCTTGTAGGGTTTTAATGGTTTTAAGTCTAATGTTTAAGTCTTTAATCCATCTGAATTTTTGCTTAAGTCTTTAATCCATCTTAATTTTTGTCTAATGCATAAGGAAGGGGTCCAGTTTCAGTTTTCTGCATATGGCTAGCTAGTTTTCCCAACACCATTTATTAAATAGGGAATCATTTCCCCATTGCTTGTTTTTGTTAGGTTTGTCAAAGCTCAGATGTTTGTAGATGTGTGGAGTTATTTCTGAGGCCTCGGTCCTGTTCCATTGGTCTATATATCTGTTTTGGTTACTGTAGCCTCTATTTGCAGATGACATGATTGTATATTTAGAAAACTTCACCATCTCAGCCCAATATCTCCTTAAGCTGGAGCAACTTCAGTAAAGTCTCAGGATGCAAAAGCAATGTGCAAAAATCACAAGCATTCCTATACACCAGTAACAGACAAAAAGAGAGCCAAATCATGAGTGAACTCCCACTCATAATTGCTACTAAGAGAAAAAAAATACCTAGGAATACAACTTACAAGGGTTGTGAAGGCCCTCTTCAAGAAGAACCACAAACCACTGCTCAAGAAAATAAGAGGATACAAATAAAAGAAAAAAACATTCCATGCTCATGGATAGGAAGAATCAGTATCATGAAAATGGCCATACTGCCCAAAGTAATTTATAGATTCAATGCTATCCCTATCAAGCTACCATTGGCTTTCTTCACAGAATTGGAAAAACTACTTTAAACTTCATATAGAACCAAAAAAGAGCCTGCATAGCCAAGACAATCCTAAGCAAAAAGAACAAAGCTGGAGGCATCACGCTATCTGACTTCAAACTAGAGCTGATATCTTTACTTTCTTCAGATCTCTCTTCAAATATCCCTTCCTCCAGGAGATCTTCCTTGACCATCCCATTAAAATTGCAACTCCATCCCTGAGCTCTCTGACTCACTCCCCTGCTTAATTTTTTCCAAGTGATGATCTGACCTATTACACATTTTACTTGTTTTGTTTACTGTCTATGGTCTCCCACTAGAATAAAAGTTCCATGTGGGTAAAAACTTTTTTCTCTTCCTACTATATCCCCAGAACTAAGAACAGTGCCTGGCACATGACCCAATAAATATTCATTAAATAAATGAATCAAAGAAATAGCCAGGCTTCTGTTCTAGAAAAATGTGGATAATAGTGATGGCTTTGACAGACTCAGAAGCTTGGAAGGATAAAGAGGTGTGGAATAAAGTAATAGTGGCCAAACAAAGGTACCAAGATGGCAAGTAATAGGTCAAGTTCAAGGAGACAGCAGGCATCATCCACTTGGCGGTAAGAGCTAAGCCATGAGCATTGGGAGAGTCTGTCACTTACTACTCAGAACAATTGATTAAACTCGCCAAGTCTCAGCCTTCTCATCTGTTAAATGGAAAGAATACAAACACCTCCTTCCCAAGGGAGTTGTGAGAATTAATTGAGATCATATAAGTGGCTCTGTATTCTGCTTGATATAAAATAAGTGCTCAATATCTGGTTCCAAGTAAGTTGGCAACACCCGCTTCATGGAGAGCCCATCAAGGGGGAAGGAAGATGGCCCATGCAGAGTTTGCTCTAAGGCAGCAGG
Organism: Pongo pygmaeus; assembly: GCF_028885625.2. Lineage (NCBI taxonomy): Eukaryota > Metazoa > Chordata > Mammalia > Primates > Hominidae > Pongo > Pongo pygmaeus. The sequence goes on from NC_072377.2 coordinate 174,224,681, forward strand.
CAGCAGGCAGCAGAAGTCAGGGCTCAGGAGAAAGCATTGTGTGAGGCAGTAATTATAACAGCTCCCACAAGGGCCTTAAAGGGGAATTGGGATGTGGAAAGAGAAAAGAGGCAGAGGAAAACCCAGGAACCGCAGTGAGGAAGTGGGAACAACCAAGGCTTGTCTGGGAAACTGGGAGGAGGCCAGGGTGGCTGGCAGGGCCCTCTGGAGAGGCAAATAAAGTTCCCAAAGCGGAGGTACGGCAAATCCGTGTGTGAAAAAGTGGGTAGAGGGGATGGTGGTGGTGGAAGTGGGTGGAGTTCTTTAACACCAGTATCCTGAACCTGGGTATTACCCAACATTTAACAGAGACTCTCTAATTGTCTTCAAGAGTAAAATGAAAGGGATATGCTGCTCTGCAATGAATACAATGTGACATCTCCTGTTGGTATCCCATAGGCATGTTCACCATGGACACTGTCATCTCCTTCCATCCGCAACCTGGTCCCCATCTCAGAGAATGGCTCCTTGCTCATGCTTCCCTCCTTTTCACTTGACATTCATGAAGTGCAATCAATTGCTGTATGCCATGAGGTAGGCCTCTTTAAATATGTCTCCAAACAATCCCCTTCTCCTAACTGCATGGCCATTCCCCTGGTCCAGGCTGCCATCCTCCCTCCACATTACTGAAAGGGGCACCTCCTTGCCTCCAGTCTTGCTCCTCACCCTTCCACTTAAGCCTTAAATCCACCTTTATTGCAGAAAGAATGATCTCCCTATAATACAAACTTAATTATGTTGTTTTCCTGCTGGAAATCCTTCAGTAGCTCCCCGTTGCCCTCAGGAAATCATCGAAATGTTTTAATCCTACCTGCAAAGCTTTGTGTCATCTGTCCTCTGCCCCCCAGCCATGATGAACTTCCTTTAGTTCTTGAACATAACTCACACTCTCTCACCTCTGGGCCTTTGCTGATGTTGTTCTCGCTATCTGGAATACTTTTCCTTTCTCCTCTACTTTATTAACTCCAGTGCAGCCTCTAGGTCTCAGCTGAGAGGGCATCTGTTCTAGAAAGTCTGTCTGATCCTCCTGACTACTCCCAGAGTCCTCTGTCATTATTTTACTATAATTTTCTATTTATTTGTTTCTTTCGTCACAGAGTGAATGAAGGCTAGGAAACGCTTTCTGTAAAGAGCCAAACAGTAATTACTTTGGGCTTGGTAGGCTCCATGGTGTCTGTCAACACTACTCAATTCTGCTGAAGGAGTGCAAAAGTAACCATAAACAATACATCAATAAATGAGTGTGGCTGAGTTCCAATAAAACTTTATTTATAAAAGCAGGCAGTAGGCTGAATTTGGCCCATGGCTGCAGCTTGCCATCCCCTGCCCATCTCCCTGGCCCAATCAGAATGCTTTGTACATCAAAGGAGCTCCTAAAGATTTCCTGAATAAAGAAGGAAAGATTGAATAAATATTTGAATAAATAAATGATAAATTTCAAAGTCCAAGTGCTAACCTTGTTTGAAAAACTTCTTTCCTAGAATCAAATTCCTATTTTAGGAATTGTCTTTTCTTGTTCCCTCATGTCTAAAGCCCTTCATCATCATCATAATATTTATTGAGTACCACTCTTTTAAACATTTTACATTGATTAATTTACTTCATGCTCAAAATAACCCTATGATAGTTCAAACCTATTATGAGAGTTCATGCCCATTATTAACCTTAATTTACATAGGAAGAAATATTAGAGGGGTTTCTTAAAGACAGGGCTGTGCCTTGCCCTTGGCCAATTCCTCTTTTCCTAGAGACCCTCGCTCAGTGCCTGGAATCCAGCCCCTGGGTTGGCCTCCTTCTGCCAAAGTTGTCTTGACTGGCCTGAATCCATGCCTCTCACCTGCCCTGATCAGCTCACACAGTGTGCCACCAGCCAGGGGTCGGACAGCTAGTGCAGATCACCTGCTCACCTAACTCTCTAATTCCCTTATCCACCATCTCCAGGTCTGACACTGCTTTCCTGTGTCCAATGGATTCATCTCTGCTCTGGGCCCCAGTGACCCTTTGAGCTCCATTCTGTCCTTTTTCCCTTCTCTCACCATTTTTCTGGCCTCCAAGGAAGTTCTAATATCCACCTGACATGTTTCAAAGATTAATGCACAATGGATTATATCTAGAACTTGAAAAGTGTGAGAAAAATCCAAGAGATGAGAAAGGCTCTGACAGAAACAGTAGCAAGCTCAGCAGTCTTCCTACAGAGATTCGACCAATTACCGAAAACACTTTCTTTGGCTGAAAAGCTCACCATTGAATCAGACTTGGGGAAGAACGTGCTGTAATGTTAAACCCCAAAGGGCCACTCTTTGCCCTGAGCCCTGATTTCATCTGTAATTCCTTGATGGTTATCTGAGGTATGCTACCTGTGAGGATGTGAGGGCTCCCAACAAAAGCAAATCCCTCATTGAGAAGCTGGAGGCAGCACTTTCAGCCTGAGTTTGTCTTTTCTCTCTTTTCCGGATGTGGGTCTTTATAAGTCTGTCATCCCAAATTCAGCAGCCCGCAGCAGTGCTGGTTTGAAACCGACTTATGAGCCAATAGGTATTGCTACGGGGAGATGCGTGGCTCGGATGTTAATTGCTCATTAGCCATCTGTGTGTGCTGTACCTCAGTTAAAAGACAAGAGAAAGAATGTGAGCCACTGATACCTGGGAGAACAGCTACCGACACACATGGAAACCATCCGGGGAGACCTCAGGTTCAATCCACAGCTTGGCCACATATTTATTCCTCACTAAAATAACATCTGGCTTTCATTTTTTGGTGACAACTCGTTTGGACAAGACCTTGAGTAGGTTAAAAAAAAAAAAAAAACTTAGACTTTCTACCCTTCCCCCAGCCTTGGGGAGCTAAACTTTAAGTTCTTTTGTGAGCCAAGGGTGTGAATAAAAAATTGGTGTGAAGACGGCAAGCAGGGTATAAACAAGGAATTATTTGTTTCTTCTTATTAAAAGACAGTGACTCTCTCAAGAATTCACACACTCTCCACTTGTAAGCAGGGCAGAGTTCCCGGGGAAAATATATAGCAAATTATGCATAGGTTCAGGAGCTCACAGCTGAAGTAGTTGGCATCCCAGGGCTCGACTTTGTGGCTGAGGGATTGGGACCCCAGTGTTGGATGACTGGGTTTGGGGAGCATATTTGAATGTTGTAGTAATCCAGGAGAACATGACACCATTGCCACAAACACTCTACAGGTCTAATGAAGAGCTAGTGGCCCTGATCCAGCCTGGGGTTTCTGGGGGCCCTCGGTACAACACAAGTTCCTGGAAGTCAGGGGCATTTATCTTCTGGGTTCTTTACTGCATGCTCAACACCAGTGTCTGCTGCAGTAGGCAACGAACCAGAGATTGCTGCATCAATGAGCATATGAATATAACACACAGGCCGCTCTGTGATTCTAACCCCTACCTGTGGCCACATCTCTTCCAAAGTACACCCACAATTCTGAGAGGTGGGAGGTCCTTAACCATGCGGTAAAAAAGGATCATCGAGACAAAAAGACAACATTCCTCACTGGCTTAAACACACAGAACAGAGATGGAATGGCAGCTGCTGTTTCCCGGCTGTCCAGCTAAGGCATTTCTAAGGAAGAAATGGGTGAGGTTGCACAGAAAGCAAGACCTCTCACAGAAAGCGAGACTTTTTTGTCTCACATCCAAAGGTGAAATTTAATTCAGTGCCTAACATGTGCAGAGCATGTTGCAAAATGCTTTGGAGGTCTCGGAGTAGTGAAGAAAGAAGAAGGTGTCTGCTTTTGGACTTCCTTGAAGATATTTTCATAGGCCATGCTCCTTTCTACCAAGGACTGTTTGTACCAGCTGCGTGCTTACTGTATGTCCTTCAAATGTCCCCATATTCTTTTGAGTCACTTCAGATCTTTGCTTAATCATCATTATCTCAGCAAAGCCACATGATATCACCTTCGCCACCAATTGGTAAGTGGATGGCTGCCAGGCAATTGTGCATGATGTCACACCTCAGACCCAGGAAAACAAACTAGATAATAAAGCCAGCCAAGGCTATGTGGCTTCCTAGTTGAGAGCCTCGTGACTCAAAACATGGGCCAGAGACCAGCAGCATCAGCATCTTCTAGGAGTCTGTGAGAAACGCAGCACCTCAGGCCATGCCCCAGACCTGCTGATTCTGACTCTGCCTGTCAATCACAACCACATCTCCAGGTGACTGGCAGAAACATTAAGGGATTGAGAGTTTAGAGCTCTGCAGCTAGATTGCCTAAATTCTGGTTCTGCACTCACTAGCTCTGTGACCTTAGGCAAGTGATTTAACATCCCTAAAACTCCATTTCTTCATCTAGGCAAAGGGGGAAACTTATAGAGCTAACTCACTGGGTAGTTCTGAGTCTTACTTAAGATCATGCGTATAGATGTGGTTAACACAGAGCTTGCAGCTGGTAATTGCTGAATTCATGCTACCCATGGTTGTTAAAAACTCAGTGTTGAAGGCAGAATGCAGAATGCTGGTCCAACTGACTAATCTTTAGGTAATGAGTTGTTTAAAAAGGGATACAACTGGTAACATTAAGATGAGGCTGCCACAAACCCAGCCACGGTCTCCAGCTGCAATGATTTATCACTGAAATGTTGGGAGGCTCCAATCCTGCAACAGTACGTGAACCAGATCAGATCTGGCCCATCCTCTTAGACTTACAGTTCAAGACAGACAAGATTAGGTCCAGAGCCAATGTAAACAACAGAATGGACCCTGAATCTCTCTCCTGATTAGATCAGCAAACACACCAGGGCTGCTGCCTTAGGACACATTCCCCCAGGACAGAGGCAGACATGAAGCAGCTCCAGCCCTGCCCAGGGGTGGTTTATTATCAGAAGAAAAAAGACCACAGGAGAGGACTGTCCCACCTCCAGCACAGACCACAGCCCCTGCTGACAGGCAGAATAAGGTTCCAGTGTAACAGCAGCAACTCCTAACCTTCCTCGAATGCATTCTGCCAGTGCTATAAGTACATTGTAGGTTTTAATTAATTTAATCCCCCAACATGCCTAGAAGGTGCAGACCATTATTAATCTCACTTTACAGATAATAAAACTGAAGCTTGGAAAACTGAAGTTACGTGTCATACAACTCATCACACTACTGGTGAGTGACTGAAATAGGACTTCTGTCAGGTGCAGAATGCACCTCTCACCTTATGTGTGCCTTCATCAACCAACACCTACCTGCTATCTGTCCATCCTGTTTGGGTGGGGAGCTATCTGAGCTGTGCAGAGGTGGCAGGGGTGGGCCCTGCTGAGGAATGCAGCAAGGGGCTCACCCCACGACCAGAGATGCATGACCCTGCCCAAGGGAGGGCTTCTCATCTTACTCAGCCTCAGCTAGAAGCCAGTGGTGACACATTCCGGGGTGTCTATTCCTATCCTGAGATACAGGAATCTCCTATCCTGAGATTCCTATCCTGAGATACAGCCTGAAATTCAAAAGATGAAATCACAGAAGCAGTTTATCACCCAAGTATAAAGACAGACATCTGTCAACAAAGGAACATGATCATAGCTGAGTGTTCCTTGAGTGGCTTTTTCTTCATTGCTCTCAAAGCCTTTTGAGATCTCGAAAAGTCTCCAGTGGGCAAGACTTGACATTCTATGTGTGAGAGACAGATGCAGAATCAGACATGGATACTGTGATTCCCTGCTACATGCCAGCGTCTTCAGCTCACATCTGCTCACTCACACAGAAGGTGACCAATCCCAATGATGGGGATCCTGTCCCAGCCCCCAATTCTCCAGCAGTGTCTCCTAGCTCCCCTCCTTAGACCCAGCACCACTCTCATTCTTGCAAGCCACCCCACTCATGGCTTTCCCATTCACCTCCTTCCCTGTCCTTGGGACCCCACATTGCTCTGGACACCACAGTGCCCTGTATAGCCACTGGTCCCATGGCGGGGATCCCCAGGCAGAGAGAGGATATTAAAATCAACTCATTTGCAAACAGGCCCTCTTCCTCACAAACTGGAAGATGGATCCTAGCCAAATGGAAAAAAAAAAGCTTAAATTTGGAGGTTTAAAAAAAATCAATGTAAGGAAAATTCTCAAATGGTTGAAAAATATTCAATCTATAGTAGGCCTTGGGGATATGTATTTTTTTGGCTAGGGGACCTCCTGAATTTCTTTAACCACACCAAATAAATGATTTTCTTCTCCATCTATGGATAAGGTTGGCTCTGATTGGTATATGAGATCACACACATATATATTCTCTCTCTCCCATAAGTTTGTATAAGAGTAATTTCTGGAAGCATATAAAAGACAGAAGACAATAGCTACATTTGGAAAGGGGAACCAGAAATTGGGTAAGGCAGGAATATTTATCCTTTATATTATCTTCTAATCCTTGAGAGTTTTGCACCATGAATATGTAATACCTTCTACTTTCATTTTCAAAAGTAGTCAATAGTAACAATAAAAATACATGAACTTGCTGAGAGAAATATGGTCATCTCACATGCCTGCTCCAAACTGGCTCATCAAACCAACCCTACTCCCAAAGCTTGGTGCAGGTGTCAGCCAACATGGGACAGTGTCCTTCAGGTCACTCGATCTATACAATCCTACTGCCCCCAACTTCTCCCTTCTGTACCAGCCCCTTCTGGCATCTGACGCTTCACTTGGCTCCCATTTCCAGCTCTCACTCTTTGTGTTAATCAACTGACCTGGTTTCTCGAGACAAAGTGCTTTGCCCCATGATGTGCCCTCAGGCTTTTTCTTAGGGTGGGATACCCCTGAGATCCCTAACCCATAGGGGCCCACTGCAGTCATTGTGAGGGCTCAGGATTCCAGAACCCATTTTCTCTATCAGGCAATTTTGCCTTTGTGCTAGTTTCTGATTTCTTTGTATAATCAAACTTAAGCTCTTTTAGAGCTCAAAGTGCAAGAGCGAATCTACTTGAGGTTTGAAATCCTGGCTCACACCAACAGAAGAAAATCTCATGATTCGATTAGAGCAAATATGGATCAGAAAATTCGTGTTTTGTCTCTGGCTCTGGCTCTTTTGTTTATGCACTGTTTCTTCCCATTCAACAGGCTGTCATTATGTGAGTGTCAATACACTGGGCGGAATCGTGGACATGATATATCAGTGTTGAGGGCTACCAGAATTAGAACATAAAGACCACTTAACTCAGAACCAAATCAGGGAGCCCACAGATTAGTCACGAGAGATGCGCCAAGACAATGTTAGTCTACTCAGTGCACTCAACAGTATTACACATCTGAATGGGTGTTAGGCTCCCCCAGGGGTGCAGGGTGGGATTTATTCACTGATTCTGTTGCAAGGGTGAGTGGTCACTACCCCAGCTCCTCTCAGGTGGTGTGTGACATGCCTTCAGACATCCTTCGCCCTCCATTCCTCCTCTGACTCCCCCCCAGCCATCAGTTCCTAGTGCTGTGTCTGCCTTTCACCATGTCTTGGTATCCCTCTTCCAATGCCAATGCACAGAGTGGGATGTGCACACTTCACTGGGAAGCTCGTTTCTTCCCACTATGTCTCTGCCTCATCCAGACAGTCAAGGTTGCAGAGATTGCTTTACATCTTAATGATACTGGGAAATACATAGGATGTACAGAGATTGCTTTACATCTTAATGACACCGGGAAATACATAGGATGTACAGGACAACAATTTCATTAAAAGTCCATTATGGCTTGGCTGTGTGGTGAGCCATGCAAGTTAATGACCAGGTGTTGTCAAATACTCAAAAGCCCTTGGCTTACCTCCTTGAATAATAAACTGACTTGGGTCCTTGGGGATGTGTGTTGAAGTATACCTAGGATGGCGGCTTTTGAGATTTTTAATCATTCACATACTACCTTGTTATTCTATGTATTATCTGTATTATTTAATATATTTCTGTGAATTAATTCCTGTTTCAATTTTACTTAAATGTCAGCTATACCTTTGTCCTAAGCAAAAGTATCTGTAGGGTCATGCATTTGAAAAGCTGTGTATCTAACATACATCACCAAAAAAATCCATGAAAATATTATGCTGGCTACACCTTGGGGCACGTAGAAGGAAAATAATGACTCAGAAGTCAATAGACTCCATTGTGTCTTTTTATTCCCCACCATTGCTAGTGAAGAATCGTACACACAGTACATGCTCAATATCAATTTGGTGATTATTGATTTGATCTCAGGTGACAATTACTTGTCAGGATTGTGATGAAAGAAAAAAAGATAGTTCAGGATCTAATCTAAGCATATTATTTCCCTGATTTCTAGGCCTTGAGACTTGGAAGCTACTGAAAAAAACATCTCAGCCCCAAACTTCTTGGTTCAAGTAGAAGGGTCTAAGAAAACTGACAAGCTATGCTGTAACTTACTCTTAGTAAAACAACAAAGCACTCAGGAAAGCTTAGCTTGCAAAACATAATGCAGAATTTTTGCTTTAGGAAGAATATTTCCAGATCCAGTCCTTTCATGCAGAGTTGGTATATGCAGAGCCATCACATGAATGCAGGTTAGCACTTCAGCCATTGTCACCCAGACAGAAGCACCAGGAGCCACGGTGAAATCTCCCCAGCCCACCGTTGACCAAAGTTGGTTGTTAACCAAAATGGCTGAGACATGGGAGTTCACTCAACAAGGAGACAGATGGCCAAAACCAAATGGGAAGGTCTGCTTTTCACCAGAGAAACTAGACACTACATGGAAAATTCCACGCCACAGTTCAAAGGGGCATTGTGACCTAATAAATTTAGCTGCATGGGTTATTAAAGGCAACTGTAAATTCAGCCTGGATTTTTTTTTTTCCTGTGCTTTTCCCACAGCTGAAACACATGTTAAACCAGAGAGAATTCCCAGGGAAGCTCAGTGCCTGTTTTGATAGCATCTGACATACCATGTGCCAGGATGAGAAATACCTCTATAAATGACTTGTTGCCAAAACCAAGATCCCAGGAACATCAGCCTAGAATCTCTGCAGAAAGCCTTGGAGTAGGGATGCTATGACCTCTAGGTAAAGAACGAGTGACTGAATCTGCAGTCTGCAGCCAGCCAGAGTTGGGGACCTTTCCTTTTGTTTGCTGGTTCTAACACCTAATCTCACCAAGGAACCTCTGTTACAGAGTGAATAATTCATGTGCTCTTCCTCTATGGCGTTTAGCAGCGTAGGTGTCCTGCCAAGTCAAACAAAAGTGATAGAGACGTGCAGTTAGGGATTAGTGCAAATCAGGACTCCTACCTGATGGGATTTAGCTCTGTTCAGTCCTCTATACTGCAACCTGGGTGATCTGAGGGTCAGAAAACCAAGTGCAAAGGCAGGGCTCAGGCTTCAGTAAGCATCACATTGAAGTCATATACATAGCCTGTCTTTTATTTCTCCTTGAGCTTTTTAGGAGAGACCTTTGGAGATAAAAAAGATTTTGAAATTCCAAAAATGATGTACAAAATGGGTCCTTGTCAAATAAATCAACGAAGAAAAACAAAACCAGCAAAGAGATTGCTTTTTTTTTTTCCAAGGGCTGACTCAGAGATCTGTTTCTGTAGAAATGCCTGTGAATCTGTCTTCCGGACCATCTGCAGGAATATCATGGAGGGAAAGGAGGAGGCTGCAGGCAATGGGGAGGGCTGATAAATGGGTCCTTCACCTTTGTTTCTGCCTCTAGAGGCTGTGTACAAGATACACAAAAGAAACAGGCTTTTGACATTGTAATCATACCTCATCTTTTACTAAGCAGTCTTAAGAAGATACATCGGATTAGGAAATGGCAAGATCATTAGCTTTGAAGCTAAAGAGAGCTGCTTTCAAATCTTGCCTCCACTTCTCACAGCAATGAGACTTTGGTCTCATTTAAGCTCACTGGGTCCTTTTTTTAACTGGTAGAATGGGATGATAATATGCACTCCATAAAGTAATGTTAAGAATTAAAACAAGAAATACATATTTGTCAGGCATACAATAGGATATCACTACAGAAATTAGATGGCATATAGAAAATTACTATGATAGGAGATCACCCAGCTTAGCAACATACTGTATTTATTCCACCTGGTTCCAAATGGTTTGTCCATTTTAAATTTTTTATTATTTATTTATTTATTTATTTTTTGAGACTAGATCTTGCTCTGTCACTCAGGCTGGAGTACAGTGGCAAAATCATGGTTCACTGCAGCCTCGACCTCCTGGGGTCAAGTGATCCTCCCACCTCAACTTTCCAAGTAGCTGAGACTACAAGCATGCACTACCACACGTGGCTAACCTTTTGTATTTTTGTAGAGATGGGGTCTCACCATGTGGTCCACACTGGCCTTGAATTCCTGAGCTCAAGTGATCTTCCCACTTCAGCCTCCCAAAAGTGTTGGGATTACAGACATGAGCCACTGCACTCAGCCAGGCCCATTTTTAAAATTATTATTATTCTTTCTTTATTGGAGAGAGTCTCACTCTGTTGCCCAGGCTGGAGTGCAGTGGTGCAATCTTGGCTCACTGCAGCCTCTGCCTCCAGGGTTCAAGCTATTCTCAAGCTTCATCCTCCCGATGAGCTGGGACTACAGGCGCTGGCCACCATGCCCAGCTAATTTTTGTATTTTTAGACATGGGGTTTCACCATATTGGCCAAGCTGGTCTCAAACTCCTGGCCTCAAGTGATCCACCCATCTTGGCCTCCCGAAGTGCTGGGATTGCAGGAATGAGCCCCTGTGCTTGGCCCATTTTTTAAATTAAATACACACTTTAAAATGTGTAACACTTAAAATCTATATATTTTATGTAAATTACATCATAAGAGAAAAGTACTTCCTACTAACAAGGATACTCAAAATAATACGCTGCTGGGAATTCAGCAAACGTTTCCTAAGCACCCACTATGTGACAAGTCTTGTATGACAACCAGGAAGAGGCCAAGGCTCTACAAGAAGTGTTTTACAGACAGGTCCCTCACTGGGACAGGGGTGTGGCCCCACAAGGTAACTACTAGAAGTTTTTCTAGATTTTTACCACACCCACTGCAAGTGGGTGGGAAGAGAGCAGGCTGAAGAATAACCCAGCAAAATCTCTCTAACTGGAGATGTAAGGACAATGGCAGGGGCAACACAGGGCTCCCAGGTCTGCCTGCCCCTCTCTCAGTGCTCTAACTGGGATTCCAAAGCAGGACGCTGCTCACTCTCACAGCAAACATCACCAAGTGTGGGTTCCGGCCAGGCATGATGCTAGGTACCAGTGATACTGTGTTTAGCACAAATATGTGGTTTCCCTCTCAGAGGCCTTATAGTCTAAGGAGGGAGAGAGATGCCAAGCCAACGTCACTAACAAAGGACCCATAAGAATGTGTGAGACCGGAGTGGGGCCATGCCCGAGTGGCAGGGAAGGCTTCCCCCAGGAAGTGACTGTTTTGAGCTGAAAAATGAATGGCAGTTGCCACAAAAGAGAAGACAGGGGGTGGGGGGCAGGGGGTGATTTCCCAGTAGAGGGAAAAGCAGAGGTGACACTAGAGAGGGAGGCAGGGGCCAGGGGCCAGGTGCCACTGAGCCCTGAGCACCATGGCAGGGAACCAAAGTTTGGTTTCTAAGAGCCAAGGGAAGCTGAGGAAGGGTGTTAAGCATAGTCTGTGTTCGGGAAGCTCACTCTGGCTGCTCTAGTGTGGAGTACATTGTCTGTGGGGCCAGAGTGGAAGCAGACAGGGAAGAGAGGAGGTCTGCAGTCCTTTGAGCAAGAGAGGATAATGGTGTGGATGAGATCAGCACAGTGGATAAGGAGGCAAAGGGAGAGGGAAAGGCCAACTGTAGAAGGCAGCTGTCCCATCTCTGCCCTCCATACCCCACTTCAGTCTCTGCCAGCCCCTGGGTGTAACGATACAGATGTGGAATCCCCATCCTTATGCCCACTAACCACTTACAGCTGGGCAGCAGGTGCTCTGGAGACACAGAGCCAGAGAGAAACCAGAGCTCTCAGGAAACTGGGGAGAGGAGTAGGGGGGCAAAGCTGAATGGCTGGGCTTCTGGATCAGAGTCTCCTGCTGAGGCATACCTTTGGGAGACCAGATGGACTCCTCTGCAGCCCCTTTTCTTCCCCTGACCTTTCCCACTTCCAGGATTGAACAGAAAGTGGCCTGATCACCACTAACCCCCTACACAGTCCAGTCACAAAACAAGAGTCCCTGAAGGCCTAGAACACACTAAAAGGGGCCCGAGCTTTGGTCCCAGGTAGCAATCTCTGATCTTTGGGACTAAAAACAAATTGGGGTACCTTCACCGACATTGTTTCCTCATCTGTCAAATGCTGATAATAGTCCCCACCTTGCAGGATAGCTCAGAGAATGAAATCAGACAGTAGACACAAAGCACCAAGCACAGTGTGAGACACAGTAGGTGTTTCATAAATGTAAGCATTATTCATGCATTCTAGGGGCGAGGTTAAGGCCAGAATCAAAACCCCCACCCCATATTATCCTTAGTCCCTTCTCTTACTCTGTCTCTATCTATAGAGGTGGTAACAATGGGTCTCAGGAGGCTCAAAGACTCAGGTAAGATTCACTTTCAGTTTTTGCTAGAATTCTGGCCTAGATTCACTTCTACATTTTACAATGTGGGACACTGGAGGGGGGTATTTTAACATCTGCACCAAAGGGGATGCCTCAATGAGATACATACTAAGGCTAGACTGACAATGACTTCGCCTGCATACTCCACACCCCTCGGCCCTGCCTCCTTCAGTCCTATCACTAAAGCCCCCACCCTGTGTTTGTGTCTGGGGAACCCACTAGCATGGAAAAGGGCAGGTTCCAGGCAACCACAGGTCTACGAGATAATGGATAAGTGGGAGGGGTGGAAGCCTCAGAGGAGACAGGGCCACCCCTAGTGGGCACTGGCATATATAGGAATAGGAGGCACAGACTTAAGCATGAGGTAGGGAATAGCTGAACAGTCTGTCTTCTAATTTACACTTGCTTACATTCTTGGACAAGATTTTACATACTAAATTATGCCACTTAAATCTGATAATCAGGATGATGATGTAGTTAATGGTTAATGCATATTATGGGGACTTACTTTGTGTCAGGCACTTTGCTAGACGCCTTACATGCATTATCTTAATTAGTCCTCTCAATAACTCAGCGTAGGTATTAGGTTGGTGCAAAAATAAGTGTGGTTTTGTCATTATTATGTTTAGAAAGTCTCGCTCTGTCACCCAGGCTGGAATACAGTGGCACGATCTTGGCTTACTGCAACCTCCCCCTCCTGGGCTCAAGTGATTCTCCTGCCTCAGCTTCTCCAGTAGCTGGGATTATAGGCACGCACCACCACACCCAGCCAATTTTTCTATTTTTAGTAGAGGCAGGGTTTCACCATGTTGGCCAGGCTGGTCTCAAAGTGACCTCAGGTGATCTGCCCACCTCGGCCTCCCAAAGTTCTGGGATTACAAGCATGAGCCACCGCGCCCAGACCTTTGCCATTACTTTTAATGGCAAAAGCTGCAATTACCTTTGCACTAACCTAATACTTCTATTACCCCCTTTCGCAGATGAGGAGATGAAGGCACGTGCCTAAATCTGCACAGCTGGCAGAGGAGGAGCTGAGATTCAGGCAGGGGGAGCCTGAGGTCTTAGCCTGTGCTCCTCATCTCCAAGATGATGTCTAAAATATCAGCATTTTAGCAATACAGGTGGGGGCATTCTGCAATCTTCCAACTTTATCTTATTTGATCCTAGAGAAACATGTCTAAGTAAGTGCCCAGGTTCCCAACGGAAGGCCTGATGGCACGCTTTTTCTAGAAATGATCATGATGGCCCTACTGAATCAATTATAAATGGTACATTTGTGCACTGTACAGTATACAGTTCTCTGGTGTGTACATATAGCACATAAATAAAGCAGTACAAGAACCAACCACATATATTTAATTGCATTTTGTTTACCTAGGAGCTCCTGGGAGAAAAACCTAGCAGTGCTGAAGAGCGACTGTGGGACTTTGAGGAAACTGCTGGAAGAATATTGGGGAGAGAACCTGAGGCCAAGAGCCAAAAAGGCCTCTCCAGGGGAGGAGTTGCCATTTAAGAGAGATTTTCTAAAGTCACCAAAGCAGGAGAACATACTCTGAAAACACAAAAGCTGCCAGGAAATGAAATTACTGGGTGATAAGGAGTGACGACCGCCTGGAGAAATTCTCTTAAGTAATGACACGGGTGCCGTCATCAGGGGCCTCAAACTGTTGGAAGCAATGCAACACCAGAGCCTTCCTGGACTTGCTTTAATACATTTAACATATCAATCCCCCTACAGCACTCACATCTTGGAGACAAAGTGTTTAACAACATATACTTAATGTGTGCTTGTTTGGTGCTTTTTGGTCTCTGGGCCTCTAAAACAAAATAGAACATTCAAAATACAAATTTTTTTAAAACATGAGAATTAAAGAACACTGGAATGTCTTCCTTCATTTTCCTGCTCTGAAAGCTCCTAGGAATCTTCCTAGTTAGAACCTTAATTATGGAAATTCTCATTTATATTATGTGATTTATTTAAAGCCTTGTCTTTCCAAGAGAATAAAATCCTGGTTTTGAAGCACCTCTCAAAATAATTTATTCTTCTCCACTGACTAACTGCTTTGGCCAGAAATCATGAATTTATAGTACATTATGCCAAAGCAAAACACTCTAATAACTTAATCAAACATTTAAAATCCAGCGCACAGCCATATAATATACAGAAGCAGTTCTCTCAGCTCTCTCGTTAAAGGTCAATCACCATTTTTATTCCAAACCTCCACATCTTGGAGAAGCCGTGCGCACACACACAGATTGAGAGAGAGAAAGAGACAGAGAGAGAGAGAGGGAGACATAAGCATTTTGAGATTCAAAACTTGGCTGACATATACCCAGGCTCACAACAATTCTCCTTGTTATGCTTTGAAATGCAGAAGTCGATCCTTCAGCTATTTTTTTTTTCAAATTCTAGCAAAAAAATGGGATCTAAAGAATAAAACAAAACTAAAATCTAGTTTTTTTGACCTTCAAGACATTGAGGGGAAAGAGCGAGGCCCAACTCTCAACAGATTAATGTGGGCTTACCCACTAAGGATAGTAATATAGAAATAAGAACGATAACTCGCATTGTTTTGTATGTCTTTTTAGAGTACTTTAACACATACATACTTTCTGACAACACCCTCGTCCCTATCAGACATAAAAGACTATTAAGTTCATTTTTCAGATGAGAAGAAGCATGCTTCAGCAGCTTCTGATGGGAGAACAGGGAAAGAATGCCAGTTTGGTATGTATTTGGCATGGGATGTTTGACCTAAGAGATGGACTAAAGCCAATGAGTAAAAATGTAAAGCGTACTTAGTCAAATACATTCCTCTCTCTCTCTCTCTCTCTCTCTCTCTCTTTCTCCTTATTCATCACTCTTGGGCCATGATGATGATGAGGGAGAGGAGCAGTGCTGAAATCACTGAGTGATGGCTGTGCCGATCTCAAAATGAAGCACTTCATATGGGTAATCTCATAAGAGCCTCATAAAGTGGGTTAATGGAGGCATGGCGTACATGCATTTAACTTGTAAGTGAACCTGAGCATAGGCACCCAGCAAAAATTAAGGGGGAAGGAGTAAGAAAAGGTGAGAAATTCAAGGTGCCGAAGAACCTACAGCCATTCTTCTCAATGAAGCTGTGCCCGCAAATGACCCTGAGACGAGGGATGTGAATCTGCTCTTCCTGCGGTCTCACAGTCCTCTTCTGCTGCTCACTGTATGAGCATTTCATGGAGAGTAATTTCAGTAATCAATGGTACTTCTCAGTATACATGGCCCTACATGTCTTGCTTCTAGGAGCTATACCTGTCAATCATTTTGAATACATCCCATTTTTATCCTCCATGCTAACTCTACAAACAGGTCTCTCTTTAAAAGGTAACTCCACTGAACAATGATTAACCCCATTTAACAGATGTTACTCGCAGCTGCTAAGAAAGTTGCCTGGAGTCTCATGACTGGTAAGTGAAATGAGAAGATTTATCCAGATTCAAATCTAGGTTTATCCTAACTCCAAAGTTCATACTCCGAATCTCTGCATACTTAGGCTAGTACCCACTAAACCCTTAAGGAACATAACACACATAACAGAAGCCGACTTCTCTCTACTGGGAGCAAAATAACTCTGGCAGTAATTTAAAAGAATATATTTGCCACACATATGCATTTAAATATGTAATCTAATTATTTGTTTCACATCTAATGAAAGAGTAAATGGAACTCTGGGTTAGAGCTAAAAACATCATGGTTTTTCTGTTCTTTGGAAACACGGAGCTAACACACCAAGGCAACTTAAACTTTAAACGTTGCACGCCGCATTAAAATTTCATGAAAGTCAAATTCCTTTCTAGCCTATTTCCTTTTCTGTAAGAGGAGGAAATTGGATAATGCAATATCTCAATCTCCTTCTAACTCCTGAAGGTTGTTTTCTTTTCCTGGTACCTGGATTCAGAACAGTCCTGGATTCAAATCTCAGAATGGTAAATTTCTTTAACTATCTGACTTTCAGATTTTTTCCTGTGCTAAAATAAAACTTTTTAAAAAAATATACATCTTAAAAAGTTTTTAGTCACGAAAATGGTCAAACTTACAGAAAAGGATAAATGTATTTTGAGTATCCCTATATCTACCACTTAGATTCAACAATTATTTTCATTTTGCTACATTTGTTTTATTTTATTTACTGAACCATTTTAAAGTGCAGCAGATCCTTGAATAATGGCATTTCCTTCAATGTCCCTTCATTGTAACATTGATTAGGAAAAAAATCACTTCCAAGCTGAGACCACTGTCTCTATGGAGTTCGCAATGTCCCATATCTGTATGGGTTTTCTCACAGCTTCAATTCAGAGCCATGCATGAAATTTGGTTGTTATATCTGTCTCTTGAGTCTCTTTTTGAAATAATTTTTTTGAAGTATAACACGTACAGAAAAATGTACAAATCAAATTTGTACAGCTTGAAGCATGTTCACCCATTGAACAGATCCATGAAAC
The DNA here is from genome assembly GCF_028885625.2 of Pongo pygmaeus. Taxonomy (NCBI): domain Eukaryota; kingdom Metazoa; phylum Chordata; class Mammalia; order Primates; family Hominidae; genus Pongo; species Pongo pygmaeus. The sequence goes on from NC_072377.2 coordinate 174,241,713, forward strand.
CTCTACCCAGATCAAGAAACAGCTGATGACACGCCCCAGAAATCCCTTAGCGCCCCTCCATTCGCAGCTCCCCATTGCTTAACACCACCTCGGCTTTTAACACCATAGATTAGTTTTGCCTGTTTTTGAAGTTTACACAAATGGAATCAGATAATATATATTCTTTTATGTCTGGCTTTTGTCCCTGATTATGCTTCTGAGATTTACCATGGGGTTACAGACGGCAGTTTTTTTTTGCGCATTGTTTTCATTTTCTACCAGTCAATTCCATTATGTGAATACACCACAATCTATTGATTTATTCTAATGTCAATGAGTATTTGGCTTATTTCCAGTCTGGGGCTATTACAAATAGTGCTGATATGAACATTCCTGTGTATGTCTTTTTGTAGGGTATGTACCCAGGAGTGGAAGGTACATGTACATTCAGCTCTGGTTGGTACTGCCCATATTCGAGAGTAACTGTATCAATTACTCCCATAACAGTATATGGTAAATGCAGTTATTTCACCTCATCACCAACACTTGATATTGTAAGTTTTAGCCATTCCAATTAGTGTGTGGTATGTGTCATTGTGGTTTTATTCTATATTACCCTAAAGACTAATGACACACTAAGCAACCTTTCATATGATCATTGGCCATTTCTCTATCTTCTTTTGCGAAGTGTCCAAAACTCTCACCCATTTTTCTACTGAGTCATTTGTCTTTTTCTTATTGATTTGTAGGAGTTCTTCTCAATTCTAAAATAAGTCCTTTGTCAGTTATATGCACTGCCAATATCTTCACCCACTCTGGGACATGTTCTTTCAATAATGTATTTTGGTGAATTATTTATTTTAATGTAGTCCAAATCATCTTTTCTCTTTAGTGTCTTCTGTGCCTTGCTTATGAAATATCAACTACCTCAAGGCCACGAAAATATTCTGTTATTTTTTTGAGATGGAGCCTTGCTCTGTTGTCCAGACTAGGGTGCAGTGGTGCGATCTTGGCTCACTGCAACCTCCGCCTCCTGGGTTCAAGCGATTCTCCTGCCTCAGCCTCCTGAGTAGCTGGGATTACAGGCACACGCCACCACACCTGCCTAATTTTTGTATTTTTAGTAGAAATGGGGTTTCGCCATGTTGGCCAGGCTGGTCTCAAATTCCTGACCTCAGGTGATCCACCCGCCTCAGCCTCCCAAAGTGCTGAGATTAGAGGCATGAACTACCACTCCCGGCCAAAAAATACTGTTATTTTCTAGAAGTGTCTTTATTTTATCTTTCTACAATCCACTTGTAATTGATTTATGAATGGCATTAGTAGGGATCAACAGAACAAGTTTTCCATATGGTTACCCAATTACTCTAGCACAGTTTTTTAGACAGACCATCCATTCCAGGTGGCCTCACAGAGCCACCTTTGTTACAAATCAAGTATCCTTCTATATCTGGGTCTTCTAGACTGTCTTTGCTTTTCTTGGTCATTTGCATTCCTATATAAATTTTAGCATCACCTTAATTTCCACAACAACAAGCTGCTGGCATTTTGATTAGGACTGCCCTGAATCCATCCATCAATTTGGAGAGAGTTGCCATATTTGCAATGTTAAGTATTCTAGTACATGAACACCATGCAGCACTCCATATATTTGACTCTAATTTCTTCCAGTAATGTCTGTCTTTCTGTGTTAAGGCCTGTGCATCTTTCATTAGACTTATTCCTAGGCATTGGTATATATACACACATATATATATTTGAGACAGAGTCTCGCTCTGTCACCAGGCTGGAATGCAGTGGCACAATCTTGGCTCACTGCAACCTCCACCTCCTGGGTTCAAGTGATTCTCCTGCCTCAGCCTCCCGAGTAGCTGGGACTACAGGTGCGCACCACCACGCCCAGCTAATTTTGTATTTCTAGTAGAGATGGGGTTTCACCAACTTGACCAGGATGGTCTCAATCTCCGGACCTTGTGATCCACCCACCTCGGCTTCCCAAAGTGCTGGGATTACAGGCGTGAGCCACCACGCCCGATCGGCATTGGTATTTTTTGGTGCTATTATAAACATAGTTTTTTTTTAATTTCCCAATTGTTTGTTGCTGGTATATAGAAATTGTATTTTTTTTTTTTGGTGTATTGACCTTGTGTCCAGTGACCTTAGAAATCTATTTAAGAATTCTGATAGGAAGAATAGCTAACATGTGCTGGGCTTAATACTTAGGTGATGGGTTGATACATGCAGCCTTTGTGCACCTATCAACACAATCTACAATGTAATGTGCCACCATGGCACACGTTTACCTATATAACAAACCTGCACATACCGCACATGTACCCTGGAACTTAAAATTTAAAAAAGAATTCTGATAGTTTATGTGTAGATTATTTTATATTTTTCATGTACTCAATCATTTAAATAATGGCACTTAAAATTTGTTTTATTCCAATCTTTATATCCATTCTTTTTCCTTGGTTCTGTGGTTTTTTGGCTCCTCTCTCTCCTTCCTTCCCTTTTCTCTCCCTTCCTTCCTTTCCTATTTTTCGAATCATTGCCAGAACCAGAATTTCCAATACAGTATTTAATAGAAGCTATGATGGCAGGAGTCTAGTTCTGTTAGGAGAAACGTTTTCAATATTTCACCATCAACTTCGATGTTTGCTGTAGGTTTTTTTGGTAAAGAACTTACCTTTTATTCTTAATATGTAAAATGCTTTTAAATCACAAATTAGTATTGAATTTTATTAAATACTTTCTTCAGTATCTGAGAAGAGGAAATGACTTTTCTTATTTCTGTTAATGTGATTAATTACATCTTTATTTTTGAAACAATAAAAGTATATTTGTTGTTCACATCACAGCCAAATGCAGGTCAGCAGGGGCCCAGGATCCTTCTACTCTGTAGCTCTACATCCTCCTTAGAGTGCTGTCAATTTAGCCAACATAGGGAAAGAGTACAAGTATGGAGGGTCATGAAAGGCATGTCGCTTCTACTCTCATTCCATAGAATTCCAGACACAGTCACATGTCCACATCCAACTTCTAGGATTTTTGGAAGTGTTGACTGTGTCTGTCCTATACCAATGTCTCTCCAGTCTTTTGGTTGTATGAAGCTTGTTGTTTTTGTTTTTTCTGAGACGCAGTCTCACTCTGTCCCAGGCTGGAGTGCAGTGGCACAATCTTGGCTCACTGCAACCTCCACCTCCTGGGTTCAAGTGATTTTCCAGCCTCAGCCTGAGTAGCTGGGACTACAGATGTGTGCCATCACATCTGGCTAATTTTTTTTTATTTTTGGTAGAGACGAGGTTTCATCGAGGTTGGCCAGGCTGGTCTGGAACTCTTGACCTGAAGTGATCCGCCCACCTCAGCCTCCCACAGTGCTGGGATTACATGGGTGGGTCACTGCATCCAGCCTGAAGCTTGTTCTTTGCAGACTCCTTAGAAAGTGTCCATGGGCTCCATGAGGCCTAAGTTCTTGAATGTTCATAATAGGTAGTCTGCAGTCACTGCACTTGAATGTCAGCACGGCTAAATATAAATGCTATTGTTCACATTTTTTTTTAAGTTATTCACTTGTATTCTGACAAGGTTTTGGCATCAAAAAGTAGGCAAGAAATCCAATTTTCTTTCATTATGAGTCTCTGATTGAATGCTTAAGGACTTTTTCCTTTAAAATGTAATAGTTTTATTAGAACATATTTTGTTTTGACCCCTCAGAGTTGACTTTTCCAAACATTCAGTGCACTTCCACGAGGTACCTTCTAATCATCTTTTAAGAACATTTTGTTGAATAGTAATTCTCAGTACTATCAGTTTTGTTTTGTTCCATTATTTTCTTCCTCAGAGATTCCTATTATAAGTTTGTTAGAACCTCTTTGCCTAACTCTCACTTTCTCTTAAATCCCTTTATCTCTATATTAATTTCTCATTGACTTAAGAATACTCCTTTCCATCTTCTATTTCTTTTAAAGCAGTATTCATCCATTTCTTTTTAAAATCCATCTAGATTAAAATATATGTATGTATTTTTGGCATAAAAAACATTTATTTTGCTCATAAGTCTATAAATCAAGTAGGGTTTCATGGGTCAGTGTAAAAACTTTTTATATTAGAATAGATTTTGATTTACATAAAAGCTGGGAAGACAGTACTGAGAGTTCTCATTAGCCCACACCCAATTTCCCCTGTTAACATCTTATATAATACAGTTGTCATAATTAAAGAAGCAATCCTGTTTCATTTATTATTCACTAAAGTCAATACTTTTTTCAGATTTTCTTAGTTTTTACTTTTTGTGTTTATTTCAGCATCCCATCCAGGATACCACATTACATTTAGTCATGATGTCTCCTCAGGCTCCATTTGGCCATAACAGTTTTTCTGATTTCCCTTGTTTTTCATGACCTTAACAGTTTTGAGGAGGACTGTTCAGGTATTTTTTATGAAGTTTCTCAATAGAGATTTGTCTGATGTTTTTCACATAAGACTGAGATGATGGGTTTGGGGGAGGAAGATCACAGATATAAAGTAATATTTTCATTGCATCATATCAAAAGCACATACTATCAAATGATTTATCAATGTTGACACTAATCTTGATCACATGGCTAAGGTGGTGTGTGTCATATTTCTCCATTGTAAAGCTACTGCCCACTCCCTTCCCTTTTCACATAGTACTCTTTCGAAGGAAGTGTCTCTGTGAAGTCCACATTTAAGGAACAGTGAATTAGGTTCTATCTCCTAGAGGGCAGAGAACCTACACAACAACTTAGTTAGAATTTTTCTGTATGGGATCTTTCTCTTTATTCCACTTATTTACTTACTTATTTACTTCTGTGAGTATGGACTCATGGATATTTAAACTTTGGTAATATTTCAATAATTATTTTGTTACTCAAATTGTTCCAGCTTTGGCCACTAGGAATTCTTTGTTTGCTTTTATGTCCTTTTGACATACTCCCCAAATTGTGGGGTTTCACATTTTGTTTTGAGCGCTCCCTTTATGGCACAACAACATGCCTCAGTCCTAGAATAAACCATTTTTCCAAGATGCTTTAATTCCTTTCTGTGGGAAAATGATTTTAAAAATCATCAGCTGGGTGCTGGGCATGCTCATTGCTACTCCAGTGTTGTTGCTTCCAGGCCCTCTTGCTGATAGAGCAAGAAAAGTGTTTTTTGTTTTTTTTTTTTTTTTTTTTTTTGACTGAATCTGTCACCCAGGCTGGAGTTCAGTGGTATGATCTCAGCTCACTACAACCTCTGCCTCCTGGGTTCAAGTGATTGTCCTGCCTCAGCCTCCCGAGTAGCTGGGACTACAGGCACATGCCACCAAACCTGGATAATTTTTTGTATTTTTAGTAGAGACGGGATTTCACCATGTTAGCCAGGATGGTCTCAATCTCCTGACCTCGTGATCCACCCACCTTGGGCTCCAAAAGTGCTGGGATAACAGGTGTGAGCCACCACACCCGGCCAGAGCAAGGAAATATTTTTTACATATTAGTTCATATAAATACACGTATCAAAAATATTTCTATGTATCTATTCATCAATATTAAATAAAAGTACCTACAGTAGGCTACATATGAGTTGATACTGATGTCTCAAACTCTAGTCCATTCACACATATTCTAGCTTTCTCCATTGTTTGTTTCTAACCACCCATTTCAACAGCGAGAAATCTGTCCTCACCATCCACCATCTATTGTTCAATTCCAGTACACATGTACAGTGTCTCAGAACTGTTAACCCATATCCCCAGGGGAAACAACTTTACCAACTAGAGTACAGTTCTTCTGTGCAGTTCCTTTTGCCTTTAGTCTTACAGACTCCACTCATTTCCACAGCTTAGGTCAGCACCTTTGCTCCCTCAAGTTCAGTGACGCTGATGCATACATTCATCACAGTCTGTATTCCATCCTGGGATACCCCACTCTCCTACATGACTTTTTAAAAATTTGCATGCATTATAGTTCACTCTTTGTGTTGTAAAATTTTATAGGTTTTGATAAATGCATAGTGTCACGTATCCACCATTTCATTATCATACAGCATAGTTTTACCATCCTAAACCCCACCATCCCTCACTGTGCTTTATTCAACTTTCGGTTCCCTCTTCTCTGAATCCCTAGCAACCATAGATCTGGACTGTATAAGACTATGTTTAACTTCTTAAAAAAGTGCTAAACTGTGTTCCAAAGTGGTTGTACCATTTTGTATTACTGCCAGCAATGAATGAGAATTCCTGTTACTCCACCTCACCAGCAATTAGCGTTGTCAATTTTTTAAATTTTCACCACTGTAATAGGTGTGTAGTAGTATCTCATTACACACCTATTTGCATCACCCTAATGAAAAAAGATGTTGAGTATGTTTTTGTATGCTTACTTGCCAGCTGTATATCCTCTTCAGTGAAGTGCCTATTTGAATCTTTTGTCCATTTCTTTCCTTTATAGGGGGAGAGTGGTATCTGCTTACTGTTGAGTTTTTAAAGCTCTTTGTATATTTTGTATATAAATTCTTTATCAGATACATGTTTTGAAAATATTTTCCTTATAGCTTTACATTTTACATTTAGGTCTATGAATCATCTTGACTTCAATTTTGTGTGAGATGTAAGATTTGTATCCAGATTCATTTTTCTGTATCTGGACAGCCAATCGTACCAGCACCACTTGTTGAAAAGATTCCTTCTCCCTTGAATTATCTTTACACATTTGTCAAAAATCAGTTGACTGTATTTGCATGGGTCTATTTCTGAGCTCGCTATTCTGTCCCATTGATGTGTGTGTCTATTTTTTCACAAATATCATGCTGTCTGGATTACTTTAGCTTTACAGTAAGTCTTGAAACTGGATAGTGTAATTTCTACAAGTTAGTTTTTCTTCAGTATTGTATTGGCAGTACTTATTTTGAAGTACTTCTATTGTTAAGTTCTTTTTTGAGTTCTTCACCCCTCCTTTCAAATCCTATGTTTCTCTTATTAAATTTCTGAGTTTTTGAAATTCAGACTCATGTTGTTCTCTTATAATTTATGTGTTCTTAAATTCTTCTAGCCAGTTTTCAACTATTCTATTACAGTTTATTTGTTTTGTGGGTATCTCCTTTTATATGTTTTCATTGTTTCTAAGAAAGTTCTGCTTCTCATACTTTTTCTTATTTAAAAACCTTTATATGAGCTTCAATTAGAATCCTTTTAACTGCTTATTTTTTAAGTGAAATAAATTTCCCTGTAGTTTTAGAATGGAGCAGTGAAATAGCTTTTTTATTTTTTAAATTTTTATTTTATTTTTTATTTTTTAATTAATTAATTTATTTATTTTTTATTTTTTTATTTTTTTTAAGATTTAAGACTCTAGAGCTCATTCTTGTTTTTGCAAAGCAATGAAAAACATGGACTTGTATTTTCCAAGATTTGACTCTTCTGGTGAATTCTAACATTATACTTCTCAAGGAGTTCTCTTTTTATTTCTACTATTGTTCCTTTTCTGATCAACTACCCCCAGAAGTTTCTTACCAATGTTAGACCTTTCCTAGGAAAAGAGCCTCATTTTTGTTTGAAGAGTTCATAGGCCCCAGAATGTTCCAAGTATTATCAGTCATTATTACATCATGGTTCCTTTGTACTTATCATGAATTGGATCTGATAGAACTCTCTTCTATATTTGGCAGCTTTTCTCAGATTGGCCACTGCATTTTCCAATGAGTAGAGATGGGTAATTTAAGGGATGCCCTCTTCTCAGGGTCCTAAGAACCATATATGCCTTCCCTCTGCTTTCTCCCACACAGATGAGATAGCACAACAGTCTTGAAACCATCTACTGGGGATTCACTGAATTACTGCTCCAACTAATTTTATTGTAGATGTTGTGTATGTCTTTGGTTTTGCTATCCTAGCTGTTCAGCATGTTTTTATTTGAGAGGTGAAATTTCCACTATTAAACCAACCTTGCCTTCTTTGAATAAGCCAAATTTGGTTGGAATATATTATCCTTTTCACATATAACTGAATTCATTTGCTAGTATTTTGTTAGGAAATTTGTAAAAATATTCATGAATCACAATGGTTTATATTTTTTCCTTAAAATGTCCTTACTGGGTTTTGTTCTCAAGGTTATGCTGGCTAAATAGACAAATGTTCATTCTTTTAATAGAATGAGTTTGTATTAAGTTGCTATACTTTATTCCTTAAAACTTTGTTAGAATTTATTGCTAAAGCCATCTGAGCCTAGTTTTTTTATGGAATGTTTTAAATATTTAATTTCTCTAATTGATATAAGACAGATTTTCTATCCCTTCCTGTTTCTATTTTCAATTTCATTTACTCTTTAAAATCGTTAAGATAAACTTGTTCAAAGTCTGCTCCTATTATCACTTTAATGTTTATAATATCCATACTTATATCCCTCTTTTTATTCTTCATGTTGGTAATTTAGTCTTTTGTTTTTTGATATGTCTTGTCAGTGTCTGTAATTTTAGTTGCTTCAAGAATTAGTTTGGCTTTTTAGAATTTTTCTATTATACATTCATTTCTATTTCCTATACTTCTGCTCTTAATAATTTCCTGTCTTCTGTTTTGTTGTTCTTGCTCTAACTTTGTAAGGAGGATATTTTAATCAAGATATGTGCTTCTTTTAAAATACATACTATACATAATATATACCATAAATTGAATAATATAGCTTAAAGGCTATACATTTTCCTCTGAGCATGGCTTTGGCTGCAGTCCACACATTGTGAGACACAGTATGTTTATTAACATTCAGAAAAATATGTTCTAATTTCCACTGCGATATGTTCTTCAACTCGGAGTATTTAGAGGTATATTACTCAATCTCAAAATATTTTGGATTTTTCTACTTTTCTTATTAACTTCTTGATTATTCCTGCTGTCAGAGAACATGCTCCATATGATATCCTTTGATATTTGTTGACTTGCTTTCTAGATCAGTATATAATAAAACTTTAATATGCCCTTGAAAAGATGTCTATTCTATGTTGTTTAGAGTGTTCTCTATATATCAATTACATCAGGTTTACAAATATTGTTATTTAATATTCTATATTTTTACTAAGGATTGTACCTCCTTGTTCTATCAATTACCAAAAAGTGTATCTTAACTATGATTATAAATTTGTCTATTTTTTTTAGTTCTGTCAATATTTGCTTTCCATATTTTCAGGCTATGTTTTTAGACACATACAAATACAGATTTGGTATATCTTCCTGGGATATTTCCTATTTTACCATTACAAAATTTCCTCTTTATATCTAATATTTTTTCTTTAAAGTCTATATTATCTTTAATAGAGTGACACTAACCTTTCAGTTAGTGTTTTCATGCTATCATTTTCTTTTTTTTTTTTTTTTACTTTCAAGTTTTCTCTATCCTTATGTTTAACGTTATTCTTTTGTAAAAAGTATATGTTTGGTATTTTTTAAATACAGTCTGACAATCTATGTTTTTTAATTGGAGAATTAGTGCATTTACATATAAGGTAATATGATATATTCATGTTTAAATGTGTCATCTTTCTGTTTGTTTTCTATTTGTTCTATGTTCATTTTCCTTCCCTTTTATCCTTCATTTTAATTCGTATTTTGTATCATACTGTGCTCCTTTCCCCTGAGACTATCATAATTTTTTTGGCTTTTTTTTTTAGAGGCTATGCTACAAATTTCAACATACATCTTTGACTTAATAAGGCAATAAATATTAGCACTATTACTTCCTGAATAATTTAATGATCTTAGAACATTTTAATTCCATTGATCCTTCCAATTTTGTGGTACTGTTTCTATTCTATTCTAAGCTTTTTTTGAACTTAAAAGTCATCTCCCATATTTTTCTTGACATTGACTTTTTTAAAAGACCAGGGCAGCTGTCTCAAAGAATATCCCTCTTACAAAATGTGTTTGTTTCCTCTTGGTTTAACTTTTTCCTATATCCCATTCACTTTATGGCAACCAGAAGTGAGATCCAGCTAAATTAGGTTTAGGTAAATATATTAAGCAAAGTACTTCGTAGGTGATACTTTGAGTTTCATATTTTATCACATCATATTTTATGATAATTCTAACTTCATAGTATTCTTGCATAGATTACATGAGATGGTATATGTAAAGTGCCTGACATGCTATCTGACATATGATAAAGAGCAGAATTTCTCAACTTTGGCCCTATTGACATTTTGGGCTGAATAATTCTTTGTTGTAGGGCCATCCTGTGCATTTAAAGATGTTGAGATATTCCTGTACCCCATCTGCTAGGTGGCAACTCCCAGTTGTGACAATCAAAAATGTATCTAAACATTACCAAGTGTCCTCTGGAAGGCAAAATTAGGCCCAGCTTAGAATCACTTATATAGAACAAAAACTCAAGTGCTTTAATAAATATTCCTCAAGCACTTACTATCATGCCTTGCTCAAGCCTGTGAGATTAGGAGCTAAATGGGACATGAATCCTGACCTCAACATTCATGGTTTTGGGAAGAAACAATCCAGAAAACAGAGAATTAAAATATGGTGTCATAAGTGCTGTGATAGGAAGACACCTGTGTTATGAGAGTAGGGGCACCTAACTCAGCTAGAGGCATAGGGTCCTTTCATGGGGGAATAGAGAATTCTGAGTTGAGACCCAGAGGACAGGCTTCCTTTTCCTTTCCCAGGGAAGACCCAAGAGAACAAACCAATAATGACTACTCAGAGTGGAAACAAACTCTCCAGAAATGAAGTATTATAACCCCTATTATTTCCAGGCTCTATCTTAGAATATAATCAATAAAGATTTATCTATTACAAAATACAGAGACACAGATAAGGTGAGCCAGGAGTAAGAGCTAGAAATGGCACAATCCACCATCATATTATTAATAGCAAATGTATTATGTTTTCCAATTCTACATCCCCCAGTCTTTATGAAAACAGAACGAATAACCAAAACCAGATTAACGCCTATCAGGATTAATGTCACACACATCCCTTCTTGCTAACACTGAAAGGTATTATGAGAATGACTATTCAGCTGTGTATATGAACCCAGCTGCCTGTGTTTCTAATCTTCTTCCTGATTAAGTACTTCTTCAGATCACTTGCAGTAGAAGTCAGAGACTGGCTAACTGTTCACTAAGCCTGTTTCCTCTACTTCCTGGGCACAAAGCTCAACTACCTTTCCTCCCTCCTCTGTAGTTTCCTGTGGCCACATGACTGAGTTCTAGCCCAAAGTATGTGAGACTGGAAGTGACATGTACTTCTTGAAATCTGCAAACTTCCCATGTGAAATTTTTCATGCTGTTTTCTCTTCTCCTGGCTCGATGCAGACAAACACTGGTACCTTGGAAGCCAAGATTTAAGGAGGGTAAAGTTGAGGAGAAGACGACGACTTTGTCCCTGAGTCTCCACTTGGAGGAGAGAGGCCTTATCAGGAATGCCCATATTGGGTTTTACATGAATAAGTAAACGTCCACTGTGTTAAGTCACTGAGATTTGAGGGTTTATCTAGCACAGCAGCTAGCATTACCCACCTAATACACCAACACGGAGAAATAATCAGGTTTCCTCTGCAACTGTAATCCATTCAGTTCCCCAGACATGCATGGGTATTTCAGCCTTGTTCATCAAGCCAAAGAAAAGAGGCTTTGCCAAACTATTTCACTGATATTCTCTGGAGTTAAATGTTTATGCGAGAGGCTACTCTCAGGGCCCTTACTAAAGATCACACTTCATCTAGTATCTGCTGCACATGAGTATGAAAGAACATCATCTTTCATGTCAGACAGAAGTGGCTTTGAATCTTGGCTCCCCTCCTGACCATTCTTTGACTCAGTCTCTCTGGGTCTGCTTCTTCATCTGCAAAATGAGGGTAATTACACCTCATAGGAATTTTGTGGCAATAAAAAAATACAAATAGCATGTAAAACACTGGCATAGTTCCTGGCATGTCCAAGGTACTCAATTAGTTCCTTCCCCAAAACCAGGAAATTAATGAATTGGGAATTGTTTTCACTCTTCTAATCAGAAGGCTAAGCAAGGGGTGGCCTTTTCACAAAGGACCATGTATTGATCTTTCTGTAGAAATGCTGAATATTTCATACAAAGGAACCAGGTTCAACAAATACTTTTATGTTCTCTTTGGTCTAAATAAGAAGAACTTGAGTGTTAAGAAACTTAAAAATAAACGTGTAAACAGAGACAACATTCATTCTTTTTATAACTATTTTCCCTTGCAAGAAATAAATGTCATATTTTCAAACCAACACCAGCAGAACATATGCTGGGATTTGACCCAGAAGGAGAACAATAAATGAGACGGTTCACACAACAGAGAGGGAAGAAAGCATTTTTCTGGGTAATACTAATTGACATGTAATGGGGACCTTCCCTGTTCTTATGTGGCCCTAGATAAATTGACTCCAGGGGAAAAGATGGCACATCTCAAAGCTAACTAGTCAGAGGCAGGCACACCACCTTACCCAAGCCCACCTCTGTAAATGAGATTTGGCAACCAGACAGGTAAACAGAACACAGTTCTTCTAGGGAAGGCGCCAGAGCCGTGAGCTGTTGCAGCTTCATCCCTCTGACTGCAGAAGAAAGAGGCTGAAATGTCAGGGCAACCAAGATTCAGAGAGAACTTTGAAGAGAGCCACCCACCAGCATGACTAAGTGCTCTTGGGGACAATCCCTGCTCAGAGGGCAGAAAGCAAATATCCAGATGTTATGAGCTGCCAGATGTGATTAACAGAGGAAAGATGAAGTTGCCTACTTAACCATCTGAGCAGCCCTCCTCAAAGTAATCCAAGAGTTTTCTGCAAAAGTATTCATCAACAAAACAAATGGAGGCTCCAACCGTCTTCCATTCCCATCCCTTTTCCTCTCTCCCTCTCATTGAGTCAGAACAGTGGCCTATTTTTAAACCACTGGCAATGCATTCTCTCGTGGAAACGTGGGGGCTTCTTGACACAGGCTGATGCTCACTCACAGGAGATACAAGCGCGCTGAAGGCTGCGCCCACTCACCAGTCCTTCCTCTCCCCACAAGAGTGGGGCAGAGAACACTCAGGGAGGAGAGGGCCTCAGGAGGATCTTCTGCCTGCGCAGAGGACTAGGGACTATCTGATGCCAGATCTCATGGCAGGGATAACTGCAGGCTTCCCTCCTCCGTGGAAGGAAAGGTTTACACTTGGGTAAAAACCAGCCCCTTATACAGGTACCAAGACAGAGCTCAAGCCTGAGAAGAAGGGAAACAAACCCTGAAAGCTGATTCTAGCAACTTTTACAGAAAAGGAGTGTAAGTGGATCTCAGTGTTTCTTTAACATGCATCTAATGTGCCTTAAGTATAATAGCAAACATTCTATTAAAACACTGGAGACCTTTTTTTAACAAGTTTATAAGGCCAATTTACAAAAACAAAACAAAACAAAAAACACTAAAATTAAATAAATACTTTAAGAAAGGAGGCTGTGCTGTACTTACAGTCGCTCCAGCTGCTTCAGGTCCTGGAAGGCGCCTCTCTCGATGACGCTGACCTGGTTGTCTTCCAGATGCCTACAACCAGAGACAGCAATGACTAAGGACAAAGCTGGGCTCAGGGACCCTCATACTAGGCTTCATGCCATGCAGGCATGGTCACTCAGCCCTTCCCCTGATCGTCAGGGTCCCTTCAACTGGGATCAGTCTGACGGGACAAGATAACTCATATCCCAGCTTGGTGTCACAGTAACCAGGGTTTTGCCGCCTGCACACTTCTACCTGACAGATTGGTTTCCATGCCTCTATTTTAAGAATGTTCTCAGTAAATGTCCCCCCAAGCACTGCAGGATGTTGCGCAGAAAAGGAAGAGGTAAAAGCTGCTCTTTATAAAAACCACACATAGATTCAGCATCTCTTCCCTGGGAGCTCCCTCCTCCAAGGATTCAAAAATACTTCATTGAAAAGGGCCTTCCCTGCTCACCCTAGTAGAAAGGGTGAGGCTATTGTGAAACGACTGGCTGTCGCTAAGAAAACCAGCCTGGTCCCAGGAACTCCTCTCACCGAGAGCCCAGCTAATCCCAACCTCATGATGATGGTCCTAAAAGATCAGGCTCCCTCCCTCCAGCCACACGCTTCACTCACCCACCTAAGTCCTCCAAGCAGGTGAATACAAATCCTAAACACTCTGTATAAGTGAGTCTGGTTCATGCATGGAGTATATCCAAAGAATTTAGCACATAATGAAATGTTTGTTTCCCTAACTTAAAAAAAAAATGGCCGCTTAAATGGATAAGCTGAACAGCAGGGAAGAGAAACAATGAAGCTATGTAGCTTCCATTGGGGGCTGACCTTAGGCTGGGAAATGACACAGATTGCACGTGGTGGCTGAATGGGACTTTACGGGGATGCAGTTGTGATTGGAGAATGTTTCTTTAGAAAGTGTTTAGAAAGGGCTGTGGATTCCTCTGGATTACTCAGGAGGAGAGGTACCCACAAGCACCTAAGTAAATGGTAGATGGAGAGGAAGAGCAACCCTGGGAAGGATGCATCTTTATATCAAACTGAATGCTCCATGACAGTCTCTCCCTACTAGATGTTTCATAACCTCCCGCACTTCTCAGCCTTAACACTTGGGCCCTTGTGTTTAGTTCCCAAGTCTATCTTCCCCACTATGCCTAAGGAGCAAGAAGATAGACATTATGTCCATCATCCTACTCCCAGTTCTAACACAGTTGCCTAGCACAGCAGGTACTTCATAAATGCTTACTGAATGAATGAAAACCTACAGAAGACTTTGGGCCATGGCACATACCGATTGTATATGTGTCTGGGACAGGTAACTGTTTCATTTGGGCTCGATGATATTTTACATTTTTGTGAATTTGTTGCCAACAGTTGAAAATCAGGATATTTCACATGTACACACACCCACAACCCGCAAAAGAAACTCCTTTTGAAAAATCAGCTCTCACATTTCCAAATATCAACTGACCAGAAGTAGAACTGGTCAGGCGAGGGTCCCCAGCCCCACAGTTTGCCATGTCCTCATCTGCTCTGCTTCTCACATTTCTATTACTTCTGGCCCCTTACAAGCTCCTCACTTAACACCTATAGAAACAATTGAAGGGAGAGGCTAAAAGACTTGCCCGAGGAGAAATTATTTATGCCAATTCCCACAGCCAGGTAGGGTGGGCCCTCTAACTCCCAGTCTGGTGAGCACACTAGATTTAGTTTAGAAGCCCTGTTTTGCTTGCACATTAGCTGATGATATAAGAGTAGGTTAACTAGCCAACCTCTCTGAGATTCAGTTTCTTCATTTGTAAAATAGAGAAAATAAAACACTGCAAAAGTTCTTAGGAGAACAAAAATGGAATAAATAAGTAAATCATCTAGCCCAGGTTCTGCTATACAATTAGAGGCTTAAGAAATGTTGGCCAGGTGCAGTGGCTTACTCCTGTATACCAGCATTTTGGGAGGCTGAGGAAGGTGGACCAGGAGGTCAGGAGTTCAAGACCAGCCTGGCCAACAAGGTGAAACTCTGTCTCTACTAAAAATACAAAAATGAGCTGGGTGTGGTGGTGCATGCCTGTAGTCCCAGCTACTCGGGAGGCTGAGGCAGGAGAATTGCTTGAACCCAGGAGGCAGAGGTTGCAGTGAGCCAAGATTGTACCACTGCACTACTCCAGCCTAGGCGACAGAGCAAGACTCTGTCTCAAAAAAAAAAAAAAAAAACCAGGCACAGTGGCTCACGCCTGTAATCCCACCACTTTGGGAGGCCCAGGCAGGCAGATCACGAAGTCAGGAGTTAGAGACCAGCCTGACCAACAAGGTGAAACCCTGTCTCTACTAAAAATACAAAATTAAGCATGTGCCTGTAATCCCAGCTACTTAGGAGGCTGAGGCAGGAGAATCACTTGAACCCGGGAGGCGGAGGTTGCAGTGAGCTAAGATTGCACCATTGCACTCCAGCCTGGGTGACAGTGCAAGACTCTGTCTCAAAAAAAAAAAAAAAAAAAAAAAAAAGTTTTTCCCTTCTCTTGTCTTCCTTTTCCATTCCACTATATGCAAGGAGGGCCTTGGAATGCTAATAGTCTCACACTAGCACATCATGCTAAATAGGGTCCCACTTCAACACTACTGACTGGAGGTTTGCTGAGCTAAGTTTTTACTATCCATCCACCAATCAAATCAATCACAGACTTTGTAGTCATTATTTCCTTGCTGGATAACAAGGACCAACTCTAGGGTATTGTAAGTACCACATTCCCTCTGGGTTTCTGAGGGAGCCTAACTCACCCCTTCTATAATGAATCTTAGTTCTGTGCTAATGAATCTAACACTTCAAGCTTCTTTCAGAGAGGGGAATAGAAGAGATGCAAGGATATCTATATGAGATACACCGTTTCTACCTTGTGCAGGCCCTGGAAAGCTGACTTTTATTAGCTTCATCAGGAAGATTTTTTTCCCCACCAAGACAAGGTCTCATTGTGTCACCCACGCTGGAGTGCAGTGGTGCAAGTTGCTGGGACTATAGGCGCATGCCACCACACCCAGCTAATTTTTTTTTGGGGGGGGGGGCATAGAGACGGGGTTTTACAATGTTGCCCAGCCTGGGCAGCCCTGCCCAGGCTGGTCTTGAACTCCTGAGCTCAAGCAATCCACCCACCTTGGCCTTCCAAAGTGCTGGGATTACAGGCATGAGCCACCGCATCTAGCCATCAAGACCATCAAGAAGTTTTTTGACTTCTGGATTCCTGTCAGGTTCAGCCAAAGAGAGTCACCGGCAGGAGATCAGAGGGTGGAGGAAGAGTGTGGTTGGGGGATTTACTCTTCTCCATCCCTGCCAAGCCACTTCAGGCTGACTGCATCCCTCTACCTAAGACCACAGCTTCTGTCAAGCCGTCCCTACTTTTGCCAGGCTCTGATAACCACTTCCTCCCTGTGCTTCTTAAGGCCCAGGAGACAGCAGTGGCCCCATTTTGACTCTAGCCTCAAGGAACTGCACTATCTCCTCTACATTTCTCTTAATCTTGCCCACACCTCTAAATAAGTCTTTACTTTGCTCTCCTCATTTGCCCTCTTTTCTGCTGGGACCCTCACTGACTGAGTATCTACATCCCTTCCAGATTTACTTCCTAGTTCCATCACAGTCCAGCCTAGAACCTGGCTATCAGAGGCTCAACAAATCATCAATATTTGATGAATAAATGGATCAGTGAATGAATGAGCTAAGACCCTCCCATCCAGACTTCTGGGCTGAGACGCAAGCCAGGAGCATGCACTAAAAGCCATTGATACCTTCCCCACATTTTCAGACAGGGGATCCAGGAAGGGCTGAACACCCAGAAGGGCTGTCCATGGCTGGAGTCTGTTCTGAATTAGAACAGAGCCTGTGTTCATTTTCAGCTTTTTTGGCATTGTTATTTTTTTAGCTTTAGCACTGGATCAGGATCGGAAATCGCCCCCCATGTGATGATGGCTGGGGTGGAGTTTAACTTTTTTATTAACCCCATTTGGGGTAAAGCTGGCTCCCACATTGTGAGCATAGCAGAGCCCTTAGACTACCAAGAAATGGGACATAATTGATACCACCAGAAGAGACTTTTTCCTACTCCCACCCCATGGGAGAAAAAAAAAAAAATGTCCTGGGCAATTCTTCTATCTTCTCCTTAAATGCTCTTCATTTGGGGAAAATTGCCCTGGGTTGAGACTGAAGTTCCTCAATCTCCATTTTATCTGCTTTTGCCCATATTAACAGTTTGACACAGAAATGGGTGGCCAATTATTCAAGACTACTGATTCTTTTCTGGCTTCTCTAGAAATTGTAAATAAGAAACAGATATGGGGAATGTGCCAAAGTGTGAAAAAAATCTTTTTAAAAAAGATAGTTGTCTAGGTTACTCAGCTAAAAAGAATAGATTGAGGAAAAATATGGTAAAAATGTCTGGATATTTTATTGGTGCTAGTTAGAAAGCATGTCAGCTATTCCACCAGGCAGATTCTTTCACAGTAATAAAGGGCCACTTGAATGGGATTGTCTTTGAGTTGATAAGGAAGATAATGAAACAGAGTATATTAATATTCTATCGGGGGGTGGGGGGTAGGGGAAGGCTTTTTGGCATTGCTTATCAAAATAAGAGGAATGTACCAATTAACTGAAAAGATAAACTGTAGTCAAAGGAATGTTGCAGACCATCCAGGGGATATTAAAACAATCTTTTGTGATTATTTTAAACTTTCTATTTGCAGAAAGCAGATACGAAAATTGGAGTTTTTATTAGTCTTTCTGATGTAATGCTAAGAAAATCAAAGGGTTGTTTTTGACTTTGTTAGAAAATGAAGCATTAGGTGAAATATAAAAGGAAATCTCTCACAGATGCAGGGGAAATAAATAAAAAAAATAAAGTGAGAAGGTAAACAAGCGTCTATTTTTTAACCTGGCAAATGACATAGAATCAGGAGTTGCTACCTATACCTCTTCAATAACAATCGCCCTAAAATTGAACCATGGAATTCCCCCATCCTGATTCCAGTCTCAATTCTGATCCACGCACACCTTGTCAGAACTATCAGTCACTTGACAGACACGTGGCCGCTGGGGCAAAAGACTTGGCACAGGATGTGCCTTCCCTTTGAGGGTGGTGAGAGGAGAGTGTTTGAGACCAAAGATAGAGAACATGTCGGTGTGGAGAGCATCTGCAAGCTGGAGGCCCAGGATTCAGATTCCCCATGTCCCCACACATGTGTACATAACAGAAGCTCTGACAAGCCCCCACATTATCAGTGCTGCATTTACAAAATGGGTAGACTATCACTGTCTTAAGTTTTCTTAGCTTTCTATAATGTGAATATAATGATACTGCATGGAGGTTAGAAAGCACAGAGTCTAGGTTCCAATTCCAACTCCTTCAATCACCTGCTATGTAGAGTTGCATCTACTTAACCTATCCGCACCCTGGTTTCTTCTGCTACAAATAGGGGCTCATAATAATGCCCCACCTTGTATGTTACCACTATGTAATACTGTGCTGAGCCCATGAAATTATCATATCCATCATCATTATTACTAACAACTCAATCAGAAATGAAAAACAGTGTTGTAAAATTAATGCTTCACAAGTAATCATGAGAATAATCAGAAAATGTTAGAACAATGAAGCACTACACGTGTAACTGTAAGAGTTGAAAATACTTCTAACTACGTATTCCCTATACTGCAGATGAGAAAACTGAGGCCTAAGAAGGAAAAATAATTTGCCCAAGGTTTCATGGGTAGCTAATTCCAAATCGGGACCAGAGCCTGGTACTTTCTGAACCAAATACAAAATTCATTATATTTATTATACAGGGCTATTAGTAAAAAGGAGGTAGCTTCAGGTACCAAGACTTTAGCTGTTACTTCTAGTAAAAATTTGCCAGCTAAGATTCCATGGCATACATATACCAAGGCAGTGGCCAGTTGGCCCAGTCTATACTTCTTGCCTGGAGCCACACTTATGGGTCAAAATTAACCACCAAGTAAAGAAGGAAAATAAAATCTAAATTGTTTTTTCCTGTACCTCTGAATGTCTTAGACTTTTCGACAGACAAGCACTTGGGAAGTTTCTTATCACTCATAGACTTAAGGATGGATGAAAGTGTTCAATATTCAGCAATGAAACCTAATATTCCTTGCTCCCCTAGTCCATTAATGCCCATTTCAAATTTTGCTACCTGTCTGCACAGCTGTGGGTGTTCAACAAGGGCCCTGACCCTTTCTGATGCTCTCCTCCCCTCCTCTCCATTAAGCTACAAGACAGATAACTTTTGTCCTGATTGCTCTTTTAATGCACAGGCTGGAGAAGAAATTATTATCTCTATGGAAGGGAAGCATGGTTAGTCAATCTGACATCGCTGTCATCCTAGAAGCTGGGCATGGTGATTTATTCGTTCATAGCCTTCCGCTTTCCCTATCACTGGAACTAAGTTTTTCCATTGATCTAGCTCAGCCAGCAACATCTAGACACAGAATGTGATACCTGTGAGCATGTGGGTACACTAATGAGGGGCTTTCTGCTGCAGAATGGTGAATTCCTGTTGTCCAGGGCTTGGGAGTGTGATGTCAGGGGCACTGGAACACTTTTTTGTGAGGCTGAAGAGCTAAAAATGAAAACGCACTTGAGAGCCATCAACTACTTACAAGACTCGGAGGTTCTTGAGCCCAGCGAAGTCCATCTTGGTGATCCTGGTGATATTATTTCTGTCCAGGTCACTGCAATGGAGAGCAAATTCAGGTCAGATTTTTGTGAGTTACAATTACGGTCTATTTAATCCAGACTGGCTTGGACTGAAGGGATGTTGCTTTTCCAGAAGGCGGCAATTCTGATGATTAACGATATCCCTTGAGCATGCCCGGCTAATCTTAAGGATATTGTATGGAATAAACCATTCATTAGGCACATAGCAGAACTCTGTTATGTGTAACTGCCTGCCTTCTGTGGTTCCTTCTTTAGGTAACAAATTTTTCTGTTGAAGTTTCCCCTTCCCCCCAACTCTCAGATCATGTCATACAAATGGGGCTGACCCCTCTTTCCAGCTCTAGGCACTGGCATCTGACCCAGGCCAGGCTGATAAGTATCTTCAGTTTTCCTGACCACAGCAATTGTTTCAGAAATGCCTAAATGACTCAAAATCCCAATAACTGTTTATCTACTGGGATTGCTAAGCTGTTCAGGGTAGCCAGAAGCCATCTCACCGCCACAAAAACAGTGAGCAGATGGTGCTCTCCTGTGAATGTCCAAACGCACTCATGCCTGAAGCCAGATACCTCTGTATTTTGAGAGTGTATGACCCATTCTATCCCATCTCTCCTATATTTTGATTTAAACCAGTTTGAGTTGAATTTTCTATCACTTGAAATCAAAAGAATTTGCCTGACTTTGGTATGTAGCTAGAAACCAACAAACAAGACAAAAATTGTCTATTTTCCAGCTACTTTGCAAACTCCCTGAGGGCAAAGGCCACATCTCATTTAATTCCATACCCAACATAGTAGATAGAGTATGTGCTTGGCACCCAGCAGAGGTAACTTTACTCATTTCCCATGTTAGGTAAAGACATTTGCATGGATTACTCCTGCCTCAATTTATAGGCTTAAGCTCCTGAAAATAGCCCCAAAGAGAAGGATTTGCCATAGAAGAGCTGAAGTGGTGGCGGTGATATTGAAGTGAGGGTGGAGGGCAGCATGGATGATGGAAAAACAGTTAAGAAAAACTGAAGTCACGAACGAGCCTGTGAACAACTGCATGAATATTCCGTGTTCACTAAAATAATCTAACAAGACTGAACGCCAAAAAAAGGAACCATGAATAATATGCTACAGTTCTCAATAATGGATGCTGAATAATTGATCCCTACAGATTCTGCCCTCTTTAACCCTCAATTTTCAGGGTTTTGGCCCTTGGAGTTTCAACAAGGTATCTGTGAATTGTCTTTTCTTTCTGAACATTTATATACTGAGAGCCATTTTTCCAATGATGAATCCCCATCCAAACATTCATCTCTTCAGTTTTCCTAGTCGCTTCCTAAAGATGCCACCCTGCAATTATGCCTCCTTTATACAGTTGCATAAAATGAACAGGGAAGGAATTTTCAGATTCCAGCACTTTATATATATATAAAAAAATTCAAGTTGGAGGAGGGATTACTCTCCTGATATCAGACATAATACTGAAATAAAAATCAAGTGAGTCCTTGAGTAACCTCACACAGGTACCTCCTCCTTTCCTCCTTGAGTTTTCCAATACCTAAAACAACATCAAAGTTGTTTCTGAAGTAGCTTGTGATGGAGAAAAGCAGTATTTAGACTTCTCTGGCTAATTTGAGTGCTGGTTTAGAAGAAAAAAAAAAAGCATAGCAAGAATTACCCAGGAAAATAAAGAAGGGTTATCCATGCAGGGATGGGAAACCTGCAGACAGAAATCTGTACACACTCCAAAGCATCACACGTGTTCTTCTCACCTCCCATCTGAATTCAGATGGATGTTTGGGGACCTTGACAACTGTGAATATGACAATGCAACCAAGGGTTTAATTACCAGGACACAGCATGGTATCTCAGCAGCTTGTGCCAGCATCTGCAGCGCTAATATTTTGAATATTTATTACGTCAAAGCACACACAGTGCACTGCTGAAATGCTGAGGATGTGGCGGGGGGCAGAAGGTGTGCTGTGGGACTGTCCCTGGCACAGAGTTAGTGTTTGGGAGCTGAGCTTCAGAGGCAGGCAGTCCTGAGCTTGAATCCCTGTCCTGCCACTTACTGAGTGATCTAATGGCAGTGCACTTCATCTCTGAGGTGCTGTTTCTCCATTTACAAATGAGGCCGACAAAATCTTGACCTCAGGAGCTTTGATGAGGGTTAAATGAGATGATGTACACACAGCACTTATCTGGCACTTGTTAAGTACTCAATCACGGCAGCTATTACTGTAATTAGTTGAAGCGCATCTCTCCCATCTCAACTCTGAAATTTCAGTTCACCAACAGAAGCTGACAGCCCCATACCCCAAACTTTGCCTACGGATAAATCCTGGGGTCCCCAAGACACTCCTTGTTGGTGTGCTCTCTTCCTACGGGTAAAAAGAGAAGTCTATTTTGTGGCTGAAAAATAGAATAATGGGGCCAAGGGTGCCCCCCCAGCCCACTGCCTGTCCTTCGCAGCATTTCTGTGACCCCTACTGCCTTGGTATCTGAGTGCAAGTGACACAGGGGCTACAGAAGAGGGACGGGCTCTCCCCTCCCACTGAGCTGTGCTGCCTGCCTCTTCCCACCTCCCAAACACACATACTGCCAGGAAGGCCAGGGAGCGCATGGGCTTTGAGGTGAGATACCTCTAGCCCCCAACTCCACACAGCTAGGTCTGGGTGAGTTTGAGTAACTTACTTACATTCTCTGGGCTTGCATGCTTTGTAGGAGCTTTGTCTCCTACTTGCAGGCCATGGGATGATGAGAAACACAAAGCTGGGGATTCAACACACGTGGTTAAAAATGGAAATGGATTACACTGACCCTGAGGAGAGGCTGCCTGTCCCAAGGCCAGCCCCCACTGTCCCGGCCCAGGCTCCTCCAGACCTTTATGACCTTCAGCTCTGGCCTCAAGGGAGTCAGTGTATGTCAGCCTGGGATGGGTTCTGAACTGTCAGCAGGAGGGGTGATCCTGGATGGGGGCCAAGGACAGTGTCCAGATGTGGATGTGGGAAGTGTGGTGGTCTCCAAACATGTCTGTCATTTCTTTTTTTTTTTTTTTTTTTTGATACACTTGCTATCAAGAGGTGGTGTCTATGCCAATTTCCCTTGAACTTGAGCAGGCTTTGAGACTGCTGGACAAACAAGACTGTGGCAGAAATGATGCTGCAGAGCTTCTGAGGCTAGCTTAGAAGAGGCAATAGGGGAGGTGCTCACTCTCTTGCTTCCCTCACTCGCACTGCAGCCTTCAGCTGCCATATGAGAAAAGCAGATGATCTGAAGCCTCCATGCTGGTGAAACCCATGGAGGAGGAGAATGAGGATGAGGGAGAGATGCCAGCCCTGGCTTGAGTCTTTCCAGCCCAGAGGTCAGGCACATTAGGTGCAGATACCTTTGGGACTCAGCCTCAGCCACCATCTGGTTATAACTTATGAGAAACTCTAAGCCAGAATCCCCTAGCTGAACGAACCACTCTTGAAATCCTGACCCACAGAAGCTGTAAAAGATAATACAGTCATGTACCATATAGCAATGTTTCAGTCAATGAGAACGGCATATCTGATGGTGGTCCCATAAGATCATAATGGAGCTGAAAAATTCCTAGTGACATCATAACACAACATATCACTCACATGTTTACGTGACGCCGGTGAAAACAAATCTACTGCACTGCCAGTTTTATGAAAGTACAGCACATGCAATTATGTACAGTACATAATACTTGATAATAATAAGTGACTGTGTTACTGGTATTTACTATGCCATACTTTTATCACTATTTTATAGCATACTCCTTCTACTTATTTTAAAAAATAGTTAATGGTAAAACAGCTTCACGCAGGTCCTTGAGGAGGTATTCCAGAGGAAGGCATTGTTATCATAAGAGATGACAGCTCCATGTGTGTTACTGCCCTTGAAGACTTTCCAGTGGGACAAGATGTGGAGGCAGAAGACAGCGAGATGGATGATCCTGACCCTGTGTAGACCTAGGCTAATGTGTGTGCTTGTGTCTTAGTTTTTAATAAAAAAGTTTAAAAAGTAAAAAAAAAAAAAAATTGTAAAAGTAGAAAAATGTTTGTAAAATAAGCATACTAGGGAAGAAAATATTTTTGTATACCTATACGGTTTGCGTTTTAAGCTAAGTGTTATTACGGAGGAATAAAAAAAAATTAAAAGTTTATAAAGTTAAAAAGTTGGCAGGGCATGGTGGCTCAAGCCTGTAATCCCAGCACTTTGGGAGGCTGAGGCAGGTGGATCACAAGGTCAGGAGATTGAGACCATCCTGGCTAACACGGTGAAACCCCGTCTCTACTAAAAATACAAAAAACTAGCCGAGCTTGGTGGTGGGCGCCTGTAGTCCCAGCTACTCAGGAGGCTGAGGCAGGAGAATGGCGTGAACCCGGAAGGCAGAGCTTGCAGTGAGCCGAGATCGTGCCACTGCACTCCAGCCTGGGCAACAGAGCAAGACTCCGTCCCCCCCAAAAAAAAAAAAAATTACATAGTAAGCTAAGGTTAATTTACTATTGAAGAAGTGTAAAGATATTTAGCATGGCCTAAGTGTACAGTGTTTGTCAAGTCAACAGTAGTGAATAGTAACGTCCTAGGCCTTCATATTCACCCACCATTCACTCACTGACTCTCCTGGAGCAACTTCCAGTCCTGCAAGCTCCATTCATGGTAAGTACCTATTTAGGTATACTATTTTTTTAATCTTTTATACTGTATTTTTATTTTTGTGCCTTTCTTTTCTATGTTTGATATTTAGCCAGTCATGGTGATATACACCTATAGTTCCAGCCACTTAGGAGGCTGAGGTACGAGGATTGCTGGAGCAATCCAGGAGTTCAAGACTGGACTGGGCAACATAGCAAGACCCTGTCTCTTAAAAGAACAACAACAAAACAATAGATATATCTAGATACACAAATACTCACCATTGCTCAGCATTGTCTTACAACTGCCTATAGTATTCAGTGGAGTAACTTGCTGTGCGGGTTTACAGCCTAGAAGCAATAGGCTATAACCATATGTCCTATGTGTGTAGTAGGCTAGACCATGTAAGTTTGTGCAAGTGCACTCAGGACTTTCACACAACAATGAAATTGCCAAGGATACATTTCTCAGAATGTATCCCTGTCGTTAAACAACACATTACTGTACCAAAGTGACCACCGTGTCTTAACCCATGAAGTTTTGGGGTGATTCATTTTGTAACAATAGAGGGGTGGAACAGAAAGGAGGAGAAAGCCACCTTCTGAATACTCAATATTTACCACGGGCATTGGAACCCTGTTCACATGGCTTTTGGTGGCATGGCCTTTCTGAGACTTCTGTACCACCTCTGAGAACCTCAGTCCTGTCATTATGGTCAAGGATGGCTCATGGGGGCAGAAGGCTCCAGAGTTATTCTGGGAATGAGGTGAGAACTGTTCCTTCTCTCAAGCTCAAAAGAGAAAAGACTGCATAATTAGAGATGCCCATCCCTCCAAGTAGGGCTTAGGATACCACGGGAATCACCTATGATGTTAGGTTACCAATCACAGTAATGATGATCATTCATTGAGCATTGTGGCAGACTAGTGAGTTGTTTTGAGTTGTGCTCAAGACAGAGGGAAAAAGGTTTCATGGACAACTCAGCAGTCTGCCACAATGCTCTACAAATGATAATCGTGGACAACTCACCAGCCTGAGCATACAGATAGATTACATTTCCTAGCTTTCTTTGCATGTATGTGCAACCATGTGACTGAATTCTCATCACTATTACAGGGGCGAAAGTACTATATGCTGCCTTCAGGCCTGAGGAATAAAACTTTCTGCCCCATCCTTTACACTCTCTTCTCTCATCTTGGATGGGATTCAGCAGATACACTGGAGGATCCTAGGGATGGGAAACTGAAAGAACCCGAGTCCCTGAATGACTGCATGAAACAGAGGCCTCTCTTCCTTTGGACCCCCACAGCCCCCCACCCCACAACCATTTACACACATTAAACTCAGACCTATTCAAGAAATAACTCCTAAACCACTGAAATGTGGAAACTATTTGTTATGGCAGTCTACACTGACAAATAAAATATCTTTGATACAATAGCTTTCTATGACTTTTTTTATTTTTTTTTTTTTGAGACGGTGTCTCCCCCTGTCACCCAGGCTGGAGTGCAGTGGCACGATCTTGGCTCACTGCAACCTCTGCCTCCTGGGTTCAAGCGACTCTCCTTCTCCTGCCTCAGCCTCCCAAGTAACTGGGACTACAGGTGCCTGCCACCACGCCTGGCTAATTTTTTTTTTGCATTTTTAGTAGAGATGGGATTTCGCCACATTGGCCAGGCTGTTCTCACACTCCTGACCTCAGGTGATCTGCCCACCTTGGCCTCCCAAAGTGCTAAAATTACAGGCATGAGCCACCACACCCAGCTCCCATGCTTTCTTCTTCTTCTCTTTGCAACAGTTCTGAAAGGTAGGTATTATCTTACTTCAACAGATTAAAATGCTGTAGATCAGCCTTAATAAAAGCTGATATTTGCTGGAGCCATACTACGCACCAGGTACTGTGCTGAGGACTTTGTGTTCATTTATCTAATTCAGACAGCAACCATATATGGTAGGTACTATTATCTCATTTTTCACATGAGGAGGCTGAAGTTTAGTTTCCCCCATCCCCACCCTAAGCTTAGAAGATTTTTACTAATAAAGAAATTTGACATGAGTTCACATACCAGGGAAGTGGATAATGCTGAGAATTGAACCTGGGCTCTCTGAATGCAAAGGTCGTAGTTTTACTTATCACATCCTACTGCTTATTTACCATTAGAGCATTTTTTTTATACTGCATCAGGTTATCCACTGAATTTTTTAAAAGAATGCATAAACAAATGCACAAACAAACATAATAGAATTTCCCACTCCCGTGCCTTGGAAAAAAACAAAGACATACCCTTAGTAGCTTTGATTCCCCCACTCCAGCCAAGAGAGCACATTTCCTACCCTGTCTCCCAGTGAAGTCCTGGCCAGGGGAAGTGGCTGAGCCCGTCTGCAAGATCAAGGAGGAAGAGCTTTCTTGCTGTGTTTGCCCCGTCTGGTTTTGGTCATGTTACTCAGCATCTGCCATGTTGCCTCTATAAACAGGCATCACCATGGTAATTTGGATTGTTTTTCCCCATCCCAATCAGTGAATCATAAACCAATGCTGAGACTTGGAGCTTTGTGGTATTTTCACATCTGTTTGACACCTTGGGTGGGGTAGGGAGAAAGAAGAATTCAGAACAACACTGGAAAAAATGAAACAAAAATGACATTTGCTAGGTCAGGCCACTGGCCTTATCTTGGCACATGTACATCCATACACTTCTTTTTATTCATTCTGTGGCATTCCCGCAAAATTTTCTTCCAGCTGTGGCACATCTGGGAAGAGCAAGGAGTGAAAAAACAGCCCTCAGTGAAAGCATAGTGTGGGGAAAAAGGCTTCAATTATAAATTCAAATGGTGTGGATTTGAATCTCAACCTTTTCACTCCTTAGCTATGTGGCTTTGAGAAAGGCACTTAACTTTATGGAACTCCAGTTGTTGTTGCTGTGACTTTTGTAAAACGTGACCCAAAATACCACGTCTGTCAGATTACCATGAGGCTCAATGGAGAAAGTACTTTTTTTTTTTTTTTTTGGAGACAGAGTCTTGCTCTGTTGCTCAGGCTGAAGGGCAGTGGCACAATCTCAGCTCACTGCAACCTCTGCCTCCCAGGTTCAAGCGATTCTCCTGCCTCAGCCTCCTGAGTAGCTGGGATTACAGGTGCCATCACCACATCTGGATAATTTTTGTATTTTTAGTAGAGATGGGGTTTCGCCACGTTGGCCAGGCTGGTCTCGAACTCCTGACCTCAGGTGATCCACCCGCCTTAGCCTCCCAAAGTGCTGGGATTACAGGCATGAGCCACGGCACCCGGCCAAGGAAGTACTTTCTAAACAGCATTCCGAGTGGTTAATTTTTCACCCACGGGCTACAACAGGTAGGGAGAGGATGCAATGGTGTAGCTTGGGATAGACCTTTAAAAAGATGTTCATCTGTGATGGTGAGAGCTTTGATAGTTAGGGAGCACACCATTGCTCAGACCAGACTTTTAAGACTGCCTGTCCCCTGTACACTGAGTATTTACCGAATACTGCCTTCTGGGTTTCAGGAAAGAAGATCAGGTCTCAACATGAAGTAAACCTGTAGGGGCTACCATACAATGCAGTCATTCCTTATTAAAAGGATATGCAGGCAAAGTTAACTCATGTTGGGCATGATGTCTGGGAGATCCTTGTGACGGGTAGGAGGCTGAACTACATGACCTATGGAGTCCTGTCAATAACTCTGTAATTGTCGTCTTTTGGGAGCCCAGAGACAAATGAATTTTTAGAAAATGAAATATAGCTTGGTCCTTGTTTTCAAGGAGCCTGGAGTCTAGCTGAGGAGATGAGCTAAGACTCAGGAGATCCTTAGAGAACAAGGCAAGAATTTGCAAAATGAAACGTTAAGGGATGTGGTCTAAACACCAAGGGGAGTAGACAAGCAGGAAGTCAGAGAGAAGACCTCCTGCTCCTGAATAAGCCTTTCAATGTGTGACTCCTCCACATTCAAGATCCCACAGCATAGCTATCTCAATAGATTGTTCAGTCAGTTACAGATTGAAGTACTTGTTCTACTCTTTCCCCTCCTTTTCACAACTGCACTTGAGTAGTCTTAAAAAAAACAAACAACTTAAAAAAAAATCCCATAGTGTGATTTGAGGACTCCTACTCAGGAAAGGGGTAAGAGGAGCCAGAATTAAGAGGCCCCCATAGCACTTCCTGACCCTTCATTTACTACCAGCAAAGAAGAGGTTCCAACCAAATCAGAACAAGTTGGCAAGGAAGCAGTGGCCTCAGTTTCAGTTATGCTCTCACTATGCTTTCCACCTGAATGGGCCACATCACAGAAAGGGCAAGGTTCTGTGCTTTTTCGCTTCCCTATGAGCTAAGCAGGGGATAGGGGAAGGATCAGACCCAGGACAGGGTATTCATCCTCCCTGAGAGCTCACCCACGTTAGCTAGTTTTGCCAACAAAGGTTACAGTTCCTCTTTATGACTGTCCATTTCTTGGTTCCAGGACACTTTTCTTCCTATTTCTTCTGGCTTAGAGGTGATAATTGCTCCATTGCTTCTATGGTCTTGGGTTCTACAGTATCTCTCTGAAACATATCCACACCTCTGAAATGATCCCTGTGTAAATAAATCAACTCTCCTGGAATATTCCTAATTTGAATTTTCTACCTGTTTTCTATTTCTTACTGATACATCATTCATTCATTCATTCATTCAACAAGTCTTCACCATTAAGTTTCAGGAATTGTGCTAAATGCTGGTATATAGCTATAAACAATAGTGGCGTGGTCTCTGCCCATAAGAAACTCAGAGTTTAGAGAGGAAGATATAAAGGAGCAATTACCATAGACTATGATAAATGCTCTATACCATAGGTTGGCAACCTTTTTCTTTAAAGGCCAGATAGTAAATAATTTGGGTTCTGCCAGTCATGTTTTCTATCACAACTATTCAACTCAGCTTTGTAGTGTGAGAGTAGCCTTAGACAATATATAAATAAATGAGTATGGCTGTGTGCCAATAAAACTTTATTTACAAAGACAGACTGAAGGCTGGATTTGGCCCAGGGGCTGTCGTTTATAGACTCCTGCTCTCTACTATGCCAGAGGCATAAACAAAAGCTTACAGAAGAGTATGGAGGAAGGAGTATGGAGTAATTGGGGTATAGGGTCAGAGGAGGCATCCAGGAAAAGGTGACATTTTAATTGAGACCTCAAGAAACAGTTGGCTATATTCAGATTGGCATGGGAATATTCAAGAGAGAGAAAAAGAATTTTAGGTTTAAAAAAAAAAAAACCCAGCATGTATAAAAGCCCAGAGACATTGCCTCAGGATAACTGCCAGCAGATTTATTTGGCTGTTAAAGCATGTTTCAAGAAAAACACAGGTTTTTCCTTCCTTCTTTCTTCTTTTCTTTCCTTATTTTCTCTTTTCCTTTCCTCCCCCTCTCCTTTCCTTAATTCCTTTCTTCCTTCCTTCCCTCCCCATCTCCTTTCCTTTTTTTAAAATCCCTCCCTCCTTTCCTTGCTTCTTTTCTTCCTACAACAAACCTTTATCAAACACGTACTCCAGACCTGGCACTATGCTGATGGCTAAGGACAGACGGTAAAACAATAGCAAAGAAGTTCCTTTTAAGGAACTTTAATTCCTTTGCTGAATGCTGCAGACAGATTCTAAGGTGGTCCCCAGTATCAACACCTTCCCCTCTCCTTGAGTGGGCAGAACCTAGAGACCTGCTTCTAACCCATGCAACACAAAAAAGGTGGTCGGATGTCACCTTTGTGACATGTTACATGGGACCGCAATGCCTGTCTTGCTATAGGACTCTTTTCTCTTGCTGGCTGTGATGAAGCAGGTGGCCATGTTTGGGAGGCCCACATGCCAAGGAACTGGAGGCAGCCTCTACCCACAACCACCAAGAATTGAAGACAACCAGCAGGAACCTGAAACCCTCTAATAGACTGCAAGGAACTGAATTATCCCAATAACGTTGAGAGCTTGGAAGCAGGTCCTTCTCCAGCTGAGTCTTGAGATGAGATCACCTCAACCAAACCCTTGTGTGCAGCCTTATGAGACCCTGAAGCAGAGGTCCCAGACAAATGGAAGGTGCTGAATGCCTGTTGTTTTAAGCCACGAAGTTTGCTATCATTAATACAACAATAAAAAACACAGGGGGAGATAGGCCACCACAAATAAACAAGGAGACTACAGATTGCAATATGGGCATAGCTAGGAAACAGTACAGGGTGAGGTGAAGAGAATAAATGTGGTGAGAGGCAGTGAAGGCACTGCCCTCCCTAGGGTGTCCAGGAATAACCTCTCTTAGAGAGTGAGATTTGGTCTGAGACTAGAAGGAAAAGAAGGATCCAGTTGAAGGACAGGCTGAAGGGAGACGTTTCCAGGTGGAAGAACGGAAACAAAAAGGCCCTAAAAGAATAAAGCAACAAAAAGGTCCAGGTGACGGCAGCAGAGTGACACCAAATGGGATCACAGAGGCAGGTGGTGTCCAGACTGTGAGGCATCTATGGGGCTGACAACATGCTTGGGGACTGGAACCATAAAAGGGGCCGAGCAAGGAAACCACCGATTTAACAGCCCTCAGCCTCATTCCCCTGTCATCAATCCTGCCAGATTAATTTCCCCCAAATGTCAATTTCATTCCACAGCTCAGTAAGAAGGGGGTTCTCATTACTGCCCTCAGCTTGCCTCATTTAATTCTTTCTTCTTTATAGCCACAGACATGTATTGAGCACCTATCAGATCCAGGAACTGTGCTAGGCACTTCATTGGCACATATGTTCCTGCTGTATGCTGGCCTCAGAAGCCCTCAAAGTCCTGCATCCATTTAAATCCTACTGCTCTGTTATGGGCTGAATTGTGTGCCTCAAAAGATATATTGAAGTCCTAACCCCAGCTACCTATGGGTGTGATCTTATTTGAAAGTAGGGTCTTTGCAGATTTAATCAGGTTAAAATGAGGTCATTCGGGTGGGCCCTAATCCAATAGGACTGGTGTCCTTATTAGAAGAGGAGACAGGGCTGAGCAAAGTGGCTCAAACCTATAATCCTAGCACTTTGGGAGGCTGAGGCAGAAGTATTACTTGAGGCCAGAAGGGAGTTTGAGACCAGCCTAGGCAACATAGCAAGACCCTATTTCTACAAAAGAGAAAACTAGCCAGGCAGGGTGGTACTTGCCTATAGTCCCAGATACTCAGGAGGCTGAGGTGGCAGGATTGCTTAAGCCCAGGGGGGCAGAGGCTGTAGTGAGCTATGATTGCACTGCTCCAGCCAGAGTGACAGAGCAAGACCCTGTCTCTGAAAAATAACAAAATAATAAAACGACGACGAGACAGACATGCAGGGATAGTGCCGTGTGACAACAGAGGCAGAGACTGGAGTGATGCAGTTACAAACCAAGGGATGCCAAGGGCTGCTGGCAAGCCCAGGAGCCAGGAATGAGCAAGGAAGGGCCCTCCCCTGCAGATTTCAGAAGGAGCCTGGCCCTGATGACACCTCAATTTCAGATTGCCAGGCTCCAGAAGTCTGAAAGGATGATTGCTGTTGTAAGGCACCCAGTTTGTGGTACATTGTTATGGCAGCCCTAGCACACAGATACGCCCAACGTTCAGGCTTTATCTGGCCCCACACGCCGCCTGCAGCCTCCCCCAGCTGCTCCATCTCGTGCTGGCTTCTCCCTTCCCTGAACTTCTGAACTTCTGGATCATTTACCCTCTCTCTGCACAACTCATTTTGGTCTTTCATCACGTTTCCTTGCTGCTGCTTGTTTCCTGTGTGTTTGCCTTGTCTCCCAAAGGACCTTGAAGAGGATACTCCCCAACTTCCTCCAGACACCTTGGATAAAGGCCTCGTGGAGACACTCAGAAAAATGTACACTAGGTTTCTTGGGGTGGAGAAACGGGGTTTTTTTTTTTAAGCATTTTATATTTTGCTTATCAGTATTATCAATGTTTTCTGGAGTAAACATGTATTATTCAATGCACCTCCTACCTTCCAAAGGAAACCACTGAAAAAAGGAGTCCAGTTAACCTAAGACTCTCCCCATAGATAAAGTGACCATGCAGAGTTTAAGCCATTCAAGACTCTGGAATTTTAGCCATTTAGCCAAAGGAAGATGCTTTTTGGTTTTGGGGGTTGTTTTTTGAGACAGAGTCTCGCTCTGTCTCCCAGTCTGGAGTGTAGTGGCGCAATCTCAGCTCACTGCAACCTCCACCTCCCGGGTTCAAGGGATTCTCCTGCCTCAGCCTCCCGAGTAGCTGGGATTACATGCACGTACCATCATGCCTGGCTAATTTTAGTAGAGATAGGGTTTCACCATGTTGGCCAGGCTGGTCTCAAACTCCTGACCTCAAACCCACCTCAGCCTCTCAAAGTGCTGGGATTACAGGCATGAGCCACTGTGCCTGGCTGGAAGATGCTTTTTGATGAGCCCAAGGGCAGACCTCTGAAATTGCTCACATCAGGCCGTCCTAATGGGTGTCTTCCTCTGTCTCCTCTCTCCAGTCCAAAGGACCTAATGCCACCCACCCAGCTACCCTGATGAAAGAGAGAAACAGCATGTGTTTGAAAACCA
The DNA here is from genome assembly GCF_028885625.2 of Pongo pygmaeus. Classification (NCBI taxonomy): domain Eukaryota; kingdom Metazoa; phylum Chordata; class Mammalia; order Primates; family Hominidae; genus Pongo; species Pongo pygmaeus. Next base: position 174,275,095 of record NC_072377.2, read on the forward strand.
TCAAATCACCTTCCTACCAGGTCAAGGAGAGCAGTGTTTCCCTTTGGGCCACACTTATAGGGCTCCCATCTCATGCTTTACCTCTCCAGACTCACACCACAGGAGGCATTATTAACTATTCCGATTTTTGCACTTCGTTCTCATCTGTTACATAACCACATGCAAGTTTAAAAACATACATGCATTTGGGAAAGAAATGAGCTGAATTTGATTTTAAAAACTGGCTTCACACTACCTCAGTCGTTTGGGAACTAAGCCTCTCTGGGCTAAATTTTTGGCTTGGCAACACTCTCGCATATATAATTTTACACCTGCAAAAGCTTGCAGCCAGCCCTGTGCAGACAGCTACCTGCAGGGAGAAGAACGGGCCAAACAGAGGGGCAACCCGGGTGGTTGGATGTGGTCACGGTGAGGGCATGTAAAGAGGAGGATTGGGCATGGGGTCTCTTTTCCTTCATCCCTTGCAGCAGGAGAACTCCCTGCCCCTGTTTTGCTCAGTTCAGCTCCATGCTCAAAACAAACAAACAAACAAACAAACAAACAAACAAACAAAAACGTACAACTAGCTCTTTACTGGGAACAGCAGAGATGAACTTGCAAACTGGTAGCCCACTGGTGAGTTCTGGCCTGCAGACCTGCGTAGTCTGGTTCTCACTGTGATTTTCACATATGCAAATTAATTGCCAATTTGGGAGCATTTCAAATACAAATCTACAATTCTGGCTTGTCTCCAAAAGTCAGTCCATCAAATAACCATGGATTTTAGTGGTCACCACAAGCTGGTACTAAAAGGCAATTGCCCACTTTGCATAAGGTACATGCCTGCAATTCACCAGTCCACCTGATCCAATTCCCTCACTCAAGTTACCTGCTTAATCATTTTTGGCATCAGAGTTTGAGATCCCTGCTGCCAAACATAACGCTTAAGGTGGCAGGCCCTAGAATCAGATAGGCTGGGCTCAAATCTTAGCAAATAGAGCATGATTTTAGGCAGGTTACTTAACTCATCCCTAAGCTTCTGTTTCTCCATCTTAAATGGCCATAATCACAGTACCTACCTCCTAGGATACTGCAAGGATTAAATGAGATGATATGTATAAAGTGATCCTAACCCAGGGCTGGTCATGCAGTAAGTACTCAAGAAGTAACCATCAATTGGCTGATTATTATTTAGGCAAAATGTGAGCACAAGTAAGATGATGATGTTGGCAAGACCTTGGTGCTTCTAACACAAAGGTGCATCTGGTCTAATCCACATCTCCACCCCAAATCTCCTTTATCCACTTCACGCCCATCAAAGCACCTGCAGAGACAGTGCTTCCTTCCTGACACACAGAGGACAACCCAGCCAACACACTCAGAAATAAAAAATTCTTCCTAAATTCTTCCTGTGATGACTTAAGGCAACGTAGTCTTCTCTCAGGACTAACCTCCAGGTGGCGACTATCAGTCCAAAATTTCACCTTTTATTTCCCTTATCAGGCCGAGAAATCTCAAACCCTTCCAAACTCCTTGCAAGGCCTGTTCTCAAAACACTTCCCTGCACTGCATAGGAGAGCATGTGATAAAATGGCTCCTCCAATCACCAGGAGGCAGGAAACAAATCCTAGAAGAGACTGGGGCCAACCTTTGGAAATGTGGCAAGAAATGTAGGGAATGCGGTATGGGAAGGATAGTGCTCTGTGTTCACGAAACTGTTCCATTTTCCTCCTAGGCAAACAACAAGATTAAATTTCCTGTGCCCTTTGAATCTAAGTGGGACCATGTGACTGATTTCTGAAGAAAAGGAATGTGGGTGGAAATAATACGTGCCATTTCCAGGCAAGGCTATAAAACATCCTGCAAGCATGACACTCTCCTTCCCTTTCTTGCCTTCGTGGCATGTAGAGATCATGGGTCATAAATGGAGGGGTCCCCCAAAGGAAAGCAGCCTGGATTCCTAAGTGACAATATGGATCATAAGCCACCTACCACCACCCAGACCAGCTCTACTGGACTGGGTAGGTGGGAGGAAGAGGAAGAAATACAGCTTTATAGTGTTTTGTTACTGCTATATCTGGGCTTATTTGTTGCTACAGCTTAGCCTTGTCTATGCTAACTGATACACCTAGCAATACGGCATAGTAGGAAAGAATGGCCCAAGTTAGGCATCCACGATCTTCATCCATGCTAATCCACAGCATGACTTTGTAAAATTTTCCTTCCTCATCTTTAAAAGGAGGAAAATAAACTGATCCCCCAGGGTCACAATAATTCTCACTGGCTTTGGACCCTAACACATATTACCTTAAGCAATGTTTTTAAGAAGGCCACTTAACTCCAGTCAATAGAGGTACAAATGCTGCACCCAACCAACATTAAGGTCCAAATAACTTTCTGCTATTTACTATGCAGGAGCCAATCTACAATGAATGTTTACCATGTGCCAAGGACTATGCTAAACACTTCACATTTGGGGCCTTTTTTAATTCTCACAACCAGCCTATGAAGTTGATGCTACTTATTAGTCCCATTTTATGACTGAACAAATAGAGGCACAGGGAGATTAAGACACCTGTCTATGGTCACAAGCTGAGAAGTACCAAATGAACAAGCATTAGTGGCTGAAAATTTAGCAACCAACTTGCAGCAAGTAAATACAGAGTCCTAAAGGGTGAAAGAGAAATTGAAATGACCTGGTCAGAGAATTTTAGTAACATACTCAAAAAGTTTAGCTAAACTAATAAACTCCAACTTACTGGGCTCCAGGACCATATCTGATTTATGTTTGAATCCCTAAGGCTCAGCACAATACCTGGAACATGAAAGGCACAAATCAGTATCTGTTGAATAACTGATATTAACTTGAACTCTTTATTGACAGTTTTAACTGAGTTACATTTGCCCTTAATTGACAATGGCTTGAGATCTAAAGTTGATGTACTTCACTTATACCAGTAAATCTGGGTATCAGTTAGAATTGGAATGACCATATGATTATCCAAACTTGAATACTTTTGTGAGTTAAAGGGGATGTCATTAATAATTATACCACAGAAACAGGCAAAGATCAGATCAACACAAATGGTCATTCCCAGCTAGAGCCACAAAATATCGGCAACAGGAGTGGGTGACAATGGAAATACTCACATGGGGCCTGGTTGCCCACCATGTCTTTGTTCTTAAGGAGACCTTCTTCCTGTCCACTTGGGCTGAAGACCACTTCTAAGTCTATGGCTATTTGCAGGACACATCTTGGTTAAGTGTCATTTTCTGAATGGTGCCCACCTCCAAGTCCAACCAGTCACAGAGCACATACACGATTAACTTTTAATATAGGTGCAGTAATCACTTTAAGAAAACGAAGGAACAGCCCAAGGAATGCAATGATTGCTGCAGGAATATAAACATGGACTGCATTGGAACAGGCTACATACTTTGTATAAACACTAATAAAGTGAGTTCAGGCTGAGCTGTGACTTTAAAGGAAATTCTTCCCCATAAACATGTCCTGCCATGCCCTAATAACTCTTTAATTTGATGCACATTTGGGAAGGATGATGCGAAGTAATCACAGAATAACGTTAAGGTCTGTTGCGAAGGAGGAGTGGCGGAGGGGGGAGTGTGATGCAACTTGGTGCTAACACCATGCACCAGAGAGTTGGCTTCATTGCTCATTTCACACATGGAGGGAATTTGCCGAGTGACACACAGGAAATCAGAGACAGGTCTCTGCAGGTTCAACCCAAGGAAATTCTGAGTGTCATCTGATGGCACCACATAAGACTCCTAGTCATTTTCCTGCCTGTCTTCCCTTGCTGGAGACAGCAGAAGTGGCCCTCACTTTCAGGCGGAACTCTCCAATTTCCAGATCAAGGCTCTTCCAATTTTAATGAGATATAAACTCCTTGAAAGCAGAGAACCTTTCTTACACATCTGGGCATCACCCACAGAGCAGACACAGCCCCCATATCCATGAGAGAAGGCAGCATGGCATGGAGTTGAGAAAAATTAGACAGCAGCTGTAGCGTCAGGCCTCAAGTCCCAGTTTCATTACTACTCGTGTGTTTTGGGCAAACCACCCTTATCTGCAAAATGGGTTGGTAGCACTTGCAGAACCTCAGAGGGTTTTTGAGATGCTCAAGTGAGCCAATGCAAGAGAAAACATTTTATAATTTTTTTAAAAAGCTGTACTGCTAGAAAACTATAAAAATAATGATTAATAATAGTTTTCCCACGTATTGATTTATCATGTCATATCAGGCACTGTTCATAGGATTACAGGAATCCTATAAGGAGGATACTCTTATTATCACCATCATAGTATGTTATTATGAAAACCAAAAACAGTATTTATGGGAAAGTGAGGTCAGAGAGGTTAAATAACTTGCCCCAATTCACACATCTTCAAAGTATTATCCACGGAGTAACGATTCTGGAGGACAGGCCTGGATGGTCTGAGCTCCCTGCTCTTTGCTCTAAACTCTCAGGGAACTGAAGGTGCCCAGTTTGTCTCCTTTATTAGCCTGTAAGCAATAAGGGCAAGGACTGTGGGGGTTCACCTTCAGGTCTCCAGGACCCAGGGAAGAACTAGGGAGGTAAACCCTTTGGATCCAATGACTGCAGGTCCTCCCTCTCCTTAACCACTCTGACTTGTATACCAACTCTTATTGACTCCATGCAATGGGCCTTGGCCCAAGACACAGCTGATGCTGCCTTTGGCCAGGTGCTTAGCACTGGGCTCCTCCACTCTCTATGGTTCTCCACCTTTACTGACATGAGAGGCCTCACACTAATGGCCCAGCTGCCTAGAAATGTGTCCCCAATCAGCCAGGCAGGTCCTCTGCACTCACCAGGCTCATTCCAAGCTCCATGACTTTGCTCAGGCAACTCCCCCATCTGTAATACCCTCTCCCATGGATCAAAATGAACTGCAGCTGTGAGGAAGCTTGGCTGAGGAATGGGGACCTACTTCAGTAGAGTGATGAAGATTTGGAAAGGAAGAGAATGCAGTCTGACAGTGGGACCAGAGTGGGACCACCAACCCCATTCAGGCAGAAGCCACTTCTCCCATGTGGCACTGATAAAATGCCAAGGGGCAGGAATTAGGGAGGAAGAAGGGCCCAACTGCTTCTCCAGCCAAAACTTCATGTCCACTCCCAATGAAGACAAACATCCTTTCATCATCCATGAAACCATATCTTGCTTATTATGACAATTTTTTAAACTTCTGATTATTCCTTTGAGAATCCAATTTGTTTCCTTTGCAAGGAGGAAACAATTCTCTTCTCATTTTGGGAGGTGGGGACATTCCATTTATCTTAAGGGGGGGAAATCTGTTTCCTATTACAAATCACGTTCTGTAGGTCTATTTGTGAAAAATAGATCTCTATACTTTACATAAAAATGAAAATTCTCTTTACTCTTACAAACATCCATGAAGACCCACAAGAGGGAGGCTCCCACCCTCTTCTCAGCCATTGCCACAAAGATTGGATTCTCATCCCTTGCTCAGAAAAATTTTCACTTTCCTCAAAAAGCAGCAGTGTCCCCAAGTCATCCAGCACACCTGAAAGAGTATAGAGTAATTCACTCAATAAGCGTTTATGAATGGCAACTTAGTGCCAGGACCGAGTCCGATCCTAAGAAGGCACAGATTAAAATAAATACATCACGCTCCATATCCCTGCACACCAAGACAGGGGTCAGCAAACTACAGCCCACAGGCCCGATCCGGCCCACTGCCTGTTTTCGTATGGATTGGGAGCCAAGAATGGTTTTTATATTTTTAAATGGTTGGAAAAAATCAAAAGGATAATATTTCATGACACATAAAAATTATATGAAATTCAAATTTCAGTATCCATAAATACAGTTTTCTTGGAACCAAGCCGCACTCATCCGTTTATACATTGTCTATGGCTGCCTTCACGCGACAGGGGCAAAGTTGCGTAGCTGCCACTGAGACTAAGAGACCCAGAGCCTAAATATACATGTATGACGTGGCCCTCTGCTGACCCTGATCTAGGTGCTTATATAGTCTAGGAGGGTCGAAAACAAGAAAGTGGCAGTCAAAAAAATAAGAATAACGACCACAACAAATAGTATGGTGGATGAAACATAATGGTTAAAAGTGTGGGTTCTCACTCTGCATCAGACTGAAGCTTATTCTGCACTTGGTGGACAAAAGTAGCAACATGACTCTGGGGAAGTTATTTTAACTCTCTGTGCCTCTATTTCCTTATCTGTAGTATGTGGATAATCTATAAAATGGGTGTCCTCTTCCTTAGGTTGGGTTGACAACTAAGCAAGGTTATACATATCAAGCGGCTAGGGCAATGCCTAGCTCATAAGTGCTCCATCTCTTTGCTCTTATTGTTGCCAGTATTGCTGCTCACACAACTCCAGGGGGCATCGTTCAATGGTATACAGTGAAAATGGCACACCTGGAGTACATCATGTGAATGGTGGCCCAGGAATTCAGCAATGTCGTGGTCCTGACTGTAGGTGATATTACAATGATGCTCATAGTTTTGAGGAAAGGCAGGAGGGCAGATAAGCATTCCAGATGGAGGCAGCAGGTCCCGTGTATTTTTATTGCCATGTCATGTGCTACTCCATTATGAAAGAGGCCAACTTCAAATAAGCTATGGGGGGCTCCAGTGCAACCCACAATCCCCATGCCTGCCTTTCTCCCAGCTCACGGCCCCTTCTCAGTCATCCTGAGATGAGTCTCCTACACTCATTCCTGCGATTACACCTTGCTCCTGGTCCCTCAAACTATCAGACAGTGAGCTATTTTAAGCTCAAATTAAAGGCTCCTCTCTTGAATGGCTGCAATTTGAGTCTGTGGTTTGTTTACTCTGACGTGGCCTGGGGCCATGGTGCTGGTGCATGGGGCATTGCGAGGGGGTAGAGGGTTTCAGGAAGGAGGCAGGGGCTTTGCAGGAACAATTTCACTGCAACATATTCTGTGGAAAACACAAGCACGTGGATGGACAATTAAAAAGAAAACAACTGTGGGAGTATCCTATATATCTAGAGAGAGATGCTCAAAATAGCATCACACCAGAAGCAAGAAAGCCCTGGAAGCTACAGAGTGCTTCCAACCCCAGAGAAAAGCACTTGCCACTCCCATTCCATGAGTCCAAGTCTCCTTTAGCCTCCCAGAGGGAGAACGCTTGGGGCAGATACAGGCCTCTTTATCTACAGAGGCCTTGCCATAGACCCTATCATTATAGGGTAGAGCTCTGAGGCTGAGACCAGAGACTAGGCTTCCAGGGTATCCCAAGGGACACCTGGGTCCATAGACTAGTAATGGGCAAATGACCACAGTGCTGGGGAAAAGCAGGCAAGTGGGGACAGAGGAGAGTACTGGAAACTGGGCAGGTGCAGGGGCAGAAGCCCTTCAAGCTCTCCATGTCAACATTCTCTGCCTGGGCAGTGCCTAAGCTATAGGAGGCCCATGGGTAAGGGGATTGGGGATCTGACTTCCTCCCTTCTCTCTATCCCTCAGTTCCCTTGCTTGTAAAAGGACAGGAGAGAAATGGACCTTCATGTCACATTTGGAGGGCAGAGTTCCTGTTCCATTTGCAACCTGACCACACGTCTCCACCCTGACCCACCATCCCAGGTTAAGTTTTGATTTGCCAGGTTCTACTCTGGAGATGTTCTCAGCTGCTTACCCAATGTTGGCTCCTCAAGCAGCTGGGCATGTAGTCCCTAGTTCTTCAAGGTCCCTGTTACTTCCTAAGATTTCACAAGCAGCCCAATTCACCCATTTATGTTACCTGTATGGCCCAAGTAGGTAATTGGATTTAACTGCAGACTTCATAATTATGAAATGTTTTCCAACCTAGTGTAAAAGCTCTGCTAGGAAAGAAACCAAGCCCATGAATCAGTCCTCACTCTGGTGCCCAGCACAGTGCCTTGCCCAGGCTACTGCTTAAACAACAGTGGGGGATTTGAATGCACTGATGCGATCGTGTCTCTCATTCACAGCTTCCAAGACCATGTGAGAAGAGAAATGAGAAGGGAAGGGAACAAGAAGCACTCACCCCATCATCCCTCTGCCAGACTTGATCCTGCAGGTCTACTGAAGTGGACCCCAGCTCCCAGGGACAAAAAGATGGAGGTGGCTGCAGGTGAGCCAAACCTTGGCTCCAGTAAAATTGAGAGCAGCTGGCACTTCTGAAGCCTCTGGCCCCCCGGGACCTGGGCTGAGTGCACACGGGCAAGCACCAGCCCTTTCTCCTTTCTCTTCTTGTCATGCTTAATTACACTGAGATTGTGCTGAGTCAAGCAACCTGCTGGGGTGGGGGCCCAGGCATGACCTTTCCCATTGCTCTCAGCCAGCTCATGGGTCTCAAGTAGCCGTGTGTGTTTCCACCAAGAAACCCAAGAATAAACTCAGCACCGACACACATGGTGACAAATGCTAAGCCTCACACCTCAGCCCTTGGGAAGACGGCCCCTTCTGAACCAAGAGAGAACAAAAAGGCCTTGCAACAGCCATACTACCTGCATTCAGCCCACCACCCCCTGCCTCTGGCCTTGAAACAGAGCCCCTTCGCCGTTGAATGTGGCAACCGGCACTCGGCCAAAGGTGGCCACAGGAGAGGGAGGCAGGCACCCTTGATGCTCTCAAGTACCTCTGGCTTTGCCAAGTTTCTACCTGAGGCTTGGCTTCCAGGCCTTTGTATCCTCATCTCAGAGAGAGAGATGATCACTCTGTACATTCAAGAGGCGTGCATAGCTTCCCACTTCTTTGCACACACGTACATGTGTATGCACATACACAGCCTCTGAAATTGCCCAGGAGAAAGTCATGCAGCCAAATGCTCTAGGTCAGTGATTCCCAGTCTTGGCTGCAAATTAGAATCACCTGAGGGAGCTTTAAAACTTGCTGCCCAGGCCACACTGCAGACCAACCAAACCAGAATCTCTGGGGATAGATACCAGGAATCATATTATTTTAAAGGCCCCAGGTGATTTCAATGTGCAGCTAGGGTTGAGAATCATTGTTGGAGGTGAACGGCAAGTCTTGGAAAATTCCATCCACCAACTTATGCTTTGAGGCTGAGTTTCCAAGCTTGAATCGGGCTTAAGATAAGGTAAACCCTCAGGCCTTTGGCCACAAGGACCAGCTAATATTTACCAAATATCCAGTGTGTGCAATGTTCTGCACAAGGTCCTTAGTGTGAAATTCCTGACCCCAAGGAGCTTAAAACCTAAATGGTAAAGCCTAAGAATCTTCACATTGATATAAAACACAATATGGTATATAAATAAGTGAATGTGCAGCTGAACAATTCAAAATAATCCAAAATAGCAATCAAGCAGCCTTGTACCAGGCACTGTATAATACTAGGGGAACAACAAAGGCAGAATCCCTATCTTCAAAGAGCTCAGACAGCATCATAATCCCCCAAATGGGGTTCCCGGACCAGCAGTATCAGCATCACCTGGGAACTTGCTAGAAGTGCACATTGTAGGGCCTCATCCCAACCTACTGAGTCAGATCCTTTGCAGGTGGGCCTATCAATTTGTGTTTTAACAAGACCTCCAGGTGATTCTGGTGCCTGCTCAAGTTGGGAACCACTAGTCTAGAAGACTGATTTATGCTGTGGGAATTGGAAAAAGGAAGACATCTCCTTGGGCTAGGGCTGATGAAAGCCTTGTAGGATTTGAATGCTGGCTCTGACACTTACATTTGGGGACAATGAAAGGCAACTACTTTAACCTCCTTATGCATCTATTTTGTCAAATCGAAAGAAGCATTAAGTTTTAGAGGCCAACCACGCAGAGTTGTATAAAAAACAGATAAGATAATGTATAAAATTCACTAGTACAGTGCCTGGGGCCTAGTCAGTAGCCAATAAATGATCTCCAACACTAGCAGTCATGGTGCAAGGGAGCCGTTCAATACATGAATGTTGATGGAATGAATGAAGGAAAGAATGAACTGATTCATGCATGACTGATGGGAACTGGATTTGGCAAGCCTGGAAAAGCAACAATCTCTGGGCAAACAGGGAGCTCTTCGTGATAGGATAGGGGCTTCCAAGACTGAGTGATGAGAACACATCTCCAATCTTGAGACTGGCATCTTCCTGGCTCAGCCTCCTTCCTTGCCCATAGCACCCAGGGTGTTGGTTATGCACCTGGGCTCTGGAGTCAGACCATCTGGATTCAAATACTTACCAGTTGGGTGGTCTTGTGTGGGTCATCTAAATCCATTAAGCCTCAGCTTTTTCTTCTGGAAATTTGATATAATAAATAGGTTCAACCTCATAGGGTTGTTGTGAGAATTAAACATGATAACGTGTATAAATCAGTTTGATCCTTTGAATATAATAAGCGATCTATAAACGTTAGCTCTTTGTATCACGGCACACAGCTGATGCTGCCTTAATCTCTGCAGAATTAGCCTGGGCTGAGATTTTTCAAGCCAACAAATGTCAGTGCACTCGAATGCCAGATCCATTAACACAAACTGGTTGTTAGGTGCCTTCATAATAGCAGTAGCTGCTGAGTTTGGTACTTACACACAGGTGGTGTGTAAGTACTTCTCATGTATAGGTGCTGAACACATGAACCCTGGGACAACAGGTATCACTGCACCCATTTTACAGATGAGGTAACTAAGGTTTGGTGACCCATCAGTTAGTTATACGACTGTCAAGTGTCAAAATGAGATTCAAGTTCAGCCCTAATTCTAAAACCCGTAGCCTTTCTACTGCTGTAAAATTACCCAGCCTTCCCTCAGAGGCTGCCTAAAGACTATTCCAAACAAGGTTCACCTAGCTGCAGTGTCAGAGGGCCAGACTTTGTCCTGATGTCGCTGTGTCACACACAGCATTGGAAGGGGATTGTATTAGTCTGTTTTTTTACGCCGCTGATAAAGACACACCCAAGACTGGGAAGAAAAGGAGGTTTAACTGGACTTCCACACGGTAGGGGCGGTCTCATAATCATGGTGGAGGGTGAAAGGCACTTCTTATATGACAGCAGCAAGAGAGAAATGAATGAGGATGCAAAAGTGGAATGCCCTGATAAACCCATCAGATCTCATGAGACTTACTCACTATCATGAGGATAGCATGGGAAAGACCAGCCCCCATGATTCAGTTACCTCCACCTGGGTCCCTTCCACAACAGGTAGGAATTCTGGGAGATAAAACTGAAGTTGAGATTTGAATGGGGACACAGCCAAACCATATCAGGGATGGAGCTCAGAACTAAGCCTGGAAGAGGGAAGTCACGGGTGGGCTAGGGTCAGGATGGTGGACCCTGCAGCAGATAAGGCTCTTGGATTGTAAAACTGGTCCCTCTTGCCAGTGATAAAGGGTGTACATGTGTGTCTGTGTGCATATCTGTGTGTATGTCAGTGTGTGGGCTGTGGGGTAGGATGGGTCGGAGAAGTGACGCAATGTCTGGCCTCCTCAATCCAAAAATGGTGAGCTAAGCCTAAACAAAGAACGAGAGCAATTGAATGCAACACAAAATTCACATCAGCTTTTAGAAACCAATTTCTTCTGTAAGAGGCTTTCTGGCCCATCAAACAAAACAGTCAGATGACTCCCTTTTATCTCCTCCCAGGTCTATTTCCTTAAAGGCCAAATTGTGGTCTTCTTTCTTTTTTCTCCCAGATGCCAGCTGCGACTCTGCTCACAGCCCAGGAGACCTGTAGACCCATAATGTCTCTTCCTGATGATTTGAACTGTGTCGTCAATAAGCGGAGAAAAGTGTGGTTGGCCTCCTATCTTCTTCCGAGAGCTGCTAACAAAGATTCCTGGAGTCCATTACCAATTTGGACTTCATCCTCTATCCTCTTTGGTTCAACTGGTCCAAAGAGTCGCCAGGATGCCCTTCATTGGAACAAAGAGGATACTTCCTGGTTGGGATTCTGAGAGTTTGTAACAATTACTAACAATCTACCCTCCCTCAAATCTTGCCTTTACCTGCAAGGAGACGTTACCTCCAGCTGACCCTACCTGCCAAAAATATTGCTGCATGTTCATATTTATCATCTTTGTGTTCCACAGTTTCCATGGTAGTAAAATTTACACTCAACAGCCTCAGTGCCATTTTCAACTACAAATAGAATGATTATGTTCCCAGTTTGACTTGGCAAAAACAGAAATGTGCATCTACTATAGGCCGGGCTGTGTGCTACACATAAGGTCTAGGGGCTGAGGTGGATGAGAAAAGAATTTCTATAATTTTCCTCCTTTATAAAGCAAGCTTTTTGTTTCTCTTGTGATGAGATTTTTTAAAATTGTAAAATCTACATCATATAAGTTTTGCCATTTTAACTATTTTTAAGTGCACAGTTTAGTGGCACTAAGTACATTCACAATGTGGTGCAACCATCACCATTTACATATTTCCAAAACTTTTTCATTGCCCCAAACAGGAACCCTGTACCCATTCAGCCCTAACTCCCCATTCTCCCCTCCCCAGACCATCATAACCTTTAATCTACTTTCTGTCTTTATAAATTTGCCTATTCTGGAAATATGCTGGACATTTCATGTAAGTGGAATCTGTAATATCCTTTTGTTTCTGGGTGATTTTACTTAGCATAATCGCTGTTTTCTTTTCTTCCTTTTTTCTTTTCTTCTTTTTTGAGACAGGGTCTCATTCTGTCACCCAGGCTGGAATGCAGTGGCATGATCATGGCTCATCATAGCCTCTACCTCTTGGGCTCAGGTGATCCTCCCACCTCAGCCCCCTGGGTAGCTGGAACTACAGGTTTGCACCACTATGCCCAGCTAAGTTTTGTATTTTTTCACAGATGGGGTTTCAGGCAGGTCCCATGTTGCCCAGGCTGGTCTTGAACTCCTGGGCTCAAGCGATCTGCCTGCCTTGGCCTCCCAAAGTGCTGGGATTACAGACGTGACCCACCACGAGTGGCCAGCATAATGTTTTCAATGTTCATCCGTGTTGTTGCATGTATCAGAACTCCATTCCTTTTTAAGGTTGAATAATATTCCATTATATGTATATACCACATTCTGTTTATCCATTCATCTGTTCATAGACATTTGGGTTTTCTTCCACATTTTGGCTATTGAGAATAATGCTGCAATGAAAGTTGGCACACAAGTATCTGTTTGAGTACCTGCTTTCAATTCTTTTGGGTATATACTTAAGCTTGGAATAGCCAGATCGTATGGTAATCCTACGTTTAAATTTTTAAGAAACTGCCTTACTGTTTTCCACAGCAGCTGCACCATTTTATGTTTCACCAGCAATGTAGGAGGGTTCCAATTTCCAAATATACTTGTTATTTTCTGGGTTATGTTTTCTCTTTGACTATAGCCTTCACAGTAGGTGTGATGAGCCTGTTTTCTGTAAGAGCAAATTGGTAAGAAGTGGCTTGTTCACCACTGCATGAGGTGCACATGGGTGCGTGGACTATAGCTTTGTTGAATGAATAAATGGTCTCTCCTGCTTACAATATTGTAATATTCCTTTGGATGTGATGTCCTGCTCAACTTTTCCCTGACTCCCCTGTTGACAGGATCTAGAACTCCCATATGGAAGCCCAGCAACACAGAAGAGACCCAGGCAGCAACTGAGATCACAAATAGGGGGCTTTCCTCCAGCGACCAGCTGTACCATCTTTCTGCATTGTTTCCATGCCTGAAAATCAGTAAAACCTGTTGCTTTAGAATCAGGAAGCCCACTTGGTAACACCTGAAAAGTAGGATAAGCTACAGAGTGTTGTGACTAAGAAACCAAAGCAGTGGGCTAAACAGACTGGCCTGAATTACAGTTCTGCCTCTTGCCATGTGTGGATTCATGGGAAAACTATTCATCCTCTCTGTGCCTTAACTTGGACTTAATCCTATTCTTGTGAGCACTAAAATGAATCAATAAAGGCACTTAGCACAGTGCCTAGCACATTGTGAGGTCTCAGTAAAAGTTAGCTCTTATTGTTACTATAACGCTGCAGTATTAATGCACAGGCCCAAAGAAAACCCTGCTTCTGCTACTTCCTCTGACCCCCCAAGGTCCATGGGAAAACGGAAGTGGCTCCAGAATGAGAGGGCAGACTTCATTTCCTTCATTATTTTCCAGGTACAGAGCCAAGGTCTGAGACAAGGAACCCCTCTGCCATGTTTCTTCACATGGGCTACCCATCCCTCAAAGCTCATTTTGGCAAGGGGTTTGGGGAGAGAGCAGGGCCATCACCACCAGCCTCTCCTGCAAGGCCCAGAACCCACACCTCAAGGGGTCTCAGAGAACTTTCACTGCATTAAAACCCACAGATGACACTGGAGTTGGTTAAAGTTTCCAAAGAGAAGGCTGATGGACAGGCCAAGAATTCATGGTACAGGAGGCTGTACCATGAGGATCTGGGAGAAAATCCAGGAGGAATGAGCCATGAGGCTAGGTAAGGTGGTATTTCATGTTGGCAGCACTGTAATTCTTACGTGTAGGGAAGACGGCAGCATTCAGCTTGGCCTGACAGGAAGCTTTGTGTTAGACTGAAGCATATTGAAAATATCAAAGTCCCGTGGAATAAAAATACAGCTTCTGGGCCCAATACTTTACCTGTGTGTAACTTAAAAGCTTTATTGGACATGGAGACTCTCTAACCAAAAACCAAGTGTGAGTGAAGGGTAGTGAAGGAAGGAGTATCAAATAGCAGACCCCTGCAGGTGTGTGTAGAATAACAACAGATGCTACTTATTGAGCAAGGGGCTAGGTGCTTTCCCCATATCCTGTCTCACTGGCATGGAAGAGCAGCACCTTATGTTAGGCAGTGTTAGCCCCATTTTATGGAGGAGGAAACTGAGGTTCTGAGTTAGGAACTAGCTGAATCTGTATGCATACATACAGAAAAGGAAGAGAAAGAGAAATTTCTGTGACTTACATATATTCCATATTAGGATTAACTCTCTGAAATTACTACTATTCCACCTTTTCTAACAACAAAAGTACCAAGTCCACAGGGTTCAACCTAACATATTATGTAAATAATAATTTAATAAGCTATATAAAAGGATATCACACATGTCATATTTTATTCATTTTATAATGTTATCTATAAATTATATAATATGCACAAGAGGCAGAATGCTTAGTGGTTGACAAGGTGGATTTTTGAATCGGATTGCATGGGAAAGTTGACTCTGCCACTTATGAGCTTCGAGACATGGAGTAAATAATGTCCCCTCTGGTGCCTTTGTTCCTCATCTATAAAATGAACTCACAATAGTACCAACCTCCCAGAATGGTTGTAAGAATTAAGAAATCACAAAGTGCTAAAACTGTGCCTGGCACATGTTACTTATTAGCAGTCATCACGCTTGCTTTTGTTCACTAATTCCTTGCAAAAATGCTTGGCAATCAGCAATGCTACCTTCATTTCACAGTGAGAAGCCTGAGACTCGGAGATTTGCCCAGGATTATACATCTAGCAAGGATGCATCAGGAATTCAAACTCAGGTCTTTCTGAGTCCCAAGTCTTGCTGTTTCTTGTAAGCTGCCCAGCTACTGCTGGGGGTCTCCTTGTGTCTTCACTTGCCATTCAATGAAAGGAGAGGTTGGAGCAGCTGACTTTATGGTTCCTTCCAAAATCCTCATGCAAGGAGGTGATACCAAAGCAGCAGCATCAGAAATAACAGGATCAAATGCTTTCGGTCCCACTGAGTGCAGTATCCTTAGCCATGTGGCCAGAAGCACTCAGTATTGAGGGTTCCAATTTTTTTTTCTTTTCTGCTATTTCTTTCCAGCATCCTCAGTACATTTCCTAATTAATCACTCCTACTTAATTTCCTAAAGCAGTCACATCCTCCCCACAGGCAAGCGGCCTCGTCTCAGGCAGAAGCACACACACCAGCTGGCCCCTCGGCTACGTGGGAGTGTGTGAGCAGCCCTTGGACACAGCCCAAAGAGTGGCAGAGACACAGAAAAAATGCAGTCTGGGAAGCTACACTCAGAGGACATTCTTGCCATTCTGGTGACATGTGGGTTTCCTGGTGAGCAAAAGGGACACTGAGATTTGGTTCTTCAAGGAAACTCTAAGGTGCAGAATATCCGGCTGAAGCATCTCGGAATGCAGGGAGAGTCTACCAGTGGCAGTTCTGTGATGCCAGGCAGGGCTTTGCTGGCCAGGTAGGAAGCTCAGGTCTGTCTCCCCCCCAGCTTTGCTGATGGCTTGCTGTGTGACTTTGGGCAACAGCTTTTCTTTTGTTGAGCCTCAGTTTTTCTATTTTTAAAACGAGAACAGTAATACATACAACACAGTGTGGTTTTAAGAAAGGAACCACAAATACAATAGCCAAGAGGGACTGGACAGATGAGATCAATGAGCAAAGCTGGGTCGAGCAAAAGAAAATCAACATAATGTCAAATGGCAGCTGACGTACTGTCTCAGTGTTGGGGTCACAATAGGGAGTGGTGGGGACTGCAGTGAAATGGAGACACACCCCATCTACATAAAAGCCAGTCAATTACTGCCATAGAGCCAAGCTGAGCTTCTGTTGCTGGATTTTATTTTAGAAAAGAAACTAGAAATAGATTTTTATATGTATTCCCCTAATCTTATTATAAAATGGTAGGGGGAGGCTGGGCACAGTGGCTCATGCCTGTAATCCCAGCACTTTGGGAGGCCGAGGCGGGCGGATCATGAGGTCAGGTGATCGAGACCATCCTGGCCAACATGGTGAAACCCCATCTCTACTAAAAATACAAAATTAGCTGGGCGTGGTGACGGGTGCCTGTAATCCCAGCTACTTTGGAGGCTGAGGCAGAAGAATCGCTTGAACCAGGGAGTCAGGTTGCAGTGGGCTGAGATGGCGCCACTGCACTCCAGCATGGCAACAGAGCAAGACTCCGTCTCAACTCGACCCAGCTTTGCTCATTGATCTCATCTGTCCAGTTCCTCTTGGCTATTGTATTTGTGGTTCCTTTCTTAAAACCACACTGTGTTGTATGTATATATGTATGTAAATAAATAAATAAATAATTGGTGGGGGGAAATTGACATAAAAAATTACGTGAGCCAATAGCATTAGTCGCTATTACTGTTACTATTAACTTCTCTGTAACTCAGAACCCCCACCTGAAACAATGGATGTAAAGATTCCTGATAACCATCTCTGCTCCATGGACATCTGCAAAAATTTCTGAGGGCACTACAGAGATTAAACACTGTGTGCACACAATTATGTTGCTTTATTAATTTAAGCATACTTCATTGACATTGGGCTAGCCAGTGTTTCTTAACCGGAGGTAATTTTTCCCCCCAGGGGACATTTGGCAATGTTTGGAAACATTTTTGAGTTGTTATGAAACAAGGGCACAGCTGGAATCTAAGAAGCAGAGGTCAGAAATGTTGCTAAATATAATGAACAGGACAGCCCACCAAACAACAAAAATATCCAACCCAACATGTCAATAGTACTGAAGTGAGAAAGCCTGAGCTATGTGGAAGTTTCCCCTTGCAACCTCTCTACAGAAAGAACTTTTTGAAGATATAGACTTGGATAGGTTTTGTTGGATATGGGAGAAGCCGGCAGGTGGGAGAACCAGCATCTATAATTATCTCCTCTATGAGGCTCAAGGCCTTGCTTTCGTTCTGCCTCCTACAGCCTCTTCTCGTCATCGTCTTAACAACTGTCACCTCAATATATTTCCCTCAAAAAAGTCTGTTGAAGACACACAGGTCAGAAAATAGGCTCTGGGGAAACTGTGGACTTATGAGATGAACCGTCTGAGCCAAGGTCACTCAGCAAGTTGCAGGGCAGACCTAGGAGAGAATTCTCCTGGGTCCTGGTCCAGGTCCCTCAGGAAGACATCACTCCATTTTACTGTTGCCATGGTAATTATAAATCAATTTTGTCTCTCCATTAAAGCAGTTACTCCATAGAACGTTCTCACAAAGGATTGTTGAACTCGCCCTAGTTATTCCAGGGATGTGAAAGTAATCACATTTTTGTATATTCTATAATTCTGGCTACATTTATGATGTCCTTCACCTATAATGGGATAAATAAGTGAGGTTATATTGCATCGCGGTTGTCATGCATTGCTATGACTACTCCAAACAAAGAAAACTGTGCTAGAAGCAACAGCAAGCGATTCTGGTTCACCTTAAGAAAGGACAGGAAAGGAGAACAGAGTGACTGTTATCATCCTTACATTATGCTAAATGTTTTACATATCTTACCTCATTTATTCTTCCCTATAATTTGAAGAATTTCTTGAGGTCAATTTTCTCAAACACTGCTGTACATCAGAAACACCTGCAAGGTTTACAAAATCCCAACATCCAAAAAGCACCCCCAAATCATTAAATCACACTCTCTGGGGATCAGCCCAGGCATCAGTAATTTTTTAAGTCTCCCCAGATGATTGCAATATGCAGGCAAGTTTGAGAACCAGGGCTTCAGGACTCATTATGCTTATTTTACAATGATGCTGACACCCTAAGGGAAAAATGAACCTGCCTAAGGGCACCCAGCTGGTGAATGGTAAAACTGTGATTCAAACCTGGTCTGCCTTTCTCCAAAGGCCATGCATAATCTTTCTCATTGTGCCATTTTCTCCCCAGAAGTTTGTTGTTTGTGGCTTTCTCACTCATTTGGAAATTTGGTTGCAATTTGCAACCATTGCAAATTTGGTTGTGAACTTGAGTGAAAGGGAATTCTCTAGAAAGGTATCAGGAACTCCTAGATTCAATGAGCATCTTAAGAACAGGTCTTGGGGGGTGGGAGGGAAGCAGGCATAGTCTGGTCTATTCTTTCGAAAGTGCTTAGATGAAATGGAAAACCATTATGTCCAATATCCTTGTTCCTCTGGTCAAGATTCCAGTTCCAGAAAGAAAGGATCCAATTGACCTGACTTGGGTCATAAACTTAGCCCTTGACTAGGTGAGGCCAAGAGCCCTGATCAAAAATCTACCAGACTGTATCCCATGGGTGCAGAAGATGACATCGCAATAACGAAAGAAAGGCTGCTGCTAGAAAGAGAGTGAATGAGTCCTAGGCAGCCAGAAAACAATGCATGTCTACTACAATGGAGGGGACTGAGGGACTTATGACAATTTCACAGCCACATGATGATCCCAAAGTCAAACTCAGCAAAAATCCAGAGGTTCATCCAATCAAAATCACCAATTTTGAAGGATCATTCAGAAGAAATATGCCACCAGAGAAGTGGCCACAGAATGGCCTCAAAATCATTTGCAAAATGTTGTGAGGTTTGTGCATTTTTCTAAAGACAAGGTAAGTGTCTTTTATCCGATTATTTAGACTCTTAAAAAACAGAAAAGGTAAGGTTGGGGCTCCTGGGAGGTCTTAGGGAAGAAAAGGAGAAGATTGTAGTCAATGGTCCCTAAGAGAGCTTCAGGTCCCAGGAACTACCTGGGAAAGTAAACCCCTGTGACCTGGCTTGACACCACAAAGACAAGGCTGGTACAGTTTGCTGAATTTGAGCCAATAAAACAATGCTGTAAAAAAAAGGCACTGACAAAAAACAGACACAAGGTAAGAGCTAACATGTTTGCCCACAGTTGCACAGCAGCAAGGGACAGGATCTATCCAGTGAGGAAAGAAAATGTGAACCTCTGAGCAAAACGATTATAACTGGAGGAAGCCAGGTGATCTCTAGGGTCAAAAGCCAACAGGGACAATTGAAACTCAGCTGTGGATGTGTCAAAATAGTGTACTGTCCCAGGCAGCTTACCTGGGACCCTGAGCTCCTTTCCAAAGGTCTAGTTCTCTATCTCATGAGGGTATCTTCCGAGATCTAGGCATCGACAGACACTACCATGCAGAAACTTGAAAAATGAAGCCATTGTGAGTTATTAGCATTGCATGAGTCATTGTTCAGTGCATAAATTCATGGACAAATCAATATACAAACAAAAGAACAAAAATTGTTAACTGTGGCTAATATAGGTACTATTTTAAGTCCCTACTATGTGTCAGGGTCTGAGACAGAAGCGTTCCTCATCTTCACAATAACCCTACAAGACAGTTACTATAATACCCATTTTACAGATGAGGATCCTGAGACCCAAACAGATGAAGAGACTTATCTACATTCACACAATGAGAAGTGATGGAATTTGAAACCAGGTTTGTCTGAGTGGAGTATCCAGGTGCTTGCCACAATGCTATACTACCTCACAATATCTGTAATTTAGTTAGAGCATTGAATGTGTGTTAGGCATTTTGCATTTACTATCCTTAGTTCTTAAAACAATCCTTGAGATAAGTATTACTGTCTTTATGTCTTTTTTTATGAGAAAGACAATTAATTTTTCAAAGGGCACATTTTGAACACAGATTTTTTTTTTCTTGGAGACAGGGTCACACTCTGTCACCCAGGATAGCGTGCAGTGGTGCAATCATGGCTCACTGAAGATTGACCTCCTGGGCTCAAGTGATCCTTCCCACCTCAGCCTCCTGAGTAGCTAGCACCACAGGTGTGTACCACCATGCCAGGCTAATTTTGTTATCTTTATATTTTGTACAGATGGGGTCTCACTATGTGGCTCAGGTGGGTGTCAAACTCATAGGCTCAACTGATCCTCCCACCTCAGCCTCCCACAGTGCTGGGATTACAGGTGTGAGCCACTGCACCTGGCCCTGAATACAGATTTTTGAATCCAGATCTCCTTGGCGCTAAACTCCTGGTCTTTCCACCAAATCTGCTGCCTATCCAATTCAATTTGATTTTTGAAAATATATTGATTTTGTCTTATTTTCACAAGCATTGCACTAAGCTTCTATAGAGAAATGCCAGCTCCTGTCCTCAAGGAACTTTTTGTCTACTTAAGAGATTAGATTATATGGTACAGAAAAATGATGATGATAACTTTATGGCTGCGGAGGTTTTAAAACATAGCTGCAACTTCTGAGAGACTTCTTCCATGGAGACATGGCCCCTACCCTTGCATCTGGGCAAGCTTGTACTGTTCAGAGCAACAGAACAGAGCAGAAGGGGTACTATGTTGCTTTTAAGTCCATTCATAAAAAGCCACGCTACTTCTGAGTTGTTCTGAGTTGCTGCACACCTCTTCTCGGAGTGTGGAGCAACCATGTGAGAAATTAGACTACTCAGAGGCCACCATGTTGTGAAGAAGCTCAAGCCACACAGAGGTCACATGTGTAGGCACCCTGGTCAACAGTCCCAGCTGAGCCCAGACTTCAAGTCATCCCAGCCTAGGTGCCAGACATGTGAGTGAACAGCCTGCTGGGGATTCTAGCACCCAGGTATTCAAGTCTCTCCTGGTCATTCCAGACTCTGCAGATGATGTCTCAGACCGTATGGTGCAGAAATAAGCCATCTCTACTGCAGTACGACCTAGAGAATCATTGAGCATGATAAAATGGTTGTCACTTTAGAACACTAAGTTTTGGGGTTGATTGTTAAGCAGCAAAATATAGCCATAATAATGGCTTTTTGAGTGATTATTTAATGCCAGACACTGTCCTCTAAGCTTGACATGTATTACCTCATTTGATCTTCCTAGTAAGCCAGGGAAGCAGGTTACTATTAAAGACCATGCCCAAGATTACTTAGCTACTAATGGCATTCAAAACCAGGTCACACTAACTCCAGCATCAAAGCATCAATAATCTAAACTGCTATAGCATACTATAGCATATAGTATACTATAGAGGAAGCAAAATTATGTCTCTGAATAAAACCTACAAAGCCCCAAGCCAATTAGTTTTAAGAAACACCGACTGCTATTTTTTTAAACTAAGCATCTTTTTTTTTTCTTAATTTCAGAAGGCTTACTGTGGAGCTGAGCTAATTATTTGAGCCTTAATCAAGGACCAGCCACTCCCCAAAGCAGCTGTCCTGGCCTCTCTCTTGCCTCTAGAAAGTCTCTTGAGTTGGATATTGGCTCAGGTCTAAACCCCAAATCCCAGCCCCCAGAAGTGAGGATGCATAGGGCTGAAAGGATCCTTGGAGATCATCCAGTCTACTTCCCTCATCCCCTTTAAAGATCAGGAAACTGAGGCCCAGGGAGGTCAAATGACTTGTCTAAGGTCACACGGTGTGTCAGAGGTACGGCCAGGTCGCCAAATTCCCAGGCAAGCATTCTTTCCACTATACCATGCTGCAGTTGCTAAAAATTCCCCAGAGCCGCCTCCCTCGGCCCTCCTCTTGACAAAGCTATTTTCCCCCCACACAACTACACACAGTCACATTTGGCAAGAGGTGCTATCAGCCCTGCTCTGCTCGTGAAATGCTGTTTTGCAATGGGGCCTCTTTGTTCGTTAGCAACACAGACAAAGAAAACTGTAGTGCAGTCTTCTTGGAAGAAGATGTTTCTTGTTTTAAAGATGGGAAGAGAGCTTCCTGACTGAATATGGCTTGAATCAGCATGCAGCTCCAGTCAGGAAAGAACCCAGAGGAGACTTAGGTCTTTGCAAAATTTCTAGAATGTACAAGGAGGGCACATGGCAGGGGGAAGCTTATGGGAAATGTTTCAGAAAGTATTAAAATGTACGCCTAAACAGAGTAAACAGAGCAGATTGGTTACCATCTTGTGCTATGAAGCAATTAGAAGGGGAGGGGTGTTGGTGGGGAACTAGAGTCATTAAAAGCTCCCATGAAGCAACTGGCCTTCCCATTTTTGGATTCCTGCTCCAGTCCTGGTTCCCAGTGTTCCTTCCCTTGCCGTTTTCTTCAGCTGGGATCTTCCCTCTCTAGACTCGAAATAAGATGCAGGCTTGGTGCTGAGAGCCCTCAGGATATGATCTGCCATCCCGAGTCACCCATCTGGTGCCTCTCCCCTCTGCTTCCACATGATTCCCAATTTTTTTTTTTGTACTAGATGTGGTCCCTCTTCTGTCTCCCTAGCTTCCCAGATTGGCAGAGGCTTCCCATGGCTCTGCATGATCTTTGCACAGGATGAGGCAGAAATGAAGGCACCTTTTCATAAGGGCAGACCACACCAGGAAGCTGAGGTCCTCTCTGGTGACCTTTCTAATGCATTTCCCTTTGGAGATGGGCTGAGATCAGTGGGGAGGGAGTAGACCAGATGATCTCCAGAGATACCTCAAAAGCCTGAAAATCTCTTGGCTAGGGAAGGCAACAAGAGGGGGAGGAACAGAACCAAGTTCTGTGGCACAAATTCAGAACTTGTACTCTGGCAGCAGATGGAAAGGGAGGTGCCAGCTTCTAGCAGGAGGGGATGTGGTGGACGCGTTTCTCAGGGCGGTTGCAAGCCACAAGTCTTGCATTCCAAAGGACCTGGTGAATGCTGCCTGAGAACCTGCCTCTGACACAGCCACAGCATGGGTCTCCAGGCAGCAGGTGAGATCTCCAAAAAGAAATTCCACCGGCCAAGTGAAGGTTCTTAGACCCTTTCTCCCAGAGCAGGGTCTTCCCCATCGCCTACCCCATGCTTAGGAAAACTTGCCCAAGGTACAAATTTTATTCCAAATCCCCCTCCTTCATTTTGCCGTAAGAAAATTCCTCCTGCTGAGTTAAACCTAAGAGAGAAAAATAAAGATATTACTACTCAGGGAAACAATGTCCTAGGGGTCCCTTGCAGCCCAGGAGGGGAAGGGAAGCTGGCCCCCTAAAGAAGGCCCTGTATCTCCTCATGGCCTCAAATGCTGCTGTGCTGTGTGTCAGTGTTTATGAAATGCTTCTCAAATAAGGTCAGTGTTCTACACAGAGTTAGGACTCTAATAAAATGCAGAACTTGTGCTGTTTGCCAGCTAGCTGCAGAGGCATACTTGAATGCTTTCTCAGATACAATTGTTCTCATATTAATATTTCCCCCTTGAGTTTTTTTTTAATTCTACTTGTACTATTTTTTTATGATGTGTGAGGCTTTCTACATATTTGTACCCACTAAAAGGGATGAGGGGGCTTGCTTTCATCAATGATTCCTGAGGGTTTGGTGCTACATCCTTCTTGGTTCTAGCATTTCTCCCAACCCATATATCTCCCTGCTCTGAACCTAGCATGGTAGCCTTTGCCTTGTCAGTCATTTGGAGGGAGAGACAGTCCAGACTAACTTTGAAGTTAGTTTGAGCTGTTCTAGTTATCAGAACATTTCACTTGCTTTATTCATTGTGGTAGACACTCAATAAATGGCCCCTTTAAATGACTCCATCCTTCATGGATTCCCTTTTTGGTCCTACTGTCTTGGACACTGTCACTTATTAATTACCCAGTCCTCTGAACTCCACCTGGTTAAGCTGCTGACATGGCTGGTATGAGGTTATATTTTAATTTGTAAAAGATGCATCTTGTTAAATGAAAAGGAAACTGGAACAAGAGTTTGAAGACATGGGTGACATGAGCAAGGCTTTGGAGCTCCCTGAGTTTCTTCGTCTGTAAATGAAAGCTTCTAAAATATACCCTGATCATCTTCCAGATATAGGATTTAGTGGTTCAATTCAGATATTGTGGGTGGACTCATTAAGGTATTCGCATAGCACTAAATTTAGAAGGCATTTGGAGACATCTGATCTCATTTAAACCTTGCATCAGCCCCCTGAGATGAGTGTTATTTCTCCCATTCCAAAGGTTATAGATTAGACTATGGAGACCACAAAGGTACTCAGACAGGTCGGGCAGTTAGAAAGTGACAGAAGCCAGGATTCAGCCTAGGTCTTTCTACTCATTTCGGCTTACGTCCAAATTGTACTCCCCATTGGCTTCTCACTAATTCCACTTAGAATCCCCATACTCAGAACACTTTCTACCTACATTCTAGAGCTGGAGAGAGAAGAAGAGGAGAGAAAGAATGTCAGCAAAGTACTAGATAGTCCAGAAATTTCTGCAACATATTATTGAGCAGGACAGCTCTCCAATGAGATCATCACTGCTGTGCTTTTTAATTACCAAATGATCTGTCCTATTTGGGGTACAGGGAGTTCAGGAGTATGTCTAAGTAATTCATCATTTATAGAGTCCAGCCCTGGGGCACCTTTACATGCTACCCTGGACATGATAAAAGATTTCAGATGGCCATAAAGATGAAGTCTGAGGTTGTTTCCAGGGCAGAACTCTGAGTTCTTGCAAGTCTCCAGTCTCCAGTGAAGGTCCAGGCCATGAAATCCAATTTCAGGACCTGGGGTTCTGATGGTGACAGTCCAAATTCAATACTAAGGCTATGGAGAACTACATACAGGGCAGTAGAGGGCAAGAAGCCAAGCTAGAAGGATTAAGGCAGGAGCCAGGAGTAGCTAAAGCTCAGGGAGAGATGCAAACATGCACAATTCTATGGTCAAGTCATAAAACTCCGATTAGAAGAGGATCATGGACTCCACAGCATGCAGACGCACCTGAGTTAGGGCACTCACTAGGGCACACACTAGGGCATATGCTAGAACATACACCAGGGCATACGCTAAGGCACACACTAGGGAATATGCTAGGGCACACACTAGGGCATACACTATGGCACACACTAGGGAATATGCTAGAAAGTACACTAGGGCATACGCCAGGGCACACACTAGGGCACACACTAGGACATATGCTAGAATGTACACTAGGGCATACGCCAGGGCACACACTAGGAAATATGCTAGGGCACATGCCAGGGCACGCGGCAGGGCACACGCTAGGGCACACGCCAGGGCACATGCTAGGGCATACACTAGGGCACATGCTAGGGCATACGCTGGGGCACACACTAGGGCATATACTACCACATACGCTAGGGCATACAATGGGGCATATGCTAGGGCATACACTGGGGCACACGCTAAGGCATATACTAGTGCATATGTTAGGGCATGCCCTAGGGCATATGCTAGGGTGTGCACTAGGGCATATGCTAGGGCACACGCTAGGGTGCGCACTAGGGCACATGCTAGGGCACATGCTAAAGCATACACTGGGGCACATGCTAGGGCATATGCTAGGGCACACACTAGGGTGCACACTAGGGCACATGCTAGGGCACACACTAGGGCATACACTGGGGCACATGCTAGGGCATGCACTAGTGCATGCGCTAGGGCATATGCTAGGGCGCACACTAGGGTGCGCACTAGGGCACACACTAGGGCATACACTGGGGCAGATGCTAGGGCACGCACTAGTGCATGCGCTAGGGCATATGCTAGGGCGCACACTAGGGCACACGCTAAGGCATATGCTAGAGCGCACACTAGGGCACATGCTAAGGCACACGCTAGGGCATATGCTAGAGCGCACACTAGGGCACATGCTAAGGCACACGCTAGGGCATACACTGGGACATATACCAGGGCATGCGCAGGGCATATGCTAGGGCAAATGCTAGGTCACGCACTAGGGCATATGCTAGGGCACATGCTGGGGCATATGCTAGGGCACACACTAGGGCATATGCTAGGGCACATGCTAAGGCACACACTCGGGCATATGCTAGGGCACACGCTTTGGTGCGCACTAGGGCACATGCTAGGGCACACACTAGGGCATACACTGGGGCACATGCTATGGCACCCACTAGGGCACACTCTAGGCACATGCTAGGGCACATGCTAGGGCACACACTAGGGCATACATAGGGCATACGCTAGGGTGTACACTAGGGCACATGCTAGGGCATAAGATAGGGCACACACTAGGGCATACATAGGGCATACGCTAGGGTGTACACTAGGGAATACACTAGGGCACGTGCTAGGGCAAATGATGGGTATGACTAGTAACAGACAGGAGCTAGAGAGGTAGAAAAACCCAAGAGGGAGGCAAGGTGGGTGGTTAAGTGTGCTGGCAGACTTTCAGGAGCCACAAGATACACTGCTGCCAAAGTGCAGAATGAATCAGGGGTCAGGAACCAGACTGGCAGTTAGGACAAGAGAAGAGGAGTCTGAGCCCACACAAGCGGTGATATGTCCATGATAAGTGCAGTCACACTCGACTCCAGCCAGGATACATCTTATGTACATCCTGTTGGAATAGGACATGATGCCAGGGTGGGAGGAGCCCAGAGATCCCAGCTAAGAGAAAGCAAGTGGTGCATCTAACTGCAAAGGAAGATGACTCCTGCCAATATTTGAGTAGATGCTTGAGGGGGAAAATACTACTCAGCAAGGCTCATCAGAACTACTCTTGGAGGGTGTATCCCCTCAAACCAGAAATTTAAAAAACAGTCAGTGGACACATACCATGGAAATTTTTTCCTAAGATTTGGATTCTGTTCTAAACATCCCCCTAAGATAAAACTTCCCAAAGTACAGCTCCCATCATTTTAAGTTGAGCTCAGGAGCATCTAATCATGAATTTCTATGACTGTACCATGTTCCCATTTCTACATACAGGGATCCTATTAGTCTTCACGCTCCAATACAAAGGCCACCTATTTCCCCAAATTGGACATGATGGCTCTGTTTCACCAGGTGTCCAGATCACATCCCTGACATTCCTCTTAATGCTTTGCATCAAACAGGGGCTCTTTGATTTAAGTTGAACTCATCATGTTTGTCTTCTTCTAGTTGTTACTTGAGAATGGAGTTTAGAAGACAGAAAAGGAGGCTGACTTGAAAGATTCTGGAAGGAATGACATGACTGGGGGTTGGAGTGCAGCCTCTGAGACCAGCCTGGCTGGATGAACCCTGCTCTCCTGTTCCTGACTGGGGATGTCATTTCACCTCTCTGATGTAGTTGCCATATCTATAAAATGCAGACAGTCCTCCTGCCTACTTCACGTAACTCTTCAAATAGGAAATGACTCCACGCATGTAAAGTGTAAGAGCAGTGCCAGGCGCAAAGAATGGCTCAATAAATGCCAGCTATTGTTGTGGTGATGGTTGTTGTTGTTGTTGTTTACAGAGGCTTGGGGACCCTGTAGGCCTCACTCCTCTATGCTTCATTCTTCATCATGTCTGTTCCCAGAACTACTCCAGAAAATGTGCCCGATGCCAATGTGTACCCAAGATGCTAAGGGAAATCACTGTGTTTAAAAACCTGAAGCTACCTGAGCTCTGCTACTGGCAGAAAGGCTCAACCCCTCGGGCTGAACTTTTTATCAGGAGAGAATAACACACATATACATATACATTCAACATACACACACATACATGCATCATATCTTGTGTTGGTGGGACTTGTGGTACTAGCCTAATAGGACAAAAATGAAGCTAAAGTCATTATGGAAAGTTCCACGAGAAACCAAAAGTATAGAGAAAATTTAGCAAGCTGAAGAATTAAGCATTAATAGGAAATTATTCCAGAGAAAATATGAACCAACAGAACCCCAGGGAAAGAAGATGCTACAAGCCAAGAAGACCTCAACATTTTTTTCCATCCCAGCCGGAAAGAACGGGGCAATATATTTATGTAATCCACATGCCAGATTGTGGAAATATTTTGAAAAAAATGCGCAGAGAACTCTGCTGATTATATTGACAACTTGGATAAAGATCCATAGGGCAAGCTCATTAAAATTGCAGAGGAAATAAATAGTGGGAGATGGGGAAAGGAGTAGTTAATTGCTAGATGAGGAAATCGAAATATAAAATGCTCCTGAAAAGCTGATGAAATGAAATGATTTGCCAAAAGTTAATTAGGATAAATGCAAAGTGTTGCACTTAGACTCCAAAAAGTCAACTGCACAAGTCTAGAAGGGGGGACAACAAGCTAACAGGAGGGAAGGCTGGGGAGATATGGGGATGTCAGGCAGCTTGGTCAAAATGAGCCCACCCAGGGCTGTGGCTGTCCAAAGTGAAAAGGTTCTTTTGAATGTGCTGGCTGATAGAAGTCAAATAAAACAGTAAGGGCATGGAAGGTCTCCCTCTAACTAATGCAGTCCAAGAAGATTGGAACCTATTTAGAGGAAGAGAACTAGGGACGGCGTACAAGGCCTATGCCCAAACTGTACCACATACAGAATAGTTGAGGCAATTAAGGAGACTCAGGTAAATGGGTGGTGAGAAACACCACAGGTTTTGAAAACCTGTCATTTGGAAAAAAGATTATACATGCTCTGGGTAACGACAATCAATGAGAGATGAGTCCAACCCCCACACAAAGAACATTTTCTTATTAGGATTTTTTTTAATGGAATAAATTGCTTTAGGAAGAACTGAGCTCCTCATCACTAGATGTCATCAAGCAAAGGAGGCTAACTGACCACCTTCCCCTAAATTGTGCTGATGGAAGACCAACTTTCGTGTGGTTGGAACTTGGACAGAAGGACCTCTTCCAACCCTGATGATCTGTATTTTTCTTAATGAAGCTTCATCCTGATCATGCTCTGATAGGAGGTCTACACTCAGTAAGACTTTTGATCACAATAACAATAGGAATATTGATGGAGGGTGCCCTTGGTTCCAGGAAGCCTATGTGGATTAATACAGCATCCTTTGAAGGGAGTATTATTATTATTCCCATTTTGCAAATGGGAAAACTGAGGCCCATCCAGCTAGTAGGTGACAGCCAGGCTTTGGGCCCCAGAGTCTGGCTCTAGTGCCACATTTTCCCATCTTCTCTGTCCACTCAGTACAGAAGGCTCTAATTATGCACCCTTTGGCCAATTTTTTTCCAGGGTTTCACTGTATCAAACACGGTACTGACAACACAACTGTGAAAACCACAGTGAGTAAGGAAGAAAGGTTAGCCTCTTGACAGGCCAGCAGTCACAGTAGTTACAGATCACGGTCCAGGCCTGCAGAGCAGAGAGGTGGAGGATTCCCATCATGAGCATCCAACCTGGGCAAGGCTGATTTGAATTTAAGGATGGGGAACAATGAAGAACAGAGAGCACGGGGAACTCAGCGCAGTGACAGGGCACCCTCTACAGCCATCTAGCTTGGGATCAGCAGTGGTCCAGATGAGCTCTCTGGGAACGCCTCCACCCCTTGTTTTTCCTTTCTTTTCAGCAGTCCTAAAAAGGGTTAAGACCACCTTACATAATGAGGGTGGAGCCTGCTAGTAAATACAGCTGTTTCAAGTAAATGCAGTAATAGAGGCAGACATGGGAAGTCAGTAAAAGGAGGTATTTAGGGAAAGATAGAAGGAATGAGCATTGAAGAAAAAAAAAAAGGTCAGGGCCAAAAATTCCCCATGAAAACTCACCCCCCAAAAATAAATAAGTAAAATGCATTCCTTATTTAAATATACCACAAAGCAACACACCCATGGAAAAGATATAAACCACTTTCACCATAATTCCCTTTTTATGGAACAGAAGCCAACCTGGGCTTTGCTGTGGGGGCAGGACCAAGAGCAGAGAGAGAAAAGGAGGGGCTTAGCCAAGAGGGTATTGGGCACAGCCCACAGGCAGGCAAGGAACTCGCCTCCACAGGGCTCTGGGTTGGAGCAAATTTAGAGTGGGCATCTCAAACCTTCCAGCTGGATAGGGCCTGAGATGAAGATATAAAGGTAATAGCCATGGTCACTAACATGAATAGTTTGGGGAGGGCTCCTATGGTGTGGTCATGCATCACTTAATGATGGGGATATGTTCTAAGAAACTCATCATTAGGCGATTTTGTCATTGTGCAAACCTCATAGAGTGCACTCACACAAGCCCAGGTGGTCTAGCCTACTATACACCCAGGCTATATGGGATAGGCTATTGCTCCTAAGCTCCAAACCTACATAGCATGTTACTCTACTGAATACTGTAAGCCACTGTGACACAATCATAAGTATGTGTGTTTCTAAACATACCTAAACATAGAAAAGGTACAATCAAAGTATGGTACGAAAGATAAAAAATGGTACATCTGCATAGGGCATTTACCAGGAATAAAGCTTACAGGACTGGAAGTTGCTCTGGGTGTCAGTGAGTGAGTGCTGAGTGAATGTGAAGGCCTAGGACATTACTGTACACTACTGTAGACTTTGTCAACACTATACCCTTAGGGTGTACTAAATTTATTAAAATAAAGTGATGGCACTATGATGTTACAAAAGCTACAATGTCACTAGGCAATAGGAATTCTTCAGCTCCATTTTAACCTTATGAGACCACTGTCCTCTATGTTGTCCACTGTTGACCAGAACGTCATTTTAGGTAACACATGACTGTACTGCGTTAAGCACTTTCTTGTATATTATTTCATTTAATCCCCCCAATGGGGAAGATTCATCATACATATTTTACAGTTAAGAAATCATAGAGGGATAAACAATCACAGCAATGAGTGAACAACATGGTAGGCACCGTGCTGAGCACATTACAGGGACTGCCTCAGGCTACATTCACAGCATCCCCATGAAGACAGTGCGCTTATCACCCTGGTATCACAGGTGTGGAAATAAGGTGCAAAAGAATTAAACACACTGCAGTCCACAGCAATAGTGTAACATGTACACGGTGCAACAGCAAGATGTAACAGAGCTGCAGTTCAAACCCAGAGTCGTCTGTCTCCGGAGCGCCTGCCCTAACCACAATGCTTAGGGGTCAGAAACCTTCTTGCCATAGCCCACATTGCCAAGGCAAGAGATTCTACAGCTGCAACCCACTATTCATTCTCATTTTCCAGGTGAGACAGAACTCTGCGACAACAAACAATACTGGAGAGAAAACAACATAACAACCAAAATGGCAAAAACGCAGAAATAATAGAAAATCCAGATGATCAACAAAAGCAGAACTTATCAATTAATACAAGAAGAGCAGCTATCAAAACCCACAGAGAGCTCAGGATGACGCTGATGAGTTCCTGATTAGAAAGCCCTGTGGTTTAAGTGCTCAGGATTTCCAGCTCTTTTCATGGGCATGTGCACAGTAGGAGTTTTGCAAGGTTGCTAAGCAATGCCTGACAACCAGACTCCAGAGTAGATCACTCAACAGGAGTCCTTGGTAACTCTAGTAAGGCAATAAATATTAGTTCATAAAATCCAAATTTTAGATACCCTTAATAACTCACGTCATAGGTTCCTAGTAAGGATCCCTTAGTCACATGCCAGAATGCCGATGTATAATGGCCCATCTTTCACTTGTAAGAACTAAAGACAGACTTGTAGTTTTGAGGCTCATTATTCCTTTATTGAATACACATTTGCTGAAAACCTACCGTGTGCCAGGCACTGTTCTAGACACTAGGGAGGCGGACACTGACAGTTCCCCCAATGGACTATAACCACTAAGAAAACCACTAAGACTATACAAGAATTCTACTTTCACGAAAATGAGGCCCAGAGAGGTAATGTAATCCGTTCAGAGTCGCACAGCACCATGGAGGCTATACCGGTCCACTGGAGGCGGGTCCACTCAGCTGCTCCTTAGTCTGTCCAGGAGGGCACTGTTTCCCTAAAAGGCCACATCACCGTGGTTGACCCAGAGAGACCCCATGATTCACTAACTTGTCCCTGTCCTCTAAGCTGGCCCTGAGGGCTGGACAGAGGACTTGGCTGTTGAGCATCTTGGAAAGTTTCTCACGTGACCTCAGGACCTCTGTGGTCAAGTGAGGGAAAGCCTATGACATGGTGTCAGTTTTTATTGGACCCAACCACCGGCAAAGCTAGCCGTCATTTGGAGTGATGGAGAAAATTAAGTTACCACATTCTCACGTTTCAGCCTTTCGCCCGTTCTCCTTCGC
Organism: Pongo pygmaeus; assembly: GCF_028885625.2. Classification (NCBI taxonomy): domain Eukaryota; kingdom Metazoa; phylum Chordata; class Mammalia; order Primates; family Hominidae; genus Pongo; species Pongo pygmaeus. The sequence goes on from NC_072377.2 coordinate 174,307,563, forward strand.
AAACAGGAAATGTTTATTTAAATACAGCAGTCTCCAGCATGTTCCAGAGCCAAGTGAAAAACCAAAGATGTCCACTCTTGCCCCCACTCCACCGTTCGGGCCACCCCTCACTGCAGTGAGAAGTGGGCCTCTGCCTGCCTCTAGACAGGACGGCAAGATGGGGAGAAGTGGCCCCGCGTGAGAGTTCATTTTCATCTGCCTCCTCTTTTTCCAGGCTGAGATTGTGGTTGGAGAAGAATTACATCTGTGGGGTCCTTTTGTAGTCAGAAGGGTAAGTGCAACATCTGTTTACTCTGTGCTCCATGGTAAATGTTTGGTTTCAGGCACCGCCATCCACTTCCTCTCCTCTCGTCCTCTATCTTTGCTGCACGGATAATAAATTACACTGAATTCTTCTCTGCATTTATTTAGCTTTCTTGTGGGTGTCACCTCCTCATGGAGGGGGAAAAATTGTCAGTAGTTTATAAAAGACAGAGAGTTTCTTTTTCTGCGTGATGTGCTGACATTATAGGGAAGATCTTGAAACACAGACCCCCTAACTCTGATTCTGGCTTAACTATGAACAATTCAGGCCCCATTCCAGGACTGAAGCAAAGTCCAAATGGTGAGCACATTATCCCCACTCAGGTTTTCCTTAATGTCATAACACAAGGTTTCAGAAGTCAAAAACATCCAAAGAAGCAATATACACCAACACACACACACACACACACATCCTTTCATCAAAGGCTTTTTGGGAGGCAGAGTACCAAGAATGGAGAACGGAGAAAATGCTGTTTCTTTGTTTTAAAACGCAATTTAAACCTTGAGATCAGAAAACTGGACTTTAGGAAGGTCCTGAGCATCTGACGACAGTGCTGACAAAACGTGCCCCATGGCAATATGAACCCTGGGAAGTTCAAAAGGCTCACCAAAGCAAGTTTCCTTCTATCTTTTGCTTACATTCTTTACATTGAAGTGCTGGTTTTCTTCTGTATATGCAATGGTTCTATACACAGTTTCTGGAATGCAGTAGAGGTTCAAGTCATGTTTGTTCTCAAACTCCTAGGCTCGAGATCCTCTCACCTCGGCCTCCCAAAGTGCTGGGATAACAGGCATGAGCCATTGCGCCCGGCTTCAAGTAATGTTTGTTGAATGAATGAAGGCAGGAATAAATGAGTGATTCCTCTCTGAAGAAATCCTTGGCAGAGAGTAAAAATGCCAAATATCCCCCAAGAGTTTTCAGAATTGAAATGTTACATCTGAGTTGGCTGAGACAGAGTGTGGTGCAGGACTTTGGTGGTGAAGGACTGTTGGTGGGTTGCCCTGAAACCCTGCAGTGAATCTGACCCAGCTTGCTCCTAAAGACTGTCCCCCATTCCCAGGGAGGAAGGAGACTAGAATGAGACATCATCGCGGCACCCCCATGTATCCTAGCCAAAGTGGCACCAGTGACCACAACTGAGGCAGAAGAGACCAGAGACATCAAAGAAGCTCCTGCTCTGCCACTGCCTATTAACGACTGTAGCACGGGGCCTCTGGGAATGACTAGGACTCCAGTCTCTGCCCTCTTTCTCCAGTTCTAGAGCCGATGGGTTGCCCTGAGCTGCAAAGATCCCCTAAGGGAGATGACTGGGTGGCGTGCTGGCATGGGTGCGGTTCCTGCAGCTCTGGAAAACTTCCTACACACCAGGAGAAGAGGGACTTACTCTCCTTGGTTTCCCAAACATGGAGCACGATTTTGAAGATGGGGAAGACGTAGTTTCAAGACCCCAAGCAGCAGACCTAACATCAAAGTGAGCTGAACATTTGCAGGGTATACCAGAAGCAGAAGCAACAGCAGCCTATTCTAAGATCCAAGCCCAGCCAGAACCCTCCCAAGACTGTCTGTTTATAGATCGTGGCCCAAACTGACCCTTGTTCCAAGGATGACCAGGAGAGTGATAAGAGTTGTGGGCTTAGGAACCAGTCAGGCTTAGATCCAAACACTTCACTAGCTGCATGACCTTGCGTAAATGACAAGATGGCTTAACTGTGAAATGGAGTAATAAGTATTGCCTATGTAACTAACAGGACTGTTGGAGAGATTCAATGAGATAATACATATACACAAATCAAGGCATGAAAAGCATTTATCAAACATTAGCTATAATTATTTTTTCACTAATTCATGTGGCTAGCACTGGTGTGACGAGGAGGGGAACTTAGTTTACAAGTTATAGGTATCTAAAAATACCACTAAAACAAGTTTTTCACTCCTATGGACTAACTTAATGTCTGAATTAAGGTGTGAAAACCTGGATTCTGGCCCTTTATTGCCATCAACTTGCTGTGTTTTCTTGGGCAAGTCATTTTACACTTCCAAGCCTGGTTTTCGACATGTGTTAATAAAGATTCGGCTCTCACCCTTTAGGATTCTGTGGTTCAACCCAACAAAACAATCATTGCACTTGAGGAAAAAAAAAAAAAAAGTATTGAGCCAAAGGAAAAAGAGAGCACCAGGAATAAGGAAGACAGTTCTGCTGAGTCTCCACCCAGAGATGCACAAAGAAGTGGAAGAGAAGAGCAGGTGGGGTGATAGGAGGTGACTAGCAGGAATAACACACTCTAGGACAACGCTTGTCATCACTACTCTCTTCCAGCCTGAAGTCAAGAAAGCAGAGTGGAAGATCCAGGCGCCTACCCCTAAGGCACGTGAGGAAGGGGAGAAGAGGGAGAGCAAGACACGGAGGAAATCTACCACACTAGAGCAAACCCTCACCCACTTCTCGGCTGGGTTCCCAGTAAGGCTCCCACCCACTCCAGCGTTTCTCCCCCACTCCCTTACCCCACCCCAACTGCGGACTAAGAGGAGCCCACCCCGGAGTCCAAGTTTTGAATCTGGTCCGAGGATCAAAATGATGAATGTTTCCAAAACGTTGACATATGAAAAGTAAATATTTGGTTGCACAATTGGGGCTAAAACTAGGGTCAATCCACCCCATTCTCCAAGCGCCTCTCCATTCTCTGCCAAGCCCAGGATCCGAGGCTGAGTGCGGTTTGTAAGATTATAACGCTCGGTCTCATTTGAAGGGCTGTCAGCATTTCCATTCTCCGGCTCCTTCGTTCGTTCGGGGAGGCATTTATAACCGAGCCATAAAAAATTCACCCGGGGCTGCAACTTGGCATCTCCCAGACTGCACTCCAGGCAGAGCGGGTTTTGCGAGCACCCACTCTGAATCTGTCCAGTTCCTCAGAAGTTAAACCTTCACCCACACTCTCAACTTTCCTTGCAAGGGCAGCCAGAGAGCGGCTGGCCCATTCTGATCTCCAAGCAGGTCAACAGTCTCGGGCCCTCTCTCCCGCCTCCGCGCCTTGACGGCCCATCATCCTATATAGCTTTCTCCTTCTCCCGCCCCCCCTTTTTAACGAGCGCAGACCCCTGACCCTCACCCTAAGACCTTGAGGCTGCAGTGCTCTTGCCTCCCCTCGCCTCTCGACAGCTACTCCTTGGAAGCTGTCAGCGGGCCCTGCGTCTGGAACCCTCACCCCTGGAGAGGCACTGCTCTTTGCCCATCGCGGGGGGTTTCGAGACCTCTCTTTCCAGATCTGACCAAGCCTACAGACCCCCAGCTCGGAGAGTGAGGGATCGTATCCAGGAAGGGATGAGAATAGAGACTGTATCCAGGGAGGCCGAGGGGAAAGGACGGATCTGGCGCCTGGGGCCCCCTCGGTGGGACCCAGGTGGGTGGCCCGCGTGGGGTGGGGCAGGGGTACTCACAGGCGCTCAGCGTTGCGGGGGATGCCCCGAGGAACCGCGCGGAGGCCCAGCCCGTGGCAGTCCACGCTGGCGGCGGAGCAGGTACACTTGGTGGGGCAGGCGACGGCTGGGGGCCCACTCAGGACGCTCGCCAGAGCCAAGGCCAGCGCCAGGCGGACGCGCACGGCGGCGCCGACCCCTGCCCACCCGGGGGCCATGGTGTGCAGGGCCCCGCTCCCGGAGGAGGCTGCCTCTGCGGGGCAAGACGCGTGGAACCCGAGGAGGCGCGCGGGGAGCGCGGGCGGCCTGGGGAGCGGGCGGCGGAGTTGGCGAGGAGGAGGGGCGAGCTCGGCGCTCAGGCGCACGGGGCGCGGGCGGAGCGGGGCGCGCCGGGCGGCGGCGGCGGCGGCAGCGGCAGCAACAGCAGCTCCATCGGCGGGGCCGGCGCTGCCCCGCTGCGCATCGCTGGGAGTGCCCAGGTGCGGAGCGCCCCCTGGCCCCGCTGACCCGCGGGCCGGGCTGGGGACCTGAGGCGAGCGCAATGGGGCGTGGCGCCCGGGGAGGTCCGGCTTGGGGCTGGGCTGGGGAGCGCGGCGGCTGCGGCTGGGGCACGGGGCGGCCGGGTGAGCTGGCCGGCACTCGCTCTCTCCATTCACTGAGCAGGGCAGACACCGGAGACGCGGGGCCCACCCCTCCCGCCCCCCCCCAAAAACGCCAACTCCGCCTCCCATTGGCTGCGCCGCGCGTCATGTCGACTAAGTTGGGAACTTTGCTGGAGCGACCGAGAGCCTGGAGGGAGGAGGCAGTAGAGGAGGGAGAGAGAAGGAACCAGGCAAGGAAAGGGGCTCGGCCAGCAGGGCCCCGGGAAAGAAACACTGAAACTCATTCACTGTTAGGAGCCAAGGACGGATACGGCTCCTGACACTTTTTTTTTTTTTTTTAATTCTTGCACTGAGCTGAGCACTCTACTCATGTTCTTTACTTAAGTCCCCGATCTTCCAAGGGGGCGTCTGAAAACAGCTCAGAGAAGTGAAGCGACTTGCCGGAGGTCGCACAGCTGCTAGGGACGCCAAACCATGGCACTGTCGCCCACGAAGCCGCTTCCCTACCGCACCTAGTACGCATGGCAGAGATCCACAATTTTGCCTGAAGAGCCTTGGTTGACACCAATATACTCCACAGCTACACACACACACACACACACACGGTGGTCCATGTTGTTGAGGTCACTGCTGGCAAACCTTACCCGGAAACTTGCCTTGCTTTGCCCAGATCCAACGCTTGGTGGACCGGTAAAAGTAGTGATGGCAGCGACTTGGACCCCTGGATTGACAATGCCTTGTTCCATCCTCGGGTTTCTGCTTCCTGACTGGGTGACTCTGGGCCAATCGTGTCATCTCTGAGCCTTCGTTTTCTCAAATAAGGGGCCACAGTCCTGCCTGGCCTCACCTCCCTGGGTTGTTTGGAGCATTACAGAAGAGAACGTGTTTTTGCAAAAGTCATTCGCAGACGAGGCATCCCTTCTGTCCCCAGCGCCTTCTTTCTTCCAACGCCCGCTTTAAATTGGCTAGGTCTGAGCTTTTCCAGATGCCAGTGGGGAGGGGCGTGTGCGTTAGAGGCTCCATAAATACTTGTAGGAATGATTTTGTTTGTTTGTTTGAAAGGAAAGGGCAGGAACTGAAGGAAGTATTGCCCAGATTTCCTTGAGGTCCCCTCACACTGAGAAGGCCTGAATGAGCCCTGCATATATATACACACACACTGGTGCCTACATATTCACAGCCACGCACACACTCACATACTCAGGCTCACACACACCCATTTATACACCCGCAATCACACACATGTGCACATGCATGCTCGCACACACACATTCACACAGTGACAACTATACTCTTGAGAGCGCTTCTCTTTTCTTTCATAAGAATGCTATTCTGATTTCTTCTACCTCATTTTCCTTCAAGGAAACTTTCAACTACTTGACCACATCCTGTGAATATATAGTAGAGTTGTAGATTTTATTGTATTATACTTAGCAGATTTTCAAAGTCTTAGCTTCGGGCACCCAGTTGCGCGCGCGCACACACAAACACACACATACGCACACTCACTCAAACACACACATTCGAGTCCCTTCATCATTCATAAACACATTAGGTGCAATTTACTGCTGTTATTCTTGGGAACAGCTTTCTGTACAGATGCTGTTGTCATCGCCCCCTGGTGGCTGGCGAGTGTCTATGCTCCGGTCCTCAGGGTGACTTCAGTATTTAAGAACTCTAAACATCCTTTTCCCCCTTTGCTCTGAAGCTTTCCTCCAAACCTTGAACCAATTTAGTACCAGGACTGAGGCAGATGAGAGAACCGGGCAAGGGCCCAAGGGCACAAAGCGTCTCAGACTGTCTGGAGCAGAAAAGAGTACGGTTTTCTTTGTTTTCCCAAATGCATGCTAGAGCATGTTTTGCAATCCCTTCGGGCTGGGCCTGGATCTGTGCTCTGAGCGCAGTGGGGGACTGCGTTTTCCATTTAAGCTGGTCAGGGGGGTTTCATGAGCCAGACTATATCTTTAAGGGACTTTATAGGCATTCAAGTGTGACTTTTCCTGGGAGAACCCCCTTAGAACAGATGGCGAGGATTTCCTTCAGAGTCAATCATCCCCAAGGAGGAGGCAAGTGGGAAATACAGGAGGGGTCCAGAACACCAGGATACACAGAATCATGGAGTGTTTGGGCTGGTACAGCCTTAGAAATCACCTAATCCAACATTTCTACAAGTGCCTTCTGATGACTACTGGTTCCACACGTTTCATCATGGGGGAGAAAAAGTTTCCTTGGGCAAAGACAGATTGAGAAATGCTACTCACCTTCACCCCTCTTGGAGAATTGAATCACAGATGAGTGTTTTTAAGTCCCTGAGAAGTCCTGCAATAAGGAAACCTGTTTAAGGCTTATTTAACCCAGTTTCTCAGTATACAGGACCCCTTTTCAAGTAAACTGCAAATTCTCTTGGAACATACTTTGAGACCCCAAATATAGTTCAACTCTTGTATTTTACTAACAAGGAAGCTGAGTTTCAGAGAAAAGTAGGCATTTATGTAGGATCACCTAGCTAATTAGTGAAATAACCAGAGCCAGGACTCCGGGCTTCCAGTGCTGAAAATGTGGCTCTGTCCACTCCCTCAGCTGATTCTGGGGCATCTGCAGAAGGCGGTAGCCACCCCATGGAGGAATTACCCTCCTTGGAGAAGACTGGGTAAATCACTAGGAGGTCAGGCTATTGTTTAGAACTTTCTATGTCCAAGGGCCAGAGGTGGCTTTACACTCTGTGGTGTCATTTTTAGAGTTCCATAAAAGTCCCTGGACAACTTTTGAATTTTTCCCTTTACTTTTCCATAGGCTTTTCAAAAGCAAACTACTCACCCATTCCTGCAAGAAACCCCACCTCAAACTTTCTCCTCAACCTGTGTTTCTCAAAAGCAAACTACTCACCCATTCCTGCAAGAAACCCCATCTCAAACTTTCTCGTCAACCTGTGTTTATCTCCCTGTGTGAGAAACCACCCTTCACGTGGCCACCACAGTCAGTGGAGGTTTTCTGTTTCCAACCAGCCAGACTAACCATTTGTGCTCATCGTTCTCCAGTGAATTCTCCAGATCTACTCTCTGCCCACTGTCGGAGGCAGTTCTGTTCCTCAGAACAAACAAAAAACTTTAGCTTATTGAATTTCCCCAAAAAATGACTTTTAAAGAAAGCCATGGATAGCACACAGAATCTATGGAAAAAATGGAAGATGGAGGCTTCAACAAAGACAAGACCCAAGGCAGGATCTAGGTGCCAAGCTCAAGATTTCCAAATTCCCAGGAGGGAGCAACTGATTGTCCTGACTTGAGTCACATGATCACCCTTTTGGCCAGAGAAGACAAGAACTATGGGTGACAGTTTCATGGAAACTGCACTCAGTTGGGCAGGTAGGAGTCCTGCTCTCAAAGGAAAACCCAGGAGCTATTAGCTGAAAAGTGGGTGGGAGTATTGAGAAGTCAAAACAGCTCAAAGAATTTTCCCTCTCTCACACCCCACAGCCATTTAATTCTTCAGTTCTGTTCATTCTTCCCCATGACCATCTCTTGAATGTATCCCCTCTTCATCTCTGGTTCTCCTGCTATTGTTCAGATCCTAGTTTCATGCATAGGTATTGCTCATTGGCCCCCATATAATTTCTCTAACTTTATTTCTTAGTTTTTTGCTCCACTAATCCGTCCTTTGCCCTGATGATCCAAGGATCTTAAATACGGACCTGACAATGCAATTTTGAACTCTGGAGTTGTTTTCTGCTTCTTCCACCTCATCTGCCACCACTCCTCCACATCCACTCAATACCCGTCCCAGAACATCCTTTCCTACTCTCCTGTCTGTCTACCCCAGAGTCCGTGTAGCAGCCGAATCCTCCAGTTTAGAAGCTGAATCCTCTGGACTTGTTGGTCCAGACTATTAGGTTCTTGAAGATAGTGACCCTGTGTAATCCAATTTTTTCAAACTTGTATTATAAAAAGTTTCAGGCATATAGAGATGTCTAATCAAGTTTTGTAATCTTGATATCTAGAGGTGCAAATCTTGATATCTTGATGATTAATAAATGAACGAATAAACAAATGAATGATCTTCTCAATCAGCCAGCTTATTTGACATTCTCCTATTGTATTTTTATTCAGTTTAATCAGTGTTAGTCAATCTTTTGGGGGAGGGGGTGGTACATTCTTCTAGAATACTTTTGCAAATGATACACATTCACCACCCCCAATTCTGATATATTTGCTTCACCCCATCAAGACTAACAATTTGTGCTCATTATTCTCCAATGGATTCTTCAGATCCACTATCTGCCAACTGTCAGAGGCAGTACTATTCCCCAGGAAACTAACCTTTATAGACTGCATCACCTGAACTCCCTTGGATCCAGCCATAAGGGGAACTAGCTCAGAGAGCTAGAAGAGAGAGTCCAAGGCTTCCTCCACAGGACTGCAGTTTGTCAGTGGCTGCCTTTCCCTATTGAAGGTCATAGTTCATGTTCAGCAGCTGTCTTCTACAGCTATGGGTCTCCTTGGAAACCACTGCCGTCTGATTATGCCTTTAGAGGACAGGGGTGGAAATAGCTTTCCACTGCTGCTAAACTTTGGGCAGTCCCCATCCCTGGTTGACTTCTTTTCTTTTCTTTTCTTTTTTTTTTTTTTTTTTTTTTTGAGATGGAGTCTCGCTTTGTCGCCCAGGCTAGAGTGCAGTGGTGCAATCTCGGCTCAATGCAGCCTCTGCCTCCCAGGTCCAAGCAATTCTCTGCCTCTGCCTGCCAAGTAGCTGGGATTACAGGCACCAGCCACCACGCCTGGCTAATTTTTGTATTTTTAGTAGAGATGAGGTTTTGCCATCTTGGCCAGGCTGGTCTTGAACTCCTGACTTCGTGATCCACCCACCTGAGCCTCCCAAAGTGTTGTGATTACAGGCGTGAGCCACCGCGCCTGGCCCCCTCTTTGATTTCTTAACCCTGCCTCACCTTTCCATATAGTCCCTTTACCAAACTTTCTTCGGGTACTCCTTTGAATTATCCATTTCCTACCAGGGACCCTGAAACTGACACACTACCTCACTGAGCTGCTGAGGCAGATCTTTGAGGAGTAGGTAAATAGGAAGCAGGGAGAGAGAAAATGAAAACCCCAATTTGAGATTAAGACTATGATCCCTATTATATTTTCCTGGGAGAGAGAATAGCTCATGTATGTGAATTTTAGGTCATTCTTGGAGAAATGGCCTAAAAGGGTTAAGAAAGTAGCCTAAAAAGGATAAGGAAAATATACCATCTGTTGGACCTAGAAGGACATTGTTTTCTTTTTTTCTTTTTCTTTTTTTTTGAGACAGAGTCTTGCTCTGTCACCCAGAGTGGAGTCTAATAGCGCCATCTCGGCTCACGGCAACATCTGCTTCCAGGGTTCAAGTGATTCTCCTGCCTCAGCCTCCTGAATAGCTGGGATTACAGGCATGCACCACCATGCCTGACTAATTTGCTTTTGTATTTATAGTAGAGATGGGGTTTTGCCATGTTGGTCAGGCTGGTCTCAAACTCCTGACCTCAGGTGATCAGCCCACCTCAGCCTCCCAAAGTGCTGGGATTACAGGTGTTGAGCCACAGCGCCCCGGCCTGAAGGACACTGTTTTCAATGCAAATACTTCTCTTTTTCTCCCCTGAAAAAGAATGAACAATAAAGGTTTATTGCCAGTTAATCTATTGAGCCTCCCCAAGGGATGAGAACTACTCTGAATACATAAATGTTTAATGAATGAATATGTAAAATAAATTTGATAAATGAATATTAAAATCAGTAACCTATTGATGTGGTTAGGCTTTGTGTCCCCACCCAAATCTCATCTTGAATTGTAATCCCCATAATCCTCATATGTCAAGGGAGAGACCAGGTGGAGGTAATTGAATCCTGGGAGTGGTTCCTCCCATGCTGTTCTCATGATAGTGAATGTGTTCTCGTGATACCTGATGGTTTTATAAAGGGCTGTTTCCCCCTTTGCTCAGCACTTCTCCTTCCTGCCATTTTCTGAAAAAGGTGTCTTGCTTCCCCTTCACCTTCCATCATGATTGTAAATTTCCTGAGGCCTCCCCAGCCATGCTGAACTGTGAGTCAATTAAACCTCTTGCCTTTATAAATTACCCAGTCTCAGGCAGTTCTTTACAGCAGTATGAAAACGGAGTAATACACTTATCATGAGGAAGAAGACAGAGCAATAAGACCTTTCAAAATCTATATTCAGCTGTAGTGGACAGCTCTTAATTGGCCTTCTGCTCCAACCGTGTGATTATGATTCCACATTTTCTTGTTTGTATATGAGCTTGCTTTTCTCAATACACTGATTTTTTAAGGGGCGGGCACCTGACTGAAATGGGCCAAGCAGAGTCCTTTCCTGGGATTTTTCCAGCTGAAACTGGAGAAAGAGATCTAGTCCTTCTGGGGTGCTAAAACTGGAACATGTGAGAAACAGGAGCGAGCATCCATGTAGCCTAGTCAAGACTAACCATGGTGAAAGAGACTAAATTCGACCCATCTTCCAGAAGTGTAAGTGGCATTCAGCTTAATTTACCAATCAAATAAACATTGATTGAGAACTTTATATATGCCCAGGAGATGACACAACCACAGCTGACAAAAATCCAATTGGGAAGACAAAATTAAGATACATGAATGAAGAGAAAAGATATGGTATATAACTAAATGCTAAGTGATATGGGTCACATAGTAAGTGCTACACAAATTCTGAAGAGGGAGAAATCACTTTAAGCCGGGAAGGACAGCTGAATAATTCAGTCTGGTGTTTGAAGGATGCATGGGTTTGCTGATGTCAGTGAGAGGGAGAAGGGTTCTGGCATTGAGAGAAACAGAGGGAGGGTGGTAGGAATATAATTGTGTTTGAGGTGGGAAAAGGGCTTTGAGAATGTGGAGTATAAGCGAATTTGGAGCACATTTCTATTTGCCTGAGAGACAATTGGAGAAAAAAAGTTTTGATGCCTAATTTGCCCTTGGCTGTGGCTTCGTTGCCTTGCTTTAGAAACTGGAGGACTCTGTGTAGACGCAATGGCTCTGACTTTGAGAGGTGATACAGGCTGGAATCCCCAGAAAGGAACCAGAAATATGTCCCCAGTTCAACTGTGCCCTGGTCTGAGAGGAAGCCAGATGATCTGGGAGCTCTTGGTTCTCTAAACTGGTGCAGCAAGAGGCAAGTCAGCCAGGTGTGGGGTCAGGCTCTTGGTCCTCAGAGCCAGAGTGCTGACCCAAGAGGCCTGGCAGACAGACGAATGTGATCACGGACCTCTCCAAATTGTACAGGGAAGATTTGTCTCATATTTGAGCAAAGCAAGAACTGTCATTGGGGAGATGGCTCTCCAATTTGAGGAACATTAATTACCTAATTAACCAGAACACCTGCTCATAAAAATTGTCCCACCCAGGGAATCAAGTTAAACAAAGCATGAGGATGTGCTGCACAGACTTAGCTGTGGCATCTGTATCCTTGGCTGGCCTCCTTGGGCAATGAGGCTCACAATACTCTCCAGCCAGCTGTTGGGCTTGACAGAGGCTTCCGAACACCAGCCTTGTTTAGCAAGCTGCGATTAGTGAAAAACTCAGAGGACTCCTCTTGCAACTTACCTGGAATTGTGGATGTGGGTGAAAGTGCTGGGCACTATTCTGAGTGTTTTGCATACATTAAGTCTCGAATACTCACAACAACCAAAGGAAATCTCCTATTGTTGCTGAGGCTAGCATGATGCTCACAGATCTAGTTTCTTCTTCTGGGCACATGGGAAGACTGCATTTCCCAGCCTCCATTGCAGTTAGCTTGGTGTCATGTGCCTCATTCTGACCAAAGGAGCACGTGGAAAAGTGCTGCATACCACTTCCAGACTTGGTCTTGGAAACTTCTTATGCAATCAGTACAGCACTCTTTCTTTGTCTATTAGCTGGACACATAGAGGAGATCCAGGGAAGGATCCCAGGGTGTCCTGAGAGAATGGCAGAGATGCAGAAAGAAAGGCACTGGAATCCCTAAATCACCACATAGAAGATGGTGGCCAAACAGTCTGTACTATGAGGAAAAAAACTAAACTTCCCACTGAGATTTGAAGGTTTGAACCACCAATGCAATCTTGGCAATTATGCTTCCTCAAATCACACAGGACCAATCTTAGAGAAAGCTGCTACCTATGTGGTATGATTTCAGAAACTTCAGGAAATTCTTCCACCCCCAAATAATACCTCCTCCTATTGGTTAATCATTGACATGCTTTTAAGTAGGAACCCTCATTATCTGCTCTTTACTTACCTTAACATTCCTTCAACATATATTTATGGAATACTTTCTAGGTGCCGATAATCCTGTAAGTGTTATGGTGATGAAAAAGTAAACATGGTTGCTATTCTCATAGAATGTTTTATGGGAAACAGATGTAAAACAACCAATTACACAAGAAAATTAATGCATACTTACAAATTATAAAAGTTAGGAAGGGAATGAATAGGGTGATGTAATAAAGATAAATAGAAACTGGCAAAGTTTCAAAAAAAGTAGTCAGGGAAGGAGACAAAGTATAAAAAGAATCTAGCTATGGCGTGTAAGATATGGAAGCGGGTAGGTCATTATTCTAAGAGAGAAAATGGCACATGCAAAGGCCTTAAGATATGACTTCGATAGCTGGAGAAACATAGGAAAGGCACTGTGATTAGATCCTAGAAAGGGAAGGAGATATGTTCTGGGAAGGCTGGAATTATTTCTCCTTCACTACTGCATTGACCCCAGTATATGTGAAGTACTCCGGTGAGTGACATTCCTTCTTTCATTTGTGTATAAGAAGAGAAGTCTGGCCAGGTGCGGCGGCTGACGCCTGTAATCCCAGCACTTTGGGAGGCCTAGGCGAGCAGATCACCTGAGGTCAGGAGTTCAAGATCAGCCTGGCCTACTTGGGGAAACCCTGTCTCTACTAAAAATACAAAATTAGCCAGGCGCGGTGGCGGGTGCCTGGAGTCCCAGCTACTTGGGAGGCTGAGGCAGGAGAATTGCTTGAACTCGGGAGGCAGAAGTTGCAGTAAGCCAAGATTGTGCCACTGCACTACAGCCTGGGTGACAGAGCAAGACTCCATCTCAAAAAAAAGAAAAAGAAAAAAAAAAAAAGAAGAGAAGCCTAAACTTTGGGATGAATCTGACTTGACATAGAGTCTATTGCAGTTTTAGTACTATTTGAATACAGGGGGCTGAACAAAGGCAATCTACTTAGAGGATTGCTATGAAAGGTATCTTGTATAGGCAGCATGATATTTTCCCACAACTTTTAAGCTTTTTAATGTGGCTCAGGGCGAGGGGTTGGAGTTGATGAAGACCACTGGGGTAGGAGGTTAAAGAGCCTCTAGCCCTCAGAGCTGCCATCTCATTGAAGGCATGGACATTTCTATAAAATATTTTATTGTATACATTTCCATTTCCAAAGTTTAGCTAATGGCACCATCATCTACAAAGATGGCTAGACCAAAAACTTAAAATGTCATCTTTAGCTCTTCCCTTTTTTCCTCTTAACCTATCCCACATTCATCAGCTCACCACAACCTACTGATTTTTTTTAAATTATTATTTTACTTTAAGTTCTAGGGTACATGTGAACAACGTGCAGGTTTGTTACATATGTATACATGTGCCGTGTTGGTTTGCTGCACCCGTTAACTCGTCATTTACATTAGGTATTTCTCCTAATGCTATCCCTCCCCCATCCCCCACCCCATGACAGACCCCAGGGTGTGATGTTCCCCGCCCTGTGTCCAAGTTTTCTCATTGTTCAATTCCCACCTATGAGTGAGAACGTGCAGTGTTTGGTTTTCTGTCCTTCCAATAGTTTGCTCAGAATGATGGTTTCCAGCTTCATCCATGTCCCCACAAAGGACATGAACTCATCCTTTTTTATGGCTGCATAGTATTCCATGGTGTATATGTGCCACATTTTCTTAATCCAGTCTATCATTGATGGACATTTGGGTTGGTTCCAAGTCTTTGACTTCATATGTGGTAAGATCCACCCCCCCACCCCATACCTGTCACCTGGGCCCCTTAACTGGCTTCCCTGCCCAACTCCTGTCCAGTCATATTTTCCAGAGCCTCTGAGGGCTTTCCATTACTTACATTACTTAAAGTCTGAGAAACACACATGGTAAGGAAGGATCTTTGTCAAGTGTTCTCTTCCCTGCCTTTATCTCCTGCTTCATTCTTCACTAATTCCTATTCCCACCTTAGGCTGAGCTATGGAGACTCAACGTTTCCTGAAAGTATTGATGGGTTGATGGTTCACCTGTGAACTTCCCCCATGCTCTTCTCTCTTTTATGGATTCCCTTGCCCGTCTCCTCCCTCTGATCACAGTGTCCTGGTCCTTCCCCCTGCGGCCCATGCATCAACACATGTGTGAAGCATTTCATACTTTCCTCCCTATTAACTCCCCTACCATATTAGAGACTTCTTCATTTGACCTGTGGCTATATAAACCTCTATCATTACATTCCTTCCATTAATGTAATCATCTCCTTACACATCTTCCTCCTTCCCCAGTTAGACTTCGAGTCTCTTGAGAAATGAGATGTGATTTGCCAAACTCCTCATGAGAATTGTCCATCCTCACTGGGTCCAATACCTCTCTTCTCATTCTTTCTTGAACCCACTCCTTCCAGAATTTCTCCCTAACACTTTATTGAAACTGTTCTTTTCAATGACCTCCCCATCCTTCTAGTTAACTGGGCCAAAATTCTTGGAATTACCCCTCATTTTTCCATTCCTCTCTTACTCAACATCCAAAAAATCAGCAAATCCTGTTTATTTTTTCTTCAAGTCCATAATCCAACCATTTATTTTCATATCTGCCATTACCACAAGTGACTGTCATTCCTGGACTGGATTATAGTAATAAACTCCTAACTCCTGCCGCCATCATTTCCTACCTTCTGTAGTCAACTTTTAACCCAGCAGTCCTGTCATGTTAATATATATGTCAGATCATGTCATTCCTCTGACCCAAAGCTTCCAATGCAGACTTCTGCTTCTAGCTGTGATGGCATAATGGAACTGGATTTATTTTTCCACCTTACACGAGAAGAAAAACTGGACAAACTATACAGAAAAAAATGTTTTTTTTCAAACGCTGGAAAATTGGAAGTGCATTACTGAGCTCTCTAACATGACAAATTAGGTGAGTTATATGATGATAATAGCTTATTGTCTAGAAATAATTTCCAGGATGCAATGCAGGGAGGATTCAGCATTCTGTCTTAGTTGAGCAGACAGAGATCATAGGGTCCAATGTGTCTAGAACTGTAAGATGGCATACCTGAAAGGTGGGAGCTGAGCAGTAGGAGGGTTCCAGAGATCTCCAGGGAGGTTCCCTTGAGTGTCTGCTGAATATTTGTGAGGGAAACCCTATGAGCCTGGGAAGAAAAGACACTTAAGATCAGTAGCCTGAATAATTCCCAGAATTCACACATGACTGATAATAGTTCGTGTTTCCACCAGCCATAGTGAGAAACCTTTGTAATATTTAGGGCATTGGGTAAAAGTCTCAGAAGAGTATTGCCTTGTAGTGGAGTTAAAGACACCTTGGACCCATCCTAAAAAAATGTTTAAAAACAAGCCTTGACAGGATGCAATTGATTTCATGTAACTTAACTGTGAGATGGAACAGAACTCTATACTCCTATTTAAAGAAATATAGCAAGATCATCCAACAATTTAAATTTCACAATGACTGACATCCAATCAAAATTATCAGGAATACAAGGCAGCCTGAAAATATAACTTATAAAAATGAAAAAAATAGAAACAGACTTGGATATTGTAAAGATGACATTATTAACAGACAAGGATGTTAAAGCAGCGATTATAAATATTCTTCATAAATTTAGAAGGTAAGAAAAAGTGGAAGATACAAAAGAGAACCAAATGAATCCTGTCAAAGCTAACACATGGATGAACTTTGAGGACATAATACTAAGTAAAATAAGCTAGTCACAGAAGGACAAATCCTGCATGAGTCCATTTATATTAGGAGTCTAAAGTAGTCAAACTCATAAAGGCTAAAAGTAGAATAGTGGTTGCCTGTGGCATAGGGTAGAGAGAACTCAGTGAGGCAAACTGTTGTTCAATGGATGTAGAGTTTCAGTCACACATGATGAAAAAGTTCTAGAGATCTGCTATACACCAATAGGCGTATAGTTAACAATACTGTACTGTACACTTAAATGTTTGTTAAGACAGTAGATTTCATGTTATGTGTTTCTATTATCACAATAAAAAATTATCAAATGGAACTTCTAGAGATGTAAAATACAATACAGGAAAATAAATTACACTGGATAGAATTTACAGCAGGCCAAATCTAGCAAAAAGTCTTGAATTCAGGATTTAGTTTTTTAAAACAAACAAACAAACTCCAAAAACCTCTCTGGCAACTTAATTATAAAAGACCAACAGACAAATTAAAAATTGGCAAAAGATTTGAAGAGACACTTTAGCAAAGAAGAGATATGAAGAGTTTCAAATAACGAATAGATGGAAAGATGCTCAAAATTATTAGTCATTAGGGAAATGCAAGTTGAAATCACAATCAGATGCCACTCCATAACCTCTAGAAGGACCAGCATCAAAAAGACTGAAGTTTGGGTAAAACAGGAACCTCATTTATTGATAGTAGGAATGAAAATGGTACTACTACTTTGAAAAACCGTTTCAATTACAATATTGCACGTTAAACATGCACTTATATAACTCAGCATTTCACTCTGAGTCCTTACCAAAAAGTATATATTTATGTATGTCTACAAAAATATATATACATATGTCCACACAAAGATTTATACATGAATGTTTAGAGTAGCATTAGTTATATATGAATGTTTATAGTAGCATTATTTATAATAGCCAAAAATTGGAAAACTTCTATGTGTCTATCAAATGATGACTGGATGAAAAACTAAAAATGATATATTCATGCAAAGGAAAACTACTCATCAATTAAAAGGGATAAACTCTTGATACGTGGAATGACATGGCTGAAACTCAAAAGCATGATGTTACGTGAAAGAAGCCAGACACAAAGACAAGACTACAGGCCATAGAATTCCATTTATTTGAAATGTAAAGAAAATGCAAAACTATGGAGGAAGCAAGCAGATCAGTGGTTGCCTGAGGCCGAGGGGATGGTGGGACAGATAGTGGAAACTGCTAATAGGCATGAGTGCACTTTTTGGGGCAACACAAGTGTTCTAAGGCTAGATTATGGTGATAGTCACACAACTATAAAAATTTCCTAAAACTCATCAAACTCAGCTTAAAATGAGTGACTTGTCTTACATGTAAATTGTACCTCATAATAAAGGTGTTTAAAAAGATAACTGTTTAAAGTAAAGTAATAATGTACCAAGGGGGTTATAATAGGTGTTAAAGTATATGAAAAGAACAGCACAAAGAATAGGAGAACAGTAATGGAAGTATACCGTTGTAAGGTTCTTATGCTGTAGGTAAAACAGTATGATATTATTTGAAAGTATACTATGGTTAGTTAAAGACATATGTTGTAAACCCGAGGGAAACCACCAAAAAATAAAAATAAAAATAAAATAAAATAAAACAAGGACATATAGCTAAAGCCAATAGGGGAAATAAGACGAAAACATTAAAAATTCTCAATATACCTAAAACAAGGTAAGAAAATAAGGAAAATAGTAAGGACAAACAGATAGGACAAATAGAAAACAAATAGTGAGATGGTAGATTAAAACCCATACAGCAATAATTATGTTAAACGTAAATTATCTATACAATCTAATCTAAAGCCAGAGATTTGTCAGATTGGATAAAAAAGCAAAATTCAACTGCATGGTATCTATAGAAAATCCACTTTAAAAATAAAGACACATATAGGTTAGAAGTAAAAGGATGGAAAAGAATACAGCATGTAAACACTAGTCAAAGAAAACTAGAGTGGCAAATATTAGACAAGTAGATTTTAAAATAAGCAGCATTCCTATGGATAAAGAAGGACATTTCATAAGGATAAAGGAGTTGATTCACCAAGAGGACACACAAATCCTAAATGAGTATGCATCCAACAACAGAGCTTCAAAACACATAAAAACACATAAAAACAGAAATTAGTAGAACAAAAAGGACAAATAGACACATTCAGAATTATAGTTGGAGATGTTAACACTCCTATTGCAGTAATTACTGGAACAAGTAGACAAGAAATCGGTAAGAATCTATATGAGAGACTTGCAAAACGCTAGCAATCAAATAAGCCTAACTGACATTTGGAGAACTTTCTACCCAGCAACAGAAGATCTTCAAGTCTACTTGGAAGATCCAGATAAATAATAGTCTGAAGCACAAAACAAGTTTCAATAAATTTAAAGAGAGTGAAATTATATAAAAATGTTCCCTGACCACAACAGAATTGAACTAGAAATCAAAAACACAAAGATATGTGGAAAATCACCAAAAATTTTGAAAATTAAATCATGTTCTTCTAAATAAATCATGGTCAAAGGAGAAATCACAAGAGAGATTAGAAAATATTTTGAATGGAATGAAAATTAAAATATAATGTATTAACATTTGTGGACTGAAGCTAAGATGGTATTTAGAGGGAATATTAAGGCATTAAGTGTTTATATTAGAAAAGAAGGAAGGTTTAAAATCAATAACCTAAGCTTCCACGTTCAGAAACCAGATAAAGAAGAGAATGTTAAATCCAAAGTAAACAAAGTAAGGAAAGAATAAAGAGCAGAAATCACTAAAATTGAAACAGAAATGCAATGGTTTTGAAAAGCAATGAAATCCAAATTGGCTCTTTGAAAAGATAAATGAAAAAAATTTAAATTCTAGCCAGAGTAGTTATGGAAAAAAAGAGAGAATTATCAATATCAGAAATAAAATAGAGACTATTACTACATAGCCAACTAACATTAAAAGACTAATAAGAGAATATGATGAAAGGTTTTATGGCAAACATTAGATGGAATGGAAAAATTCCTCAGAGGACACAAAATACAAAAATTCACTCAAGAAGAAATAAATAACTAGCCCTGTATCTATTAAATAAATTGAATTTTTAGTTTAAAAACTTTCCCACAAAGAGAATCCAAGCCTAGATGGTTTCACTGGCAAATAGAATTAATTTTACACAAACTCTTCCAGAAAAGAGAAAAGGAGAGAGCACCTTTCAACTTATTAAATGAGGTCAGAATTACCCTGATATCAAAACCAGACAAAGACATCATAAAAGTAAGAATTATATACCCATGTCCCTCATAAAATTCACTCAGAAAACTTTACCAAAATGTTAGAAGGTGGAATGCAGTAATAAATAAAAGAGATGATATATCATGATCAAATGTCATTTATCCCAGGTGTGAAAAGTTGATTCAACATTTGAAAACTAATCAATATCACTTAGTTCATTTAAAGACTAAAAAAAATTAAAAGCATACGATCATCTCGATAGGTGCAAAAAAAGAATTTGACAACATTTCACATGTATTCATGATAAAAATTATCGGAAAGCTAAAGGAAAAGGGAACCATCCTGAAACCGAATAAAGGATATCTATAGAACACCCTGCAGCTAATATACATAATAATGCAAGAATGATGGCTTTCCTCCTAAAATCAGAAATAAAGGCAAAAATGTCTAATTTCACCACTCATTTTCAACACATACTTCAGGTTCTAGCCAGTGTAATAATATAAGAAAAAGTAAAAAGACATACAGATTTCAAAGGAAGACATAAATCTCTATTTACAAACAACACAGTTATCTACATAGGAAATCCCAAAGAATCTGCTAGGTGACAGCTATACAAAAAGAATGAAATCATGTATTTTTGCAGCGACAAGGATGGAACTGGAGACCATTATCTTAAAGAAACAACTCAGAAACAGAAAGTTAAATACTGCATGTTCTCACTTACAGGTGGAAGCTAAATAATGAGTACATGTGGACATAGAGTATGAAATAATAGGCACTGGAGACTCAGAAGGGTCCAGGGTGCAAGCAGGAAGAGGGATGAGATATTAATGGGTACATTGTTCAAGTAATGGTTATACTATAAGCCCAGACTTCACTACTATACAATATCTCCATGTAACAAAACGGCTCTTGTGCTCATTAAAATTATCCAAATAAAACTTTTTGAAAAGATTCTACTAATTGAGTTTAGTAAAGTTGTCGTATATAAGAAGATATGGTCAATATATGAAAATAAATTGCCGTCTTAGATACTGGGAGTGAATAACTGGAAATTGAAATTACAAAACAGTGTCATTTACAATAGCATTAAAAGACATGAAATATTTAGGGGAAAACTAAATATGTGCAAGATTTGATGCTGAATATGACAAAATTTTGATGAAACTAAAATGAGCTTATAAAATGACTGATGTAACTGTGCTCATGGATTGGAAGACTATGTTGTTAAGATGTCAATTTTTTCAAATTGCTCTATATGTTCAATGCCATTCCAATAAATATCCCAACATAATATTTCTCTTTGGAAATTGACAGGGTATTCTAAAATGTATATAGAAGAACAAAAGACCTAAAAGAACTAAAATAGGTAATTGTGAATAAGAAGAACAGAGTTAGAGGATTCACATTACCTGGTTTTAAGACTTTCATAAAGCTATAGTAATCAAGACAGTGTGGTATTGGCTAAAAGAGAGACACAGAGATTGAGAAAATAAAGCCAATGTAATAGCAGCCTACAGATTGGGAAAAGTATTTACAAACTATGTATCTGGTAATGGGTTAATATTTAAAATTTATAAAGAATATATACAACTCAATAGTAGAAAAACAAATAATCCAATTAAAAATAGGCAAAGGACCTGAATAGACATTTTTCCAGAGAAGACATAAAAATGGTCAACATGGATATAAAAAAGTGATCAATATTATTAATCTTCAGGAAAATGCAAATTAAAACCCTGTAAGGTACCACTTCACACCTGTTAGGATGGCTATTATCAAACAGTCAAATGATAACAAATATTGGCAAGAAGATGTGGAGAAAAGGGAACCCTTGTACACTTTTAGCAGGACTGTTGATTGGTACAGCTATTATGGAAAACAGTAAAGAGATTTCTACAGAAATTAAAAATATAACCACCACATAACCTAGTAATTCCTCTTCTGGGCATATCCCCAAAACAAATGAAATCAACATCTCATAAAGATACCTGCACTCCCATGTTCATTGCAGCATTATTCACAACAGTCAAAATGTGGAAACAACCCAAGTGTTTATCAATGAATGGATTAAAAAAATGTGGTATATATATACACCATAGAATATTACTCAGCCTTAGAAAAGGAGATCTTGCCATTTGCCACAACAAGGACGAATCTGGAAGATATTATGCTAAGTTAAATAAGCCAGACACAGAAAGAAAAATCTTGCATGATCTCACTCATATGTGGAATCTGAAAAATAAAAGAAAAGAGTCAAATACACAGAGATAAGACAGTTGTTACTAGGGGCAGGATTGGAGGGAGGAAGCAGGAAGATGTAGGTCAGAAAATGCAAAGTAGTAGATATGTAGGTTGAACAAGTCTAGAGATCTATATCCAACATGAAAACTATAGGTAATAAAATAAAATTGTGCTATATGTGGGATTCCTGCCAAATGAGTAGATTTTAACTGTATTGCCCCAAAAATAACAACAAAAAAGGGTAACTATGTGAGATGATGAATTATTAATTTGCTTCACTAGAGTAACCATTTTACTATCTGTATGCATCCTATAACATCACGTTATACACCTAAAATATATATGATAACATTCATTTTTAAAAATGATAAATATAAATTTTAAAAAATAAAAGAATAGAATCAAGAGTTCAGAAATAAACACATATATATGTTCCATTCCAACCAAAATGCCAATGTAATTTAAGGAATACAAATCTTTTCAGCAGTGGATGCTGGAAGAATTAGCTATCTATAGGCTGAAGAACTAACCCTTGGCCTTTTTTCTGCACCATATGCAAACATTCACTTGAAATGGTATATATATATAAACATAAGTGCTAAATGTATAAAAACTTCTTTTTTTTTTTTTTAAACACAATGTATAAAAACTTCTAGAAGAAGACACAGAAAATCTTTTCAAGCTTGAGTTAGGCAAAGATTTTAAAAGTAAGATACAAAAAGCACAAATCAAAGCAGAAGAAAATAATAAACTGGAGTTAATCAAAATTTAAAACATCTGTTCTTTGAAAGATATTACAAAAATAAGAAGATAAATTACAGTCCAAGAGAAAATATTTGCAAAACATGTATCTGACAACGGGTTTGTATCCATAACATATAAAGAACTCTCAAAAATCAGTAAGACAAGCAACTCAATAAAAAGAATGGGTAAAAGCTTGAATAGACACTTTATCAAAGAAGAAATATAGATGGCAAGTAAACACATAAAAAGAAATTAAACATCATTCGTCATCAGGGAAATGCAAATTTAATGAGATACCACCACATACCCTTTAGAATGGCTAAAATTTTAAAAGTGCTATTGAAGATGTAGAGTAACTGGAAGCTTCCTACACATTACTGCTGGGAATGCAAAGTGATAAGATCTTTGGCAGTTTCTAGTAAAGTTATGCATTCAGCTACTATATGACCCAGAAACCCCACTCCTAGTATTTTAACCATGAAAAAAATCCAAACCGTATGTCCACAGAAGACCTGAATAGAGCTGCTTATAGAAGTTTTATTTATAATAATTAAATGATGAAACAACTCAGGCTGGGCGCGGTGGCTCACGCCTGTAATCCCAGAACTTTGAGAGGCCGAGGCGGGCAGATCACGAGGTCAGGAGTTCAAGACCAGGACCAGCCTGGCCAACATGGAGAATCCCCATCTCTACTAAGAATACACAAATTACCTGGGCATGGTGGCGGGCGCCTGTAAACCCAGCTACTCAGGAGGCTGAGGTGGGAGAATCATTTGAAAATGGGAGGCAGAGGTTGCAGTGAGCTAAGATCATGCCGTTGCACTCCAGCCTAGGCAACAGGGCGAGATTCCTTCCCCCCTCCCCGCCCCCCCCCAAAAAAGAAACAACTCAAATGGTCATCAGTTGGTGAGTGGACAGCCAATTTGTGGTACATGAATTTAATGGAACATAACTTAGCAGTAAACATAAAGCACTGATACAGGCAACAACATAGATGAATCTGAAAAACATTGTTAGTGAAAGAAGGCACAAAAGTTACAAATTCTCTTACATTTATATTGCATTCTGAAAAGGCAAAAAGCAGACCCAAAACTAGATTTTTGCTTGCTAGAGAGTGGTGGAGAGGAGAGATAATAGGCTATAAAAAGACACAAGGACATTTGCAGTGATGGAAATGTTCTAAGGCTTAGTTATGATTTTAATTACACAACTGTACACATTTTTCAAAACTCATCACAGTATACTCTTAAAAAGGACACATTTTCCCATCTGTAAATATTTCAATCAACCTGACAAAACAAACAAAACTCACCTAAACCTCAGTTTTCTCATTTTAAAAATTGTAGCCACTATTATTATTTTCTTAAAAATGATCCTTTTCCATGGAAAGATTGTCTTGGTCAGGATTCCTAAGTCATTGCTTTGATTATCATTTGCCACTTTGTGTCACTGATAAATAAAGATAAAACACATTTATGACAAACAGATTCTATTACTATGATCCATACATACTGGCAACTTGCATAACACTTAAATGAATATGACATTTAATAAAAGAAACAGAAAAGAGTCAATAATCTTTTCAGAAAGAAGCAGACGCCAGACTCCAGACCATGGTGAGAACAATTTGCTTTTAAATTCATGCCCTGCCCTCTTTTCTTACTTTGCAATGGAATGTTTGTTGACTGGGTTGAAGAAGAATTCTAAAAAATGTTATTGTTTATTTCTCACGGCCTAGGAGGTATCAGGGTGCTGACATATAGCAGTGTGACTTGTAAATGCATTTTCATAGCTGATAATAATTACTCTCAGTAATTGAGTCTGTTTTGTGATTTCTTCCCTTTCGTTTCCCCTGGAATTACTCCCTCACTGGCCCTCAGAGCTCAACCTATGTTTGCATCCTATTCCATTGGTAACAATAATTCTAGTTGCCTAAATTTAGTATCTGACACCTTCACAAATATTCAGCCCCCAAATGTCCTGATGTGTCTCATTCTATGGTCCCAAATTGCCACTCATTTATTTCAACAGGAGACAAATACCTAAACCTACCCAAATCTGGATTTTCTAAACCAGACCTATCTGCAAACTCTACCACCATGATCATTATTTTGCTTTTAAATAATAATATAAAACAAACAATAATAATGATGATAATACTATAGCGACCATGACCGTTAATTGAAAGTTGGACTCAGGACAATGCTGGACACCTACACCTAGCCCTCATGACTATCACACGACCTAGGTATGATCTCTACTTTACAGTGAGGAATTGAAGCATGGTATGTCTCAATAGCTTTGCCCAGACCCATATCCAGTGAAGGGCAGATCTGGGCTTCAGCACAGGTCTGACTGCAAAGCTCATGCTCTTTTGCTGGCTGAGGAGGGTCAAGAGCTCACCCTGCCTATAAGCAAGGACATATTAGCCCCAGGAATTAATTTGGGTCAAGCTTTTAGAAGAAGAAAAAGAAATGAGACTTCAAAAACTTACTTTGTTCCAATGTTTCATGGAAAAGAAGAAAATTAAAAAAAAAAAAAAAAGAAAAATTACTTTGCAAAACTTTTCTCTTCAAGCTAGCCACTGACAACCTTAAGATTCCCTCTTCAATTACAATGGAGCCCAGTCTCCAGACAACTGCTTTTCCTTGATGACAGTGGGCAACTGTGGTGGCAGATGGGCAATTACACACACAGATGATCCTTACCTATATACAATGCACGGCAGACATCATTAATCAATCATAGCAATCTTTGCCATAGAGCCCATAGCTAGTTCCCAGTGATTCTCATTATTCTGCTAAAGCAGCTTCTGGCAATTGATTATCATTGAAAGATAAGTTAAAAATCATTTACGGTCTCTGTCCTAGATGAACTTGTTTGGCTTGTATTTTGATTCTTGCCTTCTACGGTAAATTGGAGAGGTGGAAGGTAAATTGGAGAGGTGGAAGGTGAATTGGAGAGCTGTCATCTTGGGACTAGTGTGCTTTGAAATCTCTCTTCTGAGAGATTCTGTTCATATAGCTGCTCTCAGGATCTGTCAACCCCCAGAACACTGACACAGTATCCGGCAACCAGGATTGTATGCACCTAGTTCTATATGTGCAAAGCAAAAAGGTAGGCAATAATTCGACTGTGCCTAGAAAGATAAAATCTAGGCATCAGTTCCTAACCCTGACTATACACTAGAATCACTTAGGGGAGCCTTTAAACTATGCAGATTCAAACACCGTTCTAGATTAATAAATTTCACGTCTAGCTATATGTCCTAAAGAACTGAGCAATTCCACATCTAGATGTAAGTGCACACATGTGCACAAAGGAGACATGTAAAAAGATGTTCATTATAGCATTGCTTGCAAACACAAATTATAGGGAAAGCCTAAATGTTCATCAAATTAACACATAAATAAATTGTGATGATACATACAGCAGAAAACTATGCAGCTGTTTAAATTAATAAAAGCATCATGTATCAACATAAATATAATTTTAAGACACAAGTGAACAACAAAGTTCAAAAATATGTACAGTATATTATGCCATTTATATAAATCTTAAAAGAAGCACATTAATTCCTTGTGTTCTTTATTGGCACATTCATATGAGCAAAATAATTAGAAAATAGAGATGTAAACACTAAATTCTGGATAGTAGTCACCTACAGGGAAGGTGGGAAGGCAATAGGATGAGGAGCTTCAACTCTATCTAGAATATTTTACTTTTTAAAGAGTTCTAAAACAAATGTGGCTAAATATTAATATTTAGCAAAAATGATCAATCAGTTCAAGAGTGTTTTCATATTATGTTTAAATTTTTATATGTGCCAAACTACTTCAACATAGACATTACTCTGTGTGCTATTAAGATCAAATGAGATGTATGAAAAGTCATTTGCACAGTGCACCATAACTGGCAGCCAATAACTGGTCATTAAATGGTAGATACCTGTATTATGAATTCATCAATTATGCTTAAATATGCTCAAAACATTCATCATAATATATTTTAATAACATATTTGAAGTAATTTAAATCTCCAATAATAAATTGTTGTGTAGCATATAGTACATTTATTCACGTAAATGGACACATGAAAAATTATGCAACAATTGAAATGATGGTTTTGGAGATTAACTTTATGGAAAATGCTTAATGCTTAATATTAAATGAAGGAAACAATATATAATATTGGATGGAGATGTGATATCTAATTATGAGAAAACTACTATAAAAATTAACATAAAGCAAAACTCCAGGAGAGGTGAGAGAATTATGAATTATGGGTGGTTTGTCTTTTCCTCTTTTTGTAATTTTTTGTTTTAATTTCTTATGCCTTACAACATTAAAAAATCAAATGGAATTCATATTTTTCCAGGTAGCCTCCAAAGAATATAGTATCACATGATTCATTCTCTCAGAGAACTGAGAGTCTGAGAGAGAAGCAGATATATACACTAGATTTGAGGATAACCGTCATGATGAGTTTTTGAACACTGGTTTTTGATTTTACAAAATCTGTGCAAGTTATGAGTTGTTATTTATAATACAAGTGAGGGTCAAAAGATATATGTGACTTTCACATCTTCTCTCACTTCAAATGCCCTAAAAACACCTCTCCCCTCTCTTCTCTCCGTTGTCCTAACTTGGTTCCTATGTCACTGAGAAAACTGAAGCCATCACAAGGGAACATCTATAGGCTCCTTCCAGCACACCCAGCCACTTGCTAGATTTCCATCCATAGACTCTGACTTCTCACCTGTGTTTGAAGTAGCATTGTTCCCATCTAGCTGAGCCCCGCACCCCTGATCTGCATAACAGATTTCATCTCCTCTCTTTCCTTATCATTCTAGCAATTCTCTTCTGTCTTTTCAATGTAATTAAATTTATCTACTGGGACTTTCCCTTCAGTAGAAAAACATGCATTTTTTTCATCCCATCAAACTCTTCTTGATTCCACCATTCATCACCATCTTTGCTCCATTTTGAAAAGAAGTTTTCTAAAAAACTTCTTTCTGCGAAAGCAACTCATTCACCGCTGCACTGAAAAAGGCTTTCATCAAGGTCAGCAATGAGCTCCATGTGTTGCTGAATCAGTGGTCAATTCTAAGTTCTCATCTTGACCCATCTGACAGAGTGGATTACTCTCAATACACTGTCTTCCACCACACTCTTGGGTTTTCCTTCTTTCATGCTGAATGTCCTGCTTTGGTGTCTGATGCTGGTTCTTCTGGTTTCAAGACTTTAAACACAGATGTCCTATTGGTCATTTCCACTTGGATATCTAATGGAAATTCCAGACTTATATTTAAAACTGAATTCCTGGGCTCCCCTCTAAAACCTCCTCTGCTTGTAACCTTCCCCATCCCCCAAGATTATGGCAATTCCATCCTTCCAGTCTTTCTGCCCCAAAACCTTGACATGTAGTAGGTGTTCAAACCAATGTCCTTGAATGGATGATCTAATAAGCAAGTTGCCTGAATTCACATGGTAGGTAATAGAGGTGGGTATGTCTAATTCCAAAACCCAAGCTTCTCCATTAAACCCATGCCAAGACAAGTTATTCATATGCTCAGAAGAAACCATTTATTGAGATAAAACTTTAAAAAGAATGACAGGCATGTTATATTTCAAAGGACCCTTAAAAACCTCTGCTTTCATTCCAAATGTGCCTTGGGAAAGTCTCTTCACATCTTTAACTCTGGGTTCAGGCTTCATGATTCTGAAGTTAGGTCATTTCAACCATATCATGCATGCAGGAAGGAGCCTATGATGACATTTCTACCCACTGATCTTTGAATATAGGTGTGTGAGAATGGTTGTTCATGGAATGGAGTATAGGTCAGAAAGTATGTTATGGTGACTGGAGTGAGAGATAGTAAGATCTTAGATCCACGAGTGTGGGAGCAGAGTCCTTAGTGAGCAGAGCCTAGAGATCAGGAAAGCAGTCAGGGGCATCCTTCAGAGTGTGGCCTTGGAACCAATCAGACTTAGATTAGGGACACAGCTTTGTCATTTGCTGACTAAATGACATAGGCAAGTTACCTAACCATTCTGAGTTTCACTTTCATTATCTGCAAAAAAAGGATAGTGATAGTACCTACTTCATAGAACTGTTGTAAAAAAATATATACAAAGAACTTAGCATGGTGCCATTTACAAAGTACACTCAATAGATAGTGGTTCACAATGTTACTATTTGTATTCATCTCTTCCCAATAAATGTGAGGTTAGTTGGAGAGTTTTGTAGATGCGCTATTGCTAAAAGACTTAATGTTTTATCAAGAACAAAGTGATGATATTCACTTACATGACTCCTATCCAGCATTGTATTAGAGGTCCTAACCAGTGTAATAAGGCAAGAAAAAATGGTTTCAAATTAGAAAAGGAGAGGTAAAACTATCTCTATTCACAGATAATATAACTGCTATCTAGTAAATGTCAAAGAATCTATTAAAAAGTTACTAATATGTTGTTACAGGATAAAAGAACTCAAAAATCAATTCTTTTTCTATATACTAGAAATCTTAATAGAAGTATAATTTACAATATTGTCAAAGTCATGAAATAAATACATAGACATTTAATAAAATTTGTGCGAGATCTATATGCTAAAACTAAAAAAAATTTTAAAAATAATTTTAAAAGACTTGGAGAAATATTAATATATCAAGATCATGTATTGATAGACATAACATTTTAAAAGATATTAGTCCTTCCCCAAATTGACATATAGATTTAATATAATCTCAGTTGACATTCTAGTAGAAATTGATAAAAGTTGTAATTTGTAAGTAAAGGCAAAGGAATGAAAATAGTCAAAACAATTTGAAGAAGAACAAGGTTAGATAACGTACACTACCTAATTTAAATACTTCATATACAGGTACAGTAATTAAGACAGCATGGTATTGGTTTAAAAGTAGACACATAGATCAATGGAATAGAGAGTTTAGACACAGACCCACGCATATATGAAAAACTGATTTCCACAGAGGTATAAAGGCAATTCAGTAGAGAAAAATAGTCTTCTCAACAAACTGTGGTAAAATAGCTGGACATCCATATGAAAAAACAAAATAAAGACCGAGAAAAGCTCTACCCATACATTGCATCATAAACAATGAAGTCAAAGTAAGCATAGACTAAAATGTAAATCCTAAAACTGTAAAATTGCTAGAAGAAAGCATAGAAGAAAATCTTTATGATCTTACATTAGGCAAAGATGTCTTAGATATGATATCAAAAGCATCATATATATAAAAGAAATTAATAAATTAGGCTTTGTCTAAATGTAAAACTTCTGTCCTTCAAAATTCAGTTAAAGCAATCAAAGGAGAAAACAACCCTACAGAATGGGAGAAAATATTTTCAAACAATGAATCCACCAAAGGTCTGATACCCAGAATCTATAAGGAACTTACACAAATTTACAAGGAAAAAAAAACATTAAAAAGTGGGCAAAAGACATCAACAAACACTTGTCAAAAGAAGATATACACGTGGCCAAAAAGCATATGAAAAAAGGCTCAATATCACTGATCATTAGAGAAATGCAAATCAAAATCACAATGAGATACCATCTCACACCAGTCAGAATGGCCATTATTAAAAAGCCAAAAAATAACAGAAGCTGGCAAGGTTGTGGAGAAAAGTGAACACTTATACACTGTTGGTGGGAGTGTAAATTAGTTCAACCATTGTGGAAAGCAGTGTGGCAATTCCTCAAAGAGCTAAAAACAGAACTACCATTGACCCTGCAATTTCATTACTGGGTATATACCCAAAGGGATATAAATTCTATCATAAAGACACATGCACACATATGTTCATTGCAACACTATTCACAATAGCAAAGACATGAGATCAACCTACATGCTCATCAATGACAGACTGGATAATGAAAATGTGGTACATACACCACTAGAATGCTATGAAGCCGTAAAAAGAATAAGGTCATGTCCTTTGCAGGAACATGGATGGAGCTAGAGGCAATTATCCTTAGCAAACTAACACAGGAACAGAAAACCAAATACTGCATGTTCTCACTTATAAAAGATGAAAACACATGCGCACAGAGGAACAACCGACACTGGGACCTACCGGAGGGTGAAGGGTGGGAGGAGGGAGAAGAGCAGAAAAAAAATAACTATTGGGTACTAGGCTTAGTACCTGAGTGACAAAATAATCTGTACATCAAACCCTCATCACATGAATTTACCTATATAACAAACCTGCACATGCACCCCTGAACATAAAATAAATGTTTAAAAAAAGAGAAAACAACCCAACAAAAAACGGGTCTTGTTAACACTTAACAAAAGAAGTATACCAATGGCAAATGAGCACATGAAAGGTGCCAATTAAAACTGTGGTGGCTCATGCCTGTGATCCCAGCACTTTGGGAGGCCGAGGTGGGCAGATCACCTGAGGTCAGGAGTTCGAGACCAGTCTGGCCAACATGGTGAAAGACCGTCTCTACTAAAACTACAAAAAAATTAGCCAAGCATATTGGTGGGCGCCTATAATCCCAACTACTTGGGAGGCTGAGGCAGAAGAATCGCTTGAACCCGGGAGGCGGGGGTGGCAGTGAGCCGAGATCACGTCATTTTACTCCAGCCTGGGCAACAAGAGCAAAACTCAGTCTCAAAAACAAACAAACAAACAAACCCCCTGTATTTAAGTATGACTACACACCATTTGGGGAAAAAATCAATAATACAAAGTGCTGGTAAGGGTGTGGAGCAACCAGAACTCTCACATTGCTGGTGAGAATGCAAAACTGGTACAGCCATTTTAGAAAAATGTTATCCAGTTTTTTTGTAAAGTTAAATATACACTTGCCATATGACCCAGCACTATCGCTCCTAAGTTATTTACCCAAAGAAATGAAAACACATGTTCACACAAAATTCTCTATCTAGATGTTTGTAGCCACTTTATTAATAAATACCAAATAGTGGAAACAATCCAAATGCCTTTCTACTGGTGAAAAGGTAAATAAACTATATTACATCCATCCATCCGATGGAATACTACTCAGCAATTAGAAATGAACTACAGATATACACCACAGCATAGATGAATCTCAAATGCATTACTTTAAGTGAAATAAGACTGTGCAAAAAGGCAATATTCTGTATGATGTCATTTATATGATGTTCTAGAAAATGAAAATTATAGGGACAGAAAACAGATCAGGGGTTGCCGTGGACTTGTATGGGAGGAGGAGTCGACTACAATGTGGCATGAGGTGTAGCATGAGGAAATTTTGTGTATGTGATGGAACTATTCTAAATCTTGACTATAAAAGAGATTGCACAACAGTATCCATTTGTCAAACCTCATGGAACCATACACTAGAAAAGAGAATTGTACATTATGGAAACTATACCTCAACATACCTGAGTAAAAAAAAATTATCTAGTTTGACTGCTATGTTTCTTCATCAGCAGTTAAAAATTGTTACTCCACTGACTTTTTTATCCTCTGTCATTGTAGTAACGGTATTTCTTGGTTTAACTACAAGATCTCAAGGTATGTATCTATTATCATGTTTGTTATCCTGCTTTCCAAATCTGAGGAGTCATATATTTTATTAAGTGGGGAACATTTTCAGCATTATCTCTTCGAATATTTTATCTCTCATTCTCTCTATTCTCTCTTTATGGAGCATTTATTATAGATGAAATTTATTCTTCACATTTTTAAAAGCCCTTTTATATTTTCCATTTTTGTATCTTCTAGTTGCATTCTGAAGAATTTCTTCAGATCTACTTCTCAATTTTCAATTCTCACTTTGGTTGTGTCTGACCTGTTTTTTAACCATGCCATTGCCTTTTGAAAGTAATACTTTTTACTGAAATACAGCATACATACACAAATGTGCATAAATCATAAATGTCAACTCAAATAATTTTCACAAACCACACTGTGAAATCAGCACCCAGATCAAGAAACTGAATGTTGCTAGCACTCTGCAGACCCCCTTTGCACTCCCTCTCAGACCCCCTGCCAAGGCAACAACAATTTTGACTCTAACACCATATGTTAGTTTGACTAGTCTTTGAACTTAATATAAATGGAATGTTCAATCTGAACTCTTTGGTTTCTTTTATTCAACATTATGTTTGTGACAGCCATCATATTGTGTGTAGCATTCACTTCTCGTTGTGGTTTAGTATTCCATTATATTAAGATGCTACAGATTATCTATTGCACATTTATGGACATTTGGGTATTTTCCCATTGAAGCTCATTATGAAGAAGGCCATATGAACATTCTTGTACACATCTTTTGGTGCATATATCTTTGCCTTTCTGTTGGGTATATATTTAGGAGTGGAATTGCTCGGTCATAGAAGGATTTTTTCCATTGCTGGTGTGACAAGTTGCCACAAATTTAGTGGCTTAAAACACCACAAATTTACTACCTTACAGTTGTGTAGATTAGAAGTCCAATAAGAATCTCACTGGGCTAAGATAAAGGTGTTATCGGGGCCACCCTCCTTTCTGGAGGCTCTAGGGGACAATGTGTTTCTTTGCCTTTTCCAGCTTCTAGAGACCATCTGAGTTTTTTTGGTTCACTGACTTTTTGGCTGACTTCCTCCAGCAACTTTGGTCTGAATTCTTCTCACTTTCATCTTGTTCTCTCTTCTGGTTCCTGCTACCATTTTTAAGGACCCTTGTAAATGGGCCCACCCAGGTAATAGAACAGTCTCCCTATTTCATTTCTCTAATGACTAATGATGTTAAACATCTTTTAAAATGCTAATGGGCCTTTGAAAAGCTTCTTTTCCGAAGCGCCTACTTGAATCTTTTGCCCATTTTTTTATTGAGTTTTATATCTTTATTATCAATGTGTATGAGTTCCTTAGGTATTATGAATACTAATCCTTTGTGAGATATATGTACTGTAAATATCTTCTCTCACTCTATAACTTGTCTTTTCACTCTCAAAGTGTTGTCTTTTGACAAATAGAAATTCTTAATTTTAATGTAGCCCAACTTTTTTTATTGTTAGTATTTTATGATTATTCTATCTAAGAAATCTTCGCCTACAGATATTCTTCTGTGTTTTCCTTTAGAAAACTTAATTTGTATACGTAGATCTATAATACATTTGGACTTTCTTGTATAATACAAAGTATAAATTAAAATTCAGTTTTCTCATATGGGTATCCAACTGATGCAAAATTAATTTTTGAAAATACACTTCAATTCCCACTGCATTTCAGTTTTATCTTTGCCATAAAGGAGTAAACATAGATGTGTGTATCTTTCACTGACTTTTCAATTTGAAATGCAATGTTTTTCAATTTACAAGATCTACTAATTTATTTTTCAAATAGTTTTTTTTTTCATATTTCCCAAATGGTATCCTGTGTTTCTGTAAATGGCACTTTAAATATTCAAAATGCACTTTTTAATATAACCTCTATCAAATAGTTCTATTATTTGGGCTTCTGGGCCACTAATTCTCAGTTTGTGTGTCAGCTGTCCCCCTCATAGTAGATTGCCTCCCTGTGTAGTTTTAATTTTTGTATGTGAGCTTATTTTCTTTCTTTCTTTCTTTCTTTTTTTTTTTTGAGACAGAGTTTGCTCTGGAGTGTAGTGGTGCCATCTTGGCTCACTGCAACCTCTGACTCGGAGGTTCAAGTGATTCTCCTGCCTCAACCTCCCAAGTAGCTGGGATTACAGCATGCAGCACCACACCTGGCAAATTTTTCTATATTTAGTAGAGACGGGGCTTCATCGTTTTGGCCAGGCTGGTCTTGAACTTCTGGCCTCAGGTGATGCACCCGCCTTGGCCTCCCAAAGTGCTAGGATTACAGGCGTGAGCCACCACGCCTAGCCTGTATGTGAGTTTATTTTCAATGAGCATTTGTGTGTGTGTGTTTGTGTATAAGAGTCACACACGAGTTCTGGCTTAACACATGAAAGTTTATTTTTCTCTCATGCAAAGTCTGAGGCTGCCTTCCAAGCAAGTGATTCAGTGATCCAGCTGTTTCCATCTAGTGGCTAAACTGTCTCAAGATGCAGCTGCCATTGTCACTGAGGAATGAAAGGGAAAGTGGGAGATCCCATGCCTTCTTTTCTATGCTTCAGTCCAGAAGGGACTTGTGTCACTTACATTCCATTGCCTAGAAGTTGTCACATGATCCTGGCTAATTGCACATGGCCGGAAACATGGGGAAGCACATAGATATTTGGTGAGCAGTAAATATCTCTGCTCTTCTAATTACCAAATATTCTTTTGACTGCTTCTTCCCAGTCAAGCCCTCCTCTGCTTGAATGGGATCAGATCTAGACATGGCTCCTCGGAGTTGGGGGCCTATGAGCCACAGAGACAAGACATCTACCCCTCCATGCAAATACAAATATTGCCCCTCTCCTCAACACAGTGGCAGGACACCAGCAGGATAATCTCGACAAACTCATTCATTCAGAAGGGGTGAGAAGAGAGACACACAGCAGTCATTGGTCTGTAGCAATTCTGAGATGGCACTGGGCTGTTGCTGTGAGGGCCCCTGTAATGGGAATGGGAACTCCTTGATTGTTGTATAGTTTTCTTAGGAATGTTCCATAATATCCGGTTCTTGGGAGGTAAATTCTCCCATTTATGGTGTCTACTGACTCTCCCTCAGGATGGATGCTTTCTCATGTGTGTTGTATGTTTTGTTTGTGAGCTGATCATCAGTAGGGATTTATGTTTGTGTGGGTGTGCTAGTTAGTCCCATGTACCCCAAGTTGTCAGAGTGTTTCTGCCAAGTGCTTCTGGGAATCCATCAGTCCAGGATTGTTTTTTTCTAAACATCAATTTCTCATTTGGAGATGTCTATGTTATGCAGGTGGTATAAATTTAGACTCATACTCCCCTAAGCACCAGTTGGGGATTAGATTTCCCATTGAAAACTTCTGACCTCTCTGAGCCACAGGACATTTGGTTAAAGCCTCTTTTGTGGCCTTCCCAATATCATTTCCCAATTCTCTTCCCAAAAGTATTCTGAAGATGGGCTGTATCCTTCCCATCCACGTATTTAGACTTTTACTATTTATGTACGTGTCTAAAAAATGGTATATAGTATTGATATGTCATTTAAATTTATACTAATGGCAACATACTATGGTTATTCTCTGCAACTTGTTTTTTCCTATAAATATATTTTCAAGATTTAAATATGCTAATAAATATATATCCAGCTCATTCATTTTAGTCACTGTGTAGTATTCCCCTGTAACTCAACTTTTTTCCATTTCTCTGTTAATGAATTTTTTTTTTTTTTTGAGACAGAATCTCTCTCTGTAGCCCAGGCTAGAGTACAGTGGCATGATCTTGGCTCACTGCAACCTCTGCCTCCTGGTTTCAAGTGATTCCTGTGCCTCAGCCTCCCAAGTAGCTGGGATTACAGGTGCACACTACCACACTCAGTTAATTTTTGTATTTTTCGTAGACTCAGGGTTTCACCATGTTGACCAGGCTGGTCTTGAACTCCTGAGCTCAAGTGATCTGCCCACCTCGGCCTCCCAAAGTGCTGGGATTACAGGCATGAGCCACCATGCCCGGCCTAGAATTTAAATTGCTTCCAATTCTTAGCTATAACTTATAATGCGGAATGAATATTCTTTGTACACATTTGTAGAAGGGTATTTAGGCTATATATTTAGTTATGGAATTACTGGATCATAGGATATGGAGATTATTAACTTTATTAACAAATTACTGTCCAAAATGGTTGTGCCAACTTATAGTCATAAGCATTTTAATAGAGAATATAATGTTTGTTGTCTCTTCAACGTCCAAGCCAAAACTTGATCTTGTTCAACCTTTTAATTATTTTCCATATGACAGAGTTAAAATGTTATTTCATTGTAGTTTTAATTTTCAGTTATAAGGTTACTATGAGGTTAAGCTTTTTTCCATTATTATTGGCTTTCCAGGTTTCTTCTGTAAATTATCTAGTTTTCTATCATGACTTGGCCTTTCCTTTATTGATTTATGAGGAAGCTTTATATTTTTTGATGTAGTCCTTTGTCAGCTCTGTGTGTTTTAAGTGTTTTCTCTGTTTTTATCTTGGACGCCATCCTTAGAGTCCCAGGAAACACTTACTTGGCTGGAGACATCTGGAGTTCATTGGCAAGTAATTTATTGCTCATGCTTTTCCCACATTGCTACGGTGTGGTGCAGATGCCACAGGAGTAGGTGACATTTCCATGCTCCCCTGGAGCCCACACAGACACTGCACTTGCAGCTGGATTGGCTTACCTCACTGACTTGTATCTCTCTGGTACTCCTGACTGCTAGCGGGATCCAGGGTACACCACTGGTCACCCTAGACTTGCTGAAGCCACTTCGCCCAATGCCATCAGAGTGAAAGCGAAAAATGCTGGAGGCTTAAAAAAAAAAATCACAACATGAGCCACAGCTCACTAGCAGCCAGGGGAAGACATCCCATAAGCCTTCTGCAGACTAGAAATGGTGTCTCAATTCAGGACCACTGAACAGGAAGCTTTTCATTTGGCACAGGAAAATTACAAGTCATGAAAACCATTGCACTAGGTTTCTACCACAAGGTGTAAGGTTTCATTCTGAGAGAGCATCTCAGATACAGGGGAACAATTTTTATTAGAGCCACTCCAAAGAATAAGGTATTTCTTGGTTGTTATTTAAAGAGCGCCAGAGAGCCACAGGCAAAGGCCTTCTTTCTTCTCTCCAAAACCTCATTATCTCTACAGACAAAAAGATTTGACATCTTTTTACTGTTCTCTTTTCCTCTGACCCATATGTCCCTGTTTGCCCCATGCAATTTCCATCACTAGAAACACTTCTCTGCTTTAGTTCTGAATCTCAAACGTATGTCACAAAGTGCTTTAATAGGTTTCCTATGAGGTCCAGGGGCACAGTTCTAAGTATTTTATAGTCATAAAAATATTTGTAATTATCATGTTTTATCTTAAATTATTAGGTGAATTTTGTAGTCTACTCCATATTATATCTGGATTTGACTTAATGACAATATGATGTATTTGAAATTTAATTTTCTGGTAAGTTGAAGCTCCAGGAATAGGTATCATGTGTATCTTTTGAATAGCCTCCAGTTAGTCTATAAAAATATCCATGGGTCTGTGGTTCTGGAGCAAAGGTTTTCTCTAGCCATCTATATTGCTACTCTCTAGGACATACACAGGACATCTCAGTCAGATGGTCTATTTGTTGTCCTTTGAGCTTGCTACACTATTTATTATGTGAAGATGTTTATTGACACTATTTTCCAGAATACTTAAATACCTTCTCTTCATGTCTCTGAGAACTTGAAGACCCTGCTTCTGTGATAAGATTTCTTAAACTCATGGAACTCGTTCCTTCTTCTATGCTCAAAGTATTTTATACCTTCTTTGCCTGAGACTTTAGAGCATCCTGTCTTGTACTGTTGGTACCTATACTGTATACATTTATCACTCACTGGACAGCACTTTCCTCAAGGTTGGATCCAGGTCTCAGACCTCTTTGTTTCTCCTGGATTTAATTAGGACAATCCTTTCTAGTAGTAAGCATGTACATTTTTGGCAACTCTGTAAGTATTCATAGACCAAGATGAGATGATTCTCCTAATAGTAGAAAAAAAGAAAGAAGAAAGAAAGAAAGAGAAAGAAAGAGAAAGAAAAGAAAGAAAAAGAAAAGAAAGAGAAAGAAAGAGAAAAGAAAGAAGGAAAGAAATAAAGAAAAGAAAAGAAAGAAAGAGGAGAGAAGGAGGAGGAGAAGCTAACATTGATTGAGTGCCAACTATGTGTCAGGCACCATGCAAGCAGCAATAACACAAGACACACATCACGCTCCACCTTTACAATGATCCTGTCAAGTAGCTGTCATTGTTATCACATTTTATACACAAGAACACTGAGGCTCTTAGGTGTAAAATAACTCCCAAAGATCACACTGCTATGAGAGCTGGAACTCCAGCCCCTGACTCCCTGATTCTGGGTTTTAAGTTCTTAACTATTACGGAAAAGAAGGACAGGTGAGGCAGACCCATTTAACACAGGTGACGGAACTGGGGAAAGGAGCCTCGCAAGGTATTACCTGTGGTCAGTGGGACAAGGTGGTGTTCTTTCTAGTAGACAGAACTACTCCTTTCTAGTAAGAGAGTAGATGCTTTCTTCTAGAAAGGACTGTGCTAATTAAGTCCGGGAGGGACAAAGAGGTGTAAGATCTGGACCTGACCTTGAGGAGCATGCGGTCCAGTGAGAGACAAATGTGTAGAATACAGGAACCAACAGTATAAGACAGTGTTCCAGGCTCCAGTTGGCATCACGAAGCAGCACAAAAGCCCAGGGCATTGGGGAGATGGCAAGAAGAAGGGGCTGCATTAAGCCAGCAAGGGCACCGCATTCCAGTTTGCCTCCTTCCCACTTGGCCTCCAGCTGTTTTGATTATTTGGTTCCTCTCTCTCATGTGGCCATGCCACAGAAAACATGAATTCCCCCAGAACCCACTTCCTTTCTTCCAACTGACCCCTTACAGAACTCAAACTCCCTCTGCAGCCTGTCAGTCTGATACCACGCTTGGCCACAGCAATCATGCCTGCTCAGCATTTTTACAGATGGATACTATTTTCCAGGATGGAGTGTGGAAAAAACAGCATTTTTTCTTCTGCCATGATAACATCCCCAAAATTAGGGGGAAAAAAGCACCAGGAACTGATATTTTACAAGGTCACACTTCATTTTTCCTGGCTTGATGCAGCCCAGGGCTGAAAATCTGTTTTCTAAGAAGCTTGTGGGGACACTGGGGACTATCTGGCAGGGTCTGTGCCCTCAGAGTTTGGTAACTCTGTTACAGGGTCTCCCTAAATGGGAGAATGTAGGATTGCAAAGAGAGCTAGTATAACATCCAGCTGGCCAGGGAGGATTTGTCAGATCAATGAAGGCTAATTCTGTGCATTCCCTGCTGGGCTTCCTAATGCACTGGGACACTCAGCTGAACTGTCTATTAAGAATATTTTCCTAAGTCATTTGTGTTAGATTATAGGCTATAAACCACTTATTGTTGCCTGGCCGCCATAAATATAAAGCAATCATTTTTAATGCAAGCAGCTGTTGGGCTGGCTTCCCCAAGATGCTTCGCCCAGGGACTCAGGTTCTGCTGTATTCCCCTTCATCAAGTGATTTCTGATTGTTTTTCTGCTCTGTTGCATACCACACACATGGTGGTGGGGGTGGGGGTATACATCTTCCTTGCAGAGCTTTGTTTGGATGCAGGATTTCTAAAAATATCCAAAAGAAATTGATGAGGGAGGGGAGTGCAAGTTAAGTTGTGTGAAATTTGATGACTTGAGCCCTAATCATAGTCTCTATTAAAAAAAAAATAGAGCACAAACCCATTTTCTGACCTCCAGCCATAAAATACGGGATCTTGAATTCTACTTATTGAAGACAAATTCATATATATTTATTGAAGATACACTTATATATCTTTGTATAATTATTGAAGATATATATTTTGCAATTATATTCGTTTGGGATTTTGGATTATATTTTTACTTGTAAATTATTTATGAGGGTCTATAATGTACTAGGGCACCATGCTAGATATTAAGGACATAAAGGTGAGTCAAAATTGACATGGTGCCTGCTTTCCTGTCTCTTTGTCTAGTAGAAGAGACAGACTGATCAAATTATTACAAAAATTGCTATATGGGATATAAAGGAAATTTAAGGAACCAGTAAAATGCCTAATCTAGTGATCCATGAAGATGTTCCTAATCAGCAGTTGAGACACCAAGGGTAAATGAAGTTAACTCGACAAGGGCAAAGGGTAAATGAAGAAGAGATTTCTAGGAAGAGGTGGGAATGAGCATCATGCATTATCAGAATCCAGAGGACCGGGCACAGTGGCTCACGCCTGTAATCCCAGCATTTTGGGAGGCCGAGGCAGGCATATCACGAGGTCAAGAGATCAAGACCCCCCCCGGCCAACATGGTGAAACTCTGTCTCTACTAAAAATACAAAAATTAGCTGGGCATGGTGGCCCGTGCCTGTAGTCCCAGCTACTCGGGAGGCTGAGGCAGGAGAATTGCTTGAACCGGAGGCGGAGGTTGTAGTTAGCTGAGATGGTACCACTGCACTCCAGCCTGGGCAACAGAGCAAGACTCCATCTCAAAAAAAAAAAGAAAAAAAAGAAGAGATTTCTAGGAAGACTGGGAGGTGAGAATGAGCATCATGCATTATAAGAACCCAGGGAAGGACAGGGTACTTGATGCAGAAAGGGAGGCAGGTTCTAGATCTAGCAGGGGCTTGGGGGTGTCTTAGTGAATTTTCTGTTGCTTATAACAGAATATCTGAAACTGGGTAATTAATAAAGAAAAGAAATTTATTCTTTACAGTTATGGAGGCTGATACTTTTTTTTTTTTTTTTTTTTTTTTTTTTTTTGAGACGGAGTCTCACTCTGTCTCCTAGCCTGGAGTGCAGTGGCGCAATCTCGGCTCACTGCAAGCTCCGTCTCCTGGGTTCATGCCATTCTCCTGCCTCAGCCTCCCGAGTAGCTGGGACTACAGGTGCCTGCCACTATGCCTGGCTAATTTTTTTTATTTTTAGTAGAGATGGGGTTTCACTGTGTTAGCCAGGATGGTCTCGATCTCCTGATCTCCTGATCCACCCATCTCGGCCTCCCAAAGTGCTGGGATTACAGGCGTGAGCCACCATGATTTAATACAAGACTGGGGGCCACAACTGGTGAGGGCCTTCTTGCAAGTGCAGACTCTCTGCAGAGTCCCAAGGTGGAACAGGGTATCACATGGTGAGGGGGCTAAGCATGCTAACTCAGGTCTCTCTTCCTGTTCTTATGAAGCCACCAGTCCCACTCCCATGATTAACCCATTAGTCCATTAATTCATGAATAGATTATTCATTCATGAGGGAAGAACTCTCATCATCCAATCACTTCTTAAAGGCTCCACCACTTAATAGCACTACATTGAGGATGAAATTTCAACATGAGTTTTGGAGGTGACAAATATTCAAACAATAGCAGGAGGCTATGTGAAGAAGAGCTTGGTCCTCATCCTGAGACCAATAGGAAGCCACTGGAGCCCATAGCAGTTAAGGCCTCAGAGGGAAACTGCTGGTTTCCTCTAACCATACTTAAGTGATGTGTCGGAGATAATTTCAAGAAGGCATTATTTTCATGGGTGTGGGTGGAATTAAAGGAACCCGGGAAGAATGTTGAAGCACCCAAGCAAAGCAACATTAAGAAGCCATGCTCACCTCTTGGTCTGAAGAAGCGAGAAGAGGAAACAGGGAGAGCTGGGGCTGGA
This sequence comes from Pongo pygmaeus, assembly GCF_028885625.2. Classification (NCBI taxonomy): domain Eukaryota; kingdom Metazoa; phylum Chordata; class Mammalia; order Primates; family Hominidae; genus Pongo; species Pongo pygmaeus. Next base: position 174,349,402 of record NC_072377.2, read on the forward strand.
GAGGGCCCACCCTGCAGGAGCTGTGGTCAGGGAGGCTCACAGCAAATGTCAGGACTCCAGCACTCTGGAGGGAGTAGGTACTTCACATTCTTTCTGCTGTTGCCCTCTAGTCCCTGCTGGATCTTTTTTATTGGCTGAATCCAAATAGAAACCAGAAAGAAGGAGCCATTAAAATCAGCGAGCCCTCTCCCAACAACCAGGGTGTAAAGCAGGGCAGAGAAGGACAGGGAGTGGCATTGGATGGGCAAGTAGAGAAAAAAAAGCACAGAAGGCTTTCAGGCTGTGAGTGGCATGATCACATTTGTATTACAAAACAGATCATTCTGACTGCTCTGCAGAGAGCTAACAAACAAATATTAAGAGCAGGAGGACTTGTAAAATGGCATCTATAGCAAGCAAGGGAGCAATTATGAATGGCAGCCTAAGCCAGAGTGGGGACAAAGTTGATGGAAAGAAGTGGACCAATGTAAGGATTTCTCACATGGCAGAGCTTGGCCAAGACTGGAAGGAACTTGGCAGTCTTCAAACTGCACCCATCCATTGTTATGAGATAACTGAGGCTCAGACAAGAGAAGAGACTTGAGCCAGAGGTAGAGTTCTTCCCTCACCTTTTCTACTACATAGCCTCTGTCAATATGCTTTGCCTGGATTATACCTTGCTTCTTCATTTTTATTCTCCAGGACAAATTCCTTCCTTCTCTATGTCCTCTGAAGGTCACCTTGGCAATACCCACTCCTAGAAACTTGACTTTATCTTCCTGACTATAGGTTCTGTACTCTATGGCCTCCTTGCTGGGAAGACCTGAACATTCGCTGCCTCGTAGAGCAGCACACCCTGAGCTCACCCCAGTGGCTGGATCAGGATAAGCAAAGAGTGCTGAGGGAAGCACTGAGCAGCCTCTTCTCATCTTTATCTCCATTAGTAAATAATTATTGGATGCTTACTCTTCTCTGGGCAACATTTAAATTTCACAGCCATACATGGAGATTTTATATCTATATAACCACCCTTTTACAAATGAGTAAACTGAGGCTCACATAGGTTAAACAAGGTCCACAGTTGGTAAGTGGAAAAGCCTAGACTCAAACCCAGGTATGCCTGCCTCTAAATGTCCATGTTCTTAACCATTATACCATACTGCCTCTCACATACTTGGCACAGCACTATATTAGGTGCTCTTGTTTGTGGTATGAAGTTGAGGGGGTTGGTTGGAGACATCAAAAAGTAGGAGGTGGTCGATGGTTACAGATGTTCCAGGTAACTGCTTTAGCTGAACTCTACACTGGCAGCTACTCAAGCCTTCAGATGACCAGAGCCCCAGCCACCATCTGACAATCATTATATTGAGAAGACCAAGTGACAGGCACCCAGACAAGCCCAGTCAACTCAAGAACTGTGGGAGATACTAATAATTTTGCTTTCAGTCACTTAAGTGCGGTTCATTATGCATTAACGGAGTCAGGACACAGGGTAAGGTCTCTTGTGGAAACAATATTTAGACAAATGAAACATAACCGTACCACACATACACTTCTACTCCCAAGAAATTGTTAATACGAAGCTGTTTTCCTGGTAGCTTTCCCTTCTCTGCACAAATCTGCATCCTACCAGTTCTTGAGCCCAGCCTCTTTCTTTCATCTGCAGGGGTCTTGCTTCCTCTGAGGACCTCAGTATGCAAGTCAGAGGTCAGCCAGGGAAAATGAGAGCTCATTGGCCCACATCTCTCTGCCTCCCCCTCCTTCTTCGCAGGTGAGGTCCAATTCTCCTTCATCTGCTTTTCCAGGTGTGTAAATCAGCACGACACTCCCTCATCTGTCTCCATGAGGCTCCTCTGTCCCCAGTCTCCCCCCAGCCAGATGGCACTGGAGTTCTCTGGAGGAGGGCATCTCATGGACATGATATGATATTGCAGGCTCAGCCCATTCTATGACCCAGGCTAAGGATGACACAGATCAGATTAATAAGTGAGCTGCTGGGCAGCTCTTCAGAGTACCAATCTATGGGGGCAACTAAAATGTCCCTGGAATAAAATTCATGTAGGGAGCCAGTTAATTCAGGTCTCTAACCGACTGCTGACAAAACTGTTGAAACATAAATTGGTTTGGCTGCAATTAAACACTCCCTATGGCTACCAGCTAAACTCTGTTGATATTTTTGTGTTAGGTGCACGCAATTTTCATGGTGTGTCTGAGGCCTCACCACTAATTTTGAGTATGGCCCTCTGAGAGTTCCCTGTAACAGTTTAGCCTGCTGACAATCTGCAACTAAAAAATTCATGATGCTGTCTATGCTCTTTAGTGGGGACAATTTATTAGAATGTCTGAATTTAAATAGTTTAATATCCCTCTCAAGAAATTGTCTAGTTCAGAAAATCACATGTAATATGTACATGGAAAATACATCTTTATTTTGAACATAAAAAGCATATACTTTTATTACATATTTCCATTCCTGCTAAATATTGAACAGACATGCAAGAAATAATAGTATAAAGAGGCCCCTAGTTACTCACCTCACATGTACCTGTCTCAGTCTGGCCTGGATGCACGGATAGTGCTGGGAGGCAGAGGGGCAGAAATTCAGGGAAATTGTGCTGGAAATCTTTTCTTTCCACTTGCATTTATTTCCATGTAAAATCAGATCAAAGTGAATCTTCAAAGTAAATTTAACATGGAAATGAAGTAAAACAAAACAAATAGTCTCAAATATTAGCCAGGAACTGGGGAACAGCAGATCATCTATTTGGCTTTGGGGTTTTGAGAGACAGTGTGTGCTGATGGCATGTATGAGAATCTTGGATTTTTTTTCAGCTCTGTAAGGTAGATCCAATTCTTCCTGCTCCAGTCAATACTTCCTTCATTCCCTGGCCAATCATTCTTTTTCTCCTCTTCAATTTAGGAAGTATTAGACTTTCCAGTTGTTGGGGTTGGGGAAGTCTCCCTGCTGCATGCTTCCTATGTGCAATCTCCAGATCACAGATGTGTTACTCTTGGTCCTCCAAGAAACAGCAGCCAAGCTTGGATTAGATATACAGGAGATTTATTGAGGAAGTGTCTGTGAGGGGAACAGAGGGGAGTCAGAGGAGGCAGTGAGTGCTGCCAGACTGCAAGACAGGTCTGATGCTGAGAAGGAGAGAGGAAAGGAAGCAGGGTTTGAGAGACAGAGTCTCACACTGCAGCACAGTGCTAGGGAAGTTTCACCAGTGATGGAAGGTTTTAGAGCAACTTACCCAGTATCTCACAGGAATGGGTCTACCTTAGTATTCCTCTTGTGCCCAACCATTGGCAGACAGCAGCCCAAGGAGGTAAAGCCCAGAGCATACACTGTCATGGATTTGTAGCAGAGCAGCTGGTGGTGTCTGCCAGTTATAGTCTCCATGGTGCAGAAGGAGATCTGAGTGGTACATTTTCATGGCCACTGTAGCTGTAGAAGCCACACTGCAGGAGCAGCCCTCAGATGAACGGGAGAGGGGAGGGAAGAAGAGAGATACCCGCACAATGCCGGGGGTCAAAGACCAATATGACCCAATTTTTCCAAGGGCCCAACTCACATTTCACAATGCAGAGTACTAACTACTATACGATCAAGACTCAACTCACATTTCAAATGAAGAATGTGACTCTTGTCAGGTTTCTGATTCCTGAATCCCGGGTCAGCATGAGAATCCACTAGTTCAACTACTGCAGGCTAGCATGGAAAGCATGCCTCGTTTATTACATTTTACCTAAAAGCAAATGTGATTCAGGTTCCAAACAATCAATTTTCAATTGGCCTTTGGGGGATGCAGACATTCAAATTCAGGTGATTATCAACAATAAAGTATTTCAGTTCTCACGATGGCACAGCCATCAGCAGCGAATACCAAAAAGGAGGATATCTATCTTTACACACTATTGCTGCATGGCAGAGAAGAAGCAATTCATTCTTTTCAGAAATATTTACTGAATGGCTTGTATGTTGTCAGGAATCGCCCCAGATGCCACAGTAGTAGGTAGATTTATTTGAGGGTGTTGAAGAATGAAGAACTAAGAATAGGTGAATAGAAGTCATAGGGAGCATGATTTAGATTTGAAATAGCAAAGGATATCTTTAACAACTTTAAGAATTCTGTCTTCAGGTCGAACACATGCTACCTTCCATTGCACTCACCAGCCTTTGCTCATGTGGCTGTCACTCCGTGGATCACACTGTGTTCCAGCTATTTATGGATTTATTTTCCTTGATAGTTTGCAAAAATCCCTGCAGGATTAGGAGCATATGCATTAATTAACTAATTAAATAATTAACTCATCATTCGCATATTTATTCAATAAAGGTTTGTGAATGCTTTGTCTGTGCCTGCTGTTGGTATCTGGGGAGGCCAAGATAAATAAGATAAAATACCTGTCCTCCAGGAGCTCACAGTAAGTCAGGGAGAAAGATGGGGAGATAGCAATATAATCCTGCGAAGAGCAAGAGCATCAAGGAGGGAATAACTGACTCTGCCGAGGGGGTGGCAATGAACAAATTCATCATAGAACTGATGACTCCTGAGCGACATTGTGAAGGAAGAGCAGAAGTTATCTGGGATTCTATCTCTAGTTTCTAGCACAAATAAGTCCTCAGTTCATCTCTGCAAAATGAATGAATGTAGATGAATAAGCAGAGTGGGACTGAGGGTATTCTTTTCCTAATCAGCATCTACTGCTGGTGACAGTTCCTCACCCCTGACTCCAGAAGTGGGCTCGTGGCCCAGGCTTTGCCAGTCAAACAATTAAGCAGGTACTGGCCACAGTTATTGGTTCAGGAGAGTGGAAGTGATTAAGGTTGGTCTAGCGAGACACATCACGGGACTTGGTTGAGAGGTGGGAGAGCACAGTCTCACCTTCTGCTGGACCTGGAGCTGTGGAATGTCAGACAGGGGAATCTGGGGACCACGTGATAAGGATAAAATCTGTCTGAAGATGAAATTACATACAGAAAGCATGACTAGGAGCTGAAAAGAGAGAGAAATTGGGTCCTGATGACATTGTTTTAGCTCCTGGATCCAGCAATATAAGAAGTGGGTTTCTCCCTTATTTGCTCTTTAGGTAATCAATAAATTACTTTGAGGGGGGCAGCATTTAAGCCAGTTGAGCTGACTTTTCTGTTACTTGCAACCTAAAGTGTCTTGACCATAGGATGGGATCCTTCACGAAGTATGGAGTTCTCCATTTCCAACATGAGTCACATAAAATCACTAGCCTATCAGAGAAGGAAATGCTGTTACTGGGGAACCCAAAGTCCTTGTAGCCTTGCTGACTGAAGCTGGAAATGAGTCTATTACCTGAAGCAAAAAAATGAACATGGAAAAAAGAAAGGCAGGAGTGAGGGAGAAAATCTGTATCATAATATCAACCAGACTGCCCAGCAGGCTTTTAATAAAGGCTTGGTCTGTTTAGCCTAAAGTTTTATTTCAGAATGACTATTTAGTTTCTGCATTTTGGGTGAGGGACAAAATTAACCCAAACCAGAGAGAACTGACACACACAGAAAAGTGGCTAAAAAGAATTATTGGGAGGCTGAGGTGGGAAGATCATGAGGTCAGGAGATCGAGACCAGCCTGGCTAACACGGTGAAACCCTGTCTCTACTAAAAATACACAAAATTAGCCAGGCATGGTGGTGGGCACCTGTAGTCCCAGCTACTTGGGAGGCTGAGGCAGGAAAATCGCTTGAACCCAGGAGGTAGAGGTTTTAGTGAGCTGAGACTGCACCACTGCACTCCAGCCTGGACAACAGAGCGAGACTCCATCCAAAAAAAAAAAAAAAAGAATCAAGTGTGCATATTCATTAAGAGAAAGAGACGTGGCTGCTGAGAATGGTATTTTTCTTTCTCCTGTTGTCTAAGTGCATCATCTAGGGAGGAATCACTGCCAAAATTCAAAGTCCTCCTAACTTCTTGACAAACACAAACATCCTCCCCAGGGTCCCAACTTTGGCAGAGACCAGAGGTGAAAGTCCCCCCTGCCCTCAATCCAGGGATTTGAGTCAAGAGGCCAAGAAATCTGTACAACACATCCAGGGCAGGAGAGCAGACGCTGAATGCGGCAAAGCCTGGAATGCAGGAGAATGAATTCCATGAAGCGGAGATACAAATAAATAGCTGCTGCTGGAAGACAGCATGTCTCCTGACTGTTTGGAAACCACTGGACTCTGGTTCTATTTATAAAGACATGTCCTACAGAACCAGTTTCCTTTGTTACTACTTGAGGCCACATCACCAACATTTCCCAGGCACCAGTGGACAGCAATCGAGATGTGGGTCCTGGGCTCTGACCTCTTCACCGAGTTTGTTCTGGCTCTGGGTAGGGACAGAGGCAGAGTGATTTTGTGTTTTCTACTTTCAATAACTGGGGGAGACACAGACCCACAGCCTTCCTCTAGGTTTCTAGCCCTTCTCGCCTTCCTATAGGGTTTCTTCTTTCTTGCTTGTCTGCCTCCCTGGACTTCTTTGCATCCCCTCTTAGCAGAAAGGACACTCTTCACTAGTCAAGAGGCATAGATTGTGTTTTAAGTGATTTAAGCTTTGCCAGTAACTGGTTGTTTAACATTAGGCAAGTTATTTAATTACCCTGGACCCCAGTTTCCTCATCTGTAAAATGGGCTTAAAATGTTTGCCTGATTTATGTTCCTTAAATATGAAGAACTGGGATGTGCATGTAGGTATTAAGAAACCTGAGATGTATTACAGAGAAGACGCATATTTAACTTTGTTTTGCCCAGCATGGCTCAAATAAATTGGAAACAAAACCTCTCAAAAACAATCTAGCCACATTCTCTTGCTATTCTCTGGTATGCAGTTTGATAAGTGGTTGTGGCAGATACTTGAATTTGTGATCTCAACTTACTTTTTGCCAGCCTTCTGCTTGGAGAAGTTAGGAATAAAAACTATTTCTCAGGCTTCCTTGCAGCTAAGGTTCTGCATTTGGATTAGATTTCGCTACTTAGATGTACTCATGTGAGAGAAGGGAGAGATTTTCATTTCCTACTCAATCCTGATGATCTGCTGACCTTGATGATCTCTCAAGCCTTGTCCAACTCTGTGGGATGTCAATGTTTCCTTTCTTGGCCATATCTTCTCTTAGGAAAAGAGCTTCTTTAGATACAGTAGTTCTAGTCCATTTCTTCTCTTATGAGTTGAAATAGATCCCAAGAAACAGTTCCAGGATAAATCAGGAGAGGGTAAATGCTAGCTGGAATTCATTTTTCTCTGAAGTTCCCATCATTTTTTACAGTTCATTTCTGACTCAATAGGACATAGTTCATCTTTCTGGGGTCTTGCAGCAACTCCAAAAAAAAAAGAACGACTTGCAAAAGAGTTACAACTATAACCATAGCACCCCCATGGGTCCTCTGGTAGCCATTTTGAGGCCAGACTGAGCCGGGCACACAGAAACCATCCCTCTTCTGAATCCCCTGTTGTTAATTTTATAGGCATGATTGTATTTCTCATCACATGCCAAGACTATCTTAAGTGGTGCTCCAGTTAAACATAATAGCTCTGAGAAGACAGAGACCTAGGTCTGGCTCCCTGATAACTCAGTAAGCGACCTTGATTATGAGTAGGAAGGTGTTTTAGGGTAAATAATACCTTTTCGTTACAACTGAAACTACAGCCTACTGGTCCCCATGAACTTTCTTAGTTCCCACATAAGGGATGTGACCATGATGTTGAGGACAGTCAATGACAGTGCCATGACAGTGTTTGTCACAACAATAATAACAAAACACAAGGGCTTTGTTTTTGGGAATGGGGAAAATAATGGATGTAGTGAAAGGAGTGAGCTGATAGTAACTTGCGGGAAGCTGAAAAATAAACCCAGAGAAGACCTGGAAAGGACAGACAACCAGATGTCCAACTAGGAAGCAAAAATCTTGGCTGGATTCTGTTTCAAACCACAGAATCTGAATTTTTGGAGGAAAGCATTAAAAACAATAAATTACCCCAAATGGCAAAGTTAGGATTCAACTGCCTCAAACTGTAACAATTTAGGCACTTGTAAAAGAGAAATATTCCAGATGGCAAAGTGGAAGGATGAATTATAGAGAAGGAAGTGGCTAATATCCTGTGCAATACTCTGAAGCAATACAAAAAGAGAGCCTTCGTGAAGGAACAGGCTGGGGATCCCAGTGTTTCTGGGGGACAGAAATGGAGTGCCATTCAATCAGGGGCAGCTGACCCCACTGGGCAGCCCTGGGTGCCTGGGGCTCAGGCATGATTTCAAACTGCTTTCTGTCTTCCAAGTGATTCTGGAACAAATGGCTCTGGTGGCCTCAGGGGCATGTCTGGAGTGACTACATGAAACTTCCAGGGCTTTGATTTGGCGTGGTCCGTCTGGCTTCACTGCCTAGTTCAGGGTTCAGTGGCCTAGATATGATTTCAAATCTCAGTTACTTTTCATCTTCTACCTCTATTTATATGAGAACACTCCAGCCCTCAAATCAATGGGATTGGATCTGAACAGTAGAACTGGAGGCAGTCTAAGGACTTTGACTTTAGTCCTCTGACTTCTCAAAAGGTAGACCGCAGACCAGCAGTCTCATCTTCACCTAAAAGATGATGGGAAATGCAGTAACTCTACCAAATCAGGATTCATATTTTAACACAACCATCAGGTGTTTTTTGTACATGTTAAGGTTTGAGAAGCAATGTTCTAGGCAATTTAATAGGGCAAAAGGATGTAGGTCCACAAAGATTCCTATAACCATCAGAAAGGACATTGCACGTTGAGGTAGTCTAATCTTTCCAATAATGATGCACCTCAAGGAGTCTGCAAGTGTCCTAATAGCACTGCCAAGACTTTGACCCCAGTACTAATAGTAAATGCCTTTCAGTTGGAAGTTAGGCCCATAAGCACAAGGACATCTTGTGCTCAGTCTCAGCCTCAGCTACTCCATTCTACTGTTTCTCCTCCTTCTCTCATAGAGCATACATCCCCACTGGAAGAAAGTGACAGAATAGAAGAAAGGTGCACAAAACCCTCTATTGGTCTTTTATCACATCAAAAAAAAATCTGGATTCTTCACTATGGCTTTATAAAGCACTTCCTGGTTTGGCACCTGATTACACCTTCCATTATATCTCTTACCCTCTCTCACTTTGCTCCAGCCACTTTGGCCTTCTTTCTTCCTTGAACATACTAAGTTCATTTCCAGTGCCAAGTATTTTCAGTCATTGTTTCCTCTATGGCAGGGGTCCCCTACCCCCAGGCTGCAGAATGGTACTGGTCGGTGGCCTGTTAGGAACCGGGCCACACATCAGGAGGTGAGCAGTAGGTGAGTGAGTGAAGCTTCATCTGTGTTTACAGTCACTTCCCATGGCTCACAATACTGCCTGAGCTCACCTCCTGTCAGACCAGCAGCGGCAGTAGATTCTCATAGGACTGCAAACCCTATTGTAAACTGCACATGTGAGGGATCTGGGTTGGGTGCTCTTTATGAGAATCTAATGCCTGATGATCTGTCACTGTCTCCTATCACCCCTAGATGGGACCGTCTAGTTGCAGGAAAACAAGCCCAGGGATCCCAATGATTCTGCATTATGGTGAGTTGCATAATTATTTCATTATATATTACAATGTAATAATAATAGAAATAAAGTGTGCAGTATATGTAATGTGCTGGAGTCAACCCAAAACCATCCCCACCCTCGCCTCCATCTGTGGAAAAATTGTCTTCCACAAAACCAGTCCCTGGTGCCAAAAAGGTTGAAGACCACTGCTCTATGGAAATGCTCTCTCTGTCCTTACATCTTATTATTGCTAGGTCTTCATAATTCAGGTCTCAGCACAAATGCAGTGCTCCTAGAAAGACTAGCCCTGCCACACCATCTAAAATCCCACCCCACCTTATCCATCTGTATGACATTATCCTGTGTGATGCTCCTTAGGGTACTCAATATTACTTGGTATCCTCTTCTTTATATTTACTGGTTTAATTTCTCTTCCCTACCGCATATAAGCTTTATAAGAGCAATCTTATTGATTGCTATATCCCAAGTGCCCAGAACAGTGCCTGACAGAGCAGTTATTCAAAAGATGTTTACTGGATTTGAGTGAATGATGGGGCTAGGTTAAACTATTGACTTTTGGATTATCTGTGCATTCCTGTGTTTCCTGCTCTAACTATTCTGCTTATGACCACAAACAACTCAGAAGGGCTTACATGGTAGAGCCTGAGTTAATGATACTGTTGGTTTGGCCCATAGGATTGAGATAGTCCACGCTGAGTCATTTCAGAGCTGTGTGGTATTTCAATCCAAGATTGTTCTGTAAACTATGATGGACTGCCTGCCCATGCATAAGGTACTTTCATCTATAAAGGAGAATATTACAAGCTTTCTGAACTTAAAGGCTTCTCCTTAACTAGGCAGACAAGCAGATAAACAAATGGTTTTTATACAATGTGAAAAGTAAGTTCAAATTATAGATGGACAAAGGAAGAATACAAGTTTAACAAATGGGGGGTTAAGGGTTATTTTCCCAAAAGTAGTGATGTCTGTTTGGAGCTTTAAAGCACAAATAGGAGTTTGTCAGAAGCACATATAAGTATTCCAGGGAAACAAAATGGCACCACTAAGGTATAGAGGCAAGAAAGGGCCTGGAGAACTACAATAGTTTGGTAATGCCAGAATGCAAAATGTGCAGTTCAGGCTGGCAGAAGGAAATGAGGCTGGAGTAGGAGCCAACAGGCTTGTAATAATATATGTACTTGAGGTGCTAGATCCACCATATGTTTGAGGTCAAACACAAATATCTCAAATATCTTTCAGTCCAAAAGAGCCAACAATGAGTTGAGCTGAGAGCATGTTGCAACCTCCAGCCCCACTTTGTACTCCCCTGGGGCACCATGAGCACCGTGCCCAACAATCTCAAAAGCCCCCACATGCTGGACCCATTAGGCACTGCATGCTCCACCTTCTGAGTCATTTCCCCCTCTGCCAATGGTGACTGAACCCAGAGGAACTCTCCACTAATTGAATTTGAGATGACTCACTCTAAACTAGGGACTTGAAACTCGAAAACCTCGGCAGCAATACCTTGGCAGTAAAATTCTTGGGTCATATTGTCCAGCTCGTTGTCTGGGGAGCCAGTAGGAGCGAGGGGATGTAGTGTGGGTATCTGTCGGGGAGGAAGGTTGGAGGCTGGGACTTTGGGTTTTCTTAGAGACCTGGAAAGGATAAGAGCATTCACTGCATGTCATTGTTTGTTTGAGCTCCAGCTGGTAGCCAAGAGTTTTTAAAAAATGACATTCGAACATGTTTTGTTTGGCACACCTAGTTTTGTTTACAATATTTGATGCAGTATTTTAAAAATAAGGAGCTTTTACATTACCACATTTCTGATTCTGTTAAAGCATTGAAAGACCTGGCAATAACCCACTGCAAGTGAAGAATGGATATCCCTGGTACAGGTGGTGTGCTCCCTAGGTTTCCAGAGTCTTCACCCCGATTTTTACATTCTGATGCCCCTGCACTTATATCCAGAATGTTTCACTTATGTAGTAACATTCAAGGGCCTTTTTGGCCCTATAGGCATTTGTGTTTGCAAAGCCTATTCTGAAGCTACCAATGAGGAGACAAACTCTGATGACAGTTTTGGTAACAGAGGAATGGACCTCAAAGTATTATCTCTCTGGCAAATTTCATCTGCTCAGTGTGCAGGAATTTATTAGAAAATAATGCAATAAAAGGGTGGGCATGAAGGTCACCAATCTCCACCTCCCCTACTTATTCTATTTTGGCAGAACATATAGTAGACACACTGAGGCCGGGGTTACATGTATTATCTTACGTTTCCCATCATAATTGTGTCATGGTATGTATTTAATGGATGCTCATTCAATGCATAGTGAATGGAATGTCATTGCTGGTCCAAGTCTGGGCATCTAATGTCCTCTCCCAGGAGACCTGGCACCCACGACACTGCATGGAATGTTTTTCTTTTTTTCCATCTATTCATGTTTCAATGCTCCCCTTCCTTTCATCTGTACTCATCTGCCTGCTCTTCCCCAAAGCTTTCAAGGACTTCCCCAGGCCGGCAATAGGAACCTTCTCTTTTCTATTCTTAATCAGTATTTATTTGTTTTTGTTATATAACTTTCCGAGTCTTTGTTTCATTTATGAGAAAATAAATATCTACTTCATAAGACCAATATATGCATTGTGTCTGGAACATGGTGAAAATGGTAATTGGATTTATATTTATATACTTATATATTGCTTACTTTATGCCAAGAACCCTTTCAAGTATTTTGCATATGTTGATTTATTTAATCTTTACAACATTGCTATAAGGTAGGTACTGATGTTATAATCCTCATTTTACAGATAAAGAAGCTGAAGCAGAAAGAGATAAAGTAACTTGCTCAAGGAACACAGCTAATAAGCTCTAGAGGTAAGCACAGCTAATAAGCCTTTAAACCCAGGAAGCTGGACCCAGAGTCTATGGCTCCACCCACTAAGTAAAACTGCCTCTCTTCTGAAGTGAGGTCTACATATATGGTAGTATCCTTTGGGTTAGAGATGGCAAATTGTCCTTCAATATCCATTCTCACCAGTGCTATTTTGTATTTTTAATCACACACAGCCTAATTGAATCCTACTTGCTTTTTTTTTTTTTTGAGACGGGGTCTCTCTCTGTCGCCCAGGCTGGAGTTCAGTGGCTCTATCTCAGCTCACTGAAACCTCTGCTTCCCAGGTTCAAGTGATTCTGCTGCCTTAGCCTCCCAAGTAGCTAGGATTACAGGCACCTGCCATCATGCCCAGCTATTTTTTGTATTTTTGTAGAGATGAGGTTTCACCATGTTAGCCAGGCTGGTCTTGAACTCCTGACCTCAGGTGATCTGCCCACCTTGGCCTCCCAAAGTGCTGGGATTACAGGTGTGAGCCACTGCACCCGGCCAAATCCTACTTGCTTTTTAAGCATGATTTGACTAGCACAAGAGAAAGGCAGAAAAGAGAAGTCTCCAATAATAGAACGAGTAGAGTAAAGCCTTAGAGGTGGGATCCTCTATCCTTCCTTCTCCTCTTTGAAAAATAGCTTTGTCAGCAGATCCTTTCCGAGAGTTCTTGGCCTTCCAGAAGTACCATAGATCCAACACAGATGAAAAACTTCCCTGAGGCCAAATCGCTTGGAACTATCTGAATGCAAATGGCACTGGTTTTCCATTTCATCATTTTCAGATAGTACGAATTCTAGCACTAACTTACCTGAACACGTTTGGTACACGCTCTCTTGTTTGTCCTTAGTTTCTCCATCTGTAAAATGAAGGATTGGAAGAGACCACAAATGGCAAACAGGCTTGCTTTTGCAGGCCATATTCAATCGATTAGTTGTATTTGCTGGGTGTACTGCATCCCATAAGCAGTATTTGACCAGAAATGTCTGCCATTGGAGAGAAACATGTGTCAGCATATTTGCCTCCCTGGGTTAGATGATTCTCCAGGCTTCTACACAATTTTATGTTTATATGAAAACAGCCACAAAGGGAAAAGAAGACAACAAAACAAGAGATATGAATAATAATGTATTGTATACTTGAAATTTGCTAAAAGAGTAGATCTCAAGTGTTCTACATACATACACACACACACACACACAAAGGTAACTAATGAGTGATAGGTATTAATTAACTTGATTGTGGTAATCACTTCACAATGTATACATATAAAAACATCATGTTTTACAACCTACATTTATACAATTTCTCAATTATATATCAATAAACCTGGAAAAATAAAGATGTATAAAAAAGATTTACAAATAAGATTTTTAAAAAAGGATTGTGAGGAAACAAAGTATGACAGTAGAATTATCATTTTTACTAGAGGCAGTAAAGAGAAGAATTAATATTGCAGAAAATCAAATCAATAATAGAGTTGACCAGTACAAAATTTTAATGCAGAGAAAAAGAGCAAAGTGTGAAGTTGGGGGCCGGGCATGGTGGCTCGCCTGTAATTCCAGCACTTTGGTAGGCTGAGGCGGGCAGATCATCTGAGGTCAAGATCAGCCTGGACAACACGGTGAAACCCTGTCTCTACAAAAATACAAAAATTAGCTGGGCATGATGGCAGGTGCCTGTAATCCCAGCTACTTATGAGGCTGATGCAGGAGAATTACTTGAACCCAGGAGACAGAGGTTGCAGTGAGCCAAGATCACGCCATTGCACTCCAGCCTGGGAGACAGAGTGAGACTCTGTCTCAAAAAAACAAACAACAACAACTATGACAAAAACACAAAGTATGAAGTGGGACAGAAGGGAGATGGATGTGGTTATAAAAGGGCAACATGGGTGATATTTGTGGAGATAAAACTGTCTTAACTGTGGTGGTGGATACACGGACCAACATATGTAATAAAGTTACACATAACTAAGTATTTACACTAAGTAATACATACGCTTTCACACACACTCACCCAGATACTCATACCCACACCAGTACAAGTAAAACAGAAAATCTGATAAGATTGGTGGATCATGTAAATGTAAACATCCTGATTGTGATATTTTGGCAAGATATTACCCTGAGAAACCTGAGCAAAGGGTACATGGGATGTGTCTGTATTATTTCTTACAATTACAATGTGAATCTACAATGATCTCAAAATTTAAAAATTAACAAAAAGAGAACAAAGTCATAAAGACATAAAGAGAGAATTGAAGACAAGAGATTAGAGATTCAAGGTATGGACAAATAGTGCTGTAAAATGGAGCTAGAAGCAATGGTCAAAGGTAAAAATAGACTTAAATGTTTCTGTGCTGAAAAAAATGTCAATATTCTAGGGCTGAAAAGACTCACTATAATCTAGGCATAATGAAGGAAAAGAAATTGATCCTTAAACACACTGAGTCAAACTTTCTGTATTATGGGGATTGCAGACAAAAATGACAACCAGAGAAAATAGCAAAGAACCAAGAGCCCGTGGGCAGTCCTGGGGGCTACAGTGGAATCTCAGAGCCAGTGGTATTGATGGACCCCTCGCCTACATCAGTTGTTTTAGGGGATTCTTTCCCCCATAAAGCTCTGGACTGATGACAAACCTGAAAAAGATGCTGAATCACAGGTATTGCATGACAAACATTTGCACTGAGAGGGAGACTGGATAAATTTCCCTAAATCATTTCTGGATGATTTCTTACCATTCATACATAATTTCTTTAAAAATGACAAAGGTATCCAGGCTGGCGTGGGGCTTAAAGAAAAAAAAAACATGAAGGTGACTTTTATAGTTCCTATTTAGATATGGATCTAGGTACAAAGCAAATTCAATCATTCCTGTACTTTTCCTCAAAAACATTTTTAACCTTGGCCAGGCACTGTGGCTCATGCCTGTAATCCCAGCACTTTGGGAGGCCGAGGCAGGTGGAGCACTTGAGATCAGGAGTTTGAGACCAGCCTGGTCATCATGGCAAAACCTCATCTCCACTAAAAATACAAAAATTACCTGGGCGTGGTAATTTTACAGGTAACACCTGTGATCCCAGCTACTCGGGAGGCTGAGGCATGAGAATTGCTTAAACCTGGGAGGCAGAGGCTGCAATGAGCCAAGATCGCGCCTCTGCACTCCAGCCTGCACAGCAGAACGAAAAACAAACAAAATAAACAACCATTTTTAACCTTAATGCAGGGCACTCCATCAATGTACATTGATGGACACTTAGTAGGTACAAGGCACTAGAAATAGACAAAAGTATTGAATCAGGCATGCCCCCATCCTGAACAGCCCATTACAGATGTGCACAAAAACGAATAATAAAAACTATGAGTTATTGTCATTTGCATTCTAGACACTGTATACATATTTTATACATTATTTAATTTAATTATCCCAATAATTCCTTTGAAGGCAGAACTAGGATTTTACTTTATGTTTGTGTGACCCAATATGTGCTTTTTTACTGCCTACCATTTTTCAAGATGAAGGTCAAATCATACAGCCATTATGAAATCTTCTCTAAACATGTACATATTCATCATTCGTTCATTCAACACATACTTACTGATATCATATATGTACCAGGCTCTCTGCTAGGTTCTGGGATAAATGATGAGAAAATAAGACAGGAATCTATTTTCAAGGAGTTTCAAGTGTAATGGAGGAAACGTATTAATCAAATAATCAAATGCGTGTAGAACTGTATGTGTCCATAGCAAGGGCTAAGAATGAAAGATACATGTTGCTTTGAGGCCCTATAAGGTACAGATTTGACCTAGGCAGAGACTCAGGGAAGGTTTCTCCAGGGAAGTGAACCCCGCTGGAAGAAAGGCACTCCAGGAAAGGGAAACAGCATGAGCAAAATCTGTGTGGTGGGAAGGATCATGAAAGGACCACTGTAGTGAGAGTAAAGATGTGTGCTGAAAGATGAGAATGGAAACTAGCAAGATCCAGGGCATGCCAGAACTTGAGGCCCAAGTAAGGAGATTGCCTTAATCTGAAGAGCAAGAGGAAGTCATGGGAAGCATTCAGGAAAAAAAGTGGTAGTGAATTTTCAATCTTTGTATTGCCTTCTGTAAGTCAAAGCTGTTCATGCATATATCTCAATTATGTTCTGTCTTACACTTTCTTGTGACACCAAATGACACAATCTCATTTTCCAAATTAGATGTGAGACTCCCTAGAGGTTGGGGATACTCCTTAAACCAAATTTTATTGGGTTTAAGACTCCCAAGTAAGAAGTATGTTTGTTGTTATGTTCTACTAAAAAAGAGAAAATGCTGCCGATTAGACATGCCATCAAATGGAAATAGCATCTCTATTTTGGAGATTCAAAAATGTGAAATAATGTGCATTTTTAGTTCAATGAAATATTATATATATTTTTGGTTCCCTTATAATGTCTAGGACAGAGCTGAGCTTGTCAATAGTGGAATGAGAAAAGTACCAGACTTCAAATGAGAAGACTGAGTTGGCAGCCTGGTTCTGACACATATCTGGACAAGAATGACTTAATTGTTTTGGGACCCAGTCCATTCCTCTGTAAAATGGCCATATGACGCCAGAGGATCCTCCCAGCTCTGCTGCTTCTCCGTGCAATAGCTGCCTGACAATAATCTCTAGGAAGATGTCTCTGAGGCCTTTCTTTGCTGGAGAGAACTCCTGCAGGAAGCTGCAGTAGTCCCTTATTCTTCTCCAGGTAGGAATTACTGAGGAATATGCCTGGAAGGCACACAGACCTAAATTAGAGTCAGAAAACTGAAGGCTCAAGAAATCTATTGACCAAAGAAAGTTTGTGCAGGTCTGATGTTAACCAGAAGTTGGGAGCAAGGCATGGGCTGTATTATGGATAGAATTGTGTCCCTCACAAAATATATTATTAAAGTCCTCAACTCCAGTATTTGTGAATGAAACTTATTTGGAAATAGGGTCATTGCAGATAAGTTAAAGTGAGGTCATAAGGGTGGGTCTTAATCTAATATGACTGGTGTTCTTATAAAAAGGGAAAATTTGTTCTTGTCCAAAGTTGATGAAAAGCCCAGGACCAGATGGATTCACAGTCAAACTCCATCAAATGTACAAGGAGCTAAGACTAATCCTCCTGAAGCTGTTCCAAAAAATTGAAGAGGAGGGATTTCTCCGTAACTTATTCCACAAGGCCAGTAAATCACCCTGTTACCAAAACCAGAGAAGGACGTAACAAAAAAAGAAAACTACAGACCAGTATCCCTGATTAATATAAATGCAAAAGTCCTCAACAAAATACTAGCAAATCAAATCTAACAGCACATCGAAAAAGAGAAGACACCATGATCAAGTGAGTTTTATACTAGGGATGCAAGGATGCTTCAACATATGCAAACCAATAAAAGTGATACATTACATAAACAGAAGTAAGGTCAAAAACATGATTATCTCAATAGATGCAGAAAAAGCATTTGATGAAATTCAGCGTTCATTTATGATAAAAACCCTCAACAAACTAGGCATAGAAGGAGTATACTTCAATATAATAAAACCCATATATCACAAGCCGACAGCCTACATCATACAGAATGGGGAAAGTTGAAAATATTTCCTCTAGGAACTGAAACAAGACAAGGATGCCCACTTTTACCACTCCTATTCAACATAGGACTACAAGTCCTAACCAGAAAAGTCAGGCAAGACAAAGAAATAAAAGGCACTTTAAGTGGAAAAGAGGAAGTCAAATTCTAGCTGTTTTCTAATGTTATGATCTTACATTTAGAAATACCTAGCTAGGTGCAGTGGCTGTGACTGTAATTTCAGATTCAGGAGGCTCAAGCAAGAGGATCACTAAGGCCAGGAGTTTGATACCAGCCTGGACAACACAGCAAGACCTTGTCTCTAAAACAAAACTTTTTAAAATCAGCTAGGCATGATGGCTTATGCCTATAGTCCCAGCTACTTGGGAGGCTGAGGTGGGGGGATCTCTTGAGCCCAGGAGTTCAAGGCTGCAGTGAGCTATGATCTCACCACTGCACTCCAACCTGGGCAACAGAGCAAGACCCCATCTCTAAAAACAAAATAAAATAAAATAAATAGAAATAAAATGAAAAAAACCTGAAGACATCACCAAAAAATTCCTAGATTTGATACATGAATTTAGTAAAGTTGCAGGATATAAAAATCAATGTACAAAAATCAGTAGCATTTTTATACACCAATAGTGATCTAGCTGAGAAAGAAATCAAGAAAGCAATTACATTGACAATGGATACAGAAAATAAAATGCCTAGGAATAAATTTAGCCACGGAGGTGAAAAATCTCTACAAGGAAAGCTACAAAGCACTGATGAAAGAAATCATAGGTGACACAAACAAATGGAAAACATTTCATGCTCATGGATCAGAATAATTAATATCAATAAAATGAGCATACTGCCCAAAGCAATCAACAGATTCAGTGAAATTCTTATCAAAATACCAACTTCAGTTTTTCACAGATTAGAATAAATAATTCTAAAATTCACATGAAACCATAAAAGAGCCTGAATAGCCAAAACAAATGCAAGCAAAAAGAACAAAGCTGGAGGCATCACATTACCTGACTTCAAATTATTTTGCAAGGCTGTAGTAACCAAAACAGCATGGTACCAATATAAAAATAGACAGATTAGTGGAAAGGAATAGAGAGGCCATAAATGAAGCCACATATTTACATCCAACTGATCTTTGACAAAGCAGACAAGAACATACATGGGGAAAAGGACGCCCCTTTCAATCAATGGTGCTGAGTAAATTGGATATCCATATGCAGAAGAATGAAACCACTCCTATCTCTCACCATATAAAAAAATCAGCTCAAGATGGATTCAAGATTGAAACGTAAGACCTGAAATTATAAAAATACTAGAAGCAACCCTAGGGAAAATTCTTCTGGACACTGATATAGGCAAATAATTTATGAATAAGACCTCAAAAGCATATGCAACAAAAACAAATATAGCTAAATTAGACTTAATTAAACCAAAAAGCTTCTACATAGCAAAAATAAATAAATAAAATAAAAATCAACAGAGTGAACAGGCAACCTGCAGAATTGGAGAAAACATTCACAAACTATTTATTCAACATGAGACTAATATCCGCAATATACAAGGGCCTCAACAACAACAACAAAACCCAAACAATTTCATTAAAAAGTGGGAAAAGGATGTAGATAGACATTTTTCAAAAGAAGACAGACACATGGCCAATAGGCATATGAAAAAATGCTCAGCATCACTAATCATCAGAAAAATGCAAATTAAAACCACAATGAGATATCATCTTACTTCAGTCGGAATGACTATTATTAAAAAGACAAAAAAAAAATTAACCAAACAGATGTTTGTGAGGATGCAAAGAAAAGGGAACACTGCTGGACTGTTGGTGGGAATGTAAATCAATACAACCTCTACCCATAGTATGAACTCTATCCATAGTATGGTGGTTTTTCAAAGTAGCAAAAATGGAACTACCATTGATCCAGCAGTCTCACTACTGAGTATCACTCCAAAGGAAAATAAATCAATACATCAAAAATATACTTGCACTCGCATGTTTATCACAGCACTATTCACAATAGCAAAGATATGGAATCAACATAATGTCTACCAACAGGTGATTAGATAAAGCAAATGTGGTACATTTACACACTGGAATACCATTCAGCCATAAAAAGAAGGAAATTATGTCTTTTGCAGCAACATAGATGGAACTGGAGGTCATGATCTGAAGAGAGACAAGTTAGACACAGAAAGTCAAATACTGCATGTTCTCACTCAAAGTGGGTGCTAAAAATGTGTACACGTGGAAGTAGAGAGTGGAATGCCAGACAATGGAGACTCAGAAGGGTGAGAGGAGGGTGGATGAAGAGAAATTACTTAATGTGTACAATATATGTTGGGATAATGTATGTTATTCAAGTGATGCATACCCTAAATGCCCTGACTTGACCACTACACAATCTACGCTTGTAACAACATTACAATTGTACCCCATATGTTTATACAATTAAAAATAGGCTGGGCATGGTGGCTCATGTCTGTAATCCCAGCACTTTGGGAGGCCGAGGTGGGTGGATCATGAGGTCAAGAGATGGAGACCATCCTCACCAGCATGGTGAAACCCCGTCTCTACTAAAAATACACAAAATTAGCTGGGCATGATGGCGGGCGCTTGTAATCCCAGCCACTCAGGAGGCTGAGGCAAGAGAATCGCTTGAAGCAGGGAGGCGGAGGTTACAGTGAGTCGAGAGCGCACCGCTGCACTCCAGCCTGGTGACAGAGAGATACTCCATCTCAAAATAAATAAATAAATAAATAAATAAGTAAATAAATAAATAAATAAAACAAAATTCAAAAAAAGGAAAAACAAAGCAACAACAAAAAGAAAAAAAAATCTGCCAGCCATAGAAAGCTTCCTGTAGGTGGATCCAGCCCCAAGGAGAAAAGATTACAACTTTGCCCTTTACAGAAAGCAGCTCATAGGAGTCTTACCTTGGTAGCGGGTGTTAAGGAACAAATACAGATTTGAACTCTAGTTCTATAACTGAATCGCTAGCTATGTGACTTTGGGCAAGTTACTCAACCTCTCTGAACCCCTTCCTTCATCAGTACAATGGGGATAATAATAACCTGCCCTAGGTGGTTCTCATAAGGATTAAAAGAAATAACCATTAAAAATGATAACATCTGCCATTTTTAGAGCACTGGCTACATGCCAGGTTCTGTGCCATGAACTTTATACATTATTTCATTTCTTCTCACAACGATACTGTGAAATAGGTATTCTTAATTCTGCCCAGTTTACAGATGAGGAAACTGAGACTCGAGGGCATGAAGTGACTTGCCCAGGGCACACACATAGCTGGCCAGTGGCAAAGTCAGGATTTGAAAAAAAGGGGAGGGGGGCAGGAATTTGGATACAGACAAACACACGCAGAACGGAGAGATATGAAGACATAGGGAGAGTGTCATCTATAAGCAAGGGATGCCTGGGGCAACCAGAAGGTGGGAAAGAGGCCTGGAACAGATCTTCCCTCACAGCCCTCAGAAGGAACTACCCTTGCTGACACCTTGATTTTGGACTTCCAGCCTCCAGAACTGTGAGACAATATGTTTCAGTTGTTTAAGCCACCCAGTTTGTGGTACTTTGTTTTGGAAGCTCCAGGAAACTAATACAGCTGTTTCTTAAAACAAGTGTTTTGGCTGGGCATGGTGGCTCACACCTGTAATCCCAACACTTTGGGAGGCCGAGGTGGGAGGATCACCTGAGGTTAGGAGTTTGAGACCAGCTTAGCCAACGTGACAAAACCCTGTCTCTACTAAAAATACAAAAATTAGCTGGGTGTGGTGGCATGTGCCTGTAATCTCAGCTACTCAGGAGGCCAAGGCAGGAGATCTGCTTGAATCCAGGTGGTGGAAGTTGCAGTGAGCTGAGATCGTGCCACTGCACTCCAGCATGGGTGACACAACAAGACTCCGTCTCAAAAAAAAAAAAAAAAAGAAATGTTTCACTGCAATGATTTAGTGTTTCTCACTTTTCATCCTCCTCTGCTTCTGAGGGAGTAGCAGATTTTCACAAACCAGGAGGCAGAAATACATGACATTGTGAAGAGGGTAAAATTTGTTCTCAACCTTTCCATATCTGCTTTCTGCACCTGACAATTCCTCCTCATGCCTCTGACCTAGAGCATTCAGTATCTCATACTGACTGCCTCCCCATAGCTAAGAATGCCTCCCCATAGCTAAGAATGCCTCTGGGTGTCTTCCTCAGCTCTGCTGAAGTCAGTTTGCTATACCAACTTCTCAAGGCTGGAAATTAGAATGTGTTTTTCTACGGTTTAGGAAAATCTCCTTCCACCAGGAACTTGAATCAGTCCTGAAAATTAGGGAGCAGTCAGGAAAATGCAGAGTTTAAACATTAGAAGTCACCTTAGAGACAACCCACCCAAGGGCTTCTGACTGATCCAAGGTGTGGATTGAGGCCTGATAATTTTTATTTTTAAGTTCTCATGGGACAAGATTCTGGGACCACCTTCTGTCTTTCAATCCAGAGGTGTTGTATATCATGTGAGCAGGCTTCTCACCCTGTTCAATGAGAAGGAATTGACTGCACCTCAATACAATGGTTCTTATCCTTGGCTGCACATTGGAATCACCTGGGGAGATTTTAAAACCCACCAAGAGTCTGATTTAATTGCTCTGAGGGGCAGGCTGAGCACTGGTGCTTTGCAAGCTGCTGAGGGGATTCTGCAGTGCAATCAGGACTGAGAATCACTGTCTTCATATTTACAACTCTCTGATTATGGGTAAGTTATATAAACTCTCGGTGCTGAGTTTTCTCATCTATATAATGAGATGGTAATGACACTTATTATAGTTTTGGTGACTAGTGACTATTAAATGAGTCAATCAATTTAAAACATTTAGAAATATGCCCAGCATTTAGTGAACGTTATATGAGAGTTGGCTGTTGTTGTGATTGTCACCATAGGAGTTGTAGTTAGTGTCTTCTTTCCTCTCCTCCATCCCTTTTTTTTTCTTTTTGCATGCTCTGATTTTCATGGACTCTTTTTACATGTTTGCAAGACTTTAGCTCTGTTGTAGAATGGGCTATATTCAAGTCACCAAAATTAAGTAGGGCCATTTGCTCACCACCTCCCTTTATCTCCTCCACCAACCCAATAGAGGCTGCCCTGTTCTTTCAGTGAATGTTGTTTAGTGGAAAGAGCACTGTACTGGGAGTCAGAAAATATGGATTCTTTCTTAAGATCTAAATTCCAAAGCACTCTTTTAAAAAATTAACTGACTGTAAATATGAGAGTTTTACTACAGGGCTCTCAATTCTATTCCCTTGAGTTATAAATCTATCCTTATGCCAGTGCCACACTTCTGATTAATGTAGCTTTGTAGTAAGTTTTAAAATCAGAAAGTGTGAGTTCTCCAACATTGTTCTTTTTCAAGATTCTTTGGCAATTCTTATTCCCTTGCATTTTCATATGAATTTTAGGATCAGCTTGTCCATTTCTGAAAAGATGCAAGCTGGAGTTTTAACAGTGACTGCATTGAACATATGAATCACTTTGAGCAGTTTTGTCATCTCCACAATTTTAAGTCTTCTGATCTGAGAATGTGATGTGTCTTTATACTTATTTGGTCTTTAATTTCTTTCAACAATGTCTTGTCATTTCCAAAGTACAGTTTTTCACTTATTTTGTTAAATTAATTCCTAAGTATTTTAGTTTACTTATTCTTTTTATTGCTATTATAAATGGAATTTTCTTAATTTCATTTTCAGGTTGTTCATTGCTAGTACATGGAAATACAATTGATTTTTGTATATTGCTTTTATACCCTACAATCTTACTAAACTTGTCGTATTATTCTAATAATTTTAGTAGGTTCTTTAGGATTTTACAAGATCTGTTTACAAGATTATATCATCTGAAAGAGAGCTAGTTTTATTTCTTCCTTTACACTGTGTATGTTTTTTATTTAACTTTCTTGTCTAGTTGTACTGGCTAGAGCCTCCAGTACAATGTTGAAACAGAAGTGGCAAGAGGGCTGGGCATGGTAGCTCACACCTGTAATCCCAGCACTTTGGGAGGCCGAAGTGGGCAGGTCACCTGAGGCAGTAGTTTGAGACCAGCCTGGCCAACATGGTGAAAACCCATCTCTACTAAAAATACAAAAATTAGCCGGGCGTGGTGGTGCATACCTGTAATCTTGGCTGCTTCGGAGGCTGAGGCATGAGAATTGGTTGAACTTGGGAGGCACAGTTTGCAGTGAGCCGAGATCACACCACTGCACTCCTCTCTCACAGGGTGAGAGAGCAAGACCCTGTCTCCAAAAAAAAAAAAAAAAAAAAAAAGCAAGAGAAGACATCTTTGTCTTGTTCTTAATATTTGGAGGGAAAGCACTAAGACTTCCACAAGTATGTACCATGTTGGCTGTGAGCTTTTTGTAAATGGCCCTTATCAGGTTGAGAAAGTCCCCTTCTATTGCTAGTTTGTTAGGTGTTTTTATCATGAAGTGGTGTTAGATTTTTGTCAAATGCTTTTTCTGCATCTATTGAGATGATCTTATGTTTTTTTGTTTTTTATTCTATTGATATGTATATTTCATTAACTGATATTCAGATGTTAATCCAATCTTGCATTCATAAGTATGTGAATACTCTTATATATATATTTTAAAACTGTTTATTATGGAAAATTTAAAACACATAAAAAGTAGAGAGAATAATATGATGGACTCCCAGATTCAAGTATTATCAATTCCAGAGCCAATTTTGTTCTATACTCCTCACTTTGCTCTGCCACACTGGATAATTTTGAAGGAAATCCCAGCAATTATATTTCATCTGTTAATACTTAAGTATACATATCAAAAGTATGAGACTCTTTTAAGAGATACACAGTCATAATAGCATCGTCATATTAAAAGGTGATAATTCTTTAATATAAAATATGCAGTCCGTGAACAAATTTTCTAATTATCTCACAACCTTTAAAAACTGTGTGTCAAGATCAAAATAAGGCCTATATGTTAAAATTTATTCATGTGTCCCTTAAGTCTCATTTAACTTATTGGATCACATCAACATCTCTTTTTTTTCACGACGAAATTGGATAACTTGTCTGGTAGTGCTTTCCATAGTCTGAATATTCCCAATTTCATTCCCTTGGTATAGTTTAACATGTTCCTGTGGACTTTGTATTTCCTGTAAACTATTGAGATTTAGATACTTAATCAGACTCAAGTTTGATTTTCTGGTAGTAATATATCATGGTAATACTGTGTAGTTCCATTTGGAGATGGCTTATTTTTTGTGATGTTAGCAGCTATTAATATTGCATAAATTCATCATTTCATTAGGGGTTTAAAAATGGTATTATTCTAATTTTTCCTCTGGGTTTATGTAGCACTTTTAATTCTCTACAACATTAAGAAAAAAATAACGATGTTTGAGGGAGTGGAGTGGCACATATTGGAAGGATTCTAAGGTTTCTGCAGGCACCAAGGCTTCATGAAGGACTATCAGAGGCTCAAAAGCTGTAAGGAATTACGCAGTTTCTCTTTCTCGTCTTTTCCCCCAGCCTCGACCCTATTCCTCTAGACTTAAATTGTTTAGCTTTTTGTAGCCAAATATGACTGCCACACAGTACCTGACTTTATATCTCCACAGTCAAAAACTTACCAAGTTATTGTGCAAAGATTTTTTCAATCTTAGATTCCCTGGCTGACATTATTTTATTGGTCCAGTTTGGGCCAATTGGCTGTGACTATTAGAACATATGGCAGAGCCACACAGCACAAACATGCCACTTAGGGGTTAGGTGAGAGACAGTTCTTAGAGAAAAAGATACTTCAAAATATTGATTATTGGTATCTGCTCCTCCCAAGTCAATCCATAAGTTCAAACCACCATTTTTAAACATTGATGAATATCTGTCTCCCCACTCTTACCCTCACCATTTCTCAAATGAGATTTAGATTTTTATATAAAATTGCCCCTAAAAATATCACTTAGAAACCCTGCAGACCCAAATCTCAATATGT
Source organism: Pongo pygmaeus (assembly GCF_028885625.2). NCBI lineage: Eukaryota > Metazoa > Chordata > Mammalia > Primates > Hominidae > Pongo > Pongo pygmaeus. Next base: position 174,375,432 of record NC_072377.2, read on the forward strand.
GGAAGACATCATCTTACCACCAAAACTTGACCCTCCCTTCTCATGCCCTATCTCACTGAAAGGAACCTTCATCAATACCGTGAACCAAATAAAAAATGTGAGAATCACTCTAGACTCTCCCCTCTACCACAACTGCTCTCTTCTCATCTCATCCTCGCTCTTGCCAAGGTCGGTAATTCCATCTCCTCCAATACCATTTGTATTTGTCCCCTCTGCCCCATTTCCACCACTGACTATGGCTTTAGTTAGTATCCATCCCTTCTAACCTTGATTACTGCCACAGCAACCTAACTGGACTCTCTGGGTTTCGGAATGGTCCTTTTCCAATTTATCTTCCACACCACTTATAAGAGCCCTCTTTCTAAATGACAGTTATAATCATTTCACTTTGTTGATTACAATCCTTCAATGACCACTGTAATTTTCAGAATAAGAGTACAAACTCCCTATCTTAGCAATCAAAGTTCTTCACCATCTGGCTGCTGACCACTCTGCCCCCGTCACTCTCTTACAGTCAACATATTATGTGGTCATCCAGCAGCATTTGCAGTTTCCCAAATTTGACAAGTTATTTGATGTGTCTTTGCTTCCTTTCCCTCAGCTGCTTCCCCGATTTGGCATGCCTTACCTCCCCTTACCAGTCCTTTTCATCCAACCAATATCTAGTGCCTGCTCAAAAGTCAACTCAAGCTCTATCTCTGTGAGAAACATCCTAGGAAAAATGTTCAGCTTGACTTTGTATCTGCAGCACTTAGCCCAGTGTCTGGTACAGAGTAAGGGCTCAATACACATTTGGAATATTCATAAATTGAAAATCTACAGTTGAATCTTCAGGCACATGTGCCTGGGCTTGTTGCAGCTCCATTTTGCAGACATTCTGGGCAATGACTACTCCTCGGCTCTTCTATCATCATAGGATTCCCCACAGACTCCTCTGATGGCTTCTCTTGGCTCAGTGTGTCTCAGGGCACTGACCACAGCCTCATAGGGGTAACCAGATAGCCTTGAGTTTCAGCCTTGCTGCTAGGCACCAATTCAGAGAGAAGGGAGACTGGGCAGGCACAGAATAACGCAAACAGATTCCTGAGATCTCCAAGAAGCACAGAGTGCCTCTTTGCTTGATTATGAAAAAGTCTACACTCAAAGACTCATCTCTTAAGAGTTTAGGGTTATAGCCCTTGCCTTTGCTGATACCTGTAGCCCACATTGACCACTTTCCTGACCATCTTGAACATTTATCTGTCATTCATTTTAGTACTTGACTATATTCTATATAACTTTCTACTTATTGTCTAGTTTCTCTGTTTCATGTAAGCATTTTGTAGGCAAAACCAAAAAAAAAACAAAAATGCCATATTTCTCTATGGGAGAGGTGCTAGAAACCTGTAGAAGGATAAATGTGCTGATGTTTTTAAGAAAGATGAGATGATTCTAGAATTTATAAACTTATTGTGTCTGCAAATTATTGACAGGTAATTTGTGAGTATATTTTTAAAAGAAACTCACAGGAGGCCACAGGTTCACTGAGGACAAATTATAGCAAATAAAACTAATTTTTTTTCAGTAGAATTTCCAACTAGTAAACCAAATTATAACAATAATTCATATCAATTTGGAGCTTTATAATACAAAACACTTTCATATATATTATCTTAGCAAGGTACCACGGCTTTGTGGAAAGATGATGGAATTTCAAGCAAGACAGATATGAGTTTGATTCTTGTTGTGCTTTACTTCTCTGAGCCTCTTTTCTTCATTTGTATAGGATCTTTAAATCATATATAAGAATAAAAGACAATCTATGTTCCTGTCTAGTTACTGAAACACAATATTTGCATTCTTAATTTTCTCAATAAATGGTGACGAAGGGATTAGTGTTGCCTTTTTTTACATATAAGCAAATCAAGGGTAAATTTAAGTAATTTTCTACAAGACACACTACAAGTGTGTTAAAGAAAAGAGATGTGAATCCCTGTTCTCTGCTATACTCTTTCTCCTATGCCATGGGGAAATGAGATCACCTTCTCATTTCCTCGTTTTGCAATCACTGAGTATGTGAAATGGTTGAGACCTATAAGCTGGATGTCATTAAATAGTGGAAGGTTTATAGCCATTCCATGGACCAGACCCCCATAATGTTGATCAAAATCCACCTGGATGTGGGTGGGGTGGGCTCTCTTTCATCCACAGAGCTCTGGTTTCACCTATCTTCTTCAATAATTTAATTAACTGACAATTCCACAAGAAGATATAACAATGTAAATATATATGCACCTAACTCTGGAGCACCAAGATTCATAAAACAGTTACCATCATACCTAAGAAAAGAGATAGACAGCAACACAATAACAGTGGGGGACTCAACACTCCACCAACTGCACTGGACAGATCATCAAGGGAAAAAGTCAACAAAGACACACTGGACTTAAACTACACTCTAGAACAAACAGACCTAACAGATATATACAGAACATTCTACCCAAGAACTTCAGAATATACATTCTTCTCATCAACAGATGGAACATCCTCTAAGATAGACCATATGATAGGCCACAAGTCTCAATAAATTTTTAAAAACCAAAATTATATCAAGTATCTTCTCACACCACAGAGGAACAAAGCTAGAAATCAGTTCCAAACTGAACCCTCAAAACTATACAAATACATGGAAATTAAACAATCTCTTCCAGAATGATTTTTGTGTTTATAATGAAATCAAGATGGAAATTTAAAAATTCTTCAAAATGAATGATAACAGTGACAAAGTTGTCAAAACCTCTGGAATGCAGCAAAAGTAGTACTAGGAGAAAAGTTTATAATGCTAAATGCCTACAGCAAAAAGCAGAAAGATCACAAATTGACAACCTAACATTTCACTTCAAGGAACCAGAGAAATAAGAAAAAACCAAACCCAAAAGCTGCCAGAAGAAAAGAAATAACGAAAATCAGAGCAGAACCAACTGAAATTGAAACAAAATACAAGAGATCAATCAAATGAAAAGTCAGTTCTTTGAAAAGATAAACAAAATGGATACACCACTAGCTAGATTAACCATAAAAAAGAGAGAAGAGTCAAATAATCTCAATTAGAAATAAAAATGGAGACATTACCACTGACAACACAGAACTACAAAAGATAATTCGACACTGCTATAAATACCCCTACGCATACAGACTAGAAAACCTAGAGGAAATGTGTAAGTTCCTAGAAACATACAACCCCCTAGCTTGAATCAGGAAGAAAGAGAAATCCTGAACAGACATATAACAAGCAGTAAGACTGAATCAGTAATAAAAAAAAGATCTGCCAGCAACAACAACAACAACAACAATAAAGCCCAGGACCAGATGAATTCACAGCCGAATTCTACCAGATAGTCAAAGAAGAATTGGGACCAAGCCTCCTGAAACTATTCTAAAAGATTGAGAAGGAGGAAATCCTTTCCAATTCATTCTACAGCCTGTTTCACTGTAACACCAAAGCCAGGAAAGGATGTAACAACAACGACAAAAATAAAACTACAGACCAATATCTCTGATGAATATAGATGCAAAAATCCTCAACAAAATGGTAGCAAACTGGATCCAACTGCACATCGAAAAAATAACTCACCATGATCAAGTGGGTTTCATCCCATGAAGGCAGGGATGGTTCAACATACCCAAGTCAATAAATGTGATTCATCACATACACAGAATTAAAAACATAAGCCATATGATCATCTCAATAGACACAGAAAAAGCATTTGATAAAATGCAGAATCTCAAAAAAGCATTTGATAAAACCTTCAAAAAACTAGTCATAGAGGGAACATACCTCAAAATAATAGAAGCCAAATACCACAAACACACAACCAACATCATACTGAATGGAAAAAAGTTGAAAGCATTTCCTGTAACAATGAGAAGAAGACAAGGATGCCCACTTTCACCATTCCTATTCAACATAGTACTGGAAGTTCTAGCCAGAGCAATAAGGCAAGAGAAAGAAATAAAAGGCATCCAAATTGGAAAAGAGGAAGTCAACGATTTGATCCTATACCAAGAAAACTCTAAAGACTCTTACAAAAGACTCCTAGACTTGATAATGAATTCAGTAAAGTCTCAGATGATAAAATCAATGTACACAAACCAATAGCACTGTTACATACCAAAAAGGACTAAGCTGAGAATCAAATCAATAACTCAATCCCTTTTTCAAAAGCTACACACACAAAAATACCTAGGAATATACTTAACCGAGGAGATGAAAGATCTTTACCAGGAAAACTACAAAACACTGCTGAAAGAAATAATAGATGACACAGACAAATGGAAATACATCCCGTGCTAATGAAATGGAAGAATTAATATTGCTAAAATGTCCACACTGCCAATAGCAATCTACAGATTCAATGCAATCCCTGTCAAAATACCAATGTCCTTTATTCACAGACTCAGAAAAAACAATCCTAAAATTCACATGGAACCAAAAAGAGCCTAAACAGCAAAAGCAATCCTAAGCAAAAGAACAAATCTGGAGGCATCACATAAACCAACTTCAAATTATACCATAAGGCTATAGTAACCAACACAGCATGGTACTGGTATAAAAGCACGCACATAGACCAATTGAACAGAATAGAGAACCCAGAAATAAAGCCAAATACAAGCAACTGATCTTTGACAAAGCACACAAAAACATAAACTCTAGAAAGGACACCCTATTCAATAAATGGTGCTGGGAAAATTGGACAGCCACATATAGAAAAGTGAAACTGGATCCCTATCTTGCACTTTATACAAAAGTTAACTCAAGGTGGATCAAAGACTTAAATCTAAGACCTGCAACAAAAATTCCAGAAGAAAACCTAGGAAAAACTCTTCTGGACATTTGCCTAGGCAAAGAATTTATGACTACAGCCCCAAAGGCATATGCGACAAAAATAAAAATAAACAGGTATGACCTAATTAAACTAAAAAGCTTCTACGCAGCAAGAGAAATAATCAACAGAGTAGACAGACAACCTACAGAATGACAGAAAATATTTGCAAACTATGCATCTGACAAAGAACTAATATCCAGAATCTAGAAGGAGCTCAAATCAGCAAGGGAAAAAAAAACAATCCAATTAAAAAGTGGGCAAATAACAAGAATAGATATTTCTCAAAAGAAGATATACAAATGGCCAAGAAACGTATGAAAAAATGCTCAACAACACTAATGATCAGGGAAATGCAAGTTAAAATCACAATGAGATACCACTTTACCTCAGTCAGAATGGCCATTTTTGCTTGTTTCTTTTGTTTTGTTTTATTTTATTTTCTGTTCCAGGATACATGTACAGGATGTACAGGTTTGTTACATAGGTAAATGTGTGCCATGGTGGTTTGTTGCACCTATCAACACGTCACCTAGGTATTAAGTCCAGCATGCATTAGCTGTTTTTCCTGACGTTCTTCCTCCCCTTGCCCCACCCCAACAGGCCCCTGTGTGTTGTTCCCCTCTCTGTGTCCATGTGTTCTCATTGTTCAGCTCCTGCTTATAAGTGAGAACATGTAGTATTTGGTTTTCTGTTCCTGCATTACTTTGCTGAGGATAATGGCTTCCAGCTCCTTCCACGTCCCTGCAAAAGACATGATCTCATTCCTTTTTATGGCTGCATAGTATTCCATGTTGTATATGTACCATATTTTCTTTATCCAGCGTATCATTGATGGGAATTAGGGTTAGTTCCATGTCTTTGCTATTGTGAATAGTGCTGCAATGAACATATACATGCGTCTATCTTCAAAATAGAATGATTTATATTCCTTTGGGTATATACCCAGTAATGAGGTTGCTTGGTCTAATGGTATTTCTGGTTCTAGGTCTTTGAGGAATCATCACACTGTCTTCCACAATGGTTGAACTAATTTACACTCCCACCAACAATGTAAAAGCATTCCTATTTCTCCACAGCCTTGTCAGCATTTGTGGTTTCTTAACTTTTTAATAATTGCCATTTTGACTGGCCACTCCTTGTGGTTTTTGTTTGCAGTCCTCTAATGATCAGTAATGTTGAGCTTTTTTCATGTTTCTTGGCCGCATAAATGTCTTCTTTTGAGAAGTGTCTGTTCATGTATTTTGCCCACTTTTTAATGTTTTTTTCTTGTAAATTTGTTTAAGTTCCTTGTAGATAGTGGATATTAGACCTTTGTCAGATGGATAGATTGCAAAATTTTATTTATTTATTTTTTGAGACGGAGTCTCGCTCTGCCGCCCAGGCTGGAGTGCAGTGGCATGATCTCTGCTCACTGCAAGCTCCGCTGCCCAAGTTCACGCCATTTTCCTGCCTCAGCCTCCCGAGTAGCTGGGACTACAGGCGCCCGCCACCACACCCAGGTAATTTTTTGTATTTTTAGTAGAGATGGGGTTTCACCGTGTTATCCAGGATGGTCTTGATCTCCTGACCTCGTGATCCGCCCTCCTCAGCCTCCCAAAGTGCTGGGATTACAGGCGTGAGCCATGGTGCCCAGCCAGATTGCAAAAATTTTATCCCATTCTGTAGGTTGTCTGTTCACTCTGATGATAGCTTCTTTTGCTGTGCAGAAGCTTTTTAGTTTCATTAGATCCCATTTGTCAGCTTTTGCTTTTGTTGCAATTGCTTTTGATGTTTTCATCATGAAATCTTTGCCTGGGCAGAATGGCCATTATTAAAAAGTCAAAAAACAATAGATGTTGATGCAGATGTAGTGAAAGGGAATGCTTATACACTGCTGGTGGTAATGTAAATTACTACAACCTGTATGGAAAACTATGGAATTTTCTCAAAGAACTAAAAGTAGACCTACCATTTGATCCTGCATTCCCCTTCCACCCAAAGGAAAGGGAATCATATCAAAAAGACACAAAGAACAAAGACACCGGCACATGTATGTTTATTGCAGCACAATTCACAATTGCAAAGATATGGAATCAACCTAAGTGCCCATCAACAATGAGTGGATAAAGAAAATGCAGTATGTGTATATGTGTATATACATATATATGTGTGTGTGTATATATAGTATATATGTAGTATATATATAAATGCAGTATATATGTGTGTATGAAAAGTATATATGTATGAAAAAAATGAAAAAGTATATATGTGTGTATGAAAAAAGAATGAAAAAGTATATATGTGTGTATGAAAAAGAATGAAATAATGTCTTTTGCAGCAATTTGGATGGACTCAGAGGCCATTGTCCTAAGTGAAGTAACTCAAGAATGGAAAACCAAATACCACATGTTCTCACTTACAAGTGGGAACTAAGCTATGTGTACACAAAAGCATACAGAGTGGTATAATGGACATCGGAGACTAAAAAGTGGGGAGGGTTGGAGGGGGATAAGGGATGAAAAACTACCTATTGGGTGCAATGTACACTACTTGGGTGATGGGTACACTAAAATCCCAGACTTAACCACTCTACAGTTCATCCATGTAACCAAAAACCACCATTGTACCCCTAAGGCTACTGAATTTTTAAAATGTTTTTAAAATTTAATTAAATGAATTGAGGGTGTCCTCAATCTGTGAATGGAGATAGTAATAAGTAGATAACATGCTGGATATCAAAACCCAGAATTACTTTTAAAGCAACTGGAAGAGAAAAATGGGTCACAATAAGGAGAGGAATTTTATCAGAGATAAAGAAAAAACATCCTAACCTAATGTACAGAATGGTGACTATAGTCAATAATAATGTACTGTGGGGGTGGGGGGATCATGGCAGACAGGAGGCAGAACTAGGTTGCAGCTCCCACTCGGACAAAGCGAGCAGTGTATGGAGGCTCACATCATGAACTTTTGCTCCAGAACAACTGCAGGAATAAATCAGGAAAACCGAGAGAACCCACAGACCCTCTGAAGAAATGGATGGCTCCTGCAGGACCTGGAAGACACCCCAAATACTGCAAGTACCCAAACTGTGGAAGTGGGAGTGGGGGATCGTCCACCCATGAACACACACCCTCACTGGGGAACCTGAAGGTCTAGATCACAGGAGAAGATTCTGACCTTACCTGGAGCTGAGTCAATTTAGAGAGCCAAGCAAAATACAAGGGTAGAGGAAGCAGCAGAAAAAGCCCTGTGGGCTTGCTGGGTCCCCTAGCAAACCATTTCTGCCTTGCCTCACAGGGTCCTTGGGGTGGGCTGCCCAAGGTACTGGGAAAAGGCCACAGAGAGAAGGAAACCTCCAGCTGAACTCTATAACAATTTGAACCAATCGAGAGGTCTCCTGGCCAGAACTCAGGGGAGGGCGTGAAACCGGTGTGCCGACTCCACAGGTGAGGGAAGCAGGAAAGCCCTACTTGCTTTTGCAACTGGGAGGCGGGTAGCCTGGGACAAGTTCTCCGCCTTGCTCACCCACTGCCTGGAAACAGACTCAGTGCTATTGGAGGCGGGGCACAGTGGGAGTGAGACCGGCTCTCTGGGTTGCAAGGGAGCTGGGCAACTGCTGGCTTTCCCCCACTTCCCTGGCAACCTGCATGAAAAAGTAAAGGCAGCCATAATTATCCTAGGAACATAACTCCATTGACCTGGGAACCATACTCCCGTCCCCCTACAGCAGGCACACCAAGCCGTGCCTAAGGACAGTCTGAACTCAGACACACCTAGCCCTGCCCCCAACCTAATGGTCCTTCCCTAGCCACCCTGGTAGCTGAAGATAAAGGGCATATACTCTTGGGAGTTCCAGGGTCCTGCCAACTGTCTGTTCCTCCCCATACTACCATAGCTGAGGCTCTCTTGAAAGTGCCACCTCCCAGCAGGAGGCCAACCAGTACAAAAATAGTGCATTAAACAACCAAAGCTAAGGCCCTTCAGAGAGTCCATTTCACCTCCCTGCCATTTCCACCAGAACAGGTGCTTGTATCCACGGCTGAGAGATCCAGATGGCTGACATCACAGGACTCTGTGCAGACAACCCCCAGTACCAGCTCCAGCCTGGTAGAATTGCTGGGTGGCTAGATCAAGAAGCAAGATAACAATCAGCTGAACTACAGCTCAGCTCTCAGGAAGCCAGATCCCTAGAAAAGAGGGGGAGTACTACATCAAGGGAACACTCCGTGGGACAAGAGAATCTGAACATCAGCCTTGAACCCTAGACCTTCCCTCTGACAGACCCTACCCAAATGAGAAGAAACCAGAAAACCAGCTCTGGTGATATGACAAAACAAGGTTCTTTAACACCCCCAGAAAATCACACTAGCTCACCAACAACAGATCCAAACCAAGAAATCACCGATTTACCTGAAAAATAATTCAGAAACTTAGTTATTAAGCTAATCAGGGAGGCACCAGAGAAAGGCAAAGGCCAGTGTAAGGAAGTCAAAAAACGATACAAAAAATGAGGGGAGAAATGTTCAGTGAAATACCATAAATAAAAGACAATCAAAACTTCAGGAAAAAATGGATGCACTTATAGAAATGCAAAATGCTCTGGAAAGTCTCTGCAATGGAATCAAACAAGCAGAAGAACTTCAGAGCTCAAAGACAGGTTTTCAAATTAACCTAATTCAACAAAGACAAAGAAAAAGCAATAAGAAAATATGAACAAAGCCTCTAGGAAGTCTGGAATTATGTTAAATGACCAAGCCTAAGAATAATCAACGTTCCTGAGGAAGAAGAGAAATCTAAAAGTTTGGAAAACATATTTGGGGAAATAATCGAGGAAAACTCCCCTGGCTTTGCTAGAGACCTAGACATCCAAATACAAGAAACTCAAAGAACACCTGGGGCCGGCCGGGTGTGGAGGCTCACTCCTATAATCCCAGCACTTTGGGAGGCTGAGGCAGGTGGATCACAAGGTCAGGAGATTGAGACCATCCTGGCTAACATGGTGAAACCTCGTCTCTACTAAAAGTACAAAAATTAGCCAGGTGTGTTGGCACATGCCTGTAGCCCCAGCTACTCGGGAGACTGAGGCAGGAGAATGGCGTGAACCCAGGGGGTGGAGCTTGCAGTGAGCCGAGATCACACCACTGCATTCCAGCCTGGGCGACAGAGCGAGACTGTGTCTCAACAAACAAACAAACAACAACAACAACAAAAACACCTGGGAAATTCATCACAAAGAGATCATTGCCTAGGCACATTGTCATCAGGGTATCTAAAGTTAAGACAAAGGAAAGAATCTTAGAAGCTGTGAGACAAAAGTACCGGGTAGCCTACAAAGGAAAACCTATCAGATTAACAGCAGATTTCTCAGCAGAAACCCTACAAACTAGAAGGGATTGGGACCAGCCTCCTTAAACAAAATAATTATCAGCCAAGAATTTTTCCTCTAGGGAAAGTAAGCTTCATAAATGAAGAAAAGATACAGTCTCTTTCAGATGAACAAATGCTGAGAGATTTCACCACTACCAAGCCAGCACTACAAGAACTGCTAAAAGGACCTCTAAATCTTGAAACAAATCTGGGAAACACATCAAAACAGAACTTCTTTAAAGCATAAATCTCACAGGACCTATAAAACAAAAATACAATAATAATAAAAAAACATATACAGGCAACAAATAGCACAATGAATTGAGTGGTACCTCACACCTCAATACTAATGTTGAACGTAAATGGCTTAAATGCTCCACTTAAAAGATACAGAATTGCAGAATGGATAAGAATTCACCAACCATCTGCTGCCTTCAAGAGACCCACCTAACACATAAGGAATCACATAAACTTAAGGTAAAGGGGTGGAAAAAGACATTCCATGCAAATGGACACCTAAATTGAGCAGGAGTAGCTATTCTTACATCAGACAAAACAAATTTTAAAGCAACAGCAGTTAAAAAAGACAAAGACAGACATTATATAATGATAAAAAAGCCTTGTCCAACAGGAAAATATCACATCCTAAATATATATGCACCTAACACTGGGGCTCCCACATTTATAAAACAATTACTAATAGACCTAAGAAATGAGATAGACAGCAACACAATAACAGTGGAGGACTTCAATACTCCACTGACAGCACAAGACAGATCATCAAGATGGAAAGTCAACAAAGAAACAATGGATTTAAACTATACCCTGGAACAAATAGACTTAACAGATATTTACAGAACATTCTACCCAACAACCACATAATATACATTCTATTCATCAGCGCATGAAACTTTCTCGAAGATAGACCATATGATAGGCCACAAAATGAACCTCAAAAAATTTATGAAAATTGAAATTATATCAAGTACTCCCTCAGACCACAGTGGAATAAAAATGGAAATCAACTTTAAAAGGAACCTTCAAAACCATGGAAATCAAATAACCTGCTCCTGAATGATCATTGGGTCAAAAATGAAATCAAGATGGAAATTAAAAAATTCTCCAAACTGAAATACAATAGTGACACAATCTATCAAAACCTCTGGGACACAACAAAGGTGGTGTTAAGATGAAAGTTCATAGCCTTAAATGCCTGCATCAATAAGTCTGAAAGAGCACAAACAGACTATCTAAGGTCACACCTCAAGGAACTAGAGAAACAAGAACAAACCAAACTCAAACATAGCAGAAGAAAGGAAATAACTAAGATCAGAGCAGAACTAAATGAAATTGAAACAAACAAACAAAAAAATACAAAGGATAATGAAACAAAAAAAACTGGCTCTTTGAAAAGATAAATAAAATTGATAGACCATTTGCAAGATTGACCAAGAAAAGAAGAGAGAAGATCTAAATAAGCTCAATTAGAAAGGAGATGGAGGTACTACTACAAGTGACACCACAGAAATACAAAAGATCATTCAAGGCTATGAACACCTTTATATGCATAAACTAGAAAATCTAGAGGAGATGGATGAATTCCTGGAAAGATACAACCCTCCTAGCTTAAATCAGGAAGAATTAGATACCTTGAACAGATCATTAAAAAGCAGTGAGATTAAAATGGTAATTTAAAAATTACCGACAAAAAAAAAAACGTGAAGGACCAGACGGATTCACAGGAGAATTCCACTAGACATTCAAAAAATTAGTGCCAATCCTATTGACACTATTCCACAAGATAGAGGAAGAGGGAATCCTCCCTAAATCATTCTATGAAGCCAGTGTCACCCTAATACCAAAACCAGGAAAGCAAGTAACCAAAAAAGAAAACTACAGGCCAGGTGCGGTGGCACATGCCTGTAATCTTAGCACTTTGGCAGACCGAAATGGGTGGATCACCTGAAGTCAGGAGCTCGAGACCAGCCTAGCCAACATGGTGAAACCTCATCTCTACAAAAATACAAAAATCAGATGGGCATGGTGGCACACGCCTGTAATTCCAGCTACTCAGGAGGCTGAGGCAGAAGAATTGCTTGAACCTGGGGGATGGAGGTTGCAGTGAGCCAAGATCACACCACTTCACTCCAGCCTGGGTGAAAGAGTGAAACTCCGTCTCAAAAAAATAAGAAAAGAAAACTACAGACCAATATCCCTGATTAAGGTAGATGCAAAAATCCTTAATGAAATACCAGCTAACCAAATCCAACAACATACCAAAAATATAATCCACCATGATGAAGTGGGTTTCACACCAGGGACGCAGGGATGGTTTAACACATGCAAGTCAATAAATGTGACACACCACATAAACAGAATTAAAAACAAAAATCACATGATCATTTCAATAGATGCAGAAAAAGCATTTGACAAAATCCAGCATCCTTTTATGATTAAAACTTTCAAGTTGGCTTTATCCCTGGGATACAAGGCTAGTTCAACATATGCAAATCAATCAATGTAATCCCTCACATAAACAGAACCAAAGACAAAAACCATATGATTATCTCAATTATGCAGAAAAGGCCTTTGATAAAATTCAACATCGCTTTATGCTAAAAACTCTCAATAAACTAGGTATTGATGGAACATATCTCAAAATAATAAGAACTATTTATGACAAACCCACAGCCAGTATCATACTGAATGGGCAAAAGCTGGAAGCATTCCTTTTGAAAACTGGCACAAAACAAGGATGCCCTCTCTCACCACTCTTTTCAACATAGTATTGGAAGTTCTGGCCAGGGCAATCAGGCAAGAGAAAGAAATAAAAGGTATTCAAATAGGAAGATAGGAAGACAAATTGTCTCTGTTTGCAGATGACATGATTGTACATTTAGAAAACCCCATTGTCTCAGCCCAAAATCTCCTTAAGCTGATAAGCAACTTCAGCAAAGTCTCAGGATACAAAATCAATGTGCAAAAATCACAAGCATTCCTATACACCAATAATAGACAAACAGAGAGCCAAATCATGACTGAACTCCCATTCACAATTGTTACAAAGAGAATAAAATACCTAGGAATACACCTTACAAGGGATGTGAAGGACTTCTTCAAGGAGGACTACAAACCACTGCTCAAGGAAATGAGAGAGGACACAAACAAATGGAAGAACATTCCATGCTCACGGATGGGAAGAATCAATATCATAAAAATGGCCAGACTGCCCAAAATAATTTATAGATTCAATGCTATCCCCATCAAACTACCTTTGACTTTCTTCACAGAATTAGAAAAGCCTACTTTAAATTTCATATGGAACCAAAAAAGAGCCTGTATAGCCAAGACAATCCTAAGCAAAAAGAACAAAGCTACAGGCATCAATCATGCTACCTGACTTCAAACTATACTACAAGGCTACAGTAACCAAAACAGCATGGTACTGGTACCAAAACAGATATATAGACCAATGGAACAGAACAGAGGCCTCAGAAATAACACCACACATCTACAACCATCTGACTTTAGGCAAATCTGCCAAAAACAAGGATTCCCTATTTAATAAATGGTGTTGGGAAAACTGGCTAGCCACATGCAGAAAACTGAAACTGGCCCCTTCCTTACACCTTATACAAAAACTAACTGAAGATGAATTAAAGACCTAAACATAAGACCCAAAACCATAAAAATCCTACAAGAAAACCTAGGCAATACCTTTCAGGACATAGGCATGGGCAAAGACTTCATGACTAAAACACCAAAAGCAATGGCAACAAAAGCCAAAATTGACAAATAGGATCTAATTAAACTAAAAAGCTTCTGCACAGCAAAAGAAACCATCATCAGAGTGAACAGGCAACCTACAGAATGGGAGAAAATTTTTGCAATCTATTCATCTGACAAAGGGCTAATATCCAGAATTTACATGGAACTTAAACAAATTTACAAGAAGAAAACAACCCCATCAAAAAGTGGGCAACAGATGTGAACAGACACTTCTCAAAAAAAGACATTTATGCAGCCAGCAAACATATGAAAAACAGAACTCATCATCACTTGTCATCAGAGAAATGCAAATCAAAACCCCAATGAGATACCATCTCACACCAGTTAGAATGGCAAACATTAAAAAGTCAGGAACAACAGATGCTGGAGAGGATGTGGAGAAACAGGAACACTTTTACGCTGTTGGTGGGAGTGTAAATTAGTTCAACCATTGTGGAAGACAGTGTGGTGATTCCTCAAGCATCTAGAACCAGAAATACCATTTGACCCAACCATCCCATTACTGGGTATATACCCAAAGGATTATAAATCATTCTATTATAAAGACACATGCACACTTATGTTTATTGCAGCACTACAGCAAAGTGCTCACGATAGCAAAGACTTGGAACCAACCCAAATGCCCACCAATGATAGTCTGGATAAAGAAATTGTGGCACATATACACCATGGGATACTATGCAGCCATAAAAAAGGATGAATTCATGTCCTCTGCAGGAACATGAATGAGGTTGGAAACTATCATTCTTGCAAACTAACATAGGAACAAAAAAACCCAACACCACATGTTTTCACTCATAAGTGGGAGTTGAGCAATGAGAACAGATGGACACAGGGAGGGGAACATCACACACTGGGGTCTGCCGGGGGGGTGGGAGGTTAGGGGAGGGATAGCATTAGGAGAAATACCTAATGTAGATGATGAGTCAATGGGTGCAGCAAACCACCATGGCACGTGTATACCTATGTAACAAACCTGCACGTTCTCCACATGTATCCCAGAACATAAAGTATATTAAAATAAAACCTCTCAGCAAAATCAGCATACAAGGGACATACTTAAATGTAATAAAAGCTACCTTTGACCAAACCACAGCCAACATAATACTGAATGGGGAAAAGTTGAAAGCATTCCCTCTGAGAACAGGAACAAGACAAGGATGCCCACTCTTACCACTTCTAGTCAACACAGTACTGAAAGTCCTAGCCAGAGCAATCAGACAAGAGAAAGAAATAAAGGGTATCCAAATTGGTAAAGAGGAAATCAAACTGTCATTGTTTGCTGATGATATGATTGTTTACCTAGAAAAACCTAAAGATTCCTCCAGAAAGCTCCTACAATTGATAAAAAAAAATTTCAGCAAAGTTTCTGGATACAAAATTGATGTACATGAATCAGTAGCTCTGCTATACACCAACAGTGACCAAGCTGAGAATCATATCAAGAACTCAGCCCCTTTTAAATAGCTGTAAAAAATAACATACTTAAGAATATACCTAATCAAAGAGGTGAAAGACCTATGCAAGGAAAACCACAAAACACTGCTGAAAGAAATCATAGACGACACAAACAAATGGAAACACATCCCATGCTCATGGATGGGTAGGATCAATATTGTGAAAATAACCATACTGCCAACAGCAATCTACCAGTTCAATGCAATTCCATAAAATTATCACCATCGGCTGGGCATGGTGGCTCACGCCTGTAATCCCTGCACTTTGGGAGGCCAAGGTGGGTAGATCACGAGGTCAGGAGATCGAGACCATCCTGGCCAACATGGTGAAACCTTGTCTCTACTAAAAATACAAAAATTAGCTGGGCATGGTGACACGTGCCTGTAGTACCAGCTATTCAGGAGGCTGAAGCAGGAGAATCACTTGAACCTGGGAGGTAGAGGTTGCAGTGAGCTGAGATCGTGCCACTGCACTCCAGCCTGGCAACAGAGTGAGACTCCGTCAAAAAATAAACAAACAAAGAAACAAAAAACAAACAAACACCCACCATAATTCTTCACAGAACTAGAAAAAACAATCCTAAAATTCATATGGAACCAAAAAAGAGCCAATATAGTCAAAGCAAGACTAAGCAAAAAGAACAAATCTGTAGGCATCACATTACCAGATTTCAAATTATACTATAAGGCCATAGTCACCAAAATAGTATAGTACTGGTATAAAAATAGGCACATAGACCAATGGAACCAAATAGAGAACCCAGAAATAAACCTAAATACTTATAGCCAACTGATCTTCTACAGAGCAAACAAAAACATAAAGTGGAGAAAGGACACTTATTCAACACATTGTGCTGGGATAATTGACAAGCCACATGTAGATTGAAACTGGATCCTCATCTTTTACCTTATACAAAGATCAACTCAAGATAAATGAAGGACTTCAATCTAAGACCTGAAACCATAACAATTCTAGAAAATAACATTGGAAAAACCCTTCTAGATATTGGCTTAGGCAAGGATTTCATGACAAAGAACCCAAAAGGAAATGCACTAAAAAGCAAAGATAAATTGCTGGGACTTAATTAAACTAAAAAGCTTTTGCAAGGCAAAAGCAACAGTCACCAGAATAAACAGACAACCCACAGAGTGGGAGAAAATCTTCACAATGTATACATCTGACAAAGGTCCAATATTCAGAATCTACAAGGAACTCAAATTAGCAAGGAAAAAACAATCCCATCAAAAAGTGGGTTAAGGACATGAATAGACAACTCTCAAAAGAAACTATACAAATGGCCAATAAATATGAAAAAATGCTCACCATCACTAATGATCAGGGAAATGCAAATCAAAACCACAATGTGATACCACTTTACTCCTGCAAGTACAGCCATTAAAAAAAATGAAAAAATAATAGATGTTGGCATGGATGCAGTGAACAGTGAACACTCCTACACTGCCAGTGGGAATGTAAACTAGTGCAACCCCTGTGGAAAACAGTGTAGAGATTCCTTAAAGAACTAAAAGTAGAACTACCATTTGATCCAGAAATCCCACTACTAGGTATCTACCCAGAGGGACACAAGTCATTATACAAAAAAGATACTTGCACACGCATGTTTATAGTAGCACAATTTGCAATTGCAAAAATGTGGAACCAACTCAAATGCCCATCAATCGACGAGTGGATAAAGAAACAGTGGTATACATATATACAATGGAATACTACTCAGCCATAAAAAGGAATGAACTAATGGCATTCACAGAGACCTGGATGAGATTGGAGACTATTATTCTAAGTGAAGTAACTCAGGAATGGAAAACCAAACATTGAATGTTCTCAGTCATAACTGGAAGCTAAGCTATGAGGATGCAAAGGCATAAGAATGACACAATGGACTTTGGGGACTCAGGAGGAAAGGACAGGAAGGGGGGTGAGGGATAAAAGACTACAAATTGTGCGCAGTGTATACTGCTTGGGTGATGGGTGCACCAAAATCTCACAAATTACTGCTAAAGAACTCACATAACCAACCACCACCTATTCCCCAATAATCTATGGAAATAAAAAATTTAAAAGAAATGAAGTGTATTTTATCTGAAAAAATAAAAAAAAAAGTAATAATGTACTGTGTACTTGACATTTGCTAAGAGAGAGCTTAAGTATTCTCACCAGGCACACACACACGCAGGCGCACCTGCACATGCACACATGTGCAAGGTTAACTGTGCAGTGATGGATATGTTAATTAGCTTGATTGTGGTAATCATTTCACAATGCATACACATATCAAAACATCACATTGTACACATTGAATCCTTGATACAGCTGAAAAGAATAAAAAAAAAAGAGAAAATGTCCTATATTTATAATTAAAAACATTAAATTTCATGAGAATGAAATTGGAGAGACATAGCTTATCAGCAGTAAATGTGAAAATGACTTCGGGATTTAAGTTGATTGCAAGCTCAGTATGAATCACCAATATGGCATGTCTACCATTTAACCTTTGGCTGCATTCTAAGAAGCTTTGCATCACATATAATGAAGTTGATGGTCTCAAAGTGCTCTGGGCTGGTCAGCTGGTGCCTCACAACCCTGTGATGTAGGCATTATTTCATTTACAAAAGAGCCTGAAGCCACCAAATTTGCCAAAGGCCAAAGGACTACATGATGGAACACTGACTTAATAAACAGGCTAATTGGTGCTAGGACATGGGCAATACATTTCACATGCATAATATCTTTGAATACAACAATGGCTTGTGGTGAGTTTTGTTATTTATCCCTTTTGTACAGATGAGAAAACCGAGACAGAGGTAGATAAAGCAACCTGCTCAAGCTCATACACATAGTAAGTGACTGAGGTCAGACTAAAACCCAGGACTATTTGATTTAACCACTGAGCTATGCTGCCTCTCTCAGAGAAAGAGAAAGAATTTTCTACCAGTGAAATCTTTTAAAAAATGTCTCAAGTGGCTCAAGTAGAAGCCGGTGGTCCCTGTGTGTGGGTAGAACAGTAAACTGAGATACTTGGAAATTCCCAGCCTTTATGATTCTGTCCATTTGGTCTTTGGAATGCATTTTTCACAGGGTATACTGAACACCAACTCAATGCTAATCAGTAAGCAATTGTTGACCTGAGTGGAATAGAACTCCACTCTCTAGAAGGGGACCAACTCGGTGCATTGCTGTGGGAGTTGTGGCTTTGCAAGTGAGCTTTCTAGCTATTTGTGTCAAAGCTGAATTAGAGGGAGGCAGGCTTCCCAGCGCAGCTAGTAATTAAGAGTTCAACCCACAAATTCCTGCACTGGGCTGGCTGCTTTTGTGGGAAGGACAGGAAAGGAGGCACCTTCAAGGGACAGTGGGACAGAGCAGAGGCAGCAGTGGGTAGCAGCCCCGGGAGCTGTGGCCACAGGAACAGCCTGGACAGCTGGCCTCAGTCTTGATTTGGATAAAGATGTTTATTCTGCTCTACCTCCCAGGCCTCTCCCTTCCTGCCCTAAGGGCCGTCCACTGGAGTGACTGACGAGGTGATTAATTAGATACAGACTCGCAGACCCAGCCAAGAATTGTTCTCAGACTGAGGTTCATATGGGGGGTTAGAGATACCCTGCCAGCAGTACTATATAGATAGGCTCCCTCTTTGCCCTCTCCTGTAGTCTAAAGGTCATGATCTATGAAAAAAAGTCTGAATCAAATGCCTACCACCCCAAGGTGACGCCTGAGCACATAATTAGCTGGTGTTGTGGAAATGGTGATGTACAGAGCACGGAACTCAAGTCTTGATCGGTGTGGCGGGAGTGGGGGGGATCCCTGGGAGCCAGTGCTCTCAGAGGATCAGGCATAGATTGTCCAGTTGGTTTCTGGAGGCAGTATAAAAAGCCTCTCTTACTCAACACCCACCCCACTGTTTTTCGTAAACAAACAGCCAAATAATCACCTCCTTGGTCAAGGCAGTGGTTCTCAAACATTTTCATCTCAGTCCCCTTTTTACTCTTAAAAATAATCAAGGACCCCAAAAAGGACTTTTGTGTAGTGAGTTTTATCTCTCAAGATTAACCATATTTGAAATTAAAACTGAGCAATTTTTAAAATAAAAATGTATTAGTTCATTTAAAAATAATCCACCATTATATGTAAACACAAACTATTTTTTTCAGAAAAATAACTACATATTTTCCAAAACAAAAATATTTGGCAAGAAGACTGGCACTGTTTTACATTTTTGAAGATCTCTTGAATGTCTAGCTTAATGGGAGGCAGCTGGATTGGAATATCTGCTCCTGCTTTCAATCTGTTGTGATATGTTGTTTGAGTTGGAGGTTATGAAGAAAGTCTGGCCTCACACAGTATGTAACTGGAAAAGGGAGAAGTATTTCAACAGCCTTTTTAGTAACTGTGGAGATTCTTTTTTTTTTTTTTCTTGAACTGCACCAAACAGGTTAGTTGCACTGTGGGATATGCACCCATATTGGTAAGCTTCTAAAACTCTGTTTTGTTTCATTAAAATCTAATGAAAACCTAGGTAATACCATTCAGGACATAGACATGGGCAAGGACTTCATGACTAAAACACCAAAAGCAATGGCAACAAAAGCCAAAATTGACAAATGGGATCTAATTAAACTAAAGAGCTTCTCTACAGCAAAAGAAACTACCATCAGAGTGAACAGGCAACCTACAGAATGGGAGAAAGTTTTTGCAGTCTACCCATCTGACAAACGGCTAATATCCAGAATCTACAAAGAACTTAAACAAATTTACAAGAAAAAAATCAAACAACCCCATCAAAAAGTGGGCAAAGGGTATGAACAGACACTATCCAAAAGAAGACATTTATGCAGGCAACAGACACATGAAAAAATGCTCATCATCACTGGTCATCAGAGAAATGCAAATCAAAACCACAATGAGATACCATCACACACCAGTTAGAATGGCGATCATTAAAAAGTCAGGAAGCAACAGGTGCTGGAGAGGATGTGGAGAAATAGGAACACTTTTACACTGCTGGTGGGACTGTAAACTAGTTCAACCATTGTGGAAGTCAGTGTGGTGATTCCTTAAGGATCTAAAACTAGAAATACCATTTGACCCAGTGATCCCATTACTGGGTACATACCCAAAGGATTATAAATCATGCTACTATAAAGACACACGCACATGTATGTTTATTGTGGCACTATTCACAATAGCAAACACTTGGAACCAACCCAAATGTCCATCAGTGATAGACTGGATAAAGAAAATATGGCACATATACACTATTGAATACTATGCAGCCATAAAAAAGGATGAGTTCATGTCCTTTGTAGTGACATGGATGAAGCTGGAGACCATCATTCTAAGCAAACTATCACAAGGACAGAAAACCAAACACCGCATGTTCTCACTCACAGGTGGGAACTGAACAATGAGAACACTTGGACACAGGGCGGGGAACATCACACACCAGGGCCTGTCGTGGGGTGGGGGAGATGGGGGAGGGATAGCATTAGGAGAAATACCTAATGTAAATGACGAGTTAATGGGTGCAGCAAACCAACACGGCACATGTATACATATGTAACCAACCAGCACATTGTGCACATGAACCCTAGAACTTAAAGTATAATAAAAAATAAAAATAAATAAATAAAATGAGAACTATTAGTTAAAAAAAATCTATTGATCTGTCTTGAACTGTGAATGAATCTTTTTTGGAAGGAGGAGCTTACAATTGTGTTGTTGGTTTACACTTTCGTAAATATTTTGTACTAAAAACTCTATGAATAGGTACTTGGATTTCTGCAAGTATAAATTCCCAGAGGTAGGATTGCTGGACCAAAGGCATGTTTTGGTTTTTGCTTTTTTAATTCTCACAAACAGCTATACAAATTCACATCTACATAAATGATGGATCAGGGCACCCCTCTTCCAACATCCTCACCAGCACTTGTCGTTAGCAGTCTTTTTAATGTGCACCAGTCTGATGGATGAGAAATGGCATCTTAGTGTGCCTTTAATTTGTATTTTCCTGTTTACTAGTAAGCGTCTTTCCATCGGCTACGAGTTTGTTCTCAATTTGAGTTTGTGAGACAGAATGGTATTTGAGTTTGTGAGGCAGAATGATATTGATGATGTTAAGCATATTTTTTGGCTCTTTGGATTTCCCATTCAACTACTATTCCTATCCTTTGCCTGTTTTTTTCTTCAGGGTTTGTCTTTGCACTATGAATGTGCTGGAGCTCAGTGCAGGGTATTTATTTTTTGACATTTTTTTAAGTTCTGGAGGACCTGTGCAGGACGTGTGGGTTTGTTACATAGGTAAACATGTGCCATCGTGGTTTGCTGCACCTATTACCCATGCATGATTTTCTGACATCAAACATTGACCATTTGAAAATTATTGATTTTCTGAGTTATGTAGATTTTCTAACTGTTGACACATTTCATTGTATAATATAAAAAAATCACATCTATTAATATCACCACTGATCTTACCAGAAAAAAAAATCTGTAAGTATTGGGAGACTGCCAAGCTCACTGTGACAGATACAAATTTTTCAAAATTCTAATTTTTGCTTGAACACTCACATTTTATCATTGACATCAAATGCTGTCAGTCGCTCTCCTTGAAACGACAGGCTCACTTTGTTCATTTTTGAGAAAATGTCTGCCAAATACCAAGTCTGAATAACCAGTTGGCCTGTCAGTCCTTTTTTCATGAAAAAAAAAAAATGGTGTTCCATGACAATAGTGGCTAGCTCATCTCACAGCTCAATCACACAAGTGCTTTCCCTTGAAAATTTGTTATGCAGCAGAAGCGCTTTATGTTTGCATCCCATTTTGTTGCAGAATATATTTAAAAGTATACACAACAGTAGAGATGCAATAAAATTAATAATATTTACTGCTTCATCATAAATATTCTTAGGAAAATGGACTTTTTCCCCCCTATGAGGATGATGTTGATGAATGCAATGACAGTTGAGTGCCACTACCTTGATTTGTTAGGCTGGCAGTTAGATCCACCATTGCTTTTTCACCATTAGTACAAATGTTAACACAGTGAAGATGGCAAATAACATCTAAGTATTACTAAGAACACAGTTTCAACTTTGCAGACTTCCTGAAAGGTTTTTAGGGCCCTGGAGACCCCTAGACTGTACTTTGATAACCGTTGAGCTAAAGTGTTGAAGAACTTTATTAAAATGCAAATGCCATTTAGAAGGGATGAGTAAAAATATAAACTCTTGGCAGTCACTGACAGCTTCGTGTGGAGGCAAGAGAATGCAGCAAGGCTGACCCTCAACTTTAGGAGTCAGATAAATCTGAGTTAGAATACCAAATCCTACACTTTCTAGCTCTGTAAATCATGTACTTTTTGAGGTCTCTTTCTTTTTGTCTGTAAATGAACATAATGATTCTAAACCTTTACATTTGCTAAAAGAATTTAATAGGATAAGTGAGTACCTAATGCATAGTTTGTATAATTAACTCAATAATTATTCACTGGTTTTATAATTTATGTTCTTATAACCTAGTAAAAGTAGGATAAAAGATGGCTAGGTTTTTATGGGTTTGGGGAATTGGAAGCTTCCTGGAAGTTACAGGGTAGATATTTCCTGAGTATCAACCAAGATGAGCCTTCTAGGGAGTACACAGAAAAAGGAATGAAGAAGGGACTCCAGGGGCTCCACTTTTTCATTCATTCATTCAGCGAACATTTGATGATCACCTACTGCATGCTAGTCTCCAATTTTGTCCTAAGAAAGGCCACAACGTGATGACAGTAACTGGTAGGATAGACAAGATGTTGGACTCAAATCAAGGAACCTGGCTTTTGGTCGCAGTTTTATACTGGTTGTGTCACCTGGGGCATGCCCTTTAAGATCTCTGCAATTCTGTTTCCTTGTTTACAAAACGGGAAAGATAATAAATGCTTCACTGTGATGTTTCAAAGAATAAATGTAAAAATGCGGTTAAAGTAGTCTTTCGTTCGTGGTGGCTGTGGTTCTTGAAGTGACTCACTTTTTGAAGTCTTGAAAAGCAACGTCACATGGAGAAAGGAATCCTTTCTGACTTTTTTGTTTTTTTTTTTGAGACAGGGTCTTGCTCTGTCACCCAGGCTTGAGTACAGTGGCTCAATCATGGCTCACTACAGCCTTGACCTCCCAGTCTCAGGTGATTCTCCGACCTCAGCATCCCAAGGAGCTAGAACTACAGGTGCATACCACCATGCCTGGCTAATTTTTTGTATTTTTCTGTAGAGATAGGTTTTTCCATGTTGCTCAGCCTGGTCTCAAACTCCTGGGCTCAAGGAATCTGCCTGCCTCAGCCTCCCAAAGTGCTGGGATTGCAGGCATGAGCCATCGCACCCAGCTCTTCTGATTCTTGATCTCTTTGACTGTAAATTAGAATAGTAATACCTGCCTCCTTTTGAGGGGTCTTAGGATGTATAGTATCAATATAGTTCACATGTGTCACATAGTAGGTGCTCAACAAATAGCTACTAGTTATGATTTTGTGGTGGGACAGATATACCTCCCATGGAAGCTGGCATATAGTAAGCCAGGATAATAAGTGGAAGAGAAAAACTTTTAGCACAATACCAAATAAAACATATACCTGCAAAGATTTAATATTGATGGATGAAAGTTCTGATCATTTAGAAACTCATTCTGTGGCTAAGTCATGGTAAAGGCATCTTCTTCCCTTCCTAGCTCCATTCTCAAGATCTAACCTCCTACCTTTAAGTAATGTTGGAAGCAAAAGAGCTGTATATGTGACTAACTGTGCTGGTCAGAGCAAATGATTAGGCAGAATCTTGGTGAAAGGTAAGAAGTAAACATAAGAGAAACAAAAGAATTGAAAGGATTAAGAAAATATGGGAGCAGACAGACAAAGTGGCACCTAAGAAGGGATGTGAGATGCCTCTGTTGACCACTGGGGCATGCTCCATGGAGCACCCCATCCTACAGCTGATATCCCAGGCCTGTCAGATGAGCTGGATGGCACAAAAAGCCTTCTCTGCTCTCTACCTCGCAGCAGAATGTGGATGAGATGGGAAATGCTACCTAACTCAAAGACTAAACATTTTCCTGGATTCCTCATGGGAGCTTGGCAAGCTGGCAGTTAGTCTATTTGGTTGTGGGCTTTATTTTATGATATTTTACAACAAATATTCATATAGCATTTGCTAAGTTCCAGGAACTACTGTAATTCCTTTATGCATATTAATCCCTGTAATCCCCTAACAACTTTATGAGATAAATCAGAGTGCCTATTTCATAGATAGAGAATCTAAGGCAAAGTAACTTGCCTAAAGTCATTCCATTCATAAGGGGCAGATTCTCATGAGCCAGAGGATCAAGCCCCAGTGTTCAGATGCCTAACCATACAGCTCTACCCTTACAAAGGAGCAAGCAGGGACTTCAATGATTTGGATGCTGGTGACAGTGATCAATGATGATGTGATGGTGAGAAGGAGGAGGATGGTGCTCATTGTCAAGGTAATCTCTGCACCACAAGATAAGATCTACAGACTGCAAACAAAATGAATGCCATTCCCAGTCTTTAAAATGAAAACAGTGTGTTTTAACTACCAGCTTAATGTGCTGGGGAACCATGTGATGTCTACACAGGGGCAGCTTGGTGGAATAGGAAAGTGAGAGAGCTTATTATTATCTTCTTCCCCTATCCAACCCTTTTCCTAAACTCCTCATCCTCCCCCAAGACTCGCCACAGGAAGCAACTAGGCTCATCAAGTTGCTGCCACTGGAGCCCCTAGAGATGGACTTCCAGGAACCAGTCATCTCCTGCTAGAAAACAAATTGCTGGAGGATGGGAGGAAGAGAGATGTGAATTGCATTCGCTTGGGGTTTTTCAGCATGAAATGAATTTTCAGAGTAGATCTAAAACTATAGTTCACATGATCCAGTGTAACCAAAAGGCCCCCAGAAAACCTTCTTTACTGTGGCTGCTTCTCAAAGAACTCTCTTGTCCGAGAACAGCACTTGGAGTGCTGTGGTCTCCCCATCAGACTCTAGTCACCCAACACTGAAGCTGCCTGCTAACTATAAAGGGAGATGATAAAGAGCCCAAGAGGTTCATCTCAACCTGAAGCTGGAGCCCAGAATCCATGACAGTCCAATTAAATCAGACTACCTGTGGATAGGACCACCATTCTTTTATAAAAGCTCTCCAGGTGATCCCTTATGATGACAGACACTGACAGACAAACTTAAAAATCCTTCTCACAACGAGGACTATTCCTGTAGCTTTCTGGTCACTATGGAAGGCTTCCTAGTAGAAGAGGAGATGTCATCACAGCAGCATTGAAAAAAGCCCAGGCTGTGGAGTTCTGAATTTAAATTCTGGTTCAGATAGTTATGTTGTATACTGTATAATTTAGGCATTATGTTTCTTGGGTACTAAGAAACATGGCAGAGACAAACCAGACATGGGATCTGTCTGGAAATGAAAGGGGCCTGGGGTGGGGCCCAGGTTCTTCCAGTCACCCATTAGCTGTGTGACTTCACATCTACATCTCTTCATCTGTAGAATGGGTATGTGATTCCCCTCTTGCAGAGGGTTGTGCTTTGAGATGATAAATTCTAAGTGCAGGGCTGAGCATATGGCAGCTATTATTACAAGGACTTTAGACTTTCTAACATAATCTCTCCACCACACCCCACCAGGCCTGTGGGGTCTGAGATTTCTAAGAAGCTGGGGTAGGCAGGGGCTAGATTTGAGGTAGATTTGAAAAGACCACTGTAATTACTAGGAGCAGCATGCAGTTTATACAAAGTATGGAGAGGTCTAATTTACCCTTCGGGAAGATCCCTGTGGCTGCTGTGTGGTGAATAGGTTGGAGATGGGTGAGAATGGAAGCTGGGGGCTAGGTAGTAGTTCTGGTGGAAATGCCCGAGGTTCAGAGGAAGGCAGTGGCAGGAAGGATGCAGAGACATTGTCTCAGTAAATGAGTTTCAAAAGTAGCATGGGGAAGCTTTGTGGAACCATTTCAGGTGAGAGGAAAAAGGCAGCTTAGCATGTTTCCCAGGTTTCTGGTTTGGACTCCTGGGTGGAATATGGGTCTATTTATCAAGATTGGAGAATGGATTTGGAGGGCAGTTAAAAGTTGAGTTTTAGACACGTAAACTTGGAGATTCATGTGAGTCATTAAGTTGAGAAAACATATAGACAGTTAGGCATGTGGGTGTGAAGCTCCAGGGAGAGGATGGGACAGGTGATATATGTTTGTCAGTCATCTTCATAGAAATGGTGCGAATCCATGAGGATGACCAAGCTCATCTAGGTGAGAATAGAAAAGGAAAATAGAAGCACAGGAAAGGAACTCAGGATGCATCCCTGCAGAACACTCAAAGAAGCTTGCTGTGCTTTCTACACAGAGTATAAATTCCCCAAGGTCAAGGACTGTGTCTTATATACTCCTTGGCTCCTATTGCCTGACACACACTTACCAAATATTGAATAAATGAATCAATCAATCAATCAATTAATGAATCAATGAGTGGATGAAATCTCCAAAAATATCTCTCATTCGTATAATCCAGACTGGGGGAATCCATGTGCGTGTTTGTATTTTCTGTGACACAGGAGCAGAGAATTTTGGAGGGAGGACCCAGCCCCTGGGCCAATATGAGGGCTCTTGGTCATGCAGAGAATTGTCACTACTGTGGCTCCATGGCTCCCACTGTCTTGCCCGAGGAAGTTATTCAATGTTCAGGCCTCCACACAGACAGGTATTTAAGGCATTAAGAACAACAAAAATGCTTTCATTTAATTACACGCTTTCAACCCATTGGTTCTATTTAATGAGGCTCTTCTCTTGAGACACTTTAATCAAGATTCAAAATAATCATTTCTGAATGAGACTGACATTTCTGCAGATACCAAGGTGGGGGCTAGTTCATCTCTGATAGCTGTGACCCCCTGCCTATTTCTGGTCATTTCTTCATGCCCTCTCTGAGCTGTAGCCTCACTCCACTTTAAGATTCAGTGAATTCTCCCATTACTTCTTGTGCAGCTCTGGCTCCCACAAAGCAGCAGTTCATCTCCCAGGCTCCCTTTGAAAAAAAAGCCACCAGCCACCTGGTTTTGATTTGTCAATAATGGTATGTTAGAGACCCAAAAGGAGGCTATTGAGGCACTTTGGGAAAAAAAAAAAAAAGAAATTATAAGGAAGAATTTTCTAACTGGTCTCTTTTCTCCCGCCTCTGGGTGGGACAGGAGGGCAGTGTAGTGGTTAAGAACACTGGGTCTCAAGCCAGCATGGCTTGGCTCCTTGCTCTCCTGATTCTTAGCTGTGGTACCCTGAGCACATTGCTTCATCTCTCTATACCTCAGTTTCCTCATCTATAAAATGCAGAGAATAAAGTTACCTACAGCCTAAGGCTTTTGGCAGGAGGACATGAGGTCATGTGTATGCAACGTGTTTAGCACAGTACCTGCCCCAAAACAAGTACTCAGGAAATATACACGATTATAGCTGAAAATGTCCCAGGTTCCTTGTCCTTCAAGCCATCAGTTATGAATACAATCTCAAATTAGCATTCTAGGTACCTGCAAAGCTGTCTACAGAAATGATGACTGGTGGACCAAAACTGGGGCTTTCCCAAGTGGCTATTATCACTCTGGATCTCTCTGATTGCTTTCTGATGCTTTAAAAAGTCCAAGTCACATCTTGACATCCCTAAGCAATCAAGTATAGATTTAAAAGTATGCACGCAACATTAATAGAACTTTCCCCAACAACATGCAGATTAAGAAAACACGTTAATCACTTAGAATGGGAGTCATGTGTCCAAGGTGTCTGCATCCCATCCCTGGTGCAGAATATTTGCTGGACTAATGACTAAGGATTCTACTGGTGCATACACATGTAAATTAAACCTCTAGCTGCCTGAAACATCTTGAGGGATAAGAAATAACAGATACCATGTTATTCATGTCTGGCATTTATATTACATGTGGAGCCCTATCTAAGCACCATTCTGGAACTCTATCAGGTACATTTTTTACACTACAAAAGCTGTTTTCTCAGATCTCGCCATGTTCCTTCTGGGAGCTCTATTCTGAGACAGATATTAACAAATAAAGCTTGTTTAATGAGGACATCCAGGAGACAGAAGGGTTGAAATCATGTCATAAATATGTGGCAGGGGCCCTGTTAGGAAGATAATTTTGTTGTTTAGGAAAATATTTTGATAAATAGCTTTGGTATTGAAGATAAGACCCTGTGGGCATGGCTTTGAAGGAGAGAGTTCTGTGTAAGTAATGAGCAGGAATTTGAATGTTGTTAGAGAAAGGAGTAGGAAGTGGGGAGAGTAATGGAGAGAGGGAACTAGGGCAATATGCTAGACAATATAGCCTAAGGAAAAAGGCAAATAACTAATTCCTGGTGAGAGAATGGATAAAGGATTTGAAGAACAATAATGTCAAATATTTTATTTTCAAATTAATTATTTGGCAGCAGAAATTGCCTCTATTACCACCATTGGTAAACTCTGCCATGCACCCAAAGGCTCTGTAAATGCAGTTTAGAGATTCAAGGGGCTGAGTACCACCATGTCAAGATGGCCATGTGGAAAGTTGAGAAAATCCAAGGCAAAATAAAAATAAAAACCCACACATGAGCTCTGTGGAATTAGGAACTCAAAACAAGGGGTCACCTTAAGAACATAAATCCCCAGGAATTCACAGAAACCTTGGTTTGAGCTTTGAATTTCCCGCAGGATGTGGGATAGGAGGCTCTAGCCAATTTTATTTAAATCTCAAAGGACAAAGTGTCCTCTGTTGACATCTGGTTTACATGAGTAATAATGCAAGTTGCTGGCATATCTGGCCTGGAATGGAAGGTATCAAGTAGATCTATGAGCTTGAGCTATAGTACAATATCTGAAAGAAGACTCAGGGAAAAACAAACAAACAAACAAACAAACAAAAAACATGACATATTCCATGTACCTCCAGAATGTAGAATCAGTGCTAACACTCTGAATTTGCAGATCATTTGCCTTATCATAAAAGAAGACTTTTCTAAGAATAAGAATTCTTTAACAATAGACTGTGTTGCCTTGCAAAAATGGTGAATCAATTAATTGCCCTCCCTCTCTGGATGTTCCCCCAAAAAGGAATCTTTCATTGAGTCAGGTAGAATTAGATGACTTCTGAGGTCCTTTTATAACTCTAAGATTTAGGTGATTTCATTTTAAAAAATATTTATCGGGGACTGTACTAGGCACTGAGACGTTATAACAGTCGAGATAGCCTACCCAAAGAAGAAAATGGTCTATTGGAATCTACAGTTCTCTTTTTTTTTTTTTTAACTTTTATTTTCAGTTCAGGGGTACAAATGCAGGTTTGTTACACAGGTAAACCTGTGTCATGGGGGTCTGTTGTACAGATTATTTTATCACCCAGGTTTTAAGCCTAGTACCTATTAGTTATTTTTCCTGATTCTCTCCCTCCTCCCACTCTCCACTCTCCAAAAGGCCCCATTGTGTGTTGTTTCCCTCTATGTGTCCATGTGTTCTCATCATTTAGCTCCCACTTATAAGTGAGAACATGTGGTATCTGGTTTTCTGTTCCTGTGTTAGTTTGCCAAGGATAATGGCCTCCAGCTCTATCCCTGTCCCTGCAAATGACATGATCTCATTCTTTTTCATAGCTGCATAATATTCCATGGTATATATGTACCACATTTTCTTTATCCAGACTATCATTGATAAACTAGGTTTAGGTTGATTCCATGTCTTTGTTATTGTGCATAGCGCTGCAATGAACATATGTGTGCATGTGTCTTTATAAAAGAATGATTTATATTCCTTTGAGTATATACCCAGTAGTGGGATTGCTGGATTGAATGGTATTTCTGTCTTTAGGTCTTTGAGGAATTGCCACTCTGTCTTCCACAATGGCTGAACTAATTTACACTCCCACTAACAGTGTATAAGTGTTCTTTTTTCTCCACAACCTCGCCAGCAACTGTTATTTTTTGACTTTTGAATAGTAGCCATAATGACCAGTGTTAGATGGTATGTCATTGTGGTTTTGATTTGCATTTCTCTAATGATCAGTGATGTTTAGCTTCTTTTCATATGTTTGTTGGCTGCATGTATGTCTTCTTTTGAAAGGTGTCTGTTCATAAATGTATCTGCCTTTGTAGCCAAGTAACGATATTGAGTACTACTGCATGCCAGGCATATTGCATAATTACCTTATCCAATCATCCCATCAAAGCTAATTACTATTTACCATTTTACAGGTGGAGAATATAAAGTTTAAAAGCTATGTAAGAACTTACTAAATGTGTCAATTTGGATGACTAATTAAACTTTCTTTGCATCTATTACTTCATGGATTTGTTGTGATCATAGCGAGTTTAAACATGTAAAGTATTTAATAATTCATGTCAGTGATTATAATTATATTTTACTACTGTCATTATTGCATAGTTTTAACAGTGGAACTTAAATGGAACATAAGCCTAATGCATTCAGATTGCCTTGGCCTCACACAGAATGGGGCAGGATGAGCAGTGAAGGAGCTTGGAACCCTTTATTTCTCTTGAATAGAAAAGCAAAAGTCATTAGAGCCGCTGGATATGGGAGGACAGGTATCTGAATCTCCAAACTGATATCATCTCATTTCAAGTCTCACTAAACTTGACAGTCACTCCTGCCAACAGAGAGCTCTCAGCTGAAACATGAAAGGGGAAGAAATTAAAGTACCCCCATAGGCTTCATGACCTTTTATTCATTCCATATTTTGAGAAATTAACACACTGTGTTGCCTCTCCTATAGACCATGTAATCTTGGAGAGTGTTAAGTAGATGAAGACTAGAAAGACCAATAGGATTTATTTTCCAGCAGACACAAAAAATAAAACATGAGATAAAAAACAAACCAGACAAATATCTCTTCTATAGTCAATGGATAATTAGTTAAAGCTTTTTAAGAAGTAGAAAAGGGTTCAAACCATTCTTTAATGATTTCTGCCCACTCCCTCCTGATTATTTTAGCCACAGAAGTCAATCTGAACCGGGAAAATGTTTTCTTTCAATTTGCATAACTTAAAGTTCTCAATGAGGTGCTAATTATATGATCATTTTTCCTCCTGCAAAAGAGATTTAATAGTTGCTGCATAGATGTAACAATTAGTAAGATGTAGTCCTTGCTAATAACATGATGATAACAATAGCTATTTTTAGTTAAGAGTTCATTATGTGCCACATATTTTGCTAAATATTTTGTTTATATATCATTTGGGTTCTCACAGATCAATATTTATGGACCCTATTTTATAAATGAAGAAATAAAATCTTGTTGGGTAATGGTAGATTAAGCAATCTTTGTGCTGAAGAAAATTTTTTAAAATTCTAGAAGAAAATGTAAAACAGACTCCTCTAAGAACATCAAAGAGCAATCAAGTTAGATTAGAAATATTAGGCAAAGATATGGGAGAAAACAGACATCTGAAAAGTGAGCCCACATTTGGTCTTCTTTTAGCCCAGAGGATATTTACTAATGTGGGAGAAGTAGATGAGAGGCTGAGCAGTACTTTTCACA
Source organism: Pongo pygmaeus (assembly GCF_028885625.2). NCBI lineage: Eukaryota > Metazoa > Chordata > Mammalia > Primates > Hominidae > Pongo > Pongo pygmaeus. The sequence goes on from NC_072377.2 coordinate 174,407,474, forward strand.
GTGTCATATAGAGTTAGGGAAACAAAAGTCGAAATCCAGGGCTTGCCAAAGTTAGGAGTCCTTATAAAATACTCTATACCTAGGATTAGGACCTGGGAGAACTTGATCTTAGAAATAATCACAAAATCACATTCATATGAGTGCACCCTGGTTTTAAGTCATTTGGGTGGCTTAGAAAATTTCAAGCCCTAAAATTGAATTCAGATGATTTTATATTGCTATTATCCCCCACCCCTACAAGTACCTGGAAAAAAACAAGTGACAATCCTCTCTGGACAAAGACAACAGCATGATAGTCATCAAATTATTTTTATAAATTAATTATTATATACAATAGCCAGACCACAATCAATAACAAGCCAGGAAGAGATAAGAAAACATTAAAAAGGAAAAGCAAAACAACAGAAATGGACCATAAGTACTTCAAATAGTGCAATTTTCAGGCATAGAGTGTAAAAACAATTAGCTTACTATTTCCATAGATACAAAACTTGAATTTAAGGTATTTAGCAAAGAACTGGAAATTATGAAAGCTGGCTTAGCAGATTTGGAAAATAACTAAAACCTATAGAGCTGAAAAAGGGACTCATTGGTTGCATTCAACAGTCTGTTAAATACAGCTGAAGAGAGATTTTATAAACTGGAAGAAAGGTCAGAAGAAACTATTCAGAAAATAGCCTGAGGAGAAATGAGTATATAACACAGAGAAGAGCAGGTAGGATCCTCAAGGATATAGTTAGGAGATCCAACATACCTGTAACTGAAGACCCAGAAGAAACAGGGAAAAAGAGATAATGGCTGAGAATGGTTTAAAATTGATAAAGATATTAATCTACGGATTTGAGATATACTAATAAGTCGTAAGCAAAATATAAAAATAAGCCCACACTGAAACACATTATATTGAACCTTTTAGAAAAGAAATATTTTTTAAAATAACTAAAGGAAAACACAGATAACCTTTAAAAGAATAGCCATAAGAGTGACAGATAAGTTTCAATAGCAATCAGGAAAGCCAGCAGAGTGGAATGACAGCTTTTTATTTGCTTTAAGAAAATAATGGTATTATAGAAATCTATTTTCAGCAAAAATTATTTTCAAGAATAAAGGTAAGAGAAGAATTCTGGAAAGATAGCTATAGTGATGGCAGTGAGTGTTTTTCAGTCTTTCTAAATCATTTTATAAAAATTAGAGCAAGTGAGATTGCAAAATAAGAGACCAAGAACAATATCTAAAACAAAAATAAAGTATAAGGTATCTTCTCCTACCCAAGACACAAGTGATTTGGATAGATAGCTACTGGACATGTGTGGTGTAGCATGTATGTAAGAGAAATCAGAGGGAAGCAACAGGGCATTTGATTATCCTGAAAAGAAAACCACAGGATCCCCAGTAGTTATTCCCTGAAAAGTGTGAGTCCAAATTGAGATTTAGGAGCTTTAACTGAGAAGAATTTTCACATTACAATCGACAGTTGCAGGCAAGGGACCTGTGGTAACATTTCAATAGCTGGAACAGACAGACTCCTACAGATTCTCAAAACTAACCAGCTCAAAGTTTCTTTCAGGACGAAACCCCACACTAGAGAAAAACTTCTATAAAATATTTCAAATTGAATACAACACAATCAAAAAAGGGCACAGGAAAGTGAAGAGCCAGATAAAAGTAGGGGAAGGGTAAAAAAGCCAGGAGGTCTCAGGAAATATGAGGCCATTTTTTTTTTTTTAACACTCTACAAAACAACAGAAGGAGGAACTCTTGAGTAGCAAGGTTAGAAAAACTATACCGATTCACTCTTCTTCCTAAACGTTCAATAACACAAATTTCATATAAAAAGAAGAAAAACAGGAGAGAACATTAATCATTATCCATATGAAGTTATGATGAAAGAAATAAAATGAAGAATATAATAACATTTCTACAGACACTGAAGATACACCACAAAGACATGTCCACAAAGATTGTAACCTAATATATCAAACCAAACTACAAGAGATTCAGAAAACCATAAAAGACATGAAAGAAAAGCGAATAATAGAAATTTTAAAACTCAGAAATAAAGTGATAGAATTCCAGAAAGAATAAAAAATGAAAACAAATGTATTTCGGAAATAATGATTAAACTAGAAGGAACACATGAGCAAACAAAATAGATAATGGCTCAAGAGAACTAGAAGGTGAAAGGGAGAAAAAAAATAACTGAAGTGAAAAGACTAAAATTATTTGAGAGAAAATAAGAGAATGGAAGTGAGGAACCATATTAAACTACAATTTACCAGGTGCAGTGGCTCATGCCTGTAATCCTAGCACCTTGGGAGGCTGAGACGGGAGAATCATTTGAGTCCAGGAGTGTGAGAACAGCCTGGGCAACATAGTGAAACTCCATCTCTAAATAAACAGAAAAATATAAAAATAAACTATTATTCAAGAAAACTTTGTGAAAATTGAAATGAAGAGACATGAAAAATACACATTGAAATGACACACTACTTAGCTGGGAAAATCAAACCTGAACAACTAATACCAAATGTAGTCTAGAAAAACAATAGAACCTCATAGAAATAGAAAAATTCCTTTGAACATCCAGACAAAATTATGAAGTCACTTATTTAAAAAATTATACTGTCATCTGATATTTCAATAGCTATATTTTATGCCAGAAGACAATGGTGTAATATATTTAAAATTCTCACATAGGAGAATGTGAGCTGGTTATGTATTCAGTTAAACTCTCTTTCAATGATAAAGGCCCCAAACAATGAGCATGTAAGAATATTATTCTCATTGGTACTTTTGAAGACGGTACTAGATGAGAGGCAATAACCAAAATTAAGAGAGAGTTATTGGCATAATATGGATGGAATTGATCATTAGTAACTTCTGTCATCAAAAAAGGGCAATCTGATATTATGCACCTCTTGATGCATATTATCATTATCACTCAATATCATGCCTAACTGGGAAGGCTTGTTTTCATATTTAGGTCTACAGTCCACCTAGAATTATTTTTGTGTATGTGTATTGTGTTAAGATAGGAGTCAAATTCCTTTTTCCCTGTGCACATATCCAACTATCCCAGCACTGTTTATTGAAAATGCCATCCTTTCCTCACTGCTCTGCAGTGACACTTGGACATAAATCAAATAGCCACGTATTGTGTAGCTCTGCCTCTGTTATGCCCAATCATTGAATCTGAATCCAATAAATTCTTCAGATCTAACTATCAATTTGTGGAAAATACAAGAGAGAGAGGAGCATGTTAAGTGACACTCCAGAAAGGCCATCAGCAAAAGCTAAGTTAATGGGAAACTACACAGGATAAGTAACAGTAGCTTCAAAAAATAAATTGCAAGAAAAGAAAAGATCTATGGAGATAAAACTACAGGTTAAAAGAACTAAAATTTGTATTAACCAATTATGATGTATAGACTTCATTAGGATCCTTATTCAAACAAACAAACTGGAAAAAGATGAAGATGAAATATAGACATTTTCAGACCAAAGAGACAATGGAGAGAATTTGCCACTAGTGGGTCTGCACTAAAGGAAATAGTAAAGGATGTTGTTCAAACAGAAGGAAAATAATGTGCAGGAAGGGTCAATGCATAATGAAGATAATCTAAATGAAATGACTAAAAAAATTAACAAGATCAATATAAAAAAACAACTGCATTTCTAAATTCAAGCAGCAGTTTGAAAATCAACTTTATAAAAAGATGCCATTCATAATAGATTTTAAAATATCAAGTTTCTAGGAATGAATCTAACAAACATCTGCAAAACCTCCTCACAGAAAATTATATGAGAGAATTTTTTAAAAATCCTAAACAGATGGAGATATACCTTGATTGTGAATTAGAAGATTCATTATTGCAAAAATGTTCAATTCTCCCCAGGTTGATTTTGCATTAAAAAAATCCAAACTGTTTGCTCTGGAAATTTTAAATATGATTTTAAAATATAAATAGAATTTCAAAGGGACAAGAAGAGTAAGACAACTTACAGAAGGAAAATAAAATGGAAAGACTTGCTCTATTGGACATTAATATTTATTATAACATTACAGTAATTAAGATAATGTTTTGGGCCAGGAGCAGTGGCTCACACCTGTAATCCCAACACTTTGGGAGGCCGAGGCAGGCAGATCCCTTTAGGCCAGGAGTTTGAGACCAGCCTTGCCAACAGGGTGAAACCCTGTCTTTACTAAAAATACAAAAATTAGCTAGGTGTGGTGGTGTGCACCTTTAATCCCAGCTACTTGGGAGGCTGAGGCACAAGAATCACTTGTACTCGGGAGGTGGAGGTTGCAGTGAGCCAAGATGGCAGCCGCTGCACTCCAGCCTGGGCAACAGAGTGAGACTCTGTCTCAAAAAAAAGAAAAGAAAAGAAAAAAGAAAAGATGATGCTAAAAGGTAAAAGATGGTCAATATCAAATGCTGATGAGAATGGAAAGCAACAGAAATTCTTATACACTGTTGGTAGAATTATAAATTAGCACACATTGGAAACACTTCTGCATTATCAACAAAATTTGGACATAACGCATGCCTACAACTCAGCAATTCGGAAATCCATGCCCATCTGCCCCAGGAGACCAGGACAAAATTCACAGCAGCATTACTTATGATGGCCCCAACTGAAAATAACCCAAATACCCATCACAAGTAGGAGGTCTACACAAATTGTGGTATATTCATACAATGGAGTACTATAAATAACAAGAACAAATGAATTATAGCTACATACAAAAAGGAAGCTGAATCACAAACATAGAGGAAAATAAGTCATGCACAAAAGAATACATGCTGCAGAGTTTCACTTAACTACATTCTAAACAGGCAAAACAAACTACAGTATTTGGGAATATTTAGGTGGTAAAACTAAAGAAATGCAAGGAATTCCACCATATAATTCAGAATTGTGGGTGTATTTAGGCAAGAGGGACAGAGTGTAATAGATAAATGGCACAGAGAGGGCTTTTAAGGTCCTGGTAAAATTGAATATCATGCCCTGATTGGTAGTGACCTGGGTGCATTTACTTTATATGAACTCACTAAGTTGTATACTTATGTATATGTATGTTTTATAGGTTTTTTGTATGTCTATTTCACATTATACAGTTTTAAGGGGTTTTAAAAGAAGATAGAAAATCAATGCTCAGAGATTTTGAGTTTTCCAAGGAGATATACCCATCAACTCAAGGCTGCCCTGGTTTTCCTAACTCCTGAAGCCTGCGCTCTCAAGCACTACCTACAAGTTGGTCATCATCTAGTAAAGGATATTGGTTATATCTATAATACAAGAGAGAAAAGAGACAGTGATATCAGAGAGGTAGAAGGAGAACCAAACAAAGGAAGAGATCGTGTCAACCCAGCTATTGGAAGGGATGTAGCATGTACAAGTCCAAAGGGCCACAGCTTTAGGTTCTCAAAGCTGCAGGTTGTATGGATGTGATCATCCTAACCTCGAAGGGTAAATACGAGGTCAGTGTTGCATCTGGTAGCCTGGAGACACAGCCTCTTCAGCGCTCTCTGAAACAAAGGTAAGACTTATTTTCAGAGTAAGCAGCCTGGAGAACAACCATCTCAGACCTGAGCACCCACGTTTTTCACACAGGAAGTCATGCCTTCATGCCTGCCATGAATAAACTTTGCCAAAAAATTGTAGTTCTTTTTAAATTACAGAACATTTAAGAAGGACCAGCTCTGTCAAGTGCTCCAACAGGTGGGATAGACATGACCTAAACTCATGCCCATTCTCAGAAGGACAGTCTAGCAGGTGAGTTGCCACATTAACACATGAACGCCTTTTAAAGGGACTAGTATTATCACGGAGAAAGATTAGAAGGTACTAGGGGAGTGGATACATTCTACCTGGGAGAGCATGGAAGGTATCCTAGAAGAGGTGGCATTTGAACTGGATGTTGAAGGATGATTTGGTTTCTACCAAATCTAACAATAGCTTAATGAGTTGAATGAATGACCCATATTGACTAAGTTTCTTCTGCAAATTTACAGATGACCTCAATGAGCAAGAGGGAAAACATGTGAGAGTAACCATCTCTAGAGAGCCAATCAAACCTCGTGGGACTAGAGGGAGGAGACTGGGAGCTTAAGGCCAGCTAAAAACAAATCTAGATGTCTGCCACCCAGGCCTTCTTCTTCTCCCCACTCTCAGCCTGAACCTCCACCCCAGTCTTCATGTTTCTTCACAGGCAGCCAGGAGCTTCTGAATCTTCCTTCTGATTCACAGAGAAGTGACTCACAGCAATAAATACCAAGAAGAAAGAAGCCTTCCATAAATAAAAGGGAAGGATCAGGACCAGCATAAAGCACCCAACTCTCCTTTCTATGAAACAGATAAATAAAGCAATACCAACAACCTAGAAGTGATGTGCCTCCTATCTACCTTCCCTGTCACATGCCCAAGTGTCTTCACTGCATCTGACAACATGGCAAGGCAGAAACACTCACCAGTTCCTGTCATTCTGGCAGAGACATGGTGTAATTTGCAGAGACTTTTTCAATGCCCCCCAAAACCGGCACAGTTGGCCCATCTCCTATGAAAAGAAACACTATTTGTAATTCATATAGTGCATCTGGGTTGGAGGGGTCCATCTTGATTTTTTTCCCAGTAATCAGACCTCTGGACACTTCTGGATCTGCTTGTCTCATAGGCAGTTTTTGCAGTTCTTTTCAAATTACAGAACATTTAAGAAGGACCAGCTCTGTCAAGTTCTCCAACAGGTGGTGTAGACATGACCTAGACTCATGCCTATTCTCAGAAGGACATTCTGAGGACAAGTGAGTTGCCACATTAACACATGAATGTCTCTTAAAGGGACTAGTATTATCATGGAGAAAGATTAGAAGGTACTAGGGGAGTGGATACATTCTACCTGGGAGAGCATGGAAGGTATCCTAGAAGAGATGGCATTTGAACTGGATGTTGAAGGATGATTTGGTTTCTACCAGTTTCACAATGGGAAGGGCCAATACAGTTAGAGGCAAAAAATGTGCAAAGACATGGGTACTAATTTGATATTTGTCCTAATTCTAATTTCAGTTCCAATTGGTAATGCTCATGCTAATTCTAATTTACTGAGGATTATTGTGAGTTGGGATGCTATACCAATCTCTTTACATTATTTGTTTTATTTAAATCCTGTAAAGCCCATATGGTATAGAAATTATTATTATTATCCCCATTTAGATAAGGACCTATGGTTGGAGGAGTCATACTCCTGGTACTTGAGGGAACCTGGATAGTGAGATATTAAGGCATGTATTTGGGCACTAGGTTACACTGCCCTTGGGGGTATAGGCACCCTAACCAAGAGTGGAGTTAAGATTCACTAAGGAAGATAATCCAATATTTAGAGCCTTTCCATTTCTCCTAGAACACCAAAGAGCTGAGAAGGGAGATGTGTGAGTGGCTCTTTAAACACGTATCTGTACTTGTGAAGAAATCCTTTCTTGTAGGAAAGAAGTAAAGAGAGGTGTGTGATAGCATGCTGGGCGTTGATAGAGTGAACAGAGATAGGTTCAGACAGTCCCAGAAAACTAGACCTCCAGGGGTCAGATCAGCAGTAGCTAAAAATGCTATTTTACAAAGCAGGCAGGAATTCTTGGATTCATTAGCTTGTGCACATAGAAATAACTCTAAAAACGGTTTAGGCAAGCTCCTGAATAAAAATCAATATGTTTGGGATATAAAGCTCACATCAAGAACATACACGTCTACTTGGGCCCCAGCAAGTCTTGCCCCTGCCAGCCTGTCCTATAACTATGGAGAACAGAAAATGGGGAAGCCAGCTTCAGAAAATCCTGTAGGATAAGGCTGTGTCTTTAATTTAGGACATTTATAAACACCTTTAAAAAATTTATGTTTAATTGACAAACAATAACTGTACATATTTATGGGGCACATGTGATATTTGATACATGTATATGACGTGTAATGGTGAAATCAATTTTATCATTTCTTTGTGTTGGGCACATTGAAAATTCTCCCTTCTAATCACTATGAAGTAAACAATAAATTATTGTTAACTATAGTCACCCTGCTGTGCTATAGAACACTAGAACTTATTGCTCTAACAGTAATTTTGTCCTTGTTAACCAACCTTTCCCTATCCCCCAGTACCCTTCCCAGACTCTGGTAACCACAATTCTACTCTCTGCTTTTATGAGCTCAACTTTTTTAGTTCCCACATATGAGTGAGAATATCTAATATTTGTCTTTCTGTGTCTGTTTTATTTCACTCAACATAATGTCCCCAGCCTCACCCAAGTTGCTGCAAATGACAGAATTTCATTATTTTTATGGCTGAATAACATTCCATTGAGAATATATACCACACATTCCTTATTCATGTATCTGCTGATGGATACTTAGGTTGATTCCATATCTTGTCTATTGTGAGCAGTGCAGCAATAAACATGGGAGTGCAGATGTCTCTTCAACATGCTGACATCCTTTCCTTTGGATATACAGCCAGTAGTGGAATTGCTGGATCATATGGTATTTCTATTTTCAGTTTTTTGAAGAACTTTTACACTTTTTTCTGTAGTGGCTGTACTAATTACATTCCTACCAAAATCAGTTTGGTTTTGATTTGCATTTCCCTGATTATTAGCGACATTGAGCATTTTTCATATATTTCTTGGCCATTTATATGTCTTCTTTTGAGAAATGTCTTTTGAGACCATTTGCCCATTTTTAAAATCAGGTTATTATTATTATTTTGATGTTGAGTTGTTTGAGTTCCCTATATATTCTAGATATTAATACCCTATTGGATGATATCCAATTATTGTAGAGATCTTTCATCTCTTTGTGAGTGAGTGTGAGAACATCCCCCTGTAAGTAGCATCAGGAGGCACAAGGAGGAGAAAGACCAAATCTGGGGCTTGATGCAGGTAACTCCCACTAGCATTAGAGGCCCAGCAAATGTCCTTTGCTCAACCCCTTGAGTTAGCAGTGCTTTGTTAAAGTGAACATATATATATGTAGGGGTGGGAGTGGGAGTATAGAACTTCTTTCCCTCTAGACTTAGGCAGAATTTTGAAGAAGAGGGGTGAAATTCTTCTTCTCTGCACAAAGGCCTTTCCTCAGATTAGGATGCCCCAACAGGCAAACTCCATATGAAAATGACCTAATCTAGAAATTATCATTCACCAAAATGAAAACTGACCCTGGGTCCTGTGTCAGTGAGACAGGGCGTGTCTGTACATAAGTGCACCTACATGTGTGCTGTGAACACAGCTGGAGACAGACAGTGCCTTGGTAAAGAGAGCCAAGCCCTCACTCCCTGTACTCACAGGAACACATAGTGAGACTGTAGAAGAAGAGTCATTTTTATATGAAACATAGCACTTATTCTGTATATATTTTGTGAGTGAAATATAGCATTTATTAACACCATACAAGCAGAGCAGTGGGGAGTGCTTGAGTCACAAGCTTCAGAAGGCCTCTTCCTTCTAGCACCTTCTCCTTAGACCAGCTAACCTGCCATGAGACTGTTGTGTAGCCATCTCCACCTCCGCATCTTCAGGGAAGGGGATGAAAATATCTGTGCACTGCAAATGTAAACTATATATATATATACACACACACACACACAGTAGGCCCTCCATAACCTGAGGTTCCACATCTGCATATTTTACCAACTCTGGTCCCTGCTACTCAGGAGGCTACTTAGGCCCCAGCCCAAGGCAGGATTGCTTGAGCCTGGGAAGTCGAGGCTGCAGAGAGCTATAATCATGCCACTGCACTCCAGCCTAGAGGACAGAGCAAGAACTGTTTTTGATGGATTTGGGGCAGGTCTTTGAAGCTGTGTTGCCTCTTCTCAGCACTTGGTTCCCCTCTACCTCCAAAGTGGAACTTCAATCCCAGCCATTACAATGGGATACAGCTCAGTGATTCTCTCCTACCCCACGAGGAAATAACTTGTCTACCCATTTCAGACACGTGTCCTTTCATTTGAACCTAAAATATTTCTGGGAAAATGACATCATAATTTCATTTGAAAACTTTCCTCAGTGTCCTGAGAGGAAGTTCTTGCAGTTGTCCACTTGCAATGGGAATCCATGTCCTTTCCCTAGGTCCTTGCTGGAAAGCGTGGGTGGACTTTTTAAGCCATTTGTCGGCGTTGACTCCTGTCACTAGGTAATCATGATCCAGTCAGCATTTCCTCATATCCCGCCTGTCAATAATTAATCAACCTCTCTTGAGAGCTCTGAGAGCTTTGATAAGCTTAAGTGACAATATCCAGAGTCAATCTTGTCTGACTGTCAGGTCAAGAACTCGCCTCACTTCCCTTGCACTATGAGAGGCCATTACTGCTGAAATGTGTAGATATGAACTAGTTTTTCTCATTAGGAAATCTAGAAATCTGTGTTTTCAACTACTCGTTCATTCTACTATCCTATCTGTGACCTGCTAACTTGTAGGATGACTGGTGCCAAGCTGGGCCTTCCAAAATCACAGTCAAGAGATAGAGAGATATTCAGGCCACTTAGATGGAGGCTGGCGGCATTTTGGGTTTTGCAAACAAAATATTGAATCACTTCCATGCATTCAGGCATCAGCATCACAATTTGAAAATGACATCATGAATTTGATGTAGGAGATGGGCCCCTGCAAAGCTGGGAACGTGCAAAATTTTTGGAAACCAGAATTAACTTCCCATATGGATTGGCAACCACATTTCAAAGTTCCTGAATTTCTGAATCATTGTGGTCAGTTTTAGGTTTCTCTCCAAATTCTTACTCCATCCCATTCCTAGATGAGTAGTTAATTTTATGAAAAACAACAATAAAAACCCAAACTTTGTGAAACTAGTGGTGGCCTCTATTAAAGAGCAGATTATTTTCATAAAGGAAACTCTTTAGGCATAAGGGATGAAAATAGATATCTCCTATTACAATGATTCCCACACTTTTAGATTTTATTGAGTAGTAAAATGGCCTCAAATATTTAGGACTGACAGAGGACTGCCAACATTTTATTTTGCCAAGTTAGGATATTATAAAATAAATGTTAAAAACAAATAAATACCATTTGCAATTATCCTTATTTCATAATAATAGATGGGATATCTTAACACCAACATGCAAAAAGGCTATAATCTCAAAATGAATTAAGAGACGACAGTTGGCATTAGTGCACTGGTTTTTAAATAGAGATTTTAAAAGCTTTTAAACGTTGAAAAATTGCAAGATACATTTAATTTGTGGTGTTATTTTGAATGTAACTTATTTTTTGGTACAAGTTTGATCATGTTAGGAACACACATTCACCAGAAGTACATAAATAGAAGCTCAAACATTCAATTTTTGTTTCTATCATAGACCTTATTTAAAATCCAGGTTGGACCAGGCACAGTGGCTTACGCCTGTAATCCCAGCACTTTGGGAGGCCGAGGTGGGCGGATCACAGGGTCAGGAGATGGAGACTATCCTGGCTAACACAGTGAAACCCCATCTCTACTAAAAATAACAAAAATTAGCCGGGTGTGGTGGCACGTGCCTGTAGTCCCAGCTACTTGGGAGGCTGAGGCGGGAGAATCGCTTGAACCTGGGAGGCAGATGTTGCAGTGAGCTGAGATCATGCCACTGCACTCCAGCCTGGGCGACAGAGCAAGACTCTGTCTCGAAAAAGAAAAAATAAAAATAAAATAAAATCCAGGTTGACACAGGCATGTGGACCTAAGTGGAAGCAGTATACCTAATAATACCATTTCTCTCAATAAACATTGTTGTGGGTTGAATTCCATCTCCCAAAGAGATATGGCAAAGTCCCAGTCCCCAGTACCTGTGAATGTGACCTTGTTTGGAAATAGAATCTTTACAGATGTCATCAAGTTAAAATGGGGTTATACTGGATTCGTGTGGGCCCTGGTTCAGTGACGGGGGTCATTATAAGAGAAGGGAGGGAGACACAGAGACACACACAGAGGAAAAACAGCCATGTGAAGACAGAGGCAGAAATTGGAGCGATGGGTCTACAAGCCAAGGAACACCAAGGACTGCTAGCAACCACGAAAAACTACAAAGAGGCGAGAAAATAGTTTTCCCTAGAAGCTTCAGAGGGGGCATGGCCCTATCAGCACTGATTTTAGATTTTTGCTTTTCAAAACTGTGAGACAATAAATTTGTGTGTTTTTTTTTTTTAAGCCATCCAGTTTATAGTAAATTTGTCACAACAGCCCTAGGAAACTAATGCCAAGACTATCCTGGGTGAACTAAAGAAGCCAGGAAAAATAGCCCCTCACTTTCTAGTTCCTTGCTGTCTCTTCTTGCTACATGGTCAAAAAAAGAAGAGCAGGGAAGGTAACCAGGGGTCTCAGCAACAAGGGTTGCAGGAAAGTGTGCCCATTCAGCAGAGTCATATGTGGGGACAGAGGTTTGCAGGGCTGTGGTCACTCTCAAGAAGTAGAAATTTACATAAAATAGCAAGAACACTGTGCAAGTTCCCATTTTCACGTAGTAGATTTTCTTAAAGCAAGGCACCCTTGAACTGAAACATCCCATGGACCAGGAAGGCTCCTCTGGAAACCTAAGCCCAAATGGCCAAGACTGAAAAGAAAACTCAAGGGTCTGTGGCCTTCTGAGTGAATAATTATCCTCCTCTGCCTTACAGGTTTTTCAGCTGCTCCCATTAACCTTAAGTTTCGGGAAGAGCCCAGCTGTCCCCAGTGGTGATGGGGCAATGTCTCTAGGGGGACCACTGTGCAGGCCATTCAGAGCACTTAAACAGCCCTATCAGAGCAGCTCCTGGACCAAACACAAGCGTTCCCATCTGTGTTTGCCTTCCTCCACTCTTGTTTTCAGGCCTAGGGAGGGTGGTATCTGTCCAGAGGCTCCTGGGTTATGGAATGTATTTAAATGCCTGGTTCAAAACCTCGTCCACCTCTCTCAAATTTGACAATTGTTTAAGTATTATTGCTTGACTGGATGCAGATGTTCGGCTCATCTTTTGCTGGGAGGAGTACTTCTTTAGAAGAAGGGGGAAAATTGGCTTTTTTCTTCTTTTTTTTTTCAGACACATATTTTATCTTTATGTTGTATCAAGGGCTGCCAAGAGATGCATCTGGTCCCCAAATCAAGAATCTCACACTCCTCCTCCCAACTCACAGCTTTCCAAGTGTCTTTCTTTGTGATCTCTGCCCAAGCAAGCTGTCGGCAGAGCTCAATGGACAGATGACCAACACCTCCTGAAAGAAAGCGGAGCCTGTTCTCATCAATGCCAGGAAGAACAGCACCGATGGCATTTTTAATGTCATTTCCTGCCTTTTACTTTTTTTATACAACTCACTTTCTGATTAATATTTTCAGCAGCTAGAGCAAATGCCAGTTTAATTACATTTCCACACCATCCCCCCTTTATCCAATTAGTGGGTTCACTGGCTCCTCAACAACCTTCAGCGTCTGCGTTTTCAGTGAATGCTCAGTTGCTTTTGGTCTCGCCAAAAAAAATCTGTTACATATTAAGTTATAATAAGATATAGGCAATTATAGTAGCAGCAGGACAAATAGATTTGTATGGTTCATTACAAGGGATTTCTGGAACATACGTAGTGTAAATAACCAGTTTCTGGGGCAAAGCATATTTTGGAGGAAAATATTTTAAAAAAAAAGATTGGAGGGGAAGAGGCCATTATTAGTTATGATAAGAAAGCTCTGAATGTAAAGAAATCCTACCAGTTCAGTAGGTCTCTGTTATTTCAACACATGAACCAGAAACAGAAATAAACGATGAAGGGACTTTCCACGGAAAATGGGTGGTGATCTGTTTTTCATATTTAGAAAGAAAGAGTAAATAATACCATTGTCATTGCCTTAGAGGAGACTGAACAAACAGGAAAACAAACTAACCCGAAGGGAGCATCTGATATGTGATAAGCCATGTGCCTACACTTTGCCATTTGCACACATTACCTCATTTAAATCTCATGACAACCCTGGGAGATATTAGGGTGAGATATTGGAATGACAATTTCATAGAGTTCACCCTAATAGCTATTGTTTTATAAAGGAGAATACTGAGGCTCATGAAGTCGGTAACTGCTCAGGGCCACCCAGCTAGTAAGTGGCTGAGTCAGAAATACATTATGGGTCTTTCTGGCTCCACAGACAGTGCTATTTCCAAGATACTACTCTAGGCCAAGAGACTCTTCTAGAGTCAATACATAAATAAAGTAAAAGAGGAGCCTTCCTGCCTGCAACAATTTCAGAAATGTCAGAGAAGTGCCTCTCCTAATTAATTAATATATTGGCTGATGAACATCACTCAATATACATTAGATTATGCATCATGTTTAGCAGATCTTAGTAATGAAGTAAAGGAATGGCATTCCACTTCAAGGGAAAGAAAAAGGCTTCCATAATGGGAATGAAAAGATACCAAAAGAAATGATAGATTAGGGAAAGCAAGATTGCCTGAATTTACAATTTTTTTCTAAGTATACCCAAAGCTGGTTGACCTTAATGACTCAGTTCTGCCTCAAGGATGTAATTTTTTAAAAATCTGACATTGGGAAATATATCTTCTTCTTTACTATACTTAAGAAAAATACTACTTCCTAAGAGCTGCACCTGAACAAAACCTTGAGAAATCGTGCTCTTCCTGTCACCCAACTTATCTCTAAGCCATAAGCATTATTGTTTTTATCTTTAAAAAAAAAACTTCCAGGAAGGTGGTTCTTCAGCACTCTTCAACATTCCATATGGAGAACTATTTTTCAACCAATACCACTCTGCAGAATCCATTTTATGACTCCCAGGATAAATGCACGGCATTTTGCCTAATTCTTCAGCCCACATTGGAAAGTTGGGTTGAAAAATCCCATATAAGTAAATACTCCATGAGTTTATACAGGCTGAAGTCACTAAGCTCAGAATATTATCCAGCTCCCCAGAGAGCCTACTGCAGCATGTGAACATGACTTTAAAGAGATGTGCCAAGATGCTGACCTCTTTCCCTTTGAGAAACAAGGGTGGGAATGGAAGATTCTGAGCCAATGCTTGTCATTGGGATGGGTAGAGAGTTGGACTGACTGAAACTTGCATTCAATCTTAGAGGCAGGTCAGCTGGATGCAGACGCCAGCAGCCAACCTGGCAGCAGATATCTGGCTGTTGAATTCTCAGGTGGTGAGCATGGGGGTTGGTGGTATCAGCATGAGCCCACCTGCTGTCTTTTGAGCTCCGTGTGTCCACTTTCACTGGCTCCTAAGTTGCCTCTTCCTCCCAGGGAAGCAGTGCAGTGAAGTGAGGAGTGCTGGATTTGGAGTACTGAGAGGTGAGTTTTGTAGGTCTCTGCCTTTACATACTTATAAAATTTTTAATCAATCCATTTCTAAAGTCTCTGTTTCCTCATCTCTAAAGTAAGGGGTCCAGAATTTATAACCCATTCTCCTTTCAAGCACTGAGATACATGAGTGTATTCTCTGAGTCATGGACAACAAAGGCCAAGGTTAAATTCCAGGATTCATAGAGTCTATTCTAATAGAACTCATATGTGGCAGAATTTAAAAAGCTGCAAACTGGACATCAGACATAATAAGACAGAGGGACTCAAATGTACCTCTCTGGACTCCTGGTCCCTTTAGAGTTGCACTACTTTATTATCAAATCCTATGGGAAAGAACAAAGGAAAAATAATTTGTATAAGACATGTCTCCTAGAGGGACCTCCCTACCCATGGTTGTATTGAGAAGGCAAACCTGGGTCACTATGTTGAATGCTATTGGGTTCCACCCAAATCTAGCCATAACTGATGGGACGGGGTCCGAGAGAGCAATCCACGTGCTGTCCAGTGAATCTCAGACCAAGCGGAGTCCTCCATCAAGAATTTAAAATTTGAGAACTGAATGATTAAGCCAGTAAGAGTAGGGATAGGAACTGAAACAGTATCCTGGAAAAGTGTCTAGAGAGTCCAGGGGCAATTGTCAGGGTGGATCATGAGTAAATTAAAACTATAAGGGAGCATAAGCTATGGGTGAGCAAAGGAGTGGTCCTGTAGTACCAGAGATGGCCCTCCCAGTCCACCAGTCCTCTTGGCATTCATGCCCTTTCATAGTCTTCTCACTTTGAATTGGCGCTGACCCTACAACTGGTCAAACATGATGGAAATAACAGAGCGTGGTTTCCAAAAATAGGCCGTAAAAAGGCTTGCAGCTTCCACCTGGGTATCTTGGGATGTTCTCTTAGAACCCAGCTGCCACGCCAAGAGAAATCCAAGCCACATGGAGAGGACACAGTTACTGGAATTGGCAGCCTCAGCTAAACTCCCAGCCAGCAGCCCTGTGAGTGGGCCACCTTGCAAGTCTAGCTAGGTTCAGCCTTCGGATCAATCTAGCCCCAGCTGCTACCTGACTGCAACTACAAGAAACACCTTGAGAAAGAACTAGAGAGTGCAGTCAACCCACAGACGCATGAGAAATAGTGATCACTGTTCTTTTGAGCCACTCCATCTGGGAGTGGTTTGTGGCATAGCAACAGGATCATAGAGAAGGAACCACCGTAAATATTAGGTTGATGCAAAAGTAACTGTGGTTTTTGCAATTACTTTTTGTGGTAAAAACCACAATTATTTTTGCACCAACCTAATATATATACCTACTATATACTCACAAAATTAAAAAAAAAATTTTTGAGACAGAGTCTCACTCTGTCACCCAGGCTGGAGTGCAGTGGCGTGATCTCGACGCACTGCAACCTCCACCTCCTGGGTTCAAGTGATTCTCTTGCCTCAGCCTCCCAAGTAGCTGGGATTACAAGTGCCTGCCACCACACCCAGCTAATTTTTGTATTTTTAGTAGAGACGGGGTTTCACCATCTTTGCCAGGCTGGTCTTGAACTCCTGACCTCGTGATCCACCCACCTGGGCCTCCCAAAGTGCTGGGATTACAGGTGTGATCCACTGCGCCCTGCCAAAAAAAATTTTTTTTTTTTTTTTAAAGAGACAATATCGGATGGATGGAGGGAAGACACTCTCCAAGACAGATATTGGTGCCCAAGATTTCTAGCTCTCAACAGAGCCATATCTATCTTTAAAACAGCATTCTTTTATTTGAAGCAATTTGAGGGGATCTCCTTTCCTTATTACATAAACAAACCAACTAAAGTTCAACTGGAACAAGACAGAAATAGATACCTAGTGAGTAGAGAGTCTAGGACAGAGGTTTCCAGAAGCTAGTCTATGAATAATTACTTGCACTAACAAGGTTTTTACAACTCTGTAATGTAAAGAGAAATATAAAAACAATGTAAGAATTTATGTTCATGAACCTAACTTTATTCACACTAATAAAGGCAGCCTGTAAAATGATCTACTCTGAGAGTCTGAAATATGAAGCAGAAGAGCATCAGATCCCCAGCACCAAGCGTTACTCATCAGATTCCTGGTCATCAAGAGAGGAAGACATTTACGTCTCTCCCTGCCTCTCCTCCCTCTATCTTCCTTTTTCTCCCTGTAAGCTCCAGCAATGCAATGGCTGAGAATTGCTTTTACCTCTCCTTCCTGGTCAGCCTGTACTGTGCTTAGGGAAGAACTCTCACGTCCACTATGTCATGTCCTTCTTCCTCTCTACCCCAGAACCATGGCTAGGCATCAATAGCGATGGCAAAAAAAGGAAAAACAAATATTGGGGAAAGGGAGAGTATGCATAGCTTTTATCAGAGTCAATAAAAGAAGCCCCCAGTATGACAGGTGGAGAATCTATTATTTCTCAATGCCTTGGCCTTGTTCTAAACTTAGCTACTTAACCTATATTTGAATAAGATAAATAGATAGAGATCTGTTAAACAAGATGCCCTCTCCTGTCTAGCTCCTCCAATACTTCACATGGTGTACATTACTGGAACTCAGGTAGTTTAACGGCTGCTGCTGTTCACAAAGACAAAAGAACAGTCCTTTCACAGGCTCCACCTCACCCAAGGTTACAGAGAACCTGGGGCTGGGGCCCATGGCGTTCTCTGCCAGCCTTCTCTTAGGTAGGAGATCAAAGCCTGGGCAGACAGCCCGCCGACCCTGATTTGCATCATGAAAGTCACCTGTCCAGCTCTGCCCCAGAGGCAAAGAGATCAAAGCTGGGAGGGCAGCTGGGAGCAGGGAGGAAATAAAATATTGATTTAATGAGATGCATGGTAATTCTCCTCCATCCACCTTCTCAGTAATGAAAGTGAGGCTGTGAAGTGACCGTTATCCATGCTCCTTCCATGAACCCACATTATGGCTCCCATTTGCCCTGCCATATGGGCCTCATGCAGCCTTTCCCAGAAAAAGAAAAACAGGAGGGAAAAGACTGAGAGAGGCCGTGCAATCAGATGGTTTCCCAAGCACCTCCACCACCTTGGTGGAAGTATGCCATAAGGAGATGTGTTCTGAACTGTTTCAGCCCCAGTTCAAAAAAAATTACATGCAGAAACTCAAAATCTAAAACAGATAAAAGAGCATCTGCTCAAAAAGACATGGGGGAAGGGTACTCTAGAGCCCCCGATGCTTCTTCTCTAGTAACCGAAGAAGCCACAGAGGACAAATGGAAAATGACTTTGCTAACTTTGAGAATTTCTATTGCTGAAGTGCTCTGAAGTTTACCATACTCGAGCTGAGCTTCAATGAAATGGGTTGAGGGTGGGAAGAGATGAGAATAAGAAGGCATGTCAAGCTTGGTGACAAGCTGAGTTCTTAAAGCAGCAGACAAAACTCAAGCAATGGGCATATTTTCTGGCTGGAAAGGCAAAGCGGGGCAGAGACATATTGATTTCGAGGTCTTGGGGGAATTCTCCGTCTGAAACTCCTGCCGAAGATGACGTCACTGACCCTCATCAGAGGCTGGGCCCTGGGGAGCTGTGGCTCGCCACAGAAGCAGCTACAGTTTCTGTGTAAGAGGAGCCAAAGCCCTTTTGGCCCTGGCTGCAGAGTGTGGGCGGGCAATGGAGGATTTAAGGATTAAGTGGTGAAAATGTTAAGTGAGCACGGGCTCCTTATTCATTGTCTAGATTTTAACATCTTTCAGCTTTACTCCAATACCCAAGAAGGACCATTTATGTGTTTGTTCACCATATTTCTTAAAATATAACTAAGTTTGTCTTTAAAAAAAACTGGCCTCTCTCCCCAGGACAGTTACCCTGGTGCCATTTGCAATCTGGTCAATCTGGTTTCCAACTGAATTCGACTTGCCTCAGCCACCGTGAACGTCTTACTGGTCCCCAGCCATGTCGGGCCCTAAATGAAGGGTGCTTCATCCTTTATGCTGTATATGCACATCGTCCTCTTCACAGATGGTCTTTCCACCTTTTTTAAAGCAAAGTACTGCCATCAACAACAGGAGATTTGGGATTCTGGGTTCAAACTCCAGCTCTAGGATTTACTGGTTATGTGACTTTGGGAAGGTCATTGAAATTATCTGAGCCTCAGCTTCTGTATTTATAAAATAAAGTAAGGATGAAAAGAGACAACCGATATGCAGCTACCTCTGTGCCCAGCAAGAGCATGTGCTCGTGAAGAGTTGCCATTTGCCTGGCAAACTCCAACACCGTGCTTCAACATGGAGCTCTGGGGAAACAAGCCCTGAGAATCGCCAGTGACTGGGGGCTCACTTCTTCCCAAGCAAGTCTCTGCATGGTTGATAGAAAGTTGCCATTGCATTGCAGCAAAACTGACTTCCACCAGCAGATGCCAAGAAATGAGCACGCCCCACTTCTGTCACACTGTTTAGGGGAGATAGACCATCTGCTGCCCCAGCGTGCCTGACTCCTGCCTAAGGAGTCACAGTGGAGCCAGGAGGATGAAATTTGCCTCTTCGAGGTTCTATGTGGATCCAAACAGGAAGAGAAAGTCGCTGAAGGTCTCCATTTTCACTATCTCTGAATCCAACCATCTCATCTCCAGTAATGCAGCAGCCCAATGATTTTCAAGCCCAGTTATTTCTGACACCTTTCATCTAGGCCCAAATGTCCTTTCTTTGCCAAGAATCCACCCAAAACATCTGGAGCTCTGAATGTAAAGCAGGTATATTGAATGCTAGAATCTAATTAAGGAAGGAGAATAAAAGAACCCTTAGAGATAGCCTGAAGACTGGCTGTGATCCAGAAGCCTGATGGGCTTATACTTGTGGGGCCTCAGGGTGATGGAGTAGAATGTTCCAGTGGGCAGGATGTAGACAGTAAGAGAAGTGGAGTCTGCAACATTCAGGGTGTCTGTCCCCAAACCCAAGCCTAGCAAGGGGAAGAGATGGAATCTCCATGGTATTAAACTACGCAAAAGCGAAAGAAGAGACCAAAATAGTCTGATAGAGATTTAAAACAAGACGGCCCTGCAAATATGTCTCAGTCAGAAGAATTTTCTTGGCTTCTGCTATTTCTCATCGCTCCCTAGGGGATCCTACATTTTCAGTAGACCATCAGCCCCAAAACACATAGACCCCACAAAGATATCATTCATTCATTCATTCATTCACTCACAAATCTGTATTGCAGGTCCAGTAGACTCCAGACACTGCTCTAAGGCACATTTAGACACAGTCAAGAAAACAGATGACAGTTCCTGCCCTCATGGAGTTTACATTCTAGTGAGGCATTCTTGTCTGGCTAATGCAGAGCACATCATTGAGATTCAAGGCCAGGATTCATAAACCCAATGCATCCAGGGGCTGGACAGGGAACAACCATGGGCAGAGTGATCCAGTTGCAAGGCAACAGGGAAAGGTGTGGACTGTGGGGACCAGAAATCTCATACCTCATCTAAGGGAGGAAGCTGCTGTTTGGTTCCAGGCCATTGACTCCACAAAAGAATATAGTGTCATTGCTTCCAGGTTTTCTGGTTTTTCAGTAGAAGTAAAAAATCTAGAATTCTGTGAAATTCTCCGATTTTTAAAACCTGGAACAAATCAAACTAACCATATGTGACAGCCAGTTCCCATCTGAGAGACATCTGCTTGTGACTCTCACTCTTGATGTCCAGTAGGGAATGGCGGGCATCAAGGAATTGAGTAGATCAATTACAAAACCTGGATTGGGAAGACATGGTCTCAAAGCAGCTCCACCCTTTGCTACCAGTGACTTTTTAAAGGCAGGTCATTTGGACTCCTGAGTCCCCATTTTTTTATCCGTAAAACAGGAATAAAATCATAGAATTGTTATTCATTACAGGGTTCTGGCAGGAAGCAGATGCACATTTAAAGGTTTCAAGTGAAGGAGTTTAATTGTTCTATTGGCAGAGGCATTCACAGAGGTCAGTGGGGAATGCCTAAGAGCTGATGAAACACCCTGGGACTAGAAATACCAGGTAGCCATTACTACCCCTGGCCTGAAGAAGTAAAGGGAGAAAAAGATCCCAGATTCTGGTGAGAGATGCTGCTGTGGATGAAGGGCACTCGGCAGGAGCTGTGGTCCTAAAGGGATGCCAATCCTCCCAGGGTTGAGGGAATAATACCCCTACTTGGCAGTCTCTCCTAATCTCCTGCTGCTGCCTCCTATTGGCCCTACCAATCTAGAAGCCACAAGGCAAGAGAGCTTGGGTGGTGTAGTCTGCAGAGCTCAGTCTCACAGGGCACAGGCCAGGGTGAAAAAGAGCAGAGCATGGGTCAATGGATCTGGAAGAGCACACAGTTGTCCTTTACATCTCCTTTCAGTTGAATATGCACCAACCCTCTTTCTCACTCTCTCAGCATCCTAGGGGGAAATAGTCTGGTGGAGTCCTCTCCACTCCACCTCAAAAATGCTCATGACTTTGAACTTGACAAACAAACTGAGAAGTGCTCAAAGGGTGATTTTCTGGGAAAGGATAGGGCATCCACACTAGGTTCCCCATGGAAGGGCTGGGCTCTACGCAAACCTCAGAGCTAAAGTCTTGGTTGGTCCAAATGATTAAGTATGAGGACTCCTCTTCATTACAGGTCACCAGGATAGGAGGCCAAAAAAGAATCGAGTGAGGGAAAGAGCCCACTCAAAGTGAGGAGGGGAAGGCAAGGGAGTGGTGGGAGGTAGGCTGACCTTCTCTATTGCAACCTTGGACTGGGAGTGGAGGCTAAGAAAAAGGGTGATCCAGAAAAGCTAAACCTCAAGCAACACATGTGTTAGGCTGCAAGTAATTGAAAACTCACTGGTGTAACCAAACAAACCCAGAGGTTAGCGCAGTTATCAGCGTGGCTTGAATAGATCTGTGCAACTATGGCTGTGGGTCCTGCTTTCTTTCACATGAGGCTTCCTCCTCTGGCTCATCATGTGAGAGCTGCCGCAATCTCAGGACTACCATTCAGACATGACAGTATCTAGAGGGAAGAAAAAATTTAGCTTATGATAGCTCAGAAAAGCACACTCTTTTTCAGATGCATCCTTGAATCAATTCCTCTAAGGAAATACCACGTGATGATTGCCTTAGGTCTGGTTACAATAAACAATTTCTATAACAACAAGGGTGGGTGTGATTTCTCTGACAGTGACAATTCTCTCAATTCTCTCGTGGCTGGTACATAATTAGTACTATTTAGATGTATAGGAGAGAAAATAATTCATTACCTACAATGGATGTCTGGGGGCATTTAGACTTAATCCTCTTGATGAACCCCATCAAAAACAATCATCAAATTTCAGTCCTTTTTAAAAGCAAAGGTTTATTTCTCATTTATGCAAAGTGTCCAGTGAGGACTGACAGGGAGTTTTCTTTGCCCCAAGTCTCCTCCCCTAGAGACCCAGGCACATAGAGCTTCCACCATCCAGAATGTCCCTGGTTGTCCTGGCAGGAGGACAAAAACTAATTTTCACCTGGCCACGTAAGCTTCCATCTGAAAGTGACATATGTCAATTTCAATCAGTGGAATTTTAGTGACCAAAGCAAGTCACACAGGCACTTCTAACTTCAAGGCAGTAGAGCAGTGTAATTTTACATTATGCCTAAAAGGAGGAGAAAGCAAGTTGGCAGTGCATGTTAAGGAACTAAAGGGAAGTTTATATGCTTCTTCATGTTAAACCCTCAGGAAGTAGAAACTCAGAAAATGATTTATGTACAAACATGTATGTTGAAGCACTGCATATACAAACAAAAAATAAAAACAGAAACTATCAGAACATCCAACAGTAGGTCCTAAAATATTTATTCTTAAATAAATCAGTCTAGCCATAGGATAGAAAATTTTCTCGTGTTCTAAAGTGTTGCTTTTGAAGACTGTTTAATGATACAGGAAAATTCTCACAATAAGTTAAAGTGAAGTAAAGAATAAAGAATTGCACTGTTTTCTGTTTTATTAATATTAATATAAAAGTAAAGTACCAAGAAAACAAAGGAAACATACTAAAATATTAATGATGGCTATCTCTACATTAATGTTATTGTTTTCTTTGTGCTTTTCTATATTTCTTTAGTTCTTTATGCAGATGAGTAAATTTTTAAATAATCATTTTAAGAAGATTATTTAACATAGAAATATATGGATGTTTATCACAGCAATTTTTTTAATAGCAAAAATTGTAAACATCTAAAATCTACAGGAGGGAGTTGGTAAAAAATTATAATTCAGTCAAATAATAGATATGATGAAGCATTTAAAAATTAAGATCTATTTGACCTACTATGGAACATTTGCTAAGATATATTAAGTGAAAATACATGGTGGAGAAAAGTGGGTATAGTATACTGCCATGTATTTAAATGTGTATGCATACACACATTTTTTAAAAGAATGCACAAATACTGCTAAAAGTGATGCCTTTGGGTGCGGAAAACTAAGAGACTGAAGAAATGACTCATAGCTGTCTGTGGAAGGATGACTTTCAATTTTAAGTCCTTTACATTATTTGATTTTTTTAACTCTGTGTGTGCATTACTTATCTTGAGTTCTATTTTAGAAAAAAATTATAAACAAATAAATAAATCAGATGCCATCTCTGCCAGATATGTCATAACTGCTGGTTTCCTTCCCTGCCCTTTTCCTGTCTTTAGGCTATTTCACCCAATGCCTCAGTCCTAGGCTGGACCGTAGCTACAGTTTAATAAGGCTTAGGGATTGAAAATGAATTTCATTGATCTATCTGCCATTCTGAGCACAAATAACAAAGGGTCCCCCAAAGCTGTCTGACTCAGGTATAGGGAATACCAGTCATCTTTTCACCTAGGCTACAGGCAGCTGACACTTTTCCCAGGGACCCATGAGCTAAAAACACAAAGGCCTCCACACGGCTGATAGTCAACATTTCCTGCAAATAGTTGACATTGTGAGCCCATGCCTTTGTGTCTGCTCAGAACTATTTAATTCTTGGGAGTTGCTTATATTCATAGATATTGAACTGAACCAATCATTGTGGATAACTTCAGGGTCAAACTTTCTGAATAAAGAGGGGCACCAATACTGATACAGGAAATCCAGCTCCCAGCTCCCTGGAGCAAGGCATTAGAGAATGGCTTCTTGTAGTTCCATGTCCCAGGACAAATTTGATGACAGGACAGTCAAGAGTAGAAGAGATTTTGCACCTTAACTTTGTTCTGAAATTAGGCTCTGTAGTTCCCTCCTTCCCATCTCCACTGGGAATGGGCTGTGATAAGTGTTACTTATTCATGCAGCAAATGCCTGGTCCAGGCACTGGGGATACAGTAGTAAAGAGATCCAAGTAGGAAACAACTCTGCTTACAAATTATAAATAAAATTTAAATATATAGGATGACACAAGTGCTACGGTGAAAAATTAAGCAGGGATGTGGACAGGAGGTGCAGAAACAGGCCTCACTCCAAAGCTGAAGTTCTGGTAAAAATCCGAGGGCAGCAGAGAGGGCCCGTGTGGATATGGGGGATGCGTGTTTTGGGAGAAGTGGCTGAGTTTTACCCCTAGTTTGGCAGAAGGTAGAAGTAGTCAGCCAGTGGAGGAGCAGAAATAATGTTCCAATATTTCAGCAATAAACTGTTTTAAAATTTTATTTCCAAGATCTGAATAGTTATGAGAAATAATATAAATGTTCAGCAGCAGTTATATCATGGTATAAGCATGAAGTAGACTATAATCTAGTCACTAACAACCCTGGATTTGCAAGAATATTCAACAAGGGGGGGATAACACACTCAAAGTGAAACATTGAGTGGGAAAGGCAGAATGCAAAATTATCATCACATTTGTCATGCTCACTGTAATAACCTAGTGTGGCACCCAGAACAGTGGTTGGTACATAGTGGATATGCAGTCAATAGTGATAAATAGCTGTTGATTAAGTTAATTGCTGAGCATAAGCATGGTGGAAAAATAACTTGAAGAAAATGCATCAAATTATTAACAGTGGTTGGCCCACAGTGATGGAATTCTTGATAATTTTCATCAGTGTATTTTAAAGCTTCCCAGATGATTCCAATATGAAGCCAGGGTTGGAAATGACTGTTTTATGCATGTCCGATTTTATTATCTGAGGTATGTATTTCAATCCTCCATGCATAGATAAGGAACTGAAGTTCAAAAAGGTGAGGGTCAGCTTGCCCAAGGCCATAAGGTAGGCAGTGAGAGAGCAGGTGATCTAGCCCCAAACCTTATGGAACTCACTTAGCCTGCTATTTTTACTTGAAACAGCTGATACCCAAGGAAAGCTCTGGGAGGACTTCCCCAAGGCACAGACTGGTCACTGGTGAGTCAGCACTCAACCTGAAGTTCCTACACACTGTTTGGGATTCTTTTCAGACACCTCGTGCTGTTAAGACAGGGAAAGCAGATGACAAAAAAACACTCACAACTGTGACAGGGAGTTTTACCTCTGACCAAGCTCAGTCAGAATTCCAGGTTTGGCTCCATCTAGTCCTACCTTAGTGAGAATGCAGAGGCTTCCCTCTCATGCCGGAAGCTGGCCTCTAAGAGTTCAGTGTCCACCCTTCTCTTCAGGATACATGAGAATCCTGGGAACCTATTAAATAAGGGTTGTCTGCATGGGGTGCTTAAATGGAGGCTAGGCAACATCTTAAGCACAATTATTACTTGATTATGGGGACTATCTGGCTGATGAGTGGTCATCCTCACTGGGTGACAGTGACAAAGATAAATGTGTGCTACCTTGGCTGCTATTTAACTTTGGTAATGAGTAGTTTCTGCTGTGTTGGAAGCTCCTAGTTCATCATTCTCTAACTTTGGGGTCTCCCTCGTTTTTCCTCAACCCAACCGCCTTTAGTCTTAAGGTAGGAAAACTGATCTAAAGGTATCCACTAGAAACTTCCTTCCATCTCACCTTTTGGAAACATATAATATGGATTTTTGTGGCCTTTGCTTCTTGTTTCTGCAGTGGGTGACTCAGGCCTTGTGACAGAAACGAGGAGGATGGAGGAGCCTTCAGAGTTATACTCCTCGTCTTATTGACTCAAATGTAAAGAGGAAACCAAGATGACTGGCAAAGCAATACCTCCCTGTGACAAAGGCAACAGGCCAAGAACCTCAAGGTAGTTTTTAGAATGCTTCTTTTTACCCCTGGGTGATATATGTGAAAGAAAACTGAGTATTATCAATATTATTGCAACTATTATCTACTGTAGTCTATTACATTAAAGCTTAAAATAAATCTGTCCAGAAGCCTGCCCCTCCAACAATTGATTTCCTTTTCAGGCAAGCCAAAGAATTCCCTTGGAAGGATAAAACTACCAGGCAGTCTGAGCTGGATGGAACACACTGGTGCAAATGCAAAAGGTCACCATTGGACTTGGCCAAGCTGGTAAATGTCAATAAGCTGGAGCCCCTTGCAACTTCAGCTTCTGCATGTGGGGCAGTGCACCTCACTATCAAGCCTAGGCCCCCACCTCTGCAGCCCACGCTGACCCAGCTTGTCCCACTGAGAGACCCCTTCTGAATTGCTCACATGGAAACCTATCCATCCAGAGTTCTCAACATAACAAAATCTCTGGCCAGGCCTTTTTGCAAGCTAGCCTTTTTCTGCATATAACCATTTACAGGTTTGAGCCTTTCCCTCCTTGATACAAAGAAAAACAATAACAGAGAGGCTCGTGAAATTGCAAAATCATGGAACACAATTCTCTGTACCCTTTCTACAGGCACACCCTCTCAGCTACATGAAGGAGCCCAATTCTTCATTGTTTCCAGGGCTTTTTGCCAAGAAGTGAACTTTAAAGAAATAAGATCATAAAGATCCACATATCAACAAGTCCATAGAAGCCCCTGGGAATCTCATTGGAATGGGAGGCCTAACATATCCTAGACATTAACTTCCCCAGGCCCACTGCATTGGCTCAAGCCAGTTGAGAACTTGGCTTTCTACTAAAATATGTGCCTTCCTGGGAAAGGTTCTGTTCCTGGTTCGGTATCAGCATCTCTGGGAATCTGTACTGTGTATGCAGATTGTTTGCATTCAAATCCAGGTTCCAGCACTTGTTAATTAGGTGAAGTCAGGAATGTTCACCTAACTTCCTTGGCCCTCAGTTTCTCCATCAGTAAAATGGAAGATAGTAATATCTATCTTATAGGGTGTTGTAGGTAAATGTACTTATTCTATTACTTAAAAGTAGGATCTGATCAGGAACTGTACTTAGGCAGAACAGGATCCTTCTGGGGAAAAGCAATGAAGAAGAAGGTAGAAAAGGATACATTAAAAAAAAGGAAAACCTGGAGATACTGAAATTGAAAGGCCATCTTCAAATGGTACCTCTGGGATCAGCTGCTGACGAGTGCACAGGCCCAGGTAGTGATAGGGACACAGGTACCAGTGGAGGACAGAGCACTGGCAGGGTGCCAGGGAAAGCATGAGTGGCCTAAACAATGCTCTGCAGCTTTAAGGGGTTCAATGTACATTAACATTATGAATATAATGAATGCTGCTATTAAAAATTTGGAAGAATGCAAATAAAAGTTTTGTAAATCAATACTTCTACTATCCACTGATCATTTTGATGTATTTCATTCCAGTCTTTTCTGCCATGCATAACTTATAATATTCATTTTGTCCCACTTTATATCCAATTTTAACCATATTGGAGTCATATTTTAAACTAGTTTTTCCCACTTAATACAGCTTGAGCACTTTTCCCTCATTAAAGATGGTTTCTAAGGGCTATATTATATTTCATCATATGGATTCATTTATCCAAGTCACTGTAAACATTTAGGCTGTTTCTAATTTTTTATTATTGCAAATCGTACAGCATTGAGCATCTATGTACATAAATCTTTATGTGCACATCTGATAACTTCCTCAGGATAAATTCCTAGAAGTGGAATTACTGGATCAAGAGTTATACTCATTTTGAAGGACCTTGATATATATTGCCCTGTTTCTTGCTATGAATGTGCACACACAGGTATGGCACAGTCATAATTCAAACACCCTTTCTTCCTACCTCTATTTTCTTGCCTTGGTTAAATCCTTCTCATACTTCCATACTCAGCCTGCCTTACTCTATCTTTCCAGACTGGCTTATGTGTCCCTTTGTCTATACTCCTGCAGCTCTTGCCCTTCCCTCTTATGTTGTATGTAGCATGCTATGTTGCACTTGCTGACTTACATATACGTCTACCTGGCTGGACTAGAAACACCGTAAGGACAGAATAATCTCTATAGTCCCGGCACCTGGTGCAAAATGGATGCTAAGTCCATTTGTATTGCTATAAAGGAATACCCAAGGCTAGGTAATTTATAAAGATTTACTTGGCTGACAGTTCTGCAGGTATGGCACCAGCATCTGCTTCTGATGAGGGCTTCAGGCTGCTTCCACTCATAGCGGAAGGAGAAGGGGAACCGTTATGTGCAGAGACCACCTGCTTCTGATGAGGGCTTCAGGCTGCTTCCACTCATAGCGGAAGGAGAAGGGGAACCGTTATGTGCAGAGACCACCTGCTTCTGATGAGGGCTTCAGGCTGCTTCCACTCATAGCGGAAGGAGAAGGGGAACCGTTATGTGCAGAGACCACCTGCTTCTGATGAGGGCTTCAGGCTGCTTCCACTCATAGCGGAAGGAGAAGGGGAACCGTTATGTGCAGAGACCACCTGCTTCTGATGAGGGCTTCAGGCTGCTTCCACTCATAGCGGAAGGAGAAGGGGAACCGTTATGTGCAGAGACCACCTGCTTCTGATGAGGGCTTCAGGCTGCTTCCACTCATAGCGGAAGGAGAAGGGGAACCGTTATGTGCAGAGACCGCAGAGCTCACATGGTGAGAAAGGAAGCAAGAGGGTGGGGGAGGTGCCAGGATCTTTTTAACAAACAGCTGTCATGGGAGCTAATAGGGTGAGAACTCACTCCAATGAGAATGGCACCAAGTTATTTATGAGGGATCCGCCTCCATGAACCAAACACCTCCCACTAGGCCCCACCTCCCAACATCGCCACCCTGGGGATCAGATTTCAACATGAGGTTCGGAGGTGTCAAACATCCAAACTACAGCAGATGCTCAATGGATTGCTGGAGTAAGTGCAAAGCAAGCATGTGTGTGGGCTGGCACCAGGTAGGAGTGCATACAGTACACAGCTCTGCTTGTGTGAACCGCCTCCATCATAACCACTCTGGGTAATGTGCTCTGAGGCAATGCTGTCTGTCCTTCCAATGACCTCTGAGCCACTGAAAATGCTGGTCCAGGAATATTATTTCATGTCTCACAGAAGGCTGACCTACCTGCAAGATTGAGGAAAATAACCTAAAGTCTGGTTTAGTAGAAGCCAAGACTCTTAACAATCTTGACTCCTGATCAGAGGTGCCAGGAGAAAAGGGCCCTGAGTGGCCCACAGCAGGCCATTAATGAGATCACAGATTCTTAACGTGGAAAGGAAACTAAGAGACTACCTTGGATTACAGCTTAGTATACCAAGCCCTAGAGAACTACAGATAGTAATAATT
This sequence comes from Pongo pygmaeus, assembly GCF_028885625.2. NCBI lineage: Eukaryota > Metazoa > Chordata > Mammalia > Primates > Hominidae > Pongo > Pongo pygmaeus. The sequence continues at coordinate 174,437,278 of NC_072377.2, forward strand.
ATACCATAGTGGTGGTGTAAGAACTTAAGAAACAAAGAATTTTAAGTTCCTATAAATATCTAATATGTAATATTTGCTAAACCAATGGGATTCATTCATTCATTTATTCAATTGTCTGTTTAGCTAATATTTACTGAGTGTCTCTTATGTGCCATGGTCCAACAGCTAACATGTGATAGTGCTCACATCTGGTGTAACCTGTTCTGGGAAACGATAAAAAGACAACTGAGATGAAATGGAGCAATATCCTTTTGATCATTGTGGGGTCTGTGTTTTTCATTAATGGAGGATGCTTCCCTGCTCCAAGCTGAAAAGCTAGCCATTCATTACATTCTACCAGCTGCCACCTACAGCTGGCACAGAAATGTGAGGGGGGCAGCTTGCTGTCCCAGAAAGAGCAGGCACCCCTGAGTCATGCAGACCTGCGTCTGAATCTTAGGTCCATCAGTTACTACTTCTGTGACTGTGGGAAAGTCACTTTGCCTTTCTGGGTTGTGGTTTCCTCATCTGTAGCATGGGGCTATTTGGCATAGATTTGTGGAAAGTAGGCCAGGCGCAGTGGCTCAAGCCTGTAATTCCAGCATTTTGGGAGGCCAAGGTGGGTGGATCACCTGAGGTCAGGAGTTCCAGAGCAGCCTAACCAAAATGGTGAAACCCCATCTCTACTAAAAATACAAAAAATTAGCTGGGCATGGTGGCACATGCCTGTAATCTCAGCTACTTGGGAGGCTGAGGCAGGAGAATCACTTGAACCTGGGAGGTGGAGGTTGCAGTGAACTGAGATCGTGCCATTGCACTGCACCCTTAGCAACAAGAGCGAAATTCCATCTAAAAAAAAAAAAAAGATTTGTGAAAAGAAGAATAATTGCTCCCTAAATATGTCTACACCCTAATCCCCAGAACTTGTGAATATGTTATCTTACATGGCAAAAGGGATGTTGCAGCTGTGTTAGCACTTTGAGGTGAAGCTATTATCTTGCATCATCCAGGAGGGCCAATCTAGTTATACGAACCTTATGAGCTGAGAACATTTCCCAGCTGTAGTCCTAGAACGTGGCCATGAAAGCAAGTGCAGAGAGAGAGCAGCATGAGGAGGACTTGACCCACTGTGGCTGGCTTTGAAGATCAAGGAGCCACAAGACTAGGAATTCAGGCTGTCTCTAGAAGCTGTAAAAGAAGGAAATTGGTTCTCCCCCCTAGAGTCTCCAGTGCGTCCCTGCTGATAACCTTGATTTTAGCCCAGTGAGACCTGTGTTGGACTCCTGACCTAAAGATAAATTTGTTTTGTTTTAAGCCACTAAGTTAGTGGTAATTTGTTACAGCAGCAATAGACGACTCATACAACTTCATATGATTGTTATAAGTTTCAAAAGAGAATATGTGCTTGTCACCTAGGAGGCCTGCTACACATCTTTATTTATGGTCCTCTATGGTTATCCAGGCCCTCAGTGAGCTTATGACAGCCTTTGCCTGCCTGCTTCATGACTACCCTGCCCAGAACAAAGGCTTCTTGAAGGACAGCAGGAAATAATTATTGAAGAGAAATGCTGTTTGTATTCAAATGTCTCAGAATAAGGGAAGCAAAGGAACAGATAAACAAGAGTCTCTTAATCACAGACGATGGATGTGTGCTTGGCCTCTGCTCTCTGCCTTCCATTTCTCACCCTGTCACTGAATCAGCAGTAGCAGCTGGCACAAGCTTCTCTCCCTGTGGCCAACCAAGGGCCTGGCTCACAGCCCCAGCCTCCACCTTTCCCTCTGAGGACACACATCTTCTCCCCTCACCCAACCAGAGGTGGGCTCTGTAATGGCTTTCTTAAGCTTCAGCACACACATGGGCCAATCACCTAGCCCTGGGTTCAGGTTTTGGTGCTGCCATGACTTGGTTATGTGACCTTGGGCAATCACTGCACCTCTTTCTGTCCTGAATTTCCCTCTTGAGAATTAAGGGTAACTCCTTTATATGGTTGGTCAGAGCATGAAAACATAAATTTGCTACTTGTTTAATATAGTGCCTGTCATATAGATGGTGCCAGTAAATGGATTCATTTACCCAGGAATATAAAAGGAGTACTAAACAAATAGTATGTGTATACACAAGCAAGAAACATATATTACATAAAATATATCTATATTGTTGTATATAAATATCATAAATAGCAAATATAGATATATATATATATATATATAAGAAATGAGACATAAGATCTAGGGCTTATATTTAAATTTTTCACAGTCCAGTGGGGACAAGATGGGTAAAATAGGCAATTATAAGATAATGTAGTGAGTGCTCAGACAGGAGAAAGTACCAGTATTATGGCTTCCGAGGGGAGAGGCAACTAAATCCAGTTCAAGTGAAGTTTGGGCGAAGTCACTTCTAAACTGAATCTTTCAGGACTAACAGGGATTGAGTGGGTAAAAGACAGAAGAAGTAAACAGTATATGCAGAGGAAACAGCAAGTACAAAGCCCTAAGCCTAGGGAGAATACTAGAAAGAAATGAAGAAATGAACATAATTTAATATTGCAGTGTTGATAGAGAAGAAAGAATAAAATAGGTACTTATTGATGTAATTGTTAGGTATGGGTATGACCATTATTATTAGATGTGTCAGACAAAACACATCTTTACAATATGCATAGTCTAATTTCCTCCTTTTTCCACCAAAGAAAATTCTGGTTGCCACCCAATCCTGTCCCTTGCCTTTGCTTCCTGAGACTTAATGGTAAGATCGAAGTAATCAGTGAAGCAGAGACACGCTGAAAGAGGAAGGGTAATTCACCAGAAGGATAAGAACCTAAGGGGAGAGAAAGATCAGTGGTAAGGGGCAAAAGTAGTCCAGCTCTTGCATTTTTTTAAGAAGTTATATGGGTGGGCATGGTGGCTAATACCTATAATCCCAGTGCTTTGGGAGGCTGAGGCAGAAGGATAGCCTGAGCCCAGTAGTTCAAGACCAGTCTGGGCAACATGGCAAGACTCTGTCTCCAAAAGAATTTTGTTTTTTAATTGGCCAGGCACGCTTCCTTGTGCTTGTAGTCCCAGCTACCTGGGAGGCTGAGGTTGGAGGATCATTTGAGCCCAGGAGTTCATTGCTGTAGCAAGCTATGATCTTGCCACTGTACCCCAGCCTGGGCCACAGCATGAGACTCTGTCTGTAAATAAATAATAAAAATTAAAATTAAATAAAATAAATAAAAAATAAAAAGTTGTAGTAAAGATTCAAATTAGTTTCAACATTTCCAACTGTTCTTTGAATTTGATTCCATGCCAAGAGTGGACTTTGCAGAGCCTGGTTTTAAATAGCTTTCACTTCTATAAATAAATCTGAACCTTCTCTAGCCATACAATTTTATTAATTGTTCCTTTAGAGATAGGTTAGAGAAATACCTATCTCTAACCCTTTACTGATGTAGTGTGCCCTACCTGGAATGTTTTCCCTACTTACATAAATCCCTCCCATTCTTTAAGGCCTAGTTCAGGCTCGCCATGGGCCCTGTGAAACCTGCCTCTTTGATGAATCTAATGCATTTGTCTCTGTATCATGGACTTAGTACTTATCTTCCAAAAATCTTCATAAGATCAAAGGAAAACAGAGGAAAATGCATCACCCATTAAGACTACTGCCCTAAAAAAACAATTATTTACAACCATCCTTTCCAATCCTTTACTGTAGATATATCTAGATGATCAGTAATATCATAATCGCAGTAGAAATTTTGATTTCATCTCCTAACCTTCTGCATTACAATGTTAGTGACTTTTTATGTCTATGTCTAGAGTGCATATCCCTCTATGTTTTTGGCTTTTACATCGCATGGGGCCTTCTAAGGTTATAATCTTAAATCCTTAGTAAAAAGCAATATCTCAAATGGAGATAATGCCCAATAAATGTTCAGTGCTCCCCTGAGTAGCTTTTTCTTTTCTTTCAAATCTCCCCAGCAACTTTACAAAGGTCACTGACTCAATCACCTCTAGGAGCCAAGCATATGTTAGAAATGAATCAAACAGTAAGGCGATATGGACAGATTCAGTAAGTGCTGAAATGATTGTTCATCGCTTGCAAGAGCTGGTCATTATCAGGTCATTATTAGCTGGTCATTGTCAAGAACTTTGTGAGCAGTTTAAACAAACCTTTTATTAACTTACTATTAAATAAATTACATTATAAATAAATTATATATATTAAATAAATTATAAATAAATTACATTAAAAACAAAGATAATAAATACTCAAAAGTCATCACTTCCTAATTATTTTACTAAATGTTGCTCTGAAGGTCATTTGTGTCTATTGTGTCTGTATGATGGAAATGCTGTATGATGCTATATAATCCTTCATGTGTCTTCCCAGTTCCTCATTCAGGGATGTCACTTTGGTAGATTAAAGCTGGCTATGGTGGGAGTATATATATTATGGAAACTGGTAAATACCACGAATCAGGGTGTGGTTTATAGTTTTGTTGATTCTCTAGACTCAAGAGAGTGATGAAGAAAATGTCATGAATGAAGATAAAACTTAAAATTGTCTTATGTGTACAGTTGTTACATTCCAAACAACACAAAAAAATTGAGAGAATGTTCTTCTAGCATTCAAAAACCATCATGTGATTCAGCATAGAAGTTATGTCACTGAAGAACAAGTGAAGTTCTTTGATGCTGGATACAAGACAGGATGCCCAGTTAAATCTGAATTTCAAATAACCAATATTTTTAGTATAAGTATATCCCAAATATTGTTCAGAGCACACTCATACTAAAAATTTAGTTGTGGTTCATCTGCAATTCAAATGTGGAGTTTCCTTTATATTTATTTGCTAAATCTGGCAATCCTAGACGTATATTTTTATTGTTTAATTTTCATCTTATTTGTTAACATAAGCAAAAGCATCAGCAGTCATAGTGGAACTATGCTTGTTCGTCAGTTGTAACCAAAGGTCGTCTGTGGATATAAAAGTTTGATAGCAATCATCAAAATAATTCCACAAGAATCAACTGGCTATATGAGATTTGCAATAAAGAGTATTTTATATTACTTATATTTTTATATATTTTTATATTTTTATATTTTATATTATATATTTTTATATATTTACTTATTTATAAATTTCTTGCAACATATCCTTTATATCAGTAAAATGTATAATAAACTTACATGTGTATGCATATGTGTATATACACACACTTTTTCATTTTTGGAGAGTTGGTCATTAAATATTTATCAGCAAACCACTGGAGACAGTGAGAGAGTGGTACACCACCCCTTCAGAATGCTTACAAACTCACTTTTCTAAACACTGTTCTTCCAAATCAAACTTTCTCACCTATTGTCTTCCAACTGTTCTTTTGCTGTGTCAGACCTAGGACAGGTCAAAGTCAGGGCCCCACTGAGTAGTAATGACCAAGCTCACACTGTTGAGAAATCAATCATCTCCAAAGTATCTGAGCACAAACAACTGAAATAAGTTTTCTCTCTGCTTAAAGGCTAAGTTTAAAAATAATAAAGGGAGGAGGTGGATAATTCCTCCCTAACCCCCTGCCCACCCCCTTTGTGAGCCTAATTCCAGCATCTGAACTATTAAACATTCACTCCCGTCTCCACCCAATTACCCACCCAAGCTGAGAGGCATCTCTGGGTGCCACCAGGCTCTGACATATGGGACTCATAACCATGAGCAGATAGCATCCGCATTCTTGCCAGAGTAGTGCTACATCTTGGAAAGATTGATGCAGTTGCAAGACTGCCCAATATGCCTCTGCTACTATTCTTTCTGACTATGACTAAAGGCCACATGGACTGTGATTAGGGCAGCCATGGGGCCCAAGAGGTCCACGGAATGAAGAGTTCTTCTCAATTACAGTTAAATGCACGAAAAGCAGGAAGCACATCAGTGAGGCAACACCTTTAGGTCGTCCCATCCCCAGAGAGACAGATTGGCAAGGGCAGAAAGGAAGACAGGCTGGGCCTCCAATCCAGATGCCTGGAAAGAGCCAGGGGCTCCAGACAGGCTGGGTTTCCACATTCCAGGGCTTAGCTCCGCTCCCACTTGATTCTCATGCCATACACTTGCTTTGTGTTAGCAACAAGAAAGAATCCACAAACTTTTGAGCAATGCACACTCTGTTGCTTATTTTATGCTCACTCTCTCTGTCTTTCTCTCCCCTCTCCTCCCTGTCTTCAGAATGAGCAAAGACACAATAGAAAAACACATAAGAACAGAATCTCAAGTTTTAAGTAGGGAAAAGAAATTAGTAGAAGCTTGACCCTAAATGTAGGACATTAAACTTCTTATTTCGGTGTAATTATAATATTGCACATAGTATTAAACACTCCCATGGATATATTCACAGCTCTAAATCTCTGTCCTAGGCCAGCATTTCCCAAAGTGTGTTCAGATAGCTGTTTATGCATATTTTACGGAAAAATGGAGGAACAGTTCCACAGTCAAATAAGTTTGGAATATTTCTTGTTAAATTTTTAATTAGATGTGTTTGCCGCAGGACTTCTCAGAGACTTCGATATGCAGATGAGCTTTGGGAATCTATTCACTGGAGGGAAGCTCACCAAGTTTCCTAAATCTATTTCAGTGCAGAATCCCTCTTTCATGGAGTATCTTGTAGAACTAGTGTTCTAAAGAGATTTATAAAATGCTACTTAGGCTCCAACTATTTTCAATAGCTTCCCATTAATCAGTGATCAATTTACCGTTCAGATTTCCATGACTTTATTCACCTACTCTCTTCTCTCATCTTCAACTATCAAATGATTTGTCTTTCTTCTAGATCCTTTAGGTGCTCTCAAAGCCCCCATCATAATTCTTTTCTCTTCTTTCTTTGCTTGCACAAGACTTTCTCTGTGCCAATGCCACCATCATCACCATAAGCTTTGGGAAGGCAGTGGAGCTTGGCGGGGTAGGGGGTGGAGGTGGCCTGGACAAGAAGCCAGCGATTTGGAGTCAAAGGCCAGCCCTACGTGACCTTGGTCATGCTACTTTACCTTCTAGAGGCTCAGTTTCCTCTTATCTAAAATGGAAAAAAATAACATTTTTGTCACAGACCCATTGTGAGGAACTCATGAAAGGGTTTCATGAAAGTACTATGCTATCATAAAGTGAAACTGAAAAATTATCATGTGCCTCATTTTTCCTAAATTTCTTTTATCATAAGAATCACCTGGGGCACTTATTAAAAAGAGAGATTTCTCTGAGGAATCTGTTTCCATGACTGGGACCTAGAATTTGTAATTTTAACAAGCTTGCCAGGTTGTTAAATCAGAAGAATTTAGAAGGCACTGAATTATCTGAAAGAAATTAGAAATAAATGGTGATTCTGATAGCAAAAGCTACAGATAAGCGGGAGATAGTTGGCTAGGGGGTGGGAGGAAGGAAGTAAAGCCAAACGCTACAGGTCTCCTCTTACGGATCACACCAGGTAGGTGTGTGTATATCCCTTCGTCGGCCAGAGCTTGGTTGGATATTTGAACTTTATGCAGTAATTCCTGGAGTACACACTTCTGAATCTATATTGTGAAGTACCCCACTGGTCAGGATTTCTCTAAAGTGGTCCTGATGACTTCTTCATTTGAATCTTGAGTCTTAAAAAAAATCAATTATAACCTATGGATCATCACAGAGATCTTCATTAAAGAAATCAATTTCACTGCATTTCTAATTAAGGATTTGCTGAGCCCAAGAAAAGGAACATATCTCTGCACCTCCTGGTTCCACATAAGGCATTTATAACTCTGTATATAATTGTTGAGGTCTTTATGAATGACCAAAAGAGAAAAAATGACCCATCTCTGAAATAATCTCTTTGTTTGTGTGTATTCTTTATGCTTTCTCCATCTAAGAGCTGGGATTACTTTGGGAATTTATGTCTTCAACAGAGTAGCAAAGAAATAAAAATGATATTTGCTTTATTAAAAATAGAATCAACACCCCAAACATAAACTCATTATTTATAGAAAATCCCCTTTTTGTCAAACCACCAACGGAGCCTCTACTGCAACTGATTTTTTCAAAAAGTTCAAATAAAAGCTGGGAAAATTTTGTAGCCATTAGACCATAATCGGTATGAATCACCAATTTGTTTTTCATGACTTTTTCTGCATTCCTTCTATATTTTGCAGTTTATTTTGTTCAATGTTTTCAGCAACAGCTTTGCCAAACCCCAGAATCGAGAAGTCATTCAAGCAGGGAGTGCGTGTGTCCCACTCTGCAAGCTGCTTGCTCAAGTAATAAGGCATACGTTTGACTTCTCTCCCTTCTCACTCTTTTCTGTCTGGTTATAGGGACAGGCAGAGAACAATCCAACCTAAACACTGATAGGTAAGGCCTTAAAGAGTTGAGGATGCCACAAGAAAATTCCGAGCATTAGGACCCTTTCTTTTCCAACTACTCAATGTGCATCTTACGGAGACTGAGGCCTTTAAGAAAAAAACAAAACCAAAAAACTGCAGTTGTGACCAGTTGGCAGCAGCCACGCTGTGGCTTAGTTAGTGCAATAAATAGTTTACTTTAACTTAGCTCCAGCCTACTGAGTCTCTCTCTTCTACTCCTATACACAAACAGTCTACTTTTTATTTACAAATATTACACATCTGCATGTGAAACCACACTCTCTCTTGTTAAATAGATATTTATTTCTCTTTCTCCTAACATGGGGAACTGGTTTTGAAGTAAGTTAATCAGATCAGCTCCTTTCACTGCACTAAATATACTGGTATTTCTGGATGTATCCTAGTGGTGGCAGTAGGATGAGTATCAAGTTTATTCATTCAACCATCCATTCACTAATCCATTTATTCATTTATTTATTGTGTAAATATTATTAAGTGCCTATTCTGTGAGGCACAGGCATTGGGTTAAGTAATGGCATTAAATACATGAAGTCCCTGCCTTGGTGAAACTGTATGGTCTAATGGGAGAAACAAACATTAAGTGAATTATTATATATATATATATATATATATATATGTTAAATTTTAATTCTAATAAGGGATGCAAGGAGAATTAAAGGGAGCTATGAAAGTTCATAAAAAGGGAACTAAAGACCACGTATTATATGATTCCATTTATTAAAAATGTCTAGAGTAGGCAAATCTGAACAAACAGAAAAAATAGATTAATGCTTGCTTAGCACTGAGGAGAGAGACTGGAGGGGTTGAGAATGATGGCTAAGGGGAGCAACAGTTCTTTTTGGGTTAATGAAAATATTCTAAAAGGGATTGTGGTGATGGATAGACAACTCTGTGAATATACTCAAAGCCACTGAATCTCCTTTTCTCTATGCAACACTACCTTCTTTGGTGCTGGATTCATTCTCAGGGTACTCCCTGAGAATGTCTACCTGCCTCATTGATTCCACCAGCTTAGCAACCCAATGAATAGTGAAGGTCTTAGTTCTCAAGATACAGCAAAGCTCCAAAGTAGGGCTTCATTGGTCTGACCTGGTAATGTCACCTACCTCTGCATCATTCATTTGTTGGTCAAGAGAATGTGGTACCAGCATGGGTCACATGCTCACCCCAGGAGATGGAGTCAGCTCCACCAAAACCTTATGCTCTAAGAATAGGGGAAGAGATGGCTCTGTTACCAGATTAAGAGAGGCTAGGCATGCAAAAGCAGTGGACACCCACTTTGTTCAGTTTCCTCTTGCAGCCTTGGAATCAAGCTTTTGTCTTGAGGGGCCAAGGCCCTTCCCGATACAGACTCACTATATTTCAGCTGCTGGATGCAGCCTGCAATTGTTGGATCATTCAAAATGTCACACAGCGACCCTTGCATTCTTAACAAATTCTATTACTTAGTTAAATACAACAACAACAAAATAGTCACTAGCTATAACGTAAGATTTTTTTAAAGTTACTATTTTTTGTAAACTGACTTACACAAGCATATTAATAATTCCAGTTTGCATTGTGGGTTTGAGGGGTTGTTTTTTGGTGGAAGGGGAAGTTGGGATTTTTGTTTGGTTTGATTTGCCTCCTATGCACATAATCAGCTTCTGGGAGCTCTGAAGTTCCAAGAGGTGTGTAATGAAAAGTAGTCAAGTAACTTACATCTTGAGATATTTCCACTAACAAATGTAGAGGAATTATAGGCAACACGTTTATCTGCTAATTACTGTCATATGAAATTTGCTTTGCTAGCAGGAAAATAGAATCACACAATGATGGCAAATTCATAACAGGCACATCTCACTCCCCTCTCACATGCAAATATAATGGTTCTCATTTATACTGTGATCAGATGTGACCTCAGAATCTTCCTTAACACCATGCTTTTGGGACCCATCACCAATCAAATGGAGTTGGAGGCCTGGATGAGCTGTGTGAGCGTGGAAAAGTTATTAAATCTTATGAAGCCCTAGTTAACTTGCTTGTACTTAAAAATGTACTTGCACTTGATAAAAGGTAGTTATGATTGGAATTATTATTATCATGATTGCCTTCAGATTATACCAAAAAAGAATTGCCTCTGCAGCTTGTTTCCATAGGGTAGTGGTGAGGAGGGAAGGCAGCATCAATGATTCCTTTTTTGGTTTATTTCAGACTTTTTCAATGCCTCAGAAAGAGAGTTCCTGGTTACTAGGAAATGTATGCTTTCATGAGTGGCCAAGATGAGAACCTCCAGAAGAAAAACTGCACAATTCTGTAGGAAGCCATGGAAGAAGATACTGTCCATTCTGTCTCTCAGTGTCCTTTATACAATGACTCATGTGATAAATGCCTAAGTCTGGTTCCAGGAAAAAGTTTGTCTCTACAGAAAAATTTGTATGTTGTCCATTGTCATACAACCAAAACTAAGTAACCCAACATGTTTCCACTTCTTCTTTGCTGCCAGAAAGCTTGTGCCAAGATGTATTACCCAAGTGTTATAATTAGCCCCAATCAGGTGCCTAAAGCCATCAGCTTCTTTTGCATCATTCAGACAGTCCCAGTTTTCTTTTACCCTTGAATGGTTTATTTTATGGTGATTGAAGCTGTAAGTTTCTTCAGTCCTCCTGGAAGAGTTGGGTCACCTGACCTTTTAATGTCTCTGTCAACTACAAAATTCTATGAAGTCTTCAGTAACAATCATTAGAGCAAGATGATTAGCTCTAAATGGAACTTATAGCCTCTGGCATTCCAGTAAGTGGAGGAGAGATGAAGAGATTTAAAATGCATTAAGAACACTCTACCACTCTAGTGTTCTTAAGCTCACCAGCCTGGGAGTACAGATGTGGCCATGTTGACATTTGCAGCCACATCTGCAACTCAGTGTCCCCACCACCCCTTGCAAAGAAACAGAGCTTCAGAGTCTCTCTTGATTATTCCTGGGAGTCAATTGCAGTGTCTCATGAGAATTCCATGTTCTTGGGATGTTGCTGTCGTGAATACAGGCTTTGTCAGCTGGGCATGTTCCCATCCAGTCAACCCTCACTGCTCCTCTGGTAGGCTCTGACCTACATAGAATGAAATCTTCTGAACAAAAATCCCAAACATGCAAACCATGTGCCAAAATATTGCTATATATTTTCTTTCCCTTGGTGCCGTTCCATGAAGTAATGGGAAAACCATCTCCCCACTCCTTCCAGTGGAGTAAAAATGGGTATAGTATGGGCAGAATTGCCCATGAAAAGAATATTAAGGGTGAAGACCATTGTTTCTAGATCTGAACCTTAAGGAGCTTCAACTCAAGCTGGCTGGGGAGGCAGCAAAGGAGACTGAAGAGGAGGAGCCAGAAAGGTGGGAACAAAATGCAAGAGATGATGGTGTTGAAAACTCTGAGAGACGAACATGTTTCACACAGGAGCACCAAACACTGCTACAAGCGTTATTAAGCTTTCACAGCACCAAGAGGCCAATGCTGTCCCTCCTGTGTTGCAGGTGAAGAATCTAGGCTCAGACAGATTAATGTGGTTTGCCCAAGAGCATAAAGCTGGTTAGCACCAGGCTGAGACTCAAAGCCAAGTTTGCTGTGCTCTGGCCATGACACACCTGTGTGAGATGGATTGCAGAACACGCCTTTTCTGTTCCTCTAATCTTGTCAATGTTTATTTCCCAAACTTACAATAGACTATGTTTCTATTATTATGCTTCCAAAGTCAACTTCTCCCTCTGACAAATGCCAAGGACAGCAACTGAATGGCTGAAGGAATCAGACGCCCATCCTCTCATTTGGGCCATGGCAACAAGGAGGAAAGAACTTACAGGGCAGATTTGAAACTGAGATACGGTTTGGAGGTTTCTCTTTTTAATGTTGTTTTCTACCAGTATTCTAGTAGATGTAAATATGCTTCATAAAATTATAAAGCATACATATACATATATATATATATATATATATATGAGATTATCAGCTTTATTGGAGCATGAGAAAAGAATGGATCTTTGGGGATTCGGTATTTGCTTATTCTAGCTACAAGCCAACATCAATACATAAAGCAAGATTGAGAAACTCTATAATAATATTCTATTTTTACTGAGAGAAGTCTCTGCCCATCTGTGTCATCTGTGTGACTGACTTTTTTTGGAAGTGGGGTGGATTAAAAAGACTAGAAATACTCTGAGAGTTAGGAGACAAAATATTGTTTTGAGGGGAGAAGCATATTATCTGAATATTTTTCTAGGTTCTGGCCTTCCATTACTGCAGCCTCCTTGACTCTTTAAAAAGGGGCCAACAGTATTTTGAAGCTCCTGCCAGCAAGCTGGAGGAGGCTCAGCCAGACTGGGCACTCAACCTATGCTGCTCCTCAGTTCATTAACATAAGACATGTATTGAGGCATCTCATACCACCAGGAAGCTTTATTTCCCCAGAATCATAGGATAGTTAGAGAGAGTAAACACCCTGAAGACCTGGCCAGTGTTTTTAATATTTTTTTAAGGATACAGAACCCTTTGTGTGCATGTGTAAATATAACAAGTTGAAAAATATTATCTTGACATTTGACATCTTAATCCCTCTAAGAGAGGAAGCTATCATTGTTTAAAAAATACCTTGGTAAACATGCCTGGGATATGACATCAGTGGGAGCCAAGACCTCAGAGGAGAAAGAAGACAAACTATTTTGGATGAGAACAGAGGAGGGACATGGGCAAATCTTTGTTTTTGTTCCTGAATGGCAGGAGGACTGGTGAGTGAGGGGGAAAGAATGGAGATAGGACTGAGAAGAACCAGAAATTAAAATAATAGTAGTAATAGCCTAACATGTACACGTATATGAGATCGATCGATCTATCTATCTATCTATCTATCTATCTATCTATCTATCTATCTATCTATCTATCTATCATCTACGTATCTATCATCCATCATGTATCTATCTATTTGCATATATAAGCTATAATATCTGGCTCTGTTCTAATCGTTTTACTTACATTAACTCATTCAATCTTCATATGAATCTAAGTAGATACTATAATACTATGGTTCTCATTTTAAATATGAGAAACTGAGGCACAGAAAGGCTAAGTAACTTGCCCAAATCCCACAACTAGCAAATATGGAGGAGTCAAGGAGTAGGGGAAATGGCATCTTAAAACCACAAATATCAGCTATTGAAGTTAATTTGCTTTGTTGTAAAGTAAAACTGTTTTTACTTCTTCCCTCTCATCCCTATCAAAAAATGCCTTTTGTAAAATCTACAGATGTTTTGGGTAATCGAGTTCATTTTTATGGAATCCAAAGAAAGGACCCATGTCTGGGCCCAGTGCAATGTCACGGGGTGATCCAGTGACCTGAGAGACAGGAGGGCCATGAAAAATGTGCTCCAATTCCGGGAACTCTGAGAGTCTTGCACAGAATTTTGAACTTTGGAATTGGTGGATTTTAAGCAATTTAAAAAAGATCTCAGGAGGCAAGGAAAATCCAAATGACATCTGGGAACCCTGATGGAAGCAGAGCTCCTCTGGTTGAAATGAGTGGGGCAGTGCCCTATCAGGATGGCCTCCCTTCTGCCTCAATGGCAGCCCTGAGGTTACTATGCAGATGCCAGACTCCACTGACTTAGAGCTCTTATCATACCCATGATCAAGCTGAGAGGAAGGAAGGACTTCATTTTTACCCTAAGAGGCTGTAAACTGGCTTGTTTAATTTTGTGTTGATCAGTGATTTAGAAAGAAAAAAAAACTTTTACTGTAATTACTAATATTTAAAAATTAGGGAATTTTGTGTTTTAAAGGTCAGCTTTCTTGTTTGTCTTGAAAATCTGGACACCAGTGCTGTTTTCCAGCAGAAAAACACTTCACCAAAGGTGGGTCACACCACCACCTTTGCAGACGGAGGCATGAAATTTCCAGAGTAGCCAGGTCTCCTCCACTCTACCAGCTGTAGTTATTTACTACCTGATCAGGGATAGAATTTGAGGCCCCTGCTATAACACACAGATGACAGAGTTAGTGCCAACTCAGACTTGCACCTAAATTTCTGGCTTCCTTGTTCCGAGTTTTTCTGTATCATAGTGATCAGATCCCAGAACCAATTTTTTTTAACTAAAGTATTCCAGTGCCTAGTATAGCACTTGGCAGGCCAGAAGAACTCAATACATATTTCTTGACACACAGATAAATAGGTGGATGAAAGCTCACAGTGGCCAAGGATCAAAAGGAGATATATCCCCTTCTCTCCTTCCTCACACCACCATCACCAAAGAGGTTCATAGACAGGACAAGGGTCCCTGCTGACTTTGTTCCTTTAAAGAGAATCTGCAAGATGCACTATTCTATCGAGGCCTGAAGCTCTCCATCTGAAGAAGAAATGTACCACCTCTTCTTAAGTATCAACTGTTCCAGCCAGTTCCCAAGGTCATGCTTCTCGGACTCTGGACCTGAAGAGGACAGGGCAACTCAAGCCAAAAGCAGGGGTGTGGACAACTCAGAGGGGTTTCAAAAGATAGGGTGGAACTCAAGGAAAAATCTCAAGGGAATCAGAAGCTGAGTCATCATGATAAACTCCAGATCCCACAGCACAGCTCTGAGCAGCTCTGCTGTTGGCTGGGTTGTATTTTAAGCCTTAATTATTATTCTTTTATGTTTGCAGTCTTGGAGCTTTGCTATTAAAGTGCTTTCAAATGTTTGGGAAGTCGGTGGTGTTTAAGTTTATCCTCTTACTGTTTGGATGACAGGAACTATTTGTAAACGGAGCACCCTGCCAGTTACCAGCATTTATTTGCAGTTATATCACTAATGTTTTTGAAACTTGTGTTTATCTATAATTTGACACATCAAGAGGACTTTTGCTCTTGGCCCAAACTCCTGCCAAAGCAAAGGGTTATGTGTTAAAGTTGCTTTCATCAGACCTTCACAGACCCAATGGCCGACTCTCACACCTCCTTCGCATCAGGGTTACCCAAACTGAAGTTAAGAAAGCAATTGAACACATATGTGAAAAGTTGGAGAGCCCAAGTAAGAGAAAAGGGGGTAGGGGGTGGAGGGCAAGCTCCGCTTGGAGTAATGTTTTAAATAAAGGGCTGTTTTCAGAGAAGCTGGCTCTGACATCCACAAAGGCAATTTGGCACAAGACCTAGCAACTCTCATCCACCTCTGTACTGATTATGATGATTGCCCTTTGCTCTGCTTCAAAACTCAGAGGAAGCTGTGTCGGCACCTGGAGGCATCTGTTTCACTCTGCTTGCTTACCCACCATTGCAGTTAAGCCCTGGGAAATCCTATCTTGGCCGATATGTGGAGAAAAGCTCTCAGTTGGAAAGATGAATGTTTTTTGTGATGGATTTTGAAAATCACAGTACTTCATAGCTGGAAGGAGACCCTCAGAGATGATCTAGTGCAAACCCCAGCTTATCTAATTCATGTATTCATTCAACAGATATTTGCCAAGCTGCTTCCACATGCCAGGCACCATTCAGCATGATGGAGAAATACCGCAAACCGAACAGACAGACAAGGCTCTACTTTCATGCAGCAAGTAAACAAATACCATCATCTCAGGGAGTGCAAACTTCCTTGAAGAAGACAAAACAGCGTACTGCGCTAAAGAGTGATTGAAGAAGTGGTTCTTTGGATAAGAAGATGCAGAGAGGAGGCAATGTTTGTCCTGGGAATAAATGATAAGAAACTAGTCAAGCAAAGATCTCTGAGAAGGTAGACAGAAAAAACAGCAAGTGCAACTGAGATAGAGCAAGCCTGGTATGCCAGAGAGCAGAAAACTCGAGCTTATATGGAGAAGTTGAAGAGGAGCAGGGACCAGGTATGTCCAGGGCTCACCCTGGAGTCCAGGGTGAGGGGTTTTATCTAATCCAAATGGAAGCATGAACAGTAACAGGACTCAGTGGCTGTCACACAGCAGATGCAAGCACAGGTCTCTCCACCCCTATTTGGGACTTTTCAACCAGCACATGTTGTCCCTAAAACAAAAGCTGCTATCCTTTCTCTCATATTTTCTCACCAGATTTGTGCTTCCAGGAGGCACTGCATATAGGAAAATTGGGTTTGGCACAACACAGAGGAATTAATCTATGAATATGTCCCTCTCATAATGAAAATTACTCTTTATTAAAATGATCTCTCAGCCTGAGTTGTTTTATGTTTGTGATGGTTAATATTGAGTGTCAACTTGATTGGATCCAGTGAGCAACAAGTAGCAAACAGATTGGACTTATTGGTGAGACATTTGTGTGCCAGGCGATGGGAGATAAATCCAACTAAAACTCAGGGACCTTCTACCTCAGTAAAATTTCTAGTGGTCCAATGGTGTGGGGCATGTCGAGATATGCCTTCTAAGGAGAAGGATAAGTTGCTGCTTTTGGCCCCTCCTACAACCAAGAAAGAGGCTCAATGCCTAGTGGGCCTATTTGGATTTTGGAGGCAACACATTCCTCATTTGGGTGTGTTACTCCAGCCCGTTTGTTGAGTGACCCAAAAGGCTGCCAGTTTTGAGTGGGGTCCAGAAAAGGAGAGGGCTCTGAAACAGGTCCGGGCTGCTGTTCAACCTGCTCTGCCCCTTGGGCCATATGACCCAGCAGATCCAATGGTGCTTGAGGTGTCAGTGACAGATAGGGATGCTGTTTGGAGCCTTTTACAGTCCCCCATAGGTGAATCATAGTGGAGGCCTCTAGGATTTTGGAGCAAGGCCCTGCCATCTTCTGCAGATAACTACTCTCCTTTTGAAAGACGGCTCTTGGCCTGTTACTGGGCTTTGGTAGGAACTGAACATTTGACTATGGGTCATTAAGTCACCATGCGACCTGGACTGCCTATCATGAACTGGGTGCTTTCTGACCCATCTAGCCATAAAGTGGGTCATGACAGCAGCATTCCATCATCAAATGGAAGTGGTATATATGTGATCGGGCTCAAGCAGGTCCTGAAGGCACAAGTAAGTTACATGAGGAAGTGGCTCAAATGCCCATGGTCTCCACTCCTGCCACTCTGCCTTCTCTCCCCCAGCCTGCACCAATGGCCTCTGGGGAGTTCCCTATGATCAACTGACATGGAAAGAGGAGACCAGGCCTTGGTTCACAGATGGTTCTGAATGATATGCAGGCTCCACCCGAAAGTGGACAGCTGCAGCACTACAGCCCCTTTCTAGGACATCCCTGAAGGACAGTGGTGAAGGGAAATCTTCCCAGTGGGCAGAACTTTGAGCAGTGCACCTGGTTATGCACTTTGCAAGGAAGGAGAAATGGCCAGATGTGAAATTATATACTGATTCATGGGCTATAGCCGATGGTTTGGCTGGATGGTCAGGGACTTGGAAGAAGTATGATTGGAAAATCGGTGACAATGAAATTTGGGGAAGAGGTATGTGACCTCTCTGAGTGGTCAAAAGTTGTAAAGATATTTGTATCCCATGTGAGTGCTCACCAAAGGATGACCTCAGCAGAGGAGGATTTTAATAATCAAATGGATAGGATGACCCATTCTGTAAACAGCACTCAACCTCTTTCCGCAGCCACCCCGGTCATTGCCCAATAGGCCCATGAATAAAGTGGCCCTGGTGGCAGGGATGGAGGTTATGCATATGCTTAGCAACATGGGCTTCCATTCACCAAGGCTGACCTGGCTACAGCCACCACTGACTGCCCAATTTGCCAGCGCCAGAGACCAACACTGAGCACTCGATATGATACCATTTCTTGGGGTGATCAGCCAGCTACTTGGTGGCTGATTCACCCAGACTATCAAGATGAAATCAGTCCACTACTCCACAATGGAGGTAAGGAAGAGTACATGTGGAATACCGGAGATCCCTTAGGGCATCTCAGTATTACCACGCCTTTGATTAAGGTCAGTAGGAAACTACAACAACCCAAACCAGGGAGGACTACAAATGGCCCAGACCCTTCAGGAATGAAGGTTTGGGTCACTCCACCAGGTAAAAAACCATGACCTACTGAGGTGCTTGCTGAAGGGAAAGGAAATACAGAATGCGTAGTAGAAGAAGGTAGTTATCAATACCAGCTACAACCACGTGACCAGTTGCAAAAACGAGGACTGAAATTGTCATGAGTATTTCCTTATTTTGTTAAGAACATTTGTGCATGTAAACACTTGTACTAAGAAAATATCTTCATTTTGTTTCCTTTATTTTTCCTGTATCATGGGACATAAGATTTATCGACTTTATATCAGCATTTAAGAGTTGTTAACTTTATGTAACACTATTCAGATTAAGGATTAGTGCACTTCCAGTTGTACAAAGGATAGCTGTATTATGTTGTGCATAATTGCGACCTTATTATTGTCTTTATTTGACAATTACTTGTGATTTCAGGGGATGTGTAATGTGTTCAGGTTGACAAAGGGTGGACTTGTGATGGTTAATATTGATTGTCAACTTGATTGGATCAAAGGATGCAAAGTATTGTTCCTGGGTGTATCTGTGAGGGTGTTGCCAAAGGGGATTAACATTTGAGTCAGTGGACTGGGAGAGGCAGACCCACCTCATTCTGGGTGGGTACCATCTAATCAGCTGCCAGTACATCTAGGATAAAGCAGGCAGAAGAAAGTGGAATGAAGACTTGCTGGGTTTTCCAGCCTTCATCTTTTCTCTCGTGCTGGGTGCTTCCTGCCCACAAACATCAGACTCCAAGTTCTTCAGCTTTTGGACATTTGGACTTACACCAGTGGTTTGCCAGGGGCCCTCAGGCCTTCGGCCACAGACTGAACGCTGCACTGTTGTCTTCCCTACTTTTGAGGTCTTGGGACTTGGACCAGCTTCTCTGCTCCTCAGGTTGCAGACGGCCTATTGAGGGAGTTTACCTTGTGATCATGAAAGTCAAAACTCCTTAGTAAACCCTCCTTCATATATACATCTGTCCTACTAGTTCTGACCCTTTAGAGAACCCTGACTCATACAATGTTCTTGTTTCTCCAAATGCTTTTCAGCATTTCCCATTCTCTCTGATCCAGGTTAATAGGAGAAGAAAATTCCCATATCCAGCATTTCCCAAACTTCACTAATTTGTTGATTAACTTTAGAGGTTTTGCCATATCTGTGGCTCATATTTACTATTTTTTCACCTTCTGTTTTTTGTAAGAGACAAGGCCTCATTTTGTCACCCAGGCTGGAGTGCAATGGCATGATCACAGCTCAGTGCAGCCTCAAACTCCTGAGTTCAAGCAATACCCTTGTCTCAGCCTCCCAAGTAGCTGAGACTACAGTTGCATGCCACCATGCCCAGCTAATTTTGTATTTCTTTGTAGAGATGGAGTCTCACTATGTTGCCCAGGCTAGTCTCAAACTCCTGGCCTCAAGCAATCCTCCTCCCTCATCCTCCCAAAGTGATGGGAGTACAGGTGCGATCCACTGCACTGGGTCCTTTTTTACTGAATATTTTTATTTAAACTGAGTTATTATTTTAAAATTATTTCTACCTGCCCAAATTGATAGCACTTATAAAATTATGTTTGATATGCTAACCAGATTGTTTTTATTTTATTGCATTGTAAAGTAAACACAATATTATAGTTTAAAAGTTTTGACCTTTGTACCACCTAACATCATACCCCAGGGGCATAGTTTTTAGGGGAAAACCCCACTTCTTATACCTAATAGAGGGCATGCTCTCTAAGAAGGTAGGGAAGTAAGATTCCCTTTCTGCTTCTCTCTTTTATTTTTTGCTTCTAATGTAAACATTTAAGCCAACTTCCAATTGCTGCTCTTATTTCAAGTATAGAATGTACAAAATCCAGCCTGGGCAACATGTCTACAAAAAATAAGAAAACTAGCTGGGCATGGTGGCACACCTGTAGTCCCAGCTACTCAGGAGGGGAGACTGAGATAAGAGGATCACCTGAGCCCAAGGAGGTCAAGGCTGCAGTGAGCCATGATTGTGCCACTGTACTCCAGCCTGAGCGACAGAATGATACTCTGTCTAAAAAATAATGTAAAAAAAAGGAATATGCAAAATCACCAGAACATCTTATTTCTGAAAAGCGTAAGAAACCATGAACTCTTCAACTTCCTCGGAAAGTGCCACCTGTAACTACTGTAAGTAGCATGAGAGAAGAGCAGACAGAATTCTCTCTGGACAGCCATCACCAAATGGCAGAGGCACGTATGTGCCACCGAGCAACAATAGCCAACATTCAACAAAACCAAGCACATTTTAAAAAATCTTTAGTGTGAAAATTCAAACATTTACAAAAGTAAAGAGAACAGTATCTCATGGACCCATCACCTGCTTTTGGCCAATCTTGTTTCATCTATACTCACACCCATTTCTCCCTCCCCAGTGTGTTACTGAGAGGCAAAATCACAAACACGGTTTCATTTCACCTGTAAGGATTTCAGTATGTGTCTTTAGAAGGAGTTTTATTTTGACTATGATCATAGTACCAGTAGGTCACAACAAAGCTAAACATTCTTTAATATCATAAAATAATTAGTGTTCAAAACATAATTTTTTCCATTGTTTTGTTCAAATCAGGATCCAAATAAGATTCACGTAACCTATTTGATTAGTATCTTCATAAGTAATTTGTAATCCATTGTCCCCCCCACACCTTTTTCTTGTAATTTATTTGTGAAAGAAATTTGCCCTTTCTTTGTCCTAAAGACTTACCCACATTGTGGGTCTTTTTCGATTGCATCCTTGCAGTGTGCATTAAATATATTCCTCTGTTCTCTACTTGTTGTTTAACTCTGGAGCTGTTCTGTCCAATATGTAGGCACAGGTACCTATTGAGCACTTGAAATATGGTTAGTCTAAACAGGGATGTTCTGTCAGTGTAAAATACATACCAGATTCCAAAGACTTAGTTTTAAAAAAAGTAAAATATCCACTAATAATGTTTATATAGATTATATGTTGAAACAATAACATTTTGTGTTGGGTCGAATAAAATTATTAAAATTAATTTATACTTGTATCTATCTATTTATTTATTTATTTTTGGAGACAAAGTCTTGCTCTGTCACCTGGGCTGGAGCGCAGTGATACAATCGCGGCTCACTGCAGCCTAGGCCTCTGGGGCTCAAGCGGTTCTCCCGCCTCAGCTCCCCAAGTAGCTGGGACTACAGTCATGCGCCACCACACCTGGCTAACTTTTTTGTATTTTTTGTAGACACAGGGTTTTGTCATGTTGCCCAGGCTCTTCTTGAACTCCTGGGCTCAAGTGATCTGCCTGCCTCAGCCTCCCAAGGTGCTGGAACTACAAGCATGAGCCACCGCACTTGGCCAATATCTTTTTATTTTTAATGTGGCTATGAGAAACTTCAAAATTATATATGTGGCTCACATATTTTTATTGGCCAGTACTATGTGAGAGCCCTGATCAGGTTCAGATTTGATGCTTCGGCAAGAGTATCTTGCGTGTACTCTCTAATATATTATACCAGGGGACCCAGAATGACTGTTGTCTTTGTGTGTGTGTGTAATGTTAGGATTGATCAGTGGGTCCACATATTGTTAGCTTTATCCATTTATCCTAAAACTACGTATCAGACTGTCACATAACAGTCTTAGCAGCCATTCATAGTTACTGTCTTAAACAAGTTTCTCAGCCTGAGTACTATGGACATTTAGGGCAGGAGAATTCTTTGTTATGGGAGGCTGTTCTGTTCATTACAGGATGTTTAGCAGCTTCCCTGGTCTCTATCTACTAGATGTCAGCAACACTTTTCCTTGCCTCTAGATGAGACAATAAAAAAGTCTCTATGACATGCAAAATCACCTCCCAACCCATCTCCCCACGCACAATTTAAGATACGTTTGGTCTAGAGCCATTATCTCACTAGGGCCAAACATAAATTGAACCTCTTCAGTGATGTCTTCCCTAACACTATCTTCCTACAACCCGAAATTAACCATCTTCAATGTGCTACTTCCCTAGCACTGTGTTGCTCTCTAGGAGCATTTATTGTATTATTTCACAATTGCTTGAGTCTGTTTTCCTCTCTAGAATGTAAGTTCCTCAAGGGTAGCTTCCACACCTATGCATTCTACTACCCGGCAAAACACCTGATTGTGGGCTCAATGGATTAAATGCCAAGTAAAGTTAAGAGCCAAAGTCTCTAGGAGTTCCCTGATCCATCAAGTGGAAAAGCGGGACCACCCATCTAGTTCCTCAGTAATCATTTGTGGAGTTTGCCTATAAGAAGACTCTTAAGTAAAATGCACTGTTTTTGATAAGAAAATTAGAGTCATATCTGCTATCAGACTTGGGAATTTATTCACTTATTCAAGAAACATGCACTGGACACAAACTATTGGACAAATGCTTTTCTCAAAACTAGAGATACAGTGAAGAATAAGCTGGAGAAGGTCCTCCCCTGCAGAGGGTATATCCTAATAGTAGAGGGTACTGCTAGGGGCCAAAAAACAGATACAGAAATAAATACATAAATAAGCCAGAGAATCTCAACTTGGGATATAAGTGAATAAAGAAAATAGACAACATGATGTGCTAAAAGTATGAACGGGAAAGCAACTACACTAGACAGATTGAAAAAATGAGATGGGAAAAGCCACGGACAAAGCAGGGAAGAGAATTCCAGACAGAAGAAAGAGAAAATGCCAGGGCTCTGCAGTAGAAAAGAGCAATTTGTGTTCAAAGTGCAGAACATCTGGCCTATGGGTCGGGGTGAGCACAGCACACTGAGCAGGAGGCTGTGGAGCATGACAAGTCAGAGGCATGGGCAGGACAGCGTGGCTATGGTCCAGATCTGGGCTTTATTCAAAGAGTGAGAAGCTATTGAACAACTTAAACCATGGATGTAAAATAATATGAGTTACATATTTTTAAAATAACAGCTTTATTGAGATATAGTCCACCTACCATACAATTCATCCTTTTAAAGAGTATAATGCAGTGGTTTTTAGTATGCTTACATACTTGGGCAACCATTACCGCTATCTAATTTACAACACTTTGTCATCTTAAACAGAAACCCCATACCTGTTCACAGTCACTCCCATTCTCTCCTACTCCCAGATCCTGGCAACTGCTAATCTACTTTTTTTTTCTATGGATTTGCCTATTCTGTATATTTCATATAAATGGAATCAACAACATGTGACGTTTTATGTCTAGTTTCTTTCACTTAGCATACATTTTCATGGTTCATTTATGTTATAGCATGAATCAGTACAGTATTTCATCCCTTTTTATGGCTGAATAATATTACACAGTATGAATATATCATTTTATTCATCTGTTGATTAACATTTATGTTGTTTTCACTTTTTGGCTATTATGAAAAATGCTGCTATAAACACTTGTATACAAGTTTTTTTTGTGAACATACGTTTTCATTTCTCTTGGGCATAGGTTTAAAAATTGAATTATTGGCCCATGTGGTAATTCTGTTTAATTTTTTGGGGAATTGCCAAACCATTTTCCAAAATGGCTGTACAATTTTACAGTCTCACCAGCAACCTATGATGGCTTCACTCTCTTCACATCCTTGCCAACACCTATTAATGTCTGTCTTTTTTTATTTTAGCCTTCTTAGTGGGTATAGAGTGATAGCTCACTGTAGTATTGATTTTCAGCTCCATAATGACTAATGATACTGAGCATCTTTCCATGTGTCTCTTGGTGGTTTTAGATCTTCTTAGAAGAAATGCTTATTCAAATCATTTGCTCATTTTTAATTGGGTTGTCCTTTTATTTTTGAGTTGGAAAAGTTCTTTATATTTTCTAGATAAAAGTTCCTTATCAGATTTATAATTTGCAAATATTTTTTCCCTTTCTGTAGGTTGTCTTTTCACTTTCTTGATGGTGTTCTTTGAAGCACAATTTTTTAAAATTTTTATGAAGTTCAAATTTCCTATTTGTTTCTTTGGTCTATGATGCTTTCAGTGTTATATCTAATAAGGCTTCGCCTAACTCATGGTCACAAAGATTTACTTCTATATTTTCTGCTAAAAATGTTATGGTTTTAACTCTATGTTTAGGTCTTTAATCCATTTGAACTAATTTTTGTATGTGATGGGAGAAAGAGATCCAACTTTATCTTTTGCATGTAGATATCTAGTTGTTCCAGCACCATTTGTTTAAAAGATTATTCTTTTCCCATTGAATGATCTTGACCTCTATGTCAAAAGTTAGTTGAGCTGCGCGTGCTGGCTCATGCCTGTAATCCCAGCACTTTGGGAGGCTAAAGCAGGCGAATCACTTGAGCCCAGGAGTTCAAGACCATCCTGGGCAATATGGCAAAACCCTGTCTCTGCATAAAAGACAAAAATTAGCTGGGTGTGGTGGCACACTACTGTAGTCCCAGCTACTCAGGAGGCTGAGGTGGGAGGATCACTTGAGCCCAGGAGGCAGAGGTTGCAGTGAGCTGAGATCGTGCCACTCCACTCCAGCCTGGATGAAACAGCAAGACTCTGTCTCAAAAACAAAACAATAACAACAAAAAAGAAGTCAGTTGACCATAAATGTGAGCGTTTATTTATGATTTCTCAATTATATTGAATTAACCTATTGTATGCCAGTACCACACAGTCTAGATTACCATAGATTAGTTTTGAGAAGTGTAAGTCCCCAATTTTCTTCTTTAATTTCTTTCAATAGTGTTTTATACTTATCACTGTATATATCTTGTCTTCTTTGTTGAGATTATTTCTAAGTATTTTATTACTCTTGATGCTACTGCAAGTGGAATGTTTTAAATTTCATTTTGGATTGTTTATTAGTAGTGTATAGAAATATGCATATGCTGCAACCTTCCTGAACTCATTGAATAGTTTTAATAGTATACACTATTCTTGTGCTTGGTCTTACGGGTAAAGTTTTCATTCTTTCACCATTAAGTATGATGTTAGAAGTACAGGCCAGGTGCAGTGGTTCACACTTGCAATCCCAGAACTTTGGGAGGCTGAGGCAGAAGGATTCCTTGAGCCCAGAAGTTTGAGACCAGCCTAGGCAACATGGAAAAACCCCATCTAAAAAAATTTAAAAATTAGTCAGATGTGGTGGTATATATCTGTAGTCCCATCTACTCTGGAGGCTGAGGTGGAGGGATTGCTTGAGCCCCAGAGATTGAGGCTGCAGTGAGCCATGATCATGCCACTGCACTCCTTTTGAGACCCTGTCTCAAAAAAAAAGTCTGTATTTTTTAGATGTCCTTTATCCAAATGAGAAAGTTTCTTTGTGTTTTTAGTTTGTTAGGTGTTTCTGTCATGAAAGGGTGTTAGCATTTTGTCAACACCTTTTCTGAGTCAATGGCATTACCATGGGTTTTATGTTATTTATTCTATTAATATGATGTATTACATTGATTGATTTTCATATGTTAAGCCAACTTTGCATTCTTGGGATAAATCCTACTTGGTCATGGTATATAATCTTTCAAATATGTTCCTGGATTCATTTTGCTAGTATTTGTTGGGAATTTTTTCATTTATATTCATAAGGGATAGTGGGCTGTAGTTTTCTGGTGATACTTCTACCTGGTTTTGGTATCAAAGTAATACTGGCTTTACAGAATGTGTTAGAATGTGCTCCCTCCTCTAAATTTTGGGAGTTTGCAAAAGGCTGATATTAATTATTTTTAGACATATGGTAGAATTAAAGAGTGAATCCAATTGGGCTTGGGCCTTTCCTTGTGGGAAGATACTATTACTACTAATTCACTCCATTTAGTTATTGTAAGTCTACTCAGATTGTCTATTTCTAAAAGTTTGTCCATTTCATCTATGTCATCTAATTTGTTGATAGACAACTGCTTGTAGTATTCCTTTATGATACATTTTATTTTGTTAAGTTCGGTAGTGATGTTCCCGTTTTCTTTCCTAAGTTTAGCAATTTGAGTCTTCTCTCTCTTTTCTTGCTCTATTTAGCTAAAAGTTTGTCAGTTTCATTGATGTTTTCAAAGAATCAAATTTTGATTTCATTGGTTTATTCTTTTCTTTTTCGAATCCCTTTTTTCCTAATAATTTCCACTCTCATCTGCATTATTTTCTTCCTTCTGCTAGCTTTGCATTTAGTGTAATCTTCTTTAGCTTTGTAAAGTGGCAGTTTAAGCTGTTGATTTGAGATCTGTTTTTAATATCAACAGTAACAGGTAAAGTTTCTCTCTAAGCATTGCTTTCACTACATACCGTAAGTTTTTGGATCGTGTTTTTGTTTTCATTCATCTCAAAGTTGTTTTTTTTTTTCTTTCTTTTGAGATGGAGTGTTGCTCTGTCTCCCAGGCTAGAGCACAGTGGCGCGATCTCAGCTCACTGCAACTTCCACCTCCTGGGTTCAAGCAATTCTCCTGCCTCAGCCTCCTGAGTAGCTGGGATTACAGGTGTGCATCAACACACCCAGCTAATTTTTTTTTTTTTTTTTTTTTTGTATTTTTAGTAGAGACAGGGTATCACCATTTTGGCCAGGCTGGCCTCGAACTCCTGACCTCCAGTGATCCACCTGCCTCAGCCTCCCAAAGTGCTGGGATTACAGGCATGAGCCACTATGCCTGGCCTCAAAGTATTTTAAAATTTCCTTTGTGATTTCTCTTTGGCTCACTGGTTATTTAGGAGTGTGTTGTTGAATTTCCACATATTTGCAAATTTTCCAAATTCCCTTTTGTTACTGATTTCAAATTTAATTCCATAATGGCCAGAGAACATATTTTGTGTGGTTTTAATCCTTCTAAATTTGGGGGGTTTTATGGCCTAAAATATGATCTACTTTGGGGAACGTCCCGTGTGCACTTGAGAAGAATATCTATTCTACTACTATTGGGTAGAACACTTCTATAATTATACATTATGTCTACTTAATTTATACTGTTTTTTAAGTCTTCTGTTTCCTTTTGATTTTCTGTATAGTTGTTCTAGCTAGTGTAGGGTACTGAAATCTCCAACTATTATTGACGAATTACCTATTTCTCCTTTCAGTTCTATCAGTTTTTGCTTCATGTGTTTTAGGTTGTGTTGTTAGGTGCATATATGTTTATAATTGTTAAGTCTTCCTTGTGTATTGACACTTTCATAATTACAAAATGTTTTTCTTTGTCTCTAGTAACACTTGTTGTCTTAAATCCTATGTTGTCTGATTTTAGTATAGTCCCCCTACCTCAGTTCTCCTGGGTTATTGTTTGTATAATATCTATTTTCTATAACTTCATTTTCAACCTAGTTACGTATTTGACTCTAAAGTGTGTCTCTTTTGGATAATGTACAGTTGAAACATGTTTTTAAATCTATTTTGCCAATCTTTTCTTTTGATTAAAGTGTTTAGTTAATTTACATTTGATGTAATTACTGATAAGGCACAATTTACATCTGTCATTTTGCTACTTGTTTTCTATATGTTTTATGTCTTTCTTATTTAGCTATTTACCATTACTGCCTTCTTTTGCGATAAATAGATATTTGCTGCTATACCATTTTAATTCTCTTCATTTTCTTTAATATGCATATTTTTAAGTTAGTCTTGGTGGTTGCCCTGACATCTAAACTTAAAATAATTTAGTTCAGATTAATATCAACTTATTTTCAATAATGTAAGAAAACTTTTCTCTAATAAAGCTTCATTTTTTCCCTTCTTCATGCTGCTATCATCAAATCAATTACATATTTATATATTAAAAGTCCCTCAACAATGATTGCTTTATTTAATTGTGTTTTAAGTCAAATAGGAAAAAAAGAGTTACAACAAAAAATACATTTATACTTTCTTTTATATTTACCAAGGTAAGTGGTAGCTATGTAGTTATCATTACTGGTGTTCTTCATATTTTTTGTGTGTGTGAATTCAAGTTACTGTTTAATGTTTTTAAATTTCAGCCTGAATGACTTTCTTTAATATTTCTTGAAGGGCAGTCTGCTAGTGACAAAATCTCTCAGGTTTTGTTTATCTGAGAATGTCTTAATTTCTCCTTTGTTTCTGAAGAATAATTTTCTGGTTGTAAAATCTTGGTTGGCAGTCTTTCTCTTTTAGCACTTGGAATGTGTCATCTCAATGCTTTCAGGCCTCTATATATTCTGAAGAGAAATCAGTTTTAATTATTATTGAATATCCCTTGTTGTTTTTCTCCTGCTTTTTTCAAGATTTTCTCTTTGTCTTTCAGCAGCTTGACTATTATGTGTTTAGATATGAACCCCTTTGAGTTTTTTCTACTTCACATTTGTTGAGCATATTTGAAGTGCAGATTTAAATGTTTTTCACTAAGCTTGAAGAGCTTGGGCTATTATTTCTTCAAATGTTCTTTCTGCTTCTTTCTCTTTCTCTCTTCTTTCTAGGACTCCCATAATGGGTATGTTGACAGGCTTGATGTTTCCCACAGATTTCTGAGGCTTTGTTCATATTTTTTATTCTTTTTTCTTTCTTTTCTTAGGCAAACTTTGACTTATCTTCAAATTTGCTGATTCTTTCTCTCCCCAGTTAAAATATACTTTTGTGCTACTCTAGTAAACTTTTCATTTCAGTTACTGTACTCAATTCCAGGATTTCAATTTTTTAACAAATAATTTCTATCTCTTGATTGATATTCTCCAGTTGGGAGATATCATTTTCATACTTTACTTTTTACATGGATTCTTTTATTTCTTTGAACCATTTTATAACAGCTGATTTAAAATTTTTGTCTAGTAAGTCTAATGTCTGGGATCCCTCAGGAACAGTTTGTATTTACTGCTTTTATTCTTATGTATGAGCCACACTTTCCTGTTTCTTTGCATATGTCATAATTTTTTTTTGAAAACTAGACATTCAAAATAATATAACATAACAACTCTGGAAATTGGATTCCAGTCCCTTCCCAGAGTTTGTGACAATTTCTATGTTTTTGTTTAATGACTTTTCAGGACTAATTCTGTAAAATCTGTATTCTTTATTGTGTGCAGCTCCTGAGGTCTCTACTTGGTTAGCTTAGTATTCAACTAATGATTCAACAGAAATTTCCTCAAATGCCTTGACCCAATATGTCCCTCAGGTGTCATCAAGAGGTTCTGTATCTGTGTTGGGACATGTTTTCAACACCCTAGTAGTTAGCTTACAACTTTGTTTTAGCCTTAGATTCTTGATTGTGAGCCAGAGGTGTGAGATTAGTGCCTTCTGATGTCTTTCCTGGACGTGTGCATTGCCCTGCCTAAGAATGGCCAAGAATACGTCAGGTCTTTTAAATTTTCCTATAAACATCTCATTCCCCAATTTTCCCTTTTAAGGTTTTTTTGTTTTTGTTTTTTGTTTGTGTGTTTTTTGTTTTCTGTAGTCTCTTGTTAGCCCCAAATGGTATGGACACCTCAGGCAGCTGTGATGTTAATCGATTGCTACTGCTTGTTTTTGACAAATTCTCCAAAGATAAGCCTGTCCATACAGAGCAGAGCTCTGCATTAGACAAATAAAACAAGCCCTAAGATTGGATCTTTTTAAATTTTTTTAAAGTCAGGTTTATTGTAGCATATTCATATATAATAAAATTTACTATTTTTAAGTGTACAGATTAATAAGTTTTGACAATACCTACACTCATATAACCAATGCCACAATCAAGATACAGAACATTTCCATCAGCCCTAAAAAGTTCCCTTTTTCGAGGCGGAGCTTGCAGTGAGCCGAGATCGCGCCACTGCACTCCAGCCTAGGCAACAGAGCGAGACTCCGTCTCAAAAAAAAAAAAAAAAAATTCCCTTTATCTGCTTTGCAGTTAATGCCCTCCCCTAGACCTAAGTCCTGGAAAACATTGTTTCCTTCTAGTTTGGCCTTTTCTATAATGTCGTATACACAGGACCATATAGTAGGTAGCTCTTTTTGGGATATACATTTTTTTAAAGTACATTCCTCCGCCTTGCGGGGAATGAATTGGAGAGAGCCAAGAGAGGAAGCAGTGAGAACAGTTAGAAAGCTATGATCCTAGTCCAAGTGCAAGCTGGTGGGAACTAAGATATATTGGTAACAGAAGATGGTTGTGAACTGTACTGAAGTTGGGTAGAGGGAAATAAGAGTTCTAATTTAATCACATTGGAAACCTTTTAGGTTAAGAAAAAAAATTATGCTCCTATAGCAAGCTATCAAAACTTACATACTTTAAAATATAAGACCATTTATCTTTTCTCATGGGACTCAGAGTTCCCCACACGAATACCCATTTCTACATACACTCAAGAAAATGCCACTGTCAAGCAGCTCTATTGTGGATTGTATATCTATGAGCGGAGTTCTAAGTAGAGCTTTCATCTTCTCCCCAAGTACTGACAAGCTGCACAGGAGACACTCTGCTTTGCTAATCTTCCACTTAAGACAGGACCTAATTAGATTGTCTTCTGGCTTTGATCAGAGAGGGTCTTTGGAAAGTTTAACAGCTCTGAATGACTCAATTGCCAGAGAGAAACCAGCGTGCCAAAAATAAAGCATTAACCAAAGCCAAGAAAACAGTGTTGGCTGAAACATGGCTTGGTATGGGGCGATAGGTATTTCAAACAGCCGAGTTTGATGGAAACAATTAGGAACAGCAGTTATTGCCTGTCAGGCAACATTGCCATTTGCTGAGGACAAAGCTGATAAATTTAGACACAAAGGCTGCTGGGACCTCCATTGTAGCCTTTCACTTTTGAAGATTGTCTTCTGGTTTCCATTACAATGAAGCTCAAACTGCCGGCCCCATTAAAATGTCAAGGTGGGAGGGAGGGAGAAGGTCTTGAAATAAGTCTTTCAAGGCTATTGTTATAGATGGTTTTATTTATGGAGTAGGGTTCCTGTACACCCTTATTTTACTTTTTCTTTACCTTAAGTGATGAAAGAACCAAGTCCTTTAGCCCTTATTGTCAGGGAACTGAGGAGCCAAATTTTGATCTCTGTAGTTTTTCAGGGGACAGGGTAGTGGAGGGGTGCAGTCAGGTCACACTCTGCCCTTATCTGTTCTTCCCCATACCTGGAAGAGTAAGTTCAGGTGCTCCATAGAGACTATTCTGCAGAAGTCCCTTAGCCAGTGACTTTCAACCTTTCACAGGGCTTTAAATACCCATCCCACAATTAGAAATCTTGTAGCAATCTGGAATTCTCCTTTTCCTCCCTCTGTTCAGAAATGCCCCAACATCAACAGCTGCTCTCCCATTGGATTATTTGTAACCCAAATTCTGGGTCAAGGAAAAGAGAAAGGGTATCCATTCTTAGGCCTAGAAAGGCTGTAATGATACATGTAAGGTATCTGTGGGGAAATATAAGTTCATTAGTAAGGAGTTCACTGAGATGTCTGTGACTCAGGCACATTCATGGTCAGTATAAGCACTGTCAATATTAAAGTCATTTCTTACTTAGAGAGGACATAATTGAAATAAACCAAAACTGAAATGCTGATCTGGAAGCCTAGAGACTGGGGTTTCATATTACTTGTCTCTAAAAAGCCATGTGCCCCGGAGTACAATTTTAACTTTGTTTGGTTTAGAACTGAATACCCAAGGCCTAGAAGACCACACAGCACATAGTAGGCTCTTGGCAATTAACATCTGCCAATTAAACTTTTTCAAACCTCAGCATACTGACCAGAAATAGGGGATTTTATTAGTTTCCTGAGGCATCCAGAACAATATACTACCAACTAGGTGGCTTAAAACGATAGAAATTCATTCTTTCAGTTTTAGAAGATAGAAGTCCAATACAAAAGTGTCAAGAGGGCCATGCTCCCTCTAAAATCTGTAAAGAAGAATCCTTCCTTGCCTCTTCCTAGCTTTTAGTGTTGGCTGTCAACCCTTGGTGTTCCTTGGCTTGTAGCTGCATCATGCCAAGCTCTGTCTGTCATCACATGGCATTCTCCTGTGTGTCTCTGTGTCCTCTTCTTAAAAGGGCACCACTCATATGGAATTAAGGGTTCACCTTACTCTAGTATAACCTCATCTTGACTAATTACATCTGCAACCACTCCATTTCCAAGTAAGTTCTCATTCTGAAATATTGAGGATTAGGACTTCAGTATAGCTTTTGGGAGTGCATCATTCAACCCATAATAGGGATAATTCCAGTTGTCAATCCATTTCATCATTTATTACAAGGACCTATTAAAATAACACATGGAAAAACTCTTTAGAAATAACAGATTATTATTCACATGCCTAGAGGAGTTTCTTCTCCATACCATTTACTGTGAGGATATAGTAATATGTCATAAAACTTAAATTGTCAACTTGGATACTTAATAGGACTTCATAATTCTATTAATATACATTATCCCTCTTTAGCCTGCAAAGTGGGCAGGGCAAGAACTATTATCTCATTTTAGAGATTAAAAAACAAAACAAAAAAAAACAAAGAAAAAGACAGATACAAAATTAAATGACACAATCAAAGATATACAGATGACAGCAGAAGAATTGGTACTAGATCCCATGGTGTCAGTCTCCCATTTGTGACCCTTTTGAGCCCATCATAATGCTGAGATGACAATTTCTCCCTGGAGACTTCATGTTCTCATCATTATGTGGTCTGTTGCAGAGAACTAGAGGTTCAACTCCTGATCCGTGGAGACTCACCAGTGCTAAGGGACTTCTGTTCAATTGGATCAAACTTGGCTGTATTGTGGTGCAGAAGATACAAGGTGGGAGAGAAGGGGACGGTGAAAAAAGGGATGAGAGTAAGGAGTAATTAACAATGAGTAGGTGAACTAGCAACTCAGCCAACAAGGAATGAATTAAGTGTGGTGTATAAGATAATTAGCAGTTCTTTAGTGCAGGAAAATTGCTACTAGCTGTTCATAACCCAAGAATGAAGCGCTGATCTGTAAATGGTTATCTGAACAACCAGGGAGACAGCTCAAAATGAAGCTGTGCCTCAGGGCCTGAAGGCTATGCTTTATTGTCCAGAAACAGCCTTGCCCTGGGACGAATCCATTATACTCATTAATAGTTGTTACAAGCATTTCTCGTTCTAGCCACAAGCCCCTCGAGAACATTGGGCCCAGGGTCTGTAGGAGTCAGACCAAAAGGGCTAAATAGGAATGTCAGAGTCCTGAAATCCCAGGGTTCCTCCTCAGTTTGTTACTCCCACTTTCTTCTTTGTAGCCTAGTCAAAAAACATGATCTTATCCATCTCCAATGCCCATTTCCTCATTGAATTTCCCTGCCTTACCCCAGACAGGGTAGATGTGTCAGACAGTCTGACGCATCTTCAATCTGGCACGCTAATGTAGCTGCTCTTCTGAGTTAACCAAGAACCTTCAGAACAACAACAAAAATAACATAGAAGAAAATGTTATGACAAGATCCTGGAATGTCTTGTCACACTGACGGCAAGAACACCGTCAGAGCTTGAGAGTCATGATAGAAAGTCAGGAGTCAACTCAATGAGGCTTCCACTGGCTAAAGTGGGATGAATTGAACATTGATATAAATCATATCAAACCAAGAGATTAAAACACTTCAAATATGTCAAAAATCCATGAGTTCATAAAGATACTAAAACCAATATTCATTGTCCTCTTTGGAGCTTCTAGGGGACCAATACGTTACCCTAGAAACTGGTAAATAAAGGGAAGAACCAAGCATCCAGACCTCTTTCCTGTAGAACCGCACATCAGATACTAAACAGGTGATGGAAGACTTCTCTAAAATAAATGAAGAAGAAATTATATTACCCTTTTGCAAACCCCTAACTAAATAAGAGATATAGGCAAGGATCAGTGATGGCCACTAACAACACAAAAAGAGAGACAATGAGACATTATGTTTCTCTTGATAAAAGTGCCATTCACTTTACCTGTAAAGGACCCTTGTCACATCAGATCAAGCCTCTAGATTTAACTACCAATGTATAGAAAATGCAAAGAACAGGCCAAACATGGTGGCTCACGCCTGTTATCCCAGGACTTTGAGAGGCCAAGGCGGGCAGATCGCCTGAGCTCAGGAGTTTGAGACCATCCTGGGCAACATGGTGAAACCCAGTCTCTACTAAAATACAAAAAAAAATTAGCTGGGCATGGTGGCGCATGCCTGTAGTCCCAGCTACTCAGGAGGCTGAGGCATGAGAATCGCTTGAGCCCAGGAGGCGGAGGTTGCAGTGAGCCAAGATCACGCCACTGCACTCCAGCTTGGGCTACAGAATGAGGCTCCATCTCAAAAGAAAAAAAGAAAGAAAAGAAAATACAAAGAACAGAGAAATATGTCAAATGACACTACAGGAATGCAGTCAGAAAAATCCTGAATGTGAGTAATACCATAGGACAAATGATTTGGTTTCCTCAACAAGTAAATGATTAGGAGAGAGAAAACAAAGAAAGAGGGACTGTGATAAAGTGAATTATTGGCCCCCATTCTTCATCCCTTCCTGCACCCATACCTATGCCACAGCCTCATTGTGGGAGGAGTACACTCCCCTCCCTTTGACTCTGGGCTTGGCAATGATATTTGCCTGAGTAATTGGATGCAGTGGAAGTGGCAGTGCACAAGCTCTGAGCTCAGGCCATCTTGTGCTCCTGCTCTTGTCTTGAGAAGAGCTTCCTTTAGATAGCTGTTGAGTCTTCAGCCTGGACAGTGAGTATCTCAATGACAATAAAAATGGATTGAAAACAAGAAGCCACAACTCGATATTCTAGACAAGACACATGTTATAAATTGAACATGTTCCCCGTTTAGTCATATTTTGAAATCCTAAACCCAGGTATGATGATGTTAGGAGGCAGGACCTTTGGAAGGGGATTAGTTCATGAAGGTGGAGCGATCCTTCTTGAATGGGATAAATGTCCTAATAAGCTTATGAGCTCATAAACTCAAACCATCAACCCAAGAAGACACAATAGTGCCTGCTTTTTTCTCTCTCTGCTCTCTGATATATGAGGACGCAATGAGAATGCAGCTGTCCACAAACCAAGGAGAGGGCTCTCACCAAACACTGGATCTGCTAGCACCTTGATCTTGGACTTCCCAGCCTCCAGAACTGTGAGAAATAAATGTTTGTTGTTTAAGCCCCCCAGTCTATGGTGTTCTGGTATAACAGCCCAAACTGATTAAGACAACATACAGCCCTAAGAAAGGGAGAGCTTCCTCCCCAGCCTAGTACACACCCACTAATCTGCCACCACCACTATCCCCACTACAGTCACAACTACATTTATACTTCCTGACTTTTCTGCAGATATAATGAAACCAACAGAATAAGAAAGAATGACATATCTCATTCAACTCCATTATAGATTAATTTCAGTTGCCAATCTTCAGTGGCTTGAGTACCAAAGACAGAAAAATACATCAATTGGCCCCTAGGACAGAATCCTTTCCTCTTAGGGCAGAGAAAAATAGAGTTTGTTATCACCATCACCAGGTTAAAATCTTTATGTGGAATGTTTCCAGGCAGAGACCTGAATGTGTACAGAGGAAGAGACAGATATTTCTTACTAGCAGCTTTTCTACAAGAAGAAAGACTGCTTTTCTAATTTGGTATATTTGTTCAGGTCTCCACTCCGGGCTCTTCCCCACAAGAAGTCCTAAGGAAGCATGTGGGTCCATGCCATCAACTGGGAGGACCTTGGAATCCAAACATTGGGAGGTTAAATACCAAAAACATGTTCATCAAAAAGGTAGAAGATGTGCTCAGTTGAGTCTTTTAACTTTTACGAGCTGAATTTATTTTTGGAAGGTTTGCAGCCTAGAGTATGGTGGGGAACATATAATAAGATTATCTGCTGTAGGTCTTCACTTTCCTGCCAGAGAAAAACAATTGGGAGAAACCATAAAATCCAGGCCCACAGTCAGCCCTTAGCACAGCTTATAAACTCAAACCATCAACCCAAGAAGTTCCAGACCACTTCAATTAGCAGTCAATCTAGAAGTTCCAAGTATGGAATGGTCTCTTCCATTCCAGGAACTTCAGAGCTTGTAAACTGTGGCAAGTTATAATTCCAAAAATGGCTACAGCAATATTTCTGGTCCCATATACTTTTCCAGAACTTTGTAACTCCCTATCAAGAGGTGGGATCTATTTCTCCTCCCCTTGAAACTGGGCAAAACCTTGTGACTGATGTGATGAATGCAATACAGTGAAAATGGCACTCTATGGATTCTGAGGCTAATTCATAAAAGGCTACCTCTCTCAAGATGCTTGTCCTTGGAATCCAGTCACCATATGAGAAAACCCAATCAAGTCCATGTGGAGAGACCATTTGGTGAGGCCCATGTGAAGAGAAACTGAGGCCTGTAGCCAACAGCCAGCATCAACCACCAGACATGAGAGTGAAGAAGCCTTAAGATGATTCCAGCTCCCAACAAATGAGTCTCCCAGCTGAGGCTCCAGACATCCTGGCATAGAGCAAGTTACCCCTTCTGTGCCCTGTCCAAATTCCCAACCCATTGAATCTACAAGAAAGCAGAGTTAGTATGTAAACTCAGACTCCAAATCTCAAAAATCTCAAGGACCAAAAGCAGTAGTGTCCTGATACTCCTCTGCTGGTGTCCGATCACAATTATATTGGCCTCAGCAATGTGTGAATAAAATGACCAGAGGAGTTAGCTCAGGCTGGAAGAAGATTGAGGCCATGCTTTGAGTGAGTAAGTTTTTGCCCCTTTAGAAGAAAGTGCTTAAGGGGCATAAACAGGGAAAGTCAAGAGTGCCATGGTAGCACAAAGTAGGGTCATGGCCAGGCATGGTGGCTCATGCCTGTAATCCCAGCACTCTCGGAGGCTGAGGCAGGAGGATTGCTTGGGCCTAGGAGTTTGAGACTAGCTGGGGCAACATGGCAAAATCCCATCTCTACAAAAAATATAAAACAAAAAAAATTAGCTGGGTGTGGTTTTATCCACCTGTAGTCCCAGCTACTCGGGAGGTTGAGGTGGGAGGATCACCTGAGCCTCAGAAGTCTCAGAAGCTGCAGTGAAATCACACCATTGCACTCTAGCCTGGGGGACAGAAATGAAATCCTGTCTCAAAAAAAAAAAGAAAAAGAAAAAAAAGAGTGGCCGGGTACGGTGGCTCATGCCTGTAATCCTAGCACTTTGGGAGGCTGAGGTGAGTGGATCACTTGAGGTCAGGAGTTTGAGACCAGCCTGGCCAACATGGAGAGGCCCCTGTCTCTACTAAAAATATAAAAATTAGCTGGGTGTGGTGGTGTGAGCCTGTAATCCCAGCTACTCAGGAGGCTGAAGCACAAGAATTGCTTGAACCCAAGAGGTGGAGGTTGCAGTGAGCCAAGATTGTGCTACTGCATTCCAGCTTGGGCAACAGAGCTAGATTCCATTTCAAAAAAAAAAAAAAAAAGAAGAAAGTAGGGTCATACGGCAGTGGAAAAGCCTCCTAAGAAAAGAGTACACAACAGTGGAATGGAGAAAAGAGCAGAGAGAGCCAGATGCCCACATGAGAAGGGTCTGTAAGTTATATAATACATTGTTTAAAATTCTAACCTGTAGGTCTGAATCCCTAAGAAGAATAAAACAGTGCAAAAGTAACTTGTTTTTCTCAAAGATTACCATGTTCCCAAAACTTTCATTTATGTTATCTCAATTTAACTTTATAACTTTGTGAGATATTTACCATTTTTATCACCAAGTTCTCTTTTTATCTTTTATCATAAAAGAGTTTCAGTGTAAAAAATTTTAAAAAGTAGACATGTGAGAGTGAAAATAAAGATTCCCCTTTATTCTTTTACCTAACTCAATTATTCTCCCCATTTCAGAAGTGCCTACTGGTATGCTACATCTTTGTAGATGTACCACTAGAGTCTTATGCCTTTCTAGAGCTTTTTCTTTGTGCTAATATACTTCTATATTTACACATATAGAGCTATTTAAAGAACATAAATGGAATTATACTATTTTTGTGCATTTTGCTTTTGCATTTAATAATATACTGTGGACAGTTCCCTTGTATCAGCATATATGATGCTAATCTCATTTCTTTATAAAAAGTTTTAGGTATTCCAAAGTATGGATAAACCATGAAATTATCTAGCTTCTCCCTCACTGATGGACCTAACTTTAGGCTATTACACATAATACTGCAACAAGTATCTTTATACATATATTGTTGGACAC
Organism: Pongo pygmaeus; assembly: GCF_028885625.2. Taxonomy (NCBI): domain Eukaryota; kingdom Metazoa; phylum Chordata; class Mammalia; order Primates; family Hominidae; genus Pongo; species Pongo pygmaeus. Next base: position 174,475,607 of record NC_072377.2, read on the forward strand.
ATGTGGGAGTATTTTTATACGATCAATTCCTGAAGTACTTTGATATGATGACTTCTGGACCAAGGGCATGTACATTTTAAATTTTGTATTATTCTAATTTTTAAGATAAGAAAACATATTGAGAGGTTAAGAAACTTGGCCAAGGTAACACAATTGGTAAGTGGCAGACCCAAGATTCAAACCCAAATTATCTGATTCCATGTGTTTGCTACTATGTCACGCTATCTGGGAAGACCCAGATAGCATGAATCACAGCCAATGCCTATTAGATGCATCCTTGCATTTTCTTAAACTTGTGCCTACTCTTCAGAAAGCGTTTCATTGTAAAAAAAAAAAAAAAAAAAAAAAAAAAAAAAACAGACATGTGAGGAAAAGAAAATTTCTTTTCCTTCAGGAAAGAAGAAGGGAAAACAAAGCCGTGATTCCCACATAAATTTTAAGCAAAGAGGCTTACTTTGTATTAGTCAGGGTACATTAACTGCTATAACAAACACCCAAGTATCAGTAGAAAACACACCAACAGTTTATTTCTTGCTCGTGTCACAGTTCAAAAACAGAATGGTGGTGGAAGGATGAGCTCTGCTCCACACAGTCATTCAGGGACCCAGCCTCCTTGCACATAGTTGCCTAAGATTCTGGAGCACCGAAAAGGACATAGACAAAGTACCCCTTTCTTAATCACCTTGGTTTGGAGGTGTCACATCACTTCCACTCAGATTTCATTGGCAGAACTCAGTCATATATCTGAACCAAACTTTAAAAAAAGTTGAGTATTAACATCCAGCTGTGTGCCCAAGAGGAAAGAAAACATGGTTTTGATGGGCACAGAGTATTGTCTCTACCACAGTGAGGAATGAGAGCACATGAAAAAAATCAACTTGTATTGAGCAATTACTACATGCCAGAAAATGCTCTAAGTGCTTTCTTGTACAATCTGATGTGATCCTCACATCAACTCTGAGGTAGGGACTATTTCTTCTTTCACATTTTACATATGAGAAAACTGAGAAACAGGGCTATTAAGTTACTTGCGTAAGTTAACACAGTCAGTAAAGGGTAGAGCAGGATTCAGATAGACCAGCCCAGGGGCCACACACCCTGGAATTTCTTTAGATAACCTTTTAGTTCTCAATTCAGCTTCTTTTTTCTTGAAAAAACCAACAAGCAGCACTATTTGTGTTACAAAAACAGTTTTACATACAAATTTTTTTCATGTAAATGTATATGAATTTGTTCCATGAATGTTCTTTATTGCATCCTGACCTTGACACAGGACCTAATTAATCATCTCTTTGGTTCCCCCATTATTCTCTGTGGCAACCACAAATCCCTCTCTAAAAAGAAAACCTTCAAGTCTGGCTCTAAGAGGAAGTCTGGGGGAGAAAAGGAGGGGCCTTCTTCCTGTTTGAATCAATTGTTTACTTAACCCTGTGGCTGAAATATAAACAATCTTTTTAAGGCTAAAGAGAGAATTAAATTATTTCAATATAATGACTGAGAAGGGAGAGAGCCAAAGTCTCATGAGGTCTGAATGCGCATGAAAGCACCCACTATTTTTCATACTTTTTCTTATATACTGTGTTAAAAGTGTGGAGGGAGAGAAAGATGAAGGGAAGGGTGGAGAAAGAGAAAGGGATGAATAAGAGAGAGGAGGAAAAGTGAAGAAGGAGGAGGAAGTGAAGGCAGCTCCAGGCATCTTGCCCAACTCCTTGGAGATAAAGTTAATGTTTGTTCGCTTGTCTGAATAAACAAAGTTAGTCTGATACTCATCTGATAGTCTCAGTTAAGTCAGTACTGAAATAGTTGTAAACTGAAAATACTGAAAGATTTGCACACTGGTTGGTCAATATCCATTGCTCCCAGCCCCGTGAGTGTTCCACCATCACACTGGGTGCTTGGTCCATCCCCCATGACCAAGACGTCCACACCACCCTGCAACCAAAAGAGTATGCCTAATACTGCAGGGAGCTCCCGGGGCCTCCTCCAGTACCAAGTGGGCATTGGCCAATCTTCCTGCCCTACAGGTTGTAAAATATTTTAAATATCACCCCTGTGCAGAAATCCTTATTCTGCAGCCTGGGAATGAGGTTGCCATTCTCCCTAGTCTTCCTCTCTTTGTTCACTCCTAACTGTCACTGGTTGAGCATCTGATGGTCTGAGAACAACAGTCACCACGTCCGTTTGATGTCAGCAGTTAACTTGCCTTTGGTCCCATGCTCTCACTGCCCTGTACTCAAAACGATCATAGCTAGAGGGGATTGTGTGGGCATGGAGGCGATGGACAGGCTGGGAGAGAGCGGGGGAATGGGGCGGGGTCACTGTAAAGTTTTGAGGATGAGAAGAAAAACCAGAAGTCTTCTTGTTACATAAAAAAAAAATTCACAGGACTCCCTGTTTTGGGTGCTGTACAGTTTATATGACGTCACACAGTTTGTAAAACTCACACACATGATCCCACTTGATCTTCATGCCAAATCTTGTGGTAGGCAGAGCAGGGGCGATGATTCTATTTTCACAGAGAAGGAAATATATGTCCAGAGAAGAGACGTGGCTTGCTGACTCCTGCAGCTAAGATTTGAACTGTGGTGTGTAGATGCCAAGCCCAGCCTTGTCAGGAACGAGCACTTGTTATCACGTTCTGCATTTCTCACTTTCCTGCCTGCTCTTTCTGGCAGTTGTGAGTTCCATTCCCAGACTAAAGAGGGTCCAGGCTGCTTAAATTTCACACCAGCAGCTCACCACTCTCTCTGTGCACTTTCCTAGGGACCACAGAGGGGCTGCCAGATGGCCATTGCCTAAAGCCTTATGAATCTCCAAATGGCCTGACCTCCAGGGCCCAACTCCATTTAGGGCCAGGCTTGACTATGAGGCTACTGAGGAGAAAGTGGGGACTACCTGAAGTTCCCAAGAAGAGTGATAGGCTTGGGTCTGACATTAATCAAGATCCCTGGATTTGTATAGCATGTTACTCATTTTGATTTTGAGGATGAAATATTCAATACTAATATTTCATCCTCATCCTTTCATAGGTCTTTCAGAATAACCATGTGAGGACATCAGAGGACACATCATTACTAACATTTTATAATTGGAAATGGGATCCAAACAATATTCATGGATTGACAAGGTCACACATGATGGGTGCTTGCAGCCAGGCTGGAGCTCCAATGTTCTGGCTCCCTGTCCAATGCTTGTCACTGCCCTGTGCCACCTACTACTGCACATGTATCCCATGTCCTTCCAGGGAGGAAAGAGGCTGTTTGGGTAGAAAATGCTGATCCTTAGCTGTTGACTCTGTCAGCACAAAGAGAGTGGGACTGCAGATGACCTCCAACACTGAATAAACCAAAAAGGATTCATTTAACGTTTGAGAACATATTCTTAGGTAAGAAATCTACCTTGTCCACCATATTTTATTCTGTTTTAATAAAAAGTAAGAAAAAGCTGCGTGCGGTGGCTCATGCCTGTAATCCTAGCACTTTGGGAGGCCAAGGCGGGCGGATCACTTGAGTTCAGAAGTTTGAGACCAAACTGGCCATCATGCCAAAACCCTGTCTCTATAAAAAAATACCAAAATTATCTGGGTGTGGTGGCGCAGGCCTGTAGTCCCAGCTACTCAGGAGCCCAGAAGGTTGAGGCTGCAGCGAGCTGAGATGGCGCCACTGCACTCCAGCCTGGGTGACAAAGTGAGACCCTGTTTCAATAAAAAAGCAAGAAAGGAGGCTGAAAAGAAATGAATATTTACTATCTCCACTACATTATTTCATTTAGCCATCATAACAACTGTTATGCAAAAGTATTATCATCCATTTCACACAAATGAGGAAACAGAGTCAGAGAGGTTATGTATGATATTTTGCTCAAAGTCTTGTAGCTAGGAATGAGCCTTCCCAAAAGCTCATGCACGTTAAGGGGTCCCCCTTTTTTGGGTCAGCTTTGCCATTTGGAAGGAAGAATATGAATTCTGGCTCTATCACTTAGATTTCTTGTGATCCAGACTAGTTATTATTTTGGTCCTGGAGAATAACTTCTCTCATTTCCAAAATGCAGATAAGATACCTCCTTTCCAAGAAGGTTATGAGGATTAGCATCAACTGCTAACATATTTTGCGTGTTCTCCAAGCACTTTCTAAGTTCTTTCCGCCTATTATCTTATTAACTGCTCCAAGCGTCTCTATGGGAATGGGTACTACTTTTTTAGCCCCAGGTCCCAGGTGAGAAATCAGAAACAGAGCATTTAAGAGATGCTTCCAAGTTAGGAGCTGGAAAGGCCAGCTCCTTGAAGGCCTTGAAGTCAAGGCATCTGACTGCACAGTCCACACTCCCAACCACTGCACTCCATGACCTCTCTGATTTAAAATGAGTGAGACATAACAAGAGCTCAATAAAGAGGGTCTGTTATATCATGTGATGGCTGGTAGCTGAAGTGAATGGAAGGGACCTTTCACCAGGACCAACCCACAAAACAGCTGAAAGTACCCACATCAGGAACGTAAATGAGGGAGGAGCACCGAGTCCTCCACAGACAATGGAGGTGACATGGTTTGGATGGGTGTCCCCTCCAAATCCCATGTTGAAATGTAGTCCCCAGTGTTGGGGTGGGGCCTGGTGGGAGGTGTTTAGGTCTTGGGGGCAGATCCCTCATGAATAGCTCGTTGCCCTCCTTGTGAGAGTGAGTTCTTGCTCTGAATTCATGTAAGACCTGGTTGTTTAAAAGAGTGTGGCACTTTCTCCCTCTCTCTCTCTCTTGCTCCTTCTTGCCATGTGACATGCTTCTCCCCCAGTGCCTCCCCCTTCACCTTCTGCCATGAGTAAAAGCTTCCTGAGGCTCTCACCAGAAGATGCTGGACTCATGCTTCTTGCACAGTCTGCAGAACCATGAGCCAAAATAAAATCTCTTTTCTTTATAAATTACCCAGCCTCAAGTATTTCTTTATAGCAATGCAAAACAGCCTATCCCAGGAGGTGAGGTAAGGTAAGGTAGGCATTGGCCTCATAGCCCCTAGGGACCCTCCTCCATCCCTGAGAGGTTTGAGCCTCCCATGCCATTTTTCCTTCCCAGGCTTGGATGGGAGAATAATCTTAAGGAAGTCAGCATATGTTCTAGAAACATTCAGAATACAAAAGAGTCTGTTATGAAAGAACAAAGTATTTATAATAATAAATTGAATGTTACATGGACACACCCAGACATACACACACAGACACACACACACACAGTTTTTCTTCTCTCTCTCTCTCCCCCCACTCCCCTCTCTCATACTTTGCAAACACGCTCCTCAGCAGCTGGTAAGCTGTTCCTTGTCCTCCCACTCAGCCGAATGCCAGTTGTCCCTCCATCCCAACCCAGGCTCTCATAATGGTTTCAGCTTCCAAGAGACAGCTTGACTCAAAATGCCATCCAGTCTGGCTGCCAGGGGAAGCATGAGGACTTATCCAGCAGTGAGGGACAGAAAACATGACAGCCAGAGCCCTCATGCCAGAAGAGCTCTAGGAACGTGAGCATCTGCGAGGTGTTTCTGCCCACAGGTGAGGCTGTGACCTCTGAAAATTACCAGCCTATTAGGGAATGTTTCATAAGGCAAGAGGGATCTTCCTCATTAGCCACTGGCCTCAGCCTACATTTCCAGGAGTTAAATGTAGGAGACAAATCATGCATTTTATGTAACTTGCATGCATCTTGTTTCTCTCACTCAATGGTGCATCATAAATACCTCATTTTGTCCTATTTACTCATATTTTAGCAAGAAACCCCAGAGACCCAAGAGGGACAGAATCTGAAACTCTGAGAGTTCTCTGGTTTATCTTTCTTTGATTCTATCTCCTTTTACCTCTCAATTCCCTGTAATGGACTAATGACAATCCTCTGTGGAAATGTCTGTGTTTTGTTTCCTTTATCTGGGAATAGACCCTGACCCGGCCCATAGCCATAGGGGTGGATGGGTGCCCTAGGCTAAGCCAGTCAGAGCTTATCACCTGTCCACAGAAGTTAGGTCAGTGGGTGAGCACAAGACCCAAGCCAGCCAATCAGAATCCTTTCCCTAGGTTTTTCAAAGCTGGGATTGAAAAGTGTACCTTCTTTTTTGGTTGTACCATAAGTTGAGCACTGCTTGCAGCCACCATTCTGGTCCACTGAAGGCAGCTGGTCAGAGAAAATGGAAAGATAATAAGCTGAGAGGATGACTTCTGTGGTTTCCTGATTCTCCATTTCATGGTTACATGAGCTAATAAATCTTCCTTTTTGAATATGGCAAATTGTTTGAATTGGGCTTCTGTTGTTTGACTAGTGGCCAGCATTTGAAATGTGGTGGTGTGGCAGGGAAGGAGCTATTAAGCCATCTAGCCACCTAAACCTTGTAAAATATAGTAGCCAAAGAGGAAAAGACTTTTAGGATATCTAAAGTAAGGCAATGTATTGCCAAGTTACCAAAAAAAAAAAAAAAATCAAAACAGCTGAAAAATTAGCAAACTATATTGGCCCAGGTAGTTGAAAAGTCCCAAGGTGACTCTCACATACAGACAGCAAAGCTTAATCCAAGAGCTGAAAAACTGTCACCAACAGTTTAGAACCTTGCATCTCTCCTTTCACCTTCTATGGTATTAGCTTCATCCCTGGGCCCCATTCAGACCACTGAGAAAATCACTGTAAGGCAGGTAGACTCCCACCCCAGTTTTGTCACTTGCAGCTGTATTTAGTTATGAAAGTAATCTAAAAAGTGCAAGTATGATGAAAATGAGAATTGTGCTTCCATTTCTATAAAATAATCTTAAAGTCATCTATCCATATGTGTATATGTGTTTATATGTGAATGTATGTGTGTGACTGTATATGCATGAAAATGCAGGAAAAGGTTCATACCAGGTCATTAACATTGTTTACCAGGGGTGGGGAAGTAAAGACCAGGAAAGGAGGGCAAAAGACTCAGGAGAGGAAAAGTTGTTGATAATAACGGTATTTACGGTATGTATAGAGTTCTATGGATTTTCAGCGTTTAGAGGCTGCCCACATTCCATAACTCCTGGCCCTTCTATCTTCAAAGCCAGCACTCGCTAGTCAACTCCTTTTCATATCACATCACTCTGATATCGACTCTTCTGCCTCCCTCTTCCACATTTAAAGATCCAGGTGATTACATTTTTGCCTGGCAATGTAACATATTTACAGATTCTGGAGATTAGGACAGTGATGTCATCAGGATGACATTAGGATGTCCCTGTCCCCAGAACTTATGAAGTTAAATTTCATGGTGAGGGGAGTTAAAGTAGCTGATGGAATTAAAGTTGCCATTATTCTACCTTTTATACATTATGATCCCATTTGTGCAAATGTGGATGCATAGATACATAAAGTGACAAAGAGGAAATGCATGTATATATATGTAAAGTAACAAAGTGATAAAGTGGAAGATGAGTCATCAAAATGATAGTGGTTCTCACAGGGAGTAGAAGTCAATTCACTTCATGTTTTTCTCAAAATTTTATGCAGTGTTTTATCTGTTTGAATATTTGTAAATCTGGCCAAGCGCAGTGGATCACACCTGCAATCCCAGCACTTTGGGAGGCTGAGGTGAGAGAATTGCTTGCTATTTTGCCTAGGAGTTTGAGACCAGCCTAGGCAATGTATCAAGACCTCAGCTCTACAAAAAAATTAAAAAACTTAGCTGGATGTGGTGGTGCATGCCTGTAATCCCAGCTACTCAGGAGGCTAAGGTGGGAGGATCCCTTGAGCCCAGGAGATTGAAGCTGCAGTGAGCCGTGATTGAGCTACTACACTCGGGCCTGGGTAACCGAGCAGCACTCTGCCTCAAAAAAAAAAAAAAAAAAAAAAAAAAGCAAATTTATGTACAGCAAAAAGCAGTGAAGCTTGTTTCATTGGTTAAAATCATCAATTTTAGTGGGGTGTGAGACCTGAGCTCCCTCAAGTATCTGAAGCACTGGATCTGAAAGGTCTGTGAGAGACGGCAGTAGCAGCCTCAGAGGAACTTTGTACTGACTAGATCCCCCTCCCGCCAAACACTCTTCTTCTGTACACAATAGGAGATAGTGAGCCAAAGCAATAGAAAAACTCCCATCTGCTATTAATCCAATTAGAGAGACTCAAAGCCAAGTAGAACATGCAGACTGATGGATGTGCAGAAACTACTTTGCAGCAGCTCTGCATGGAGCTGGGGGAGGCAGGGAATGAAGGCAACTCTGAAGGTCTCAGAATACACACCCCGGAGGAAGTCACTTTCCCTCCTTCCCCAGCAGCCTAGTCCAAAATGTCTACTCATTTTTGGGATCCTTCAGCTGTCCCTTTCCACATCCTTCGTCACTCTCATGCACGTCCTTTTCAACTTCTCCCTTTCCTGGTCCTAAATGGCTGGCATACCAGCAGCCTTCCAAGAGCACCCTCCCCACATTAATTCTTGCTCTCTCGAAGACAACCTGCAACATCAGTGTTCCCTGGATCATGAGATATTTATTAAGTGTTCAGTGAAACATATGATTCTGTGGTCAAAACTTTGACCACAAGTTTTCTGTGGTCAAAACGTGGGAAGAGAGAGCTAATACAATTAAATTCATTGTTTCTCTGCAGGACACCCCAAAGGCCTTGACATGCTCATGTGCCCTGCATTGCACTGCAATACGCCAGGAGGTGGCTGTAGTAAGCAGTAAATCCACCTAACTGTGGGATCATCATGTTATTAAAGGATAACAGGTGAAATTATTGCTCCACATGCTGGAAACAGTGTTAAAGACCTCTCTGTGATGGTAGGGCGAGTTAAGAATTTAATTTTGCAGCCCAAAAGAGCCTTAGAAACCATCTTGTCCAAATCCTTTATTTTAAAGCTTAAAAAAGGCACAGAGAGGAAAGTGACTTGCCTGAAGTTCCACAGCTGGTTACTAGCAAAGAAAAGAATCTCTTTCCAGTGCTCTTCTTTGCTCACTATTTTATACCATCCCAAGTTACATCTACTAAACACAGAAAGGAGGTTCCTCTCATATGGCATATCTGTGGGAAATCACAAAGTACCCCTGGAAGCTTTAAGCCTTATCTAAGTTGGAATATTGGCTCTGTTACCTACTGAATGTATTTTAGACGTCATGGTCAAATGGTGTTGTTTTGATTTGTGATGGTGGTTGGACAGCAGGGCATGTAGAATTGTAATTCACCTTAAACAACTCCTCATCCAACATTTCACATGGGGCATGAATGTTACCTATAGAAATCCACAAAAGTGATTATAGTGTTTTGTAAAACTGCTTCATTAAGATTTGATACATAATCAACTATCCATTATTAATAAACTACTCATTTACAATTTAATACATTTTGACACATGTATACACCCATGGAACTATTACCATTATCAAAATAGTCAGTATATCCACCATCCCCAAATATTTCTTTTTTAAAAACAATTTTTTAAAAATTTTTATTTCCGTAGGTTTGGTGGGGAACAGGTGGTATTTGGTTACATGAGTAAGTTCTTTAGTGGTGATTTGTGAGATTTTGGTGCATCCATCACCCGAGCAGTATACACTGAACCCAACTGGTAGTCTTTCATCCCCCATCTCCTTCCCTCCCTTTCTTCCCACATCCACGGAGTCTATTGTATCATTCTTATGCCTTGGCATCCTCATTGTTTAGCTCCCACTTATGAGTGAGAATAACGTTTGGTTTTCCATTCCTGAGTTACTTCACTTAGAATAATAGTCTCCAATTCCATCCAGGTTGGGGTTTCCAATCCCATCCAGGTTACTGCAAATGCCATTAGTTCATATGTTTTTATGGCTGAGTAGTATTCCATCATATATATATATGTCACAGTTTTTTTATCCACTCACTGATTGATGGGCATTTGGGCTGGTTCCACATTTTTGAAATTGCGAATTGTGTTGCTATAAACATGCATGTGCAAGTATCTTTTTCGTATGATGACTTCTTTTCCTCTGGGTAGATACATAGCAGTGGGATTGCTGGGATCAAATGGTAGTTCTACTTTTAGTTCTTTAAGGAATTTCCACACTGTTTTCCATAGTGGTTGCACTAGTTTACATTCCCACCAACAGTGTAGAAGTGTTCCTTTTTCATCTCATCTGCACCAACATCGACTATTTTTTTATGTTTTGATTATGGCCATTCTTGAGGGAGTAAGGTGGTACTGCATTGTGGTTTTGATTTGCATTTCCCTGATCATTAGTGATGTTGAGCATTTTTTCGTGTGTTTCTTGGCCATTTATATATCCTCTTTTGAGAACTGTCTATTCATGTCCTTAGCCCACTTTTTGATGTGATTGTTTTGTTTTTTCTTGCTAATTTGCTTGAGTTCATTGTAGATTCTGAATATTAGTCCTTTGTTGGATGTATAGATTGTGAAGATTTTTTCCCACTCTGTGGGTTGTCTGTTTACTCCACTGACTGTTCCTTTTGCTGTGCAAAAGCTCTTTAGTTTAATTAGGTCCTAGATATTTACCTTTGTTTTTATTGCATTTGCTTTTGGGTTCTTGATCATGAAATCCTTGCCTAAGCCAATGCGTAGAAGGGTTTTCCTTATGTTAGTTTTTAGAATTTGTGTCGTTTCAGGTCACAGATTTAAGTCCTTGATCGACCTTGAGTTGATTTTTGTATAAGGTGAAAGATAAGGATCCAGTTTAATTCCCCTACATGTGGCTTGCCAATTATCCCAGTACGATTTGTTGAATAGGGTGTCCTTTTCCCACTTTATGTTTTTGTTTGTTTTGCCAAAGATCATTTGACAAATTGGTTTATTTCTGGGTTCTCTATTCTTTTCCATTGGTCTATGTGCCTATTGTTATACCAGTGCCATGCTGCGTTGGTGACTATAGCCTTGTAGTTTAGTTTGAAATCAGGTAATGTGATACCCCCAGATTTGTTTTGTTTGTTTGGTTGGTTGGGGTTTTTTTTGTTTTTTATTTTTTATTTTTGCTTAGTCTTGCTTTGGCTATGCAGGCTCTTTTTGGTTCCATATGGATTTTAGGATTGTTTTTTCTAGTTCTGTGAAGAATGATGGTGGTATTTTGATGGGAACTGCACGGAATTTGTAGATTGCTTTTGGCAGTATGGTCATTTTCACAATATTGATTTTAGTCATCCATGAGCATGGGATATGTTTCCCTTTGTTTATGTTGTCTATGATTTATTTCAGCAGTGTTTTGTAATTTTCCTTGTAGAGGTCTTTCACCTCCTTGGTTAGGTATAAAGTATTTTGGGGTTTTTTGCAGCTATTGCAAAAGGAGTTAAGTTCTTGATTTGATTCTTAGCTTGGTCACTGTTGGTGTGTAGAAGAGCTGCTGATTTGTGCAAATTAATTTTGTATCCTGAAACTTTGCTGAATTCTTTTATCAGTTCTAGGAGCTTTCTGGAGGACTTTTAGGGTTTTATAGGTATACAATCATATCATCAGCAAATAGCAACAGTTTCACTTCCTCTTCACTGATTTCGATGCCCTTTATTTCCTTCTCTTGTCTGATTGCTCTGGCTAGGGCTTCCAGTACTATGTTGAATAGAAGTGGTGAGAGTGGGCAGCATCCTTGTCTTCTTCCAGTTCTCAGAGGAAATGCTTTCAACTTTTCCCTGTTTAGTGTTATGTTGGCTACAGGTTTGTCATAGATGGCTTTTATTGCATTGAGGTAGGTCCCTTGTATGCCAGTTTTGCCAAGGGTTTTCATCATAAAGGGATGCTGAATTGTGTCAAATGCTTTTTCTGCATCTATTGAGATGATCATGTGATTTTAGTTTTTAATTCTGCTTATGTGGCGTATCACATTTATTGACTTGCATATGTTGAACCATCCCTGTGTCCCTGGTATGAAATCCATTTGATCATGGTGGATTATCTTTTTGATATGCTGTTGGATTCAGTTAGCTAGTATTTTGTTAAGGATTTTTGCATCTATATTCATCAAGGATATTGGTCTGTAGTTTTCTTTTTTGCCTATGTCCTTTCCTGGTTTTGGTATTAGGGTGATATTGGCTTCATAGAATGATTTAGGGAGGATTCCTTCTTTCTCTAACTTGTGGAATAGTGTCAATAGGATTGGTATCAATTCTTCTTTGAATGTCTGGTAGAATTCAGTTGTAAATCCATCTGGTCCTGGACTTCTTTTTGTTGGTAATTTTTTCAATTACCATTTCAATCTTGCTGCTTGTTGTTGGTCTGTTCAGGGTTCTAATTCTTCCTGATTTAAGCTAAGAGGGTTGTATGTTTCCAGGAATTTATTCATCTCCTCTAGGTTTTCTAGTTTATGCATGTAAAGGAGTTCATAGTAAGCTTGAATGATCTTTTGTATTTCTGTGGTGTCGGTTGTAATATCTCCCGTTTCATTTCTAAATGAGCTTATTTGGATCTTCTCTCTTCTTGGTAAATCTTGCTAATAGTCTATTAGTTTTATTTATTTTTTCAAAGAAGCAGCTTTCTGTTTCATTTATCTTTTGTATTTGTTTGTTTCAATTTCATTTATTTCTGCTCTGATCTTGGTTATTTCCTTTCTTCTGCTGGTCTGGGGTTTGGTTTGTTCTTGTTTCTCTAGTTCCTTGAAGTGTGACCTTAGATTGTCTATTTCTGCTCTTTCACTTCTTGATGTAGGCCTTTAAGACTATGAACTTTCCTCTTAGCACCACTTTTGCTGTATCCCAGAGGTTTTGATAGATTGTGTCACTATTACCGTTCAGTTCAAAGAATTTTTAAAGTTCCATCTTGGTTTCATTGTATACTTAATTATCACTCAGGAGCAGGTATTTAATTTCCATGTATTTGCAAGGTTTTGAAGTCCCTTTTGGAGTGGATTTCCAGTTTTATTCAACTATGATCTGAGGGAGTACTTGATATAATTTCAATTTTCTTAAATTTATTGAGACTTGTTTTGTGACCTATCATATGGTCTGTCTTGGAAAAAGTTCCATGCACTGATGAACAGAATTTATATTCTGAAGTTGTTGGGTAGAATATTCTGTAAATATCTGTTAAGTCCATTTATTTCAGGGTATAGTTTAAATCCATTGTTTCTTTGTTGATTTTCTTTCTTGATGACCTGTCTATTGCTGTCAGTGGAGTACTGAATTCCCTCATTATTATTGTGTGGCTGTCTATCTCATTTCTTAGGTCTAGTAATAATTGTTTTATAAATTTGGGATCTCCAGTGTTAGGTGTATATATACTTAGGATTGTCATATTTTCCTGTTGGACAAAGATTTTATCATTATATAATGTCCTTCTTTGGCTTTTTTAACTGCTGTTGCTTTAGTTTGCTTTGTCTGATATAAGAATTGCTTATATCAACTGCTTGCTTTTGGTGTCCATTTGCATGGAATATCTTTTTCTACCCCTTTACCTTAAGTTTATGTGAGTCCTTATGTGTTAGGTGAGTATCCTGAATGCAGCAGATACTTGGTTGGTGAATTCTTATCCATTATGCAATTCTGTATCATATGAGTGGAGCATTTAGGCCATTTAGATTCAACATTAGTATTGAGATGTGACATACTATTCCATTCATCGTGCTATTTGTTGCCTGTATACCTTGGGGTTTTTTAATTGTGTTTTTGTTTTATAGGTCCTGTGAGATTTCTGCTTTGAAGAGGTTCTATTTTGATGTATTTCCAGGAATTATTTCAAGATTTAGAGCTTCTTTTAGTAGTTCTTGTAGTGCTGGCTTGGTAGTAGCAAATTCAGCATTTGTTTGCCTGAAAAAGACTATCTTTCCTTCATTTATGAAGCTTAGTTTTGATGGGTACAAAATTCTTAGCTGATAATTGTTTTGTTTAAGGGGGCTGAAGATAGGGCCCTGATTCCTTCTAGCTTATAAAGTTTCTCCTGAGGAATATGCTGTTAATCTGATAGGTTTTCCATTAGAGGTCACCTGGTGCTTTTGCCTCACAGCTCTTAAGATTCTTTCCTTTGTCTTGATTTTAGATAACCTGATGACAATTTGCCTAGGTGGTGATCTTTTTACAATGAATTTCCCAGTTTTCTTTGAGCTTCTTGTATTGTTTTCCAAACTTTTAGATTTCTATTCTTTCTCAGGAACACCAATTATTCTTAGGTTTGGTCATTTAACATAATCCCAAACTTCTTGGAGGCTTTGTTCATTTTTTAAAATTCTTTTTTCTTTGCCTTTTTTAGATTGGGTTAACTCAAAAACCTTGTCTTCAAGCTTTGAAGTTCTTTCCTCCGCTTGTTGCATTCTATTGCTGAGACTTTCCGGAACATTTTGCATTTCTCTAAGTGTGTCCTTTATTTCCTGAAGTTATGATTGTTTTTTATTTGTGCTATCTATTTCACTGAAGATTTCTCCTCTCATTTCTTGTATCATTTTTTAAAATTTGCTTAAATTAGACTTCACTTTTCTCTGGTGCCTATTTGATTAGCTTAATAATTGACCTTATGAATTCTTTTTCAGGTAAATCAGGGATTTCTTCTTGGTTTGGATCCATTGCTAGTAAGCTAGTGTGATTTTTGGAGGGTGTTAAAGAATTTTGTTTTGCCATATGACCAGAATTGTTTTTCTGGTTCCTTCTCACTTGGGTAAGCTATATCAGAGGGATGATCTGGGGCTCAAGGCTGCTGTTCAGATTCTTTTGTCCCACCGGGTATTCCCTTGATGTAGTACTATCCCCCTTTTCCTAGGGATGTGGCTTCCTGAGAGTCAAGCTGTAGTGATTGTTATTTCTCTTCTGGATCTAGCCACTTAGCAGGACTACCAGGCTCTAGGCTGGTACTACGGGTTGTCTGCACAGAGTCCTGAGATGTGAACTATCTGCAGGTGTCTCAGCCGTGGCTATCAGTACTGCTCTAGTGGAGATGGCACAGGGTGAAGTGGACTGTCAGGGTCCTTAGTTTTGGTTGTTTAATGCACTATTTTTGTGCTGGTTGGCCTCCTGCCAGGAGGTGGGGATTTCAAGAGAGCATTAGCTGTGTTAGTATAGGGAGGTTCAGGCAGTAGGTGGGTTCTGGAACTCCCAAGAGAATATACCCTTTGTCTTCAGCTACCAAGGTGGAAAAGGAAGGACCATCAGGTGGGGACAGGGTTAGGCGTGTCTGAGCTCAGACTCTTCTTAAGTGGGGCTTGGTGTGGCTGCTGTGGGAGATGGGGGAGAGTTCCCAGGTCAATGGAATTATATCCCTAAGAGGATTATGGCTGCCTCTGCTGTGTCATGCAGGTTGTCAGGGAAGTGGAGGAAAGCCAGCAGTTACAGGTCTCATCCAGCTCCCACACAATCCAAAAGGCCGGTCTGACTCCCACTGTGCCCTCCAACAACAGCACTGAGTTTGTTTCCAGGCAGTGGGTGAGCAGGGCTGAGAACCTGCCCCAGTATACAGACCTCCCAGCTGTGAAAGCAAGCAGGGCTTTTGCGCCTCCCTGCTTGTCAAGTCTGCACACTGGATTCACACCCTCCCCCAAATTCTGGCCAGGAGACTTGGCATTCAGTTGGAATCGTTACAAAGTTCAGCTGGAGGTTTCCTTCTCCCTGTACCTTGCATGTACCTCTGGCAGCCCTCCCCAAAGACCCCTGTGAGACAAGTCTGAAATGGCTGTCCTGGGGACCCAGAGAGCCCACAGGGCTTTTCCCACTGCTTCCTCTACCCCTCTATTTAGCTTGGCTCTCTAAATTTACTCAGCCCCAGTTAAGGTCAAATCCTTCTCCTGTAACCTAGATCATCATGTTTCCCAGTGAGGGTGTGTGTTTGGGGGCAGATAATCCCCCTTTCCCACTTTCACAGCTTGGGCACTCACAGTATTTGGGCCGTCTCCCGGGTCCTGCAGGGGCAATCTGCTTCCTTCAGAGGGTCTGTGGGTTCTCTTGGCTTTCCTGGTATGTTCCTGCAGTAGTTCTGGAGCAAAAGTTCACAATGAGAGTCTCCACACACTGCTCTGTCTGTTTGAGTGGGAGCTGCAATCTAGTCTTGCCTCTTATCTGCCATTTTTCTCCCATCTCACAAATATTTCTTTATGCTGCATTGTAATCCTTCCCTGTTACCCTCCTGACCCCTCACTCTCAGGCAACCACTCATCTGTTTCCTGTCACTGTAGATTAGTTTGCATTTTCAGGAGTTTTGTATAAATGGAAACATGCAAGGAACTTTTTTTTAGTCTTGCTTTTTTACTCAGCATAGCTATTTTGAAACCTATCAGTACTGTTTCCTGTATCAATAGTTTACTCCCATTTATTGATAATTAGTATTCCACTGTATGTATATATGACAATTTGTTTATCCATCCACCTGTTGAACTTTGGGGCTGTTTCCAGTTTGGGGATATTACAAATGAAGCTGCTATGAACATTCATGTTCAGGTCTTTATATGAACATATGCTTTTATGTCTTGGGGAAAAACTTAGGAATAAAATAGCTTAATATTTAAGTCATATATTTGATTTTTTAAGAACGTGCCAAATGTTTTCCTGAAGTGATTGTAGCATTTTGCATTTTGCAACAAGAGTGTGTGACAGTTCCAGTTCCTCTACATTCTTGGCAACACTTAACAAGGCTTAGTCTTCTTAATTTTAGCCATTCTAATAGGGGTATATCATTATGGGTTTAATTTGCATTTCTCTCATGATTAATAACATTGAGCATTTTATTCATGTGCTTATTTGCCATTTGGATATCTTCTGTGATGAAATGTCCTTTCAAATCTTTACCCATTTATTAAATGGGTTGATTTTTTTTCTTATTTTTGAGGTATGAGAGTTCTATGATCTAAGTACAGGTAACTTATTAAATATATGCTTTGTAAATATTTTCTCCCACGTTTTTGCCTGTCTTTTCATTCTGTTAACAGCAGAGGTTTTTTAATATTGATGAAGTTGAACTTATCAAGCTTTAGTTTTCTTTTCTTAGGATGTCTCTATCTTACTCTAGGGTCAGGGTAAGAATGGCATCAAAGAATTAGTAGGGAAGTATTCTCTCTCCTTTATTTTTCTTGAAGAGTTTGTGTAGAATTGTAATTATTTTTCTTCCTGAAATGTTGGGTAGAATTCATCAATAAAGTCATCTGGGTCTGGATGGCTTCATTATGGGAAAATTTTTAATTACAAATTCAATTTTCTAAATATATTTCAGATATTAAGGTTGTCCATTGCTTCTTGATTGAAACTACTCTGGTAGTTTGAGTCTTTTAATAAAAGTTGTCCAAGTTTTCTAGTTCATTCAATGTATAGCATAATGTTGTTCATCATATCCCTTTTATAATCTTTTGAATATCTGTAGAATCTATAGTAATACTACCTCAGTGGTTCCTGATATTTGGTAATTTGTGATTTTTTTTTTCCTGAGCAATTTGGCTACAATTTGTTAATTTTATTCATCTCAAAAAAATTTGTTTTCATTTATTTTCTCCATTGTTTATTCCATTTATTATTTATTTCATTGATTTCTGCTTGAATCCTTATTATTTCCTTTCTATCCTTACTTTGGTTTTAACTTGTTCTTATTTTTCAAGTTTCTAATGGAAGAAGCTGAATGCACTGATTTGAGACTTTTTTCTTTTCTAATGTAGTAACTTGTTGCTATAAATTTTCTCCTAAATACTCCTTTTAATGCATCTCACAAGTGCTATGTCATGTTTTCATTTTCCTTCAGTTCAAAATACGTTTTAATTTTTCCTTTTATTTCTTCTTTGTCTCACAGATTATTTAGAATAGTGCTATTTAGTTTCTAAATATTTGGAGATTTTTTCACTTACCTTTTGATTATAGGTAACTAATTTAATTTCACTGTGGTCAAAGAACATACTACATATGACTTGAATGCTTTTAAATTTATTGACTTGTTTCATATCCTAGAATATGGTCTAACTTCATAAATGTTCTGTGAACACTTGAAAAGAATATACATTGCGCTGTTGTTGAGTGGAGTGTTCTATAAATGTCAATTAGTACAAGTCGGTTTATAGTGTTATTCAAGTCTACTATATACTTGCTTGCTTTCTATCTACTTGTTCTAAAATTATTGAGATTGAGTGATTTTTCTCAGTGTAATTGGGAGTTTTTTTAACTTTTCTTAGTATTTTTAATCAGATTTGCTCCACGCATTTTTTTTTTTTTTTTTTTTTTTTTTTGAGACAGAGTCACACTCCCAGGCTGAAGTGCCGTGGCATGATCTCGGCTCACTGCAACCTCTGCCTCCAAGGTTCAAGTGATTCTCCTGCCTCAGCCTCCAAAGTAGCTGGGACTACAGGCATGCACCACCACACCTGGCTAATTTTTGTAATTTTAGTAGAGATGGGATTTCACCATGTTGGCCAGGCTGGCCTTTACTCCTGGCCTCAAGTGATATGCCTGTCTTGGCCTCTCGAAGTGCTGGGACTACAGGTGTGAGCCACTGTACCCAGCCAGCTTCATATATTTTGAAGTTCTATTATTATGGGTATATACCCTAAGAATTGTTATAGCCTCTAAATTATTGGCCCCTTTATCACTATAAAATGACCATTTATCTCTGGTAAAATTATCTTCTCTGAATTCTACTTTGTCTAACAATAATGTAGTCACTCTTTCTTTTGACTGGTGTTAGCACGGTATATCTTTCCTATTCCTTTACTTTTAATGCATTTTTATCTTTATAGTTAAAGTATGTTTCTTACAGACAGCATCTAGTTGTGTTTTACTGAATCTAAACATCTCTGCCTTTTAAATGATGTGTTTAGATCAATTACATTTAATTGGATTAGTGATACAGTCAGGCTTAAGTCTGTCACCTTGCTACTTGCTACTTGTTTTTTATTATATTTGTTTAACTTGTTCCTTGTTCCTCTTTTCCTTTTCTTTACGCTTCTTTTAGATTAAATATTTTTATAATTTGTATTTGTTTCATTTTTATTTTTGGTTGGCTTATTAGCTATAACTCTTTTCTTAATTATCTGTTGCTTTAGGGTTATAATATACAGGTTTAACTTATTACAGTCTACCTTAAACTGACATTATAATTCTTTATGCATAATACAAGACTTTACAATAGTATACTTCTTTTTGTTCTTACACATTTTTTTTCTATTTTGGTCATATATTTTACCTATAGCTATGTAATAAATCCAAGAATACATGGCTATTATCATTGTTTAAAGAGTACTTTTTTTTAGTGACACTTAGTAAGAAAAACTGTACATAATTACCCATTAGAATCTATATCTGATTCTTCTCATGTCTTTGTGCAAAAACTTCCATCTGGTATCATTTTTATCCTAAGTTATTTTCTCTAAAATTTCCTGTAGTGCAGGTATTCTGTTGATGAATTCTTTCAGTTCTTATACATTTGAAAATGTCTTCATTATATCTTTAGTTTTGAAAGATATTTTTATTGGGTATATAATTATGGCTTTAAAAGTTTTTGTTTTTTCTTTCACTGCTTAGAGAGATTATCCTACTGTCTTCATTATTACATTTTTAAGTAAGAAACCTGTTGTCATCCTTATCCATGTCTCTCTGTATCTAATGTGCTTTTCTCTAGCTGCTTTTACCATTTTTATCATGTTTTGAGCAATTTAATTATGTTGTGCTTAGATATCATTTTTTGCATATCTTTATATTTGAGTTCATTAAAGTTCATGATGTATGGGTTTATAGTTTCCATCAAAATTCAAAAAGTTGTAGCCACTAATGAACTCTTAAAAAGATATTTCCTGCTCTCCTTCAGAGACCTGAAGTACATGTATGCTGGCTTCTTATACTTTTTCCACAGCTCACTGATATTCCCTTTATTTTTAAAAATTCTTTTTTGCCTAGTGTTTCATTTTGAATAATTTCTATTGCTATGTCTTTGAGTTCACTAGTATTTTCTTCTACAATGTCTAATGTGACATTAATCCTATACATTGTATTTTCATCTCAGACATCGTAGTTTTTATCTCTAAATATCTGAGTTGGCTTTTAAAAATATCTTCTATAACTAACTAATGTGTTCAATCTTACCTCTAGATTTGTGAACATACAGGATACAGTTATAACAATGTTTTAATGTCCCTGTCTACTATTATTATCATCTGTGCCATTTCTGAAGCAGTTTCAATTGGTTAGCTGGTAATTTTGGTTGAATACAAAACATTGAGAATTTAACCTTATGGGCTATTGGATATTTTTGTATTCCTATAAATACTCTTGAGCTTTCTTCTGTGGAATTCTTAGGTTAATTGAAGAAAGTTGATCCTTTCAATCTTGGTTTTAAGATTTATTATGTGAAGTCTCAGGAGGCAGGGCAAGATGATGGAATAGAGGGCTCCACTGATTGTTCTTCCTACAAGGACACCAGTTTAACAACTATCTACACACACAAAAAGCACCTTCATAAGAACCAAATATCAGGTGAGTACTCACAGTACCACACTACCTGGTTTTAATTTAATATCTCTGAAAGAGGCACTGAAGAGGTATAAAAAAGAGTCTTAAATTGCCAATGCCACCCCTCCCCACCCCCAGCAACATGGTGCAGAAAGCTTCTCTGGTCCCCGGAGGAGGGAAAACACAACAATTGTGAGGTATTGAAATCAGTGCTGTCCTATTAGAGCAGAAAGGAAAACTAGACCAAACTCAGTTGAGATGATGCCCACCCAATCTAGGCCTTAAGGACTGCAACCCTTAGGCCAGGCCTAGTGCTGAACTGGGCCCAAAGACAGTGGACTGAGGGGGGCATGTGACACACTGAGGCACCAGCTGGGGTGGCTAAGGGAGTGCTGGCATCACCTCACCCACAACCCCAGGCTGCACAGCTTGTAGCTCCAAAAGAGAGCCCTCTCCTTTGCTTGAGGAGAGAATAGGGAAGAGTGGGAAGGACTTTGTCTTACATCTTGGATACTGGCTCAGTCACAGCAGGATAGGACACTAGTTGAGTTGTGAGGCCCTCTTTCCAGGCTCTAGCTCCTAGATGACATTTCTAGACACATTCTGGGCCAAAAGGGAACCTGTTGCCTTGAAGGAAAGGACCCAGCCCTGGCAGCATTCATCACCTGCTAACTGAAGAGCCTTTGGGCCCTGAATAACCAGCAGCAATGCCCAGATACTATATCTAGGGCCTTGGTAAGACTTTGAGACTTGCTGGCTTCAAGTACCAGCAAAGCCACAGAGGTCAGAGCAACAAATGGGCTCTAGGGGCCCCCAATTCCAGGACTTGACTCTTGGATGGAATTTCTGGACTTTCCCTGGGCCAGAAGGCAGCCCACTGCTCTGAAGGGTGAGTTTCAGGCCAGGCAGCTTTCACCACAGCTGACTGAAGAGCCACTGGGTCTTACAGGAACATTGATCACAGTCTAGCAGTACTCCACATTGGCCTGTGGTGGTGATGGCCATGGGATGAGGCTCCATAGGCTTCAGAAAGGGGAGTGAAAGGACTATATCTTATGGTTTGAGTGCCAGCTTCGCCACAATACAATAGAACACCAGATAGACTTCTCAGGGTTTTGAACTCTAGTCCCTGGCCCACAGACAGCACTTCTGGACATGCCCAGGGCCTGGGGGATCTCACTATTCTGAAGGGAAGGACACAGGCCTGCCTGGCTTTGCCACCTGCTGATTGTAGAGCCCCAAGGCCTTGACTGAACATAGGCTACAGCCAGGGCATGGTTATAGCAGGGCTTGGGTGAGACCCAGTGCTGTGGCTAGCTTCAGATCTCATCCAGCACAGTTCTAGTGGTTGTGGCCACAGGGATGCTTCTGTCATACCACACCCAGCTCCAGGTGGCTCAGAACAGAGCCACCCTTTGCTGGGGAGAAAGTAAGGGAAGAGTACAAGAGTCTCTGCCTGATAATCCAGAGAATCCTTCTGGACCTTGTGCAAGATCATCAAGGTAGTAACTCTTCAAGTCTGCTAGAACCACAGCATTACCGGGCTTGGGATTCCCCCTAAAACAGATACAATTTAGATCACAAAACCCAAGTCCTTTTGAATATATGGAACGTGTTCCCAAGGAAAACAGGTACAAATAAGCCCAGACTGAGAAAACTACAATAAATATCTAACTCTTCAATGCCCAGACACTGAAGAATATCTACAAGCATCAACACTATCCAAGAAAACATGACCTCACCAAATGAACTAAATAAGGTACCAGAGATGAATCCTGGAGAAACAGAGATATGTGCCCTTTCAGACAGATAATTCAAAATAGCTATGTTGAGGAAACTCAAAAAAATTCAGGATAACACAGAAGGAATTCAGAATTCTATTGGAAAAATTTAACAAAACGATTGAAATTATTTAAAAGAATCAAGCAGAAATTCTGGAGCTGAAAAATGCAATCAACATACCGAAGAATGCATCAGTCTTTTAATAGCAGAATTAAGCAGAAAAGAGAATTAGTGGGTTTGAAGACAGCCTATTTGAAAATACACAGTCAGAGGAGACAAAAGAAAAAAACAATAAAAAACAATGAAGCATGCCTAAAGGATCTAGAAAATAGCCTCAAAAGGGCAAACCTAAGAGGTATTGGCCTTAAAGAGGAAGTACAGAAAGAGATAGGGGCATAAAGTTTATTCAAAGCAATAATAACAGAGAACTTCCCAAATTTAGAGAAAGATATCAATATTCAAGTACAAAAAGATAGTAGAACACCAAGCAGATTTAACCCAGAGAAGACTACCTCAAGGCATTTAATAATCAAATTTCCAAAGGTCAAAACTAGGCTAGGCATGTAGCTCATACTTGTAATGCCAGCACTTTGGGAAGCTAAAGCAGGAGGATTGCTTGAGCTCAGGAATTCCAAACCAGCCAGGGCAACATAGTGAGACTCTGTCTCTATTAAAAAAAAAAAAAAAGAAAAAGAAAAAAATTCCAAGGATAAAGAAAGGATCCTAAAAGCAGCAAGAGAAAATAAACAAATAACATACAATGGAGCTCCAATACATTTGGCAGCAGACTTTTCAATGGAAACCTTAGAGCCCAGGAGAGAGTGGCATGACATATTTAAAGTGCTGAAAGAAAAAAACTTCTACCCTATAAGAGTAGATCCAGCAAACATATCCTTCAAACATGAAGAAGAAATAAAGACTTTCTCAGCCAAATAAAAGCTGAGGGATTTCATCATCAAACCCTTCTTACAAGAAATGCTAAAGGGAATACTCAATCAGAAAGAAAAGAACATTAGTGAGAAATAAGAACTCATCTGAAGGTACAATACTAACTGATAATAGTAAGTACACAGAAAAACACCAAATATTATAATACTGTAACTGTGGTATGTAAATTTCTCTTATCTTAAGTAGAAAGACTACATGATAAACAATAACTACAACAACTTTTCAAGACATGGACAGTACGATAAGACATAAATCGAAATAACAAAAAGTTTAAAAGTGGGGTATTAAATGAAGGTATAGAGTATTTGTTTTCTTTTTGCTGGTTTCTTTGTTTATGCAAACAGTGTTAAGTTGTCATCTGCTTAAAATAATGAGTTATAAGATAGTATTTGTAAGCCTCATGGTAACCTCAAACCAAAAAACATACAACAGACATGCAAAAACTAAAAAGCAATAAATTAAATCATATCATCAGAGAAAATCACCTTTACTAAAAGGAAGAGAGGTAGTAAATAAAGAAGGAAGAGAAGACCACAAAATAACCAGAAAACAAATAACAAAATGGCAGAAGTAGGTCCCTATTTATCAATAATAACGTTGAATGTAAATGGACTAAACACTCCAGTAAAAAGATATGGAATGGCTGAATGGATGATGAAAAAAGACTCAATTATCTATTACCTACAAGAAATACACTTCATCTATAAAAATAAATATAGACTTAAAGAAAAGAAAAAAGACATTTCATGCCAATAGAAACTAAGAAAGAGAGAAAATCCAAATAAATAAAATCAGAGATGAAAATGGAATCATTACAAACTGATATCACAGAAATTTCAACGATCATTAGTGGCTGCTATGAGCAACTATATGCTAATAAATTGAAAAATCTTGAAGAAATGGGCAAATTCCTAGAAACATACAACCTACCAAGATTTAACCATGAAGAAATCCAAATCCTGAACAGACCAATTACAAGTAACAATATTGAAGCTGTAGTAAAGTCTCTCAGTAAAGAAAAGCCTGTGACCTAGTGGCTTCACTGCTGCATTATACCAAGCATTTAAAGAAGAACTATTCCAATCTTACTCAAACTATTCCAAAAAAAATAAAGGAGGGAATACTTCCAAACTTGTTCTACAAGGCCAGTGTTACCCTGATACCAAAACCAGAAAAGACACAACCAAAAATGAAAAAAAGAAAACTACAGGCCAATATCTCTGGTGAATATTGATGCAAAAAGCCTCAACAAAATACTAGCAACACAAATTCAGCAATACATTAAAAAGATCATTCATCATGGCCAAGTGAGATTTATCCCTGGAATGCAAGGATGGTTCAACATATGGAAATCAATATGATACATCGCATCAACAGAATGAAGGAGAAAAACCATATGATCATTTCAATTGATGCTGAAAAAGCATTTGATAAAATTCAATATCCCTTTATTAAAAAAACCCTAAAAAACCTGGGTATAGAAGAAGCCTACTTCAAAATAATAAAAGCCATATACAACAGACCCACAGCTAGTATCATACTGAATGAAGAAAAACTGAAAGTCTTTTCTCTAAGATCTGGAACACAACAAGGATGCCCACTTTCACCACTGTTGTTCAACATAGTACTGGAAGAACTAGCTACAGCAATCAGATGAGAAAAAAATAAAGGGCATTTAAATTGGAAAGGAAGAAGTCAAATTATCCTAGTTTGCAGATGATGTAATATTGTAATTGGAAAAACCTAGACTCCACCAGCAAAAACTATTAGAACTAATAAACACATTTAGTAAAGTTGCAGGATACAAAATCAGCATACAATAATCAGTAGCATTTATATATGCCAACAGTGAACAATCTGAAAACGAAATCAGTAAGGTAATCCCATTTGTAACAACCACAAAAACAATTAAATATCTAGGAATTAACTTAACCAAAGAAGTGAAAGACCTCTATAATGAAAACTACAAAACATTGGTGAAAGAAATTGAAGAGGATGCCAAAAAATAGAAAGAAAATCCATGTTTATGGATTGGAATGATCAACATTGTTAAAATATCCATACTTCCCAAAGCAATCTACAGATTCAATGCAATCCCTATCAAAATACCAATGACAATCAAAGAAATAGAAAAAAAAATCCTAAAATGTATGTGGAACCACAAAAGACCCATAATAGCCAACCCTATCCTAAGCAAAGTGAATAAAACAAGAATCACATTACCTGACTTCAAATTATACTACAGAGCAATAGTAACTAAAATGGCACGGTACTGGCATAAAAACAGACACATAGATGAATGGAATAGAACAGAGAACCCAAAAATGAATCTATACATGTACAGTGAACTCATTTTAGACAAAGGTTTAAAGAACATACATTGGGGAAAGGACAGTCTTCAATAAATTGTGCTTGGAAAACTGGGTATCCATATGCAGAAGAATGAAACTAGATCCCTCTCTCTTGCCATATACAAAAATAAAATCAAAATGGATGAAAGTCTTAAAATCTAAGACCACTGGCTGGGCGCAGTCACGCATACCTGTAATCCCAGCACTTTGGGAGGTCAAGGTGGGTGGATCACCTGAGGTCGGAAGTTCAAGACCAGGCTGGCCAACATGGCAAAAACCCATCTCTACTAAAAATAAAAAAAAAAAAAAATAGCTGGGCATGGTGGCAGGTGCCTGTAATCCCAGCTACTTGGGAGGCCAAGGCAGGAGAATTGCTTGAACCCGGGAGGCAGAGGTTGCAGTGAGCTGAGATCGTGCCATTGCACTCCAGCCTGGGCAACGGACCAAGACTCTATCTCAAAAAAAAAAAAAAAAAAAAAAAAAAATCTAAGACCTCAACAGGAAAACATCAGGGAAGCTCTCCAGGACATTGGTATGGGCAAAAATGTATTGAGCATTAGCCCACAAGCACAGGCAACCAAAGCAAAAATGGCCAAATGGGATCACAGCAAGTTAAAAAGCTTCTTCACAGCAAAGGAAACAATAAATAAAATGAAGTGGCCCGGGTGGAACATGGCTTATGTCTGTATTCCCAGAACTTTGGGAGGCCAAGGTAGGCAGATCACTTGAGGTCAGGAGGTCAAGACCAGCCTGGCCAACATTGTGAAGCCCCGTCCCTACTAAAAACACAAAAATTAGCTGGGTGTGGTGGTGTAATCCCAGCTGCTTGGGAGGCTGAGGCAGAAGAATTGCTTGCACCCGTGGGGCAGAGGTTGCAGTGAGCTGAGATCGTGCTATTGCACTCCAGCCTGAGGAACAAGAGCGAAACTCCATCTCAAAAGGAAAAAAAAAATAAAAATAAAAATAAATAAATAAAATGAAGTGAATAACAAAGTGAAGAGGTAACCCACAGAATGGGAGAAAGTATTTGCAAGCTACCCATCTGACAAAGGGTTAATAATCAGAATATATCAGGAGCTCAAACAACTCTATAGGAAAACATCTAATAATCCAATTTAAAAATGGGCAAAAGATTTAAATAGACATTTCTCAAAAGAATACACACAAATGGCAAAAAGGCATTTGAAAAGGTGCTCAACATCTCTGATCATCAGAGAAATGCAAATCAAAACTACAATGAGATAGCATATCACCCCAGTTAAAATGGGTCTTTTATCAAAAAGACAGGCAATAACAAATACTAGGGAGGATGTGGAGAAAAGGGAAACCTTGTACACTGTTAGTGGGAATGTAAATTATTACAACCACTATGGATAACAGTTTGGAAGTTCCTCAAAAAACTAAAAATAGAGCTACTGTATGATACAGCAATCCCACTGCTGGGTACAAATCCAAAAGAAATTAAATCAGTATATTGAAGAGATATCTGCACTCTTATGTTTGTTGCACCACTGTTCACAATAGCAAAGATTGTGAAACAACCTAAGTGTTCATCAACAGATGAATGGATGCAGAAAATATAGTACTTATACACAATGGAATACTATTCAGCCATAAAAAAGAATGAGATCCTGTAATTTGCAACAACATGGATGGAACTGAAAGTCATTATGCTAAGTGAAATAAGCCAGGCACAGAAAGACGAACATTGCATGTTCTTACTTATTTGTGGGATCTAAAAATCAAAACAATTGAACTCATGAAGATAGAGGGCAGAAGGATGGTTACCAGAGGCTGGGAAGAGTAGTAAGGGGTTGGAGGTGGGGATGGTTAATGGGTACAAAAAATTGTAGAAACAATGAATAAGACCTAGTATTTGATAGCACAACAAGGTGACTATAGTCAATAATAATTTAATTGTACTCTGAAAAATAACTAAAAGGGTATAATTGGATTGTTTGTAACACAAAGGATAAATACTTAAGGGGATGACTATCTCACTTTACATGATCTGATTATTACACATTGCATGCCTGTATCAAAACTAAAAAAAAAAAAAGAATTGAAAAAATATGTTATTAGGTGAAAACAGATCAGCATTGATTGTAGGGCTAATTTACCATACTACTAGATAAACTCCTTCTGAGTACTCTCCCTCATATTAATACACAATTAAGTATGAGCTTTTCACTCTGGTTGGTAGTCCTGACACTACTTCCAGCCCTGTATATATGAGCCCTGGTGTCAGGTCATTTTTTTTCCTTGGTTTGGGGGTAGTTTTCTCGCATGCATTGATTAGTGCCCTTCTGAATACTCAAGGGGCACCCTCTAAAGTTCTTTTTTCTGTGCGGTTCTCTTCCTCTGGTATCCTGTCCTATGAATCCTAGCTGCCTCATCTCCCAGACTCTCCACTCTGTCTATTTAACTCATAAACTCCAGAGGGCACTGCCAGGGTCTCCAGAGGTCCCTCCAGAGGTCC
The DNA here is from genome assembly GCF_028885625.2 of Pongo pygmaeus. Classification (NCBI taxonomy): domain Eukaryota; kingdom Metazoa; phylum Chordata; class Mammalia; order Primates; family Hominidae; genus Pongo; species Pongo pygmaeus. The sequence goes on from NC_072377.2 coordinate 174,503,448, forward strand.
CTCCTCTGGGCGGAAGCCCTAGAAACTTTCTCAAGGCAGGAACTTGGTGCAATTTTAGGATTTGCTTCATTTGTTTTCTATCCCACATGCATCATCATCTGTTGTTGCCTGATACTCAGTGTCTTTAAATTTAGTTTTATAATATTTTTCTGTTTTGTTTATGCTGTTGTTTCACCTGGGAGGGCAAATTTGGTCACATTTATCCTCCATTAAGTGAACATGGATGTTCCCGATTATAGGATTTCAATTAAGGCTGTGCCTCCTCAGTTTTTCACCGATATTGCTCCTGTTCACTCTTTAAAACTTCATGTTTTCCATGCAACCATTCCTCACCTCATCTCTTTCTCCCTAAGAGATCTTATTCCAAAGTTTCAAACAAACCTATATGTTGAATCTCAAATTTCCATTATCATCTCAGTCTATCTTAATTCCTAGACCTATTTATTCAATGACTTACTAGTCATATTTTTCTAGATTCCCATAAGCTGCTTGAACTCAATATGTAGAAAATAAATAGCACCCCGCCCTACAAGTTTCTATCATCCCCATATTTAAATCTCCCTGTAGCATTCATCACACTATTTGCATTTTTTAAAATATTTTTTGCCTTTAGATTGTTAGCAGAGATTATGTTTTTATCATTTTTTAGCACCTAGCACAACTCCTGAACTAAAGAGCTTCTCAATGAATATATTTAATTAAATTAAATCCTACATACAAGGGAAATTGTCAGAGAGAGGAGAGAGAAATAATTTAAGTGAAACTCTATCATACTGAACAGGACCTGCCTTGTTCCTGAAAGGATGGATTAGAAAGCAGATCCAGTGTGGGGCACTGTCTGACTTCCTGTTTCTGGCCACTGTGAAGGAGATACCTCGGTATAAGCAAGGATAGAAAATTAAGTGTAAAGAATGGAAGGAAGCCAACTTTCTGGGCTCCCAAGTGATATATATTGCTGCTTAGAACTGTGTCCAAATTAACCACTTTTATTGCTCCCTTCTGTGCTGAATGTGCTTATATCATGCATTATACATTGCTTTTTGAAGTGTCTTCGAGTCATTTTAGGCAAAGATGTTTCATCTCATCAATCATATTATAAATTCCAACTAGACATAACAACACCCATTTTCTCGGTAGTTTGGAAAGACTTTAGGAGCAAGGACCATGTCTTTCTTAAGAGACCAGGTGCATCCCAAGGATAAGGACCATGACTCTTTCTCCCTGGGAAAGGTAGTGCCCACGAATATTGATTATCTATGCAAGAAGTGACGATGCAGGGCAGGCTTGAGGTCTGCAGCCACGGCTGGTCATAAGCCTAATTTCACCACACTTTCCCTATTCATGTAACAATCCTGCTCCCATCACACTGAGGAGCTAGGCTGTTCCATACTAGCAAATCTAATTCAGCTTTGCCTAAAGCTTGTTTGCCAGGGAAATCTTGGCCCAGCTCCTCTGGACACAAACTCCCTGGCAGAGCATGTCTGTCTGTCTTTGGGGAAAGTTCTCAGCATGTTCTGCTTCTGTTCAAACTGACTGGGTGGAGCTAGAATCAACAGGGGATTTGGCGAGCAGGCCAGGCAGGTGTGAAGGCTTCTTTCAGTAACCCAAATATTAGGAAGTCTTTTCAATCATCTTGTCTGGTGCCCAGGTCTGGTTCCTCTCAGAGAAGAGCTGGAGTGGCTCAGCCCTCCAAATTCCAAGACCCAGCATTATAGAGAGTGTGAAGTAATGAGGCCCGGCTTAGAAGACTATTAGTTATAAAGAACAGTCCAACTTCTCAGCAGCTACATGGTACTCACATCCTAGTCTAATAAAGTTTAATAGATTCTTCCAAACTGGAGATATAAGGTCAAAAGTGGCTTAAAATAAAGATTCTAAAACGCTATTTAATACATTAAAGCAACTATGGGACAGCATCATTTGCCCAAATTGACAAGCTTTAAAATGGATAATATCCAGTGTTGGCAAAAGGCATGGAGAAACAATAATTCTCATATACTGTTAGTAGGAATATAATTTGGGGCACCATTTTTAAGGGAATTTTAGAAATGTCTGTCAAAACCTAATGGGAGTGTATGCCTTTCAACCTAACAATTCCAGTTCTAGCTATCTGTCCTTGACAACCACTTTCATATGTGTACAAAGATACACATGTAAAGATGTTCAAGTCAGCATTGTTTTTTTTTTGAGACGGAGTCTTGCTCTGTTGCCCAGGCTGGAGTGTAGTGGAGCGATCTCGGCTCACTGCCAAGCTCCGCCTCCCGGGTTCACGCCATTCTCCTGCCTCAGCCTCCTGAGTAGCTGGGACTGCGGGCGCCCGCCACCACGCCCGGCTAATTTTTTGTATTTTTAGTAGACACAGGGTTTCACCGTGTTCGCCAGAATGGTCTCGATCTCCTGACCTCGTGATCTGCCCGCCTCGGCTTCCCAGAGTGCTGGGATTACAGGAGTAAGCCACCGCGCCTGGCTCTTTTTTTTTTTTTTTGAGAGTGTCAACAACTAACTACTAACACCCCACTTGCTGTGCGCATGCCACCATTGGTAGAGTGTTTTTGTTTTTTGTTTTTGAGACAGATTCTCACTCTGTAGCCCAGGCTGGAGTGCAGTGGCACGATCTCGGCTCCCTACAACCTCCACCTCCCGGGTTCAAGCGATTCTCCTGCCACAGCCTCCAGAGTAGCTGGGACTACAGGGACGTGTCACCACGCCCAGCTAATTTTTTGTATTTTTAGTAGAGGCGGGGTTTCACTGTGTTAGCCAGAATGGTCTCGATCTCCTGACCTCATGATCCGCCCGCCTCGGCCTTTCAAAGTGTTGGGATTACAGGCTTGAGCCACTGTGCCCAGCCTCAAGTCAGCATTGTTTTTAATGTCAAATAGTTGTAGGTAATCTAAATCTCTATTAGTAAGGTTAAGAGGAAATTATTTCCAGTGCATCCACATTATGAAATATCATGTGAACTGAAAAGAATAAAGAAGCCCTTTGTAATATATAATCTCTGAGAGACATTGCTAAATAACAAAAGCCAATACAAAGCAAGATAGATAGATGATCATGCTCAGGCAAAACATAAAAGAACCTTGAGATTCTATGTCTATGGATGAAATGCATCTTTGCAAGGCAGCACATTGAACAGTTTACTGTGGTTAACTCTGGAACCCTGAGTAAGTGAATGGATAGGAAATGGTCAGAAAGGCGAATGGGAAAAATCAGAGTTTTAAGTTTTATTCTATACTTGTTTTGAAAAGTAAATAAAAGAAAATGACAGCAAGAAAAATTTTGTTGTATGTGATGTTAAAGAAATGGGAGTTCAGGTATTTTTCAGAAGCAGTGTTTCTCAATTCTGGCTATATTGTAGAATCACTTGGGGAATAAAGAAAAAAACCTATCTTAACTCAGGTACTGTAGAAGCAACCCTGAGGCAAGGATTAAAATGCTGACACTTTATTTGGGTGGCATAAGCCAAGGGTAATAAACATAAAGAAATACGTGGGCCAGGAAAGATGCTACGTTTTGTTATGTGGTATTTCTTTGCTGGCCAACACGTCATAAAAAGTACTGAAGAGACAGAGCAGAGACACAGCATTTGCTCAACAGGACTTGTCCAGATATATACAAGGAGAAGCCACACCTCGGGACAGTCCACAGAAGAGAAAGAGAGGGGAATCTATCACCCAGTTCTCTCCCGTCCCCACTTTCTCTTCAGTCAAGGTGAGCTGCTCCCTGCCTCATCTAGCTAATGGCTGCTCTCAGAAAGTCAGATCCCCTGCCTTGAAGTATGACATTTATCAAAATCTACATCAAAAGAGACATGACTTGGTGTACCATGAGCTCAGAATATGGGTCTTGAGCTGTGCTCCTAGGATTTTGCCTTGAGCTCCAGCCAACTCATGGGAGGTGGGAGTTGGAGGGATGGGGAGTGGTCAGTAAGGGTCAGCAAAGACAGAAGCAGCAGGACATGGTCAGAGATCCAGGAAGAGACTTCAGAAAGATGGAAGAGATCAAGGGAAGCTTAGAAGGTACACAAAGCTTGTGTCCATTATAATTCTGACCCTATCTCACCCCTGACCAGTTAAATCAGAAGGTCTGGGAACTTAGAGTATTTTAAAGGATCCCTAGATTATTGGAACGTTCAGCCAGAATTGAGAACCACTGCTTTAAAATTCCCATCCAAAATAACCATCTGGTGCAAATTTCATATCATGGCGCCCCATTTTTCTCCTTTCCATAAAAAATGACAAAGCCACCTGAAAGGACATCTTAGGCAGCCATTGTGCTTCAGAAACTTAAGTTATTTCAAAGTAATAAAGCGTTTTATGACCTTGACTTTCTGTTAGACAAAAGGCCACAGAAATCCTTGATGCAAAACAATGAAATTTTCTATTAGGTTACATTTAAACAGCAATTTTGCAAAGGGTAGCAAGAAACAGCAGGTTTCTCAGTCAGGCTAAATAGGTTTTATTTTAAAAAGTAATAATCAGTTCACTGTCTTGGATTTAGAGGGCACATCCTTCCTCAGAACTAACAATGTCACATTTTATTTTCTCCACATAAATTGTGCTCTAACCATGTGTATCCAGACGAAACCAAAACATAAAGTGATTCCTTGAGCTTTTCCTATAAATGTATTTCCTTGTACAAACCTTCATTTTTTACATTTTGTACTCAATCTATTGCATGCTGATTTATATATGGATAAAGAGCAAGACGCTGCTCAGAAAAGAAGTTAAACACTGCAATCAAATGCAACCTTCTTCATGGCCTAATATTGGAATGCTTTTGTCGTCACCCCCTTTGTCAGTTCAACAACTTGAGTAAAACTGATCATAAGTGGTAAGAAATTTGGAGTCTACCAGGAATAAGATATAAGCAGTACCCTGAGAGAGAATGTGTTCTTGGTTATGTCACTTCTCCTATCTGGACACAGTTTCCCCAGATGCAAATGAGGGGTTAGGTCTTGATAATGTTTTCGGTCCTTCCAATTCTGAAATTTTACATTTCTAAATTCTTGGATAATTTTCCCTATGCCTCTGTCAACATACATGCTTGGCTGTGATTTCTGCCCACCATGTCTCCAAATACTTGGTAGAGAAAATATATCTCAAAATAAAACGATCAAAATGCCTATTTGAAACAAGCTCACATACCGGGTGCACTATATGCTGCAAAATGATGAAGGAAGATGTGGAACCCTCCTGCTGGGAACTTATATTTCATTCCAAGTTATTAGCAGATAAAGGGAAAAGGGATCACAATAGCAGAATCCAGGTGTTTAGAAAATGTATGCCAACTAAATTTTTTTCAAGTATATATTATGGTTTTGGGGTTTCAAATATTATATTTGTTGATGATGGTCATGAACTAAACATAAATAAATTTTTAAATGCCAAATAATGATCAGGATACAATTCTTTTTTTAAAAAAATCTTACGGAAACGGGGTCTTGCTGTGTTGCCCAGGCTGGTCTTCAACTCCCGGGCTCAAGCAATTTTCCCTCCTTGACCTCCCAAAGTGCTGGGATCACAGGAGTGAGCCACCATGCCTGGCCAGGTTCCAATTCTTAATGTGTAAAGCATCTCCTTCAATCTATGTCTATACATATCAGCCAAAGAGCTTAGTGATATCTACAACTCAGATTCATGGAGTACTAGAAGCCTTGTTAGAGAATGTGCGTGTGAAGACCATGAATTCCCATAAATCCTACTGCACATTCTCATGGTACCTTCTCCTTTTTCGGTAATTTAAAAAATTATCTGTAATATTATTTAATATCCAGTGGATTATGAGAATCATGAAAATGGAGGCACAGGGTCTTATTTACTTCTGATTTTTCTGCAAATAGCACAGTACATAATGTACACCCATAAATATTTGTTGGGTAGTTGGGTGAGTGAATAAATGCACAAATAATAGCTACTTCCAGAAGAAGATTTGCGGTGACTCACCATAAAGTATACACTGACTATTTTAAGGACATTTGATTAAGATCCATGTAATGGTGGAGAAGGGAAATATAATTTGCTCATAACCCTTTCTTGAAGCTGCTTACCACTATTAAACACATTTTTTTTAAAGAGCTACCTTTTATTTTATTTTAGGTTCAGGAGTCCATATGCAGATTTGTTATACCAGTAAACTGTGTATTACAGGGGTTTGGTGTACAGATTATTTCATCAACCAGGTAATAAACATAGTACCTGATAGGTAATTGTTTTTTATCCTCCGCCTCCTTCCACCCTTTACCCTCCACCCTCAAGTAGATTCCAGTGTCTGTTGTTCCCTCCTTTGTAATCCATGTGTACTCAATGTTTGGCCCCCACTTATAAGTGAGAACATGCGATATTCAGTTTTCTGTTCCTATGTTAGTTTGCTTAGGATAATGGCCTCCAGTTCCATCCATGTTGCACAAAGGACATGATCACATTCTTTTTTATGGCTGCATAGTATTACATGGTATATATGTGCCATATTGTCTTTGTCTGGTCTACCATTGATGGGCATTGAGGTTGATTCCATGTATTTGCTATTGAAATTTTAACTGGGAAATTCTAACACTGGGATTTCTGGTATCTAAGGCATAAAAAGTAAACTTCATTATGAGCATATAAGAAAAGCATACTGTTTTCTGCCTAAATAGAAGAACATGAAAATCAGAACTCATTTATAAAGTATTTTAAGGAATAATGGCCAACCTAATGGAAACATTGTCATTCACTTTACCTGAACTCACAACGCAGCAGTTACATGAGTGTCTGACGGTGAGCCAGTCCTCACACACGTTTTTCCCAGGTAAACTGTGTTTGGCAAGCATTCCTTTAGCCTGCTTAGGACCTTGTTCAATCCAAATTGTTCTGACCCACAGTCTTTTAGTTGGCAGCATTCTCAAGGATGTTGAAATCAAATAAGTGCCTTTCTGATACAGCAAAACTAGAGAGATAATTTTAAGGCACTCATGTCAAGTGGGAGGAAAATTCATTTCTCAGCACATCATTGAAAACCAAATGTCCATTTCCAAATACGTCACAAATTGCAATAAACTACAAATAGGCTCTTCTATAACTGGTTTCAATTCAATGCTCAAGAGCCCCAATGTCAAGAATTTCATTCAGGGTAGTTGAAACGTCTATGGGTAAAATAGAACCCTGCTTTGATAAAATATTTAATACAGTTTTAGGCAGATTCACGAATGGGAAAAAAATGTCTGTTCTAACAAAGTGACTGGAGGTACACAGGAAAACCTCAATATTGTACTACATATGTAATTTTATGTAGTCCTCTCACTAACCTTCATACATGAAGATTATTTATTTCCATCTTACAGATAAAGAAACTGAGACACATACATATTAATCAAATTGCTCAATGTTACAGACCAGTAAGTGGCATATTAGGTACTTAAACCTATTTATTTTAGCCTACAAATTTCATGCCCTTTTTACTACACTATTACAGCCTTCAAGAAATACAGACTTTATTGCTTTTTTGTGAGGGGGGACACAAGGTCTCATTCTGTTGCCCAAGCTGAAGTGAAGTGACACAACCACACCTCGACCTCTACAGCCTCAACCTCTTGGGCTTAAGTGATCCTCCCACCTCAGCGTCCCAAGTAGCTGGGACCATAAGCATGCACCACCATGCCCAGCTAATTTTTTTTTTATTTTTTGTAGAGACAGGTCTCACTGAGTTGCCCAGACTGGTCTTGAACTCCTGGGCTCAGATGATCCTCCCACCTTGGCCTCTCAAAGTGCTGAGATTAAAGGTGTGAGCACCCAGCCAATTGCTTTTGAAATCCCATAGTACCTGGCATGATTAACTTGGGAGACTAAAAATGCTTCCCTTAATATGGTTAACCTTTAACAAATGGCTAATTTCTCAAGCACAGTTAGTAACACCGGTAACAATGGAAGCTTCTATGGATATCATGTCTCTACTCAAAAGAGTCTATTGATATCAGTAATTATGTTAACAGTAAGGATGATTTTTGCTGCAAGTTACATAAGCCCCAATAAAAGTGTCATCATCAATAAGGAGGGTATGTATTATCTCACAAAACAAGATATCCAGTGGCTAGGCAACTGCAGGGCTAGGTTAGGATTAATTCAGCAACTCAGCAATAGCATCATTGGAGGTGATTTCCCTCATTCAACCACGCTATCTATCTTCAACATAGCTGATAATATTATCCCTTGTTTTCATAATAATACTTATTGAATGCCTGCTATATTCCAGACAATTCTAAATGTTTTACAATCATTAATTTAGTGGGTCCTCTCAACACTCCTATGAAATAGATAACCATTATATCGAGGTGGGTAGAGGCCCTTCATTGTCACAAGGGTCTGCTACAATGCCAAGTACCAAATGCAGGCCAAAAGAGAACCAGTAATAAAGAGAAGGGGTGCTGTCTCCTGTGTGCTTCTCCTTTCCAGAAGCCACCCAGCAGACTTTCTCTAAGGTTCCATGGCCAATTAATCACTGGTAAGAGGAATGGAAAATATCACAATGGCTTTAAGGAAATCAGGATTCACACAGGCTCCCCAAGAGCAGGGTCCCCTCTTTCTCAAGTACATGGCCACAAAAAGAGGCATCCAAACCAAATCTGGACTCTGATAGAAAGTATGCCACACTGTGGCTAACTTCATCTCTAGCTATAAATGGAACATCTTTAGGCACAGTTACGGTTGATGGGTTTCTTGGAAAAGCAAGATGGGTAGCTGGAGATTTAAAGGACTTGCTAATTTCATTGATAGGTACTAGAATAACTGTCCTGCTTGAGCAATTGTAGAAGCACTAAGGAAATCTGGGAACTGGGTTGAAACAAGCAAAAAAAGCATTGGCTCTTGCAGGAGACAAAGTCAAGGTCTGAGTTTCACAAGTGTAGCATTACTTAATGTAGCACCATTTGGATTTTACAGATATGGGGAAAGAAGCCCCAGTGTGACTGCAAAGAGTGCTGCAAAAGAGGAGACATTCCTAGTGGGCTGCACTGTGCTGTATTAGGTAGAATTTACTGGATGTCCCCCACCACCATGCCTCCAGCAATGGCAGAACTCCTTCAAGCTTCATGAAGATGTATGTGTCTTTTTAATGCAACAGCTAAAAACATGTATGTCTTCAGAGGTAGATGGTGCATTTAAATGTGTGTATATGTGTGTAGAAATTTGCCCAAACTGCAGATGCCTTACTGATATGGGCTGAATTATGTCCCCTGCCAAAATTCATATGTTCATTGTCACCCTCAGTACCTCTGAATGTGACTGTATTTGGAGATAGATCCTTTAAAGGAGTAATTAAGGTAAAATGAGGTCACGTGGGTGGGCCCTATTCCTACAAAACTTAGTGTCCTTATAAGAAGAGGTGATTAAGACACATAGAAAACAGACCAGGGAAAGACCACATCAAGAAAAGGGAGATGGCAGCCAAGGAAAGAGGCCTCAGAATAAAGTCAACCCTGACAACACTTTGATTTTGTATGTCTAGCCTCCACGGGTGTGAGGAAGTAAACTTCTGTTGTTTAAGCCAGTTTGTGGTATTTGTTGTGGTAGCCCTAACAAACTAATATATTTACCAATTTGCACAAGATAAAACTATATGTGGAATGTTTCATTTATATTTTACAAATGGCTGGCTTGCCCTTAATTCCTCCTTCCTGAGTGTGTTTTGGAATGAAAGCTAATGTCATTGAGGCCCCAAATATCTTAACTGAATCAGATCAACTCTGAGGCCATTTGGGTATGTTGTACAAAAATCAATCCTTTCAATAGCCCTAAAACATGGTCCAAGCAGCTGCTTCCCCCACTCCACACTCTGGCTCTTGAATCTAGGGAAGCATTTTTGGTCATCAACATGAACATATGACTTAGCTCCCCTTTCTCTCCCCCCAGCCCCCGAAATGGAAGGTTTCACAGGAGAGATGGGGAATGAACTGGAAGTACTTTACACTTGTCATCTTGCAGAGAAAATCTTAATGCCTTTTTCTTCTCTCTCCATTTTTTTTCTTAAATTTGGCAACTTTGAAAGTCATTACTCTTCTCTTTCCCCAGCAGCCTTCACCCTGAAGGCATCCCCTCTAGCTGCCCCTAGGAAAGCTAAATCCCCAGTCCCCCTCTCCTCTGTTTAGTAGCAAAGCCTCTCTTTCACTCTTTTAGAACTTGGATACCAGATGATAATACCAAGGCCCTAAGATCCTAAAGTGAATTTATCAGAGCATTTTCTCAACAAAAGCCAGTGTTTCAAATAAGAGATTCTGATATCAAGTGTTGAGAGAATAAAATTATTTCCCCATCTATATGAGAGAAGGAAAATAAAAAGAAAGCAAATAAAAGAAAAGGTGTTTGAATACAAGAATGTTAGATCCTACAATTTTCTTTTGTCAGAGAAGAGAGCCTGGTGTTTTGTGCCCTAAATAACTAGACAAGCTTACCAGCCTAGGAAGACTAGACTGAAAAATCACATAGCTCTGCCTGAGTGGGGGTCAGTTAATCCCATTCCCAGAGAGAGAGAAAGAAAAAAAACATTTGTTTTCCTTTTGAATTAACATTAACTCGCATTAAACACATGCACACATACACAGTAAAATTATATTTAGAAATGTTTTAGCTCTGGCTTCTCAGCAGGGGTAAGTGCCTCAATTTCCTGCAAATCATTGTCAAGTGTCTAGACAGGAGAAGTGGAAGCAAAGATAAGAGATCCTGAATTTCAACAGAGGGGCCATCAAGCTAAACCGAACTCAGCTGTGCTTTTTCACTTGGCAACAAGCGATAACCCTCTGATAGCCACATATCTTACATGTTGCTTTTGACTTCTGATAAGAAAGAGGAAAGTGGGAAACAATGATGAGCGTTGGCGATAAATACCCGGGCTGGCATTTGCCTCAGTCTTTTCAAATTAACTGACCCTCAGAGGAATCCCAAATCCTACAGGCCTATCTAGTATCTGGAGAGGTTTATGAGGATTTGAAGCTACAGCAGAAGATGAACAATACTTTACAGGGTTTGTGAATTAGCACCTTAAATGTAAATACACCTCTAAGTCAATCACACTTTGTAGAATTCCCAAAGTCTCAATACCCTTCCTGAAAGCAGGTTTTACAATCTTTTAATCTTTAGTGGACAGGGCCTAAGAGGTCAGCAGCAGATCATATATACCACATTAGATTCACTATGGGAATACCCAAAACCAGTAGCAGTTTCTTCCCTTGTAAACATTCATAGAGTATTTGAGGACCTCATCTCTCACTGTGCAGCAAGACTCGGACATGTCATTTGCTGAATTCATTCCTCATGCATCCATACATCCGTCAAGTACTTTTTTTTGAGACCTTTATTGAATAAGGTGGAAGTCAAATGGGTGTTCCACAATCAGGTCGCCTAATTTGAAACTCTGACTCTATTATTCACTAGCTGTGTAAATTTCAGAGAGTTGTTTGACCTCTTGGACCTCACTTTTCCTATCTGTAAAATGGGGATAATGACAAGACTTACCTCTTAGGATTGCTGTGAAAGTTAGCGAGTTATAGATGCAAAACACTTAGAACAGTGTTTCAATATATGGTAAGTGCTTAATGAATTTAAATTATCTCTCTTAGTGCCAAACACAAGTATTTGGTTAATCAGAAGATGAAAAGATAAATGAAAAGAATATTTTAGGGACGATGGTGAAGAAGAGAAGCTCACCAACTGCTTAAGAATTAAAAATCAGTCAGCACAGAGGTACCAAGTCAGATCCTAGCACTTTTCTAGATTTATAATACAACATTTTGTAAGACAGTGCTAACTTAGGTTAAACTTAGAACAAATCATTAAACAGGTTGTCTAGAAGTTCAAAGAGTGAGAGATCACTGTGAACTGAAGGAGCAGGCAAGACTTCATGAAGGCATGACTTGTCCTGGGCAGTGTTGGACAAGTAGGATATAGATGAGCAGATAGAGGAGGAGGTGACTGGGGAAACAGCATCAAAAGCAGAGAGGTAGATATGATTATAACATATGTTGCACTGAACATCTTGCACTAATTTTCAGTGGTCAGTGCTGTGACTGGCTTCCCACCATCCTTATCCTGTGCCTTATACCTTTAGGTGGGCCTCTGCATAAGCCTCAGGCTACCTCTGGGTTCATCCCTTCCAGTACATCCTGCATACCCTCCCCAAGGTCAGCCTTTTCCAACACTGCTGCCCTCTTGTCTCTAGCCTGCCTCTAAGTATTCAGTGCTTGTCTGTTCCCCCCGTCTCTACCCTCACCTCTATCCCTACCTTATTGCTTTCAGGGTAAAACCAAGCTCCTTAGCCTAATAGTCAACCCTCTTCAAAATCTGAAATTAAACTGCTTTCAGTTATGTCTCCTAGCATACTTTTCTTATCATTTTTCTGACAATTCTTCCATCTAGGCCTCTATTTCCTGCTTCTATCCAAACTCCAATATGAAATTACCTCCATTCTCCCCTCAACCATCAAATTCATTGTTAAATCTATAGATAATCTGTAAACTTTCTGATTCTTTGTCAGTTTCCTAATTCTTTAAAAATTTGTTGCTATCTTTCCAATCTCTTTGCTAATATCCCTAATCCACCACATGTTCTCTCTTTTGAAGTCACAGAGTATGTCTGTTCCACTCACTAGGCAAAGAAATTTGTAGTATTCCTTCAGCTAGAATTTTATATTGTTATTTTAATTGAAAGGAGGTTAGCTAATTTTCTTTTTTGAAATCTTGGTTTTCAGTCTGGACGTCAAATTCCTCAAGATCAGGACTTGTATCTGATTCTTCTTCTTGCAAGCACAGTAATTGATTGACTACTAGGGATGATGGGAATGAGGGATGTCAATTTATAAGACTAATTTACACTATTGAAATGGCAGTAAGTAAAGTATAAGAAAAGGTTGGATTTCAAGGTTGGTAGGTGTTATAGACCAGATTTCTTGGAAAATTGATCATGAGATTCTGAGGTTTTTGTTGTTGTTGTTGTTATTAATGATGAAGATGATGTTTTGAGATTCTGAGATATGCATTCAGAAAGTTACCACTCTTGGGATCAACACCTCTGGAGGATGATGGACAAGAGATGAAGGATGAGGCAGGGAAAGAAGTAAGAAGTTGATTTGTGATGTAGTTTTAACAGCCTTCATTCAGTCTCATAGGGAGCTCTGGCCCTGGCGTGATCATCAAATTGTCTCAATTGAAGCAAAGAAACCAGGTCTTTTTATGTCCACTAAGACCACTCTTTGGATGTGGGGTGTACCTGGGGAAAGGAAACAACTTTGAGCAAGACAACTGCTTTCGATAATTCCATAGGAGGGATTCAGCTGTCAGCTGTCAGGAGCCAACACACCTAGCAGCTGGGGGAATGAGTGCCCTGTTCCTAAAGCCAGAGTCTGATAATCTACCATAGTATCATCCACTACAGTTGGGTAGCATGATAGCAGGAGCTACTGACTTTTTAATCTTAACCTCTGCGCTTGACACTCAGCTCTACCTGGGATCACTCTATTTTCTGGCTATGATGTCCTACATGCTTAATCTGACTTTATGTTCCCTTGTAGATCAAAAATCCTTCACAAATCCTCCTTTCCTTGCAGTTTCTCATTCCACTTATCAAAAAGAAAGAATCAAAAACTGTTTATTAGCTGGACCAGTAACTGGTCAGTGTCCAAATCATCAGCACTTGCTCTGGAATCAAATAAGTAACTGACCCACCAAATAATTTTTGCAATCTCCAGTGAAGGGCTTCCCAGGAGAGTCAACTTCCGTGGTCCATTTGAAACAAGACTGGCAAGATAGCTTTGGGGTTTCAGCATTTCCTGGAAACACCAGCTGACCAAAGACTTGGAAATGTTGAGAAGCCAACAACAGGATAGAGCTAACTTAATGTGGAAAGAAAAACTGATTTAACATAGGGCAGCAAGGGGACTGTACTAGCCTGCCAATTCACGGCTGCCTTGGAGGGCTGCTGCTTCCACTGGGATGGTCCTTTTCTCCAATCTGCCACCCATGCTATTTCTCATGTTTAGATGCTTTGGAGTTGTTGTTGTTGACACTGATGATGATTTGAGACATTTAACAAATGCAGAAAAGAGCCAAAAATAATAAACAAACATTTATAGATTGTTAACTTTTTTGTCATATTTGCTTTTGTAGTTTTGTTTAAAAAGTGAAAAATAGTACAGAAAAATCAAATATCCTCCATTACCACTTTCCATAGGCAAAGGGGATCATAATCTTAATGTGTATCTTCCCAGTGTATTTTGAATATTTTAAATGTGTGTTGATATGAAAAATACAAAATATTGTTGTGTGTGGTTTTTCAGCTTACATAAATGGTATACTATGTGATACTATGACTTGATTTTTAAAATTCATTCTTTTTTAGAATTTTTACATTGCTATATGTAGATTTAGTCCATTGATGGACATGTAAGTGACTTCCTAGGTTCTCCTTTCTGTGCATTTTTTTTTCGTGACTTCCTTGACAGGTCAATATGAATGAAATGTCTTTTTTTTTTTAAATTCTTGCTGAAATTTAACAGGCCTCCAGAGAAGAATTCCTGCCATATCTTTGCTCTTTGCCCCTCTGCCTCAGCTGTGACAAGCACCAGGTTCTGGTTTCTAGAATTCCCATTGTTTTCTGAGTTGGTTCTGTCAACAAATTTAACTCCCAGCCAGACCTAAGGAACAGATTATGGAAGTGATTAATATGGGCAAAATGAATACAGTACCTTGGGCCTCAAAATAAAAGTAGAGCTTCTTTGGGAAATCTATCCCAGAAAAATAATTCAAAGAAAGAAAATAATTTGTGTATGTGAAGATTGTTATTACAGAACTATTTTTAATAGGGAAAAATGAAAAATAACCAAAATGGTCAACAATAAGAAGTTCTTGCATAAATCATGGTACATCAACTCCAAAGAATATTATTTGTTCCTTTACAACGGTGATTCTCAAAACTATGTATTAGGTGGAATCATGAAATTGCTCTTTCTAGCTCAAAATAGTTGTGTATCAGCAATTTTATTCCATTCACCTTAAAAGTAACAGAGGAAAAGAGATGATGGTATAATGTTAGATGAAAAATACAGAAAGCAAAATTACGTCTACAATATGTGAAAGTATCTTTGCATTTGGATAAGAACTTGAATGGAGAACAACAAAATTTAAAAGTTACATTGAGGAAGGAGAGTGAGAAAGAACTAAATTTATTCAACTTACATGTCCAGGACCTTATATAATAAATTATTTCTTTACCACCCCCAACACCCCCCTCCACACACACACACACAAACAGGAAGTTGTTATTATTGCCACTTAGAGATGAAGAAACTGTGGTTCAAAGAAATTTAGTCAATTTCTCAGTGTTGTAAGTTGATGTAGTAGCACAGCTGGAATTTGCATCTAGGCCTTTTTGATTCAAAGCCTGAGCTTTGCCTGTATCCCTCTCTGGAGTGATAAAAAACCATCTTTTCTTTCTAGTCCTCATATTATTTGTACAGTAAATAGAAATTCAAACTAAAACTTCCTGAAGCAGGAGGGGATAAGGAAGAAGGGTAATGAGGCATCTTCCTCAGTCCCCTTCTGGTCCAGAGTGGCATGGCACCTACCAAGACAGCTCTTTGATTTTCCAGCTGTGCCCTTAGGGTTCCTCATATAAAACAAAAGGCTGCTGGGAAGAAGGTGACAGTCAACAGACAGAGCCTATTGAATCGGGAATGAGATGAGCCATGTACTGCCTCAGGCTGCTTGATCAAAGCTCTTGAACAAAGATACCTCAGCTATTAAGTGAGACCATCAAGAGCAAGCTGAAACCCTGTGCAGGAATGTGGATGTTCTCAGGGAAGGGGCATGGTGCTAGAAGGAGAGACTTCTGGGTTTCTTGATGCAGTTCCTAAGCAGACATGTGACTTCGGGCAAGTCACCCAAGGTCACCTTGGGCAAGTCACCTTGGCAAGTCACCTTGGGCAAGTCACCTTGGGCAAGTCACCAAGGTTCTCAGTTTTCTCATCAGCCACATGAAGACTTTGCCTCTTGCACCTCTGTTTCTCTGGTTCTTTTTCCGATCCAGAAAGAAGAGTTTTACAGTCTATTACTACCTGGTGAAATCACATGTCACACATCTGAGTGTTGAAGGAAATGCTTATTCCTCTCACCTTCGCTCTTTCAGAAAAGAGGGGACATCTGCCCATGCTTCTCTTCTCTCCACCCTCTAATGTGGTCACTACCCCCCTGCCCAGTGAATTCTCAGAAAAGCCAGGTCCTGGATCTAATGAGTGGAGATGCTCTACCACAATGGTACACAGTCCTCTCTCTCTACATCCCGCCTGCTGGCAAGCAGCCTGTGTTGCACCCTCTGCTCCTGTTGCCAGGCAGAAAGCATGCCAGGCCAGCTGTGGATCTGCCTCCAAGGGAAGACCTGGAGTCTTAGCCCCCTCCTCAGTTTCCTGTCCCACCAATCACCAGGTAGTTCTTGCTACAGCCTTCCAGATAGCTGTCTGGCTAAATATCGGCTGTGCAGACACTGAGAGCATACCAAAATTTTAAACTTGGGGCATAGAAAAGAGGAAGTAGACTATTTGGGACTTGAATTAGGAAGCGCAATTAGGACTTCAAATGTCAAGTTCTTATCCAGCCCCAAATTTGGAGTTCATAAAGTTGATACTGATCCTGGAATTTGATTAACTTCAACCTCTGCTGGCTGCTAGTAAAGAACTCAAAAGAGAAAATAAATGGATAATTGGCATCCTCAAACCTCAAATACAGAACCAAACTATGGAAGAAATACAAGCCCAGGTTCAGGCATAACCTCTCTTCATCAAATTGTTACTAGCCATGAGAGAACAAGAGGGTCAGCGGAGAGAAGGAGGAAAATTGTATGGCAAAACTGAAATAACATTTCCACAATTGAGCTTTTCAAGGTACAGAGCTGAATTCCAACCAGAATGCCGAGCCTGAACTCCAGGACCCACAGGGAGAGGGCAGATGTCAATGAGTCAGCTAAAGCCTTCTAGGTGTGTGTCCTGGCTTTCCTGGCACCAGCACACACAGAAACAGGGCAGAGGTAAGATATCTAACTCTGTCTATGAGACCGCATTGGGAGGTGGGGTAAGAGGATGGATAGGTGAACTACCTTCTGCCTTAGAGTACCTGAAAACCAAATGCCACCATCACCACATCTGTGATTTGTGAATATAAGCAAAGCTAAACCATTTGCACCCTCAGTTTCCCACCTACAAAACAGGGATCATAATATGCCCCCCACAGGGTCGTTAGGAGTATTTAATAAGATAATCCACATCACATACTAGCACATCTGGAGAGCTCTACAAACATTGAGTTCCTCTTCTGACACACTGGACCCGAAATTCCAAGAGGGCAGGGACCATTGCTGCATTTACTAATCAGTAGCTCCCCAACTCCTAACACTGTGCTTCAGAAAATATGTATTGCTGTTATTGATATTGTGGTATTGAAAAAGGGACTTCATCCTCCCCAGACCACCTTCCCCCCTTATTTGAAGCCAGCTAAATACATTGCTAAGGGAGAGCCTCTTTCTTTCCCACCTAAAGATCCTGTTTTTCTATGCTGCTTCAGGAAGTGTCATGGTATGGGGAGATAGGAATTAACCCACATCAACCAAACTAGAGCTTTGGTCTGATTCTTGCTCCCCAAGATGGGGCCCGCAAAGCAGCATGCTACACACTTGCTTTGATTTGATTGATACCATTTAATTTGATTAATTTGATTTCATCTGATTGATCTGCAAATTCCTTTCTTATTTTCACCCCCAATTCTGCCACATCCAAGGGGGAAAGAACAACCAGGAATCAGGAGATAATATCCAATTTCAGAATAAGTTGGGAGTGGCTGGAGAGGAAGGGGCATCTCTCCAAGGAAAGACAAGAGGAGGAGATACTGTTTCCAATCTAAATAACTTACTTTTTGAGAATAAAATTTACCCACTTTCTTATATCCAGACTAAACAGTTGGTGATGAGGCATTTGGGGCCTGGAATCCTGTCAGTCAGAAGGAAAATTGAGTTTCATTCATGGTAGACCAGAGGTAGTAGCTCGGGCAAGTTCCTAGTTGTCACTTAGGATCTGAGTTCTCAGTAGGCTGTAGGTAGTGTCTTTCCCACTAACTATCCTGTGGCCCCTGAGTTTCCACAATCACACGATATCTTTGGTGGCCAACCCCCTGGTGACTGTCTGCAGGCCAGTATAGCATCAGAAGCATCTTGGATAATTAACAGATGTGCAGTCAAGTTTAAATATTGAGGCCATCTGTCTAGACAGCTAGGCAAACCTCTTTACATCTCCCATGAGCCCTGCCCTTTGCCTCCCTCCCTCCAGCTGTGGAGATGACTGACATTCTGGAATCCTGAGGGACGTGTACCTTCTCAGCATGGAGTCTTAAAGCAGGAGAGGGGGAGAGCTAAGTGGGGACCATAGGATCTCCCTGCTGTGAAGGGCTTACAAGGGAGAGAACCTGTTCAAGACCCCACAGTCTGTGACAGAGTAAGAACTTGAGCCTAGGTCTTCAGACTCCAAAGCCAATGCTGTTTCTACCATCTGGCTTGGACACTGAGGAACATTTTGCCATTTTCCACACTTGATGAAGTATTGACATTCTGTGAAAACAGGATTTATTAATCCATCTTCTGCACCTACTGCTGAGCATTAGCGGCACTTAGAGGTCCCATTCATTAGAAGCCCACATCTCATGGATAGCAACAGTCATCCACCAGGCAACTGGCTTCAGGCATAGAAATAAATTCTTTTTTTGTTTGTTTGTTTTTGTTTTGAGATGGAGTCTTGCTCTGTCTCCCATTCTGGACTGCAGTGGCGTGACCTCAGCTCACTGCAACCTCCGTCCCACAGGTTCACGCCATTCTCCTGCCTCAGCCTCCTGAGTAGCTGGGACTACAGGTGCCCACCACCATGCTCGGCTAATTTTTTGTATTTTTAGTAGAGATGGGGTTTCACCATGTTAGCCAGGATGGTCTCAATCTCCTGACCTCATGATCCACCCGCCTCAGCCTCCCAAAGTGCTGGGATTACAGGCATGAGCCAAAGAAAATAAATTCTTTATTAGTTTCCTCAGGCCTCTGTAACAAAGTACCATAAACTGAGTGGCTTAAGCAACAGAAATGAGTGTCTCACAGTTCTGGACACAGGAGGTTCTCAATCAAGTTGTTAACGTGGTTGGTTCCTTCTGAGGGATGTGAGGGAAAGCTCTGTTCCAGGGCCCTCTTTTTGGCTTGTTGTTGGCTGTGTTCTCCCTGTGTCTCCACGCTGTCTTCTTTTGATGTGTGTCTGTCTCTGTGTCTGAATTTCCCCATTTTCTAAGGACACTAGTTCTATTGGATTATTAGGGTCTACCCTAATGACCTCATTTTAACTTGATTACTCCATCCCAAATAAGATTACATTTTGAGGGACTGAGGGCTAGGACTGCAATGTATGAATTTGGGAGAGGAGGGAGAAATGGTTCAACCTACAACAAACTTTAAACCAGTGTTTCCCAAATTTCAGCCATTTACGTATCATCATCACACATTTCCTCTATTCACATACCATGCACGTGACTCACCTTTAATATTTATACATCACCTTGTTTTCATAAAATAGATTTATGTTAAAAGGTAGCTTTATCTGTTGTATGAATCATAAGCCAATGCTTTTCCAATATGCATTAAAATAATTACGAAAATTTAAAAGTTCTCATACCAACTAACATTATCTCCTGTATCACCCTTGGTATGCACATCACTGTTGTGGAAACACAAATCCAAATGGTTTGTGAGTATGCAGGTTTGCACACATTCCGCATGAGATGGGATCCCATTTGTCAATGGGTATTTTATTAAATGAGGCAAATCCCATTTAATTTAAGAGGTAGTAGTTCCCGAAGCTCCAGTGCTGCAAAGCACTTCTCAGCACCTCTCCAACCTCATAGGAACAGCCCACCCAGCTTTCTATATGGTAGAGACATGAGAAGATTCTAAAAATGGGAAAGTAGGGTCTCATTCCTCATCTCTCTCTTCTCTAGGGATTTGTCTATCTGCTGT
Organism: Pongo pygmaeus; assembly: GCF_028885625.2. NCBI lineage: Eukaryota > Metazoa > Chordata > Mammalia > Primates > Hominidae > Pongo > Pongo pygmaeus. Next base: position 174,523,496 of record NC_072377.2, read on the forward strand.
GAGTGACACGGAATAGTAAGATGGGGTCAGGTATATTCAACCCTGAGGCTCATGGCTAATTGTTTTCTGAATGAGTTGTTGACCCTTCTGCTGTTAAAGGATGGACGTGGATAGCAGTGGGCTTGGACATCATCCCCATTGTCTTCCCAGCTCACTTCTTGGACTTCCGGCCAATGGACAAATAGAGCCAGAAGAGTAAATATGCCCCTGGAACCCTCCACTCCCATGGCAGACATGACCAAATTTTATGGACCACTTTTCTAGTAAGCAATTAAGGATCTCAAAATTCTTTTCAACACAACAATCTGGGAAGCCACTACCAATTTGTCAGCATTGCGTAAAGAGAGAAAATCAACAGGCCAGTCCCTATTGGGTGGTTTAGGCCGCTTTCTCTGTCTCCAACAAACAGCCAATCCTATAGATAGCCTAGAAAAAGCTCTTCACACCCCTGTTATCCTATCTACTCCCTTCCTACCTTTGTCTTCTTACTCTCTAGGACTCAGCTTGAATGCACCTCTCTAAAGAGACCCTCCTTTCCTTCTTCTTCACTAACTAAATAAATGCCTAAATGCCTCCCATTATTCTTTATCTCAGGTTTTTGCTGGATTGCTTCATACAATGTATTAAGACTTGTGATTTTTGTTCTTGCACTGCATATTCTCACTCATAGGTGGGAACTGAACAGTGAGAACACATGGACACAGGAAGGGGAACATCACACTTTGGGGACTGTTGTGGGGTGGGGGGAGGGGGGAGGGATAGCATTGGGAGATATACCTACTGCTAGATGACGAGTTGGTGGGTGCAGCGCACCAGCATGGCACATGTATACATATGTAACTTACCTGCACGTTGCGCACATGTACCATAGAGCCTAAAGTATAATAATAATAATAATAATAATAATAAAAAGAAAAAAAAAACAAACAAAAACAAAAAAAAAAAATAAAGTAAAATAAAAAAAAGACTTGTGATTATGTATTTGCTTGGGCACTTATTTTTTTTTATTTTTAATCTATTTGACTTTTTTATTATACTTTAAGTTCTGGGGTACATGTGCAGAATGTGCAGTTTTGTCACATAGGTATACACATGCCATGGTGGTTTGTTGCACCCATCAACCCGTCACCTACATTAGGTATTTCTCCTAATGCTATCCCTCCCCCATCCCCCCACCCCCTGACAGGCCCTGGCATGTGATGTTCCCCTCACTATGTCCATGTGTTCTCATTCTTCGACTCCCACTTATGAATGAGAACAGGCGGTGTTTGGTTTTCTGTTCTTGTGTTAGTTTGCTGAGAATGAGGGTTTCCAGCTTCATCCATGTCCCTGAAAAGGACATTAACTCATCCCTTTTTATGGCTGCATAGTATTCCATGGTGTATATGTGCCATATTTTCTTTATCCAGTCTATCATTGATGGACATTTGGGTTGGTTCCAAGTCTTTGCTATTGTGAATAGTGCTGCAGTAAACATACCTGTGCATGTGTCTTTATAGAAAAATGATTTATCATCCTTTGGGTATATACCCAGTAATGGGATTGCTGGGTCAAATGGTATTTCTAGTTCTAGATCCTTGAGGAATCGCCACACTGTGTTCCACAATGGTTGAACTAATTTAGGCTCCCACCAACAGTGTAAAAGTGTTCCTATTTCTCCACATCCTCTCCAGCATCTGTTGTTCCTGACTTTTTAATGATCACCATTCTAACTGGTGTGAGATGGTATCTCATTGGGGTTTTGATTTGCATTTCTCTAATGACCAGTGATGATGAGCTTTTTTTCATGTTTGTTGGCTGCATAAATGTCTTGTTTTGAGAAGTGTCTGTTCATATCCTTCACCCACTTTTTGATGGGGTTGTTTGCTTTTTCTTGTAAATTTGTTTAAGTTCTCTGTAGATTCTGAATATTAGCCATTTGTCAGATGGATAGATTGCAAAAACTTTCTCCCATTCTGTAGGTTCCCTATATGCTCTGATGATAGTTTCTTTAGCTGTCCAGAAGCTCTTTAGTTTAATAGATCCATTTGTCAATTTTGACTTTTGTTGCTATTGCTTTTGGTGTTTTAGACATGAAGTATTTGCCCCTATGTCCTGAATGGTATTGCCTAGGTTTTCTTCTAGTATTTTCATGGTTTTAGGTCTTATGTTTAAGTCTTTAATCCGTCTTGAGTTAATTTTTGTATAAGGTATAAGGAAGGGGTCCAGTTTCAGTTTTCTGCATATGGCCAGCCAGTTTTCCCAACACCATTTATTAAATAGGGAATACTTTCCCCTTTGCTTGTTTTTGGCAGGTTTGTCAAAGATCAGATGGTTGTAGATGTGTGGCATTATTTCTGAGGCCTCTGTTCTGTTCCATTGGTCTATATATCTGTTTTGGTAACAGTGCCATGCTGTTTTGGTTACTGTAGATTTGTAGTATAGTTTGAAGTCAGGTAGCCTGATGCCTCCAGCTTTGTTCTTTTTGCTTAAGACTGTTTTGGCTATGTGGGCTCTTTTTTGGCTCCATATGAGGTTTAAAGCAGTTTTTTCCACTTCTGTGAAGAAAGTCAATGGTAGCTTGATGGGGATAGCATTGAATCTGTAAATTATTTTGGGCAGTATGGCCGTTTTTACAATATTGATTCTTCCTATCCATGAGCATGGAAAGTTTTTCCATTTATTTGTATCCTCTCTTATTTCCTTGAGCAGTGGTTTGTAGTTCTCCTTGAAGAGGTCCTTCACATCCCTTGTAAGTTGTATTCCTAGGTATTTTATTCTTTTAGTAGCAATTGTGAATGGGAGTTCACTCATGATTTGGCTCTCTGTCTGTTGTTGGTGTATAGGAATGCGTGTGATTTTTGCACATTGATTTTGTATCCTGAGACTTTGCTGAAGTTGCTTATTAGCTTAAAGAGATTTTGGGCTGAGATTGTGGGGTTTTCTAAATATACAATCATGTCATCTGACAATCATGTCATCATGTCATCTGCAGACAGAGGCAATTTGACTTCCTCTTTTCCTATTTGAATACTCTGTATTTCTTTCTCTTGCCTGATTGCCCTGGCCAGAACTTATTAATTATAATATTGGGAGACTTTAACACCCCACTGGCTTCCCTGGCTCTTAGAACCTGTTCCATTCTGCTGGTACTTTCCTTCTACTGTTTAGGGTGGTCAGCCTCCCTAGTAGATTGTTGTTGTAGGGGCAAGTGACATTTATGTCCTATTCAGTTTAGTACCACCACCTCATCAAGCACCCTGTCCTAGAGACATGAGAAGTGGTTTAGTTTGATTTATTTTTTCTGATTGTCACATGCTACATGCTAAAAAGAGGTCACATACGTGAATTTCATATTGCAATGTGCCTGCTATAGGCCAGGAATTATTTGGAGATTTAAAACTACCATAATATTGAGGATGATGAGGATAATACTAATACTTCTACAGTTAATAATGGTTATAATAGCTAACAGTGATGAGCTCTTACTATATGCCAGGTACCATTATAAGCACTTTGCATATATTATATCATTGAATTCTCATAAGAAATTTATGAGGTGGTTATTATTATTAAGCCCATTTTTCTAATGAGAACACTGAGGTACAAAGGGAATAACTGCACCATGGGCCCTGCCTTTGAGCAGTTCATGGTCTGGTTGGGGTTTAGGATGTAAAACGGTGATGCTGCTGCTAATGATGATATAATATTAATAATAAACATCATTTGAGTATAGTTTTAAGTAAAAAATAAGAAGACTATACATAAGACAGAAGAAGATTTGGCAACCATGTGAGTGGTGTGTGTATGTGACTGAGGGAAAAGATGCAATTTAAGTGTAATACGACATCTCAATTAGATGAATGAGGGCTTCTTCTCTGCATAAAGTTAATGGATGTGATGTTGATGAATGTTTAACAACTAGATTTCCAGGTGTAGTTGATGATGAATGTTGCTTGATATTTTCATTTACACTAATGAGTAAGATGAAAGTGAAATATGTAATGAAAATATATGTCAAAACTTCGTTTGTTTTTGAAGGATCTGAGTAACTTTTTGCTGAACTGGGCAATAGTTTTCAAACATTGGAAGAATATTTCCTCAGGCTTTTCTGCTGTTTACAATGTAAAAACTATATACACAACCACTTTCCCCGCCCCCCAACCTCCACCCCACTGAGACAGAGTCTCGATCACAGCTCGCCGCAACCTCCGCCTTCCGAGTTTAAGCAATTATCCTGTCTCAGCTGCCAGAGTAGCTGGGAATATAGGTGCACACTACCTGGGAATATAGGTGCCGGCTAATTTTTATTTTATTTCATTATTAGTAGTATTATTATTTTTTGAGACGGAGTCTCGCTCTGTCACCCAGGCTGGAGTGCAGTGGCAGGATCTTGGCTCACTGCAAGCTCCAACTCCCAGGTTCACACCATTCTCCTGCCTCAGCCTCCTGAGCAGCTGGGACTACAGGTGTGTGTGCCACCACGCCCAGCTAAATTTTGTATTTTTTACTAGATTCGGGGTTTCACCATATTGGTCAGGCTGGTCTTGAACTCCTGACCTTGGGTGATTCACCTGCCTCGGCCTCCCAAAGTGCTGGGATTACAGGCGTGAGCCACTGCATCCAGCCCACAACCACTTTTAAGTCAAATCTGCATTATTAACATTTTCTCTATCACCAGGACTTAGCCAGTTACAGCTCATGGGCTCCTAGTTTTGGAAAGTTCATTAGCTGATTTTTTTTATTTCTTTCCCATTTTTAAAGAATTATAAAATAGGAGGAGGAGAAACGATGGGGTTCGAGTCCTTATTACCTTTTAAAATATAAATTATTCCATTGTACATTTACAAAATTTTATTTTTCATAATGTCTGTGTTAGTAACTGGCTCGCAACATTTTTGAAATTTTTATTACCTCTTGCAGACCAAACAAGCTGACCTCAGCATAGCACAGTGTGATCACAGAAGCAGTTGGTTGTCCTTGATATTACTGTTGATGCTACAGTAGTCTATGTATTCCTGTAAAGTAGGCAGATCTTTAAAGAGGATATTCATTACAGCCTTGCTTATAATTGTGAAGATTTAAAAATATACATCTAAATATCCAGTGATAAAAGAATCAATAAATAAAACATTGTATATTTGTATTATGGAATTCATTTTATGCCACAGTGATAATGCATTAACTAGCTCTATATACATCAACATGGATAGTCTCAAAAACAAAATGGGCCAGGCGTGTGGTGTGCATCTGTAATCCCAGCACTTTGGGAGGCTGAGTTGGGAGGATCACTTGAGTGCAGGAGTTCACGACTGCAGTGAGCTGAGATCACATCACTGCACTGCAGAGCAGGACCTCATTTCATAAAACAAAAACAAAAACAAAAAACGAAAAAGAAAAAAACTGTGAAAAAGGAAAATTTAAGAAAATGCACAGATGATTATTTAAAAATCAAAGAACAGAAACCTATTATTTATGGATCCATCAATGTGTAGTAAAGGTATACAAACATGGAGAGGGAGAGCACCTCCCAAATTGTGCTACTGATATGGAAGTGCTGGGTAGAGAAGGGCATGGTCCCTTTAAATGCTACAGAAGAGAGGAAGGGAAGTGCTGAGTAGAGGAGGGCATGGTCCCTGGCTAGGGCTCCACCTCCAGGCCTGTGCCCAGGGACCTAGGTGAGGACAGGCATTTTTGTTTTCCTGCCCAAATGTTGCATTTCCCAAGACCACCCTGGCTTGCCATGCCCCTATCCTGTCCCTATAAAAACCCCTGAGAGCCTAGCAGGCAGATACACAGACAGCTGGATGTTGAGAGGAATGCACCGGCATAGGAGCACAGCGGCATGCTGGCAGACCACCAACTGGCAGAATGACATGGAGACTGGCCAAGGCAGTCAAAGGAGATCCCGGCCACCAAGTGGCCTGACTCTACAGGAAAACCATCTCCCTTCTGGCTCCCCTATTTGCTGAGAGCTACTTCCACTCAATAAAACCTTCCATTCATTCTCCAAGCCCACGTGTGATCCAATTCTTCTGGTACACCAAGGCAGGAACCCCAGGACACAGAAATCCCTCTGTCCTTGTAATAAGGCAGGGGTCTCATTGAGCTGACTAACACAAGCGAACTATAGATGGCAAACTAAAAGAGCACCCTGTAACACACGCCCACTGAGGCTTCAGCTGTAAACCCCTAGACACTGCCGTGGGGTCAGAGCCCCACAGCCTGCCCATCTGTATGCTTCCCTAGAGGTTTGAGCAGCAGGGCACTGAAGAAGCAAGTCACAACTCCATTGCATACCCTGCAAGGGGGGCAAGGGAACCTTTCCCATTTCACTATCAGTTAGTTGCCTCTGTGGGTTTAGGGAGAGCAGGAGAGAAGTGAGATGGAAAGAGTGAGCAAACAGAACTTAAACTTGATCTACTTGTAATGTCTTGTTCGTTTTTTCAAAATTAAGCAAGTAGAAGAAATCTCAACAATATTATATGGTGGGAATAAGGGTGTTTGTTATATTATTATCTTTTTTAAAAATTATACAAATGTAATTTTTAAAAAACTATTAATGTAACTTAGAAGACTTCAACCTATCACTTTAGGTCCTGAGTTGTCCAGTGTATGTCATCTGAAAAGAGTTTTCCTCCCATCCCACAATATCTAAGCAAGAGGACACATACCAGTTTCCTGATGGCAAAGCATAATTGCAGAACCTACCTCAAGCAGCAGCAGCCTGTGTAATGCAGGTCCCTCGAAGATGTGCCATCTTATTTTAATCCATGTTGAAGTATCTGGTTTTGCAAGTTGGGTTGTGAATGGTCCTCACTCCCTACCCAGCTATAGTCCAAAATACAGCAACCACTCAACCCTCTCATGGCCAACTTGGCAGGGAAGGCCTGTCTTTCCCCCACATGGGGTTCCCTTCCTCTGTCATGTCCATAAATGCAAACTGTGTGGTGCTTACTCATCATGCTCCAGGATCCAGACCTGCTTACTCTGTCCTCAGAACTCCAATTGAGGCTGGGGTTTCCCAGCCACCGCCAAAGAAATGCCTGTTTGCCACAGATGCCTTAGTTGGAGGTAGAGTGTTACCCATTGGAGTCCTGCTCACTCCAGAAATAGGCATCCAAACATGGTCATAAGAGCCTGGGATGTCACCACTTGTTGCTGCCCAGGTCAAAATTCAGGGAAACCCAGCAATGCGAAGAAATGTGACTGGGGCAGAGTTTCCTGACACCGCAAGTGATGCAAATCACTCTCACAGTGTGATGGTGGTGGTTTGATTCTGACTGTTTCAATTCATTCCTGCCGTCTGTGTTCTACAACTGAAGTCCAATGCATGCATCAGGACAAGTTCTGGTGCATCTGTCAAGTCACAGCCTCTTTTAGCCACCTGTCCGCTGGCCCCAAATCATTCTACCACCAAGATGATTTTACTTCAGGGTGTAATAATGCATTCCTGCCCCAAGGACTTAGCAAAGACCAACTGCAACTTATCCTGATAGAGTTCAATTCCTGTGGGTGTCTAGTAAGAAAAGTTTCAAATGCTTTCCTTCCAAAAGGTGCTTGGGTTCCAAATGTAAATATACCTATCCTATTATTTAAGCCTTCGAGCTCCAACAAGAGTTCTTGCAAAACAAACACTAAAATATTTCAAGGTGCCAGCTATAAAGAAAAGGCTTTACTTGCATCTTTTCATTTAGTCCTCACAACAACTTTAAGAAACGCATGCTCTTCATTAGCCCCATTTTACAGAGAGGAAGAATGGAATAGCAAGAGGTAAAGTTACCTTTCCAAAGCCACATTCTTATTAAGTGACAGAATCAAGGCGCAAATTCAGAAGTGGTAATGGCCTTCTTTCTGTCCAGTTTGAGCTGCCTCACAAATCCTTTCAGTGCCATTTCTCTGCTCCTCATTCCCTGCCACTGCACTTTTTCTTAGTTGCATTAAAAGTTACCTATCAGGTACTATTCTTATTATGTGGGTGACAAAATAATCTGTACACCAAACCCCCATGACCTGTAATTTACCTATATAACAAACCTGCACACACACCCCTGAACCTAAAATAAAAGTTTAAAAAAGCTAATTAAGTTAAACCTCTGAGTCCTTTCCAGGATCTCAACTTCAATGAAAGAAAACATATTTTTACTTTTAAATTATTATGAAACATGCACACAAAAGAATATATGCAACATACATGTAAGTTACAAAGAACAGTAGTTGTATTAGTCAGGGTCCACCAGAGAGGCAGAAGCATTAGAAGATTATATATTTATACACACACATATTTATCTATATGTGTTTGTGTGTGTGTGCGCGCGTGTGTATAAAATGAAGAGATGTACTATAGGAATTGGCTCATGTGGTATAGAAGTTAAGAAGTCCCATGATCTGCACTCTGCAACCTAGAAAACCAGGAAAGCTGCTTGTGTGATTCAATCTGAATCCCAAGACCTGAGAATCGGGGAGAGGGAAGTGTGATGGCCCTGGTCCTAAGTCCTGGTCTCAATTCAAATGCCCAAGAACCAGGACTACCAATAAGTCCTGGCTCAACCAGAGACAGCAATTGTCTTCCTCTACCTTTTTGTTTTATTCAGACACATAATGGATTGAACTACGGTTCAATTTTGAATGCCCAGTGGCATTCGCAAGGGAGATTTTCTACTGATTCAAATGCTAAACTCTTCCAGAAACACCCTGACAGACATACCCAGAATAAAAGGTCATACCAGCTACCTGGGCATCCTTTAACCCAGTCAAGTTGCAATCAACCATCACAATAGTAAAGCTAGAACATTATCAATACTCATGTGGTCCTGCTCAATCCTATCCCACTACACTCCCAAAAGTAACCATTGTTGGGCTTTAGGCTTATCATTAATTTTTTAAAATGTTTTATGCATGTATCCCTAAATAATGTATTATTTTATTTTTAAATGAGCTTTATATAAATAATATAAACTATGTCATCTTTTGTGACTCTTTTTAGTATATTATTGATTTAACATGTAGATGGGTATTAGGCAAAGATTAACAGGTCTGACAATACCAAGTATCAGTGAGAATTTAGAGCAACCTGCACTGCTGGTAATAATGTAAATTGGTATAAGCACTGCTATGGATTAGATATGGTTTGTTTGTCCTTACTAAAGCTAAAATTTGATCCCCAGTGTGGTGTGTATTAATCCATTTTCATGCTGCTGATAAAGACATACCCGAGACTGGGAAGAAAAAGAGGTTTAATTGGACTTAAGTTCCACATGGCTAGCGAGGCCTCAGAATCATGGTGGGAGGCAAAAGGCACTTCTTACATGGTGGCGGCAAGACAAAATGAGTAAGAAGCAAAAGTGGAAACCCCTGATAAACCCATCAGATCTTGTGAGACTTATTCACTATCAGGAGAATAGCATGGGAAAGACTGGCCCCCATGATTCAATTACCTACCCCAGGTCCCTCCCACAACACATGGGAATTCTAGGAGATACAATTCAAGTTGAGATTTGAGTGAGGACAGAGCCAAACCATATCATTCTGCCGTTGGTCCCTCCAAATCTCATGTCCTCACATTTCAAAACCAATCACACCTTCTCAACAGTCCCCCAAAGTCCCAAAGTCTTAACTCATTTCAGTATTAACCCAAAAGTCCACAGTCCAAAGTTTCATCTGAGATAAGGCAAGCCCCTTCTGCCTACGAACCCGTAAAATCAAAAGCAAGCTAATTACTTCCTAGATACAATGGGGATACAGGTATTGGGTAAATACAGCCATCCCAAATGGGAGAAATTGACCAAAACAAAGGGATTACAGGGCCCATGCAAGTCCGAAATCCAGTAGGGCAGTCAAATTTTAAAGCTCCAAAATGATCTCCTTTGACTCCAGGTCTCACATCCAGATCATGCTGATGCAAGGAGTGAGTTCCCATGGTCTTGGGCAGCTCCACCCCTGGGGCTTTGCAGGGTACAGCCCCCCTCCTGGCTGCTTTCATGGGCTGGTGTTGAGTGTCTGTGGCTTTTCCAGGCACACAGTGCAAGCTGTCGATGGATCTACCATTCTGGGGTCTGAAGGTCAGTGGCCCTCTTCTCACAGCTCCACTAGACAGTGCCCCAGTAGGGGCTCTATGTGGGGGGTCTGACCCCACATTTCCCTTCCACATTGCCCTAGCACAGGTTCTCCATGAGGGCACCACCCCTGTAGCACACTTTTGACTGGGTTGTTATAAAGTCAAGATGCCTCTCGAATTTGGTCCTTCTTTGCATGTGCCTGCTTCCCTCTTGACTTTACCCGCCATGTTTTGACACAGCACAAGACACTTCATACATCTTCTGAAATCTAGGCAGAGGTTCCCAAACCTCAATTCTTGACTTCTGTGCACTTGCAGGCTCAAAAACATGTGGAAGATGCCAAGGACTGGGGCTTCTACCCTCTGAAGCCACAGCTCAAGCTGTATGTTGACCCCTTTCAGCCATGGCTGGAGCAGCTGGGACACAGGGCACCAAGTCCCTAGGGTGCACACGGCACAGGGACCCTTGGCCTGGTCCACAAAACCACGTTTTCCTCCTGGGCCTCCAGGCCTGTGATAGGAGGGGCTGCTATGAAGACCTCTGACATGCGCTGGAGACATTTTCCCATGGTCTTAGGGATTAACATTAGGCTCCTTGCTACTTATCCCAAATTTCTGCAGTCAGCTTGAATTTCTCCCTAGAAAATAGGTTTTTCTTTTGTATCACATAGTCAGGCTTCAAATTTTCCAAACTTTTATGCTCTACTTCCCTTATAAAACTGAATGCATTTAACAGCACCCAAGTCACATCTTGAATGCTATGCTGCTTAGAAGTTTCTTCCACCAGATACCCTAAATCATCTTTCTCAAGTTCAAAGTTCCACAAATCCCTAGGGCAGGTGCAAAATGCCATCAGTCTCTTTGCTAAAACATAACAAGAGTCACCTTTATTCGAGTTCCCAACAAGTTCCCCATCTCCATCTGGGACCACCTCAGCCTGGACCTTATTGTTCATATCACTATCAGCATTTTGGGCAAAGCCATTCAACAAGTCTCTAGAAAGTTCCAAACTTTCCCACATTTTCCTGTCTTCTTCTGAGCCCCCTAAACTATTCCAACCTCTGCCTGTTACCCACTTTCAAAGTCGTTTCCACATTTTCGGGTATCTTTTCAGCAACACCCCACTCTACTGGTACCAATTTACTGTATTAGTGCATTTTCACACTGTAGATAAAGACATACCCAAGCCTGGGAAGAAAAAGAGGTTTAATTGGACTTACAGTTCCACAGGGCTGGGAGGTCTTAGAATCACGGGAGGAGGTAAAAGGCACTTCTTACATGATGGCCACAAGAGAAATGAGGAAGAAGCAAAAGTGGAAACTCCTGATAAACCCATCGGATCTCATGAGACTAGACCAGCCCTCCTTGTGGTTCAATTACCTCCCCCTAGGTCCCTCCCACAACACGTGGGAATTGTGGGAGATACAATTCAAGTTGAGATTTGGATGGGGACACAGCCAAACCATATCATGGTGGTATTGGAAGGTGGGGCTTAGTGGGAGGTGTTTGGGTCATGGGGGTGGATGAATAACTTGGTGCTGTTTTTACAATAGTGAGTGAGTTCTCATGCTTGTGAAGCTGGATTGGTTTTTGGGGGAATAGATTACTTCTTGCAAGAGTGGGTTGTTATAAAGTCAAGATGCTTCTCGAATTTGTTCCTTCTTTGTGTGTGCCTGCTTCCCTCTTGACTTTATCCACCATGTTTTGACACAGCACAGAAGGCTTCACCAGAAGCTGAGAAGACGCAGGTGCCCTTGTACAACCTGCAGAACTGTGAGCCACATAAACCTCTTTTCTTTATAACCTCAGAAATTTCTTCATAGCAACACAAAACGAACTAAGACAAGCACTTTGGAAAACAATGAAACATTGTTTTGTAAGACTGAACAAATACATTTGCTGCCTTCCAACAATTTCTCTCCTAAGCCCATGCACCAGACAAACTTTTGTGTACATGCACCAGAAGACAATGCAAGAATGTTCATAGAAGCCTTGCTCACAATAGCATGTAATGAAGTACTTTTGTCCTTGGGGATTAGTCATATGCTCTATCTCTGAATGAACTATTATTGAACTAGTTAACATGTTATTTGCCTAGTAAAAGACTTATGAAAAAGTGGTTTTCTCTATCTTATTAATAGTAAAACAATTTGGACTGGTATGAGGCAAGAGTGTGGTTTTTGTGATTCCATCATGTCTTTAGACAAAATGTTTTTTAATGCTAAGTTCTAACTCTTGAAATCAACATGGTTGATGTCCTCACAGTTTAGCAAGAAGGTATCTGAATTCATTTGTCAGAGGTTGGAAGGTGTGGCAGAGGTGACAGAAGAGGCAGATTGATGGAAAATGAAAAGCTTGTAGATTTAAGACCTGTGATTATCTCCCTCACCTCCCCCCATCTTTTGAGCATCAAAGTTTGTCTCCAGTGCAGAGAACCATGTTTGTTGAGTCTGAGAAATTATTAGATTAATTTTTGGCCGTTGTAGCCTATTTAGAAGTGTAGAAATTTTGACTTCATATTCAACTCCAAAGAGTCTCTTCCTTGGAAGAAGAACTGAGAGAAATTTGAGGTTTGAACTTTTCCACCAAAACATTTTTGGTAAACAGAATAATTCATTTCAGACTTTTTACAAATGAGCCACATAAGTACAGAATTCCAAAATCTAACGCTCCCTCAGAGTGACTGTTCCGTGCTTAATGTGCAATACAAAGATAATGTTGTACATGTACAAATATACCAAGTGTTAGATACTCCAAATTGCAAAACAAAATTCAGTAGTTGTAAGTGGATGTCCCATTTCTACCCTTCTCCTCTAATTGCCACCAGAAAGTTCATGCCAGCTTGCCCCAGAACTCACAGCAGGATGCCCCCGCACTTCTGAAATTTCCCAAAAGGAAAGACTTATCCCCTAAGAGGTTAAGTGGCCTGCTCATGATCTCTGGGTGAGCAGCAGGGTTGAGACCAGGACCCAGACCTGAGGAAAATCTTTGTTCCTAATCAGGCTGTTTCCTGTTCCTCCGCAGCTTTTGCATGCAATTCTCTGAAAAGGAAATGCTTTGTTTTTATTTGTTGTTTTGTCTCCACTACTTCCCAGAATGCTTTGAGAGCCCTTCTTTATTTGGCTTCAGAGACATTGTTTGCATTTTCTTCAAATGAAAGGTTGCCCTGACGAGTTCACCTGATAACCTCATCACTGCGCATACATGAATGCCAATTATCACTCAGAAGACCAGTTTAATCCTCACTTGTCAATAGTTTCCTTCCTGATAACACTTCCCACAGATTCTATAGATGGCTGGCTGGGCTCTGAGGTCCACAGAGCAGACAAGAAGCTTCTGCAGACTGAAGGGGAAGCTTTTCATAAACTTGCACCCTTCTACCTCCTGCCTTCTCTGTCCCCTTCCAAGAATAGTCACAGTCTTAGAAGCAGTCTTTTAAGTACTAACTGCAGAAAGGCATGCAGGGGGCGCCATTAAAAATGGCAAGAGGATGCTTATAGCCACTCTAAGGACTTCAGCTTTTTTTCTGCAGAGGACACAAGAGAATGAGAAATTCTCATTGTCCTAGAGAAGAATGCGACATTTTACTGCCTACCCTCCAATGCACCATATACTGTTTGTGTGTGCACACACATACCAGATCACATCTAAACTGTCCTTCAAGACGTGAAGTGGTAGAACCTAATATCTTCATTGTGGTTTGAGAGTGACTGCACTGCAAGAATCTCCATGGTTTAAAGAGAAAAAATGTTTCCCTAGAGGTAGGGCAACAGTAACATGGGAAAGGTAGGGTACGGAAACTAGTGCCATAGGAAACTCCTGAAAAATTCAGAGGGATGCTTAGAATTCAAGGCAGGTTGGTAATTTACCTCTCACTTAATCTGTTTGAATATTCTTTGCATCCTGATCCACTGTGGTAAAGAAATCTGTTCACTTAGCCCATGCCAGGAGGGATATGTGCATGACACACAGGCCAAAACACAGGAAAGGAGAAGGCAGAGCATCCCTAATTTTTCAGAGGAGTAATTCTCCCAACATCCCGCAAGGCTGAAACATGAAGATGCTCAAAAAGCCCTAGAAACCAGCTGAGAAGCCCTTAGTCCCAGAGGCTGCCCTGGGCCATTTCATATTGTACATCCTGCCTTCCCCAGAACCCATTACTCCAGATCCAACAGCCTCATGTTCTCCCTGATGCTGCCAATGTGCTAATGAATTAAGCAAAAGCAGATGGAATTTAAAAAGGGTCTTCTGTGTAGATGAACAAGGTGGAGGAATTGGATGTCAAAATCAAAGTGCAAAGATATAAATATTTCTCAGGCTGTAGGTGAATGCATTTGCAACTGTGTACAGAAATATTTCTCCCAGGAATCTTCAGAAAAAATTCACTGGTTGAGACCTTGAACAGGAGTCCTATTACCACAGAAGGGTGTCTGCATTATTCCTGGCAAAATAACTACAGATATATAGACCCATTCTTAAAGGAGGAATGGTTTCCATAGCTCTAGGCTTAAGAAAACCCATACTGGTGAACAGGTTGGAGACAGGAATCCCAACCCTTTCCTTCTTGGTGCTTCACACACTTGGAAGAGGGTGAATCCCTTCCTCTCAGGGATTCTGTGAGTAAAGAATGTACCTGAGGTGACAATGTTTCAAAAAAGACAAGGTGCCACAAAAATGGAACACCTACAAGCTAGAGCAGGAGATTTGAGCCCTTAGTTCCCAGATATACCTCAGTCAACCAAGAGCAGCTGGTTATGAAGCATGGGCAGTACCCTTGGACAAGCAGCCAGGTAACAGGAGAACAGATCTGCTTTTACTAAATGTGCACTGAATGCCACACATTATGATGGAAACCTTTTACCCACCTACCTCATTTAGTTCTTGCAAAACTGCTGCAAGAATACTTATTACCAGTCCTATTTAATAAAAGAGAAGCTTGGGTGAGGTGGCTCACATCTGTAATCCCAGCACTTTGGGAAGCTGAGATGGAAGAATTCCTTGAGACCAGGAGTTCGAGACCAGCCTGAGCAATATAGCAAGATCCCATCTATAAAAAAAAAAAAACTGCAGGTGTGGTGGAGGCTGAGGCAGGAGGATCACTTGAGCCCAGGAGTTTGACACTGCAGTGAGCTCTGATGGCGCCACTGCACTCCAGCCTAGGCAACAAAGTGAGACCCTGTCTCAAAAACAAACAAACAAAAAAATAGATAAGAAACTGAGGCTCAGATTGGAGAAGGGCTTGGCAAGCGCAGGAAGCTGGTAAGCTGGTAGTGACTGCCCTTCATATAGGAGACTACAAATGCCAGGTGCTCACTTTCAACACCTCTCCCACCTGGAGTGTTGGTGTGTGCCCCAATTCCCATTGATATGACCTGAGGGGAATCTCTTGGGGGATTGTATGAAGATTGACTCCCTAAGAGGGAGCACCTCACTTTTCTTCATTGCAGATGCTCACCCTTCCCATGACATTTGGAGCTGTTGCATCATTCCACGGCCACAATGGGAAACATCATCAACTGCCACTATTGGGAATCAACTGTCTATGCAAGCTATAGAAGCATTGTTGTGTTGATACACAAAGGAAGAGGGACAAACAGATAGAGGCATGTCCTATGACTCTGACCCACTCCGAAGCAGCCCTCCAGTGTCTTTATTGGCAAAGAGCAAAGGGAGCTGCTGCGAAGTAGAAATGTGGCTTCAAAGCCCCAGCCACAGCGTCACGGAGCAGAACACAGAAAGGAGTACTTGAAGCGTTAGACAATAAGAAGTGCAAAGGGTTTGCTAACTTTCTAGGGCTGCTATAACAAATTACCTCAAATTGGGTGACTTAAAATAACTGGAGTTTATTCTCTCACAGTTTTTGAGGCTGGACATCTGAAATCAAGATGTTGATAGTGTCATGCTCCCCGGGAGGCTGTAGAGAAGAATCTTTCCTTGCCTTTTCTGGCTTCTAGTGGTAGCTGGCAGTCCTTGGCATTCGTTGGCCTGTAGCTACATTGATACCATTTCTGCCTCTGTCCACATGGCCATCTTCCTTTTGTGTGCCCGTGTCTTCCCCTGGCCTTCTAATAAGGATATCAGTTATTAGACACTCTAATTTAATATAATTTCATTTTAACTAATGAGCATCTACCAAATAAAGACCTATTTCCAAATAAAGTCAAATCCTGTGATCCCAGGCAGACAGAAATTGTGGAGGGGACACTGTTGAACCTAGTACAAAGGCTTTAGTCTTTTGTGGCAGGGTTGGAAGCCAGGAGAAGCCCAGGGCTGGAGTGAGACTTCATTCACTGGATTATCTGTCTGAGTAAGTGGTCAATAGGATAGCAGATCCCAAGAAAAGAGGCATTTGTATTTCTCTAAGAATACAAAGCACTTGGGTGGTGGGAGGGAGAGCATCAGGAAAAATAGCTAAGGGATGCTGGGCTTAATACCTAGGTGATGGGATGATCTGTGCAGCAAGCCACTATGGCACACATTTACTTATGTAACAAATCTGCACATCCTGCACATGTACCATTGAATTTAAAAGTTGAAAAAATAGAATACAAAGCTCTTCCTGACTGCTCAAAGCTCAAGGTGTTGCCTTTTTCAAATGGGATGCAATAGCCTACTCATTTTCCAAGATTAAAGCTAGAGAAAAGAATGAATGAATGAATAAATAAATAAATAAACGAGCAAAGTTAATATTAGCTGGAAAAATAGGGTACAGGTGGAAGGAATGAACCCATATTGAGAGTCCACTATGTGTCAAATTCCTTACATGGAATCTCTAAGGTCTGGCTAGCTTAAAAGCAACGCCAGCCTTGCTATCTGTACTTGATGAGGAGACGGATCAGAAAGCAGTGGAGAACACAGGACGTGTGCTGGTAACTCTGAAGTGTGGTTCAAGCAGAGGGACACAGAAAGCATTAATGCAGTAACTTCAAAAGCACAAGGGCTAATAAACAGGAGAGAGTGTACTTAATATATTTAAGTTCTTTTCAAAGAAAATGTTTCCAGGCCATCTGGATTCAAATCCAGGCTCTGACATCTACCACCTGTGTACAGGTGCCTTAGCCACTCTGAGCCTCAGTTTTCTAATCTGTAGAATGGGATTAACAACAGTATTTTTCTTTTTTTTGAGACAGTGTCTCACACTGTAGCCAGGGCTGGAGTACAGTGGTACGATCTCAGCTCACTGCAACCTCTGCCTCCCAGGTTCAAGCGATTCTCCTGCTTCAGCCTCCCAAGTAGCTGGGATTGCAGGTGCCCACCACCATGCCCAGCTAATTTTTCGCATTTTTAGTAGAGACAGGGTTTCACTATGTTGGCCAGGCTGGTCTCAAACTCCTGACCTCGTGATTCGCCCACCTTGGCCTCCCAAAGTGCTGAGATTACAGGGGTGAGCCACCGTGCCTGGCCCAACAACAGTATTTACCTCATAGGTTTGTTAAAAGATTTGAGTTAGTTGGCCAGGCACAATGGCTCACACCTATAATCCCAGCAGTTTGGGAGGCCAAGGCCAGCGGATCACCTGAGGTCAGGAGTTTGAGACCATCTAGATCAACATGGTGAAACCCCATCTCTACTAAAAATAGAAAAATTACCTGGGTGTGATGGTGCACACCCATAGTCCCAGCTACTCAAGAGGCTGAGGCAGGAGAATCTCTTGAGCCCAGGAGGAAGAGGCTGCAGTGAATAGAAATCATGCCATGTACTCCAGCCTGGGCCACAGAGTGAGACTCCATCTTAGAAAAAAAAAAAAAAAAGAACTGAGTTAGTTAATACTTGTAAAATACTTAGAACCATGTGCCTGGTACATATGTTAGATAAAACAGTGTTTGTGAAATACATATTGTAAGTGGCATCAGGGCGTCAGGCAACTGTCTGTGGGGTTATGATGAGATCCTAAATGACTGTAATTTGTTGGTCACACCATATTTATTTATGTTTATCATATGAGGTTTCCTTTCAGAATATTTTAGCAAGGGGTGTGTGTGTGTGTGTGTGTGTGTGTGCACGCACACACGTGTTGAGGTGGAGCGGGGCAGGTTTCAGAAAAGAGGAGTAGAGAGCTGACAAAGATGGGTCAGTACGGTGAAATTTTGCATTTTCCTTCCTACTACATCTTTGGGAAACCCATCCATACATGTGAATCACAGAGTCATAGAACTCCTTAAAGTCTGACAGAGACATGACAAGAGAAAAGAGGCTCCTCTCTTCCTTTGGATGAGATGAGAACAGGAGGTTGCTAGCTGCCGTCTTTCCCATCTTTCTCAGTCTGTGTAAAAGCCTACCTGAAAACATCTAGTAGGAACCTAAGGCAAGAGATGAGAGAAAGAAAAAATTCCTTCATACCATTTGATCCCCTGGATCAGACTGTACCTGATACCCTCCTTGCATATCCCAGTAACATCATTCATTATTTTTTCTTATATGTATATACTAATTTGGGCTGGCTTTTTTTTTCTTGTGCTACCAAAAGAATACCATCTGATTTGCTTGAGTCATTCAGTGAAGTTATTTTTAATTTTAAATGGACACTTGAGTAAATAAAAATTATGGCATTCCTAAGAGATAACCAAAGCTCAACCCAAGAATCTCTGACTTAAGCTTTCCAAAATCTGGACACACACTCGGAATTTGGCTTCTTCATGGGGGACCTTCTCAGACATTCTGTTTCTCATAGAGTTTGCACTTACCCCTGGGCCACTGTGGGGTGGCCTTCCTGTCCAATCAAGCCATGCCCCCAGGTCCCTGCACCAGCATCAGCCCACTTAGAAGTCCAGGAAGGGCAACGAAGCAATCAGTGTCCCAATTGGCAGACTCAAGGGGAAGACTCCTGACCCCTGTGCCCCATCAAACTTCACAGTGCATTGACTTGATTTATGAAAAAGGTTATGAAAGCATGTAAGAGCTCCTGCTGGAAAGAAAATTATCTGTATAAACAAAGCATTATTATGGGAATCAGGGAGGCTGCATGCAGGAAAGATCATTAAAATAAGAAAAAAACTGTCATAACAGTCTTTTCTAAATCACTAAACTTACATGAGAGAAGTTAAATACTTTATATCTCACCGGTTCCTTTTTGATCATTAGTCTTTCTAGCTCACAAGGGGACATTCACAGATGCTGAACTGTAGAGTACTTTAAATTAGAGGGAATTTCTAAGACATCACTTGTGAAGTTGGATTTTTTAAGGAGGGCTCAATTAGAGAATGTTGGGTAATACAGAGCAGGCTTTGGAGTCCCTGGGGTGTTATTTTCTCTTCTACAAATGAAAGACCAATTTTTTTCCTTTGCTTCATTTGACAGGATTTGATATTTTCCACTCTTTCTCCTAATGAGGGGAATACACAACAATTACACTATATACAGTGGTATACTTCACAGACACGGTGTTCAGGCTTTGGGTTAAGAAAACAAATCCTCTTAGTAGATTAGTTTGTATTAAAAATCTTTTTGAGCTAGGGCCAGATCCTCCCATGAAAATCATATTAGTAAACAGTTGGTTCCATTAAGATGTTTTACTCAAGTTTGGTTGTCGGAGCCAGATTCTTTTATTCTTAAGAAGAGTTTTGACAGCCAAGTTCAGATTACTGATCCATATTCTTCAAGCCCATGAGCAATATAATGTGCCTTTGATTTCCCCTTTATTTGTTCTTTGGACCTTTAATTCTGGATCTTAAAGACAATGAGATTAAACTAAATGTTCTCAAAAGTTGTGTTTGGAATGTATAATTAGGTGCAATTAAATGGTAATAGGAAGATAATATGGTGGTATTTTAGCTAAGGACCTTAGCACTACCTAAATTCTTGCCTTGGGTGCACCACTACTTCTTTCAGAATATCTCCAAGGGAGATAGTCAACAAAGCAAACAAAGTACAAGGGCTTTGACCCCAAATGCCAAAGTGGAATTCAAGCCGGCTGGACTAGAATTCATAGAGAGCTTCTGTAGTCAAGCAAGACAGGTTTGAACGGACTAGAAGCAAGTGGAAAGACTATTCTGGCTGAACAAAGCCTAACTAGTTGTATATTTATCTCTGGGAAGCTTTCAGTGCCTAAAGCAGAACTGGGCATTCTTAGGATCTAGTGGAGAAAAACATCCAAAAAGAGATGCCTGGACCTTCTCCCAGTGCAACAGGACCAGGCCAGTGTACCACCCAGAAGGAGAGGAAATGGAGCTTTTAATGCTGTACAGTGACTCACTCCACCCAAAGTGGCTGACCCTATCCATAATTCCCCTTTTGCCAGGTGGAGGAAAGGGGTTGGAATGAAGGAGAGAAGAGTTAATGAGCTCTTCTCCATTCCTAGAACTAAAATGTAAAAATCCTCAATATTCTCACAATTGTATATGTTAACATATGTCTTCTTGCTTTCTTTAGGAGACCCACTATCTCAATTGCATTAGTGTTGTCTTTACATAATGCCAGGCATAATTCATATCCAGTTTGTGGATCTGGACACATAGTAGAACAGAAAAAAACTGTGATATGTGCCAGAGCCCCCACATATGCCCAAAGTCTTCCAAATCTATTTAAAACACAATCATGCTGTGAACATCTATTATTTTGCTGTCTGGAATCTTGTAACCTTTTTTCTGGCAGTGATATCCTAATTTCCCCACTTTCAACTCATGTGCTTCCAGTGGAGTTGACTCTAACCTTAACTCAAGAGTGGGGTGGATGAACCAGATCTGGACAATCAAAGTCCTGATTTTTTATGGCATCAGTAATCAAACCAAAGCTAAGCACATGGACTAACCTACTCCAATAAGAGTGGCATTTTCTTTGGAAATGCTAGAATAAAGATGCTCACTTTTCAATTGGATTTTAACCTAGAATCATGCAGTTCCAAGAGCTGATGACAGTAGTCTTTCAACCATAAGAAAGAAATCACAAAGAATAGAGAAACATAGAAGCAACATAGCTGAGAAATGTACAGAAAAAAATTGAGTTCTGGTGACATCATTTGGGCTCTTGGGCTCTGTATCAAGCCATATCTGATGCTGTTATGCTCCTAAATTGCTTGATTTACAAGAGACAATAAATTCCTTCCTCTACTTAAGCGAGTTTTGGTTGAATTTTTGTCTTTTATGGACAAATAAATGACATGAATGTACATTTTATAAAAATTACCCAGGATAAACTAATAGTAAATGATGAAATAAAGGCAATTCTGTAAATTCTCACAGTAATAATAAAGGTTAGAGCTGAAATTGAGTTCTTACTGTGCATCAGGCCCTGTTTTAACTTCACTGTATGTTTTAACTCATTTAATCCTAACCCCAAATCCACCAAGTAGGTGTCATTATTCTTTCCCTTAACAGACGAGGAAAGTGTGGCATTAAGAGGTCAAGAAAACTGCCCAAGATCACTCAGTAATAAGATGGCACTCAAATACTAACTCAGGCAATCTGATATCCCAGAGCTTGAGTGCTAAATTGCTATATTTTATTGCTAAGAACCTCTCGCCACCCGCCCCCTACCAAAGATACTTTTAAACACCAGCTATAAAGGTCACTGGGTCACTTTATTGGTATAAAGATTAAAAGGTGGCCTTAATGGGAAAATAAAGAGCCTCTTTAATCTGTATTATAACTGGAGTCTTCTGTGTTAAGAGAATGTTAGCATGGCCTTGAGCATCAGTCTGTTCAGTCCAGGCACAAAAACTGGTGTTTTCAAATCTTTTTCTGCAGGATGGGTAGTAGGGAAAGAATATGTCTTAGTCTGTTCAGGTTTCTCTGGCAAAATGCCTTAGATTGAGTAACTTATAAACAACAGAAATGTATTGTGCACAGTTCTGGAGGCTGGGAAATCTAAGATGAAGATGCCAGTAGACTTGGTGTCTGGCGGGTGCCCATATCTCATAGATGGCACCTTCTATGTATAAGCACATGGTGGAAGGCACCAGGGAGCTCGCTCTAACTTCTTTTACAAAGGGCACTGATCCTATTTATGAGGGTGGATCCCTCATGACTTAATCACTTCCCAAAGGTCCCACCTCTTTATACCATCACAGTGGGTATTAGCTTCCCACATATGAAAGTTGAGGGGATTCAGACATTCAGACTATAGCAGGGTAGAAGTCAGAATATGCAGCAATGGGGCATAAAAAACAAGACAAATTTCCAGCTGTCTTCACATTCAAAGGGGTCCCCTCCTATAGGGTAGTTCAAGACAGTAGTACATTCTAGCAGGGCCAAGAGTGATGGTCAAAAGCAGTCAGATATATTACCAGAGACCTAAGTAATCAATTTATTGGCAGCAGGCCCTTCAATCTCTGTTATGGGCTAAATTGTCTCTCCACTCCCCCAAAAATGCACATGTTGAAGCCCTAACCCCCAGAACCTCAGTATATGACTGTTACTGGAGACAGAGCCTTTAAGAGGCAATTAAATGAAAATGAAACTATTAAGGTGGGCCCTAACCCAATCTGGACTGGTGTCCTTATAAGAAGAGGAGCTGAGAACAGAAGGAGAGACACCAGGGATGTGCAACTAGAGAGAAAATGTAATGTGGGGGTACAGTGAGAAGGTAGCCATCTGCAAGCCAAGAAGAGAGGCTTCAGAAGAAATCAAAGCTGCTGACACTTGATCCTAAACTTTCGACCTCCAGATTTGTGAGTAAATAAATTTTTGTTGTTTACACCACCCAGTCTGTGCTACTTTGTGATGACACAGCAAACTAAGACTGTCCCTACCTGATAGTTCAGAGTAAGAGATGCACAGTCAACCTCAAGGCTGGGAGCTCTGCATCCACCTAGATAGGGCTTATTAAAATCTAGGCAGGATGCCATGGCTCCTAGCCAAATAGAGAAGTAGAATGCTAATCAAAATGCCTAGGTAAAACTGAAATTGCAGGAACAGGCCAATGGACAGGGTTCGAGAGGCATTAAATCTGACATCCAGAGTAAAATCCTAGCTCTGCTTCTCACTAGCTGTGTGATTTTGTGTGACTTTAATAACTCTGAGTCTGAGTTTCCTCATCTATGAGGCTCCTTACCTCATGGAGGTAGCAAGGATTAAATTAAAAAGATAATGTGTGAGATACATTTAGTGCAGTTCCAAACCATGGTTGGTACTCAATAAATAGAAGCTATGTGGTAGCTGAGTTTTGGTAGATGACACGTGCCTAGGGTTCACTCTAGTTAGAACCTACAACTTTATACCTGGATCACTGCCCAGCCCTGGCTGGTGGACCTGAGCCTCTAGGCTGTCTGCCTTGGTGGAGATTAACTTCCCTCTTGGGTTGTGCTGCAGTTCAAGGTCCATATCTGAGCAGGCTGAGAAAGCCAGGGCTGAGATGTTTTTCTCCATGCCCTTATACATAGCTAAATCTATACAATAGGGTCATCTTTCAACAAAAAAGGACAAAACCAGGAATAAATTCCAACATCTTGTTTAGTGCCCCCTTCAAAGCACCCTGTCCCTCTAGGCCTCCCTTGAATATTGGTGGAAGAAAGCTCCAGATGAGGAAATGCAAGAAATAGTATGCAAGGAAAGGATTATCATTTTGATATGTGGATGCCATTTGCCTAAAAAACAGCTTTTGAATAATCAGAAACAAACTAAAAAACAGCAAACTAGAGCTGCACATCAAAAATGCCCCAGACCACTGCTACAACAAAATTTAAAAGATCTTTTTAATTAATTATGATTCTAGGAGAGGAGGTTTCTTAAATGAAAGCTAGATTTTAAATCACTTATTGAAATTCAGTCATGTTGTAGGGGTGGGTGGGAATCTTTTTTTAAGACATTTCCATCAAGGGTGACTTTGTTTACTGTTTTGTGTTTTGTTGTTGTTGTTGCTGTTTTTGAGACAGGGTCTCACTCTGTTGCCTAGGCTGGAGCACAGTGGTGCAATCACAGCTCACTACAACCCCCATCTCCCAGGCTCAAGTGATCCTCCTCCCTCAGCCTCCTGAGTAGCTGGGACTACATGCATGTACCACCATGCCCAGCTAATTTTTTTAAAAAATTTTATTAGAGAAGAGGTCTCGCCACAATCCCTGGGCTGGTCTTGAACTCTTGAGCTCAAATGATTCTCGTGCTTCGGCCTCCCAAAATGCTGGGATTACAGGTGTGAGCCACTGCACCTGGCCTTTGTTTACTTTCACTGCTGAATAAGAAACCCATTTACAATGCCAAACCATGATAACAAAATTGATCCTGTTATGGCAAATATCATTGCCCTGGCCTACAGACTATTCATTGCAAACTATATTTAATAATAAACATTTGCAGAACCACCAAGAATGGAAAAACTATGAATGCCATTTCCCATTCAAAGGTCTACAGGAAACCGAATGGGAGACCCACACAGTGTAGGAGGGTCTCCGCTGTTGAACTTGGTGGAGTGTATACTTAGCATATCTCAAGGGAGGATGGCTGGAAGTGGGTAGGGAAGGAGGAATCAGAATCATGGGGGAGTCAAAATAGTCACCAGGAAAACAACTGCAGATGTCAAAATAGGAGTGTGAGGCAAGGAAAGAAATTGAGAGGTGAGTAGCAGTCTTAGCAGACATGAACCTAAAGCGTAAGTGGGAGAGAAGTGGGAAGTCAGAACTGGGGCTGCGAACAGTGCATACCACCTTTCTTTATGAGGTTGGGTAAATAAAGAATATAGGGCTGGACATCAACTAAAATCTATTTCCTGACATGCATTGTTGGGAAAGCCTGTCTCACTGAGAAAGACTCGATTATTATACAAAGCCATCAAAAAGTATTCTAAGTGGTGTGCTGAATTTCCGTAAGAGTAAAGAAAATTTTCTATGTTAGTGTTTATGCCTACAACATTACTGCAAGTTTTAGTCCTAAAAATTGAAACTAACTGACAAATTAAAAACAGAATGACTATAAGCCAGAGGTTGCAGATTGGGTATCTATGGGCTGAGTCTATCCGTGCTTGCCTTGAACAGTGTTTTTTAAAAAGAACTACTTGCAGTTAGAATGGAACTTCCATTTCTTTGGCTTTACAGACATACCTCATTTTATTGCACTTTGCTTTATTGAGCTTCACAGACATTGCTATTTTTTTTTTTTTTTTTTTTTTTTTTTTTTTTTTTTTTTACAAATTGAAGGTTTGTGGCAAACCTCCATCAAGCAAGTCTATCAGAGCCATTTTTCCAACAACATATTCAGGTCTCTATGTTACATTTTGGTAATTCTCACAGTATTTCAAACTCTTTATTGTTATCTGTTATGGTGATCAGTGATCTTTAATGTTACTATTGTAATTGTTTCGAGATGCTGCAAACTACACCTATGTAAGACAGCAAACTTAATTGATAAATATGTGTCCTCTCTGCCCAGCCAACTGGCTGCTCTCCCATCTCTCTTCCTCTCCTTGGGCCTTCCTATTCCCTGAGAAACAACAAAATTGAAATTAAGGCCAATTAATAATCCTACAATTGCCTCTAAGTGTTAAACTGAAAGGGACAACTGATAATTGAAGGAAAGGAAGAGAAGATAATTGATGAAGGTGTCTATACTACACAACAGATTGTCAATGTATTAATAGCTGAAACAGCCTTTTATCGGAAGATGCCGCCATCCAGGACTTTCACAGCCAGAAAGTAGAAGTCAATGCCTGGCTTCAAAACTTCAATGGACGGGATACTGTTTTGTCAGGGCCTAATGCAGCTGGTAACCGTAAGTTGAAGCCAACGCTCATTTGCCTTTCTGAAAATCCTAAGGCCCTTAAGAATGATGCTAAATTTACTCTGTCTGAGCCCTAGAAATGGAACAATAAAGCCTGGATGAAAGTACATCTGTTTACCAGTATGATTTACTGAATTTTTTTCCTTCTTTTTTTGAGACAGGGTCTCATTATGTTGCCCAGACTGGTCTTGAATGCCTGGGCTCAAGTGGTTTTTCTGCCTCAGCCTCCAGAGTACCTGGGATTATACACATGCACCACCACATCCAGCAGTTTACTGAATATTTTAAGCCCATTGTTGAGACCTGCTGCTGCAAAAAAAAAAAATTGCTTTCAAGGTATTACCGATCATTGACAATGCACCTAGTCATCCAAGAATTCTGATGGAGATGTACAATGTGATTAATGTTGTTTTCATGCCTGATATCACAACATCATTCTGCAGCCTATGGATCAAGGAATAATTTTGACTTTCAAGTCTTATTATCTAAGAAATACATGTTGTAGGCCAGGCGCAGTGGCTCAAGCTTGTAATCCCAGCACTTTGGGAGGCTGAGGCAGGTGGATCGCGAGGTCAAGAGTTCAAGACCAGCTTGAACAACATGGTGAAACCCCATCTCTACTAAAAATACAAAAATCAGCCAGGTGTAGTGACATGCACCTGTAATCCCAGCTACTCAGGAGGCTGAGGCAGGAGGATCACTTGAACCCAGGAGGCAGAGGTTGCAGTGAGCTGAGATTGCACCATTACACTCCAGCCTGGGCAACAGAGTGAGACTCCATCTCAGAAAAAAAAAAAAAGAAAGAAATACAATTTGTAGGGCTAAAAATGCCATAGATAATGATTCCTCTGATGAATCTGGACAAAATCAATTGAAAACCTTCTGAAAAGGATTCACCATTCTAGATGCCATTAAGAACATTCATAATTCATGAAAGGAGGTCAAAATATTAACATTAACAGGAGTTTAGAAGAAATTTATTCCAACCCTCATGATGACTTTGAGGGGTTCAAGACTTCAGTGGAGGAAGTAACTGCAAACGTGGTGGAAATAGCAAGAGAACTAGAAGTGCAGCCGGAAGATGTGACTGAATTGCTGCAATCTCATGATGAAACTTGAACAAATGAGAGTTGTTTCTTATGGATGAGCAAAGTGGTTTTTTGAGATGGAATCTACTCCTGGTGAAGATGCTGTGAGCATTGTTGAAATGACAACAAACGATTTAGAATATTACCTGAACTTAGTTAATAACGCAGTGGCAGCATTTGAGAGAATTGACTCCAATTTTGAAAGAAGTTTGCTCTGGTCAAAATGCTGTCAAATAGTATTGCATACTACAGAGAAATCTTTCATGAAAAGAAGCAAACTTCATTGTTATCCTAAGTAATTGCCTTAGTCACCCCAACCTTCAGCAACAACCACCTTGATTAGTCAGCCGCTGCCAA
Organism: Pongo pygmaeus; assembly: GCF_028885625.2. Classification (NCBI taxonomy): domain Eukaryota; kingdom Metazoa; phylum Chordata; class Mammalia; order Primates; family Hominidae; genus Pongo; species Pongo pygmaeus. Next base: position 174,550,621 of record NC_072377.2, read on the forward strand.
CATCCAGGCCAGACCCTCCACCAGCAGAAAAAGATTATGACTCAGTAAAGGCTTGGATGATCGTTAGCATTTTTTAGCAATAAAGTATTTTTTAATGAAGTACATTGTCTTTTTGGACATAATGCTATTGCATACTTAATAGACTACATTACAGTGTAAGCATAACTTTTATTAGCATTGGGAAATCAAAAAATTCATGTGATATGCTGTATTATGATATTTGTTTTATTGGAGTGGTCTGTAACCAAACCTGCAAAATCTTTGAGGTATTCTCGTGTATGTAGTAATGTGGTGGTTTGAAGTAGGGGGACTTTCTACTCTAGGAGCTCTCTGAACTCTCTCCCTGATGGGTAGGAGGTTATTTCCAACATTCATTAGTCCTTTCTTCATTGGGTAAAGTTATTAACAATCTGAGAGCACGATGATTTCTCTTTTTCACCCTTTCTCCCCTGACAAGACTGTTCTGCATACCCAAGATTTCTTCTGAGAGCGGTAATTAGAAAATATATTTTGGCTAGAGATTGTAGCGTTGTTCTCCAATCAGTTTTATCAGTAATAATGCTGACATCTTGATCTCCATCTGTCTTACTCCTATGTCATTTCTTAATTCATAATGAACAAAGAGGAGAAGGGGGGTGTTGTTATTAATTGGCTGCCTCAAGCTCCAAGAGACTGCCAGCATTTAAACATTGGGAAATTTCATGTAAAGATCTAGATTTCTGACATGTCAAAAAATGGATTATTTTGCAGGGCTGGGACATATCTGCACACGGTATCAATTGGGCTGAAGCTGAGTAACGGCTGTCACCTTTATATGGGACATGAATTCTCCTGTTTGCCATAGTCTCCACCACTCCATATTACCTTACACCCAGTCATTTAACTTAGCCATCTTGTCTTGGCATTTAAGTTTGCAGTTCCTACTCTAATCATATAAATGTTCCTGTTTAGAAAATAGATTTTTTTTCTACGTTAGTGCAATCCTGATTATTGAATAGAATGGTTAGTGAACATTTGAAAACCATTGGTATGGAAGATCTCGTATCTGTAAGTCTCATTGTGAAGCTAGTGTTCTGGCATTCTGGTTCCTGATTCAGAGGAGCTACAGATCTCTGTTGTTTCATCCCACTGCACCCTCAGTGCAACATAGAACTACATCAACTATTTTTTTTCTACTTTTAGGTGAGACTGCACCTGTCAGCTCAGGAAAAAAAAAAAAAAACCTATTTAAAGCCCTCTAGTTAAGAAAATTCCCCATATACAGTTTATATTTTGTGTCCAGGCATTGTAGATTGTATCTTTCTGGCCAAAGTAGAGAATTGGAAAAATTATTGAACCAGTTTAAGCAAAACACATGTCAGATGACCCAGGTAATTTCCAGAAAAGCCAATGTTTTCTCTGAATTAGAGTACCTGGACAATTGCCCCAACCACCTGTATTAGTTAGGTCATGGAGACTGAAACTGTGTTTTCACAACTAAAATAACTATAGTTGAACCAGCTATGGAGGCCCGTCTCAAAAATAGAATTTTGCTGCATCACTGTGGATCAAACGACCCTTAACACAATCAGTTGTGGGGATAGTAAAGCATATTAATTTCATTGTCCTAAAGCAATTTAATCATATTACATAGATATGACTAACATTAAACTTTTTCTCCCAGTTTCATTTTATAAGATAGCAAAATGACTAGTCAATCAACCAATTGTCTAACCCAAATGATAACAACAGCTGACTTGACATTTTTATTTAATTGTGGCAAATTTGCAATTCTTTTAGATACCTATATTCTAGGTGCTGCAAGCTAAGATTTAGCCTTCTTAATTATTTTTTCCTTTTTTTTTTTTTATAACCTCGCATTTGCCTCCTTCACATATCCTGCTTAGATGACTTTCAAATAAAGCTAAACTCCCCCATTGGATTGCTGTCTATGGGCCTTGCCGATGTCTTTTCTGTTTGAAAATGAAGTCTCTCTTCTCGCTTACCTTCTGAAAATCTAATATTGACCTTTTTTGTAAGGTGAGGCATCCCCTAATCATACCTGGAATCCTGGCCACCACAATATCATTCACTTCAGAAAATAAATACAAAGTAAATGTGACTCCAGATTTAAATGCAGAAACTTGAATAAGCACCACAGATTGGAGTGTTTGGCTTTATTTCTTGCTGTGAGTCAGAGCCAGGAGGTTCCCATTAAGGTGTATATGAATTATATTACTCCATGCTGAAGTTTGTCTATAACGTAATGTTGTAAGGCAGCCAAGTTCTTCCAGCAATCTCATGGACCAATATTCAAAACATATCAGTATCTCATTAGATCCTTCATTTGTAAAAAAATAAAAAATAAAAAAAGCTTTACATTCTACTCAGCAAGCTATAGTTACATAGATATTTTGTTTTAGGGAAAAGTAAAATCCGTTTTAAATAAGCTTATTACTTCCATTGTATTGGTACCTATCAGGTTGTCACATTCATCTGGAACGAGTTGCCGTGAAAAGAGGAAATAAATGCACAGAATTATTTTGGAGTGTGCTTTGATATAGTTCAAAGAAATAGGAGGGGCATTTTCAGGGAAAATTTGTTCTACATCCCCATTACTGTCCTAAACCAGCAAAAAATTCCTCAAGCTAAGTCACATGGCAGGACAAAAACTGTTCAAATAAGCTCAAATCATGAGGAAAAAGGGCAACAAGTATTTTCTCTTCAGCTTCAAACTTCTTTCTTTTCTTCTTGCTCCTCTCTTTTAAATGAATCCTTAAGAATTTTAGGCAAATATATATTTTAAAAATGTTAAAAAATATTTAATAATGGAAGAAAAGAGTTGACTGCTAACCCCCTCCCACATCTACTCCTTATTCTTCAAAAGCCACTTCAAATGAGAACTTGTGAAGACATCCTCATCAGTAAGTCATCTCTCACCCTAGTGAGTCACCACCTTCAGAGGTGGATGACCTGGTAAGATGAAACATACTGAGATTCAAAAGCTCCCATGGACTGATGGTCCCAGCACTATAGCTGGAAGGTCCCTTTTCTTGCCTTTCTTATGCTGGTGTTCTATGCTAAAAAGAGAGTGATTATTTCATCTACTCCAGAGGCGAGACATGAAGAATTAGGGCTGATAGAACTTGGAACTAAGGAATATAATCACATGTTTTCTAGGAAGAGGAAAGGAAATAAACACACTGAAAAAGAAACCCAGCACAAAATAAAAAATTAACACGAATGTATTAAACCTTTAAAGAGTGTATTATTGAGAGTCTTTGAAGAAGTAAACCTGTATTCTCCATGGCCGTTGAGAAAAATAAAATAAAATGGCATTGACAAATACCAGGAGAAGACAAGTTATATATTAAGCAACACTTCTTAATCCAGTCTATCATTGTTGGACATTTGGGTTGGTTCCAAGTCTTTGCTATTGTGAATAATGCCACAATAAACATACGTGTGCATGTGTCTTTATAGCAGCATGATTTATAGTCCTTTGGGTATATACCCAGTAATGGGATGGCTGGGTCAAATGGAATTTCTAGTTCTAGATCCCTGAGGAATCGCCACACTGACTTCCACAAGGGTTGAACTAGTTTACAGTCCCACCAACAGTGTAAAAGTGTTCCTATTTCTCCACATCCTCTCCAGCACCTGTTGTTTCCTGACTTTTTAATGATTGCCATTCTAACTGGTGTGAGATGGTATCTCATTGTGGTTTTGATTTGCATTTCTCTGATGGCCAGTGGACTGGATTAAGAAAATGTGGCACATATACACCATGGAATACTATGCAGCCATAAAAAATGATGAGTTCACGTCCTTTGTAGGGACATGGATGAAATTGGAAATCATCATTCTCAGTAAACTATCGCAAGAACAAAAAACCAAACACCGCATATTCTCACTCATAGGTGGGAACTGAACAATGAGAACACATGGACACAGGAAGGGGAACATCACACTTCGGGGACTGTTGTGGGGTGGCGGGAGGGGGGAGGGATAGCATTGGGAGATATACCTAATGCTAGATGACGAGTTGGTGGGTGCAGCGCACCAGCATGGCACATGTATACATATGTAACTTACCTGCACGTTGCGCACATGTACCATAGAGCCTAAAGTATAATAATAATAATAATAATAATAATAATAATAATAAAACAGAAAAGAAAAAAAAAAGCAACACTTCATGATCAGGCAAGCATCTTCTTCCAAATAGGTCTTTAAAATTGAAATAATGATCATTTCTTGCTCTGAGCAAGCCAGTGAATGAAGTCTGTAGTGGAACCAGTGCATCATGTTTTCCTCCTCTTCCAACCTATTTCATAAACTCTTACTACTAACCGGTGACAAATGGGTTGGTCCTTGTGTGTTTTGCTCCCATCAAATGTTGCCATGCATTGTCTGTTTGCACATGCCTTATGTCTTCTACTAGTTGGAGAGCTTTTGAAGGAAATAACTCTGGTCTTGCTCATCTTTTCAAGAGTATGCTATGGAAACATCGTTATTAAAGTTTCAGTTTATAAAGCAATATAAGGCAAAAGTCTTATTTGGCCAAATCATCCTTGGAAATTTCTTAGAAAGGGGCAATTTGACAACCATGGGTCATTAAGTCCAACATGGCCAGTTTTCTCTCAGTGCTGGAACAGGCCAGTGTATCATTAAATCCTTTATTTTTATGAAGCTTTACATTCTACTGGTTTTGGCTGACAACCAGTTGGCTGGTGAGTAGGCTTGTATTGTTTGAAAATATAAATATAAATATAAGTGTTACGAGATGTCTCAACCATGAAAGGTACACAAAGTGTGATACTGCATAAGAAAAGAGAACATTGCTGTCTCTCATCTCATGCTTTTTTTTCTTTTTCTTTTTTTTTTTTTTTTTTGTTGAGATGGAGTCTCACTCTGCTGCCCAGGCTGGATACAGTGCAGTGGCGTGATCTTGGCTCACTGCAACTTCCGCCTCCTGGGTTCCAGCAATTCTCCTGCCTGTCTCCCTAGTAGCTGGGACTATAGGCGCATGCCACCACACCTGGCTAATTTTTGTATTTTTAGTGGAGATAGGGTTTCATCATGTTGGCCAGGCTCGTCTCAAACTCCTGACCTCAACTGATCCAACCTGCCTCAGCCTCCCAAAGTGCTGAGGTTACAGGCGTGTTCCTGGCCTCTCATCTTATTCTTACTGCAGTCAGGCTCCCATCAGGAAAACAGAAACAGAAATCATGCCAAGTGTTTCAAACAGAGGTGATTTAATATAGGAGATCAGTTATACACAGACTGGAGGGCTGAAAGAGCAAAAAGAAAAAAAACAAACAAAAAATGGTGTTCAGGTACCTCTGGTATTTGTAGTTTAGAAAGCAGCTATGATTCTTAGGGCTGGAAGATTAAAAGAGAATAAATGGTGTTACCAGGACACCATTTCTTGGGGGAAGGGTCTCCACAGAGCAGATTCTCCAACCACCAATGTGTCACTGCACAGCTGGCTCAGCAACCTCTGAGGGGATGTCACGTGATTGCTACTTGGACTCCAGTGGTGAGTGCTAAGAGGGAACGTGGCAGTTCCTAGTGGTACCTCTGAAGGAGCCACTGTGGAACTAATGCTGGAAATGCTAAAATAAGCTGGAGTCCTACTTGAGTGCTACTGATGGAGGGACTTCGACCAGAACTGAAAACAGAAAGAACATCCCTTCTACCCTCCTGTCACCCTCTGATTTCCTGCCAGTGCCTCCAGTCAGCAGAATCTAACCAGAAGCTAGATAGCAAAAAAGTCTGGGAAATTCAGTCTGCAGATTCTTGCCTCCAGTGTCACAGAGCAGAGTATAAAAGCCTGGGCTTAAGGCTGAGAGACAGACAGTAGGTACAATTACTCCGAGGCACAAATTCATTGAGTGAAATCACAGGCAGAATTTCCTACAATATTTATATTATTTTTCTTTCATTTTTTTGCCATAGTTGAATTCCAGTAAGTTAAATGTATGCATGCTATGAATTCACTTTTTCTTGTAATCCCATAGTTCATTAGCCCAATACCCTGCTTATAGCATGTGACTAATGGAGGTATTGAATGGATAAATGAATGTCTTTTTGGCTTTTTGGTGCTAAGCGGATTTTTCTCTGATTATTAGTCCTGTTTAACTGCCATTGAGAAATGAGTCTAGAGAAAATATATAGGAACCTAAGGGTAAACTTTGCCGTAATTCACTGACATTTCAAATGTACCTATCCAAACAGTTCAATTGGTTTCTATCCCCGGCTATCTCCTGTAACTCTCTACCTTCAGTTTACTCTGGAAAATCTCCACTGCAGCTGGCTACACTTGCATAGCCTAAGAGTGACATCCAGTGGCTCATAACTTAACCACTCATTGTAATACATCTGGAAATCTAACCAGTTCTCCATTATCCTTTCAAATAGAAAGGAGGACAATACATAAAACTCTTAACAAAAGATGATACTTAGACAATAGTTCATTAGATTTACTTTGGGAGATTATTAAAGTAGATTTGCCTATCTAGTTGTTTGAGATCTCATATTCGAGTTCATTTGTCTTTTTTCCCTTTCTGAGCACATGTCTGTTATAATTCCAGTGATGTCTGCCAATGTCATAGGCTGGTAGATAGAAAAGGAAAGTGGGGATAGATAGGACCAGGACTCAGAGAATTAACTGACTCTAGACCTGGCTTCCAAGACTAGAGGCTCATTACTTTAGGCTACCAATATTGGAAGCCTAAAAGAATGTGGGAAAGTCAGCCTAGATCCAGGCTTGAACTAATATCTAAAGGTTCCCAGTCTGGTAGTAGAGTCTGTCTGTCTAGCATTCCAGGCAGAGACAATCCTTAGCATTAGGTGGGCTCTTCACTCATGGTCCCACAGGATCAGGCTACTCCAGGAGGATTCTTAGTCAGCAGCTGGGGCAAGGGAGCCTGGGATCAGCAAAATGTCACGGCAGCAATGTAGCTGTCTCAAGCTCAGGATGGTGCTGCATTCAATGGCAGGAAGCTGAAGGTGATTTTTATATGGAGCTCATGAAGTCAATCTCATTCTAGTATAGACATAGTCTCAAAAAATAAAGCAATTCCATGTATGTTTTAAATTCTCCCCTTTCTTTCAATAGAATAGTCCAAGAAACCAATAACTTCATCATAACATCTCACACTTAAATGAACTAGGAATCTCTGTTTAGGTGGACCTTAGCCTGAAAAATACTACCAATTCAGAATTCACAGTAGTTTCAATATGTTCTCCTGCTCAAAGGAATTCATCTCAAACAAGCTCCTTCCCCATTTAATAATATTTTCCAGAGGTAACCCAGCAAAAATGTATTTATTTGTAAATATGCAGCAGTGCCTTCAAATGAAACCTCATGGTGGCTATAGTTGGAACTATTCAGACATCCCTGTGATTCGGCTAGATTGTACTAAGAGCGACTCATGAATATAACTAATTTACCTCATGATGTCGATAGTGGTAAGACATGTGTTGTGCCTTCCTTCCATTTAATCAGATCCCACAGAGAAGTGAGATATATTTTTCTAACTATGAATTCTGTAAGGAAACAGTTTCCACAAAGTCTACTTGCCCATTACACCAAAGTGATGGGCAGGTTTAGTGTCTCCTATGGAAATTTCCATGCATTTTTAGAACATATGGAAACTGCAAGGCAGAGCTATGAAAATTCAGAGATGCTTACAACATCAAAATGTTCTTTTCCTCAGTGCGAATGTGCTGTCATATGACAATGAGCAGGAAGAGGAGAGTGAACTTAGCTTTTATCAAGGTACTTATTTCTGTGGAAAATAGGAGGTCTCAGGAATCAGGTGTAAATAAGTTCAAAGTACGGACTCAAATGATGTTTTAATTATCAGTAAAGAGGGAATGTCTGAAACTTAAATAGAAACTAGATGATATACATATTTCACCTTTTCCAATTAATCAATCTAATGACAGCTGGTTGGCCAAGAGAGTATAAGGTAGACATTTCAACTAAAATAGATACATCTTTGTTAGTATTTTGTCTAGTGTTTTTTCCCCAGAAATGCTTTTGCTAGGACATCATATTTTAGTAGAAAACAGATTATGTGTCTCAAATCTAATCAACAAATGCAAGAACTTTCACTTACCCCTCTAGTTTATTGTCCACGGGCAGCCTGCCTTTGTGCTTTGTTTACTTAACCTTGTGCATTTCCTACCAAAAAGGAGAGCAGAAGAGATGGACTATATCTGGGAAATGCTCCAGAACTCGAAATGCCTGAGTGGCTTATTCTGTGTGATGGCAGACTCGGTGATAACAGAAGATACTATTTTCGGGAGACCCCTCAACATCTCCACTGATGGTTCACATCTGACTGCAACTCACTTACTGCACTCACTGCTCACTGGCAGAGCCCCCTTCGGGCAGGAAGACTTGTCCTCATAACCCCCTTGTCTCATGAGCAGGGAAGATTTTCATGGGGGAGACTCACAAGAACATATAAAGAGGTCAAAGTTATATGGCAGAAATTGACTTTAACTCAGTGATAAGACTTTTGAATTAATTTCTGTCTTTGTGGAGGGTGAGAAAGGTCATTAGTTAAATAGGCAATGGAGAGTTAAAATACAGAAAAAAAAATGTGTTTGACTAAGTTGTAGGGTGGATGTAAAAATGAAAGGAGGCTTGTAACTGAATTTCTCTTAAACACCTGATTTAGACATTCTATATCAGTTTGCCTAAGGGACAAAGAACAAAATGCAGTATCAAATATTTATTAAAGATCCAGTAAAGCATAGGTTGTTTTTGAGGTATAAATAGAAAGAATATGTTCTAGGAAAGCAGAATACAATTCTACCTACAAGCTCAAATTCTGTCTTCTCTGAAAATTATCACGGAGTCAGGGTCTCATAAAAATGGTCCCTTTGTATATCCAGGTGAGGACTCTCATGTGGTTCCCAAGGAAGAGAAGTGTTCATATTAAATATGATTTCATACTCTCAGTAACATATCCCCTTTTCACTCCATGCCTAAGGCACCCAGCTATGAATTTCTGCTTGCATTTACAGCAAATCAAGATAAAAATACTTCACTATTCAGATATTTTAGCTTTCTGTACCCAGTTAAGTCACCCATCTAAATGAGGCACTTAATATAGATATGTGTGACCTTGAACAAATGATATCTATGTTGAGTTTCAATATTGCTCAAAAAGTGAATATGTTATAGTGGAAGGGAAAAACGTAGTAAGATTAGTAAAAGCAAAATGAGTAAAGTTTAAAATTCTAGGAAAAAAAGTATAAGTTGATGACATCTTTGAATAAACAAAATAAGACAAAGAAGATGTGTTCATGTTCTTGTGACCACAAGAAAAAGCATAACCAACAGCACTGTTAGGATTCAACCAACAAGACCTGAGGAGGTCCCAGTGAGAGAGAACTCTGGTCCCTACTCCCAATCCCCTGGGCAAAAGGACTTCCTAGGCATGCTAATTGCACCATTATAAGACAAGTCAAATACAAATGAAATAAATAGTAATTTGGGTCATAGCAACATCTGGACTAGCGAACTCCTTCTTAGAGACAAATCAGGGGAGGAGTATTGGAGAGTCCAGGAAACAAAGAATGAGATCATGGTATAAAGGATAAACTGGGTTTGAGGGCTTAGGCATTTCTCAAGTCCTGAAGACATACCTGTTATATCATGCTCTGAATTCAGTCATGGTCAAGGTAAATAATTAACCTAATGCAATAGGCCTCCTCTTATCTGAATGATAACACTTTGCAATGCACATGTCTTTTGACCCAGAGAATGCATTTTTAGGGCTCTATCCTACAGAAATATTTGCACATGGACACTTGCCATAAACAAGGATTTCCAGTACAACATTATTTATAATAATCAAATTGGAGTAATTTAAGTATCCAAGAACAAGGGAATATCAAATAAATCATAGTATGTTTATATTAGGAGCAAAGTGGAACAAAGCCTCCAGAATTCGCCTGCTTGGGTTAATAGCTCAGTTCCACTGCTTACTAGCTGTGTGACTTTGGTCAAATTGCTTAGCTTCTCAGTGATTCCGTTTCCCTCAAATGTAAAAAGAAGATGATAAGATTTTCTTCTTTGTAGAGTTTTGCTGTGAAAATTAAATGAGGTACCACTCTTAAAGAGCCAGAACACTGCCTGACATAACAGGTACACAATTCATGTCAGCATGTTTGCTATTTTGAACTTACTATCATGTAGCATTTAAAAAGACTAGGGGTGCTCGCTTTGGCAGCACATATATTAAAACTGAAACAATACAGAGAAGACTAGCATGGTCCCTGCATAAGGATGACGTGCAAATTCATGAAGCATTCCATATTTTTACAAGGGAAGTGAAGGACCTCTTCAAGGAAAACTACAAACCACTGCTCAAGGAAATCAGAGAGGACACAAACAAATGGAAAAATGTTCCACGCACGTGGATAGAAAGAATCAATATCATGAAAATGGCCATACTGCCCAAAGTAATTTATAGATTCAATGCTATCCCCATCAAGCTACCATTGACTTTCTTCACAGAGTTGGAAGAAACTATTTTAAATTTCATATGGAACCAAAAAAAAGAGCCTGCATAGCCAAGACAATCCTAAGCAAAAAGAACAAAGCTGAAGGCATTACACTACCTGACTTCAAACTATACTAAGAGGGTACAGTAACCAAAACAGCATGGTACTAGTACAAAAACAGACACATAGTCCAATGGAACAGAATAGATAACTCAGAAATAAACCTGCACATGTACAACCAACTGATCTTCAACAAACCTGACAAAAACAAGCAATGGGGAAAGGATTCCCTATTTAATAAATGGTGCCAGGAGAACTGGCTAGCCATATGCAGAAAACTGAAACTGGACCCCTTCCTTACACCTTATACAAAAATTAACTCAAGATGGATTAAAGACTTGAATGTAAAATCCAAAACTATAAAAACCATACAAGAAAATCTAGTCAATACCATTCAGGACATAGGCATGGGCAAGGATTTCATGATGAAAACACCAAAAGCAATTGCAACAAAAGGAAAAATTGACAAATGGGATCTAATTAAACTAAAGAGCTTCTGCACAGCAAAAGAAACTATCATCAGGGTGAACAGACAACCTGCAGAATGAGAGAAAAATTTTGCAATCTATTCATCTGACAAAGGGTTAATATTCAGAGTCTACAGGGAACTTAAATTTACAAGAAAAAAACAACCCCATTAAAAAGTGGGCAAAGGACATGAAAAGACACTTCTCAAAAGATGACATATGCAGCCAACAAATATAAGAAAAAAAGCTCAACATCACTGATCATTAGAGAAATGTAAATGAAAACCACAATGAGATATCATTTCATGCCAGTCAGAATGGCTATCATTAAAAAGTCAAAAAACAACAGATGCTGGTGAGGTTGTGGAAAAAAAGGAATGCTTTTACACTGTTGGTTCAACCATTGTAGAAGACACTGTGGCTATCCCTCAAAGATCTAGAGGCAGAAATATCATTTGACCCAGCAATCCCATTATGAGGTATATATAGCCAAAGGAATATAAACCATGCTATTATAAAGATACATGCATGCTTATGTTCCTTACAGCACTATTCACAATAGCAAAGACATGGGATCAACCCAAATGTTCATCAGTGATCGACTGGATAAAGAAAATATGGCACATATACACCATAGAATACTATGCAGCCATAAAAAGGAATGAGATCATGTCCTCTGCAGGGACGTGGACGGAGCTGAAAGCCGTTATCCTCAGCAAACACCGCATGTTCTCACTTATAAGCGGGAGCTAAATGATGAGAACACATGGACAGGAACATGGGCGGGAACAACACACATTGGGGTCTATTGAGGGTGGGGTAAGGGGAAGGAGAGCATTAGGAAGAACAGCTAAGGGATGCTGGGCTCAATAACTAGGTGATGGGTTGATCTGTGCAGCAAACCACCATGGCACACGTTTATCTATATAACAAACCTGCACATCCTACACATGTATCCCAGAACTTAAAATAAAAGTTGAAGGGAAAAAAAAAAGACTAGGATCCAACTATAGCTCCTCCCATAGAAAACTTTCTAAAGTATACTGTGAGGTAATAAAATGTTGCAAAACAATATGTAAAGGATGATCCTCTTAATTTTTTGAGCTCATGTAGGCAGATGTGCATCTGTATGTGTACAAATGCATAGAAGAGAGTGTGGAAGGACCAGGCAATAGTAACAATCATCTCTAGAGAAGGGAATGAGTAATCTGATGACAGGAAGACCTGAAAGGAGATCTTCACCTTCTTCCTCTCTGTATTTCTACATTTGGGGAGTTGTTTTACAAACATACATCTATATGTTTGTAAAACATATGTCTACAGATACATATATCTACAAACATATATCTATATATGTTTGTAACACAACTCATTCATATATATATATATATATATATACTTTTAAATATATGTACTTTTGAAAATAAGTAGATAAGTAAAGGATCAACAAGAACAGTGAAAAGAAGTCTGAACACGTGAATGTTTGCAGTGTTTCAAAAATCTGTTTCCAAGGAAAGGAGATGTAGGAATTCTCTGTTTATTAAGGTCAAGGGTCTAACACAAGGACAGGACTACAATGAGTCAGATGAGGTGCTGAGTACAAAAACTTTAACAGGCACCCACCTTTAGGGCCATGACATGCACAACCCTTAGGCTTGGCACTGATCTAACCTTACATTGAAAATGCCACCAAGGTCAAAGCACCTGCTTCTTAGCAGCCAGTATTGCACAAAGCTTTTGCTCTGACCATAAAGCACAGACTTCTTTCTCTCCTCACCTCTTTTTACAAGACAAAAATAGTAATAATAACAATTTATTTTTAACATCTGGAGTTTAAGTTTAAGGTATCCCATGTACCGTCTCCCAGAATGCAGACTGAACAAGTCTCTCTCCCTCCTTATTCAGTCTTCCCTTTGGGGATGTCATTCTGAGAAAAGGAGACTGTTTAGGGGTAGAAGAAGAGTTTCTATGAATCTTTTAAAGTACTTGAGTACTGAGATTTGGACTCTTAAATGGTTTGACAGGAAATTTACCCTCTTTCTTTAGCTAGTGTGGTATCAGCATAATAATTTGTAAAATTAGCTGGGGTTACAAATGCAGTAGGACATTGGCCCAGTGTGAAATGCAATAACCAAAACTAGATGATATTTGCCTGAAATGTCCCAGAATGCCACTACTGGTTGGGTATGGAAGACATCCATTTTGATTAATCAGTAACCATGCCTTACTGTTTGTAAATAACTTTGAATATTATCCCTGGGAAAAACTAAAACTATGGTTCAATGAATAGTTTCATGCTTAATCTACTAGCTGAGCTGATACCTATAGATATTAAAAATGGTATTTTAGTCCTCTTAACTGGGTGGCAGCTTTGAATGATAGCTAACCACTAGCTGGCAAAAGTTCCTGAATATGACACACCAAATCATCTCCCCCCAAATCATGCATTTATCAAGTGTAGGCATTCATTACCCAACAGAAATTGTTCCCAGATAAAGGCCACATGAAGTGGTATAAAAAGGGACCAAAATTTCCTAATAAATGAGAGGGGGTAGAAAAGTGATTGGGGTTTTATTTTAGAAAATTAATTTTTTTAAAAATGAAGTTACTTCTGTTTTTATTTTATAATTTACAAAATTTAAGTTATAATTGCCTTAGAATTATTAGGACAAAAAGTATCAGCTTTTAATTGTATTTAGAGAAACAAAATTTGTCTAATAAATTGAACGGAAATGAATACAACAGCCTTCATTTCAAGACAGTTTATCTGAGTGTTTTGTAAAAATAGGGCATTTAACAGTTTTTTCCCAAGGGCATCTCAATCATTTGATAGATTTGATAGCCAAATCATTCCCTTTTGAAACATTATAATTACTGTGTGTTTTTTGTTGTTGTTGTTAGCTGGCCCACCCTCTGATCAATAGATCTGAGTAGAAATCAAGCAGTTCTCTAAACATCATTTTCATTGATGTCATTAAATTTTGCTGCAGTAAGTAGAATTCTAAGACAGCTCCCAAGATTCCTGCCCCCTGGTCTACATGAACTGTATAATTTCCTCCTCACGAGTGAGAGTGGGGACTGTACATATGACGGGATAGTCACACCTGTAATATGTCATTCTTTTTGCAAGTCTCTGTTGTAGCCAACTGGTGTGAGCTCCTCTTGTTGGCCTTGGAGAAGCAATCTGCCATGTGTGAACTGCTGATACAGTTTGGGTATTTGTCCTCTCCAAATCTCATGCTGAAATTTGATCTCCAGTGTTGAAGGTTGGACCTAATGGGAGGTGTTTTGGTCATGGGGACAGATGCCCCATGAATTGCTTGGTGCCATTCTCCCAGTAATGAGTTCTTACCCTATTCATTACCCCAAGATCTGATTGTTAAAAAGAGCCTGCCACCTCTTCCTCTTTCTTTCTTGCTCCCTCTCTCACCATGTAACATGCCTGCTCCCCTTCACCTTGCAGCATGAGTAAGGCTTCCTGAGGCCTCACCAGAACCCAAGCAGATGCTGGTTCCATACAAGTACAGCCTGCAAAACTGTGAGCCAAATAAATCTCTTTTCTTTATAAATTACCCAGTCTCAGATATTCCTTTATAGCAATGCAAAAATGGACTAAGACAACTGCCCATGGAGATGGTCATGTGCAAAGACAAGAGGGTAGCCTCTAGGAGCTGAAAATGATACCTGTTGCCAACCAGCAAGGAAATGCAGACTTGATTCCTATAACCACAAGGAACTGAATCCTGCCACCAACTAGTATGTTTGAAAGACAACCGCAAGTCTCAAATGAGATCAGAATCCCAGCTAACACTGTAATTTCAGACTCACAAGATTCATGAAACCCTGAGCAGAGGACCCAGCTAATCCATGCCAGGGCTCCTGCCCCATGGAAATTGTGAGATAGTAAATGTGTGTTGTTTTAAGCCACTAAGTTTGTGGTGATGTCTTATGCAGCAATAGAAAGCTAATATGCTTGCATTTTTTAAGTATTTATATTATTTGGTTAAATGTTTAGAGAAGCTCTCTATTATAAAAGATTGGCAGAGTTGTTGGCAAGCTAATTAGCATAGAATGTGTTTCTGAGTGAGAACAAATTTTATAAATGGTCAGCTTATTAACAAATATTTTATTGGATATTTTAATTCTCTATGATTTTTGCTTCCTTAAGTAACCCTGTAACTATAAGTCAAGGGACATGAAAACAAAGACTCTTTCCCCACCTTTAAGATAGAATCCCTACCCTTAAAATTTTTTGATTTACACTTTCAACAATGACAACAATGACACTTTCCCCTCACTTTCACAGGTTTTTATCCCGAGGGAACCCTTTAATAAACATCCTATACAACACACTGTCTCAGAGTCCTCAGAGCTGGCATCCCAGGAAACCCAAACTGCAAACCCAAACTTCTACAATGAATTCGTGTGCAACTTATTCTAAAAGATCTGTACACACACACACACACACACACACACACACACTTCCCGTCCCATTGCTCTTCACTACTTCCTTCATCTCTGTGCTACAATCTGGGATCATTTTTCTTCCCCTTGAGTAATTTATTATGTCTTTTACAGTGAGTCTGTTGCTCAAAAATTCTTTTAGTATTTATTTGTATAAAAAGTCTTAATTTTGTCTTCATATAAAATTGTGTTTGACACTCTATTACAAATTGACTGTTATTCTCTTTCCATGTTTTCCAGACATAGTTCCATTGTCTTCTGACTTCCATCATTTATGTTTAGAAGTCAGTGTTATTTTTGGCTTCTTTGTGAGTAATTTGTCTTTTTTCTTTGTCTACTTTTATTTTTTTATTTTGAAATAGTTTAAAAGTATAAAAAATTTGTACACAAACACAACAAACTAAGCAATATACATATATCCTAGTTTTATAAATGAATAATAATTTATTGTAAATTTAAGTCAATGGTCTTAAATTCTCTCACCCATTCTATTTTCTCTTTTTTCTTTTTATATCTTTCTTAGATTAAATATTTTTATTATTAAATTTTCTTTATTGTCTCATTAGTCATACATTCTTACCTTATAGTGGTCTTCCTGGAAATCACAATATTCATTCTTTATGTATCCAAGTCTAATATAAATGAGTATCTTGGCCACTTCCCAAGAAACTCAAAGATGTGCAAGCATTTTAACTCTATTTACCTTTCTCCTGCCTTTTTACTTTCATGTTACTGTGTTCAGATATATATTCCATTAGAGAACTTTGTCCATTTTCCTATTGAGTTGCCTCTTCTCCTTATTGATTTATAGCAACTTTTTTTCATCTTTAATATAATGGATATTAGTCCTTTACCAGTTTTATGTATTGCAAATATTTTCTCCCAACCCATGCTTTTCTTGCTTTAATGGCTTTCTTGAGGTATAATTGACATATAATAAATTACATATATTTATGTGCACAAGTATGTATACATACAGTGTGCAATTTTATGAGTTTTAACATATCTATACACTCATGAAACCGTCGCCACAATCAAGATACTGAACACATGCATTATCCCCTCAAGAGTTTCTTCATGTTCCTGTGTAATCCATTCCCCCTCACCCTGCCTCCTCTCCATCCCCATTCACAGGCACCCACTGGTATGCTTTCTGTTGCCATAGATTATTTTGCATTTTCTAGAATCTTATATGAAAGGAATAATACAATATGGACTCATTTTTACCTAACTTTTTCACTCAACATAACTATTTTGAGGCTTATCCATGCATGCTGTTGCCTCATCCCTGCTTACTGTATTGCAGAGTAGGAACTCATTGCATGAACATGATAAAAATTGTTTCTTCATTCACATGTTGATGGACATTTGGGTTGCTAACACTTGATATCAGTACTCTTTTTAACTTTAGTGGGTGTGAAGTGATATCTCACTGCAGTTTACATTTCCCTGATGACTAATGTTACTGAGCACTTTTTTGTGTACTTACTAGCCAAGTGTTTACACCTTTTGCCCATTTTTTAATTGAGTTGTTAGCCTTCTTACTGAACTGTAAGAGTTCTTTGTATATTCTTGATATAAGTCCTTTGCCATATAGATACATAGATAATATTTTTCCCAGTCTGTGACTTGTCTTTCAAAGGGTCTCTTTTCTTTTCTTTTTTCTTTGCTTTTCTTTTCTTTTTTTCATACATCTCAGCACCAGCAAATCATGCTCTGAGAGTTATTGAGTAAATCCCAGAATCCAAGCTCAACTGTTTATGCTATTATTTGAAAAAGAATAATTACTGTTCTGTGTTCCCACCAGTGAAGTATTTACACAATATCCCCTGATGTCAAATAAAATACTGTTTAGCACAAAGGGCTTTTATTTCATTGTCATAAAGTTGTTGGCCTTATAATACAAGCATCTCAAAAGTAGTGACGTTGTTAAGCTAGAAGCCTGTGACTGATTTAAAGTTCAGAAGTTATCAGCTGTAATTAATAAACTGAGCTCATTCTCCAAAAAACATTTTCAGAGACTATCAAAAAACAGACACTCTTAACTTGCAATATTTAATTTGAGACTGCTACTGAGGCTTTTAGCTAAATTAGGCCTGTGTGAAAGCAATTACTTCATTACCAGGGTCCTTCAAATTTTCCTCCACAATATCACTGATTTCATACTTGAATCACATAATTGTCCTTTAAAATTTAGGGCATGTCCAAAAAGTCCTTCCAAAAGCCAGCTAAAAGAATTTGCTCTCTCGCATCAATTGCAATAATACACCTGTAGGGAGGGAATCAGAGGAGAGAGAGACCAAGATGAGAGGGAAGAACATTGTCCTCCAGAAACTGAGTTCTGTAAAGCAGAACAAGATGACACGGGGGGACTGTCAAAAACTCTCACAGTAGAAGAATCCACTTCAATGAAAGATACAAATCCATTGGGCAGAACAATAATTGGAAGTGTAATATTAATATTAACTAGCGTGCTTTATTCCCCCTTCAGTCTTCCTTGGCTGGTACTCACTGCTCACAGTTTAGGCATCTAAATGCAAAAATGCAAATAATGACAAAAGAATTAATCTCTTGGATTCTAAACTTTAAAAACCAAGGACTAGACCTAAAGAATAAAATTAGTTTCTCCCTCCCAACTTTCACCTCCCCACTCACTGCTGTACTCTGACAAGATCATTCTTGGAGCTGATATTCTCAATTAAAGAAGAGTGAAGATCCATGATGACAGAATTCAGTCAATGATTTCAGATAGGATCCTAGGTCAGAAAGAAAACATTCTAAGGGCATTGCTAGGACAAGTGAAAATTGTTGTATATGTATGTATATTGGTAATAGCATTGCATCGATACTAAATCCCCAAATTTGATAAGGTAGAAAAATGCTTTATTCTACAGAGACAAATGATGAAGTATTTCAGGGTGAAATGTCATGATGTAGGTAACTAACTCCATTGATATAGGGAAAAAAGAGAGAGAGAGGATAGAAACAAAGCAAATGAGACAAAAAACATAACCGTTGCTGTATCTATATAAAAGGTATACAAATGTTCACTATATTAGTCTTACAACTTTTGTGAAGGTTGTAAGACTTTTTGAGGTTTTTCAAAGCTAAACACACTTTTTATATGGGAGACAAGAGAATCAGAAAGAAAAACTAAATAGTGAGATGCTGGTCGGGGACTCTCAGCAAAGGAGCTAGTGTTTGTTGCAAAAGGAAAAGTACATGCCAGAGTATGTTTGGAAAAATGATGGTAGAGGGAATTTGTACCCCACTTCTCACCTGGATTCATGGGAGGCAGCAACCTTGCACAGAGGAATAAGGTAAAGAGGGCTGCATGGGATGTTGAGGGCCAAGAGGGCTGAGGGCAGCCAACCACATCACCCAAGGCTTTGCATCATTTCCCATACTGCAGAGGAATTAGTGAATGGCTGACAGTGGGCTTCTCTCCCTGATGCCATGACGCTACCTGCCATTCCAGGAAGAAGGGTAGAGTGAAAGAAATGCTCAAACTACTGAGTTTAATCTGGAAAGACTGATCTTACCCACAACTGACTAATTTGATTCCACTCCACGAAATTTATTCCACAGAATGGGGGCTCTGGATTGATATGAAGCTCAGTGCTTAAGAAAAAAAATGGAGTGTTACATTTTTTATATACCCGTGTTTCTGTGGCATGAGAGTCTATACTCACAGCAATATTTTCTAACAAACACATATTGTTTGGAGAGTAGTAATTTATTCTCTACTTTGAACACTGGTAATTTAATCTGTATTCTCTTCCCAGGGATCCCCTGTGATCAGTATTAACGGACTGGGGCGAGAAGAGAGAAGGTGACTTCACATTTATGAATATCAAATAATGAGGGCTCAGCTTTTTGCTTTCCAGCAGTCGAGTTCTTCTTCTAGGAAGTGCCTCTCTGTCAGGGTAACAAACATTTTTAAGTTGACTGATACATTTTAAAAGTAGTATGTAGAAAGGCTTTCTAAAATCAAAATCCAATTTTAGTGATTACATAGTTGTTTCCTTAAGCTCAGGCAAGGCACTTTGTATACTCATAGAATTTTGGAAGAATTTTACAGTTATAATTGTCAGCTTAAATTGTGTTTGAATGTCAGTCCTCTTTTAAAGAAAGAAAAGACAAGGAATATTCCCTCTACTTTGTGTCATTAAGCTGGATTTTTACTTGGCAGCACTCAAGGTGGGGATTTTTGCAACATTAAGATAACAATCTCTTCTCTGTAGATTTTTAGTACCCCAGGGATTCAAAGATCAAGTTGCTTAGAGACCCCATGGAATTTGCAGAAAAAGCAAACTCTAATCTTGACATCTGTAATTAATGTTTTTATCTTACTCCTAAAGTTTAGTTTGCTGGCAGCTTAGCTGCTCTTTGGAGCGGAATAAGGCTCTATCTACACCACGTCCCACATGACTTTCTATCCTGAGAGTGGGGTGGGGAGCTCTGGGGCTCTCTATGGGCTCTTTTCTCTTGGGCTCAGTGTCAAGCTCTTCTTCTAGTTATGTAGTGGTTGCATATATGCCTAGGTTTCCTTCCAATCAATTGTGCTGCAGGTTTCCTAAGCTAGGCTAATGCTTGCCTTGTTTCCAGTGCATTTTATATTGGGCTCACCGACCAATACATATGCATGCATAGAGCACAGGATCAATTGTAGGTTGTGAAAATATCTGTATAACATATTACTCAGTGAAATGTGAAAATATCTATAAAATTCTGGTACAATTTAAATATATATCTTTTTCTCAGTAACCAAGACCACTGGGCACTCAGGCAAAAACAAATTAACCTGAGCTGTATCTGTACATAAACACACACACATACATGCACATGCTCAAATATGTATTTGTGACTGAGGCATGTGCCAGTTCTAATCACTCCCACTTTTTTTTACATATTTATATTGTAACTCTTTGGACTAAGGTGCACAAGTGCTTGGTTGACATACCAATGAAAATGAAGAGAGGTAATCTATCATCCCTCCCACCCTTAAAAGACAACATAGTCACTTAAGTAGCCAAAGTTGTCACAGAGAATATCATGATCATCTTTTGTACATTCCACAAACATTTATGGAACTTCTAGTCTGGGGCCTGACATCTTCACTCAGAATGCTACAGCAAGCAAGACAAAGTGGGTCCTGCTACCTCTCAAGTGCTAGAGGGAAGAGAGACAATGAACAAAGAACAGAATCGATAAAACAATCACCAGATGGTGGTAAAAGCCAAGAAGAAACTAAAATGGAGTGATGTCATAGAGCGACTGTAGGACTGCATCGGATTGAGAGATCAGGGAATGTGCCAATGAAGGTTACTTATGAGCTGAGACCTGAATCACAAGTGTTTAGGATATAGCTCTATGGTCTAATTTTTCAGGTCATTTTATGATGTGGCTCCTTCATGCACATTTAAATGAAGTGACTAGAATACACACCTGGTGGATAGGGTTCTATATTATACCCTCAGCTACCTCCCACTTCCTTTTTAAGCTTCATTCTAAAATGACATTTTAGAAACGTAAGTGGCAAAGCTAGACCCGTTAGCTATAAGTGATATAGAAATCCCAAAAAGATGTTCCAGCAGGGATTGAGCTGGCCTTTTAGACAAAAATAAAGAGGTCATTGCTTTGTCGACTGCCATCGACTTGCATATCTCAGCCTCTATCAGTGACCAAAATCATCCAACAAAATGACTCCTTAAGTGCTTATGATGAAGAACAGCTACCAGAACACCCAGGCAAGCATTCTTACACTCATATCTTCTGTGAATCCATCAGCCAGCAGTTCCCATGCTCAGGGTAAGGAGCAGACATATTTCTTGTCAGTAAGTTTATCTATTGAGATGCTGTAGAATGTTCTTATCTATCATCTTGTACATCATATACCATAACTCTTATGGCTTATGACTTGTAGACAACACAAATAGCCACCTGAAGGTGTCCTCATGCAAAATTCTGCTGTTGAGAAAATAACCACTAGTCTTATAACCCTGTGGCAATCCTTTATTCTCCCTAAATACTAATTTTTGCATGTCAAAAAAAGTTAAACAGATGAACTCTAAATTTGAATTTTAGTCTTTTAGATTTCCTAAAAATGATTCAAACAATATTTCCTTGCAAGGGAAGATATAAAACATTTGCTTGAATTCAAGAAAGAATAATATCTGAGCATTTTGAGCACTGTATCCATTGGGAACATGCATGGCTGCAACTAATGAAAAAGTAAACAGTGGCTTCAACAAATAAGGCTTTCTTTTTCTCTCATAACAAGAAGCCTGGAGGTAGACTTTAGGTGGCTTTTGCTCAGCAGCATCACAATGTTAGGGTCAGCATATCCCTTGCATATCCCTTGATCTTTTCCTTATCTTGTCACCTCAAGTTCACAAACTGGCTGCCACAATTGCAAAAATCATACCCTCATGACTGACTGAAGAGCTGGGAGATTAGTAGAGGCAGGAGGAGTGCCATCCAGGTTTATCTTTCTATTTGGGGAAAAAAAAGTATTTTATAGAAGCTCCTGCAGCAGCCAACTCCTTTGGTTTCATGTGTCACATGACCAACTCTAGGTCCAAAGTGCCTACGACTTTGCTCCTCCAGACTGAATTGTGGAAATCCCAGTCTTTTCTATGGTTTTTGGGTCAGCCAAGCAACCATGTCTACCACAATAATTTCTGTATTATATCTTCATATCCCTACGCATCTCCTTAATTACAACTCCCAGGATAGTTATCTAGGGTTTGACTAAAATACGGACATAGAGCCAACATTAAACTATTGAGTAATTGAGATTTTTGAAGGCACTGGCTTATAGGAAATGTTAGCAGGTAAAACCAGTACCAACTGAGTCAAACAGAAAAGACTGCCTCAATGTTTGCCAAAATACATTAAGGCTAGCAGTTGGCTGATTAAAAAAAATATATTTTCTAATTGTAAAAGAAATATAAGCTTATTTAACAAGAATTTTTGATTGTAGGGAATCATAAAAAGAAAGTGAAAGTCATCTAAAAGTAACTCCCTACATATTTGGTACATTCCCTTCAAAACATTTTTTGTAAGCGTTCTACATATTTTCTTCCTTTCTCCACTCTGTTCTTTCTGTAACTATGCTAAGTTCTTCTGAAATCTGCTTTCATCTACCGAATATATCCTCGTTCCCTCTGCATATGGTTGCTGTGTTATATCCCATTATGAAGTATCATTGTTAAGAATACAGATCACCCCAGACCGTCTGGGTGTCACCCCCAACGTGACCACTTATCAGCTGCATAACTTCTTTGTGGTTCAAATTTGTCATATTAAAGATGAGATAATAATACTATCTATGTACAGGATTTTTGTGAAAATTAAGCTAGTTAATCCCTGTAATGCACTTAGTAGAGTGACAGGCAAATAATAGCGCTCTATAAATGTCAGCCAGTTTTATTGTATGGAAATATGTCAACGAATTTTATTAATCCTGAATTGGTAGATATTCAAATTATCTTAAAATATTTGATTTAATAAATGGCCCATCCATTAATATCCTTGAAAATACATCTTGTCAAATAATGTCCTAAGGATACATTCCCTCAAATATAATTGTTGAGCCAAAGGATATCCACACTTTAAATTTTGACACTTATTTTCAAGCTGCTCTTTAGAAAGCTTGTTCAAAGCCATGTAGGAATTGACTGTTTTTGGATAAAGGAAGGTCTGTCTTCCCATTCTAGACATTAATTTTTGCCAAACCAGCAGTGAGAATTCTCATTACTCTTTTAATTCACATTTCTTTAATATGTAAAAAGGTTTAAAATTTTCTAAGTGTTTTTTAATCATTCATATATATATTGAGATGGAGTTTGGTTCTTGTTGCCTAGGCTGGAGTGCAATGGTGCAGTCTCAGCTCACTGCAACCTCCGCCTCCCGGGTTCAAGTGATTCTCCTGCCTCAGCCTCCTGAGTAGCTGGGATTACAGGCATGCACCACCACGTCTGGCTAATTTTTTTGTATTTTTAGTAGAGACGGGGTTTCACCATGTTGGCCAGGCTGGTCTCGAACTCCTGACCTCAGGTGATCCACCTGCCTCAACTTCCCAAGTGCTGAGATTACACGCGTGAGCCACTGTACCCAGCCAATCATTCATATTTTTAATGAATCATTTGATTGTGTCCTTAGAGGCTTAATGGATTTTTTGTTGTAGGGGTCAGGTGACCTATGTGCCCTTTAAATTAAAGAGTCCCACAGCAAAAGGGAGTCTGACAATATTTCAAACATTTCTTTTCGCATTCTCAATGACTGCTACCAAACTTTTCTCAGTTTGAAAGAAATAGCTGGTTAAGAGGAATTTTCAGCCTTTGTGAGATGTGCATCTCTTTAGAAAAATCTATGAAAAGGAAATAGTAAAAAGATGTGGGGAAAAAAACAGAAGAAAGCTATTTTAAATAAGAATGAGTTACTGAGTTATTTATTTGATTATTTTTTATTTTGATTATATTCGACTTATTATTTTGACATGCCCTGAATTGGCAAGGAGAAAAAATGAGACTACTGTCTTGCTAAGTATTGCTGGTACACATCTTTGTGGGGGTATGAATCACATAAGGCAACTTTTCAACTTTCCTAGGACCACTTGCCTCAGCATCACTCGAAGAGCTTAAATATCCAATTCTGGAATTTAATCCTCCAGACACTAAAGATGAGAGTCTTTAAAGATATATACCAGATAGCTTCATGTTGTAAAGGCCCTTTCTAGGAGATTCCTACATGCACCAATTTTGAAAAAAAAAAAACTTTGGAAAATACCCATTTAGTAACTTCAGTTCATTCAATTGTTCATCCATTTGTTCAAAGAGTAATTAAAATAATTACTGAGCAGCTACAATGTGCCAGCCACTGTTCTGGAGATGGAACAGTGAATTAAGCCCATGGTCTAATAGGGCTTACATTACAATGGAGGAAGTCAAACAACAACAACAAAAAACATGCATTGTTATGCAAGGTGGTAAGTGCTATTACAAAGACTAAAGCAAAGTAAGAGGAAAGACAGTGATGGGGGGTGAGTACTTCTGTAGGTTTATTAATAATCTATAACTTTCATTTGTCTCTTTTTTTGAACAATAAAGTTACTTTAAAATCAATCTTAGAGGCATTCCAACTTCTCAGTTCACCTGAGTTTGGGGCTGCCTCTCTCGTCCTCAACATATTCTTGCTTCCTTCCACCCTCACCTATTCCTGGGGACCTCTGGTCCTATGGGGTATTAGCAAGGGATAGACTCAGTGGCCAAAGGGCTAGCCTTCTCCATCAACAGGACCATGAACAAACTAATGTGTGGTAAATAAAGAGCCTAGACAGCAATCAAGCAATGATAAAATATGAACCAAGGCAATATTTACAACCTACCTACGCCCAATAAATTAT
Organism: Pongo pygmaeus; assembly: GCF_028885625.2. Taxonomy (NCBI): domain Eukaryota; kingdom Metazoa; phylum Chordata; class Mammalia; order Primates; family Hominidae; genus Pongo; species Pongo pygmaeus. The sequence continues at coordinate 174,575,530 of NC_072377.2, forward strand.
CAACTGAAATCTTCAAGAAGCACACAGGCCAAGACATGGTGGAAGCATCCAGCACATCGGACAGTGCCAGTAGCGTGGTAAGGTACAGCTGTGGAGGTCCTGCTGGCAGCTGCCAATTAACTTCCTGAGCATTATATTGCTCAATGCTTGGGTTAAATGAAGGTCAAGGGGTGGGAGGTGGAAGAATGAACCCAGAGCTTCAAAAGACCCTGAACCAAATCTGGTTAAACCAAGCACTGGTCAAGGAGCTTTTAGACCCTAAACCTAAAATGCAGGCAGAAACCCATACCAACAGTTACTCCTCTTTCAGAAGTAGCTGCAACAGCAACAGCAATGGAAATAAATATCTGGCAAACAGATTATTTGGCAGTTAGAGTTGACTATGCAGTTTTGGGTATACAAGTAGAGGTCTGCTCAAATAAGACCAGAGTTTATTCTCCTCCTTCTCCTTCCCTTTCGTCCCTTCCTCCTCTCACTCCCCCTCCTCCTCCTCTTCCTCTTCTTCTTCCTTGTTTCTTCTTCTTCCCTTTTTCTTCTCCTCCTACTTCTTCTTCCTTCTTTCTTCTTCTTTCCTCTTTCTTCTCCTCCTCCTCCTCCTACTTCTTCTTCCTTCTCCTTCTTCCTCTTCTTCTTCTTCTGCTTCTTTCTTCGTCCTCCTCCCTCTCTTCTTCTCCTTCTTTTTTTAAGAGACGGTCTTGCTCTGTAGCCCAGGCTCGAGTATGTGGAGTGCAGTGCCACAATCATAGCTCACTGCAGCCTTGAACTCCTGGACCCAAGCAATCCTCCTGCCTCAGCCTCCTAAGTAGCCGGGACTACAGGCATGCACCACCACACACAGCCAATTAAAAAATTTTCTTTTACGAAAAGGGGTCTTGCTATGTTGCCCAAGCTGGTCTTGAACTCCTGGGCTCAAGTGATCCTCCCACCTCAGCCTCCCAAGTAGCTGGGATTATAGGCTTGAGCCACAGCACCCAGTAGAGTTTCTTAACTGGTATCCATGCACTGGCTGGTCCACAAACCCTATGATATAAGCAAGCCTCTCTCTCTCTCTGTCTCTCACACACACACACACACACACGCACACACACACATTATCCATAGGTAGATATCTGTGTGTGTGTGTGTGTGTGTGTGTGTGTGTAGCAAGGGGGCTGTGTACATGTACATTATTTTTTCTGGGAAAAATTCTTATAGATTTCATCAGATTCTCAAAGGAGACTGTAACCCAGTAAAGCTTAGGAACTATCATCTTAGACCAAGGATGAGTATCCTTTAGAACTTGAGCTGGAATATATAATTCAGCCACAGAAGGCTCTTGGTTAGAATGAATGTCATGGAATACTACTTTCACACAAACCCCAGCTACTGACACTCACCCTCAGGGTTATAAAATGTCTCATGCCTTGTGAGTTCAGTCCTTTGGACAGGAAGCTAAAAGTTTTGTGTTTGTTATATATGAAGATCCGTGTTAGGGATTTTAAAAAACACATTACTATTTTAGGTAGCTGTCAGTGCATGGTAAACCATTCAAAACTTAGTGGTGTTATTTACTTACGAATTGGTAATGTCAGCAACATGGATTAGGTTCAGCTAGACGATTCTTTTGCCTAGGAATTACAAGGCATGGTTTAGAATCCCACATTATTTTTGCCACATTCATTAGTCAAGGTGCATTACAAGGCCAACCCAGATTCAAAGGTTGAGAAACAGACTACTTCCTCATGGGATGAGCTGCAAAGTCACACTGCAAAGGGGCTGCTCATAGAAGAATCACTGTGGTCATCTTGAAAACAATCTTCCACACCTACATGCTGAAGAATTCATAGTTAAAATAATATGTTATCTGTGATTTGCTTGAAAATATCCCAGAAACAAAACTGGTGAAAAATAATTAAAAGAAAAATGGCAAAAAGTGATCATTGTTGAAGCTCGATGATGGGCACATGAGGGTTATTTACATTAGTCTTTTTACTTTTGCATGCATTTGTAATTTTTTAAATTAAAAGGTTAAAATTAAATTAACAAAACACATGCTTTCTATGAATCCTTATAACAATTATCTTTTCCCCTTTTACATGTGTGGACAGTGACTAGGGGGCAGTCATGTGACTGGTCATTGCTAAGGTCACTCATAGAATAATAGCTAATATTTACTGAAGACATATAATGCACCAGCACCTTCCCAACATTGTACATCATATCTCATTTAGTCCTCACAATACTACGCATCAGGTGGTATTATTGTCTCCATTCCTAAGATAAGAAACACCAGAAAGCTGCCCAAGTTTACAAAGTAAGTAGTGAAAGCATGATTTGGATCCAAGAAATGTGGCTTCAAAGCCTCCACCCTATGAAGAGGCAAAGCTGAGATTTCAATCAAGCTCTGTATGGCTCCAGCAGCAGGACCTCCCACTCCACAGTGCTAGGCTGGGACTTTCAGAGCCAGTGATTCCCACGTCATTTTCCTTCGCTATACTGCCTGTCTGAATTTCCCTTCCCAAATTTGCACATTGCACATTAATACCGCACACTCAATAGGGATCTGACTAAGTGGCACAGCCCACTTCCCATAGGTGGAACACCTCTATTTTCTTCTACTAAATATATAATATATCTGTAAGTGCTTTATAAACTGTAAGGTAATTTGAAAGGTTCACTTGTTCTACAAATTAAGTAGCATTTTAAATGAACAACTAGTTGAAAAATTATTTTTAAGACTCTCCAAAGAAGTTAAATCTTGTGGTAAAGCTCTCCTTTGGAATTGTCCTTACCAACATCTGCAAGTGTAAGCGCGTTTTCGTTCAGGGTGAGAATTGTAGGTGAGAATCATCATTGTAGGAGGAAAAGCAAGAAGACTCATGAAGTGGGAGTTTGGGCTATCAAAGTTTGTTTCCAGGAATGACCTAAGAAAAACCAACTGGGAGCAGCTTGGGATTTTTCAATTACTCTTCCTTCAGAGTGAAGATACTCTGTGCTACTCCTAAATGCTCTCCTGTCTATGTGTTAGAGCCTCAGCCACTCCAGCCTGAGGCTGTAGCTTGTCATTCCCGACTCTGAGGAAGTAAGAGAGACAATGTAACAAAATACTTGGCAGGAAAATCAGAGTGGAGGGATTTCACTCCCATGTTATACGAAATAGCACTAGGCATTGCCTGAAAGGATCCTTTGTCCAACCCCATCAGCAGCAACACCACATCCCAACTGCAACGGAGAGGTCTATAGATGCAGAGTTGAAGTGTGTGTGGGTGTGTGTGTGTGTATGGATTCATGACTTATTTAGAAACATACCAAAACTTAAAAAGAGAACGTTCGCTCTAAGAGTTAGTTACTGATACAAAGAAATGTGACAGAATATTTTATAGAGATTCAGAATAAAAATTGTTCTTCTGGGGTCCCAGGTATCTGTAAGACAGGCCTGTGTTCCTTCCATGATAAAGGGAAAGTAAGTAAAATGGTGTCTTCCACACATACAATACTTGTCAACAGTCTTCTCCCAAGCATCCCAGCTGTGCAGAGGACATTAAAGGATTGAAGACATTAATTGATTGATAACATGGAGCTATGCAGTACTTTCCAATGCTTCATCTTTCAAGAAATCAAAATTAAGGAGCATGAGAAAGTAGAATCAGCTAATTACAAAACTTAACATTATATAAAAATATAGAATGAGAGATAGAGAGAGAGAAAGAAGAGAAAAAAGAAGAAGAGAGACAGAGAAGCAAACTTCTTACAGACAAGCTCCTTAATCACTCAGGTTTCAAACTCAGTCAATTACAATCACACATAAAACAGTCAAATATTTAATAAAAACACGGCTGAAACTTGACCTCAAATACTTGTAGGTGCATTGTATGTATCAGGTTTCCCAGAAACAGGAGTCATAAAAACACATTATTTATCAAGAAGTATTTTCTCTCCCCATCCAAGTAAACTCTTCCCCTGGAAACCACACAGCTGTCGCCTTTGGGAAAGAGGCTGGATTGCGGGTGCTAACTTTCCTATCTTTAAGTTCCCTCAAACTAGGCAAAGGCAAATCAAAATCTGAATTCTCTTTAGCTTTCAGAATTTCAGAGAAACCAAAAGGCTATACCAGAATATCAGCCACATGCTATGAAGGCATCATAGTTGAGAGAGTTGGAACTGCTGAGTTTTTAATTTTAAAGTTGGCGCTACTCAGCCTGGAATGCACTCTAGGTCACAGCTCTCAGCACATGCCCCCTTGCAATCACAGCCACCAGACATTTTTCTCTCACTGTGGGAAAGCGTCAAATCGTTTCTCTTTGCGTGTGTGTATTTGAGTCACAGGAAATGGTCTTTATATCCCACTCATAGGAATGAATGAAGTGTGAGAACATTTTAATTTCATACAAATGCTTCATGTCTTTATCAGACTGGATTTGCTTTGTTTCCTTTGCAGAGCTGCTTAAAAATTCCAGTAATTCTAAAAGTGATGCGGATTCATTATGGGAAGTGTGTACATACAGATAATAAAAGCAAAGAAGCAGAGGAAGCCGTCTAAAGACATGCAAAGACAACTACTGTTAGCATTGCCTGTTGTCTGGAAGCCTTTCTTAAAATATAAATTTTTCATTATTAAAGGTCATCTTCATATTTTCAAGAAAAATGCCTTTGAAAGAATTAAATATTTCATCACAATTCTGATACTTATAATTAAGAATTATGACATTATAATTTTCACTGTAAGTAATGCTTATTGTAATAAACAATAAAGAACATTGAAAACTAAGAAATAAACCTAAACCAGTATCTATGTAATTACAGGCAATTAAGGGTAATTAAAATATAATTGGCCTTGGTTAAAGTCAAAAGAGATATCATTTGGGTCCCAGCTCTGACACTAACCCATAGTGTGATCAAGAATAAGTTACTTGGCTGGGCGCGGTGGCTCATGCCTATAATCCCAGCACTTTGGGAGAACGAGGCAGGTGGATCACTTGAGGTCAGAAGTTCAAGACCAGCCTGGCCAACATTGTGAAACACCATCTCTACTTAAAATACAAAAATTAGCAGGTGTGGTGGCAGGCACTTGCAATCCCAACTACTCAGGAGGCTGAAGCAGGAGAATCTCTTGAACCCAAGAGGCAGAGGTTGCAGTGACCCTAGATCATACCACTGCACTCCAGCCTGGGTGGCAGAGCAAGACTCTGTCTCAAAAAAAAAAAGAATAAATCACTTTACCTCTATTAAGTTCAGTTTTATCTGCAGAATGAAGTGGCCAGATTTTATTCCTAAGGTCCCTTCTAGCATTAAAGTTGTCTGATATCAGTTAAAGCAGAGTCAACAGTTAAACACCTCTTTGCTATATTTTACCTGTATAGGCAATCACTTCTAAATATTCAAATTACTAATTTTATTTTTCATTTATAGATGAGCTTATCCAGATGATACTTTACTTCTTCATCAGTGAGAACACAAAGAAGTAAACCAACTTAAGAGTTATTATGTTAGTCATAAATTTATTCATATGCTAAGCAGACTAAATTGAAATATGACAAAAATGACTTTTAGAGCCACCACACAGTCAAATTTTTCCTCAAGCAGAGTATCCGATAGTCTATTGCAATGTTAAGAACTTCATTTGTATAAAGGAGAAGAATCCTAGAATCAGGTTGGAGGACACTGGAGTGATAATGTAATTGAATTTTGCCTCATGGCATGGATGGCAAATTCAAATGCATACAGGAATCACACACACAGGTAATATAAATATCTTCTTATATCTGGCCCTTTTGAGAAAAGCCGATGACAAAGTGACAGGCCTTGTGAACTGGAAAAAGCATACCCAGTATAAGATCCAAGGAACTGGTGGATTGTTGACATGAGGAGTATGGACACAAAATAGCCAAATCTGATTTTTCAGAATATGCTGGAAATCCACATTGTGTGTGTGTGTGTGTGTGTGTGTGTGTGTGTAAATTCCCAAGTTTCTAGCTTTAAATCAAAGATTTTTTTTTTCTTCTGCACTGTGTGTGGGCCAAACAGCACAATGGTGGGCCACTAATTTGCAAACCTACAACTTATACTGAAAAACCGACTTCATCCATTTTCTGGAAGAAGAGAGACAGAGAAGCAACCTTCTTACAGACAAGCTCCTTAATCACACAGACATGCAACTGAAACATCAAACAGTGGAAGACCAAACCAATCATCTGTGGAGGGGAAGAGTAAACCTATATTGTAATAAAACAACCACAACATTTATGCCTAAGGAGATAAATTTTGAATATATTTTCTCCAAATAGCTAATGATGATTGGATTGTTTTATCCACAGGCAAATAAACACGCAACTCTTTGCTTTTCAGAGTTGACATCCTACAAATACAAACTAACCATTTTTAAATGAACTTGGTAAAGAGCCTTATTATCAATGTATGTAATTTCCTCGAATTTAGGTTGGGCAATAAAATTATCCCAAAGCCTCTGACCAAGTCCCCACCCTCGTCCAGCCACAGTGAGAAAGGAGGAACAATGCTAACAAAGATATTCCACTGCTGTGCTAATGCATCCAACACTAGCACACTTTTCCCTCCTTCTTGTTCCTATAAAAACATCTGTGCAAAGTGGGCCCAGCTGGCTTGCAAATATGTTCCAAGACGCAGGCCAGTTTCCAGCCCTTTCGTATCACCCTTTGTCTTGTCTCCTTTCTGCCAGTGTGCATTTCTGTCTTAAGTAGCTAATGCTTAGTGAAAAAAATCAATGTTAACAGGTTAAAAGTTAATGTGCTTCACCTGTGTCACCTCCGTCCATTAGTAAACTTGGACCAGCAAAGGGGGATTTGACATATTACCTGTTTGCCTATCTCCTCCATGGGGGAAATTATGAGGGGTTCTCAAGAGTTATTCATCAAAATGTCAGGCTCCAATTTGGTAAAATCATTATAACACCTGCTTTCTGGGAATTATCGTGAAATCTCACTCCTTTTCCCTTTGTAGAGAACCTGCTGTTGGCTAAGAAATACACCCACCCACGACTTTTATTTATAGTTCAAGGTCTATTTGGGATGGTGGGAAGGAAGGAAATTTCAGGAATCAGCTAGTAGTGAACAGACCTTAGAGACTGAGGCAGAAAAGCATCCAGACTGCTTGGGAAGCCTCCTGAGATTAGGGGGTTCTTTCAACACTGCAAAGGACTTCCAAAGTTTCCATTAGTTCAGACTCACTGAGTTATAAGAGCAGTTCCACCTGGAAACTATCTCAACTTCAGCCAAGGCAGCAAGCATTTGATATTCAGATAGATTAAAGAAGAAATAATAACGTGTAAAAAAAATGTGAAGGGGGTTGGGGAATATGGGAGCAAGTCTGAGGCACTTGAAATCATCAAAAAAGTTCAAAGTGGCAAAACAGTGATCCCTTAGAGAGTACAGAGCTGGGGTTCCTGGAACCAAAACCTATAATCAAGATTCAGGTCTTCACCTTTATCCACATCCTAGTTCTTGCAAAGTAAACCTCCTCGGTCTTCTTGGCTCACTGGGGGATTTTAGAAGTTTTTTAATTCCCAAACTGCTGGTGGCTCTTTATTTACCACCTTCGCAGCAAGACAGTAAGTGCTAAAAGGCCACAAACCCTGAAGTTTCAAGGGATGGTGCTCTCCTCAACCCGAATTCAGCTGCTGACTTTCCCAAGAATAAGCCATGCTCTCCCACCATTAGTGTTGCCAGATGTAGCAAATAAAATTGCAAGGTGCAAGTTAAATTTGAATTTCAAATAATAGTAAATAATTTTTATTATAATCCCAAATATCACATAGGCATACCTATACTAAAAATATCCATTTAGTTGAAATCAAATTTAACTGGGTATCCTGTATTTTATCAGGTAACCCTGCTATGAACAGATTCAGAAAGATGGTTGGACTTTACAGCCTAGTGCATTGAAGAAGAAAATTCATTCAACAAAGCTAGTGAAGAGGAATTTTTAAAATGTATGAAGCTCTTAACTGCCAGAAAAATGCCAAAAGATCCACCTTATGTGCCTCTTTATGTGATCAGCTAGACCAGAGATTCTATACCCTGGCTGCAGGCTAGAGTCACTAGGGAAAGCTAAATGTTTCTGATGCGTGCACCCTGCCCTAGACCTAATGAATCAGAATGGAATTTTATAAAGATGCTCCTTGATTCTAAAGAGCAGTCAGGTTAAGATGCACTGAGCTAAAGAGGCAATGAAGAAAAGCTGAAGTGTGGTAGAGAATGCATGATTGTTTCAACTCAAGGTTCCTAAACTTTGCTACATATTGGATTCACCCAAGGATTTTTGAAAATCACTGACACCTGGCACCCACCACAGACATTTCGGTCTATTAGTGCTAGGTACAGCCTGGGCATCAGGATTTGTAAAAGTTCCTCAGGCTTTTCTAATACAGAAGAAAGTGTGGAAAACACTGTGTGACCCTAATATACCTCTGTTTCTTAAGAAGAGAGCAGCTCTAATTACTTTCGTGGGAGTAGGAATGAAATCTGACCTTCCAACCATATTGAAAAATAAATTAGATGTTACTTTTTAAACCTATTTTTCCCATGTTGACTTCAAGATTTAAACCTTATTAATGGGATGTTGTTTTCAGGAACTTAACTCTGGCTCTGTTTATAGGATGTGTATTAATCTCTTTGCCAGGAGTTTTATAGATGGGAGAACGACAGTCACCCAAGACCCTTCTATAACTCTCTGCTTTCAATCATATATAATGATAATGATTACACACTCATGAAACTCAGAGGCCATACTTCATTCGTATATCAAGATTGCACAAACTGATGGACTGACATTAGAAGAGTGTGATGCCAACCTCCAGACTAAGTCAAAGAAGAAGAATAATCTGTGCCTTGCTAACGCAAATGTGGTCATAAGGGATGCTGACCTTTCTTACAAATTGCTAAATGCACACTGATCCCTCCAACATTTAAAAGGTTACTCACCCTCAAGAGATTATTCATCCCTGACTTGACATAGAATGCAAGAACATTACTTGAGTGCCAAAGCCAATAGATACGAATTTCCAAAGAAGCATGCTTTGTGGGAGGATATGGGCTTTACCCCAGCTGTTTGGGTAATCTGAGAGCCAAAGAAAGATATGACTGTCAGAGAAGACACCTGATGAGTTCCAGAACTTCAGTTTAGGGAAGTATTTCACATGACTAAACAATTTATCAAAAGTGGCCAAATACTGCTAGCAGTGTGTAGTATGTCATGGGTGAGTTGATGGGATTCATTTGTGATGAAGCCAGAGTCCCAGCATCTTGCCAGGCAGTGGAGAGGTAAACAGACCAGAAAAGCAATGATTAATACAAAGAAAGGAACACATCTACTGTCAGGACCACCTCAAGCTTTATCACCATGGTAGGAAGAAAAGGAGATTTTGCTGTCTGTCTAGGGTATTTCAAGTCCACAAAACCTTCTCATTCTTCATATTTTGAGAAAACTTTGGAAACATAAAATTATTTTTTAAAAACAAACATCTAACATTTCTCATGACTGTACTTTTGGACTTTCTTACTTGCTCAGTTGATCATTTCATAACTAAAGGACTTTAAAGATTCCGGAAATTATACAATGTTTTTAATATTTTCTAGTTTGAAATATTAATATGACAACATGGGCCAGATTTGTTTTGAAGGATACACATAAAATCTATGACATGATAAAATATTAGGAAATATGTTTTAAAGCTTTAAGTTCATCAAGTTATTGCTTTAAGATAACTTAATATGTGAAATTGAGTATTTACACAAAGGTGAACATTTACTTCAGCCAAGCATTCTTTACTTTCCAGGCCTCTTCAATTATTTTACGTAGCACATTCCCAAGTACATTTAAAAATGCTTGAATTACAGATACTACATCAATAAATAAATTCTTGGTGAAAAAATACTGGTTCAAGTGAGGAACACCTACATTGTCATAAGTGAATGAAGCAATTAAACTTGCAGAGGGTGTCAAATACCCCAAACTAGTTATTTGGTATACTGGTATACTCAGGAACATTTAATTGATTTCATGGAAACTGATTAATACATGCTCAGCACTTTTCACTCAGAATTATTAAGAATAACAATTCTTCTACAAGTTACTTTGATCTCTAACAGATATAAAAGAGTTCATAGATTTCCCACTTAAATCAATGAATTTCATTTGACACTAGTGATTTGAGTATGCATTTTTTCATTGATTCATCAAACTTAACTTTAGCCCTTGGCATGCTTCAGGCACTATAGTACTTGCTGGGAGATACAGCTTAGAGAGGGAGGCAGACATAAATTACACAAATTACTACAAGCTATTATAAGTGGCCTGAAGAAGCAGCACAGGGTGTTATGAATTGTATATAGGGGACGTGCCCTAGACTAGGGACTCAGAAAAAGAGTCCTGGAGGGAGTGACATTTAAGCTAAGACAGCGCTCTTAATAATAACAGCTCCTATTTACTGACATTATGCTAAAGGTGCTTTGAAAGTGTTAGTGATGATCTATTGAATTAGATACTTTGATTTTGCCATTTTGTGCATGGGGAAACTGAGACTTAAAAAGAGCAAGTGGCTTGTCAAAGGTAGACACATCTAGGAAGTAACAGAGCCTGCAGTTAAACCCAGATGCTGACTCCAGAACATGTATTGTATGCTTAACTATTAGTTATAGTACCTCTCCAGAGAACAGGATGAGATGAGTGAATTAAATAAAGGGAGGAAAAGAGTGTTCCAGATGAGAAATAACTATAATCTCAAATGACTAAGAGCGCAGATTATAACAAATATGTGCACTTGGCAAATCTAACTGAAACTAGCAAAGAAACATTTCCCAGCAGAATCTAATTTCTGTTACAGAAAGAGGCTGCCTTCGAACAAAATATTTGCAAAGATTGTCACCTAGTGGCAACAGGCAGGAGGTGGGTTTTGGGCTGGTATTTCTGAACAGGTGTATCCAGTTGCTTACCTGGGGATGCTGATCATCAATTTCCATGTCTACCGTGTGCACTGGGCAATCCCAAATGGATTTTCCTAGAAATAAAATACGTTAACCTAAACATTATGAGATCAGCAACCACTTCTTTCAAATGAATTGAGATACAAACAGAAAAGGACGGTGTCACAGTCTCAAGCCCTCAGAGACAGAAAAAGACCCCAAGTTTTATCCTATCCCTCTGTGACTTGGGCCAAATAAATTTGGGCCAACAGAATGGTGAGCAATCTAAATCATGGCTAATGAATATGTTTTATTGGACAGTGAAGTTTTGGGTTGCTTTACTGGATAAAGAGCCTCCAAGTAGTTGAGGGACTGTCAAAAAATATAAGGGATATGTAATGAGTGCTAGAAAGGAGGAATCCATAACAACTACAGTCTTTTAAATGGTTGCGAAAGTTAGGACTTTCGTTTTTAATATCATGTATATCTTAAATTAACCAGAGTGAGTACACTTCTTAGCAAGTAAAAACTATAACTGATATAAACATGCAGTCTTAATTCTAACTGGCTTAGGTGCTAAAATCACCTGAAGAAGTTAGTTTAGAGGTGTGGCGGTAATCTGAAGTGAAACAAAGAAAGGGATTCCACGTAAGCTGTTTGAATCTTTATTTTCTTCCACAAACGATTAAGCCCCTTTATTTAGGATAAGCTTTCTTTTCATTCAACTAAGACATTTTTCTCAAAGAAGCCAGATCCAGTCTCTGGAAATTAGCAACTTCCCATTTTAGCCGAAATGTAGAATGGGAACTTGACAGGTTAAACGTCACAGGTTAGTCTACTCAAGATCAGACACAAGTATTGCTATGTGTATTGGTTAAAACCCTTTACGTTGCTGGCTGGCCACGGTGGCTCATGCCTGTAATTCCAGCACTTTGGGAGGCCAAGGCAGGCAGATCATTTGAGGTCGGGAGTTTGAGACCAGCCTAGCCAAAATGGCGAAACCCCATCTCTACATCTCTACTAAAAATACAAAAATTAGCCAGGCTTGGTGGTGGACACTTGTAATCCCAGCTACTTGGGAGGCTGAGGCAGGAAAATCATTTGAACCCGCGAGGCAGAGGTTGTAGTGAGCCAAAATCACACTACTGCATTCTAGCTTGGGTGACAGAGTAAGACACCATCTCAAAACAAACAAACAACAACAAAAAACCTTTACGTTGCAAACAACAGAAAACAGAAAACTCATAGTGACGCTGTGTGGTTTGAGCAAAAACTGAACAGTCCAGGGATAGCTCTAGCTTCATGAGAGGCTTGATGCAGGGCTCAAATGGCATGACCAGAACTCTTTGCTCCCTCTCTTTCAAGCAGATTTGTCTTTCATGAACCCAAGTTGGCAGCTGGAAGCTCTGGGTTATAAAGTTTAAGTACAGAGGGTATATTAATCTGCTCAGGAAACTGTAACAAAATACCACAGACTGGGTGGCTTAAATAACAGACATTTTCTCACAGTTCCGGAGGCTGGGAGTCCAAGACTAAGGTTGGTTTCTGGTGAGGTCTCTCTCCCTGGGTTGCAGACAGCCTCCTTCTCACTGTGCGCACTTGGGAGTAGTGGGGGAAAGAGAGGGAGAGATAAAGAGGAAGGGGATCTATCTCTGATGTCTCTTGCTCTTCTTATAAGGACAGTAGCCCTATCAATTAAGGCCTCACCCTTGTGACCTCATTTAACCTAAAGGGCCCTGTCTCCAAATACAGTCACATTGGGAATTAGGGTTTCAACATATGAATGTGGGGGGGGGGAGGCAATGGGGGTGAGGACACAATTCAGACTATAACAGAGGCAGTTAACAAAATCCATTTTTCCAGCTGTCCCAGTGAAAAATCTCTTTGGCTTAGATTCCATCACATGCACATCTTTGAATCAATTACTGTAACCAGGGTGATGGGATATCCTAGAGATGAAAGGTAGCATCAATTTTAAAGAATTCATATGGCTGAAAATTGAGAAAATAGAAATTATACAAAAGAATAATCAGAATTCTCTTGATGGGAACAGGAGGAAAGAATTCATGCTAGGATGTTAGCTGATAAATGTCTACTATATTGGGATGGTGCACTCTTTCTCTGAGAGAAGATTCTCCCTATTTAAAGAAAAAATAGTATAGCTATAAGTCTCATTCAGAGTTCAAGCTGGTGCTATACATTGTTGATATAAGAGAGATCGCAGACTGGGTTTCATTATCATTATTACTATTAAACAGTCAAACCCACCTGCCTGATACAATGATTCATTCTGATATCTAATTATCACAGTGGAAGTTGTGACAATTCAATTTCCTGATCTCTTCTCATATGGCTCCTGTTTTTCTTGTTGGATCCTTATTCTCCTCTTGTGCCATGGATTAGGACAATCCCAAAAGTCCTGCACACACCCCTCTGTTCTCTCTCAAAGCTTTTTTTCTTCATCTCGGCCATCCCCCAAGTTTCAGTGACCACAACCTTGAGTGTAACTTTCATAACTTCATATTCCAGCCCATCCTATAAATCACAGAACTCTACATTTAATCTCATTCTTATTTGCAGACTCTGTGTCTCAGAGTCCTGAGCTTGTTTTTGCTTGATCCCAGTGAAGACTAGCTTGCAGCTCTACTTAATAACATGGAGGAACAAGAAAGTCTAAGTCATCCTCTAAGTAAGGATTTACTGTTTATTGTTTGGTAAATGTCTCTTCAACTAAACTCTAAGTTCATTTAATACAGAGACTATTCATCTATAATGCCCAAAATAAATGATCATTCAATAAGTTCCTGTCAAAATATATGCAGCTTTCAATACAACGTTAACAGTCTAATCCTCTTGTTTCGTCTAGAACAGTCAAAATGAAGAAATGATGACAAGTTCACTACAGGAGTCTATCCCAGTTTTGAACAGCTATAATATTAGGAATTGTAACTGAGGGCCACAGAGTTGGGGGGTGGATGTTGTTTCCCAGAATCTGAACTCCCATCCTATGCTTGGTGAATCCACTACTGTGTGAGGAGGCCAAGTCCCATCTCTCCTTACGTAAATGGAAAATAACAGATACAAGGTAGCTGTTTTTTGCTTTTTCCCGACCTTTGGTATAGGCCATGGTATGCGGACCTTGGCTGAGTACGGAGATCTGCATCTGGTACTGTGAATCATAAGTTCCATTAAGTTATCTTAAAAGTAGAACCCATCTAGAATTCATTTCACTTGTGACATCTAGCGTCCAGTGGTGGTACTGGCAGTCCTGTATTCAGGCCATCCCTAAAGAATGACCTTTACTAAGACATGGGGTAGCCTCTACGACTTTGCTAATGCTGTCCCCTCCCCTAGAATGCACCCTTCCTTAGCTCTGCCATCCTTCAAGGCCTTGCTTGAAGTGTCACATGCACTGGAAGTTTTAAAGGAACATTCAGACAAAATATACCTCTCCCTTCACACAACTCCTTTAGTGTGGGGCACATACCACTTGTATAGCATTTACAGCCCTGTAAGTTCTATTTGTTTTTTAAAATCTCCTACTATATTGCGAGCATCTTCTAGGCAACAGTCGAGTTTACCACATCTCTGAATTCCTCCACTATGCCTAACACATTGCGGTCACTCAATTAATAGTTTAAAATATATATTTTAAAAATAGAATAGGAAGAAACATTAATAACATCGGGTATACTTTCTCTTGTAACAAAGGAGAAAAAAATAAGTTCAGATCGATTTTAGATTACCTAATTGCAGCCAGTCATGATTGGCCTAAGCTAGAACAATCTTGTCCTGGCTCCTGAGTTAAGGAATCTTTGTTCAATGATAGGGAAAACGGTATTTGTTTCATTTATCCAAGAACATAGGTGTGATTACAAATGAATGAGCATCTGGTTCATTGGAGTCCCAGACAAATCCGTGAGACTACACTGTGAGCAATTTGTTGCCAATCTTAAAGCTCAGATCAACCCTTTGAGTCTGGCTTAGCTCAGGCAGAAATTGTAGTCTGCAAAAGAAACAGAGAAGAGGAGGGCAAGGAGAGTGTGCCATCCCAAGACATAAAGACTCAAATCAACGAGAGCAAGCAACTCTGTCAAATTTCACCAGAAGTGAGGACTAAATATTGACTACCGAATTTTGCAAGGTAGGAATCACTGGTAAACCTAACAAGAGCCACTTCATAGTATTGGTTGGGACCAAATCCTGGTTAAAGTGGGGAAAACAAACAAAAGAACAAAAGGTAAGAAAATGGAGATAATGGATGTAAAGATTTTTTTCCCCAGAAATTGTGTTATAAAGAGAAGAAAACAAATGGGGTCGTTGCTGACTGGGGTCAAGGAGGATTTTTTATAAAATGAAATCATGAAATGATTTTATGGCAATCACTGCAGCATGTTTATGAGCTGATAGGGACGATCCAATAGAGAAGAAAAAACTGAAGATGCAAAAAAGAGCAGTTAGAGCCAAGTTCTCAAATAGGCAAGAAAAGATGGGCTCGAAAGAACGACATGATCCATGTAACAGTTACTAGGACTCATCAGTGCTCATTAAATGTTAGCTATTATTATTTCTGATCGCTTCGATTTTTGAATAGGCTTACAAAACATTATTATAGGTTTTGTAAAACATTATTATAGGTTTACAAAACATTATTATTAAAAACACATGCAAACAGCTTGGACTCTAAGTCAGACTGCATTCAATTCTAGTTCTACCACTTGGACAAGGCACTTTTTTTCTTCGGGCTTTTTCTCTGTAGAAAACGAGGAGTAATATCTGCCTCATAAGGCTGTGGGCTTAACTGAGATAATCTGTAAACTTTAGCACATGGTGGGAACTCAAATATTAACGCCAGTATTACCACTGGTAGGGTGCATGAGATCGCACGATGGTGCCAAAGGTGACTCTCCACCGCCCAGCCCAGCGACACTGTTCCCCTAGAAGGCACTGTCGTAAAAACAAACAAAAAAAAACGAACAAACAAAACACCAAAACACGGAAACTAAAAGCAAATACTTAGAAGACATGCAAGAAACCAGCCCAAGGAAAAATTTATGTGAAGGAGCCACGTCTGCACCTGCGCCTGCGCCAAGCTCACGGTGCGCCACTTGCACATGCGCAGTAGCTGTAGGAGGGGGCGGGCGCTCCATTGGGCGTTTCTCTTAGTTTTTCCTTTACGCGCGGCTTGGGCGGACGTCTCGTGAGATGTGGGACTTCTCGCGGGAACTGCATTCAAAAAGCCCAGGCGCTTACTCGAGGGTTAGCTGAGTGAATGAGCCGGCGACTGTGGAGTTAGCGTCCTGAATGTGAACGCCCTGATCTCCCATTAGGAGCCGCTGGCTGCGGCGGCAGGGGACCAACGTGAGAGGTAGGGGCAAGGGTCCTGATGGGAGGTGGGTGTGGAGAGCGGCAGTGGGGAGGGTCGAACAGGCCCTAAAGAAAGCTAGGGGCCGGGGTCTCGGCCGAGGCCTTTAGCTGAAACATCTCCTTCCCCAGAACTCTGGGGTCTTATACACTGGGTTCCGAGCCGGTCTCATCTTCCGTTGGACCGCCTCGCTCCCCTCAGGGATTCCGGACAAATATGGAAGGCTGGGTCGGTTGCCGGGTCCTCAAAACGATAACCGCCACTAGATCTGCTCTGTGCGGTACGGTAGCCTCTAGCCTGCACTGAGAAATGGTGCAGATGGGAGATACACACTGGGTTTCAGAGATAGCGCACAAAGAGTAATATCTCATTAATAATTTTTATAATGATTACATGTTGAAATGATAATGTTTTTAATGTATTTGTTTAAATAGGTAAATTAATTTTTCATCTGTGTTTACTTTTTAAAACGTGATGGCTCCTAGAACATTTAAAATCACGTACATGGCTCGCGTTATATTTCTGCTGGACAGCACTGCCCCAGCCGTGTGTCAGATTCTACCCTAATTGCTTTTCATTCGTTATCTCATTTAATCCTTTCAATAACCGATTAGGTGGGTGTTATTGCGCTTGTTTTTATAGATGATTAAACAAGAAATTAAATAACTTGTCCAAGTTCATGCAGCCAGTGAGTAGTGGAGGCGGGGTAAGAACTCAGACAGTTTGATTCCCAGAGTTTCCTGTCTCCCAAATGCTTTGTGTGTGCTATATTTTTGAGAAGCAGGACAGAAAAATGGTTGCCGCACCAGGGTTTGTAGGTAGATTCTAGTTCCCATCACACTTCGCCTTTTAACTTGCGGGTAACCCTAAGCAAGTTACCTAAAACTTTCTATGCCTCAGCTTGCATGTGTAAAATGAGGGAAATACCTTCAACCTCTTGAAGTTGTTGAGATTGAATAAGAATGTGTATAAAGCACCAAGCACAATGTCTGTCACACATTAGTAGTTTTTAATCAACCACGGCTATCTCTCTTTGTAGATTGATAGGTTAACTCTTTCTCATCCGTTAGACCTCTGCTGAAAAGTTACCTCCTCAGGAAAATTTTTTTGTCCATGTTCGCTTCTACGCGCTGCCCCCCCAGATTAGGACAGCTCCCCCTTGTTACAGGCTCAGGTAGCATACATCTCTCTCTTGCACTTATCATACTTGTAACTTGATAGTTCAATTACTTGATTTAATGTCTTTTACTAATAGATTGTAGGATTCAAGAAGACAGGAATATTGTTTTAGGTTACCATTGTGTTGTCAACACTAGCACAATGTCTGACACAGTAAGAATTCCAGCAAATCTTTTGAATAAACTAGAGCAAATTTTTTTTGGCTTCTCTGGATATGCCTGGCTGGAATGTCTTGAGGTTAACCCTATTTTTATTTTGGTAGTTGAGATGACAGTATTTACTTAACTCAGGCTTATCAAGATAATTAGATGAGATAATATATTTGAAGCACTTAGCATGGCAAATGGTAAATCCTTAACAAATGTAAGTTATTGTAAACAGTACAACATTTAGTTGGCTGGCCCTATCATGTACAGGCTTTGAAAAGGTCTTGCATTTTAGAGCAGTGACTGCCAAGCTGGGATTACCTAGAACACCTTTTTTTCTCTTAAAACCCTGTATCTCTTCCCTTGTCTTCATTCTCAAAGACCTTGCTTCCTAATTCATTGATAAATTGAAGCAGTTAAAAGGTTACTTACACAGACTTCCACCACTATACCTGCTTATCAGCATCCGAACTCATATACTTTGGTTTAAATGAAATATCCATACTTCTATTAAAACCAGTCTCTGCATTAAACGTCATCCTGTTTATTCAGGGACATCACTAGCAATTCTCCAGTGTCTTCTAGATCATCAGTTTTTCTTCTCTCCTGGATTTATCCCATGGCCTACAAAATAACAGTGTTATTTTTTTCCATCTTAAAAATAAATTAAAAAACTTGTCCCTGCTTCCTCTCCAACTGCTGCTCCGTTTATCCGTTATCCTTTGCATCAAACCTGTGCTTGCTGTCTTTATTTATCTCCTACCATTCTCTCTCAAAGGCATTCTAGTTAGGCTTTCACCCCCACCTGTATATCAAAACTGCTCTTGTCACCAGAGACCTCCAGGAATTCAGGTTCAATGGCCAGTTCTCTGCTCTCACCTTAATTGCCTTAGCAGCATCTGGCATGATTGATTACTCCCACCTCCTTAATACACTGTTTATTGCCTTCTAGGACAACACATACTCCTGGTTTTCCCTTTACCTCACTGGTCACTCCTGATTCTCCGCTGTCTTCTTCCCTACCTCATAACAGGGTTCAGTTTCTCTTTAAATACTTTGGTCCATTTCTCTTTAAATACTTTTATCCTCTATAGACTGATAATTCTCAAATTTACATATCCAGCCAAGATTCCTCTTCTCATATATCCAATTGCCTACTTGACATAGTTCATGTTCAAAACTCGAATTCCTGATTTTATTTCCAAAACATTATTTACATCAGTGCTTCAGCTGATAGCAATTCCATTTTACTAGGTGCTCAGGCCAGAAGGCTTGGAGGCATTTTTTACTTCTCCCTTTTTCACACATCCCAAATTATATCTTTCAGAAAATCCTATTGACCTTACCTTCAAAACCTTCACAATCTGGCCATTTCTCACAGCCTCCAATGCTGCCACCCTAGTCTGAGCCATTTCACATGGTCTCTGCTTCCAGCCTTGTTCCCCTTCTAAACTAGTCAACATAGCAACCAAAATGATTCTTTTAAATTGTATCAGATCCTCTACTTCAGACTTTGGAATGACTTCCCATGTCACCCAGAGTAGGAGCCAAAGTCCTTATAATGGCCTGATTTGCCCACTCTCTACTATCTCTTAGCCAAATTTCACTCCCTGGGCTTCTTCCTGCCTTAAGGATTCCCCTCTTGCTGGAACATTCTTCTTCTAAATAGCTGCATGGCTGATTCTCTCATCTTCTGCCTCCTGGTTACATCACCTGTCTCTTCTTCCCAGATTCTTATTCTGTTCTATTTTTTCTTATCTCCCCTTTCTAATTTATTAATATTCTGTTACTTACTGTTTATCTTCCCCTCCTGGAATGTAAGTTTCATGAGGGAGGAGCTTTTTTTTCATCCATTTTGTTCCCTGATGAATCTGAACTGCCCAGAATGGAACCTAGTATATAAGGCATTCAAGAAATACTTGTTCAGTGAATGACTACATTGACTTGAGACATGGGGAACATCTTGTAATGGCCTGGTGCCCTTTGAAGGCAAAGGTGAATTTGAGTCTTGCTTAGGAGGCTGGGACCAAATAGTAAAGGATAATTAGTAAGGTTGATTAAAGTGGAACGTTTCTATATATAATGTTTAAGTCTTTGTTTATAAATCTAGAATGAAAGCAACATCCTTTAATTCTTATGGATATGGTTTCTATTTTTGCATACTTTTATGAATAACTAGAAAAATACTAGTGAATCTCTTTCCAGGAAAGCAGATTTAATATATTCAGGAAGTTAACACTGTTGTGAAAAATTACAGACATGATATTCCTTACTTTACCTTATGAGCCTCATTCACAGCTGCCTTTTTATATTTTATGTATTTATAGTACCCAGACCTTCCTTTTCTGGTGGTATTATTGTTATTATCATTATTATTTCTCAAGACAGTGTCTTGCTCTGTCAGTGCCATGATCATAACTCACTGAAGCCTCTAACTCCATCAATTTTCCCTCCTTAGCCTCCCAAGTAGCTAGGACTACAGGGGCTTGCCACCATCCCCACCTTATTTCTATTGATTGATTGATTGAGATGGAGTCTTGCTATGTTGCTCAGGCTGGTCTCAAATTCCTGGCCTCAAGTAATCCTCCCTAGTTGTTGGGATTACAAGCATGAGCCACCATAACTGCTACTATGAGGTTTCTTGATTACTTTTTTTGTTATTCCCTTAATTTTGATTATATGGATAGTGGTCCAATTATGAGACCAACCTTACCTTAACGTATTGGAAGCTTAGCATACAACAACTAAACAGTTTTCTGATGGTGAACTGTTTAGAAGCAAAATTAAACGTATTCTATTCCACTCTTTAATTTTTGATCCCAAATCAGTAACAGAATTGTCAGAACAGTTCTTGCTCTTGGAACAAGAATGCAAATTTGACTACTTATTAGTCAGGAAGAAAATTTTAATGTTTTTATACAGCAGTAGTATTGAGTAGATATATTTCTTCTATTATTGATATTATTGCATGGAGTTTTTTGTATAAGCTTAAGTAGTTTTATTTCCTCTATTTACAGTTGGCTAAAAAAAAGAAGAGAACATGGAGGCAGATATAATCGCAAATCTTCGATGCAGGCTCAAAGAGGCTGAAGAAGAGCGACTAAAAGCTGCACAGTATGGTTTACAACTAGTAGAGAGTCAAAATGAATTACAGAATCAACTGGATAAATGTCGTAATGAAATGATGACCATGACTGAGGTAGGACTCTGGACTCCTCTGTCTGCAAGAGTGTGCTTAGCTATTGAAGATTTGTCCTGTTTAGTAATTAATAGTAGTAGTAGTTTATTCTTTTCTGAAGATTTTAGATCTAGTTCCCACCCTGCCCCGTCCCTGTTAAAAAAAAAATGAACTAAATGAATTCCTGTTATTCTTTCCAACCTAGTATATTCAGAGTTTGAAAGATCAAGTTATCATTACTCTCTTTGCCACATTTACTACCAGATTTTGCTTTGTCTGGACACTTCCTAGATGACCTCGCTTGTTTTACACCTCTAAACATCTAAGTGCCCCATGACACTACACCAAGCCCTTAGTTCCCCCTCTGAAATCTAGGTTTGTGTTCAACTGCCCACTAATAGACTTCTCAAACTTAACACAGACAGAAGAGTGAATTCCCTGTCCGTTAACCAAATATTCTTTTACATTTTTTTTTAGCTTATTTAGTAAATGTAATAGCATTCAGTTTCTTGAACACCAAAAATCTTTGGTATATAAAGATTTTTGGTATATTTTTGGTTTCTTTATATACAAAAATCTAGAACTTTTAGTCAATATCTTCCCTTTATTTCTCACATTTCACTCATTAGTAAGTTCTAAGAACTGGACTACAAAGCATGTATCTTTGCTACTGGCACTGTAGTCCAGATCACCATCATCGCTCCTAGACAAGTAATGTAGCCTTCTGTCCGGGTTGCCTGCTTCCATTGTTGCCATTCACGCCATTCATTCTTCACTCAGAGTCTAAGTGGTCATGGAAGAATACACCAAAGGTCATGCCACAGCCCTGCTAAAAACCATACAACAGCTTCTGATTTTATTCTGATCTGAGCTCCATCCTTGGATTTGTAGATCCCTATGTGACCTGACTCCTGCCAAGCTTCTGACCTCACCTCAAACTGCTTTGCCTTATTCTTGACTATACTAGTCCTCCCTTATGGGCTTTACACCAGCTATTGCCTGTTTTTGAGTTGTTTGCCCCTCACTGCTCTTGGGTTGAGTCCTCAGACTTCAGCTTTCAGTTAAATGTCACCTCAGCAGAGAGGCCAACCCTTACTATGTAATGTAAAGTTGCCCTGATTCACTTTTTTTTTTTTTTTTGAAACACGGTCTCGCTTAGTTACCCAGGCTGGAATGCAGTGGCGCAATCTTGGCTCACTGCATCCTCCACCTCCTGGGTTCAAGAGATTCTCCTGCCTCAGCCTTCCGAGTAGCTGGGATTACAGATGTGTGCCACCACATCCGGCTAATTTTTGTGTTTTTAGTAGAGATGGGGTTTCACCATGTTGGCCAGGCTGGTCTTGAAATCGTGGCTTCAAGTAATCTGCCTGCCTCAGCCTGCCAAAGTGCTGGGATTACAGGCATGAGCCACTGTGCCCGGCCCTGATTCACTCTTAATTATCTGCATTGCTAATTATCTCTAGATTATAAACTCCATGAGAGAGGGAATCTTGTATGCCTCGTTCACTATCCTGAATGCCTGCCACACAATTATTTCTTAAAAGAATGAATGAATAAATCTGGGTAATTTAGCAAATGCTCAGTAGCATATTTAAACTTGAATCTCAACATTGTAAATATGGCAGGTAAAAAATATCTGTAGCAGGTAAAAATAACTAGTGATGGCAACCTTTGTGTTTCTACATAGTACTGTTGTAAACCAAGAACTGAGTGCAAAGTCATAAAGGCAAAGTAAAGATTACAAATATCACTAATAGAAAATAAAACTGTTATACTTAATCATTTGGAGTCATAACTTATATTTCAGTGTTTAACAGTTAATACTCTTTGCCTTCCTTTAAAATAAAATCGTTTTTGAGGGGAATATTTTATCATTTTTTAAAGCCTCTTGAAGGAGTTCATACTCATAACCTTTTTAATGTCTAAACTTCCCTGTGAGTAAGCAAAAGCCCTTCTAATTACTCCTTTTGTCTCAGCACTGCATTCATTTTGATAGACATTTTGTGAACATTTCTCAGATGACTACATTCTGAAAGTAAAGGCTAATTCAGTATTTCTTTTTTTTTCAACTATTATTACTACTACATTGTGTTCAGAGCTACAAGTAGAGCATCTTATTATCAAACTAATAATTCTCATGAGGAAAGCTTAAGTGCTGGTAAATCTTTTTTTGTTGTTAGCAGAGATTACTTGACTTGACGTGTTGACATACCATGGAGCACATTTTACTTCTTGACAAGGCACGGAAGCAGTAAGGTATCCCTTGCATGGGTTTAACATAGTCTCGAAATACATCTCAGGGGTTTATTAAGACTGATTAACTACAAAGTTATTCCAGGTTTAACATGTCTTCGTTATTTGGAAAGCAGCAAATGCTTGAAATAAGAATGAAACAATTGAAGTTGAAAACTGATTATATGTAATGGCTTTAGGCTATTTTTATGTAATTGAATTGTAATTGAATCTGTTTTCAGAGTTATGAACAAGAAAAATATACCCTTCAAAGAGAAGTTGAACTCAAGAGTCGAATGTTAGAAAGTTTGAGCTGCGAATGTGAAGCTATTAAACAACAACAAAAAATGCACCTGGAGAAATTGGAAGAACAACTAAGCAGAAGCCATGGACAGGAAGTGAATGAACTAAGAACTAAGGTTGGGATATCTGCGTTTTTCAGCGCAAAATAGTCCATATTTATGCAGCCATCTGTAAACTTTAGATGATAAAGATTTTCTTAAGTGTCAGCTTTGCAAAATAGCCAAGATCTAAGTCTTCATTATCTTAATATTGGGGGTGGGAACACTGAGATACAAGAGTTTGTCTAAGGGACTTGTATAAATTATATCCTACTACTTAAATACAATTATTTAATTTTGGTTGCTGGATATTTGTGAAGGTTTAGTTTAGTGACTAGCATGGCCTCTTTGCTGATAGTGGGTACAGCAGCCCCTTGCAGAAAGCCTGGTCTCCTAGCCTTCCCTGCAGTCAGTGGTATGCTTTGTAATTCTGTAAAACAGACCAGTAGTTTCTTACTAGTTAATGTGTATTACAAATGACACTTTATAGTTTGTTTACTGAAGATAAACTAATACATGTGATCCAGTTCTTACAATAATTATGTGGGAAGGTACCATTATTATCTCCATATACCAGATGAAAGAGCCAGTGTTTAGACAGACTGAGTAAATTGGATGCAATTCAAGAACTAGAAATTCTCCATCTAGATTTGAACTGAGGCTGTCTGACTCCAAAGGCTGGGTTACTGAATCACTACATAGTCTAACAGCATGTTACACTGGCTCCATTTCAAACATAAATGCAAGATAAATGATTGGTCAGTGGTTTTCCCTTTTCCCAGCTACCCAACGCTTTCAGGTTGCTTCTAAGGAATCCAGAACTTTTTATCATGGATCTGCTTTGTGTATAGTCTATACTCTGACTTTTCCAGACACTGTCTACCAAAACTTGCCTGACTTTTGTCCTCCTTTCTCAGAAGTCTGTTACCCAATTTTCAGCTTTTTGTATAGCAGCCTCTAAGATTTTTCTTTTTCTGTATGCCACCTATACTATTACTTAATTTCTCATTGACTCTCTTTAAATGTTTACTGATTTTAAGAAACATCAATGAAATTCCTCTTTTTTTTTCTCCTTTTTTTTTTTTGAGGCAGAGTCTCACACTGTCGCCTAGGCTGGAGTGCAGTGGCATGATCTCGGCTCACCTGCAACCTCCGCCTCCTGGGTTCAAACGATTCTCCCACCTCAGGCTCCTAAGTAGCTGGGATTGCAGGTGTGTGCCACCACTCCCGGCTAATTTTTGTATTTTAATAGAGACGGGGTTTCACCATGTTGGTCAGGCTGGTCTGTAACTCCTGACCTCGTGATCTGCCTGCTTTGGCCTCGCAAAGTGCTGGGATTACAGGCCTGAGCCACCATGCCTGGCCAAAATTACATATTTAAGCTTGCTTATTTTTTCGTAGTATACACTAAAACAAACATAGCTATCTAAATATACCTTTGTGTAATATATAATCATCTTGCATACCACTCTGACAGGTAATATCATCCAGCTTGTCTGAAACTAGTCGGATTTGAGGCCCTAATGACTGATAATGATGTGCTTTTTTCCCCCTCTGGTTGTTATTTTTATTTTTGTGATAGTTTTCATCACCTAAACAAAAAAGAGTAATAAAGGGAGTATTCAGGGACTGAGGTAAGGCTAATTATAGAGATGGCTTTTTTTTTTTTTTTTTTTTTTTTGTGGAGCAAAGAGTACATTAGTGAAATATTTTGTTTTACTGATTTTCTCAAATCACTTATGCCAAAATTTGGAGTTTTTTTCAGTACCTTTTCTTCTCTTATTTTTCACATTAAATTCATCAAGTTCTAAGAACTTGACCTACAAAACATCTATGATGCTACTGCCACTCCAATCCAGACCTTCATCATCTCTTCTCTGGACTACTGCTGTAGTCTTCTGACCAGGTTGCTTGCTTCCATTGTTTCTCTTCATGCCACTCATTCGTCACACAGTAGCCAAGTGGTCAGCATCATAGTGCCTCCAGATTGCTTCTGAAGCATCCAGACCCACCCTGATTACTCATGGATTATTTCTATGTTTATTAAACAAGGTGTGTCACTATCTGTTAAAAGATGCCTAACCTTGGGCAAATAGGAAACTCCAATAGTATCATCATTCAGTAAGTTTGGTTCAATCAGTTCAATCAGTGATGTTTTTTTAGAAAGAAAATGACTTTCAATTTATGAATTTTTTTTTTTTTTTTTGGCTTTAGATAGAAAAACTGAAAGTGGAATTAGATGAAGCCAGGCTTAGTGAAAAGCAGCTGAAGCACCAGGTAGATCATCAGAAGGAACTCCTCTCTTGTAAGTCAGAGGAACTGCGCGTAATGTCTGAACGTGTGCAGGAAAGCATGTCTTCAGAGATGCTGGCTCTTCAAATTGAGCTGACAGAAATGGAGAGTATGAAGGTAATTTTTAATGGCATGTGTTTCTCAGGGTTTTCTCTTTTTTTCTCTGGCATATTTTTACATGTTTTGGTAATAATTCTTAAGAGCTAGTTTGAAGGCTGAAACATTTTTTGACCTAACTTGCGTCTAACTAATTAAAAAATGGGGTTTTTTTTAGGTGGATGACTTCATTCGTAATATAACCTTAGATTATATGATTATGTAAGGCAGCCTTTCTTTTAGATTATTGAAATCTCTGGAAGAATTTAGAGGCATATACTCTGATCCCAGATTTTATCATAAGAGCCCAGTGTAAAACGTTGGCTCAGTGGAAGTTGAAATGCATGTGAACTTGGTTTTTTCATTGAAAGCTAAGGTTAATTAAAAATTAAAGCCTGAAATTCATAGAGGAAAAAGGGCAGTCTCTAAAGCCGTTTGTTTTCTTGCTGAAAAATGTAACAGTACTAGTAATTTCTATTATTTTAGTATGTGCCTGACAACTTTTGACTGGTTCTTTAGTTTTAATTTTGGATGTGAACCACAACTGAGATAAACTGAGCAGCTGCCAAACGAAAGATTATTCAAGAGAATTTCCTCCTTTTCAATTCCTGTTAAATAGACCACCCTCAAAGAAGAAGTGAATGAACTACAATACAGACAAGAACAGCTGGAACTTCTTATTGCTAACCTAATGCGCCAGGTAGACCGGCTTAAAGAGGAAAAAGAGGAGCGAGAGAAAGAAGCAGTTTCTTACTATAATGCCCTGGAGGTACTATGATTACAGTAACATCATATTTTCATTTATCATAACTTATTTTCTTGCTAATCTAATCTCTGTTGCCTATATTGTTTTCTTTTGAATTTAGAAAGCTCGTGTAGCAAATCAGGATCTTCAGGTACAGTTGGACCAGGCACTCCAGCAAGCCTTGGATCCCAATAGTAAAGGCAACTCTTTGTTTGCAGAGGTACTTATAAGTATCCTAACTACTAAATTGGTATTTTCATTTACTACCAGAACAATTAAGCATGTTAATATTTTGTAGGTGGAAGATCGAAGGGCAGCAATGGAACGTCAGCTTATCAGTATGAAAGTCAAGTATCAGTCACTAAAGAAGCAAAATGTATTTAACAGAGAACAGATGCAGAGAATGAAGGTATAGAACTTTCAAAGGTTTATTAAACATTTTGTGTCAGCATTACATGTACAAATACATCAAAGAAACTAGCTTTTTCTGCAAGGAGTGTACTTATGTAGTTATTTCTAGAACTGCATGATTTCAAAAAATCAGTTTTGAAATTAAAAGATTCATTTATACTTTAAAAATCTTGGAATAAATATTTAGTAATAGTATATTTAGCAGTGATTTTTGTTTGTTTGTTTTAATGGTTACTCACTAGCTTTGACTTTAATCTTTCTTTGTGGAGTAGAAGAATTTATTTCTTATTCTTGGCCTGATTTCTTTCCAAGCATAGCCCTAGGGTTCCTACTTCAGCTGAAACTCGCTGCCTCACCATTCCTCTGCTCTTTCACCAAGGCTTATTATGGAGTGAAATTTGGATTATTCAGGGTTCCCTTTCCTTGTAGCCCCTCAAGTCAAGCACATAGACCCTTTTAATTTTATGGGTTTTGTTGGTTGTCATTCTAGCCAAATAAGAGGTAGCAGAAAAACATGTGGAAATTAGAAAGATTTCAGTATTGTAACAGTCCTTAGAATCCTGATCCCTCATCCATTGTGCCTCACTCTACTGAGGTAGTAATTGGAATCTGAAAAGGCTTCCTTCCTTTTATTCAGAATGATGGGCTTTGCCAAAGAAATGGGAAAGGTTAATGGTTAAACTTGGGAGTTAGGTGGATTTGGGTTTGAATCATAGTTTTGTCACTTGCTAGCTCTGTGACCTTGGATAAGTATTTTAACTTTCAAAGCATCAGTACCTCATCTATTAAGTGGAGATGATAGAACCCCCTCTTAGAATTGTCCTACAGTTCAATGAAAGTGTAGTAAAATACTTACCTGCTGCTTAGCAAATGAGTGTTTAATGAACAACAGCTGTGAATTTTATTTCTAAGGATTTCCAGACTGTGCTGCCTCATTTCCTGAGACTCTCCCCTGTCTGGGAAGTATTTCTTTATAAATTTTCTCACGTTTACTTTAGTTTTCTTACAGTATTTGTTGGGGTTACTTTTAATCTACCAATGTTGCATGATATCCCAAACTATCTTTAGAGACTAGAAGCATTGTGAATCTTAGGCTAAGTGGGCCTAGCCTCCAATCTGAAACAGGAACAAAAAGGATATCCTTTAAAATGTTAAAAGTCATCTGCAACCTCATATCATTGCTTGCTTTACTCAAAACTATATTTAAACTAATAGGCACTCTTTTCAACTCCAGAAATTTCCAAAGGCAGAAAGAAATGCTAGATTTAGAGTCTACTTAATTTCCCTCTGGTAGCTTTGTAACTCCAGATTTGGGGTGGGGGAGGTGTAATTAGGTAAGTTGAGTGCTGCTCTAAAAAAATTAAAACATGGTATATTGAAGATTACCCCAGTATACCAAGATAGCCTTTTATCTTTGCTTTTCATGTCATTTGTGAATCTAACATTTGTGGCTGTCAGTAGCTTGGTTTTCCTCACTTAATTAAAGTTAATTAAAATTTTTGAGAAACCCATCAGAACCTTAATAAGAGTGAGTGCTTATGATAAGCAGTCTGCAGCATTTGGCCAGGCTTACTTACCGGTTCAGTGGTGTGCTTTCAGACCATAGCCATGCAAGTCAGTTTTATGTTTCACAGAAGTACAAATAATTACATTACAGACTTCAGTTATCATTCATAAGTAGTCAAAATAAGTATTCAAATGTTACGTCTACAAAAAAAATTTCTTATTAGATTAGAAATAGCTAATTTAGTTAGTTTCCAAAATGAGTTCAAAGTAATATAGTACAAATTATGAATTGTATCAAAAAAGTAGTTGTTAGAACCTTTCTCTCACTTAATTAGAGGGGGTAATTTTATTTTTCTAGTTACAAATCGCCACGTTGCTACAGATGAAAGGGTCTCAAACTGAATTTGAGCAGCAGGAACGGTTGCTTGCCATGTTGGAACAGAAGAATGGTGAAATAAAACATCTTTTAGGTGAAATTAGAAATCTGGAGAAATTTAAGGTATGTATAACACTTAAAAAAACACACATCCAAATTTTGATTTGAATACCTTAAAATTTGGTTTGTTTTTTAAGTTTAAATTATTAATAAATATCTTGTAGGAGATACTTTGAGACTAAGTAAATGCCTGTTTCTCCTTATACTTAAACATCCATTGGTGATTCTTGCCTGAAACATAATTCTGTGATGATTGCTAAATGAGTAATTCCATCACTTCTTCTATATTTATTAGTTGGAATTTTAATACAGGGACAGAAGAGAAAAATCTTTTTCCTCACTTATTCATTCATTTATTTATATCTGTATAGCCTCATGGATTCTTATTTTATCCTATGAGTTATAATCCATTGCTTACTTTATTTACTCTGATACTCAAATTGTCCCAGATTTGATAGTCAAAGTGCTCTTACTTGAATACTTCCTTACTCTATGGCACAACAAGGTTTTCCTAGCTCACCTGCCCCACTTCTGGGATTAGCATTTCTTCAAGGAACATTGGTTTATTTTAGTGGAGAATGGTATTTGTGTAAGCATTTGTGTGTGTTCAAGAATTCACCCATGTTTTCTACTAGTACATGGGTGGTTTCATTTTTTTTCATTTTTTACATTTAGAGATCTGATCCCCATTGAAGTTCATTTTTGTATATAATTTGAGGTATAAATCTAATTTTATCTTCTTCTAAATAAGTAGACAGTTGTCCCAGAGTCATTTGTTACAAAATCAATCTTGATCCCAGTGATTTGAGTTGACACCTTTATCATACATCAAGTTTCCCTATATACTTGAGTCTGTTTCTAAATTTTCTGTCTATGCCATTGGTCTGCTTCTCTGTGTGTCAGTACCACACTGTTTTATTAATTATAAAGGCTTTTAAGTATGTTTATCTGGTAGGACTATTTCCTCACTGTACTTTTTATTTTTCAGTGTTTTCCTGTCTATTTTTGAATGTTAGCTTTCATTTACAAACATCTTGTCTAGCACCAAAAAAAGCTTGTTGGCTTTCTATTAAAATTGCATGCAATTTAAGATTGTATAAATTAACTTACGGAACATTGATATCTTCATTAACCTCCTAATGAACTAAAGTTTTAAATGACAAATTTTTGTAAATGTTAATAACCTCTTAGGCATTCTAAATTGTAGCCATTAGTATGTCATAAAATCTTAATTAAGTTTACATAACTTTATTTCTGTGTCTTATAAAAACTGTTGAAAGAATTACAAATTTGGTTAAATTGGCAGCCTTATGTGTTCCATCAGTGGCCCCAGAACTATACTTTGAAAATTATGACCTAAAGTATAATAATAATAATAATAAGAAGAAGAAGAAGAAGAAGAAGAAGAAGAAGAAGAAAAAAATTAAAAAATAAAAAAAATAAAAAATTTAAAAAAAAAAGAAAATTATGGCCTTAAATCAGGGGAACTTTATTTATAACCTGAAATTGTTTCAAGTTTTTAAGCAGATTTACCTTTTTTATCCCACTAGAGAAATGTATAGTTTCCATCAGTCTCAGAAGAGCTTGCACTACATTCTTGCCTGGGGTGGGGGGAAGAACCTCAGAAGAGGGCGACACGAAATATAAATGTAAGGCTCTCATCTTTCTGTCATATTTTTCCAGTTTATGGTTTTGTTGCAAAGGCCAGAACTCAATCCAGCAGGCATTTATTTTTCTATTTTCAAAGCCAGGAGAGGGAAGGCAGAGCATGTAGGTAAGGCTAGAAGCCTAGGCCTTGGAGTCAGATTTGGGTTCCGATTCTCTCTTCTTGGTTTACTTTCCTCTGCATTCGGAGCCTGTTTCCTTATCTGTAAGAGAGGAATGTTAATTATTTACCTACTTCAGAAGGCAAATAAGTTAAATGGGTAGTTCTTAGCGTAGTACACGCCAAGGGATATAAATTCAGGAAGTGATGGTGCTATTATTAATAAACATACACTAACCTTATTTGTTATTTATTTTAAGTAATACAAATTTTTGCTTTTTTAAGAATTTATATGAAAGTATGGAATCTAAGCCTTCAGTCGACTCTGGTGCTCTGGAAGATAACACCTATTATACAGATTTACTTCAGATGAAGCTGGATAACTTAAAGTAAGTGTCTGGGTTGGTGGATGGAAAGATGGACATGTCACTTGCTTACTATAGTAGTGTCAGTGACTACAAAGTTTTTTTGAAATTGCCAAAGGAAATTTTCCGAAAAGAAAGGTAACAAAAATATCTTTGTGCAGATATTCATGCGTGAATACATTTGAAAGACTATTTCCTCCTTTGTCCATTTCCTTTCAAGAATGCATGAGTATTTTTTAAATTTAACACTACTGTTGTTAAGGATTATTTAAATTGTTTATTGTTTCTTTGTTACTAAAAACCCCAGAAAAATGTATTTTTAACTAAGAATTCAAATATGCAATGAAATATTTATGCCACTACACTTATTATATGCTGTTTTAATACTCGTTGGTTCTCCTTTTTTATTATCATAGCAAAGAAATTGAAAGCACTAAAGGTGAATTGTCCATACAGCGAATGAAAGCATTATTTGAGAGCCAACGGGCTCTAGATATTGAGCGAAAACTTTTTGCAAATGAAAGATGCCTCCAGCTTTCAGAAAGTGAAAATATGAAACTGAGAGCTAAACTAGATGAATTGAAACTAAAATATGAACCTGAAGGTATGTATGTCTCATATATTTTTGTCTTTTAAATTATGAGTAATCCTGAGAAATTATATCAAATTATTTTCTTACTGTAGTTTTATGCAAATCTGTTACAAACTCATTTGTAGTTATATACCTATAGTTAATAAAGCAAATTTATTGTGTAAAATAGGTAGGAAAATTCCGAGAGAACTGGATACTGGGTGTGCATGAATATAACATGTATCGTTTTTGGATATCTAAATTCATCATACTGTATAGTAGAAACTTGAGATTTGAGACTTTCCCGTTTTAAGATTACAGTATATTATGTCATACCTAATAGTTTAATTATGTTGAAGCAGCTGATGTTTGGAAGCTATAAGAGGTAGGACTGTTTATAGAATATCTAAAGTAATGGAGACTTTAAAAAGGTGGGTCTTTATCTCTGCCTCTGATGGAAGTCTGGAGGAGGCCTCCCAGGACTGGGAAAGCACTCCATGGTATCAAGATTCAGGCTTCTTGTGTTTGTTGGTCTGCTGCCATCCCGTTGAGCAGAATTTAATCATGCAGCCTCACCTGCTGACAGGAAAGGCTGAGAAATGCAGTCTTGATTCTCAGGGACCATGTTCATAACTAAATATTGGGAATTCTTTTCTTAAGGAAGAACAGTTAGCTAGGCATGGTGGCTCGTGCCTGTAATCCCAGCTCTTGGGGAGGCAGAGGGAGGAGGATAGCTGTGCCCAGGAATTTGAGATTTGCTTGGGCAATATAGCAAGACCCCATTCTCCACCAAAAGGGGGGGAAAAAGGAAAGAACAGTGAAACATATTAGGGAATATCTAGCAAGTTTAATGACTGAGCTAGAAAGTAGCCTAACCATACAGTCTCTGCATCTTACATACTACAGAGAGTGAAGTTTACTGTATGTAAATTCAAAAACAAAAGGCCAAGTGTGAAGGAGTCTAAGAATGTGATGGTTCTACAGCACCCCTTCCCTAAAAGAGTGTTACATGTTTTAGGTTAAGGATTCTCAACAAGCTTTTGTCCCTGCACTCTGCACATGCCTCAGTCTCTCTTCGTATTGTCTCAGTGAACTGCTATGATTCTCAACAATAGTGGGGAGGTTGCCAAAAATAGGAAGGTTTTTACACAATTTTAAAAGGCTTCTCTTGCTCTTACTCGTTTTGTTTCTTCCATGATTCTGATAGGTTCCCCTGATTAAGAATTATCTGTTATGAATTTCAAACATCTGTTGAACTGAACACAGCAAATAGACAGGAGGCAGGGTAGTGAATCCTGATAATGTGGGTTTCAAAGGAGCAGTGCCAGAAAAAGGGGAAATCATGGCCTAAAAGCAACAATGTAGAGCAAAAACAGCAACCCCTTGTGCTACCAGGGTTCCTCAGACTCCACTAACATTTTGATTTTGAAAATGAAACACATTGATAATGGTCATAGGGAAAAGATATTAGAGCAGTTAATTCAGTGGCTGTGTGTATGACCTGTTTAGATAGAATGGTATTAGGCCATGAGGATAGAAGATATTGCAGTAGTCTTTGATGAGACATGATAGGATTGGACTAGGGAAGTATCCATCATAAAAGTAGTCTGATTCTGCTTATATTTTGTAGGTAGAGCTAACAGGCATATATTACCAATATTCAGAAAGTTTGGCCTATTCTTATCATTTAATCCTTCTAACACACAATACCAAGTGAAGTGGGTGCTTTTAATCCCCATTTTACAGATAAAATGAAGCTCAGAGAGGTTAAATAATTCCCCAAAGACATGGCTGCCAAATACAAGGATTAGGATTCGAACCTCAACTCTGCCACTGTCTCTTCATCTCCACACTGAGATCTTATGAACCACCTTTTTCAAAACACCAAGAGAGAACACTGAAGCATTCATGCCTAGAGTCAAAATATTGAATTCCCAAGGAAAAATATATAGCCAAATAAACTTTAAAATATGTAGTTTATATAGATTCCATGATAAAGAATAAAAGGTTGAAACAAACGATGCATTTCAGTGAGGAGATGGTTGCATTTTAAAAGAATGGAAAAAGGTATACATATA
This sequence comes from Pongo pygmaeus, assembly GCF_028885625.2. Taxonomy (NCBI): domain Eukaryota; kingdom Metazoa; phylum Chordata; class Mammalia; order Primates; family Hominidae; genus Pongo; species Pongo pygmaeus. The sequence continues at coordinate 174,609,149 of NC_072377.2, forward strand.
ACTAGTTCTGGCTTCTTGTGTTGATTGTGTCTTTGCTTTCTTAGATTTTTTCTTTTCCCCACTCGTTTTTATTCTCAGAGACAGTTGAAGTGCCTGTACTGAAAAAGAGGCGTGAGGTGCTGCCTGTGGATATAACCACCTCTAAAGATGCACGTGTCAACAACAGTGCTGTCGGGGGAGAAGTTTATCGATTACCACCTCAGAAAGAGGAGACACAGTCCTGCCCTAACAGTTTAGAAGATAACAACTTGCAATTAGAAAAATCAGTTTCTATACACACACCAGTAGTCAGTCTCTCTCCTCACAAAAATCTGCCCGTGGATATGCAGCTAAAGAAGGAAAAGAAATGTGTGAGACTCATAGGAGTTCCCGCTGACGCTGAAGCCTTAAGTGAAAGAAGTGGAAACACCCCTAACTCTCCCAGGTCAGTGTCCTCTTTTCTTCCAGGCAGCCAGCAGACCTCTCCATCTCTCCTCTCTCGCTGTATGAACTGTGCTGTCTGTTTCTTTATCTACTTTCTTACAATTGCATGCAGTATAATTCCTCAGTTTCATCTACCTACCTTCAACTTTTCCAGAACTTTAAGAAAGACTAAACTGATTGGAAAGGGAAAGGACTCCTGAATAAGGCAATCACATTAAAAAGTTACACGTTTCTGTTTCATGAAAGGGAATATCACAGTCTAACACGTCTCTGAATGTTTTATCAGTTTGAATAAATGTACTGTTATTTTTCTCCTGGTTCAAGCATGGCCATGAAAGAAAAATTAACTTACTGTCTCAAAGGGCTTTCCAGTAGTCTAAGAAATTTCAGCCTTCTAGGAAACTTAGGTGAATTTTTTATGTCTTTTGAAGTTGCTTATCCTAGGCCTTCAAAAATGGGCTTTAATACTTATTTTGACATTTTTACATATCAAAGCTAACTCATTTTCATTGTTTCCAAAACTTGAAAGCCCTAGTTTCTGCATAATTGAGTTTGTGACTAAAAGAAATAGTGTCAGATATGTGTGTCTGAAGGAATTAATGTCCCAAGGGCTTTGTCCTTTAAAAAAATAAAAATAATCGAGGTCAGAAGGTACGAGAAAGTGAATGGAAGGGAAAGGTAAGTAGCAGTGGCTGAGGCTCCAGTTCTGGATGTGTGCAGCAGGAGAAGTGAATGAGGAAATTGAAGAAAGTAAAAGAAAGATGAAGGATGTCTGCATGCAATGGGATTGTTAGAGGCATTTAAAACAAATATCTAGACTTTCAAAAAGATGTGCCAATAGCTAGCCTGGATTATCTCCTATGAAATGAGATGTTGAAGGTGCTACTAGGGCTACATTAGTCTTAGAGAGTAGAGACAGATTAATAAGACATTTTACTAATGTGCATTTGAGTAGAGAGAGTAAGACAGCCCAATGTAAAAGGGCTTCCTTATATGTTTTATCTGATTTCTCTCCAAGTCTTCAGTGCTACTAAATGTAATAGTCAACAGTAAAAGCACTTTAACAATGTTAGCTGCTGTTATTATAAGGCATAGGAATTTTATTACTCCTTCCTTGGATTTTTATATAATGTTATAACCTTTGAGTCACATAAAATAAAAGCTTGCCATTCTTAAGGAAAAAGTAACTTCAAATGAGTGTCTGCCGCATACCCATGGTTTCAAAGAGTTCTGAAATGAATCCAGCAGATTATGCCTGTTTATATGTGATGCATTGTATAAACATCCTTGACCAGTGTATATTTCTAGAGGTGGATTTCCAGAATTGATAAGTGCCAGCCTTGCTATCTGTATTGTCTTCATTCCTTTTTCTGCCTTTTTTTGCTTGATAAAAAATCACTTAAGCAAATGTATGTGGCTAATTGACTCAAGTAGCACGTTGGAAACTTTTTGTCTTGTTAGTTAAACAAAAAATAAAATAACCACGAAACATTTGTGTGTGTGTGTGTGTGTGAGTCCATCTGCTAACTTAAGATGTTTCCAACTCTTTGTTTTCTGCCTGTTTAACTTAGATACACAATCCTAAGATAATTTTGGAAAAATAAATATGGCTTTTATTGGGAACTTCACTATTGCATGCTTTACAAAACTAATTGGTGTTCTTGTTACCAAGAATCTTTACATGCCTTTAAGAATATCTCTCTACTGTTTATCTTTTCTTTATTCTACTAGTTGAAACTCAATTTTTTAATATGAAACAAATAGACATCTATTCATGCAGCCCAAGATTCCATGTTATTTTTGTCTTTTGTATGTCATGTTAACATTAAAATATTGCTGTAACATTTCAGTTTTTGTGTTAGGTGTGCTTATCATGACAGGTGCCCTGTCATATTTTAATTCTTTAATTTAGACCTTGCCATGACTTTTTAAAGATATTATTTAGACTTAAAAAATAATTGGCCCAGCGTGGTGCCTCACACCTGTAATCTCAGCACTTTGGGAGGCTGAGGCAGGTGGATCATGAGGTCAAGAGATCAAGACCATCCTGACCAACGTGGTGAAACCCTGTCTCTACTAAAAATACAAAAATTAGCTGCGTGTGGGGGTGCACACCTATAGTCCCAGCTACTCGGGTGGCTGAGGCAGGAGAATCGCTTGAACCTGGGAGGCAGAGGTTGCAGTGAGCTGAGATCATGCCACTGCACTCCAGCCTGGTGACAGAGTGAGACTCTGTCTCAAAAAATAATAATAATAATAATTGAGCCTATTGAGCTAAAAAGACTTTTAGAGAGCCAGTGACTTGATATTCTTACAGTATTAGAGTCAACTATATTTTTTTTCTTTGAATACCATGCCTTATTGGAGGCCCATTATACTGGGGGTTTGTTTCTTCAATCCTTCATAACCACATTTGAATTCAGAGTGGATGCTTTAATGCCTGTAGGTTAGCTGCTGAATCAAAGCTCCAAACAGAAGTTAAAGAAGGAAAAGAAACTGCAAGCAAATTGGAAAAAGAAACTTGTAAGAAATCACACCCTATTCTATATGTGTCTTCTAAATCTACTCCAGAGACCCAGTGCCCTCAACAGTAAAGACTTTTCTTTAATAAGAGTACGGTACCACTTGCCTCAAAAGTTACTGTGGTGCTTAAGATTGTCTTTATCTGACGTATATCACCTTCTGGGTTATTTACTCATTGTGCCAGAACCTGGCATTTTCACGTGCCTTTGACCAAGTGTTCAGAATTTGCTTGACTCTAACCTGGAGAGCTGCTTAAGTGATGACCCTTCATGGAGCTTCTATGACAGTGAATAAACTATTAACTGAAGGAAAATGTTATAATTAATGTATCTATTTGCTGCATTGTATATGGATTAAATGATAAAAACAAGTAATCTACCCTCAGAGCCATGTATTTGAGAACGCTTAAATCATATTTTCCTATGTACTTTTTTTTATAGACTTAGTTTTAAACTAGTTGTAAAAATAGGAAGGTTGTAAACTATGTTGTAAAAATAGGAAACGTGGCTAAAAATATAAACATTATATTGTTTCAGGATTTTGTCAGTGTTTAAAGAACCAATGTTCATCTTTGTATTTATATACATGATTTAAATTTTGTCTAAAATTTTAAATAAAACTGCAGTGATTTATCCTTAAATTTCTTACTCTCTATAGGTAACAGGATGTTATCAAAAGGGAATAAAAAGCACTTTGGGAGGCTGAGGCGGGTGGATCGCTTGAGCCCAGGAATTTGAGACCAGCCTGGGCTACATGGCAAAACCCCGTATCTACAAAAAAATACAAAAAATTAGCTAGGCATGATGGTGCACACCTGTAGTCCCAGCTAGTCCGGAGGCTGAGGTGGTAGGATCATCTGAGCCCAGTAAGGAGGTCGAGGCTGTAGTTGAGCTGTGATCATACTGCTGCACTCCAGCCTGGGCAACACAGCAAGACCCTGTCTCTAAAAAAAAGTGGGGGAAATAAATAAGGGGAAAAAAGAAACCTCAGGAATTCGTAATTCCCTTATGTATAATTTTATATATAATTTTATGGTTAATTATATGTACATATACAGACGGTCCCTGACATAACAATGGTTTGACTTAATGATTTTTCAACTTTTCAGTGGTACAAAAACAGTATGCATTCAGTAGAAACTGTACTTCAAGTACCCATATGACCATTCTGTTTCTCACTTTCAGTACAGTACTCAATAAATCACATAAGATATTCAACACTTTATGATAAAATAGACTTTGTGTTAGATGATTTTGCCCAGTAGTAAACCAGTGTAAGTTTTCTGAGCACATTTAAGGCAGGCTAGGCTGAGCTATAATGTTCATTAGGTTAGGTGTATTAAATGCATTTTTGACTTAATATTTTCAACTTATGGGTATATCGAATTGTAACTCCATTGTAGGTCAAGGAGCATCTGCATATATACATACATACATACATACATACATACATACATACAGGTCAAGGAGCATCTGCATACATACATACATACATAGATTTAATTCTAAACTTTCCAAATACTCTTTCATTTAAATGATTATAGTTTTACAACAATTTCATATATTCTATAGGTAGGAGAATTAGGGTTTTCCAGAGAAATAGAACCAATAGGATGTGTGTGTATATAAAGATTTATTTTCAAGAATTGGTTCACATGCTTGTGGGGGCAAGTCCAAACTTGTAGGGTGGGCCAGCAGACTGGAGACCAGGGAAGGGAAGAGCTGATGAGTTCAAGTCCGAAAGCCATCACACTAAAGACCCAGGGAGATAACTGCCACTGCAGTTCAAGTTCAAAGGCTGTCCGCATCAGAATTTCCCTTTGCTGGGGTAGGTGAGTCTTTCCATCTGGGACTTCAATTCATTGGATGAAACCCATTCACATTAGAGAAGGCAATCTGCTTTAAGTCCACTGATTTAAATGCTGATCTCACCCAAAAACATCCTCACAGAAACGTTCAGAATAATGTTCGACCATGTATCTGGGCACCGTGGGCCAGCTAAGTTGATATTCGCAACGGATATCTGTTCCAATTAGTCTATTGAAGCTGGGTGCAGTGGCTCACGCCGGTAGTCCCAGCACATTGGGAGACCGAGGCGGGTGGATCACCTGAAGTCGGGAGTTTGAGACTAGCCCGGCCAACATGGTGAAACCCTGTCTCTACTAAAAATACAAAAAAATTATCCAGGCGTGGTGGCTCATGCTTGTAATCCTAGCTAGTCGGGAGGCTGAGGCAGGAGAATCGCTTGAACCTCAGAGGCGTACGTTGCAGTGAGCCGAGATGGCACCACTGCACTCCAGCCTGGGTGACAGCATGAGACTCTGTCTCAAAAAAAAAAAAAAAAAAGATAAGATGAGTCTATTGAAACATAGGTAAAAAGAAATTATCTTTAAATTACATAAGCTTGTTTAAGTTTATAATAAATTAATAAATTACTACATAAATCTACATAAATTAATAAACTACTTTGAATTTTTTGCAAAAAACATACTCTAGAATATACATATTAAATAATATGTCTTGCAAGAAGAAGCTGAAGGCACTAGGGAACTGCATTAGTCTGTTCTCATACTGCTATAAAGAAATACCTGAGACTGGGTCATTTACAAAGAAAAGAGGGTTAATTGGCTTATGGTTCTGCAGGCTGGTAGCATGGCTGGGGAGGCCTCGGAAACTTCCAATCAGGTGGAAGGCAAAGGGGATGCAGACACATCTTCACATGGCTGGAACAGAAGAGAAGGGCCTGGTGCTACACACTTTTAAAACCAGGTTTCAGGAGAACTCACTATCACAGGAAAGGGGGAAATCTGCCCCCATGATTCCATCACCTACCACCAGGCCCACCTTCCAACACCGGAGATTACAATTTGAGAAGAGATTTGGGTGGGAACACAAACCCAAACCATATCAGGAAAAAGTAATTTCAACCTGAGGATATCAAACGAGTGGCCATATTCATACTGCATATTAGAGAATGTAGATCAATTCCTTCCAACATGAGCTGTGTGCTAGGGATACAAAAATAAGCCCTTAGAGCTCACAGTTTAAAATACCCATGTAGCTGAGAAGTGGTAGTGGTGGTGTTGCTAGTAATTGTTTCATCTGAAATTTGAATCAATCTAATGTGCTAGGCATTCTTCCAAGCCCTTTCATGTATTACCATGTTAAACCCTCCCAACATCTCTGAGCTAGATATTACAGTTATCGCCATTTTAAAGATGATGAAACCAAAGAAGTTAAGTTACTCATCCAAAGTCACAGGTGCTTGTATATGATGAAAAAATTAAAAGAGTGATAGAGGTTATGATGACATTGTGTACAAAGTGCTATAAGAACAGAGAGGGAAATGAAACTGCCTAGGGACATGAGAGATTTTTGTCATCTCTAAGAATAGGTTGTTTAAGAAGTTTCCTGAACCAAATAGAGAATAGCACTACAAGGAGAAGAAATGGCTGCTCAGAACATAAAAACATGAAATGACATTTCTAATTCAGCAAACTGAAGACTTAGAAATGGCTGGAAGTTTAGGACTTGTGAATAGCAATCAATAGTAAATTAAATCTGAATAAATTACAAGCAACATTGTGAAGAGCTCGAATTTGGGAAATCCTTTTACAAACAAAAACACAGACATAAACAAATTAAGCAACTGTGATTGAAGGTTGAACAAGGATGACAAGGGAACCTTATCCATCTAGCTTTTGTCTTCCCTCCCTTAGAAACAGGTATTCTATTAAGTCTTGAGTCCTAGGAATGTATTTTGAAAAATCATCCCTGTAAGTGACAGGAAGCAACTGTTAATTATATTAGCAAAATAGTGCCATTATTCAATTTATTTTTAGTAAAAGTCCAAAGGCATAATAGAAAATAAATATAGAAAAACATTAAAATGGAGGCAAAAAAAGACTAGTTTGGTCATTTGATAGTCCAAGTAGGAAATGTAATCACAAACTGAAGCAGTCGTAGTGGGAATATAGAACGGTAGTTGGATTCAAGACACTGTTTAAGAAAAGCAAAGTTGTCAGGAGTTGTTGACAAATGAGATGTGGGACTCTGATGTTAGTGGACACATAGTGATCTGAACAGAAAACAGAAGAAGTAGAGGTATTTCCATTTTGATGAGCACTTTTGTTCAGGTACCCAAGGATTATACAAAAATAAGTCTGTTGAGCAAATCTTTGTTTTTTTTTTAAGGAAAATTTAAGACTAACTTATTACCCTATTCCAGTAGGCACATTTTTTCCCCATTATTACTCAAAAAGTGACCTTGTTGGTCAAAAGTTTAAAATCATAGCCTTGATTTGTTCAGTTTCCACAATTAAACATAGTGAACCCTTAGTATGGGACTAGAAGGAAGATAGCAAAGCAATTATTAGTATTTGTTGTCTCCCCAAGTAAGGCATTGATGGAAGGGAGCTAATGTTTATTGATTTGCTAGGTGCTTTACCTGTTATGCCTCTTAATGTTTAGCATAGTTTAGCATAATGTTATGCCTCTTAATGTTACATAGTTTAGCATCAAGATTGTAGTTAGATTATCTAAACCCAAATCTCAACTCCTCCATATAAATGTTAGACCTAGGCAAGTTTATGACAGAAATAGTTTATATAGATGCTGCTTTTTTAATATTTTAATTTTTTTATAATTACATAAATATGTGGAGCCAAAGTTAAATCTACAAAACATAGTATATTTAAAGAAATATAGCCACCTAACTTGGTCTATCTCAAAACTAAGGCCTTGAGCCTCTTCTCCTCTAAGCAGAACCAGTGGAAGCCCATTAAATGCATCTCCACCCAGAGCCAGAAGCTCAGCCTGGCCAACATGGTGAAACCCCATCTGTATTAGGGTCTCTAGAGGGACAGAACTAATAGGATAAATACATATATAAAGGGGAGTTTATTAAGTAATAGCTCACATGATCACAAGGTCCCATAATAGGCTGTCTGCAAGCTGAGGAGCATGGAGAGCCAGTCCAAGTCCCAAAACTGAAGAACTTGGAGTCCGATGTTCGAGGGCAGAAAAGGTCCAGATGGGAGAAGGACGTAGGCTGGTTTGCTCGGCCAGTCTAGTCTTTTCACGTTTTTCTGCCTGCTTTATATTCTACCTGCCCTGGCAGTTGATTAGATGGTACCCCTAGATTAAGGATGAGTCTGCCTTTCTGAGCCCACTGACTCAAATGTTAATCTCCTTTGGCAACACCATCACAGATACACCCAGGATCAATACTTTGCATCCTTCAATCCAATTAAGTTGACACTTAGCATTAACCATTATACCATCTCTACCCCTGCCCCCAAAATACAAAAATTAGCCAGACAGGGTGATGCACGTCTGTAGATCCAGCTACGCAGGAGGCTGAGGTGAGAGGAGTGCTTGAGCCTGGGAGATCAAGTCTGCAGTGAGCCAAGATGTCACCACTGCACTCCAGCCCAGGCAACAGAGCAAGGCCATGTCTCTAAATCAATAAGAGCCAAAGGCTGAAGAGAAGTAGACCGATGTGGAAAAGTCAAGACGGAACAAAGATCATAAGGTGGTAGGGCAGAATGATTCTATGGTGCAGCTTAAGGTTAAAAGGCATATACCACTTACTAAACTAATGAAAGCCTATTGAGAATGACATGGTTTGTCGATAAGATTCCAATTTGAAAGCCAATCAATGAAACAGACATACGTCCACAATTGTAAATAGAGGATGAAAATACAGCTGATGTGTTCCAGCAGAGGACAGAGGCTTCTACTAAAAGGAGACCTACTGGGTGGGCACGGTGGCTCATGCCTGTAATCCCAGCACTTTGGGAGGCCAAGGCAGGTGGATCACGAGGTCAGGAGATGGAAACCATCCTGGCTAACACGGTGAAACCCCGTCTCTACTAAAAATACAAAAAATTAGCCGGGCGTGGTGGCGGGCACCTGTAGTCCCAGCCATTTAGGAGGCTGAGGCAGGAGACTCACTTGGACCCGGGAGGCGGAGCTTGAAGTGAGCCGAGATCGCGCCACTGCACTCCAGGCTGGGCGACAGAGGAGACTCCGTCTCAAAAAAAAAAAAAAAAAAAAAAAGGACATGCTACTTTACTCCAGACTGTATTCTTACAGACCAAGAATGCATTCTCAATTAGAAACACCACAGTTTGGTTCCACTTCATTCTGACTCCTGCAGTATAGTTTCCTCAATTTTTTTTCATTTTCTCTTTCTGCATTCCTTTATTGTACATAAAGTAACTGATGTATGTGCACAGCATTTTTTTCTTTTTAACTAAATGGCCAATGGTATGTTTTGATTGACATCAAATGGAAATAAGATGGAAAAGAATACTGGTTCTGTGAAAATATCCCTTTTCTTCATTAGTGGGTTGCTCATTCAGCTCTTATCTTTGTATTCCAGTAAATTATTGTGCTCTCATTATTTTAACAAGGAAATGACATAAAAATTGTTGTGCACCTTGTTCAACTGGAGAATTTTAATGTTTTTCATTTATTGTTGTAAATTGTTTTATGGTCAATTTTATAACATTTTTGCACATAGCTGTTACATGTAGGACAATCTGGGTAGGGTCTTTTTGTTTGTTTTTGAGATGGAGTTTCACTCTTGTCACCCAGGCCAGAGTACAATGGCGAGATCTTGGCTCACTGCAACCTCTGCCTCCTGGGTTAAAGCGATTCTCCTGCCTCAGCCTCCCACATAGCTGGGATTACAGGTGCCCCCCCACCATGCCCAACTAATTTTTTTATTTTTAGTAAGGATGGGGGTTTCACCATGTTGGCCAGGCTGGTCTCGAACTCCTGACCTCAGGTGATCCACCCACCTCGGCCTCCCAAAATGCTGGGATTACAGGCAAGAGCCACCATGCCAGGCCGGCAATCTGTCTATTTTTAAGTAGGGATAAATTGGCGGGGTGTGGTGGCTCACACCCGTAAACCCATCAGTTTAGGAGGCTGAGATAGGCAGATGGCTTGAGCCCAGGAGTCAAGACCAGCCTGGACAATATGGTGAAACACTTTCTCCACAAAAAAATTTAAAAATTAGCCAGGCATTAGTGTGCAACTGTAGTTCCAGCTACTCGAGAGGCTGAGGTGGGAGGATCACCTGAGCCTGGGAGGTCGAGGCTGCAGTGAACTGAGATCACACCACTGCACTCCAGCCTGGGTGATAGTGCAAGACCTTGTCTCAAATAAATAAATAAATAAACAGTGATAAATTACTCTATAAAAAGTAGATAGCTTTTCCTTTAAGTCAAGCATCTTGTTTAAATAAACTTCTTGTTTTTTTTAAAAAAAAATCTAACTCCTATTCCTGTTTCCGCCCTTCTCCCACAGGGAAACAAAACCAAAATTTTGTTTGGATTTTATGGCTTCTTTTTCCTTTCTTTTTTTAGAGGATATAGATATGTAGGTAAGTAGATAGAATCTTAATTCTCATTCTTAGATAAAAGAATACTGAGTGATGTCAGAGGAAAGTGGTAGACAGTGTACTACAAAAGCCCAAACGACCCTCCGCAAAATCAGCTAATAAACTGGCAACTTTATTGAAACTCCAGAAACTAATTAAGGGTTTACAACAGCCAGATGAACAGTTAGTCAAGAAAAAAAACAGCTGAGCCTTGGCATTTAAGGAAATCTCTGATGAGTCACTAGCTGACCACTAAGAGACTCTAGTGGCCACACACAAAAAGAATTAGGACTTTACTAAATTAGTGCTGAAAGTCATTAAACAACAGCAACAACTACAATGAGCAGCAACAATAAATTTCCAGTTTTCAACATAAAATTACAAGCCATGCAAGAAACAAAGGATAGCTCACGCACAGAACAAAAGAGTAGAAACTGTTTATGAAGAAGCCCAGACACCGAACTTAACAGACACAAACTTTAAATCAACAATTTTAAGTACGCTCAGACAGCTGAAGGACAGCATGAGGACAATGCAAAAGAGACTGTCAATAAACAGCTAGAAATCATAAGAAAGGACCAAACATAAACCCTAGAGTTGAGTTCAATAACAAATGAGAAACCTAGAAGAGTTTAACAGCAGATTTGCATAAAAAGAATTAACGAGGCAGGGCGTGGTCAATCACGCCTGTAATCCCAGCACTTTGGGAGGCCCAGGCGGGCGGATCACAAGGTCAAGAGATGGAGACTACCCTGGCCAACATGGTGAAACTCCGTCTCTACTAAAAATACAAAAATTAGCTGGGGGTGGTGGCACGCGTCTGTAATCCCAGCTACTCGGGAGGCTGAGGCAAGAGAATCGCTTGAACTCGGGACGCGGAGGTTGCAGTGAGCTGAGATTGCGCCACTGCCCTCCAGCCTGGTGACAGAGCAAGACTCTGTCTCAAAAAAAAAGAAAAAAAAAAAAAAGAGTTAATGAACTGGAAGATTGGTCAACTGAGATTATCCAGGCTAAGATAGAAAGAAAGATGAACAGAGCCTAACAGACCTGTGGTATACTATGAAGCATAGCAACATATTTGCTATAGCTATCTCAGAAGGACAGAAGAGAGAAAAACAGGAAAAAAGAATATTTGAAGAAATAATGGACAAAAAAATCCCCAAATCTGATGAAAGACATTAGTATATAATGTAGTATGTACTACATTAGTATAGAAAGACATTAGTATATATTTGATGAAAAACATTAGTATATAGGCTGGGCGCAGTGTATCAAGCATGTAATCCCAGCACTTTGGGAGGCCGAGGCAGGTGGATCACGAGCTCAGGAGATCGAAGCCATCCTGGCCAACATGGTGAAACCCGTCTCTACTAAAAATACAAAAACTAGCTGGGCGTGGTGGTGCGTGCCTGTAATCACAGCTACTTGGGAGGCTGAGGCAGGAGAATTGCTTGAACCAGGGAGGTGGAGGTTGCAGTGAGCCGAGATTGCATCACTGCGCTTCAGCCTGGCAACGGTGAGACTCCATCTCAAAAACAAAAACAAATAAACAGACAAACAAAATACAAAAACATTAGTATATAAAATGCACTTGTTTGTATTGGTATATAAAAGATGGCCTCTGTGTATTGGGTCCCAGCTTATTTCTTCACTGCAGGCTGAGACCCAGAAGTTCAAAAGGCTATCAGCAGCAAACCCAAGTTTTTACACAATGAATTATTTTTAAAATAGCCCAAACAAGGATATTCTTAAACATTTAGTGCCTACCTGCTTTGCATAACCAGCAAAACCTCACTCGCATCAGCTCTTGCTTATTGATAAGAGAGAATCTTGCAGTTACGAGGTCCTAAACTACTGTTACTGTTTAGAGTTCTCTAACCCAGAAACTTCCCATTGTGCTGCATCACCTGGACATGTTAACCCACTCTCTGGCCTCTTTATCTCCCAGGAGTTTCCTTGCCTTCCTCCCCTCTGGATGATGGCCCCAGCACTGCTGTAGGCTCTGGGCAATCTCACGCTATGAGAGACTTACCTCTGATGCAACTGTCTATGCACCACTCAATAAGGCTTTTGTGTAACTGCTTCTCATGGTCGTGTCTTTGTCCTTGATCAGCCCCCAAATCCTGGAACTCTCTGAAAACATGAACCTAAACATCTAACAAGGACATAGAATAGTAAATTGTCAATCCATCAAGAAGAAACAATTATAAACATATGTGCCTAACAAAAGCACCAAATATCTGGAGCAAAAACTGCAAGAATGGAAGGGAAAAATAGACAGTTTAATAATAGTTTAATAATAGTTTAATAGAGACCAGCACTCAGCAGAAAAGTTGGAGACTTTCTTCAATAATAAATATAAACTAAATATAAACAAAGAAATAGAAGACTTGAATAACACTATAAAGCAATTAGACCTAATAGAAATATGTAGCATACTCCACCCAAAGGAGAATACACCTTCTTAAGTGTACATAGAACATCGTGCAAAACAGACCAATGTTATGCCACAAATCTGGTTTCAATAAATTTTAAATTTGAAAAAGTACCGTCTCTGACTACAATGGAATGAAATTAGAAATCAACAACAAGAAAATCTGGAGAATTCACAAATACTATGTAGAAATAAAACAATACACTCTTTGAACAACAGATGAATCAAAGAAAAAATCACTAGGGAAATATTCTGAAGATGAATTTTAAAATATTTTAAAATGAGTGAAAATGAAAACACAACAATAACAAAACTTGTTAAATGTAGCGAAAGCAAAAGCCCTCAGTGGGGAATTTATATCTGTAGATGCCTACATTTAAAAAAAGAAAGCTCTCAAACTAATAAGCTAACTTTATACTTTGAGGAACTAAAACAAGAAGAGAAAACTAAAAAGCTAAATCCACAGCCAGCAGAAGGAAGAAAATAAGAGACAAGAACAAAAACAAAGGAAATTGAGAACACGAAAACAATAGAATCTATGGAACCTAAAGTTTGTTCTTTGAAAAAATCAACAAAATTAATAAACTTTTAGCTAGATTGATCAAGGAAAAAGGAGAAAAGACTCAAATTACTAACATAAGGAATGGAAGTAGGGACAATACTGTCAATCTTATAGAAGTAAAAGGGGTTATGAGAGAATGCTATAAACAATTACAAATTATGTATACTAGATGACATAGTCAAGTTCCTAGAATCAAACTATCAAAACTTATTCAAGAAGAAATAAAAAATCTCAATAGAGCTATAAAAGAGGGAATCAAATCAGTAATCAAAAAAACTTTCAAAAAGAAAAGCTCAGAACCAGATGGTTGCACTAGTGAACTCTACCAAATACTTAAAAAAGAGCTGATCTTTCTAAAACTAGTATGTCTCAATCTCTTCCAAAAAATCAAAGAGAGATTATTTCCTAACTAATTCTATGAGGAAAGTATTGCCCTGATTCCAAAGCCAGACAAAGGCATCAGAAGAAAACTACAAACCAATATCCCTTATGAATATAAATGCAAAAATCCATAACAAAATACTAGCAAATTCAATCCAGCAGCATACTGAATTATACACCATGACCAAGTGGGATTTGTCCCAGGAATGCAAGGGTGGATTAAAATAGGAAAACCAATGTAATATACTGTATTAGTTTCCGGTGAAATGAATTACCACACATTGAATGGCTTAAAACAATAAAAATGTACTGTTTTATAGTTCTGGAGGCTAGAAGTCTGAGATCAAGTTGTTGGCAGGGTCTTGATCCCACTGAAGGCAATAGGGAAGAAATATTTTCCTACTTTTGGTGGCTCCCAGCAATCTTTGGCATTCTTAGCCATCACTCCGATGTCTGGCTGTCTTCACACAGCCCACGTCTCCATCTCTTTGTGTCCTCTCCTCTTCTTATAAGGACACCTTAACTAAGTATGATCTCATCTTGATACCTAACTAATTATATCTGCAAAGACCATACTCAAAATTAGGTCACATTCTGAGGTTTTGAGTGGATAAATTTTGAGGGGATACTATTTGAACCAATACACACACCATAGTAAGAACAAAGAGGGGGAAACCCCTGACATGATTACCTCAATTGACACAGAAAAAGCATTTGAAAAAATCCAGTATCTGTTTATGATTTTTAAAACACTCAACAAACTAGAAATAGAAAGGAATTTCCAAACTAATTAAAGGGCATTAATGAAAAAAATAATGAAAGTATGAAAAAAATCATACTTACTGGTAAAAGACTGAAAGCTCTTCCCGTAATATCAGGAACAAGAAAAGGATGTCTTATCTTGACACTTATATTCAACATTGTACTGAAGTTGATAGCCAGGTCAGTTAGACAAGAAAAAGAAACAAAAGGCATCCAAATCAAAAAAGAAGGAGTAAAAATATCTATATTCACAGATGACATCATCTTTCACATAGAAAATATTAAAGAATTCTCCAAAAATCTATTAGAGCTAATAAATGATTTCAGTAGTTGCAGTATACAAAATCAACATATAAAAATCAGTAGTATTCTTATACACTAGCAGTGAACAATTAGAAAATGAAACTAAGAAAATAACTTTATTTAAGCAGCACCAGAAAGAACAAGCTCTTAGGAATAAATTTAACCAAGGAAGTGAAACTTTTACACACTGAAAACTACCAAGTATTATCAAAAGAAGTTAAAGACCTAAATAAATGGAAAGATATCTCATGTACATGGATTGAAAGACTTAATATTGTTAAGATAGCAATACTTTCTGTCTTAGTCAGTTTGGACTGCTATAGCAAATTATTGTAGACCGGGTAGCTTAAACAACTAACATTTCTTCTCACAGTTCTGAATGCTAGACAGTTCAAGATCAAGGTGCCAGCAGATCCAGTACCTGCTGAGGGCTCACTTTCTGGTCTGCAAATGGCAATCTTCTTGTATCTTCCACATGGTGAAGAGCAGAGACAGAGAATAAGTTTGTGTCTCTTTTTATAAGGGCACTAACCCCATTCACGAGCGTGGAGCCCTCATGACCTAATTACCTCCCAAAGGCCCCACTTCCTAATGCCATCACACTGGGAGTTGGTATTTTGAAATATGAATTTTGGCAGGGGATACATTCAGTCCACATCACTACCCAAAGTGATCTACAGCTTCAATACAATTCCTGTCAAAACCCCAATGAAAACATGATTCTAAAATTTATACAAAATTGCAAGAGACTCCAATAGCCAAAACAATCTTGAAAAAAAAAAAAAAAGAAACAGAGTTAGAGGACTTACATATTCCTATTTAAAAACTTACTAAAGAAACAAGAAACAAAACAGTGTGGAACTGGCATAAAGATAGACATAGATAATGGAATATAATTGAGAAATAAATGAGACCATAAGTAAATCAGAAATAAACCTATACATGTAGATCAATTGATTTTTAACAATGGTAGCAAGACCATTTAATGGGGAGAGAAGAGTTTCTCCAACAAATGATGCTGGAACTACTTGATAACCACATGCAAAAGAATGAAGTTAGACCCTTACATCACCTCATATGTAAGTATAAGTTCAAAATGAATCAAAGATCCAAATGTAAGACGTAAACTATAACACCCTTAATAGAAAACATAGGGCTAAATCTTTGTTACCTTGGATTTCACCATGATTTCTTATATATAACATGAAAAGCACAAGCAACAAAAGAAAAAATAGGTAAAATGGTCTTCATCAAAATTAAAAACTTTCGTGCATCAAATGACACTGTTAAGTGGGTAAAAAGCTATCCCGCAGAAGGGTGGGGAGCAAGATGACAAATAGAAGGCTCCACCGGAACACCAAATTTAACAACTATCTACACAGAAAAAAAGAACCTTCATAACAACTAAAAATCACAAAAATCAGGTGAGCACTCAGAGTACCTGATTTTAACTTCATAGTACTGAAAGAGGCACTGAAGTGGGTAGGAAAGACAGTCTTGAATTGCTGATTCCTCCTCTCTGCCATCCTCCACATGGCACAGAGAAAGGATCTGTGTGCTTGGGGAGGAAAAGCACAGCAATTATTAGACTTTGCGTTAAACTCAGTGCTGCTCTGTCACAGTGGAAAGCAAAACTGGCATAACTCAGCTGATGCCCACCAACAGAGGGAGCATATAGACCAGCTCTAGCCAGAGGGGAATTGCATATCCAAGCAGCCAGAACTTGAGTTTCGACGAGCCTCACCACCAGGCTAAAGTATTCTGGCATCCTAAGTCAACTTGAAACTCAGACTAGGTCACAAGGACTGCAACTCCTACGTGAGTCCTACTGCTGAGCAGGACTCAGAGCCAGTGGACTGGGGGGCACATGACCTACCGGGACACCAGCCAAAGCAGCTAAGGGAGTGCTTGCATGACTCCTCCCCCAGCCACAGGCTGTAGAGTTCAAAAGGCTATCAGCAGCAAACCCAAGTTTTTACACAATGAATTATTTTTAAAATAGCCCAAACAAGGATATTCAACAACACATTAAAAAAATCATTCATCATGACCAAGTGGGATTTATCCCTGGGATGCAAGCATGGTTCAACATACACAAATCAATCAGTGTGATACATTTTAGCAGCAGAATGAAGAACAAAAATTCAATTTCAATTGATGCTGTAAAAACATTTGATAAAAGTCAACATATCAGCCGGGTACGGTGGCTCACGCCTGTAATTCCAGCACTTTGGGAGGCTGAGGTGGGCGGATCACCTGAGTTCTGGAGTTCGAGACCAGCCTCAACATGGAGAAACCCCGTCTCTACTAAAAATACAAAAAAAAAAAAAAAAATTAGCTGGGCATGGTGGTGCATGCCTGTAATCCCAGCTAATCAGGAGGCTGAGGCAGGAGAATTGCTTGAACCTGGGAGGCAGAGGTTGCAGTGAGCCGAGATCATGCCATTGCCTGGGCAACAAGAGCGAAACTCAGTCTCAAAAAAAAAAAACAAGTCAACATATCCATGATAAAACCCTCAAAACACTGGGCTTAAACCATAGCTATAGCAAACAAACACAGCCAAATCCCTAGCCAGATAAACAAAAACTCATCACTTCGTTTTACTCAATATATTATGTTTGGCTTTCAAAAAAATTTACAAGGCATACCAAAAGGCAAAAACACACTGTAGAGAATCAAAGCAGGAATCAGATGCAGACTCAAATATGACAGGAATTTTAGGTGATCAGGTCAGGAATTTAAAATAACTATGACTAATATGCCCAGAGCTGTAATGGAAACAGTGGACAGCAGTCAAGTATGGATGGGTAATGTAAACCAAGAGAGAGAAACTCTAAGAAAGAATCAAGAGGAAATGCTAGAAATCAAAAACACTGTAGCAGAAATGAAGAATGCTTTTGATGATTGTTTTTGATGATCAAAGGACAGGACATGGCCAAGGAAAGAATCAGTAAGCTTGAAGATATGTTAATAGAAACTTTTCAGACTGAAAAGAGAAGAACAAATTTTTTAAAAAAAGAATATCCAAAAACTGTGAAGCAATTACAAAAGGTCTACATTTCATTACATGTAATAGGATTAGTAAAAGACGAACAGAGAGGAAAAGGAACAGAAAAAATATTTAAAGTAATAATGGCTGAAATTTTTCCACAATTAACAACAGATACCAAACTACAGATCCTAGAAGCTCAAAACAACACCAAGAAGGATAAATACTAAAAAATCTACAACTGCATGTAGGTTTATCATATTCAAACTTCAAAAAGTCAAAGACAAAAAAAATCTTAAAAGAAGCCTGAGAGGGGGAAAATACCTTACCTAGAGACAAATGAAGGTAAGAATTCTATCAGACTTCTATTCAGAAACTATGAAAAGACTTGCCTTAGATATGCGGGCTCTTTTTTGGTTCCATGTAAATTTTAGAATTGTTTTTTCTAATTCCATTAAGAATGATGGTGGTATTTTGATGAGAATTGCATTGAATTTGTAGACTGCTTGTGGCTGTATGATCATTTTCATGATATTGATGCTACCCATCCATGAGCATGTGATGTGTTTCCATTTGTTTGTGTCATCTATGATTTCTTTCAGCAGTGTTTTGTGGTTTTCTTTATAGAGGTCTTTCACCTCCTTGGTTAGGTATATTCCTAAGTTATTCTTCTTTTTCTTTTTTTTTTCAGTTATTGTAGAAGGAATTGAGTTCTTGATTTGATTCTCAGCTTGGTCCTTGTTGGTATATAGAAGAGCTACTGATTTGTGTACATTAATTTTGTATCTGGAAACTTTGCTGAATTTTTTTTTATCAGTTCTAGGAGGTTTCTGGAGGAGTTTTTAGGGGTTTCTAAGTAAAAAAATCACATCATCCGCAAACAGTGAGTTTGACTTCCTCTTTACTGATTTGGATGCGCTTTATTTCTTTCTCTTGTCTGATTGCTCTGGCTAGGACTTCCAATGCTATGTTGAAGAGGGGTGGTGAGAATGGGCATCCTTGTCTTGGTCCAGTTCTCAGATGGGGTGATTTCAACTTTTTTCAGTATTATGTTGGCTGTAGGTTTGTCATAGATGGCTTTTATTACATTGAGGTCTGCCCCTTGTATGCTGATTTTACTGAGAATTTTAATCATAAAGTGATGCTGGATTACGTCAAATGCTTTTTCTGCATCTATTGAGATGATCGTGTAATTTTTGTTTTTAATTCTGTTTATGTGGTGTATCACATTTACTGACCTGTGTATGTTAAACCATCCCTGGTGTGAAACCTACTGGATCATGGTGGATTATCTTTTTGATACATTGTTGGATTCAGTTAGCTACTATTTTGTTAAGGATTTCAGCATCTATGTTCATCAGGGATATTGGACTGTAGTTTTCTCTTTTGCTTATGTCCTTTCCTGGTTTTGGTATTAGGGTCATACTGGCTTCATAGAATGATTTAGTGAGGGTTCCCTTTTTCTCTATCTTGTGAATAGTGTTGATAGGATTGTTACCAATTCTTTGAATGTCTGGTAGAATTCAGCTGTGAATTGTCTGGTCCTGGATTTTTTCTTGGTGGTAATTTTTAATTATCATTTTAATCTTACTGCTTGTTATTGGTCTGCCCAAGGTATCTAATTTTCCTGATGTAAGCTAGGAGGGTTGTATCTTTCCAGGAATTTATCCATCACTTCTAGGTTTTCTAGTTTATGTGCGTAAAGGTGTTGATAGTAGCCGTGAATAATTTTTTGTATTTCTGAAGTGTCCATTGTAATATCTCCTGTTTCATCTCTTATTGAGCTTATTTTTATTTTCTCTCTTCTTTTCTTGGTTAATCTTGCTAATGGTCTATCAGTTTTATTTATGTTTTCAAAGAACCACCTTTTTGTTTCATTTACCTTTTGTATTTGTTTGTTTCTTTGTTTGTTTCAATTTCATTTAGTTCTGCCCTGATCTTTGTTATTTCCTTTCTTCTGCTGGTTTTGTGTTTGGTTTGTTCTTGTTTCCCTGGTTCCTTGAAGTGTGACATTAGATTGTGTGTTTCTGCTCTTTCAGACTTTTTGATGTAGGTGTTTAAGGCTATGAAATTTCCTCTTGGTACTGCCTTTGCTGTATCCCAGAGGTTTTGATAGGTTGTGCCATTATTGTCGTTTGGTTTGAAGAATTTTTAAATTTCCATCTTGATTTCATTTTTGACCCAATGATCATTCAGGATCAGGTTATTTAATTTCTATGTATTTGCATGGTTTTGAAGGTTCCTTTTGGAGTTGATTTCCAGTTTTATTCCACTGTGGTCTAAGAGAGTGCTTGATATAATTTCAGCTTCCCCTGGAGGCATCACATTACGTGATTTCAAACTACACTATAATGCCATAATCACCAAAACAGCATGACACTGGTATAAAAATAGGCGTGTAGACCAATGGGACAGAATAGAGAACCCAGAAATAAACCCAAATACTTACAACCCACTGAACTTTGACAAAGCAAACAAAAACATAAAGAGAGGAAAAACACCCTTTTCAACAAATGGTGCCGGGATAATTGGCTAGTCACATGTAGGAGAATGATACTGGATCCTTATCTCTCCTGTAATACATATATATATGTATATATGTGTACATATATGTAATACATATATATGTATGTGTTATATACATATACATGTATTATATACACATCATATATATATATGATAGAATACTAGTCATCCATAAAAAGGAATGAATTAATGGCATTCGCAGCGACCTTGACAAGATTGGAGACTATTATTCTAAATGAAGTAACTCAGGAATGGAAAACCAAACATCATATGTTCCCACTCATAAATGGGAGCTAAACTATGAGCATGCAAAGGCATAAGAATGACACAATGGACTTTGGGGACTCAGGGGGAAGGGGTGGGAAGGGAGTGAGGGATAAAAGACTAAAATAGGGTGCAGTGTATAGTGCTCAGGTGATGGGTGCACCAAAACCTCACAAATCCCCACTAAAGAACCTACTCATGTAACCAAACACCACCTGTTCCTGAATAACCTATGGAAATATTTTTTTTTTAAAAAAAGAAACTATGCAAAGAAAAAGAAGAGGGGCATAAAATAAAGTCTTGAAAAAAAATATAGAATTCTGCACCCTGTGAAATTATCCTTTAAAAGTGAAGGAGAAATACTTTCTTAGAAAAACAAAAAATGAAGGAATGTATCACAGTACAAATGCTTTACAAGAAATATTCATAGAAGTTCTTCAGAGAGAAGAAAAATGATATAGGTCAGAAACTTGGATTTACATAAAGAAAGAACTTTAGACAAGGAAAGAATGAAGATAAAATAAAACTTTTTTTCTTATTTTAATTGATCTAACAAATAATAGTTTGCTCAAATAATAATAGCAACAAAATGTATTGGGTGATTATAGCCTATAGATAAGTAAAATTAATGAAAGCAATGTAATAAAGGATGAGAAAGAGGAACTGAGAATATTCTGTTATAAAGTACCTGCCTTACCTGTTAAGTGCTATAGTGTTATTTGAAAGTGGACTGGCCAGGTGCGGTGGCTCACGCCTGTAATCCCAGCACTTTGGGAGGCCGAGGCGGGTGGATCACGAGGTCAGGAGATCAAGACCATCCTGGCAAACAAGATGAAACCCTGTCTCCACTAAAAAAATACAAAAAATTAGCCGAGCATGGCAGCGGTTGCCTATAGTCCCAGCTACTTGGGAGGCTGAAGCAGGAGAATGGCATGAACCCAGGAGGCAGAGCTTGCAGTGAGCTGAGATTGTGCCACTGCACTCCAGCCTGGGTGAAAGAGCAAGAATCCGCCTCAAAAAAAAAAAAAAAAAAAAAAAGAAAGTGGACTTAGATTAGTTGTAAATATATATTGCAAACTATAGGGTAACAACTAATATTTTTTAAAGTTTAATTTTATAATCTAAGATGACAGGAGAGAAATTAAAATCATACAAAATGCTCAGTTAAAACAAGAGAAGGCAGGAAAAGAATGGAAGACAAAAAGGAAACAAAGAACAAGGGTAATGAATAAAAAACAACTACAAATATGTTAAGTATTCATCCAACAATATCAAAATCACTTTAAATGTGAATGGTTAAAATGCAATTCAAATACAGCCTGTTGGAGTAGATAAAAAGCTGACACCCAACTATTTTTTGTCTGCAAGAATCCCAGTTTAAAGACACAGATAAATTAAAAGTGTTGAAATATGTGAGGCAAAAACTAAGTGAATGTCAAGGAGAAATACACAAATCCATTTTTATAGTTGGAGACTTCAACAGCCCTCCGTCATTAATTGATAGATGCTCCAGTAGTCAAAAAAATCAGTAAGGATATAGTTGAACTGAACAGCATCATCAATCAACTGGATCTAATTAACATTTATAGAACAACAGCAGAACACACATTTGATATGGTTTGTTTCTGTGTCCACACCCAAATCTCATCTCGAACAGTAATCCCCACGTATCAAGGGAGGGACAAGGTGGGTGGTGACTGGATCATGGGGGTGATTTCTCATATGCTGTTCTCATGATAATGAATGAGTCCTCATGAGATGCTATGATTTTATAAGTGTTTGAAAGTTCCTCCTTCACTCTTCTCCCTCTCCTGCTGCCTTGTAAAGAAGGTGCCTGCTTCCCTTTCCACCATGATTACAAGTTTCCTGAGGTCTCCCAAGCCATGAGGAACTGTGAGTCAATTAAATCTCTTTCCTTTATAAATTACCAAGCCTTGGGTAATATCTTTATAGGAGTGTGAAAATGGACTAATACAACAATCTTTTCAAGTTCACATGGAACATTCACCTTAATAGACCATTTTTGAAGCCATAAACACACATTAACAAATCTAAATGAATAGAAATCATATAAAGTATGCTCTCAGATCATGATGAAATTAAGCTAGAAATCAATAACAGAAAGATAGCTGGAAATATCTCCAAATAAAACAACATACTTTTAAATAACACGAGTTTAAGAAGTCTTAAGAGACATTTAAAAATTGTTTAAGCTAAATGGAAATGAAAACAATTGATCTAAATCGAGGGATGCATTGCAAGAAGTGCTTCAAGGGAAATTTCTCACATTAAAAGCATATATTAGAAGATTCAGGAGATCTAAAAGTCAATTCTCTAACTTTCCACCTTAGGAAACTAGAAAAAAATAGCAAATTATATCCAAAGTAAGGAGAGGAAAATCAATAATAAATAGAGCAGAAATCAGTGAAGTTAAGAACAGGAAATAAGTAGAGAAAACCAATGAAACAAAAAGCTGCTTATTTGACAAGATCAATAAATTAATAAACTTCTAGCCAGGCTAACTGAGAAAAAAAGGGAGAAGATATAAATTATTAGTACTAGAAATAAAAGAAGGGTTATCACCACTGATCCCATGGCCATTGAAAGGATAATAAAGGAATATCGCAAACAACTCTACGCCTACAAATCTGAAAACTTAGATAAAATGGACCAATTCCTTGAAAGACACAACCTACCAAAATTCACGTGAGGAAAAATGGATAATCTGAGAAGGCCTATACCCGTTAAATAAAATGATCAGTAATTATCACCTTCCAAAACAGGAAGCACCAAACATTTGGTAGAATTCAAAGAGTTGAATTCTACCAAACATTTAAATGGAATGTATCTCAATTCTCTGCAATCATTTTTAGAGAATAGAAGCAGACAGAACACTTCCTAACTCATTCTACATGGTCAGCATTACCTCAATACCAAAACCAGACAAAAACCTTACCAAAAAAATACTACAGACCAATCTCTCTCATGAACAAAGATGCAAAACTTTTCAACAAAGTATGAGAAAAATGAACCCAACAATGCACAAAAAGAACTATATGTCATGACCAAATGTGATTTACTCTAGGTATGCGAGGCTGGTCCAACATTCAAAAATTGGTTAATCCATCACATCAACAGACTAAAGACAAAAAAAATTACATGATAATATCAATAGATGCAGAAAAAGTATTTGACAAATCTAACACCAATTTATGACAAAAACTCTCAGCAAACCAGGAATAGAGAGGGACTTTCCAAACTTGCAAAAGGACATCAACGAAATACCTACTGCTAACACCATGCTTAATGGTGAGAAACTTGGCGCATTCCTACAACCACTATGGAAAACAGTGTGGAGATCCCTTAAAGAGTTAAAAGTAGAACTACCATTTGATCCAGCAATCCTGCTACTGGGTATCTACCCAGAGGAATAGAAGTCATTATATGAAAAAGATACTTGCACACACATGTTTACAGCAGCATAATTTGCAATTTCAAAAACATTGAACCAACCCAAATGCCCATCAATCAATGAGTGGATAAAGAAACTGTGAGATATATATATATCTCACTCAACTGTGAGAGATATATATATCTCACTCAACTGTGAGATGTATATATATATATCTCAGTCAACTGTGAGATGTATATATATCTCTCTCACTCAACTGTGAGATGTATATATATATCTCACTCAACTGTGAAACTTGGTGCTTTCCTCCTGATTAGAAACTTGGCAAGGATATCCCCTCTCACTACTCCTGTTGAACATTGTACTAGAAGTTCTAGCTCATGCAGTAAGACAAAAAAAAAAAAAAGGGAAATAAAGATAAACAGGCATGCAGTCTTGAAATAAGTAAATAAAACTGTCTTTTTTTTTGCAAATAGCATCATTGTGTATGTAGAAAATTCCAAATAATCAACAACAAAAAGCACCCTGCTAGAGCTAATAAGCAATTATAACAAGTTTGTAGGATACAAGGTTAATGCGCAAAAGTCCACTGCTTTCCTATCTACTATTAAAACAATACAAAAGTGTGATTTAAAATTTAAGACATGATACCATTTACACTATCAACCCCCCAAAATGAAATTGTTATAACAAAATATTACAATATCTATGTAAGACAAACTACAAAACTCTGAAGAAAGAAATCAAAGAAGATCTAAATAAATGAAGAAACATTCCGTAATTATGGTTAGAAATGTTGCGGGAAGTCAGGAACCCCCAGTGGAGGGACCGGCTGAAGCCATGGCAGAAGAACATGAATTGTGAAGATCTCATGAACATTTATTAGTTCCCCAAATTAACACTTTTATAATTTCTTACACCTGTCTTTACTGCAATCTCCGAACATAAATTGTGAAGATTTCATGGACACTTATCACTTCCCCACTCAATACCCTTGTGATTTCCTATGCCTGTCTTTAATCTCTTAATCTTGTCATCTTCGTAAGCTGAGGAGGATGTATGTCACCTCAGGACCCTGTGATGATTGAGTTAACTGCACAAATTGTTTGTAGAGCATGTGTGTTTGAACAATATGAAATCTGGGCACCTTGAAAAAAGAACAGGATAACAGCAATATTCAAGGAACAAGAGAGATAACTTTAAACTCTGACCACCAGTGAGCCGGGCGGAACAGAGCCATATTTCTCTTCTTTCAAAAGCAAATGGGAGAAATATCGCTGAATTCTTTTTCTCAGCAAGGAACATCCCTGAGAAAGAGAATGCATCCCTGAGGGTAGGCCTCTAAAATGGCTGCTTTGAGGGTGGCTGTCTTTTACGATCGAAGCTGTAGGGATGAAATAAGCCCCAGTCTCCCGTAGTGCTCCCAGGCTTATTAGGACAAGGAAATTCCCGCCTAATAAATTTTGGTCAGACCAGTTGTCTGCTCTCAAACCCTGTCTCCTGATTAGATGTTATCAATGACAATGCGTGCCTGAAACTTCATTAGCAATTTTAATTTTGCCCTGGTCCTGTGGTCCTGTGATCTCGCCCGGCCTCCATTTACCTTGTGATATTCTATTACCTTGTGAAGCAGTGATCTCTGTGACACATGCCCTATTCATACACTCCCTCCCCTTTTGAAAATCACTAATAAAAACTTGCTGGTTTTATGGCTCAGGGGGCATCATGGAACCTGCCGACATGTGATGTCTGCCCCGGATACCCAGCTTTAAAATTTATCTCTTTTGTACTCTGTCCCTTTATTTCTCGGACCGGCTGACACTTAGGGAAAATAGAAAAGAATCTACATGAAATATTGGGGGTGAATTTTGCCTAATATCTGGCTGAATTTCCCCTGATGTAGAAAGACTCAATACAGTTAAGATACCAGTTCTTCCTGACTTGAGCTTTAGATTCAATGCAATCCAAATCAAAATTCTAGCAGGCTGTTTGATGGATGTCAATAAATTGGTTTTAAGGTTTATATGGCAATGTAGATGAGAAAGAATAGCTAAGACAATATGGAAGAAGGAGGACAGTCAGAGGATTGATACTACCCAACTTCAAGGTTTAATATAAAGCTGCAGTAATCAGTACAGTGTGGTGTTGGTGAAAGAATAGACAAATCGATGAATGAACAGATTAGAGAGCCCAGAAATAGACCCACACAAAGTCAACTGATCTTTGATGAAGGAGCAAAGGCAATTCAACAGTGATAGGATAGTTTTTCCAACAAGTGGTGCTAGATCGATTGCATATCCACAAGTAAAACAAAACAAAATGAATCTAGACATAGACCTCATATGTTTCACGAAAAAATAACTCAAAGTGGATCTTAGACCTAAACATCAAATGCACAACTATAACATTTCTAGAAGATACTACAGTGGCCTGATGGCCATCATTAATCTTATAGACATAAAATGTCTCCTGTAATGTATTACTTTAGGGTCTTGTAAGACAAAAAAGAACCAAAATATCAGAGGACTCGGAACTCCTCTCCCATGTCCCCAACCACAGACAACAAAAATTATTTATTAAAGACTGTGCTTTGCTGCACTGACAGAAGGGGGAGCACTTTAACCTGGAACCTTGTAAAATACAGTAGCCCCCTCTCCCTTATCTGGGTTTTGCTTTCCGTGGTTTCAGTCAACCAAGGTTAACAACGGTCCGAAAATATTAACTGGAACATTCCAGAAATAAACAATTCATAAATTTTAAGTTCCACACTGCTCTGAGTAGCATAAAATCTCTTGCCATCCTGCTTTGTCCTGCCCTGGGCCCCTTTGTCCCAGGTATCCATGCTGTAGACGCTATCTGGCCATTAGTCACTTAGTAACCATCTAGGTTACCAGATTAATTGTTGCAGTATCATGGGGTTTTTATTCAAGTAACCCTTATTTTACTTAATAATGGCCCCAAAGTACAAGAGTAGTGATGATGGCAATTCAGATATCTCAAAGAGAAGCCATAAAGTGCTTCCTTTAAGTGAAAAGGTGAACGTTCTCAAGGGGAAAAAAAAAATCACATGCTGAAGTTTCTAGATCTACATTAAGAACAAATCTTCTATTTGTGAAATTATTTGTCAAGAAGGAAAAAGAAATTCATGCTAGTTTTGCTGTCACACATCAAACTGCAAACATTATAGCCATAACACATGATAAGTGCTTAGTTAAAATGGAAAAGGCATTACATTTGTGGGTGGAAGACATGAACAGAATCGTGTTTTGATTGACAGCAACCCTGTTCGATACTATCTATGGCTTTGGGGGTTTTGGAATGTGTCCCCTCTAGACTACTGGGGGGATTGCTGTAGGCCAAATTTCCATGACATAAATAGGCAAAAACAAACTAAAGCTATACAAAACTATTACATGAAAGAAACAGAAAACAAGACTACCTCAGCTGATGAGCTCCTCCTCCCCACCACCCCCACAAAAGCCAAAATGAAGAAGAAATAAACCATGGCACAACACTCTAAACTGAGAAAATTGAATGGGAACAATGTAAACTATTAGTTTTTTGTTTTTTGTTTTTTTTTTTGAGACAGAGTCTCATTCCGTCACCAGGCTGGAATGCAGTGGTGTGATCTCAGCTCACTACAATCTCCACTTCCCGGGTTCAAGCAATTCTCCTGCCTCAGCCTCCCAAGTAGCTGGGATTACAGGTGCATGCCACCATGCCCAGCTAATTTTTGTATTTTTAGTAGAGACGGGATTTCACCATGTTGGTCAGGCTGGTCTCGATCTTGTGACCTCATGATCCGCCTGCCTCGGCCTCCCAAAGTGCTGGGATTGCAGGCGTGAGCCACTGCACCCGGCCAAAATTATTAGGCTTTTAAAACAATGAATAATTTGGGTGGGTGCAGTAGCTTACACCTGTAATCCCAGAACTTTCGGAGGCTGACATAGGCAGATCACTTGAGTCCAGGAGTTTGAGACCAGGCCTGGGCCATGCGGGCAAACCCTGTCTCTACTAAAAATATAAAAATTGGCTGGGTGTGATGGTAGGCATCTGTAGTCCCAGCTACTCAGGAGGCTGAGGCAGGAGGATCGCTTGAGCCCAGGAAGCAGAGGTTGCAATGAGCTATGATGGGGCCACTGCACTCCAGCCTGGGCAATAGAGCCAGACCTTGTCTGAAAAAACAAAAAAAAATTCCTCAAGAACTTAAGCGAAAAGATGAACTCCAGGGGAAGATTATCTCCCCCACTCCTCCACCTTCCCGCTCCCAATCCGTCTTACTGAGCGCCATCTCCACCACTCAATAACACCTTGCGCTCATCCTTCGAGCCCACATGTGATCCGATTCTTCCTGGACACTGAGCAAGAGCTTGGGATACAGAAAGCTGTCACACTGGCCCTCTGCCCTTGCAATAAGGCAGATGGTCCACTGAGCTAATTAACACTCAAGCCATCTGCAGATGGCAAAGCTGAAAGAGCTATGTAACACTGGGGTTGCAGGCACTCACCCCTAGACACTACTGTGGGGCTGAAAGCCCAAAGTACATGCCCCGGCCTCTGCACCTGCCCGTCTGCATGCTCCCCGCTAGGGGTTTGAGCTGTGGGGCAACTGGACAGGCGAGCCCCACTCCTGTTGCATGTCCTGCAACAGGAATCAGGGAACTCTACCATTTCAGTTCTATAGCATCGTTTTTGTAGGTATTCCTGGAAATCCCGTTTCTGTTGTTTCAGCCCGCTCATCAATTCTGTGATCCACTTAGTACTCTGCTTCCAACTTAAATTAGTGAGAGTAGATTCTGTTCTCTGTAATTGAACCACCAGCATAGTCATCCTTTTAGAACAAAAGCACAGGCCGGGCAAGGTGGCTCACACCTGTAACCTCAGCACTTTGGGAGGCTGAGGCATGTGGATTGCTTGAGCCCAGGAGTTCAAGATGAGTCTGAGAAACATGGCAAGACCTTGTGTCTACAAAAAATACAAAAATTAGCGGAGTGTGGTGGCATACATCTGTAATCCCAGCTACTCAGGGGGCTGAGGAGGGAGAATCACCTGTCCATTATTTTAAGCCCACTGTTGAGGCCTACTGCTCAGAAAAAAAAGATTCTTTTCAAAACGTTATCACTCATTGACAGTGTACCTGGTCACCCAAGAGCTCTGATGGAGATGTACAAAAAGATTGATGTTGTTTTCGTGTCTGCTAACAGGACATCCATTCTGCAGCCCATGGATCAAGGAGTGATTTGGACTTTCAAGTCTTACTGTGTAAGAAATACATTTCATAAGGCTATAGCTGCTGTAGATAGTGATTCCTCTGATGGATCTGGGAAAGTCAATTGAAAACCTGAAAAAGATTCACCACCATTTTTTTTTTAAATTTTACTTTAAATTCCGAGATATATGTGCAGAACATGCAGGTTTGTTACATAGGTATACATGTCCTTTGGTGTTTCCTGCACCTATCAACCCATCATCCAGGTTTTAAGCCCCGTATGCATTAGACATTTGTCCTAAAGCTCTCCTTCCCCTTGCCTCTTCCCCCTGACAGGACCCAGTGTGTGTTGTTCCCCTTCCTGTGTCCATGTGATCTCATTGTTCAACTCCCACTATGAGTGAGAACATGCAGTGTTTGGTTTTCTGTTCCTGGGCTAGTTTGCTGAGAATGATGGCTTCCAGCTTCATCCCTGTTCCTGCAAAGGACATGATCTCATTCCTTTTTATGCCTGCATAGTATTCCATAGTGTATATGTGCCACATTTTCTTTATCCACTCTGTCAATGAACATGTGCATATGTCTTTATAGTAGATTTCTATTCCTTTGGGTGTATACCCAGTAATGGGATTGCTGGGTCAAATATTATTTCTGGTTCAAGATTCTTGAGGAATTGCCACACTGTCTTCCACAATAGTGGAACTCATTTACATTCCCACCTACAGTGTAAAAGCATTCCTGTTTCTCCACTGCCTCTCCAGCCTCTATTGTTTCTTGGCTTTTTAATAATTGCTATTCTGACTGCATGAGATGGTATCTCATTATGATTTTGATTTGCATTTCTGTAATAATCAGTGGTGTTGAGCTTTTTTTGTATGTTTGTTGGCCACATAAATGTCTTCTTTTGAGAAGTGTCTGTTCATGTCCTTTGTCCACTTTTTGTAGGGTTGTTTGTTTCTTGTAAATTTGTTTAAGTTTCCTGTAGATTCTGGATATTAGACCTTTTTCTGATGGGTAGATTGCAAAAATTTTCTCCCATTATGTAGTTTGCCTGTTCACTCTGATGACAGGTTCTTTTGCTGTGCAGAAGCTCTTTAGTTAGCTTTTGTTGCAATTGCTTTTGGCATTTTTGTCATGAAGTCTTTGCCCATACCTATGTCCTGAAAGGTATTGCCTAGGTTTTCTTCTAGGGTTTTTATGGTTTGGGGTTTTACATTTAAGTCTTTAATCCATCTTGAGTTAATTTTTGTATAAGGTTTAAGGAAGCAGTCCAGTTTCAGTTTTCTACATATGGCTAGCCAGTTTTCCCAACACCATTTATTAAGTAGGGGATCCTTTCCCCATTGTTTGTTTTTGTCAGGTTTGTCGAAGATCAGTTGGTTGGGGATGTGTGGTGTTATTTCTGAGGTCTCTGTTCTGTTCCATTGGTCTATATGTCTGTTTTGGTACCAGTACCATGCTGTTTTGATTATTGTAGCCTTGTAGTATAGTTTGGAGTCAAGTAGCATGTTGTCTCCAGCTTTGCTCTTTTTGCTTAGGATTGTCTTTGCTATAGGGGCTCTGTTTTGGTTCCATATGAAATTTAAAGTAGTTTTTTTTTTATAATTCTGTGAAGAATGTCAATGGTAGTTTGATGGGAATAACATTGAATCTATAAATTACTTCGGGCAGTATGGCCATTTTCATGATATTGATTCTTCCTATCCATGAGGATGGAATGTTTTTCCATTTGTTTGTGTCCTCTCTTATTTCCTTGAGCAGTGGTTTGTATTTCTCCTTGAAGAGGTCCTTCACATCCCTTGTTAACTGTATTCCTAGGTATTTTATTCTCTTTGTAGCAATTGTGAATTGGAGTTCATTCATGATTTGGCTCTCTGCTTGTCTATTGTTGATGTATAGAAATGCCTGTGATTTTTGCACATTGATTTTATATCCTGAGACTTTGCCGAAGTTGCTTATCAGCTTAAGGAGTTTTGGGGCTCAGATGATGGGGTTTTCTAAATATAGAATCATGTCATCTGCAAACAGAGATAATTTGACTTCCTCTCTTCCTGTTTGAAGACCTTTATTTCTTTCTCTTGCCTGATTGCCCCAGCCAGAACTTCCAATACTATGTCGAATAGGAATAGTGAGAGAGGGCATCCTTGTTTTGGGCCGGTTTTCAAAGGGAATGCTTCCAGCTTTTGCCCATTCGATATGATATTGGCCATGGGTTTTACATAAATAGCTCTTATTATTTTGAGATATGTTCCATCAACATTTAGTTTATTGAGAGTTTTTAACAGGAAGGCATGTTGAATTTTATCAAAGGACTTTTCAGCATTATTGAGATAATCATGTGGTTTTTGCCATTGGTTCTGCTTATGGGATGGATCACATTTATTGATTTGCATATATTGAACTAGCCTTGCATCCCAGGGATGAAGCCGACTTCATCATGGTGGATAAGCTTTTTGATGTGCTGCTGGATTTGGTTTGCCAGTGTTTTATTGAGGATTTTAGCATTGATGTTCATATTGGCCTGAAGTTTTCTTTTTTTATTGTGTCTCTTCCAGGTTTTGGTATCAGGATTATGCTAACCTCATAAAATGAGCTAGGGAGGAGTCCCTCCTTTTCAATTGTTTGGAATAGTTTCAGAAGGAATGGTACCAGCTCCTCTTTGTAACTCTGGTAGAATTCAGCTGTGAATCCATCTGGTCCTGGGCTTTTTTTGGTTGATAAGCTATTAATTACTGCCTCAATTTCAGAACTTGTTATTGGTCTGCTCAGGGATTTGACTTCTTGGGAGGGTGTATGCCCAGGAACTTATCCATTTCTTCTAAATTTTCTGGTTTATTTGTGTTGAGGTGTTTGTATTATTCTCTGATGGTGGTTTGTATTTCTGTGGGGTCAGTGGTGATAGCCCCTTTAGAATATTTTATTGCCTTTATTTGATTCTTTTTTCTTCTTTATTAGTCTAGCTAGTGGTCTATTTTGTTAATTTTTTCAAAAAACCAGCTCTTGGATTCATTGAGTTTTTGAAGGGTTTTTGTGTCTCTATCTCCTTCAGTTCTTCTCTGATCTTAGTTATTTCTTGTCTTTTGCTGGCTTTTGGATTTGTTTGCTCTTGCTTCTCTAGTTCTTTTAACTGTGATGTTAGGGAGTCGATTTGAGATCTTTCTAGCTTTCTGATGTGGGCATTTAGTGCTATAAATTTCCCTCTTAACACTGCTTTAGCTGGATTCACCACCATTCTTAATGGCATTAAGGACATTTGCAATTCATGAGAGGAGGTCAAAATATCAACATTAACAGGAGTTTGGAAGAAGTTGATTTCAACCACCATGGGTGACTTTGTGGGATTCAAGACTTCACTGAAGGAAGTAACTGCAGATTTGGTGAAAATAGCAAGAGACCTAGAATTAGAAGTGGAGCCTGAAGTGAAGATGTGATTGAATTGTTGCAATCTCATGGTAACTCCTGAAAGGATGAGGAATTGCTTCTTATGAATAAGCAAAGAAAGTGATTTCTTGAGATGCAGTCTACTCTTGGTGAAGATGTTGTGAACATTGTTCAAATAACTATAAATGATTTAGAAATATTACACAAATGTAGTTGATAAGGCAGAGGCAGGGTTTGAGAGGACTAATTTTGAAAGAAGTTCTACTGTGGGAAAAATGCTATCAAATAGTATCATATGCTACTGAGAAATCTTTAATGAAAGGAAGAGTTCATCAATGTAGTAATTTATTTGCTGTCTTGTTTTAAGAAATCACGGCCAGGTGTGGTGGTTAACACCTATAATCCCAAAATTTTGGGAGGCCAAGGTGGGAGTATCACTTGAGCCCAGGAGTTTGATACCAGCTGGGGCAACATAGTGGGACCCTGTCTCTACAAAAACATTAAAAAATAAGGCTGGGCACGGTGGCTCACTCCTATAATCCCAGCACTCTGGGAGGCCGAGGTGGGCAGATCATCTGAGGTCAGGAATTCGAGACCAACCTGACCAATATGGAGAAACCTCATCTCTACTAAAAATACAAAATTAGCCAGGCATGGTGGTGCATGACTGTAATCCCAGCTACTCAGGAGGCTGATGTAGGAGAATCACTTGAACCCAGGAGGCAGAGGTTGCAGTGAGCCAAGATCACACCATTGCACTCCAGCCTGGACAACAAGAATGAAACTCTGTCTCAAAAAATAAATTAATTAAAAAAATACATAATTAGCTGGGCATGGTGACACATACCTGTAGTCTCAGCTACTTGGGAGGCTGAGGCAAGAGGATTGCTTGAGCCTGGGAGGTCAAGGTTGCAGTAAGCCATGATCACGCACCACTGCCCTCCAGCCAGGATAACAGAATAAGACTGTATCTCAGAAAACAAAGGAAGAAAGAAAGAAAAATAAAATTGCCACAGCTACCCCAGTCTTCAGCAACCACCACTCTGATCAGTCAGCAGCCATCAACATTGAAGCAAGATCCTCCACCAGCAAAAACAGTTATGGCTCACAGAAGGATCAGATGATTGTTAATATTTTTAGCAATAAAGTATTTTTAAATTAAGGTATGCACATTATCTGTGTTCATAGACATAATGCTACTGCCACTTAACAGACTGCAGTATAGGATAAACACAACTTTTATACGCATTGGGAAACCAAAATTTTGCGTGACTTGCTTTATGTTGCAGTAGTCGAGAACTGAACCTTCGATATATCTGTGGTACATCTTTATTTTCCAAACTTCTTTGCAGCTAGATGTGGGCATGGGACCAATTCTTGCCCAAAGGAATGTGAGCAAAAATGTTGAGTGCTACTCTGAGCCATGCTGTTATTTCCCTCTAACTCCCTTTCTGCTGACTGGGATGGAAATACAGTGGTGAGTCATTGTGGATCATGCACATAATGATTGTGAACCTGGGGGATAATGGAATAGCAAGAAAGAAGGAGCCTTCACCCTTCACAATGTCATAGAACTGCAATATCAACTATGCAGAAAAGAATTGGACTTCTATCTTATTTTGGCTACTTTATTTTTGGGTCTTTGGCTTTGGCTGCCTACTTGATCTACATATTCATTTCCTTGGTAGGCAAGTCCTATGGATACCATCTCTGAAATATATTTTGCATTTGACTGCTGTGCCCCTACCATTTTGTCCAATCCACCATCATCTTTCCCTGGATGCTGAACCACTAACTGGCCTTGTTACTTTCATTCTTGACCTATAGAATTTGTTTTCTAATTGAAATAATTTTTTAAAAAGATTATATTGCCTCTTGCTTAAAATCCTCTAGTGACATTGTCAATGCCTTCCACCTAAAGACCACCAGCAATGCACCTGCAGTAAAAAAAAGTTGGGTTTATTGCTTGTGGCTGCATACCATGGGGACTCCTGGGGTGTTCCAGTAAGAGTATGTTAGAAGGGACTTTACTATGGATAGGACTTGGACTTGTGTTATGTGATTTAGGGTGGTGTTTAAGAAGGCAGTGTTAATTCTGTGATTAGGTAACTTAATACATCTCATCTCGAAGAATGGAAGACTAGAATGAGGCTAAGCCTGAAACTGATTAAAAGGAAAAATCAGTAGTCATTCATGTTAGCCATGACAGAAGAATGATGTCTGGTCATTTTTGGTTTGGACAATGTTCATGTTTTTTCTATGATCACTCATGATTACAGAGTTGTCTTATTTTTGCCTAGATTCATCGCACTCACAGGCTGGCGTTGTCTGGTGTTGCTGTTCAACGTGAGATATTATTCACGTTCAGTGGGAGAACATCACGGCCCTCCTGTAAGGGCCTAGCCAGCACCTGACTGTCTTTCTCACTTCCCAGTACACTTACAGTAAAATTCCAACTCTTTAGTGTGATCTTCAAGGTTTTACGTCATTTGGTTCTTACCTAACTTCCAACCTAAATTTTACCACATGGTCACTGCACACCCATGAGACAGGCCATTTTTGGTTTCTTAAAAGCAGTAAGCTTGTTCTCCCATTGGGATCTATACAAATGTGGTTGCCTCTCCCAGGAACATGTTTTTCCCAAGGGTCACTTTTAAAAAAAATTTTTTTACTTTAAGTTCCAGGATACATATGCACAAGGTGCAGGTTTGTTACATAGGTATACATGTGCCATGGTGGTTTGCTGCACCTATCAACCTGTCATCTAGGTTTTAAGCCCCGTATGCATTAGCTATTTGTCCTAATGCTCTCCCTCCCTTTGCCCTCCACCCTAAGACAGGACCCAGTGTGTGATGATCCCCTCCCTGTGGCCATGTGTTCTCATTGTTCAACTCCCACTTATGAGTGAGAACATGTGGTGTTTGGTTTTCTGTTCCTGTGTTCGTTTGCTGAGAATGATGGCTTCCAGCTTTATCTATGTCCCTGCAAAGGACATGAACTCATTCTTTTTTATGGCTGCATAGTATTCCATGGTGTATATGTACGACATTTTCTTTATCCAGTCTATCATTGATGGGCATTTGGGTTGGTTCCAAGTGTTTGCTATTGTAAATAGTGCTGCAATAAACATACATGTGCATGTGTCTTTATACTAGAATGATTTCTATTCCTTTGGGTATATACCTAGTAATGGGATTGCTGGGTCAGATGGTATTTCTGGTTCTAGATCCTTGTGAGGCTGTGAAGAAATAGGAACACTTTTACACTGTTGGTGGGAGTGTAAATTGGTTCAACCATTGTGGAAGACGGTCTGGTGATTCCTCAAGGGTCACTTTTTAACTATTACTTTCTCAGACAGCCCTTCCCAGACCGTCCCCTTTTCCACTCTCCCACAGTACTCTTTATACAATTTATTTTCTTTATTAAAATGTATTATGTACCTGTGGATTTTCTGCCTTCCCTTCTAGGCTACAGGATTGATGAGAGCGGCAATCTTGTTTATGTTGTTCCCCAAGATATATCCTCAGGACTTGTCACATGATGAGTTCTCCCTAGACGTTTATGGAGTGAAGGAGCACTCAGCCTCTAGGAATGGGTGCAAGTAGAGTAAGGCCACAATTACAACACAGCATGCAGATGTGTATTGGACTTAGAGAAGAGATACACCCAGATGATTGGAGGCTTATTGCTAGAACATGAACGCTTATGAGGAATCTATTGTCTCTTTCTAAATCAGATAATTGATTTCTCCAAAAAATCAAGAGACTGAGATTTTTCAAGAGGCGCTCTTGGCTCAAGTAATTTGCTTTCTGCAGTAATGTCTACTATTTATACTTCTGAAATGAGAAGACCTAACTGGGTTGGTTTGCTATCACTCAATACAAAGCCTCCTTATTGGCCAGAAACTGTTGGCCTTTCTCGTTTGTAATACACCCACCAAAGTCTCAACTCAGTGTCTACGAGGACTAGGCAGGTAACTTAAATGAGTGAAGCAAACTGGGTTTGTTGTTATTATGGCAACTTAAGAAGAACTTGTTCTATGTAGACCTACATCTACGACTATTCTTCACATCTGTAAATATATACACCCTCTCCCATGTTTCCTGAAACATATATCTTTTCAGTCTCTCTTATTTTCCCACTTTTGATGGAACACAAGGCCAAGCAATATTTCATTTTTGTTTTTACCTTAAGAAGAACAACTGTGTAAGCACAATGGTAAATAGCCATTGAGATTTGGCCTCAGCATTGGAGATAGTGGCAACTAGAGTGCATGCTCAAACTCAAGGACAGCTGCTAAAGCTGCCTCCAGCTGAACCTGCCTTGTGGAAATGCAGTGTCTACATTTATTTAGAGAGAGACTAGAAGTCTAGAAGTTCAGGTAAAATCTCTTGATTGTTAATTGCTGGCAATTTTAAAAAATATTAAAAACTGTAAAAATAAAATATGCTTGTTAAACAAATATGTCATCCTCCAGATTTGGCCTTTGGACTGCTAGTGGTTGGCCCCTGCCAAATATCATTGTTTCTAGATGAGTCAGTGCCAATGAGATGTGGAAAAGGAGCAGGGCTGATGTCACTGCACCCAGTATGAGCCTTGGCAGCTTTGCAGAAAGAGCCATTGCGACTACTAGAGAGACCAGTAGTTCATGAGCATGGGCTGCCACAGGAGGGTTGTCTAACTGGAGGGAGAATTGGGAGATGGGGAGAGTTACCAAGTAAATATTCCCAGAACTATTTAACCTAGAGGGCAAGAAGAGGTATTCCTATTGGAGGAAGGACTACAGCTCACAGAGATCTGAGAACTTGTGGCACTTCTAGGAAACTTCAAACAGCACCATCTTGTAAGAGTGTAGGGTGATTGTGCATGTGGTGCAGGGAGGTGGTGTAAGTAGGGGCAGAGGAGGCAGGAAATGAAGCTGTCAAGGGGAATGATGGCCCTGCATGATATTCTTAAGACTTTAAATAGTGTCCAAAAGTATTTGAAGGATGCACTGAGAGATATTAATCTGGGCCTTGACGTCTTAGTCTCACAGTTGAGGTAGATCCCACTGGCAGATGCCTAGAGCATTAACTAGCAGTGGGTTTGAGGCTATTAATATTTTTAAATATATATACATATATATGTATACATTTTTTTATTTCCATAGGTTATTGGGAAACAGGTGGTGTTTGGTTACGTAAATAAGTTCTTTAGTGGTGATTTGTGAAATTTTGGTGCACCCATCACCTGAGCAGTATACACTGCACCCTATTTGTAGTCTTTCATCCCTCATCCCCTTCCCACCATTTCCCCTTGAGTCCATTCTGTCATTATTATGCCTTTGCATCCTATAGCTTAGCTCCCATTTATGAGTGAGAACATACAATGTTTGGTTTTCCATTCCTGAGTTACTTCACTTAGAATATACTTATGATGGAATACGACTCGGCCATAAAAATGAATGAGTTAATGGCATTTGCAGTGACCTGGATGAGGCTATTAACATTTCATCTGATAGAGCAAACTCTAGGTAAGCAGGAAAGCTCTTGATTCTCCCTATCGCCAACCCCCACTCCCACAGTCACTTCTAGAGTTTGGTCTGTTATCTGAAGGCAGAATTATTTGAATGCCCACTTATCTACATGCCATCTTTGTTGTTGGGTCTCCTTCCTTTACTGTAACTAATTGATTTTGGGAGCGTATATCCTTCTTACTGAGAGTCTTTTATGGTCCTGATAGAAATGTGCAATCCTCTCTGGTATGTAAAATTTAGGTAAGTACAAGCTTTTGCTCTCGACTATCTGAGCTGCTCAGAATATACTCAGCTATTTGCCATGACTGTAACAGCTAACACAAGAAGAGATGAGAAAAATATTGACTAGTACTGTGGAGGATGGAGTTTCCAAAGGCAGCCATGTGATGGACACAGGTCAGTGGGACACCAGAAGCCTCTAGGCATCTACCTACTGACGTGCCAATGCTACTTCCAGGTGGCCCTGTCCCCTTTCTGGGCCCAGGAGCTCTCTGGCTGGGTGTTGCTGGACCTATGCAGAAGGGGGCCCACCCCCATGAACTACTCAGAACAAGCTGACAGGCACTGTAGTGACACAAGAATGGGAGGAGGGCACTTGAATGCCTTGAGATGTAGCTATTTAGCAACTGTATGGAAATATTCCAATATTTAGTAATCATTACAGGCATACTAGTGAAATCTAGCCAAATCTTGGACCTGAATACATACGACTCTGAAAAAGATGGACATCGGAAACCTCCCCTTCTGCTGTGCCTTAGGGAAAGAGTTTTCTTCAATTTACCTAAACCATGAGTCCAGTTAGATTTCTTTGGGCTATACTTGAGGCTTTGCATAGCTCTTTCCTGTGGAATGTCTTTATTTCACATTTCACAAAAGTTGTAAAACCTCTCATTTTATTACAAACCTGCTTTGCTTATATTTTTCCTAGATTATTCCAGAAGCTTGAGAAGACCAAAACTGCTTGGGCAAAGGGTCTCAGAAGTAACATGGAGAAGAGATTGGAAGGAGGCAAGGTTGGAGGAAGGGATCTCTAATCCAAGTTTCAAGGAAGATCTTAAGTTCGTGAGATGGGGAAGAGGGCAGATTCAACAGCTGTTTTTGAGATTATCATTTGGAGTGAAAGGAAGATTAGGATGAGTTAAGTTTCTGACCTGAGTGAAGTGAAGGGTAATGATGCACTCATGGGCAATCATAGTGGATATTGGCTACAATAAGGGATTTCATTTCTCTGGCCTCAGTTTGCTTACTAGCAAATTAGGGGTAAAATCGGGATAATAATGGTACCTGTCTTATGGGGCTGCTTTTAGGATGACATGAGATAATGCATGCCAAGTGTTTAAATCAGGGATTGACAGGCAGTAAGTATTCAATGAATGGGGCTCAGAAAGTGTTCCGTGAATTTGCTGCAAACCACAAAGCTAGGTAAGTGATGGAGATGGGGTTCTAGCACCTGATTAAAGCACAGTCTGGTCACTTCACCTGCTAACATTGGGTAGAAACAGTCAGAAGAGGGACAAGTCCAGGGTACAGTTATGTAATGAGCTTGGTTTTGAAATATGGAGACATTGATGGGGCGGGGAGGGGATGTCTAGGAGGTAGTTGGACACACAGGACTGAACTTAACAGAAATCTTGGCTAGAGATGTCCTTTTACCCACAGTCATCCCTCACAATGTATGTGAAGTTATAGTCATCAAGAGTGTACTACCTAATAGTCAAGTAACTGACAGATGGTGTTTAATAAAATCGTGTGACCAAGATTATTGTAAATTCTTTAAGTGGTTTTAGTCAGATTTTTATGTTTGACTATTGATCTCTCTTGCCAAAAAATTTTTATCGTGCCATAGGATTGTTAACTGTAACGAAAAGCCCATATTTCAGAAACATAAAAGCCATCTCCTAACCATATGAAGTTTAAAGATTTCTACACTAAAAGCCACCCCATTAAGAAGTTAATTAACCCTTAGTCAAAATTTCTAAACTTCGTCTCCTTCAACTGAAAGCAGTTTTTCCACTCTTTTCATGTGCTGAATTTGTTTGTTTAACATTATTTAAGGAACAGATTCCTATTATAGGTTGTATCACAAGTTGAATGGGGAAAAAAATCTTCAGTGCTCCTCAAGTTCAATCTTATTTGCTTTCTGGCACCACCACCCACTCTTGGCCTCCCATCAGATACTTTATCACACTGTTAATGTGAAGTTGCCTGTTTGTATGTCAGAAGCTTAAACCTAAATCGAA
Source organism: Pongo pygmaeus (assembly GCF_028885625.2). Lineage (NCBI taxonomy): Eukaryota > Metazoa > Chordata > Mammalia > Primates > Hominidae > Pongo > Pongo pygmaeus. Next base: position 174,649,462 of record NC_072377.2, read on the forward strand.
AAAAAAAAGTGTATTTTAGATCACCTGGCTACAAGTTTATGAGACAACACAACTGTGTATAGCAGAAGATAGCAAACTGTGGTTCACAGATCAAATCTGGCTTGTTGCATGTTTTTGTATGGCCTGTGAACTAAGACTAGTTTTTACATTTTTAAATTGCTGAAAAATATCAAAATAAAGATAACATTCCATGCTATATGAAAACTGTAGGAAGTAAAAATTCTATTTTATGGGAACACAGCCATGCTCATTCATTTATGCATCATTTATAGTTGTTTTCATTCTACAATGGCAGAGTTGACTATTTGCAACAAGGACTGTATATGGTGTTTTCAATGCTTCACAGTGCTGTCCAGCAACACACTAATCACAAGGATGAGGTTACAACTCCATAGCATTTAAAGTGCATATCACTCTCTATAGTAACATTAAAAAAAATTACCAGTGCTATAGCCACCATGTCAAAAAGGAAAGAAAGAATAGTGGGCTCCAAATGTCATGCTTCTAAGGCACAGTGGAGTGTGTATTGTTTGTTACCAAATTAAATAGTGCTATGGTTTAAATGTGACCCCCACAAAGTTCAGGAGTTGGGAATTTAATCCCCAATACAACAACAGTGTTGGAAGGTGGGGCCTAATAAGATGTAATTAGTAGATCATGAGGGCTCTGCATAAATAGATTAATGTTGTTATCGTGGGAGTGGGTTAGTTATTGAGGGAGTGGTTAGTTATTGTGAGAATGGGTTTGTTATAAAAGTGAGTTTGGGCCTCTCTTGCTCTCTGGCTCTTGCCCTGTTACCTTCCACCATGGGATGGCACAGCAAAAAATGCCCTTGCTAGATGTTGGCCCCTTGATATTTAACTTCCCAGCCTCCAGAGGTGTGAGCCAAATAAATTTCTGTTCATCATAAATTACACAGTCTGTAGCATTCTGTTACAGCAGCACAAAACAAACAAAGCAGAGAAAGCATTGTGTTTATTACATGTTGACACTCCAAACAATATGATAGATTAAGCACTCATCACATCTTTTCCAACTCACACAAAAGCAATGACCAGAAAAATTAGAAAATTTAAAACAGAATATCTCATCACAGCACAATTTCTTTAAAATAATAACAAATGAAAATGAGACTACAACCAGAATAAGTTTCCAAGTGGCTTATTTGTTATGCAAGCAAGGCAAAATATTTTATGGATGTTGAGTTCATTAAATCATGTTTGATTATAGCAGCAGGTGAAATGTATCCAGTGAAAATAAATTAGTTTAGGACTTTTAGCCTTTTGGTGACACTGGTTGCTTGGTTGAGAACATTGACAGGAGTATCAATAGTGAATTTTAAAATGACTTCTAGTGGTTTTCCTTAGTTCTTGTTGACAAATATTACCAGTACAGCTCAGTTGTTGTTTATTTGAGGAGTCAATGCTGAGTTTGAAGTGAATGAAGAAATAGCTTCTATGAAGAGCCTGTGCAGAAGAACTATGGGCAAGATTATTTTAAAAGAAAATGAGAAAACACTAATTCAACACAACCTGAAGTGAAATCTGCTAAGATGTGTTGCTAGTGTTCATGGTAAAAAAAATATCTGTGGAGCAGAAGAAGGCTTTTGGAGCAAATTTAGAAAGTGGGTGAAAATATAATATATTTAAAGCCCATGATTATTAATTGTAATATTCACCATCAGGTACTTTGTGGAAAATATCTAAATCTGTGATGTTATTGAATCAGTGGTATCAAAGGTTAATTTTATTAGCTTTTCTGGACTTTTAACCATTGCCCATTTGGTAAACATTTTTTTCGGAAATAGAAAGTAAATATCCTGTCAGATCAGCATTAACATATGAACATTTGAATCGATTCTGGTAAGGCATATTAACTTTGAACTCCAATAAGGTGAAATGTGATATCATTCCCAAAATGTATTTTTTTTTGCCTTACTAAGCTAGTATTATAAAAAATACTCATTCACATCATATTTTGAATTTTATTAATAAAAAAATTTAGAACCTTGTTTTCTTTCTATACATAAGTACCTGCATCCTACATATATACTTGATTTTACTTTCTGGCCTGCAAAGACTAAAATATTGACTATCTGTGCCTTTACAGAAAATGTTTGCCATCCTCTATTGTATAGTCCCAATTTATAATACCGTTGTGATAGCTAGTTTTGTGAGTCAACTTGGCAAGGCTATGGCCCAGTTATTCAATCAAATACCAATCTTCACAATCTTCACAGGGGTTGCTGTGAAGTACTTTGTAGATGTGATTAACATCTACCATATATTGAATTTAATTAAGGGAGATTATCCTCAATAAATTGGGTTGGTGTGATCCAATTAGTTGACAAACCTTATGAATAGAACTGAGGTTCCTTGAAAAAGAAGAAATTCCTCCTGAGGACAGCTCCTGCCTGTGAGTTTCCAAACTGCTCTTCCTGACAGCCCCACAATCGCATTAGCCAATCCCCAATCTCTCTCATACATATATATTACATATATATGTATGTATGTGCATATGTATGTATGTATGCATATATGTATATATGTATGTATGCATATATGTATGTATATATGTATATATATAAAATGTATTATATATACATACGTATATACATATATGTATATTATATATATAATGCATGTATATATGTATGTATATATACACATATATGTATACATATATACATATACACATATATACACACACACATACGTATATATATGTATGTATATATATAAAATCTCCTACTCTGGTCACCTGGTGGAACCCTAATACCACTGCTGACTGTACAAGACATTATTACCTAATTTGTGCTGCTAGAAAACAGAAAAGAAAATAACTGCAGATAAAACAAAATCAATAATTTTTTGTTGCTCCAGTTCACCTGTGATATTGCCTAATCTATCTTAATGACTCTCTAGTGTAAGGCAGAAAAGGGTAGTGACAGTCATGAATAAAGAAAGAAAACTCAGCAAAACTTAAATTCAGCCTTATCACTGTGGATCAGACAAGGTTTTTTTTTTTTGGACAGAATCTGTTCTCAGAGCAATAATGAGATTTTTCGATGAAATGTCTCCATTAGCCTAACTCTAGGGCTCTTTTCCTAGGTCCCACTGTTGCTGGCTGTGACAGCACCCTTCACCTTGCAGTGAAGTTGGTAAATAGTGTATTTACGTATTTTCAGAGTAGAGCTTCTAGAGTTTACATCAGATTTTCCAACAGGTTTGTGGCACCAAAACGATAAAAAGCTGTAAATGGGGCAGGCACGGTGGCTTACACCTGTAATCCCAGCACTTTGGGAGGCTGAGGCTGGCGGATCACCTGAGGTGGGGAGTTCGAGGCCAGCATGACCAAAATGGAGAAACCACGTTTCTACTGAAAATGCAAAGTTAGCCGGGCATGCTGGTGCATGCCTGTAATCCCAGCTACTTGGAAGGCTGAGACAGGAGAGTCACTTGAACTCGGGAGGCGGAGGCCGCGGTGAGCCGGCATCGCGTCGTTGCACTCCAGCCTGGGCAGCAAGAGAGAAACTCAAAACTCCGTCTCCAAAAAAAAAAAAAAAAAGCCTGTAAATGATCCACCTCTAGGTAAACATTTACTCTTCCATGTCACCTGCTGTGTACATTGTCTCTCTAACCCTCACCATAATCATACGAAGTAGGTACTAGTATCCCATTTCACAGATGAGAAAACTGAAGCTTTGAAAAATGAAGTAATTTGTCCTCGTCTGGATTCGAACCCAGATCTGACACCAAAGCTCATGCTGAGGGGAGTTAAGGAGGTTTGTTCAGTCCCTAGGCACGGCAATCAGGAAACTCTCTGCACTTGCGGTGATGGTCTGGGGAGCCCCAGGTGGGGACTGGCCTCTGCCCCCTCGCCTGGGGAGGAAACAAGGTGGGAGTGGTCTCCAAGCTTTGCGTGAAGTGGGGTGGGGTGGCTTGTCTTAGCTTACGGGGCACCAGCCTTCTAGTGTGCCCCTGCCCAACGGGAGGGAGGAGGGAGCGGGGAGCCCCGGGGAGGGAGGAGAGGGCGGGCCCTGAGAGGAGTTTGAAAAGAGGAAGGAAGTGGGGCCCTGCGGCGCCCAGCCACCCCCTGACGGCTTCCCCACGGGAGGACGCGAGGCCCCGGCCCAGCCATGGCCCCCTGGCGCAAAGCTGACAAGGAGCGACACGGCGTGGGTAGGTGCGGGCGCCAGGGCGCGGCAGGGAGCGGGACAGGTGGCGGGAGAGCTGCGAGCAGGAGGATGCTTGCTGCTGGGCCGGCGGCGCGGGGTGGGCAGAGCGCACTGCCTGCAGGTCAGAGGGCGCCGCCTGCGGCGGGGCCTTGGGGCGGGAAAGCCGAGGCGAAGAGGCTCGCGGAGAGGACGGCGGGACCTCACCCCGCAGGCTAAGCAGGGCCCTCGCTCTCTCGCCTGCTGAGGAAACCTTAGATGTTTCCGAGATAGGGTCAAGACCTGCGCTTGACAACTCAGCTCTTCGCGCCAGACTCAGCGTCCCCAGGAGTGCCCCAACTCGCCGCATGGGAGACTTGGCCTTGTAGAGGGAGCTCCACTCTCCTCTGGCTCAGCCTTGTCCTGCCCACCATGCATACTTCCACCCCCTCCAAAGCGACACCCATCTGCCTGCTTCCCCTGTCTGTTCCTCCTGGGTCAGATGACTCCTGATTTGGCAGGGCATCCAGAGGGCAGCTCAAGCTTGGGGGATGGGGCTGGACGGTGGGGTTCTCTACTCAGCCACCAAGAGCCTCTGGGGAAAAAGGCTCCTTCCAGGTGGTCTTAGGGTAACCAAGAAGCTAGCTTTGTCAGCCTCAGCCATCTAAACTCCCAGAAGCCTCTGCTGGGCGCTCAGGGGCGGAAGTGGTGGCTGGGGGAAGGGAGGCCTCAGGTGCTGCTACTCTCTCTAAGTGGCATCTGTGGTGCAATCTCCATGGACTCACTGTGGTTTTTAAACTTAAATATCAATAAAAAGTCACTCTGGAGCTTCCTACACAGGTGGATACCAGACACCATCTCAGAGATAAATATTTCGCAGGTGAGGCATTGGAAGACCCAAGCACCCAGAGGGATTTGATGCAGGGAGTCCCAGGCCACTGTTTGGGAAACACTGCCCTGGAGAGATCAGCAGTTATCCACTCAATTACTGGGTATGGGGCACTGTGGGGTCATTTTGATATAAATGGTCCCCATCCAGAGAACAAATAATAATTCATATCCTCAAGGGGCAGTTACAAAGTAAGGAAGGATACAGCTTCTGCCCTTGAGGAGTTATGTGTAAGGCTAGAGGCTTTGACTGGGAAGTCAGAACTGAGTTCAAATCGGGGTCTGTTTCCTCGTCTATAAAGTGGAAGTATTAATAATGCAGGTCTCATGAGACTCTTGTGAGGATTGAATGGGGTTATGCATGGAAAGCATTTAGTAGTGTGCTGGCTCAATAAGAATTAGTGATTGAGGTCCAGGGTCTTACCTAGCAGCTTCAGAACCAAGAGACACCAGCACCAAGATGCACCCTAATGCCAGATTCAGGACAGTCATGCCTTATGAGACTGTAGTATTTCATGGTTTGCAAGACCAAAGGTCATGCAATCTCTGTCTGACTTCAGAACCCCCATGTGAGGCAGTGTATTATTCCCAACTTACACGTGAAGTAACCAAGTTTACATCACTTGGAAGCAATGGAGCGGGCCTTAAATTCAATTGTCTTCAGACCCTAGGCCTTTTGCATGGCACCAGGAAAGCATCTAGAAGGGGAACATCATGGGTAAAGGCAGGGAGCTGGCATCCCTGAAGTGTGTAGGTCAAACAATAAGTAGTCTGTTTTGGTTTTAGTATTGCTTTTAGTGTTAAAAAAAAAAAATTGCAGAGGTAGCTTATGGGTAGATTGTGAAGGGCTTTGAGTGCCAAGCTTCAAAGTTTGGATTTCCTTCTGTGAGCACTGGAGGTTTTGAGCAGTGTCATCTGGAAGAAGTTAAATAGTTAATTAGGATAGGAGTGGGGAATTGGACTTAGAATAGAAGGAAAATGGGTAACAGTTTTACCTGTCTACTGACTGCCTGGTTAATCTAGCAGGAGGTCACTTATAATCAACATTGCCTGTTAACCTTTACTAGGTTAATCCACTCTGCCTGAGGCTCTTGTCGGTGAAGAGAGCTTTCTCCTTGCAGGAGAGAGGAAAGGGCAGAAAAGGAGGAGGTAGAAAGAGAAACTAACAGTATCAGTTAGGGTTAAGTGTGACAAAGGGTCACAGAAAACCTCCAAAATTGTGGCCTAACCAAGCTGCAAGTTTATTTCTGTGTCACACGGAAAGCTCAGAAATGGTCTGTGAAGAGGTGGTAAGGTGGCTGATTCTGTATCTCACACTGTATCCTTGGCATGTGACTTCTGCATCCTGAGCCGCATAGGCTGCTTAAGCTTCGGTGATTCAGGTCCACCTTCCAGCCAGCAAAAAGGATGCAGGGAAAAAGAAGGTCATGGCTTTTCCCTTTAAAGACATTTACCTGAAGGCACACTTGACATTTCTTCTTACATTACATCCTATTGGCAAAAATATAATCACATGACTGACTATAGCTGCAAGGGAAGCTAGGAAATGTAGTCTGTAATGTAGGCAGCCATGTACCCAGCTAAAAATTAGGAGTTCTCTTCGTAAGTAAGGAGAGGAGGAAGAATATTGAGGATGATATATTAGTTTGCTAGGGCTGCTGTAGCAAAATACCACAGACTGGGTGGCTTAAACAACAGAAATGTATTTTCTCACAGTTCTTGAGGCTGGAAGTCCAAGATCAAAGCACCAGCAGGGTTGGCTTGTCTCGTGGCCTATCTCCATGGTTTGCAGATGGCTGTCTTGCTGCCTCTTCATTGCTTTCTGTGCAGGCACACCCTTGCTGTCTCTTCCTCCTGTCATGAGAACACCAGTCATATTGGATTAGCATCCCACCCTAAAGGACTCATTTTAACTTAATAACCCCTTTGTCTCCGAATATACACTTATCTCCAAATAGAAGTACCTTCTGAGACACTGATGACTGGGACTTCAGCGTAAGAATTTTGGTGGGGACACAAGTTCATGACAAATAATCTGTGGTCTCTGGCATGGTATTTTGGGACTATAAAGAGGGCTTCAAGGCAGGAGTCCTGAGATAAAGGGTGAGGGTAGAAAAGAGTTTTGTTTACTCCGAAGCTGAGCCTGCCAGGCAGATTTGTGTGGGACTCTAGTTATTCTTGTAGGGGAGGGAAAAGCTTCTTTCTGCTACTGCATCTTGGGTTTTCTGTAAATTAGACTAACAAAAGACTGATGAACAAGAGAAAACAAACAAGTTTATTAGCATGTGCATCCTGCTTACATATGGAGTACTCAAAGGGTTGGTTTGAACTTGAGCTTATACAGCATCTTAGCAAAGGTACAATAAAGGTTTAGAGAAGTAGCAAGTCAAAAGAGGGTTTTAGGCTTCCAAGGGCAGCAAACTGTGGGAAGGGAAATATATGGGGAATCTAATGGAAGATAAAGGGTTCTTCGTGCAGGTTCATCTTGGAGCCAACTTTCTGTCTTCTTCATTGCCATGAAACTTCCCTGGGAGAGGGGATTTATGACAGTCCTTATTTCTTAGGAGTTTCTTCAGATAAAGAAATATCCAGGAAAGCTTCTTTCTGTACCTGTTGATTCTTATTTGCATCCAGCTCAAAATAATCAATATGCGCTATGGAAGTGGCATATTTTGATCAGAAACCTGTTCTGTATGCAGCCTCTCTCTAGCTATGGTTTTACAGCCATGTGTGGTGTTGAGGAATATTTGTTGGTTTCTTCTGAGGGCTGAGGGAAGATCTGTTCCGGGCGTCTCCCCCAGCTGCCAGTGGTTTGCTGGCAATCCTCGGCATTCCTTGGCTTACAAAAGCGTTGCCTTGATTGCTGCCTCCATCTTCACGTGGTATTCTCGTTGTGTGCATGTCTGTCTCCACATTTCTCCTTTTAAAAAGGACATCCAGTCATATTAGATTAGGGCCCACCCTAGTGACTTCAGTTAAATGTGATTACCTCTGTAAAGACTGTCTCCAAATAAGATCACATTCTGAGGTACTGGGAGTAGAGACTCCAACGTCTCTTTTTTTGGAGGGGGTGGTTATTCAAACCATAACAGGCTCTGCAGAAGCAGAGAAGGGATCTTTTTCACATCTTGGTTGGGGAATATGGAGGAATCCATAACCAGCTTGTGGTCCAGGGATGTGGGTGATGCTGTCGCAGCCCAGGACCCTGGACAGAGCTGATCCACACACACTGACAGATTTGGCGTGGGCAATGTGTGCCGGTGTCATTTGCACATGGATTTTTTGTTGAAGGGAACAAAATCTAGTCGAATCAGTTCAATGAAAATGTGTGGTGTGTATCTGTGGGAGAGCAGGGGGAAGTGGTGTATTTTAGGGTCAGAGGAATCACATGGAAATCCAGGAAACAGGAGGAGCCAAGCCTCAGAAAGGGCTTGAACTGAGGCAACCCTGGAAACCTCTGCTTCTCCTCTCATGGCTTCTCAGCTTCTCTGAGCATGCCAGCTGTGGTCTCCTTTCTCTCCCCACCATCTCCCTCTGATTGCATTGTTCCTTCATAACTGATACTCTAATACCACAGTGGTGGCCCCAGCATGCAACCCACCCCTCTCTGCACAACCTTGCAGTTCAAGCATCCACTGAAACTTCTCTGTGTTTATTTGTTCAAAGACCCAACAGAAGAGAGTGGTAGCTTGGTTTCCCTTTGTAAGAAAGACCACCCAAGTCAGAGTTCATTGCCAGCCTAATAATGGGCCTCACTCTGGTGAGGGTGCTGCCCCTGGCAGGTCTAATTCTCTGTGACTATGAGGTGGGGTCACATGGCTTGCTGCTTATCTAGCAGGAGCCATGGGTGGGGACTGATTCTTTGAGTAGGAAGCATGAGTGGAACCTGCATCCCAAACACACCCAGGGCAGAACTTCACTACAGAGGGACCAATTATACTGCTTTTATTGCCAAATGCAACAGTTGAAAGGATAGAGAGCATGACTCACTCATTAACTTGTTCATTTGTTCACTCATTCATTCTTCATTAACTTCTTAAATATTTGTTGGGCGTGTGTGCCAGGCATTATGCTAGTCACTGAAATTACTAGAATTAGGCCAATATGGCCCCTATCCTTCTGGAGCCAGTAGTCTAATAGGGAAGATGAAAAAGAACTTCATGAATAAATCAGTAACCATATAATTACAAATTGTGATATGTGCTATTGTAATATGAGTGAGAATATTAGGAATGGTCTTGAATTAGATGATGTGAGAAGGCCTCTCAGTCGCAATGGGGAAAAGAATTCCAAAGCCAATGCTTGGAGGGATATTAATACATGCATCTTTGCTATAGTGGCTGACTGTACCTTTGGACTGGTCCCCAGAAATTAGTCTGGTGAAACAAAAATACATGGATTAGACATCTAATTCCTTCCTGCCACCAATTCTTAGGTGCTGGGGCTTCCTACTTTCAGATGCTTCAGCAACTTGGGGCTGTTTAGGAGTGCCTGCTGGGCTGGCTGTTTGAGTTCATGTAAGGAGATTGTCCTAATCCACAGTTATATGGGCACCTCATTAGTCGGTGGACATCTTGCCCCTAACCATAATGTTTGCATTTGAATGAACCTTGAAGACAGATCGTGTTTTCTAAGCTCTGCTTCCTCCTGAGACCAGCATCCTATTGCTGCTGTCTTTTGAGAGAGGAAATGTAGTCACCATACTGCTCCGCTAATTTCTGGACCTTTGGATTTGTTTTTTTTTTTTAATAGTCAATTACACATGGGTGCAGCAGTCTGTGCTCTGCAGCATATGTTCTGCAAATAGGGAATGACAGTGCTTATCACCACACAACTCCAGAGGAGTCTGGGTGGAGACACCACAAATGTTCCCTTTAATAGGCACTTTCTCCTTTCTTCCCCATTCCCTTAATTGGTGTGAATTGAAAAACAGTCAGGCTGAGTTTGTGAGCTGCTTAAGTCTTACTCTGTTGTTAGTTCTCCTTGGAGAAAGTCATTCCTTGTCTCCCTGCCCCCACCAGGTCAGCTTCTGCTTTGGTTTAAAGTCATGGTGGCAGAAACTGAGGCTGGAGAAAGTATGACCGCCAATGTGGACACTTTCCAGAGCCCTCTCCGTTCATCACTCTAGGGCAGTGGTCTGCAACCTTTTCAGCACCAGGGGCTGGTTTGGTGGAAGACAGTTTTTCCACAGACTGATGGGGAGGTGGGGTGGGGCGGGAGGGATGGTTTCGGGATGAAACTGTTCCACTTCAGATCATGAGGCATTAGTTAGATTCTCATAAGGAGCGAGCAACCTGGATCCCTCGCATGCACAGTTCACAATAGGGTTCCTGCTCCTGTGAGAATCTAATGCCCCTGCTGATCTGACAGGAGGCGGAGCTCAGGCTAATGCTGGATTGCCTGCTGCTCACCTCCTACTCTGCAGCCTGGTTCCTAACAGGCCACCGACCGGTACTGGTCGGTGGCCTGAGGAGTTGGGGACCCCTGCTCTAGGGCACTCAGTTCCCCTGACTGCACATGGCCCCTTGGATCACAGCCTAAGCTAAGATGATGGATGGAGACATAGGTGGACAGTATGACGTGCACACTGTCACAGCACAGGGTCTGAATGGTATAATAGGCATTTGTTTGGTTGAATTAAATGGTGCAATGCCAGGCCTAGAGACACCCTCACTGACATGGTGGGCTGCAGCAGCAGGGCCATCCCAGTGTCAGCTGAACCTTCAGGGTTTGCCTGGAAAGTGGGTTTTTGCTGCTGGCTTCCCTGGCGGTGGCAGTCAGGGAAGGACCCTTCTAAGTAGAATGAATAGCCAATGTAAAGAGGAGGAAGCCTCTCTGATGTGTGGGAGGCCAGTGTGGCTGCAGTAGAGTAAGCAAGGTGCAAAGCAGTAAGGAATGGATTCTCTGAGAGAGGTCATAGGGAGCAGTGCCTCGTAGGTATTGTGAGGTCCTTGACTTTTACTCTGAATGGGGGAGGGGGGCATTGCAGGATTTGGAGTAGAATTGTAGAACGACCTGTCTTATGTTTTAAGAGGATTGAACATAGCAGTTTTATGGTGCATTAATCAAGGGGAATTAAATGTGGAAGCAGGGGGACCAGTTAGGCAGCAACAGTGATAACTCAGGCAAGAGACGGTGGTGGCTCTCAGCAGGAGGGAGCAGTGGAGACAGTGAGATATGCTTAGATTCGGGATGTATGTGTTGTAGGTCGAGCAAATGGGGTTTTCCTCTTGGAATGGATGTGGGTATGAGAAGGAGAGAGGAGCCAGTGGTGACTCCAAGGTTTCTGGTCTGAATAGCTAGAAGAATGAGAGCTGCATCGAGGCCTTCCCTAGTGAAAACCTTGATCTAAGTAGTCGTCGACATTGGCATAAATCATGCCATTGCCTCACCTTTTGTACCACGGTACTTTTTTTTTTTTTTTTTTTTTTAATTTTACTGACAGTTCCGGGATACAAGTGCAGAACATGCAGGTTTGTTACATAGGTATACACGTGCCATGGTGGTTTGCTGCACCTATCATCCCATCATCTAGGTTTTAAGCCCCATATGCATTAGCTATTTGTCCTAATGCTCTCCCTTCCTTGCAACCCCCCCCACCCCCCGACAGGCCCCAGTGTGTGATATTTCTCTCCCCGTGGCCATATGTTCTCATTGTTCAACTCCCACTTATGAGTGAGAACACGCAGTGTTTGGTTTTCTGTTCCTGTGTTAGTTTGCTGAGAATGATGGCTTCCAGCTTCATCCCTGTCCCTGCAAAGGACATGATTTCATTTCTTTTTATGGCTGCATAGTATTCCATGGTATATATGTTGACATTTTCTTTATCCAGTCTATCATTGATGGGCATTTGAGTTGGTTCCAAGTGTTTGCTGTTGTAAATATTGCTGCAATAAACATATGTGTGCATATGTCTTTATAGTAGAATGATTTCTATTCCTTCAGGTATATACCTAGTAATGAGATTGCTGGGTCAAATGGTGTTTCTGGTTCTAGATCCTTGAGGAATTGTTTTCCACAATGGTTGAACTAATTTACATTCCACCAACAGTGTAAAAGCATTCTTATTTCTCCACGTCCTCACCAGCATCTATAGTTTCTTGACATTTTAGTAAAAATTGCCATTCTGACTGGCATGAGATGGTATCTCATTGTGCATTTCTCAGATGATCAGTGGTGTTGAGTGTTTTTTCATGTTTGTTGGCCACATAAATGTCTTCTTTTGAGAAGTGTCTGTTTATATCCTTTGTCCACTTTTTGATGGGGTTGTTTGTTTCTTGTAAATTTGTTTAAGTTTCTTATAGATTCTGGATATTAGCCCTTTGTCAGATGAGTAGACTGCAAAAATTTTCTCCCATTCTATAGGTTGCCTGTTCACTCTGATGATAGTTTCTTTTGCCGTACAGAAGCTCTTTAGTGTAATTAGATCCCATTTGTTAATTTTGGTTTTTGCTGCAATCACTTTTGGTGTTTTTGTCATGAAGTCTTTGCCCATGCATATGTCCTGATTGGTATTGCCTAGGTTTTCTTCTAGGGTTTTAAATTTTTATTTATTTATTTTTTTGAGATGGAATCTTGCTCTGTTTCCCAGGCTGGAGTGCAGCGGAGCAATCTCGGCTCACTGCAAGCTCTGCCTCCTGGGTTCACGCCATTCTTCTGCCTCAGCCTCCTGAGTAGCTGGGACTACAAGAGCCTGCCACCACACCTGGCTAATTTTTTGTATTTTTAGTAGAGACGGGGTTTCACCATGTTAGCCAGGATGGTCTCGATCTCCTGACCTCATGATCCACCCGTCTCGGCCTCCCAAAGTGCTGGGATTACAGGCATGAGCCACCGCGCCCGGCCTCTTCTAGGGTTTTTATGGTTTGGGATTTTACATTTAAGTTTATAATCCATCTTGAGTTAATTTTTGTGTAAGATATAAGGAAGGGATCCAGTTTCAGTTTTCCACATATGGCTGGCCACTTTTCCCAGCACCATTTATTAAATAGGAGATCCTTATTCCATTGCTTCTTTTTGTCAGGTTTGTCGAAGATCAGATGGTTGTAGATGCGTGGTGTTATTTCTGAGGTCTCTGTTCTGTTCCACTGGTCTATATGTCTGTTTGGGTACAAGTCCCATAGCATGGTACATTTACAAAGCCCTTGTGTTATCATGTTTAGCCCTCATAGACACCCTAAGAAAAATAACTTCTGTCTTCATTTTGCAGGTGAGGAAACTGAGGCGTAGATCTTTGAGGTCTCTCTGAAAATTCCCTCTATTTTATGGAAGTTGCCCCTTTTCACCTTGTCTTTTAGTTAGGTAACTGCATGTCATCTTCCCCACTAGCTGGTACGTTGTTGGAGGGCAGAGCTGTATGGAGGGTTAACTTTGAGTCCATTCAGCATCACTGCAATAGCAGGAATGTGGTAGGTCAGAGAAACTAATCATTATTGTAGCATAGGTCCCATTGAGAATCCTGTAGCAGCTAGAAACACTTCTTCCCACTAAAATATGCACATGTGCAGTTCTGCATTGCAGTGTCGCCAAAACTCATTCATGGAAGCCAGTTAAGGTCCCTGGCAAAATGTGCTTATTTTACTCTGTAACTATTTAGTAAACAAATACAATAGGCATAGCCAAAGCATTCTGCCCAAGGTTTGAATTCTTGAAGCCAAGAGCTTGTCAAGAGTCAGAAAACAATTCTTATAGTCTGTTCAGATCAATTAAGTTCAGTAAGCCTGTGCTGAGTGATGGTCCTTAGCTGGGTATTTGGGCCCAGAGATGAATAAAACAGTTCAGGAAGCTTACAGTCCAGTCATAACCTCTCTTTCTGTATGAGGCAGCAGAGAGCACCATTATTAGTACTAATGTCCCGATTGGACAGGTTGGGGGCAGTGCACCCTTTGCTTCATGTTACTAGAGCTGCCATCATCCCCTTCATACTTCCTTGCAGCCTTGTGTTGAATGATCTGGGCACCTCTGTAGAATGCAAGCTCTACCATGGCACGGCCATGTCTGTTGTTCTTCTTCAGCACAGAGCAGGTGCTCAGCGGCTGTTGATTGGATGGATGAAGAGGTGGATTCATAGGTGGATGGATAGTTGTTGATTAGATGGATGGGTGGGTAGATGGATGATAGATGGGTGAGTGGATGGATGGATGGGTGGGTGGGTGGATAAGTGGAGGGGGAGGAGGATGGGTAAAGGGTAGGGGTTGGAGGTTTTAAAATCTTCTGGTGGCCTTATAGGATTCAGATGGACTGAGTTTCCCCATCTTGCCTTTATCTTCCCACCCCATCCATTTCCCTGTCAGGAGGCGAGGTCCTGTGAGAGCACAGCACAGCAATAAATAGAGTACTCCTGAACTCGTCTCCAAACAGTGGACCCCTGCAGATGGTCACTCTACAAAGCTCACCAGTTCTCCCTGGGACTCCATTAAGATGGCCCTGCCATTCATCCCTCACACATCAAGCTGGTTTCCCCCCTCCCTTCCCTGCTGTCACACCCTCTCCCCACCTCCTTGGGGGCTCTCAGTCCAGTTCTTCCCCTTGCCAGTCTCTGCCCCTCCCTCTCCTTCCAGTCTCACTTCCTTAGTGGGCCTCTTTTTCCCCTTTGAAAGTCCACAGCTGCTGTGACTTGCAGTTTAGCCTTTCACTTCTGAAGACAGCTCTTTGTTTCTTGTGTGTTTATTTTGTCTCTTCAACTAGATTTCACGGAAGCTCAGGAGAGCAGGAGCCACCCCCTTTCACCCCACTTTTCTAACCTGCAGAATCCTGCAGAGTGCCAGACACTCTCTGCATTTGGGGCTGGAGGGCTGATTTGATTGATTTCACCATAAACTCTCTTCCAACTCTATAGTGTGTGTGTGCGTGTGTGAGTGCAAGAGTGTGTGAGAATGTGTGTGTGAATGTGCCTATAGGAGTACTAGAATGGAGAGTGAAATCCAGCATGATGTTTCAGAGCAGGGTTTATCAACCTTGTCACTATTGACATTGTGGGCCAGGAAAGTCTTTGTTATGGGGCTGTCCTGTGCACTGTAGGATGTTTACCAGTGTCTCTGGCCTCTAGTCACTAGAGGCTAGTAGCACTGACACCCCCAACTCCCCTCCCCCAGGTTGGGACAACAAAAATGTCTCCAGACATCAACAAATGTCTCTTCCAGTGGGGCAAATTCGCTCCCAGTTGAGAATCACTGTTTTAGAGAATTCATTGGAATCCTAACTTTCCTCTTGTTGGCTGGGCACGTCATTGGCTCGCTAAAAATTGAGCACTACAATATGCAGCCCATAAGGTTGTTATCATGATCCAGCAAGAGGCCTAAAGCACCTGGCACAGTGCTGGGGCCAAATGCATTTCCATTCGTGAGAGGCGATGTGAATGTGGTGCATGGCTGAGAGCGTGTGCTCTGGAGCCAGCCTGTCTGGGGTGAAATCCTCACTTGGCCCCTTCTTTGCTGTGTTCACCCCAGGATGTTTACTTGATCTTGCATTACCTCAGTTTCCTCATCTGTAAAACAGAGACGATAATAATCACACCCACCCCAAGAACTGCAGATTCACGATGAAATGGGTGGCTGTGCGTAAAGCCCTTGGAATAGTGTCTGGTACGTGGGAAGTGTTTGGCAGAGATTAGCTGTTCTTGTGATTCCTCTGCTCTCTCCTGGCAGGTGGAGGAACACCTCCTCCTTCTAGGTTCCCTCTGGCTGTAATTCTTCTGCCTCATTCGCTGCTGACTACCGCCCGCCCGGGTTTGAGCTCTGGGGTGGCTGCCAAGGCTTCTACTGGGTCATCGCAGTCACCCTCGTGGATGCAATGTCAGGATGCTGCCTCAGTGCTGAGGCTGTCAAAACCTGTCCAGAGACTTCAGGCACACTGCTTGCACATTTCAATGAGCACATTTCACTTGAATCCAAAGTGGACCTGCTGCTAGTTCTATTTCCCCCTGGAGTGGAGACTCTTCAAAGTGAGCTTCGGGCAATTACATTCTTTCTCCATTATTGCTTTTGTTCCTCTTATACAGCCACTTGTCCAAACTCTATTAACACTTGGTGTTGGCTGAAGCTTGTGTTTTCAAACATGTCAGCAGATGGCAGGGCCCCAGATGAGGTATGAATCCATCTTGAAGGGTCACAGGGCACTTGATGGCTGCAATCAAAATTGGCAGCCGAGCTGGGTCAGCGTCTCTTGAAGCAATCTTGATAAATGCAAGAAAGAATATAGCCAGAAGAAGGGACATAGCTGCCCTTCGTGTTCATTCACATCCCTTCAGTCCAATGAGCATTTCTTAAAAGTTCAATAAATATTGATTGCACTTCTACTGTGGGCCAGGCGCTAGGAATTCAGTGGTCAACAAGATAGGCTCAGTTTCCATCCTTACCGAGGCTGGATGTAACGAGGATATAAACAAGTCCAGTGTATGTTTAATAGAGTGTGATGCCAGCAATGGCCTGGTGAGGAAGCAGGGACTCTGGACTCCACTCTGGGTTTGAATCCGCTTTCTGCCACTTTCTGTGTGGCTATGAGCAAGTTCCTTAACATCTCTTTGAGTTTCTTTTATGTTACAGGAAGAGTAATAACTTGAGGTTACTATGAAGATTAAATGGGCTGATACAAGTAAAGTGCTAGGGATTTTTTTTTCTTTCTTTTTTTTTTTGCTGGCGTCTTGCTCTGTCGCCCAGGCTGGAGGGCAGTGGTATAATCTTGGCTGACTGCAACCTCTGCCTCCCAGGTTCAAGCGATTCTCCTGCCTCAGTCCCCCGAGTAGCTGGGACTACAAGTGCACCCCACCACACTTGATTAATTTTTGTATTTTTAGTACAGACGGGGTTTCACCATGTTGGCCAGGCTGGTCTCAAACTCCTGACCTCAAGTGATCCACCTGCCTCCCCTAGTGTTGGTATTACAGGCGTGAGCCACCGCACCTGGCAGTGCTGGGGATTTTGTCTGTCTTATCTATCACTGTGACTATAGTACTCAGAGCAATACCTAGCACACAGTAGGTACTACATACTGTGTCTATCGTACTTAGGACAGTATCTAGCACACACTAGATGTTCACATGAATATCTGTTGAAAACACCATGGAGTATATACTTGGCATATAAAATGTGCTCTAAATATTTACCATTTTCTTAGGAAGCAGGTTGTGCAGTAGTTAGAATTTAGACTTGGAGAACTATCTATATATCTTATTAGGTGGAGAAGTTGTTTACCCACCGCTTCCTCAGTTTCCTTATATATAAATCAAAGAGAAACATTGAACTTATCTCCTAAAATTGCACAAAGCACAGAGACCTTTCTTTAGTTGTTTTTATGAGCCACTGTGCTAGAACAATGGTGTTTACTTTCACCTTAGCTCCCTCTATTTGGACTCCTGATGAATAGAGTACTTCAATATGTTTAGGTAGAATTGGTAGCTAATCAGTGGATTCGATTTCCAGGGTTGCTAGAAGTTCCATCTGCCTCAAAATAGCAGTCCAGTGGCTTACTAACCTGGGATTTCCAATATGAGTCCTTGCTGGAGTCAGTGACCCAAGATGGTTCCAGTACTTGGGAACATCCCTTTGATCCTTGGCCATAAATGCTTTGATCTGGGTGGGCTTGTCAGGATACCAGTTTCTGCTTTGGTTCCTATGTATGGTGCTTTGGTACAAGGAGAGGTCAAGTCTTTCCTAGGGAATGTGTCAGTATTCCCCAGGGCTTGGTGACCTTGCATGATGGGGAAGCCGGAATGGGTATTTGCGGGAATGGCCGAGGGCCTGAGGGGCTGTGGGTAGGCTTCCCCGATTTGTCTATCTTTTGTGGACAGGCACTGGGCAGGGTGGATCTGGCTATGATTTCTTCCTCTTGTTTTTCTGCCTTTTTCATCCCTTGTTCAAAAGTTGAGAGTGGTTAGGCCCATCTTAGACTGGTCAGAAGCAAACTGAAGGACAGAGATAAGCCATCAAACTTAGCAGAGGGGCATTCTGGCTCGGAGCTTCCTGTTAGTCATTTAGAAGACTAAACAGAATTGGGTATTCATAGGCAAAGCCACTTCCTTTGTCAGTCATGTCTGCTTTTCTTCAAATGGAGCCTTAAGAGGCCCTTATGCCAAGGCAGAAATAGATTTATAAATTAAGTGCCAAAGTCAGTTACTTTCATTTTTGTAATCAGTGAGTACTTGGAATGAATACGGATCTCCACCTTGAATACCCAGTTTCAAGATCTGTCCAGGACATCTTAAGCCAATCTACTGGCACCTTCTCACCTGACATTGCTGGGCAGAGGATGAGGGAAGATTCCCGAGGAAAGCAGGGAGGAGCTGGTCAGGGAGTAACACACAGTCCTGCCCTACCTCCACATAGCTGATGGACACCCCTGATTTGCTCGTGCTCCAGAGACTAACACACATTGTGCCTGGTTTTCTTCTGTTGGAAGCTTCAGTTTCTTCCACCATCCTGTCCAGTTCTACTGCCAAGTCCTCAGGCAGACCACTTGGGCTGGAAGAGCAGGGAGCAGAGTCTACCCAGTGAGGACACCAGCAAACTGGAGTATGTCCAAGCAACAGCAGCCTATGAGGGGAAGGGGGTTGAAATCAGGCCAAGTGCGGAGGGAATGAAGAAACAGGCTGCGTTTATGCAGGAGGAGAGAAGCCTTGGCATCCCCTGAGGGCCCTCTCAAGGTTTGCTTTTGGACAAAGGATTAATTTGATTAAGTGCTGGTTGACAGAGCCGTTGGTTGCAAAGTGCAGGAAAGGAGATTTAAAGGCTACACAAAGCTCTGAAGGAGTGAGCCTTGTTCAGGAGATAATATAATGCTAATAAAAAGAAAAGTGACTACCATTTACTGAGCACTTACTATGGCTGGACATTAAGTCAAGTCGTGTATGGGCATTAATCTCAGCTGAGCCTCCCAGGAACCCAGTAAGATAGGGACCATTATTTCTTGCATTCTACAGTCAGAGGAACTGAGGCTTAGGGAGATGCAGCCACTTGCTCAAGTGGGCTGCCCCTGGCTCCTACAGTGCCTTTGTGTGGATTACAAAAAGATATCCCTCCTCTGGTGGGCACAGTGCCAGGGCAGGGTGCAAACCTTGGCAAGCAGATCACAGGTTGGGTGCCAGCCTTCACTGCTCTCTTGGCTGGGTGGCCTTGTGCAGGGCACAGCCTGGGCAGTTGTACACTGCAGCCCCAGGCTTGAGGCTAGAGCCAGGAAAAGACAGAACTGGCCTCAAAAGCCACATCTGTCTGACTCCAGAGACAACTAGCTCTTAACTCCTAAGCTTTATCATCTCTCAGGATGGAGACTTCATCTGTCTGAATGCACACAAAAGGGAGTTTAGGGATATGGGGCACACCTGGGAGTAGAGGGGACAGCTGTGCTCCTTTCCACTGAAGCATCCTAAAACCCCTGCGAGATAGGTACTGTTAACATCCCCATTGTAAGAAAGTGAGGCAGAGAGGTGAAGTCACTTGCCCAAGATCACACAGTAGTGAGTGGCAGAGCTGGGGTTCCTTCTGAACCACTCTGGTCTTTTAGTGTGGTTTAGGCAGACGTGTTGGGGAGATTGGACCAGGGGAAGGAGGAAGGAGGGAAGAGAGAGGGAAGGAAGGGAAGGAGATAGGTGGGAAGAGGCAGAGATGAACGAAGAGTTAGAGACTGGAGGTGGTGTCTGTTATGCAAAAGAATCTGCACAGAACCCCGTGGCATTTCACCCAGCTTCTGCATAGGGGTTAGACACAGAATAGCATTGGCCATTTAGACCCTGGTCGCTTAGTGGATCAGCCTACGGTCCGTGTCCTCAAAGTTAAAAAGAGGTAATTATGAAGAGGTGTACCTGTAGAGTAGAGGAGTAGGAAAGAGCATGGGCCTGTACTCCCAGCTCCAGCATTGTGTGACGTTGGGCAAGGCAAGTAACGTCTCTCTGCCTGAGTTTCTGTATCTGAAATTTGGAAATAATAAGCCTTCTCACTTGCAAGGAGTATTGTGAGAATTAAAGGAGTAAATGCACGTGGAGAACTTAGAATCATGTCTGGGATATAAGTGATTGCTACGCACTCGTTCTTATTAGGATCCACACTGATAAGCCACTTCCAGAAAAGTGGGGCATGCCTACGTTTAGTTCCTCTTTAGGAATAATAGCCTTTTTACAGTGGTATCTTCTTATCTTAGCTCCCCACCCAACCTTGTGGGATGGGTAAGAGTGTCATAATAATGCCTACTTTAAAAGTGGGGAAACGGATTCAGAGGGAAAGTGAGTCTGTTTTGTAGCTGTCACCAGCTAGAGCGGGTTTGGAGGAGTCTGGAGATGTAGCTGCTGCCTGTTGTGTGGGCAGCAGCAGGGCCAAGGGCGTCATGAGGGACTGGAGCTCACACCGGGGCCTTCCTCCTGGTAAATCTCCTACACAGGTTCCTTCCCTTGTGTAGCCCTCTCCATTGTCCCAATGGTGCTGTGCTGGTGGGGGAGGAGCATGGGCCCAGCTCAGCTGACCCTGTCTGCAGGAAGCCTCCTGTGGCCCCCATGCATGGTTCCAGCATGCTATCTCCTGTGCTCTCAAAGCACCTGTACCTCCTGAGCCCAGACCATCCATCAGGTCATTGCAGGTGGACCTGTCAGCTTCTCCCATTAGAATACAAGGCCCTGGCTGTCTAATTGTACCATTTGGTTACTGGTTATGGAGCATTACAACATGGCAGGCTCTTCACACGCTGGGACTCTCTTTCTTTCTCATAATAATTTGCCATGGATTCCTGGGGTGCCTGAGCTGGGACTCAACCCCAGGCCTGGCTGAAGGAGGGGCTCAGGCTCTCAGAGGCCACAGCTGCCTGGCTCTCCTGCCATCCTGCTCACCAGTGCATCTCTCCCACCTAGCATAGCACCTTACCACACTTCAGGTGCTTAGTACGCAGTTGTTTCTTTTTAATTGTAGCAAAACATGCATAGCAAACGATGTACCATTTTAACTGCCTGGTATACAGTAAGAAGTCAGTCCATAGTAAATGAGTGACAGCCTCCTTGTCACTCAGGCTGAATGCAGGGCCTGTAATGAGGAGAGGTCAGCTTTGGTTAATAGAAGGTCTTCAGAGCCAGGCTGAGTCTGAAATGACCCTTGTGGCAGGCAATAGGTTTCTGTGTTGGTTTTGTTTAGCCCAGGTGGGCTGTGTGGGCATGGGATGGACTTGAGGCAGGGATAGCAGGAAGGAGCAGAGACTAACGAGATCCAGAGGTCTCACCTAGCTGTCTTTCTTTCTGTTTCACAGCCATATACAACTTCCAAGGCAGTGGAGCCCCCCAGCTCTCCCTGCAGATCGGCGATGTGGTGCGAATACAGGAGACGTGTGGAGGTGAGTTGCTGACCCACGCCCCAGGTGCTGGACTCTTGGCTGATGGAAGCCTATAGTACACCCAGGCCCCTCAGCCCTCTCTCTGAACATGCAGCTGTGTGGTCTATTTAAAAATGTTTTGGTAACACTAGTAATTAGAATTTACTAAACAGAAATGCATTCTCATTTTAGGAATGTACGTTTCATAGCAAAAGCCTAACTGGGTGGTTCGATGTTTGTTATGCTCTCCATTTGCCTCAGCCATGGGGCTATTCATCCTGTGACTCTTGCTAGATACAGTTCTTTATTAGTATTAATATCAAGATAAAGGGAAATAAGCATCATTAGGGTTTGGAAGGGTCCCATAAATCACACCTCTAATTCCAGGAGAGCTGATGTGCACAGTTGTGTGGTTTGTTTACTGCATGAAGGCACCCAACCCAGGGAGCAGGAGCTCACTCCCCTCCCCAAGCTGGGAGCCCTGTCTTGGGCAATGTGGTGGCATCTCTTTCTTGCTCCTACAAAGGTGCCATTGCCTTGTGAAGCCAGGTGTCTACTGGGCTGTGTCCACCCATGGTGGTGTGCTGGTAGGGAGTGCTTTTTAAAATTTGCACAAAGATGAATGGCCTTGGACTCATAAGTCAGGCAGTTGGAAATCAACATGTCATTGATAAACTTGATATTGGGAGCATGGCTTTGGGCATGAGAACCAAATGAGCTGCTGATCTGTTACCCGCAATCAGGCAGGCTCCCACCCCTCACCGGCCCAGTCGGCCCACCACAGTTCCCTCCTACCTGGGCCTGCTGGTATCTTCTACTGCATGGAGGGCACAGAGCCTGGGCTTCCTGTGTCTCGGCAGAGTGGTAGAGGAAGGAGAGAGAGTGGATTGAGCACATAGGGCTGGTCTGCCGCCAGTGAATCCATCAGATGAGGCCCTGGGGAGGGAGTAAGGGTAAGCGAGGAGGCAGGTGTGCCACCTTGAAGGAGGCCTTTCATGGGGAAAGGCGGTCACCTGCAGGAGTAGCCGTCTTTGGTCTTTTCCACAAAATAGACACTGTGCTAAGTTCTTTATAACACATGATCCTAGTCACTCCTCACCACAACCCACAGGACAGGGAGTGTCATTTCCAGTGCTGGCTTAGCTACATGCAACCTCCTAGGCAACAGAGCCCCCAGCTGGGTCTGCAGATTTGTACAAGGATGCTTGTGTAAACACATACACACACACACACACAAACACACACACAAAGACACACACAAACATACGTATGTACATATATACACGTATGCATACCTGTGCACGTAGATACAACCAAAAAACATACAGAAAACCATTCTGTGGGCAAATAATTTGAAATTTGATATTTCAAGACAACTTTAAAAGGGGTCATAGGGGAAATGAGAACTTTGTTCATCTTCCTTATATTTATTTTATGCTTTAGTATTATTTTTACTTGGGGTCGTAGATGAGGGGATACTGTACACTTTTCAGTGTCCAGGGCCTGCAAAGTTCACACTCCGGCCCTGTTGAAACCTTTTACACAAGGAGCGGACAAGGCTGGAGGAGAGGGGTGGGGACGCAGTCCTAGAGAATTGGATCTGTGATTCCAAGCACCCTGCCCCCTGCCCACGGCATAACCCTATCTTTTACAAATCTAGTTCTGCCCAGTGGCAGATAAGCAAACTGTAGGTGACTACCAAAGGCAAAGAATGAAAATAAAAACAGCAGCAACTCTTCTCAGTGCCTCTTTCATGCTACTGGATGCTAATCCTGAGAAACAGGCACGAGACCTCACATTTGCAGATGAGGAAACGGAGGCAGGGAAATGACTCATCTAAGGTTGCACAGTGAGCCAGTGGATTTTTTTTTTTTTTTTTTTTTTTTTTTGAGACGGACTCTTGCTTTTGTCTCCCAAGCTGGAGTGCAGTGATGCGATCTCGGCTCACTGCAGCCTCCGCCTCCCAGATTCAACTGATTCTTCTGCCTCAGCCTCCTTGGTAGCTGGGATTACCAGCATGCACCACCACGCCTGTATTTTCAATAGAGATGGGGTTTCACCATGTTGGCCAGGCTGGTCTCAAACACCTGGCCCTAGGTGATTCCTGCACCTCGGCCTCCCAAAGTGCTGGGATGACAGGGGTGAGCCACCGCGCCTGGCCCCAGTGGCTCTTTTCTGATGGCCAAGCCCACACTCTTTCCTCCACTCATGCCTGCCAAAACAATGACAAGGTCTTGGTCGTTATTTTCTGTGTCCTGCATTGTGAAATCCAGATGAGTATTTTTCTCTTCATTGTATGCAGTTTCCCTGAATAGAAAACTTGAAGGAATAGACCTCCCACACAGGCTGCCATAGTCAGAGCCTTGCCAGTACCTTTCCCCGGCCTGGTGCCCTGACCCTTATGAAGGCTACTCTGGTGGACTCAAGCCACCTCTATTCATCTCTGGGACACCTTTATCCTTTCTTTGGTTCTGGTTTTCCATTTCTAATTCAATTAGTCTTATTTTAATGTATCTTTGTAAATTAGTCACAATAACTTGCTGGAAAAAGCTGGATATATTCATTGGTAAATGGCTAATAATTTATTAATTCTTTGAAAAGACAGTGTTCAGAAGTCTGCTAGAATGATTCTAGCTCTCTGAGGAAATATATCTCCTGGTACGCAAATTATTAGGACTTGTCATGCATAGGCTCATGGCCATGCAGAGTTTTCAAATAGGGGATCCAAAGTCTTCTTGGGGTGCCTTGAGTGGCAGAAGGTAATGGAGCTGGAGGGGGTCTGAGAGCAGGTCTGCTTTGCAGATGGGGTGTGTGGTCTGTGATTCTGATTGAAAAAAAATGATTCCTCTAAAAATATAAAAGGTGTGAAAACCACAATGTTAGTCAAAAATTAGTCAAAACTGTGTAGTCGAAAGAATATGGGTGTACCCATGAAACCTTCTTAAAGAAAACTACTTCAAAACCAAAATCCAGCCAACTGAGAGGTGAATCACAATAAAAGAATACTGGATTAAAAATCTGTGATAAAAGGAAATAGTGGCCAATATTGGGTCCAAATGAATTGACTTATAAAAATTGATATTAAAAACAGTAGGAATTTCTTGTAGAAGGGACAAACATAAAAAAACAGTGTGATTTTTTTCCCCCAATCACTTCCTTCAGTCATATTTGGTTGACATCTTTCCTGAGATTTGGTGACATCAGAAGACTTTAATCTCATATCCATGTGCTGCTCACCCACTTCTTCCCTTTCCCCAGTTCAAACAAGATCTGGGGAAGGAGTGAGTTTGGGATGTTTTCTTTCCTATTCTTTGTCTTCTCTACTGAAATAAGCCTAATGATTGGCCAGTCCACTGTACAAATAGTCATGTAGTTGAGGAATGAAATGCCAGATGCCCCTGACATCATGATATTTACGGCTACCATAAAGAATGTTATTGTTGGGAACCTAGACAATATTTTTAAAAATCTAATAAAGTTGAGACTTGGGAAGAGAATGGAAGAGAATAGCTAACTCAGTGACATCACTTTCACAACAAAGTCAATGAATATTAATTGGAAATAAAACATGGAATTAAAAAAATAACCACGTCTATCTTTGAATGCTTTTCATAACAATTTTCATTTTAGAGAAGTTTTCAGGAAATCTTTTTAGTGATAAAGAAACATTGAATCAAAGTTCAAATGTCCCTCAATTTCACTTGGTTTCTTTTTCTTCTGTTACATACAAATAAGATTAAATACAATTTTTATTTATATCCCAGCACTTTGGGAGGCGGAGGCGGGCGGATCATGAGGTCAGGAGTTCGAGACCATCCTGGCTAACACGGTGAAACCCCATCTCTACTAAAAATACAAAAAATTAGCCGGGCGTGGTGGCGGGTGCCTGTAGTCCCAGTTACTCAGGAGGCTGAGGCAGGAGAATTGCGTGAACCTGGGAGGCAGAGCTTGCAGTGAGCCAAGATCGCACCACTGCACTCCAGCCTAGGAGACAGAGCAAGACTCCATCTCAAAAAAAAAAAAGTATTTATATAGTATCTTCACCATATGCTCATTTTTATGAGAGTAGTTTAAAAACCATGTTTTATCTTTTTATCTCTCTGTCATTCTATGTATATAAATATAAACAGAGTTGACTGGAATGATATTAATAGTGTTTTTCTGTGTAGTGGGATTCAGGATAATTCTTTAAGCTTATATGTTTGTACTTTTCTGTTTAAATTCTTTATAATAGCATATATTAGTTTTAAACAAACAAAAAAAATAGTCTTTAAGCTGGGCATGGTGGTGTACACCTATAGTCCTAGCTACTTGGGAGGCTGAGGCAGGAGGATCCCTTGAGCCCAGGAGTTTAAGACTAACAAGACTCCACCTCTGAAAAATAAGGCAAAAAAAGTATGAAGAATAAAATAACAATCACTTACATTCCAACCGCCTATAATTAATCATTGCCAACACCTGAGGATATTTGCTTCCAGTCTACAAGACTGCATTATTATTATTATTATTATTATTATTATTATTATTATTATTGAGATGGGGGTTTCTCTTTGTTGCCCAGTCTGGTCTCCAACTCCAGGGCCCAAGCAGTCCTCCTGCCTCAGCCTTCCAAGTATCTGGGATTACAGATGCATGCCACCTTGCTGGGCTTTCAATAGTTTTAAAATCTTCCCCACCACCCCCAATAAAGAAATGAAAAGAGCACTGGCTTTTGAATCAGAAAGTTATTCCCTGCTTCTGCTACCCACTAGTGGAGTCATCTTGGGTATGTAAGCTTTAGGTTTCTCATCTGTTAAGTGGGTTGTTTTCACCTTGCTCCTGAGCTTCTTATGAGGATAAAATGAGAAAAGGTAAAGAAGCTGTCTAGCACTAGCCTGGCTCATAGAAGGTTCTCTGTGTTTGTTAATTCCATCCTCTCCCCCATTATGTAGTGCTGTACCAAAACTGGCAGATGTATATTTTTACAACATGGCCCAGAAGCTGAATCTTTGCCTGGAATGGGTGAGACTAGCCCTTCCTTGCCTATGTACTAAATTTACTCAGCTGGATGAAGAGGGAAAACAGGACCCTAAACTGGAAGCTTAAACAAGGGTGAATTTCGCTTTTTATTATAAAGATAATGTATTGTTATGATAAAAACTCACATAGTTCAAGATGGTACTCATGCTAGACCATGCTAAGCCTTAGACATCAAATGTTGACTTCATTGCCCATATTATATCTCTCATGCTGCCTCTTTTATCCAGAGACGGCATAAACATTCTGTGTTTTAGATGTGGAAAACACATGTAAGTGTATTGAGCAGTAGGAATTCATCATAGGAGGGACAAACATAAAAAAAAAGCAGTGTTATTTTATTTCCTCCCAGTCACTTCCTCTAGTCATATTTGATTGACATCTTTCCTGATATTTGATGACATCAGAAGACTTCAATCTCATATATTGTGCAGCTCACCTACTTCTTCTGTTTCCCCAGTTTGAACAAGACCTGGGGAAGGAGGGAGTTTGGGGTGCCTTCTTTCCAGTTCTTTGTCTTCTCTACTGAAATAAGCCCTCTATGATCAGCCAGTCCATTGTAGAAATAGCCAGGTAGCTGGGGAATGAGATGCCAGATGCCTCTGACATCTTTGTGTGAAGCTCCTGGAATGCACTCATACTGTGTTTGGATGTAGTTTTGGGGTGGAGGAACTGTATCATGCCCTCCTAAGGCAACAACTTCCTACCTCCAAAGGCTGACATGAGAGAATTGCTTGAGCCCAGGAGTTCGAGGCTGCAGTGAGGCATGATCATGCCACTGCACTCCAGCCTCAGAGGCAGAGTGAGACCTTGTCTCTAAAAATAAATAAATAAACAAACAAATAAAATCAGAGGAATGAGGGAGGAGATGGATAGAGCATCCTCTGCTTTTAAAAAATAGCGCATTGCTTTTGTTGTTGCTGTTTTCTAGAAATTCAACTACATACTCTGTGTACTATTCTGAGACCTTCTGTTCTCATTTGAAAATATTGGAGTGCTTTCTAAGTGAACACATATCTATTACCACATTGTTGGTTTGGCTGCAAAAAGCTTGGCACAATGAGATTTTGAATGTACCCCTCACCGAGGAGGGTACACCAAGAGCCATAGGCAGTGGCTTCCATGCTAATAACTCCTTTGTGGGTGATCTTGACCCATCCAAATTCTTTGCTTTTAGTATAAGTAAGGACATTATAAGCACTTAACATGGAATCTTTTTAAAGCACCACCTTGCAAGGTGACAGTCTTTTGTTCAGGTCTGCTGTAGTGACAGGTCACTTTGAAAAGGACTCCATTTTCTTCAGTAAGGCTGCTCCATTATCAGCAGTATGTATGTGAAGTTTTCCTCCCTTCTGAATGAGAATGAGGCTAAGACGTCAGTAAACTTCCATTATATTTCATTTGAGGCATGTCTATTTGCTTTGTTGTGATGGAAATATGTTGAAATGACTTTAGTGCAAAAACAAAAATGATATTATAAATCCATAGGTCCTGAAAATAAAATAGAAAATATGCCCAACTTTCTCTGCATTATTATTATTGTAATTGATTTTTTTAGAAGAATGGTATCTACTAACTCTTTTGGACACTGGACAAACTCTCTGAGTTTTTAATCCAATTTAAGCCTGATAAGACACTATTACTATTCCCATGAGATGTGAGGCACTATTATTCTCATTTTATAGATGAGGGGACTGAGGCTCAGAGGAAAGTATTAACATGTCCATGATTGCACAGTTAAGTAGCAGATCTCCATCAAACTCAGACTTTCATTGCAGAGCTCATACTCTTAAAAAATTTTTTTAATTGTATATGTTTAAGGTATACAACATGATGTTATGAGATACATAATAGGTAGTAAAGTAGTCAGATAGTTATGATAGTGAAACAAATTAACATATACATCATCTCACATAGTTACCCTTCTTTTTTGTTTTTGTTTTTGTGGCATCAGCAGCTAAAATCTAATCATTTAGCAGAAATCTCAAATACAGTACAATTTTATTGACTATAGATTCCTTGTTGTACATTAGATCTCTAGACTTGTTCTTCCTACATATCTGTTACCCTGTAACCTCTAACCTACATTTCCCCATTTCATTCCTCTCATCCCCTACCCTCCCTGGTAACCACTGTTTCATTCTCTATGTCTGTATATTTGACTCTTTTTTTTGTTCCATATATAAATGAAATAATGCAATACTTTCTGTGTCTGTCATATTTCACTTAGCATAATGTCTTCCAGGTTCATCCATGCTGTGACAAATGGCAAGATCTCCTCCTTTTTAAAGGGTGAATAATATTCCACTGTATATGTATATTACAGTTTCTTTATTTACTCATCCATTGGTGAGCACTTGGGTTGTTTCCATATCTTGGCTATTGTGAATAATGCTGTAATGAATATGAGAGTACAGATATCTTTGCAAGACAGTTATTTCATTTTCTTTGGATATATGCCTTGAAGAGGGATTGCTAGGTCATATGCTAGTTCTATTTTTAATTTCTTTAGGAACTTCCATACCTTTTTCAACAATGACTACCAATCTACATTCTCACCAACAGTGTAGAAGAGTTCCCTTTTTTCCACACCCTCGCCAACATTTGTTATCCCTTGACTTTTTGATAATGGCCATTTTCACAGGTGTGAGGTGATATCTCATTGTGGTTTGATTTTCATTTTTCTAACAACTAATGATGTCAAACAACTTTCTATATATCTGTTGGCCATTTGTATGTCATCCTTGGAGAAATGTCTATTCAGTTTCTTTGCCTATTTTGTAATCAAGTTATTTATTTTTATACTATTAAGTTATATGAGTTCTTTATAAAATTTTTGATATTAACCCCTTATCAGATGTATAGTTTGCAATTTTTTCCCTAATTCACAGTTTTTGTTTCATTTTGTTGTTTTCTTTGGTATGCAGAAAGTTTTTAGTCAGGATTCACACTCTTAACCAGTGTATTAGTCTATTTTCACACTGCTATAAAGAACTACCTGAGACTGGTAATTTATGAAGAAAAGAGGTTTAATTGCCTCACAGTTCTGCATGGCTGGAGAGGCCTCAGGAAACTTAAAATCATGGTGGAAGATGAAGGGGAAGCAAGGCATGTTTTACATGGCAGCAGGAGAGAGAACAAGAAGGGAAGTGCCATACTTTTAAACCATCAGATCTTGTGAGAACTCACTTACTATCACAAGAACAGAATGGGGGAAACTGCCCCTATGATCCAGTCACTTCCCACCAGGTCCCTCCCCTGACACATGGGGATTACAATTTGAGATGAGATGTGGGTGGGGACACAGAGCCAAATCACATCATTCCTCCCCTGGCCCTTCCCAAATCTCATGTCCTTCTCACATTGCAAAATCAATCATGCCTTCCCAACAGTCCCCCAAAGTCTTAACTCACTCCAGCATTAACTCAAAAGGCCAAGTCCAAAGTCTCATCTGGGACAAAGCAAGTTCCTTCCACATATGAGCCCGTAAAATCAAAACAACAAGTCAGTTACTTCCAAGATACAATGGGGGTACAAGCCTTGGGTAAATTCTCTCATTCTGAAAGGGAGAAATTAGCCAAAACAAAGGGGCTACAGGCCCCATGCAAGTCCAAAACCCAGCGAGGCAGCCATTGAATCATAAAGCTCCAAAATCTTTGATTCCATGTCTCACATCTATGCAAGGCCACACTGATGCAAGGGATGGGCCCCCAAGGCCTTGGGCAGCTCTGCCTCTGTGGCATTGCAGGGTACAGCCCCCACAGCTTCTTTCACAAGCTGGTATTGAGTACCTGCAGCTTTTCTAGGCACACAGTGCAAGCTGTTGGTGGATCTACCGTTCTGGGGTCTGGAGAATGGTGACCCTATTCTCACAGCTCCACTAGGCAGTGCCTCACTGGGGACTCTGTGTGGGGGCTCCAACCCCACATTTCCTCTCTGCACTGCCCTAGTAGAGGTTATCCATGAAGATTCTGCCCCTGCAGAAGACTTCTGCCTGGACATCTAGGCATTTCCATACATCCTCTGAAATCTAAGCAGAGATTCCCAAAGCTCAACTCTTGTCTCCCGTGCACCTGCAGGCCTAACACCACATGAAAGCCACCAAATCTTGGGGTCTGAACCCTCTGAAACAACAGTTTGAGCTGTACCTTGGTCCCTTTTAGCCATAGCTGGAGGTGGAGTGGCTGGCATACAGGGTGCCAAGTCCTGAGGCTGCACAGTGACAGGGCCTTGGGCCCAGCCCACAAAACCATTTTTCCTTCCTAGGCCTCTGGGCCTGTGATTGGAGGGGCTGATATGAAGATCTCTGAAATGCCCTGGAGACATTTTCCCTATTATCTTGGCTGTTAACATTCAGCTCCTTGTTACTTATGTAAATTTCTGCAGCTCGTTTGAATTTCTCCACAGAAAATGGGTTTTTCTTTTCTACCACATGGTCAGGCTGAAAATTTTCCAAACTTTTACTCTCTGCTTCCCTTTTAAACATAATTTCCAATTTCAGACCATCTCTTTGTGAATGCATATGACTATATACTTTTAGAAACAGCCAAGTCAAATCCCGAATGCTATGCTGCTTAGAAATTTATTCTGCCAGATACCCTAAATCATCTCTCTTAAGTTCAGATTTCTACAGATCTCTAGGGCAGGGGCAAAGTGCTGCCAGTCTTTTGCCAAAGCATAGCTAGAGTGACCTTTGTTCCAGTTCCTAAGAAGTTCCTCATTTCCATCTGAGACCACCTCATCCTGGATCTCATTGTCCATATCACTATCAGTATTTTGGTCAAAACCATTCAACAAGTCTCTAGGAAGTTCCAAACTTTCCCACATCTTTCTATCTTTTTCTGAGCCCTTTAAACTGTTCCAACCTCTGCCTGTTACCCAGTTCCAAAATTGATTCCAGATTTTCGGGTGTCTTATAGCAGTCCCCCACTTCTCTCAGTACCAAGTTTCTGTATTATTCTGTTTTCACACTGTTACAAAGAACTACCTGAGACTGGGTAATTTATGAAGAAAAGAGGTTTAACTGACTTGCAGTTCTGCATGGCTAAAGAGGCTGCAGGAAACTTACAATCATGGTGGAAAGTGAAGGGGAAGCAGGCATATATTACATGGCAGCAGGAGAGAGAGAGAGCAAGGGGGAAGTGCCACACTTTTAAACCACCAGATCTCAAGAGAACTCGCTATCACCAGAACAGCATGAGGGAAATCACCCCTATGATCCAATCACCTCCCACCAGGTCCCTCCTCTGACATAAGGGGATTAAAATTTGGTCTGAGATTTGGGTGGGGACACAAAGCCAAATCATATCAACCAGTGATAGGTACAAGCTTCCATTTGATCTCAATATTATTATATATTTCAACACACAAGAAAGAAAAAGCACTCCTAAGCACTCATCACTCATATAAATATCAGCATATTTATATATGTTTATATATAAATATGGTAGTGGGAGAACTTATATATGTGTGTGTGTTTATATGTATATACACATGTTTATATGTATATACACACACATATGTATATGCTTGCTTCAGACATTTGTTTTTAAGAAATAAAAATTTCTAATGCAATTGAAATCCCTTTTTACCCCTCCTCTATTCTTTTTTCTTTTGTCCATATGTAGGTAACACCCTGAAATCAGTATGTTTTCTTCCCATCCAAATTTTTGTACCTTTGCTAGATGCATATACTTTCTAATCTTGTCTAAAAAAATAGTGTTTGTAGCACTCTTCTGGGGCTAGATGTTATTTCCCTCATTTTACAGATAGAAACACTGAGGCTTAAGCGACATGACCAAAGGCCATGTGGCTTGGAAATGGCGTAGGGAGGACTGATCTCTAGACCTCGGATTCTTTTTTGATGTTGTGGGATATTTTAAATCTCCTGCCTCCCTTGACTCTTAGAGGATTTGAAACTCTAGATATATTTGATATTTGTATTTGAGATGTGAAAAGGGAACATTATTTGAATAATTGGCACTTTATAATTTTCCAAAAGAATTGTAAAAATTTTTCCTTTTCTCATCTTCCTTCAGAATGCATGTCTAGTCAGTCCAGGCTACTATGTATCATAAACTGCTTAAATAACATACATTTATTTCTCATACTTATGGAGACTGGAAAGTTGAAGATCTAGGCACCAGCAGATCTCGTTTCTTGTGGGGGCCACTTCTTGGTTTGTAGATGGCTGTGTTCTTGTCATAGCCTCACATGGCAGAGAGCAAAGAGAGAGGGAGCAAACTCTCCTATAAGGGCACTAATCCCATTCATAAAAGCTCCATTCTCATGACCTAATTACCTCCTAAGGACCCCACCTCCTAATGCCATCACATCAGGTGTCAGAATTGCAACATATGAATTTTGGGAGGACACATTCAGTCCATAGCAATGCACACTGTGAATTTTATGTTGAAGAAAGTGGTTATCTCATGGAAAGGGTTAGCAAAAAAGCCCTTGTTATTATTGAATTCAAAAGAGCGCTGAACTCAGGAGTGGGTTCTGGGACATGGTAAATGCAATGTTACACTGAGCCTGCTTTTGATCATGGTGTCCATTGTCCAGGAATTTTTCTCTTTTGTATCAACGGTTGTTATCTGCCCAGTCATGTTTTGGAGCATAGACAGATATAGCTGATTGGTGACTATATTAGGGAACCAACATCAGTGGTCAGAGATAAATGACCTGGCAGAAGTGAAAATGCCAGAAAAAAGTCATAAGGATAGTCCTGATGCAGTTGATGCACTAGGCATGGGTTTGGATTCTGGTTTGGGTGCTTTTCTGCTAAAGAATGTGTTGGAATTTCTTCCCCACCTATTTGATCTCAGTGTCACCATCCAGCAAGTGGAGATAAAGCCTTCTTGCAATGAATCCCTGGGGATTTATTCCTGAAAGCATGTAGCCCAGTGCAATATACATAGTTGGTGCACAATTAATGTTGATTGAACTTGAACCTGGGAGGCAGAATAAGAATATTGGGTGTAAGTGTCAGCAGAATCCTGTCGTCAGGAGTGAGGTGCAACTCTGAGAATTAGGAAACCTATAAGACGTACACACATAACCGAATTTTGGGGGTCAGAGCAGGCAAACTCCTTGGATCCAGGAAGACAAGTCACCTTAATGGAGTCCCTGTCCCAGAGATGCAGATGTGGACATGAGCTTTGTGTAGGGACCATCTATTGGTCCCTCGATTGTTTTTCTATTTTTTGGTGGATTTTAGTGACCTTAGCCATCATGTGGGTTCAAGTCACTGCTACCAGATGACCTTATCTATATTTGCACTCTAACTCCATCACATGGGAGACAATGTGGCCAACCAGCTTTGAGGATTGGCTTTGAAGTCACATAAGCTTGAGTTTGAACCCTGGTTGTATGATCTTGGCCCAGCCCATCAATTGACTTGAATATCAATTTCCTCATCTATAAAATGGGAATGATAATACTTAGCTCACAGTGTTGCTCTGAGGATTAAATGAGAGAATGCCTGTACAACATTTAGCATACAGCTTTGCATGTTGCAGGTGACCAGTGAAAGACAGGTAATAATAATATTACAAAGTTGCATTTCTATCTAGTTGGTGAAAAGGGGCAACTAAAGGAGGTTGTTATAGCACAATGCAGCAGGGTGTTGCTTGAGTGTAAATCTCAGCTGCATCACCCACTAGCTGTGTGACCATCAGCAAGCTGCTTAATCTCTGTGCCTGTCTATTTTCATTTGCAAAGCTGAAGCAGTAATAGTACCTACTTAATAGGATTGTTGTAAAGATTAATTTATAATATGACAAAACAAAAAATGTCAACAGAGTTACCAGCACATAGGAAGCACTTAGAAAGTATAAGCAGTATTGTTAATTATGGATTATTTTTCAATAGTTATTGACAAATAATTAGAGGCCACTGAAAATAGAATGTGATGCTTCATGAAGTAGAACATCTTCCATCACTGGAAGTATTCAGGTGGAAAGTAGCTTAGTGGAGATTTAGTTTTGGAGATTCAGACACTGAGAAGTTGGAAATATTAGTATTAGGTAACCATCAAATCATTCCCTCATAATATAGGAAGCATAGTGTGATAGTTGCTTGTGTTCAAAACCTGACACTGCAACCTACTAGCTGTGTGATCCTTGGAAAGTCACTTAACTTCTCTGTGCCTCAGGTAGGCCACTTATTTGTAAAACAGGATAATAACCGTTCCTACTTCATACGGTTGTTATGAATATTGAAGGGCTTAATATACAAAGAGTGCTTAGAATGATATTTTTATTTCCCACCTGAGATTCTCTTTCCAACCTCCCTTTCTTCCTTCTGTTTTTCCTCTCTCCTTCCTTTCTCCTTTTCTCTTTCCTCTCACTTTCTGTCACTCAGAAAGGAGCTATCACGGCCCCCTGTTGCTTCAGAGTTTCCTTTAGGACCTGGCCATCAGGCTGGCTCATGACTATGAAGAGTGACTTTGCATTTTAAGTTGTTTGTTTTGGGGCTTGCTTGTATGTCTGTTGGGAACATATTTCATCAACAATCTGTCAGCCCAGTAATGAGGGTCTGCTAATGAGGCTCCCGACAGACGCGTTTTACTTACAAAGATGACAAATGCCACTCCTTGGCTGTGTTCGAATCATTTCAAAGGCCAGCGGACTCATTACAGTCATCAGGACTTGCTGCACTCAGGCGTATTTTGTCTGAGGGCTGTGTGTAATTTGGATTTCTGTTCATTGAAACATTTTTTAATATAATATTCCTGCAAAGGGTAGATCTTTTAAAATCCCTGTCCCTTTATCTGTCCCTAAACTTACCTGTTTTGTAACAATTAACTTTTGTAAATCGCATTTTAGACACTATTTGCTGCTGTTAGAACTGTCAGTGTTATTTTAGGATGTTTGACCAAATCAGGAGCATTTCTATGTCCCGAAGGCAGGAATTGAAAGCATGCAGATGATCACAGGGCCCAGGAAGGCAATGGACACAAGGGAGGGGCTGCATTGAGGCTGGCAGACTGGAGGCAGATGCTCTGTCTGGTGGACCCTGCTGCTCTTCTCCTCCCAGCCAGTTGGGAGCACTGGCCAGCACTACTGGGGCTCCTGATTTTTCAAAATCAGGAGCACCTTTATATGAAGTCTATTTTTAGATGTTATTTTGAGATGTTGGCAACCAATTCAACAGATTTCAAAGACTATGAGCTTCCAGAGTTTGATCTGTACCCAAGGTCTAAAGCAATTTGCAGTAGTTTTACTAGTTAAAAACAACAAAACAAAACAAAACAGAAAAACACTAGTAACAAACTTGTAATAAATGAGGGACCTGTTTCTTTGTTTTCTTTTTGCAGACTGGTATAGGGGATACCTCATAAAGCACAAAATGTTACAGGTAAGGTCACCTGGTTTTTATTTGTGTCAGTACTGGATGTCTTCATATGCCCCGCTATCCCATCTGAGCAGGTCTCTCCCACCATTGCTCCTCAGCAAAGGGAACCCATCCCTCCCTCCTGTGCCCTGTGCTCTCTGACCTCTGTGCCTTGGCACTCGCTGTGCCTCAGCTCCCTCCCGCTTTCCCTCATTCTTTAAGGTTCATCTCTGGTGCCATCTCCCTGCAACTTTTCCTGATATGCCACTCAGTTATGATTTCTCCCTTCCTCGAGTCTCTGTGGAATTGTGCGTTATAAATTTGAAATTTATTCTACTGCCTTCCTTTAGAGTTGTTCGTGGCATTCAGTCATCTCCTCATCCATATATCCAGGTCAACACAGAAAGGACAGGCCTGATTTTTACCTTTGAGGGGTTCTCTTGTTCTAACCTCACATTTCACTATCGTCTCCATGAGAGCAGGCACTTGCTTTGCTTGTCTCATTTTCTCTCACAGCATCTAGCACAGTGACCAGATATCCCCAGTATGCACATTGGTTGCATTTACGAAGGGATTTCCAAGTAATTGATAAACTTACCTTGTTAACTGAGCCAAATGTATGGAGCAAGGAAATAATAGAAGCTTCTTCCTTCCCTGACATGCTGTGTTGGGAGGGATGGTCCTACTCTGCTCTCTCAAAGAACAATGGAATAAATGCAGGCAGAATAGGTCTCAAATCAAACTAGCCCAAATGCACCTAGGAACATTGTTGCTTCAGGACCAGTTATTTCTGACCTTCCAGTTGTTCCTGACTGTGAAGGGTGACTGCTTTCCGGAATCGGGCAGGCGATGGGAGAAGCAGAGCTCCTCATCTCGCTTAAAGTCAGTGAGTGGTTTAGGTTGTCTTTCAAACGATACTGTCTTATAGCCCACCTGCAGGATAAGTGGCCATAATGGGTTGGAGCATCCCTTGGGATCTAGGGCTATTGTGAGATCTAGGGCTATTGTGGGATCTAGAGCAACTGATGGAGAACTGGAGGGAAAGCCAGATCTAAACAAGTAGATTTAGAATCCAGCCCCTGTTCTATCTGGCTCTGGGTTTATTCCTTTAAAGTCTGAGGATTTTATAAGCCAGTAGCTTTTGGAAAAAAATTATAAAGACCTAGAGTCATTCATTTCTGTGGTGATATATCTTTTTATTTTATTTGTTTTGTTTCCAACAGGGCATTTTTCCTAAGTCATTTATCCACATCAAGGAAGTGACAGTTGAGAAAAGAAGGTATTTGCCATTCTTCACCAGACTTGAGCCTCCAGTGGCTCATGGATGTCTCTGTTCTGTTTATTTTGAAAATCTGACTTGGCAGATCTGAGAGTTGCTCAGCTTATCTTCTTTGTGCCTGTGTATATTTCTGGGTCTCCTTTCCATCACTCAATGGGAGATCTAATCCAAATTGATTCATGTTGAGATCTGACTCTAAGGGGGTATTAGTTTGGAGAATCAAACTTTTTGCTGGCAGCTACCCTAGAACTGTATTAAAGTAGATTAATCCTAAATAATGAGCCCACCCTAGCGAACGAGGACATAACAAAGCAAGTCCCTTGTATTTGCATAATGTAATTGGTGTGGCTATTGGAGGCGTTTTAGTCTAATGTCAGGAAGGCCCTTCTTCGCAGCTGCAGCTTAATGCAAATTTGTTGGTGTTTTATCTTGTTAGCACCTGGGTCTCAATTTCACACCACTTTTTCTCCCACCTTAAATAGAAATACTGAGAACATCATTCCTGCAGAAATTCCTCTGGCACAAGAAGTGACGACGACACTTTGGGAATGGGGAAGCATCTGGAAACAACTCTATGTGGTGAGACTCAGAACTCTGCTCCCTGAGGTGGAAGCTTCTTGCAATCTTCAGTTTGGTTCCAGTTTTCAGTTTAGCATTGAGTCAGGCAGGTGGAGGTGGCTTTGGTGACATAGCAGAGTGCACACTATTATGTATGAGGACATCAAGGCCCAGAGAGGATCAGGGACTTTCTCAAAGCCACAGAGCTAGCTAGTGACAGAGCCATAATCAATGGAGTCTGCTGTGAACCTTCGGTGTTTAGTGTAGAAGTTGCCAAACTTGAGCATGCATAAGAATCACCTTGAGAACTGTTAAAAATAAAGCTTCCTCCCAAGGTGTTTAATAATCTGCATTTTTAATAAACTCAGATTTGATTTGCTAGTCTGCTCATAACACATTGAGAAATACTGTTCTTATACTTTAACCAATGGCTATTGTCCTCAGATCTATGAAGAAGTTTTGACTTTGGAAAAACAAAGAATATATTTTTGCATTTGTTTTCCCTGTTTTGAAGCAAGTCTAATTTTAAATCCTCCTTTGATGCTCTAAAGCTCCTAATTAAAGCAATTAGCTAAGCAAACCATTAAGCTGAGAGTGAAAATGTCAACCAAGGCTTACTGCATGTTTATCATGGCACCGTGCACACCTGTTGGTGTATGCACAGGATTTGTAGACTTACCTTTCGTGGTCTTAAATGTTGACTCCCATGTGGACATTTCATAATATGAAGATGTAATTGGCACACTCAATTTTACATGTTTCTCAAAGTTTTTAGAAAAGTGTAGGGGGCAAATAGTATCCTTGTGGCTAAAGCAATAGATTTTGTTAATCTCCACTACGCACTGACCTTTTTTTTTTTTTTTTTTTTTTTGAGATGGAGTCTCGCTCTGTTGCCCAGGCTGGAATGCAATGGCATGAACTTGGCTCACTGCAGCCTCTGCCTCCTGGGTTCAATCGATTAACCTGCCTCGGCCTCCTGAGTAGTTGGGATTACAGGTGCCTGCCACTATGCCCAGCTAATTTTTTGTATTTTTAGTAGAGATGGGGTTTCACCACGTTGGTCAGGCTGGCCTTGAACTCCTGACCTCAGGTGATCCACCCACCTTGGCTTTCCAAAGTGCTGAGATTACAGGCATGAGCCACCACGCCCAGCCCACTACCCCTTTTAAAACATCACAATCACACGTACCATTGAAGCTTGGCATTTTCCCTTAGGAAATCTTTGAATGGTAAGTCCATTTACTCTAGTCAGGAGATCCTTCAACATCTAGTACTTCGGTATCACATTCCTGATTCTTGCCATATCTGCATACAACCTGTGTAATATTTACTTAATAGCTGCTTTGGATCTCCTTTCAGTAAACTTGAATCTATAGACATAAAGAATGAGATAGCATGCTGCATCATTCCAGCAGTTCTTGATTCCCCGTCACCAACTGGATGCCCCACAATTCAGTTCAACTCTGACTATCCAGGGTTAGCGCCAGACTCCATGGGTTTAAAGCCTCGATCCCACAAGATGGCCCTCACTTTAGATGCCAGTTGCAAGTCCTGGGTTCCCAGGCTACCTAAACTTCTGTTGGACTTGGCTGTAAATTCAGGGATTCTCACTACCCTTCGCTGCCTGGGCACCCCCTTTTTTCACTTCTGGTTTCATAATTTGTTAGAACAACTCAGAGAACTCAGAAAGTGCTATACATATGATTACGGTTTTATTATAAAGGATGTAATTCAGGATCAGCCTTATGGAACAGACAGACACACAGGGCAAGGCACAGAGGGGCATAGAGCTTCCGTGTCCTCTCTCGGCGCTCCACCCTCCCACCACATTGATGTGTTCACCTTCTGGGAAGCCCCTCAAATGTTATTGACCAAGAGTTTTAATCAAAGTTTCATTACACAGGCATGATTGATTAAATTATTGGCTATTGGTGCTTGAGCTCAATCCTTAGTCCCCCTCCTCTCCCAGAGGTTAGGGTGGGGCAGGTGGAGGGGAGTGGGGCTGTTAAGTACCAACCCTCTAATCATGTGGTTGGGGGTTTTGTTCCTGGTTGGTTCCTCTGCAACCAGCCCCTCATGTTGAAGCTATCTAGGGGCCCACCTAGAATCACCTCATTAGCATAAACTCAGGCATCATTGAAAGGGGATTGTTAGGAATAACAAAATACATTCTTATCACTCTGGATATTGCAAGAGTTTTAGGAGCACTGCTTCAAGAACCAAGGACAAAGACCAAGTGTGTATATATATATATATATATATTTTTTTTCTTTTTTTTGTTATACCACCCACACTTCCACAAATGGAAAGACAAAAGTACTTGGCACAATTAGAAGAACATTATTCAACTAAATATGATGAAAACAAGATAACATTATTTTTATAAAAAAAAAATTTAGAGACAGGGTCTTGCTCTGTCACCCATGCTGGAGTGCAGCGGGGCCATCATAGTTCAGTGCAGTTCTAAACTCCTGGGCTCAAGCGATACTCCTGCCTCAGCCTCTGGAACATGCTTGCTATTGTACCTGTCAAAAGCTCTGAGCCCAAGACCTTTTCTCTCTCTTTGTTAAAAAAGACATTAACAATGTGTGAGAGGTGTTAGAGACATATTACTATAAAACTGCAACTTTCTCTTTCCCTTACACAGAAGGATGGGAACAGAGTGGAAGAGAATCACCCTAGGGATCGATGTTGTTTGACCTTGTATCTTTGTACCACGAAGAGCCATCTGGCTTCCCATAGGTGGTACACATGCCACACTTTGGAGAATGCTGCCCTAGAAGCAGTCCTTTATTACCGGAGAAATGGCCCTGGCTCCCAGCCTCAAAGGGCCTGAGCTCTGGGACTTCCATTAGGGTAGATGTTCGTAGCATTCCTGTTCAATAAATATCTTTTTAGATAAAGTCAGAAATCACTCATTCCTTAACCAAGAAATGATTGAGATTTTTATTTTTGCTTTTGGGACATCCCTGTGGTCCATGGGGAATAAATACATCAACGACTAGGACCCCCACCTAATCCTTTTGTAGTGGGTAGGGTTGGGAGAGAGCCTCAGGCCGTGGCCCTTGACCACACTCACCTGACTTTGGCACAGCCTGCCAAATAGATGGTCATGCCCCTTTAACACAGGTGATTATGGGTTGTTTCTTGTCTCCTAGGCCAGCAAAAAGGAGCGTTTTCTCCAGGTGCAGTCCATGATGTACGATCTGATGGAGTGGAGGTCCCAGCTTCTCTCAGGAACCTTACCCAAGGATGAGCTGAAGGAACTGAAGCAGAAAGTCACGTCCAAAATTGACTATGGCAACAAGTAACCTCTCTTTCCTCTGCAAAGAGGTTTTCTTCCCCCAGCTATCCTCTTTCTTCCCTCTCTCCCCAGAAGCTTGCTTTCATTTTTAGACGCAATTTTGTCACTTTCTGTTTGGGAGAAGGTTGTGACCAATGGCTGTGCTTGCGTGCTGTTGTTACCACCCCTGGGGGACCCAGGGACACGCAGGTGGAGAGAAGGCTTGTACTTAACACGGTGTTATTACCAGGCTGAGAGATTTAGGACACTCATTTAACCTACTTCTGATGGACTAGGGAGCATAGTCATGCTGGTTCACTTTCAGCTTAGTTGTCATTTTATCCCTGCATTTGCAAAACTCTCCCTTAAATCCCAGTGTGAGACTTAACGTCTCTTCCCCCATCCTAAAGTATCCAACCCACACACCATCAACTAACTCAAATGCACAATTACAAAAATGTTTCCTCAACAGGGAAGAGAAGTAAAGATTGGTTGGGATTTGAATGCTATGAAGTCAAGGAGAAAATGAACCAATTATTTGAGGTGGGACAACCCACTGATAATAACATTATAAGTAACTCTTAATCAGAGCTCATTGTACACCAGGCTTGGTGCTAAGTGTTTTACAGGCATTGTCTCATTTAATTCTTATAATAACTCTATGGGGTATGCAGTTTGATTATCCCCACTTTTTTCAGATAAAGAAACTGAGGGTTTTCAGTAGGGTAGGTAACTTGTCCATAGTCATGCAGCTAGTAAATGACAGAATCTGAACTTAGACCCAGGCAGTCTGGCTCCAGGGTCCATGGGCCTCACCACTCTGCTACTTGGATAGCATTTGAGAACTATAAGGACCTTCCCTCCCTCCTGATCTTTTGAATGGCCTCCAAACATTCTGTTCATTTGTTCATTCATTCCAACCACAAACATGTATTGAGCACTTATAGTTGGCTGGATTTCCTGCTAGGTATTGGGGCTGTAGAAATAAAAGTCCCTGTCCACTAAAGGGTCACAGTTCCAATTAGGAGTAAGCCACAAGTAAACTGCTGATATGTACTGTGATAAGTTCGATAGCTCAGGAAGCAAGAGTTACTTTTAGTGAGGCTTAGAGAAGGAAGTCAAGGAAGACTTCCTGAAGGAGGTGACCCCTGAGCTGAAGTTTGAAGGATAAAGAGATATTAAGCAGGCTAAAAAAGAAGGAGGGTCAGGGGCTCATGAGAGAGCATGGCATACTCAAGGAACTGCAAAGTGGGTCTGAAGGCTGGAACACAGGGCCTGAGGGGGAAGTAAAAAGCCCATTTAATGGGAATAAAGAGAAGTTTCCCCAGCAGCCAGGCCAGGCTTTCTTGTCCTGCCATAAGCACTAGGAGGAGGATTCGGAGAGGAAAGTCAATGGCTCCAACTCACAGCTGGTCTCCATCCCAGGAACACAGTCCCTCTGCTGATGACCCATTGGCATCTGGCAAGCGTGTCCAAATCTGCTTATAAAGCACATCATCCTAAAGTGACAGGAAGGGTTTGCCCTACAGCTGCTACTGCCATTGGTTCCATGATGTCTTTAGCTGAGCACAGTTGCAGCTGAGTGTATGGGAATTGAGGGCTGCTTTACAATGGCATCTACGACCTTCAAATGTTGTTTTCTCAATGGAGGCTCCTGAGAAGAAGGACCAGGAATGGAAGAAGTGGTCACCACTCATAGGAAGCCTTCCCTGATTTTCTACTACCCGCCTTGGGCCAGGGTAGGTGCTCTTGAAGGCCCTGAGTAGTAATTGCCTCCTTTTTGGCCTGGCTTCCCTCCTATTGTGGAAGATCCTATAGGATGTTGACTGTCTAAAGCACCTGTCTGCTTGTGCCTGAAACAAGGTCTGCACATAGTAGGTGCTCAGTGAGTGATAACTGAGTGAGTGGGCGAATGGTGGTGATGGGAGAAAAAGAAGAAAGAGGGTCCTCCCTAAACCAGCCCCTCCTCTGTAGCATCCTCTGACCTATAGCTGCGTGCTTTTAGTTCTGTCAGTTTCCTTTGGGGAAGTGAGAGATGCTCCGTGGCACAGACTGAGACCTCAAGCTCAGGGGCCCCCTTATTTACCTGACTGCTTCAGCTGCAAGTGAGAGAGTTGGGTGTCTTATCACTGGCCTGATAGTTTAGGTGCTCAGAGCTCTGGTATGGGCCAGCTTCCCCAAATCCAGGAGGCCCAGCATCTGGGCCAAGTGTCAGAATCAGCCTGGAAACGCCCACCTCCAACATCCAGCAGCTGGGAGAGTGGGTGGGGGTGGCACAAAGTGGAACTGAACCTTGGAGGAGTTATCAGAATGAGCTTGTTTCTTCTCTCATTCATTCCGTTCCTTCATTCAGATATCAAACTTTCTTTGCACACCTGGTAGGCCCCAAGGGTAGAGGGTACAGACACAATACAGTCTCTGTTTTTAACAACAATCAAAAAGCAAACAATGAGAACTAATGATAACTTCTGGAGTGCTCACTATATACCAGGCGCCATTTAAAGCACTTTCCATATATTAACTCTGTGAAGTATCAGAACAACTTTATGAGGTAGGCATTGTTCTCACCCTGTTTCTCAGGTGAGGAAAGTGAGGCTCAAGAGTGATTAGGTGTGTGATCTGAGAAACCAACACAGATGCCTCTTTATCAACTAAGATGGACTCTAAGGTTAAGGAAACAACAGCTGCCTATGGGTCAGGTTGAGCATTCAGGGGAGCTGGCATGGCAACTCCCTAAATTCCTACAGCTACAAGAAAAACACACTCTTGTCAAACTCCCTAACAATAGGAGCTATCAGGCAAATTATCAGACCCTTCCTAACTCTGATTTACATCCACACCACTATAACTCTAAATGGACAGAGGACTGGCCTGCTAAACATTCTTTTTTTTGATAAAGAACTGCAAACCTTAAGTCAGTTTCAGCTAGCTTAAGGCTGCCCACAAACTGTGTCCAGTAGTTCACCTTTTGATGTAAAGTGCCAAGTTTCACCTTATTTTAATAATAAACCCCACCCCAAAGTGTACATGGGATGTATGTTACATACATGTTTACCCATTGTGCATGCTCTTGTCTCCATAAATATGCATAATTTTTCCCCTAAATCTGCTGAATATGTATGATGTTGGCCCTGTGAGGCATAAAACCCAACATGTCCTTTCCCTCTTCAAAGACAGAGAGTACCTTCCAGACATGCCAGAGACTGTCTCTTCAAAGTTTGCAAACTGATGTAAGCAATAAGGTTCTCCTTTTGTAATGAAGTGCAGGCTCTACTGCTCACTGCTTGCAAAGCCAGTAACAGGGACAAAGTGCATTGTAAGGAAAGTGACTTTATTTCCAAAGCCAGCCATGGGGAAACATACAGGCTCATCCCTCTAGAAACCACTTCAAAACTCTGGGCTGAGGGCGGGGGTTTCAAAAAAGGAAGCTGGATGTAGGGAGGTATACAGGAGCCGTGCAGGGTGCAGGGGCTGTGTGTCTTGCCCTGATGCCAGTCTTGAGTTATGGTCCACCTGGAGCACAGGCTGGTGCCATCTTGACAGTGGCCAGGCTGTAGATGATCCATCTTGAGGCCGTCTTTAAGTGGGGGAGAATTCTGTAGCTGCACTCTCATGCCTGGTTTGTTTTAAGTTACCCCTGGAATTTCTTAACAAGCATAGAGTTAAGTAAATGTGCATGGAGTAAGAGAGTATATGTCAGAAGACGGAAGGGAATGGAGCTTCAAAGTATGTTTCAAGGGTATACTTTAAGACTAAGGAAAAAAAAGTTTCTATAGTTTTTCTCAAGGTTACATCTTCAGTCTTGAGAAAAGTTTTTTTTTTTTCTTTT
Source organism: Pongo pygmaeus (assembly GCF_028885625.2). Taxonomy (NCBI): domain Eukaryota; kingdom Metazoa; phylum Chordata; class Mammalia; order Primates; family Hominidae; genus Pongo; species Pongo pygmaeus. The sequence continues at coordinate 174,694,085 of NC_072377.2, forward strand.
TTGAGACAGAGTCTCGATCTGTCACCCAGGCTGGAGTGCAGAGTGCACTGCAACATCCGCCTCCCGGGTTCAAGTGTTCTCCTGCCTCAGCCTCCCAAGTAGCTGGGACTACAGGCACATGTCACCATGCCCGGCTAATTTTTGTATTTTTAGTAGAGACGGGGTTTCACCAGTCTCTACCAGGCTGGTCTTGAACTCCTGACCTTGTGATCCACCCGCCTTGGCCTGCAAAAGTGCTGGGATTACAGTCATGAGCCACCGAGCCTGGCCAAGAAAAAAGTTTTAAAATGCATTTTGAAGCTGAGCTCCTCGGTTATACTTTCTACTATTTAGCCATCCTGGTGGTCTTTTGAACGGCAGGTGATTTTGCTCAAGATGCAGTGGAATTTGAACTGATAATGTGGCTCCAGAGTTCAAGTGCTTAACTGCTGTATTCTACTGCCTTCCATGAGCCCTGTGAGTTAATAAGGGAGGCAGAGAAGTAAACAGCCACTTTCAGTCGGAAGTCATATACATTAGGAGTGCAGGAAGCATGGGCAAGAAGGTTGGAGGATGTGGGGGTGGGAGTCAGGGTGTGGATGACAACCACTCTGAATCTAACTAGACCAGCAGGAATTATTAGGTGAAATGGAGAAGAGAAACTCAGAGGGAGAGAATGTGGGAGATGAGAGGTTGACATGATCACGGAGAGGAAGACACGGGTGGACTGGGGCTGTGAACCTTGAGGATTTTAGCACCAACTGAGTCGATTTGTCCAGACAGCAATGGGGAGCCATCACAGATTTTTAGGCTGGCATATGCAGTGGTGCAATCACAGCTCACTACAGTCTCCATCTCCTGGGGTCAAGTGATCATCCTACCTCAGCCTCCCGAGGAGCTGGAACTACAGGTGCGTGCCACCATGCCCAGCTGATTTTACCTTTTTTAAAAATTTTATTATAAATAAATGCATAAAGTGGGGCCTTTTCCCTCTACCCTTATCTTGGCTTCATTTTGTCACTTCCTTGAACAGAAGAGAGCACTGGGGTTACATCCTGATGAAAGAATGCCTAAATGTTCTGCTCCCCAACATGCATGGTGGCTGCATTCAGAGGCTGTGGAGGACAGCCTCTCCTGCCCCTGGGTCACGAGAGTCCTGTCAATCCTACCAAAGCTCCCAAAGTTCCAAGTGATTTTGATGTCCAAGGATTGAGGAATCCTCAAATGACTTCTCCACATCCCAAGATAGCCAGACCTAGGAGAATGTTTTGTTCATGTATTTTAGAACCGAATCCACTTTGATAAATTTTGAGGAGAAACAGCCACAGAGATCTTGGCATTAAATTATGTATCGGCAATGCTCCATCTTTTCCAAGGTCAGGAGAGCCTCTGCTAAGCATTAGCCGAATGTGTTTCTTCCCCCTTAGCATTGCCGTTGGGCAGCATGGCCGTGCACCGTTATGAGTCATATTAAGTTGGGAGTTAATTTCCTAATGAATGTGGACAAATGGGTGAACTTTGGCTCGCTTCTGACTGCATTTGGATGAGTTGAGAGATGCACCTCTCAATTCGATTCTCTGATAGAGATGAAGACTTAGTTTCCTTCATTTGTCCTCGCTACCCTTCCAGAATCTGGTACTTAGTAGTGGCAACCAAGCAGGACTATGGTTGGCCTTCTCAGAATCCATCAGCCCCACCTCCTCCTACCTACTTTGTATGGAGAACTGAGGCTCTTCATCTCGATATCAAGTGCAAAAGCAGTTTCAAGTTTAAAGTTTCTGCAAACACACCCTACCCCACTCCACAACCCATATACTGCTCCTAAGCTCCTCCTATCTATTATAGTAAGCATACCAGAGAGGTTATAAGTGTGGACAAAGATGTATTCTTAGTTTTTACTAGCTATATGACCTTGAGCAAATTAATCAGTCCTCATATCCTCAGTCTTTTCTTCATTTGTAAAATGGGGTTATTGATAGTACCTCCTTCATAGGGTTGTTACGAGAATTAAATGGATTAATTTTATGTAAAACACTTATTGTATGTGAGCTGATTGTAAGTGCTGTGTGAGTTTGCTGCTATTAGTATCACTGATGCCGGTCAGGATGACAGGTGTAGTTGAAACAAATCAATACCAAACAGGGAAAAGCTTGTGGCCTGGAAGTCAAATAGCTGAAAGCAAGCTGTGGGTAACAGTCAATATGTCTGAGATTGTTTTTCCCCAACCAATATTTTCAAATTTTTATTGAGTAATATATAAATACCTCCTCTGTGTATATATTTAAAAAGAGGCTAGGTACGGTAGTGGCTGGGCGTGGTGGCATGTGCCTGTAGTCCCAGCTGCTCAGGAGGCTGAGGTGGAAGGATTGCTTGAGCCCAAGAGTTCAAGGATGTGGGAAGCTATGATCACGCCACTGTACCCCAGCCTGGAAGACAGAGCAAGACCCTGCTCATTAAAAAAAAAATTAAATAAATTGAGATAAGGCACATGTAACCTTTGACCCCTTTACTCCTCCAGCCCTAGGCCCCTACCTGTCCCCACTGATAACCTGTGTTGGTAGTTTGGTCCTTTTTTCATTCAGAGCTTTCTCTCATACATAAGCTTATTCTTATACATGAACCCAGATAACATATCTGGCCTATTTTTAGTTTATTTGTTTTATTGTTATTTATTTATAAAAATAAATATTGTGTGCACACTATATGCATCTTTCCATGCTTGATTTTTGCACTGAAAGATATTATTAAACATAGCAAAACTATATAATATTTTAAAAGCTCTGCTATGTGGTATTCCATTATAGATAGATCACTGTTGATTTAGCCATTTCTCTTTTAGTAGACCTTTTTTTTTTTTTTTTCTGAGATGGAGTCTCGCTCTGTCACCCAGGCTGGAGTGCAGTGGTGCAGTCTCGGCTCACTGCAACTTCTGCCTCCCGGGTTCAAGCAATTCTCCTGTCTCAGCCTCCCGAGTAGCTGGGATTACAGGAGCTCACCACCATGCCCGGCTAATTTTTGTATTTTTAGTAGAGACAGGGTTTCACCATCTTGGCCAGGCTAGTCTTGAACTCCTGACCTCAGGTGATCCACCCACCTCGGCCTCTCAAAGTGCTGGGATTACAGGCGTGAGTCACCATGCCCAGCTGACGTTTTTTTTTTTTTTTCAATACTTGCTGATGTGAACAAGTCTGCAACACATCCTAGTTCAAGTGTTGGGTGTTTCAGTTTAATACCGTGGAAAATACACCTTTTTGAAAAATTGAATGCACACTACTACAGTACCTTCTAAAGGGGGTCTACTATACCATATGTGCTCACTAGCAGTGTCCCAGGCTATCAGTGTAGAGCTCTTCTATGTGACTATATGACCCCCAGAAATCAGTTGAACTTTCTGGTAAAAAGCTTCTCACCAGTGGCCTAAAGTTCTCCCCTGATTTATCTTCACCTCCAGTTTTTGCTTTACAGAATCCTTGAGCTCGATTTGATTGTCAGAGATGAAGACGGAAATATCTTGGACCCTGATAATACCAGCGTCATCAGCTTGTTCCATGCACATGAGGAAGCAACTGATAAAATCACAGAGCGTATCAAAGAAGAAATGGTGAGCTTTACTAAGTAGGCTTTGGCCAAGTGATACAATCATTTAGCACATCATAAAATAATGGGCTAATTAACCAGACTATGTATTATTCAAGGGGCATCTGTCTATGACCTGAGATGATCAGCAACCACATGTGTTTAACTGTGGTTTTGTACTCAAATCTGTAATTCATTCAACATCCATCTCACAGGTAGTTAAATGGCAGGCAGGTTTCTTGATCTCTTGGAGCTTGTAGATTCCAGAAGGGGAAGGGAAGAAAGGCGATAAAAAAGTAAATAAGTGAAAATATTAATTCCAGATGAGTGTATAAAAGGCAATGAACCAGGGTTATGTGAATCAAAGTGACTCAGGAGCTATGTTAAAAGGCACTGCCAGGAGAGGCCTCTCACAACAGTGACATTTGAGCTGACACCTGAATCATGTGAAGGCACCAGGCCTGGGTGATCTGGGACAGGGTGTTCCAGGCAGAGGGCACAGCAGGTGCAAAGGCCCTGAGGTAGGACTGCATTCTGACTATTCAAGGAGTAGGAAAGCCAAACAGGGATGAGGTGTGGTGAACAGTAGGGGAGTTTAGGCAATGATTTGCAGAGGCAGGTAGGTGGAGCCAGATCTCAAAGGGCCTGAGGGGTTTTGGAAAAGAGTTGTGACGTTATTCCCACTGATGGGAAATCAGTGAAAGATTTCAAGGAAAGGTTAACAGTCTGACTTCTATTTAAAAAAATTATTTTAGCTACTCTGTGTTATTTGAAAGCAATTTTGTTTTTAGATTTATTAAGACACAATTTTCATACAGTACATTTCACTCATTTTAAATTACTCTTTAATAAATTGTGATGATATATTGTGTTGGATAAATGTCATGACAATCAAGGTAAAGAACAGTTCCATCACCCTAAAAGTTTCTTTGTGCTCCTTCTCCAGCCCCAAGCCCCGTGCAACCCCTAATTTCCTGTCACTGTAGATTTGCCTTTTCTAGAGTTTCATATAGATGGAATCATGCAGTATTAATTTTCTGTTTGACTTTTACTCAGCATGATGTTTTTGAGGTTTAGTTGTTGTGCATGTTAACATTTTGGTCCTTTTTATTACTGAGTCAGTATACCACTGACCAGCTACCGATGGTATATAGCATTGATCAATTGTTGGGCATTTGCGTAAGTTTTCAGTTCAGAGCTATTATACTAATGCAACTATTAACATTTGGAAACAAATCCTTGTGTGGACATGTTTTAATTCCTTTTGGGCAATACTTAGCAGTGGGATTGCTGGATCATATGATAAGTGTATTTATAACTTTTTAAGGTATTGCCATGCTATTTCTCAAAATGGCTGTACAATCTTTTGTTTTTTTTTGAGACATGGTCTCTCACTTTATCACCCAGGCTGGAGTATAATGGTGTGATCATGGCTCACGGCAGCCTTGATCCCCTGGGCTCAGGTGATTGTTCCACCTCAGCCTCCCAAGTAGCTGGAATCACACGTGCATGCCAATGTGCCTGGCTAACTTTTTTTATTTTCTGTAGAGATGGGCTTTCACTATGTTGCCCAGGCTGATCTTGAATTCCTGGTCTCAAATGATCAGCCCATCTCAGCCTTCCAAAGTGCTGAGATTACAGGTGTGAGCCACCATGCCAGCCCAATTTTGCATTTCTACCAGCAATATATGAGAGCTTTAGTTGCTCTACATCCTTGTCAACACTTGATATTATCAGACTTTTTAACTTAGCCATTCTAGTGGTTGTGTAGTGGTATCTCATTGTAGTTTTAATTTTCATTTTTTTTTTATTAGTAGTGATGTTGAGTATCTCTTTATGTGCTTTCTGTCATTTCCACTTGTATTTTCTCCTGGGAAGTGTCTGATCAAACATTTTATCCATTTTAATTGGGTTATTTTCCTCATAATTAGTTGTAAGAGTTATTTGTATGTTCTAGATACAAATTCTTTGTCAGATATGTTTTGCAAGTTTCTCCAAATCTGTACCTAGCTGTTGTGTCTTTCAAAGAGCAAAAGTTTATAGTTTAAAAAAAATCCATTTAAGCAATATTTTTCTCTTATAGTTTGTGCTTTTTATGACACTAACTTTATGAAGAAGTCTGGGTCAGTGGTGACATTTCCCAAGATAGAAAAATACAGGCCAAGAGAGTCAAAGTGAATTGATTCAGGTTACAGAAGCTTTTGATGGCAGAGCTGGATGGAATGCCCAAAACTTCAGGCTTGAACCCAGTATCCTGGACTATCTCTCTGTTGCTCTAAGTGGTGCTAGGCTAATTTTCTCCATCTTCTTTCCTTCTTCCTTCTGCCTTTCAGTCAAAAGTCCAGCCAGATTATGGAATGTATTCCCGGATCTCCTCATCCCCCACCCATAGCCTCTATGTGTTTGTGAGAAACTTTGTGTGCAGAATTGGGGAAGATGCTGAGCTTTTCATGTCTCTCTACGACCCCAACAAGCAAACGGTCATAAGGTAGGTGTGTCCAGGATTGCTGTACTTCTCTGACTACGGGAAGCAGTGCACAGAGCCTCTTTTCTTTCCATCCTCACTTGTGGAGCAATCTCCACCTGGAAAAGAGACTGCGCCTGAGTGAGAATGTGGAAATAACTTCTCTGGAGGGTGTAGGAGTCAAGTGGAAGTGTTATTTACCACCAGTTTTTTCCCACAGTGGAGTTTGTGGTTGTAGGGTTTTGTAAAATAGATTTTGATTGCCAGAAAACAGCCAGAAATAACAAGATTCAGACAAGCAGCACAGGCTAGAATAAAAACATGTTCTTCTTTTTTGTTTTGAGACAGGGTCTCACTCTGCTGCCCAGGCTGGGGTGCATGGGTGCGATCATAGCTTGCTGTAGCCTTGAACTCCTGGGCTCAAATGGTTCTCCCACCTCAGCCTCCTGAGTAGCTGGGACTATAGGCATGTGCCGCCACACCTGGTTAATTTTTAATTTTTTGTAGAGGCAGGGTCTTGCTGCATTGTCCAGTCTGGTGTTGAACTCTTGGCTTCGAGTGATCCTCCCACCTTGGCTTCCCAAAGTGCTGGGATTATAGGGGTGAGCCACTGCTCCTTGTCCATATCTACTTTCAAAATAGGAGTTAAGAAATGAATGCTCCAAATCCTCTGTAGCAGCAGTAGGCTAAGGGTATAGGCTCTGAGCTCTGTCTGGGTTCACATCTTGGCCCCAGCCTTTACTCTTTCTTAACGTGGGGCAGGTTGTTAATGTTTCTTAAGCCTGAGTTTCCCATCTGCACAATGTGTGCTGACCTCACAGGGTCATTTCCTTCAGGCTTTAATGAGAAAGAGCTTGTGATGCACAAGGCCTGGCACATGTTGCCTGTACTGCAAGGGGCAGTGGCTGTTATTATTACTACTTTAATAAGTTGTTCTTGGGAATGGAGGAAGTGAGGGAACTTCTGGGTGCCTCAGCTCAAGGAAGGGAAAATACTCTTGGGAATCTCTAGGGAAGAGACTTTGCTGCTCCTCCAGCTCCCACTGCCAGACTCCTGGCCTCTACTTATGGCTTAGACCATCCTTCCTCTCAGGTGACCACTGCCTGTCTCCTCCATTGGGGTTTTAGCCCAAGATATGGTCTCATATCTGAGGCCACTGACTGTGACTACAGGCATGCGCCACCACGTCCGGCTAATTTTTAAGTTTTTGTAGAGGCACACATTAGAAAAGAGCTAGAACATGATCTCTCTGCCTTTGTGGGAAAAATGGATAAAATGATGTCTTCCTGGCTTGTTGTTTTGATGATTAAATGAATGAATACACCATGCCTGGTGAATAGTGGTGCTTTAGTAAACAGAGGCCTCCTGGAGACATGCATGAAACTGGAGGGGCTGTCCATCTCAGAAGAATGTGCGGGGGTCTGTACATTTTCTCATCTAATCCTCATGGTTCCGTGTCACTAAGGTGAGAAAATGAGGCTCAGGGAAGTCAAGCAATTTGCCCAAAGTCACAAATATTTGTAAACAGCAGAGCTGGTATTTATATACAGGCCCATCTAACTCCAAAGACAAGCTATTTCCCACGTAAGTCTGTCACCAACGAATGAGTTGTGTCAAATATTCTAAATGGTTTTCACCACGGTTTCAGCACGATTATGGTGGAAAGGTATTTTTTATTATGCATCAAAGTCCCTAACATTTAAGAGTCAGCCCAATTCACTTGGCTTAGCCTTGGTGGACCCTGAGAATGAGTGTCCCTGGTCCCTTACGCCCACCTTGAAATGGTTTGGGAGTCAGAGGCAGGGGCCCCTTGCTGTTCCCTGTCAGTTACTCCCAAGGTTCCTGAAAGGCTCACTGGCTGCAGTTTCAGGAGCCTCGGAAGCAACTGAGAGGGAATAGTATGGGGCCTATGACACACAACAGATCTGAAAGTGCTCACTGCCTGCCACATTGACAAGGGAGTGTGGTCGGCTGGCCCCATCTCAGTGATGGATGGCCGGACCAGCTCTGTGGAGGGAGACCATGAATCAGCGAGGTGGCAACTGTGCTCCCTGCCATGCCACCTGGCAGGCCATGCTCAATGGAGTGTGCCTGAGTGACATCTTTGAGAGTGCTGGAGATGAGGGCCAGCCCTGGGAGAGTGGGGATGAACAGAGGGAGGAGGACAAAGGGGGCAGAAACCAGCAATTGTAAAAAGAGGAGAAAGCAAAGGAAGAAGAGAAGAGGTGCAATGCAGGAAGCGGGGCGGGGGAATCTGGGAACACTCCCAATGTCAGTCTCACTCTGAAGAGCTGCTCTTTCCCTAAGCAAGAAATCTGGGCTCCTGCCTGCTCTAGCCAGGAACGACATACAGTGAACAACAGGCAGGTTAAGACATCTTCAGTGTGGCCCAGATGTGGACTGGGGAGAATATGGCTGGGATCGATGTTTTAATGTTGGACTGAATCGTGGTCAGATCCCCAGCAGATCCCTGAAGGGATCCTGTTTGGGAAATTTAGTGTAAATTTTTACAGGACAAAAGAGAAGCAGTTCAAGTATCAGGCTAATAGTAAGGCTTATGCCCAAAAATTTTGTGATGAGGAGTTGGAATAGTACTCCTCGTTCCTCCGAGTAGGTTGTCATTTGGAGGAGGTCTTACCTGTCTTGGTGCTGTGAGCCTTCAGATTCTACCACTTAGATCTTCCTGGGTGAGGATGGATGGGGCCAGCTCAGCCCTCCAAATTGTTTTCCTTATTTATGATTGTGCTTCTCCTGGAAGAAAATTGCTGGTGCTTGCTGTTTAGACGTAGCAAGCTGGGTCACTGAGGGGCTTGCCACATATGATGGAAGGTACTGGAATATAAGCATTTCACTAACAACAGTACAGAAATTACCAATGAGAAAGCATTAAAAATAAAAAAATTTGCATGGAGCCTTCCTAGTTAGTTTACTGCAAACTCCACTACAATTTTTAGATCTTACTGAAAAAAACACAAAAGAAAAGATCCACTTAACTTGACTGAGTTTTAAGCACTGGTTAATCTGGGACTATGTTCATTTTTGCTATTGGCCCCATTGCCTGCTTGAACTCTGCTCAGTCTGCTCTCATTAACCTTTTAGGGGTGACTGGAGAGAGAGGAATGAGACATCAGAGATTAAAAAAAGCTCTAAAAGGAAGTCAAGTCCCTTTAATTTTGCTGAATCCTTTTATGCCTTGTTAGGCTAACTTGATTTTTGAATTTTTAAAAAATCTTGTTCCTAATTTAAAATAATGGGCACTTATTTAGCACCAACTATATGCTCTTAGATGGCATGGAAAATCTGACGACTCAACTCAGCAAACTATATTAAGCTTCTTCTAACTTAAATAAGTGCTAGACCTCTCTGTCTTCCTGGAGTGATGGGACTGACCAGCATGACGGCTGCTAGGAGATGTGAGATGGCAAAGGATTGTATGTTAGAACCATATAGCTGGTCCTCATAAAACCCTCCAATGGGTTTCCATTACTCTCATCATCAAGGCAAAAAGCCTTGAATGGCCTACAAAGCCTAGGTGGTCTGGCCTCTCCCTCTAATTTTTCTCTTGTAACTTTCCCTTGAATCTGTTTATTTTTATTTATTTATTTTTTGAGACGGAGTCTCCCTTTTCACCCAGGCTGGAGTGCAGTGGCATGACCTCAGCTCATTGCAACCTCCGCCTCCCGGGTTCAAGTGATTCTTCTGCCTCAGCCACCCTAGTAGCTGGGACTACAGGCATGTGCCACCATGCCTGGCTAATTTTTATATTTTTAGTAGAGACAGGGTTTCACCATGTTTCCCAGGCTGGTCTTGAACTCCTGACCTCAGGTGATCTGCCCACCTTGGCCTCGCAAAGTGCTGGGATTACAGGCATAAGCCACCGCGCCCAGCCCCCTTGAATCTGTTTCCTAGATGCATCCAGCTCTTTCCTGCCTCATGGCCTTTACTCATGTTGACTTTGCCTGAAACATTTCCCTTTCCTACCTTCTTTTCTTGACCAACTTTATTTCATGTCATTTCCTCAGCAAAGACTTCCTTGACCACCCACTAGGTCAGGCCCATTTGATACACATTCATATAACATCCTGAAATTTTCCTTTATGCAGGCTGACTATTCCTTATTTAAAATGCTTGGGACTAGAAGTGTTTTGGATTTCAGATTTTCTCTTCGATTTTGGAATATTTGCATTATATATATCTACCAGTTGAGCATCTCTAATCCCAAAATCTGAAATCTAAAATATTCTGATGAACATTTCCTTTGAGCATCATGTTGACACTTAAAAATTTTCAGGTTTGGGAGCATTTCATATTTGGGATTTTCAGATTAAGGGTGCTTAGCCTGTAGCACAATTTTATATAAATAGTGTCACAATGGCATTTAAACAGTTATTTAATTGTATCTTAGATAATGGCTGAGGCCCTATATGACCCATCACAGTATAACATTCCATTCAAGGAAACAGCTCTACATTCAAAGGGTAACTTAAAATAATTCAGATCTTTACTCAGTCTTGAATGGGGAATGGGCCGGAAAGGGTAAATATATTCTTGATGTCCAATAAAATATACTAACGTCCTTTCCCCTCTCATCTCTGCCATTCTCAATAACCTCTATCAGTATGCAGATGCTCTTCAAAAATATTAGACAGCTGTGCCAGAATTTTCTTAGCAGATGGGAGAGGGATAGAAGTGGCAAATACACATATGTTAATAGTTCTTTGCTCTTGCCTGTCTAATGTCTGTCTCCCAACACAACTGTGATCTCTTGGAGGGAAGGACCATGTCTATCTTAAACACCTGCATACTCCCAGCAGCCAGTATGGTGTTGGGCACATAGTAGATGCTTGGTGAATGTTTTTACTAAATGGATGTCAGATACCCTGGCAGTAACAGGCTGCCACTCTTCTTCCCACAGTGAGAACTACCTAGTGCGATGGGGCAGCCGGGGCTTCCCTAAGGAGATTGAGATGCTCAACAATCTGAAGGTGGTCTTCACGGTAAGTGTGCACCCTCTTCTCGTTACCGTGTTCCCCAACCACAAAAACGTGACCTTGGAAATGAGGCTGGTCAGGAGCTCAGGGTGGAGTGTGGCTGTCCTGCAGAGCTGTGTTCTGGGCTTCATGCAGAAATCCAAAGCTGACAAAGGACATTGTGTGCCTTGAGGAAGCTTTTGGAAAGATGGATGTTCACCTCTGTTTTTCCTCATCTCTCCATATCTGTTTCACTCCTGCACACACAGAGAACATATGCAGAATGCTACATAAATGAGCACCAACTTCTTTGAGCAATAATGCCCAGATGAACTGGGCACAACAGCAATTTTGATTTTCCAGTTCATTCATGATTAACCTGAGTTCCTTTCTTTGCTCAGGGCTTTCTGAAAAATCTTTCTAAAATATATCAGAAAAAAATAGGACCTTCCTAGAACATTGACTGCCTTGGTAAATTGGACATTCTGAATATAATTAAGTCATCGATGACTAACGATCTGGTGGGTCCTTAGGATCATCCTTCTAAATACCAATACTCACTGGGCAAGACATGTATGTAGAAATGTTGAAATTGATTGTTATTTGGATGATTTATTTCTAAAAGTGAAGCTGGCTTTTTAGCTCTGAATAGGGGAAACAGGGTAAAGAAGGAGATAAGTAAAGGTTATAATTTCCAGTAGAGACCGCTTTCTCATCCTGTTTCCATAAGGGTGTGAAGAGAGTGATTTTTTTTTTTTTTTTTTTTTTTTGAGGTGGAGTCTCGCTCTGTCACCCAGGCTGGAGTGCAGTGGCACCATCTTGGCTCTCAAGGAGAATCTCAAGTGATTCTCCTGCCTCAGCCTCCTGAGTAGCTGGAATTACAGGTGTGAGCCACCGCACCCAGCAAGTGTAATCTTAAGACACCTAAATATCTTAGCATTGTCTGTAAGCTTCTTTGGGGAGAACACTATTTATGAGATTTTTCACTACATTGCCTGTATTAGCAAGGGGAATTACAGAGGAGGAGCCAGGGAGGGATTTGGGCATTGACCAAACAGATGAGTTGGATCCAGGAGTGACCGACATGCTAGATTAACCTACCTTGCTCTACAATAATTTTTTGGTTACAGCCCATTAATTGCAATGTCTTATGTTATGTTGTGATTAGACTGAGGAATAGTTGATTAATTTTGTTTGTTATTTTCTTTAAAAAATGGGCCAGAAGCATGGAATAGGATCATAGGTCCTAACTGCTCAGGCAAAGTTTTCTTGGCATATATAGATGTGCCTCCATCTTGTTTGTCTGTTATTAGTTAGAAGGAGGAGCCTATTTATTTTCTTGATAAATAGGAGAGTCCCACAGGCCTTCCTGATTAAGCCACAAGACAGATGTTTCATGAGAGGGAGAAGGACGGGGAATCAATCAGTGGTTCATTTTGCAGAGAACCAATTCATGATGTAAACATGGGAGAAAGAGCATCAGTAAATTTGTGTCACACAGCATTAATGAGAATGTAATCCTGCCTTCATGGAATTCTGCCTGGGCCACACCTCAGCTCCTCAGAACAAGTGGAGTTGAGAGCCTTGGTTGACAGGCTCAACAGTTGGATGCTTCCCTCTGTTGAGATGATCAGAGTCTTGATCTGGAGTGTATTAGTTCATTCTTGCATGGCTATAAAGAAATCCCTGAAACTGGGTAATTTGTAAAGAAAAGAGGTTTAATTGGCTCATGGTTCTGCAGGCTGTACGAGAAGGGTGATGTTGGCATCTTCTTGACTTCTGGGGGGGGGTGCCTCAGGAAAGTTGCCCTCATGGCAGAAGGCAAAGGGAAAGCAGGCTTGTCCTGTGTGGCCAGAGCAGGAACAAGAGAGATGGGGGAGGTGCTACACACTTCTAAACAACCAGGTCTTAGGAAAACTCGCTATCATGATGATAGCACCTTTGGTGCTATCATCATTTCTCATGGTGTTAAACCGTAAGAAAGCACCCCCATGATCCAATCACCTCCCATCAGGCCCCACCTCCAGCCTGGGGATTACATTTTAATATGAGATTTGGGTGGGGACAGTGATCCAGACCATATCAGGGGGCAAGGAAGGTGATGGTGCTCTGACTTCTTATATCGATCCAAGAGCTAGCCAATGAGTGCCTACTATGCATGTGCTCTGTGCTAAGCACTGGCGATGCAGCAGTGAGTGCTTTCATGATGCAGTGGGGTTAAATTCAGATAATAAAATGCATGCACAAATAAACAAGAGCAATGTCAGAAAGCAATCCAAGCAATGCAGATAATTAAAACAGGGTGATGTGATGGTATGTGACTGAAGTTACTTTCAACTGGGTGTTGAGGTGACGTTTAAATTAGAGATGAGATAAGACTTGGCAAGCATGTGTCTTGCTGGCCTTATTTCCTCCCTCTCTGGATGTTAGCTCTTCCTGGTCTCCTATGTTGGGGGAAGGCTTCCAGCTCTTTGAGCCTCTCTGAGCCTAGCATGTGGGTCCAGCTGACTGTTGACTTTCCCTCTGTTTTGTTTTATTTATTTATTTATTTATTTATTTATTTTTGAGATGGAGTCTTGCTCTGTCGCCAGGCTGGAGTGCAGTGGTGCAATCTCAGCTCACTGCAACCTCCACCTCCTGGGTTCAAGCAATTCCCTTGCCTCAGCCTCCCAAGTAGCTGGGACTACAGGCACATGCTACCACGCCCCACTAATTTTTTGTATTTTAGTATAGATGGGGTTTCATCATGTTGGTCAGGATGGTCTTGATCTCCTGACCTCGTGATCCACCCACCTCGGCCTCCCAAAGTGCTGGGATTACAGGCGTGAGCCATTGCTCCCGGCCCTTTCCCTCTGTTTTGTAAGGGTTCACCCCACAAGGCTATGTAAGAAGAAAGCAGCATATACTAGGAGGTTCCCTAAGATTTAGCTCAGTTTCGGGGTGGCTGCTAACACACAGGCAACAAGAGTGAACAATAAAAGAAGCACTAATGAGTTCCTAAATCAGGTGATGCTTGTTAAGTTCCATTGCCCTGCTTCCCCAATACTTTTGAGTTTTATAAGGCCGAAGCAGAAATGACTGGGAGACACCATAGATTGGAGCACAATTCTGTATAAGGATTGCCAGTTGACACACCCTCCAGAGAATATAATGTGAATATAGCATTTGGCTATTTTTTACACTTTAAGATTCTTTAGTGTGGAGGTGTGTGTGTGTGGGTGGGGGGAGAGCTGTCTGATGAGACAGCTCTAAGAGGTCTGACATCTTCCTTTGAGCAGGTAAAAAATTTTAAGAGAAGAAGATGGAATGGGGGCTTACCTGGGACTCTTCTAGGTTTATGTAGTATATTAGTTTGCTAGGCCTGCCATAACTATCACAGATTGGTTCATGTAAACGAGAGAAATGTATTTTCTCACAATTCTGGAGTCTAGAAGTCTGAGATTAAGGTGTTGGCAGGGTTGGTTTCTTCTGAGGCCTCTTGCCTTGGTTTGCAGATGACTGTCTTCTCCCTGAGTCTTCACCATGGTCTTCTCTCTGTGTTTGTCTGTGTCCTGATATCTTCTTATAACGACACCAGTCATACTGACCAAACAACCTCTTTTTAACTTAATTACTTATTTAAAGACCCTGTTTCCAAATGCAGTCATAGTGTGAGACGCTGAAGATTAGGTATTCAATATATGAATTTGGGGTATGTGTGTGGAGGTGGGGGCAATTCAGCCCCTTCAAGTCTAGGAAGTTTTCAGGTACCAGGGCCTCTGTGGCTCTGAAATGCCTCTGAAAGGCACCAATCTAAGTATTTCAAAAATATGGAGAATCCTAATTTGAGGAGAGAAGGTATTAGGGATGGAGGTCATTATGAAGGAAGCAGGATTCAAGTTTTAAGGATGGAAAGAATGTGGATATGTAGAGGAGGAAGAGGCAAGCATTGGAGGGGAGGTGTGGGAGCAGGGTGGTTAGGAAGAAAGATCCAGAGTTGGAAGTGAGCATTGTGTGTTTATGGAGCAATAAAGAAATCTTTGTGACAAAAATAACCTACTTATATTCAGAGAGTCATGGGGAATCAGTGGGCTAGGACAGCTGGATATATTATGTCTAGGTCCTTTCATGTCAACTGGGAAAGAGTAGAACGAATAGGGCAGGAAATAGGGAGCTATTAATGTTGTTGTGGGGAGAGAAATGAAATAATAGATGCAATGTCTAAAGATGAATTCATAAGAGATTTCAGGGTGGTTTGGAGAAAGGAGTCAGGCAGACCAGAGACAAGGCTGTTCCAACCATCTGGACGTGAGATAATTGGGATCTCAAAGTCAAATGCCTGCAGAAGAAGGCAAGGGATGCAGATGATGGGGTGGGGGGGTCTTTCTTAGCCTGAAAAGCAGATGTCCATTCCTGCAGCTGGTGGGATGGACAGCCCTTGTACCAGTCAGTGCTCTCTGGGGAAACAGAACCCATGGAATATAAGTTTGAGATCCTAAAGGCAGGCTGGCAGGCTGGAAACTCAGGCAGGATTTCTATACTACAGTCTTGAGGCAGAATTCCTCCTTGTCTGGGAAACCTGTTTTTGCTCTTAAGACCTTCAGCTGGTTGGATGAGGCCCACGGACATTATAGAACGTCATCTCCTTTACTTAGTCAGCTGGTTGTAGATATTAATCGGGTCTACAAAATACCTTCATAGCAATATCCAGACTGGTTTTTGACCAAACAGCTAGGTACCACAACCTAGCCAGGTTGACATACAAAATTTAACCATCATGGTCCCCAAGCAGGAAGGTGTGGACCACACTGGGGCCTTGCCTTGTTCCCAGAGACTCCACACAGCCCCACTCCCTTCCTCCTATACCAGCATAGTAAGAGGCTGGGGATGGCAGCTGTGCCTTGGTCCTGGATCTGATGTCAGCCGACAGCTTGTTCCCAGTGCATATGCCCGCATGAGAATTAACTCGAAGGAGAATAAACCGTTCCCTTTTGAGACCTGGCCCAGGGTACTCTACTCTGATGCCAACAGCATGTCTTGGTTCTTCCTTAGCTGATCCTTACTGGCAGGGGGCCTCAGGATCACTGAAGCTTTTAGATTTGAGCATGCAGTCAGGAGTTTCCTCCTGCATGCCTTTCTGATGGCAAGGGAGCTGTACTGTAGTAGCTATGTTTGTGGTCTTTGGTGTCAGGGACTGGGCTCAAAGCCCAGAGTCTCATGGGCTGTGGTCGTGACCTTGGGGAAGCCTCTTATCTTCTTTGTGTCTCAGTTTCCCCATCTGTCAAATGGGGATGCAATAATTGTATGTACTTCAGAGATGTGAGGGATTGAATATGATGATGCAGGAATCATTTAGCACAGTGGATGAGACAGTGCATTTCACCAGTTTTGGCTTTTCTAGACTCAGTTGAGCTGGGTCCGGTGGCTCATGTCTGTAATCCTAGCACTTTGGGAGGCTGATGTGGGAGGATTGCTTGAGCCCAGGAGTTTGAAATCAGCCTGGACAACATAGTGAGACCCCATCTCTTAAAAAATAAAACAAAATTAGCTAGGCATGGTGGCTCATGCCTGTAGTCCTAGCTACTCAAGAGGCTGAGGTGGGAGGATGATTGGAGCCTGGGAGATTGAGGCTGCAGTGAGCTGTGATCATGCCACTGCCCTCTAGCCTGTGTGAGAGAGTGAAGCCCTGTCTCAAAATAAATAAAATAAATAAATAAACAAACACACAGATAGTTGACTGCAGTTTCCTGACCCCTTGAAGTCAGGTGCGGCCATATGCCTTTCTTTGGCAAATGACATGCAAGCAAAAAGTGATGTTCATCTCTCTTGGGTAGATGATTTAAGAGCCAGAAGTGATTTGCCACATTCCTTTCCCCTGTGGCAGAGACAGTGAGAGCACCCATGCTGAGATAGAGCTGCCAGCCAGGGGCCCAGAGTAAGTAAGTAATCAGAGCCCCCACCCCTCTTCGTTGGCCCTGTAGACTGCACTAGAAGTAAACTTCTGCTGTGTTGTAAGCTCTCTGATATTGGCGTTGTTAGCACTACCTCAACCCAACTGATGGCCACAGTTTAGATGTGCAGGAAATGGTAGCTGTTATGATTTTTCTCTCTTCCTTTTGCCTTCTCTCTCAGAGGTTCTGAGCAATGATGTGACCGATGGCATCATCCGAGTCATCTGTAGCAAATGCTACTTTTGGATCCATCACCCCGGCATACGGGGAATCCTGTCTGTACAGCTGATATACCACCTCTACCCTTCTCTCATCCTATCATTTTGAGAGGGAAGAATTGGGATTAAATACTAGAGTTCTATCACTCATTTTCCTTTGCAAACCTTACCTTGCTTATCTGTAAAATGGATGTGAGAGCCTTGTTTTCTATCTTTTCCAGGACTTACTGTATGATTGGTCCATGTATAGCAATTATTATATACATCCCTCAGAAATTACTATTACTGGGTTTTCTTGTCTACTTTTTTTTCCCATTCAGCACATGATGGGCAATTTTTTGTTTCTTTCCCCACAGGATCTTGGAAACAAAGACCTAAACAGGGATAAAATTTACTTGATTTGTCAAATAGTCCGTGTCGGCAAGATGGATCTTAAGGATACTGGTGCAAAGAAGTGCACACAGGGACTGAGGAGGCCGTTTGGGGTGGCAGGTAAGGGACACACTCTGCACCATTAATTTTTATTGGAGCACACGTTTTATGTGGCTGAATTGTAATGACGATTTGTTTCCCAACCTCCTCCTGCTGCCCCCACCCCTGCAAAATTTATGCCAGACAGCCCTTAATAACTACATTTCTGGTGACTAAATCGAAATAATTGGTGACTAAGTCCAGATTTATGATGAACACAGTGAATCATGGGCTCCTCTTGTCTGGAGTAGAGCATCGGGAGACCGGGGCTGTCTGAGCAGTTGACACCTTTGCTCCCCAGCTCTGTGAAAAAGGAAAAACAATACAGGCAGGATCTAATTATGAGGAGCAAATCATTTAAAAAATACATCTAGGACAGGAAATGCAGTTACACAGAATGAGTCACCTACCACACATCTAAATTCCAGATGGAAACGGACATTTGGAGAATTGGCGTGACCTGAGGCAGAGCCCTGCATGAGGCTGCTGTACAGCCACATCAGCTCTGCATTCCTCTTAAGCTTTAGCTCTCCTGGGGTTTCTAAGGCTTCATCGTTCTTGCCCCACTTTTATGGTTTTAGTTATGTTTGACTACCACTTGTACTGTTACTTACCAACTATATTTTCTTTTAATCAACCTGCTTTACATAATGTATGTTTTTCATCAAAGTCAATTTAAATACCTGTGAAAATGGCAATTTGATATGCCAGTTTTATTCCTTTTATTAAAATATAAAATTTTAAGAGTATACCATTTATAACCCCTATGTACCATAGCTAACCTCAGTGTTTCAGGTTTCTCACTTCAGGATGCTCTGATCTGTAATCGCAGACCTGCTTACTCTCCAACTAGTCCCCTGGCACTGCTTGCAAAGTGGTGGAGTGGAGGATGTTTTACTGAGCTCACTGGTTTTTTTTCTTTTTTTTAACCTGGCACTGCAGCTAGCTAGCCAGCCAGTGATCTTGGGCAAGCATTTTCCCCAGGGCCTTAGTTTTATTATATGCAAAATGAAGGACTCACACCTGGTTAATTAATGAAATCCTCTACTGCTCTAAAATGCTCTGATTCTACTTGTGAGGCATTTCTGACATCACGATGTTGCTGTTAAGGCAGTGAGGATCCTCCAACCTTACCGTAAAGTGTGTCTTTGTCCTCAGTTGTAGCCTGCCCTCTCTTTTGGTGTCAGATGACAGAAATCTGATCTAAACTGGTAGAAGAAGGAAAAAAAAGGTACTTTATTGGTATAACTGAAAGGCTTATGAATAGATCGCTTCAGGCATAGCTGGATCCAGGAACTCAAATCAATTTGTCTCTTTCTTGCTCCTATGTCCTCATGCTGGCTTACTATGAAGAATTTGTCTCTTTCTTGCTCAGCCCCTATGTCTTCATGCTGACTTACTAAGAAGATGGCTGTCCAACTAGTTGGCAAATTATCAGCCAGCTGTTCCAAGCTTGCATCCTACCAACTTAGCAACCCAGTGGAAAGAATGTACCTCTTTCCCATTAGTTTCAGCAGAAGCCCCAGGAGCTTTAATATAGGTCACTCATCTCCATTATTTACTCTGGGCAGGGAGAGATGATTATCTGATCTACCAGGTCCTATGAATAACTTTGGAGCCAACGGGAAATTGCCCCGCCCTAATCACAGCACTGAGGATGGATGAGGAGAGTCTGTTAGAGAGAATGGATGCTCAGTTTCTCCTCCTGTCTGCTCTGTGACTCCCCTCTCTATCTAGATGCAGTCAGTGGTTGATTATTACCCAAGCAATTTTAATGGCCCCCTGCCCAGTGCCTGGAGTGTTTGAGGTATTTTCTGTAACTAGGGTATGGGCTTGATTGGAGTAGCTTTTCTCAGCCCTCTCCTACACTCCCATTTCTATAATCCCCATTCTAGTGTAGGAGTTCTTTACCTTGGTTTTGGGACCTTTAGTGGCTGATTTAAGGAAAGGTTTCAGAGGATCCAGGATCCCTCTGGAATCACAGGATTTGAGGATTCTTCAGTTATGTATCTGCACATATGAGTACGCTTATGAAAAGAGGGTGGATATTTCATGAGATTCTCAGATCCTACAGAGACCCAATCACTGCTCTCTGGTTTTATAGGCACGGTAGACATTCCATATATGCATGTCAAATCCAAACCTAATTGCTGAATTCCACAGCCACAGCTCTGACCCTTTCCTTTTGGCCTCTGCTAAGCCATGGTGCGCTTGGATGCCTCCCTGGCCCACTGACCTCCCAGTCTGCTTTGCCTAGAGGTATTTGCCCCGGTGCTGCACACGAGGAACCTCTGCTGTCTGAGTATTGTGCAGCACTGGCTTGCTTGCCATTTTAGGCCTTCCTGACCCCCACGCATCCCAGGCCCTACCTCCTGTCCCATAAGCTCATCCCACTGTCATCCCTTCATGGGACCAGGAGGAAGTTAAACCATTAATTCATTCTGTCTTCTTTCTAGTTATGGATATAACAGACATCATCAAGGGGAAAGCAGAGAGTGATGAAGAAAAGCAGCACTTCATTCCTTTTCACCCGTAAGACATTTCCCATTTCTTTCCATTCTCTTCAGCCACACCCTGTGTCATCAAGGACTGCTGGAGGTCAGAGGGTACCGGTTCCCTGAGTTAGTGATAGGCAGGTGGAGCCTCCCAAGGGGAGTGCAGGGTGAGAATCATTAGCTCAGTGCCCAGGCACTCAAAACCAAACAGCTCTTCAGCCATTCATTCATCAGATGTTATTTATGCCACAGACATTTATTGGTGGCCTGGCGGAGGCTGGCACTGTGCTAGGTGTGGAGGATGAAGTAGTGAACAAGGTGGGCCCTGTCTTCATGGAGCTCTTAGTATATATGGGGAATTAAACAGATAATCAGCAAAAGATTAATACATTAATTACAAGTGCAGCAGAAACCACGAAACTGTGAAGCAGCAGCATTTCAGGAGCATGTGGCAGGGAATCCTAACCTGGTTCTCATGGATAGACATATCCATGACTTAGGAGGAGGGCAATAAGGAAGGTGAATGTCCTCTCCTCTCCTGTTCCAAAAGGAGTCTTCTGGAAAGCAGGGCTCCAGTTTGAGAGCATCATCAGTACTTAATAGCCCTAAGGATGGTCCAGGTAATGAGGCTAGTGACTTTGCTGAAGGCGTGTGATAACGACTTAGCAGGAGCAACTCAAGTCTTTACCCTTGCTGAGCAGATATGCATGCTGAAAGCTTTGGAATCCTACCTTTATAAGCATCTTCCTGGAGAATAAGAAATGGCCTCTACCTGTAGCATTGATATTCCCAAATTTCAGAGCCACATTGCTTTGTGATAAAAAGTGAGGTACCTGTTGATGGCACGTATATACCCTGAGCTGACATACACAAGCTCGCTTTTCACCTGAGGCGTGTGGAGGGGCTGGGGAGATTCCTGGGGCCCCTTGAAACACAAGGAGGGCACGATGTGGACATTTCATGTCTCTTTTCCTTTCCAGGGTTACAGCTGAGAATGACTTCCTACACAGCCTGCTGGGCAAAGTCATAGCCTCCAAGGGGGACAGTGGAGGGCAAGGTATAGTGCCAATGTGCCAGTGGCCTGAGCCTGCTCCAGCTTGGGAGCCCCTAACTCTTCAGCAAGTGAATCAAAATCCTGAACCCTGGGATACTTAGCTTTCCTTCCAGACAGACCACTGGGAAGAATGGGAACATATGATCTATAGGGATAAGTCACATCTCCTGAAGCAAATTGGAGGCATGTCCTAGTGCCCCAAAGAAGAGAGGAATTGATACATCCTGAATATCTCCGGTGTTCCAGGGGCACTTTAATAAGTTACCTTGTTTGATTTCATTCTTACTCCAGGCCTGTGAGATAGGTGGTGTCATCCTCACTTTGGGCTTAGAGAAGTGGGATAATTTGCCAGAGCCTGACACTGCTAGAAATAATTAGCAGGATTCAGACCCAGAGATCTCCTGCTCCGGAGGCCCCGTGGGCTGGGTGGCTGCATCTGTGGCTGTATGGCTGTATTCCCAGTGATCTCCAGAAAGACAGAGGGGAGAGGTGGCGGGAGGGCCAACTGAGAGGACACTTGCAAAAGTGGGCTCTTCACGGTGAGCCGTCCCTTTCCAGGCCTCTGGGTGACCATGAAGATGCTGGTGGGTGACATCATTCAGATTCGCAAGGACTATCCACACCTGGTGGACAGGACCACCGTGGTGGCCAGGAAGCTGGGCTTCCCAGAGATCATCATGCCAGGTGAGACACAGCTGCTCTGACCTTCCCCTGGGGACATAGGGGCCAATTCAGCTTGTCTAATTCATTTTCCTTTTAAAGAGTCAACTCCTTCCTTTTTTACTGCCTCTCTCCATTTCTCTCCCTGAAGGTAACCACTAAAAATGATTTCTGTATATCCAAAAACTTCTATGCATTAACAAAATAGACACGAGCACATAAATATACACACATACCCCTTTTCCCCACAAATGGGGTCATACTTTATATTCCTTTACTTAATATACTTCATATAGTATTCTACAACTTGTTTTTATCACTTAATAATTTATTGTGGACATCATTTATATTTTATACATGCAGAACAGTTCCACTCTTTCTGGGAGAATATTGTCATTCTCTTATATTTTTAAGCTTTTTTTTTAATATTACCAAAGGAATTCGTGTTCATTGTAAAATATTCAAATGGCATGAAAAGGTATAAAGTGAAATGTTAAAAGTTCCTTCATATCTTTGTCTCCAGAAGTAGCCACTACATTTCCAAATGTGTGTGTAATTTTAAAAAATGAGTTTATATAATATTAAACAAAAATTATAGGAGGGCAATTGTTTTGGACTAAGTTCCTGCACCAGCCCCCAACAAACCAGACTGAAAATCAAAATGGAGTCAGCCATGCTAAAGGTTCATGTCACCAAACCTAAACTAAACAGTTATCTGATCTTGCAAGAAATCGGGAGAGGGGAGAGAGGGCGGTGGGGGAGAGAGAGGGAGAGAGAGAGAGAGAAAGAAAGGAAGGAAGAAAAGAAAAGAAAAGAAAAAGAAGGAGAGAAAGAGAGAAAGAGAAACAGCCTATTTTCCAGACAGGCCATTTTCAATTTTCAATGGGCATGATAATGAAGTTCCTGAAGTAACCTGATGTTAACAATCAGTCACTTTTCTATTTTTCTGTTTCCCTGTTTCAGCCTTACTAGGGCAATAACTTTGAAATAACCAATTCACTCTGTCTTGTTTCTACTTCCTTCAGGCCTTCTCTGTCTATAAAGCCAACCTCTTCTGCTCAGCTGTTTGGAACACTGATTCTATTTTATGGAATGAAGCATTGCCCGATTCTAGAATTGCAATAGAGCCAAGGGAGGTCTTTAAACTAAATTTGTTGTAATTTTGTCTTTTGACAATAGTAATACTCTTTTGAAACTTCTCTTTGTGTCTTAAACCTGTGTCTTGGACTTCCGTTCACGATGGCTCTCCCTGACTTGCTGTTTCTTTCCACATTCGTCTGGTGGTCGTCTCCTAGGGCCTGTGCTGTCATTTATTTGTCCATGTTTTACCTGAGACTTCAATTACTTGTGTATCCCCTTGTAGGATTTTCTATTCCTTTTTTTCTTCTTTTTGTTTTTTTGAGATGGGGTTTGGCTCTGTTACTTAGGCTGGAGTGTAGAGTACAGTGGTTTGACCTCAGCTCACTGCAGCCTCTGCCTCCCAGGCCCAAGAAATCCTCCTACCTCAGCCTCCTGAGCAGCTGGGACCACAGGCATGTGCCACCACACTTGGCTAATTTTTTTGTATTTTTGATACAGACAGGGTTTTGCCATGTCGCCCAGGCTGGTTTTGAACTCCTGAGCTCAGGTGATCTGCCTGCTTTGGCCTCCCAAAGTGCTGGGATTACAGGCATGGGCTACCTGTGTTTGATAGATTTTCTATTTTTCTCAACTCCCTTCCCAAAGATCCTCTGCAGCTCCTTCCTAACCCTGTGTCCCTAGGACACATGGAAAGTTGCTCTATTCAGCTCCTATACAGTGAAATATCGGCAGATGTATATATTTGGTTGTTTTCATGGGACAGGATCAATTCAATTGGAGCTTTCCTTTGCCTTCCCAGAAGGTGTCACTAGAGGATGAAAATTAAATGTTTTTTAATGTTGAGAAAAACATGGCCAATTTTGAGTGTCCCTACTTCCCTTTTTGCAACTGATTTCCTAGCATCCCTTCATCCCCTTGTTACCTACTTCTCCAGCCTCCCTGATGAGGGAAAAATGCTTTCTCTAAGCAGTTCTGATTTTAATTAATACCAATCCAGGTGGGGGAGCTTCTTCTCACCCTCCATCCTCTCTAGTTAGTCAGCGTCTCTCCTGCTGCAATCCACACTAACTCTTGTCTCTCCCTCTGCCTCAGGGGATGTCAGGAACGACATCTACATTACTCTCTTACAAGGTGACTTTGACAAGTACAACAAGACCACACAGAGGAATGTGGAAGTCATCATGTGTGTGTGCACGGAGGACGGCAAAACGCTGCCTGTAAGGGACTCACTGCTGCTCTGGGTGACAGGGTCCCCCTTGGGGGCCTCTGCTCGTAAAGATGTACTTTTCCTCTCCCTCATTCTGTTGTCTAAATGCCAGGTGCCTTTGGGATGGTGTTGAATAATGTGATCTACACCTTTTGAGCTTGGTTAGCTCAGTGTTCCATAATAAGACCTTGTGATATTTCCTTACACCAAAGCAGTTTTTCAATGTCTGTTCCTTTCCTTTCACAACTCTTTCTTCTATGTATGTATGTATGTATGTATGTATGTATGTATGTATGTACGTACGTACGTACGTATGTATGTATTTATTTATTTATTTTTGCTTGGTCTCAGTTTATAGGTTAACTTTCTGCAGTTAAAATGTTCTCATTGAAACCTGAGCTGGTTTATTCAGGCAAAGTCCATGGTAAGAAAGAGGATCAATACAGTGCCTTGGGCTGGTGTGGAGGATCAGGATGTGCTCAAAGCAGACATTCTCAACAGTTAATCTAACTCCCCAGCGCTCAGCCGGAAATGCTGGTGGAAAGCCTTATTCGTAAATTGGTCTCCAGAGAGCTAGCAGGGTGTATTCAGGAATGCAAAGCGCATTGCTATATTTATACAGCATATGTCCTGTCCAATATTTGTCATGTGTGTTTATATTTATTTGCTTGTATTTCTTTTAAGGTTGTCAGTGCTGTGTCCAGTGTGTAGGAGGGTTTTGTTTCTCAATTCCTCCTAACAGAGTAGTTAGCTGAAAAGAAAATCAGCTCTCAGGAGAAATTTTAGCATGGGCGAATATTCCTCTTAGGCCACTGTGAGTGATCAAATAGCCAAGTACGGCGGGTGTGTTCATCAGAGAGGGGATGTGAAGATGGAAGAGGCATCAGTTCTGTCCTTGGGGCCTGGAGATCAGACTGATACTTTGTACCCAAGAATAACTAACATTCACAGGGGAATTACCATGCGTCAGGCTGTGTGATAGTATGACACATTTCCTTTATTATGCCCCATTTTACAGATAGGGATACAAAACCTTTGTCACTTACAATAACTCGCCCGAAGCCGTAACGTTAGCATATGTCAGAGATGGGGTTTGACTGGTTCCAGGCCTTCTGAGGCGCTTCACTACAATGCCTGTACATGTAGCAAAATTCTCCAATTTGTTTCTCTTTTTAAAAAATGAGGCTAATAACCACTGCTGGCAAATTTGGGAAGATTCATAATCGTTTTTTAAATGTAAAGAATTCCTCACAATTGCCTTTTTGTTCATAAAGACTGGTCATGTTAATTAGTATCTATTTGAACAAAATCTAAGCATTGAATGCATCCTTCTTTTGTTGGAGTCTGAAACTTTTCCAAAAAATAAAATAAGTGAGAAACATTTGACTCAAAGGAACATAAAGGAGCGGAGCATTTTTATCTGAAAGGGAAATTGCAATTCCCAAATGTAGAGACCATTGCTTTGAAGTTACTTTTATCCAGCTTCTCTGTTAGAGAACTTTTTAACCTCAGCTTCAGTTTTGAAACATTGATACGCTTACCTTCCATGTTGCCAAAGGACAAATTAAAAGACACAGTTAACAGGCAAGCAGCCATCTTATCTCCTGTCTGAACCATTCTTTCTTCCACATTTGTCACCCTTTCAAGTCACTACGGAGCAGGCTGAGCAGATGCACTTATCCAAGATGAGTAGATAAGCAGGTATTCTGGGGACTGACATGGAAAAGGAACTGTGGGGCATGGTGATAATTTGTGGTTTCCTCTATTAGGGAAATTCTGGGGGAGTTCAGTTGACTGACTATTGAAAATTGCTTAGGAAGCCTGTGGGAGGCTTTTCTTTCTCTATTTGTAGAAATAAATATTACTGCCTAATTAAGTGTCAGGCAGTACATTCAAACACTTCTGTTTGATATTGGCGGGCTCCTGTGGAAATGGTCTCCTTTAGAAATATTGATTTCTCCTCCTGCTCTAGGTGCGTGCACACTGTCTTTGGCAGAGCAGGACCAGAGGGCAGAGGAGGTTAGGCCTGCTCATGGCTCACCTTGGAGTGTCAAGGGCCTTGCTCAGGAGGGGTCATAGCAGAGAAGCTAATTGGGTGGGCTCTGGGGTCAGGCAGACAGGGTTCAAATTCCATCCTCCCCTCTTATTAGCTGTGTGATCTTAGGCAAGTTTATTCATGTATAAAAAGAAATAATAACCTCTTCTCATGGGGTTGCAGGTTAAACAAAAGAGTAGGTATTAAAACAACTAAAAGAGTATGATTGGATTTTTTGTAACACAAAGGATAAATGCTTGAGGACATGGATCCCCATTTTCCATGATGTGATTATTATGCATTGTATGCCTGTATCAAAACATCTCATTTACTCCATATATATATATATATATGCCACAAAATTTAAAAATTTTAAAATCAAAAAATTTGAAAAATAAACATGCTGCCGGGCACAGCGGCTCACACCTGTAATCCCAGCACTTTGGGAGGCCAAGGCGGGCAGATCACTTGAGGTCAGGAGTTTGAGACCAGCCTGGCCAAGAAAGTGAAACCTTGTCTTTACTGAAAATACAAAAATTAGCTGAGTGTGGTGGCAGGCACCTGTAATCCCAGCTACTCGGGAGGCTGAGGCACGAGAATTGCTTGAACCCTGGAGGCAGAGGTTGCAGTGAGCTGAGATCCCACCGCAGCCACTCCAGCCTTGGCGACAAAGTGAGACCCTTTCTCAACAAACAAACAGAACACACCATAGGTGTAAGGCACCTGGTATGCAGTAAGTACCCAGCAACAGGAAGGAGAGTCACATTCAGAGAAGAGGACCAAGTGCAGGGTGAAGCCCTCTGAGGGACCTGAGGGAGTCAAACAGGCAATCCAGCCAGAAGCAAGTTCTGGTGAAAGAGAAAGGCTTAGGTGCTGGGCCAAGAAACCTCTGTTGTTCTGAGACCACCCAGCTTGAGGCGGTGGAGGCAGGGGATAGGGGAAGTACGGGATAGTGGTTAAGACCATGACCCCTGGGGCCAGACAGCCAGGTACAAAGCCCAGCTCTGCCTGAATTAGTAAGAGGACGTTGAGGCAGTTACATAACCTCTCTAAGCCTGAGAGTCTCTGTCTGAAGATAGGACCAGCAATGGTACTTTGCTCTTGTGAATATCAAATGAGGTAATCTACATAGTAGGTGTTCATTAAATTTAGCTATTATTATTAGAAGGGTATACTGAGCTCCCAGCCTGATTCCTACCTTAGGCATGCTAATCAACATCCCATGATGTGGTCTTTTGAGAGGAGAACACTGTCTTTCCTAAAGTGTGTTCACATCCCTGGTGCCATCTCTTTCTCACCTGATTCCTACCAAGTAAACAGGACATGTGTTAGGAGCCTGGTTTTTCTTCCTGCAGAGATGTTTCTTCCAAGGCCAAGCCAACATGAAAGCCTCCAGGCTTCCTGATCCGTACTCAGATTTTCTTCAACTGACCTGAAGTCTCCCACACCTATGAGGGGCTCTCACTGTTAATTGGGGGCCATGGGGATAGGCAATGTCGAAAATTATGGAACAGTGTTATTTGAGATATACACCAGTCTATATTTTCCCTAGAACTGGGCTCAGTCCCTGGTCACAATGCTCTCTCAGTGCACTTCCCAACACTGTTTTCTCTCTGAAGTGCTGAGGGCTATGGCACTATCTTTGGCTTTTCTCTGACTGGTACTGAGACTTTTTTCTCCAGCCTTAGGAAATCAAAAATTTTCATCATCAGTACAGTTTTGTGAGATTCAGTTGCCTGCCATACGGCAGTTTTACTTTCACCAGAGATATATGTGTAGTTTCTGATTTTGTAAGCTACATGGGATTTACTGTAACTACAGAAATTCTAAGCCCATAAATGTCACCAGATATAAATCTTTGTAGGCTGGAAGGCATCTAGGTTCTTGTAGAAGGAACACTGAATGAGTAGTTAGAGGGTCTGTGATGTAGTCCTGGCTTTGCCAGTTTTTGGGCAAGTGGCTTAATCTCTCAGGGCCTCAGGTTACCCAGCTGTGAAATGGGGATGGTGACAGTAAGCATCAGAGGTGGCTATGAGGACTGAATTAAACGAGTTGGTGTGTGTGCAGGGCTTAGCGTGATGCTGGACACAAAGCCCACTCTAAATGGTTAGAAAGACTTTGGAAGCATGTTTTTAGCTCGGTGCCTCGGGAAGTTCTGGAAGGCTTCATCCCATGGAAAAACGAGAGTTTTGTGTCTTCACTCAGTTCTGGTTCATTGGTTACACTTGTTTTTCTTTTAAAGATACATTCTGAAAGGACTGCTGTGTATTCTGTTTTCAAATGGATCGATTTGGCTGCAAGTACTGTCAGTCAATATTGAAACTGAGCTCATTCCTTTTCCATACCTCGGACGCACACGGGGAGATTTCCAGTGCGAAGTGCGAGTCTTCCTTTCCCCAGGTTAGCATGGTTGGCCAGGGCTCACGGAGTGCCTGTATGTGGCCAGCTTTGGTGATTCAGCCTGCTGAGGGTCAAGGACCCACGGGAGAATCTGATTGAATCTCGTGAGAGGCATGACTCACTCACCATCAACATGCCGAGAGGCACACAGTTTGCAATTTCAGAGGCTGGGGCTCCAAAACCAAATCTTATGAGTCTGGCAATTTGAGGATTGAAAATTGTTTGGCCTGATATAAAAACCACACTTCGGGCCCCTTCTGGGTAATCCTAGCTTGGATCTTGTTTGGGGGCCAAACAGCTGGAATTACCATAGAATTAGGCATTGTTGTATGCGACTAGGAGATCATTCCTTGTGAGTCAGCTCCTTTCTGAACCTCTGAGGGTGATTTTTATGGCAAGGAATAAATGTCCCACTTGGACATGTGTGCTCTGTGCTCACTCTCTGCTCAGAAAGCCCCTCCCACATTTCTGCTCTGAGCCAACTTGGAATCTTTCTTCAAGGTTCTCAACTGTCATTGCCTCCAAGAAATCTTCCCTGATTCCTCACCTGTCCTTGTGTCCTTCCTCTGTGCCCCACAGTAGTGTGTACATGTGTCTGTCATCACGTCGCATTGCTGTCATGATGTGTTCCCTAATGTTTCCTGCACTAAACTGTGAGCTCACGTCAGGTTCAATGTCTGACCCGTTCCTATACCCCAGTGCACAGCATGGAGTACCAAGAAGATATTCCATTATTGTGACCTGAGCTGAGCCTCCTCCCCAGAACCCCCTCGCCCCAGACTTGTTCTCTAAGGCAGGGCTCTCTGAAGCCCGTGCTCTCTCCTTTTGCCCGGCACTGCCCACCTCCCTGACGTGTTAGCTGTAGAAATTCATCAGAAAGAGTTGCTGCTTGGCTGATCTGAGCCTGTTTGTAAACTTTCTGCACATTCACATTTAGGAAACAAATAGGATTAATAAGACTGGCAGTGTGCAGTAACTCCAAGGCTGGTTATCACTTACAATAAGGCAGCCACATCAATGCCCTGGTGCACTCCAGTGGTTTCCAGAATGGAAGTAATGGAATTTCTGTAGTTAAGCGCCTGTCAGTTCCGTGGCTAGGGCACTCCTGTGTAAATCTGTAATAGAGAAGGAGCCATTATGGGCACCTGGCATGAGGGCTAGGGAAGGCAGGGTTGACCCAGGCCCTAAGGCTGGTGGTGGCCTAGGGACCAAACCTGCACAAGCACAGAAAATGGCAATTCTGTAGTCTTTTCTCTAACTTTGTTTTTCTTGGGTCAGAATGCAATTTGCGTGGGAGCAGGGGACAAGCCCATGAATGAGTATCGCTCCGTTGTGTACTATCAAGTCAAACAGCCACGCTGGATGGAAACAGTCAAGGTAATAATTAATAATAATAATAGCAGCGAACACATGTCTAGTTCTTACCATGAACCGGGCACTGTTTTAAGTGCTTTATTTAAATAATTTATGTATTGCTTACAGCCATGTGAGGTTTGTACTAATATTTCCTTCATTTTATAGTTGAGGA
This sequence comes from Pongo pygmaeus, assembly GCF_028885625.2. Lineage (NCBI taxonomy): Eukaryota > Metazoa > Chordata > Mammalia > Primates > Hominidae > Pongo > Pongo pygmaeus. The sequence continues at coordinate 174,724,152 of NC_072377.2, forward strand.
AACTGGCACAGAACAGGTAAGTAGCCTGACCACGACCACGCTGCTAGGAAACATCAGAGCTGGGATTCAAACCTGAGCAGTCTGGCTCTGGGTCTGTGCTCATCCCTGCAACCTGAGGGAGCAGAACACTGACTGGAGCAGTTAGCATTCTTCTTTTTTTTGAGACAGAGTCTCGCTCTGTTGCCCAGGCTGGAGTGTAGTGTTACCATCTCTGCTCACTGCAACCTCTGTCTCCTGGGTTCAAGTGATTCTCCTGTCTCAGCCCCCTGAGTAGCTGGGATTACAAGCATGCACCACCACACCAGGCTAATTTTTGTGTTTTTAGTAGAGACGGGGTTTCACCTTGTTGGCCAGGCTGGTCTCAAACTCCTGACTTCAAGTGCTCTGCCCACCTTGGCCTCCCAAAGTGCTGGGATTATGGGCATGAACCACTGCGCCCAGCCTTCTTCCTTTTAATGAGAGCAGTAGAGCAAGGCAGTTCTGCACGTGAACCCTAGACCAGGAGAGTCTGGGTTCGTGTTCCAGCCCTAATGCTCACCAATGGTGTGACCTTGGGCAAGTCATTCACCTGCTCTGTGCCCTGGTTTCCTCACCTGTAAAATGGGAGCAATAGGTTGACTGTGGAAGTAAAAGGACTTAATACACATAACACTGACAGACAAGTCCTTGGAAGAGAGTACTTATTCAGTTAATACAACTCTTGATTATACTTGGCAGTTATCTCAGTCTGCAAAATTGAACTAGATTTTGCATTCCTTCAAGATGCCCTTCAAACACTTGACCCTTGCCTGTTTTTTACCCACCCCTCTACAAGGCAGTCTAATTGGTAGTGGCAGGCAGCTTTGTGCCTCTCTGTGTAGTTGGGGGGAGAAGGCAGAGGGAAGGTATAGTTGTTCCAGATATCTGATGCAGTCTCCCTCCAGGTCCTTCTCATATGGCATCTCCCTGCAAAATGTTTTGTGGAATACTAAGTAGTATTTTATTAAAATAACATTTTAGGCCAGGTGCAGCGGCTCATGCCTGTAATCCCAGCACTACGAGAGGCTGAGACAGATGGATCACCTGAGGTCACGAGCTCGAGACCAGCCTGGCCAACATGGTGAAACTCTGTCTCTACTAAAAATAAATAAATAAATACATAAATAAATAAATGAGTCATGCATTGTGGCATGTGCCTATAGTTCCAGCTACTCAGGAGGCTGAGGCATGAGAATCACTTGAACCTGGGAGGCGGAGGTTGCAGTGAGCTGAGATTGCACCACTGCACTCCAGCCTAGGTGACAGAGTGAGACTCCTTCTCAGGAAAAAAAAAAAAATTACATTAAATGTATTAAAATAACATTTCCTGGTCAAATGTGAGAAACTTGAGAACAAATATAGAAGTTAAAGGCTTCCTTATGTCAAGTTCTTCCTTATGTCAAGTTCCTTATGTCAAGTTCTTAGAGTCCTTGAGATGTAAACGTGCTCTGCAGATCTGCAAAAGGAAATAAGAATGCAGAGCACGTCCCAAAACTCATTGACTACAGAGCATTTTCCTTTTTCCTAGTGTCATATCCTGGGGCTAGGATTCTGTTGAACATATGTTAGAAATTCCTTGTTTTAGCCAAAGCAGGTGGGAGGCTTGATGGATCAATGTGATTGTGAACAACATATGAGAATATATTATGTTTCTCTTCATGAAATATCTAGCTCAATTCTGAGGCCAGTCATGAACATACTGGAGGGACACAGAGTGACAGAAAAAAACTTCTTTAGCTCTAGGTTATAGCAGAAGTCACCATCTGTAAGGGCTTAGGGTCCTTGGAGGCACCTCTCTGAATCTGAAATGACCGCCTAGCATGTGTCTGGTGGTATTGTCAGCCAGTGGAAATGGAGGCCTGGTGGATGAGAACCCTGGTTCCCTTTATCACCCTTCCTTGGTACAGGATGTAACCAAAGTGGAATTGTCAAATAGTCCTCTTGTGAGTGGTGCCCAGTTCATCAAACTGCACCATTCTACTCAGCAATGAGGAGTGACAGAGCTTCCAAGCCAATGTGAGCCTATCACAGGCTGTATAATGCCTGAAAGATGCCCTTTTGGAATAATTCCTTGACAGAAGTGACATTAACTACAAATATTACATTACCAGATTGTCACACTAAGCAGAAAGGAATAACCTGCATTGGAATAAGGATTTGGAATTAATTCAGTGAACACTGAAGCTTGATCATAGCTTCAGATATCTCTGCCTTATCATTAGCAGCATTCTTTATTCCCCCCGGGCTCTGACTGCAAACACGAGATGCATACATGACTTCCTTTTCAGTGATAGCTATTCAAACCCCAGCGGTTCTCCACTTATTACACATATTATTACTTTGTTCAGTGTGTCTTCCCACACCCAATGCCTTCAAATTGATGACCCGGTCAACTTTGAGGTCAGAAAGTTAATGTACCAGGTCGGGTTTCCCTTCTCTATTCTCTCTTGCACCTCAGTTATATCTCCTTGCTAGCTCTTGTCACAGGGCTGTTACACATTGCCCCATGTGTAACACAGAACCATGAGCTCTTTGAGTGTGAGGACTCTGCCTTGTATCAGCATGGCCAGCACCCCACATGATTGTAGCTTCTAGTGAACATTCAACACGCAGGGAAAGGATGAATTGGACTGCAGTTACCCGTGAGGCCCTCAGTCCCTTTGCTCTGCCTGAAACATAGACAGGATGGTGGACCTCCTCAGGCTCAAGTCTCATTTTCTGCAGCAGAAATTGCCCCCAAGTATACATTTGTTTTGGCTTTTAATAGGCATCTGTGCAGTACAAATGTATTCCTTTTTAAAATCAGTGTCCTTCTTGCAGGTAGCTGAGCTTCTCTGCATTGGCCTGAATCTCAGATTGCAGAGGAGCTGTGAGACTTTGGGAGGTGGGCAGCACAGAGCCAGGCTGAAAGCATCACAATCAGTGGTGCCAGTGGGTCATTCACTGGACAGGGATGCCCGGGTGACCAGTGGGTGGTTGTCTTAGCTCAGTGTCCTTGGAATCAAAAGCATCTGGACATGTGTCCGATCAAGGGTGAGATGAGCCCTAGGATTTTTCCAAATATTATTGGATTAAAGCATTTTTATTAATTTGCATAAATGAGAATCCTCAAGCAAACCCCCTAACAACCATTGTTAATTTGCTAAGCCCTGCTGCAATTGCCAGAACTCCTGGCGTGTGTAAGGAAAATGTACATTGTGCAGTTTGCAGTGCATCAAATCCTGTGCTAAAGTTATGTGATTTTTATATCAATTTGGGGAGACTCATTTTTCCTCACTATAATTTACAGACCTTTTTTCATTGGCTGGGAATGCAATTTGCCAAATGGATTACATTTGGTACTTTATTTTCTCTTCATAGCTAGTTCTTATGTAATTTATTTACAGTTCATCAGCCTCGATGGATGGGTTGTAAATCAGCAGGCAGCTCTCTCAGTTAAATGGTCAGGCTGCTGTGGAAGAGTGGGGGGGTGCAGTGGGGAGGGCCCTTTAACTCATTGTGTTCTGAGCTCTGTTTCTGTCTGCTGAGGTGGCTGTCCCTATTGAAGACATGCAGAGGATCCATCTGCGATTCATGTTTCGACATCGGTCATCTCTGGAATGTGAGTACCATACTGAATGGCACCTCTGCACCTCCCCCTAAGGGGAGAAGAATGGAATAGCTGGGTGGCCCATGTATCATTTTCTTTCCTGACCCCACAATGCTATTTCCAGCTAAAGATAAAGGAGAAAAGAACTTTGCCATGTCCTATGTGAAGCTGATGAAAGAAGATGGGACTACTCTACACGATGGATTCCATGACTTAGTTGTCCTCAAGGTACCATGAGTTGGAAGGAGCTCTGCACTGAGGGGGGTGCAGGAAGCAAGGGGGTGATGGCAAAATTGCTTAGTGGTCAACAGCAGGGACCCCAGAATCACACACACCAGAGTTTATCAACTTTGTGGCCTCTTACAAAATCTTGACTTCTCTGGGCCTCTGTTTCCTCATTTTTGTGCCCTCAGTGAATAATTGTGAGAATTATGAGACCGTGCATGTAAACATGGCAATGATGAGTACATGGAAGAATTCAGTACATGGAAAAGGTTATTGTTATGTAGAGAAAGGTTATTGTTATGACTGTTATGTACTCTTGACTCTGTAAGGACCTCTGTGGCATGTGTAGAGGACGTACAATAAACATTTGAGAGATGCTGCATTGTAGCTAATGGAAAAATATTAAAACCTGCAGTCCTGATCCTGCTGCTGACTAAGCCTGGACTCATCTCACATGTCTTCCTGAGTCTCAGTTTCTTTTTTCTTAAGCAGTTATGGCAATATTTATGACAACTCACTAGGACGACCCGTGCAAAAGGGCCGTCTAAACTATATAGGGAGTGCAGATGTCCGCTATTTTTATTTTTACATTATGAGACTTGGACTGTTTTTGAGACATGGAGAAGCGTTTGTCTGGTTTTACCTGCTGCTTTTCCACATGCCCTCTTATGACAACAGAATGCATCTACTAGCACCTGGCTGGAGGCAAGTGTATGGCTGTGAGGTAGGGCAAGGTTGAGTAGCCGGCACATGGATCACACCCTTGCCCTTGGCTTTCTTAGCCTTGTAGGCTGAAATTGCCCTTTTGCCTGTGGGATGCATGGCAAACACAGCCTCATCAAGGCTTCATCTCATGGTACTGTTGTACTCTTCTCTGAGTCTCTCTGACTTTTCCAGAAAACCCCCTTTCTTCTGTACAGCCTCTGTTTTCTCATTTATCACGCAGAGTTCTTGGCTTGAAAGCCCTTCTTCCCTGACAGAATGTGAACTCCTTGGGGTCAGAGGCCCAGTTGCAGTCAATTTTCTTTTACTTACTCCCATTAGGTCCCAGTTTCCTTGACTGAGGATAATAACAGTGTCTGCTTCATGTTGTTATGAGGCTTAAATGAAATGAACCAAGGCATACAAAACACTTGGTTCCACTCCTGGTGTGGAGTAAGATAAATGTTATCTTCTGTAATGCCTACCTCTACTCATTCATTTTAGCATGCCAAGGCACTTATGTGTATATCACTCTGCTATGTATTCTATATGCATTATTCCATATTATCTGCTCAGATATTCTAGGAAGTAGGGATGATGATTGTCTTCAGTTTACTAATGAAAAAAAAATGAGACACAAAGAGGCAAAACAGTGTATTCAAGATAGCATAGACCTGTGAATGGCAAAACAGGGTCCAGATCCCACCACACTCTTACTTAATGCCTTTGCCATTAAATTCCTCTTTATGCTAGAGTCCTTATTTTGCTGGTGAGCAGATATTATGATCTCAAAAAAAGGATGAATTAAAATGTACTGTCTGGGAATTTTCAATTCCATTTTTATTTTGCCATTAATGAGGTTCACAGAGCTTTCACCTGGTGGATCAACCCCCTTTCTATTAATGTGTCTTTGAATTCTTACCTATATTGTGGAAAAACAGCCCTGCCTCACCAGCCAATGTCTATTGCTTCTCTGATGATTTTCTTCACTCTTTATGACTCTCTCCACTTCACAGTGTCTAATTTGTCTGCTGCAAGCTCTGTGTGGCATTGGGCATGGAGCCTTGGCTTGGGGCAGTAACCAAGTGTTGTTTCCAGGGGGACAGCAAGAAGATGGAGGATGCCAGCGCATACCTGACCCTTCCTTCTTATCGACACCATGTGGAAAACAAGGGGGCCACGCTGAGCAGGAGCTCCAGCAGTGCTGGGGGGCTTTCGGTCAGCTCCCGGGATGTGTTCTCCATTTCCACCCTGGTGTGCTCCACAAAGCTCACTCAGAATGGTAATGAGGTCATCAAGAGTTGTGTCTGTGGGGAGTGTGTGTGTGTCCGTGTGTGTGTACATGTGTGCATGTGCTTGCAGACCTAAGGAGGTCCTGATATGGACAGTTAGGCCAGTAATGACACTTCTGAATGTCTGGACTCTATTTTAGTGGGCTTGCTGGGTTTGCTGAAGTGGCGTATGAAGCCTCAACTGCTACAGGAGAATTTAGAAAAGTTGAAGATTGTGGATGGAGAGGAAGTGGTGAAGGTCAGTGGGGCTTCATTTTGTTTGTATTCTTACACTAGTGACACAACTCTCCATGTGGGTGGCTTCAGGGGAAAAACAAGGTATTGAAGGACATGGGGAAACTTTTCTTCCAACAGTGGGACACACTCTCCCAAGTTGCCTTGAGGAATCTTTATTGGGAAATCCAGGGGAGTGACTTGGTTCAATGGCACTGAATGTTGGGTGCCAGAAAACAATGGTTATGCTCAATCTCTGGAAATAGATGAGCCTGGGTGTAAATCCCAGCTCTCCCACTTGCCAACTTTACGTGATAATATGAAAGTGACACAGTTCTCAGGGCCGTTATGAGCATTCAAGGTGATAACATTTAAAACTTACTCAACAGTCTCTTACACATAGCACACAACAATTAAACCAAAGCATATAAAACAAAATTCAATAAATGGTAATTATTAATTATTTTGGTTGTCATATGTTGATATATATATGCATATATATGTAGGTATGTTTGTGAGCATATATATGTATATACATGTAGATATACATATATATAGTAGTATGATCTCTTAGTACTACCCACACATCATTGTTAGAAATAAAAAGTATTCTTGGTTTCTGCTGCTTGGAGAGCATTATATATTAAAGATGAGAAAGGGAAAGACATCAGGGCTTACGTTTTAAGTGAAATAAGCAGAAAACAATGCAAATGTCAGATGTATTATTGCATCCACATGGTAGTGGAGAATAGAAAGTGTCTGAAGTGCAAATCTAATTAAAGCAACCCTTCTCTCCAGCCTTATGAATTGGGACAAGTGTTTCCCAATGGTCCTGGAGATCTTGTTTCCATGATACAGCTAGAAATTCCGAGATTAAACATCTTTATATGGTAGCTCTGGGTTTTGAGGGATTATAGGAAATATAATCCCTTAGGATTATATCCCTTAGGATTATAGCCCATCCCTTAGGAGGGAGGAAAATCAAGTTTTGTTTAATTGCCTCTACCTGGAGAAGCAGTGGTAGAATTTCCAGATGCTGTAAATGTACACCACTGACCCATCTACCTCATTCAGCAATGGCAGAGTAACTCCCCAAGACACCACTTTAATAAAGTCTATAGTCTTTTGGTAGCTTGGAGAAGTCGTGGAAGAGATGAGGCTTTTGTTGTCTTCCTCTTGCATTCTTTTTTCTTTTTTTAAAAAAAAATTTGTTATTTAAATATGATACACATATGATGAAATAGATACAGAGCAGTTATCTTAAGAGTATAGCATAATGGATTTTTACACCCGTGCACACCATGTGTACTCACCACCCAGAAGAGGATACAGACCACTTTTAGCATTATAGTAGATTCCCTCATACCCCTTCTCAGCCAGTAGTCCCCCGGGGTAATCACTGTCCTGACAACCATCATTGTAGAGGGGTTTTTTCCTACTCTCGAATTTCATAAGAATGGAATAGTGAAGAGTGTACTTTCTGTGCCTGATGTATTTTACTGCATATAGTGCTTGTGAGAATCATCCTCATTTCTGCCTGCGGAAGTAGTTTGCACTTTAGTCCAGCTGTGTAGTATTCTCCAGTGTGAAAATGCCACCATCTGTGCATCTATTCTGCTGTTGATGGGCAGTTGGGTTCCTCCAACTTCTGGCTCTTGTGAGTAAAACTACTCGAGACCTTTTGAGCATGACATGTGGTGGATGTGTGCTCTCATTCTCTTATAGATACTTAGGAGTGGGATTGCTGGGTCACCTGCACTTTGTCTTGTTTCTGAAATAGTGCAACCTTCGTTATTTCTTCCAGTTTCTCCAGGATACTCTGGATGCCCTCTTCAACATCATGATGGAGCATTCTCAAAGTGATGAATATGACATCCTCGTCTTTGATGCCTTGGTAAGAGAGAGGGGAAAAGTGTCTAGTGACAACAGGCATTAATGTGTGTCTTACTGTGAAAATACTGAGAACTCGTGGACCTCATGGCCCTCATGGCCTTTTCCATGAATTCTTTGGAGGTGTTGTAATGTTTGGCAACAAGACCAATAATGAGCTGCTATTTCCTTTTGCTTCTTGCCAGTTCATTTGAAAGCATAAGCATGGTGGGTGAAAGGGGAATTTTAAATGCTGATGTCAGATTGACACTAGCTGAAGGTACATGAGGCTGATATTGTGAATGATTGCTTCTGCTTTCTATGAATGTTGGGAGCTAGTCCCTGGCTAGGTTGTAAAGCACCCAAAATGTTTCTTAGCTTTCCTTTCACCTTCTTCTCCCCATTTACTCCAACTCACTAATCATTACATTTCTCCTACCCACCCAGAACTTTTCATGATGCTGTACCATCCAGATCTTCCTTCTTTTAGTCCTCCCCTATGGTCTTTTTGTCCTCTCCCTATCTCGACTCAGATTTTCTCAGTGTTATGTCAAAATAAACACAAGAAACATCTGCATTAGGGAATCAGTGCCCAACAAAGTTTTTATGTGTTAACCCCTTGTGTCATGGATATTTGCATTTTTAAAGAGGTTACTGAGAGACAGCTGTGGCTTAATCAAGTGCTTCCCCAGAGAGTACCCTAGAATGCTAGCTCTCAGAAAAGATGTTTCATGACAAATATATACTTTGATTAATTAATTTAGGGAAGTGTGGAATGTTGCATGACCCTTTTAGAGATTCACAATGTACATAAGTACATTAAAGATTCTAAAAAGTTTTGCAATAAGGAAGACAGTCTAATAATGATAACCTGACATTTCTCAAAACCTATTTGACCATGAAATCCTTTTCATCTTATAACACCCTGCAGCACACTTCATGAAACATTTTCTTTGGGAAGATGCTACCTTAATAAAGAGGACTCATTATGTATTAGTGAGCTAATTCCTGGGCAAAGGATTTTAATGGGGGTTGAATTATGCCAGGTAAAGATGGCTTCCTGCCCTGGATTTGCCCTGAAAATACTGCTGCCTTGCATCTTCCTCAGATTTACATAATAGGACTCATTGCAGACCGGAAATTTCAGCATTTCAACACCGTTCTGGAGGCTTACATCCAACAGCATTTCAGTGCAACCTTGGCTTACAAGTAAGTAATTGTGCACATGGGGACTTCTTGTCTACCACCTTCTTGCCCTGCCAGGATGCCTAGGGCACAGGAACTTGAGTAATTTTCTTTTGTAACTAATCTGTGTGAGCTCTCCATTCTCTAACAAAATCTAACCTATGCTTGGGTTACTTGGATATCATTAAAAATGTGGAATACCCATAGGTTTGGATGAATGCCTTATGGTTGCAGTGGTACCTGGAAGTGCTCATTCATCCATTCAGCTAGTGTGCTCTCATTTCTTGAGTGGACACCAGAACTTAAAGGCTACAGAGAAGACCAGGCGTGGTGGCTCACGCCTGTAATCCCAGCACTTTGGGAGGCCGAGGTAGGCGGATCATCTGAGGTCAGGAGTTGGAGACCAGCCTGGCCAACATGGTGAAACCCTGTCTCTACTAAAAATACAAAAATTAGCTGAGCATGATGGTGGGAGCCTGTAATCCTAGCTGCTCGGGAGGCTGAGGCAGGAGAATCACTTGAACCTGGGAGGTGGAGATTGCAGTGTGCAGAGATCACACCACTGCACTCCAGCCTGGGTGACAGAGTAAGACTCATCTCAAAAAAAAAAAAAAAAAAAAGTGGGGGGCTACAGAGAAGAAAGTGCACATGCCAAGTAGCTCAGTCTGGTTTGGGTGTAGGGAGAGGGTGAGAGATAGGAGATGATGCCGGGGAGTTTGGTGGGGACCAGTTTGTGAAGGGGCCTTGAAAGTCAGGCCAAGTAATTTGAAGTCTGCCCTATGGTAAAGAAGAAACATAGAAAGTTCCTAAGCAAACTTAGAGTTCTGTGATATTACAAGAACATGTTCTATAGAAAGAAAAAGCTGAAAAAAAAGACATTATTGCCACCATTATTCCCCATTATTCCCACTTGTAGCCTGATTGTGACTAGTTCTCCTAGTCAAAATATTTTTTTTCCTCCCTATCTTTTTCTTTGCTGGCTTTTTATGAGCAGGAAATACTTATTAATTCCCTGTAATAAATATAATTTTTATGCAGAGTTATTTTTATGCTTACAAATGAGTAAGTGAGCTTGGCTCTACTACCACCTTTAACCTTTGATTGAATGCCTTATAATTTACTGAACAAACTAATTACCAAGATGAAAGAGATGTATTTTGAAAATATTATCCCTTATTCAGGAAATTGATGACAGTGCTGAAGACTTACTTGGATACCTCCAGCAGAGGGGAGCAATGTGAGCCAATCCTAAGAACACTGAAGGCTTTGGAATATGTGTTCAAGTTCATTGTTCGGTCGAGGACATTATTTTCACAGTGAGTACTTGTTATGTAAGAGTGATTGATTAGCTCTGCAATTCCTCTGGGATACAACAGTATTTTTACTGTAGGAGAAACTCGTTTAAAAAATTATAACCAGCTGTCGATCAAAAACAGCTCAAGAATCCAACCTAGAGAGTAATGAATATGTAATAATCGTACCCTCTAAGTTCATTTGGGAAAAAAAACAAATCTTAACATGTTGCAGAGTTATGTTTTATCCAGTAAATGTGATTTGAGGCTCTTCTGTGTTTCATCTAACATTCTTCATTTGATTTGAAATATGGTGAACATTTTCCAAGAATCTATATCCAATGTTAGAGGGCCTGGGAGCAGGAAGGGCAGAACTCAGGGAGTTTGACGTTTACTTGACTCTTGTAGGTTGTACATGGCCGATAAGCTGGTATTTGCAGTTGACTTGTCTGTCCTTGAGATCCTAGTAGCCAAAAAGTGAGTTGATGCATTAGAGTACCTTAGAAGATTTTGATGGTCAGTATCACAGAGGCCAGCTGCCTTTTTGAAGGGCTTTGGAGATGAAGGCATTCAAATGCAATTTACAAAAGAACAATTCATGTTCATCCTGGCCATAGGGCAAAGTTAGGTAGAGGATTGTGTGTAATCAGGTTGGTTGTGTGTGATGGAAAATAAGAAAAACATTCAAGGAAAGTATCGTCTGGATTCTTAGTGCAAACAAAGAACACTCAACTGAAACTGACTTAGGGGGAAATGAGACTTTATTTCACATCATTGAAAAACCAAGGGAGTAGTCGGCCTCAGGTATGGCTGAGTCCAGATGCTCAGTGTTATTGGGATGGTCTCTATCTGTCTAGATCTGGACTCTGCTTTCTTTTTGTTGATTGTCTTATGAGGCAAGTTTTCCGACGCAGAGGCCGCTAGAATCCTCAAGTTTACATTCTACCAGTGGAAGCAACTCTACATTCCTTGTTGTCCTAGCAAAACGCTATGTCAAGAATTGTCTTGGGTCTTGTATAGTTGTGGTCATGTGTGCATTACTGGAGTCATGGCCAGGTCAGCCGCTTATGGTGTGGACTTGTTATTTTAGAGAGATGACTTCTCAAAAGAAACTTGAATTAGCCTGGGCAACAAAGCAAGACCCTGACTCTTAAAAAAAAAAGAAAAAAAAAAAAGACCATCATTGTGATTGTGATCATGACAATGGATGGGCTGTTAAAGCTTTATATTTGACAGTGCATCTGAAACAGGCAATCATTTGGGATTCTCTTAACACATTCTTTGAGATTTCAGGTTATGAATAGAAAGATGTGAGTGTCTTGAACCATGCCACAGAACAAATGCACTTAGGTCATTCTGAAAGTGAAGTGTCTGTTTCAGATTCCTCTGGCTTGTCATTTAGTCAAGTCTGAGTCGGGTATTCTAGGCTTGAGAGATACTTGTCAGTGATTTGGGAAAACCAAAATGAGACTCCAGTGAATCTAAGAGTGATTTTCTTGGAGGAGTTCAAGAATTCAGACATTGCAGTTACAGCTTAAAAGTCAAGGATATCTTATCCCATCTTCCAAGCGAGAATGTTTTATGTATAAGTAGAATATGTCTTTTCTACTTCTCAGACTTTTCTTCAGTTCTTCCTTTTGGTGTATTTATTTTATTGCTTCTCCTCTCTCCTATATTTCTTTCCTTTTCCATCCCTCCCTCCCTCCCTCTCTCCCTTTCTTCCTTCCTTCCTTCCATTTTTTCCTTCCATTTTCAAGGATTGAGCTTCTTTACAAAGCCTCTTGCAGTGCCTGAAGCTCAGACAACCAGCTGTGCTAATCCTAAAGGGTTCTGAGCTTGTGGAATTTCACAGAGTATGGAGCAGACCGAGCTTCCCTGTTCCATGAGATGGACACTGAGCAGCTCCCCTTCCTACTGGCAGGCACATGGAGATGAAACTGCAGAGCTTCTTTTAAGATAACTCTCTTATTTATTTATTAATTTTGAGATGGAGTCTCGCTGTGTCACTAGAGTGCAATGGCGCAATCACAGCTAGAGGGCAATGGCGCAATCATGGCTCACTGCAATCTCCTCCTCCCACCTTCAAGTGATTCTCCTGCCTCAGCCTCCCAAGTAGTTGGGATTACAGGCACGCACCACCACACCCAGCTAATTTTTTAGTAGAGACGGGGTTTCACTATGTTGGCCAGGATAGTCTTGATCTCCTGACCTCCTGATCTGCCCACCTCGGCCTCCCAAAGTGCTGGGATTACAGGCATGAGCCACTGCGCCCAGCCAGTATAACTCTCTCATGTCTTACGTCTGTTAGTTTTTGTCTTTTCCATCTACTGGGACAAAATACATTTGTGCATTTGTTTTGTTCTTCTCTGCCTCAAGGCATATAATCTTGCAGAACCCCTAACTCTTTAGCTGGTGTAAATTCAGTGCTGCTGTGATGCTAAATGCTAAGTGACTTTTGGCTTATTAAAGAGCAGGGTGATCTGTTATTCTTTGCTGCATCCCTAGAATGGCATATAGCAGCACGTCACTGACATTTGATCAGGAGAGATGTCTCTAAAGCAACCCAAGCCTAATCTTGAATCCTTCCTCATGAACAGAAATGTAGGCTGACCTGCAAAGAGGGTCTAGGACCTCATGCTAGGAGAAGGTAGGTTTTGTGTCTTGTTCTTTTTAGAATCTTTAGCAATGATCTGCTCTCCAGTGGAGTCTCTAGGGGATTGGGAAGCAATTGGGGTATTTCTCCATACAAGGGGGCATCTTTTGTGGGAAACTAGAAAACAGAAGTTTCAATGCTTTGAGATGTCTAACCCAGCTGTTGGGAAATCAGAATCTAATTATTGGTTTGGGGCTAATTGTATCTGGTATTGTGTGTCTGTTTCCTGTGAATCCTTTATTCTCTTTCCCCGCTTGCATAACTGCAGCAGATCTAGCTCCCATTATTTGTTCCCTTGCCATTATTTTTTGTACATACTGCCCAGGAACATTTGCAAGGGCTAAGAATTTTCCTGTGTCAGTATGCAACGTATAGTTGGGTAAGGAAAGAAGAGTCGTTGTGGAGAAGGGGTGGACTTTTTATTTTATTATATTTTTCAGGAGGATTCATTTTTATCTATAGCCAAAGAAAGAAGAAAGTGAGTTCCTTGTCCCTCGCTTCTTGTGTCACTAGCTCCTGAGCCAAAGTCTGGATCAAGTGTCTCTGATTAGGCACATGCCAGTGCTGTAGCTGCAAAGGAAGCTGGCAGAGCAGGTTCTAGCTTCTGCCACAGGGAGGCAGGCTTATGCGTAATTCCTAAATTATAGGAAGTGTGTCTGAAAGATGCTGGTGGCCATAAATATGTCCAATATCCACTAGGCTTTTGTAGAATGGCTGAGCTCCTGGGAGGTATTGAGCATTGTAAGGAACATTCAGAAAGAGTTGAAGTGATAATCTTCTATAATCCAGCTTCTTTACAAAGCCCCTTGCAGTGCCTTTAATCCTGAAGCTCAGACAACCAGCTGTGCAGATGCCCAAGGTTTCTGAGCTTGTGGAATTACACAAAGTTTGGAGCAGGCCGTGCTTCCCTGTTCCATGTGATGGATACTAAGCAGCTCCCTGTCCTACTGGCAGGCACAGAGAATCAGACTGCAGAGTTAGGATAACTCTCTAAAAGGGAGAGGAACCAGAACACTGTGCTGCAACAGGAGTTGCTCCCACTCGTCTCTGCTCCTCACAGATCCTCATGCTGCTCCAGGCTAGAGTGCAGGGGGCAGCATGGAGTAATAGTTATGAGCAGATGTTCATGCAGGACAGACATTGGGTATAGTGGTATCTCTGCCCCTATAAGTACCTGGGTTAGTGATTGAATCAGCCTCTCTGAGCCTCAGCATCCTCATCTATAAATGGGGATAAACCAGTTTATTGTGTTTCAATGATGAAATGAGATTATGGGTACAAAGTGCTCCATGCAATATCTGGTACTTATTTCATAAATTTAATAAATGTTAGCTGGTATCATGTTTTCACTTAGGAGAAACAGCAAGGGTGCTTTTTTCAAAAACTCAGATTTAAATTATTAAGAAGAAATTCCAGGGTCTTGATTCAAGCTTAAAATTTGACTTACTACTCATACTATCCTAAGCATTTCTTACTGTTTATTTCTCTGGAGGCAGGGATAACTTTTACCAGGTGTCTGCGTTTTTTGAGGACCACAATGTGGTACTCTCCTGGCCCCAGGAATTCACCTTGGTCTACTGCTAGCCCTCACTGGGTGGTCCTGATTCTGGGTGTTGCTCTTATTTCCTCTGTGAGTGTTGTCAGGCCCCTCTGGCCAGAGCAGTTGTGGTGCCCAGGTCTCTGGCCCCTGCTTGCTATGCCTGCTTTTCTTTGCATCCTGCCTTCTGCTCTTATTACAGACCTGCTTCTTTGGGTCTTGCTTCCTTCCCCATCTCCGCTTAACCCCGACCTCCTGCTTCCATAAACTCCTCCTTCACCAACCCCAGCTCCAGCTCATTTGCTTATGAGAAACTGCCAGCTCAGAGGTGAAAGGCACAGTCTCTAGAGCCAAGTCTGCTTGGGTGTGAATTCTGAGTTGGAATCTTGCCATTACAATTACCAGCATTTACAACCTTGGGAAAATTATTTAATCTGCCTAAAAGCTCAGTTTCCTCGTATGTAACATGGTCATAATAGTACCTACCATACAGGGTTGTTGTACAGACTAAATGAGCCCAATGGATGTAAGGTACTTACTTAGCACGGTGCTGGTCACATAGCCAGTATACATGGTTATTCACTTATCATCTTCGGCAGTCTTCACAAAAATTCTACGGAGGACCCCATTATCTGACTTTATCTCCTACTACTCCTCACTCACTTTGTGCCAACCACACTGGACTTGCTGTGGCTCAAGCTACTTCCTTACTTAAAGGCCTTTGCACCCTTCCCCAGATCCATTTGTTAACTCCCTCACCATTTTTATATCTTTGCTCAAACCTCTTCTTCACTACCCTATTTAAAATTGCAACCCCAGTCCCGAGCACTGCTGATTTCTCTCTTCCTTTTGGTATCTTTTTCTCCCCATAGAACTAAACATGGCATACTATATAATAATCATGCTTTTGGTGACTGTCCCTTCCTTGCTGGAACATCAGCTCCGTCAGGACAAGAACCTTTGACTATTTTGTACACTGCAGTACACTAAAGCAACTAGAATGTAGTAAGCACTCATTAAGTATGAAATTGGACACCATTTCTAGCCCCCTTTCACAAAGAAGGATACTGAGGCTTAGATTCAAGCTCAATGATCACACAGCTAAGAAATATAGCAGAGTGAGGCTTTGCACTCTGCCTCATCTGATGAAGCAAATGTGAGAACCTGATCATTTTTCTGGGCCATGCAAATGTGAAGTCTGGCTGGCCATGTTGAGGGGCTGTCCTGAGGGAGGGCGACTCTGACTGGAGGGATTGATGTACTGAGTGACATCAGGGGCTGCCGAGAGGCACATGGCTGCTTGGGTTTCAGTGCTAGGAAGCATGGTAACATCCCCAAGTGCAGTAGGAATTCTGCAAAAAACAACAACAACAACAACAAGATGAGCTGGAGCAGGAGTGGTCAGGAAAGGCATCCTTGCTCTTATAGTGAAGCTATCCAGGCAAATGTGACTTTATCTTCATCCCCAGGGAATGAATAAAGAAAAGTTGACATAGGGCAGGCCAGGTGAGCTCACGCTCCTTGGAAACAAGTCACTGGTTGGGGAGGGAAAAATTACACTCTGTGTCCTCATGGGAGCTTCAGCACCTGGAAGCTTCATCCTGCTTCCTACCCCCGAGAGCCAAGAAAGCCTGCCCTGGTGTGCACAGTTCCACTGGCCTGCACTGGAGCTGCCACCGCATTAACAAGGGCATCTCAGGAGCATGGTTCACAGCTCAATGATGCCTCCAGTCTAGCTTACCTCACCCAGGGCCAGACGTGATTGCCCTTTCTCAAATTGCCTTCAGCATCAATGACCAGACCCCAGACACCAGCTTTCTGGTACTTTCTTTTGTCTTCTTTTTTTTTTTCTTATTTCCCTATTTATTTATTCCGTGCCACCCTACCAATCAACCTCCACCTTATCCCCTCCCACCAGCTCAGTTTCTTCCTATGTAAATATTACATAGTAGTTTACCCTCTAGGTCATGAATATATTAGGCAGCAAGATTGTCTGAATAAATCTCAGGGCAAGTCAATGTAGCTTGCAGTCGGAGGGAGCACATAAGCCTCTGCCTTTTGAAACAAATATGAATTTAACTCAGAGGTACTTGCCAGTGTGATTTGTTTTTATTGTTCATGTATGAATAAATATTAAAATGTAATCATCTGTTTATGCCAAGCATGAGCTGAAATGCCTGTGACATTGAGATTCCTGTTTCTTCTGCATGTAATTTGTTTGCATGTTAATGCCATTTATTTCTGTGTAAGCCTCTGTTTTTGGTTTTGAATATAATTTCACTTTTTGAAGACAGTAATGGCTTAGTAAACTGAACAATTGCAGTTAATGGAACTATTTTATGATAGCATTAACTTGGCGTCAGATCAGGATGAAAGAGAAAACTGTCACCGAAAGGATATCATGAAACAGTGACTACTCTTTAATTTATTATTTATTTTATGAATTGCTGCAGTACTCAGGGAAAGCTAAACAGCCTTTTTCATGAACATGTGTGAAAGTGCTTTGTCAACTGTTAAGTAAGTTGCCTGATTATAACATGAAATTGTGCATATGCATGAGCTGTTTTTTTATTTATTTATTTATTATTTTTCTTTTTTTAAATTATATCTTAAGTTCTAGGGTACATGTGCACAACGTGCACATTTGTTACATAGGTATATGTGTGCCATGTTGGTTTGCTGCACCCATCAGCTCATCATTTACATTAGGTATTTCTCCTAATGCTATTCCTCCCCCAGCCCCCAACCCCTGGCAGGCCCCGATGTGTGATGTTCCCCACCCTGTGTCCATGTGTTCTCATTGTTCAGCTCTCACCTATGAGTGAGAACATGTGGTGTTTGGTTTTCTCTCCTTGTGATAGTTTGCTTAGAATGATCGTTTCCAGCTTCATTCATGTCCCTGCAAAGGACATGAACTCATCCTTTTTTATAGCTGCATAGTATTCCATGGTGTATATGTGCCACATTTTTAAATCCAGTCTATCATTGATGGACATTTGGGTTGGTTCCAAGTCTTTGCTATTGTGAATAGTGCCGCAATAAACAATACATGTGCATGTGTCTTTATAGCAGCATGATTTATAATCCTTTGGGTATATACCCAGTAATGGGATCCCTGGGTCAAATGGTATTTCTGGTTCTAGATCCTTGAGGAACTGCCACACTGTCTTCCACAATGATTGAACTAATTTACGCTCCTACCAACAGTGTAAAACTGTTCCTATTTCTCCACATCCTCTCGAGCATCTGTTGTTTCCTGACTTTTTAATGATCGCCATTCTAACTGGCGTGAGATGGTATCTCATTGTGGTTTTGATTTGCATTTCCCTAATGACCAGTGATGATGAGCATTTTTTCATGTTTGTTGGCTACATAAATGTCTTCTTTTGAGAAGTGTCTGTTTATATCCTTTGCCCACTTTTTGATGGGGTTGTTTGTTTTTTTCTTGTAAATTTGTTTAAGTTCTTTGTAGATTCTGCATATTAGCCCTTTGTCAGATGGGTAGATTGTAAAAATTTTCTCCCATTCTGTAGGTTGCCTGTTCACTCTGATGGTAGTTTCTTTTGCTGTGCAGAAGCTCTTTAGTTTAATTAGATCCCATTTGTCTATTTTGGCTTTTTTTGCCATTGCTTTTGGTGTTTTAGTCATGAAGTCTTATGCATGAACTTTTAAATAGTTCTCTGTTCCCTTTGCCTATGGAAATATTAGTAAACATTTGTTGGGCACCTATTATGTGCTAGGCACTTTGTTAAGTCATGGGGACCCTGAAATTAGTAAGTCAGGCTTCCTCAAGTCTTGGTAATGTAGTGGACACGATAAACATGCATCCCAGCAATCAAATCACAGTTGCCTGGGATAAGCAATGATCAGTGATGCAATATCACAGTGGAGGCCTGGAAATGGTTCTTGTGGGAGCAGACAGATTTGAATGGCAAACCCTACCTTGGGAGGATCAGTAATTCTTCTCAGAGGAGGTGATGTTTCAAACTAGATATTGAAATGTATTTAAGAAGTCAGGCTAGCCAGGCACGGTGGCTACTGGAGAGGCTGAGGTGAGAGAATTGCTTGAACCGGGAGGTGGAGGTTGCAGTGAGCTGAGATCATGCCACTGCACTCCAGCCTGAGTGATAGAGTGAGACCCTGTCTCAAAAAAAAAAAAAAAAAAAAAAAAAAGAGAAAGAAAAGAAAAGAAGCCAGTCCATGGGACGAAAGAGACTCTTGAATTCTAAATGCAATCTGTGAAATAGAACTTCCAATGACTCCTGCTTCTCTTCAGTATCATTTATGAAGCCTCTCCTCTGTGCTTGGCCCTGCATTGCTTTTTACTCCACCTCATTTAATACAACAACCCTGCAAAGCATAGGTATTATGATGTTCATTATATAAAAGAGAAAACAAGGCTCAGAAAGGTACAGAAAGTGACTCCAGGTCACACTCTAGATGTCGGCGGGGAGGGATCTGACACTCAAGCTGAGGTTCTTGCTGTTGTGCTGTACCCACACATGAATAACATGTTTGTGGAGAAGAGTAGCTAGTAGATGAAGCCATGGTGGTGGAGGGGGCCTGATGTATCTGGAGAGGTGGCTTGAAGCTGAATTGTGAAACACCTTGAATGTCAGACCCAGCAGCTTGACGTCATCCTGTATCCAGGGGGATTTTGATGTAGATCCTACCTTTTACTCTTAGAGAGCACACAGTGAGTGCCCCAGTAGGTATACACACTAAGCTATTGGGATCAGATAAAAATATTAAAATTATTTTATCTCACATGAAGAAATTAAACTTATAAACACTTAATTTAGACTAGCAGATGGATATCATTTATAAATAAATAAGCATCTATTGAGTTTCATGCTTAAAATGAAAAAAAAAATTTTCTCCAAGGAGCAGTTTGGAAACTTCTGCTTTTGGCGGTGGGGAGCCACTGAAGTTCTAAAGCAGGGGATTAACATGATTAGATTCATGTTTTAGATAGAGTACTGGGGAAGAAAGATTAGCTCATGGAAGACAGGATAGAAAGCTAGAGATGGAGATGGGTGATCAATGGTGAAGCTATCACAATAATCCAGTCAAGAGCTCTTGAACTAAGGTAGTTACGGTGGTACTGGGGAAGAGGAGAGGAAGAAGATAAGGGTTTACAGATGAGGAGATGGCCAGAACTAATTGAATATAGGAATGGAATTCAAGGAGAGGGCCAAGCCAAATGATCTGACTCTGGACTTTCTGTTCCATTTGACCTGGCATTGCAAACCAGCATGAGAAATACAGGGGAGTAGTGGGTTTTTATAGTGTGTTGGGTTTGGGACATAAAATGTTTGAGGTGTTTATTGGCAGAACCAGATGAAAATGTATAGCAGGCAGTTAGATACAGATTAGGAGTTCAGGAGAATGGAGACACAGTTTTGGTTGAAATTGATCCAAAGAGATATTTGAAGCTATAGCACAAAGTAAGTAATACTATAAAACTCAGAATGAAACCCAGGGAGTCAGCCCATTGAAGGGGTGGGTGAAAAAAGGGTCCCACTGAAAGCTGGATTAGGGACATAGGATAACAAGCAGAAAGGATTGTCATTCCAGGAACCAGGAAGGAGAGTGTTTCAAGAAGGGAGTGTCGGCAGTGTCAGGTGCTACAGGGAGATCATGGGACTGGAAACTGATTAGAGGCATGATATTTTGCAATAGAAGGTCATTGTTAAGTTAGCCAACCCTTTCCCAGAGCTTAGCATCTTTCCTAATATCTGGTCCAAAGGCCATCAGAGCAAGGGGTCAAGGTTTGAAGTGCATTTGATTTCCTCTTATCTGTTTGTGAATTACCTACATTTGTATTGTCTTTTTCCAGGGTGTAATCCTAGACTGACTTTCCCTATCCATCCTTCAGAATCTGGGGAAAATTTCATACTTCGCTCACAGCAAAGCGTAAGACACTGGTCTTGTCTCCTTCCACCTCCCTTTAAATGGTGCGGAATGAGGCTATCCTGTGCTGTAGACAATTAAGGGTAAAGCTGTGGAGGACACAGATATTCATTTTTTTAGGTTGAACTGGTAAACTATTTCCTTTGATTGTTAACTCATTATTGGAAATCTGAGAGCTAGATTGCTGGTTGAACCTTGCCTGAGAGCAAAGATGGCTGTTTCTGTCAAACGCTGAGGCTGACAGTTGCTCAGAGAATGACTTGGCAGGGAGAGCAATTTACTGAATAAACGTGTAGATTTAGAAACTGCATTTGCAAATCCCCTGTAATGAAATATGAACATACCGGATAAGAAGGGTCTAGTTTGCCAGAAGGGTGAAATTTGCCGTGCTAACACAATTGTCAGGGATGCTGAGTGCAATTGGGATGACTAGATGTACTTTGTGATCTTCGTCAAATGTACTTGAGGCAGGCATCACCCTGAAGGAGAATTTGTTTCCTTAGTAGAAAATAATATATTGCTCACTCATTGGGCTTGTTATTTATTGTGTCTTTGGGGTGGAAGGAAGATTGAAAAGGACTTCATCATGTGGCACATATGGTCACTGTCCTTCAAGTCTCTAAACTGGCCCCTCTACCTGGCAGATCTACTCTCCCACATACAGGAGAGACATATAGCCTGCTACAGAGACACATTGATTTCATTCATTCATTTCTGTATTCAATAATCACTTTTGAGTCTTACTATTTGGCCAAGTTCTATGCTAGGAGACTCTAGTGAAAAAGACAGATGGAGTGTCTTCTTCATGCTGCCCTTATACGATACTGAGGGAGACGGAAAAACATAAAGAAATGAATAAACCAAGTTGTTTCCAATGGTAATAAATGCCAGTGAAGGAATAAGCAAGTGTGTGGCTGAGACGGGGTGGGGAGGGTGGGGGGTAGCAGAGTGCAGGGTATAACACAGTGGTGAGGCTCTGGAGCCACACTGCCTGGGTTTGAATCCCAGTGACTGTGACCTTGGGCAAAGTCACTTCACCTCTGGGTCTTAGTTTCCTGGTCTAAAGTGGGGATTACCTCAGAGTGTTATTGTGAGGGTTCTGAAAATGTGACATTTATTTATTTATTTATATTTATATTTTGGAGGTGGAGTCTCACTCTGTTGCCCAGGCTGGAGTGCAATGGCACAATCTCGACTCACTGCAGCCTCTGCCTCCTGGGTTCAAGTGATTCTCCTGCCTCAGCCTCCCGAGTAGCTGGGACTACAGGCATGCACCACCACACCCAGCTAATTTTTGTATTTTTAGTAGAGATGAGGTTTTGCCATGTTGTCCAGGCTGGTCTCGAACTCCTGACCTCAGGTGATCTGCCTGCCTCAGCCTCCCAAAGTGCTGGGATTACAGGCATGAGCCACTGCTCCTGGCCCTGTAAACTGAGATGTGAAAGATGCAAATGAATCAGCCATGTGAGGGCTGGATGGGAGAAGGAGGTGCAGGGAGGAAAGCTATGAGCAAGTGCTCTCACATGGTGAAGCTTTTCAGAAAGTTAGAGAAGACTGGTGCTGGGGGATGTAAGGTGAGCATAGGGGAGAACAGGAGAAAGATGAATTTGGAGAGCGAGGCAGCGGCTACCATGCAGGGATTATTCTAGGCACACTGCAAAGTGCTCAGAGGGCATTTAACTAAAAACGCTTGTATGTCAGGTAGCACGTATAATACCTGGGTGACAAGAAGGGTTTGTGTCATGGACCACACGTGTGTCGTAACCTCTACAAGTCTCTTTAGTTACCTCACTTTGGTTACCCACCTTAAGATATATAGGACATAAACTGTCCATTCTTTAATCAGGCTAGATGGAGGATGGACATCCTGTGTTTCCTCAAATCAGTGAGCAATCGCTAGAGTTCTAGCAATCGCTCAACTCCCTTAAGCATTTTTGTTCTACAGTCACCACACTTACTATTTTTAAGAGCCATTTATGTTTCAGCCACCCTGAATTTTTGGTTACAGTTTTGAACAAGTTTATTTTTTAATTTTAGGTATATGATTATAGCCACCACTCTCTCTCTCTCTCTCTTTTTTAGAGACAAGGTCTTGCTCTCTTGCACAGGCTGAAGTACAGTGGCATGATCACAGCTCACTGTAGCCTTGAACTCCTGGGCTCAAGTGATCCTCCCGTTTTGGCCTCCCAAGTAGCTAGGACTAATGCCCAGCTAATTTTTAAAATTTTTTGTGGAGATGCAGTCTCACTATGTTGCTGAGGCTGGTCTTGAACTTCTGGCCTCAAGTGATCCTCCCACCTCAGCCTCCCAAAATGCTGAGAGTACAGGTGTGAGCCACCACACCCAGCCTTGCCACTTCTCAATGCTCTGTTAATGTATGGGTCTAAAGACCCTGATATGGTTTGGCTGTGTCCACACCCAAATCGCATCTTGAATTGTAACTGCCACAATTCCCATGTGTCCTGGGAGGAGCCCTATGGGAGGTGATTCTCCTGCCTCAGCCTCCCGAGTAGCTGGGACTACAGGCATACACCACCACACCCAGCTAATTTTTGTATTTGATTGAATTATGGGGGTGGGTCTTTTCTGTGCTGTTCTCATGATAGTGAATGAGTCTCACGAGATCTGGTGGTTTTAAAAACTGTAGTTTTCCTGCACAAGCTCCCTCTTTGCCTGCTGCCATCCATGTAAAACGTGACTTGCTCCTCCTTGCTTTTCCCCATGATTGTGAGGCTTCCCCAGACACTTGGAACGTAAGTCCATTAAACCTCTTTCTTTTGTAAATTGCTCAGTCTCGGCTATGTCTTTATCAGCAGCATGAAAACGGACTAATACAGACCCTTATTCCTCAAAGTAACAGATACTATAAAAGCCATTTGATGTGATTATTAGCAGTCATTGTGCCCAGGTACATTCTTGTACACAAGTATACTTTTCCTTAGAATAAGATTCTTCCAAAGTATAATTTGCTGGGCTAAAGGGTATTAATTATTTTTTTCCTGAGTTCCTATCAGATGGACATTCTTTGGGGAAGGGCAAACTTGCATGTCTTGAGTGCCATAGGAGTGATAAAATGAAGAGCTTGCCTATATTTGGGGCCTGGTGTGGTGGCTCACGCCTGTAATCCCGCACTTTGGGAGGCCAAGGTGGGAGGATTGCCTGAGCTCAGGAGTTTGAGACTAGCCTGGGCAACATGGTGAAACCCCATCTCTACTAAAACTACAAAAATTAGTCTGGCATGGTGGCACAGCCTGTAGTACCAGCTACTCGGGAGGCTGAGGCAGGAGAATCACTTGAACCCGGGAGGAAGAAGTTGCAGTGAGCCGAGATTGCACCACTGCACTCCAGCCTGGGTGACAGAGTGAGACTCCATCTTAAAACAAAACAAAAAACAATAACCATATTTTGTGAATGAGCCACAGGTGATAATACTATCATGTTAACAATTAAGAATACCCTAAATAGCATGCGCCACAGCATTTTATTCTGCTGACCTCTGTCTCTTCCTGGAATCACTTTCTTCCCTTGGCTCGCTAACACAGAACTCTTTTTGTGTTCCTCATACCGTTATTTTCTCTCTGGAGGTCCTAAATGCTTTTTGGTGTCCTCCTTTCCCTTGCTTCCCACTCCCTAGCTGAATGCATCCACGCCCATTGCTTCAGTTATCACTTCTATGTGGATAACACAGAAATCCAGCCTCACCTCTTCACCAAGTTCCAGATCCATATATCCAATCACTTGATATCTTCTTTTCTAGTATAGCAAAGGCAACTCAAAGTTAGCACGTTGGGAATCAGACTCATGATGTGCTCTATCTCACTGACCCACAAACCAGCAGGTAGCATGAGACAGAAAAGAGGGACTCGTTCTTGACACCTCATTCTGTTACTCCACGTATGGTCCACAGTCAAGTCTCAAACCTTTCTCCCTGAAATGTATCTCAATTTATTTATATCTTTCCATCTTTACTGCTAACCTCCTACTCCATGTTCTCACCCTCTCACATGTGGAATACTGTATTTGCTTTCTCCAGTGGTCTTGCTATATCCATTCTTGCCTTTCCTACAGTCTATTTTCTATAAAGGTTTTTGGATTTCCTAAATAGGCAATTATAGCATCTATAAATATAGAACATTTTGTACCTCCCTTTCTAACTTTAATTCTTTTTCTCCCTGTCCTACTGTACTGGCTAGGAGTCTAGGTCAGTGTTGAATAGAAATGGTAATACATACTGTGCTTTGGATATTTATTGTAGATGCTTTTCATCAGTTTTAGAAAGTCAATAATTATGTCCGTTATGAAGAGTTAAAAGGTTTAATTGTGATGACTGATGTTTTGAATTTATTTCTACCATTTTAGCTGTGCATCCTCCACACCACCCTGATTTTTCTGTCCTTTTTCTGCCTTTCTTTTTTTGGGATTATTTTCAATTTCCTCATTCCCTTTTTTCCCCTTTATTAGTTTGAAAGTTACATTCTGTATTTAATTATATTAGTGGCTACCTGCATATTTTATCATACATATTTAACTTAGTAAAGTCTAAAGTTACATTTTTAACATTTCCCTGAGTAATAAGATTTCAGAAGGCTCTGTCACCTCCTTCTTAAATATCATGCTAGAATTATGCAGCATTTTAGTTTTACTTTCTAAAAATAACTCCACATACTAGATATTATTATTGTTTTAAACAGTTAGTATTTATATTTTTACCAATAGAAGTTCATCAACACTATTCTACTGTATACTTAAAAATGATTAAGATGGTAAATTTTATGTTATATGTTTTTAACCACAATTAAAAAAAGCTCATCACTCTTTCTCTTATCTTAGATGTTTCATATTTGCTTACTTTCTTTCTGAAGTTAATCTTGTAGACTTAACTTTAAGAAATTCTGTTCATAAAATCCCTGAAATTAAATTATCTGATTTTATTCTGAAACTTGAAGTTTTTCTAGATATAGACTTATAGCTTATTTTTTGTTTACTGTCGTCTACTGTTAATGTTAACTGTTAGTCTTACTGTTGTTTCTTTATAGGCATTCTGGTTTTATCTCTCTGGTGGCTTGTAAGATCATCTCTTTCTCTTTGATGTTCTGCAGTTTCACCATGATGTACTTAGGAATGATTTTGTTTATGTTGCTAAAAGTTAGTTTTCCTGGATTTGAAGTTTTGAATATTTAATACCAATTCCAAAAAATATATTATTCTTGCCTTTTTAAATATTCGCATTTCTCCGTATATTTTATTATCTCTCTGAAATATCAATCAGCATATGTTAGACCTCATTATATTCTCTAGTTCTCATAAATTCTCTTTCATATTTTCTATCTTTTTTGCTTTCTCGGTTCATTCTGCCTAATTTCTTTAAACCCATTTTCCAGCTTACCAAGTTCTCTCTTTAGCTTTGTCTAATATGCTCTTTAACTGGCTGTCTGAGTTTTTTCTTTCAATTACAATATTATTTTCAAAAACTCCATTTTGTTCTTTTTCAAATCTAATTTTTTATTTTATAATATTTTGTTTCTTGATCATATTTTCAAGCATCTTTTTAATGTTTTGAAGCATAGTGAGTGTGCTAGGTTTGTATACTTTGTTGCATAATTCCAGTAGTGGTAATCTTTGTGGAGTCTCATTCTGTCTCTCTGTTTTGGGTGACCCTGCTTCTTTATGCATTTTGTTGTTTTCATTATTTCCTAAAGCTAATTGTCCTTGGAACTTCATCAGTTGGTATATATTTTAATTAAAGTTTTTTATTTTCCTCCAAAGAAAATCAGAGTTTCCTTCTTTCATTCACCTGGGGCAATACCAACCAGATACCTCATTAGTTAAAATTTCTGTTTATGGATACAAGCAAGGAACATGAATTTGGGAAACAAAAACAAAACACAGGTCAGGATTGGCTTGTGGTTAAGAATTCTCACTGGAGATGTGTTTGTGTTTTTCTTCTACACACAGCATCAAAGACCAGGGCATTTCCTTCCTATTTCCTTTTGTGCAATAGGTTTATTTCTTTTCCTCTATTTTGAAGAAGATGCAACAAACTGGGAAACCAGCTTTATATTAGGGTCTCCAATATGCAGGCCCTAGGATTGATCTCATTTCTTCTATTCCCCAGGCAGCCATCAAAATAGAAGTTTAAGGACACGAGGGCTTGGCAGACGCCTTTGGGGCAAAGCTGGCTGCGTTGCTCTGACGTACCCAGAGACCTGCTTTGCTTTGTGTTTGTCCTCTGTGGATTCCTTACTTTCTTGACAGTTTAGTGACTCATATTTATAATCCAGCTTTGGTAGTTGTTTTCACTGACAGGTTTTCCAGGATATTTTGTTCACCATACTGTCAGAAATGGAAGTCTTTAAACTTCACCCTGCAGCCAGAGTGATCTTCCCACAGTTCAAATCAGATCACAGTACTCTCCTTCTTAAAATCCTCTTATTTCTTTTTATTCTTCTTAGGATGAAGACAAAACCTAATGTGGCCTGCAAGGTTCTCCTGGTCTGGCCCTGTAGCCCCTCTGGTCCCCTTTGACCTGACTTTCCCAGGTGAAAGGAGAAGTCTTTCTCCACTCTGGAATTGGTGGCTTTCATTCAGCTCCTCTGATTCTCTCAGCTCCCTTCTGCTGTGGGGCCTGTGCACTTGCTGTTCCTTCAACCTGGATGGCTTTTCTCTCTCCTTCTCACCTAATTTTCTCTTATTTATCTTTCCTGTGTCCTCTCAAGCATCACTTTCTCAGGGAATCTATCCCTGTATTTTCTGGCTAGGTCAAAGCTCCCTATTTTACCTTTTCATTGCCCACGTATTTTGTGTTTGAAGTACATATCATAGTTTCTGTTTTACATGTATAAATGTCAGTTTTTATTTATTTGTATAAATTCCTTAATTGCACAGTGACTTGTGCATAGTAGATGCTCAGCACTGTCGTTTGCACAATAACAAAAACACATTTTTGTTAGTTGAATAACTTATCTTATGGAGACCCTAAGCACACCTACTTTAGGGAAGTAAAAGCTGCTGGTATTAGTCTGTTCTCAATTGCTATAAAGAACTACCTGAGCCTGGGTAATTTATGAAGAAAAGAGTGAGTTTAATGGACTCAACGGTTCCACAGGCTGTACAGGAAGCGTGGCTGGGAGGCCTCAGGAAACTTACAAACATGGCAGAAGGTGAAGGGGAAGCAAGCATGCCTTACCATGGCAGAGCAGGGGGGAGAGGGAGAGAGAGAGAGGGAGAGAGAGAGTGAGAGAGAACCAAGTGGGAAGTACTACACACTTTTAAACAACCAGATCTTATGAGAACTCACTCTCATGAGAACAGCAAGAAGGAAATCTGCCCCCATGATCCAGTCATCTCTCGCCAGGTCCCTCCCCCAACATCGGAAATTACAATTTGACAGGAGATTTGGGCGGGGATGTGGAACCAAACCACATCACGGCCCTTCTCCTAGAATTGAGAGTCCATGATTTTTGAGTTTTTATTTCTTTCAGCCCTCGTGGCTTGCTTCCTGGGGGAACGTGATGGCTCTTTTCACTGGTTTCAGGCCAGGTATGCACAGCTGGGTCAGCAGGGTCTAGTAGCTGAAATGCAGCACTGGATTTTAAAGCTCACGTGTTTGGGTCAGGGGCCTTCTTCTTTTATCAACTTTTCCTCCTCTGATACGTTTTAATGTAATATTCTAGTGCCTCTCCATTGTAGTAAGTGTTAGAATGTGACCTCTCCTGAACCCTAGAAGTCCACACAGGGTGTGTTAAATGCCATGCACTGGTTTGCACCCTAGCCTTTGTCTGCTGTGTGCATTGCATGCCCAGATTTTCTACCTGGACTTTTGCCATGGTGTTCCCACTTTGGAAGGCTTCTGTGGGTTTTTCAGCCTGGAATCTAAAGATGGTGAACAACTTTTCAGTATATGGGTATTTCTCAACTTTTAACAAATTGCTCTTAAAGCCTATAGCTTCCAAAACACCTTTAACTCAGGATTTATTCATCCTTACATTCAGCAACAATGCATCACATACCTGTCCCATGCATACTGGGCCGTAAAACTTAGTCTCTTTTTTTAAGCACATGAGTAGATAATGAAAGTTTCTATCTCAAAATGAGTTCAAATACGTGTCTAATGGTAGAATTTTGGTTTGCATTAGTAATCACGTTTATCCAATACATATTGAGTAGGCCACTATGCTAGGTACTAGAAATATAACAGTGAATTGGACAGACTAGTGGAATTAGACAAAGGTGTGAAAGTTTTAAGTGTAGTTGAGAAGAGAGACATGAAGCAGATAATCATGTGGGTGCATGTAAAATCAAGGGGAAATGTGTGTGAGGTGCCCTGGGATCATGCTATGAAGAGATCAGCTTTCATCACAGGGTCAGGAATGCTTCTCTGAGGAAGTACCATCTAAGCTGTGACCTGAATGATGAGTAGGAGTTGGCAGGTGAAGAGGAGGAGGGTGTAGTAGGTGAAAATAAAGCCAGAGGGAGCTCCTTGAGGTAGGAGGGAGTTTGACCCAAAGGAACTGTGGAAAGTCTAGGGTGGCTGGAATTCAGTGACCAAGAGATAGAATGACTGGACATTGCCTAGAAGGGTAGGAAAGGATGGCTCTTGAAGAACCTTAAGTGTCAGGCCATGACCTCTAGAAATTATCTTAGGAAATGGGGAGCTGTGATATTATGAAGTGTATACTTGGTCTTTGATCCTTTTTCCTGGCATACATGTCCTAGAATCCTTAGAATCTCCACAAAGTGATGTCTTTTTGCACGCTGATGAGTTGACTGAAGCCTGGAAACCCTTAGGTAGTTTGAGGATGAAGGGTGGCCCTCTGAAAGAGCAAGGCAGAATTAGAGGGTTGAGACTTTCAGCCTCCCCCATAGGGAGGGGAGAGGGTTGAAGTTAACTTGATCACCAATGGCCAATGCTTACATAATAAAGCCTATATAAAATCACAAAAGGACTGGGTTCTGAGAGAACCCAGCAATTCCAGACAGCTGAACATGTGGCGCTTCCTGGAAGGTGGCATTCCTGGACAGGGCATGGAAGCGCCACATACCTTTGTCCCAATTCCTGTATCTTTTGTAATAAATGCCCTTTATAACAAATCGGTAAATGTGTTTCCCTGAGTTCTGTGAGCAGCTCTAGCAAGTTAATCAAACCCAAGGAGGGAGTTGTGGGAACTCGAATTAATAGCCAGTTGGTCAGAGGCACAGGTAAAACAACCTGGGCTTATGATTGGCATTGGAAATGGAGGGCAGTCCTGGAGACTGAGCCCTCACCCAGTGGGATCTGACTCTCTCCACGTAGATAATGTTGGGTTTGGACTGAATTAGAGGACACCCACTGTGTCCACTGCAGAATTCATTGCTTGCTTGGTAGTGGGGAGAGACTCTCGCACATTCGTCACAGATGTCTTCTGTGTTCATGGTTGCGGCATGAGAGCAGAGGGAAAATAGCGTGTATTTTTTCCACTCAGGAGTGATTAAAGGATTTTCAACAGGAAAATGCTATGATCACATCTGTGTTTTAAGAAAGGTCCCTCTGACTATTATGTACAAACTGGATTGAAAGAAAATAAGAGAGGGAAGGGGCACTGGTTCAGAGACCCCCACAGGTGAGAGGAGATGGAGGCTTGGTTCTCCATGGTGCTGACGAAGATGGAGAGGGGTAAATGGCTTTTGGGGTGGAATTAATGGGTCTTGATGACTCAACAACTTTCAAGCAATTCAAGATAGCCCCTTCTTAGCCCAGGGCTTTGACTTGGGCACCTGTGGGGCCTTTATGCTGTGCTTGGAAACTAGAGGGTGTTTTTTTTATTGTCCAAAAACAGGCTTGGTTTTGGACAATACATGTTCTGAAATAGATAGAAATGTTCATTTTCAATTCAGGTGCTTAAAAAAGAAACTAAGTCTTATGGGCCAGTATGTATGGAACATGTATGTAACGTGTTATTGCTGAATGTAAGGAAGAACTCTTTGACAATAGAAGCCAGATGAGAATCCTGGAGAATTACCTCAATGGTAAATAGTTTACCTAAAGATGAGGACACAAGGGCCCATACAGGAGTTATCTAAAAGTCTGAATGTCTGTAAATGCTACTCTGGTTTAGAATTCATTCAGTCCTGTGACTGATACCATTACTCCTTCTGTTACCCTGTCCTCTGCTGGCAGCCTGGTGGGCTCTCGGTCATCCTACTGCTCAAAGAGGTCTCCAGGCACTCAAACCTCAGTGTGTTTGATCTCCACATTCTTTGGGTGTTCCCAAATTTCAAAACAAAGAGTTTTATTGCACATGCCTTTTTAAAACTGGCACCATTAGTAAGGCAAATGTTAAAAGAAAAAATCAGGTAACTACACACACCAAATGTCAGGGCTCTCAGTGGAAGAGCCTGGGGTTAATTATCCTTTTCAGGAAGCCATGGAATCAAAGGATGAAGTTCAATGTTCTTGGCATGACCATAGTTTAGAGTAATAATAACTTGGCATTTCTTGGGCCGTTGTCTCTCTAGCTGCAGTTTATGCTGGAAACTGGGAGGCAGGTGAAAAATCAGCATCTTGATTCTGTAATTGTAGAGGGAAAATGGCCTCTAGTTGTATGTGACCTTCAGTTAGATTCTCCAGCCCCAGCCTTATTCCCACATGAGAATAAGAAATTTCAGGAAAGGCTTTGGAGAAATGGACTGTTGTAGGAAGGAGCTCTAAGGCAAGAAATACACCAAAGAAAGAGTAGATCTCTCTTTTTAAAATTAAATGAAATTTTCACTTGTGTTTAAAAGTCAGAATATAAAATAAGTGTATATAATGGGCATGTTATACCTAATCCCCTTTTCCAAGAGGTAGCTAAATTATCAATTTAATGTACAGATTTCTAGATTTTATTAGCTTTGCATGTGTGTCTGCATAATCATTCAGCAAGCCATTTTTTTCTGTTATATATTTTCAGTTATATGGAAACCTCCTAGATTGTAAACAAACAAACAAATAAAAACACTGAGGGAAGAAATGATAAAAGAAGTGGTCAAAATCCAACTTCTTCTTGGCACCCAGACTTTTATACCAACTGGGCCATAGAGAAAGAGCTGGAAGGAGTGTGCTGAATATTAGCTGCTTTTTCAAGTAGATGATGTAATCTATATATTTCTCTGTATGTCTTTGAAGCAGGGAAGAAAGAGAGAAAGAGAGATAGAGAGTGTGCATGCGTGTGCTTCTTTCTATCCTTAGGAATATTGTTTTGGAAACATTCAATTTCTAATTATATTGGGGGGAAAAACCCTAAATACCATTTTTCATGCTAATGGAGAAATTTACTTAAGTGCGGAATTATGCAACTTAGTTTTCTTGCCAAATTACATAAAGTGTGCAGCTCCTCTGAGTAGAATGAAGGATGGCACGGGCACACATCACACACTGTTCATAACTTAAAGTTCTTTTCAAGGCTTTTGCCTGCGTCTTATTACCTACTTACTATTAATTTATTACACAGGGTGGCCATATTTTAAAAGTAAAGTGAATGTTTCAGATGGATTGTTTTTCTTTCATTTCTCCCATATTGTTAACTTCTATTTTTTTTTTGTTTAGAACTGTTTATACTTCCATCAGAAGCAGTTTTTCTTCAGTGATTGCATTAATTTTTATGTGTTCATTCTAGACATTTTTCAAACAGAATCTCCACATGTTGAGTTTGTCTTCTTTTCTCTCATCCACAAATCATTCTTTCCTGGTGTTATTTACAGGAAGAAGATGTTAGTGAACCTCCTTTGCTATTTGCCCTAAGGAGTGATCCCACCCCAAATGTCAGGCTCTGGAAAAGTAACAGCTCAACAGAAATAATCTTGTCATTGACAAAAGTACTTGGCACCAGGAGCTGATCTGCACCCCGCCTGTTGGCTGCTGGGGGTATTCAATGAAGTAAAGCCTGCACAGGCACCTCTGTGGCCTCTAGGGCTGCTTGACAGTTGACACTAGCAACACTGTAGTCATCCTAACCCTTCCTTACATATTCTCTTTCTCATGAGGCTTTGCTCTTTGTCTTCTGACAGAATAAATATTTCCATTTCAACTTTGTTACCCTTTAGAGGAGAATTTCTCTGACCACTGTGTGTGTGTTTTGTTTTTGTTTTTGGAGACAGGGTCTTGCTGTGTCACCTAGGCTGGAGTGCAGTGGCTTGATTATGGCTCACTGCAACTTTGACTTCCTGGGCTCAGGCGATCCTCTAGCCTCAGCCTCCCAAATAGCTTGAACCACAGGCATGCACCACCATGCCTAGCTAATTTTTGCATTCTTTTGTAGAGACAGGGATTCTCCATGTTTCCCAGGTTGGTCTTGAACTCCTGGGCTCAAGTGATCCTTCCATTTCAGCCTCCCAAAGTGTTGGGATTACAGGTGTGAGCCACTGCACCCAGCCCTCTGACCATTGCTGAGTAAGACAGCTAACTCTCAGATTCTGTGTCTTAGTCTGCAATTTCTTATTTATTTCAGGTCCATACACCTTGATGGTGGGGAAGAGGTGGGTATGGTGGCAGTGACCTTACAGGGAAGGGTGAATTAGGAAGGGAACCGTCTCTTTCGCGAGTCCTTTGCCTGCCTATTTCATTGACTTAAATGTGCCTGCTTAGTGCACTGAAGGGTCTCATTCTATGAACAGGATTGGGAAGTGCAAGGATGATCTTCAGACAGACTCAGCCACTGGTTTAGCTGGAATTGTTCTTGGTTCCAGGTTGTGGGGTGGGAGGGAGAGAGGGAGAGAATACACTTGACTCCTTGACTCTTGTCTTAAAGTATTATGATTTTCCCAGAGTAATCACTCTTTTGAAACCAGGAAAGATTCAGTGGTTCTTTTTGTAAAGTCACTAATTTACACTTATCTGAATAGACCAAATTATTGGCTCAGGGGAAGGAATACCAGCCAAGTCACCTTGATTTTAGAGCTTGAATAGAAAAAGGTTAGAGCCCGCCTCTAGCTTCCCTCCAACAGTCCCATAGCATTGTCCCCTGGATAATGGATGCCTCCCTACCCACTGACTTGCTCTTGTTCCTGGGGTCATAAATTATTTAGCTGCCACTTACTTCCCAGGATCTTTTACTATTTTTTTTTTTTTTTTGAGACGGAGTCTCGCTCTGTCTCCCAGGCTGGAGTGCAGTGGCGTGATCTCGGCTCACTGCAAGCTTCGCCTCCTGGGTTCACGCCATCCTCCTGCCTCAGCTTCCCAAGTAGCTGGGACTACAGGCTCCCACAACCCTGCCCAGCTAAGTTTTTTGTATTTTTTTTATAGTAGAGATGGGGTTTCACCATGGTAGCCAGGATGGTCTCGATCTCCTGACCTCGTGATCCGCCCATCTCGGCCTCCCAAAGTGCTGGGATTACAGGTGTGAGCCACCGCACCCGGCCCTTTTACTCATTTTTATCTCCAGTGTGGTGCCTGGCATGTAGCAAGTGTTCAGTAAACGGTAGTTGTCTTTATGAAGATGCTGATTTCTTTCTTCTTACAGTTCAGGAAGCAAAAATGGGTGTATCCAGAAGAAAAACTGGATATGATGTAATAATAGCTAACATCTATTATTGACTATGTACTAGACACTGCTAATGGCTTTATGTGCGTTGTTTGATTTTTGAGCAACCTTATGGGGCTAATACAATTTTACTAATGAGAAATCTGAGTCTCAGAGAGATTAGGTACCTTAGTCAAGGTCACCCAACTAATAAGCAACACAGCAGGGCTAGGAACCCAGGCAGTATTGCCTAAACTTCTCTATTGCCTCGAAGAGGCAGAGAAGGAATCAGAGGGATGGATGCCTATAAATGTGGAAGTGACCGAGGTACAGAAAATAAAAGAGAGTCAGGGTGTTAGGAGGCTCTCCCTCCACCCCTGATTCTCAAGGGAATCTTCCCACTTGCTTTCTGCAACCTGAGGTTGCTTTGGTTAGATTCTGCTCCCCTGGGATGCTAGCCTGAGGTTGGCATCTCAGTTTTGGGCTGAGGCTTTATGTACCTGCGTGGAAGAGGTGGTACAGAGCATTGTACACAACATATGGGGCTCCATTTGCATTTAGTGAGTGCTCAGCTGTGCACAGTGTCTCCTTAATGAATCACATGCAAGCCGACCATCGCTATATTTATCCAAGCCCTGGGAGCAGGAGTGCTGGCTGTGGTTGACTTGCATGCCCCAGAACAGTGCCTTGCAGGTTGTTCCAGTTTTCCTTGTGGTCAGGGCCTTAGGGCCCTTCAATAATTTGTTCCCTGGCAAAATCTGCTGGTTTCTGAAGTATCTTTCCAGGCATTCTAGGCCAGAAAAAATGTTTACATCCTGAAGCTATAACAGAGACCAAGTGCTAAAAAGGAACCTGGAAGCTACATCTGCTGTGCCCTTGACTTCAAGGCCACATTTGAAGAATCGCAGACAGATGAGGCATTTTTATTTTCTTTTCAAGCTTTTCAAGGGGGGCCCCGCAATGCTTAATCACCCCGCTGTCATCAGGTTATTTCTTCCTTATAATCTAAAACCCTTATGAACTTTTTTCCTTAGTCACTCCTTAATTGAAATACTTCCTTTTATAGCTAGGCATTGGTGGCACGTGCCTGTCGTCCCAGCTACTCAGGAGGCTGAGGCTGGAGGATCACTTGAGTCTGGGAGTTGGAGGCCAGCTTGGGCAACATATTGAGACCCTGTGTCTTACAAAATATTCCTCTTATGCTCAGATCAGAGAGTTTGCCCAAATAATCACTTCTGTGCTTAGGAATCAAGAACAAGAATTTATAATGTTTACTTAACGCTGATTAAATGCCAGCTACAATATTAAGCACTTGAAAATAATTATCTCATGTTTTTCACCTCAAAATAACCATTTGAATGAGCATTAGGACTCCACTTTATCAGGAATAAAAGTAAAATTTCAGAGAAGTAATTAACTGAGGCTACACAGCAAGTATATGGAGGAGTCTGACTTGATAGCAAAGCCCTTTATATGAAATAGATTTTTCTTTCCTTTCTTCTTCCCAGCTGTAGTCATGTCCTGTGACTCTTCTTCCCATTCCCAGCCATTCCTCAGCTAAAAAAAAAGTAAATATTTTTAAATATGTATATATATTTTAGATATATATATTTATATTTTAAGACATATAGATAATATATAATTTATGATTTATATTTAAATTTGTATAAACTTATATTTAAATTATAAATTTAAGACTTATATTATATATATATATATATGAAATTTTCCCCCATTTTCCTCCTAGAATTTTTTTTTATCCTTTATAAGACTTAGGCAGGTGCAGGATATATTTTCATCCCTGGACTCAAGTGTGGTGTCAAGACCCTTAACTTGTGACATGAATAGCAGGGAGCAGATTGGATTCCCACTGGAGTGGAGGCCCCTAATCATGGCTTCCTGGGATTTGTGTTATCTGCCTTCCCCTGTTAGATGCTGAGAACATAGAAGAAGAATATCTGGTTCTGGTTCAAACTATATCATTGGCACACTCTGTGACCTAGAGCAGATCACTGCTCTCTTTCTCGTGAAAATCAAATTTAGTTTCCTACAAAATTTAAAGTTGAGCAGAGACTTGGTTTAGTCTTACAGACTAAAAATCTTTTTTCCTTCCAGTTCAGTCACATAATATTTACAAGATGGTGAAGCCGAGTCACTTGCCCTCTCTGGCCCTCAGTCTCTTCATCTGTACAATAAGAGCAAGAACTAAATGCTCACCGGACTTCCCAGCAGCTCTTGGTTTCAAACTCAGGGGAGCTGCAGGAAGAAGCTGGCTCTACTCTTGCCAAGTTCTGACTAGTGAGGGTTTGCAACAAAACCAGCCGGGGCTAGTCTAGGCAAAAAGGAGAGTTTATTTTAAAGATATTTGTGCAGCTCATAAAATCCAAAAATAAAGTTAAATAATGAGACACAGAGAAGTTGGGAACCAGGACAGCCTCAGGGATCTCTTCAGCAGGAGCTCATGACCCTTCCCCCTGCAGTGTTGCCATTAAGATAACTCCAAAAAAGCCTGTTTCTATGTTTCTTTCTTAAAAATGACAAATTCCAGAAGGAGAACTGTCAGGGGGCCATTCAGTTATGGAGGGTAGGATTGGACAGGCCAACCAGCAGGAAAGTGTTGCTGGAGCCCAGCCTTGTTGGAGGAGCAGGTGGTTCTCAGGAGGACCTGGGCAGAATCCCCCCACCACACACACAGGTACACCCTACAGGAAGAGCCCATGTGTCTGTAAATGCCTGGGCAGCCAGGTCTTGGTGTTAAATGTGGGTGGGAGACAGAGTGGGCAGGTTCAATACTCTAGACCAGTAGAAGCCATGGTGATGGAATTCATTCAGCGTTTTCAGGCAACTGTGCCTCATGGAAAGAGTAACAGACTTCAAGGCACAAGGTGTGATGACTGGACAGTCCATTACGGATTGCTGGTGGCTGTGGGCACAAAGAAAGACAAACGGTGTGATCTCATGGGGAGGCTGATCACCACCATGCTGGATTAGGATCCTCTCTTTTCAGCCAGGTCAAGGACAGGGTACTCTGGTCCCATCTTTTCCACTTGGATGACATCTGGGCAAGTTTCAACCTCTTGAGAGTTTTTTTGTTTCCTTATCTGTGAAGTGGGGATGAGAGCAGTGATAATCATGCTACTCTTTCAATTGACAACAGTACGGCAGGCGCTAACATCTGCTGGGGCCAGGCACCCATGCTGAGAACTTCCCATGTGGGTTGATCCTCGCAATCCTCTGACACAGTACTGTTACGGTTTACACTTTGCCCAAGGCTTGTAGAAATTAAGTGGGCAGTAAAGTGTAGAGCAAAGCAGTGTGCAAAGAGACTGAGAGGCTGGGCTCAGGAGCCGATGGCCAGTTTTGAATTCTGGCTGTGACACTCACTGGCCTGATGTTCTCTGGCATGTTGCGTGAGCTTCATTAATTTGTAAAGTGGGTGTGATACTAGTGCCTGCCTCATGCTGTGGTTGTGAGGAGTGAGTGATTTCACACGCATCCAGGAAAGTGCCTGGAGCAGAGCAGTGCTCTGTAATGTTTGCTATTGTTTGTAATAAAGTGCCTGCCAGGCAGTGGGGATTTGAACCCAAAGCAGATTGACTCTAGAATACATATGCTGTGGCAGTTATCTCTGGTGGCGGAACAAGAAGGCTCAGCAGTGAGTGGTGTAAAAGCCAGGGTGGGGGCGAGTTAGCAGAGGGAGCTATGGAGCTAGGGAGAGGAAGAGAATGAGGAGCCCTAGGCACGTAGCCACTTCAACACTCCTTGTCTCTGTGACCTTGAGCTGGACCCAGAAGGTCAGCAGCAATTGCTGAGTCCCCGTAACCAATGGGAACATTCAGCACTGACTTCACTTATGCTTCTGACTTCAGGAGGGCTTTAGAGAGGGGGTTAGTTAGAAAAAGGAGGAAAGAGAGACAGAGAGTGACTAAGACAGAAGGAGAGTGATGAAGTCAGGGGGAGGGTGGGGAGAGAACTAGATATAAAGACATAGAGACCCAAGGAGAGAAAGAGAGTGATTAACACTCAAGAAGATAAACAGAAGAGGCACACACTTAGAGCCAGAGAAATGAAGTAGAAAGACAGGGAAGAAGGGTGAGGGGAAGGATGGGGATTTTGCAGACAGTGCTGAGGGGGCCGTGACTGGCTGGCCTGCTCTGTGGTTGAGGAGCAAACAAACCTGTTAAGTGTGTCAGTGCTTTATCTAGGAAAGCACCTTTGCCACGGCCCGGGCGCACTGAGGAGCTTTTTGAGCGTGTAGGGTTGTGACTGGAGAGACTCTCTTTATCTGAATTGGAGACAGGAGCACTCTTCTGTGCATTTCACACTGGATGCCACAGATTAGGCTGCGGATATTTCAGGGTTGGTGATAAACACTTGTTTGGAGAAGCCTTGAGCAGAACAACACTCCTAAGGCTGGGGGAAGGGGTTGATAAGAGGCAGGTACCTGGAGACTGGTTTTACATGAGGGACTGGTTCTATGCAATTTTACCCTTGTATATTATTATAGGCATTGAAACTCCCTAGAAGGATACCCATTAAAACGCTGACAATAGCTAACCTCCCTGGTTGGATTAATGAGGAATCTCACCTTCTAAGTTATGTATTTCAGTTAGGTTTACATGTTTTACAGTGTAGGGACTTTATAATCAGAGAAACAAAGGCTTAAGGTAATAAGTTAACTCCTGAAATGAAGGAAGGGAAGGCAATGGCCCCTGACATAAAACAGGTTGTTGGGACTCATCCGACAAACAGACAATGGGCGGTGGAAACGGCAGTGCATTTGAAAATATTTCTCCTTGATGTTTCCAAGATACTTTGAAAATCTGATGACCACAATCTTTCCTCTGATTCTTGCAGAAGGGTGAAATTATTAATGTCTCCTCAGCTGAGACAAATTTCCTTCCTTTGGGGTTTCCTTGGGGTTTAAAAAAATACAGCAGAAGGTGTATGCCCTGTTAGTTGGTGGGTTTCTGTTGGGTATGGTGGATATGAGGCTTTTGCCTTGAGAGAATGATGCACGCAGCATCTGCAGAATCGTCTCCTCCTTGAAGTCCCCACCTCCCACTCCTTTTTGTTTTAAATTTTAAATGAAGTTTGTGCCTAGTGCACACTTTTAAAGGTATTGTCTGTTAGCTTGAGAAATGACCCAGATGTATCTTGTTTCAGGCTTTATGAAGGCAAAGAACAGATGGAGTTTGAAGAATCCATGAGACGGCTCTTTGAATCCATCAACAATCTGATGAAAAGTCAATACAAAACTACCATCCTTTTGCAGGTTGGTTTATGCTACAATAAAATCTGTCTTCTCCTTGGCCATCCAGTAAATAACAGCATGCTAAGATAATATCTTCTTTTGCTGAAATATGCAAACTTGTGTCCAGTGAAGGCCTGGGCTGACCACTTGGTTAAAGACCAAGGGCTCCTCAGGACAAGAGAAAACGTATTTATTGTTTGCTACCCATGAAGCTAGCAGTGCCTTCTTTTAAAATAGCTCTGAAATTTTTGTTACCTAGAAGGAAATTAGTCAAACCGGATCCACTTCCGATGGAGAGAACAGTTACTGGTGGCAGTCTCTTAAACTGAGTTTAATTCTCGACAACATAAAGTCAGTGACCCTTTTGGGATTAAAGAGGGCTCCTCAATAAACAAGAGGTACTTTGGAGAGAATGAGTCCTCTCATGTGTGGTCCACGATGTTAATCTGTGAAGACTGCAAATCTTTGAGAAACTGTGAGGCCTATCCCTGTGTTTGGAAAGGAGTTGAGCAGCCAAGAGTCTGAATGAAGAGGCTGTTTCGGGGAGACTTCAGAATTTTCACAGAATGCACTTGCAAGCACTGGGGGTGCAGGTCGGGGAAGCTGGGAGTGCCTGATGTGTTGTGAATAAACGAAGCCCAAACACATTTATCTAAATCAGTGTGTTAATGCAGATTGCTGCTGCTGCTTTTTTTTTTTAAAAATCAATGTTATTCTTTTAGATGCTAATTTAAAGATCCATTATCCCTGGGATGCCCAGGCACTGGTTAGAATTAATGAGGTACCAGTGTTTAGCTAGAATGAAGGTAAGGAAGCAGAGGCGGAAGTCAGCCTGGGGAATGTTTGCTTCTCACGATATGGGTTCCAGACTATGCACGTTAGAATTGTCTGGGGATCTTTAATAAATTCTGATGCCTGGTTACAACCACCAGACTTTCTAATTTAATTGATATGGAGTGTGACCCAGGCCAGGGGATTTTAAAAATTCCCCAGGTGATTTTACTGTGAAGCAAAGTTTGAGAAACACTCTGCTGATGGCTTCCTTTAATTTAACAATGAGTGGAAACCTGTGTGCTGGGGAAGGCAACTATCTTATTCATATGTGTCTTCAACACTCAGAATAATCCTGATAATTCTAAAATTTATTCTCCTCAGAATGTGTATCTATATTTCTTGATCTAACTGAATAACTGAAGGTCCTAACACTATTTGGTCTTATGTAACAAGGTTAGGAACACAAATACCCTCCTCTAGAATCCACTAGTAAAATACCCAAAAAGCTTCTGTTTTATGATGAGGTAAAGGAGGAAGAGGTATAAATGATTAAAAATGATTTAAACCAAACTATGTAACAGGGTTTGTATTTCATGCTTCACATATATTACTTTATTTCACCCTCTCAAAAATCCTCTAAATTATACATTAGGCCTGCCATGTTATAAAAGGATAAACTGAGGCTGAGAAAGCTGAAATGATGTGCCCAAGGCTACATGCCCACATCTCTCTGGTCAAAAGCCAGAGCTCCTTCTCCTGCAGCAAATCTCAAAGTCTATAGAAGATTCCTTGTGTGGGATTTGCTGACATCACATGGGCTTCACCCCTCTGCCCTCATCATTAAGTTCTCTTCACATGGTACTGCTCTCCATATTTGAACATAACTTTAAATTCTTCTTTGATAACTTTTCAACAGCCATATAAACAGGTGGAAAGCAT
Organism: Pongo pygmaeus; assembly: GCF_028885625.2. NCBI lineage: Eukaryota > Metazoa > Chordata > Mammalia > Primates > Hominidae > Pongo > Pongo pygmaeus. The sequence goes on from NC_072377.2 coordinate 174,765,082, forward strand.
CATTGGTTTTATGAAAATCCCTGAGGCTAAATTTGGCCCTTAGAGCAAATTGAAAAAGAGATGAAGCCCCTTTCTATGTCTCTGAGGTGGAAATCTATGGGAAGAAACCAGCATAATCTGGCCCAAATCACAAGGAAAACAAGGCATTTCTAACACAGCTACCCAGACAAGAAGAACCTGAGTAAAAAGACTTATGCCAAAATCATAATAATCGTATGAGTTCTCTAATCCTAATATTAGGATTATTCTAAGTGTTGAAAACACAATGATTAGTGTGTCTTCAACTAATAATCATTTATTAGTTGATGCTTAATAGATATCTGTTGAATTAATTAATGTATAACACTAGGGATACATCTTAAGGTTTGTATTTTATTGATGAGGGAATTGAAGCTCAGACAGTTGAAACAGCTTCCTCCAGGCACCATTGCTGAGAAGTGGGATGGCTCAGATTCATATCTGTTCCTGCCTGGCTCTAAAGACCATACTCCCTACCACGGCATTAGCCTGTTCTTTATACTGTTTCTTTAGCCGCTGCTGGGGATGGATGTCTTCCTTTGGATTAGTTGGGACTGCAGTCTTTTAGTTTTATTTTTCCCTCACCCCCTCCTAGTTAAAAAACAAACAAACAAAAAACGTATTCCTCATATTCCTAACCCCCTCATCATTCTCTGACAAAGGGGATAACAGGAGCAGGGGACAGCATGAGGAGATGCGGCAGGAGCCCCAGCCAGCCACTGCATCTGTATCACACTAGAAGCAGCTGAGCTTCTAGTGAGCAGCCACACAGTGTTAGGATATCCGGAGAGAGCCAAGGATGACCAGTTGCCATGAGAGAGGCTATAGGGTTGAATCAGGTGTGAAATCAGCTCCAAGGAAGCTGAAGTGGGAAAGAGCAGAAATGATGAGCCAATAAATAAAGCCAATTTCTCATCCCAGAGGAGAAAGGCGCTGATGCCCCAAAGAAGTTGAGGTGCCATGGAGAGAAGAGTGGAAGAGGGAATAGGTCATTGTGGAGCTACTCTTTCTAATTTCAGCACCTGCTTCCCTATGATGGGCTACAGATATATTCGGGGAAGGAACAAAGGGAGAGAGAGAGTAAGAAGGCAGGGAAAGAAAGAAGGAGAAAAAAAGGAAGCAAAGAGGAACAAGTGAGCATTTGCCGCTTTCAAGACACTTGGTCAACAGGAATGCTCTTCTTTATTAGCTGCATGACCTTACATTGGTCACTCAATTTCTCAATACCTCAGTTTCCTCATCTATAAGATTTCATTGTGTGGGCGAGGATCAAATAAACATTGTCTGCAAAAGAACAAATTATAAAATGCTATGCAAATGCAGTGAACTAATATGATTATTATGGTTTTAGCATAAGTCTTTTTACCCAGATGGTTCTTGTCTGGGTAGCTGTGTTAGAAATACCTTGCTTTCCTTGTAATTTGGGCCAGGTTTGTTGGTTTGTTCTCATAGATTTCCACTTCAGAGACATGGAAAGCGGCTTCATCTCTTTTTCAATTTTCTCTAAGGGTCAGATTTAGCCTCAGGGATTTTTATAAAACCAGTGATGCTTTCCACCTATTTACATAGCTGTTGAAAAGTTATCAAAGAAGAATTTAAAGTTATATTCTAATATGGAGAGCAGTACCATGTGAAGAGAACTTAATGATGAGGGCAGAGGTGTCAAGCCCATGTGATGTCAGCAAATCCCACACAAGGAATCTTCTATAGACTTTGAGATTTGCTGCAGGAGAGGGAGCTTTGGCTTTTGACCAGAGAGATGTGGGCATGTAGCCTTGGGTACATCATTTCAGCTTTCTCAGCCTCAGTTTATCCTTTGTAACATGGAAGGCCAAATGTGTAATTTAGGGGATTATTGAGGGGGTGAAATAAAGTAATATATGTGAAACGTGAAGTATAAAGCCTGTTACATAGTTTGGTTTAAATCATTTTTAATCATTTGTACCTCTTCCTCCTTTGCTTCATCATAAAACAGAAGCTTTTTGGGTATTTTACTAGTGAGGATTCAGAGGGCGGGTATTTGTGTTCCTAATTTTGTTACACAAGACTAAATAGTGTTAGGACCTTCAGTTATTCAGTTAGATCAAGAAATATAGATATATATTCTTAAGAGAATAAACTCACAAGAAGTGACTGTATGAAAACATACATGGCAAAGTTTCAGCTAGTGAGATAGTATGAGGTGACCGGAGTCTTGATTCTGAGCCTGCATGGAGTGTGAGCTATTAGTAACATCAGCCATAAGTGCTGGGTGAGTGCAGAGGATACGAATGCCCGTGGTTGATGTTCCTGGTTCAAACTTTTCACATCCAGCTGGGTAGCGGCTTATGTTGGAAACCCTCATTTGTGACCAGCTTAATTGTGAGTAGAGCAGATCTGGTTCAAATCTCAGCTGTGTCCACTGTTAATTCTGAAACCTAAGCAAGTTATTGCCCATCTCTAATGCTCACCCAGCTTTTGTGAGTTGCTTTCTGTGGTTTTTCTTATTGTTCTGAGTCGGCATGGCAGCAGCTCATCAAGACCATGGAGAATTGAAAGCCAGTAGTTCAAAGAGGAAAGGAGCAATAAAAACACTTTCTGCTGATCAGGTACCTACCATGTTCCAGACATGGAACTGGGCTCTTCATATACAGTGTTTTAAATCCCACCAGAGATCTTCAAGGAACCACTATCCTCAGTGTTCATAGGAGGCTCATAAAGTTAAATAGCTCATCCCAAATTACATGTATTCATAGTGCTGGAGCTAGGATTTGAATCCACCCAGGTCATCTGCCTCCAAAGCACTATTCTTCTCTATGCCACAGGTAACGTTTAGGCCAGGGATTCCCATGTGTTTTCAACAATGGGCCACATGCTCAGAAGTCCTTGTGTGTGCCAGCCCTGTGAGCGTGGTTGATAAAACTGATGGCAGATTCAGAGGGTCAACACCACACACTTGTAAATTAGATAGAGCTCAAAAGTTAGTAAAAGACATATGGTGATGTTGTGCAGGCCAATTTGCCCTACTCTCCTTACGATCCATGGTATTTCATAATGCTCCAATTTGATGGCACAAGTGGAATTAAATGAACAGCTTTGTATTGAATGACATGCTCTGTTGGCTACTGTGAATGCCACTCATGCTAATGAAGCCCCTGGAGTGTCCAGGGGAGGGCAGGGGACTCTGCCATTTATATTCCCAATGTCTGGAACAATGGCTGCCACACAGAAAGTGCTCAAATATCTACTGTCTGAATGAATCAATGAATGAATATGGCTGGGTGCAATGGGTCATGCCTGCAATCCCAGCACTTTAGGAGGCTGAGGCGAGAGGATCTCTCAAGCCTAGGAGTTCAAGACCAGGCTGGGGAACATAGTGAGAACCTGTCTCGACAAAAAATTAAAAAAAAAATTAGCTAGGCATGGGGGCCTGCCCATGCCTAGTGGTGTATGCTTGCGGTCCCAGCTACTCAGGAAGCTGAGGCAGGAGGATCACTTGAGCCTAGGGGATCAAGGCTGCAGTGAGCTGTGATAGTGCCACTGCATTTCAGCCTGGGTGACAAAGCAAGACACTGTCTCTTAAAATAAATAAATACTGCCAGGCGCTGTGACTCACGCCTGTAATCCCAGCACTTTGGGAGACCGAAGAGGGCAGATCACGAGGTCAGGAGTTTGAGATCAGCCTGGCCAACATGGTGAAATCTCGCCTCTACTAAAAATACAAAAATTAGCTGGGCGTGGTGGCGGGCGCCTGTAATCCCAGATATTTGGGAGGCTGAGGTAGGAGAATTGCTTGAACCCGGGATGTGGAGGTTGCAGTGAGCTGAGATTGCACCATTGCACTCCAGCCTGGTGACAGAGCAAGACTCCATCTAAAAATAAAATAAAATAAAATAAAATAAAATAAAATAAAATAATTACTTCTATCATTTTGTTTAGTTTGATGTTTCAGTGTTTATTAAGTGTCAAGTGTTGAGCTAAAAGCTTTACATATATTGTTAGCTCAGTTGATCTTTGTAACAACAACCTTATAAGACAAATAGTCTTTTTAAGTTCCATGACATACCTGCACAGAATGTGCAGGTTTGTTACATAGATATACATGTGCCATGGTGGTTTGCTGCACCTATCAACCTGTCATCTAGGTTTTAAGCCCCGCGTGCATTAGCTATTTGTCCCGATGTTCTCCCTGCCCTCACCCTTCCACCCCCTGACAGCTCCCGTGTGTGTTGTTCCCCACCCTGTGTTCTTATTGTTGCTCTCCCACTTATGAGTGAGAACATTTGGTATAAAGTGGAGATAAAGACTATATGCAAAGACAAATGGTCTTTATCTCTGCTTTCCAAATGAGGAAAATGAGGCTTAAAGAGGTTAAGTGACTTACCTTGGCTGAAAATTAGTAGATCTTGGATTTAAATTTTGGCTGTATAAGTCCAGAGTTTGAGTTCTTAATCACCACCAAACAATAGCATAATTTCATTAAGACTCAAGTCTTCTGGCAAAACGCCAGGTGGCTAAGACTCAGGGGACCCCACAAAGTTGAGTTACAGAAAGGATGGAAACACACATATTCTGGAACATGTTGGTTCCTTTCCCTTCACTTTGCCTGAGAGATTAGTGATGAGGCTGAATGTCCTGAGAGAGCTGCATTTATTTTCTTCGGGGACAACTCAGCATCTCAAAGCAAACTGCCTTCTTATGGTCATGCTATGGGGAATTCCTGCGACATCGTTTTTCCAGTTTCCATGGACCTCGATCATCCACTGCTTGGCTAAAATAAAAGGATTAAAAATTGATGGGAATAGTACTTGTTTCGAATGCCTGTGGCTCTTGAATGAGGAGGCTCTCTGGTAGCATTCTTGCGTAACTGTGTATCATTTCAAGACATGTTCGTTTTGGCCAGAAGTCTGTGTGTACTGGCACCAACACTGGTCACTCTGTTTGAAAGAGAGAGAATGGGAGGAGAGAGAGAGAGAAAGAGTGAGAGAGAGAACGGGAAAGCCTGAGAGCACTCAGCAGACAAGTCCCTTTGAGTTTGGAGGCATGCCAGTCTGGTTTTGATTTTTGTTGTTACGTTTAAACACTTGCTGTTTTCTAATTCTGGTGAAGTCCATCTAGATAGCAGTGATCTCAAGTGTCCTCCCTTGATTTACCTCTGGGACAGTAAAACCACTCTTGATTGCTTTGGGTTTGATTCTCTTCTTGAGGGATGTACCTGGCCTTTGGCAGAGGGGTTCAGAGTGGACCCTTAATCTAGGAAATTCACTCAGTGTCACATGATCACCTAATTAGTGAGACAGCATTTTCCTGTTGGCCATTCTTGCAACCCCCTATAGATATGGTAACGAGGATCCTTAACTTAAGGAATGTCAGAAGAACTGCATTTTATTTTCAAAAACTATTCTTACAAAGGGTGGGGGAAGCTCTTTTTCCACTTCCTCCTCCAAATTAGCCTTCTCGCCCCTGCTGAATCCTCCCCACTTGCCGAGATAGAATGCCTTTCCTATAGTGGGACAGGCAGTAGTGGACGTACTGGGTAACAGCCAGCTGGACAGAGCTGGGTACACATCCTTGCTTTGCTACTCATTAGCTACATGGCTTCTGGCAAGTTATTTAACCTCTTCTCCATGCCATAGTTTTCACATTGGTAAAATGGGTTTAACAATTTCCACTCATAGAATAGTTGAAAGAATTAAATGAGATCATGCATGTAAAGTATTTGGCATGTACACAGTTTCCAATAATGGTTCCTATTTTATTTATTATTTATTTATTTAATTTTGAGACAGTGTTTCTGTCTGTCACCCTGGCTGGAGTGCAGTGGCAAAACACAGCACACTGTAGCCTCTAGCTCCTGGGCTGAAGTGATCCTCTTGCCTCAGCCTCCTGAGTAGCTGGGACCACAGGCCTGTGCCACCATGCCTGGGTTTTTTTTTTATATATATATATATATTTTGTAGAGATGAGGTCTTGCCATGTTGCTTAGGCTGGTCTTGAACCCCTGGGCTCAAGTGATCAATCCCTCGGCCTCCTGAAGTGCTGGGATTATAGGCATGAGCCACCATGCCCAGCTATGATTCCCATTTAAAAACCCTATAATTCATAATCGTATTATATGAGTATGTGTATATATGCATCACATGTATGTTTATGTGTATATGTATATATATGTATGTGTGTTTTAAGTATTATACACAATATAGGAATATAGACTATGGAATGAAAGTAATAATGATACAATATTATTTTATGAAGAATGGTAGTAATAATGAGAGTAAAAATAATAGAATGGCTGGACATGGTGGCTCCAGCCTGTAATCCCAGCACTTTGGGAGGCTGAGGCGGGTGGATCACCTGAGGTCAGGAGTTCGAACCCAGACTGGCCAACATGGTGAAACCCTGTCTGTACTAAAAATACAAAAAATTAGCCGGGCGTGGTGGCGGGTGCCTATAATCCCAGCTACTCAGGAGGTTGAGGCAGGAGAATCCCTTGAACCCGGGAGGTGGAGGTTGCAGTGAGCAGAGACTGTGCCATTGCACTCCATCCTGGGTGACAGAGCGAGACTCTGTCTCAAAATAAATAAATAAATAAGTTAAAAACAATAATAATAATAGGAGAGTAAAACTCAGTTCTCAGGATAGAAACATGTAACAAATGGAGTCTCCCATAGGTCTGATGGTTGAGGTGCTCTGCCTTCTGGGAGCGTTTGATGCTGGCACCTCCTGAACTTGCCTGTTGTCACCTGCCCTGGTGCGTCAGGGCAAGACCATAGACAGAAGTCCTCTGACCAGTGCTGACCGTGACAACAGTCTTGGCAAACTTCAGGAGGCAGAGATGGGCTGTCCCCATTGGGAAAAAGAACCACAGACCTACCACTTCTCTGTGAGGCCGCCTGGACTAGATGCAAATTTAATACTCCCCTGTCATGTTGCTAAAACCCTCTGAGACTCAGGTGACAACTACTTGCTTCATTTGACTGTATTGCCTGCCCGGAGTGGGAGGCTGGGAAGATGGGCTTCTTCTGAGCAGCCTCTCCTGCAGCCTGTGCAGCTCCCTGCTAATAGCTAAAGCTTGTAAGTGTGTGTGCTGTGGAGACTCCTGAAAACTGCGGTTCCATAGTGTCCCTCCAAAGTCCTGGAATGACATGCAGCTCTTGAAAGCCAGCAGCCCGCAGCAGACACTGAAGTCCTGCCTTTCCCCACAGGGGTTTGTTTCTGTGCGTGTTTCTCACTTTGGTCTTAATTATGATGAGTACACGTTATAATCTGTCCGGGTGTGGGGATTGATGGCCAGTGCTTGAGTAATGAGATGGGAAGAGACTCAGCACACACCATCATGAAGAGGCTGAGGCTCAAGGAGTGAAGAAATGAGCCTAGGCTCATGCAGTGCTGGGTGGAGAGCTCAGGGCCCTGTGGGCTGTATGTTCTTTGGCCTAAGAGTGGATGAAGAAACAGTTTGCTAGAAGTGCTTGCACCAGGCCCGGAATGGTGGCTCATGCCTGTAAACCCAGCACTTTGGGAGGTCAAGACGGGTGGATCACTTGACGTCAGGAGTTCAAGACCAGTCTGACCAACATGGTGAAACCTCATCTCAACTAAAAATACAAAATTAGCTGGACGTGGTGGCACATGCCTGTAATCCCAGCTACTCAGGAGGGTGAGGCAGGAGAATCGCTTGAACCTGGGAGGCGGAGGTTGCAGTGAGCTGAGATCACCCCATTGCACTCTAGCCTGGGCAACAAGAGAGAAACTCTGTCTCAAAAAAAAAAAAAAAAAATGAAATGCTTGGACTAGCCTTTTTTCAGGGCACAAACCTCAGTATATGGTATCCTTTTAGACTTCAGAGGTTGTAAATTAGTAGCCTCTGGGAGAAATGCAGCCTGCATTTGTGTTTGATTTGTGTAGCAAATCAAAGCGTTAAATCAAAGTGTTAAAACAATTGAATAGGAATAACTGAGTCTTTAGGCAGAGAATGGAATCCACACACCTTATCACTTCCCACTGCCCTGTCCTCATTCCATATCACTTCTTTCTGTTGCTCGTCTAGCCCTGCAGTCATCTGATTTTGCTACATCTGCTTGATGTTTCCTGATAAAGATGGTCCTTTACCAGCTAGGTTGGAATGTACTAGATACTGTGACTGCCTGGAGGAATGTCATAATGCTCCTTAGCATATTAAAATTATGAAAAGTTCTATAGCTAAAAAAAAACTCACTGGTTTATCTTTGCTTAAACCAATGCTTTCCAAAATTTTTTTATTGTAAACCCTTTTCCCCTACAGAATACCTAGCACCACCCTATGGGACGAGAGGTTCCAATAGAACATAGTTTCAGAGACAATGGCTTTGGAATGTTGTTTTATCTTATAATCTACATTTAAAAGAATAAAGAATATCTAGATACAAAATCCAATAATCATAAAGAAAAAATCTGACAAATATGACAGCCTGCAAATTAAAATCTTTCTATGCAGTGGAACAACAGGATAAGAGGGAGAAAATTCTTGTAAAATATGTTACTGTAAAAGGGTTAATATTAATGTTGCATGAAAAATTTTATAAACTAATAAAAAAAACCCCAAATAAGAATAGAAAAAGGATATGAATATGCAATTTAGTAAATATAGATGTTCAATAAATATGGAAAAGATGCCCAACCATACTAGCAACCAAAGAGTTGCAAATTACACATCAGATCAACAAAAATGTACAAGATTGTATGTCCAATGGTAACAAGGTTATGGGGAAATGATCAGTTAGTTAAAGGAAATTGGTTACTGTATCTTCTAAGGTAATTGACAATCTCTCCTAAAATGTATATGTCTATATGTTTTCATGCACTAATTCTTCTTTGAACAATCTATCCTACAAGGATCTTTATAGATATACAAATGTATTTTTTTACCACATATTTATAATAAAAATTGACAATAGCATGGAGCCTATTATCAGGGGTGGGTTGAAGAAGGTATAATGTACCCATTTGAGCAGTGCTGGGCAGTGGTTAGAAATGAAAAGAATCCACTCTATGAGAAGGCAGGATGCCACTGGTGTGCAGTTAACTACAAAAAGCAAGTTGCAGACATGTATATTTACATACGCACACATGCACATGTAGGTTCATGCATAGAAAGCAGTCTGGAAGGAAATTCATCGCAATGTTAACTAACAGTGGTCCTCCCCTCTCTGGGGAGGAGAGTTTGGGACCCAGAGGAGGATGCGATATAGGACTTTGGAAACAATTTTCACCCTAATGCCTTATCTGGTATGAATGTTTTTACATCAAACATATAGTATTGACTTTTTAAAATTTAAAAATTATAAACAAGAAAAAAAAGGGATGAAGGCATAGAGAGAGAGAGAGTTGCTATTTGAGTAAGGTGGCCATGTAGCTTAAGGGTTACAAGAAATGGCTCTAAGTACAGCCTGCCTGAATTTGAATCCTGGCTCTCCACTTGCTAACTTTTCAACCCCAGGCTAGTTATTTAATTGTGATGCACCAGAGATTCCTTATTTATGAAAATAATATTTCCCTTGCAGGGTTGTAACTAATAAGATAATCTATTAGCAGTCTTTGGTACGGCGTCTGCCCTGTTGTAAATTCTTAGAGAATAATCATAATCATTATTTATGTTAAGTAAGAATCTCAGTTGTATATGGCTAGGAGAAAGATTTTCTTTAGGAAAGTAATTTTCACGATTTTTTACTTCAGTGTGATTGTTAAAGGGTGATACATGTTAATAACAGAACACCTAAAATATACAGTAAAATAAATAAAAAATGCATACTTCCATTAGATCCTTAAACATTATTTTCCATTCATGTGACTTACGGTTCTTTCTACTGAAACTATAGTCTGCCCTGCTGCTTAGCAAGTGGTATTGCTATGCAGGGGATGAGTGTGGCTCCTATCTCTGGATGCATCAGTTACTTGAAGAGAGGAAGCAATCCACTACAATGCTCAGCTTTCCCAACCCAGCTAGTGGACCAAAACATACCCACTATTATTCACAAAGTGGCCAGGGAGAGGAAATATGAATAACTTGTCACCAGCAAAGCAATTCAAGTACACCATCTTCCATTAATAATATAAGTCACCATTGATTGAGCACTAAAATAGGCCTGGTGCTCTGTTGGATGCCTCACATATATTATTTTTAATCTTCGCAATCCTTCAGAATACATGTAACTATTTCACAGATATGTAAATGTCTGAGAGGTTAAGTGTTTTGTCCAAAGCCTCATGGGGGTGTGGAAACAGAATTTGCAGATCTATAGAACTACAAGGTCTGTGGTCATTCTAGTCTATGTTATTGCCTCCTTGAAGACAGGAGTTGTGACTTCACTTTTGTATACAAAGAAGTCCGTGCTTATGTTTTGATGTCCGTACAGAGGCTTCCATCGATATTGTAATGTCCAGGATGCAGGATCATTCTCCTCTGATCTGTGTCATGCTGCGAAGTACCCTCTTTGCCAGCACAGACTTGTTGATGTGAGGATCACTCACATGTGTTTTATATTCCACCTAGGTGGCGGCTTTGAAATACATCCCATCTGTCCTGCATGATGTAGAAACGGTCTTTGATGCGAAGTTACTCAGGTGAGAGCTTATGTTGTACTTTCTCGGGCTCTGCTGGCAAGCCACGGATTCAGAGTGGGAGGAGGGCTCTTATGGGGAGCTCCAGCTGGGCTCTCAGCTTGGGGATGGGGAAGACCTGTGGCAGGGGACGTTTTCAGGGTTTCCAGTGTGGTATTTTTACCTTTTGGTTTCTTGTGCCAGACTTTGGTGAAAACCAACTGTGTAATAAGCATCCCTCTTTGATGATATGAAAATTAATCATATAGGTTAAAAAAATTGATATTTGAGATAAATGTTTCCATTTCACCTGGATCTGAAGGTTATTTTGGGTTCCACTCTTTGCCCTGTAGACCCCACAGTTGGAAATGGAGAACAGCCTAAGCATACCTAAGAGATAATGGAGACAGCTCCCTTTTGCCTTCTACTTCTTAACTGCGTTCAGCTCATAGATGAACACGTTATTTTAATGTGATTATGCTGTTGGAATAGAGGCATTTCAATCAGATATACCTTTTTCTTTTTAAAAAATTTATTGTAGTTTACAGATAACAGACTTTAAAGACTTTTTATATTTACATACTTATAGATTTGGAAAAGAGTTGCAAAGATTACATACCGAGAGTTATCATATGCCCTTCACCCACCTTCCCCTAATGTTAACATTTAAATAACTATGGCACATTTATAAAAACTGAGAAATTAACATGGATACAGTTCTCTTAACTGCACTCTGGACTTTATTCAGATGTCACCAGTTTTTTCATGGATGTCCTTTTTCTGTTCATATGGAAGATTTTTGCTAGCTCCTTCTCATCCTTCAGACCCTCAGGCTAAACGTTATCTTTTTGGAAAAGCCACTGCTGGATATTGTAAATAAATTAAATTTCTCCCCCAGCCCCTGTGCCATTATTCTCTGACACAGCTCCCTATTTATTTCCTCCACTGCATACATCACTGTGTATTGATTTGTTTGCTTCTGTGTCATTTGACGACCTCTATTAGAATGTAAGTTCCATGCCAAATGGGACCCAGTCTGTTCCCATTATATCCCTGTTTCTCTGCGCTTTGCCTGTCTCATATTAAGTAGATGTTTAATAAGTCCTTGAAAGAATGAATGAATGAATACAATAAGTTTATTTTGGAAAGCTGACAAGGATTATAATTTTGTTTCAGGGTGTTTTGATTCTCACCCTATTTGGGAAGAGCTGTCTCCCTTTTGATGTCCCAAACTGGTTCTAATCCACAATTTTTCATAGTTTAAAAAAAAAATTAGAGACCTTTTTGATTTTAAGACTTATCATAAAGCATTACCAAGCATAAAATATTTGTAAGTAAAATGGTGTGGTAATGAAGTCAGAACCTTGTTTTGAACTCTTGTTTCTTTAACTTCCTAGCTGCATAACCTTAGAAAAGTTAGCCTTTCTAAACCTGAGCTTTCTAACTTATAAAATTGGGATAAGTATTGTATATAGCTTGTAGAGTTATGAAGTCTACATGGCATAATGAATGCAAAATGCAAAGTGTGTGCTTGGTACACAGTAACTGCTCAGGGCTATGGGTATTTTCAGATTTTTATGTCTCTTTTAATGCTACTAATATTCTATACCAAGAACAACTTGTACATTTTTACTGAAGGCTTACCTTGCACCTCATGCTCTGCCAGGACTTGGGGGTTTCCCAGAGCTAGAGGTCCAGGGATGGACTGTAAGTGCTATGAGGTGGGAGACATTGGTCTACCTTGCTCTACCAGCTCCTATTTTTCCTGCCCTCAGCCAACTCCTGTATGAGTTCTACACCTGCATCCCTCCTGTGAAACTCCAGAAGCAGAAAGTACAGTCTATGAATGAGATAGTCCAGAGCAACCTCTTTAAAAAGCAAGGTGAGTACACAGCACCCTTGCTGGGGTAGGGTAAGGGGCCAATAAACCCCACATCATTTTGGGGAAGCTTGGCAGGAGAGGGCAACCTGTCCAGTGACTATAACATCTCTTTTCTCACAACTCCCTTGGTCTGCATAAATGCAAAAAGTAGAAACTAGCTGACAACTTAGATATCAGAATCTAAATTGATTTCAGGAAAGCTGAGGTTGCATTGTTTATTTCTCTTGAGAAAGTTTAATGAGGTTTTTTTTTCCCCCTGTATGGTTCATTATTGCTGTCTTTAACTCAAAGGGAAATGGATAAAGTTTCTTTTAGTAGAAAGAGCCTTTCATGGGGAAGTTCTCAAAATTTTGAGTGTGTAAGAATAAACTAGAGAGCTTATTAAAATGCTAATTTCTGAGACCTAGCTCGAAAAGTCTAACTGAGTAGGAATTAACATTTTTTAAAGTTTTTAGAAAAATGTAAATTATTTTGGAAAAGGTAACGCATTTACATGGATGAAAATGCAAAGGTATGAAAGGGTACCATGTGGAAAGGGTCCCTCCAGACCCTGTGCATGGCTACTCCCAGTCCCTTCTCCAGTGGCAAAAGGCATATCCAGTTTCTTGTGTTTGCTTCTAGGCACAATCTGTGGATGTGGAATCAATTACGTATATGCTACATACTCTTTATTATTATCATGCAAATGATAGCATGGTATGTAACTGTTCTGCACTTTGCCTTTCTTCACTTAATGGTATATATTTTTGGGAGATCATGGAATGACAGTGGATTTGCACAGAAATTATGATCAGAGCTTCTGCTTACCCTAAACTGGTCACCACTGGGCCCTACTGGCAGAAGACTTAGAGTTCTCTGTTTTCAAGGTCAGTCAACTAGATGTCGATAGCTCCTCCAGATTTGATCAGGCAGGATTCGAAAGCTCATATTCATCCTCTACCTCATCTCTAGGAATGCTCTGCATGCCTAGATTTTCAAAATGGATCATGCCTTTTGCTCCATGTAAAAGAATGACCTGTTCAGAAACTGCATTCCTTCACTCCTATCTGTAAGGGTGAAGAAATGACTTTTCAGGGTCAGTACTTTTTTCTGTATCCTAAGACCCAACCTCTCCAATTTTCAATTTCTCTATCCACACTGGTGTCAATAATAAAATGCGAAGCAAACTGTGCAAGAAACAAAAGGTCTTAGAATTCAGAGGATCAGCCATCACCCAACTGGAATTTATTCAGGGAGTGAAGCCTGAATATTTATGCAAATTGCCTGGTAATCACAGAAATATTCAGGAACCACTTCACTGTAAAGATGTTTTTTTCCAATGCCTGGTTAACATGGTGCATCCAGAATTGCTGTCTGTACCCTCTCCCCAGAGTTAAGGGTAGGAGGAGGGTGTGAAGATGAAAATATTCTTGTGATTTTAATATTTATATGTGTGGTTTCCTGACCCTTTAGACAGATGTGTGACAACAGAATAATCCAATAAATATGTAGTTCGTTTGAGCCAGGTGGTTTTTGTGAGATTACGGAGACTAATTCTGGTAAGTCTTGTTGCACTTCTTGTGTTACTGTGCCTTTTTAAAGTGAGACTTCCATGGTTTTAAAGTTCTGATTTCCACCTCCAAATAAATTGCCCTCACCCCAAAAGCGTTGAAATATGTCTGCCCCCTCCTGCCCTGGAAGCCCCTCTCAGGATTTCAGGTGGTGCCACTGCAGAGACAAATTGAGTCCCATCCTAGGGACATGACCAGGAGGACTCTAGCTACACATATGGTGTGGCACAGGAAACAGGGAGTGGGCTACTTGGCTCTTCTTCATTGTTCAGAACTGCTGTCATTGTCAGGGGCCCGGCTTGGCATCGAGGCCAGATGGAGTGCTAGCATGGGCCTGGGCTCGGCATGTGGTGTCAATTCCAGCCTCTTGGAAGTCGGAGTAATTCCTTTACTGCAGCCACATCTCCAGGGCTGGGAGGCGGCCTTTGAGGGTTGGCATCATGGCAGGGCAGGATGGACAGCTGCTGCTTCTCAGTCCTGCTGTGTGTCTGGGTTTCAGATTCAGTAAAAACCCTCTGATTAATATTAACTGACAGAAGGCCAGCTCTGGCGTTGTACACAGTTAAAAAAGAAAGCAAAATTCTTACCTTTAAATACATACAGAGACTAGAGGTAGACAAAGTGTCCTTTGGGGACCCATTTCAAAGAGGAGGCAAAGTGTAATTAGTGTAGCCACGCTCGGCTCACATGTGAAAGTCGTATGACCTTATTCACAGCTGAAAGGTAACTCCTCTCCCACCATCTATTTGCTAAGTGAGCCCTCTTACCAAAATAGTCCCAAAGGGAAACTTCAGCTCATCCCCTTTCTTAAATCCTCAAGTTCCCAATGAATAAAACCTGAATTCATTATGCTTACTAGGTGTCCATTGCCCTTGGGTGAGCGTCTCTCTTTATACCCTTAAATAAGGTGAGTGTGATTCCTCTGGCCAAGTTTAAGCAGTAATGAAATTCCTCCTGTTATTCTCCCTGTGTAGTGTCCTGTGCCTGGGGACGTGATTTGCTTTGAGCCTGCACTCATTTAACTGCCAGATGTGCAAATTGCCTGGAGTATTTTCAGTGACAGTTGCTTGTACTCACAGTCTTGAACATTTGTATTGACATTAAGCGGAGGGACAAGAAGGCTTTTAAGCACTTTCTGAGATTTTGGCAGACTACCCTATTGGCCTGTCATCAGGAGGATCCTATGGAGAAGGTGAAGGGTTTACTGGTTAAGGACGGTGCTTCTTGGGTCACACTAGACCTGAGTTTAATTCCTGGTGCAGCTTTTTACATGACTATGTGACTATGGGTAATTTTCTAAACCTCTCTGATTCTCAGTAAGCTCATCTGTAAAATGGGAATAAGAACAATAACATCTGTCTTAGAGGGTGATCATGTGGGCTAATGAGATGGATGACACATTTAAAGTACTTGACACAGCGCTGGGCTCAGCATAATGTCTCATACTAAGCAGTAATTGTTATTATTGGTGTTGTGGTTATTTTTCTTGTTGATCCCAATTTCCGTGCTGACCTTTAAATTCCTTGCAATAAGGGAGTCCCTTAATGTTTGATAGTTGCAAATAACCCTAAGCTACATGGTTTTCCTCAGGGTCTGAGAAACACAGGACCTAATGAATAAAAGGGCCTTGGTTGGTACATGCTTTCCATTCTGACTTTGAATGTGTTTTTTTTGTTATTGTTGTTTTCAATTTTTATTTCCCTAGAGTGTTTTTGTAAAGGGGCCATGTTACGTATGCCTAGAAGAAGTAGGGGTCAAGGTGAAACGTTTGCGATTTCTCACTTCATTGTTGGTGTTACTACAGGCTCCAACATAGTTACATAGTTTTGGACACTTGACAGCCATCCTCTCTGATGATTTACCCCTCAGGGCTCTTTTAACACACACACACACACACACACACACACACACACATACATGCACCACACACACAGTTTTTTTCTTTGTTTTCTTTATGGAGGCAATTCGCCTCAACTTTGATTTGACCTGTGATATTGAGTAAATTACTTAATCCTTGCAAGTCTTAATTTCTGCATCTGTAAAGTGGGAATAGTCACAGAATGAGTCTCCTTGGGTTGCTGGTGCATCAGTGGCACATGTGGCTAGTTAGCCTGGGAACTGCAGGAGTAAGGAGTCAGCACCAGCCAGGTTCCCACATGGAATGTCTTGCTCCGTGTGGATGACTTCAGGCTTCAGTGAGAGGAGAACTGAGAAACTTACAAACACTAATTTGCTGTCTTCTATAACACAAGCTCAGACCTGCCTGGTGGTGATGACAGGAGAAAGGATGCACAGATATGCCTGGAGAAAGCTCCAAGGGGAGTCTAGAAGAAAAGCAAACCCTCTGTGCCTTTGAAACAGATTTGTCCCTACGAGAACCTCATCTCCAAGAAATGTGTCTTTTTAGTCTGATGCTAATCAGAGGCACCATCTGGTTCAGTGTAAACTGCTTTAGGATCCACATTGCTAGAGATTTCTCTTCAAATTTCCAAAACAAACACAGAGAGAGATTGACAGAAAGAGAGAGAGAGAGAGAGGGAGGGAGGGAGGGAGGAAGAGAGGGAGGGAGGAAGAGAGGGAGGGAGAGAGAGAGGGAGGGAGAGAGAGAGACAGACACCTGACAGAGATTTGGAAGCTCTTTCAATGTTTATTTTCAGCTGGTGGGTTTTTTCACTGGGAACTTTATTGAGAAGCTGTTCTTTGAGCAAAGCATCCAGTTTCCCTTTCATTAAAGCATAGCTGCCTTCTTCTCTCTCATCTGTTGCCCACAGTATCTGGAGATGCTGGGTCCTCCATTCACAGTGTACAAGGGGCTGGACAACGGTTGGGGGAAAGAGGGATGGAAATAATTGTGCCTATATGTTTTCTAATCAACATATCATTGCAGCATTGGGCTGGGAATAAACAACCCTCTGACTCTAGCAGTTACTACCTTTTTTTTTCTTTTCAACTTTTATTTCAGGTTCATGAGGAACATGTGCAGGTTTGTTACATGAATTGATTTCATGTCAGGGGTTTCATGTGCAGATAATTTTGTCACCCAGGTAATAAGCATAGACTCAATAGGCAGTTTTTTGATCCTCACCCTCCTCCCACCCTCTACCCTCAAGTAGGCCCCAGTGTCTATTGTTCCGTTCTTTGCATCCATGTGGACTCAATGTTTAGCTCTCACTTATAAGTGAGAACATGTGGGATTTGGTTTTCTGCTCCTGTGTTAATTCGCTTAGAATAATGGCCTCTGGCTTCATCAGTGCTCTGCAAAAGTATGTGGTTTTAATCTTTTTTTATGGCTGCATAGTATTTCATCATGTATACGTACCACATCGTCTTTATCCAGTCCACCATCAACGTGTGTTTAGGTTGATGCCACGTCTTTGCTATTGTGAATAAAGCTGTGATGAACATACACAGGCATATGTTTATGAATGTTAATGTCTTTGTGGTGGAATGATTTATCCTCCTTTGTATATATACCCAGTAATGGGACTCCTGGGTTGAGTGGTAGTTCTGTTTTAAGTACTTTGAGAAATCTCCAAACTGCTTTCCATGATGGCTGAACTAATTTACATTCCCTCCAGCAGGGTATATGCATCCCCTTTTCACCAAAACCTCACCAGAATCTGTTAATTTTTGACTTTTTATTTATTTATTTTTTTTTGAGACTGAGTTTTGCTCTTGTCGCCCAGGCTGGAGTGCAATGGTGCGATCTCAGCTCACTGCGACCCCCACCTCCTGGGTTCAAGAGATTCTCCTGCCTCAGCCTCCCAAGTAGCTGGGAGGTGCACCACTGTGCCTGGCTTTTGTATTTTAGTAGAGATGGGGTTTCACCATGCTGGCCAGGCTGGTCTCAAACTCCTGGCCTCTGGTGATCTGCCTGCCTCAGCCTCCCAAAGTGCTGGGATTACGGGCATGGGCCACTGCGCTTGGCCAATTTTTGACTTTTTCATAATAGCCATTTTGAGTGGTGAGAGATGGTATCTCATGGTGATTTTGATTTGCATATCTCTAATGACTAGTGATGCTGAGCATTTTTTCATATGCTTGTTGGCTGCATGTATGTCTTCTTTTAAGAAGTGTCTGTTCATGTCCTTTGCCCGCTTTTTAATGGGGTTGTTGTTTTTGCTTGTTAATTTGTTTAAGTTCATTAGATTCTGGATATTAGACCTTTGTGAGATGCATCATTTGCAAATACTTTCCCCTATTCTGTAGGTCGTCCATTTACTCTGTTGATAGTTGCTTTTGTTCTTTAGTTTAATTAGGTCCCACTTGTCAATTTTTGATTTTATTCTAGTGGTTATTACTTTGGTGATCTTATTTAACATCTCTGAGCCTCGGGTTCCATGTCTGAAAAATTTGAAAAATGTGAATAGGAGTGTCATAGAATAAGAGACCTTTGAGTCAGGATATCCTTATTTTGGATCCTGGCTTGATTGCATACTAGCTGTGTTCCTTTGAACAAGTAACCTCTCTGAGCTGTAGCTTCTTTAGCTACAGAAATGTGATAACTTATGAAAAACAACTAGCAGAGTGCCGGAGACCCAGTTGCTGCTTATTAAAATGCATCTATTTTGTCTGTTGTATAACAGTACTAACCATAACACTAGTAATGACATCAACAGCAACTTAAAGGGAGAGACTTAATATTTATCAAATGCCAGCTCTGTATCAGGTATTACATACAGCATAAATATATATTAAGTCTTTACAAAAACCTAATGGCCTAGAAAGTTAAGTAATTTTCATTCCAATGAGACCAAATATTACACAATGTATTCGGGTATTAATATTTTGGACTATGTGATGCTAGGGTTACAAATTAATCTCCAAATCTCAGTGGTTTGATAATGGAAGGGTTTATTTCTCTCCTGTGCAAAGTCTGATGAAGGTCATATGCCTTTTGTCCCTCCTGAAGTTGTGCCAGCTGGTGCGTGTGGCCTCCCTGTAGCAGGAAAGATAAGAAGGGAGGGAAGGAGCACAGTGGCTCTTAATGACCTTGGCCTGGAAGTGACACCTGCCAGTTCCACCCACAGTCCATTGGCCAGAACACATCACATGTGCTCTTCCAGTTCCACCCACAGTCCGTTGGCCAGAACACATCGCATGTGCTAACGCCAGAGAATCTGGGATGTAAATGAAGCACATGCACATGCAATATTTGATGAGCGCTGTGTCTGCGGCTCACAGGTAGTAAGTGCTGGAGCTGATTCTGAGTGCAAGTCATTTGAATAACAGAACCCACCTTTTTCTCACTATGCTTTATTCTTGTGAGGACTAAAAAGGAGAAAATAGTGGTGTATTGACTTGGTAATGCTTCCTTCTCCATGTGAAAACAAGTGCCTCACCATTCCTCCTGAAGGATTTGTTTATTTCCATTCCCCGCTCCCAACTCCTGTTCCAAATGCCAGGCTATACATGAACTCTGACAGGTGTGCACTGGGACCCTTGTCTGGGAGAGGGATGAGGCTCTTGCTGCCAGCAGTTGCTGTGTCACCTGTGGCGTCTCAGGGCACAGCTTCCCTGCAGCAAGCTGGGGTGTTAGCAGGCTGCCGAAGACTTGGAATGTTGACATGAGGCTCTGCTTCTGAGACTGTTCGGAAGGAAAAGGCAGTTAGGAGAACAAAGCCTCTCTCTCTCAGGATGTGCTCTAGCCTCATAGTGGGGCTGTCATCTCTCTTTGTACCTTACATGCCCTTGCAAAATTCAGTTCATTGCATATAGTGCCTGGAATACCTTCTACTGCTTCCCATTGCCTACCTGAACCCCTAGCCATGTTCAACATGCAACCCCTACTCATCCCTTTAAGAACCAAAGCAGACCTCAAGCCTGCAGTAAGTCCTCCCTGATGTCTCAGGCATTTCGGCTCAATTCCATTCAGCACTTAGTCCCTGGGGAAGCAATGTGGCTACAATTGCGGCGAGTTTGCAAACTTCTGCACCATGATCTCTGTGCAAAGAAAATGAAGCTGCTTCTTTTTGTTTTTAATCTAATTTAATCTTCTTTTTAAGTCTCTACTTTGTGCTGTGGCAACTTAAAAATTTCAATACATGGTATCTTGTGGCTCTAGATTTAACCAGTCTTTCTGACTCAAAACAGTCCCCACCCTCCTAGGAACTCAAATAGGAAGGGGAAGAAAGGCACAGGTTTTGACGTTTCCCTCAGTTTATCTAAAATGACTCCCTTTGGGACTTTAGCCCCAGAGGGGATGTTGGTACACACACATTTTGTGGCTTTGGGTCTCAATGCCAGGTGAAGGAGCAGCTGACCCTTCCTCTCCATCTTATCGCCTTCCTTTCTGAGGAGGCTGTCCTCATCTCTGTCCCTGGGATGGTAGAAAGAGAATGGCTGCCAGGGTACCTGATGAATGGGGAAAGATGTGAAAGTAGAGGGTTGAATACATTGCAGATATTACCCTGATTCCCAAAGGGGGCAAAACAATGCATCTAACTTCAAAGCTTAGATGTCCCTGAGGAATCTGCTAAAATTGCAGAATCCTGGACCCTACTCCAAAGATTCTGACTCTGAATACCTGGGGAGGAGGCCAGGGATGTCCATGGTATCAGCCTGCCAAGGGGCTTTGGATGCAGGTGGCCCTTGACCTCTCTCAAATGGGAGACACAGCTCCCGGAGCCTGAGGAGGGAAAGGAAAGCAGTGTGGGCAAGGACATGCCTCCCCTATTGCAGAGTACAAACTTCCATCATGACACTTGACATATCATTCTAGCATTCTCTGTTTATGGGACTGTCTATACTGATGGAATGAACTCCTTAAGGATAAGGGAAGTTGTAAGTTTTGTTTTATTTACGTTCCTGGTCTATATACACGTTTATGTGCCTGGTCTTACTGATACCAGCTCTCAGAGGCGGGTCTGTGGACCTTGGTAGTAAAACCATTATTCAATGGCCAATGTCCCTTTAAGAAAAGGAAAAGAACAGACCTCAGTTGTACAGAGCTGGAGCAGTCCTGGCCATTAATTCAAAATACATCTTATTATTGATCCACACAAGACATGCTTTTATTTATTTAAATGTTCTATTCGTTATTTTTAATAACAAATGAAGCATCCATGCACTCACCACACAAAACAGAAGCTAGGAAGTTAACAATCACTTACATGTAACCACATGACTGCCTTTCCCCACCTAAGGTAACAACATTTTTGAGTCTTTTTTTTTTTTTTTTTGAGATGGTCTTGCTTTGTCACCCAGGCTGAAGCACAGTGGCACAGTCATAGCTCATTGTAACCCTGAGCTCCTGGACTCAAGCAATCCTCCTGCTTCAGCTTCTGAGTAGCTGGGACTTCAGGGACATGCCACCACGTCTGGTGAATTTTTTTAAAAAAAACTTTGTAGAGATAGGGTCTCCCTGTATTCCCTAGGCTGGTCTCAAACCCCTGGGCTTAAGTGATCCTTCTGCCATGGCCTCTCAAAGCACTGAGATTATAAGCATGAACCATTGCACTCAGCCTCTTGAATCTTTTGTTAATCATTCCACTGCTTTCCTTTCATGCAGTTGTATTGCATTTATATATATTCCTAGTGTTTTAGTTATTTTAACTTTATGAAAAGTGTATTGAACTGTTGATAATTTGAAGGAATTTATTTTTTTACTTAATATTAAACTAGGAATCATCCACATTACTGATTGCTGGAGTTCATTGTTTTGATGACTGTAGGAAATTCCATTGTGTGAATAAGCCATAATTTGTTCATTCATGCTTTCCATTTCAGGCATTGGGTTGTTTCAGTGTTTCTTCTATTGTAAGCACTGCTGCTAAGAACATTCTTGTACCTGTCTCTTGTTGTGAATGTTCAAGAGTCTCCTTTGGGGATAGAACTACTAGTAGATTTGCTTGGCCATAAGGGATCACAATCTTTAGGAGACAGTGAACACTCTTTTCCAAAGGTGGTTGTACCAATTTACACTCCCACCAGCAATGCTGAAGTGGACCTGTGTAGTCACAGTCTCTTCAACACTGGATATTGCCCTACTTCTTAATCTTTGCCACTAAAATGGGCTTAGACTACATCATCACTGTCTTCAGTTGCATTTCCTTGATTACCAGTAATGCTGAAAATCTTTTCTTCTGTTTTCTTTGCCACTTGTGTTTTGTTTCTTTGCTATATCTGTTCATGTCTTTTGACTGTTTTTCTTTTTTCTTTTTTTTTTTTTTTGAGATGGAGTCTCGCTCTGTCGCCTAGGCTGGTGGAGTGCAGTGGCGCGATCTCGGCTCACTGCAACCTCTGCCTCCTGGGTTCAAGTGATTCTCCTGCCTCAGCTTCCTGAGTAGGTGGGATTACAGGTGTGTGCCACCACGCCTGGCTAATTTTTGTATTTTTAGTAGAGACAGGTTTCACCGTGTTGGTCAGGCTGGTCTTGAACTCCTGACCTTGTGATCCCTCTGCCTCGGCCTCCGAAAGTGCTGAGATTACAGGTGTGAGCCACCGCGCCCGGCCTCTTGTCTTTCTACCAGTTTGGTTGTATTTTTCTTATTGATCTATAGGATATTTAATATATTCTTTCTACTTATCTTTTGCTGATTTTATGTATTGTGAATATCTTCTCCCAGTTTATACCTTGTCTTTTTATTTAAGATGCATTTTCATGAGCAAAAGTTCTTAATTTTAACACAATCAAATCAATCATTTTGTTAGTCAAATTTTTGTGTGTGCCTTAGGAAATCTTTCTCAGTCCTGAAGTCTGAAAGATGTTCATTATTTTTACTAAGAATTCCATAATTTTAGTTTTGATACATAAATCCTTTATATACAGAGTTTATGTTATATATATAGTGTGAGTAAGAATCTGATTTTTGTCTTTCATTTTTGTTTTTTTCCCATTTGACCGCACCTCTTTCCCAGCTTCATCTGCTGGACAGTTTCTCCTTTCTCCATGCCAGTGTCATTTTGCATTTTCAGGACATTGCTCTTTCCTACTGGCTGTGGGCTGAGTTGCTATAGCCTAGATTCAATCTCTGGTGCTGAGGACAGGGTTGCTGTAGACTGGAATCAATCTCTGGTCCACAACATGTAGGTTCTCTGTGTTATCGCTCACTGAGAGCTGAAGGATTAAGAAAAAGGAGTAGCCTCTCCTCCTCCAGTCAGGCCCCTGAATTAGTCTTCAGTGTGATATTAGCATCCTGGGAATTATGTGCCAAGGCATAGCACTTACCTTCCCTCGGCTTGCACTTTCTCAATTATGAAAGAAATAATTTTCCTTATGGTAAGAAATTGCTTGGGCTCATACAGCTACCTTCCTGTGTTTCTTCTTGTATTTGATAATAACAGCACTGAACTGGGAGTGAGGAGACCTGAATCATAGTAACAACAACATCAGCAGTTGCAACAGCAACTGACGTTTATTGACTGCTTGTTATGCACTGGCACTGTGCTAAACAGTTAGGTATATTATTTCATTTGGTGCACAGTTATGAGATCTTGGGCACGTCCCTTAACCTCTGTAGAGCAACTGTAAATGATGACACTGAACAAGATTTTGTAGTGTTCCACCAACAATGAAAATCTATGTTTTAAAAAAGTCATCCTCTGCTTCACAGTGATAATAATTCTGAATCTTTTTCACATAATACCATTTAGTGCCTTAAAACCCTCCTCTTCCCATTGAAAAATATTCTCCCAATATTGTGTTGAGAAGTATTGAGAAGCATTCCCCCAGTATGTCTCAGCATCCTGCCTGAGCTGGGGGCAAGGTATGAGGCCATTTTATAGAACCTTAAGTGAATGGAGGGCAATTACATGATGCATTCGAGGTTTCACAGCTGGTCATTTAACAATGACCATTTAACAATGGCCTCATGTGCTGGAGTGTTTCATTTCTTCAAGAAAGTACCATTGATTTTGAGGACAAGTTTTTTCTCATCAGAGCATTTAGAGGCATCAAAGATCTTCAAGTGAGGAGCCCACTTTGCTCGTTTCAACTGCAGTGTTACAAAGCCATAGCCAGCACCAAAACGTCCCTTCCACACTCTGGAGATCTGAGAAGGGGTTCTCCCTCACATCCTCTCTTCCCGTTCTGATGTGACGGATTGCAGACTTCATTCTCAGAGAGAAACCTTCAGATCCAGAATCAGAGAAGACAGTGATTTAATGTGCTGCAGAACAAGTCCAAGAGAGATTTATGAAAGTGTCTGTTGGGGGTGAGGGTGCACTGAAGTTAAAAAAAAATGGGCATACAATCAAGGAAAAAAATCTGTCTTAAACTTCCAAAAATACTTAGAATAGCAGCTTTCAATGGCATTATGAACTACAATTTAATCAGGGGAGAAAAAAATTCCAGATCACTTCTTTAATAGCAATGTAAATAAACTCAATAAACTCTTCGTGTGTGTGTGTGTGTGTGTGTGTGTGTGTGTGTGTATGTATCTAATTTACCTCATTAAAAATAGAGAACAACAAAATCACTCTGTTCTCATACCTTTCAATCTATATTCCACAGGATTCTTATCTAGTTTTGGAATGATTCTTTGCATTAGTGGAAGCATACATAATGATGGCATTTATATAAATTTTTATAAGGTTATGCATTTACTCCAAAATTTTGTTTTTACTGTGAAATTGCAATCATCAATGATTCCCATTATGCTGAGGTGGGGTTTTAGAATGTTTATATGGTTTGGCTGTGTCACCACCCAAATCTCATCTTGAATTGGAGCTCCCATAATTCCCACGTGTTGTGGGTGGGACCTGGTGGGAGATAATTGAATCATGGGGGCAGTTTCCCTTATACTGTTCTCATGGTAGTGAATAAGTCTCACAAGATCTGATGGTTTTATAAGGGGAAACCCCTTTCACTTGGTTCTCATTCCCTCTTGCCTGCTACCATGTAAGACATGCCTTTTGCCTTCTGCCATTATTGTGAGACCTCCCCAGCCACATAGAACTGTGAGTCCATTAAACCTCTTTTTCTTTATAAATTACCCAGTCTTGGGTATGTCTTTATCAGCAGTGTGAAAATGGGCTAATACAAGTGTCCTGAGACTTTTATGTTGATCTGTTGAAATTTGATTTTGCTAGGTTATTTTTCCCCAACATCTTCTTAGAATAGAAGGAAATTTACTGAAGACTACAATACAGTTGAATTACAAATTAGCTGCAGATTCATTTCAGTTCAAGTAATATTTATTAAAAATCTAAAACTGTGGCAGCACTGTACTGTGGGGACTATTAATAAAATACAGTAATAAGTAATGTATGGCCACCACTTATTTAACCATTATTTTGTGCCAGGCCCAAAATAATTAACTCATTTAATTATCATGACATCCCTGTAAAATGTAGGTATCACTATTCCCATTTAACAGGTGAGGAAACTGATAAGGAAGTTTAAAAACTTGCCAGTTAAGGAGGTTTTAAAATTTGCCAGTAGTTACACACCAAGTAACAGCAGAGACACCATTCCAGCTGGGGTCTGTCTGATTCCCCAGCACACCCTGAACTGCTGTGCTGGGTGACTTCTGGAACAGAAGAATTTCTGTCCCCAGGATCTTACGATTGGAGAAGAAAAGATTTACCCAAAGATCTCTTTAAATTTGAGCTCACACATGCTGGGCAGGTAATATAAATGAGTGAAGGGGCAGGGTCATAGTTATTATGAGATTTGCTAAGATAATCATTCCTTTTCGAATAGATAGTCCTAATGTCACCTTCACTTGTATTTTTACAATTCAGATTTTCCACTTGCCTATTAAAACATGTGGGAACCTTCTTCACTTCACAAAGAAATCTGATTTCTTTCATTTTCCTCGCTAAGACGCAGTGCCATCTGGTTAGTCATCCATAACCCCATGACTGTTTTTTTGTTTTGTTTTGTTTTGTTTTCCTTTTGAGACAGAGTCTCATTCTGTTGCCCAGGCTGGAATGTGGTGGCACAATCTTGGCTCATTGCAGCCTCCGCCTCCCAGGTTCAAGCAATTCTCTTCCCTCAGCCTCCCGAGTAGCTGGGATTACAGGCATGAGCCACCATGCCTGGCTAATTTTTTGTATTTCTAGTAGAGACAGGGTTTCACCATGTTGACCAAGCTGATCTCGAACTTCTGACCTCAGGTGATCTGCCCACCTCAGCCTACCAAAGTGTTGGGATTACAGGCGTGAGCCACCACTCCCAGCCATCTGCCTATGTGTGACAGAGACAAGTATACAGTGAAATGTTTTTGCTACTAAGGAAGCAAGAGTGACAGAAATCAATGGCCACTCAGCTCTGGGAGGAGAGACTATAGGGATTGGTGAGGACTGGGGCAGAGTCTGTGCCATGGGTAAACAGGATGGCAGTGAGGACTGGGGCAGAGTCTGTGCCATGGGTAAACAGGACAGCAGTGAGGCAGGGCCATGTCAATATGCAGACTCAGTGCTGCCTGATAGTCTCTCTCTCTTTAATTTTTTTGGGATAAGTCTCCCAAGTGGAGACCTGCTGATTTATTTTTAAATGATATAGTAGACAAACAAAACCTACAGATGGACCCAGAATAGCAGTCTCTGGTGCAAATATAATGTTTATAGAGTTTTATTAAATTTATAAGGTTTTCATAAATTTATTATAAATAGATTTTATAATAAAGTTTTATAGAATTATAAATATGATAACTTGTAAGTTATTATGTTTATAAATAACCCTGTAAGAATGACTATTCAGTGGAATTCAGTGGAAACAGGGCTATTGGAACATTGGGGACAGTTTTATGGAGAAGGCAGGATGTCAGCTGAACATGAAAGGCCAGTGTATGTGACACAGGCCCTCTCTGGACGACAGCCTGTGGGAGATCTTGGAGTGTCTGAGCTGCGAGACGCCTGCTTCTCAACCTCAGCAGTGCTTGGGATTCCTCCTGGCCTGATATGCTCCCTTGCTAAGGGGGGCCTTGGACCACACCGAGACCTCTACTAGGCATGCTTCTGGAGATGTTGGCCCAGAGATGGGAAAAATGGCATTTATTCTTTATGAAAGTTAGGACTATCAAAATATCGTGAGTTGATTGTAAGACATTTGGAAATGTATAAAATGTCCATGATCTCATGATTTAGAGGAAACCATTGTTTATTCTTCCTCTCTTTTGTGTCGTATATATGATATGATATGAACCATATCATATATATATATGGTCTCACTCTGTTGCCCAGTCTAGAGTGCAGTGGCATGATCATAGCTCACTGCAACCTTGACCTCCTGGGCTCAAGCAATCCTCCCACCTCAGCCTCCTAAGTAGCTAGCAATGCAGGCACACATCACCATGGCTAGCTAATTTCAAAATATTTTTTGTAGAGACAGGGTCTCACTACATCGCCCAGGCTGGTCTTGAATTCCTAGCCTCAAGCGATTCTTCCACTTCAGCCTCCCAAAGTGTTGGGATAACAAGTGTGAGACACCACACTTGGCCTGTATCATATATTTTATATAATTGGGATCTTGTTTTACATGCTCTGTAATCTGATTTCTTTTCTGAAAATTATTAGGAACATTTTCCCATTCTATTTTTAAGGGCTTCACAGGACTCTTTGAAGGACACTGGCTATAGTCAATTTTATGACTTGGCTCTGCACCCCTGACCAAATCTGACCTTGAATTATAATAACCCCCACATGTCAAGGGTGGAACCAGGTGAAGATAATTGAATCATGGCGGCAGTTTTCCCCATGCTGTTCTCATGAGATCTGATAGTTTTATAAGAGGCTTCCCCCTTTGCTCGCCACGCGTTCTCACTTCGTCTTGCTGCCCTGTGAAAAAGGTGCTTGCTTCTCCTTTGCCTTCCGCCATGATTGTAAGTTTTCTGAGGCCTCCCAAGCAATGCGGAACTGTGAGTCAGTTAAATCTCTTTCCTTTATAAATTACCCAGTCTCAGGTATTTCTTTATAGCAGCATGAGAATGAACTAATACAACCAATTTTAATATTTTCTTCTTTAAGGACATTTAGGTTCATTTCATTGTATGCTAGAAAAACTTCCTGTAATTCATAGCCTTAATAGACAAATCATTGTCCTCTTTGCTTACTATTTACCATTGGATGTGAGACTCACCCAACCTTACCAGTGTTTGTCCAGGTTTTGACTCTCCCTTCTCACTCCTTTTCAAACACAAATGCGCACGTGCACGCACACACACACACACACACACACACACACAGAGGATTTTGCTTCCTCCCTGTGTGATAGACTCAGCATGGAGCAGACTGTGTTGTCCTTGATTAAGGAGTTGGAGTAACATGATCCAATTCGGGAGGGACATGTTTTCACAACTCCGCCGTTATCCTTGATGGCAGGGGGTGTGTCTGTGTGTGGACATTCCCTGCAATACCAAGCACTTAAATGCGACCACACTGAGAGCCCTCATTAGTCCTAGGCAGCCAAAGTAGATTTGCTGAGCATGCCACCATCCAGGCTGGAGAGACTGCCCACGTGGAACCAGACGCCACAGTGGAGAGGGGAGCCAATTATCCAAAGGCAAATGAGACTCTAATTACAGCTTCAGCTAAAGAGTGGGAAATTATTTGAGGAGAGACTTCTCATTTCTGGTATAGGCACAACACAGGACAGTTGTTCAGAATAAGGGAGTGGATCAAGTCCTGATTTTGCTACCTTACCCGGGATACTTCACCTCTGGAAGCATCTGATTCTTCACCTGTGAAAGGGAAACAACATAGACGGTTGACCTCACTGGGGGAATTCTCCCGTGAGCATTGAATGCGATGTTGCCGGTGAGAGGCATAGAGAGGCCTGGTCCTTAGTAAGGACTCATAAACCAAGTTTCGTTATCAATAACTGTTACTAGTGTTACTATTATTTGTAGTCATCTGATAGCATCATAGAAGGTACAACTGGAAGTCAGGAGAGCTGGAGTCTCAGCTCTGCAGTTTCCTGTATATTCCAACTTAAAGAATGAATTCATCCCTCCATCTTCATTTTCCTCATTTCTCAAATGAGAAGCTTGAATAAGGGGATACATGAGCACACATTCTCTTCTGAGGTTTGTGGTCCTAAGCTAACTGTAACCTAGAGTTCAGGGTTTGAGTTACTCTGTGCAGCAACACTCAGCACCTTCCACTGCCACAAGTGCTCCTGGATGGTGGGAACCCAGCTCCTCAGTTACTATTTCTGGAGTTCTTACTAACACGCAGAGGCGCATTGTGCTGAGAACCATGTCATTACCTTCATGAATCCTCCCATCAACCCTGTCTTACAAGGGCTGTTATGATCACCTCTTTGCAGGTGCTAAAGTTGAGATTTATATAGGAAGCTGGGATTTAACCATAGGCTCCTAATACCCACACTAAATGGTCTCTGTGTCCACAGTGTTCAGTAGTGACTAGTAATATTTTTGTTCTCATAAATATTGGTTGGGCTGCACTCGAGGATTTGGAAGAACTGGGATGGAGAGGACACTCAGCAGTGTGCTCATATTGCACTCTTCTCTCTTTTACTCAGTCCTTTCAAAATTGTAGGCACAAAAGTCAGGAAGGCAACATCTGTAAGACCTTGGGGGCAGCTCCTGCTACCTCAGCCCTGTCTAACTTTCCCTCTCTGTAAAATGAGACTGATAAACAGTTGCTCTGCCCTACTTGCCTGGTAGAGTCATTTTGAGCTACACGAAGGATTGCATATGCGTGTGTGCATTAAAGAATTTGCACACTGGGCATATCGAATGTTTAAGCCGAAAGGAATGTTAGCAACCAGCTGCCCAGAGATAGTCAAATTCAGCAATTGAGAAAAACCCTGAAGAAGCTTCACCTTGGGTGTATAACAAACAGGCCCACTTCTCCCTGCTTCTTAGAATAGCTCACTGTATCTATGTCTCTGTCAGTCTACTGATCTACCAATCTGTGTATACATCCAAGAAAATTTCGAGCAAAAAAATTCTAAGTCTAAAGAAGTATGTGGTATTCGTTTTTCTGTGCCTGGCTTATTTCAGTTAGCATCACGTGAAAAATTGATCTGGCTCTGATGAGGGATGTTGATAGCTGGGAAGGCCACGTGTGGGTGGGGACAGGGGATATATGGGAACTGTGTACTTTTGACTCAATTTTGCTGTGAACCTAAAGCTGCTCTTTAAACAAGTCTACTCAAAAAGTAAAAAACAAATGCAGTACAAACATTGACCTGAATTACCACCACCCCCGATCCACTTTACAGAGGAGGCAAAAAAGGCCCTGAAAGAGGAAGTGGCTCTTCTAAGGCTACTGAGTAGAGGAGTTAAGATAGAGCCCCTGGTTCAGCTTTTTCTGCCCACATACCAATTTACTTACCAATTGTTAGCACTGAAAGTGTGGCCCTCTCCTGCCCTGGCTTAAAGGGTACACTTCAGTGCCTTAGGGAGGGGGTGGTGGGGCTTCAGTTTCACTGCCTGTGCTCATGGTGGTGCCTGTGGTTGGGGGACACCTCTGCCATTGCTGGCTCTCTGGCATCACTGTGCCTGTGATTGTGAGCTATTAGTGGTGGTGTCCAGTGGCTCACACTGGCTCATTGCTGGGACAGTGGGATAATTTCCTAGGGCCAGCTCTAGAGGAACTCACAAGATGATTAAGTGGTGGCTGAGGTTCAGGCGGGTTCAGGCTTTCTGCCCCACCAGCTTCTAGCTATGCAGGTCTAACCATCTCCCTGTCCGTCTCTGTCTGTCTCTCATTTGTTCTGTCCCCACCACACCCCCGCATCATCCCATGCAGCCCCTTTTTTAAAATCTTCTGCTTCACCCCATCCCTAGAGGAACTCTCCCTTTCCCCTTGCTCTCTTCTTAAGCCTGAACAACTCGCATCAGCTTAGACACCAGCCAGTTCCTAGGGAGGCAGTTCTCCACTTAGTCCCCTCAGGTTCCAGGTGTGGAGGAGGTGTGGTGACTGACTGTGGCCCTGTAGAGAGAGTGTAGGCTGCAGGAATTCATCCCATTGCATTTGCCCTCCCAGAGAGAGCTCTAACCAGTTTTCTTTCTGGGTCACCGAAGAAGTAAGGCACACCTTGCCAAGGTGAGCATTATTTTTTTCGCAGACCCAGCATCTTCTAATCTAATTTGGGGGCCATGTATTTCCCCTTCCACCATGACTTTGGCCTTGATCCTCTTGGATCTAGCAACCCTGGCATTACTGTGCTAAGAAGCATTTGGCTCTTTCCCATCCAGCATGAGCCCAGTTTGCCCTGGTCATTGCCACCCTCCCCTCGCTGTAAACTCTGCTCTATGATGGAGGAGGGATGGAGTCAGCTCTGATTAGATTTGTAAGTTTTAAGGTTCCCCCAACCCAGTAAAGGGGTGTGTGTGTGTGTGTGTGTGTGTGTGTGTGTGTGTGGATGTGTGCTGAGTCATTCTAACACATCTTCTCCCAGTGAAATCCAAAATGAATGGGAAAGTTGTCAACTTCTTTTCTCATGGTGAGTTAAAAGAATTTGGCATCCAATAAAGTACCTCTGGGCCTTGTGTGCTGGCAGCTTCTGGGCAGGTTGACGGTTTCCTCCCTGTTCATATTTGTTTCATCATAAGCCAAACAAAAGCACTGAGAATCCATGTATTCGGGATCTCAGGGGCCTCTCCTCCTTCTCGTGCTTCTCTAAGATTTTCCTTGTACTTAAGTAACACCAGCTTCCTGACTTCAGGTAAAGAGTGTGTGTTTTCTCTCTGTATTCCCAGTAACTGGCACTGGGATAGGTGTTTGAAGGTGAAAGGACCAGTTGCCTTCATTGAAAGATGGTAATATTGTCTATTGAAGAAAACGCTGCATAGTACGTCTTCACTTATTGTCATCTATAGGTTCTTGGGAACAGTAACTTTAAGTGAAATGATGTATAACAAAACCAATTTCGCCATAGGCTAATTGATATAAACAAGAGTTAAGTTCCTAACTTAAAATATCACTATAAAATATCACCATACTTCTAAATAAAGACCAAAACACTTCTAATATTATACATTAAAATAAATGTGAGCTATACATACATTTAAGAATACTAAAAACAAGTAAGATCATGACTTACCCACTTATTCCAGTTCAGGGTCCTGGTGGCTAGAGCCCATGCTGGCATCTCAGGGTGCTGGGCAGAAACCAACCCTGGACAGGATGCCATTCCATCACGAGGTGCACTCACACACACCTACGCTCACTCACACAGTGGCCATGTGGACATGCTAAATGAACCTGATGCATATGTCTTTAGAATGTGGGAGGAAATTGGAATACCTGGAGAAAATCCACATAGAAATGGGGAGAACGTGCAAACTCCACAGACAGTGGCCCCAGCTGGGAATTGATTTTTTTTCTCATCAAGGTTATAACAAAACAACATTGAATGAAACGATGTTATTCAAGACCTGCTGTGCTAAGAGCTGGAAAATTTAAACTGTAGTCCAGGAAAGCTACTAACAAGTGGTGTGACCTTGGACAAACCACTTAACCTCTCTGGGCTTCATTTCACATTGTATAATCAGAATGTTGGATCTCTGAGATCCTGTTCATCTCTGACAGTCAGCCAGTCTCTGTTGCCAGGACAGCATAGAACAAGAGACAGCAGCTTCAAATACTATTTAAACTGCTTGAAAGGCATTCTGTTATCCTGGGGTTTTGAGGGCACTAGTGTCAGCCTGACATGAAAGACACAAAAGGACTCACTGTGTTTGGATGTACCCAGATTAGGGTATTGTCCACACAGGCTGTGGTGTGTGAATCCAGTGTGTCACTGAGAGGCTTGTTAGAACTAGGTCTGTGTTTCTTGGTGTAGGACCTGGAACTCCACCCTTCCTGCCCCTCTCCGCGCCCCCTCCCCAGGCCCTGCAGAGAGGGGCAGCAGTCAGGACATTGCCCCCTTTGCAGGTGGATGTTTCTCTCCATGTAAGTGTTTGTATGGGTCTCAAAAATTTGCTTTTCATCAGGCTCATCCCTGCCAATGTCCCAGATTTGCCAGAACCTCCATCTGCAGCAGGATGCTTTGTTTTGTTTGTTGGTTTATGGGGATTCTGGGCTCTGTCTCTGGGTGCAGTGGCAGGTTTTAAAATCAATTACAATCCAGGTAACAGGAGGTTCGCCACAGCACTCTGCTGTCTGTTCAAGGCCTGTGCTGAGAAATTAAGTAGGTCCCAGTTACCTCTCAGAAAATTTGTGGTATTTCAGGGGACTACAGCGAGTTGCAAATCTTGATAGGTGGTGGGACCTGTCTGCAAACAGCAGACTGGCTTATATTGTGGTTCAGCAGGAAAAGGAGAAAATAATTCCCTGAGCATAAGATGTGTTGCTCCCTCTTCTAGTTTATCAGGAGATACCCACATACATCAAGAGACAGACCCTGGGTTTGAGGTACAAGCAGGAGAGATGGTTATTTCTTGCTCTTTTTCCAAGAAGATGGGAAACTGTGGTTGTAGTCTCCTTATTCGTGATCAGGTTCCTTGCAGCTGTTTCATCCCCAGGCCTAAAGCTGACTAATTACTCCTTTCTCTGTCTCTTGCCAACCTAGGGGGAGAACACTAGGCAGCTTCCTCCTTAGTCTTTTTTTTTTTTTTTTAATTTCTTGATTCATCCTGGGAAATGAGTACATCCTCAGAATGCCCTGCTGTGTGATTGCAGGTCTCCGGGTTCTTATTTCTATGCCTTAGGGTCAGAAATAAGGGGAACACAGAGAGCGAGACTACCTAACTGTTTTGGAGAAATTCAACAGCCATGTAGGTCTTCGGTTCTCAACTGCATTCCAGGTTTGCTTTACCCATCCTTGCCTAGGGGATTTCATCCACTCTGCTGGCTCAATGCCATCCTGCTGCCTACAGCCACAAAACTTAATTTTTAGTCTAAGTCTTCGCCTTCATCCCAAGACCTGTATCTCTAACTGGCTCTCTGACATATCAAATTCCACACGTGATAGATGGAGCCACATTTTTGATGAAGAGAGGCAATGTTTAGAACAGGTTTTCCAATTCAAAAAATGTTTATTGATTCTCTGGCATAAACAAAACATTTTGTAGCCATTTAGAAAATACAAAGATGATGAAAATATGGTGATGTCTTCAAGGAGCTTGCCTTTATTTGCAAAATGAGGCATTCTTTATTATAATGCAGAATGAATATTTTATGGTAGAGATAATAAGCAAAGCGCCATGAGACTTCAGAGGAGAGAGCCAGAGGATGTTAAAGTCATTCTTGTAGTTTAAAACCTCCAAAAGATTATTTGAAATGAACAAGAAACACCAAAGAACTTCAGAAATTGGAAATATTCAGCTTTTATTATATTAGATTTGGTTACCTCTGATTTTTTCATGATCTTGACTTTGGCCCCAAATGTAAAAAGAGGGTTTGTTGGATGATCTCCTTACCAAAGTCTTGAATTCTAGAGAGCCATTTCAGGGTTTTCCATTTGGTTTCGTAATTGAATTGTATTCATTGGTGACTTTGGAAAAGTCATGTCAGGTTTTTGGTTCTTGGCTTCTTGATCTGTAAAATCTGGATTATAGTGGGGTTAAATGTGAATATTAAATAACATAATGCTCAACACAGTCCCTGAATGGCAATAAATGCTAGATAAATGATAGTTTGAAATTAGTATGATTATTATTTCCATTTTAATATTCATTAATAATTATTATACCCATTTTTATTATCAGTTTGAAGTTAGAGCCACTGTAGAGCATTAAAAATAAAAAGTTGCTTAAATTGACTTTTTTAGAATATCAAGATAGAAAAAAAGCTATGGGAGAAAGGGTGTTCATATATACTATAATAATTATGATACTAGTTACTTTTAATAATTTTTATAAAAACTTATAAAGTAGGTTGTTATCACTATTTTACAGATGGATAAACCTGCTTAAATGTGCCAATTCTTTCCAATAAGCAAGCTTGCAGATACTTAACTAATTTTTAACTATTAATGTATTTGTTTTTTCCCCTCACAATCTACTGTCTCCTAGGAAGGCGGAGATAAACCTGATAGTTTGAAATTAGCACCCTCTTTTACTCAACCAGCATAAAGGACTGTTTGACCCAGGCAAGTGACGAGGTGATTTGTAAGGCCAATTTAATCATGTCTTTCCCACTGCCTTCCAAAGTCCAGGGATGTGCAGGTATATATTTTAGGCAGTCAGGTTCTGTTGTGTGTGGATTGTGGTCAATTTCATTGATTTTTTTTTTCTCGACACAACAGTTTCAAAAGGCTCTTTTGCTCCCCAAATAGCTGATCTTTTGAAAACTTTGCTAATTTTTCCTGGTAAGACTTTCAGATAGTAGTGTAAATGCAATGAACAATCACACATTTCAGACGACGATGATGATATTTTTGAACATGTTTAACCATTTCACAAAACACAGATGGGAAAAGTTGAGTGGCTCCTTAGAGAAATTGCCTAATCCAACCTCTTCGTTTTCAGCCCTGGAAAGTGTGGTTCCGAGGGGACATGACCTGCCTAAGGTCACACCACAAGTTAGTGGCAGAGTTGGGATTATAAGTTAGGAATCCAGATTTTAGTTTCTGTTTTTCATTTGCAGAGTAACCAAAACTATTTTCCTTGGCATGAAGGATAATTTCAGGTGTGTACAGATAGAGTACTGTATCCATAAGGGAAGTTCATTCATTCAATTCCCTTTCAATCTTTCTGATTATGTCAAGGCTTGTGTATCTTTGCTGTTTTGTTTTTATCTTTCTCTAATAATCTCCTTTGATAATGAAGATGGAGCAGACATCAGGCTTAAGCTTCTCTTAGAATTTAATAAAAGCGTTTATTTTTATTGTATTGATTGTTATGATATTTTCCATTTATGGCAAAGGATACTGGTTTTCTGGTTGAGGTAGCAAAGTTTTCTTTCAAAATAAACTTAAGCAGATTCAAATGAATTTACTTTATGAAAAATATTAAGTAAACAATAGTGCAGGTGGAAATTATGATGAATACACAGCAGGTTTCCCACTGAAAAAGATAATGATAAACTAAAGCTTGGAAAATACTCGACTGGATTTTGCCCTTTAGAAAGCTCTAAGCTCTCTGAAGATAGATATGGCTAAATCCCAGTTTCCTTCTTATTCATGTCATGTCCTTTTTATGGAGCAGTTAGAAAAACAATCATTAGATCTAAAAGAAGATCATAAAAACTACCCGTATACGAGATGAACTCATATGTTGATAACCTCATTATGGGTAGCTTCCCTACAAGCCAAAAAGTTGGATCAGCAGCCAATCTAATTTCAGTATGGAGGTAGTTTTGTTTATATTTTACATTATAAACAGTATGTGAATGCATTTGAAAACAGAAACTAGTTTCATTTTTCAGGGACTGATGCTCTATTTTAAGATATGTTACACCTTATTCTTGCCTTTTTTTCCTTCCTAAGAAGTTCTCTGCCTTCTGATCATCTTGCACTTCCATCAGAGAGTGTGAATGAAGAAAAAGATGGCAAAATGCAATTTATCAAATATTTTCCCACTATTAACACATTTTAGAGATTAGCATATATAGAACAAATGGAATGGGAATATTAAAGTTATTCATTAAAATGGAGAGTAGAACTCTCCACATATTTCTTTCATCTATAATTTACCAATATCAAATGAATACCTGGAAAGAAAGATGTACTAGATTGCAGTATTTGAGTGTTTTTCCCATTATCTTTAATAGCAATTCTTCCAGTATTGCTTAATTTGTTTCCCTGCTCCCTAAAGCAGAAGTTTCTTCTTAGCTATGATTTAGTTATCCAGGGATCCTAGAGCTCTGAAGACCCATTATGGTTTGGCTAAGATGAGCTTGCCTTTCCTAAATGCCACACACAACTCATTCATGCCCCCTCTTCCTGTGGGCTTCTTCTGCTGGCCATTAGTGTTTTTTTGTGGAATACTCCTTCATTGGAGAATTTATTCTCATTTAGAGGAACTTGGTGTCAAAAAAAGAAGGCGGAATCAACTTCTGGTGACTTATGGGCAGTTAGAGTCAAATGTTTGAAAAATGGGCTTCTGAATCAGCAGAGATTTTACAAAGTGACTGGTGGAACTGCATACAAATGGGTAGAGTACAGAGATGCCAAGAAATGATGCTACTTCTGTTACCACTAATAAAAAGACTACATTGCTCAGTTCAGGGCTAGAAAGGTTAATGATGATACATTCTTTTTTAGTATCAAAGATTAACATGATAACTTGCATATTAAAGTTAATTCAGACCTACTGCTAATGGAAGGGGCATACAAAATTAATTTCTACAGCACCTCATAAATTACGATCACTCACTCTTCTTTGGCTGGTGTTCTTTATCTTGGCAGGGGCTGCACGTGTACTTAAAGTGGGCACACTTCAGTTAGTAGCGGGGCATCTTTGGTCCTTGAGGAATTTGGGAAGCTTGGGGTGTGTGCCTTGTAGCTCTTAATCACTGCCTGTCTGCCGGTGTTTTCCTGCTGGAATGTGTGTATGCCATTACCAGCCAGCTTGTTGACTGGCATGGATCTTGGTTTTAATATTTAATGAGATGATGAAACTGGGCTGAAATGAGAAGAGTGTGGAAGATGGGAGAAAGAATGGGAAAGATAAGAAAAGAGCTGCCCTCTCTTGATGGCAGGAGATTCTCCAAGAAGAGTTCAGCACAGCATCTTCAGGCAACTATTTGCTGTCCCATTGAATACCAAGGCCCAGCTGACATAGAAACATAGCCAGCCCAGTCTTTAAGAGCACAGGCTCTGGAGTCCAAGTGCTTGACTACAAGTTCCAGTATAATCCCTTGGGTAATTTACTTGACTTTTTCAAGACTTACTGTCTGTTTTAAACAGGAAAAATAATATGGACCATATATATACATATACACACACGTATTTTATAAAATTAAATACAACTTTAGTATAATTTACGTATAGAAAAATGCACACATCTTAAGTATATAGTAAATCTATTAGCCACCACCCATATCAAGATACAGTATATTTTCATTACCCAGAAAGTTACATATAAATATTTTAAAAACTAAATAACAGTAGCTTATACTTTTATAATGCTTTCCATGGGCCAGGTATGCTGATCTAAGTGTTTTGTGTTATCTTGTTTCATTCTCACCAAGAGAGGTGCTGTTATTATTTCCACTTTACAGATACAGAAACAAAGATACAGAGAGGTTAAGTGATTTCTCCAAGATCACGCAGACAATAACCGATATTCCACTTCCACACTCTGCTCACTGTTGTCTATATAGCACTTACCATGTGGTCTATTACTGACTAAGTGCATTAGAGGAATGAGAATGGAGCCTCCTTGATGGCCGACATTTCCTTCCATTCCTCTTCTTCATAGTCCAGTTTATCATTCCACCTTGTCTTGGGCTGACGGGCTGTGCATGGTACTCCAGCAGAGTCTTTGAGGGAAAAGATGCCATCCCTACCTTCAACACTCAGATGCATGATAGGTGCTCTAGAAGTAGTCATTGGCTGTTACTCCCAGAAAATCCTGTCCCCCAGCTCCCACCCAACTGTCACTACTTGGTGAAGTGAGAATTTTGACAGACTTACAGGTGGGCTCACTGGGACCCCTGCCAGTTTGGGCTGCTTAGCCACCTTTGGGCTCAGTCTTAACCTTGTCCTTGTGATAGTCTGAAAATTTCAAGTGAAAATCCTTTCTGTTTCTGGGCCTGTTGTGGCTCCCTTGTCCCAGCTTCCCATACTCATTTCTCCCCCGTCAGTCCTCATTCTTGCCCAGTTGCTACTGCTTTTCCTCCTCTACTTTTGCTTTTTCCCCCTCCTCTTCTGTGTCTGTCTTTTCTTTCTTTGCCTCCTCTTTCTTCTTTTTCTCCATCTTTTTTTCCTCTTTTACCTCTTCTTTTTTCTTTTTCTCTTCATTCTTCGTCTCTTTTTCTGTTCGTTTTTATTTTATCATGATCTTCATGAGCACCACCAAATAAAATTAAGAAGCCACTCTCTGCTAAATGCATTGTAATTGCCCATGGGAAATTATTTTTTTGTAGGAGGCAGCCACATCCACTGTATCTCTCATATGGTTAAACTGATGCTTACCCATTTGTACTAGATTATTTTCAGACATATTTAGCCAGTCATTCCTTTGACATCTCGTTTTGGATGTCTTACAGATACTCAAACTCATTATTTCCAAAACTGTACTCATCCTTTTCAATAAAACCTTCTCCTCTTCCATGATTTTTCTGCCTTTGAACCTTTCTCATATATGCCTTGGATCTGGTCACATCTCTCTCTTTATCACCTGCATGCTGGTCCTGTACACCCGTGTGTCATATGGAATGCTTGGCATTTGGCAGACGCTCAACACATACTTTTTCACATGAATAGAGAAATGGAAGTGCCATGGAGGGACAAGCACACGCTCATGAAAACTCCTCCCTTTATTTTTTTTATGTTTCTCAAGAGCACTAAACACAGTCAAGTGACTTGAAACCATTAGTTTCTCTCCAGTTCTTTTCAGAGCTAAGATTTCACAATTTGAGTCAAAAGCAACAAATGACTATTAAACTCAATGTAGAACATTAATGTTAAAACACAATATGAAAAATTTCTTTAAGAATTTTGTGCCAGAAAAAGCTATGGTTCCTGCAAGGAATTGGTGCTCTTCTATCCTAATGATCAACAAACTCTAGAACTTGGAGGGCTGCCCTTATGGCCCCAGTAAGGGCAGTTGGAGCTTATGTTATCTTTTCCATTGGGATGTCATCTTCTTTCTTCTTTCATTCTTTTTGGACTAAGGTAACGTATAAAGAAATACTTATAACTAATAATAAACACATGAACAAATAATGTGCAAAATTACTTGCAATTTCATATGAGTACAATTGTAGATTCATGTTGGGGGTACTGAACATAGTTTGAAATGTGGTATGTTTCTTTTTTTAACTTTTACTTGAAGTTCAGTGGTCCATGTGTGGGTTTGTTATATGGGTAAACTTGTGTCATGGAGATTTGTTATGCAGATTATTTTGTCACCCAGATATTAAGCCTAATACCCATTAGCTATTTTTCCTGATCCTCTCCCTCCTTCTACTCTCCACCCTCCAATAGACCCCAGTGAGGGTTGTTCCCCTCTGTGTGTCCATGTGTTCTCATCATTTAGCTCCCACTTATAAGTGAGAACATGTAGTATCTGGTTTTCTGTTCCTGCATTAGTTTGCTAAGGATAATGGCCTCCAGCTCCATCCATGTCCCTACCTCCACCCATACCCTTGGACATGATCTTGTTCTTTTTTATGGCCACATAGTATTCCATGGTGTATATGTACCACATTTTGTTTATCCAGTCTTTTATTAGTAGGCATTTAGGTTAATTCCATGTCTTTGCAATTGTGAATAGTGCTGCAGTGAATGTATGTGTGCATGTGTCTTTATAATAGAATGAGTTATATTTATTTGGGTCAATACCCGGTAATGGGATTGCTGGATCAAGTGGTAGTTCTGTGAAATGCAATATGTTTCATTGTACATATGTTTTCTTACTGCTCCCATCAATTGACTGCTTCTTTCCTTTAGTACACATGGACTATTCAAAGGTAAGGAGCATATGTTATCCTCTCTTTGCACAGAGAGCTCATTACGTGTCTTTAACTGATATTTATTATCTTTATTTCCTACCATCTCATACTTTCCCCATTTCCTCTTTTATTGCTGTAGAGTCCAAGCAAAATATCTTTGATCCTCTTATTTAAATATTGGGCCTAAGTGTATGATTCATTTCTTAAATCACTCTTTGCTTTGGGCCTTTTAGGGAAGGGCTCCCCTTGGCTCTTTTTCACAAGTGAAGAAATGAAGCAGGCAAGAGCCCCTGCCCCTCAAGTCTGTCTCATCTCCCTACCTTCTTAGCTGAGTGCTTTTAGAAAAGAAAACCAGGCCAGAGGATAAATTCTTCCCATTTCCATTTTTATTTATAGGGAGAAAAATGGCTGTGGTTTTTTCCTTTCCTCTTTGAAGTTTGCTTCCAGTTCTTCAGTTTATTTGAAGTATAGTATACTTCTTGGTTTTCCTTTTGTAATAAACAACACTAGGTTTTACATCTGTGGAGCTGTAAATGAGAGGAGACCCAGCCTTCACTTCTTCAGAGCTGATATGGGGAAGGTAAGGGAAGAGGAGAATCGGATGATGATTGGAAACAATTACACAACCATTCCATTTTGCTAATGCTTGAATCCAGGATAATTTTCTCATTTAATTCTCTGAAATGAAGGGCCCCTCTGTTAGCCTTAAAATGTGAACAAGAGGCTTTTAATGCATGATTTTCCCAGAAATGGAATGCTAGCTGCTCATATTGATTCAAAACATTGCTGTTGGCTTTTGTTCTTTTTGGTATTTGTAAGTTTTGTGATGGCGGCAATATAGGATTGTTCATGTGTGGCTTGAGGATTGTCAGTAAGTGGTATTATTCTAAGTTGCAAACAGAAATTAAAAAGGACATTCAGAGAATGCTTGCCTGAGCCCTCCATTAGTCTGTCCACATACAAAAGGGAAAATGGAAATCTGAGGCATATATCCCAATTATTTCAATTTATACCCACCTCTTAGAACTCAATTCTCTGAGTTTGGTATTCAGACAAAAGTGTAGTTTGTTTGAATGATGCAGATAATAGCTTTAAGTCCACTTTATTCCAGCCTGTTTGGACCAGGCATTTGTAAAATTTATAAGTTAGCAACAGTGGAATGAAACTGAAGCTTTAACACGCTCTCCTTTGGACTGAAAAACTTCTGCATAGCGTTGGATCCCAATGCCTCATTGCACTTAATAACTGCAACTGAATTTGTATCATGTTTTACTTTGATCTTCTTATGAGTCATTCTCATCTCCATTTTTGGAGGGAGAGAAGTGAAATGGCTCATGCAAGGTTACTAACAGCCTGGTGGTAGTAAGGCTGGGATTCAAACCCAGGTCTCCCAACCTTTAACCCAAAACTCTACTTACTATGCCATGCCTTCCTCTATGATTAGGTAAAACGGCTCAGGGGAGGTGGTAAAGGTAAAGAAACACACATGCAGTTCTCCTTCTACACCTCCCATCCCACCCCCAGCTGCTACCACCTAGTTTCCTCAAGGATGGCACAGAATAATTACTATTGACCAATCCAACACTAAACAGGGTTCTGATTCTGTGAGTTGCCCTAAATACAGGCCCCTTATTTGCCTTCAGCAAACACTCACTCATTCATCTAACACTTATTAAGATCCTACTGGATAACAGGCATTGTGCTAGGAGACATGACTTGATTGAGATTGGATATCCCACCCCAGGCTCTCACTGTCTAATGAGGAAAAGGTAGCGAATGCTGTTTGCTAGCCACGATTGCTGTTTTCTAGGCAACTGCAATGTGATGGGGAAGCCCAACCGACTATAGTTGAATAAAAAAATGAAAGAAGTGAATGACTGGACTAAAGACTCAGCCACTGAGTTGACTAATGCTCATTATTGTTTAATTCTGAGGTTCTAGGACTGAGATTTGTTTTCACTTCCCTGGGACTGTAACTTATAAAACCACAACAAACATCAATCAATCATTAAACAGACCAAGCAATCCAAGTCTTGGATTTTCTATGTAAGGCCAACTTAAGGGAGTTAACAAACTCAAAGGGTGGCTGCCTCAAGCTAGCAGAATCTAGGAATTGGTAATAATTGCCCTGCACTCATGAGCCGGAGTGAGTGGGGCTGGAATAACACTGGTGTTAGAGTCAGACAGGTCCGTGCTGGGGCCTTGGCTCTGTTGGAGACACACTAGCTAGGTGAGCTGCATGGAGCTCCTATTTTCTCATCTGTAAAATGGGGACAATGCAATCCATTGAATAGGTTTTGGTAAGGATTAAATAAATTCTCAGTATGATGCCTAGAATCTAGCAGGAGTTCAATGTACGTTGCATATCTCTCACAATTAATATTCCACTCTCCCACTCCCCTTCACGCCAATAATTTCTGTCCCTTTTTAAAAAATGTTATAGTGACCCTGGCTGCTGAGAAGACTCTATTTGAGTATGTGACCATGGACTAGCTAATAAAGAGATAAAAGTGTAGGAGTTCCTGGTTAAGTAGAGATTGAGAGTCATGAAGCCATGGAATTCTATGAGTCTGCAGAGGGGACTGGCATGAGGGAATAAGGGATTCTGTATGGTATGATGCAAATGAGAGACAGTGGGTCAGGGATGATAGCCCTGGAGGGGTGTGGGAGGTGCTGACCAATCCGATAGGTGTCCTGAGCACTTATAAATCAATGTGAATTCAGATGTCACTGAATTGGAAATGGTGTCAAAGGATGTGAGACACAGATCTTCATAGTCACAACATTACTGGACTCATTTTTCCTCTCGCATGAATTTGAAGTAGAGCACTTTCCTACAAATCTTGCTTTATTTATGTAATGTGTGTGTGTATATATATATTTTATATATATGTATACATGTATATGTGTTTATATATATTTTATATATGTGTATATATATATGCATGTGTGTGTATATATGTGTATATATATATGCATGTGTGTGTATATATATGTATACACACACATACATATATGTATTTTAAAGATGAAGGTCTTGTTACGTTGCCCAGGCTGGCCTTGAACTCCTGGGCTGAAGCAATCCTTCCATCTCGGTGTCCCGAGTAGCTGGGACTGCAGGTGCATGCCCAGCACCCAGCTAGGAATCCTTCTTTAAAGACTGTCAAGATTATCCAGTACAGAGGCAGCTTGGTCAGCCAGAAGCTTTTTTATTTGCTGCTCCTTTCATCATCAGGATGAAGAGGTGGGTGTACAGTCTTCCAACAGGCCAAACTGCATTCATCTGGTGTGGCACTGCAAATGTAATCATTCTAAGCATTAGGAAACAAATCAAATTTTGGGTCCCAATTCAATTGGCCATATCTGCATTTTTATTTTTCGA
The DNA here is from genome assembly GCF_028885625.2 of Pongo pygmaeus. NCBI lineage: Eukaryota > Metazoa > Chordata > Mammalia > Primates > Hominidae > Pongo > Pongo pygmaeus. Next base: position 174,808,889 of record NC_072377.2, read on the forward strand.
AAAGCACTTTCTAAGGAGCTGGATATGCTTTTTATTTTTCCAAAAGCACTTTCTAAGGAGCTGGATTTAATGAGCAAGCTAGCAATGAGGAGGCCAGCCAGCAGTTGCAGGCAAGTGCAGTGGGGTAACTAAGGGTGCAAGTACCTTTCAGAACACACTATTTATGTCCTAATAGCTTTCAGAAGGCGTGATGATAGGCTATCTCAGTGGCCATTTCCCGCCATTGGAGAGATGTTGATGGGAGTCTTTCATTACTTGCTAGTTGAGGCCAGGAAATGGTCTCTGTGATTATGCCCTAATTTGATAAACCCTAAAATGAATCTATTGCTGTCTCACTCAAATGCTCCAAAATGCATATGCTTACACAGGTATGTAGCACATCTAATCCATCAGCAGGTCATGTCGACTCTGCCTTCAAAACATAACCCATGTTCATCGACTTCCCTCTGTACTTGTACCCTTGTCTCTACTGCTGCAAATGAATCAAGCTTTCGTCTTCTCTCCCCTGCACTGTTATAGTAAGGAAGCAGGATAGTTTAATAAGTATGAATATGGGCTCTGGAATCATATTTCCTGAGTTTAATGCAGCTCTGCTTACTAGCTGTATGATTTTAGGCAAGTTGCTGAACCTCTCTAGGCTTCAGTTCCCTCATGTGTAAAATAGGTATAATGATATACTTCATACAGAGAAGGTCTGGTAGACAGTGAGGGTGCAATAAATACAAGACCCCTTCTTTACCTCTACAGAAAGCCTCCTCAGTGTTTTCCCACCTTCCTCTCTAGGCCCACCATTAAAAACACAAAAATGAAAAGTGTTTATCACTACCCAGGAATCAAACTTTTTACCATGGGCCCCAGGGCCTGATGAGACGCGGCCCTGGCAACTTCTCCAAATTTACCATCTCACATTAAACCCCTGTTTCCTGCAATCCAGCCACACTTGTGTCCACATCATTCCTCCAAGTTCTGCAGATTTCCACCCCAGAGCCTTTCCATGCCCTTTCCTCTGCAATGTGCCTCCCTGAGATCAGTGCATGCAGCTGCCTTCTCCCTCTTCAGGTCTCAGCTCAAGTGTGTCCGGCTCAGCGAGGCCTTCCTTGACTGCACTGTATGAAGTGGTCTTCACAGGCGCCTAGATTCTCTTCATCCCGTCACCTGGTTAATTTCCTTGCTGGTAGTTATCAGTGCCCATTGTTGTAACATCAGCTGTCATGGCCCCCAGCTCCAGCACCTGCCTCCCAGGGCTGCCCTCGGGCTGCAGGACCCTACTTTTCCCGGGGACTGGAACCACCCAAAGCGCTGTCCACCCCCTGGGTCTGAACATTCCAGGTTCATCACCCCTGGAGTCTACACTGTCTCCAGAACTCCTCATAGGATTGAGCTCAAAAGTTACCTTTTGTGAGGCTTGCTTGATTTTTGTACTTGGCTTGGCCTCCTTCCCTCCACTTCCCCACTCGTCTTGCATATTTTTCTGGAACATCTCCTAATAAGTCCTCTTCACCCAAACTTCATGTTAGAGTTTGCTTCTGGAGTATCTAACCTAAGACAACTATTATCTTGTTTATTTAATTATTTATAGCACTTTACTAGAATATAATATCCATGAGAACAGTGAGTATTGACTATGTGTGTATGCATATATATGTATATATATTTAAACATACATGTTTAAGGATATAAATATATTGCATGTCGACTCTCAGAGCTTTCAAATTATGTTTATAATCAGTGTGACTTTTTTGGATACAAACGTATTCACATCCTGTTAAAAGTTCTTTACTTTGGCCGGGCACGGTGGCTCATGTCTGTAATCCCAGCACTTTGGGAGGCTGAGGCAGGCCGATCACGAGGTCAGGAGATTGAGACCATCCTGGCTAACACGGTGAAACCCCATCTCTACTAAAAATACAAAAAATTAGCTGGGCGTGGTGGCAGGCGCCTGTAGTCCCAGCTACTTGGGAGGCTGAGGCAGCAGAATGGCATGAACCTGGGAGGCGAAGCTTGCAGTGAGCAGAGATCACACCACTGCACTCCAGCCTGGGTGACAGAGCGAGACTCTGTCTCAAAAAAAAAAAAAAAAAGTTCTTTACTTTGGGAGGCCGAGGTGTGTGGATTGCTTAAGCCCAGGAGTTTGAGACCAGGCTGCAACATACCAAGACCCCATCTCTACACACACATATACAGTAACAGTTCCATCAGTTACAAGTCAGTCCACCCTCCCTGCTGTCTCTGTGCTTCTAAATGGTATGAGCCAACTTATAGGGTATTTGCTTGTTAGGTTTAGTGCAAAATCACTTTTTATGTTCAATATAAAGGATATATGGTAAAAGTAAGAGCTTGGTTTGGACTTTCAGTGGATATCTAGTATAAAGTTCTGGAAGTATGTTTTTCCTTAAGGATTTACCGCCTAACTATATTTTCTCCCTTCTAAGATAACCTGGAGAGAATTTTAACCAGGTGCTGAGTTCTAACATTTCTAAATAGGCTGTGTTTGTTTAGCTGGGAGATATATTTTGGTCCCCGAGGGGTTTATAAAGTGGAGACGTAGATGGCTCCGGAGGCTGGCCAGAGGGCTGTGGGTGGTGATTCTGGGTGTTGTAATGAGGCGTGTTTCGGGGGGGTGAAGCAAGTGACTCATGGGGAGCTGCTGAAGAATGCATTGGGGGAAAATGCTAGTGAAGTTGTAAAAGGCTTGTAACCTGATCTGGAATATGAAATTTGCAGGTAGTTATTGATTTCCCAGTGGGCGGAATTAGTTTTCTTCGTGATTTGCTGACTGGAGGAGGGAGGTTGTGAGAACAAATTGCTAACTGTCAGACTAGAATCATGTCTATGGAGATCTCCCTTTGTGTCCAGTTGATCCAACCAAGTGGCTTTCAACATCTGCAAATGCTCGCAAACCAAACAGAAGAAAAGTAGCCTGGCAGAGCAGAGCTGGATTTACACTGGTCAGCCCTGCCTGGGAGAATTTTGGGTTTCAATTACATGGGGAGGGCAGGGTGAGCTGTGACATCTATAGCCTCCCCTGCACCTTCCCCATTGCCAGTCCTCCGAGAGAGTTGAGCTGAGGGGAATTCGACTTTCAGTCAATAGGAACTTGGCCAAAGCCGAATGAGTTTCACCTTAAAGTCTGTGAAAAATGGAACAGGATTGAAGAGTCGATTAACCCATGCTGGTGACAAAGTCAGGGGCTGGTTATGAGTGGAATGAGATTCCAAGTGCAGACTGCCACAGTCAGGCTTAGAAACATGGGCACTCGTGCTGAGGATGTGACTGAGCCCCACCACAGATGCATTGCTTGTGTTTAACCTTCTTCCCCAACAGTAAGAGAGGGGCTAGAGAAGTACAGTGCACTACACTCCAGAATGTCCTAAAATCTGTATTCTGATGGTGGGACCTGGATGTACCTGGGTTCACAGATTGGCAAGCATTTCCCTAGCAGGGATATAGTGTCCATCTTGTCTTATGTTTTATGAGTGACTCTTTGGGTTCTCCTTCTCTCAACATGAGTTTCATGGAGGAGAGGGGTAATGGCATATCCCATGGAAATTGCATTATATCCAAAGGCCCCTGCTGACCTTCTATTGGTTCTGGGTGAGTGCATGTGGATTGGTGTAGGGCTGGTCCTGAACAGGTACCTCTCAAAAAACCTGGAGGGTTGATGGTGTACCCCAACTACAGCTTGGGCCTTACTTTCATTTATGGGATGACAGCAAGAATCTCACTGGTTTTCCTGTTACATAGACAATGACCATATCGTGTGATAAATGGTAAGATGGAAATATATCGAAATATATTCTGGGTGCTATAGGAATGAAGAAGAGTCACCCAAGGCACAGTTGGGGTGTCAGGAAAATCATCCTAGAGGATTTGACATCTAAGTTAACAGCTAGAAGGGAAGGAGTCAGGAGAAGATGGCTGGGACAAGAGCATTCTAGGCAAAGAAAATAACATGCAAAAATTCAGGAGAAGGAGAGATTTTGTGGTTGCAACAGAGAGAGGGAGGTGGAGGAGTGGCAAGTGGTGAGCACCCACAATGAGTTAAGGGAAGAGCTTGCTCACAGATGGCCTCCAGCCATGCCAGAGAGTTGAGAAAACTCATTCTGAGGGCAATAGGAAGTTACTGAAGAATTTCCTGACCACAAGGGACTCTTGTGCAGGGAGCAGGGAGGGCGTTTAGGAGACTTGACACAGAACATGAAGGAAATTGGCTTGAGGGTAGAATGGACATAACTTCATGATGGATTGGATGCTGATGTAAAGAGAAGAAGAACTCAAAGATGATTTCTTTGCTTGGTTGACTGTGTGACTGGGGGTGTCCTCACTCTTGAGAGACAGAAAAGGAGAAAGAACAGACTTGTGGGGAAGAGGGTCAATTCAGATATGGCTTTTAGAAGTGTTTTCTGCTGGAGCTGGATTGTGGCTGTGGTCGTAGATGTGATTTTGGCTGGATGCACCTCTAGGTGGTTTTCCAAAGTGACAAAGAATTTTCATTTAGTTCTTCCAATGGGGCTGATACTGGCGAGGAGCAGGTGAAGAAAAGGGTCCTCTTATTTGAAGTGTCCCTGAGCCATCAAATAATCACAAAAGCACACCAAGTGCAAAGCACTTCAAGAGGGCTTTGCATTCAGGTAGGTAGCACTGACCGCCACATGACAAAACTTTCCTAAGGGAGGACCCAGAACCCAGAAATACTGCATTTTCCTCTCTGCAGTCACTTGGACAAGAAAACCCTTTCAATTAAAACCCAAGGAGATGAGTAGTTCTGCAGATTCCCCCATGGCTGGTCTGAATTATAATTTGGACTTGTCACTTGGTGGCAAGTCTCCCAGCCTTTGTCAGACATTGGATACCTTAGGCAGGAACCCAGCCTGGGTGTGCAGGTCTCTGACATTCATTACCTCTGCCTATGAAGATTGATTTCAGGGTTTGCACTATTTATCTTCAAAACCATTTGTGTTTGTTGGCTTGACAATCAAGCAGCAATTTGGAAATGCTGCTTCCTGAAGCTTTATGACTAATATAATTTCACAGCTCCAATTACAAATGAGAAAAATTATTTCATCTACAAACAGGAGCCAGACATTTCTGAGAAATCATGGTTAAAGGGAAGACAGAGTACCTTCTGAAAAACAGGCCATGTTATTAATGGTCTCTTCAGTGAAAATCTTGCTGACTCTCCGCACCATGAGCCTCCATCTTATGGGGATGCTGGTTTTGAGAATCTGTAAAGCAGCTGCCTTTCAGGTTGATAAACCATTGCTTCTCCTAGTGCCTGGTCTGCAGCTCCCACAGCCTCAGTACTTTGTGAGCAAGGCAAACACCCACTGTCTTTCCACCTAGCAAATATATCCTTCCTCCTGCAACTTCCTCGGAACCTATGTTTTATAGAATCCTAGAATTTTGCATGTGGCCTTAATAATCATTCAGTTCATCCCTTAATCTGTTACTTTACCTCTTCCTTGTGCCTATCTATAGACAGCAACCTACTACTCATATACTTCTAGGAATGGAGAACTAACTGCCAGACTTTCCCATGAAAAATCTACTAGCTTAGTTCAATTTTAAGTAGGATTTAAAGTCTGGTGACTTCCCAAGGAGATCTTTCATATCTAAAATCTCCCAAGTGGCTTTTTCCTTGGATTCATATCTCAATAATGGGATTTATGTGAGGTATCTCAACTAGAGTGCTAACAGAATGACCTTTTAAAGAAAACCCTGACCTCAGTTATTCCACAGCTCTGTTTTATGACCACTCCTAATAGGTTACCACTCCTAAGATGTAAAGGTACTAAGTGTTTTTCCTGTCTACTCACGTCTGCTTCTTATCTCTTTTGCCTCTGTGCAGTGATGGGTAGTTAACCCGTGGTCATTCCTTTCCACTTTAGAATAGTGACTGGCACATAGTAAGCCTTCAATAAATGTGTAGAATGACTGACTGAAAGAGTCAGTTAAATGTGTGAATGGGTTAGCTCTTGATCTGCCTTTACATAGTTCCTTCCTATAGGTCCTACTGACCTCATTTTACAGGTGGAGAGAGTTTTAAATAATTTTTAATCTTGAGTCACAAAAAGCTATTTTAAGCCTTAAAACATTGTCATCTTGTACTTTAAGCTCAAGGCAATTGACCATGCTTGATTTGCTTCTTACTACCTTGCTTCAAGGGCTTATCAAATCTTTAGCTTCAGCAGAATCCAAATACATTATGTCACAAGCTAGGAATCCAGGGGACAACCCATGCACTCTTATACTCATTTTCATCACCTAGATTGTCATCACCATGGCATCTTCACTGCAGTGACACAGATTTCCTGAAGGCACATCTTTTGGTGACACCCTTTTACCCAGAGGACTATGGAAAAGCAAGACTTTCTGTTGTATTTTAAATCTCCTTTTTTAGAATCTCTTATTTTACTTTTCAAAGAGGAAGACTTTACCACCTTTATCTAACTTAATAAGATAATGCACAATTTTTATCTTCTGGCTGGGCTTAATTATCACATCAATGAAGGCATAATTGGGAAGCTAAGTATCATTAAGTTAGGGAAGTTATTCGTCTTCCAATGACAAAGCATTTACCACTTCAGATGAACTCACCTAGTTTTTCTGCAACAAGAATTTCAACACTTAATTTCCCTCTAGCAAACAAAACATTGCAAAGTTACAAGTTCATATCCTTTTGAAGATAACTTTTAGCTAGGCAAAAGAAAAAAGAGACGATAACTTTTAAAATAAACTTTTTAATGAATATTGTAAGACATTTTTTTACCCTGCTTAATAAATACATCTGGATGAAAATCTCAACTTTATGATGGCAAGATATGGACTAAATATTTAACTTAAGTAATAGGGTAATTGATAAAGTAATAGATATATTTTCTCCAACTTTCTTCCTTATCTTTCTAAACAAAGGGTAGTGGCTATTCAATGTATTGTACTCTCAAAAGTCCTTAGGCCAACAAGTTGGCTTTTTTTTCTTTTGAGACAGGGTCTCACTCTGTCGCCCAGGCTGGTGTGTAGCGGTGTGATCATGGCTAACTGCAGCCTTTACTTCCTGGGCTCCGATCGTCTCACTTCAGCCTCCTGAGTAGCTGGGACTACAGGCATGCATCACTATGCCCAGCTAATTTTTAAATTTTTGGTAGAGACGGGGTCTTCCTATGTTGCCCAGGCTGGTCTTGAACTCCTGGGCACAAGTTGTCCTACTGCCTCCACCTCCCAAAGTGCTGCAATTATAGGTGTGAGCTACCATGCCCAGCCCCACCAATATCTTCAGTCCAAATTTCTCATAAAGTGTCATTAAAGCTGTGGCCTATGATTTTATCTACAATTTTAAGCAAAGCAGAATCAAAATTTTTGTCATCTATAATTTTCTGTTTCCATAGAACTGACACTTCCATTGCAATTAAGAACACTTCTTTTAAGTGTTGTCTTTCATTATTCTCCTTCCAAGAGAATATAACCCTAGATTTATGTTCTCTAAACCACCAAGTGTTCCCTAAATCCTCACTCTTCCTATTGCAATATTGTCCACTTGTCACGGACTGTCTCAAATGCCACCTCCTCCATTCATTCAGCCAAGATTTACTGACTCGCTCCTATGAACCAGGTACTGTATCAGGCACTTGAATATTAGTTCAGCTCTCATGGAGCTTAATCTTTAGTGGGATGAATGGACATTAATTACACTTATTGGAATTTAATTAAAAACTGAGATTTGGCTCTAAGAGAAGGGATATACTCTATTAGATCCTATAAAGTCTTCTATGAACCTTCTGACCAGAGCTCATGAGAGGGCTTTTGAAGCATTCAATGCGTTTTGTGACTCTATCTGTTGGAACTCTTTGGTTTCAAGCAACAGAATCCTACTCTGGTAAATTTGAGTAAAAACAAACGTATTTAGAAGAAAGGGAATAATCCATAGAATCAGAGGAAATGCTGAGGAACTAGTTATCAGAAAGGAGAGACTCAGAATCTTGGAGGGAGAGGGGACTCAGCATGCACCCTTGGGCAGCCTCCTTGGGGCACTTCTGTGATGAAAGGGGAGCCCGAGAGACTACACGTTTCTTTTTTCTTTTTCTTTTTCTTTTTTCTTTTCTTTTCTTTCCTTTTTTTTTTTTTTTTTTTTTTTTGAGATGGAGTCTTGCTCTGTTGCCCAGGCTGGAGTGCAGTGGTGTGACCTTGGCTCACTGCAATTTCTACCTCCCTGGTTTAAGCTTCCGCCTGGCTTAAGTTATTCTCCTGCCTCAGCCTCCTGAGTCGCTGGGATTACAGGTGCCCGCCACCACGCCCAGATAGTTTTGGGTTTTTTGTTTTTTTTTTTTTTTTTTTTTTTTTAGTAGACTCGGGGTTTCACCATATTGGCCAGGCTGGTCTCACACTCCTGACCTCAAGTGATCCACCTGCCTCAGCCTCCCAAAGTGCTGAGATTACAGGCGTGAGCCACCATGTCCAGCCAAGACTGCACATTTCATGTAGTGCTTAAGAGCACTGTCTCTGCAGTTGGGCTGGATTTACCACTTACTAGCTGTGTACACATGACAAGTCCCTTTGTTTCCTCATCAGCAAAATGGGGAAATAATAGTGTCTACCTCCCTTAGTCACTAGGAGAATTTACTGAGATGATTCATGCAAGACACTTGCAACAGTGCCTAGCACATTGTAAGCACTCAAAATACTGTGTATTAATACCATTGGCAGTTATCATTATGAACGTTCCCTCAAGATTCAGATTTCAGGAGGCCATCCTAATTGGGGCCAGGTGTCCAGCCCTTCTCCAGGGGAAGGCAGGGAGCCTATGACAGCTTCTCAGGATTATAGCTCATGACAGTATGACTCCCCCACGTACAGTCAGGGTGCTGTGCCAGAAGGAGTGGGTGTAGCTCTTGGGCTGACAGAATAAGAGATGTCCTCTACCTCTTCTGACCTTTGGCTTATTCTAATTTCTGCCATTGTTCATTGGTTTTGCTTTTTTTTTTTTTTTTTTTTTCTGTAATCACCTCTGTCAGTTTTTAAGTACCTAACGGGCAGAACCACATCTTATCTCTGTACCTTGATAAGGAGAGTATCTTCCACATTAAAGATGTCCAACATCTATTTGTTAGATTTAAAATGAAGTCCTGGTGTGTATGATTCATATTGCAGCTCAAGCAGCATCTGAGTGGGGGCAGCTTGACACATTTTTGGATTTTTTTTTTTCCTCAAGGTTTTCTGTTTTCAAGGGAAATATGGAGACAAAGCTGCGAAGGGCTTCAGAACCTTCCAGAAATTTCCCTGAAACAGCAATGTCAAGAGACATACCCTTCTCTGCAAAAGTTTTAATTTCTTTCTTTCTTTTTCTTTGAGATGGAGTCTCACTCTGTTACCCAGGCTGGAGTGCAGTGGCACCACCTCAGCTCACTGCAACCTCCACTTCCTGCGTTCAAGCGATTCTCCTGCCTCAGCCTCCCAAAGGGCTGGGATTACAGGCACACGCCACGATGCCCAACTAATTTTAGTATTTCTAGTAGAGACGGGTTTCCACAATGTTGGCCAGGCTGGTAAATGAAAGCAATGTGCAGAAGGATGCAAGTGGAAGGTTGTTCATTTTGTGCTGTCTGTACCAGAGAAAAATGTCCAGTAGTACAGGTATGGCCGAATAGAAAAATACATCCATAATAAAGAGTACTACAAAACAGTTAAAAATAACTAAGTTGGTCCCTAAATGTGATAATACAGAAAGTGCTCCAAGAAATATTAGTGAGTGAAAAAAAATCAAGGTTCAGAGTAATATATACATCATGGTCCCCTTGTATAAAATGGAAACAAAGCCAAAATAACTATATGTTTTATACTGATAAACACATAAGTAAAATTGTATAAAAGGATCTTGGAAGTTTATAGTCACAGTATATGACTTAAATGAAATGCAAAGTTAAATTAACACTAGATATTTCATATGGCATATTTTTATATGTATGTGTATATATAAAACATATAGAATATACTAGAATATACAGAATAAAATAACTGGTTGCCTTTGGGTAGGAAGGGTTAGAAAAGGGACTAGAATTGTGAATGATGTTCTCAGGAAATCTTAACCTAATCTTTAATATTTTAATTTTTTACAAGGAGAATGTCTTCATGAACTATTTATTTAATGAAAAATTGTATGCATATATGAAAGAAAAGAAACTAAAAAATGAGGAATTCTACACTCCTCTTAACTGTCTTTATTTCAGAATGCCGGGACATTCTGCTTCCTGTCATCACCAAAGAGCTGAAGGAGCTGCTGGAGCAGGATGATATGCAACACCAGGTCCTGGAGAAGAAGTACTGCATTGAATTGCTCAACAGCATCTTGGAAGTCCTTAGCTACCAGGATGTGGTGAGTCCTCCTGATGATGCAGATATCCTGGACTTAGACTAGGGCTAAGTTGATTAAATTGTGAAATATTGATGCTGATGGATAGCAGCTGGAGTCTAAAGATAAAAGTCAACAGCTTGCTCAGCAGGCCTACTTTTCCTGTGACTAACCCCCATTGCTGTGAAGGATGGCTAGGGGACTGGAGTTAATCATGTAGCATTTTGTCACTGTGTGTCTTGTTGGCCAGGCTTTCTCAGAATGTGGGTATAGACATTATTGCAGCCTTTTAAGATGGCTTGTCCATGTACTCATGCTCTAGTTTGCAGGGGTGGGAGGAGGAGTTTCCTATGCCTAGACAGCATGAAAACTCTCGTGTCTGCTTTCTTAGCTGATTTACTTGGGTTTTGTTTCTTCAGTTACCTTATGAAATGACAAAAATGATTAAGCCTCTTCCTGGATGAGCAGATTGCCGGGGCTCAGATTCCAGAGATAGGGTGTGGAGTAGGATGGTGGTAGGGAGATGCCTGTGGCCGTGAAGTCATTGTGTATTTTGTAGACGTCATTCAGAGATTAGCCCGGGATGGAAACCAAAGGAAAGTCTCAGTGGGAGTAAGTGGAGGGCTTCCAAAGGGCTGAATCTGCAGAAGATAAGCCAGATGGGGTGGTGAAGACTGAGAGGTAGTGATTAGACCCAGGCCTGGAATTCTTAAGCATTGGAAGATGGAAGGAGGGTGCTTGATCTGACCCAGGTTCCTCTGGCAGCTCCTCTTTGTCCTTGAGTAATGTCCAGGAGGTACTCAGTCCTTAGATGGGACTGGCTTCAGAGGACTACATAGACCCAAACAACCAATACATTTTTTTCTAAGCATTTGTGTGAGCATTGCCGCTTTCTCTCTCCTCCCTAGAACATCCTCAGAGAAGAGCTTTCTGAATGAACTGTGTCTATTATTGACTGTAATTCGAAAACTCTGCAGAGCAATATTCCTTTACTGGTCAGATCCATAGTCAACCATTATGATCAATTTCCTTGCATACTGTCTCTCCTGTCTCTTCCTCTCTACACTTACCATCCCAATTAAGCCGCTTCTTGTCTTGTTACTACATATGCATAGCTTGCTTCATTCATTCTTGCAGAAGTATTAATACATATGACATACCGGGTGTGCGCTAGGCACTGGGAACAAGAAAACCTATCCCTAACATATAATGACTAAAATCTAGATGCATATTTGGGGTACAAGAGCTACAAAGCGTGTGTGTGTGTGTGTTTGTGTTTGTGTGTGTGTGTGCGCGCGCGCGCGCCCGCAAGCATTTTTGTCAAGGAAGCCTACACAAAGGAGGTGAAGCTTCAGCTAGTGTTCAGTGGTGAATAATTAATGATCATATCTCTACTTTATTTGTTGGTTTCTAGGCACTGTGCTAAATGCAATCTGCGCATTCTCTCTGCTCACCCTAATCCTAGATACTAAGGCTTATTATTCCCATTTTAGAGAGGAAAAACCTGAAATTCATAGACTTCATTAGCATTCAAGGCCAAATAAATAGAGCAAATAAATGTCAGGGTCAAAATTCAAACACAGGTCAGTCTGATTCAGACTCTGTGTAATCACAGGCATAGGGGATACAAAGGCATGGTCTTTTTCTTTCTACTCCTACCTCATTTAATGGAAAGACAGTATAATAACCAAGAGCTTAGATATTCAAGATTCATTCAGATGATGATGTTAGGGTGATGATGTTTCTATAAGGACATTCAGTAGCCAGCTGTTGAGCTGGTTCCAGTCTTAGCTATTTGATCTTTTTAAAAATTGTTTTTTTTAAAGGGAGATTTCAGTCTTACTCATAGTGTAGAAACATGAGGGTTTGTCTATTATTTCTGTGGTAACATCCTATATAATGTTGCCTCTGCCAGGGAGGTTGATCATGATCCCAGCATTTTGGGTGGCCCAGGGAGGAGGATTACTTGAGGCCAGGAGTTTGAGACCAGCCTGGGCAACATTGCAAGACCTCTGTCTCTACAAAAAAAAAAAAAGGAAAGAAAAGAAAAGAAATTTGCCGGGTGTGGCGGCATGTACCCATAGTCCTAGCTGCTCGAGAGGCTGAGGTGGGGGGATTCCTTGAGCCCAGGAGTTCAGGGTTTCCATGAGCTATGATCTTGCCACTGCACTTCAGCCCAGGTGGCAGAACAGACCCTGACTCTCTGTCTTAAAAAAAATTTTGCCTCTTTCTGTTGAAAAGCCAATTCACAGTGTTTTTTACATTTTAGTAATGCTCAGATCCCTTTAAATGGGGAAAAAAATGTGGGTCTTTGGGAATGTGCCAGTGGCCCCCAGTTTGGGGGACCCAGTTATAATGTGCTAATTGTCAAGTTCCTGGTTTGGTGGAAAGATGGCCCCAGTTCACAGTTATCTGTGAAGCAGGATGCTGAGGCTCTGCCCGTCCCAGGGAAGTGGCCCCCTTGAGCTCTACCCTGACAGGCTGTCATCCTTTTGCACATTCCCTGACATCAGACACTGGTGAGAAGAGGCTGCTGTCTTACACACCCTCGGTACTTAGGGCTTCAAAGCCAAGAAGTGAGTGGGAGGCTCTGAGCTCCCCGTGGGGGATTGTGGCATCTGGACTTGAGGTGTGTGGGAGGTGCGTGTCACTCTTTACCGCCTCTGAGTGCAGTGCTCTTATAATGAATTCTGACTGTGGGGACTAACCCACCCCTTTCTCCGGGTGAGCAACTGTCTTTGCTGGATGAGTTATTAAATACTGTTATCACCATTGAATTTGGTACAAATTTTGATGCTTTTGGTGAGCTTCACATCTCACCTCTCCTGCTCATGAAGATGGAAGTCTCTCTTCTCTTCTTAAAAGCTTCTTCAGTGAATAGGAGGCATTCAGTAGCCATGATTACTTTGAGCTAAACTGAAAATCAGAGGCCCAAAAGTACCTAAATTTCTCGTGTTCTAATATATAGTGGCTCTCAACATTGCCTCATTGCCTGCATAGTCATATCACCTCGAGAGTTTTTTTTTTTTTTTTGAGCCAGGTTTCTGCTTCTGCCTCCTGAGTAGATACGACTATAGGTACCAGCCACCACACTTGGTTAATTAGTTAAATAAGTAATTAATCTGTAGATATGGGGTCTCACCATATTGCCCAGGCTGATCTCAAATCCCTGGCCTCAAGTGATCCTCCTGCCTTGCCCTCCCAAAATGCTGGGATTACAAGCCACCTGGGGAGCGTTTTAAAAGTCAAACCAGCAGGAGGCAGCCACATGGGTAGGAAGATAGGGGTGGGTCCCCGGTGAAACCCCATCTCCAAGCCAAAGACAGTTTAAAACCTGAAAGTCAAGCTATGTGTTAAATCCTCAGACTGGATTGAGTACTTGTCCTACCATTTGGCACACTTTCCTCTGATTGATCCCCACCCTTCACTTATTTTACACAAACTTACCTTTTCCTAATTGGTTTTCTACAAGTCATGCCCACCTTTGAGTGGTGTCTTCACTTTAACCTTTTTTTGCTTACTAACAAACCAATCGGCAGTCCCCATTCTGAGTCCATAAAAGGCCCCAGACCCAGTCACACAAGGTGTGGGGAGGGACGGGGAGGAGACAACTTTCTAATCTTGGGGTAGGGGAACCAGTGCCCCACCTCCACCCCCCACCATGTCCCCCGCCCCCACACTGAAAGCCGTTTTCACTGCTCAAGAAAATTATTCTCCGCCCTCCTCACCCTTCAATGTCCCACGTATCCTCATTCTTCTTGGATGTGGCACAAGAGATCGGGAACCGCTGAGTATGGATGCAAGCTATAACATAGATGGTGAGCTGGATGGGCTGAGCGAGACCTGGGCAGGGCGTCACTGGCTGGGGGTCCCCGGCTTGCAAAGTGACTGAGAAGAAAAATCTTGCATCAAAAGCAGTAATACCTAGGCCCCTGTCCCAAGTATTCTGATTGAATTGGTCTGGAGTTGGTGGGGCATTGCAATGAGAAGGTGATGATTACCAGGTGATAACTGTCAGCCAGTATGAAGAGCCACAGGTGTAGAACAGGTCTCAAACCTGAGCAGGCACCCCCAGTAACCTGGAGGAGCTGTTAAAACACATTTCTGGTCATTAGTCTGGACGGTGGGGTCCAGGCGTCCAGTAACTTATTTTTCTAGCAAGTTCCCATGTGCTGTTGATGCTACCAGTGTAGAGACCATGCTCAGAAACCATTGCTCTAATATGACCTGTCTTTTTTTTCCTTTAGTATTCACTGGAAATAGAGGAATAGCTGGGCTCATTCTCAGTTCTTTACCTTCTTAATTTAAGAGCCCTGTCCAGTCTATAAAATCTAGCATCTTCCGGCTGGGTGCAGTGGCTCACGCCTGTAATTCCAGCACTTTGGGAGGCCGAGGCGGGCGGATCACAAGGTCAGGAGATTGAGACCATCCTGGCTAATACGGTGAAACCCCGTCTCTACTAAAAAATACAAAAAATTAGCTGGGCGTGGTGGCTGGTGCCTGTAGTCCCAGCTACTCTGGAGGCTGAGGCAGGAGAATGGCGTGAATCTGGGAGGCGGAGCTTGCAGTGAGCCAAGATCATGGCACTGCACTCCAGCCTGGGCGACAGAGTGAGACTCTGTCTCAAAAAAAAAAAAAAAAAAAAAAAAAAAAAAGTAGCATCTTCCAATATGCATTTAATAAACCACAAAATGGCAAATATTTCAAACACATTAATTTATACTCATAAATTCATCTTCATGGGATAGAAGGGACATGGAATATGCAAAGATCCAACTTTGAAAATCCAGACTGTAGCATGTGCTGTTTGCTTTCTACAGGCACCAACTTCTCAAAATTGAACACTTAGATGAAAACTAATAAAAAAGGCCCCCAGAGCAAATGTTCTGGATTTTTCTCCTGGTTGTTTGGAGCTTCTCTGCTGACAACAGCATAGCCATTTTTACTGGCTTTTAGTTGGCATCATGGAACAACCCATTGTCCCATCCCAAGCATAGAGACTATGTCCACCTACTGGAGCCATTGCCCAGGGTAGAACCACATGTGGAAATTTAGCAATTATAGTGCAGGATGCCAAGCTTCCATTTGGGGGGCGTTGTGTGTTTGGGGAATGGGACAGGATGCCTGTCTTCAATAGATTGTCATTGTTTGGGTAATTACAGCCCAGAGCAGCAAGCCAACCTTATTCTTTGAAACCCTGGGTGTCATGGTAGGACTCAGGGGGAGATTTCTGCCTTAGCCTGGGTGTTGATTTTTTTTTAATGATAGTGTTGAATTCCCTCACCCAGCTTGCTCCTGGCCTCTTAGCATATGAAAGGGACCAGCTCAGGTGAAGGATAAAAGGCCTGACTTCTTCCTCTATTAACTGGTTTTCTCCCCCTCACTGAGCAAGTTTAGTTGTCAACTCCAGTTACTTTGAAGGGCGGTTTCACACTGCTTCCTTCTGTGCTTTGCTGGCTGCTGAGTAACTGATAACATTTAATATTGCTTCAGACCCAGAGGGAGTTGGTTTTTCCCCTCTTAAGACAGGGTTTTTGTTTTTATGTTTCATTCCTCAAGAAAAAGGAGAGTCGTTGTTTGCTACTCTGCTTAGCAGTCTTAAAGTGGGTAAAGATGACTCCTAATTCTCAAGAGGAAAAGGCGTTGGTTGTATCTGAATCATGGACATAAGGAATTCCCAGAATCATCTTTTTTTAAAAAAATTATTTGAGTCTATTGGCTAAACCTGGGTGGGGGGCTACCAAGGTACTCTTAGTCATGAATGCTTTAAGGGTTCTGATTTTTTTTTTGAGATAGGTTCTCACTCTGTTGCCCAGGCTGGAGTACAGTGGCGTGATCTCAGCTGACTGCAACCTCCACCTCCTGGCTCAAGCAATTCTTGTGCCTCAGCCGGCTGAGTAGCTGAGATTACAGGTGCCAGCCACTGCTCCCAGCTAATTTTTGTATTTTTAGTAGAGACGGCATTTTACCATGTTGGCCAGGCTGGTCCCGAACTCCTGACCTTAAATGATCTGCCCACCTCCACCTCCCAAAGTGCTGGGATTACAGGCGTGAGCCACTGTGCCTGGCCAGGTTTTGATATTTTTATTCACAACTTAGACACCGGTTGGGAGGCTTTTGCTTTTGCTTAGTGCAGTGTCTCTTGCTTGGAATGCTCTTCCAATTTCTCATCTTTCTCTGCAGGTAGAATCCTAAACTTGTTTGGAGTTCAGCTCAGATAACACTTCCTTTCTGAGATTTTCTCAATTCCATTCCCACTTCCTTCCCCTCCGCTCTGCCCCCAGGCAGAATTAGGTACTTCCTTGTCTGTGTTTTCAGAACCATGTGTGCACCCTGATATCCCAGCGCCAATCATTTTGTGTTACTCTCTCCTGTGTAACAGGAGGCTTTGAGTGTGGAAGCTCAGGGAAGCTCAGAGAGCAAGGCATACCCCCTGACTTCACAGAGTTTACGCTTTCAGCTTCAGTCTTTCCCATCCCACTTGAACTGTCTATGCTCTGGTTCCATTAAAATCCTTTCAGTTCCTCACTTGTGCAGCACCCTCTCACTTCTCACTGCGGCGAAGTGCCGTTCACACTGCCTGAATGCGTCACCTCTGCTCTTAGCCTAGCTAAATCCTACCTTCCCCTCAGAAGTCAGGCTAAATGTGACTCTCCTGAGAAGCCTTCTCTAATCCTCTTCCCCATGTCTCTTGTGGTCCAAGGAGCAGCTTGTGCTTGCTCCATTGTGGCACCTGTGTTGTCACCCTCTGTGGACTTTTCTGTCTACCTGCAGAAACCAGAGTGCTATGAGGAGAGAGATCTTGCTGCTCTACCCACCGCCCACTCCAGCACAATGCCTGGCTCTTGAAGCTATCTGAAGGAAGGAATAAATGAATGAATATGTCTCACTCCAATTAATGGCAGGGCCTGATTTCTCCCTGGGGTCTTGTGCGCTGAGTGCTAGCAGGGTATTCTCCTTCTTTTTGCCTTCTTTAGATGTCAGGTGCAGAGGGATGAATTAATCACACTCCTGAGTTCATAACACATCATCTTCATTGGTCTGTGCAAGATCCTCCCCTGTTCTGTGTGTGTATATGCGTGTGCATTTTGTCATAAAACAAAATTGTATCAAATTGATTTTAGTGTTCTAATTGACTCTTACTAGTGATTCATGAGTCAGGCATTCGTATCTGAAAGACAGAAGGAGCTCTCTTGGGCGCAGCAAAGCAGTTGGTTATTGTAAGGTAGCTTGAGCAGGAAAAAGGAAATAGGATGATACAAAAATATGGGTTGGTTAACATCAGGTTACTTCAGGTTACTTTCCTTGTAAGAGTTAAAGCAGGGGGGACTTCCTTATCGTGCCAGCTCAAATGACCATGCCCTTTCCAACTGGTTGCTGTGATCCTTCTGTTTTTAAGAAAAACTGGTCTCTTTGGGGGATTTTCCTGCTTCCTTAAAGTTCCCATTTTAGTGTGTCGCACTTAGCGCAAGCGACTCCATCTTGGTTTGATCTGGGCCTAGTGCAGGAGCTCAGTCCAAAACAATGGACTCCTATGATTTTATTTAACAATTTCTTACCCTTCATCCCCATCTTCTACTCCCATTCCACATGCCCCCCACCCCCCATGAATGATTTGTCTAATGTGTTGAATATGCACGTGTGGTTTTGGGTGCATGTATGTTTACACACAGACTCACACACACACACACACACACACACACTCATGCCTCTCCTTTGAAGAGGATCAGATATGGACAGCAAAGGGCATTAGCATCTTAGCTGTGTGAGAATCCCGATGGGAGGGGAGGGGAGGGGACTGCGGCATGAGCAGGAATCCTCCAGACTAGAGGGCATTCTTGGTGGAGTCCTGCCCCTGACCTGTGTGTGGGAAAGCAGTCCACCCTGCCTGTCTACGCTTGGGCGCCTTCTTCTGAATTGCATCCCCTGTGGCCACTCTGAGCTCTGGGTTCTCTGATAAACCTAGGCAGTTTGCCTGCTGCAGGCTGGAGGGAGGCTGCCACTGCCTCTTTGCATTACTATTTAATTCCCAGGAATCAATACCACCCTGCAAGAGCAGCAGGGTTTTCTTCTAACCTATCTGCTTCCTCGTATTTGAAATAAAAGGCAGGGAGACAAGGCTTGCTGAAATTCTTTTGTCTATGGTGCATGCCAGAGAGCAGCTAATTAAGCCCCAAACCTGAGGTTGAAATACATGAGATCACTGCACCTTCTGCTGTGTGCAAGGCTGCTTTGTTTTCACCCCTTGCTTTTCCTCTGGCTTCCATGGAGTTAGAAATGCCCTCCTGAGGCCAATGGCACAACTTCTATGGATGACGGTATGCCACACACTTCCCCAGCACCTTCTAACCGGCAGTGTGTGTTCTTATACAACACAGTTGTTTGTTTCTGGTGCCAAAGTGGCAAGGTAGATCTTACTATCCCCATTTAACTGGTGAGGAGACTGAGACTCAGAGAGGCTAGGTGACATTCCCAACTCAAC
This sequence comes from Pongo pygmaeus, assembly GCF_028885625.2. NCBI lineage: Eukaryota > Metazoa > Chordata > Mammalia > Primates > Hominidae > Pongo > Pongo pygmaeus. The sequence goes on from NC_072377.2 coordinate 174,827,713, forward strand.
AGCCTCTCATGCACCACTTTGCCTCCACCCACTCTGCATCTACACATCGCCAGTTAACGGCACTTTCACCTGCACCATTTCCCTGGAGGAGCCTCTACAGGCTTTAAGTCAGACTGCATCTTGTATCCATTCCACAAATATTTAGAAAGTGCCTAACATGTGCTCTATTCTGTATGCTGGGGCTACGGCTGTGAGCAGAGCAGGGGATAAATTCTAGCTCTGCTGTTATTAGCTGTGGGACATTGAGAAGTCACCTAACTTCCCAACCCCAGAATGGGTCCTCAACCCTGGGTCCATGGCCTGTTAGGAACCAGGCTGCACAGCAGGAGGTGAGCAGCTGGAGAGTGAGTAAAACTTCATCTGTATTTACAGTCACTCCGCATGGCTTGCATTACTGCCTGAGCTCCGCCTCCTTTAGATCAGTGATGGCATTAGATTCTCATAGGAACGCGAACCCTATTGTGAACTGCACATGAGAGTAGTCTAGGTTGCATGCTCCTTATGAGAATCTAATGCCTAATGATCTGTCACTGTCTCCTATCCCCCTGAGATGGGACCGTCTGTTGCAGGAATACAAGCTCAGGGCTCCCACTGATTCCACATTATGGTGAGTTGTGTAATTATTTCATTATGTATTACAAGGTAATATAATAATAGAAATAAAGTACATGGTAAATGTAATGCACTTGAATCATCCAAAAACCACCTGCCCCACCATCCGTTTCGTGAAAAAATTGTCTTCCATGAAACTGGTCCCTGGTGCCAAAAAGGCTAGGGATGGCTGCTCTAACCTGTCTGTATGATGAGGATACTCTTTTCCCAGGTGTGTCAGAATTACAGTAAACAAGAGCACCTGTGAAAAATCCAGCCTTATGCCTGGCAAATAATCTGCACTCTATGCACGTGGCTTTCCTTCTTCCCTCACTGTTCTGCTTCACTCATATGCTCTTTCTGCTGCTCCAGGCTGCTTCTAAAACATCCCTATAAGTCTTTTAAGGACAGTACAGGGCCAAGTGGCTTCCTGGGAGAATGCAAGGCAGGCACTGAGCCTGGAGAGAACTCTGTAGCCCCATTAGTATTAAGGGCAACCGCCAAGCCAGCCCTGGTGGCAGCCAGATGGTTTGGAGCCCTCTCAGTCTCCACAGAAGGCTTGCCAAGATGGATGCTGCTTGCAGATGCTGCTGCTGGAGGCAGGCCTTCTCTGCAGGGCATCTGGGCCTCATAGGAATTCCTGGAGCGACTGGAGAAAGTTGTCTTCCTGTCCTTTCAGGGGCTCCTGCGGGGAATTCCAGAACTTCAGGGCTCCTGATCACCACTGTACAGGGCAGTGAGCTGGAGCTCGCTCTTTCCAGCTCACAAGAACCAAGTATTAAATGTTTAGGAATTTTGTGAGGCAATTATTAAATAACTGCTATTATTAAAAATTGTTATAAAGCTATAATTAAATAAACTATATTAAAATCTAAGGTAATAAGATCTCAAAACTCAAAAACTTCCTGATGAGCTGGCTCCATTTTATTTTTATCTACCCTCTTGAGGTTATTTACATCTATTGTGTCTGTGTGGTGGAAATACTGTCTCAAGCTCTGCTGCTGTGCCTTGAAATCAACCAGGAAGGGGGTGTTAATGCCACAGAAATTGGAAAACGTTGCATATGTCCAAGACTTTATTTTTTTCTTTCTGGAAAAACAATGGACAAACATCTACCAGCACACCCCTGCCGGGACTCAAAACAGTGGCCCCAAACAAGAAAAATCCAGAGACCCAAGGGAGATGCCTGTGCAATTCTCTTCCCCTGGTAGACCCTAAATCTGCCACCCTTTAAGGGTTCTCAAGGGACTTGGTAAAGCCAGTATGCTCCAGGGATGTAGTGTTTTTAAGAAAAGCTAAACACCCAACATAGACCAAGGAGGGGAGATATGTCTCATTTCTCATGACCGTTCTCATTGATCTGCCGTGGCTTCTTTCCTGATAGCATTGAGAATGTCGAGGTCTCCTGCAGGGCAGTGAGAAAGACAGCCTTGGTTCCTGCAGTAGGTGAGGGGTGGGGACAATGAGTTGGGTACCATGGATTTGCTATGCCTAAACTAGATGGCCAATCCCAAAATGTGGGGAAGGTCATTGTGACAGGGAGATTGTTATCTTTCACCTCAGTGGGTTTTGGCCTTAAGTAGGACATAAAAATTAGGAAAAGTTGATTTTTGATTCGACAAACACCACCAGATTTATTGTTACAAGGAAGAACCATTAATGGTTACTAAAAGTCATGGACAAAACTCTGATAGGAAACAGGATATTTGCATAATCTCAAAGTGTCTTCCCAAAGTATCCACTGATTAATGGCACAGGGAAAGCAGTAGCTTTACAGTGGAGACAACTGATAGACCTTATCCTAATCAAATGAGCAAAGGGAAACCACCAGCAGGGAAACATACTGACATCATGTGCCTCCCCTGACATGATGCACTGAGAAGGACTCTACATCTCTTCTATGGGAATCTTGCCAAAAATGTACAGCCTCGATCTGATGATGAGAAGACATTAGACAAACCCTAACTGAGGAGCGAAACATACCAGTCTAGTCCTCTTCAACAGTTAAGGTCATGAAAGACTGTGGCACTCTCACAGATTGGAAACATGACAACTGGATTCAATGTGGGATCCTGAATTGAATCATGGACCAGAAAATGGATGTTAGAAGGAAAACTGGCAAAATTAGAATAAAGGTTACAGTGTAGTTAATAGCATTGGACCAACGTGAATTTCCTGGTTTGATTATTCTACTCTGGTAATATAAGAAGTTAACATTAACCTATGCTGGGTGAAGTGTGCATAGGAACTCTCTGTACCGTCTACGCAACTCGCTAGGAATCTAACACTATTTCAAAATTTAAAATGTTTTTAAAAAGCTTATTTTTGAAGTATTTAAGGGATGATCACTCACTTATGAAGAATGAGGGTTGAAGGTGAACAGTTCTGTCAAGTATACTTATTTCTATGTGAAGGGAAATTACACATAGAAATTAGTGTAAAAACCTGATATATACCGATTTTTCTGATTTATGAGTTAAGACAACAAAATCCACAAAGGACTAGCCTTACTAGAAGGTTCCATTTGCAAAATTCCTAACTGTCTCAAACAATCAGAAGGCCAATGTAACCTCCTACCAAATGAATAATTAGGTAATTGCATGACTAAACCCACATTTAGCGTGCCTTAACCCAGGACTAGGCTCTGGGGACGTGGAAAATGGAGGAGCATAGGAGCCTGTCCTGTTCTCAGGGACCTTGCAGCCTATAGTATTTCACTTGGGCTATTTGACATCCCTAGCCATGTGGTAAGTCCTAGGCCAGGATATAGGACTTGAGTGTCACCTGATCTTTGCCTGGCGGGCATGGAAAATGGTTGGTTTGGCATTGCTTAGGGATGGTCTTTGGGTTGTGTATTCTTGGGGAATCCATCTGGAAAATAAGAAGATAGCTTTTGCTCACAGTTGACTAGACCTCCCCCTAGTAAATTTAATGATCCACCAGATTCTGTTCCATCAGCACCAGCTAGAAATACTTTTTAAGGTGTTCTTTAATACTGCATTATCTGCCATGACCAAAGTTTAAAGAAGTTTGCCTACAGCCAAATCCACGATAGCCTCACACACTCCCTCCTTCCTGTCCTCAATCTCACACCCTTCTTCACTGCCTCTCAGAGCCAGGATGAGGTAAGGCATGGCCTGGGAGGAAGGACAGAATGTAATGGGGCACCAAAAATTCAGTAATCAAATCAAATAATACTTTCACATGACATTTTAATACTTTCACATGACATTTTGTTATTTTGTTTGCCATGAGTTTTTGCATTAATTTTTTAAACAAAAAATTGCATTAAGTGTTAATTTTCTTGATCACTGAGTTTTTTGGGACCCCTTCAGTTTTGCCCCCTAGGTTAGTGTCTAACTTGTATCACTCCTTCCCCCTAGTCCTGGCCCCTGCACAGTCCTCTCATCAACACTGGCTGCCTGCAGTAACAAAGCTGGGCTCTGACCCATAAATGGCGTGGCGGCTTGGAGGGAGGGAGAAGGTACCCTTCTATTCACCCTCCAAGACTGTGGAGGGGCTGCGGAAGATTTCTGTGTGCTGGGAACCCTTGCATAAAAGCACTAGTTGAAAGGAACAGCCATTTACATCTAAACCTTCACTGGGGCGGCCACTTGGTTTCCAAAAAGCATTTCTTGCATAGTGTTTGAATTAGATCTCCCCTTCGAAGTTGGGAGGCATGAGTTAAAAGCCCTCTCAGTAGCAGAGAAATATAGCTATGTTTGGTCCAGGTTACAGTTGCTGAGGGAACTATAACTTTGATTTGCTCTCCTGGTATAAATGTAAATCCTTGAGTGAAATGAGTTAAGTGAGGGAGGAGGCGCCCTGTTTTTAAGGATGCATTTGATCAGCAGCTCTGTCTATGGTGCCTCACCTGCCATGTACAATCTGAGGGGCAGCAGCCAAAGACTGCAGCGAGGAAGCTTCCAGCAAATGATCTAAGAGTTCTAGAATGGACATTTTCTCAGGGAGGTTTTTAGATCAGTTTTGTCTTAGAGATAAACACAATTGGTTTAACAGTCTGGGTTGGAAAATAAAGTTTAATTTCAGCACAGTTTCTGCAAGCAACCTAGCATGCTAAAGTCATCTTTGACCCTGTATTTATTACCTTGTCTTTGGCCTGAAATCCAAACTCAGCTTAATTTTCCTCTCCAACCACATTTCCAACTGTTTTCTACCTGCAGTTTACATTCTAGCACAGCCAGACTCTCACTCTCCCACCAAACCTTCATGCTCTTTCTTCTTTCTTTGTCATTTACCCTATTCCTTCCATCTGGAAGGGGTTCTTTTTTCCCTCTTTTTCTTTTTCTTTAATTTTTAATTTTTGTGGGTACGTAGTAGGTGTATGTATTTATAGGTTACATGAGATGTTTTGATACAGGCATGGAATATGTAATCACAGCATGGAAAATGGGGTATCCGTGTCCTCAAGCAACCATCCTTTGTGTTACAGTCAATGCAGTTATATTCTTTTAGTTATGTTAAATGTGACAGTTAAATTATTGACTACAGTCACCCTGTTTTTCTCCCTTCTGTCTGTCCTGAAAGCCTCCAACTGGTGGTTTACAACCTGAATCTAGCCCACAGATGTATTGTGTTTGGCTTGCAGAATTATTTCCTAAAACCCACAGTCCCACTCGTTCCTATTGCTTTCTGGATGACTGGGTTCACACTTTTATATTATCCATCCTGCCAATGTGGACATCTGAATTGTGACCTCTGAGAGCCAGACCCTGCCTTTCCTAATACGCCCAATTCTTCCTCGATTAATAAATCACCCCAGGTTCTTTTAGCTCCATCTCACTCACCACCTCTCTTGCATTCTGAAAACTTTTGGTTTTATCATAGAATTTAGCACTTAATTATATGCAGCTTGACATTTGCTCTTGTCATGGTAGGCCTTTCTGGCACATGTTGAGACAAGACTAACACTTTTTGTTACTTCACTTTTCAACTAAAGTAATATCTTTCTATCCAACAGCTCACTAAACATTATCTAAGCACCTATGATTTGTCAGGTGCCATGCTAGGCCTTTGGGATGCAAAGGTGTTAAAGACAAACTCCTCTCTTATTAGAAACTAACTTGGAGACCTTATTTCCCAGCACTTGGCCTCAGTGGTCTATTCATTATTTCAGAGCACATCTAGTCCTTCCTAAGCCTCACTCCCTGGTTAACACTCCTCCCACTGCTACAATAAACTTTCTTGGAATAGTTAAATCATATTTGTCTTTTGAAGCCTGGGCCAATTTCCCTTATATTTGCCTTGCCTGGTCTGTTTCACAGACGTGTGTCCACCCCTGTCTCTTGGAAATCTGACATAGGCCATCATTTACAGAAAGTGCTCTTCTGTGGGTGTCCTGTTTGTGATTTACAGACTCCAAGGAAAGGGCTGATCCAGTCTTATGTTTCTCCTCTATTTCCACACTGCCTGGGCATAGTGCCGAACCCCAAGCAGATATTCAATAATTAATCTCCGTGGTTTGATTGATCCTCCCGTCTTCAATTGGTCTACTTTCAAGAAATACATGCTGACACTAATTTTATTTTTTATACTCAGTGGAATCCAGTGAGAAAGGTAAATCTGCTGCTTTTGCATTAAAACATCGCATAAAAAGCAGGTACCAACTTTGAGTACTGCTGGGCTCCCAAAGTTGTTTATACATCAGTTTAGAATTCCGCCTGCATTTTCCCACAGAAATAATGCCTTGGGGTTGGTCACACACCGAGGCCAGCCTACATGAACATGCATAACCTGTAATGTTTTGAACTCTGGGGCAGAGATTAGAGCTCACATTTACTTCTCATTGTCTGAAGAGTGTGGAGGTTATATGCACTTCACCTTACCTGACAATCACCACACTGTGCCCAGCTTTACGATGTCTGTTTTCTCATCTGGATAGTAACCCCTATGAGCACAAAGACTGCAACGGTCTTGTTCACTGCCATATGCTAGCACAGTGCTCAGCACATTTATTGAGCAGTCAATAAGTATTTGTTGATTTGGATTGAGTTAAATTCTAGTTGAAAGATGATGGACTTTGGAGACACATAGGCATGGATTTGAATTTCAATGCCATCACTAACTAGCTGAGTGGTATTGGGGCCTCTCTGAGCCTCAGCTTATCTCTCCATATTTTGTTAATTCATAAAACCAAGTTGCTGAGCATGTGGTTAATATCAAAATGTTTTTTCTTTCCTTCCTTACTGCCTTAATCCCTCAGAAGCATCTGATTAATTAATTAATGATGTCTCTTTTTAGTACACTATTTGTTAAGGTGGTGGTGACAGAGAAGGCAATATTTGATGCCAGGGCCTTTCCGCAGCTTTTGGGAAGTGTTGGGTTCTATTTCCAGCTGTAATTCTAACAGACCGTGTGACCTGAGATAGGTCACGCAAACATATCTTTGAGACAGCAATGAGCGATTTCAGTTATTTCCAGGCTTTTCCACATAAATATTAATTATTTCAGGTGAGTGAATATAAATGCTCAATGTTCTGGGGGACAGAGTCCAAAGGTTGAATTTATTTGAATTCAGTCTTATGTTTCATCTTAATTATTCATGCATACTTTATATTCTAATTCATGGTGGGTACTTGTTTTAAAAATATTGACATAATGTTATTCATGTTAATGAATGCTATAAGCCCAACTCTGTGCTAAGCACTTTATATTCAGAAGTCAGTTTATATTTCTACCACAATTCTTTGAGTAAGATGTTATCATCTCCATGTTACTGATGAGCAAATTGAGGCTTATATGAGTTGAAATAAGTAAACTGAGGCTACAGAGCAAGTTAGTGGCAGGGCCAGAATTTAATTTGTCCAAATATAAACTTTTTGCTTATACTTCATCAAAGGGCACATAAAAACAGAGACTTCCCGTGGTCATCAAATATATTAATAAAAATGCCTTCGCTTTTATATCTGGGGGCAAGGAATGACATGATTCAGTGAAGGTAAGTGTAGTTAACCTTTCCAGAAATACCCCAGGAGACCAATTATTTATCTGCTTAAAAACTACCCTTGCCCAGGCCCAGTGGCTCATGCCTGTAATCCCAGCTACTCAGGACATTGAGGAAGGAGAATCGCTTGAACCCAGGAGGCAGAGGTTGTGGTGAGCCAAGATCACGCCATTGCACTCCAGCCTGGGCAACAAGAGCGAAACTCCATCTCAAACAACAACAACAAAACTTTCCTTTGCTGGCCAGAGTGGCTCACGCCTTTAATACCAGCACTTTGGGAAGCCAAAGCTAGGGGATTGCTTGAGCTGAGGAGGTTGAAGCTGGTCTGAGAAACATGGCAAGACCCTACACCTACAAAAAATTAAAAAATTAGCTGGTCATGGTGGCGTGCACCTGTAGTCCCAGCTACTCAGGAAGCTGAGGTGGGAGGATCACTTGGGCCCAGAAGCTAGAGGATGCAGTGAGCTGTGATCACGCCACTGCACTCCAGCCTGGGTGACAGAGCAAGACCCTGTCTCGAAAAAAACAAAACAGATTGGGTTCCAAGATGGCCAAATAGGAACATCTCCAGTCTACAGCTCCCAGTGTGAGTGACGCAGAAGACAGGTGATTTCTGCCTTTCCAACTGAGGTACCGGGTTTATCTCACTGGGGCTTGTCGGACAGTGGGTGCAGAACAGTGGGGGCAGCACACCGAGCATGCACCGAGGCAGGGTGAGGCATCGCCTCACCCAGGAAGCACAAGGGGTCAAGGAATTCCCTTTCCTAGCCAAGCAAAGCTGTGACAGAAGGCACCTGGAAAATTGGGTCACTCCCACCCTAATACTGCACTTTTCCAATGGTCTTAGCAAACGGCACACCAGGAGATTATATCCCGTGCATTGCTCGGAGGGTCCTACGCCCACGGAGCCTCGCTCATTGCTAGCACAGCAGTCTGAGATCGAACTGCAAGGTGACAGCGAGGCTGGGGGAGGGGTGCCCGCCATTGCTGAGGCTTGAGTAGGTAAACAAAGCAGCCAGGAAGCTCGAACTGGGTGGAGCCCAATGCAGCTCAAGGAGGCCTGCCTGCCTGCCTCTGTAGACTCCACCTCTAGGGGCAGGGCATAGCCGAACAAAAGTCAGCAGAAACCTCTGCAGACTTAAATGTCCCTGTCTGACAGCTTTGAAGAGAATAGTGGTTCTCCCAGCACGGAGTTTGAGATCTGAGAACAGACAGACTGCCTCCTCAAGTGGGTCCCTGACCCCCAAGTAGCCTAACTGGGAGGCATCCCCTGGTAGGGGCAGACTGACACCTCACACGGCCAGGTACCCCTCTGAGACGAAACTTCCAGAGGAATGATCAGGAAGCAACATTTGCTGTTCAGCAATATTCGCTGTTCTGCAGCCTCTGCTGCTGATACCCAGGCAAATAGGTCTGGAGTGGACCTCCAGCAAACTCCAACAAACCTGCAGCTGAGGGTCCTGACTGTTAAAAAACTAACAAACAGAATGGACATCCACACCCCATCTGTACGTCACCATCATCAAAGACCAAAGGTAGATAAAACCACAAAAATGGGGAAAAAACAGAGAAGAAAAACTGAAAATTCTAAAAATCAGAGCACCTCTTCTCCTCCAAAGGAACGCAGCTCCTCACCAGCAACAGACCAACACTGGACAGAGAATGACTTTGATGAGCTGTGAGAAGAAGGCTTCAGATGATCAAACTACTCCTAGCTAAAGGAGGAAGTTCGAATCAATGGCAAAGAAGTTAAAAACCTTGAAAAAAGATTAGATGAATGGCTAACTAGAATAACCAATGCAGAGAAGCCCTTAAAGGACCTGATGGAGCTGAAAACCATGGCACGAGAACTACATGACAAATGCACAAGCTTCAGTAGCCAATTCAATCAACTGGAAGAAAGGGTATCAGTGATGGAAGATCAAATGAATGAAATGAAGCGAGAAGAGAAGTTTAGAGAAAAAAGAATAAAAAGAAATGAACAAAGCTTCAAAGAAATATGGGACTATGTGAAAAGACCAAATCTACGTCTGATTGGTGTACCTGAAAGGAACGTGGAGAATGAAACCAAGTTGGAAAACACTCTTCAGGATATTATCCAGGAGAACCTCCCCAACCTAGCAAGGCAGGCCAACATTCAAATTCAGGAAAAACAGAGAACGCCACAAAGATACTCCTCGAGAAGAGCAACTCCAAGACACATAATTGTCAGATTCACCAAAGTTGAAATGAAGGAAAAAAATGTTAAGGGAAGCCAGAGAGAAAGGTCTGGTTACCCACAAAGGGAAGCCCTTCAGACTAACAGCTGATCTCTCGGCAGAAACTCTACAAGCCAGAAGAGAGTGGGGGCCAATATTCAACATTCTTAAAGAAAAGAATTTTCAACCCAGAATTTCATATCCAGCCAAACTAAGCTTCATAAGTGAAGGAGAAATAAAATCCTTTACAGAAAAGCAAATGCTGAGAGATTTTGTCACCACCAGGCCTGCCCTACAAGAGCTCCTGAAGGAAGCACTAAACATGGAAAGCAAAAACCAGTACCAGCCACTGCAAAAACATGCTGAATTGTAAAGACCATCAATGCTAGGAAGAAACCGTGTCAACTAACGAGCAAAAACCAGCTAACATCATAATGACAGGATTAAATTCACACATAACAATATTAACCTTAAATGTAAATGGGCTAAATGCTCCAATTAAAAGGCACAGACTGGCAAATTGGATAAAGAGTCAAGATCCATCAGTGTGCTGTATTCAGGAAACCCATCTCACATGCAGAGACACCCATAGGCTCAAAATAAAGGGATGGAGGAAGATCTACCAAGCAAATGGAAAACAAAAAAAGGCAAAGGTTGCAATCCTAGTCTCTGATAAAACAGACTTTAAACCAATAAAGATCAAAAGAGACAAGGCCATTACGTAATGGTAAAGGGATCAATTCAACAAGAAGAGCTAACTATCCTAAATATATATGCACCCAATACAGGAGCACCCAGATTCATAAAGCAAGTCCTTAGAGACCTACAAAGAGACTTAGACTCCCACACAATAATAATGGGAGACTTTAACACCCCACTGTCAATATTAGACAGATCAATGAGACAAAAAGTTAACAAGGATATCCAGGAATTGAACTCAGCTCTGCACCAAGCGGACCTAATAGACATCTACAGAACTCTCCACCCCAAATCAACAGAATATACATTCTTTTCAGCACCACACCACACCTATTCCAAAATTGACCACATAGGTGGAAGTAAAGCACTCCTCAACAAATGTAAAATAACAGAAATTATAACAAACTGTCTCTCAGACCACAGTGCAATCAAACTAGAACTCTGGATTAAGAAATTCACTCAAAACTGCTCAACTACATGGAAACCGAACAACCTGCTCCTGAATGACTACTGGGTACATAATGAAATGAAGGCAGAAATAAAGATGTTCTTTGAAACCAACAAGAACAAAGACACAACATGCCAGAATCTCTGGGACACATTTAAAGCAGTGTGTAGAGGGAAATTTACAGCACTAAATGCCCACAAGAGAAAGCAGGAAAGGTCTAAAATTGATACCCTAACATCACAATTAAAAGAACTAGAGAATCAAGAGCAAACACATTCAAAAGCTAGCAGAAGGCAAGAAATAACTAAGATCAGAGCAGAACTGAAGGAGATAGAGACACCAAAAAACCCTTCAAAAAATAAATGAATCCAGGAGCTGGTTTTTTGAAAAGATGAACAAAATTGATAGACCACTAGCAAGACTAATAAAGAAGAAAAGAGGGAAGAATCGAATAGACACAATAAAAAATGATAAAGGGGATATCATCACTGATCCCACAGAAATTCAAAGTACCATCAGAGAGTACTATAAACACCTCTACGCAAATAAACTAGAAAATCTAGAAGAAATGGATAAATTCCTCGACACATACACCCTCCCAAGACTAAACCAGGAAGAAGTTGAATCTCTGAATAGACCAATAACAGGCCCTGAAATTGAGGCAATAATCAATAGCTTACCAGCCAAAAAAAGTCCAGGACTAGATGGAGTCACAGCTGAATTCTACCTGAGGTACAAGGAGGAGCTGGTACCATTCCTTCTGAAACTATTCCAATCAATAGAAAAAGAGAGAAGCCTCCCTAACTCATTTTATGAGGTCAGCATCATCCTGATACCAAAGCCTGACAGAGACACAACAAAAAAAGAGAATTTTAGACCAATATCCCTGATGAACATTGATGCAAAAATGCTCAATAAAATACAGGCAAACCGAATCCAGCAGCACATCAAAAAGGTTATCCACCATGATCAAGTGGGTTTCATCCCTGGGATGCAAGGCTGGTTCAACATATGCAAATCAATAAATGTAATCCAGCATATAAACAGAACCAAAGACAAAAACCACATGATTATCTCAATAGATGCAGAAAAAGCTTTTGACAAAATTCAACAGCTCTTCAAGCTAAAAACTCTCAATAAATTAGGTATTGATGGGACGTATCTCAAAATAATAAGAGCTATTTATGACAAACCCACAGCCAATATCATACTGAATGTACAAAAACTGGAAGCATTCCCTTTGAAAACTGGCACAAGACAGGGATGCCCTCTCTCACCACTCCTATTCAACATAGTGTTGGAAGTTCTGGCCAGGGCAATCAGTCAGGAGAAAGAAAGAAAGGGTATTCAATTAGGAAAAAGGAAGTCAAATTGTCCCTGTTTGCAGATGACATGATTGTATATCTAGAAAACCCCATTGTCTCAGCCCAAAATCTCCTTAAGCTGATAAGCAACTTCAGCAAAGTCTCAGGATACAAAATCAATGTGCAAAAATCACAAGCATTCTTATACACCAATAACAGACAACAGAGAGCCAAATCATGAGTGAATTCTCTTTCACAACTGCTTCAAAGAGAATAAAATACCTAGGAATCCAACTTACAAGGGATGTGAAGGACCTCTTCAAGGAGAACTACAAACCACTGCTCAACGAAATAAAAGAGGATACAAACAAATGGAAGAACATTCCATGCTTATGGGTAGGAAGAATCAATATCGTGAAAATGGCCATACTGCCCAAGGTAATTTATAGATTCAATGCCATCCCCATCAAGCTACCAATGACTTTCTTCACAGAATTGGAAAAAACTACTTTAAAGTTCATATGGAACCAAAAAAGAGCCCGCATTGCCAAGATATTCCTAAGCCAAAAGAAGAAAGCTGGAGGCATCACGCTACCTGACTTCAAACTATACTAGAAGGCTGCAGTAACCAAAACAGCATGGTACTGATACCAAAACAGAGATATAGACCAATGGAACAGATCAGAGCCCTCAGAAATAATACCACACATCTACGACTATCTGATCTTTGACAAACCTGACAAAAGCAAGCAATGGGGAAAGGATTCCCTATTTAGTAAATGGTGCTGGGAAAACTGGCTAGCCATATGTAGAAAGCTGAAACTGGATCCCTTCCTTACACCTTATACAAAAATTAATTCAAGATGGACTAAAGACTTAAATGTTAGACCTAAAACCATAAACACCCTAGAAGAAAACCTAGGCAGTACTATTCAGGACATAGGCATGGGCAAAGACTTCATGTCTAAAACACCAAAAGCAATGGCAACAAAAGCCAAAATTGACAAATGGGATCTAAGTAAACTAAAGAGCTTCTGCACAGCAAAAGAAACTACCATCAGAGTGAACAGGCAACCTACAGAATGGGAGAAAATTTTTGCAACCTACTCATCTGACAAAGGGCTAATATCTAGAATCTACAAAGAACTCAAACAAATTTACAAGAAAAAAACAACCCCATCAACAAGTGGGCCAAGGATATGAACAGACATTTTTCAAAAGAAGACATTTATGCAGCCAAAAAACCCATGAAAAACTGCTCATCATCACTGGCCATCAGAGAAATGCAAATCAAAACCACAATGAGATACCATCTCACACCAGTTAGAATGGTGATCATTAAAAAGTCAGGAAACAACAGGTGCTAGAGAGGATGTGGACAAATAGGAACACTTTTACACTGTTGTTGGGACTGTAAACTAGTTCAACCATTGTGGAAGACAGTGTGGCGATTCCTCAGGGATCTAGAACTAGAAATACCATTTGACCCAGCGATCCCATTACTGGGTATATACCCAAAGGATTATAAATCATGCTGCTATAAAGACACATGCACACATATGTTTATTGCGGCACTATTCACAGTAGCAAAGATTTGGAACCAAGCCAAATGTCCAACAATGATAGACTGGATTAAGAAAATGTGGCACATATGCACCATGGAATACTACGCAGCCATAAAAAACAATGAGTTCATGTCCTTTGTAGGGACATGGATGAAGCTGGAAACCATCATTCTCAGCAAACTATCGCAAGAACACCGCATGTTCTCATTCATAGGTGGGAATTTAACAGTGAGAACACCTGGACACAGGAAGGGGAACATCAGACACTGGGGCCTCTTGTGGGGTGGTGGGAGGGGGGAGGGATAGCATTAGGAGAAATAGTTAATGTAAATGATGAGTTAATGGGTGCAGTACACCAACATGGCACATGTATACATATGTAACAAACCTGCACGTTATGCACATGTACCCTAGAACTTAAAGTATAATAAAAAAAATCTATATATATAAAAGAAGAAAATATTGAAACATTTGCATAACAGAAAAAAAAAGAAAAAAACAAAACAAAACAAAAAAATCTCTCCTGGAAGACAAGTCACAACACCCACCCTCTTGGTTATATGGTGAAAAGTGAAGAAAGAAGAGGAGATGGTACATATAGGGGGAATAAGTAAAGAAGTTGCCAGCGTCTTTGTTTTTTGAGAAGAGATGACTTAGCACATCTATTATTTTTCATCAAATTCTGAATTGATGAGATGTAAAGTAGTTTAGACAATGTTACTCACCCATCCGTTCATTCTTTCATCCAACCATCCATCCATCCCTCCACTGACATGTTCATTTTGTGTATTTATACATGTACTTAGTGCTTACTCTGTGTCAAGCATGACGGTACACTTTGGACTTTCAAAATGGAAAGGTGTGGTCCAAAGAAATATGAACAAGGTTTTTGTGGGTACTCAAAAAGAACAAGCAACTTTGCCTGGGGTAAGGTGGAAGTTTGGAGTGGTTGAGCTCCCAAAGATGATGACTGGGCTCAGTTTTTCCCCGGTGAACAGGATTTTAGCAAGTAATCAAAGGGAGAAGGACATCTCAGACACAGAGAAAAACATGCTCTCATCTCTGGTGGCTCTCATCTCTGGGGAGGATGAGCTGACCAAGACTGGTTCGGGTAGGGCCTGGGAGAAATGAAACCTCTCCAGTCCCCAAGGACTGAATTCTCTGAAAAAGATGCCTGTAGTCCAAGGTGAAGGTATGGTGAATTCTGTTTCCCACCATGATTGTGGGAAGATCATAATCAGAATTCCAGGGAGAAGGTAGGAATCCAAGAGTGGTTGGTCTGACTCACTGCTAGTGATACTTGATACAGTTTCAAGGAAAGGTGTTGGCAGCAAGAATATATAAGAGTTAGTTATGTATTATTAGGCTACACTCTTAATATGGAGAGGCAGTGTTATTATAAAGCCTTATTTACTACATTGCAAAGAACTACATTGCATGTTTCTCCCAGCTGGCTCTGAAGCAGCTCCCTCAGGACACCTTCTCACATTTTCCTAGATTGGGTGACGACTTTTTTTCTGAGGTTTCTCAGCTCCCTGTAATAGCACTGTCAGGATCCTTCCTTTACTATGTGGTTCTTCCCTAGTCCTACATTGCTAATACACTGTGGTCTCTTAAAAGCAGGGGCTAGATTTTCTGTCTCTGAATCCTCAGAATCCAGGAGAGAGCGTGGCACGTAGTGAGTCGGTACCACTCCATACTGAAATTTATGTAGAGAGCTTTTGTAGAATAACAATGCTTGAGTCTCATCACCAGAGACTTAGAATTTGTCTTGGGTGGAACCTGGGCATGAATATATTTATATATATGGAAAATCCCCAGCTTGTTTTAAAAATGCAGCTATGGTTATAGACCACTGAAGCAGATGCTTAGATAATGCTTCTTGAGGTATTGGACTATAACAGATATTATCCGGGCCATCTCATTTTTTGGTAGGGCAGGGGGTTGGAGAGGAGCTGCAACCTGCTGTTTAGGCAGCTTCTCAAGGATCTCAATTCACTCCAGGCTGCAGAAACCTGGGACCAGATGATTACTTCTAGATGCTGCATACTTATGTGAAAGAAAACCTTAATGTACTCCCAGGAATATGCATGGATTTGCTTCAAGATGGCTTGGTTTTAATAACCAGCTAAGCTAGGCTGTCAGTGGTGAGAACGGAAAGTGACTGAGCATTCATAGAAATGGCTTTCCTGCTCACCAGCTTGTTGGGGAAGGATCACTGCTATGGATTAAAGGTGGGGGCACTGAGTGTGTTACAGAAACTGGAAAATGAGGTGGCCATCTTTCCATCATCCAGAAAAGCCACCAGAAACTGTAGATCGGAACTCGGAATAAATCAAGGAAAATAAATGGGTTCTCCCTCACCCAAATTCATTGTAGTTGTATAGGTGGATCTGGGAGATTTAGTGGAGGAAAAGGGAGCACACAGCCTAAGCTTTCCAGAAAGAGCTGGGGATGATGGTGTTAGAAATGTGATAGAACTTTAAAAATGTTGAAATCATTGGTGACAATTAGAAAACAGTAAAAAACAAAACAAAACAAAAAAACCCAACACACATGGTTTTTCAACATTAAAACCGAGGCACACACTCTGTTGGCGGGGGTGGGGGTTGATAGAGAGAGTGAGTGAGTCCATATTTCCCAAGATGAGGAGAATTGCCCTTGTTCTAGGAGGCAGTTTTTGCCAGCACCACGGAGAAGGGCACACATTGTCTCTTGCTTATTTTTTATTTATACAGATAGGTTTCTGGGGAGGGTTTTTATTGTATCCAATCTGAACCGACAAAGGCATCCCTGATGTCTGTGTAACTGCATGCGTAGATCAGAGGATACAAATTCACTCCTTAGATCTACTGGTCTTTTCTGGCGAATTCTGTTGCATTTTAGATTGACATACTCCCTCTGTCATTTCTTAGCAAAGGAAAAGAGGTTCAAGGGTGAGATTTTAAAACCTCCCCTTGCTAGTAATTTTTCTAAAGTTTCTGGTAGAATTAATCCCTAAGCAGAGGGGTCAGTGAGAGTGGGCTCTGAATTCTGGCTGAGGCACAGGATGCTGTATGTTTCATGAGATCGGCCTCCCAGCTTGGTTTTGCGCCTGCCTGACTTGGAAGTGATTTGTGGGAGAAGTCCATTTTGAAAAATGCGGATAGTAGACGTTTGATTTGGGGAAACCCTGCTGAGGAAACTATATTAGTCATCACTGAATGAGCTTCTGATGTCTATGTTCTCTCTCTGGAGGGTGGTGGGATGATTAAGGGTATTTTCACTGTAGGAAGGAGGATAGAACGTTGTATATATTTTTTGGTTTCTCTCATTCCCTGTCAAATAACCCCTTAGTCTTTTGTATGTGGTCAAGCTGTGTTGTCAGGACGGTTGAAGAAATCTGTGCCCAGAAGCGTCCGGATCCTCTATTCTAGCTCCACCCCTCATCTAAGAATCTCTCTTTCTCTCTGCAACAGTTACGTGACATCTCCTATTCAAACTTAAATCCGCTTAATAAAATCATGGCGATTACTTATTCTGTGACAGGTACTTGTGCTAGGTGTTGAGCCCAAAGTAGTGGCACAGACCTAATCCCTGTCCTCAAGTAACTTACCAAGGATTCACAATCTATTTGTTTAATAGCGTAAGAGGGGGCAGGTCCGAGTGGATTATGTTATGACTCCCTACCTCAGAGAAGCTTATAGTCCAGAATTTTAATGCTCTCATTCATGGCTGATGATGATGCAGAGGCATAAATAAAAGGAAACACTAGTTTGCCATTGGATGGGGGAGGAAAGGGAGGAAAGTCATGTGGGGAGGGAGGGAGCTTGTCGTGAAGTTGGGAAATGGAAGGGTGGAAACCATATCTAGGATGGCTTTCTGGATAAATAGTTGCAAAGATTTTCACAACCACAGAGTCCTGTTCTTATTCCTATGCCCATGGATGCATGTTTTAAAATACATTGTCTCTCAAAAAAGCAGCATGCATTAAACATTAAGTAATTTGGTTACTCTTTTAAATTAATTAATACTATATAAACATTCAGAATTTTCTGACCAACAGAGTTAAACAGGTTGCCTATTTAGAGTTTATCTTGTTCTCTTTCAAACAAGGAATCTTGGCATTTTCATTAGCCTATGCGGTAATACTGAAGATGAGTGAGTGTACAATTTCTGTTAAGCTTTTTGAAATATTGCGAATAGCTCATGTACCCATTTCTGCAATGAAAACTTTACCTGAGACCATTGCTGCAGGGCCATTTGTTCATGTAGTTCAATTTTCACTTAAGCTTTGAAAGTTTACACGTTAGGACAGTGTAGGTATAGAACCCAGGACCTATGACTTTATTGGCTCAGGATATTTGTTAATTGACATTAAAGTATTAAATATCAAAATTGAAATAATTGCTTAAGTATTTAGAAAATGAACAGTATATTAGCTAGTCAACTACAACTCAACAGTTTTGCAGTTGTATTTACATTGTATTTATTTGGGGAGGTTTTTTCTTTTTAATATCTTTGACACATGATATGAAATGGGGCCTTCAAAAGTCACCTTGTTTAGAGCCTGCTTTTTTGTCTAAAGAGCTCCAAGAAAGGAGACTGAGTGGTATAATTTAAGATCTAAAAGCAGATGACCCTGTTCTTCCTGGAAAGTAGACTGGAGATGCAGGTCCCTTGGGCAAGACATATCTGCTGTCTCCTATTCTATTGTGTGGATAAGCCATCATTTATATAATAGGATCCCTGATGTGGGGATATTTATCTTGCTTGTTACATTTGGGTATTATACATAATACAATATGCTATAAATAGCTGCACACAGTGCAAGAGCCTTGCAACCAAAAAGACATGGGAGCAGATCCAGCTCCATCACCTACAGTTCTCTGGCTCTGGACAAGTTGCATAAACCTTTAGATTCCCTCATTTGTAACATGGGAAGAACCAGGGTAGCAGATCTATAAGGTTATTCTGTGAATTAAATGAGGTGGCTCATGTAAAGCACTTATCATAATGGCTGGCATGTATTAAGTGCTCAATAAATACTGAATGATAATAATAATTAGAATGAATCTTATTTTATATCTTAAAATGGGGTAATACTTATCCCTGGAGTTCTTGTCAAGACTCATTGAGATATTGAACACAAAGCACACAGCCCATTGCCCAGCACATAGTAAGAATTTAACAAATGTTAGTTTTGTTTTTTATCTATTTTTTTGCACCTCATAAATTTTTCCTGTTTTGAAGAACAAAATAGTGAAGTGGAGCCTATCTGAGGCACATCTTCATAAGTGTCTCCAACCAGCCTTTATTCATCAGTATTAAGATATTGAACATACAGACTTTAGGAGGCTTAATTTTTTCTGCTCTGGCCTGCAGGTTGGAGGTTCCACTATATTTTAATAAAAACCTTTGCAAAGCAACTTACAGGATCTAAATAAAAACAATGTTTTGCTTATTGAGTTGGTTTCATAGTTGTGCCTTTTAAAAGAATGTTAGCCCGTTACTTTGCAGTGCTTTTCTGTCCATTTAGTAATGTTGGCAACAGTGATCCAGCTTGTGAGCCCCAAGGTTACATCTATAGCCCCAGCATGAGATGGGAGACCTGCTGGGGGTGGGGAAGAAGGACAGCCATTCCCACAGCAGCCTGACACCCCTGAACACAGGGCTTCCTGGGTGTACATCCCTGGGATATATCCACTCAGTCCCCTATGGACATGATTCTCTAGGATTGCAGCCTGACTTTCATTTCTTTCCAATGGAGAAAGAGTTCTATTTTCATTGTTACATATGTGATTATGAACATTTCCAACAAAACATAGCAAATAAAATTATCCCTTTAACCTCATATCTGTCCTTCCTCCCTCCCACTCAGTGATATCATTGTTAATGGTTTGCCATGCATTTTTTTCCGGACTTTCTGGACACAGAAAATAAATTTTAAAAAAAAGGTGTATATTACCTATGGTGCTCTGTAGTCTCTTTTTTTCTGAACATATTTAGGATATCTTTCCAGGTCAAGATCTATCCACCTTCTCCTCCATTGTGTGAATAAACTGTCATGTACATAATAGGATTCCTGATTTGACCACATTTGTCTTGCTTGCTGTGTTTAGGTGTTATAAACAATGCAATATGCTACAAGCAGCTGTGCACACAACTGTTTGTCTTATGATGTTCTTTGGACAGATTTACAGAATGATTTACCATCTGCAAAGTGCTGCCACATCCATTCATTTATGTGATCCAAAGAGGTGGAGGCAGAGGCAGTCACAAGCCTGGACTTGAGTCAGGCAGGCCTGGGCTGGAACTTGGATTAGCAGACCACAGCCAAGTACTTCACTTCACTCATCTCTAAATCTGGAATTGTAGAAGTATTTCTCCCATTTTATATGTGCTTGCAGGATTCCTTAAGTTAATGTCTGTAAAATACCTAGAAAAGTACATGCCACATAGTAAAACTCAAAAGATATTAGCTCTCGGTGTTGGAATTAGCTATGGTTCCTCAAAACAATTCTGATATTGTGGATGCCAATGCATCCAATATACAGATGAAGAAACTTGAGGCTCAGAGAGGCAAGATGGGTCAAGGTCAATGATCAACAAGGAAAGAGAATAGTTAATGGCAACTTCATTAATCTCTGTGCAAAGAGAGACTTTTGCAGAGCACTTTTCATAATATTGAAAGAAGTTGCCAGAGAAGTTGGAGAGGGCCTAAAGCACCATTCCGTTGTGCCACCGACACCACACTTCTGATCATGGAAGGAGCGTGCAATTAGGCAGAAATGAGCTTAGGTTCAGGTTTGGCCATCTGTGAATGGAACATTCTTGGGCAAATTACTAAATCTCTCTAATTTGTAAGTTGTATATCTGGGATTTCAGTGGAGTTTTATAAAAAGTTAAATGAGATTATGTCAAGTCTATATGCACAGTCGCTGGCATATAATAAGACCTTGAAAGTTGTGTTAACAGCAGTGTCAGAATTAGAACCCACATCTTGTTTTCCTTTTTATTGTATCCTTCTGCCACCAACTCCAACCCTTGTTTTCTAGTGAAGGCTAATACAAAGTGCAAGACACATGTGACAACATGAACGCATTGCCCAAGTCTCACCTGGCAAGTGGGGTGGGGATGCTCACCCAGTGGGTGGGGAGAAGCAAAGATGATGGGATACAGCAGTGCCATCCACCCTGCCTTGTTGACCCTGCCTCCCCTTCGCTGAGCTGTCTCTGTCCCTGGCTGCCTCTGAGGCTTGCTTCACGCAGTGAGATGTCAATGCAGTAAAATCTTTCAGGATGGAAACCAGTTCAAACAGGAAGAAAGAAGACAGCACTAAACCTAGAACTCATGCAAAAATCATATTCCCTCTAAGGGCCAGAGAGAGAGAGGATGACTGTACTGTAGATGATTCTGTTACTATTTTTCAAAGTTAGATATTTTCTTTCTAGGTGTTTGTGGTACTTTCAAGATAAGAAAGAAATGGAAAAGACCTCTTCCATAGAACACAGAATGAACAAAACAGTAGCAGCCATAGATTGCTGCTGTTTTCACTGTAAGAATATGCATTCTTTCTCTTTTACTTAAAAAGAAATGTAGGCCTTTGGATTTCACTCTGTAGCTGTGACCTTGTGATCTTCATCTTAGTACTGAAAAGGCCTAAAGACAAAGCAGGCAGAGGAGGTGAGATTGTCCTTGGCATAAACACAGGGCCAAGGCTGCCTGTGTGCTGGACTGGAGGAAGCAGTGGCCCCCACAATGTTCAGCAGAATAGATCCTTCATTCTAGCTCTGATGACATTTCCTGTCACACATCACTAGTCATATTACCTTGTGCAAACCTCATCCTAAAGCTGAAGTTTTTCTTTCTGTAAAATGGATTGCACTATCACTATTTTTGAAACCTTAGACATTTACATGACACAATCATATTTTTAAAAATGTATCACTATCAGGTATATGTTTAATATATTTAACAAAATCACCTCACTTCTAAATATTCAAACATGAAAAGTTTAGGGCAGAATTCCCTGTAAAGATGGTCAATTAAAATAGGTACGTATTTTTCCTCCCTCTTGAAAACCTCCTAAAAAAATAGAATTTCTTTGAAAGAAAGGTGGGAATCATACGGAAAGTTAGTACATGACATAGGAGACCTGAGAAAAGTATTTCATAAGCCAGCAGTGGAGGACCCTGAGGACTCATCCAATCTAAAACAAAGTTTCCAGAAATGGTAGTACCAGGTGCCCCTGCAAGTTAAGGTGAAGGAAAGGAAGGTGCTCAAATAAGGAGGATCAACTGAGAGCCTGTTCCAGAAGCAGTCTGACTCCATGGGGCTGAGTTATTGAAGGTGTATTCAATAAAGAAGAAAAAACAGAAGACATCTGGCCTAGGAGATGCCAGACGAAAGTGTGGGCAGTGATACCTTACACAAAAGCAGGTTTCAATCAAAATATGCATCCTGGAGGCTAAAACCTCCAGCACTTTCCTCACATTCACCTCCTAGAGCACTGGTGGCCAGGCCTTCACACATCATGCAGGGATCAGACAATTCTTATTTGTGAAATCCAAGCAGTCCAAGAAGAAAGACTTGCATATATTGATATTGGCATCTCTCCAACTAAATGTCCCAACCAGATCACCCTGCAGTAAGCTCACAGGCCACAAGCCCTACTCACATGCTCAGTCAGTGCTCTCCAGCTAAATGTCCCAACCAGATCACCCTGTAGTAAGCTCACAGACCACAAGCTCTACTCACATGCTCAGTCAGTGCTCTCCAGCTAAATGTCCCAACCAGATCACCCTGCAGTAAGCTCACAGACCACAAGCTCTACTCACATGCTCAGTCGGTGATCACCTTAGCATCACACACAATGAAATGAGAACATAGCCCCAAGGATTAAAGAGAACTAAGGAAGAATGCTCACATAGAAGAGAGGTGAAAACAAGCAAACAGAAGCAAAGCTACTTGGAGGACACAGACTCTGTGAGGCAAAGCAAACTTTAGAAAAGAGGCAGAGAGAACTTAGAAAAATAGCCGAAGAGACCATTGTAAATCGGGAGATAGTACTTAAAAAAAGTAAACATTCAGAGAACTAAAAGGAATCTTGGATTTTTCCAAATTGCTTTTTTTTGGCGGGGGGTGGGGGCAGGAAATGAAGAGTGTGCAAGAAATGGGAATCCATCATAGTTTACAACTTGGATGAGAATGGCATTTGCACATTCAAAATATTTTAAATAATAAATATTGATCAAAGCAAAATTATACCATAAGTGTATGGGAGGAAGGAGAAATGGGAATGATGCATGTGCCTGATGGGACAGTGGGAGGAAAGAGTGAAATGCCTGGTTATTTATTTATTTATTTTTTTTTGAGACTGCTCTGTTGCCTAGGCTGGAGTGCAATAGTGCAATCTCGACTCACTGCAACCTCTGCCTCCCGGGATCAACCCATTCTCCTGCCTCAGCCTTCCAAGTAGCTGGGACTACAGGCATGCGCCATCATGCCTGGCTAATTTTTATATTTTTAGTAGAGATAGAGTTTCACCAT
Organism: Pongo pygmaeus; assembly: GCF_028885625.2. Taxonomy (NCBI): domain Eukaryota; kingdom Metazoa; phylum Chordata; class Mammalia; order Primates; family Hominidae; genus Pongo; species Pongo pygmaeus. The sequence goes on from NC_072377.2 coordinate 174,851,013, forward strand.
GTTGGCCAGGCTGGTCTTGAACTCCTGAGCTCAGATGATCTGCCCGCCTCAGCCTCCCAAAGTGCTGGGATTACAGGCATGAGCCAGCGCACCTGGCCAGAATGCTTGTTTTTTATGGTGGACAGTTAATAGACAATGTCAAAAGTGAAAAGAAATGTTTAAAAAAGAAGTAACATAAGCATATTATTGGCATCATGTTCATAAATGCCAGAATAACAATTACAACAGCTTAAAGAGGTACAAAAGTTCCTCTGGCAAGGGGATCATGAGAGACTACTGTATTTTGTTTGTTTGTTTGTTTGTTTGGGGGTTTGGATTTTTTTTTCTTTTTTGAGACAGGGTCTCACTCCCTGTTGCCCAGGCTGGAGTGCAGTGGTGTAATCACAGCTCACAGCAGCCTCTACTTTCTGGGCTCAAGCCTGCCCCAGCCTCCCCAGCAGCTGGGACTACAAGTGTGCACCACCATGCCAGGCTAATTTTTTATATTTTTAGTAGAGATGGGATTTCACCCTGTTGCCCAAGCTGATCTTGAACTCATGGGCTCATGCAATCTTCCCGTCTTGGTCTCCCAAAGTGCTGGGGTTATAGGCATGAGCCACTGTGCCCAGCTTGTTTTGTTTTTAAATGAAGCTTGAAGAATTTTTTGAACTGTATACGCTTATAACTTTGATAAAAATAAAATTTTATATCAAAACTGTAAGTAGCATCATTTGTGTAAAAGTAGATTTCTCAAATTATTAAAAATATTATTCTATGCTATTAGACACTGAGCACATCAAAGTTTTATTTAACTGATAAACCAGGGAGCAAGCTGAACAACAACAACCTGGTTCAAAAGTATTCAGGTTTCTTGATATTTTGTGAGAGAAGAGATACTTGTATAAAATTATCATTAGGTATAAAACAGGTAAATTTTCTCCAGAGTAATAAAACTATGAGTTTTAACAAAGCTGTAAACATCACATTTTATCATTTTTCTACAAGTTAACTACTAACTCTGCAAGGTTATAACATTTCTAGTTTCTAATCAGTTGTGGATGGTGAATCCAAACAAAGTTATATTCCTGAGAGGGTAAAAGGAACTTCCGTGTGGTTTTTCCAAATGTTCTATTAAAAATGTCATGCAATCCTCATTTTGCTTTATTTCCAAGTTTTGGAACTTTTTCTTGCACACTTGCCATAAATGTAACCAACTTCAAAAAATAAACACAATAAAAACAAAACAATGTCATTAAGTTCTAAGTAGATACTGTTTGCTGCCTGCTCTGACCTGAAGATTTTCCTCTTTGTTAGAAAAGGGGTTTTTACAAGAACTAGAGAGGTATTAAAGACATATAATCACCGAAAGGAGATTTCTCTACTTGGTATCATGAGAAGTGTTGAAAGAAAAATGAAAAAAAAAGGCCACATTTTTAATATAATTTGGTTTAGTGTTATGAAATGCTTTGTCTATTGTTACTTAAAATATTCTCATATTTGGTGTACTCTCTTATTCTAGAAACCCTGCAGGAGATCAGTAGTTTTGCATTGCATTCTGCAAAGTCCTAGGACTGGCCTAGGGCCAAGAGTAAGTCAAGAAGAGAGGGCTTGGCTCCCTTAGCCCCAACCCTGCCTGGTCCCCATCCACTCCCAGCTCACCTTCTGCTGTGTTATGTAGTGAGCTCTGCATAAGACTTCAAGTCCCTTCCAGATACCAGAGCCTGTAATTATTAAAAGAAAAAAAATCACTACAATTTGCAGTGTGTTTAGGTTGGATGGATTAATTTCTTTGCCAAGGCCATAATGGGAAGACTGATTTTGTCATTTCAATTACAAGCTACCGTTTAGTTTGAGCCCGGAAGTCAGTTTCCTAGAGTCTCCCTCCACTTGCTTGGCACTGGAGCAATTAACAGTGGGTGATTTGTGGCTGCACTTTTACTGCTTAGCACAGGTTTATCATCTTGAAAGTTTTCCATTTGCATATATGCTATACATTCTTTGGGTGACATTTCGATATCACCCAGAGTTTAGATTATGCATTGCCTTGTACTGCACTTTCTGCTACGTGCTGGGAATCTGCAAGCCCGGCCAGAGAGCTAATGCAAACCAAGGGGAATGTGAGTTGCAGCCACCACTTACTGAGGGCTTACTATATACCAACCCCCAGTAACGAAAGCTTTACCTGCATTACCTTGTTTATTCTTCAAACCAGTAACCTTGAGGTTACTATTATTTGCCACATTTTATGAACAAAGAAACAGAAACTCAGAGAGGAAAAGCAATTTGCCCAAGGTCACCCAGCTCAAATGAGCAGAATTGGGATTCAAACTCAAGTATCTCTAATCTCAAAACACTCTGCTATACAACCTCCCAATACTGGGAGCTTTCAGAGTGAAATGAATTGAATTTGACAGTTTTCTACTTTTAAATACCAAACTTCCTGAGCAGTCTAATTGTTGCTCTTTGGAACAAGAAGAAACGGCTATTTAAAAGAAGCAAGGGGCAGGAGGTCAAGAAAGGGGGTTTTAATATCTCTATTCACAAGGGAAGGATGTAATCCTGGAAAAAAATAACATCAAAATGAAAACCATTGTATAAATTTGATGAAATTGCAAAGGAATGCAGAAAATATAAGGGAGGGGGAATACATAGCATTGAAGATTTTATAAAAGGCAGAGAAAAGATCAAAAGTCACTGGAGGAGTTAGAAGGTGGTCCATTTGAAGGCAGGGTCTATCCATCTTGACAGATGGAAGGTGGATGATGAAACCCCCCAAGTAGCCACCAGAAATCTATGATCGTGTTCCAGTCTGCATGGGTGAGTTTGGATAAGGAGAATACTCTGGAGACAGGCTGCTGGGTTGAATCCTTTCTCCCTTACTTCCTCACTGGGTGACCCTGGATAAATTACTTAACCACTCTGGCTTCAGTTTCTTCATCCGAACAATGGAGAGAGTAATGTTGCTTGTCTTGATGTGAAACGATATAAAGTGCTTAGCAGAGTGCTGGGCATTTAGGAAGCACTAAAGACTGTCAGCTGTGGTCGTTGTTATAACCATGAACATCACGTTCATGTAGTATAAGACATAGGAGACTGTAAGTCAGCAAAATGGCTTGGAGAAATAAAGGAGAAGGAAATTAGGAGAGAGGTTCACCTTTGGGCCAGAAATATGGGGAGATCTGTCTTCCCTGGCCTTGAGTGTCAGGAGTAGAAAGGGCTGGTTGGTGGGGAGAGACCAGCCAGTCTCCAGCAGAGACTGAGGTCTGGCTGCACTTGATGAAGCAGGGGAACTTGTTTCTGTAAAATAAATGCTCTAACAAAAGCTCCAGTGGCAGAGGTTCTGTTGGTGGCTCCACAGGGCTAGAGAGTCTAGGACTAGCCAAAGTGACAAAGAAGTGAGTCTAAGGCAGAAAGAGAAGGAAAGCTCTGGGTTATTCATCTCTGGATGCCAAAAGTCATTGAAAGTCATTGGGGCAGGGGGAGGACATTTTTTAATAAGCACATCTTCTGTCTTTTTCTGGGCCTACCCCAACTGCAAATCTACTTCTCTTTCACTGTATAACCAACTCCCTGCAATTCCTTACATTAAGTGACAAAACCACACTTAAGTTTAATGCAGTAAAGCTTGCTGGAGTACTTGTAAATGAGCATGGGTGGTCATCCATGTTTTCAGCCACTCTCGATTTAGCACTTTCTTTGTGTCAGGCTCTGGCTAGGTTCCGGAGACACAAGGCTGTTCCCAAGCCCCCATCTCCAGAGCTAAACAGCATGTCACATCATGGTTCTCAGCCATCAGAATAACACACCTAAAATTCAGAAATTGCTGATGCCCAGGCTCTGTCTCAGACCACAGAATCTCCAGCAGAGGACCCAGGCATATAAGTTGTTCCAGAATTGCACATGTCATTTTTATGTCCACATCAACCTTGAGAGAACCGTCTACATTTTTGTAGATGAGAGAATTGAGTCTCAGAGAAGTGATAAGTGAGATTGCACAGCTGGCAAATACAGCATTGAACTTCAGACCCAGAGCTTCTGAAGTTAAGATTCCAAGGCCTTTCCACTTGGCCATGGCCTCTCTCGTGTATACATGGTATGCAACTCTGTGCCTAAATGCTATGCTGGTAAAATGATCCAAGATATAGATGAATATGCCTGAAACCGTTGCCAACTACAACAAAAGCTCAGAAAGGATCAGCAAATCCTACAGAAAGTTTAGGGACCTGTATTTAAAGTAGCCAGAACCCAATACCTGTTACAACCTGACTCACTGTAAATTTCCACCCAAGGTGGGTAATGTGGCTTCTATTATACAAGCACCATGTGGTTACCGTTATGTAACCCTAGTTTCCATTATATAACCCTAGTCCCGGAGCTCCAGAAACACTGCCTCCTCGATTTGTCCCTCCAGCCTCCAAGTGACAGTGGCTTCCTGCTGTAGCTGACTCTAGGTTACCTTGTTTGGTGTGTTGGCATATCTGTTACCTGTGTAACCAATTCCCTGCATTAAATTTCCTCCTTATTCCAGCTCAGATCCTATTAAATGAAGAAACCAAGGATTAGAAAAGTTAATATAACTGTATTGTTCAGTTCTTGTGCTGCTACAAAGAAATACCTGAGACTGGGTAATTTATAAAGAAAAAAGGTTTAATTGGCTCCTGATTCCACAGGCTGTACAAGAAGCATGATACTGGCATCTGCTAGGCTTCTGGGGAGGCCTCAGGACACTTTTACTCATGGTAGAAGGCAAAGCACGAGCAGGCGTCTTCACGTAGCCAGAGCTGGAGGAAGAGAAAGGGGAGAAGTTGCCACACACTTTTAAACAAACAGATCTCATGAGAACTCACTATTGTGATGACAGCACCGAGGGAGATGGTGTTAAACCATGAGAATCCACTCCCATGATCCAATCACCTTCTACCAGGCCCCATCTCCAACACTGGGGATTATGATTCGACATGAGATTTTGCCGGGGACACAGATCCAAACCATATAATAACTTAACCAATGCAGTACTAATATTGTCAGAGCTAGTATTCTAGCTCCAAAGTTCCTGATTCCAAAGCCTAAGTTAAGCCATCTTAACTTATATTTCAGGTGACTAGTAGAATTTCTTATGCCCAGTGCAGGTGGTAATGGCGATGGAGATATGGAGGTGATGATGATAATGATGATGATGATGATGGCAGTGGTGGTGGTGGTGTTGGTGATAGTGTTGAAGATCACCACGTCTGACCACTGTTGTCTGGGTCCTTTGAACAATTGTGCAGATGCAGTGTCCTGATTGTCACATAGATGTCTCTGACTGTGTTACAGGCCTTCACCTACCACCACATCCAGGAGATCATGGTCCAGCTGCTGCGGACAGTGAACCGAACAGTCATCACCATGGGCCGGGATCACATTCTGATTGTGAGTAGATTATTTCTTCTTGTCAAATGTTGCAAGCTCTTCAGCATCTAAAAATGGATTTTCTGAAAAGGCAGATCACATTGAACTCCCAGCATTGATCATTGCTTTGTTTTGGAGTATGATGACCAGATTTTTCCTGTCTCAGTTGGGAGGACTTGAGAATTAACTCAAGTTGTTGAAATAAAACAGGGCTTAGGACTTGTCTAGTTGAGTGTACCAGCGCTAAATTGAGTATACCAGCAAGGGTGGACTATCACTGCTGAAGATAGAGAAGGGAGAGCAGCTTTTATAAGTGAACAAGGTGGAACATCCCAGATGCATGTCCACTAGGAACTTTTTCCTCTGGCCTACAGTCACATGGTGCCCAGTCTCAGGGTCCTGTGAGCTTGGTTTCTTAAGGGGCTTCATTGCATGTGAATTCTGCCCATAGATGCTGGTTATTCAAGGTCATTACTACATATTGAGCTATTCTTCTGCATAAACAGTATGTTCTGAAGATCAGGAAATTTCTGCCCCGTCGTCTGATTATTTTCCTTCTCCAGACACAGAACCCAGCTCGAGCCCTTTAACCTCTGCCCATCGTGCTTTAAACCAAGGACCCAAAATTCAAATGCTTACAGGGGCCAGTCACCAACGTAAATGAGTATGCCCAACCATGTCACTCCTCTGCTCAAATCTGCCAATGGTTGTCCATCTCACTCAGAATAAAATCCAAACATTGCCAGGCCTGAAATGCCCCTGCCCCATGCTCATTTATTTATGTGTTCCTCCCACACATAAAACATGATAGATGTGCTGTTTCCCTTTTTTTGAGTCTGATGTCACCTAAGCATAGAGGCTTGCCTTCTCTGATCACCCTGTTTACAATTCCCAGTACCTGTCCATCCACTAAAAGTCATACCTTACTTCTTTATTTTTCTAATTATGTATAATTGGAAATATACATTATCTTATTTGGTTATTGTCTAGCTATCCTCATGAGAACATGAGCTCCAGGAAAGTAACCATATTTTTCTGTTTTGTCATTGCTGTGTCTCTAGGTCCTATAACAGCACTTGGCATATAGCAGGTGCTCAATAAATACGTTTGAATGAATAAATACATAACATGTGCCAGGCAGGGACTCTAATGTTTAAAAAAGGGTGAGGGCTACTCAGCCCTGACTGATTGATACCATGTGGGATTGGATCATATAGTTGCTAGAATTCCCAATATTTCAAGAGAAACTGAAAATTTCCATGTTTTATGTGAAATTTTCTGATATTTCAGTGGTGGCAGTTTATTTTAAAAAATAATGTTTATAAACACTTTGTGACTCCCAAACAGCTGGATTCTCTTCAGAAAGCCACCCTGACATTCCTGCTTTACACAGTGGTGACATCCATGGAGAGCATCAGTGGTGCCAGATACTCTTGCTTTTTTGGGCCAGAGAACCATGTAAACTGGTCTTTGTCATTTGTCTTACTTACCATCCTTCCACCTTTGAAGTATCATATTTTTCTTTTTTCTTTCTTCTTTTTTTCTTTTTTGTTTTGTTTTGTTTGAGAGACAGAATCTCACTCTGTCGCCCAGGCTGGAGTACAGTGGTGTGATCTTGGCTCACTGCAACCTCCACCTCCTGGGTTCAAGTGATTGTCTGGCCTCAGCTTCCCAAGTAGCTGGGACTACGAGCGTGTGCCACCATGCCCAGCTAACTTTTGTATTTTTAGTAGAGGCAGGGTTTTACTACATGTTGACCAGGCTGGTCTCGAACTCCTGACCTCAAGTGAAACATTTTATAACCTCCTTTATCTTTATTCCTTCTCTTTGGAGTAAACCTAAAGATGATCATCAGTCCATTTGGCTCATTCTGTACGTAGCAGGCTTTTAATTCACTTTCCTGTAGAACAGTGATTCTTTTAAATGGGGCCTGGGTCATAAGAAGCACTAAATAAGTGCTGTATATTATTATTTTGCTTTCTATCTGGTAGAGTGAGGCTCTCTGTCTTTTGCATTATCAACACAGGCAAGTAACTACTCAGTACTGCCAGTTCTATGAGCCTTTTGTTTGATGGCTTTTGTGGCTGGCTCTTCTAACACACATTCCTCACTGTTGCCCCATCAATCTTTACCAGGACACTCCCCTACTCTGGAATGGTCAGTAGCTCCCTGCTGCCTACCAAATTAAGTCATAAATGCATTAGCCCAATCATTTTCAGCTTCTGTGATCTGATCTGGTCACAACCACATTTTTCAGTCTTTTCATCAACTTTTTTCCATCCAAATATCCAGCCAAAATGGATGTCTGGATATTGCCCAAACATGCTGGCACTGTCTTACTTGCAGGCTTAGCCTCTGCTTCATTCTTTGCCTGAAATTCCTTCTTGTACCTTTCAATATGTTGAAATCCTACCTAGCTTTCCAGGTCCAGCACAAATGTACGAAGCTGCTCTAGCTGGGGCCGCCCCCTTTTCTAAATCACCAAGCTCTCTTTACCTTTTTTTTAAAAGCAGTTTTTCCTGGCTAACACGGTGAAACCCTATCTCTACTAAAATACAAAAAATTAGCTGGGCGTGGTGGCAGATGCCTGTAGTCCCAGCTACTCGGGAGGCTGAGGCAGGAGAATGGCGTGAACCTGGGAGGCAGAGGTTGCAGTGAGCCAAGATCGCGCCACTGCACTCCAGCTTGGTTGACAGAGCGAGACTCCGTCTCAAAATAAATAAATAAACAAAATAAATGAAAGCAGTTTTATTGAAGTATAGTTTATCCACTTTAAAATTTAGCCATTGAAAGTATTCAGTTTGACGAGTTTTAGAAAATTTATAGTTATGCAACCATCACCGTAATTTAGTTTAGAGTATTTCTTTTACTCTCCAAAGTTCCATTTGCAGTCACTTTCTTTCCCTCCTCTCCCCAACCCTAAGCAACCACTAATCTACTTTTCATCTCCATAGATTACCTTTTCTGGAAAATTTTATATAAATGAAATCATACAATTTGAGGTCATTTGTGTCTGTCTTCTTTCCTTAGCATAATGTTTTTGAGGTTTGTCCATATTTTAGGACATATCAATACTTCATTTCTTTTCATTGCTGAATAATAGTACATTATATGAGCATGCCACCTTTTGTTTCTCCAGTCACTAGTGGATGGATATTTGGATTGTTTTTAACGTTAGACTATTATAAATAATACTGCTTCGAACATTCACAAACAAGTGTTGTATGAATGTGTTTTGACTTCTCTTGGGTAGAAATCTAGGAGTGGAATTGCTGGGGCATACGGGAAGTGTATGTTTAACTTTAGAAGAAACTGCCAAACTATTTTCCGTGTAGCTATAATGAGAAAAACCTGGAATTATGTATTTTAAAAAGCATTCCCTGAAACTAGGAGGGAGCAAAGAGATTAAACAATGACTTGGATTAGTCCAGCTTGACCAGTAGATGAGTTTATTATGACTTACATGCAAAGTACTCCTGGATGCTGGCAGGACAGCTTTAGAGATCTGCACAACCTCCCATCCCTAAGCTGCTTTTAAGCTAATTTTCTGGTGCTTTGCCTACTGTGTGTGCGTGATGGGGCTGTTTTCCTTGGTAGATTCTCAGCTACCCTCTGGGATGTTCAGGTTATCAGGGACACCTGCTTCTAAGCTGGGCACCTTGGCCTTGGCTCACTGCCCAGCCTTTAAAGACAAGCAACAGACATACACTCCTAAGTAACCCGGTGGGTGGCCCATCACACTGCATGGCTGTACCACTTCACATTCCCACCAGCAATGTTTGAGGTTTTGTTTACCCACATTCCCACCAAGTCTTATTATTATGTCAGTCCTTTGGATTATAACAGTCCTAGTGGTATTTCACTGTGGTTTTAATTTTCCTTTCCCCAATGATGAATGATATTGAGCACATTTTCATGTGCTCTGCCTCTTTTTTTTTGGAGTCATTTTTATCTATGAACTTGTCACAGTTCCTCTCTTAGACTGTAAGACTTTAAGACTTGTGCCTATTTGTGAAATAAATGGAGTAATAATAGATCTTCCTCATAGAGATCCTGTGTGAATTAAATCATATAGTACAGGATAAGCATTTGTACATGTGTTTCTTATGCACTGTATTCATTTATTTATTCCTTCAGCAGTTTATGAGAACCTCTTAGATACTCAGCACAAAGACTCAGAAATGAGTTAGGCATGGTCTGTGCCCTGGAGAAAATCAGACCTCTTCTGATGTGATGTGTCTCAGGCATCTCAAATGCACTGTGCCCCAAACTCAACTCATTGCCAGCTCCCTGAAGCCCACTCCACACTCCACGTGAATTCGGGATCTCAGTTTATGGGACTGCCATCCTAGATCTCAAGCTGCCCTTGCCCCTCCCTCTCTGTCACCTGCCTGCCACTTCCATTCACCCACCAAGTCCTGCTGCTTTCAGCCCACCTGTCCCCACTCCCTCCCCACTTGGGCTGGACAAGCTACCCTGCCTCTGTCCGTTGCCCTGTGTTAACTGAGGCCCTGTGCATGCCTGGGTCATGTGCCCATTGTGCTTACGATATTGTAAGGTAATTCTCTATTTGTAGGCTCCCCCCACATTTTGTGGACCCCCCGAGGTCAGGCACCCTGTTTTACTCTTTTATCCTCAACATCCAGCAGGGTGCCTGGCGTGCAGTGGGTACCCAAGTTTGTTGAGCAAATGAAGGCACTAATGAAATGAAATGAGTGAATGAGTGAAATAATCCCTGAAAATGCTGTCATTTCCTAGCTTCATATTCTTGAATGTGCTTTCCCCTCAGGTTGCTTTTCCTTATTCAACAAATGTGTTTTCTAAATATGGGAATCCACATTTCTGGGAGTAAGAAATTGCCTGTTCAGACTTTCTGGCTCATCCCTGAAGCCTTGCAAAGGTTGTAAGTTGCAAGCTGTGTCATTAGTCTCAATGACTTTGGAGTTTGCTAGTGTAATTACAATGCTAAGAGTGCTGAGAGGGGAGAGCCAGAGGCATGTGGCAAGCATACCTCACTGGGAGCAGAAATGTACCTGAAATAAAACGAAGCAACAAACAAGGTTTTCTTAAGATATAGCTTCGTTTTCATAAAATGAGCCTTTCCAGCAATTCCTAGAATAGAAATGTCTCCTCTAAATTAAAGAAAATGATGTTGGAAAGTAGTTACTCGGGGGTCAAGGGTCCCTGTCTTAGCACTGAAGGCCCCAATCTAATTTTGAATTGAAATTTGACAAGGAGGAGAGATCCCCATTCCACCTCTCACTTTTAATTTTCCAGATGTGATTTTTATTGGTTAGTTTCCATTGCTTGGGAATATTAATCAATATTTGTGGTAAACACCATAAATATCAAGTACTTTTGAAATCCCAAGAGGGCCCCAAATGGGTATGGGATGGCTGGTTGCAACTCTCATTCTTACACTGGATTAGTGACAGTTTTTTTATTTTCAGGGATAGGAACATTGCAGTAAAAGGTTTTAGCCACTAAAATCACAGGAACCATGGGGCTAGGATGGGTTGCTTGTTGGGCTCAGGGCTTTGTGATGACCATTCCTGATTTTTCTATAGATCACTTCCCTGAGGAATGAATTGTTGGTGACAAATGAGCAAAAGGGAATTTTGCAAAAATAAAAAGCAAAATGACTTTTACATGACTAGTACCCTTTCATCCTCTCTTTGCCACAGTCTAATTTGTCAGGTAACTTCTTGTTTACTTAAGTCCTAAGGAATTTAGCTTTTGTGCTGAGAAAAGGAGCATGGTTTGATAGAAAGTGTATGTATGTATATATGTGTGTGTATATATATATCTATATATATATACACACACACATATACATACACACATATATACACACACATATACACACATATATGTACATATATACACACACACATATATACACACACATATATATACACACACACACATATATATGCTTTTATTTCAATACATTTGGAGTACAAGTGGTTTTTTGTTACATGGATGAATTATATAGTGGTGAATTCTGAGATTTTAGTGCACCCATCACCTGAGTGGTGTGCATTGTACCTAATATGTTGTTTTTTATTCCTAGCCCCTCTTCCACCATCCCCCTTCTGAGTCTCCAAGGTCCGTTATGTTACTCTGTATGCCTTTGTGTACTCATGGCTTAGCTCCCACTTATAAGTGAGAACATGTGGTTTTCGGTTGTCCACTCCTGTGTTACTTCACTTAGAATAATGGCCTCCAGCTCCATCCAAGTTGTGGCAAAAGACATTATTTCATTCCTTTTAATGGCTGAGTAGTATTCCATGGTGCATATATCCCACATTATCTACTCATTAGCTGATGGGCACTTAGGTTGGTTCCACATGTTGGCAATTGCGATTTGTGCTGCTATAAACATACATGTGTGAATGTCTTTTTCACATAATGACTTCTTTCCCTTTGGGTAGATACCCAGTAGTGAGATTGCCAGATTGAATGGTAGATCTACTTTTAGCTCTGTAAGGAATCCCTGTACTGTTTTCCATAGAGATTGTACTAATTTGCATTCCCACCAGCAGTGTATAAATGTTCCCTTTTCCCAACATTCATGCCAACATCGATTGTTTTTTTACTTTTTAATAATGGCCATTCTTGCAGGAGTAAGGCGGTATCTTATTGTGGTTTTAGTTTGCATTTTCCTGATGATTAGTGATGTTGAGAATTTAGATAGAATATTCTCCCTTATCTGGGAGAACAGGAAAAAAATTCTACATTCTTTCTGCAGATAATTGGCTAGTGACTTTATGCCAATTTAATCTCTCTGGACCTTGTTTTTTTAATGCAATAAACTATACCATATTTGAAATCTTCTTCTTATATCTGAGTTTCCTGACTTGGCTGACAATTCCTATTCTCTTTTTCTATCTCCCAAGCTCCTGAATCAGAGACCTAAAATAGATTTTGCTCAAGTGCCAGCCCTGGCTGATTGGGAATGGCTGCCTGTAGAACTGTGTTGAGGAGGATGCAGAGGCTACACGTTGGCTCAGTGGGAAGAACTTGGGAATTGATTAGTGCTGTCTGTCATGGCATGAGATTGGAGAACAGTGATGTATGCAAGATACTTGCAAATATTATGTATTTACTGCAACCGTTGGTGTTTTTCTGGCCCAGTCCAAAAACTTGTATAAATAAGATTCTCTTGCACATATTCTTGCTTCCTTTAAAAAAGCTGTGGTGTAAAAGCAGAAGAGTAATGGAAAAAAACGTCTTGGAGAGCCTGCCTTTCCTGGGGAACGATTTCCTCAGGCTACATGCCGTATTTTATCAAATGTAAGATGCTCCATGATTTTATGTGCCCATAAGAAAGAAAACTTGCTACCAATTATAATGTGACACAGATTGTAATATTCAGAGATGTTAAAATATATTTTTTGAAAAGTTTGACTCAAAATGCCCACTGTGTAATGGATTGCATCTTGAGCCCTCACACACAGGTAGGCAATATTGCTATCTCCTGTTGTTTAGGGGAACAGACTGAGCAGCAGAGGATGAAAGCATCATGTCTAAAGTTACACTGCTGGTAGGAATAAGCAGGATGTGAACCAGGGACACCAGAGTGCGTATGTCTCCAGTCATCTGTGCTCCCTTCCAGGAAGATATTGTCCTGTTTCACAGGTCTTGGAGCAGCTTGAGGAAAAATGTCCAGGCTTGTTTGTGCATTGTGAGGGCGTGCCTCAAGAACCCTCCCTGGCTGATGCATCCTGTTACTGACTGCTGTAGAGAGGGCTGTCCCCTGTCTCCTGCCACCCCAGTGATGGGGATGAACAATCCCATAGGGAGAATCAACCAGGGAACTTGAACACTGCCAGAAGTTCTTGGAAGGAAAACAATCTGGTGATTTTGTTGAAATTGGGATCTAGCCTTTATTTTGGGTAGTTAAAACAAGCCTCTGGGTGATATATTTTGGGCCTAATTACCCCGGTTTTCACAGAGGAGGCTATTGAATGATTAAATAAAGGTAAATGCTTGGCATCATACCAGCTCCAGAAATTCAGAGCAGTTTGTTCAAAAAGAAAAAAGAAGGAAATTGGAAGTCACCTTGTCCTCTGCTGCTTCACCTCGTAATAGTGCTGGAGACTCCAGGAGGCATCTGTGTCATCAGAGACTGGGCTTCAAAGCTCTGACTTCACTTTTCACTCCTGGGACACCAAATTGGAAATGACCCATCTAAGCAACTACTCTGAGCCAGACCATGAGCCCAGAGACTGAGTCAAGGACTGCAGCAGAACAGTACCAACTCCTCCCAACCCCAGTCCGTGGCAAGCAGGAGGGAGGACAGTCTAGGATACAAGGAGGTGTGGTTCCCAGCCAGGAGTGGTTAGTTGGCTCTTGGCCTTCACTCAGCACCCCTGTACCTTGTTGAAAAATAATATTTATAATAAAGCTATCATTTAATGGCACACACATCCTGTATGCTAGGCAAATAGCTAAGCAGCTGATGTGTTTTACCTTACTTCACCTGCATCAGGTGCTCATATTTTACTGAGATAACTGAGACACAGAGAGGTCATGCAACTTGCCTATAACCACACAGCTTGTTAGTGGAAGAACTAGGATCTGAACCCAGGGAGTACTCTTTTGGAGTCGCTGCCCTTAAATAGTGTATTGTACACTCCTACACGATGAATAACTAAGGTTATTCTTTAGGAGTCAAATATTTTAAGGATAATAATTGAGCACTTTCAACTCAGTTGCCACCTTGCCTAGATCATGGAATCTAATGAGATCACCTATGTGGCAACTTTCAGAAACATATAAAATGGCACAGAATTTTTGGTGGTTTTATGATGACAATGATATGTTTAGGATTGATCTCCTAAATTCTGGTAATCAAACTACAAAAACTATAAACTTAGAAAGAGAACTTTTTCTTTATGTGAGTGTTGGTACTTATGAAATAGCAGGCCTAACAGAAGAGGACAAGGCTGGCATGGAGTTTCCAAAGGGTTCTGGAGGCAAAGTGTCCTTCTCCTTCTCCTTCTGCCTTTAGCTCATCTCCAGGCACTGTTCATCCTGGTCCCTAAAGACCTTTCAACTCTAAATGCTTCCTTCCCATTGAGATCGCTAGCCTGAGTCTAGCCACAACCACCTCTTATGGTTGTCCCTGGCCTGCAGGACAATATTAAAGAACACCTACTAAATGAATGAAAGATTTTTGCTGTCTTCTTTTATTTCCACACAAACCATCATTCTTTTTCTCAATACGCAAGCGTTATTATTGTTAGCTTTATGTCATGATTAGATGCCGAGAGTAAGGGTTGTTGCACAATAACTGGATTGAGTGGAAAAAGACAAGACTGGGGGTGGGGAGCGGAAGCATCCCCTACACAGAATGCACTGTTGGTATTAACAGTTCACATTTATGGACCATTTGTTTGACCAAGATGGTACCAAGCACTTTAAGGGCATTATCTAATTTAGTCAGTGAGGTTGGCAATAATTACTGTCTCATCTCAAAGAGGAAATGGCCATTAGAGAGCTTGAATGCCTTCCCAGCATTGCAAGCCTGGGAAGGAGGAAGCTAGGATTTGTATCCCATCCGAGTCTGCCAGGGCTCAAAGCCCATCTTCTTAAGCAGCTCACTGTATGTGTCTAGGAACTTGTTTTCCTGAGGTAAAATTAATTTAATTGAGAAAATTCCTGAAAGTGTATGTGCAAGGGTATGTTTGTGTCATACATGTGTGTACCTGTTTGTGTGTATGCGTATGTGTGTTAAGGGGAGATCAGGGAAAGAATCAAGTTAAGAAAGAAAATAGTAAAAAAAAAATTAGACAAGAGACTTGAAATGACAGTTTGTAGCCAAAAGGTGGCATCATGAGCTTGGGGTAGCTTGGTTGCAGCTTAATATGGTAATATGGATGGTGTGCAAGTTTTCTGAAGGGGGAAGCATTGCCTTAATACGGACTTTGGTGAACACATATCAGGGCATACTAGGCCTAAAATATATACGCAAAACATGGATTCATATCTCAGTTTTCAAAGGACCTGTACCATGTCTGGACGGAAGTCAGTTATCAAGGTAGACTTCATGGAACTGGAACTGGGTCTTGAATGCCATGAAAAACTTTAATGGGTGGAGAGGAAGGCTTGGTGCATTTTAAGTGGGAGGAGCATTTCTTGCCCTATGCCTTCTTGCAGTCTGCGAAACTCTCATCATTCTGCTAGGCCATCTTTCCAGTTGTTCTTTGTCCTTGTTTCAGTTACAACATTACCACATGTATTGGAATTTTCTCTTTACCTATCTGTGCTCCACAGTAAAGTAAGACCCATGTGAAAAGGGACCACATCCTTTTATCTTTCCATTCATCCTTTCATCCATGGTGTGTAGCAGGCACTCAATTCAAGCTATGGCAGTAAATTAATGGAAAGAACAAACTAATTGAAGGAACAAATTAATGACAAGCTTTACAAAGTTCAATTTAAAAAATAATGTGAATAAAGTTTTGTTTCATGCCAGTCTTTCCTGTAAAGATTTTTTAAAATATAAAATTCCCAAATACCTTACTAGCTCTGGGTGACAGAATTTTTTCAGGCAAACTAAAATATGAGAGCTGGAGCATAAAAGAGCATGCTTCATTCTCCAAATCTTTCTTCCATCCCATGATTAGCTGCTGCAGAAATGAGAATTAAGAGGAAATATGAGGTTCCTCGATTTGTTAAGATAGCTACTGCATTCTCCCTGCTGTGTCCAATGGAGCAGACCTTTGCTACGGGTAGGGAGTGCTCCTAGATAATGATGATGATGTCACTGCTGCCATTGCTGTTGCTGCTGCTGCTGTTGCCATGAAAGTTTCACTTGACTCAGTACATGTGTGTATTAGTCCGTTTTCACACTGCTATAAAGAACTGCCCAAGATTGAGTAATCTATAAAGGAAAGAGGTTTAATTGACTCACAGTTTCTCATGGCAGGGGAGGCCTTAGGAAACTTACAGTCGTGGTGGAAGGGGAAGCAGGGACATTTTACATGGTGGCAGGAGAGAGAGAGAGAAGGGGGAAGAGCCCCTTTATAAAACCATCAGATCTCATGAGAAATCACTCACTAGCATGAGAACAGCCTGGGGAAAACTACCCCCATGATCCAATCCCCTCCCACCAGGTCCCTACCTCAACACATGGGGATTATGGGGATTACAATTCGAGATGAGATTTTGGTGGGGACACAGCAAAACCGTATCACCATGCCTCGTGTTTCTCCAGAGTAGGTAAGTTCAGGCCCGGGGGAAGCTGGTGCCCAAGCTGGGGCCTTCACTGGCCACATAGGGACTGCAGCTGTCAGCACAGAGAGAGAGAGAGAGGGAAAGAGAGAGAAATAGAGTTTGGAAATTGTTCAGCAAGTGTTGGGAAATGCAGTCACACAGAAGAATGACTGGTCCATCATCAAATCCTAATGAAATTACCTCCAAATATCTTGGTGCCTTTCAGCTTCTGTTAGTGGAGCTGGACAAATCTGATTTGAGACAAGTAATTTTAAGCGTGTTCTTAAAGGTAAAACTCCACTGTATCTCTTGTCCTATTTCCTGGCACTGGAAGAGAGGCCAGCTTTTTCTTGTCCTTGGACAAGAACTTGAGAAACAGCGTATCTGCCATTTGGGCATTGGCTGAGTGCCTCCATCCCTGACATTGCTTTCTAAGTGCTGTGGAACTGGAGACAAGCTATGTGGTTTGAAAGGAGTTGACAGGCTGGGAGCCAGTGTCCTCCTTTCCTCAAGAAGGGAGGAGGTCTCCTCATTCCACAGCTAGAAAGTCTCTTCACAGTGCAGATCCCCATTTTGCTTCTCTGTAAAGTGGGGCTAGTAATGGTCATTACCTGCCAAGCTTGTGGTGAAGACTGAATAAAAACATGTGTGAAGCTCACTGCACAAGGCTTAACACATAGTAGGCCCTTGGTTAATAATAGCCATTATTATTCCTCTTGTGGGTTCATCTCCCTGCTTTGACACAAGTGTCAGGAGTAAGATTACAAATTATTTTATAGGCCTGCCTTTCAATCTTTCCTGGATTTGTGAAGTAATGTTCAGCTGTTGCTATGGCTGGGCTGTGAAGAAAGCCTCTGTGAAATAAAATGAGGCATACTGTGTCTGCTGTGAAGGCCTGGAATCTACATTGGAAGGAGAAATCCTATCATGAATGTCCTTCCCTGGGGGTGTTGTTGAGGGTCTGACAATTCCTGATATGGTTTGGTTGTGTCCCCACCCAAATCTCATCTTGAATTCCCATGTGTTGTGGGAGGGACCTGGTAGGAGGTAATTGAATCAGCCAGGCAGGTCTTTTCCGTGCTGTTTTCATGATAGTGAATAAGTCTCATGAGATCTGATGGCTTTAAAAAGGGGAGTTTCCCTGCACAAGTGCTCTTTTGTCTGCCACCATGTGAGATGTGCCTTTTATCTTCCACCATGATTGTGAGGCCTCCCCAGCCAAGTGGAACTGTAAGTCCAATAAGCCTCTTTGTTTTGTAAATTGTCCGGTCTCAGGTATGTGTTTCTTAGCAGCAGGAAAACGGACTAATCCACTGCCCCTGGGAAAATCCTGTTGGAACAACTGCAAATGAAATAGGCTTTCCCACAAATCTCAGGCCCATCACCCCCGTCCAGGGCGCTGGCCTTAAGTGACTCAAAGGGATCAATTCTGTCAAATGATCCTTCAAAATCAAAACCCATTTTTCCAGATTTATGCTACATTCATGCAGTGATGCATTTGTGTAGCCATTAAATGATGTTTGTGATGATTTTTAACAACACAAGACTATTCTGTGAATTCTATGTAGAGAGAGGGTTGCAGGAATGAAGCAGCAACAACGACAACGACAACAACAATAATAACAATAAAGTCATCAAGGAAACTGAAGTTCAAGGAGGGAAAGAAATATGGCCCCTCACCAGAGGGCCTCGATCTTCCAGAGCTCAGAACATGTTCTAAGGTTCACATTGTGTTAGTATCCTCTGCTTAAAAGAAACATGACTTGCATATTTCTAGAGTTTCACTTTTAAAACAATTTCACTTTCCTTTTATAATCAGGAAAAACAACTTTTTTTTTTTTTTTAATATAGACAGAGTCTCGCTCTGTCACCCAGGCTGGAGTGCAGTGGCGTGATCTCGGCTCACTGCAAGCTCTGCCTCTTGGGTTCACGCCACTCTCCTGCCTCAGCCTCCTGAGTAGCTGGGACTACAGGCGCCCACCACCACACTGAGCTAATTTTTTGTGTTATTAGTAGAGACGGGGTTTCACCATGGTCTCGATCTCCTGACCTCGTGATCCGCCTGCCTCGGCCTCCCAAAGTGTTGGGATTACAGGTGCGAGCCACTGCGCCCGGCCAAAAACAACTTTAACACTATTTCTTTAAAAATAGGAATTAATGAGACAGTCAAACTTACTGAAACATTTTTTTTTTTTTTTTGAGACAGAGTCTTACTGTGTTGCCCAGGCTGGAGTGCAGTGGCATGATCTCAGTTCACTGCAACCTCCACCTCCCAGGTTCAAGGGATTCTTGAGCCTCAGCCTCTTTAGTAAGTGGGATTACAGGTGCCCACCACCACGCCCTACTAATTTTTGTATTTTAGTAGAGACGGGGTTTCACCACATTGGCCAGGCTGGCCTTGAACTCCTGACCTCAAGTAATCTGCCTGCCTCAGCCTCCCAAGTTCTGGGATTACAGGTGTGAGCCACCATGCCCAGCCCTGTAACATTTTCATGTATATAATTTCACTTTTCTTCTGAACAGTCTGTAAAGCCAGAGAGGCACAGGGTTTCGTTTTAATGATAGAGGTGATGTGTGGAGGTGAAGACATTGTTCAAAATTATGCAGAAAGTCAGGGGCAGAAGTCAGGACCCCCAGCCTATCCTGGTCTGTCTCTCTTCCCCTGGACTGCTTTTTCTTGAAATGTCTCCATTGTCATATATTCTCCCAATTCATTCCACAAACATATACAAAGCATTTACAGCATCTCAGGCAATTCGAGAAGCCCTTGGAGAGTCCCAGAGATGGAAATGACAATTGTGTCCCCCCAGAAATTTTCTTTCTGGTGGAGATGAGCATGAGAGATTGACAAAAGAAATGTCAATATAATATGAAAAGTGGCAGCCTGCACAATGTGCTCTGGGTACTCGGAGGATGGAGTGGCTAATTCCATGGCAGCAATGGGGGATGACCAGAAAAAGTTATAGAGAGGAGGTGACATTTAAATTGCAACTTACTGTCTGGCATTGGAGTTAGGAGCCCAGGCTCCCAAGCTTGGCAGACCCTCAAAGAACTCCAGGCTTCACCACCTCCTACCTATGTACTCTGACAGATTACTTATCTCCCCCTAAGCCTCCATTTGTTCTTCTGGAAAATGGGGGTAATCATAAACTATTTTGTGGTAATTTTTTTGAAGAATAAATGAGATAATGTAGGCAAAGCCTTTAGTAACAGCTCATTGTAACTTCAAGAAACTAGAGCTTTTATTATCACTATCAGTAGTAATAATGCTACTCTCCTTTTCTTTCCTCTAAATTAAAATTATTTCCTGTGGTAGATAGGTAATGGAATAGTGTCCCTGGTAGGGAAAACAGCATTTGCAAAGTTAGTGATATGTAGCAGCCTCTGACTTTTTGGAAAGTGACAAGGAGATGGGGTTGGGGGTAGGTAGACCAGTAGGAAGTTAGGCTATAAGCGCTAGGATGGCGTTGGATTATAAGGAGACTTATTTGTAGGGGAAGGAATTTTTATGCTCTAGGATGGTAGTGGGATGCAACTAGAGATATAAAAACCAGGGAATGACATCGCTAGATGTGTGTCTTAGAGAGAGGCCCCAGGCAGCTGTGAGGGGGTGGAAAATGGTAAGAGGACGTAGATGTTGAAGAACCGTGCAGGGGTCTACATGGAAGAGACTGGGGATCCCGATGGTGAAGTCTTTCAATTAAACTAAACAACACTTCCTGGATTTGGACATTACAAGATGAAGAAAGCTGCTCCTACTCTCGGAGTGTAACGTATAGTGGGAAAAGGGGAAGGTAATGAGAAAGAGCCTCAACAAAATACATATTGGTCTGGTTTAACACTGTGATAAAGACATACCTGAGACTGGGTAATTTATAAAGAAAAGAGGTTTAATTTACTCACAGTTCCATGTGGCTGGGGAGGCCTCAGGAAACTTACAATCATGGCAGAAGGCAAAGGGAAAGCAAGGGCCTTCTTCACATGGCAGCAGGAGAGAGAGAGCAGTGAGGAGCGAAGGGGGAAGAGCCCCTTATAAAACCATCAGATCTCATGAGATCTCACTTGCTATCATGAGAACAGCCTGGGGGAAACTGGCCCCATGATCCAATCACCTCTCACCAGGTCTCTCCGTCAATATCTGGGGATTACAACTCAAGATGAGATTTGGGTGGGGACACAACGCCTAACCATATCAGAATACAAGAATAGCATTTGGATGGGTTCAAAAGGAGGCAATGTGACGTTCAGGTGGGGTGAATCAGAAAAGGACACCTGCTTATTGTCAGAGGCTGCCCACCAGCCCCTGAGCTCTTTGGTACTAGGGTAGTGTCTGCACTGCATTTTCCCCTCAGTGTCCTTGGCACCTCGCCTGGCAGAGATAAGGGGCTTGATGACTGTTTACTGAAAAAAGTGATTACAGACTGAGGTTCATCTGAGATTTTTGGAGCTGAGGGGTGCATATTAGTGGAGATGAGGTAGAGCTTCAATCCTTGAAACCCACTCCAGGTCAGCAGCCCAAGTTTATGAGTGCTGATGTTTTGTGTTGCTTTGATTTTGTTCCCTTTGATCGCTGACTCTCAGCTACTGAAGGTATATTGTTTTTTATTTTAAAACAAAAAAGCACACCAAAGACAATGACACCAGCAAGTAACTTCTCATCACCTCCATCACCCATCCGTGATTTCTGTTTGTAGAATTGAATTTCATCGGGCTTGGTGTGCTCAGTGGAAAAACTGTGTGAATCACTCTCAAGTTCAGCAGTTAATATGACTCAGCCCTTGGTTCATGAGCAAGAAGGCTTTTCTGTCAGCATAACCAAGGGTATCATAGCACTGTGTCTGCTACCTGGGAAACCAAGATGAAGCACCAAGTAGAGGTCACCATGTTTAACTAATGATTTAAGAGATAAAGGTTTTTGTCAGGAGCAAACATATGGGTTTCATTTGAGTAAAATCTAATATAGTATACTTGCGGATTCTAAGATTTGTGAAAGCCATTTATGATAATAAAACTCTTATTTGCTTCCAAGCAAATAATCTTTTGGTGCGATTTTACTGTCTTTTCATTTTAGTTCTGCTTTGAGCCAAGGCAAAATGCTTTGCCCAAAATATTCCTTTAGTTAGACCTTGTTTCTTTTAAATTGCATTTTCTCCAGAATGGACTAGGTCACATGTAATAAATTCTGGCATTTTCATAGAAACATTACAGGGAAAATAGTTAAGAATCTGCTTTAATTTCAAAAGTCATTTACTCTTTGATATGGTAAGGCAGTATCTTGGTAAAATGTGCAGAATGCATTGGGATTTAATTATGATGACAATTTATTCTGAAACAATGTTAAACTGGACCATCAATATTCACGACAAAGATCTTGGCAGGGGGAAGGGTACTGGGAGCAAACATTAGTGTCTTTTTATTCCTGGGTCCTGAATGCCATGTAGACGTCAGGAGAGTTAGAAGCCTTGGGCATATTACCAGTGGCAGACCCTAATTTCTATAAAGAGCTGAGACTAGGGCATGATGGTGAGAAGATGGAAAAATTGCTCTTTCTATTCCTCAGAGACTTAAGTTTCTCTTTGGGGAAGACTGGTTATTTGTTCTGGGAACAAAACTAAAAAAAAAAGAAAAGAAAAAAGAAAATCACACGTACATAAACCAAAACCACAATAATAGGTCATTTAATTCTAGGAATTAAATAACCCATCAATCATTTTGGGAATATACTATGAAATAACTTGAATGCAGATATTCTCAAAAAGATAAGTATTCCCTTTATATACGTTGGTTTTATATTTGATAAGTGTTAAGTTTCTGAAGATCCTTTTGGTTTTGGTGGGGAGCAGAATGAGGATAGAGAGAATTGTTTCTTTATGTATAGATTTATACCATATATCATTTGGGACTGTACTCACTATGGTACCATCCAATATGAGGACTGAAGGACCAGGGATAAACTGGTATATGCCCACTGAATCTAATGTACTCATTAATTTATTTCTGCAACGAGTATTTAAACCCCACTGTGGTACATGATGGAGATACAAAGGCAAGCAAGAATAAGCAAGATTCCTTCCTTAGGAGGACTTCGGTCTAGATAGATACCTTGATCAAAGAATGATGCAGATATATGTACAAGGACAACTGCACCAAGGACTTCCATGGTAAGGTCCCTTGTGCCAGGCAAATGTCTAAGAGGGGTATTTGGCATGGTCTGGGCTGAGTTGGTGGTAGCCATGGGAGGCATGACCTGGGAAACCCCAACAGAGCTGCTGGGCAGGGAGGGTGGTGTAGGTGGGGAGTATTGCAGGTAGGAAGAACAGGAGCCTTTACGGACTGAAGGCATGGTAGGTCCAAGAAAGCCAAGAAGGCTGGCTGAGACTGGAAGACAAACACCGGAAGGGCCTGTGATGGGAGCTTACAGGAGAGGCAGGGCAGGATGTGCAGGGCTTCAGGCCACAGCAACATACCTGGTCTTACTTCCTAAGTATATTGGGAAGCCACTGAACAGTTCTAAGTCAGAGTGTGACGTTATTCCCATCCAAATTTTGCAATGATTGCTTCGGCTGCTATGTGGAGAAGATATTTGAGAAGTGAGAGAGGGGCTGGGTATGGTGTCGTGCACCCGTAATCCCATCACTTTGGGAGGTTGAGGCAGGAGGATTGCTTGAGCCAGGAGTTTGAGACCAGCTTGGACAACATAGCAAGACTCAGTCTTTACAGATAATAATTATTTAAAAAAAAAAAACATTAGTGGGTTGTGGTGGTAAGCACCTGTAATCCCAGTTACTGGGGAGGCTGAGGTGAAAGGATTGCTGGAGCCTAGGAGTTTTAGGCTGCAATGAGCTGTGATAGTGCCACTGCACTTCAGCCTGGGTGACAGAGTGAGACCCTGTTTCAAAATATATTGAAAAAGTAAGTATAAAAGAAGAGATTGCATGTGGGGAGACCTATTGGGGAGGTTTCTGCAGAGGCCAGTTGAGAAATGAAGTGGGTTTAGAACAGGATGCCCACAGTGGAGAGGCACGCTGACCTGAGAACTTGGCTTAGTCTGGCAATGAGAGAACCAAACTCTGTGTGTTGCCAACGGATGCATCCCTGCTCTTTATGGGCTGAGAGTTCTGTAGGAGGCAGAGAGAAATTAGACATTTGCAAAACCTCAGGAGTAGGGGTGGTATGATATGGTCCATAGAAATTTAGGCTGTAAATTGGTGAAAAGAAGATGGGGAGGAAGTTGAGGTGAAAGTACGCAAAAATGGGATTATGTTCATTAAACCAGTCAAACGTGGTTTGCGCCGAATGCTGACAGTGTTGGATTAGGATTTGTCCCCCGCACTTTTTCTTGCAAGCAATGCTTGATGGGCGTAGTGATCATAAAACATCTTTGTTTCTTGGCATTTATAAAAAGAAATACATTTTTAGTATACAGCAAGTTGCCTTGAGCAGCTTAAAATAAGAGCCTTTTCAAGTGAAGGTTATATTGAGGATTCAGCTCAGCTAATGAAGGTAAGAACGGGTTTCAAGTCTAGCCTCATGCTTCCTGGAATGGCCCTGGCCCCTCACACATTCCACCCACCAACCACATTGCTCCCAACACCTACTTCCCCCACAGGATTGCTATAAGCCCTTGGACAAATCATTTAGCCTTCCTTAGTTGACTCGTGTTAAAATGGAAGGGACCTGGCTCTTAAAGTCTCTTTCACCTCTAGGATATATGATTCCACACAACAAGAATCTTTAATTCCCAGAGAGCTGTGCTGTATTTTATGTGTCCATGTGCTCTTTTGAATCATGGACAACTTTATTACTTAACATTCATTGTCATGGTTTCTGGTGGATGCTTCTTTTATTTTTTTTTTGAGACAGACTCTTGCTCTGTCACCTAGGTTGGAGTGCAGTGGCATGATCACAGCTCACTCCAGGCCTCCTCATCTTGGATTTAAGCTATCCTCCTGCCTCAGCCTCCTGAGTAGTGGGGACAAGAGGTGCGAGCCACACTCTTGACTAATTTTTTAATTGTTTTAGAGTTGGGGTCTCACTACATTGCCCAGATTGGTCTCAAACTCCTGAGCTCAAGCAGTCCTCCCACCTTGGCTTCCCAAAGTGTTGGTATTACAGGCGTGAGCCATTGCGCCCACAGGAAGTGTTCTTCCCTTGCCCCGAGAAAAACCTGTTTCTGAAAACCACTGCAGCTTCACGGAGGTATCTTCCTTTCTCTCTCCCAATTTACTTCAATCCAGAAATGACTGAATATGTGCTTGTTGAGCGCCTGGCCCAATGTGTACCCTACATTGTGCTCTTGGCTGTCACTCAGTTCATTGTCAAGGCACTCTTGGGAGGCAGGGGGTATATCAGAGGAATCAGAGGCTCACAGAAGCTAAGTAACTTGCTCAAGGTTATGCAGCAAAAAGAAGGTAGCAGAATGCTGTCAAACCCGAGACTTCTGATTCTATGTCCAGGGTTTGTTTTTGTTATTGTTTCTCTAAATTGAAATTTCCCAAAGTGGGAGACTCACTCTCCAGGTGTAAACCCAAGCTGGTTTTAGATGGTTTGTGGAGAAGGCAGGAAAAAGAATACTGAATCACATGACAGGTAAGTTGTTTTCTTTTCAGTTCTCTCTCGAACATCCTGTTTAGGCAAGTAGAGAATGGGCTTGGTGTGAATGTGGCTTTAGTATGTGTTGAATATTTGCTAATATCCCGTCTTCACAGAGAGCTGGTCTCAGGCTTAGCAGCCTCAATAGCAACAGGGTTTAGGAAGAATTTAATAAGATATATTTTTATTTCATCTTCTATTTTTGGAACATGATATTGTTTTTCTTCACATTGGTGATATAAATTTGCCTTTTAAGGAAAAAAATTAAGGGGGAAATAATTAAAGAAAAGTACTGAATAAATTAGAGTTCAGGTGTCTGAGCATAATGATACAAATCATACATGTGCATCCATGGAAATGAGGCTGGGAGCAGCTCTCCATTGATTCATACTGCCTCCCTTGCTCACGGGACACACAGGGCTTCATGTGATCGTCGTGACACTAAGTTCTGAATCTGCTCTTTATTTATTTCCCTTAGAAATATATAGAAGCAATTATAATAAAAGCCATGCTTGCCCTTAGGACCATTGAGGTGTCCTTCTTAAGCATACATTTTATAACCGAAATCAACCCAAGCTAGTAATGGAGTCTTAAAACCTAGAAAAAATATGTAAGTTTATTGCAAAAGATAATATCCCATTTAAAACAGTTTAGAAATTTACAAAACCTTACATCAGTACGTCGTCTTTAAGAAGGTGCTCTATAGATGAGCTGGTATTAAGTTCCAAGGATAGTGAGTACGCATTTATGCATTGCTTTTTAAACTACAGAGAAAGCAGCTACATAAACTCCTGCAATTTAAGTTGATGTATTGGTCTTTTTCCTTTCAATTTTATAAAAGTAATTTTTGCTAAATTAATATGTCTCCAGAAAACCAGATAACCTCAAGTACAGCATTTCTGTAGAATATCTTGGTAGATGTTACATAATATTTTACAAAGAAGCAGTGATTTTCACATGAATAAGTGAGTATGCAGTTTTGGTATATGTGTGTGTGGTGTTTTAAACATAGAGACGATCATTTTTGTTCATCCAGAAAATGTTTATGGAATCCTATTTCCTCATAATGATTTTAAATATCAATTTTTCACAAGAGAACTCCTTCCCAGTTTCAGGTCAGTGGCCCAAGCAATGCGGTGTTGTGCTTTGGTGTAGAATCAGTATAGCCTTGTTTGGCTGTATTTCTAGAAATGTCAACATTTTCTTTTTTTTTTTTTTTCCTTTTTTTCTTTTTTTGTTGGAGAAGTGCAGAAAATGTCAACATTTTCTAGTCCTAGTTTTATTTAATTCAGTTAAGGGTTCATGTGAGGGCCTCAACTGGAAACATATCTATGACCACATGAGCTTATTAATTTTGTGTGAGGTACCTCAAACATCTCTTTATCTTGCCAGGCTAACTTTGGCCAGTAATCCAGCTCAGCTCTGAGTCACTCAGCTCACATAATGTGGAACGTGCTAAGAGTTTATAAAGTAGGAAAGCATATGTTCTTGTCTCTATTCAAGAATGGACAAACAGGCCGGGAAATTTAAGCCATTTGCCAAAGGCTAGTGGGATAGACTGCTTGGTTGCCTGGATCTCTTAATTCTAGGAACAGGGTTATTTACATTCTAGCATGATGCCCGAGAATATAAATTCACATGAAATTAGCATGAGCAAAGCAAATTAAGATGGAAGCTCTACTACAAGATAAAATTACATAAGAGGTCCCAAATGATTTCACTTTATTGGATTATCCTCTATTCTGTTCTTTTCCATTGCTGGGGCCAACTGAGAGTTGATCTTATGGATACAGGAAAAAAAAAAAAATCTGTGGCTTTTAGCCAGTGGTAGCATATCTTATTGAAATGTGGCTTCTTAAGTATGACAAGTGTATTTATCTTAATTCTAACATGACGCTATATATTCCAGTCTCATTCTGTGGGCTTAAACGTTACACTAGAAACAGAACAAGAACATCTTGAATGACATTCCAAGACTTAAATAGTGCAAGCTGATATTCCTTGCCAAATTTCCCTTTCATTCTCACTGAAATAGCTTTGTGCACTGCATCACTATGACAGGGGAAGGTGAAACCATCGGAGTGGTTTGCTCAATTAGGCTCAATTTGCAGTGGGGTAGGTACATCCCACGAACACACAGGATGCTGTGCTCTGCAAATATTCTAGCTTAGACACTGGATCTTCAGCCAAGGGAATTACAAAATACCTTCTTCGTTTAATGTATGTTTAGTTTCAGGCTCCCTTTCTAGCAATGTCAATCTAACCACATGCTGATAGAGAATTTAATTCAACCAGAAGGAATCTGAGCCTTTCCATCCTACCCCTCATCCACAAGAGTATATAGCAATTACTTAATTATATTACTTTAGTAGTTTGTTCAGCCATGCAAGTTTGACTGGATCTACATGTATGTAGGTCTTGTCAACAGAATGAGCCAGACCTTGAAGAACTCAGACTTTGGGATGGAAAGATATTTAAACCTCAAATAGAAGAAACTATATCCTCATCCACAGTCCTGCTAGTTTTTCAATCAGGTGACCATTGCCTGGTCACCAGGAAGGGAGACGGTGTCGATTAATATATGTTTGAACCTATCTACACGGCTGTTTCTGGGATGAAGGGATGAGAAACAATGTTGTGTTTCATCTTAGCCTTATCTATGTTACTCATAAGATGTAACTGACGGACAGGTTGCTGGATCTCATGATTTTAAATATTGCAGGTAAGTTAACTATGGAGTCTTAAAGTTCACACTGAAAACAGATTCCACCCATTTGCCAGGTGGTCTCAGGCCCCAGGCAGGGAAGAAGCATGATGGTTTAGGGTGGGCCCTGGAACAGCTACAACTGCTGAAATCCTCTTTGAATTACACTTATCCAGCACAGCCACACCAACAAGTTTATACCCTGGGGTGGCCTGACTCTGCCACAGGCAGAAGGGTGCATGCACCATGAGATGACAGAGCCTTAATTTGGGATCAAGGGGCTAATTAAAAAGGAAAACAACCCAACACACCAGGGTGATCTTGCATTTTATGCCCTGCCCACTTCTCTTGTGCTTATTATGTATGCTGATATCTTAGAAAACTGCCAGTTTATCTCATTTTTTTCTATGGTACGTGCTTATAACCTATAACCTCCCTCTATCTTCCTGCTCTGCACAACACTTTTTTCTTTTGGGTTGATGAACCCAGGATGGGAAGGAAGTGCTTGGCATCTTGGAGGTGTTGGAAGGTGTAGTGTGGGGTTTTGCTCGTGGTGGGAATCTGGACTTGCAACTCAGCATGAGTTCTGGCTGAGTGTGACAGGGAACTTGGCAAGTGGTCACTCTAGTGTCTGTGAAGCCCTCAGCAGGCAGTGGCACACGCTCAGGTAAGGATGGTGGTCAGGTGTCCAGCAGCAGCTACATCAGCTCCAAGGCTCTTCTGTTTCACAGGCCAAGGGGCTCACAGCCCAGGGCCTTTGCAAAGAAGCAGGGCAGGCCTTAAGTGCAGTGGAATTCCCATCTCAGGGAAGTACGTGGAGATGGGGGGCTGGGGGATGGTCCCAACCAGCTCAGATCCACCAGAAGCATTTCTTTTTCACCTTCTTGGTTTTCCGCCTTAAGTCCTGCTTTTCCGGGGCTGGGGGTTCTGCTGGGGACTTTGGTGGGGGCGATGCCTCCTCAACTGGCTCTGCTTCCTCCAGACTCTGCAAAACTTCATGGAACCTGCCTTCCTGCTGCCGAAAATCATACTCTACACTGAAAAACACAGAGAGGAAGGAAAGAAAGTAAATTTGAATCAGCACAGACTGATTTAGCATCACTCAGCCCCAATTAATATGGAAGAGCATGAGCTTTGAGATCAAATCCTAGATCCTTAGGTACCTACTGGCTGTTTGACCTTGGGAAAGTGATGCCACCTCTCTGAACCTCTAGTTCTTCATTGATTGAATTGGCACCTGTAATGCCTTCCTCACAGGGATGTTATTAAGGGTCAGTGAGACCTGATGGCAAGTGTTCTGTAAATATTGGCTCCAGTCTCTCTCTTAATCATTAATGGGGTTTTGGCATATGTTATGCATGAAAACTGTCTCATTATTAAAAAATTGAGATAATACAGAGGAACAGACAAGAAAACTGACAGCTCAGTTTCATCATCTGTAAAATGGAGGTAACATGAGCACCTATCTCAAAGGCTTTCTTTGGAATTAATGTGTGTAAACTGAGATAATATAAATGAAATGCTCAGAGTAGTGCCTGGCGTGCACTAAGTCCTCCATATGTGTTAGCTTCTGTTACCGCTATCATCATCATCCTTAACACAATTTCTACCAATATATTATGCCTTGCTCTTTGAATTGCATCTCAACTTCAAGATGTGTCTTGGAGAGCTTTACATGTAAGACTGCCTTGTAGTATTCCTCAATATGATGTATTTAAATATTCCTCTACTGATGGATGGACATTCCCAACCTCTTTTTCGTTGTTGTTGTTGTTGTTGGCTATTTTACTTGTGTGTTTTGGTGTCATTAACATGCGGACTGCATTGTCCCGTGCTGATTATCACAAACATTGAGGAGGTAAAAGTGAACCTGTCTTGGACCAGGGGTCCCTGAGGTCAGGGGAGGTGGGCATTGAAAAGAAGCCTGGCCTGTGGGGAGTGGGTGCTGATGCTGTCTGTGACCTCTGCATGTCTGGGAGTCAGGCCAGCAGACCTAAGGAGCTCTCAGCCTGCTTCCTCACTCTGGCTCACCCTCCCCAGAACCCAGAGAGCCGGGGCAGAAAAAACAAATCCTCTTAGACATCCCTGTGGGCTGAGCATGGGTTCCCTCTGTCCTTAATTGTCCACTTTCCTCCACGAGGAGGATTTACTTACAGAGGAGTTTTCAGTGCCAAGATGCTTATAAGAAAGCTCTTAAGCTTTTCGATGTGTTTGTTACCTTAAGCTTTTCGATGTGTTCATTCATGATGAATGAAGCCCCAAAGGATGCTTTATCCCTGAGCGTTCCGAGATGGAAGAAGCAGGGCTGAAGAGTCAGAGGGGCGAGGGGGCCTGTTTTATAGCAAGACTGATGGGGTGTTAGTTCTTAGGGAGCACGAGGAAAGGGTATCTGATTGTTTTGTTTCTGTATTTTTCATCCAGGCTTGCTTCTCCTCCACTTACATCCCTTCTCTTTCTGTTCTCCCTGGCCCTCCCTATGGGGACATAATCCTGGCTGGATGACCTATAGGCCATTATTATATTAAATTAGAATTGTTATATTATGGATGAAACATAGGCTGTGTTTTTTAAAGCAAAGCTCCACAGTTTCACTGTGAGATCTTGGGGAAGTCATTTCCGACTTCCAGGCTGTTGTGTCCTCGTCTGCAAAATGAGTAGTGCCTATGCAAAGGATCTCAGTGAAGCTTAAATGCCATGTGCATATACAACACGCAGCACAGAGTAGGCACCAAGTATTCAGTCAGTCACTTGACAAACATTTATTGAGCATCTTCTTTGTGGCAGGCTCTGTTCTGGCTGCTGAGGAAGGAATAGTAGGCAGACAATCTCCCTGGCCTCCTGGAACTGCTAATCCAGTGACTCTGTGTCCTCAGTGCTGGCATCAGTAGCTGTTAGAGACCTTCTAGCCAAAGCCCAGAATTTGCCAGGCCAGTGGGCAGAGGCATCTGCAGACTCACATGCTGACTATTTCAGGAGTCTCTATTTCAGGAAAAACTCTCAAACCATGTTTTTCCTCTGCTCTCACACCACAACAACCATCAACACAGAAGAAGACTTCTATGACCAAATGTGTGGGAGTTTCTCCCCACTACCAAGCAGTGGCCACCAGTTGGGTGTCTTCCAATTCAGTTCCAGCACTATCTACCCGGAGATAGCATCAGATTCCATAGATTGGGGGCTCAATCCCACAAGACTTCCCCTTTGTTCCCCCCACTTACAAGTCCAGGACCCTGGAACTTCTGACTGACTAGCTTCAAGTTGGGGTTCCCAAAACCCCTTCTTTGAGTTTGACTAATTTGCTGGAGTGGCTCACAGAACTCAGGGAAACACTTGCTTACGTTTACTGGTGTATCATAAAGGATATTGCAAAGGATACAGATGAAGGGATGCGTGGGGCGAAGTGTGGGGGCTTCGGCCCCCTGTGTAGCACTCCTTCCTCCAGGGCATGGGCAGGACCCACTCTGGAATCAGTCTCTTGACCCACAATCAGATTAGAGTCCTGCCTTAGGCAGGTGACAGGAGGACAGGAGAAGGTCAGAGAGAGAGACTCTTGTTTCCTGAGGCCTGCTTCTGAGGCCTAACTCACCCAGCATGATAACAAAAGATTGTAACAAGGGCTATGGGAGTTATGAGCCAGGAACCATGGGTGAAAATTTGTCTGTTTGTCTGTCTGTCTGTCTGTCTATCTATCTATCTATCTATCCATCCATCCCTCCTTCTATCATCTATCTTATCTATCATCTATTAATCATGTATCTATCATCTATCATTGTTATCTATCATCTATCTGTCATCTATTGTTATCTGTCCATCTATCATCTATCATTATCTATCGTCTATGTATCTACTTCTAGCATCTATTTGTCTCTATCTACTGATCCCCCCACACACATAGATCACACACATACACACATATATATAATCATAACATCACAGTCTCCTACTTCTGGAAGGCATCACCTGGTACTGCACCCCTATTTGTCTGGGATGGGGTGGAGTGGGTTTCTGTCTGCACCACCTTTACCTCATTCTCCCCAGTGGAAACTGAAGGAGATGGATTGAGAGCCTAGGCAACCCCTGCATTGCAGCAAGGAAGGACTTTAAAATGGTGAGTTGCAAGCTCTGATTCTCACCCCTCTAGCACCAGGAACACACATAGTTCGCAGATAGGGAACATCTATATTCACAATGCTCCTAGCTCCTGAAATAGCCCTGCCCTCCCTACTGTGGCAGAAAAACAATCTTCATCATAGAGTACCAGATGGAGCCAAAGAGAGTAGGTACCCCCTCTAGGATTTTAGGAGTCTAAGATTTCCTTGTACAAAACATTCCATCCATCATCAGTCCATCCTGCTCTGGGCCTGAGACTGTACCAGGTTCCAGGAACACAACAGTAAGTTAGACAGATGTGGATACTGTCCCCAGTGTGTTTGAGATAGGTGATTAAACAATTGCTTTCAAAATATACTTCTTATTTCTCTCAACTACTCCTACTTTCCAATTCTTCATCCATATGCTTCCACCAAATTATTTGAACACACACGTGCACCAACTGCCTTCCTCTCTTTATATGTGAAGTGTCTCTGACTTCATAATTCAAATAAACAAACAATGACAACAAACCAGCTGAGTTTGACAAGACTTACAAGTGTCCTAATACCTGTTTAAGAAAAATAGGCTGGGCGCAGTGACTCACGCCTGTAATCCCAGCACTTCGAAAGGCCCAGGTGGGAGGATTCCTTGAGGTCAGGAGTATGAGACCAGCCTGGACAACATAGCGAGACCCCATCTCTACAAAAAATAAAAAATTAGCCATGTGTTGCGGTGTGCAGCTCTGGTCCCAGCTACTTGAGAGGCTGAGGTGAGAGGATGACTTGAGCCCAGGAAATTGTGGCTGCAATTAGCTATGAGTGCACCACTGCACTCCAACCTGGGTGAGAGATTGAGTCCCCATCTCAAAAAGAAAATGATATTAATGCTCTGGATGATGCCAGAATGTGTATAGAACTGGCCGGCCTGGGTAGAAAAGACCAGGAGATGGAACGGAAACTTTGTCTCACCATCACAGCTTGAAGCCCAGCCCAACATAGAGGATGGAGTGAGGGCCCCGGAGTTGAATGCTCTTGGGTTTGAATGGAGGCTGCAGCACTTCCTGGCTGGGTGACCCTGGGCAAGTTTCTTCTCTTCCCATGGCTCAGTTGAACTTGGGAGTTACACTAGCTACCTCGCTGGCTGGCTGTGCACATTGGATGCAATAACACGTGAAATCACTGCACACGGAACACTGTCTCGGCCCACTCCACTCTTCCTCACTAGGTCCTTTGCCTTCCCATCTCAGCTCCTCTTGCATCAACCTTCAGCTCTTCAGTAGCTGCACACCTTACCAGCAGCATCACTCCTTACCCCTCCCCACCATCTACATTCAGGGAAGAATACACTCTTTATGTTTCTATGGAAACACAGCAGGGTTCCATTATAATCACTGGGATTTAGGGAGCTCCCCACTCCCTTCTTGTGACTGCCCCCACTGGTCTTGAACAATTTAAAGGGGATTGAAAGTAACTTTCTTTTCAAGGCCAGGCAAATAGCAGAATATGGAGAAGTGTATGTGCTTCGGAAAGAAATTGATTAATGTTTTTTAGGCCAAAGCAATTTATTAACATAAAGGAAAATTGCCACTTTTCTTTTTATTCATCTGTTTGACACACTACAGTTTGGAAGGGAGGAGAGGGAGTATATTTTGCTTTGGTGGCAGCTGCCTTATAAATGGGGAGGGACAGAGCCCTCTCATCTGCTTTTTATCTTGAGGCTGGGTAGAAAAGAGAAGATGCGTTTCTACTTCCTACTTAGCTACTACACCATGCTCAGCAACCCCTTGCAAAAAGGAGTAAGTTGCCAACTTGGTGAAAATTGAAGTTCATTCTTAGCAGAGGTTTGTTTGCAGACAGCGGGAAAGACTCTCTGCTTTGGGTTTCAGCTCAACGATCCAGATAGCACAATAACTTTTCTGACCTCACCTCGCTTTCACTGCTTCCACCTACTCTCTGTACCCTCCCATCCTTACCATCTTCCACCATCCATATTTTACATATGCTGTATATTCCATGCAGGATCCTAAGAAGGAAGACAGATGCAGAGTGCTGAGTTTGCAGAACCCTGGCTTACAGTGGAGGGCAAATAGTAGTTAAGAAATTGTTACAATGCAAGATTCCGGACACAAGCCCTTGAGATAGTCCAGGGCATTCAAGGTATGTGAGTTGGTCTTCCTGAGGATGCATGGGACATGGGACCTGTGGTTCAGGGATACTCAGTTAACTGCCTGAGGAGCCTTAGAGCCCTTCACCTCCAAGGAGATGTCTGAACACGGAGCCACATTGCATTTAGAGAGTGAGCTATGTGTAAACCAGAAATGGTAAGAACTTTCAGGTTTCCCTCTTGGGGGTACCTCACTAATCTAGCTTACAGATCAGTGCTCCAGCCATCATGCTCGCTGAAAAGCAGAAATTGGAAGCAGCAAGAGCCCCAAGTCATGACTTGTCTGGAAGAAGAAACAGTGAGTAACAAATAGCAAAAAATAGATAAGCTCATGAGCAAACAACAGAGTGAGGTTCTGGATGCAGGATCTTGGCTGGGTAAGCTGAAGTTGGGTGAGCCAAAAGAAGATAAAAATTGATGTAGAAAGAAATAACAGAAGCCTCTCAGTTGTATATAACTTTTGAATTTGCAAAGTATTTTAGATCTGTGTTTTTTTTCCTCTTTTTTTATTTTTTATCTTTTTAAATTTTATTATTATTATACTTTAAGTTTTAGGGTACATGTGCACACTGTGCAGGTTTGTTACATATGTATACATATGCCATGTTGGTATGCTGCACCCATTAACTCGTCATTTAGCATTAGGTCTGTGTTTTTATTTTATCCTCATGATAGCCCAGGAAGATAGGAAGGTTGTTGCCCATTTAAACAGACAAGCAAGTTGGCAAAGGGAAGTCACACTGTAAGTTACAAGCAGAATCAAAACCCTATGTCTTAGTCTGCTTGGGCTGCTATAACAAAATACTACAGACTGGGTGGCTTATATGTAACATACATTTTATTTCTCACAGTTCTGGAGGTTGGTAAGTTGAAGATCCAAGTGCTGTTAGTTGGGTGTCTGGTAAGGGCTCTCTTCCTGGTCTATAGACAGCTGTATTCCCTTGCTGTGTCCTCACGTGGCAGAAAGGGGAGAGGGACCTCTCTGAGTTCTCTTTATAAGGTCGCTAATCCCATTCACGAGGACTCCCAAGTTCATGACCTAATCACCTTCCAAAGTTTCTACCTCCAAATATCATCACATAGGGCATTAGGAATTAATCTGAATTTGAAGGGTACACAAACATTCAGTCTATTCACCTAGTTTCCTGATACCTAGTCCTTTGAATTTTCGGTTTAAAGAAGGATCAAATGTTTTAGCCATGGACCTAACTCTTTCCAGCATTTTATTCTAAGGAGAAGAAACAAAAAGAGAGTACCTGGGCCACATTAGATTAGGACACATGGTCATTTAAATGTGCAAAAATAAAAATTATGATAAAAAGAATGATGGTCATTTATGGAATGAAATCTATGTGCTAGACACTATGCTACACGTTTACACTCCTTCTCTCATGAATTCTCACAGTCCCATGGGATAAATAATATTACCTTCATTTTATAAATGAGAAAACTGAGGCAAAGAGGTTAAATATTCTGCCAAGGGCATGTAAATATAAGTGACAGAGTCAGAATCTGAACCCTGACAGTCTAGCCCCAAAGCTTGTACACTAAGATGCACTGGACTGAAAGAACATAGTAATCTGCATCTGTATGAAATTCTGACTGCAAAATATGTAGGATGGTGGGGGTGGAGGTGGTGGCCAAGGCCTGGTGCTCCTGGATGACCACACAGTCCCCTGTGGAACCAGACCTAAACTGGGGCTGGGGTGCATGGGGGACCCTTTATGGACCAGCTGACCAGTCCACCTTGGAATACTCTTTCTCAATTTCAGGGCAGCCTTGAGACGGAGGCTGCATACCCAAAAAAGGTGCTCACCTTCTAAGGAGGCAGCCTATTGAAGATAATATCTGGGGTCAGCAATCTTGGGTCTGGTGTAGGCTGCTGATGTCTCCAGTGAGCCATTTTGCACTTCCTTCTCAGCAGTGGGTCCTGCTCTTTTATAAAGAGACATGCCGACAAGCCACTGCCATCAACTACACTCTAAGCAAGTTGGCCGAGAAGTGAATGATTCATGGCGTCTCCCTGAAGACAAACCATCTTCCAAATTCCCCTCCACTTCTTCTTCATCTCTTGTTGGAACATTTCTGTGGTCCCTGTTTCTACAGAACCCAGGTGCACCACTGATTTACTGACCTCCTGCAACTTTCTTTTAAAGAATTAGCTGTAAGAATCAATGGATGCAGCAAGGGTAGTTTGGTTCTTGTCCA
Organism: Pongo pygmaeus; assembly: GCF_028885625.2. Taxonomy (NCBI): domain Eukaryota; kingdom Metazoa; phylum Chordata; class Mammalia; order Primates; family Hominidae; genus Pongo; species Pongo pygmaeus. The sequence continues at coordinate 174,887,365 of NC_072377.2, forward strand.
TTTGGATAAATCATGACACTTTGGAAGGCATCTCTGGGGAAGAATTACAGTCTCGGATCTTAGGAACTTTAGTTTGTATGTTTTTCTCTCCCCAGCCTGGAAGGGATATTTTTCCTAAAACTTTCTCTTAATGACCAGTTTGCTCATTTTTTATAGGGTTTAATTTTGTGCTTCACAACTTGCAGCTATTTCAAATTGGCAAGTCTACCCCTTCTCCTAGGGCATCTATCTGCTGTTGGGTCTTCAGAAAATCACAGGTTCTCTTCTTGGCACATATGTAAATGGGATCAAGCTGCAGAAATCTCTGCTGATAGCTGTCTCTGAAAGAAATCTGTGTTTTGGGTTCTGTGACTCTGTGCCAGGAAGATCTGCATGTGACGCCCTCAGAAAGGGTAGATCATCTCTGAGAAAGTTAACACACTCATTCACTGACGATGCAAGGTCACAAGGAAAGAGGGGAAGGGACAGGAAAGTCTTCTGAAAGTAGGACCTAGTTTTGAGCCCTGGCTCCCTGGGATCTTGGGCAGATCACTTAACCTCTCTGAACCTCAGTTTCCTCATCCGTAAAATGGGAATGTTAATCCTATCCACATTTTAGGATGGTTAGGAGTCTGGAATGAAACGATAGACATATAGTGTTGGGCAAAATGCCTAATGCAGTGGCTGATTCAACAAATGGTAATGATTATTACACTAACTTGATGGAGAAATAAAGATCGGATCACTCTGTGATCACCTGTGGCCTCTGTGCCAGCAGCCACTCATTTGTTATTCCTCTGAAATATTCAACTCGTGTAACTTTATATTTATGGCATGTTTCAGCCTCTTTTGCTATTAATGCATTAAAATAGGTTTCATTTTTTATTACAGATAAATTGCTGATGCTGTAAATCCTACTTCTTTTCCTTTACACTCTAGGGAGGAAAAGAAAGGGGCAAAGCCATTCAAGAGAATCAGGGAATAGAGACAAATGTCTTGGGAATCACCTGTTGGGACTCAGAGAAATTTTACGTTTTACATTTTACATGTACCCCAAACTTCATGGCTGTTTCCCAAAGAGACAATTTAAGCTGTGTTTGCTATTGGTTGTTTTGGAGACGCTCGAGGGCATTACTATGACGTTCACGGCCCAGCATTTGAAATAGTGTGGCTCAGTCCATGTTGGAATTTGATGAGAGCTGCAAATGCATCTGTGATTACTAGAAAGAACATATACGCTGTGTGCCTTTATCATTATTTTTTTCTGTGGACTTCATTGCTGGCCAGAGGGAGTACTGTGGCTGGAAGACAAGGTTCTCAAGAGTTCACCTGGCTCCACGCTGGGAGAGTGTCATAAGCAGATGAAAGGAAAATACTAAATAATTTAAGTGAAAACTTGGTTGCTAAACCCATAGGACTGAGTGCATATTGCATTTCTAGAGAAATGCCTTTTTCTCTGGTTAGGTAATAGCTTTAAGTGGCAGGCAAGGCCAGAGCTCAGTGGCCAAATTGCTTAACCAAGAAGGAAACTTCCAGAAGCACTCTCAGACCACCAACTGTGTAACCTCAAGTGGTTCACACAGCTCTCTGGAGCCTCTCTCTCCTCAGTGTTGTGAAGCCCTTGCTTTTCTCTTGCAGGGTGCACAGCTGTGAGGCTTTGGCCTGCATTCCAGGGAGCCTCCTTATCATACTCTGAATATGAAAACTGTGAGGGGGACGTGCTAGGAACGAGAATGCTGGTTGCTAGATACAAAGGGAGGCTCTTGCAGAGAATCTCCTTTACAAAATCCATAAGTTCTTCTCTGTCTGGTCCAGAAGAACTTATGAGTGGATGCATCAATAATGATTAAAATAAAAAAGCGGCTGGGTGTGGTGGCTCACGCCTGTAATCCCAACACTTTGGGAGGCCAAGGTGGGCGGATCACTTGAGGTCAGGGGTTCAAGACCAGCCTGGCCAACATGGTGAAACCGCGTCTCTACTAATAATACAAAAATCAGCTGGGTGTGGCGGCGGCCACCTATAATCCCAGCTACTTGGGAGGCTGAGGCAGAAAAATCACTTAAACCTGGGAGACAGAGGTTGTGGTGAGCCGAGATTGTGCCACTGCACTCCAGCCTAGGTGACAGCGAGACTCTGTCTCAAATAAAAAGGCAACCGGTGGTCTGTGGAGTTTGAGAAAATGAGCGGGTGGTGGTGGCAGATTCTGCATGGCATTTAGCCTCATGCATGGTCCTTGGTTCCCAAGCAAGGGGTGACCATACCCCTGTCCTGAAGTGGGGATGTAGTGGTAATGGTCAGCATTTGGACACCCACCTTTTACACATGTCTGCTGTTGACCCTCTAGGACCCACCAGAGGGCCGTTCTTAGCGTTTGGTCTCTTGGCCAGGGAGCAGAATTAGGCTTTAATTATTCTCAACGTTTGTTGGGGGAAAAATGTCAGCCTGAATTGCCAATCAGTTTCTGATCTCAGATGAGGCCTGAGGAGCTGAGAGAGGTGGGAGGAAGGAACGGTTACAGCTGAATCCCCTAAGTATTGCATAATGGAAGCCTGGGCCCCAGAATGGCCTGAGAGGGACTCCTTTTCTCTTATTGGAAACAGGAGGCATCAGAAGATATGCCTGCTCCATGAATAATCCTCTCCTCTCTCTTCCTTCCCTTGCCCTTGCCTCCATTCTCACCTGTACCCAACATATATAATTAGGTCTATATATGATCATCTAACCCTAAAATCAAAGCCAAGCAGAAAGGTAATTCATCTTTCCAAAGATGCAGTAAGAACTAAAGCCACTTTCAGGGCTATTTTACAAGCAAGTATTTTTTATTTATGGGCTGGTAGTCACAAAACTTTCTAGTAAATCAACTATCTTCTTTCAAGACCCTGAATTTTTACCTAAAAAAATCCTTAAGCTTTATTTGAACCAACCTTTCCCAGGGAGCTTGCTGCAACTGCGGATTCCCATCCTCCACCCCACACTCTCTGATTCAGTGGCTTTGGGGCTGAAAGCCAGCAACCAGTTTCCATAGACACCCAGGAGGTTCCAATGCAGATGGTCCATGACCACGCTTTGGGAGCACTGTCTAGGGCCTACATCTTCAATGTAAACCCTCATGATGCGCTTGGCTGAGTGGAACTCAGTGACAGTTGAACATTCCACTGAGCCCTAATACCCTTCAGATGAGTCTGGCATCTGGAAGGCAGCATGCTGTGGAATCTGGCTTGTTGGAAGACAGAACTGTGTTCTGCTGTGGCCGTTGCAATTACTATTTCCAGAATAATTGTGCAAGTGCCTCACCTCTCTAAGCTTCAATTGCCTAATCTGAATGTTGAGCAAGTGCCTGACCCTTCCTGAGCAACAAGTTCCTTTATCTGTAACATGGGGTACTTTAATCAATCTCATCATTGTGAGGATTAAGTGTGAAAACAAAAGGTACTTCAAGTGATCAGTAAATAATGGATCCTCAGTAAGTGGTAGCTCTCTTCTTTCTTTCCCTTAAGTTTCAGCCCAACAGATCTCTTTCGTCAGCTGTTATCATTGTAAAAATCATCAATTAAAGTCAAATAAACTGGCCTCCAATTATGAGGATTTAATCTGAGTGTACTTATTTCCTTTTGTTGAAATTACCACAAATTTAATGGCTTAAAACAACATAGATTTTACTCTTAAAGTTCTGGAGGGCAGAAGTCCTCCAGAGCTGTAAATCAGAGTGTCAGCAGAGCTGTGCTCCTTCTGGAGGCTCTAGGAGAGAACACATCCCTTGCCTTCTCTCACTTTTAGGGGCTGCCATACCTCCTGGCTTTTACCACGGCACTCTGACCTTTGCCTCTGGTGTCACATTGCCTTCTCTGACTCTGATCCTCTGGCCTGCCTCATTCTCTGCGGCCCTTGTGATTACACTGGGCCCATCCAGGTAACCCACCCTGCTCTCCTCCTTTGAAGTCCTTCACTTCATTTCATCTGCAAAGTCCGTTTTGCCAAATAAGATCACATATGCAGAGGGTCCGTGAGTTAGGATGTGGACACCTTAGGCATTATTGTGCCTACAAGCCTGGGTTTTGATATTTAGCATTAGACATTTAGCAAGAGAACCTGAAGATCTGATGTTCTAACTCCTCCCAAAGAGATCACTGGGACAGTTCAGACACCAGAGAAAGGAGATATTTTCACCTGGAGGGAGTTTTGTGGTTCCCTACAGTCAAACTTTGCCTTTCCCACCACAGCTAGGACAGAAGTCCTGGGCAATAATGTCTGATGGCCTGGAAGAACAAGGGTTTCAATGTCCTATGAAAGTGCAGCAAGCTCTCTGAGTCATCAGAGGAAGGTTCTCTCTTGTTGAAAGTATGTGGCATTCCAGTTATTTTAAAACTGGTAATCCATGGGCTTACATTCAGCTTAAAAAGATCCATTGAGAACCAGCTACATAGAAGCCCTCCTTCCTAATAAGAATATTTGCTTAATCCTTCATTTCCTCACCCAAGGGTGGTGGTGTACACTAATAGTAACAATGACTTTACTTCTGGACAATCTAAACAGCTGTCTCAAGTCGGCTACTGCTTTTCCTCCCTCTCCTAGTTAATAGAGTCATTTCTTTCTTTAATAAGAACCTACTGAGCACCAAGTATGTATGGGACACTGATCCATGACTTTGAGAGACTAGCCATTTGCTGAAGGAAAGAAACATAAACACTGTATTACAATGCAATAGGATCAGTGACTTAGCAGACGAGGGCTCATGGCGTGGGGGTCCTTCTGGGGAAGGATTGGATTGTGAGGTTGTCCAGATAACTGACATTTAAGCTGCAAGACTAAGAAATATCCACACAAAGCAGGGCAGAAAAGACATCCCAGGAAAGCAAAGGAACTTATGCAAAGGCACCGAGGAATGACAGAACCACCAGCTGAGCACCTAGTTCCCTATGGCTGGAGAGGAGCCACAGACTACCTGAACCACAAGATTGTTTAGCGGGGGAGTGACATGGTCAGATTCTATTTTTCAGGTGCAAGTTAGCAATCTGCGTGGAGGATTACTTGAGATAAAGGAAAAGAGACCTGTGTCAAAAAGGTCAATTAACATTCAGTTGACAAATGATGACAGCCTTTTCTGAACCTGCGGCAGAGGAATTGGAGTGAAGGGATTGGATTGAGCAGTTTGAATCAGTAGCTTATTTGGCGTATGAAGAGAAAGTCGGGGGGACTGTGATATCTTTATGGAGCTGCCTTTTGGTCAATGGTGTTGAACAAAGTAAATATGGGAAGAAAATTAATTTTGTGGTGAAATAGGTGTGTTTGGGGATATGACAAATTTGAGTTGCCTTGGGATATGAAGTGGAAATGTCTGCATGTAGTTGGTTAAAAATTTTAGATAGATAGATAGATAGATAGATAAAGAGAGATTGATATAGATATCAGATAAAAGGTAGCAGAAAGTGGTGCCACAGAAAGAAAGTCCATGAGTGCAGTTGAAGTGGTGGGAAGAGACTAAGAATAAGAAGAGGAGCAGCCTGTCCAGGTGGACCCTAGACAAACAATACCTCTTCTATTTCTCTCACCTCTCTAGCACCTTTCAAATCCTACATGGCCAATCTCTCTCTTCACCCACTGAAAACAGTAAGCTTGCAACTCTGTCTTTCCAATTCCTGAACAGCATGCTTGGACGGGAGATGAAAAGTTTTCTGGGAAAGACCTCTTATTATTTTCCTTTAAAACATATTGGAGACATTTTACAACTGAAACCAAGCAATTTTTTCCTGGGAGTTATGTCTAGAAAAGAAATACATGATCTCTGTAGTCAAAGACCTCTAAAGAAGCACTGCTGACTGTTTTTAGCATGAATGTAAAGATGAATGCTGGAGATATGGCTGGAAAAGTAGAGAAGGGGGTGAGGGAAGGAGGAGCAAGAGGCTTAGAGGGACCTCTTGCCCTTGAGAAGGTGAAAAGGAGCTGATTCCTTAGGGCACCATTTCCCAAACTTCAATCACTCATTCTCCACCTTCATGGTTTTTGCAAGATTCCCCATACCATCTACACAATTATTCACTTCACTTTTTTTCTCTAAATCCATTCACTTTTTAAATTTAAAAACATGTTTTATATAAAACAGGCAATATCACTTTTGGAAGTGCAGACCTGCATCAATTACAAAAACTATTTAAAAGGGCTAGTTTTAAAAGTTAAAGCCTTCAATAAAAAAAGTAAAAATGATTGTATTCTAGCTAGATAACTATTGCTTGCTCAAGGCTGTGAACCTGAGACCTGCTCTTTCTTTGCCGAGAAATGTGATAAGCCGGCATTAGGAAGGTTTTAAAGATGTTCTAGTACCAAACTCAGATTTTCCCCTCTAGGTTATTGGAAGGATTGAAATAAATTTGAAAAGAGAGCAACTTTCTTACTAAGTAATTTAATGTTATTTAATCTTGGATACTATGGTGGCATTCATTCAACCCTTTGGGTAACTCGTGCTAGGATTAATGCTAAGGAGAAGTGAAGGGAGTGATTGGGGCCTAAACAGCCTGGAATCAGCTTGTGGTTTAGAGCCAATTGCCACGCACTTCCTGTGGGGTCTACGGTAGTCAAAACCAAAGGTTCCATTCACCTTGATGTACAGAATTCCCTGCAAGCTCCTGAAAACCATGGATAGAATCTCTAGGCATTGGTGTTGGGGCTGTGCTCTTGGTGAGATAGGATGTATCCAAGTGTTCAATGGTAAGAGGAGAGCCAAGGAGGCTTAGGGAGCAGAGAGAATGAGTTAGATAGAACCAGATGACCCCACATGTCTTGATAAGAGCAAGCAGCATAGCCATAGCCTCCAGCTGCTGGAGCCTCTGGGAAATACCACTTAGGAAACCGTATGCATTGCTAACTTAGCAGCAACATCTCCAGAGAAGAAGACCCAGTGGGCAATCCATCATGAGCCCATCTGCTTTATGTACAGTGACATGCACTGAGCGCATCCATCATCGGGGAGAGAGATCGTGGCTTAACAAGGCCTGGGGATGAGTATTTCACATCACTTATTCATTCGTTTCTAAGATCTGACTTTCCAGAACACAATGCAAGTTTGAAGTCATTTGAATGTTTTCTAAAAAAAAAAAATGACAACTCTCATCTTCCCACTGTTACTACGATGGGGCTGTTGTTCAGATTTCTTTGCTTTCATCAGATTAATTGCCTGTTCCCTCGCAATGGCTTAGATACAAGGATATAGATTCTGTCTGGGAGAACAGTCTGGCTTTGAATGGTAATGAGGGATATATGCATACAATTGCTGTTCTTCTGGAAAGGATGGTGTGCATGAAGGTTTGCTAACCCAACCAGGGGTGTAACTTAATTTAGAAAGTTTGCTGGAGATGTTTGAATTAAGCGCTAGAAAAATGCAAACATTCTCAGACATGTTGGAAGGTCATAGTTTAGCCAAATATTGTCACTTTTAATTCAGTTTAGAATATCAGAATGTCAGAACTAAAAGGGACTCTTGGGGCCATTTAATTAAAGACCCTCATTTTTCAGATGGGGAAAATGATTTGCCCAAGGCCAGGTCATGAAACTCATAGTAGACTTGGAAATCACCACTTGCCCTTTTTATTTATATAGGCCAAATAGAAAATCATTTTAAGGTAATAGAAAATACATTATCTGGCTCCGGAAGAGAAGAGAGACTATCCAAAATTTAAATGGAGGTTAGTTCAAATTAATTCTACTTGTTTATGATGAATAGTTTTGTCCTCTCTAACTGTCTAGACATTTAATAATTTTTGTCCTCCTAATGATTAGAAAATTTGTTCAAGTTAGAAGATATAAAAAAAGAAGCAGCAAAAAGAGAGCAATTGATGAAACTTCTGCTTAGGCTTTCCAATGCTGCAGGGCTCTTCCAGGGCCCTCTTTTTTAAAGGAAGACTTCACATTGAGGTGAAAGGCATTTATCTGTGAGCAGTCCTGAATCTTGTTATTTGATTAAAAACAGGTGGCTCCTCTTTGTAAGGAGCTGACAGGTTCAATGAAAAGATGCTCAAGGCCCTGCCTAAGTGCAAGCACCTCCTGCGTTCCAGGCACATGGTCTCTTACTCAACGAAATCTCAGGATTCTGCCAGAGAGAATGAGAAGTTTTAAAAGAAGACATAGGCAACCCAATTAGGTTCCAGTTTGCTCAGGCCCTGAGCTGTCAGTTTTCAACAAAAAGAGAAATGTAATAGAGAAAGCAAAACTGTTCACTTTGGTCAACAAAATTAGATGTCAATGGAAATGACTGCTTTTGACCACTTTTCTACTATGCCATGGAAAGTAGGCTTCCAGCTAAGGGGGCATTGATCTTTCTAGTAAAAACATGTATAAGCCCTTGGATTTATACAGAGGTTCGCAGTTACAAAACACATTCACATATATTATTTCATTTGGTCTTCATGTCAACTCTGAATAGGGATAATTGTTCCCTATTCAGATAAGGAAAGTGAGCCCAGATTAAGTCAGCTGATGTCAGACTTGGGGATTAAAACACAGATCTTTGACTCCAAGTTTACACTGTATATCATGTTTCCCTTTTGTCACTTAGAAAAATTTACTGCAGCAAACTTACTCTGTGCTAGAAGGAAATGACATACTTAGAAATGAACATAAAGTTCTTATCATGGTTCTTGACTGTGCTAAGTAAGTGCTTGGCATGGCATAGCTACTGTTGAGGAAGAGGCAGTGTGGTGGAATAATTAAGATCACAGGTTTGGGATTTGAAAAATCTGGATGTGAGTCCTGAGTTTGGCCCTTTCTGCTCTCAGAAAATGCTCTGTGTGAGCGAGACTGAATGCCTTAACTTTCCTGAGGGTGGAATGAGGTACAAATGTGCATGCCAAGCTTACCATGATGCCTGCACTTAGTGTTTGATAAGCGTAGGGATGATTACATCAAAAGGGTATGCTCATAGACTTTGTTCTAAGGAAACAAAGCAATCCCTGCCTTGGAACCAGATGTTAACATTTCATAGTTAAATACCTTGGTTTTTTGGTCTCAGATATTCAAAGCCCTACTGTTTTTGCCTCTCTTGACTTTTTGCATTTAAAAGTTTGCTAGAGTGTTCAGCGGACCCTATGGCTTTATGGTCTACAGAGCAGGCCTCGCTTGTGGCCAGGTACCTGTATATGATGCACGCCGTGTTCTGGCAGGTACTGCAATTGTTGAGATCTTGGCCAGTTCGATAAAAGTTGCGCCTGCAAGACAGAGCATTTGCTGGATAAATCTATGGGCAAAAGTCACGTGGGCCACAAACATTCAACCTACTGGTCCCTTAGTCTCTATAGCACAGCATTCACGGTGCTCTGAGGTTGCATGGCCATTACAAATAAGGAAACAAGAAAGTCATGACAATAGGAGCTCACATTTCTAGAAGGCTTTATACATGTTAAAGATTTCTCAAGCTGACAGTTTTTTCATGCTGACAACAATCCTGTTGTGAGATGAGGGATTCTGCAGGTGAGTGGAAGGGAGGTTATTAAAACTCCTGACCTCTTGGTTCAGTACATTTCATTCTGCATCATCACAGTGTTTCTCTCCTATATGGCAGTGCTGATTCTGATTCATACAGCAAACGCCAGTTAATGACTTCTCTCTCCTACCGTTTTTGATGAGCGTTAGCCATTGCTTCTTCTTTGTCTTTAGAGAGCACTTTCTGGAGGGACGAGCATTTCACATCTAAACAAATAACTGCCTTTTCCTCCTATACTGGTGCTGAGTCACCCAGGAAAGCATTTTGTGACTTTTTTTCTCTTTGCAGAAAATGAATTGTGCAAAATGAATTGTGATCTCATTTCAGTTCCAATTAGTTGGTCATTGATGGGCCAGCCCAAGTCATCAAAGTAGTCAGTACAGGGGAAGGTCAGTAGTAAGCTGAGGGGCCATCTGAAGTCCTTTGTCACAATGACATGAACAGAAATACTGTACAAATGCAGTAACTTGCTAAGAGGAGGGGGATGGGGAAGTGCCTTCCTGCTATCATTTTCCCCCATCATGTATCAATGGAACCCTCATCTTCATAAAAATCATTTTTGATCCTACTGCTTCATTGCTGCCTTTCCCCATTCTGTTAACACCTGAAAATGAAAACAAACAGCAGTAGAAATCCACAAAAATCCACCAAAGCCTGGAACTAAATGAAATTCCATTAGAGAAAGGGAGGTATGTGGTTATGATTTGGAGAAACAGCAGTGCTTCAAACATTTTGGAGACATTTTTACTAAAAGAAACCAAAGCTGTCTCTGCCCCTGTGTTGGCAAATGACTTCACCCAGTCATTTTTAATATGAAAAAAAAAAATCTCCTTACCCTTCAGTGAGAGCTCGAGCTTTCTCCAAGTCTTGAATTACATTCAAAAGGACTTTAATTTTCTCTTGGTTCGAGTGCAGAGATTCCTCCACGGATTGCAGTCGGCCTTGGAGGTCGCAGAGTTCACCCCGTGCCAGGTGAATTTGATTAATGTCACTAATCTCCCTGTTGCTCTGAAGTTTGGTCTCACTCCTTGAAAGAGAGGATGGGAGGTGATTACTTCCTGGACAATTTGGAAACTCCAGTGTGTCTGACTCGGTGGGGTTGTTTGCCATCTGCTCCTGACACCCAGGGGCAGATTTCGATGTACTGTTAGTTTTGAGTGACACCAGATTCTGGTGATTGTTACTTGATGAAGGACGGTCTGAGGCTCTTCCTGGGTGGGCTGGCTGGCTGTGGGAGCCTTGTGAGGGGGAACTGTGAGTCCGTGGAGGTGAAGGAACACACGTTTCCTTTGACTGAGATGACAGTGAGCCAAGGTCTTTGTCATCCAAGTTGTCTTTGGGCAAAAGCAATTCAGGTTTAAGTTTCTCTGTGCCTGGTGTGTGGCTGGCAACGCTGGTGGCATTTAAACAGGAGGTGGATTTTTCTGAATCTGGTGGAGTCACCCTTCTCCCATCACCTGGACGTGTGTCATCCAAAGGGTGTATGGAGTTACTTACTTCAGCTGACCTGTCTGGGCTGAGAGCAGACTCTCTAACTTCCCAGGAAGGACTGTGATAAATATCATCTGGAACCTGAATGGCAGCTGTGGCTTTCTCTAAGGACCTCCAAGTTCCTGCTTCCAAGCATATGCTAACAGGACCATTGCTTTGCACCTTGGGGACCCTCGGGAGGAATGCGTGGGACACCTTGACCCTTCGAGGCCCATCCTCAAGATGCTGAGCCAACCTTAAGTAGGCAAGGTCGGAAGACACAATGTCCTGCTCAGAGAGGTTGCCGTTGACCTGGATGGCACTTTGGGAGTCTGTTGGCATTTCCACCAGGGACTTACTGGCTGTGAGTTTCTTCCTTTTGAAAACTGGGAAATGCTTCCTGAGACTGGGGGAAGTTTGGATCGCAATGTTGCGAAAGCCCCCTGCCTTCTGGGACCTGGGGAAGGAGAGCGAGTAGGTGGGGGGATGATGGTGCCTGGTTGCTTGAGTCTTCCCCATCACAGCCGGGTCTTCTGGAGTTCGGACGTCAACCTCAGCTAGGCCAGTTGGATTCTTAGTGGTCCCATCTTCCTTGAATCTCACCTGCTGGGATTTGCTCCTGCGGTGGTGAGGTTGTTTCACAAACTCCACTGATTCTAGACTGTTACGCTTTAGAAGCACAGGTCTCACTTTCATATTTTGCTGGGCCATTGAGCCTCAGTGGGAAGGATCAGGACCATACACTTCTCCTAGGCACATCTCCCCTTAGGTCTTTGGAGCAGTATCTAATGATAGTATTTCAAACATAGAGAACTGCTGGCCAGGATGGAGTGGTCCTCTCCTCTTAGTATGGGAAATCCTGTTGGCCATTCCCAGCCTCTAGAGTCTACGTAGGAACTATCCATAATGCTTTCCCTGCAGTTAAAATATTAATTCATTGTAGTCATAATTGCTTCTTGGAAAAACAAATGAGTTAGGCTAACTATTAAACATCTGATCTACCAAGAGAGCTGGTAGGCAGTTTATCAAGGGAGGCTGGCACGCGGTTCTGATCTTGGAAGAAGCTGGCTGCCTTGAACAAAAAGACAACAAAAGTACCATTTAGGGGGTAGTGCCAGACTCCCAATGAGTGAATTCCAAAAGAAACCTGCTACATCTAGAACATACAGCTTTTTGTTTCCCAGAGCATTAATTTCCAGGGTGAAACTGCAGGAAACTTAAATGCATCTTCTTTCCATAGCAGGTAAATAGGTGGAGAAATAAATGACCTGGAGGTTTGCTTGTTTGATGATACATGATGCTCCCAAGGGAACATTCCCATTTATGTCAATCACAAATTTCTCCTTTGGGGCCATTGTTTTCTTTCATGCCATCTCTCTTTTCTTCAGTGAGGGAAACTTATCTTCCTAAATAGCCTCACAGAACCCAGTAGGGTATCACCAGGATAGGATTGAGGAATCATAGGGGATTCAGTGGGCAGAGTCCCTGTTGTGGTGTCTTGGCCAAAGTTCACATGTGGGCATAGTGAGCTACGTCTGCAGCCTCCATGATGATGTATGTTTGCTTGGTCTCAGGGGCTGAGGTCTGAGACCAGCTGGGGTCTGAGATCTGCAAGCAGGCGAGGAGCACCTGAAAGGGAAGAGACAACAGTGGCTACTGAGAAGGCAGTTTCTGTGGACCTGGATTTCTCTTCAAATTCTAACTTCCTAGCTGAGTATTTTGAGTGGAGGGTCTAGGAATAAGTCAACCACGTGGCCTTTCTCTTGGTTCTCTTTGTGAACCAGGCACTTTGTGGGTGCAGGGCCTTGGAACAAAATGCCTGTCTGCCTGGACCCTTTTCTCTCTCCATTTCTGCACAGCACTCAGCCAACTCCTTTTCATCAGTCAAGTCCCAGCAATTTCTCAGGGAGCCTTTACAATGACTCCCCCTTACTCACACACCCAGTGCCAAGACCACATCAGGACCCATTGTACATCCTCGTCACATTTTTCACAATACAAATTGCAACTGTTATTAAATAAGCATTTGTGTATGTATTTATTTAGTGTGCATCTCCTCCATTACCCTGTAGACTCCAGGAGGGCAGAGGCTGGAACCATCTTATTCACTGCTTGAGCATTCCTAGCCCTCTTTCTGGCTCACTATAGGTGCTTAAGGAGAATTTGTTGAAAAAGTGGATGGTTGGATGAAGGGCAGGTCCTTGTGAATTAAAGAGAGCCTGGGCATGAAGAGGAGTGAAGGTCCTAGGGTATCCTGTTAGGGCAACAGGACCTGTGAACTCGTTCTGCTATGACTGCAACATTTATTTAAGGACAAAATTCTCCCTTGATGTCTTCATTTCTCATTGCTTTTCAGGAGATAAATGTGCATGAACTTCTCTGAGGAACAGCTACCTCATAATAGTAATAGCCACCATTTATTGAGCACATACTTTTACCATGCTGAGGACTTTACATGCATTAATTAAAACAACTCATATTTACTGAGTACTAACTAATGTGACAGATGCTGTTCTAAGCGCTTTCCAAGCCATAACTCATTCATTAATCACAAACTACTCTATAAGGTAGATAATATTTTTGTCCCCATTTACAGTTGAATAAACTGAGGCCCAGAAAGGCTAAGTAACTTGCCTAAACATATCCTACTGCTTTTCCAATATTGCATTATCTCATTTAATCCTTACAAAAAAATCCATGAGATGCCATTATCCCCCTTAGACTTACGGGGAAATTGAAGGTTAGAAAGGGTAAGTACTCAGTAGAGGAGCTAGAATTTGAACCCAGGTGTCTGTCATTCCAAAGTCCGCATTCTTAACTATGAAGTTATGACTCTGCCCTTTTGGGATCTGCATGTTATGTTGACAGTTGCTAAGAACAAGGGTAAAAGACCCTTGCAGCTCTGGAGAGATCTGCATCTCTCTTTATAAAGAACAAAACCCTCTTTTTCTTTATAAATTACACAGTCTCTGGTATGTCTTTATTAGCAGCATGAGAACAAAATGAGCCATCCTGGGACAGAATGAGCAGAGTTTCATGAGCAGGTGGTTCCTCATTTGCCTTGCCTATTTGAAGAGCAGGGATGGCCTCTGAGAGTGGCATTGTCACATACCTCTCTGAGGAGATGAACCTACTGGTCCCAAGTTGCTTTACACAAAAATTCCAAACAATGCAACTTTTAGAATTGGTTCTATGTTTCAATGACTTTGTGTAGGACTTTTAGGTCTGGGAGAATCCCGGAGACAATTTCCTCGGTCCATGACTAAATCCTTTCTGCATCTTCCTCCTCAGATAATAATTAAGCCTGCCTGGATACCTATGATAATGGGGAGCTCAGTACCCAATTCCCTAGTCCATAATAGTTATTTTCATTAATAGTAACAAATATGTATTAAAAACTCACTGTTAAATGTTATGTTAGCACCTGGCATTTAATCCTCAAAATAACCTCCTGTATATTATCCCCATTTTGCAGAGTAAGCAGTTGAAATTTGTGAGATGGTCATATGCTTGAAAACATGCAGTTCATACTCTTCATCTTTGTACTGCAGAGCCTAGGTAGTTATATGTCTACTTTTGAGGGTTTCCTTGACTAATTGTTTTTTGCCTTCTTCTTAACTGCTCATTAGCACTTCATTCTGGGAATGATAACTCACACAGGCTATGATTGTCTGAGGCTGGTTTTCATAAGAGCTAATGTCTAGTGCATTGATTATGTGCCAGGCATTGTGATTGGTGTGTTTCATTTACTCTCTTCCTTAATCCTATGACACTCGTAGAGGCAGGTGTGATCAGTTCCCCATTTTATAAATGAGGAAACTGAGGCACAGAAGATGAAGATATTTGTACCAAGTTGTTCACACTAATAAGTGATGGAGCTGTCATTTGGACCCACAGACTGACCCGGAAGCACAGACTTCTCACCATTGGGCCTTCCTGCCTTCTTCAGGACTGGAAAGACTAATATTTTTGTGCGAGGCTAGCAAGCAGGTTTCAAACTCCCTCCACATTTTCATTCTGAAAGTCAGTCATTATTCTGGTGTTAGCCCTGCCTTTTCTCCAGAAAGTTTTTGTATCCTTTAGATGTTTTCTTTTGATCTTTAAAAGCAGTTGGTTTTGGTTTTCTGCTTATAAAGATATTATTTGTTCATTGTAAAAATTCAAATAATACAAATAAACAACAAAAGGAAGAAAAAAATCACCTGAATCTTACCACCCGGAAAGAGCCACAATTTGGTGACATTCATTCTAGCCATCTCCCTGTGCAATGCTTGCACAGAAATTGCATACACAGATAAGCTTAGGGACAGAAAGCCTCTTGTTCACTGAACAACCTGGAGAAAGTTACACATTATGGCATACAGGTCACACTGTCCTTTTAAGTAGGCTAACATGAATTTGTCTAGTTATACAATTATCTATTTAAATAGTATTTTTATGGATATTTAGGTTGTTTCTAAATATTTGGTATTATTTAAAAGTCTATAAATAAAATTTTTCATGTAAATCTTGGAGCTCTAGTCTAATTATCTCCTTGAAATAAATGCCTAGAAGAAGCATTAGTGAGTCAAAGTAGCTGTGCATTTTACGTTTTGTTGATACTACCATGTTACCACTCATCCTTCTATAACGTTCTACTAATGTGCAACTCTGCCATTACTGCATGAGAAGGCCTTTCACCAGAACCTCTTTGTTACTCTGTTTGGTCAATTTATGCTAATTGTTTTTATCATTGCCAATAAAGTAGAAAAGAAATTGTATCTCATTATTCTCGATAGGGAATTTATATGAGTGGACTTTTTTTCACATGTTTATTGGTTTTACACAACATTTGATACAAATAAAGGCTGAAAAGTTGAAAATGAAAATTTGAATAGTCAAGCAAATGTGGAAACTCTCGTATTTTTAGACAGAACCTAGGAAGTTTAGGAAATACAAATTTTCTCTTGACAAAAATATTTTGTGTCCCAACTCTCTGCCCTTGATGTCCACCATGACCCTTGCACAGACACATCCTGGGGAATACACCTGGCTAAAAGCACCCTCTGGAGGCCCTTAAGTCTTGTGGACTCCCAGTTGTCCATTAATTCACATTTCCCTAGGCATTGGTGGTTAGGGCTAAATTAATATCCTGGCCAGGATCCAGAATCGTTCCCCAGAGGTGGTCACAGCTGCCCCACAGCAGGAGTTATTACTGATCTTTGTGACACTTTATTCTGTCCTCCCTTGATTGTTGACTTTAGTGAACATGAACCAACTGTTTATGTTCCATCTATGCTTTTGGCTCACATCAAATGGTCCTCATGGAATCAGTGTCCATTCAGTAGATACAGAAACATTGGACAATATCTCTGTAGGTTGCAAACTGTAGGCTTTCTCTGGAATTCCTGCCCAGTCCTCTTTTCTCGTGTATTTAGGCCATTAGGCCAGTGTAGTGAAGGGTTAAGTGCATAGGTGTTTGCTTAAGATCTACCTAGATGAGACTCTTCCACTTTCTGACTATTGACCTGGAACAAGTGACTTAATCTTTGTAAAACCACCAAACTGGTTGTGAGAATTAAATGAAATAATCTATATGAAATGGTCAGGATAGTCAGTGTTCACTCTTCAGACAGAACCCAGCTGGTAGCCATGAGATACTTGTGAATTGGTCTTGGTCCCTCCTCTTTCCCTTGGGATAGTAAACTAGGTGCATTCATGGGAAGGAATGTACAAAGATGGCATTGCCTTGTACAAGGAATGTACAAGGAGACCTATCTCCCTGCCGTCTCTGTACTTTGTGTCTTTAGCATTGTGCTTGTCTCTCTATATTGTGATGATCTGCTGACTTCTAGCCTCTTCAACTAGACTCTAAGCTCTTTGAGAGACATGTGGTGATGGTCTACTCCGAGTCCTTACCCTCCGCTTGACACAGAGAGAGTCTTACATAAATTCTTGTAAAACAAATGAATATAATCCTATATTATTTAATTTGCCTTAGCTTCTGTGACATGGAATAGTTGGATAGTCGCATGGAATAAATATTTGCATAACTAATTAAGAGTGAAGGAATTAATTCACTTCTAACTTTTTTTTCCTTTCAAAGATTTATTATCAGTAGATCTCATATCTGTTTTCTAGTCTACTATGCTTTCTGTATTTACAGGAACTTTAATTTGGTTCAACTTTATTTAGATTCTGTTGTGAGGTGGGCACTGTAATAAATACTGCGGAGATTCCAAGGAGGAATAAGACCTGATCCCTATTGTAGCCCTAAGAAAGGACCTTGTAATGCCATCCTCATATAGAATCTGTTCCTGAGAATTGCTACAAAATGTTGTACAGGGTAGGGGAGGACTTAGAGGAAGGTATCCGATTCATTTCATGCATCCAAATTCTGCTTACATAACAGGGTGCTTTACATGTTAACTGGGGTTTAGACTATCCTTTATGCCAGGAGTCAGCAAGTTTTTTCTTTAAAGGGCCAGATAGTAAATATTTCCATCTTTACTGGCCACACAGTCTCTGCTGCAACCATTCAGCTCTGCCATTGTGGCAAGAAATAAGTCTTAGACAATATGTAAACAAATGGCTCTGGTTGTCTTCCAATAAAACTTCATTTATAAAATATGCAACTGAATGGATTTGGCCTGGGAGCCGTAGTTTGACAACCATAGCCATAGTTTGACAACCAAGCCATAGTTTGACAACTTTAAGCACTGGGAAGTCATTGGTGGTTTTTGAGCAGGAGGCTCTTGATTAGGTTGTTTTTCAGAGGAGGTTTTGTTTGCTGACACATTGCCATCTCCCTTCTCTGAACTTAGTAATAATAACCTTTACTATTTACACCACACTTTAGAACTTATAAAGCATTTTCAAATCCCATGTAATCCCCACTAGGGAGTCTGGGAAGCATTATCCCTGTTTTAAAGAAGAGGAATTCAATCCAGAAGGATTCGATGACTTGTCCTAAGTCACAGAGGTAGACTGGAACCCTGTCTTCCTGCTGCCAGCCTCAGGGCTCTGGTGGAGACCCTGACTCTTCCTCCATTTAGCTGTCCAGACATCTAACTACTTTATGTGTTAGTCCTGTTTCCTCAGCTGCAGGGTGTATTTCTAAAGTGTAGGGATATGTCTTCCACTCTTTTTCTATCCTCCAAAGTCCTAAGCACAGTGCTGAGTCTTTAAGGAGCCATTTACTATTGATCATTCACCTCTGGGCCTTGTGGTTCAAAGTTTGCTTTCCTTCCATTTGTATTCAGTTAATTGCTCGGTCAAATCTGTTGGTAAGGGTTACTCCATACTCATCTGAAATAAAAGGGTTAATGCTTGTGGTTCAAGTATCCATTTATCTTTCCAATTTGAAATTTGGAAAGCTAATTTTCCAAATTATATATTCCAAAAATATATGCCTTTCCGGCAGCTTTCTCAGTAAGGAAAAGGGTATATTTTGGGGGTCTGCCTAAATCTACATTTTGTTGTAAGTGGTCAAAGAAACAAAAGGCATTGACTTTCTTTATAGCACATGGGTGGACTTGAGGAAAAAATTGGGCACCAAAAGGTGAGGTTAAGATCCAGACTTATATATTTGGGACCCTGAAAGATGTTGGATATGTACTGATTGTGAAATCTTGTTCTCATCTTTCTATATACCATGTTTGACTTTTTTGCACAAATTCTGGTATTCATACCCAGGTCTCCATCATCTCTCACCTGTATCACTGTGAGTGTCCTCCTCTCTTGTCCTCTTTACCATCTGTCCTCCACACAGCAGCCAGAGTAATCCTGATAATATTTAATCAGATCACATCAGGCCCCTCTTTGAAACCCTGCAAATGTGTCCCACTACATTTAAATTAAAATCCAAACTAGTTCCATAACTTTCAGGGTCACAACCTTGAACACAGGCCACAACCCTATGTCATCTGGCCCCTGCCTACCTTCCTTCTCCCATCTCATCTCATGCCACTTTCCCCCTTTTCTGTGACATGGTCCCTGGCCCTGAACATGCTAGATTCATTCTCACCATCTGGCTTTCAAATCTGCTATTCCTTTTGTTAGGATTCCTCTTTCCCCAGATCCTTCCAAGGCTATCATCTCCAGGAGACACTCCCTGACCCCCTCTCCCCTTCCATGTCCCTCCATGCAGCAAAACCCTGTTCTATTAGCTTATTTGTTTATTATCTGTCTCTGCTCCCATTTATTGAAGAGCTTTAGCATTTGATGAATGAATAAATAAAGAGTAAATTCTTATAGTTAGAGGCTTCAAGGAATCATACAACCTTAGAAATAGAACAGAGAAGTTTAAAACTTTAGACCTTGGGGAGAATCTTATTTAATGATTTTCAAAATTCCCTTAGCAGTAAAATCAGCTTTCCAAATCTAAGCTTAAGCACAATTCCAATATCTAAAACAGAATAAAGTGGAGTTGTTGTAGAAAATGTAGGGGACTCAGTCCTGGGACTCAAAGCAAACCTAAAAACCACAAAGATAACCCCCCTCATTATAGAGATGGGGAAACTGAGACTCTGAGCAGCTGTCTTCTACCTGCAGATGCTTCAAGAAGAACAAAGTCACCCAGGTACGGTGGTTCACGCCCGTAATCCCAGCACTTTGGGAGGCCAAGGCAGGTGGATCACAAGGTCAGGAGTTCGAGACCAGCTTGGCCAACATAGTGAAACCACATCTCTACTAAAAATACAAAAACATTAGCCGGGCGTGGTGGCAGGCACCTATAATCCCAGCTACTTGGGAGGCTGAGGCAAGGAGAATCGCTTGAACCTGGGAGGCGGAGGTTGCAGTGAGCCGAGATTGTGCCATGGCACTCCAGCCTGGGCAACAGTGGGAAATTCCGTCTCAAAAAAAAAAAAAAAAAAAAAAAGAAACAACAACAACAAACTTTAGACCTTGGGGAGAATCTTATTTAATGATTTTCAAAATTCCTTTAGCAGTAAAATCAGCTTTCCAAATCCAAGCTTAAGCACAATTCCAATATCTACAACAGAATAAAGTGGAGTTGTTCTAGAAAATGTAGGGGATTCAGTCCTGGGACTCAAAGCAAACCTAAAAACCATGAAGACAACCCCCCTCATTATAGAGATGGGGAAACTGAGACTCTGAGCTGCTGTCTTCTACCTGCAAATGCTTCAAGAAGAACAGTCGCTGGTGTGTATCCCGTACCCCAGCACAGCTTCTAACATGGAGCAGGAGCTAGGGGAACATTTGTGGAACTGCACAAGTGACACACTGAGCTGAAGGCAGAAGTGGAACTAATGTCAATCCAGGGTCTCCTGTTCTCCAATACACCAGGGAGAAAGGTTGAGGGCCATGGCCCACATCTGGTTCCAGCTCAGGTGCCTCATTTGGAACAAGACCTAGTGGAGAAGACAGGCTTTCTGATCCCAGAGGCCTCTCCAATGGATGGGCAAGCCACTAATGCTATTTTTTTCTACCACTCCAGCCCTCTAATTGCATTTGTCACAGACACCCAGGGAGATATGACTACCATCTACCTACCTCTACCTCCTCTTCATTTTTATCCTTTCTTCTGCCTTCTCTTCCTTTTTTCAAAAACATAATAAAATGTTTCAGGTGTGCAAGACAGCACAGAGGACAGTAGAGTGAGCATAACAAACATGACCAGCCTAAGACATGAAAGGTTACAAATCTAGCTGGATTATCCTCTGGATTTCCTCTCTCCTTTCTCCTTTTATTGTATTTCCCTCAGTCTTCACTCCTTCTTTTCCCCTTCTTCCCTTCTGTTTCCTCCGGCATGGCTCCCCATTTCACTTCTCCCCTCTCCTCCCTGCTCTTTGTCTCACCGCTTTTCTTGCCCTCCTCTTTTCCACACCCTGCCCTTCCTCTTCCTTCATTTCTTTTGTTCCTCTCTGGCCCCTTCTCTTGCCTTCTCCTTCTCTCTTGCATCTTTATAAATGTTTTAGGGTCAGTGATTCATTCCTTTGGCTATTCTATGTCAAGGGTGAGGAATCAGCATCTCTTGAATTTCCTCTTTTGCAAGCCTCAGGGCACCTGCCCTGTAGGGATAATTCTGTGGTATATGCACCCCTCTAGCCAGAGGCATTGGCTGCTGCTGCTGCTAAATCTGAAAGGTCACCTCCAGCTTGCTTTCTCCAGGGGAAAACCTTTACTACCACCAGATGCAACTGCTGGCCAATTCATCCAGCTTCTCATAGATGAAAGAGCATTGGCTTAATATTATCTCTGTATTTCTTAGCATTTTGATTTCTTTCCAGAGATTTTTCCAATATTTTTCAATGCATTTGTTTTTCACTACATAACTGGGGACATTTTCTTACCTTTTTTTTTTTAGGTCATACCACTTTTTGACTTTAAATAATTTGATTTCTTTTTCCTGGGGGGCAAACTCTGGGGGAGCTGCCTGCTCAGACAGATAGAAGAATCTAGAATCTTTTTGATTTGTTGTCAGAGGAATAACTCTGTGTGTCAGATGGAAGGGGGAGAGCAGAAGTGAGTGGTCATGTCTCACCCCTCTTCTCCATCAGCTCCATCCAGAAAAAAACAACAGGAAGCCAGACAGCCAATGATTTGCATTGCTGTAAACAGATTCACTCATAGGGTACAGAGTTGGCACAGGCCACTTCTAAGTTATTTTTCAATGTTGAGGTGTCAACATTTTCCACATGGGAGAGGGATCCAGTTGGAGTGGAAGAAGGCAGGAAAATCGTTTTCCATCTCAGCATCACTTTCTGTGGTTTTGTGGTACTTGGAAACTCTGTTTACACTTGACAATCTCTTCCTGTAGATTGTCTAAAGCAATTATGAATAAAATTGGAAAAGTCTTTCCATTCTGAAGGGACCTATGCTCCAGTATAGACCAGTTACACACATTTGGCTGATTAAAATACTAGTCATTGTACTAAAAACAAGACAGACTCCAGTGACCCCTTGCTTGTCAATAGCACTGCCAAAGTTTTCAAAGCACTTTTAGATTTACTACCCCATTTCCACCTCACAACAAGTTTTGCCAAAACTAGGCATTATCACTCCCATTTTGCAGATGAGGGAACTGGTAGAGAGGTGCGAGATTTGCCCAAGATGAATGTGGTCTGGCAGGACCAAAAGGACAGCAGAAATTTCATTTGATCAGGGAGCTTCTAATGGACACTGGAGGAAGCTGGGTGCCTCTCAGAGGTGCCTCGGATGGAGGCTGGCAGGATTGGCCTACAGCATGGCTTGGAAGTACCCCCTTCTCCTGACATAGATACACACTGCACACCCACCAAGGACAACTGTCGGGCCCTGGACTCTGCAGTGCGCCATCCACCCTGGTACAGCAAAGCATTGGCAGGCAGCTGCAATGAAGGTTTTCCCACTTCTGGATCCCTGCCTACACTGCAGAATTTTCACAAGGGGAAGAGAAGCGGGGAAGTTTATAGTCTGATCTAATCACAGATGAACGGGGAACTCGGTGGCAGCAAGCAGTTTGCAAAAGCACATGACTCCAGTGCCATTAGAGAGCCCACTCTTCATTTCTGAGATGAGTACATGGCATGCCCAGCAGCATGTGCAGCACACAGTAGGTGCTCAGTAAATGGTGGCTTCCACTGTTCTCATCTTTACCATGATTACCATTATGCATTGGGCCCCAGGTTACACAGAGATGGGACAAAATCCCAGGTTTTGAGAGTCCATGCGGGGGTTATGGCAAATCTCAAGTAACATTAAAAGGCAGAAGTAATAAAAACGACACTCAAGGAGAAAATGCTGCCAAATGTCCCCTGTCTGCTGGTTTTGGTGTTGTGGCCCCCCCGTGAGGTCTGCCATTTCTTAAGGGGCCAAGAACATCTCTGTGGCTTTTTGTCATTCATTTCCTCCTCTCGTGCAGGAATCTCAGACCATTGCTGGAATGGATGTTGCATTCTGGGACTTAGGCTCTCTGCCTGTACAAGCTGTGAAGCCCCATCCACCTCCCATGCAAATCACAGGCTGTGTAGCACACCTTTAATTGCCTCTCACTTGATGGGCTCACGGTGTTTGCCTAATGACAAAGGATGTTCTGTTTCTCATGGATGCTGGTCAAATCGAGAAGTATAAAACTCATGTTTAAATGTCCCTCTTCCTTCTTTCTCCTTTCCTCCCTTCCTTTCTCTCCCTCCTCCTTCCCTCTCTTGTTTCTTGCAAAGGGAAGGGTATATGGTAGAGAGAACCACCCAGCCTCAACCCCACTTCTCACTCTCCAGGATAGGAGACAAGGAAAGGCACTGAGCTGGATGGAGACCTTTCCTGGAGATCCGGGGACAGGGGGTGGTCTCACTCCTAGCCACCTATACTCAGCTGAGTCTTCTCCCCTGCCCCTAGAGAAAAGCAACCAGCATTCATGCATCCTCTCCTTTTGGGGGTAGGATCACACTCCCTAAAGCTCCTTCAGTGCCCCATGCTTTCACCCTGACTCTAGCCACTGGGGGTTCCACCTTCCCTCCATGTTACCTATTGTAACCACAGCCCCCGAGAGCAGGGTGACATTCCATCTCCTGGAATGAAATACTTATCGTGACTTGGCAAAGCCTTTCTCTTACAAAGAGTTATTCACGCACTTACACCTAAACTTGCTGAATGACCTAGGACAAGTCATCTCATATCTGGGATCTCAGTTTCCTCATTTGAAAATGAAAGGAGCATTTGGCTCACATAACGCAGTGCCTGGCACATAATAGATATAGTAAGAATCAGCCAGCAGACCTCTTGGCTTCCAACCTTCCTTCCTTCTTCCCTATTTTCTGGCCTAGAGACGTCCCCGATTACCACTACCCTTGTCTTGCCTGAACAGGGACCTTTATGTGAATGATATGGTCTCAAGCCTGGCCTTGGCCACCCTCCATGATCCTTTCTGGGCCAACAACTAGGACAGCCTTTCTGTTTCCCAGTCCCATGTCTGAGCCTGATTGGCTGCACTGGGGCACAGGGATTGGAAGAAGCTCCCAGAGTGTGCAGGCAGATGATGATAGAGTCAGAAACCATTGCTCCTGGGGTGGGGGGCGGGGAGGCAGTCAGCAGTGAGCAACTTCTTAAAGCTCACAGCAACATTCCCCATTCTGGATGACATCCAGAATCTTATGGGTTCAGAGTTTATTTGAAGTATCAGGACCCCTTAAATCCCATGTGGAATGGCTGGGGGGTGGTCTGATAATTTAGGTAGTGTGGCATGGTGGACAAGAGCTTGCATTCTGAAAACAGACGGCTTAGATTTCAATGCTGGCTCTGCCATTTTCTGCATCTCTGTTGGAGGGTAAATTACTTAACCTCTCTGGGCTTTGATTTTCTCATCTGTAATATGTGGCTAATAATATTACTTAAGAAGATGTAGCTAATAATATTACTTAAGAAGCTGGCTGTAAGATTTAAATGTGGTGACACACTCATAAAGCTTTCAGAAAAGTGCCTGTCAGGCCGGAACCACTTAATAAATGTTGGCTCCTATTATGATTACTAGCATTTTTACTATAGGCAGTATCATCATTATGATCAAAGTGTGAGAACCAGCAAAGATTTCTATCACTCACTGGTCGCCACTCAAACTCTCATCCGTGAAGCAGGAATATTTATGATATAGTCCCTACCCGCTGCTCGCAGTGGGTGTGGGAGCCAATTGATAATGTAGAAGAGGATAAATGTTTACAATAAAATGCAGATGCCATACAACTAAAAGCAATTAGTAGATGACAGAAGATGAGAGGTAAAAAATAAAGTTAATAAAGAGGAGAAAAACTGAGCATCGACTTTGACATGAGCTTCCTAGTAAACCAAGGCAGAAAGGGATCATAGTAGAACATATTTTTATCATTACTTAGTGCTTAGTGCTAGACATTTCATCATGAGTAACAACCCTTTTTTGTAGCCTTGAACTCTAAGAGAAAATTATCATAAGAATATTTATTATGACTTTATTTACACATCTAAAATTTTAGGCTTTCCCTATGAGAAAGAGAATCCTTATGAGATTTGGAAAGTATCACAATAAAATGGTTGAAGAAATGTGAGCTCTTTTTTTTTTTTTTTTTTTTTTGGAGACAGAGTCTTGCTCTGCCACCAGGCTGGAGTGCATTGGCATGATCTCAGCTCACTGCACCTTCCACCTCCTGGGTTCAAGCAATTCTCGTGCCTCAGCCTCCCAAGTAGCTGGGATTACAGGCATGCGCCACCACACCCAGCTAATTATTTTTGTATTTTTTTAAGTAGAGACAGGATTTCACCATGTTGGAAGGGATGGTCTCAATCTCCTAACCTCATGATCCTCCTGCCTCTCCCCAAAGTGCTGGGATTACAAGTGTGAGCCACCATACTCGGCCAGGAATGTGAGCTCTTTAACCAAGAGAAGAGCAAACGGAAAGACATGGTGGTCCCTTTAAAGACTTCACTACTGTATCAAGTGGGAAGTAAGATTGCCCTGTAATATTTCCAGAGACAGAACCACAGCCCCATGGTTGAGAGCCTGGGGATGCAAACTGAGTTTCAGCTAAAGACAGAAGTTCCCTCAAACTCAAGTAATGCAACTCTGCCTTGTGACACGGTGAGCTCCCTGTCCATGCAAGCATTTGTCTAGAAGGCCATCGTCAGGGCCACATGGGGAAGCTCTCACTGCATTTTTAGAGAGCAAAGAGATGATTCCTTCATCCCAGGATACTTTAATTTTCTCCAGGTCTGTGTAATAGAGGAGTGGACTCTCAAAAGAAGAGCTGAGCTTTCCTCCCTTGAATGCGGATGAACAACTCTAATAAAAACCATTTCCTACAAAGCTGCTCCCCTAGAAATAAAGGAGCAGGCTAGCTAGAGCAATCAAATCACTTTTTAAAATGATTCTTTAAGATGAAGAGTATTAGGAAATAGTTTGGCTGAGCAATTGTCAGTGGACTTGGGGAGAGAGTCCCCTGTCAGAAGTGACTCTGTCACCTGCCACCAACCTTCTTGTGTGTTGTTCTTCCTTTGTGTGTCCCAGCTTTCAACAGTATGTTCTGAGATTCTGGGGCTGACTGAGGCTGCATGAACAAGTATGTGTCCCTGGGGCTCCCACAGCTCTACCCCAGTTCTCCTCTGCCCATCAACTGGCTGCCATGGTCTCCTTTCTCACAGGGGCTCCACTTGGGAAGGGCCGTATATTGCTCAGCACCATGTGATTGGTGCTTGCACAGTGTTGGGCCCACAGCAGCCAGGTGTACTGTATGGTTAGGAGCATGGGTTCTAGAGCCAGGCTGCCTGGGTTTAAAATCCAGCTATCTCATTTACTAGCTCTGTGACCTTGGTCAGGATGTTTCAAGTCTTTGAGCCTCAGTTTTTTTATCTGTAACATCGGATTGATAGGAGTATCCTCTACATGCACACACACACACACAAAACAACAACAACACACACCAGATTACAGTATGAGTTCAAAGAAAGAATGACAGTTAAGCCCTTAACATAATGTCTATCTTATCTACTATATCAGGGGTCAAAAAACTCTTTCAATCAAGGGTTAGACAGTAAATATTTGCAGCTTTGTAGGCCATGTGGTCTCTGTTTCAAGTACTCAACTCTACCATTGTAGCCTGAAAGCACACATGGGCAATCTGTAAATGAACAAGCATAGTGATATTCCAATTAAACTGAATTTACCCAAACAGGTAGCAGGCAAGATTTGGCCCGTGGACTGTAGTTTGCTGCCCTTGTGTAAAGCAGCAAGTCAGAGAACCAGATGGAAATGAGCAACCACAGAGACTAAAGGGAAGAAGCAAAAGGTGGTAGAACGGTGGATTCAACAGTAGCACCCAGAAGTTAAGAACTCAGTCTGTGAAGTAGAACAGGTCTGGTTTCAAACCTGGCTGGTGAATGGTGTTTGCTCTCTGAGCTTTGGCTTCCTAATACATAAAGTGCAAGATGGCAAGTAAAAGGGACCTTTCTCAAATGGCTGATTTGTGGATTAAAAGAGATATTAGACATGGTGCCAGGCATCTAGTAAGAGCTCAAAAAATGTTAGCAAAGAGGATGATGACAAGGTGGCTGCTGAAGTGAATTAAACTGAATTGAACCACAGCCTCCTTTTGCCTTCAGCATGCTCAGACAGTATGGCTCATTAGGAAGAGCAAGAGTCTTAGATCCTCAGAGTGCCTGACTTCCTGCCTTGAAACTTCTCTCACTCTCTGTAAAGTGCAGCCAATTCACATTCTTTCTCCATGCCAAGAATCAGGTTCAATGAGACCCTGGAGGGAGAGCCTGCCTACCACCTACCTATAAATAGGATGGCAAGTCAGCACCATCATCAATGATTACAGGTCAAAAATGAGGCTTGGCTTCTCAGTCTTGCTCGCCTCAAATGGACTTCAGGATAGAAGTGCCAAAAGATAAATAATGGAGAATATAAATGTTTGTCATTCTCTGTGCAGAGCTGCTTGGGCACTCAGGTTTGGAGCAGGACTAGGAAGGCCCTGGGCTTTGGATTGCTTTTGTTTGATGTTAGTGTCCTGGAAATAGACCTGTCTACATACCACGTTTTGTTGGGAGATGGTATTGCCATCCAAAGTGAGACTTTCAATGTTCCTTTCCATTCCTTGTTGGCATACAAAGACTGCATAACACATGGATTTCCCCAATGTGTTCATAGTGTTGTGCCTTTTGTTGACTCCATAAGTTTTTATTCTTACTTTCCTTACTCTCAGATTTTCCAGAAAAAAATTAAACAGACGCTTACAGCCCTAATTAATGCTATCAGGCATCTGCCCTAATCATGTATTAATTGATATTGATTTTCAGTTATGTCATTTCCTTCCACTAAGATCATGAGAGTCTCACAAACTGTCCATTGTATTCACTTCAGGGTCTCCAACACCAGAAACCACAAGCTGTCCTTTTTCCTCTTTCTTTCCTCCTTCCCTCTCTCCATTTAGCCTTTCTTCCCTTCCTTCTACTAAGTACCCACTATGTGCCAAACATTGTGCTGGGCATCAGGAACACCTCCAAGCTCTCAGATCTAAAGGAGGAGATGGTCAGGTAATAGGCAGCACAGTAAGAAGCAAGCTTTAAGCAAGGTCAGATATTGTAGAAATCCACCATCCCAGGCCCTAACCTGTTGGGACCTTTAGACAAACCTAACCTGTTGTCCCCTGGTGGAGGGGACATCTGAGCCAGGCTTTCTATGATGACTAGGAGTTCAAGTCATTGAAAGAAGGAAGAAGCAGGTTCAAAGGTGTGCCTTGAGTCTAGATGTGAAATGGAAGTTGTTCCTTCCACATAAACTTAATTAGTGTGGCTGGGCAGGATAGTGGCAAATGTCAGGAGAAGACTGGCTGGCAGGAGGCATGGCGTGAAGGACCTTGTAGGCCAAACAGATCTTCTGGAGTGATTTCAACATCTTAAAACTTAGGCAAGCTGTACATTTACAAAGCAAACCTAAATGTCGAGTCTCTCTCCTTTGGGCTGTAATTATATTAAGAGTATTGTCTCCTTCATGCACTACTTCTAATTAGAAGCTTTGATTAGCAGTATAGCAGTATTACATGCTTTGAATGAACAAAATGATAAAATAAGCTAATTATGACTTAATGTGTAGAGTTGTTACCCACTATCTTTCAATACACCAAGTCAGTGGGGAGAGGGAGAGCTGCAAAGAAGCTCTTGGTGGTGAAAAAACTGAAAAATATTTCCTCCTATTACCAAGATACAGATACAGCCTAACTGGAATTGACTGTAAGTAAAGTGATAAAACCCAGCAAATCATCAATTAGGAGTTCACCATATATCTAGCACTGTCTTCACCTTGAGATACAACTGGTGTACCAAACAGCCAAGGTCCTGTCTATTTTGGAACTTAGTTATGGGTAGGAAAGGCTGATATTAAGTGAACAAACATCCAAGTAAGTATGGATTTATAAAACGTGCTAAATCTTGTGACCAAAAAATAGAGGCCGGTGGGAGAATAATGAGTCCTAATTTACGTTGTGGGTAAGGGAAGTGCCTTCTGAAGAAGTGATGTTTGCATTTAGGAGGGATGGTGGGTGAGATTGAGGTGGTGGGATGGGCATGAAAAGAGGGTGTTCCAGGCAAACAAACACTGTGCACACTGGCTGTGATGCAAGAAAGGTATTTGGCCTTTGTAACAGCTAAAGAAAGGCCAGCTTGGATGAATCCAGAGAACAGGCCACAGTTGGTCTTGAAGAGTTAGGCAGGAGTGATGATATTGGTCCTGAAGGCCACATTAAGTCTTTTGGTTGATTTTTGAAAACAGAATCACTTCAAGAGGTTTAAGAAGGGTGTGTGTGTGTGTGTGTGTGTGTGTGTGTTTGCGTGTGTGTGTGTGTGTGCATGCATGCCTGCATGTGTGTGCAGAAGAGAGGTATATTAACACATTTGCATTTTAAAATGATTTTTCTGGTTGTTCTGAGAAAATGGACTGGACGGGGCAAAAGTGGAAGCAGGATGAACTAGTGGGGAGGCTGTGACAGTCGTCCAGGTGACACATGATGATGGCAAGGTGGTAATAGTAAAGATGATGAGAACTAGATAAACTCAAAAACACTGAGTATTACATTAGTTAGAGTTGTAGTGTGAGGCGGAAAGATGTAGAGGAAGGAAATTAATTTGATTTGAGTGGATTTGACTTAGAAGGCAACATTTTGAGACACCTAGAATGATGGCTTCTAATAGGCTTCCCCAAGCCAAATGGAGGGATTTTCTGGACCCTCAGCCATGTGCTATGGTGTGACCACCATGTTTGCTTGCATCTGTTGGAGAAGAAGGTACCCCTTCCTCTGCATAGTGGCCGCCTTGCAAGAACACATGGCTCTGGGGACCACAGTGCCCTCTCCTACCCTCAAGTTTGGAGCATGAGTGGTGTATACCACACCATATCAGCCATTGGCCTTCAGAAGTAAGAGACCACCCAGATGTCCAATCAGTCAAATGGTTTGTTTCTCCATCTCTGTGTGCCAAGGAAACCACAGAAACCAAAAACGCAAATGAGGCTGCATCTTGATCTGTAGGCTTAATGCCATCTATCAGAAATACCACAAAAACACTGAAAAGATCAAGGAAAGTCCAGGAGGGGAATAACCAGTTAGTCTAGTTGTGTTTAACTCCCCTACAAAAGAGCTGATGAACTGCCAAGAAAAGCTGTCACAGGAGCAAAGAGGCACAATCATAACCAGCATCACTTGGTGGTTATTGTGGACGAGGCCATCTTTTTAAGGCTGTGCTATTTTATATGATCCTCACATTCCCAGTGAGCCCCATTTTAGGAAGCTGAGGCACAAAGAAGTTTAGTGACTTTGCCAAGCCACCACAGTAGTGAATAGTCCAGCAGGGCCTTGTGCTCCAGGGGTCATGCTCTTAGCGACAATGTGATTCTGTAGCAAGAGGCCACAGGCTATTAAGGTCAAGTAGAGTGGTTTCTGGAAGGGACAGCCTTGACCTGGGTTGAGAAAAGTGGGAAATACTGAGTGTCCGCTGCTCTGTAGATTGCACCCTGCTGAGGCTCCCTGGGGCCATTTGGGAAGCTGGGTTCCTGACATGATGCTGAGTGTTCCACAGAGAGGGAAGCCCCATTGCTGACTGTATTTTTTCCTCAAATCCTTCTGAGCACCCTTAAT
Source organism: Pongo pygmaeus (assembly GCF_028885625.2). Classification (NCBI taxonomy): domain Eukaryota; kingdom Metazoa; phylum Chordata; class Mammalia; order Primates; family Hominidae; genus Pongo; species Pongo pygmaeus. The sequence goes on from NC_072377.2 coordinate 174,917,858, forward strand.
CTGCAGAAAATGGGTTGGGTACTAGGGACACGGCAGTGAGCTCACATATTCTCCCAGAGCCCACAGAGTAGTGAGGGAGACATAAAAGAAAGGGGTGAGGCCAGGCGTGGTGGCTCACGCCTGTAATCCTAACAGTGTGGGACGCTGAGGCAGGCGGATCACGAGGTCAAGAGATCGAGACCATCTTGGCCAACATGGTGAAACCCTGTCTCTACTAAAAATACAAAAATTAGCTGGGTGTGGTGGCACATGCCTGTAGTCCCAGCTACTCGGGAGGCTGAGGCAGGAGAATCACTTGAACCAAGGAGGTGGAGGTTGCAGTGAGCTGAGATCACGCCACTGTACTCCAGCCTGGTGACAGAGCAAGACTCCGTCTCAAAAAAAAAAAAAAAAGAAAGGGGTGAATTTCAATGTAAGGTGGTCATGGTACATATCTGTAGTCTCAGCTACTGGGGAAGCTGAGGTGGGAGGATCTTTTTAGCCCAGGAATTTGAGGCTACAGTGAGCTATGATCGTGCCTATTAATAGCCAGTGCACTCCAGCCTGAGCAACACAGTGAGACCCCCGTCTCTAAAAAACAACAACAACAACAACAAAAAAAAAGCAAAAAAAGGAAAAGGAAAAAGTTAAGAGCAGGGTGGTAAATACCCACCAAGAGGAAGTCAGGGTGCTGCAGGAGTCCCTTGGAGCAGCATGCATCCCTGATATGTTTCTGTGGTGGTGTGAGTGTGAGGGGCGGTGGCTAAGGGAGCCTCCTCAAGGGCAGGGTTGTCCATTGTGAGCTTGGAAGAGAGTAGGAGCCAGCGGGGGCCGGGGGGTGAGGGGCGTTCGGGTGGGCACAAATGGGGAGATGGGAGAAGGGAAGTCACTTCAGGACACAGTAGGTACAAAGGCCTCCAAGTATGGAGTTAAGAGGGAGCAGGGCTCCTTTGTGGAACTGATAGAAGTTCAGAATTCCTAGAGGGTCGAACTTACTCAGGGCAGGGAGAGAAAGGAAGTAAGTTTGGAGAAAGGTGGGTGAGAGCTCAGTCACTGTAGCAGGAAGTTTGGACTGAACCCTAAGAGCAGTGGAAGCCTCCAGTGGGTTTTAGGGGAGGAGAAGCTGGGCGCAGTGGCTCACACCTGTAATCCAAGCACTTTGGGAGGCCGAGGCAGGTGAATCACCTGAGGTCAGGAGTTCGAGACCAGCCTGGCCAACATGGCGAAGCTCTGTCTCTACAAAAAATACAAAAATTAGCTGGGCGTGGTGGCGGGCGCCTGTAATCCCAGTTACTCGGGAGGCTGAAGCATGAGAATTGCTTGAGCCTGGGAGGCAGAGGTTGCAGTGAGCCGAGATCGTTCATTGACGCCAGCCTGGGCAACAGAGCAAGACTTTGTCTCAAAAAAAAAAAAAAAAAAAGTTTAAGGGAGGAGAAGGTAAGACATTTTCTGGGGCTGCCTGGATCCTTTGTACTTTCTTGGGTAAGAGCGGCATACTGACCTAGTCTTTGGCAAGAAGCCTGATGATTTGGTTCCCAAGAGGCGGTACTGCTTGGCTTCAAGGAGGGCTTTCCCCTCAGTCTTAATGCTAGTTGTCCCTTCCTTTTTCTTGCAACGCTGGGCTTGCTGAGTAGCTGAGATGTGTTGTATTTTTTAAAGAGCAACTTGTTTTCTCTAAATCAACTACCTTTCTATGGAATTTCTACCAGTGTGTTCAAACACCTCTCCAAGGTCTCACTTCTGGGCAGCTTCCCTTTAATGGGGGTGGTGGGGAAGGGTGCAGACAGGCAGGGGAGGGCCTGAGGGAGTGAGGTGGGAAGGGGTTGGCAGAGAGCACGGGCGCTTAGAGTGCTGGCGACCTCAGCAGCACCAACATCTCATTCTCTCTCATTTACATGGAGGTCTTCCAAGCAGCCTCTCCCCCTAGTGAGGGCCCCACAGTCCTTTAAGAAGGCTTCCCATCATTTAAACGGACAATAAGTCTGACAGATACCGAGGGTGGCCTCAGCTCAGGGAGCATTAACCGTATTAGCTACATCAGAATTTCCATCAGTGACACTGTATGGAGCTAATTTGTGGGTTTGCTAATCCCCAAGTCACTCCTAATAACAACACGTTTCTGTGTGGGAGGGCCTGCCCAGAAGACTATGGCACCTTCACAATTGCTCCACAGCTGGAGCAGCTCAGTGTGAGGGAAGAAACCGGCTTTGGAACCCGAGAGACCCAGGTTTGAATCCCAGCTCTGCCACTCCCTAGCTGTGTGATCTTGAGTAAGCAACTGAACCTCCCTGAGCCTCAGTCACTCATTTGAAAATGAGGATAGTAGTCATGACACTCTCATAGGGCTGAGGTCAGGATTCAGGGAGGCTGTGCAGAGTGCTCAGTAGATACGAGGTGCTGGCATGTATTTTCCACAGTGGGTTTAGGAAGGGTTGCAAACTCACATGACTTCAGGGTGACACAGTGGGTGAAGCCAGCTGGGAGCAAGCTAGGCAGAGAGAAATATGCCACAAAGGGGACCCCTGCTGTCAGCTGCAGCCCCAGTTGGTGAATGCAACCCAGGAGCAGTACTGTTAGAGCCAGTGTTTTTTTTCAGGAGAAGCCAGAACTCTGTGTTAAATATCCCAACTTTTAAATGTTGGAGACTGAATTAAGCTTTTAAAATCATCTGGGGGCAAACCAAACACATCTGAAAGCTAGCTGCCCCTTGGCAACCTCTTGCTTTTTCTTTCTGCAAGAAGTGGTTTAAAATTGGGTCCTCAGTATAAATAGCTCGAGGCTGCCAGGCAGAGTATGTTGGGAGAGGACAGTCTGTGGCAAAATAATTTAATGCCCCCACCTCTCTGAGGGTAATGTCACTCGCTCATCAAGTCCTGTATACGGGCTTGAATGATGTCCAGAATCCAACTGAAATAGAGAGGGATGGGTGTGCGGTGGGCAGGGACTGGACAAACCATCCGGGCTGTGTGCTGTCATAGAGCATCCCTGGGAGGGGCCGCTAAATGGCAGCATCTGCACCCAGGAACTGCAAACCACCCAGGTGTGCAGGGCTCACCGCAGCTGCGATTGGTCCTCTGTCCTTTTTGGACTTGAACAAAGTGAGAACACTTTGGGGCAAATGTAGCAGCCAGGAAGTTTTTACTTTCTGACAAGAGGATGTCTAAACATTCATTCACAGTCAAGCTGATTTCCTAAAAACAGCTGTCTTGAACCTGACTGTATCTAAAATGTCTGCTGCCTTTGTTCAGAAAGCCTGTATTCCACTTTACCCATAAACATTTTCTCTTACACAAGGTTTAATATCTCAGCAGGTGTTGACTGGTTGGAAGTAGATGGGGTACTAATTATAAATGAATGTGAAGACATTTTTCTTACACTAAGAGTTACCAAACAGTCCTGATTTCGACCTTCTTTACATTCATTCGTTCAGTAAATCCTCAATGAGTGATTACTACATGCCAGGCATTGTACCCGGGGCCTTGGATAGTCAGACAGTTCTTTCTGACATCAAATGCAAGCTTTGCTGCCAGCTAAGAGAGCCTCAGTTTCCTCATATGTAAAATGAGTATGATCATAGTACTGACTAATGATTATTTCAAAGGCTCCCAAGGCAGTGTGTGCACATGGCCAGCATTCAATAAGCATTAGCCAGCAAAGGGCATTCATCTCAATTAAAACCACCATCATTTGGGCTTGGTACTGTTATCCCCACTTCTAACATAGGAGCAAACTGAGATTTTTAGATTTTTAAAATCTATTTTATTTTGTTATGTTATGTTATTTCATTTTATTTGTAGAGACAGGGTCTCTCTGTGTTTCCCAGGCTGGTCTCAAATTCCTGGGTTCAAGCTATCCTCCTGCCTTAGCCTCCCAAAGTGCTGGGATTACAGGTATGAGCCACCCATGCCTGGCCAAAACTGAGTTTTGCAGTGACAAATTACCCTGATGAAAGTCACATACCTGAGCTGGAGCTGGGATTGACCAGTCATCTAAGCCCATTATCTTTCTGCCAAATCACAGGGAAGACCATTCCTGACCTCCTTGCTTTACTGTCAGAAAGAATTGAAGGGTGGTTCTAGTTTAAGCTCTGGAAAGTCTATAGGGAAATTAGGGTCTGAAGTAGAAAGACTGCCAGCCGCCTCTGTCCTGCTGGAAATGTGCATGAGGCTGGTGCTGATGGAGCTGAGAAAGCCAAGTGCTGTCTAGAGGGAAATACCATCATTCGATTAATATTTATTGAATTCTACTATGAGTCAGGCACTGTCCTAGGGACTAGGACTACAGCAGTGAACAGAGCAGGGTCCCTGCTCTCATTGAGTTTATGGTCTGTCACAATCCTATAGGTGAAAAGATGCCAAACATAAATATGAGGTCTTAGGAACGCCAATTGAAATCAATGGAAAGATATGGGTGGGAATGCATTTGGGACCCACATCTGATGGCTGCTGAGGCATTTTGGTCAGCAGTGAAATATTTTCTGCTTGTTGGCAGGCAACTTGATTTTGCATTTGGTTTGTGTCATTCTTAGGGCTACTGAAGATGTAGCGATGTGCCCAAGTCAGATGAACACGCCCAATTTTAGGAGAAGATTCTGCTTTCATCTGGAGGCAGTAACCATGTATTTCTAGAAGGGAGCTCTTGGGAAGATCCTCTGGCCAGTTCTAGTCTAGTTCCTGTTTACTCTCTGCTTGGTTTAAGTGGCTGATAATTGGGCTCCTGCAGAGAAGCAGCTAAAATCTGTGTCTTGTTTGCTTGGAACATTTTAGAAAGTCGAAGTAGTTAATGATAATGGTAACTACCACTTAGCGAAGACTAGTTGCCAGTCATAGTAGCAGAGGCTTTACAGGCGTTATCTAATTGAATCCTCACAAACAACCCAGTATGTTGGAAAGTTCAATTACCTCTGTTCTACACACAAGAAAATTAAGGCTCAGAGAGGTCAAATTCTTGCTGAAGATCACACAGCTGGAAAATGGCAGAGGGGGAAATGAACCAGGCCTGACTTTCTCTAGAGCAGTGGTTTTCAACTAGGGGTGACTTTGCCACCACTCTGCAACCTTACGGGGACATTTGGAAAAGTCTGGAGACATTTTTGTTTGCCGCAACTGGGATGGGGTGCTACTGGCATCTAGTGGGTAGAGGGCAGGGATGCTCTAAACATCCTACAACACACGGGAACCATTGGCCAGTCCCTATCAGTAAACATCTCTTGTGCAGGCACTTCTTGCCAAAACATTTTGCATTTTATACAATATTCCCAATCTCCACTGAAATGTCTTTACCTCCTCTCTTGCTCTGCCTTCATCTAGAAGCTGTGATGGAACAATTTAGATCAAGCCATCCCCAGGAAAAGCTTTCATTGAACAACAGAGCAAGGGAAAGCCCAATGTATTCTGCAGCCCCATTTCAGTTAAGGTTCAAGTTCAGTAACGCCAGAAAGGAATTCATTAGTGCCTTACAGGCTGCAGGACAAGTGTTAATAGCTTCACCTTTAATTTAAGCTCAGTTTTATTTTTATAGCTGGTCCCTTGGTGGCAACTAGATTTATTGGGACATTTTTAACAGCTGAGGCAAATCAATAAAGTATATAAGCACATGCGATTCTTGTGTTATTTGCAAATATAATTTTGATTCCTCACATGCATATAGGCATACTCATATATGCTCTAAGAATATGCTTTCCCCTCCTCCATGTTTTAAAACTAATCCCCAAATCATGACATTTGGTCTTCTGAATATGGACCCCAAGTTATGAGATGGGCAAGGATTGGAATGAATAGAGAAATGAACACAAATAGGTTCCCACCTGCTAGAGGAAAATAAATCCTTAAAGCATATGGGTCCTGGACGTTTTTGTCTATCTGTAAATGCCAGGCAACATATTGCAATATGGAATCACGACGAATGTTGCAAAACTAAGGATACAGTGAACTATGTTTGTAATTATTCTTCATTTTACAGGTTTCAATGCATTTTTCTCTTTTCTTTTCTTTGTTATTTTTTTTTTTTTTTTGAGACCGAGTCTCACTCTGTCGCCCAGGATGGAGTGCAGTGGGGTGATGTCAGCTCACTGCAACCTCTGCCTCCCAGGTTCAAGCAATTCTCCTGCCTCAGCCTCCCGAATAGCTGGGACTACAGGCCCCCGCCGCATTGTTGCATTTCACCTTCAAAACAACCCTGAGGCATTAGCCCCATTTTGCGGATGAGAAAACAGGTTCAGAAAAATTAGGAAATACGTCCAAGGTCACAGAACTTGCCTCTGGCAGAGAGAACCGCTGTCTGGTGCTATTTCTGTCGTAATTGTCAGCCCCTAGAGTGAATGTGAGCGAGGCTGAGCCAGTCTGCCTGCTTTCAGTAGCTGCTGCTGATGTGAGGAGAGTCTGTGGATGATTTCATCACCTTTGCTGTGCCTCCATTTCTAAAGCCTTCATTCTTTATCTATCAGGGCTCAGCTACGATGTGCTGTCCAGTATGGGAACCATGTACCACATGCAGTTATCTAAATTTAAATTAATTAAAATTTTAGTTCCTGGGTCACATTAGCTGCATTTCAAGTGCTAATAGCCCAGTGTTGCTGGTGGCTACCATGTTAGACAGTATAGAACATTTCCCTCTATTGAGTAGCACTGGATCAGAGTGATTAAGGAAATGAAATCAGTGGGACATAGAATATTTCAGAAAGATGCTATCCAATTTGCAATGAATTAAAACAAAGTCTGAGTTTTTGCTTTTTGAGGAAGAAAGTCTAAATATTTGGTTTTGGATCCACACTCCATCAGGTGCCAGGGTGGGAATATTCCCCTGTGCTTATCTTTATGTCAGTCCTGCAAGGTGAGTATTATTATCTGCAAAATGTTTCTTTTGGATTAAGAAACAGGTTTAGTTACTTGACCGACCTACATATCTTCTAAGTAGCAGAGCAAGAATTCAAACCGAAATCTGCCCTCTAAACTTATATATATCTACTTTACTCTGCACCGTGAGTCCTCAACAAAAAGAATTTTGGTTCTATCCCAAAGCCAATGTCACTGTGAATAAAATACAATCCAAGATCATCACTTATAAGGATTATTATCATCCAGATTTGGAAATTCTAGAATGGTCTGAGTAGATAAACAGTGGGAAAATCACCTAAGACTACTTTATGCTGAATATCACTGAGTTGTTTCCTTGGGGCTAATCCTCTCTTTTCTTCTCAGTCCCACAATTGACCCTTGTACAGCTTGAGCCACAAAATGCCACTCAAATTCTGCACCAGCATTTTTTTTAACGACTCTGCAAGTCATCAGGGTGCCTTTCTCTCAGCCATTGGAACAAATTTGCCATGAGGGCACTTAATGTTTACTCTGAATGGCACCAAAGCCAGGCTTGTTTCCATGTCTGTGGCCTGGTGTTAGCTGAGCCGTATGTTCCCGGCTCAGATGGCTCTCTCAGTTCTAGATGATTAGTACCGCAGATCCAGATCTCAAGTCTGTCCATTTGCAAAGAAGAGGACAGTCATCAGGCAGGCCTTTCATGTCAGAAGTGGCCGTCTGAGACAAACAGGACATTGTTCCAAGCCGGTCACCACCGCGTGGAATATGTAAGGAACATCTCTTTTGAGCCCTGTAATTAGGTAAGCAAGGTCACTACAAAGTCATTTAAAATTGCATCTCAAGACAGTTCGATGGCAGAGGATCTACCCCCTCACTGCTGATTTATTGCTTACTCTTAACTTTTTAAAAAAAGATCAGCAGATTGATTGTGCCGCCTGTGGTTGGAGACGTGCTTACCTTATCTCAGGCCTGCTTCATAAAACATGACTGACCTGTTTTCAACGTCCTTTCCCCGTGTGCCCAGGGAGCTCCTCCGAGGTTCACTGCACTAAGTGTTTGGCACTGAGTGAAAACGATATGCCATGTTTGCAGCAGATGACCCAGCAGGGGCCACGGCAATGAAGCCCCCAAAATGACCTGTTACATCTCTAGCTACAAGACTCAGGGAAACAGCGAGGCAATTTCTAATGGTCTCCTGGAGGAATTTGGACTGATGACTAAACTTTCTAGGTCACAGCTTTCTTGAGAAATGGCAGGTGCCCCTTCTGCTTCTGTTGAGGTCAGTCACTGGTTCCAGTCCCCCAGTAGGCTCTCTCCAGCCCACCTAGTCGGTTTCTCTTGCAGGGGGGCGGTTAACCATTTGTCCTCAGAACACTATCCTCACAAGGCACAATTTCTGAGTCCTTCATATATTTGGGGTATGAGTCACCCGGAAGTGAGAATAACAAGCGAAACCCTCAGGTGCCTCCAAGGCCCCAGGAAAAGCATTTCTACTTTTGCTGATGCTCGTTGGTCCACTAGCAGGCAGCTGTTGTTCTGGTCACTAAATCTCAGTGATGTCACTTCTTTTCTAGGCTCATTTCTTCATTAATGTTTTTATTTTATTTTATTATTTTTCACGGACAAAATGGCCCCCTAGTCGGCCAGTTGATTTAACAGGTCAGGTATGCGCTGTGCTTAGAAACAGAGGATTAGAAAAAAACGATGATCATTATTAGAGTTTCATGCCTTTCTCAGATCCTTATTAAGCCTCTGCTGCATTCTACACACATACCAATCGTGTACGAATTTCTGTTTATTAGAGAACTCTCCTTCACTTCTCTTTTCATGTTGTGGCATTCACAGGACATCAGAGCCAGTGGAGCTTTTAGAACCTAGAGCTCTTCCCACTACGCTAAGCTGTACATAAGATTGCCCTCCATGTCCAGACTGGGGATGTTTAATGTGGCCAGTGACATTTTTCCAAGTCTGTTTATTACCTGCTGGTGAGAGTTCCTGAGACAATTTGAGATAAAACTTTAGGAGTAATTATACTTTATGAGGACATAATACCCTTCAGGCTTAATTTCACATGATGCTAAATCAATACTCATATTCAATTCTTTTCTGTCTGCCTTCAAGTTAAAGGCCACAATATTAAAGTTTCCTATAATTAGCCAAGAAGTTGGTGCTACAGAGATGGTAAAAATTGACTTCAAACCCTTTATCTGATTGTGCAAAACCAACACAAGACAGGTGGCATATTGGGTCACCAAGTTACATCAACAGGTTCCATGGAAAGCCTAGATGCCAGAAAAGAAAATAAAGAGAGGGAAGTGTTTTCTACCAACTGCTGGGAAAAATAATGCCCCACTGTTGTCTTCACTACCAGAGTCTCATGGGGCTATTAAATATCTTTCTGTTTTCATTTCCATGATGTTTCCTAGGTTGAAATTGTTCTCTCTAGAATGATGGTATAAACCAACATCTCTAACACTAGAGGGCATGGGCTAACGAGTACTTATGCACATCAGGCTGTTGAACAACCAAAGCACCTTGCTCTTTGAGAAAATGTCATCCACTGAGCCACTCTTGATGATACAAGGGACCCTGGGTATAAAAAAAGGAAAGCGATTATTATTTTTTCTTCTCCTTCTTTCTTCTTTTGTTTTGTCTTTCAGTTGTAGGCCAGGCTTTTATTTATTTATTATTTTATTTATTTATTTAGAGAATGGGGTCTCACTGTGTTGCCCAGGCTGATGTCAAACTCCTGAGTCCAAGCTGTTATTTATGTTTGATTTACAAGTGTATTGGGTTCCTTGGTTGAAGGGTGGCTTTTATTTACATGCCCTTTCTTATCGTTGTCTATTGGCTTTCAGGATTGTTGCTCTACTTGCGAAGGGTCTTTAATAGTTTTAGCCACACACAAATTCATCTTTTGGTGTGTGTATGTGTGTGTGCACATATGTGTTTGCTTAGGGTCTTATTGAGACATCAGCATTCTCTCCTATCTTAATAACTACTCCAATACATAACTCTTTCTGTCCTCTTAAAACCATTACGTTGTAAACAGAATTCTTTATGTGCCACTGTGTGGAGTGGAGTGTGTGTGTGTGTGTGTGATGCAGGTGGGTACATTCATTCATGTTGCATTATACCCATAATGTATGAAGGTAGTAGGAAAATGGAGTGGTCCAGCTTATTGTCCAATGCCATGTAGTTTTTGGTAAAGAAAGGAGGATCAAACATAGCAGGGTGGCAGCAGCTGCAGCAGTATAACCAGAGTGTTGCGATTTTTTTTTTCTAGGAAGTACTTCTTTTTTTTTTTTTCAATCAACTCATTTGAATAGATTACTTAATTAGCATTTATTGTTTGTAAAATTCCTTGTCCAGAAGTAACATTTTAGGGCCTGCAGTTTTGAAGAAAGACAATTTAATGGGTGATAATTTTGTATAGAATTTTCAAATAGATTTCTTGGTAGTAAATTGTTCCTCAATTGTAGTGCCTTCTCAACACTCATTAGACAGCAAGGCTTCTTTCTAAATGCATTCATAACCATTAAAGTGTTGTCTCTAGTTTCCTGTCATTTGAAACAGGTCATAACTTCAGGCACAAACATTTAAAGGACAACTATACTTTTACAATTTCATTAGTGTTCTAGGAGAGTCGGAATGTGCTATTGAAGTTTATAGAGCTCTGCAGTTCCTGATGGAAACTATTCAGCTCTACTCATCCCAAGAGTGGAGATAACCTTTCTCTTTGTACAGAGAGTTGTTTCACTTCATTTCCACTCTGCCTGAGTTTTATTTATCAGCCTGATCTATGGCTAGAACTATATAGAAGCTCTCTAGAACCTGTTTATAATTCACCTCCCCTCCTCTTTCTCCAAAAACACCCTGGGAATAGAACACGCTCATTGCCAAAGAAACTCCCTGGCAGTAAAGTACTGTTTGGTCCTATTTTCTACTGGCTTCTTTGACTTGTTGGGAGATGGTGTTTAAATGCATTACTCAAAACGAGCTCTAGGAAATTTGAAATAAAACAAAAATAAAAATAAACATATTGAAATTCCCTGATATCTGCAGTGGTTTGTATGCTCTTGGCTTTCTGGGAGTATGCAGCTTATGAGCAGAGCTATTTCACACTTTGCTGTGAAATTCAGTGGGGAAAGTGTAGTCTTACCATGCCCTCTGCCTGGACATTTTCTAGCCAAATTAGGTCTACAAAGTGATCTAATTGGTCTAACCCTCTCAGTTTTGATCAATGAGGAATTAGACGCTTAGCTATTAGAATAACAACTACAATGTTGATCCCATTTAAGAACTTTTTGTATACTAAGCAAGAAGCTTTGAGGACATTATCTCTTTTAATCCTAAATTCCAGTTGCCAAGATAATAAAGAAAATGAGATTGCATCCATTTCTACAGATGAAGAAATAGGTTCAGAAAACTCACGTGTCCTGACCCATATCACATAGCAGTTTACTAATAGACTTTGATGGACACCAAAAGATGTTTACTAAAGATGCCCTTTCAAATGAAGCTTTTGACTGAAGAAAAAATATGCATGCTCTGGGCCCTCAGAACACCTTTTGTATAGATATTGTACATCCTGAAGACAACCCTTCAAAGCAAACCTTGGCTCCAACAAAGTTCCTTTCTTCTCTTTGACCTAACTCTCCCCAGTTCCCAAAATTTGTGGATTTTTCAACTTGATGCTTTCCTCATACTGTGTTCTAAAACTCAATTCGCCTTACCCCATTCTTTCTGACTCTTTCATAACCCATATAGATATTCTCTTCCTAAATCTTTCTTTGGTTAATCTCACTGATTCCTTCATTCAGAAAAGAATATGATACTAAGTGCCTACTCTGAGCCAGCAACTGCTCTTGGGGAATATCCGTGAACTAGACCAACAGGCTCCTGTTTTATGGGGCTTTCAGTTTTGGGTGGGGAGATTGATTATTGGAGAACACTGAACTTGGATTCAAAAGACCAAGGCTAAATCAGAATGTTAAAACCGGCAGATATGGGAAATGGTTATATCTAATCTGGCCTGCACAGTGTCTTAAAAATTGAATTCATTGGTAGCATTTTAAGATCAAGAGTTTCCACATAGAAAACAACCTGGATTTCTGGCATCTTAGTAGTAACCTGGGCCCACATCCCCATAAGGCACCAATCCCTGCAGGAGGAGCAGTTCTGTAGACTTCTGGTGGGGCAGAGTCTTTTAGCCACCTTTGCCTCAACCATGCCTTCTCATGCCCAGCCAGCTACACTCACATACATGATCTGTAGACACTTTTGCATCCCATGGAGTAAATGATCTACAAAGTCCCTTCACAGTCTGACATAACTGTTGTTGTCAGGCTTCCTGTGCATTGCTGTGGCCTCTTCCCACAGGCAGCGCCTGCCTAGAGCTGGCAGCCAGACAAAGAGAATCTGCCTGATCCCAGAGGAGGCTCCATCATTGCAAGGCAAACTCACAGCACAGTCAGTCCCTGGACAGCGACCAGCTGTCTTCACCCCAGAGCCACTTAGAATCAATTCTAGGCCTTGATGTTGAGGCCCCACTACTTGAAAATTTCAAGAGATTTAGCACAAGTGGATAAAACTAACAAAACTAGAAAATCAGAAATTGTCTCTGGTGGAAGCCAAACAAATCAGAAATGAATAAGGAGAGAACTTTTGGGTAAAAGCAAATAAAGGCTGTGTAATATTTGGAGGAATAATGCTAATTATTACTAATTTTAAACTTAGTTTTTGGTACTTTGAAAATCTTTACTCAAAATCATCAGCAAAAGCACCAGTAACTGCTAATATTAATTGCAGGCCTATTGTGTTTGTCTATTTCATTTAACCCACTGCTCCCATTTTACTGGTGGAAAACTGAAAACCAAAGAGATTAAGTCATTTACCCAAGGTCGTGTAACTAATGTTTTGAATCTCAGATGTTTTAATGATTTTGACTCATTTCCAATTTGCCTGGCTGTATAGAGAAAATATTTGAGGAATTGACAGGGAACACACACACACACACACACACACACACACACACACACACAGAGGGAGGGAGGGGAAAGAGAGAGAGACAGAGACAGACAGAGACTGAACAGATTATTTCTCCACTGATGTTCATTATTTAGATCTATTTTCAACATTTAAAGGCAATTGTCAGCATGGTCAATTCAGCCATTTTAAACCATCAAGGGCCAATGAGCAAAGTGTTTTGCTGAAGAGTCTACATATGGAACTCAATGATATCCCAAAACTGAGCTGGTACATAAATCTAAGAAACGCAGATGTGAGATTGATGACTTGGGATTTGATCCCCATAGCAAATCTGATTAAAGGGTATACATTGGTTTAGAAAAACAATGTATCAGGGAAAATCCTACTCTTAAAAAATGTTATGCTGAATTCTGTAAGATGATAAAAAACATGTCACACTAGACCAGAAATATTACAAATGTTCTCAGATTCTCCCTTTCTCATTTTCTCATGTTTAGATTAGAAGTGTGGGAACTCACAGGGCTGAATAGAGGATTGCCAGGCAGTTAATGAGAATTCAAACTGGATTTGAGGTCTTCCTGATTCCCAGGCTTTACTCTACCGGGCAGAAGGAGAAGCTGCTTAAATTCCGAAAATAGAGTCTTTTAAGAGTGTGGGATTCATACAGAACCTCTTCTAAACAAGCTCTCTACCTCTGAAATGTGGGACAAGTAATTCTAGGTGTGTTTGTCCAACAGGAGCCTGTGACTTGGGATTTGTGTCTGCACATGCACGGATCTAAGGAACCATCCACTTTGACAAGTGGCCTTTCATCAGGCTCGTCAATGTCTTAGTAAATATCTGGCCCTCCTATCACCCTGTTCTGGAGCTGAAGAAACCTTGCCATGGGGACAAATGCACTTAGAGAGTGAGAGCAGCATAGCAAAGTGGTTAAGGGGATGGATGCTAGAATTGGAACCATGGCTCTGCCACTGACTAGCTATTGGGCAACCTTTCTGTGCCTCCCTTATTTATAAAGTGGAGACAATGATAGTACCTCCTTCATAGGATGAAACAAGTTACTATATTTAAAGTGTTTAGAATAGTACCTGGCACATAGTGGGTATTAGGTTAGGGATTGGTAAGTAACTTTTCAAAATATGAGATATTGTTTTTAATAACAACAACCAGTATTTTGATCCATTTTATGAGCCAGGCACCAGTCCAACAATTTAGCATATATAAGTCATTTGATTTTCAGAATATACAAGGTAATATTATTACCTTTATTTTCAGTTGAGAAAACTGGAGTATAGAAATGTTAGTAATATGCCCAAGTCACATAGCTAGTAAATAATGGAGCCTAGATTTGAAAGCAAGCAACAATCTTTGGAACCCATAATTTTAGCCACTATGCTGTAAAGAAATGCAAACAGCCATTGTCATTACTCTTCCAAATCCAGGACTGAATTCGTTCATTGCAAATATGGTGGATCTCAGAGAGCCTGAGGCGGAAAATGGGCACCTATATGCCTCTCTTATTACCCACAGCTTAAAGTCAGTGGAGTTGACATATGATCAAGCTATCAAATCTCAGCATTTCTTTGGACAAAAGACAACCTTTTTAGTGAAGGAAAATTCACAGCAACCAATCTGGCTAGGGATTCCAGGTAATTCTTGCCACCTCATTCTCAGTCGTTCTCACTAGGGTTGGTTCCACAACCACATTATAAACTCCTAATAGACCAGGCTAATATAATTGCTCATCTCCCATGACACCCAAGTGTTGGACACTCAGAGGTTCAATAAATACCAATGAATGAATTGACTCCATTTGTTTGTTTTGCACCCTGACACCAATAGCCCTCATTGCATAGATATTTTTTCCAGTAGTAAAAAATAGGGATTCTAGAGTTTCCTTTGGTGCTGTTTGAGCTCTAGTGCTTTTTAATTCCTGTGACTATCAGTGGAGCAGATTATTTTTTGATAATGAAATCATCATAGCTGAGGCTCTGTAGAAGACCTTTGACTTCCCATCAAGAGAAGTGTAGGATAAAATGAAAATTGAATGTTGTTTGTTGATGATTTTCTAATGGATTGCTTGCTGTTTTTTGGTGATTGAGAAACACTAGAAAGTCCCAAAGGAATCAGACATGCATAAAAAGAGAAATGAAGGGGAGAACATGTCCCTAGGGTAGGTCCACAGGGAAAATAATTGAAGATGACAGAAGACATAATGTCACACTCAGAAAGGGATTTTTTCTGGCCCTACCACACAGAAAATGATGACCTTGCAGTGGAGAGATAAGACTGGTAATTAAGGAGGAGTTATTGTGCTAAAGCTGGTCTTTCCTTTCCACTGGTATTTCATTCTGGAAACTGAAATGGGACATTAAATAAAGAATGGTGTCTCATTTCAGGGGAGAGGGACTTACAAACTATCAAAACCAGGACTGAAAAGAGCCCTGAGCTAATGTGTGTTCTCTGTTACAGAATTCTGCCTTTCAGCAAGGAAAGGTATTTAGCTGGGATCTGAGGATTAGCATAAACTTCTGATATTCTACCCTCCCTATTTTGGGGGAAAAAGTCAAACCTTAGTAGAATTTGAAAGCTTAAACATATCCTGTTCAATTTGCTTTGGATGGCATTTGTTACTATAAAAATTTTAAAAATACAGAAACCACATATGATCCTTGTCTTGGGAGATCACACATCCTGTTTTGTCTAGGACAGTCCCAGTTTATATTTGTGATACTGGTATAATTATTACTATCTCTCAAAATGTTCTGGTTTGAGTAATAAATTATACTCTGCCTATATATAACCCAGTGATTCTTCTGCTCAGTATCTAACCTAGAAAATTACTCACACACATGTACAAGGAGGTTACTGTAGCACTGTTTATAAATCACAACATAGGAAACCACATGCATGCACACTAGAAGAATGGCCAAATGAACTACAGAATATTCATGCTGAGAGCATCATCTCACAGTTAAAAGACTGAGGTGGATCCATGTGTGGTGAAATAGACACATCTTCTAGACATGTCCTGAGGGGAAATAAATAATCTTTAGAATATTGTCCAATATGATACTGTTTAGGTTACTTTAAAAATGCAAACTGGACCGGGTGCAGTGGCTCATGCTTGTAATCCCAGCACTTTGGGAGGCCAAGGTGAGAGGATCACCTGAGGTCAGGAGTTTGAGACCAGCCTGACCAACATGGTGAAACCCCGTCTCTACTAAAAATACAAAAATTAACCAGGCATGGTGGCTGGCACCAGTAATCCCAGCTACTCGGGAGGCTGAGGCAGGAGGATTGCTTGAACCTGGGAGGCAGTTGCAGTGAGCCAAGATCATACCACTGAACTCCAACCCAGAAGACATAGCAAGACTTTGTCTCAAAAAAAAACAAACTAATTTAAAAGATATTTTAGGGGACAGATATATGAGTATGTAAGATGGAAAAATGAAAAGACATTTATAACAGTAACAAGGGTTATGTTGGATAGAAGTGATGGGTTTGGATTCAATATGGTGGTCAAGGGTGACTTTAACCATATTTCAGCCTTTTCCTAAGGACACTATAATCTTTGATTGCTCGTGGAATTGACCATTTATTTTAAATGTAATTTAAAACTTAAAACTATGTTCCAGAGGTGATGTTGCTCAGTTCATTGTTTTGAATTGAAGTAACTGAGGCCTTGAGAAGCTGGATAAGTTTTCCAGGGTCACACCATCGATATGGGGCAGAGGTGGGGCCCAAATGAGTCTCCTGACACCCAGTTTCTTTCTCACTGTCTGGACAATGCTCTCCTTGAAGGTTTATGAAGATTTCCTGAGTTGCCTTCACTCCATAGATGGAAATAAATGGCTGGACACAAACTAATTCACACTCAACAAATTTTGCTCTCCTTAAATCCCCAACTAAAAAGTAATGGCCAGTATCATTAATTGACCCCAGACTGGCAGCCACCTGATTTATTCTCTGGAGTCTACCATCTGGTTTTGTTTTGAACTTAATTCTCCAGCATGCGTTTCTTTGATGTGGACATTAAACTGATCATTAATGGTTTGAAGAAGTGGTAAGTGTGTGGTGAGAAGGGTTTCCCTGGTGCATTTTTGTGACAGTTATCATCGGGTCTTTTGCTTTGGTTTGTGTCATTGCCTTTCCTCGGGTAAGCAGTACACTCCTGGCCTTTCCCCTGGCAATTCTCTGAGTCCCCATGAAACCTGCTATTGTGGGGGCAACTGGAAACAGCTAAACCCTTATTCTTCCCTGGAGTATTTGCATATTAATAGAGATCAGGACCTGAAGTTAAATTTGATGATGCTTTAAAGGTGGAAACTTAGACATTAACCAGCAGATTAGCATTGGTGGAAAGGATTTTACTGTACTTATTTTTGCCTTCCTAATTTTTCTGAAATTATGCCAAATAACTATACTTTGTGTTAATGAACACATATTCTAGTGAAACATGTTGTCCGTGTTGTCGAACATAGAACCCAGCACTTTACATGAATTATGTCATTTAATCCACAACAGAACTTTATGAGATAATGATTTTATCTCCAGTGAATAGTTAAAGAAACACCAAGAGATTGGCTTTTTGAGATTTAGCGTCTCAGGGAGGGTAACACCATAGAAGATAGAGCTATGTTCAAACCCAGGCAGTCCATCTTCAGAGACTCAGCTCCTCACCACCATGCCATATTGCTGGCACCATAATAATGATTATGCAGTTATTATGCTGTTCAAAACATAATGAAGTACAATAAAATATAATATTATGTAAGATATAATTATATGCAATTAGCAGTGTGGATACTCATTAGCATACTTTGATTTCAGAAACACCAAGGGGAAGAAAACAAAATACTTTCTGAGAGTTGTTGATAGTATTCCAGAAACTAGGTGGATTTGGCAAAGTTTGTAAGGTGGTTTTTTCCCCTTCCTTTTTGGCTCAACAGTTTGTTGGCTGGCACTCATACTTGGGAGATAAATGCAAACCGAGATCTCACCATTCACGCCACTCCTAGAGGTCACACATCACTTATTAAATAACTGATGGGTTTGGAAAGAGGGCATGGCTGTAACTCAGTTCAAGAATTCCACTGATGTCATAAAAGGTGATAGCTCAGCCCCAGTGGCAGGTGACGGGCAGTGTAGCCATTGAGAGCGCATCAGCTCTGTGCTCATTCCCGTCTCCTGTCTCTGCAGATTTAATTTATAGCTGGAACTTGGCCCTTCCTTTGGACTTACAGGAAAGCCTAAGAGCTGAATGGCTGAGCTTATCATGATCTATGTGGATAGCTCTTCTCGTCTTTCTGACCTCCACCCTAGGACACCTGGATCTCCTCCAAGCCCAGTAGTGGGAAGTTGTTTTCCTAGAGATCAGCAGCTCTTATTGTCAAAAAATATAGTTTAAAAGTTTATTAGATGAACTGAGACTCATATTATTCGGTCTTCCCTCAGTCCATGGGGGCACTTTCCTAATTACCTTTGCAAGAATATATTTTATTCCTCAGTTATTTTCCAATTCCTTCTAGAAATTTTTTTAAAGAGTCTCAATCCCAGTGTTTTGCTTCCATAAGGGAAAAGCGTGTAGGGTGATGGTCAGTAGGAATGAATGCAATGTTAGCCTGGAAAAGTGTCTGGATGGATAGGGAAAGTACTCAGAAAATTGTGTTTATGATTTGAACTAAGTCCGTATTCCTCCTGATGTAAGATTTTGGATTAGAATATTCAAGATCATCGCTTCCTAATATTATATAGGAAATCTCATAATCTTTATAGGAACATAGGAAATCTGTATAATCTTTATTTGTATTTACTATGTTATTGTTCTTTCTCAGCATAGGGGTCTTCCAGAAAAATCAATGAGTCTAGATTTTTGAGGACTGCTGTGATATTCTTTTAAAGATGAAGACTGTATTCAAGCCAAATTTTCCCAAACACATTCCATGGAACACCAAGCACATGGATCAACAGTTTTGTAGTCAAATATTTGGGAAACGTTGCCTCTTTCCTCCTCTTCCTAGGAATTTGCTGTGGCTCTAAGCATTCCTGCATCCAGTAAAGATGTCTGTTTAATTTTGTTTAACCCAGTGTTTTCCAGTTTCACCTCATCAAAGAGCCCTTACAGAGCTGTGGAGAGGAGTGCTTGGGAAAAGCCAGTTTTGGAGATGGGATTGCATCCCAGGAGTACATTGAAATGATTGCTTTCTTGAGGATTAGGGCCCACTGATGAGAACAGGCTGTAAGCAGTGTTATGACAGTCTTCTCCCAGAGATCTTAATTGAACTTTTAAGTTTCTCAGTTGAATAGTGCACAAATACAATATTTTACCCTTTTGCTGAAGGAACATAGTAAATAATACTGTGATAGCCCCTTGATAGTAGAAAGATCATCTTTTAAAAAAATGCTCCAGAGAGGTTGGAGGAGAGAATTACTTTTACCTGTGTCTATCAGAATCCCATGCACATCCTGGTCCTGGGCAAATATTATTTTAAGAGCTTTTCCATGACTCAAATACATTCTTTCTATTCTGCTCATTTCCTTTTCTTTTTAGCCTTAATGCCATTCCACATTTGAGAGAGAATGTTAACATAAACTGCAGTAATGTCATTCATCAATATTTGCATAGCTAGGGTGCAGCTTTTGGAAGAAGCTCTCCAGAAAAAATTACAGTACAGTGTCCACATTGCCTAAAGGTATTTATTGCTTCCAAAGAATGAATTATCTCATCTTATGGAGGAAGAGATGGAGGTGCAGAGAAGATGAGCCCTAATTTATGCAGAACCCATGATAATATTCATCTGGAATACCAAGAAATAATGTTAATACATAAAAATAATGTAATGTAAATCATGTTATGCACTGCAGCAGTTAGCTGGAAGATCTGGAACTGGTTCACCTGGTCAGTTTAGAGCTTTCTGAACTCCCTTGGTATTGTATCCAGACTGGGCTTGATACATTTAATTATCTCAGTAAGGTAGATCTTGGCCATCACCTTTGAATAATACCAACAATGAGAAAAATAACCCTTAATGGTTGAGGATTTGCAGTTTAGAGAATGTCACCTACATTATCTTTCTAGGCTGGTGGAGTTACCGCATTTAACAGATTTATAGTGCTCAGAGAGGTTAAGTGATTTGTATATGGTCACACAGCTTAATGTATACTTGAGCTGGAGCCAGATCCTAACCCCTTGTATCTCCCTTAAATTGTGCTGTCTCATTCCACAGAGCTCCTCAGGCAAAGCTGTTTGATTGAATATAGCCTACATTGTTTGAGTATCTGATACATTCTGGGTGGTTTTCCAAGGGGAATTATTTGAAAGGGAGCTTGAAATTTGTATGTTGAGGTTAGATAACCTGTTTATTTAACAAACACCTGTACAGTACAGTGTTTATTGTCATTACAGGCAGGCTTCTAAGCACTTTGTAAGTATCGAATTGTGAATTTCTCTTATCAGTCCCACAGGCAGATATAATTTTACCGCATTTCACAGATGTGGAAACTAATATCAGAGGCTAAATAATTCCCTGGGGAACACAGAGCCACAACCTTGTGGAACCAGGATTATGCCTAGGCTCTCAGGCTCCAGGGCCTATGCTCCTCACCTCTGTACTAGGCTTCTTCTCCTTCTAAATTCTCTGTTTACACAAGCATGGGACTGGGTAGAAAAACTGGATGGAAGGTGATTCAGATTGAGATGTTTTCTTGGTGTAAATATGAGATGTCTGGCTGGTAAGCTTATATGAATGGTCTTTACTTTTTTCTTTGTACTTTCATATATTTCCTAAATTTCCTACAATATTTATGTGTTACTTTCCTAATAATGAAAGGGCATATGCAGAAAATTCATTGGTTCTAGTATGGGATTTCAGCCTTTATAGATGTTGATGCTGACATATTGGCAACCTATTTGTTAGCAGCGCATGCGTGCATGCACACGTGCACGCGCACACACACACACACACACACACACTTTGCAGGGGAATTTTGAGCCAAAAATTGATCTGTAGGCCCATATTCATTCCTTTTTGCACATTTCTACTGTGACCTTGGGCACATCTCTATACCTCTTTGAGCCACTGTTTTCTCATCTGATAAAAGAAGGATAATATTGCTTCAAAGAAGGTTAGTAGGACTAAGTAAGGCACTGAATATGCATGTATTTTATAAGTTTAAAAGTGCCTTAAAAATGTGAGTGACTGTGTTTAGGTAAAATCATATATGGCATGTTTCTTAAAGTTTCTCTTCTCTGTTATTTGCATAGATGTTATGCAACTTGTGTTGTAGATAGTTTGCCAAGGAGAATTTTATCCTGCAGGCCTCAGCCAATCAGGATATGAGCTAAGATGGAAGTTTTGTGGGATAAGCAATCTGCTGCTCCCTTGGAGAATTTTCTAAATTTGCAAGTAGAAACATTGCAGTTGGCAAAATGGAGCTGGAGTAATAACCTTTATCATTCAGGTGGAGGCTTTGTGTTTGCAAAGGGCCTGGTAATTGGTAATTAGCTGATGCCCCTTGCCTCCTCCTGCCACCCTCTTCCTCCCCGCCCTGCTGTGCCCCCTGGAATCCAGAGGCAGAGGCACCTGCATGCTCCCACTCTGCTTCTCCCTGCACAGTGCCTGGAAAGTCTCAGGGGGCCACAGCCATCTGATGAGTTGGTACTGGGTTGAGTTCCACCAGCCACACACACTAGCTCTGGCCCTGAGCTAGTAGTAAATGAGGTCAGGCCAAGAGACATCAAGCTTCAAACATATATTTTCAAAATAAATAGGAAGTCTCTGTCCTCATACTCTTCCCCTGTCACCTTTGCTCCCTAAAAGTCTAACCTCTTTTTAGTCAGTTTCCTGGTATCCAAAGGCCCATTTTACTTCCTCCAACCATCCTGTTGGCAAATCACATTTCCCTGTGTGTTTTCTCAGGTAGGAAGGATTTTTCTCATTTATTTGTTCCTGAGAAGAATTAGGAATCTGAGAATCTTGATGATCTTTTGGCTGCTTCTTGGGTAGCAATTTAGACTCTCACTGAACACCCATCTTATCTCTTCAGAGCTATTCAATCATGTTTAAGTTCATTTGAACAAACTAAGACTTCCTATTAGCAACCCCATCCTGCTTAAAAAATGGAGATTCCCCTCTGCCATTAAAGCAGATCTGAGAGATTTTTTGAAGGAGGGCTGAAAGTTGAATAATTAACAGGACATTTCTTTTCCAACCTTCTTTTCTTTTCTTTTTTTCATCAATTTGAAGTATCCTGGGATGCTCTTTGGCCTGGCACATGGGTAGGTAGGCATATTGTCAAAGACTGAACTGCAGTTTTTCGATTTGTGACTTCTCTGATAACTACTTCCTCTGGAAGTCCCCAGAAATGAAAATGGGAGTGTGTGTCTGGGCACAATTGCTTCTCTCAGTCTTCCTGGGGATGTTCCAATCTTGTCAACCAGTTTTCAGTTTTGTTTCAGAGTGTTGACTCAAGTAATTTAACCATCGATAATATTAGACTTCCCTTTTTCCTTTTTAGTTTTTTTTCTCTATTATTCTTTTTCTTCACTATCCACTCGAACCCCCCATTCATCTGTTCTTTTTATGGAAGGCCAAAAAGTGTAATACATGGTAAAGAGGGGAAAAGGGACTCTGTAGTAGGGAGCTGAGGACTAGTTCAGTCAGGCATCCCTAGCTTAGCTTCAGTTTCCTTATCTGTAAAGTAGAGAAGTCAAACCTGTCTTGGGGGAAGGTAACTGAGACCCTGCAGGTAAGACCCTAGGACAGATGGGTCCTGGTAAGGGCATCGTCTTGTTGGGAGGCTGAGGTGGGCGGATCACAAGGTCAGGCATTAGAGACCAGCCTAGCCAACGTGGTGAAACCCCGTCTCTACTAAACTTACAAAAATTAGCTGAGCATGGTGTTGCACACCTGTAATCCCAGCTACTTGGCAGGCTGAGGCAGGAGAATCGCTTGAACCCAGGAGGCAGAGGTTGCAGTGAGCCAAGATCAGGCCACTGCACTCCAGCCTGGATGACAGAGCAAGACTCTGTCAAAAAAAAAAAAAAAAAAAAAAAGCATTGTCCTGGGGTGTAATCCCAGCAGCTCTGCCATTGATTGGTTGTGTGACCTGTGGGACTTCTGTAGTTCAGTTTCTTCATCTGTAGAATGGAGTGACAATAGCACCTGTCATATAGGGTTGTGTTGGGAGCATTAAGAGATCATGTAAAGCACTTTCCAGGATGCCAGACCAATAATGGTGAGTCCTTCATACATATTATCTATTGCTGCTATTATCACTGTTTCTGGAATTTAGCAATTTCTGGTTCCCTGGGGAGAAGATGTTCCCTGGCAGCTGGGCCTGTTTTAGGTCTGTGTTTCCCCCAGAGACTCTTGGGAAATTCTTAAAGAGGCTTTGTGAGTATCATCTCTGAGCATAACTGTGTGCCCAGGAGCTCACAACATGCCCCTCATTCCATGGCAGGATGTCGTCAGCTCTGGTTAGTCTCTGAGTCCATTGCTTGGAGCTGAGCTTGGAAAAGAGAATTTCTCTCTTTGAGACAAGTAGGATGCTCTGGGTAAACATAGATCTGGGAAGCCAGTCAGGCCAAAGGGATCCAGGAGTAGGAGCTCCTATAGTCGGCGTGGATGTGGATAGGTGGACCCAGGCCCAGTGCCTGACGTGGGGACCACAGGGAAGCCACTCACCTGATTGTCTCTCACCTGCCACCTGCAGACCCTGCTCCTTACTTGCTGTTTGGGAAATATTGTTGCTTTGCATAGGAGGGCACTGTTCTTACTTTTGATGAATGTCTGAAAAATGAACCTCTTATCCTCTACCTTTTTCAATTGCCATATACATGCTGGCATTACTGTTAACAAATAGGCCCTTTTTCCTGATCACATGAGCCTCGGATTATGGTCTGCATTGATCTTCTGGGTGCTCAGGTGGCCATGTCCAAAGAAAGCTTTGTGAACGTGATGACTGAGAAAGATGAATCTGGGCATCGCAAGAGGCTGGAAGGTGGGGGCAGTGATGTGGCACATCAGCTCACCCGGGCAGGACAGAATAGGGTTTAAGCAAAGAATGCATTAGAATGCATTATGCCATATGTCACCCACTTACCGTGGCGTAGGACTAGAGGGGACTCAAAGATTATTTAAAGAAAAACAAACCAATGCCTTTAAGGCTTGTGACTCTATAACTAGAGGTGAAGTTTGGATGCATTCATTTAGCAACTAGTTACTTATTGAGCTTTTACTGCATCTCAGGCACTGCAGTGGAAACACAGGGTGAACTAGACAATGTCCCTCCCTCTAGGTCTTCTAAAAAAAAGACGAGTACATGAAAAATAATTGTAAATTATGATACAAAACAAGGAGCAGAATAGGGAAGAACTAAAGCTTGGGGCAGAAATGAGGCTGGCTACTTTAGGTGGGATGGCCAAGGATAACATCTCTCTGACATTTGTGTTAAGAATTAAAGCCATATAAAGTGCTTCCCAGGGTGCCAGACCAATATGGTATATTCTTCGTAAATATGCTACATGAAGAGTGGGAAGAGCAAAAGAGCAGAACAGCATTCCAGCTGGAGGAGCAAACATTTGCAAAAGTTCAAGATGGGAAGATCTCGGCCCTTTCCAGGACTTGAAAAAAGGCCCCTGGCTGGAGAGTCATGAGAGGAGGGAAGCAGCTTCAGATGAATTTGGAGAGGGAGAAGGAGCCAGATCCTCTAGAGCCTTGTAGGCCATAGTAAGGGGGTTGAGTTGTAACGCAAGGCAGAATTCTCAAGCTCTATCATGAATCAGAATCACCTGGAGATTCAATAGAGATTGCTGGACCCCATCCCTAGAGATGGGGACCTTCTAATAAGTTCGCATGTGGTGCCGATGCTACTGGGCCAGAGACCAGACTTTGAGAACCACTGCTGTAAGGCAGTGAGAACCCTAACAGAAGGATGTTTCATATAATTAATTTGCAGGACTTAGTAACTGATGGAGTGTAGGGTTAAAGAGGGAAAAGAATCAAAGATAATTCTAAAGGTACAGTCCTGTGTGATCAGGAGGTAAAACATATAGGAAAAATTCTTTTTTTTTTTCTGAGATGGAGTCTCACTGTATCACCCAGGCTGGAGTGCAGTGGCGCAATCTTGGCTCACTGCAAGCTCCGCCTCCCAGGTTCACGCCATTCTGCTGGCTCAACCTCCCAAGTAGCTGGGACTACAGGTGCCCGCCACCATGCCCGGCTAATTTTTTGTGTTTTTAATAGAGACGGGGTTTCACCGTGTTAGCCAGGATGGTCTCGATCTCCTGACCTTGTGATCTACCCGCCTTGGCCTCCCAAAGTGCTGGGATTACAGGCGTGAGCCACCGCGCCCGGCCCAAAAAATTCTTTATTCAGGGCTGGATGATGAAATGGTATAACCAGCAGGAATCTTCCTTGGGTTTCAGTGGATGTGGGAATTAACTCACAGATCCATGTGTCTGTGTGCATTTTTTTTTTAAACAGGTGGTAGAGAGGGTAAAAATGTCAGGGAGAAAGTGCACAGAAGCAGGATAAGATACTGTCAACCTGGGGTTCCTTCAGGCCTTCCCAGCCAAACCCTTCCCCCTGCAACTCAGGATCAGCCACCTCATTGACTTGCGCCACCCAAGGCCAAACGAATATTGACAGCAGCCTTAATGCACCAGCAGGTAGGGTCTACAGTTATTCTTGCTGCCACAGGTCTTATACCAGATGGCCTTTGGTGGGCCAGCCTGTTCTTGCCCAGCCTGTTCTTGCCCTGTTCTGACCAGTGGCAGTGCTGCCTTCCCAGAGATGCCCAATCTCCACCTGAATGAACCAGGTCTGAGTTTGCACTGCTCTGCCCCAGAATGTGCCACCGTTTTCACGTAGTCAGGCAAGTTTCCCAGCCTTAGTTCTACCAGAGCCAGCCTCCTCGCTTCCCCATGCATCAGTGCCGCTGAAAGTGAATCCAAGTTACAGGAGTAACCTTGCTGAGCAGGAGGCCAAAACCAGTGAGTGACATGAAGCATCATCCATCCAAAAGAGAGGCCAAGAAACCATGGAAAGCACAGTGTCATGGAGGCCTAGCAGGAGACAAACTTTTAAAAGAGGCAGAGAGATCTAAATACATCCAAACTGTTGAAGTGTAAAGTATTAGAAAAAAATATGATTTGTCAACAAGTTATGACAACTTCATAGAGAACAGTTATACAGGAATGAGTGGGTGGAAGAAAATAGCAATCACAGCCCAATAATGCAGATATAATGTTATTAGGTTAAATACTACACAAGTAATTACTCAGTGATGAAAATTATTAATTGTGCACATGATGCTCACCCTATGCCCTGGGTGTTTCTAGTCCTGCTTGAATAGTGGAATAATTAGCAGTTAACTGCACTATTAATTATGCCAAAGCTTGCTTTGAGATAGACTAAAAGGCCAAACATGTAGGATGAGGAGGAGCTATGTGTTCCATTCATCTTTGTTCCCTGAGAAGAGCAGATGGAAAGCCTGAGGTCAACCTGGGCCCACAGCTGGCCCGGTAGACTGAAGTTCTGTCATGCCCTGCCTTGAAAGGGAACCAGAGTGCCTATGCAGGAAGCCCACACACATAGCACTTAGGCATAGCAGGGGGTTAAAGGTGTTTTCAAGTTCAAGTCATGACACATTATAAGCCAGAGCCCCAAGGGCCAATATTTTCCAATCTCTTCCTCCACCATCCTTGGCCATATGATAAACATTTCTCATTCCTTTCCCCATTGACACCAACAAGATCATCTCACATGGGTAAGACTCGGACAAATCCCATAGCTTTTTACACCTAGATTTTCCACAAAGTGAATCCTGGCAAATGATATACAGAACTCCTAGCTTATCTTGCCATGGGATGAGATAAGATGGTAAGAAGCCATCCTGTGGCCAGGTGTGGTGGCTTACGCCTGTGATCCCAGCACTTTGGAAGGCTGAGTGGGGAGGATTGCTTGAGCCCAGTAGTTTGAAAACAGCCTGGGCAACATGATGAAACCTTGTCTCTAACAACAACAACAACAACAACAACAACAAAATTAGCCGAGTGTGGTGGCACATGCCTGTAGTCCCTGCTACTCGGAGGCTGAGGTGGGAGAATCACTCAAGCCTGGGATATGGAGGTCACAGTGAGCCAAGAGGGGACCACTGCACTCCAGCCTGGGCAACAGAGTGAGACCCTGTCTCAAAAAAAAAAAAAAAAAAAGAGAGAGAGAGAGAAGCTATCCTGCTGGAGTCTGAAAGCTTGACCTAGCACTTTCCTATAGAACCTTATATGAGGATAGAAATCTTGTTTTGTGCTCCAATATGGTAGCCACTAGCCACATATGCCTATTAAACACTTGAAATAGGGCTAATGTGACTGAGGAATAGAACTTTGTTTATTTATTTATTTATTTGTTTATTTTGTTTATTTTTGAGACAGAATCTTGCTCTGTCACCAGGCTGGAGTGCAGTGGCATGATCTCAGCTCACTGCAATCTCTGCCTCCTGGGTTCAGGTGATTCCCCTGCCTCAGCCTCCTGAGTAGCTGGGACTACAGGTGCATTCCACCATGCCCAGCTAATTTTTTGCATTTTAGTAGAGATGGGGTTTCACCATGTTGGCCAGGATGGTCTCAATCTCCTGACCTCGTGATCCGCCCGCCTCGGCCTCCCAAAGTGCTGGGATTACAGGCTTGAGCCACCGCACCTGGCCTAATTTAAATTTAAATAACCACATATGGGTGATGGTTAAAGCAGGACTTCAGAAGACACTCTGACTTTAGTTCTCCTTATGCACTCACGACTGGGTTGTCTGGGCTCGAGGGACCTCAGAGCCTCTTAGGGTGATGTGTGTCCTCCGGGATGACATTTCTTGGACAATTTCCCTCATCTTCTGAAATGTGAGCTTCATTCATGGAAAATGAGTAAAAATCTGCCCGGAATTACTTACAAGGGTGAAGGATGAACATATTAACAGGCTATAGATAATAAGAAAGTCCTTTAAAAATGAATGTGGTGGCTGCCAAATCAATTTGTGCAAAATAACGGTAGACAAGGATGAGCTGCGGCTGACAGGGAGCAATTAAGTTTTGTAATTTTGCCTTGAATTATTAATTTCAAGAAGGGTTGCTCCTCTCACTGCAGTCTACATCTTCGCCCTTTGAGAGTCGGGTGGAAGGCACTGTGGGTGAGCCTCCATTTCCAGGTTGTTGAGAAACCATCTCTCTTGGTTTCTTTTCTTATGCTTTCAGCTCTTCATTGGGGTTTGCATTTCATTTTCTTCTCACATTCACAACAAATTAGCCATACACATAAATAAAATAAAGGAGACCTGTCCCAAGAAAAAGCATCCTCATCACATTTCATGGGCCAGTCCCTTTTACAAGGTGTTCCTGCACAGCCATGGCGGGTACTCATGTGTGTGCCAGACGGAGGGGAGTTTCT
The DNA here is from genome assembly GCF_028885625.2 of Pongo pygmaeus. Taxonomy (NCBI): domain Eukaryota; kingdom Metazoa; phylum Chordata; class Mammalia; order Primates; family Hominidae; genus Pongo; species Pongo pygmaeus. The sequence continues at coordinate 174,946,083 of NC_072377.2, forward strand.
AAGCTAGGAAAAGTGGATTTGTGGGAAGTTGGTTTCCTCCAGGTAAAGATAAAGTGGGTTTGCTTGGCTGGTTGACTCATTGGCCAAACTAATGATGCTACTAACACCCTTGATCTCAGGATTAAGCATTGTATGGGATATTTTGAGTCATGAAGGATACCTTCCTACAGAGCCCAGCTCTAGGAAACCATCTTACAAATACATGTGCATCCCAAAGATGACCAGGAGAGTGAGGAAGGCTTGGCTCAACCCGGCCCAGTTGCTGACAAGCCATCAAAGTACAGGTCTTACTTCCAACAGTGGGTCAGTGGGAAGAACACAAACACCAGCGTCTCTCAAAGGGTTTGCCTTAGTATTGCCGCCTCTCAGCAATTGAACACTTCTCCCGTTTGCCTGAACCCTCAGACTTCTTTGAAGAAACTCTTTCCACCTATCCAAGTGCACTAAGTTCCTGGCATATAAAATTAGATGTGGTTATTTTATGAGGTGGTATGGTTTTGTGGAAAGTTGTTTTGGGGTGGGAGGTCAGACCAATTAGGGTTTTAGTTTCATTTCAGTTACTTATTTGCTGTTTGACTTTGGTAAAGTGACACAAGATCTCTGAGCCTGCTTCCTTGTCTGTGAAACTGGGCTAATGCTGCTGTGTGGGATGGTGGTGAGGGTTATAAGTGAGGAAGGTGAAGTTCCCAGCACAGTAGCTCACATGGGAGAAGGTGGCTGGCACTGTGCTTCCAGGAGATGGAAGCACAGCCAAGTGGCCCAGAGGACAATTCCCAGCTAGCCCCAGAAATAACGGGAATCCTTCCTCCAGGGATCATAGCCTTCTAAACTGCTTCCCTCCTGCCTGCCCTTCTCTTTGTTCCTCTTTCTTCACTGTGGGTCAGGGAAAATATCATGCATTCTTTCACTCATTCATGTATTCAACAAATACCTCTGGAGCCTGCTGCCTAAGAACTGCTCTAGGTTCTAGGAATACAGCCATAAGCCCAACAGAGTCCTGACCTCATGATGCTTATATTTTAGTGGGGAGTTAGGCACAGATGCAATAAACAAAGAAGATATAACATCCAGTGGCGATAACTGCTATATAGTGAGATAAAGTGGCGTAAGAGCATATGATGGAGGTGACAGAAGCCTATTAATATCAATGGTGAGTATCTGATTTTTAGCATCACCTGCACACACACACAGAGTAAGGAGGGTGGGTCCCTTAGTTTACACAGCCCTGTTATGAGGAAGGAGCACTGAGTGAGGGGGACACTCACTCATATGAAGGGACTGCATGGAGTGGGATCTAAGAGGTGGGAAGTGGTTGGAACTATACCCGCTGCAGAGTAGTTGAGGAAGAAAAGGGGAAAAGGCAGGTAGGTGACATGAAGTAGGGAGAGAATGGGGAAGGAAGATGGCAGCTGCCATGTGGCAAGAGAGAGGGAGGCTTTGGAGATCTCTCAGTTGATGGAACGTGCTTCTGGGTGTCCTCATGGAGCCTCAGGAACAATGTGCATGCCTCACTGATGCTTTTGCCATCAGTTTTGGGTTTTTTAGATCTGGGACGCTTGACACTGACCACAGGGTGAGGGCCAGGCTGGATTTGTATGTTTGTTGTTTTAAGTAATCCAAACCTTATAAACACATGTAAGGAGAAAACCCAAGGCTCTTTCCCTGTTCCCTACATTCCAGTCTCCAGAAGTGACTTATATTCAAAGGGAAATGTGAATCCTCTCTGATCTTTTCCTGTAAATATACAAACACTCACCTATGCATAGTGTTTACAAATAAATAGTGGCTTCCTTGTCTTTTTAAAAAAGAGATGTGATATCATAATTTCCCAGGGGCCAAATAAAAAAAATAACTACAAGAATATTCTAGTACCGATCCTGCATCCTCAAACTGTAGCAGTTCTATAAAAAAGCCTATCTCTTGCTCCCACTGTCAAGCCCTCCTAACTTCTTAGCACACTCTGCCTCTGCCTGCCATTCTCTGCAAAGAAATGGTTTCTCTGGCAGGTATTGGCAGGCAAAATTATATCATTGCCTTTCCACCTATCCTGCAGTCATTAAGTAAGAGAGATGCCCTTACTCCTGACTCTCTCACCTGAAACAGGGTAAGGAGATGGGTGTAGAAACTAAATAATTCACCTTTTGGTGTACCCTGAAAGAGAGAGGAGATGAATGATATGTCACCATAGAAATCAGGTTCTGTTTACTAGTAGCTTCCCCTACTTGGAGTGCATCAGGTTAGCCTGTAGGACAGTGGCTCTGAGCCCTGGCTGCGCATTGCAGTCTCCTGGGGCTAATCAAATACAGATACCGGTGCCCCACCCCTAAGGATATGATTTCATTAGTTTGTGAGATGGGCTGGCATCCAAGGTCCTTCTAATGTGAAGGCAAAGATTGAGAGCGGCTGCTATAGAAGAGCTCTTTCTGGTAAATCAGTCATTATCCTGAGCATCAAGAGCCTGCATAAATAAATTCAGAACTGTGTTTTGTGTTAATATTGATATTGCATTCACCTGGGGAAGGAGCCTGCTTATTTGCCCACTTTTCAGAAACAATGAATCTCTAGTCCAGCTCCTTCCCTTTTCTTCCTGCGTTCAGCCTCCTTCCTTGTGAGGAGTAACAGCTGTAGAAGTCAGGGGACCTTCCTGGCCGCACTAAGAGAGTACCTGTGTGTATCAGCCTTCAAGCAGTTTTGGGGTCAGACACCCACTTCTCAGACTTCCAGGCAGCTGCCAACCTTTGCCTTCCCTTCTTGGATTTCTTTCAACATGCAGATTTATGAGGCGGGGAATGCATGAGGGGTGGCTGGCGTCCAGACTTACTGTAACCAGAGAGAAATGAACAGAGCATGCTCCAGGGTACATGCAGCACTTCCTGAACAAACTACCGGTATCGCCATTAATGCTGCTGACTTAGGAACCTCATGTGCCTTTTTGTCTTTTTCTTCACTCAGCGGGACCGGCATCTATTGCTAATGTTAGGTTTAAGCATTTAGGGCAGAGCATGCCAATCTTCCCTTGATCCATGCTGCTCATTGATCAGTGGCCACATTTGCAGCACACCTCATGTCTGTGGGGGGTGGCTGTGGGGTTGAGAACTGCTGAGGCAGGGGGTTGAGTGTTCCCAATTAGGGGTTGGCAGTAATCAGGTACTGGGGCGGGGCTTATGCCACTTGCTTTATTGTTCATGTAATAACAGTGGACTTGGATTGTGAATTCCTTAGAACAAGAGGAGTCCCTTCTGCTGTCTTTACCTGGGAAGACTTCTCTGATTTCCTGGGCTGATTTGCATTCCCCTCCTAGGTACTTTGGTAGTTGTCCCCGGAGTGGATCATAGCCAATACCACCCTGTGTTGTTCCCACTAATTTACCTATCCACATGCCGGTGAATCACAAACCCTCAAGGGCAGGGTGTCCCCAGTGTCCACACCACACTTGTTTTGTAGTAAGAGGTCCATGCACATATGGTAGGAGATGGAATGCTTATCAGCACCCACATTTCTTCCAGCCTAATTGTATGCACTACATTCACACACACCTGGATCTAAATCCTGCTCTTTGCTTCTGGGCTGTCTGACTCTGGGCAAGATACTTCCCCTTGCTAAGTCTTGTCTCCCTCCTTTCTAGGATGGAGCTGGTGATAGGACTGAACCAATAGGGTGCTATGGAGTATTAAATGTGATAGTATCTGCCAAGGGTTAGCACAGGGCTGCTCACAGGATCAGTGCTCAGTAAATGCTAGTTATCATGCAATCCGTATTGTTAGTTTCATTATTATCTGTATGACAAATTGATTGTAGTGTCATCTGCAAATAGGTAAATAAAGTACTGTACACTGCCAAAACAACTTTAACCACCTTAGACTTGATATTTTTTCTGATTAAACAACAATGACCGGAGAAAGTAGTATATAAAGTGATTGTGCTGTGCTGGATACAATATCAGCTAGAATGCAAATGTTAGCAGCCAACATACTGACTGTAGCCATCTAAGATTCTCAGGAAGGCGGAAAAATTAAGAGAAAGAGCACTGGAGAGGGAGTCCACGTGGGCAGGCAGCTAAGCGGCAGTCAGAGTGGCAAGATTTGGATAGAAGGACTGGCCTGCACTGTGGAGAGCCCTCTTAATTGGAGGGAGCAGCTGCGTATAAAGACAGTCTCCAGAGCAGCGTGCCATTGTCGTTTCTGAGTAAATTTGTACACTGTTTGCAGGAACTAAGATCTGTGAGTCACTGCCAAGATCCTCTCTTCTGTACATTATCAGATCAAAGTCTTAGCTCGACCAAAAAAAGGTCTCATTTCCCATGCCTGTGTAGGGAAACTGAATCTCACTTGTGCCCTTCTGCTCCCATGGAGCCATCACGGAGGCCTAGATTGCCCTAGCTTTCTTTCTCTTCCTGTGTGCTAAGTCACCAAAATCTGACATGCTGAACTGTCAACTTAATGGTCGAGTTCGGGTTGAGAGCTGATTTCTAAAACCACCACTGCCTCTGGACAGCAGCCATTCGGGTATCAGGTCAAGGTTTGGGAGACTATTAAGAAGCCAGCACCAAGACATGCTGGTGGAGAAGTCGGAGTTTTATCACGTCCTACCTACTCTGCAGTGAAATGAAGGTCTTCATAGTGAGGCGGTGATGAACATTGCCGATGCGGCGAAGTCATCCTTCATCACCGTGCTATTTTGCTTAGAGCTTCAACTGCTACATTATGTCTTAAAACTTGTCAAGTTGTGCACAGTACACCGACTTCATAGGAGAAAAAACGGGTTGTGTAAAAATATAAAAAATCAGACATTTCTGGTAGAACGAGACATTATAACTCAAAAGTCCTACAGATAAATAATAATTAGGAATGACATTTACTCCACACAGCAGGAAGAACAACATTCTCTATCAGCTACATCCTCAAATGGTTACAGTTTCCTATCTCTAACCACAACTAATAAAAGGCCAGGCACACAGCCTTTAGGAAGTTAACATAAACTTTTTCTTGGGGAGGTAGCATGGCGGTGGGGGAAACAACTTTAAAGAAGTATGTTTCTGTTTCCTAAGTATTTTTGCCAATAAAAACAAAATCGTTCCCCACTTGTTAGAAAATGTTACAAAACCACCTGTCTGCCCTTGAGGAGATGGAGAACAAAATCAACAATATTTGCATTTTGACTACAAACAGAATTAATCCATAGAAGCCAGGCATTTTTGAGGCCCAAGCATGATAACACTGCCGTGCATGGTTTTACAGACAAGATAATGTCTGTGCTTCAACGACAGAGATGGGGCTAGGCTGCAGCAAGGGCATGGGGTTCCTAGGGCAAAACATTTTAGGATGGTTATTCCTCATCCTCAAACTCTGAACTTACCTGGCCATTTTAGGAGAGGAAACTGAGGATCCAGGAAGTGAAGTGATTCTGAAAGGTATCACAGCTAGTCAATAGCAGATCCAGTACCCAGGGAGGGAAACAGCTGATTATAAGATAATCAAAATGAATAAACACATCTATTCTATCCTGTGTGTATTTCGATGGGCATGTTGGGGAGAATCCTTGGTGATTCTCAGACTCCTTTTTTTTTTTTTTATGAATTAGCAGATTCTTGGATTTCACTGGAGAAACTGGTGTGGCTACTGATCCATTACAGGATCTCCCTTTCCCCAGAGAGCAAAAACCTCCTCGTGGGGGGCATGCTCCAGCCTATATAGATTTGGTGCACCAACACTGCACTGTCCTCATGAATAATCTCTGATCAGAGGATACTAATTAAGACGTGGCAATGCCCACTTAGTAAATTAGCTAAATTGACAAAACTCAATTTAAATAGCAATTTTGTCTCTAGTGATAGAATTATAACGACACCCTTCACTTAATGAGCCAGACACTTAATAATTCAAACATACTTAGAGAAAAATCAAACAAAGCTTCTCCATCCCAGACTGGGTTTCCCACCACCTCTCCTGCCACTGCTTTGCAAAAATGGCAGCTTGAACACTGTGGAGAAGAGGCTGGGTATTTGGTGAGCAGGGAGGGGCTGGCCAGTTTCTGGGCAGAGTAATTGGTAGGTGCCTTCTTCAACAAACTCCCAGCCAGCTGCCTGTTTTTGTAAATAAAGTTTTACTGCGGCACAGATGTGCTTATTTCTTTATATAGTTGTCCAGAGCTGCTTTCACACAACCATCAAAAATTTGAGCAGTTGAGTAGTGGTGACAGAGACCTTATGGCTCCAAAAGACTTCAACATTTATTATCTGGCCCTTTAAGAAAAAAATCTGACCCTTTGAGGACAAGTTTCCCAACCTCTAGACTTGGGCTGCACCTTGGATCTATGGTTCCCTGGGTGTGCAACCTTGAATAGATACTTCCCACGTCCCTGGCCTATGATTTTCTTAAGCGTAAAATAGGGATAATGCAAAGACTATCTCCTGAGACTGTGAGAATTAGGTAAGATGCTGCACCCTTATCTGTGCTTGGCACATAGTAAGTGTTTAATAAAAGGCTAATAAGATTAGTAAAAGCAATGATAATAGGAACATATATTGAGTACTTATATGTTCTAGACTCTGTGCTCAGTTCTTTACCTATATTAACTTGTTTAATCCCATAACAACCTATGAGGGAGATATTATAATTATTTTAATTTTACAAATGGAGAAAGAGTATTTATTATTATTTTGTCTGTTCTTCTAAATTCTCATTTAGTAACACTTTTGCCCAGTAGTAACTGCTCTCCTGGCTGGCAAGCTGCTCAAGGGAAGGTCCTGAGGGTCCTCATTGTCCCTGGACCCTAGACCTAAAGGCATTGATCATTCTATTGGTCACTGACAACACTGAAATCAAATATTTCTTCTCTCACGTGAATGGTGGGTCCCTTTCTCCATTCTGCCTTCCCAGCCTCCCTTCTTTGTCTTTCACATCCTCTCCTGGCCTTTGCAGTGTAACAGGAGGTGGACATCACCCCCAGGTATGGCCAGGCACATAGTGAAAACTCAGGCAGGTAAAAACTCAGAAATCCTGGGAGCCATTAAGTTTTGAAACAGCCAGATACTCATTTATTCAGTACACATCTATTGTGTGCCTAACATGCACCAGCCATGAAGGTTATACCTGCAAGACAAAATGCTCCCTGCCTCTCTAAAGCTTGCAGTCTATTCAAGAAAAGTTTACAGCTACCGCACAGCTGCCATCTTAAAGAAATCTTTCTTTTTCTTTTTCTTTTTTTTTTTTTTTAGCACAAAAGTAAATGTGTTCTTCCTGGGATGTCCGTGTCCAAACACAGTCACACATCACTTAAAGATGGGGATATGTTAAGAGAAATGCATCATTAGGCAATTTTCTCATTGTGTGAACATCAGAATGTACTTACACGAAGCTAGATGACAGCCTACCTACTACGCACCTAGGCTATAAGGTAGAGCCTATTGCTCCTACGCTGCAAACCTGTATAGCATGTTACTGTCTTGAATACTGTAGGCAATTAGAACACATTGGTAAACATAATGTGTTTTTCTAAACATAGAAAAAGCATGCCAAAAACATGGTATGAAATAAAAAATGGTCCACCTGTACAGGACACTTACCATGAATGGAGCTTGGAAGTTGCTCTGGGTGAGTCAGTGAGTGAGTGGTGAGTGAATGTGAAGGCTTAGGATGGTTACTGTACACTACTGTAGACTTTATCAACACTGTACACTTAGGCTATACTACATTTATTAAAAAATATTTTTTCTTCATCAATAGAAAATTAACCATAGCAGACTGTAACTTTATAAACTTTTCATTTTTTAACTTTTTCACTCTTTTGTAATAACAATTTGCTTAAAACACGAACATTGTATAACTGTGCAAAAATACTTTTTCTTCATATCCTTATTCTACAAGCATTTTTCTTCCTTTCTTTCTTTTTTTTTTTTTTTTTGTTGAGATGGAGTCTTTCTCTGTCGCTCAGGCTGGAGTGCAGTGGCGCGATCTTGGCTCACCGCAAGCTCCGCTTCCCGGGTTCACGCCATTCTCCTACCTTAGCCTCCAGAGTAGCTGGGACTACAGGCACGCGCCACCAAGCCCGGCTAATTTTTTTGTATTTTTAGTAGAGACGGGGTTTCACCGCGTTAGCCAGGATGGTCTTGATCTCCTGACCTCGTGATCCGCCCACCTCGGCCTCCCAAAGTGCTGGGATCACAGGCGTGAGCCACCGCGCCCGGCCTCTTTTTTTTTTTTTTTTTTTTTTTTTTTTTACTTTTTAAGCTCTTTTGTTAAAAACTAAGACACAAACACACATAGGAGCCTAGGTCTACACAGGGTCAGGACCCTCCCTATCACTGCCTTCCACCTCCACATCTGGTCTCATGGAAGGTCTTCAGGGACAATAACATTCATGAATTTGTCACCTCCTGTAACAATGCCTTCTTCTGGAATATGTCCTGAAGGACCTGCCTGAGGCTGTTTTATAGTTAATTTTTTATTAGTAGAAGGAATACACTCTAGACTGTGATAAAAATATGATAAATATGTAAACCAGTAATAGTCATTTATTATGATGATCAGTTATGTGCTGTATGTAATTGTATGTGCTGTACTTTTCTATGACGGGCAGCACAGTAGCTTTGTTGACAGATAGGTGAGTGATGCATTGTGCTATGACATTAGGATGGGTGCGATGCCACTAGGTGGTAGGAACTTTTCAGCTCCATTCCGTCATTGACTGAGACATCGTTATGCATGTATATATATGTTTTCATATAAAATTAATGTGATACTTAAAGTTCTTATAAGGAACTCAGCTCTATATTAAGGTCCCTAAAAAATAGAAGAAAGGGAAAAACGTCAACCTAGAGTTAGCTCTTCCTCTATGTCAGGCACTGAATAAAGTACTTTACCCACTTTAGCTCATTGATTTCTTACCACAAGAGTTGATTATTTTCCATTTTATATGTGGAAAAACAGAGATTCTGAGTGTTTAAGTGACTTGCTCAAGGATAGTTGGCTATGAAGAGGCAGAGTCATCTTTCAGATCTTACCCCCGAACCCCAACACCTCCCATTCCCCTGGGAGTTTTCTCACTGTGTTGTTTAGAGCCCTGGGGACGGCTGTAGATGGGGAGAGAGGTGCCCCTCTGTTGAAGCAGCGCCTTCTTCCACTGTTTTCTGTGTATGTATTCTACTGATATTTAAAAGGGACCTGCTGCTTTAACAATGAATGTAGAACTGTGCTGAGAAGTTGGTGGTCTTTATGGAGTGCCAGCTGTGTGCCAGACTCTGGTCACTCTCAACCAGGGGCAATTTTGTCTCTCAGCAGACATTTAGCAGTGTCTGGAGGCATTTTTGTTTTTCACAACTTGAGCATTGCTATTGGCATCTAATGCAATGGTCCCCAACCTTTTTGGCACCAGGGACCAGTTTCATGGAAGACAATTTTTCCACAGACCAGGAGGAGGATATGGTTTCAGGATGATTCAAGCACATTACATTCATTGTGCACTTTATTTCTATTATTATTATATTTTAATGTATAATGAAATAATTATACAACTCACCATAATGTAGAATCCATGGGAACCCTGAGCTTGTTTTTCTGCAACTAGACAGTCCCCTCTGAGGGTGATGGGAAACAGTGACAGATTATCAGGCATTAGATTATCATCAGGAGCACGCAACTTAGATCCCTCACATGCACAGTTCACAATAGGGTTTGTGCTTCTATGAGAATCTAATCTCATCACTGATCTGACAGGAGGGGGAGCTCAGGCAGTAATGTGAGTGATGGGGAGCAGCTGTAAATACAGATAAAGCTTCAACCACTCACCTGTCACTCACTTCCTGCTGTGCAGCTTGGTTCCTAACCAGCCACGGACTGGTACCAGTTCATGGTCCAGGTGTTGGGGACCCCTGATCTAGTGGGTAAGGCCAGGAATGCTGCTGCTAATCATACAGTGAGCAAGAATTGTTTAACCTAGAATGCTGATAGTGTCATGGCTGAGAGACCCTGTTCCATACTAATTCTTAGATAAACAGAGGTGAGAAAAACAGACAGAAAGCCTGCCCTCATGAAGTGTGCTTCAGTGGGGTAGGCAGATATTAATCCAGTAACCCATGCTGAGTCTTTAATCTCACAAACTGAAGCCATGCCCTGAGGGGAAAGCATACAGTGTTGGGAGAGCAGATAACAAGGATCCCTTCTCTGTGAGCTCCAGAAAGGTGCTTTTTCAATTTATTTATTTATTATTATTATTATTATTATTTGATATGGAGTTTTGCTCTTGTTGCCCAGGCTGGAGTGCAATGGATAATCTCGGCTCACCACAACCTCTGCCTCCTGGGTTCAAGCAATTCTCCTGTCTCAGCCTCCCAAGTAGCTGGGATTACAGACCTGTGCCCCCAGGCCCGGCTAATTTTGTGTTTTTAGTAGAGACTGAGTTGGTCAGGCTGGTTGGAGAGGCTTCTGTCTGAAGGCAGAGGGCAGGTGGAGCAGGAGTGGTGTGGGCACAGGTTACTGCAGCTGCAAAAGCCCCATGGAATGAGGGCAAGTGTCTGTTGGAAGGCCTGTGGGCTAGAAAGGAGAGTGCAAGAGGTGGGCTGCACAGTGATGGACAGACAGAAGAACCAAATCTGGCAGAACTTGGCCATCTTAAGGAATCTGGACTTGATTAAACTAAGAGCTATGGGGACCATGAGGGCTCCTCCAGCAGGGTATGGCATGATTTTATTGGAACTGGAAAAGATCACTCTGACTGTTATGTGGAAAACAAACTGGATGGAGCAAGAGTGGCCCTAGGGAACCAGCAGACGTTGAATACCACACGCTTTCTTGCATTGCAGGGATGGGACAGGGACATTCCCCTCCAGAATAGAACCCCACTTCCCTGGGGCTGCCAATTTTGGTTTGTGTTAACAGCAGGGTCACGGTGCATCAGGAACTCTGTCACCCATAAATGTCAAGTCCCATCCTTTCTCCCAATTTAAAAAATACACACCATTCAGAAATAAAACTGTATTATATCATTTCAGTTTCACATCTGTTCTGTAGTTGCAAAATAACAATTCCACTGCTGTCGTTAGCCTGAACGAAAACAGTTCGACATGAGAAGGATGTGGGCCTGTCTCTAATTTCTTTTTTCTTTATTGACCTTTTCCAAGGTGTCAGGAAACAGATTCTCTCATTAAGATGTTGACACCTGAGAAAGTCTGTAGTCTATCTTATTTATGGCAGTGTGTGTATGGGTGATGGAGAAGGGAGTTTAAAAATCAACTGTCAAGGCAAGAAAAATATTATCTTCCTTGGTCTATTCTCTCTCTGCAATGACTTCTGACTTCTCTGTATCATGAAGTGGATCCATGCCTCTCCCATGGTCTAATTAACTTAGAGGGAGACTGGGTAGGAGGAGAAATATCTAAAGATGCCCAGAAACACAAGTTTGTGGAGCTGACACAATTCATTTCTGATTAGCAGCAGTTCATGCACTCGTCCATGAGCCACACAGATGTTCAAGTGGGTTGTCTTGAGGTATTGGGAAATTATCATAAATTTGAACTCATTTGCAAGGATCTATTTCCATATTTTACAGAAAATTGTAATTTTCCCTCCCAAGTTCCCTCCATTGTGAGGAGGAGGAATTTTTCACCAAGATGGTGCTGGCTGTGCTGGAAGCGGCTTTTATGAGTTGAGGATGCAGGGCGGTCTGGAGTTGGCCTTGGCCCTGCAAGCAATACAGAGAAATAGAGGACTCAGCTCCTGCCCTCCACATCGGTCGGAGAGACCACAAGGGTTCAGGAAACAGAGACCACCGACTAGCCTGCTCAAAGGTTAACTATCAGGAACCTCAGTCTTTGTTGCTTCCGAGGCTTGGTCTGAACTCTTCCTTTCAGCCTTGACCACTGTGTGTGCTCGTCTCTGAGCTTAGATTTTCTTATTCAGCTGAAGTAAAGAATGACAATAATCCCTTCACAATGTCATGAGGATTAAATGAGAGACTCTATGTAAAACACCTGGCAAATCATATGCACGGGAGAAACATGGTTGTTGATATCAATAGCTGGAAAAGAGGAATAAGTATAGGAATGTGTTGGGCTGGGCTGGAGGAACCTGCAGGTCTTTGGAACACTCTGCAGCTTCTCTATTCCATTCAATGGAAATATCATTGAGTTTTCCTCACACCCAGACCATCAATGTCCCTGCTTCCTAAAGTACCCGTGTGAAGTTGAGTTTCAGCTTTGGAGCATGCTTCAGGAATTTGAATTGGATGAATAGGTTTTAAAATATTCATTGGTACATTTCCTTTGAAGAAAACCCAGGATTCTGAGTTGGATTTATCTTGAGGAATAAGCAGTAGCTGTCTAAAGGTTGATCCCATCCTGAGATCCAGGCCCTGTGCACAGGCAATACTTAGGTCCTGGACCTGTGGCCCAAGGGCCATATTCTACACAAGAATATGGCCCAGACTTTTAAAAAATGTGAATCCTTTGCTGACATTTAAACTCTAGGAGTTTTCACATAAAAAGATTTTAGGGCTTCTCTTGAGAAAACAGAAGGTCCCACATTCCCATACAAGGCCATCCCACATTGATGAAGAGTGGCTGTTTTCACAAGATTACACATGCTATTTGGTTACCCCCACCTCCTGGCTTGTCTATTATATTAATTTATCTGCCTGGCCTCATCAGGCATTACAGTTTGCAGACCTGGGGGCAGTGGTTCTCAAGGTGTGGTCCTGGGATCAGTGGAATCAGCATCACCTGGGAGCTTGTTAGAAATGCACACTCTCAGGCCCTTCCCAGGCCTACTGATTCAGAACAGTTGAGGGTAGGGCCCAGGGACCTGTGTTTTAGCCAGCCCCCAAGGTGACTCTGACGCTCATTAAGTTTGAGAATCCTTACCCCATGGTAAGGGATGAGCACTGGAAAATGAAGGGAACTGCTTCTAATGTCATCTTTGCCACTTAATTCAGTGGGAAAATTTAGAAAAGCCACTTTGCTTTCTTACTGTCTCTGTAAAGTGGTAAGAGTGGGATAATAGCATGGTGTGACTCTATAATTCTCCAGGTCTGTGGACTAAGAATTAGTATTTATAAAGTGCTCACCATGTGCCAGGACTGGAGTAAGCACTTTACCTGGATTATGTCATTTAACACTAACCATGGCTCCCTTTGAGGACTCATTTTACAGAGGGAAAAATTGAGGCTCAGGGGGGTGAGCTGCCACACCAAAGGCCCTGCTTTTGAGTGCCCAGGATTTATGTAACTGAGAGCTGGTGAGCCCCAACTCCCTGATATTCTATTTCCTGTGACCTGCCCATGCACAGAGGTGTCTGAAAGGTGATGATGGCAGTGTGGCCGGCACCTCAGAACAAAGCTGGCAGGTCCTTCAAGGCAGGCAGAGGCATGTTCTACTGAACAGGAAGGATTATCAAAAATAGAACATGGCAACCGTGGCCTTCTCCAGCCACAGTTGCAAGGAGCCAGCCGTGACTGTGGAGAGATGCTGAAGGAGGCAGGAGATTTGGAAAAGGAGGGAGGGAGAACAGCCAGGCCTATGCAGTGAATACCAGTGAGGCTTTGAAACTCCCCAGTCCTCAGTGGAATCCTAGCCATCCCTTATGGAGTGATCTTGGGAGAGCATTTTAACACCTCTGTGCCTTGGTTTCCTCATCTGAGAAATGGGGACAATCCCTACTTCACAATGATTGGGAGCAAACAGGTTTATGAAAAGCATCTGGGATGCTGTAAACAGATGAATATGTGGTGGCTCTCACCAGTGCTAGGAACCTTGCTTGCCCTTTCTGAAGAGCTCTAGAAACACCTTGTGCTGTTGTCTGTGATGATCAGAAAGCTGAATGGTTTCTGACCATGGGAAGAGCCTTCCTCCCTCATCTGCCTGGTGGGCTCCGGTTGCTCAGAATGCTTCATTTTCCAGATAGCTTGTTTCCTTGCCCTGTCTCTTGTCTGCTACGTGTTCTAATTTCTTTTTCCCTTCAGAAATCCTCTCTGGGGTCTATCCTCCCTGAGAATGGCTGGCAAATGCCTCTAGGAGGATTTAAATCCTGACTACAACTTCAGAGGTGTCTTCTTAGCATGACCAGCACAAAAGAGCATTCAGAGACCCTCAATTCTCAGATTAGGGAACAGACTGTGGTTTCCTTTTCTTTCTCTTGACCCCAGAAGAATCCTCTGACATGGTTAAAAAGGTGTGGGTTAAAAGCAGACAGGCTGGCTCTGCTGCAGCTGTATGAGCTTGCAAAAGTCATGCAACCTCTCCAGGACTGTGTTATCATTCATACAATGGGTCAATAATACCATACTAATGCCTTAGCAGGCATATACCGAGTGGTAGTTCTCTTCTCTCCTCTAGTTAGAGGACATATATAATTTTGGACAGAGAGCTCAAGGGGAGAGACTAGAACAAATTTGAACTCTTTGGGTCTCAGAGTGAAAAATCAGTGAGAATAAACTCAACAGAAATGCTAACAAGTGTTATTAATTGAGCTGTTACTTTGTGCCTGGCACAGTGCCAAACACTTTGTGTGTATTGTCTCATGCACTCTTCCCAGGTGTTCTTTTTTAATTAGGGAGATATTATTATGCTCATTTCGAAGGTGAGAAAATCAAGGCTCAGAGAAGTGAAGTCTGTTGCCCAGAGCTCACAGCTACTAACTGGCTGAGCTGCATCAGCAGTGGCCTCTTCACACGTGTACTAGGAAGGAGTAGAAGGGAGGCTGGATGTGCTCCTCCTGCTTAAAAATCACTTTCTTTCAGCCTGCAGAACACTTGCCTCTGGGTCTCTCAGCCCCCAAGGCTTTTCTTCAGCAGCCAGCACCTCTGGTTTTTGCTTATTATTTTGATTTGTCCATGGCCTCGGTCCTTTGTGCAGCCTGATTTTTCTTGGCTTCAGGCCCTAAGACTCGTCCTTATTTGCATAAGAGTCACCCAGAATATTGATGTGGCTCTTTTCCAGAAAAGTGAGCATCCCCCACACTGCTGGCTCCAGGAAGCCACATGAGCAGGCCAGGCAGGCTCCAGCCCTGGTGCAACACCCCGGTGCCATCCCCTCCTCCCTGCTCCCCTGCATCCATTCACAGACCATCAGCTGAGCAAAGCTCCTCAGAGCCAAAGCTGTGTTTACCCAGGAAGCCCCAGTTCACTCTGGCAGGCCATCTCAGCACAGCAAATATGAGGAAGGAGTGATCTAACAGTCTCCCTGCCCTTGACAGAGAAGGGGCCTCAAGCTTCCAGTCACTTGAAGAGAAGGCCAAGCCTCCAGCCCTGTAGGATTATTCTGGACTGCCACAGTGAAGAAAGTAGTGTTCCAGCCCCCCACATCCAGCCCAGCCAGGGGTATCCGGAGGCAGGCATCTGAGGGAAGTGATATGTTTGCTCTCTAACTGGGCGACTGAGGGGGATGAGTCACAGGAAGTCCAAGAAGCCTCTTCCAGGAGCTACCTTTATGTTTCTTCATGTGTATTCTTAGCTGGTTTTCATATTTGGAGGAAAGGGCAGGAGTGTTTTGGAAATTGGTCTTTACCCCAGCTCCTGTGTTGGGCATTAGGTGAGCAGAATTCCAGCAAAACACTGCAAAGAACTGGGGGATCTGGCATAGTCATTCATCCATTCATTCATTCATTCATTCACTTCTTCATTCCGCCAGTCTACTGAGGACTCATCGTGTATCAGCCACTGTTTCAAGGAATAAGATAGGCCGGTTCCTAGTCTCCTGGAGCTACGTTCTAATGGGGTGGGGACAGACAATAAACAAACCTAATAGAAAAATAATTTCACACAGCGATAGGCAATCTGAAAGTCACACAGTAGGATCCTGTCTTTGAGAGTGACATGGGCGGAGGGAGACTACTTGAAACTGGGTGGGCAGTGTCATGGAAAGGGCCTTTAGGCTGGACGTGAATATCGAGATGGAGCCGGCTATGCAAAGATCTGGGGAGACAGTGTTCTGGGCAGAGGGAAGAGCGTGGGCAAGGCCCTGAGTCAGGAAGGAGTTTTGCCATATGGGAGGAATGGAATGAAGGCCAGAGGGTTTGGAGAGGAGCACTGAGTATACCCATGCTGGAGTGAGTTTACAATGTACCTGGAACTGTTCTCAATGCCTAACCTGCAACATGCATTTATCCTTACACAACAATATGACTCCCTGTTACCATTTTGGAAACTTAAGTTCAAAGAGATTGTGCAAACTTCCAAAGTCACACACTTAATCAGTGATAGAGCTGTGATATGAACTCGAGCAGTCTGATAGGGGAAGCTGTACTTTTAACCTGTACATTATACAGTCACTGCAAACTCACTTGAATGTATTCACAAAATGTTCCAAGATTGGGAAGAGGAGATGGGTCTTGAAATAGGACAGAACATTTTCCAAGGGGAATGAGGAGGGACCTGGCATTTGTTGATGGTGCCTAGGCTGAGTGCCAGGCACTGGGCTGCATGCTTTCTCATCCATTATTCTGATCCCAACCCTCCAAGGTAGACTACATTAGCCCTGTTTTACAGATGGTGAAAGCACAGGCTCAGAGAGGTGAAGCTTCCTGCCCAAGGCCACGCAACTAATATCAGATTGCCCGAGTAAGGGTTCAGGGCATCTGCCCTGGCATCTGGGCCTTTCTGACCCTCCACATTAAGCTGATTCTTTTTTGTCTCATGATTTCTTATTCCTCTCCCTCCAAAAATGAAAATGAATATCCCCAAAAATGTAAAAATCTTAACAGTAAGTGCACCTGCTTTAGGGTGAAGGGAATGGCGGGCTGTCAGCATGCATGTATTGTTCTTCAAATTACCTGTCACCTAGAGGGGAGGAGCAGGACCAGATCCTTCACTGTCATGGTGCCTGCTGGGTGAGCATGAGCATACAGGCATTCCATAAATAAAAAGTAAATGTCACACCATGCGGTGCCGTTGCATTCTGCAAAGCTTCACCGAGGGGTCCTTGCAATTGCCAGAAGCAGGGTCAGGATTTGTCATTCTTATTCCTCTCAGGCTTTTCCCCTGGGGCTGATCCCACCTTCAGGAGTCCCAGAGAGCTCCTCTTGTAAGGCACCGAGAGAAGAGCCAGGCCACCATTTGGTACACACCCTCTTCACTTCTAAGCTTAAACTCTAGGTGTGAAAATTTCATCCAACCTCTTCTTTTCATTCATTCACTTGACAAATAGTTATCTGTCTGCTGTGACCTAGGCTCTGAAGATACTGTGGGGAACAGTGCAGATGAAGGCCCTGCTCTCACAGAGCTTATATTTTAGTAGAGGGATTCAGAACATTTTTTAAAAAAAGGTAAACAAATACACATAAGTGTTATGAAAAAGATAAAACACAGTAATGACAGAAAGAGATGGGTAGGGGGAGAATGATTATTTGCACCTTTCTCTGTTTTTTCATACCGGTTCATCCATCCCTCCCTTTCTCTGTCCACTCATTCATTCATCCATCTCCTACATCTCTCTCTCTCTCTCTCTCTATCTGTATATCTGACTATCATCTACCTATACACACATAGGAACACATATACATTTATAGATTTTTATAGATCTCTCTTTCTCCCTCCCTCCTTTCCTTCTCTCCTTTCTTATTCCTTCCTTCCACAATTAATTTTTTTTTTTTTTTTTTTTTTAGAGACAGGGTCTTGCTCTGTTCCCCAGGCTGGAGTGCGGTGGTGTGATTATGGCTAACTGCAGTTTGAAACTTATGAACTAAGCGATTCTCCCACCTCAGCCTCCCAACCAGCTGGGATTATAGATGTGTGTCACTACACCTGGCTCCTAACTAATTTCTGACACCCACTCAGGGCCAGTTCCTCAGGGTGGTTTGTCTCTTTCTTTTTTCTTCAGCTCCCCAGTGACTGGCACCTGGTCATTTGTCCATGCCTCCTCAGTAGTGAACATACTGTTTGGCATAAGGGCAAGCATAACAAGCATTTGTGAAATTATCAAATTACAGGAATATCCTATACTTTTTTATATGCATCCAATTACAAAGGTGCGATAGAAGCCTCTGCATGTCCTCCCAACCTTAGAATCACCGTGTTCCCTGATATGAAGAATGAGTATTAAAGGAAAAGCAGAGCATGTGGATAAAGGGGTATAGCCCTGTATTCAAATTTCCTTGGCATCTTTTTGAATATTAATGCAAAAGTCGAAGACTGTTCCATTTATGAATCAGTTCCCTGATTATCAATTCAACTTCACAAGCATTTGCTGCACAACTACTATGTGCAGAATGTGGTAGGGATTCATTGAAGATACAATCCTTGCCCTCATATTTTTTACTTCCCAGTAGGGAGATCATAATAATGTGGACAGAACTGTAAATAGAGGCACTTGAGAAGCCTCATGGAGGCCCATGAGGGGAGAGATCCCATTCCATGTTCCTGGGGCTGCCTGAAGGGACGGTTTTTGAAATTTTTCTTGAAGGAGATAGTTCATTAGCCCGGTTTGGCTGAAGGGAAGAAGGAGTCAATGAAAAGTGAGAAATAACTTGTAAAAGTAGCTAGAGCCTGGAACTCCATACTGAATGGAGACTGAATTTGGAGGCGTTGGTATCCAGAGGCAGGGGAGCACAGCAGCTTTTTAATGATGGGGATGATGTGAAATGGAATGCCGTGATCAGGTTAGAATCTGATTTCTTTGGGCTGTGGCTCACAGAGTAAATGGCATGTTCAATGTGATCTTTAAAATAAATTACAGAGATCAAAAGAGAACAGAGTAGGAGAGTTTCTGAGTGTACACAGAGGTGTAGCATTTCAGATCCATTTAATTAAAGGAGCCAACTGAGAAGATTGTCACCCTGTCATTTAAGAATTTTTGATAGAAGAGCCAGAGGTTTCATTTTTGAAGTGGCAAATGCAAATAGACTCTTCACCATACGTACATGCTCGTACCAGTTAGTAACTCTTCTTTCTCGATTTTCTTTTATAGTTAATACTGGCTTAGATTACCCTCTGGCAGGATTCACATTTACCAGAAAAAAGCGACCTCACAATGAAGGAGGGTTCTGCATTTGAGGGGATCACAGATGCTTCCCACTGAGGGATCCAGTGCCATCTCTCCTGAAGCATGTTCAAGCCCATCTTGCACCATTCTCAGTAGATGGTGGTGGCCTTTCTCTCCCTCTTTCTGTTCTACTATCATGAGATGAGACAGGAACTATCGTGGAAGGTGGTTGGAAGCTTGGTCACTGGAGCCAGCCTGTCGGGTTCAAACCCCAGCTCTAGCTCCATGCCCTTAGAGAAAGTTATTAACCTTTCTGAGCCTCACTTCCCTCATAAGAGAACAAGCAGACCTTCCTCACAGGGTTGTTTTAGGATTAAGAGCATTGATATATGCAAAGCACTTAGTGTCTAGCATTTACTAAGCACTCAAAAAACAGTAGTATTATCTCAGCATAACAGTCTTTTTGGACTTTCAAACAACAGACGCTTTCTCAAGACAAATCTAGGTAAACAGAAGTGGATATCGCTGTGTGAACCAGGGTTGAGTGGCCTGAGTTTTGGGCCACACAACATGGCCCTTCTCTTGTAGCAAAGGAGTCATTCTCTGGGGATTGTGTCAGTTTCTCTTTTGGTTTTGGTTCTTGCACCTGGATCCTGCTACAGATTTTCCATGTGACAGGAGACCTCAGGTGTACTGTTTTCCCCTATGAAGTATTTTGTCCAATGTTGTGTTTCTCTGGGAATTTTGTCGTTACTCCTGATAACAGCCGCATTCTTTCACAGCATCATTTGATCTCTTAAGATTGGGGTGTATCAGGACCAGATTCTGTCCCCAACTCTGTGTGATGAACCACCAGCTTCAGCAGCCTCCTCTCACAGTCTGGGCTGCAGGTTCTTACTGAGGCTGAGCCAAACACTGGCAGCCCACGGGGCAGATGTGGCCTGTGATGTTTTGACTGGTCTTCATGATGTTGGCTCACTCAAAATTATAAAATTAATTTGAATTTGATGAGACTATATAAAATTGGGCGGCTGAATGTAAACATTTAGATTTCCAGCTGCTCCAAAGTCAGATTAGCCAGCGTCACCAGTCCTGCATTCCCACACCACAGTGATTGGCTGGAGCTGATGAGACCTGCCTGCCTTATGTGGGACACGGTCCCCACCAGCCCTTTCCCTCCCTGGCTGCTCTGTCATTCTCACTCTTGCAGGGATAGAGTCAGGGCAAGAGAAAAGGAGAATGGTTCTTATACTCGTTCCTTTATCAAATGTGGGAAGACTTTGGGTTTTACCTTCCCTAGCGTGGACAATCTCAGGGGTTCTCCCAGCTTATCTTCTTTGGTCCACTTGTTTGTTTCATGGACATTCCTTCTGATGCTGCATATGTGGCCCCAGACAGAGGATTCTTAATGCTTCCAAATAACACAACACATGGTGGAGTCAGGGCTTCAATCCAGATCTTCTGGATACCATTGCAGAGCCCTTGCCCCCTTCCCCACATAGTCTTCTGGGTTAGAAATTCTTGGCTAATTCACTCAGAGCCTGCTGTGTGGTGCCTGCTCAGTTCTGGAGGTTCAGAGTTGGAAGACGTGGACACCTGCCTTGGCATCACACCCTGATCAGTCCAGTGCACCCATTCATTCAACAGATAGTTATCGATAGAAGTCAAGTGTTTGGATATTGAGAATAGCATTATGATGAGGGTCCAGAGTATGTTATTAATAATAACGGTATAATTTTGAGCTTCTGTTATATACATAAACATATGTATAGCTACACCAAGGATTGTGCTCAAGATTTGACTTATATTAGCTTGTTTAAGCCTCTTCCACACACTATTTAAGGCAGGTACTATTAGTATCATAATTTTATGGATGACAAAACTGAGAAGCTGAAAATTTAGGAAACTTGCCCAAGATCACACAGCCAAGAAGCAGACACCAGAACCAGAGCCCCAGGCTCACAAACTTCACTCCTTCACTCCTAGGCTCTATGTTAGTCTGACCATCTCTCAGCCAGGAATTCACTCCCTTTTATACAAATGACATTGTTGGTGCTTATGGTTAAATATTTCTATTCTCACAACATGTGAAAGAGAGAGCCTTGTGATTTGTTACCTAAGCCCCAAGGGTTTCTCCTACCATTTCAGAGAGATAGAAGCTTTTCTTTGCCCCTGAACTGTGACTAAGAAAACAGAAAGGAGGAAAAAGCTATCAGAAGACTAAAAATCTCTCATCTTTGCAAATAAGAATTCACTCTAACTGAGCTTTTTTGCATGCAGCACTGGGAAGAGACCTCATTTTTTATTCTATCAACTAGTCCATATAACAATTTATTGAGAACCTGTTGTGTACCCGATGCACTGCTGGCATTGGGTATGTAAAAATCAATGCAGCATGGTCCTTTCTCCAAGTAACTCAATCTACTGCTTGGTTCTCTTTCCTGGATCATTTTAATTATGGCTCCCCTTTAAGTAAAGGACAAACAGAGAAGTAGCACTGAGTCAGATTTTTGCCACTGGTCTTATGAAGGTGACCTATTTTTCTTAATGCTCCCCACACATGGGATCTGAGCCAGCTGAGCCCAGAAACCTCCCAGGCTGAGAATGTAGTGTGGCACTTCAGCACATGAGGCTGTACAGGAGTCAATACAACTGGCATGTTAGCCACAGAATCCCTGCTAAGAGTTCTGGAATAGAAGGGGTGCACAGCACCCCACCTGCTTTTCCTAATCCCGTGGATATCACGCTCCAGCCAGCCTTGCCCCTGGAATGGAGACATCTCAGGTAGGGGTTGTCATTGTTCCAAGCTTCCTTTGACACCGTTTCAATCCAGGGTGTAGAGTTGCCACATGGAGAGTGAAGCCACCCGAATACATAAGTGAGAAAGGAATGGAAAGATGGACAGATACCTAGATAGATACATAAATACTTTGCAGAAGTCTGGGACAGTGGAACATAGGAAGAGAGCCTCAGATAGGGAGAGAACAGTAGGTTGATTGTGGTAAAGGGAAGGCTTCACTTTGTTATTCAATATACTTATTTATTGAATTGTTTAAACAATATGTATATCTTTCTAATTAAAAGAGAATTTGGGGCCAGGCACGGTGGCTTATACCTGTAATCCCAGCACTTTGGGAGGCCGAGATGGGCGGATCACAAGGTCAGGAGTTCGAGACCAGCCTGGCCAACATGGTGAAACCCTGTCTCTACTTAAAATACAAAAAATTAGCTGGGTGTGGCTGGTGTGGTGGTGGGCATCTGTAATCCCAGCTACTCAGGAGGCTGAGGCAGGAGAATCACTTGAACCCAGGAGGCGGAGGTTGCAGTAAGCCGAGATTGCACCATTGTACTCCAGCCTGGGCGACAGAGCAAGACTCTATCTCAAAAAAAAAAAAAAAAAAAAAAAAAAAAGAGAGAGAGAGTGTGGGCTTTAGAATAAGACTGGAGTGTGAGTCAGTCCTAGCTTCCACTATTTCTGAGAGTTATGTGACTGTGGGCAAATTGTTTCAGATCTCTAAACCCCCAATTCCCTTGTTTATGAAATGGAGGTCGTGGGGATTGAATGAGATTAAGTCCTGTATAAAATGCTGATGGAGCTGTCAATAACATCAGCTTTTCATTCATTATTATTTGCATTATTAATAGCATTAGATGAGGCTGAGAGTCAGCTACAGAGGAGACCTCTGTGGGCAGAAGAGTTCACAGAGGAGGTAGCAAGTAGTGGTAGAGCCAAGCAAGGAATGGGTTCCATTTAATGCAGCATAAAGTGAACTCCTCATTAGGGAGATGCACCTCCCTCCCTTCTCAACCTGCCAGCACTTGTTTTCTCCTCAGGAGATACCCGGGATGGCAAGCATTGTATATGGTAAGGTGGCTAAGAGCATGAGCCCTGGCGCCATTGGTTTTCCATTCTAGCTGTGCCACTTACTTGTTCCGAGTCAGTTTCCTCACCTGTAGGATGAGAATGGTAATTGTATCTACCTCAAGAATTGTCTCACCAATTAAGTGAGTTAATGCATGGGAAAGGCTTCACAAGAGCCTGGCACAGAGTAAGTGATTTATAAATATGAGAGTGCATATTCTATACTCTGGTTCTAGAGCAATCCTAAGACTTTCAAAGACCCTGAACACTCTTCCTTTTGGAGATTTCACCCCACATTTTATCAAACATACTGAAAGTCACCCACATTTCACATTAATTATTATTGTTATTATTTGCTGTAGTACGTTTAAAAGAGGCTTTAATGATTTTGCTTTTAGAAGTCTTTGGCTGTGACTAACTCATGGCTATGAAGCCTTAGCAATCACTGGACATATTTGAAAATCCTTTCAAAGTGAGTGATTCTAAGGAACAAATTGTTTTTAAGTGTAATAAAATTTTTATGAACATCAAACTTAACCATTAATGATGTTTACATAACATTCCATTATGTAGACATTTAATTAAACTTTTATCTATTTTGATTTTTCAGTTTTCTCTTTTTGTATTTTGAAGCCCCCAAAAATGTGTTTTCAGACCTCAGGTAAGGGAATAGATGAAGGCAGTCAGGCAGGGACCAGAAAGACCTCTTGGCCACCCTCCTGAAGCTGTGGTTCAGCAGAACCAGGCAGAGCCTGGGTGCAGAAGGGACCCATAAGCTTATCCATCCCTGTTCTTCTATTTTATGAAAGGGATAACTCAGGTCCAAGGAGGGGAGTGACTTGCCCAGAATATAGTGTAGTTTGATTCTCCAAATGTAGAATCCTGGGCCCTTTGAAACTTGTTGTTGTTGTTGTTGTTTGTTTGTTTTCACATGTTCCAAGATGATTTTCAAGGAGTGGCTCTCAAAACCCAGGGGAGTGACCTCATGAGAGGTCAAGGCAGCTGATGCTGGGAAGGCTCATACAGGTCTACCCAGGCTGCACGTGTGTGTAACCCAATGACCAAATCAACAGTGACTTGAACCTGCAGCCAGGGGAGTGTGGGTGAAATATGAGCAGACGTTTTCACCAGCTGTTAAAACCTAGCAGGGGCATTAGGAATCAATCGCAGACTGTGCCTCCTGTGACTTGGCAAACCTCCATGAGGAAGGCTCAAGGGAGTGGAAGAGCAGTCACAGGTCTCCCCAGCCAAGAGCAAACCTGAGCAGAGCTAAGCACTTTTGTGCCCGCTGAAGCAAGGCAACCCCATAACCTTGCAGAGATTCAGGAATGATGGAAGCTGAGGAGCTACATGGCCATGTCAGGAGGATGATGAGATCGCCAGGCAGCTGCCATCAAGTTAGGGTTCAGAGTGGTCCTGGAGGAGAAGGGGAGATGCCCCTACCCGGGACCACACAGGACAGAAGGGCATCTGGACAGTGCCAGGCCATGTTCAGAAAGTGAAGTGCCTTTCCCATAGGAAGGTTCTGGGCCCAAACACTTACTGAGCACCTACTGTGTAGCTGGCATATTCAATAAGTCTTAAAGGAAGGGAGAGAGAAAGAGAGACTGGGAGGGAAGAAAGGAGGAGGAGGAGCTCCTGGACAGCAGATGCTGTCACTCTGAGTCTCCTCCAAGGCCAGTTTGCAGCTTCTGCCTTATATCTTTATACCTTTGAATTGAATGAAATGTATTTTCTCTTGGTCATTAGAGCACTGATGCAAAATTTCAGTAGGACCTTGTTGGTTCTTTCTACCTGGTCGTTAAGGTTCTGGGGAGCATGTATGAAGCAGTATCATGCAGGAGAAGAAGGCAGGAAAACCTGGTTTTGAATTCCAGCCTAGCCACCATATAGCTGTGGAACTACAGAGACCTTCTTTAACCTCTCTGAAACTGAGTTTCTTCATCTGGGTAATGGGCACTAAGAATTCCTGCCTCCCAGGGCTTTAGCAAAGTGCCAACACAGTCCCTGCTACATAGCAGAGGCTCCATAGATTCAGTTCCTTTTCATGTCTCATGCTTAAGGTGGCCTTGCCTGAAACTAAGACATGGCTCATTGTACTGCTCAAGTCAGAGCAAGCCAAGTGTGCTTTGGGCAACTAATGTGCCTAAGCCTGGGTCGTGAGAGTCCTAAAAAGGAACAGGGTGTGGCTCTGGAGCTCAGGGAAACAAAGAGTCAAATGTGGGGGAGACACTAGATTTGAAAAAAAAAAAGAGCACCAGGCTTGGGTCTGGAGTCTGGGTTATCTTCCCGGCTTTACCACAAATTTGCTATGTGTCCTTGATTAAGTCACAGTAGTTCTCTGAATCTCAGTTTCCTCTTCTGTCCTGCAAGGGCAAAACTTGATGGTCTCTAAGATTCATCCTGGTTGAGTAAGTGCTAAGCTGCATAGCACAAATTTCAGATGCTTCTTTAAGTGTGTCCAAGAAGAACATTCTCAGAGATAGTTGGAGTGCCTGGGAGCGGCTAGAAAAAATTAGGGAAATGATGCCAAGATTTAGCCACAAGTGATACTACTAACTTAAGAGGCTGCTCCTGATCTCCTGGGGGTCTTAAATTCTTCCCTCCAGTCCCTCTTTCTTGGGTTGTATTAGAAAGATTACTGAAGTGACCTTAAGCACAACAGGTTGGATTCAGGTTAGATTTAAGGAGGGACTTCCAAACAAATGCTTTTAATGGCAAGAGCTTGTAAGTGAACAGAGAGAAGGGTATCATCTACCTTTTAAAAGCCTTAAGATGCTGGGCACAGGTATATTTTGCATTCCTGAAAAGCTACGTGCTAAGAAAATACACTGACTCAATCCTGCTTAAAATGCACTGGAGTGTTCACTATTTAAAGTCATGGGGATGCCCTTAAATTCACCTGTTTATAAATACAAGCTTTGTTAAGTCAGGTTTTTAAAGTGAAGATTCCCTAGCTGGATCTCTCTCACAAAAAGTTCAAACGTAATCTTTCTCAGAGGCAGAGAAATAAATTCAATCATTCTCAAGGTTCCTTTCAGACCTATGGGTCCAGGAATGTAGCAAATATAAGGAAAATGTGTATGATGTTTCTGTATTGGCCAACATGCCTGGTTTCTGACCCTGGAGTGCCTGCAGAGCCAGCACTGTCTTCCTTGAGTATGTCTCAATCATGAACACCAGGCAAAACCACAGGAGCAATACCATTGTTCTGGAGAGTTTATTCTGGGGCCTACTAGATGTTGAGTAGAATTTGGAATCCCATTTGACTTCCATCTACTCTTCACCTTGTACTTTGCAGTAGTAAGACTGTCAGTGCCAGGAGGGCAGGGACTATGTGTGATTTGCTTCTCATTGCCTGGCATGGAATGGGTACTCAATAAATAATGGTGAATGAATGAATGAATGAATGAATGAATGAATGAATGAATGAATGAATTAAAATGGACACATCAATTCTAGTTGACTTTCTGGCCTTTAGCCAGGGACTTAAGTGCTCTGAGCCCCAGTTTCTGCATCCATAGCATGGGGATAGTAAGAGTTCCTACTTTGTAGGATTGTCATCAGAATTCAATGAGACAAAATAGACAAAGTGCTTAGCACATTGTTCAGAACGTAATAGGCACTCAACCAATATTAGCTCAGTACTACTTTTTCTATGTAAAACTATGTTGTCCTTTCCACAGCCCTGTAAGGAGAAGTATACCATTCCCGCTGAACAGATGAGAAAACTGAGGCTCAGAGGTATCAGGTGACTGCCCGAGGTCACAGGTGGGACTGGGACTCCTTGGTCTGTCCTCTTTTTACTGCTAAACAGTCTAGTGAAATCACAGAAAGACTCATTCCTGGTAATGGGACACTAAAGGCAATGCGTGAGGAAGCCTCAGGAATATTTGGAAACCCTTCTGAGTTTTCCAGCTCCCCAGAGTACCCTGGCTTTGTGGGGTGAAGTCCTTTGATTGTCTCAGGTTCCTGATCTGTTCATGACCCTATTAGCCCAAAAGCTGGTAGAGCTCCATGTAGTGCTACTGTTCTTTGTCTCCCTGACTCTCCCCTGCTCCCCACCTGCATTGCCTTAGGCATTTATTATTTCCTTAAACATGCCTATTTGCAGAGACACACTGAGCTAAGCAGCAAAAGTGGAGGTTTCCAGTGGGAAGCCCACTGCGAGGGAGTAGGGCGTCAGGAGAGGTCCTACCAGCTCACCTTGACCGAGATGCTCATATGCTGTGCTTTTGAAAATGCAAGCAGTGCAAGAACATTTAAAATTCACCCAGTGGATACGTTCCCTGTGTGGAACCAAGCAGACATGAGTGCAAGTGTGAAACATGACGTCCACATGCACATAGAAGGACAAAACAGTCTTTGTCAACTTGATTATCTACCCTGCGGTGAGAAATGAGGGCCTGGCTAAATGGAACACAGATAATCTGGAAACTTTGTTTTGCAAAAAAAAGGCACCTACCCCATTTATACTTTACTGCACTGTTATTAATAAGGAGCTTATGAATCTATTAGATAAGGTCTTTGCCTTCCTTCTCCGTTCTAAGCTTGGGTTTCTGGGGACAGTGAAAACCCCAAAGGTGGGAAAAGCAAGAGGAGGGCAAACAGAAAATCTGCAAACTCCATCATCCGAATAACAGGGCTGATGGTTTAGAATGTTCTGCTTGAAAAGCTGGTGTGCATATTTAAATTACAGCTTTCCATACACAGAAAGGGCAGCTGTTACCATTAGCCCAGCTCCCTTTACCTCTTGTTATTAAAATAGAGGACAAAAGGGGTGCTTTCTTTTCCTGGGTTTCTTTTTTTGGTATACATTTACAAAATGTGGTTTAAATATTGATTGTATAGGAACAATGTCACATTTTAAGATTCGGTGTTAGGCGTGGAGCTCTCTTAAAGATTGTTAAGTATGTATTAAGACCAGGAAAAAAGCTGGTGTGCAGCAATGCCCAGCAGTAGAGGGCATTCAGGCAGTAGGGGCTGTCATCCATCAGCTACCCAGTGACCCTCATAATTGGTTCAGGGCAAAGGGGTCTCACCTTTTCATGCTTCTCTGTTTTGCCAAAAATACTTAAGAGAGTGGGGGAAAAACCTAGTACGCTTTGTGTCTCTCAGAGACAATGTGTTTTATCAGCATTAGCAACTCATGGTTGGTTAAGGAATGAGGCAGGTTCCTAGAATCCAAATCAAACAGCTCCCATTAGTAAATTACTAACTTATAAAGTATTTAAGCCTAGGACTGGGCAGAAACAACATATGAAAATGTAGGTAGCATTGCAGAATATTCTGATGAGTAGAAATCACGTATAAAAAGCATAAACTGGCTGGGCATGGTGGCTCATGCCTGCAATCCCAGCACTTTGGGAGGCCGAGGGGGGCGGATCATGAGGTCAGGAGATTGAGACCATCCTGGCTAACCATGGTGAAACCCTGTCTGTACTAAAAATACAAAAAAATTAGCTGGGCGTGGTGGTGCACGCCTGCAGTCCCAGCTACTTGGGAGGCTGAGGCAGGAGAATAGCTTGAACCTGAGATCACGCCACTGCACTCCAGCCTGGGTGACAGAGAGAGACTCCGTCTCAAAAAAAAAAAAAAAGGCACAAACTATTCCCAACAACTTTAGGGGAATCCAGAAGATCATTCTGCAGAAGTAGAACTGGTTTGATGGCTTGATGTTACTAAAAAGAAGTTTATGGTTCAACATAAGGAAGAACTTTCTAATAATTCTGACAGTCCACAGGGTTAGGGAATTTCTGATTGAGTAGAGATTTCTCTCTTTGGAATCTTGCAAGCAGAGGTCACTGGATCTTTTATTGTGAATGCTTCACAGAGGATCATGCATAAGGGTAAGTGTTGGACTAAAGGGCTTTAGAGAGTCCGTCCAGTTCTGAGGTCCCCGACTGTATGTTACTGGCTTTGACTAGATCTTTTACTAACAAGTGCCATCCTAGTTATTCCACATCCTTAGAGTCATCATAGATCTAGAAAGATCTAGAAGTAGTTCTGTGGAGACCAGGTAGAATGCTCAGAGGGCAAAATAGGAAATACAACAATAGGATGAAAAAGAGGTTGTCCAGGAAAAGAGGAAACAGAAGCACTTTACAGAGCTGAGCCTGCAGTATTTGGAAGGAGTGCAAACAGCTTGTTTGGTTTCTGTCGAGGTCCAGATAAGAGTAAACAGGTTAACCAATAGTAAATAGGTTACGACCAATGTAAAGCTAGATCATCAGAGGCAGAGTGTCAGATCTCAGGCTATCAATCCCTCAAAGAATTGCCTTCATTGAAGGTGCATGAGGGAATGGTCAGGTTGAGGAGCATTTTATGCTTTTGTGAAACTGATTAAGGCAAGGTCTACCCTGCCTCTCTAAGTTCTTTTATAAGGACCCATGATAAATTTCCACCAGTGTATAGTTCCAGAGGAGAAAATAATGTGGTTCCTACAGAAAGCTATGTATGTCTTCCATGTCAAAAGATAAAAACTGTGTACATGGGTATCTTTTTTTTTTTTCTTAGCTGTTAGAGAATTCAGAGACAGATCCTTGGGTATTTACATCTGCTCAGTTATGGTGCCTGAAAGGTGCTATTTCTGGTTCTTGTAGCAGATGAACTCATTTCAGGCCATTGATAATATTAATATGTCTTGTTTTTCAGCCTGCCATTCATCTCACATCTTTTGGGAAGTGAGTAGGCTCAAATCTCAAATACTCAAGATGAAATGGAATAAAAAGGAAAATTATTGATTTGAAAGAAACATGAGGTTCTAAGATAGGTTTTCAAGGTGGATTGGAGGACTTCTATCACTTAAAATGACCAGTAATGGAGGGCCAGCCATTTGACTCAATATTCTTGGCCATCACTAGTCACCTGTACTGCTGTTGTGCTGTATTCGGGTCTCTATATTGTTGTCCCCTCCTCCCACAATCCATGGTTTTACTTTCCATGGTTTATTACTTGCAGTCAATTGTGGTCCAAAAATATTAAATGGAAAATCCACAGATAAATAATTCATAAGTTTTAAATTGTGTACTCTTCTGAGTCACGTGATGAAATCCTACTCTCTTCGCCTAGGATGTGAATCATCCCTTTGTCCAGTATATTCACACTGTACAAGTATGCATGTATAGGAAAAAATCATAGTATATATAGGGTTCAGTATAGGCTATGAACTGAATATATATACTAGGGTTCATAGTATATATAGGTTCACTATCCATGGAGTCTTGGAACATATCCCTGAGGACTAAGAAAGACGACTGTAACTATCATGGTAAACACCCCAGTATATTGCATGAGTGAGTGATGGCAGTGAGACACTGTTTAGGTCAACCTGTTGCCCATTCGCAATTTCATGCATGTAGGGAGATAAGTCATATGTCCTACAATTGTCATTGGCCGTAGATGAGGGGGCATAAATGGGTAGCCCCCTAAGGGCAATTAATGGATCATCATCATCTCTAACATTTCCACACCTAGGATAAAGGCTGTCAGAGTTCTGGTATCTGTGAAGGTTTGTGGAATTAAATTAAGATGAATGGAATATAATTGAAGTGACTTGAACTGCACTGAACAGAATTAAATTGAATTGCCTAGTCTTGCTTTGCATCAGGGGAATATATTACCTTTGCCTGCTAATCAACTCTAACAACAGAGCAAGAATAAGTATAGCATGCTGAGCATAATGTTTGAAATTTAAACATGTGTTCATTTTAAAACTATTGACCGTGCACCTTTTACATTCAGGCACTGTGTTGGATGCTGGGAAAACATGGTGGACTAAGCAGACATTTCTCTGCCTCAAGGAGCTCCACCTAGGAAAGGAGACAAGCACTAAACAAGTCTTGCATAAATAAATATCTAATTAAAATTGTGACAAGTGCTAAGAAGGACAAGTATAAAGTTTTGTAAGAAGAATAGAAGCCAGGTCAGGTGCGGTGGCTCACGCCTGTAATCCCAGCACTTTGGGAGGCCGAGGTGGACGGATTATTAGAAGTTAGGAGTTCAAGACCAGCCTGGCCAACATGGTGAAACCCCTTCTCTACTAAAAATACAAAAAATTAGCTGGTTGTGGTGGCAGGCACCTGTAATCCCAGCTACTCAGGAGGCTGAGGCAGGAGAATCACTTGAACCCAGGAGGCGGAGGTTGCAGTGAGCCAAGATCGCCCCACTGCACTCCAGCCTGGGTGACAAAGTGAGACTCTGTCTCAAAAAAAAAAAAAAAAAAAAGTGGAGAAAAAGAATAGAGGCCAGAACTTACTAGAACAAACCAACTTGTCCAACTTGGAGAAAGCCAATGTGTCTGAGCAGAGTGGTGGCTGATGAACCTGAGCTAAGGGCTTCATGCTGTATTGTGGCTAAGTAGAGATATGAGTAATAGGACTGGGTTTTTAAAAAGTCTACTCTGGTTGCTTCCTGGAGGGGAGGGAGCAAGATTGGAAGCAGAGGAGAGTTAGGAGGCTATTGCTGTAGTGTAAGGGAGACATGATGGTGAACTGACCTGGGGTGGAGAGAAAAGGAGAGAGTCTGGCCATATGTTATAGGTGCAGTCAGAAAGAACATGGTCAAGAGTTGGATGTGGCCAGTCAGAGAAAGTGGTAAAGATGTCAAAGGTTTCCATAGAGGCAACTGGAAAGTGGGGGAGGATGGAGGTTCCATTTCCCAAGAGAAAGAAGAGAACTAGATTTGGGGTGAGCAAAGGCGTGAAGATGAAGAATTCCAACTGAGCATCCTGAGTTTGAGATGCCTGCAAACATTCACCTGGAGTTGTCAGACAGGTAGTTGTGTCTATCACTAGATCTGCAAATATGTGCTGAAAGCCTAATCTGTGTCAGGCTCCATAGTGGGTTAGACAAAGAGGTTAGACAAGATTCCTAACCTCTAGGAACTTATTGTCTATAGCTTGAAATGACGTATTGAAAAATACGGCAATAAAAAGTAGGGAAGGATAACTCTTAGAAAGAGAAGGAAATAGGGCCTACCATAGGAGTTGAAAGGGGAAGAGAGCACTTCCTGCTGAGATGGCAAGTGTCAAGGTAGACGTCAAAATAAAGAGAAAGGGTATCGAGGCCAGACTGGGGATGAGGCAGAATTCTCCTTGCCCAGAACAGAGAAAGCCTTAGCTCCCCTATGCCTGCCTGGCTATATTCTGCAAATACCCCTAGGCCAGGTATAGGATGGCAAGTGGAAGGGTAAGGGTGGAAGCTCTAGCTGGGCTAAGGCCAAGGGTGGAAGAATTGACATTTTGATACTTAAGTGGGGCTTTGGGGCTGTCTTTACAGTTACAGCTCCCATCCCTGAAATATCTACTGGGTTCCCCTGGAATATGTGTATCAGGAAACAACACCTTCCACCCCTCTGCTCTGTGTTCACAAGGTGCTGTCACCAAAAGAGAGTTTCAGAAGGCCTGAGGATGCTCTTCATAATGTTGCCTCTTTAAAATGGTCCAGGTGGGGTGGGTATCAGTTTATGTCCATGAACTGATGAGATGGATGATGACAGATCCCCTATTTTCTCTAAATCAAATTAAATCCAACCCACAGCAGCCCTGACCTGACTTAGCTGTCATTGACAAGAACTCAATCTCAGCCTTAGATTAGGCCTCCATCCCTCTCTGTTCCCTCCCCATCCAGAGAGTCATACAAAAGTCCCTGGGGACCTATGCTTAGCAGTGCATTCATGGTGACTCCTCTGGTCCTAGGCCCATTGTGGTCACTGCTGATATTCTCATTGTACAATTGTGCATGTCCCTTAGAGCTGGAGGCTTTGCTGGTTTGGTAGTGCTGGGCCCAGGGACCAGCCATCACAGGGGCACTTACACAGCCATTCCCCTCCAGGGCACATCAAAGCAGGAGTTACTGATCTTTGCTACCCAGAGTCTTAACCCACCCCCTCACCCAGTCTTGGGAGTCTCTTTTCACCCTTTCTTTGCCTCAGTTTCTGCCTCTTCCTCCCTACCAGCAGCATTTGTCCCTCTTCCTTCTCCCTAGCATCATTCACTCACTAGAGATGCTCTCTAAGGCCCTGGCTCTTATCCTTGAGCACCCAGCAGAGTCCCCAGGAAGGCTGGTTAAACATAGACCGCTGGGCCTACCCCTAGATGCTCTAATTCAGTGGGTGTGGGGTGGAGCCTGAGAATGTGTATTTCAAACAAGTTTTCAGATGCTGCTGCTGCTGCTGCTTCTGCTGCTCCAGGGCCCACACAGAGAGAACCACTGCTTCAAGGGGAGGGAGCAAAAGTCCTACCCCCATGGAAGTGGCAGGATTAGGGGACAGAGAAGGGGGAGGAGAATTACAGAAAGGTTGAGGTACAAATAAATATATCCACCAGCTTCCCTGCCATCCGCCACCTCCCATTGAATGATGAAATTCTACTGACCAGAACATGATTCAGATGCGGATTTGGGGGAACTCATCTGTGTGCAGAGGAAGACCCGGGGTAATTACATTCTGTGCTTTATCCTTGGTGACCACAGGCCTTTTCTTAGCCTGGAGTTCAGGACTTCTGGATTGGGACTCCCGGACTCTGGCCTACATCAGACAGTTTCCAGAAAGTTGCTCCGCTCCCACCCCCAAGCTCAGACTATAAATTTCTTTTCTGTTGCCTGGGCCTGTCATTGAGAAGACTGGCATCATCTGCAGAATGTATTTGCAAGTAAAATGTTCAAGCAGCAGGAGAGAGGCCTGGGAGGGGGCAGCTAGATGCAGTGAACTGTGTCAGACAGGTGGCTCATGGGAGCTGGCGGCCCTCTGGCCAGCTCTTCTGCTGGAATAGAAACCCAGCATCTCCACCTGGAGGGCTTCCTTTTGCCACTTTCCTCAGTGCCCAGAGAAAGGGCCGCCCTTGAAGGGGCCATGGTCAAAGTTGGTAAGCCAAAAGTCAGCCCTTCTGCCTCATCTCCCCACAGCAGTACTGTACCAGGTGATCAGGCTGGAGCTGCCCTGTCTTCAAATCTTATTGGTGCCATGTAGTAGGTGAGTATAGTTTCAGATGACCTGCTTCTCCCCTCTGAGCAAAAGTGTCCTCATTTGTAAAAGGTGTATAATAATGGCATCTACTTCCCAATGTTGCTTGGAGGATTCAAAGGGGAACTGCATGTAAATTGCTTAGCTAGTATCTGGCACGTAGCACATGTGCAAATAAAGGTGAGTCTCCATCGCTCATGACTATTATTCTCTTCTGCATATTGGCATTCATATCTGTTTTCCTCATGGACTATGAGCTCCTTGAGAGAAGGAGCGAGATCTGATCCCCTTTTGAATCAATTCATTCAATCGCCAAACATCTGTTGAAGCCCTACTGTGTGCCACTGACTGTGCTAGGGGCCCATCATCCATTGCTGCACATAGTATGTAAGTGTTACTTGATGGTTAATGAGCGAAAGGGGAGGATTGTAGAGAAGGCTTACAAAAGATACATTTTCTTGAATACCTACTGTGCGCTAAGGCAGTGCTCCTTAAATTTCCATGGGCCTAATACCCACCTGCAGATCTTAGAATCACATTCTGGTTCTTCAGCTGTGGGCTGGGGCTTGCTGTTCTTCATTTCTAAGAAGCTCCCAGGTGATGTTAATGCTGCTGGTCCACAGGCCACACTCTGAGTAGCAAGGTAGACACTCCTTTGCATTATGTCACTTATTGCTTTCAAAACATTATGGGATGAGCTTAGAAATGAGAGTTTATAGAGATTAAATAGCTTGCTTAAGATCACACAGCTGGCTAGTGTTGGAGTCAGGTCAGCATGGCTCATTTTTGTCTATTGAGCTCACTCACCCTTAAGAGCAGTGGTTCCAAATGTTTGCTACATATTAAGATCACCCAGGGAGCATTAAACATCCTGATGTCGGGAGAGCTGGGTGGCAGGTAATTCTAATGTGCAGCAGAGTTTAGGAACCATGGCCTCAGAGTCCAATCTCATCCAAGGAACAAGAGAGGAAAGGAGAAGGATTTTGACATCTCTCTAATTTCAGATACCAATTATAGACTTTCAGAATTTGGAAGTCTAGGCCTCTTTTGATGTTACAGATGAGGGAACTGAGGCCTATAGAGGTTAAAATATTCACCCCAAATAATTTAACTCATTGATGGCAAAGTTAGGACTAGAACTCAGGCCTCTGGGCTCTCACCTTTGACGTGGTTCCTGTGCTGGAGGAGGAATCCAGGAGCAGAGTATCCACTGGAAAAAGGCTTCTCCATCCTCCTCCACCAGCTGGGACCTCGGAGACTCAAAGGAGGCCTAGGTTTCCTTAGGATGAACCAGGGAAACATCCACTGCCCTCAGAAGAGCAGGAAGTTTTCCTTCGCAATATTCCGCCAATCTTGAAATGGCAGTGTACAACAGAATATACTCTGAAGTTGTAAGGCCTTTAAAATTCCAAGATGAAATATATAATCCCATTATGGTAGGAGCATAATTGGTGGCTTGATTTAGTGCAATAAGGATTTATTGTTTTAATCATAACATAATGTGCATTGGTTGGTTGCTTCATAACAAAGATATAATGGGCTGCAAATGTGTACAGTAAGATTTTTTTGGGGGGTGGGGGTCGAGGAAATGGCATGACTCAGAGTTTAAGAGCCCCAAATCTTAGCTGTACCTGTGTAGCTTTACCATATAACCCATTGATAACTTAGCCCTATGATGTGCTGGTAGGCTTAAATGTAACCATTTATTGAGCACTTATTCTGTGAGCAGAATGTCATTATCCACTTAGGGAATGTAATCACATTCAATCTATATAAGATCCCCATGAAGTCAGCATTACTTACAGAGGCCTGCACAGCAATAATTGGAGGAGCTGGGATGCAAATTCACCTGTGGGTGAATTCAAATCACCACACTCGGCATAGGACCTGGCTCCATACCCTTATTTTACAGGTGAGGACAAGACAGGAGAAGCAATCCTGGCACACAGGGACAGCAAGTGGCAGGACAGAGCTGAGACTATGGTCTCCTCACTGTGGGACAAGTGTTGTTTCCTACGACCTCCATGGAAAATGAGGCCGGAAAGAATGACCAGGACTCCATGAGCTGTTCCCCGCCCTACTCAGGCTCCAGCCATCATGCAATGAGGAGGTTACTTTCCATACAGACCAGACTTTGGTCTAATGTTTTTGAGGAACCTATTCAATGAAAGAGAGCCCTTCACCAATCCATGCCCCATCAAATTAGACTTAAATTAACACATGCTACGTAGATAACTACTTTCCCAATCTGTATCCCACTGATTCTTCCATCTGAGATCATATTATATATCCATTCATTGAGCAATTAATGGTGAAGTACCTCCTATGTGCCAGGCATTGTGCCAGGTGCTAGGGATAAAGAGATAAGGAGAAAGTAGGACACTGAGCCAGTCTCTGCCTTCCTGGTCCAGAGGTGGACAGAGATAGATAAAGTGAGTTCCTGAAAACTGCCATCAGTGCCATGAAAGTGATGTGCACAGGGACATGAGAGCTCAGAGGAGGGCCCTGACCCCAGCTAGGAGAGGAGAGAATCCCAGAAGCCTTTCCAGATGAAGTGATTTCAAATACGGGACCTGAAGTTCAGTAGAGGTGACTGTGTCAATTGTTTAAAAGGTAGGTAGATACATGTGTTGGCTCAGATGCTGAACAATGCTTCTGGTAAAGGCAACAGCATGTGGTCAGGCTGTCAGAGGTGATCAGAATATGATCTGGATGTGCAGGTTGGAGGGGAATTAGTATAAGTTCTGTGTGGCCGGATGATAAAGTTTAAAGGGAAGAGTAGGAAGAGTGGAAGAAATGAGGCTGAAAAGGGAAGAGGGACCAGGTCATGCAGGGAACTGAACACCATGCTAAGAGGTTTGGATTTTGACTCTGTGAGTAAGTGGAATCTATTTTAGTAGGATTGAGACTTAGTCTCATTTGCATTATAGAGAGATCACACTCTGACTGCAACAGAGAGAATTGATTAGAGGGGCCAGAGTGGGAAGCAGGAGGTGCGTTTAGGAGGCTACTGCAATAATTCAGGTACTGAGGATGGTAGCGTCAATCAGTGCAGTAAGAGTGTAGAGAGAGAAATGAACAAACTCAAGATGAATTTCTTTTCTTTTCTTTTCTTTTTTTTTCCAAGACAAATATCTAAATCCTCAGGGCTTGTGATTTATTGAATGTAGGAGGAGCGAGAGAAAGGGTGGAACAAAGGACTATGACTGGATTACTGTCCTGGCCAAAGTGGCTGGTTCTGAGAAGGAGCACAGGGGGAGGAGGAAGAAAGGTCTGAGAGGGGAAGGATCATGTTGACATGTTAATATGAGCTGCCTATGAGGTGGAAATGTCCAGGAGGAAGTTGGATGCTGGATGCATAAGTCTGAAGCTTCAAGGAGAGAAAACCTTCCTGGAATTCTCTTTACTTATCAGAAAAGATACCAAAGCTGACAACACTTTGTAATCTCATGAGAAATGGCCTAAAGAATGACAGCTTGACCCCAATCATGGACTGGTTGTTTCAGCTTATAATATGGCTCAAGGCACTCAGCTAAGCTTCAGTGGCCCCGTGGGCACTGGGATAGCTGAGA
Organism: Pongo pygmaeus; assembly: GCF_028885625.2. Classification (NCBI taxonomy): domain Eukaryota; kingdom Metazoa; phylum Chordata; class Mammalia; order Primates; family Hominidae; genus Pongo; species Pongo pygmaeus. Next base: position 174,983,383 of record NC_072377.2, read on the forward strand.
AGACCTTTGTCCTTTAAAATCACAGCAAATGAGGCAGTCCTTTTAACCTCTTTGATGGTAGTCCACCCACTCCCCTCCTTGAGATATTTTTACTGAGTGCTTTCTATGTGTCAGGCATTGAGGATACAGGATTGGGAAGAAGATTCCTGCCCTTGAGTTTCTCCAGGGCCAGTGGGGACAGACACATGAGCATATGATTAAGATACCACATTACAGGTGGAAGAAACATTGGGGGGTCAATGTTCAGGGGGCCCAAGTGTTCTTCGACTTCAGCATGGTAAATATCGCTATGGAGTTGATGCAGATACTTGTGAGATGGTTTTTGTTTTTCATTTTGATGAATGATTGCAAAGCTCACAACTGCAGAGAGACTGAGACTTCAACTTAAGCTTCGAAATCTTCACATTTTTCAATTTTATCACAATTTTGACTCCCTCTAGTTATTAGGAAGGGTACTCCCTGGGTCAGCTCACTTGATGCTCTGTTAATGGTCATGAGCAAAATAAAAGGAGGAAGAATTGAGTGTGGTTAGAACACAAAGATGGACTGCCTTGTTCTACCTGGCACAGGGAGAATAGAGAAGGCTTCCCGGGGGAAGAAATGGCACTTGTGTGAGTCTTTAAAAATGAATTATGCACTTTAGGAGGCCAAGGCAGGAGAATCACTTGATTCTAGAAGTCTGAGACTACCCTGGATAACATGGTGAGACCATGCCTCTACAAAAAATTTTGAAAAATAGCCTGATGTGGTGGTATGTGCCTATGGTCCCAGCTTCTCTGGAGGCTGAGGTGAGAGGATTGCTTGAGCCCAGCAAGTCAAGGCTACAGTGAGCCATGATCATGCCACTGCACTCACCCTGGGTATCAGAGTTAGACTCTGTTTCAAAAAATAAAAAATGGCCAGGGGTGGTGGCTCATGCCTGTAATCCCAGCACTTTGGGAGGCTGAGGCAGATGGATCACCTGAGGTCAGGAGCTCAAGAACACCTTGGCCAACAAGGTGAAACAACATCTCTACTAAAAATACAAAAATTAGCTGGGTGTGGTGTGGGGCACTTGTAATCCCAGCTACTCGGGAGGCTGAGGCAGGAGATTCACTTCAACTTGGGAGGTGGAAGTTGCAGCGAGCCGAGATCACACCACTGCACTCCAGCCTGGGTGACAGAGTGAGGCTCCATCTCAAAAAACAAAGAAAAAAAGAAAAAAATGAATTGGACTTCATTTGTGTCAGAGAGAGCATCCATGGCTTTTGCAAATGCCAAGTAGTGAAGAGAAGTTGAGAGTAGGTGGTATGTAGGAGAGTGGGGAGAATTCAGAGTGGACAGCTTTGCATGCCATTCTGCGGAGGCGTTCCCTAGAGGGGAATGGCGGAGGCTGTAGGAAAGAGGTCACACGTGCAGTGCCTACAGGGTCCAGGCAGATAACAACAGTGAGAGAACTAGGTGGGGTGACCAACTGTCCTGGTTACCTAGGACTGAGGGGTTTCCCAGGAAAAGTCTCCCAGCAGACCAAGATGAGTTGATTACCCTAGAATGAGGCCAGGCCTTGCCTGCCTAGAAAGGGCCTGCTCTCTTCAGGGGCAGCTCCTTGGAAACATAGACTGGGATGGCTGGATCTTCCAAATGTCCAAGAGAAACTGAATATCCAAAATTTAATGCAAGTTCTTCTGGTTTTTAATTGTTGACAACAAATTCAAATGTTTTAAAAACATGATGCTGGTCAAACCAAGCATTTCTGTGGGCTGTGTGAGGCCTACAGGCTGCCCTTTTGAGGATCTCTGGCTACAGTGATGTAAGTGAAGCCTCCCATGTCCCACCCTGTTCCTGCCCTGAGGCCCCTTAAAGGCATGTTCAGATGATTTTCATTATGCAGAGTGACTTCAGTGATCAATCGTTTGGTTTTTAATTTGATGTTCTTAACCAGATTTGGATGCCGTGCACAGAATGTAATGGATCAAAGTGGCAATGAATAGTGGTAACAGGGACGTGCATTCCATCTTGTTTTTGAAAGATAAAATAATTGCTCAATGGCTTGTTCTGCCCCAAACCTGGAAACCTATTTGGTCAGAAAAATAAAGAAGAATATATTTCTCAAATATCAGCCTTAAGGTTCATTTATCCTGGGCATCTGGACAGCTGCCTGGCTGAAATAAGGCTGGGAAAGAACAATCACTTTGTTTGTAGGAAACTTGGAAGGTCAGGGGACTGCTGTTTGAAGGTGGTGGAGGGTGATAGAGTCAACTCAACACTGTGATCATATGACTGGGTTGTAATGTGACTATGGGGAAACCACCCAACCTCTCTGGTCCATGGTTTCCCCATCTGTGCTGCAGGGAGGCTGGCTTGCAGGATAGTTCCCAAGAATCATCCTCCCCATCAGCTCTCTAAGTCTAAGCTTTAACTTTGATTAGACTTTTGCTGGGATTTCTCTGGCCCTGCCAGGGTGAAATAGTCAGGGGAGATTTTAAAGAAAAAATCAGTCCAGACAACTGTGACATCTATTTTCTTTTCTAGATGGAATTAGTAGATATGGGGCTTTAATAAGTTGATCTGATAGGTGGGCTCCACCAGGCCAGCTCTCTGAATGGCATTTTTCATTGTGTCAGTTGATTTTTCTTTAATTGAGTGTGGACCAGAATATAGGTATGGGAGCTGGGTGCAGGAAGAAACCTTCAAAGGCAGGGGTTTTGCAGTCAGGGAGCCATCCTCTCCAAGACAGGGGAGGGTGGGGCAGGTGGGGGAGGACCTGCGTTCATGCCAAGCTGCAGTGTCACCTTTATTAATGATGACGGGGAGAGGGAGTCAGCAGGCAGCTAATGCAGACTGCAGAGGTTGGTAATCGGGAGGTGTTGCTACCATTCCAGAGGACAGGGAAGTGGGACAAATGGGAATTTAAGAGGCGAGAGGTGAACAGAGGGAAAGAAAGGCAAAAAAAACAAAAACAAACAAAAAAAAACAATGAGTATGACGTCATCTGGAAAATTGCAAACCAGTGAATCAATGAAGTATCATTCCCAGAGCAGGGAGGAAGCTGCCGGAGAAGGATCCAGCCTGCTGGGGAGCTGGGGCCTGACAGGAAGCACAAGCTGGGTTGACTATGCAGTGCCCTAGCCAGGGGTCAGCCACAGCTGGCACGTGAGCCCTAGGAATAGACTTCCACTTCCTTCTGCCCCTTTCCTCCTACAACCTTTTTTTTTTTTTTTTTTCATGAAAGACATCAGAAGGAATGCTCTATCCAAAAGGGCTTTACAGGAGCTCATTAATGTGAGCCCTTGGAGTCAGCTTTTCAAACAGTTATCTCTGAGTTCAGCTTCATAGGATTTTTCTCATCATGGGGATCAGCTTCATAAAAGCCAGAGTGTGATGATTCTGCCAGTTTTTGCTGTTAACAGATGAAATAGTACTCGCTTTATAGAAATGAAGAGCAAGGACTTTGGGTAGCTTTCTTTAGTTCTCAAGACCTCGTCAGCAGAGCTGGCCTGAAGGCAACACAGTAGGCAGGTGTCTGCATGGCATCCTATTACCTACAGATTGAGGATCAAAGCCCTTAGCCAGGCATCCAAGCCCCTTCCATAGTCTTCCCCTCCAAATATCTCTCGTAGTTACCCATGAACTTCTGCTGTACCCAGGCACCTTGTTCATTTCCACCTCTGCCACTTTCCTCATCCTGTTCCAACATATAAATATGAAGCAGCAATTTCTCAGTATATATACTACCACTCCCTGCCCTTGCCCATGGCAGACATCACTAATCGATCGCCACACTCTTTCCTGCTGAGCTAGGACTTGGCCTTAGAATTATTTCCAACACAACTCCCCAGACAGTCACTACCAATCAATTAAATTAATCAAATTATAAAATGTATTTTCTATCATTGATCTAAGATGTCCTTTCCCATTCTTAGCTCAATCTCTATCAGTCTTGTAGTTTCTCAAATCCTACATGCTCTATGAAATTTTCCCTGAATATTTCTACCCTTACAGATTGTTCCTGCTTATTAAAAGCCTAGTGCAAACCTTACCTATAGCATGCATTTTGCACTTATCATTTAGTATCATAATGTATCTTCCTCTTTATGGATCAGAGCTTCTCAACATCAGTGCTAGTGACATTTGGAGCTGGATCATTTTCTTTGTGGGGGCTATCCTATGTATTGTAGGATATTTTAGCAGCATCCTTAGTTTTTACCCAATAGATGTCAGTAGCAACCTCTCCATCACTTTTGACAATAAAAAGATTTCAAGGCATTATTAAATGCCCTTTGAGGGACAAAATTGCCCCAGTTGAGAGCCAATGTGAGATAGATAGATAGATAGATAGATAGATAGATAGATGATAGGTGGATAAAATCTCCCCTGTTAGTCTGAGACCTTCAGTGTGTGGACCATGATCATACCTGACATAGCTCCTTACACACAATAAGTGCTTAATAAATATTTGATAACTGATTGGTTGATTGGGAATGAGGACTGAGGAATTGTCTAGGAAGCGGGAAAGATGTTCTCCAATGTGGACTAAGAATTACACCTTCAGTGTGTCCTTGCCGCGGTTAAGCACTGCGGAATTGAGCAATGCAGAGTTTGCAAAGGGGCCACCTCCAAGCAACCACCCCGCTCCCCAATAAGCTGTTAGCAGATCCTAGTACCTGAGTGTGCTGTGACTAGCAGATCTCTTGCAGCAGAAACAACTAGAGGAGGGAGGAAGTGCTAAAAGAGGCCTGGATGATACGTTTGGCTTGAAGTTTAATACATGATGTGAGAGACCTTCACTCCTCTTCACTCCTCAAGAAGGAAAATGACGTAAACTGAAGAAACCTTTTATCCGCAAAGTAATCTTCCCTCCTGGAAGCTCTCTGGCTTGGTCACCTGATGTTCTGTGAACATATTTATCTGCCTGCCCCCTCCACTCCCTTAAACAATAGAGGCTTTGTAAAGGGAGAAAAATGGAAGAAACTATAAATCCTCACCCGCAATGCAGCTGCCCTCATTTCCACAGGGGGGTTTAAATCATCCTCTACAAGTGAACCAGAAGCAAACTCTACACATCTCCGGCTGATCACAGACTGTTCCTGGTGAACCAGGAATGGAACTGAGGCAGAGCATTGCAAGAAGTCTTTCTGAATACCTATGTGTGCCAGGCTCTTTAAGGGACCCTCTGCATGTGTCTTCTACCTTCATCCTCACTACAGTCCTACAGAGCCTGCATGGTTATCCCCATTTACAAAGAGAGAACTGAGGGTCCAAGAGGTAAAACAATTTTTCCAGAGTTCCAGAGCATGTCAAAGAGAGCCGGCATTGATCCCAGGACTTAGGATGTGCCCAGTGCCTGCTGGAAAAGCTACATCTATGAGAAACTAGATATATTTCCTAGTATGCGGTATTGGTACCTCACACAGAACCCTTCTTAGCCTTCAAATCCCAAGTAATGCAGAAAACAGGAGGGGTGTCCTCAGCCATAGAGAATAGTCATTAAGAGGGCTGGTTCTGTCTATGTAACTGTGTAACTTTACCAGTTGGTCTATCTGTGTATATCATCTAGCTAGCTTTATCCATATGTCCATACATCCATCTATTCATTCATTCATTCATTCATTCATTCATTCATCTGTTAATTTATCTATCTGTCCATCCATCCATCATCCATTCCTCCTCTTCTATATAGGCACAAGAGATGTCAATGATGTTTCCTAATATTCAAGGTTAATTCAGCAGGGGGAGAGGTGGTGAGGTGAACGATCACATACTTTTCCTTTCTTCATTGTCTTTTGAGGTAGGGCTTAATTTTAATGATAATAAGATCATATCATGTTTGCAAAAATGATAGTCTCCTTTTTTTCTAAATTAAATGAAAGCATTCTGAAGTCAAGCTGATCTAGGCAACCTATATCCCCTCTCTGTTCCTTGGTTTTCTCATCTATAAAGTACAAATGGTATTACCAACATCTACTGAAAGTTTGGAGGATTACATAAGATAAAGCATACGTAATGAGTGCTTGACCCATAGTAAGTACTCTATAACTGTTGGCTATTACGATCATCAGTGTACTTTTTAACAGCATCTAACACATAAACATCTGACTAATACTAAATTCCCTTGCTTCTGGTTTTTTCTTCCCTTGTTATGACCCTATAAAAAGTCCTTTCAGATGGGAAATAGAGGCTTAGCACAGTATCTAACATGTATTTAGCCCTTGAAATGGTGACTATTATTACTGTTGTTTAGCCCACAATACCTGCTGTCAGAGACTTCACATCCTTTTGGGACACCTTTACCCACAGAAGGTTGACCTTGGTGTCATTTTACCCTGGATGCACGTTTGCAGGAAAGAGTGGGAGCTGCTTAGGATCCTTATCCAGAGCTCCACACCCTAGCAATGCTCCTGGTTTTGATTTTTCTCAGGGAGGTGTGAACTGAGGAATATACCATATTTTCCTGCACAGCTCTTCCTGAGATGTTCAGTGTGAGGCACAGAAGCCCATCATAGTTGTATACATGGAGAATAAATCCTTGCTTCTGAACCTGTTCTTTTTGCAATCATATTTGTGACGCCCCTCCCCCCTGACACACACACATGTTTCCATGGAGAGAGTTAGAAACAGGATAATGATGTTCTGTTCCATTAAAAACTGGGGTATCCTGAATGATAGCCCCTCCCCTGGCAAGCAGGCTTCTCAGGTAGGCCCCCAGACTTGAATGGCTTTACCCAGAGACTGGGAGCCTCCAAAAGTAGGCTTCTGTTCATTCAACTCTGCATGACAGGGAGATGAGCCCACTGGACTCGAAGACAAATGGAATCAATGTAAAACTAAAGTCCATGCCCATACCTGCCAAAGGAGGGCCAGATTCTGCTAGAAAATAATCATTTAGCAAGAAATGCTTGCTGAAGAGTGATAACCATCAGGAATGAGGAAGAATCAACATTTAAAACATAATTTGTGCTTTTCACAAACTCCTGACCCTAGGAACAACTCCAGTCTAGTGCCTTGGAGATGGGCTGGTGTGAAAAGACATGGAAAATGCTTCTCTAAAGAGGAGAGCTTTCCAGCACACAGCAGCCAGAGCATGCTTCTCAAAGTCCAAATCAATGGCTTCTCTTTGTACTTACAAGAAAATCCCAGTTCTTGCACTGATTCCATGGGCCTCCAAGGGCCCATGGGATCAGACTGCTGCCTGTCTCTCTGACCTCATCATATACGGAGCCTTCCCTCAGTCACGCCTTTCCACCACACTGAACTTCTTTCAGCTCCTCCGACACTCCAAGCACATTCCACTTCAGGGCCTTTGCATCTACTGTTCTCCCAGATTTTTGCATGATCCATTTTCATCATTCAGGTTTCTACTCAAATGTCAACTCTTAAAGAGGCCACTATGATCCATCCTATTGAAAATAGGGCAGACACTCCATCTCCATGCTATTGCTTTGTAATATTTCATTAGTAGCACATATCACTATCTAAAATGATCTTACATATATATTTCCTTGTTTAAAGTGTATTCCATCTGTTCCTGGCTCTTCCCAACTGGGATGTGAGTTTCTTAAGAACAAAGCCTTTGGTAACCTCAGCTATATCCCCAGCATCTAAAACCATGCCTGGCACATAGTAGATGCTCAAGAAATACTTGTTGAATTAAGGAATATGTGAAAGAATTATCTCACTCTGGATTGCTGGAATATAATTTAAGATGGGATGTGTTCAGAGGTAAAACAAAACTTCTTTCATTTCTGGCCTCTCCTAAGGCAAAAGTAGTCAACACAGGACCCTAACTTTTCAGCATTTATGGAAGGGGTGGTCCCTATAACATTCTTTTGGAGATGGGAAATTCTATAATAAATTCAATCTCCCATCTAACAAATATTTATTGAACCCATGCAATATGCAAGTTCAACTCTAGCTTCTGACAAAGAACAATGAATAAATGGACACAAATCTCTGCCCATGAGAGTGCTGACATGGAAGACATGGCGGGTTTTTAAGAGAACACAGGGCTTAGAGTCGGAAAGGCCTAAATTTTAGGTCCTATGTCACCATATACTAAAAGTCTGCATAAGCAAGCTACCTGACCTCCAGGTATCTAACTTTCCTCCTGTATAAAATGGGCATAAAGCTGACCTCATGAGATTATTGACAGGATTCAGTAACTGCTGTGCCTCTGGCACCTGGCACTTGCTGGTCGCTATTGAGATGATGAATGTAGGGCCCTGGGCAAAAGGAATGAATGAATGGAATTTTCTTTCCTTCCACTTCCCCTTGTGATTAAACATCTCATCATATACTTTAGAAGTTTTCAAGTGATCTCAAAAAGAAAAAAAAGAAGAAAATTTAAACTGATTTCACACCACAGAGCCACAAGCACAGGCTCCAACCAGGATCAGAAGGTGTTAGTTTCAAATGAAGAGTGTGTAATGAATTCAGGCTCCTCTTCGAGCCTTGATTCAAAGCAGCCTGCGCTTCTGGCCCCTCGTCTGTGCTTGAGAGCTGATCTGTCATTAATGCCCACAGCGTCAGGCAGGGGTGCACAAGGCTGAGTCTGCCGCAGTTGCCATGTTGTACAGATGGAACATGTCAGGGCACACCCAGCATATGCAACATCCAAGTGGCATCTTTCTGTTTTCCTGTGATGCTATGCCTTTGACATGTGGCAGGCCACATGAACCTTGTGGATCAAAAAGCTTCTTAGGAAAGAAGGTGATTCAGTTTATTCTATTGCACAGCAGGATGCCCTGGGTAACCAAAGAATGTCACTGCACGCAAAGACAGACAGCTTCTTAAAGCCAAACAACTGGGGAACTAAGTTTTCGATGAAGACAGTTATTTTTCAGGCTTCTGAACAATTTGGACACTGTTATCAGTTTTCCTACCTGCCAGCAACTGTTCCTGAATAAAAGAACTCTCCCAGCATGCTCTGTTCCAAGAGGCACACACTGGACTTACTGAACAGTGGCATGTTGTTAACCAAAAGCATGTTCAGTGGCAGAGGCTCTTAGCTGTTCATCCCAAGCTGTGATTGGGAGCACTTGATGTGTCCATAGATAGTCACGGGTAGGCGGAGTCATCATTTCCTCTGTCCAGGTCAGGAATTTCAATGAGCTAATCTGCATAGCTTCTCTGGACTTGAGTCAGCAACAAGACAATACTAATAATAGCTGCTATTATCGAGGGCTTTCCGTATTCTAAGCCCTTTACACAAATTAATTGAACCCTCACCAAAACCGTATGAAGTAAGGAATATTTTTATCTCCTTTTACAGATGAGGCAACTGAGGCACGAGACCCTGCTCGAGGTCACAAAACTAGTAAGAGATACAGCTGAGATTTGAACTCAGGCTTTCTGGCTCCTAAGCCCCCACTCTCATGCTTGCATCCTGGCAGAACCAGATGTAAGCCCTTTAGAGTACTGCCTTATCCATCCTGCTCATTGCTCCACGCCTCACACCTAGCACAGAGCCCAGAACGCAAGGACAGACAGCACACCTTAGTTTTCCCAAAGAGTGCTCCCAATTACAATTCTGAACTGCCTGATAAAGCTCTAAAATGAATGGGTTTTAGAGTCCTTGTTTTTCCTGACACCAAAGCCTCCCACTTCCAGTCCTAGACCCACCACACAGACAGCACCAATTTCATCCAAGAATAAAATCTGTTACATAACCAGATGGCAGACTTGGGGGTGAATAGAGAAGCAACCTGTGAGTGCATTCGGCCACTCCTAGTCTCCAAAGGACAGCTCCTAGAAAGAACTTTTCATCTCTCTCTGAGCCTCCCTCGGCAAACTTTCCTTCATCTCCTCTCGCTGGTACTTTCTATATTTTATTTTATTTTGGTCGTGCGCATTATTTGAAGTTACTATAGCAACGTGTCACCAGCTGGTATCACATAGTAATGTTGGCATTTAGGTAGCAAGCTTCCGAAGTTGGCTGTTTCTCTCCTTCTGCGATCTCATCACTCCTACTAATCTTAGGTGAGTGGGGGATGCATGGGCAGGCAGCACCCATGCCCCTCGCCCCTATTTTGTTTGTTTCCCAAGGCAGGGAAAACTGGTAGCCTTTCCCTCCGTTCACTTGGCACTGCAGGGGTCCTGGCTCTGTGTGTGTGTGTGTGTGTGTGTGTGTGTGTAGGTGTGTTTGCATTAGAGGTTGTTAAATAGATATGTTTAAGTTGAATGTTGTACCCTAAAATTACTGGCATTATCAATATGATGATGATGATTATGATGAATTTTTTAATGCAAAAGAGTAGAATGATTTGGGGAGCGCTAATCTCCTGATGACAATCACCTAGTATCCCAGCTAATTAATTTTGATCACACAATATTGGGTTTCTCTTTTTCTCTCTCACCATCACACAATGAAAAGACCTTCACTCTTTTCCTTTGGAGCTTCCAAGTGTGCAAGACCTCCCTACGTCTTGATGGGCTGAATTAATTAAGAGGATTGATTGTCTTGGATCACTGAAGAGGGCTCTGTACAGCAAATAAGCCCTGCCACTCAAGGTGTTAAGTAGCCCCTCATCAGCCAAGTGCCTGCGATGATTGCACTTATTTTTACACGTTTGACCTAGTTTCAAACTGTGTCTCTTCATGCTGTGATTCATTAGCCACATTTTAAACCATCCCAGTCGGAGCGAGGTGACACTGCCTGGTTTGTGCCAGAGTCTCGGATACAATTTCTTGCTGGAATTTAATATGCAAGTCTCCCTGGAATTCTGTTTTAAGAAGCAATTTCCCATCCTGGCATGCTGCTTGGATATGGATGAGTGGCTGCCTCATTCCTAGGTAGTAAATATGCCGATTACAGAATTTCTGCCAGGGATGAAAAGAGGGGGATTCTTGCTAGCCTGGAGACTGCAAGGGATCCCTCCACCCCTCTGTCCCCCATGCAGTATTCAGGCTTTTCCAGGTTTCTGACGGGGCTGGGAGTTCGAGCTCCTACACTCTAAAGTTTGAACAACGTCAGTGTTAGGGCTGTCTAAGTTGCTAGGGCAAATGCAGTCTGATCAACATTCCCCCACCCCTATTCCTATGTCCCCTAAAAATTTAAGACATGGTGGATATGGAAGTAAGGTCTCAAACTTGTACAGAGGGGCAGGACACAAATGCCATTTTTGAGGAAACTACTGAAAAAATACACACATCAGAGAAGCAAAATGTTATTCCATGATTCTATTGCTGCATGACAAAAGAGGTGGTTTTTAAAATCCAAATGACAGAAAAGAGACTTTTCTGAATATGAAGCTGCTGCTCGTTTCTCACTCCATTTCAGGTTATCAATCATTCACATCGGTGTGATTTCCCACAGATCTGATACCAAAGGGGGTTAGACACCATAGCAGAAAAAAAAGATGCTTCTAATCAGAAGTAAAACACTGTCATTTTTCATTAACAGCCAAATGCAGGTAACTTGTCCAAACTTCAGTCACATTGCACTACAAATCGTACTGAAAGGCACACAACCAGGTTTTTCTACGTGGTAGTGAGAACTAAGAAATTAACAAGCTGGTAAAAGTAATTTTGATTGATCAGTGAACTACAACACACCGACCAACTCCTAATGAAAAGATAATGGTTTTTTTCATAAAACAGCCACTATCTCTAGATGGGGACTAGAATCCACCTCCCTTTTTATCTTTTAAAATGAAGAATGGAAGTTTCTCTAAACAAGGCTTAAGACAATTCATCCTTTTCAAGGCAATTCCAGGCAACTTGAGATCCAAGGTTTGTTTTTCTTTGCTTTTTTTCCCCCTTCAAATTCAAATCAAGCCATTGAAAATAACAAGCATTCCATATCCATGCATTTGGGGCAGCCTGCAGTTCTGACAATGGTGGATTTTCCACTACATACCACCACACACACACATACAAGCTCCCAGCCTCACTGTTCATTTAAGCCAAAGCTTTAAAAGTAAACTATTGTCCAAGAGACGATCGCATTTTCTCTTAGAGGATCATCGATCATAAAAAATAAAACCTACCCACATCTCTTACCTTGAAGCAGTGGAATTACCTGCAGAGGATGGTCCCCCTTCCTTGCACAATGAGCCAGGCTTTGACCAGCGGCAAAATTACTCCAAAAGAAGGAATAATAAGTCCTTCATATTGTAATTTTCACTGTTTATATGCAAGAAGTGTAGTGGGTCTGCTCACGTAGGAATAAATAAAAAGCCGAACAAACTGCTCGGCAGCTACCATGTGAAAAGAAAAGACCTCTAGTGGCCACAGGCTGAATTCTTTAAGGAAGGGAGAGGAGAGATAGAGGGAGCAGAGGAAACACACGCTCCTGTGTGTGTATAGACACACACACACACATATACAGGCACACACACATGCACATACACACACTCCTACACTCCTCAAATGCTAAGGTTTCTCCTTTCTTGCATTTGGCCTGGCTGGAGGTAGAAATGAGAATAATGGTTATTTCTTGATTTAAGTGGGAGCTGGTTAAATTAGCAGTGACGGCGGTGTTCTGTCTAGTTTGAAAGGGATAATTTTACACACTCACTACCACCCCCTGGGGGCCTGAGCAGGAAAAAGAATTTGACTCTGGCTCTTCAAGGAGTTGCCACCCAGTGTAGAGGCTACAAGTTCCCATAAAAGCATCATCAGCCATTGTCCCTGAGAGTCCCAGCTTTGCGATCTCCGCCAGATATGCATGTTTTCTAGTCATTTATGGTGTGCGGGTGTGTGGTCACTTGGCAAGGAGAGCCAGCTTCCTGGGCTTGTAACCTTCGTAGTCATGGCAGGCCCCTTGCTTAGAAGGGCTCCACGGTTGTTTCAAAATTCTGAATAGTTTTAAACAAGGGCTTTGCATTTTTACTTTGCTCTGGGACTCACTAATTACATAGCTGTTTCTGCTGACAAGGAAAGCATGCTATCCCTAACTTCCTAATTGAAAAGAACCTAGAAACAAATGAAAATCCATATTATGGGAGCTACTTTTGGGAGTATAAGCTTAAGAAACAGTTTTCCAAAAGGCTTCCTGTTTCTCTACCACTGGAACGAAATTGTAAACCTTGGAGGAAATATATACATATGTATATATACATACAGGCATACCTCGTTTTATTATGCTTCACAGATACCTGTTTTTTACAAATTGAAGGTTTGTGGCAACCCTGCATTGAGCAAGTCTCTTGGCACCATTTTTGCAACAGCCTGTGCTCACTTCATATCTCTGCATCACAGTTTGGAAATCCAAGCAATATTTCAGATTTTTTTCATTATTATTATACGTGTTATGGTGATCTGTGATCGGTGACCTTTGATGTTACTATTATAATTATTTTAGGGCACCATAAACAAACTTCACTATGGCAAAGTTCATTGTTGTCTTTTTTTAAGAAATTGCCACAGCCACTCTAGTCTTCAGCAACCGCCACCCTGATCAGTCAGCAGCCATCAGCATCAAGCCCAGACCCTACCCCAGCAAAATGATTCCTGTTTACTGAAGGCTCAGATGATCGTTAGAGTTTTTTTAGCAATATTTTTAAATTAAGGTTTATGTTCTCAAATTAAAATTTATATTTTTGTAAACATAATGCTATTGCATACTTAATAGATTACAATATAGTGTTAACATAACTTTTATATGCACTGAGAAGCCAAAACGTTCATGTGACTGGCTTGATTGTGATATTCACTTTATTGTGGTGGTCTGGAACCAAACCCATAATATCTTCAAGGTATACCTGTATATATTTCATCTTTGTTATTTTATTAACAAAAGAGGAACTTTTTTATATAAAAAAGGCAACAGTTTATGGTAAAAATGCTTTTTTTTTTTTTTTTGGTTCAAATATAATACTTCCAGCCAGGCCATCTTCCACAAGCCCGTGCTTGGCTGGACCACAGTGGAACTTCATTTGGCCAAGATGGCAGCCCCAGTGGAAACTTGCAAGAGACAGTCAAGAATGACTTCTCACCCCTGGTGGATTCGTGGCTAGTGTTTTGTTTAGCAGGTTCCAGAATAGATCTCCCTGAATGCTGCTTGCAGACACAGAAAACTCACCCTGATATGGACTGATAAAATCTGGGAAAGAGGAAGCAGAAAAGGCTATGCTGATGTCTTCTGGTGCATGAAAGGGTGTGGTTCCTCTTCTGCTCCGAGGGTCTCCTCTCTGTGTCCCTGCCTTGATTTCCCTTTGTTTGAATCTTTCTGGTACTTAGTTGGCTTTGCCAATTGAGGGTCTTACTCTTTTTCTCTCATGGATTAATCTTGCTTTCCCAACTAGATCATGAACTCACAAAGAGCAAGGGCCATCTCTTCTCATTTCTTTCATCCCTCTCAGCCCTTACCAAGTGGCAGGCCCCAGGAGGTGCTGGGTTGCCACTGGCTGATTCCTGGTGATCCAGCTACAGATTCCTCTGCAGAGAACTTTAGTGCATTTCAAGGTGCTAAAGGAGCCACCTGATTCTTTTGATACTCCTCTAGAGGTAGATTCAGATGAATTATTGTCCCATTTGACAGATGAGACAATTGGGACTTACACATGTAAAATTATTTGTCATAAAATGAAACTGTCTCCATGATTTTGAAATAGGCTGGATTTCCTGACACAAGTACAGTGCTTTTTCCCCAATGTGCGAACAGCAGGAGAGGTAATGGATCAGGTGTTATGTTTATGTTTGGCACTCCTATTACAGTCCCAGGCACATAATAGTACTCAGTAAATACTTTTTTGATGAATGAGCCATAAGGAGACATTTTCTCACAGGGAAGTTTTCCATGGTCCTCTCTCAACTATTTATGGTATTTTTCTTCATTTCTTGCAGAGTCACTTTGTGGCATGTATGACAGCCATCTTAAACCAGATGGGTGACCAGCACTACTCCTTCTACATTGAGACCTTCCAGACCAGCTCTGAACTTGTGGTGAGTCTATAGGATGCTGGGGTTGAGGAAGAACTCTTCCATCTCTGGAACATGCCTTCTGTCCCTGTCAGAGAGACCTGCATGTCTATCACATAATCTAGATATGATTTAACCAATATTTGTTGATGAATCACAGACATTTTGGGGTTTAAGAGCATGACTGTTAGAGTCATACAGTCTTAGGTTTGCATCTAGGATTTGTCACTTGCTAGCTGTGTGACCATGGACAGGTGACTCTCTTTTATGCCTCAGTTTCCCCATTTTTAAAGTGGGGATAATATCATTTATGTCATAGGGCTAAGAAAGGGTTGCACAAGAACACAATAGCTCTCATGTAGTAAGTGCTCACTGAAATATAGCTCTTATTAAGATCACAAATGCCTAGAGGAAGTCAGTCTCTGGGCCCCCTTCTTCTAGCCTCTCAGGATGCATTTGCTGCAAGACCATCTGCCCATGGCCTGTGGCTTCTATCTCTGCAGCTGATGACTTTGTTAACAGCCCAGGCTGTTCCTGCCCCAAGAGTGGAACAGAGCACCCTTTGCCCTCAGTGTGGCCTCCTTTCTCTCTGTCTTGTTGCTACCAGGTTCAGGAGTCCCACTGCTTAAGGTCATTCTCAACTCTCCCTGGAGAGACCAGGGGCACCAAAATTGGATCAACCTCAGAGAGAAGCCCATTAAAAAAAAGGAATCATTAGAAAACCAATGCCCTACCCCTTCATCCATTCAGTAGTGAGATGTTCTCTCCCTTGGAGTAAGATTGGCAAGAAATGGAACCTTTCCCTCAACCTCCAATTTCCCTGTATCTTAAGACATGGAAATAGAAAAACTGGACTCCTAATTTTTGATCCTCTATGGAAGGAAAGGTTTCTGGGGGAAGAAGGTAAGAAATGGAATTCTTAATGATTGAACATACACATTTTCTTACATAACCCTCACAAAAGTATGACATGGGAATTAGGAGTCACATTTCACAAGTCTACAATCTGCTTGCTCAAGGTCCCATAGCTAGTATGTGGTGGAGGTAAGGTCTGGACATTGACTGTAACTCTTATACCACACTCTCTCTTCTCATTAAGAAGCCACTCTTCCCATCTATGAGCCAGGAGCCGTCTTCATTTCCACAGGAAGGGGATGTGCCTGTGATGATATCCACACTTCCCCAGGTGACATCCAGTATGAATAATATAACAATACTCACCATCATCATCAACATGTAATGAGAATTTGTAAGAGACCAGGCCCCGTACTAAGCATCTGATAGGCAGGATGCACTTAATCCTCACAGTCACCCTTTGAAGTAAATATTATTCCCGTTCTGCTGATGTGGAAACTAGGACTTAAAGTATTGAGGTAGTTTTCCCTAGCAACAAAGATTGCTGGAAAGGAACAAATGCCATTTCCAGAATTTTGCAACTTAGCTTAAAGCAGTGATTTTCAAATTATGTTCCTCCTATCCTCACTATGCTTTACCATAAACATGCACATACGCACGTGCGCACACACACACACAATTCCACCAGAGCTGTTCTACCTTTATATATTTTATATATTGGGCTCCAGGTAAGACTTTCTTTGAACAAAGAATTCTGCTGTTAAAATAATTTGAAAACCACCAACTTAAGGAAACAACTCTGAACGGATTTCCTCTAGATTTTAAATTTTGCCTGAAGCACACTGGTGGTATGACTTCATTACCTCCAGCTCAAAAGGGTCTCAGTGCCGGTGGTTCTGGTCTTAGCTATACAGATTTGTCTTTATTTATTTTTTATTTTTTGAGACGGAGTCTCGCTCTGTCACCAGGCTGGAGTGCAGTGGCGCGATCTTGGCTCACAGCAACCTCCGCCTCCCGGGTTCAAGTTATTCTCCTGCCACAGCCTCCCGAGTAGCTGGGATTACAGTGTGTGCCACCACACCCAGCTAATTTTTGTATTTTTAGTAGAGACCATGTTGGCCAGGATGGTCTCAATCTCTTGACTTCATGATCCACCCTTCTCGGCCTCCCAAAATGCTGGGATTACATGCGTGAGCCACCGTGCCTGGCCTTCAGATTTTTCTTTAATTTGTGTTTTCCAAAGATGGAGAAAAAGTATGGCTCACTGCAAAATCTAGTGAAGGGTGCTGAAGTCCACTTTGAACCTCTTCAAAGAAGAGGAAGAGTTCCTGTCATTGTGTCTTATCTAATCTGCTTGTGTGTGTGTGTGTGTGTGTGTGTGTGTGTGTGTGTGACATATGAATTAGCTGTATTTACAGCACCGCTAATTAGATGTTCATTTTAATAAGAGTTTATTTGCTCAATGACCTGAGATGCTTTCATACAGTGAGATTATTTCCTTCTCAAATACATATTTGGGAAAATGATTATAAAATTGCCACATCAATGAGTACATTTACTTCTTTATTCCCAAAGATGGAATTAATAGTGCTTTATTTTGAGAGCATTTTCACATCCCATATTCATGTTCCACTGACATTTGGGAAACAGCATTCTAGCATTCAATCTTTAAGCTTCCATTTAATTTAGTTAATGAAAGGCTGTGTCCCTTCGCTTTTCCTCCCTCCAAAATATAATAAAAAAAAAAATTTAAAGAGCCAACGAGCTCTGAGTTCCTGTAAAACAGGAAGACATGTGTGCTGTGCTTCATTGTTTCAGGACTTCTTGATGGAGACCTTCATCATGTTCAAGGACCTCATTGGAAAGAACGTGTACCCTGGAGACTGGATGGCCATGAGCATGGTTCAAAACAGGTGAGCTGCTACCTGCTTCCATAAAGGTACCTTACCCAGCCCTCACTTCAAAGATCACTTATTTCGAGTTAAATTAGGGACAATTTCTCCTTGCTGAAAAGAAATTAAAGTGTTAAGGCATCCTTTCTTTCTATCTTTAAACCCAGGGAAGGACTCCTCACCAATCTTGAAGCTACTCAAAAAATCGTCCCCAACTTCTCCATTTTTCAAATCCCAGTTAGAATATCATACTTCATCTCTGAAGCCTTTCCTAAACTCTTGGGACAGGAGATCTTAGAAAAGCATTTAAAAAATATATTATTTTAATTTTTTAAAAATAATAAAAGATATTCTGTGACATGGTAAAATAAGTTTAGGAAGCATTAAATTAAACAGCTTTGAACAGATTTCCATGCTGCAGGACTTCTCCAAGCTTTTAATATGCTAATGTGATTTTTTTCTAAGAGGAGGATTTAGGGTACAGCATTCCATTTGCCCATCCATTTGCACATAGGATGTGCATTTGGTGTGTCTATGTTTGTATCTATAATACCTGTTAACATCTCCTAGACTATCAGTGTAACCCAAGTATAGCTTAGATGTCCTATGGCCCAACACAACAAGAGATGAAAGTAATTCTAAACAATTTCAGTCTTTGCTGCTAGGTTTCTTGTATCATTTCACCAAAGTAAAATCCAAACTATAACACTCATTAATCTTTTCTAATATTCCATTGGGTTTATTTCTAATATTCCTTGGATTTCCCCAAGCCTCTCTCAGAACCTGATTCTCAAATCCTGCCCACCAATTCCTTTAAAACAGCATCTTCTTGGTTCTTCTCTTTTCTTTCTCCCTGCTTTCCTTTGGCTTCTTTTATTTGTTTTAGATTATTTCATGGAAAGCCCTTCATCTTATACTGGTGTCTAGTTTTATCTCCCTCTACCTATTGTCCTTGTTTTATATCAAAAAACCAAGCATTGTCTGGCAAAGATAGAAATATCTCTAGAGGGCAGTATAAGGGGAGAAGTTAAGAAGACAAAATCAGAATTCTCTGAAGTGGAAAGGAAAGAGGAAACACTAACTCAAACTTGCCCAAGCAAAAAGAGAATGTATTGGCACAGATAACTGAAAGAGCCCTGAGGTGTGGCTTCAGGCATGGATGTATCTAGGTGCTCAAATAGCAATGTAGGGAATCTGTGTGTGTGTGTCTCTCTCTCTGCTTTTTCTATTTACTTTATTCTTAGGCAGATGCTCTTTTAGTGGGGAAAATGGGAAGTTGCAGATATATTCCTTGTTGTATTTTCAACCACAATGGAATGAAAAGGCTTCTTTTCCTATAGGTACGGAAAAAATCCTGAGGCCACTCTTCAAAGGTCTGGCCTGAGCTACATGCCCATCCATGGACCTCTGCGGCCAGCTGAATGAAATGTGCTATTAAGTTAGGCTTGGATTTCATGACCCGCCTTTGGAACTGGGGGTGGGTGGTGTGGTCAGTTCTGCCAAAACCACAAAGTCGGGGAATAAGGAAAGAAGCAGAGAGAGTAGTTCTTCAAAGGAAAATCTAGAAGTTGTTACCAGAAAGAGGACTAAATAATGGGCAGGTGAATGCACAGATGTCCAGCCTTGATCCAGGGTCTTGGGATTGGAGCCCTGGCCAGGCAACTTCCCCTTCTGAGCTGTCTACACGGTCATTCTGGAAGAAACATGTGCTGGGTCCCATGGGAATGCTTTGAAGGAATATTTCCTCCTGAAATCCCAGCTTGATTCAAACTTTAGTCATTTTTGGGAGAGGCCCCCAGAAATGCTACAGTAATCCTTATTTCTTTATACCTAGAAAATTAGAATGTAATTTCCTAAGGGACCTAATACTTTGGAAATCTCTCCTAAATAGAAATAATAGATTTGTATCTCTTAAGGGTCAGCCAAGTACTTATGTTTTGTACATTAAAGAAAAAAGTTAGACTCTAGAATACAGCCTGGGCTTCAGACTCTTTAATTCTGCCACTTTCTCTTTCTTGGGAAGTCATTTAACCTCTTGGAGTGTTAGTTTCCTTGTCTGTAAAATGGGGATAATGGTAGTTTCTATTTCATGAAAATTGCTTTGTGTGTATGAGGGTAGAATGAGTTACTCCTTAGCACAGTGCCAGGATCAAGGAAAATCTCAATAATAATAGTGTTGCCATCACTAGGTGATGACAACAAACTTAGCCTTAGACTAAAGAAGCATGTGTTAATGTCAACCAGAAAAGATTACTTTTTTCTGCTTGCAGGCACATAGCTTAGTTCGAAGATTTCCTTCATCTTCTGGCCAAAATGATCTCTTATGTTTATAGAACACATGAAATGTTCTCACTATTTTTGCATTTTGCATATTATAATAGCTAACATTTATTAAGTACCGAGCTCCATCACTGTTGCGAAGGCTTTACATGAAATTAGTTCATTTAATCCTCCCAACAACTTTATAATGTGGAACAACTGTAATCCACGTATTATATAAGAGGAAGCTGAGGTACAGAATAGATAAGTAACATACTTCCTATTGCATTGCTGAAAAGAAACAGAAGCCATTTCATTGAAACCAATGCTCTTAATCTCTGTATTATTATTATTATTATTGTTTTATTTATTTATTTATTTATTTTTGAGATAGAGTTTCTATCTTGTTACCGAGGCTGGAGTGTAATGGGATGCTCTCAGCTCACTGCAACCTCCGCCTCCCGGGTTCAAGTGATTCTCCTGCCTCAGCCTCCCAAGTAGCTGGGATTACAGGCATGCGCCACTATGCTCAGCTAATTTTGTATTTTTAGTAGAGAAGGGGTTTCTCCACGTTGGTCAGGCTGGTCTTGAACTCCCGACCTCAGGTGATCTGCCTGCCTCGGCCTCCCAAAGTAATCTCCATATTATTAAGTGCATTTTGCCCAGAGAGGTGAAATGACTCTCTAAGGTCATGCCACTAGTGAACAATTTCAACCCAATTTAGATAAACAGAACATGTACCATGACTTATGCCCAGACCAGTATTCCCCAGAATACCATATTCTTTTCTCCAAAAAGGTGCAAGTTATTCATGTGGTCAGGGCCAACTTCACTTGTCAGTATGTCTGCACATTCCAACTAACTTTTCTTCCTTCCTTCCATGATCTGTATGTTATTATAGTTGGCCTGTTTTTATAATTTTTGTATTATCACTTATGATGTCTGTATTATGTATGCATTAATCGTCTATTATTTACTTATCTGTTTGTTGGAAAAGGGAGTGGAGTTTTCTAGATTTTAATGTCTCCCCAGCTGTGTACTGTTTGTGTATGCAGACATAGTGACACATCTCCTGCAAGAAATACTTCCTGTTAGAGCGTTTTTCTTTTTGGTAAGCTGCAACACTGAGTAAGATCTGATTTACATGATGTTGTTAATTTTTAAATGATCAAGTTCTTTATAATGTTGTAAATGAACAAGATTATGCCTAGAAACCTCTTTTACCTCTGTTCCATCTGCACCTCACTCTAGAAATCCAGCATTTTGAGGAGGCTTAGGATTTATGCACATCCCTGAAGTTACCCTAAATGCAGTCAACCACCAAATATTTATTGAATTTCATGGGCATCCAGGGTTGTAGGCAATGGACAGGCCAATTTAAGCTGTGGTCCCAGAAGGCAGAGGGCTTATGGTCTAGCTGGGGAAACAGTAAATATTCCCATGGAAATGTAAGCTGCAGTTGCTGTCATGAATTTGGAGCCCGGAGAGAGACCAGACGCAGAACAGGGCAGTTAGGACTTATGGCTGCCTGAATTCAAATTCCATCCGAGCAAGTTCCTTCACCGCTTTAGACTCTGTTTTCCTCACTGTAAAATGTGGCTAATAATGATACCTACTACAAGGATATTTGTGGTAACTGAAATGAAGTGATATGTAGAAAGTAGTTAGAACAGTGTTTGACACATAGCAAGCGCTTCATGAATGTTAGTTATTTTTATTTTATATTTCTATTTCTATGGTCTGGGTATAGCCAAACTACTTCACTGAAGCAGCAAATCTGGGCTGGATCTTGTCTACCTTTTCATATGGTGGTTCCATCAGTGTGCTGATGAGTCACTGACACCCATTTTCTCTTCATCCTACCTACCTTAATTTGTAGTGATTATTCATTTTTGGGGTCCCCACCTCCTCCAATCCATGTAATCCAGAAAGAAAGAACCCTCTTAATGTTTTTTTTTCTTCTTCTTCTTTTTCTTTTGAGACAGAGTCTCACTCTGTCTCCCAGGCTGGAGTGCAATGGCACGATCTCAGCTCACTGCAACCTTCACCTCCCGGATTCCGGTGATTCTCCTGCTTCAGCCCCCTCAGTAGCTGGCATTACAGGTGCACGCCACCATGCCTGGCTAATTTTTGTATTTTTAATAGAGACAGGGTTTCGCCACATTGGCCAGGCTAGTCTCGAACTCCTGACCTCAGGTGACTCACCCGCCTCAACCTCCCGAAGTGCTGGGATTACAGACACGAGCCACCGTGCCCAGCTTACCTCTTCATGGTTTCACTAATCAGCAAAGAACACCTAATCCTGACATCCAGCTGGCTGCAGGATCCCGATCCCAGGAGTCTGCTGCATCCCTAACTGGAATCCCAAATTATGCAGAAAATGTTTCTGGGCACTTGGGGTGAACCGTGTCCTGTTACCGAGCTGGAATATGCTGATTCATTCTAACCTTTTGGTCCATGGAGCATTTTGTGTGTTGTAAAGGAGGCACTTAAAGGCTCTGTGGGAGAATGGATATCCCAGCGGCTCAAGAGGAGGGATGTCTGTGTCTCCCAGCCAATGCTTTTATCTTTAGTTCTAACCAGTAGAATCAACTACATCCCATGAATGACAGGGGATTGGGATTTGGAGTGGCCCTTTCTCTCCCTTGGTGAATCTCACCAGATAGGGCATGTCCACCTCCTCTCCCCTCTTTTGTTCACATGATACCGCCTGTGGGCATGGTCCATGCTGTGTTGTCACATGGGAGTATCATCAGCCTCATATCCTCCTGCCCCAGAACTTCGAGGCAGTGGGCAGTTAAGGATAACCATAACAACAACAGCTGACATGTACTGAGGACATCTGTGTGCCCAGGCACTGGGCCCCTGCTTCATGTACTGCAGCTCGGTTAGTCTTCACACATAGCTCGTTTTACAGATGGGGCAGTTGAGGTTCACAGAGGTCAACCACCCAGCCCACGGCCACAGCTCAGAAGAGTGGCTGAGTGGGAAGGTGACCCTGGCAGGCTTGCAGCGCCTGTAGGACTCTGTGTGCACCTTCCATTCCTGGGCCCGGGCCAGGAAGTAGTACATGTAGTGTGTATAGGCTTATTCTCGGCTGCCTCCTGACACCAGGATTTGTTCTGCTACATGAAGAGAAGTAGGAAACTGGGGACTTGAGCCAGCAGGCTCTGTGAGGCCTCACACGGAACAGTTTTGAGGATAGCAAGCCTGGGTTTGGCTCCTCTTTCTGCCAGCTTCTTCCTACTCACAACAGCTGACTTATCTGTTCCCTGCTCTATTGCATATGGCTTCTGGTTCCTCATGGAATCATCTGCCCATGGCTTCTGCTCAAGGCTCAGACTGCATTCTCCCTCCTTGTGGGCTGTTTGAAAGGATGGATCTACTTCTGTCCAGGCTTGGGTATTTCCATTGCACAGTGCTATATCCATAAGACCACCCATGGGCTGCTGACCAGCCCATACAAGACTGCTTTGAGTCACGTGTTGGCCGTGGACCCAGTCAGCTGTAGGCAGGCAGCAGAATGATGTGGACGAAGTGCAAAGGGCTGCGTGCATGGCAGGCATGAGTGGAAGCATGCCAGTGCCGGAAGTTCAAGGAGCCAGTGTGTCCTTCTGGTTAACTGAAAACACTTTAGAGAAAGACAAACCTGAGTTTGGGTCTGGACTCTTCTGCTTCTTTGCTGTTTGAATGTGGGGAAATTATTTGCTCTTTCCAAGCCTCAGTTTCCTCTTATGTTTAATGGGTATAACAGTAGCCCCTATTTCAGTTTATAGAATTAAATGAAATAACATTTGTAGAACTGTTAGCACAGGCCATATGAATTATGGCGATTGATACTTCCATCATTGTCATTATTAATAAAGTGAGCTCATGGCTTGGATTGAACAGAATTACAGAGATGTCCTTGTGGACAGAACTGCCCTGTGGTTAAATACCTAGATTCTGCAGACCATGTAACTTCATGTAAATCCTGATTTTACATGTACTGGCTGGGCTATTGGGAAAGTTACCTAAACTTACGTCTCTAAAGTGGAAACCATATCTAACTCAGAGATATGTGAGCATTAGAAAAACAAAAGCAACAGAGGAAAGAATCCATGCAAAGCCCTAGCGTGGAGCCTGGCAGGCAGTTGAAAACCGTGGTTGGGTTTGTTCTTCCTCCTATACAGCCACTAAGCAATACAGACGAGACACAGCAAGTGCTAGGTTGAGATCTGATAACGAACTTTGTTTTCAGCAATTCAAGTTCATTGTTGAGAGTAATAGTGTTGAGTGTGTTTTCGTTGTAACCCACTTTACTATATGAGTGCTTAGGCTTTAAGTACAATTATTGTTGTTTTGAGATGGAGTCTCGCTCTGTTGCCAGGCTAGAGTGCAGTGGTGTGATCTCGGCTCACTGCAATCTCCAACTCCCTGGTTGAAGCAATTCTCCTGCCTCAGCCTCCCAAGTAGCTAGGATTACAGGCACGTGCCACCACGCCCAGCTAATTTTTGTATTTTTAGTAGAAATGGGGTTTCACCATGTTGGCCAGGCTAGTCGCGAACTCCTGACCTCATGATCCACCCATCTCAGCCTCCCAAAGTGCTGGGATTATAGGCATGAGCCACCATGCCCAGCCAATTACTGTTTTTAAAAAAATAAGAAAAATAAGAAGAAAAATGCCTTACTTTTCCAAACCCAAACATGGGCACCCAAAGATAAGTGATATTCTGATTTCCAGTGTGTGGCTATTAAAGACTCTAGAGAAAGGGAGGAACTTTGATTTACCTGCTACTAATCCCCATCATCAGCACAGGGGCAAATCAATTCGTGGTCATTAGGCTGGCCTTTGAGGCTGGAGACAAGTTTAAGCTGACAACCAAAATAATGACTGTTACTGGAATGACCGATAGCTTTGTTGGTGCTGAGAATGTGTGAAAGCCCTCTCTTTGGTATTGTATTCAAGGTTCTGAGATGTTTACGTATAATATGACAGCCACTCAATGCATTTCCATCTGGGGGATCAGACAACTAGTCTTTAAGGACAGAATACAAAATACAATGTTGTTTCAAAGACATATTGGTGAATAACAGACTAACAAAACCAAAGAAATCTCACTTTGTGACAGCCTGATGGGGCGGCAGATTTTGTGGCATTTTTATTTCTGTTTTTGTATGGTGCTGCCTGCCTCAAAACTGGCTGCTGACTGATCCCTGTCCTCTGTCTGCCCTGTTGTCTGGCTCTTGCCTTTAGAAGAATGAAGCAGTCCAGAGGGGTCTGAAGCCACCTCAGCTAGTGACCCTGTGAAAAAGGTTACATTACTGCTATTTCACAAGGGAGGAGACTGAAACTTCAGGGGTTGTATTAACATGCTTCAAATCCACACAGCTGGAGAGTAACAAAGCCAGAAATCACACCCATTTGTGTGTGTGTGTGTGTGTGTGTGTGTGTGTGTGTCCAAATCCTGTGATTCCAGTGCCAGGATACACTGCCTTCTGTGTTCAACAGTCATGAAAGTATTTTAATGAACACCTGGCCCTGCAGTGCCTCATGTAGCAAATGCTGCAGATACTCCACCCACCGACTCTTGGACCACCCAAAATCCACCGGCAGCTTCGGTGGACATTTCCCATTCACCCTGAGGCTTTCCTACTTCTTTCTTTCCCTGGGCTTTGTCTGGCTACAGAGTGCTCAGCTCACCTGCAGGACAGGCCAGAAGTACCAGGGACTTCCTGCCCATTGGAGCAACTTTCAACCAGTGAGGGGTTGCAGCTAAGGCATAAATAACCCAGCCTTCTTGTTCCCTCGGAGGGGACACTTCTTATATGAAAATGTGTTCTGTAAAGTCCAGGTGTAGGATATGAGAAAAAGACATAGTCAAGGACGTTACCAAAATTGTTTCCTTTTTCCCCCCCACTCTGAGCAATTGGAAGAATAGGATTGTCCTTAACTTAGATGGGAAGACTACAGAAAGCAGTATTTCAGGGTGGGTGTAGGGAGGGCAGGTGGCCGGAGTTTAGTTTTTGACATGTAAGTTTGAGATGCCTAAAAGTTATTCAAGTATGGGTATAGATCATAGAGCTGGAGTGCAAGCTGGTGTTTAGGGGAGAGGCCCGGATGGAGATACAAATTTAGGAGTTAAAGTCATGTGGACTGGGGAGTATGTGAGAGCATAGAGGGAGTCTGTGATTCCCAGAAGAGTAGAATCTACTAAAGGAGAGAGATGTTACTGAGTCATACAAGTAAATCATCCTAGACCATGATGAACGTTAGGAAAGGGAGTTGCAATGAGGCTCCCTTGGGGTACACATGGGTACAGCAGACCCTGCCCTGCAGAAGCTCATAGTCTGAAAGTAGAGATGCGGCCGCACACAGACAGCTGGATATAAAGTGTGCTCATAGGAGGGGTGCCAGAAATAACCTCAGAGAATGGGGGTGGTCTCAGTCACTTAAGGCTGGTGGGATGATAGAAAACTAAATGAAGAAGGCTCTCGATCTGGACCATGAAGGATAATGACCATGAAGAATCCTGACTTTCAGAGATGAGAAGGCGAGGGACATTCTACACAAAGAAAGAACATAGAGAGGGATTTGGGAAATACCAGAAACACAGGGTACTAGCAAGAAATAAGCCTAGAAAAGAAGGTTGGGGTCCCATCATGAGGGGAGAGACTGTCCAGAGAAAGAGCTTGGACTCACCCTGTAGGCAGTGGAGAGCCATGAAGTCAATGATTGGTATGATGGAGCTGCCCTTTAGGGGAAGGAGCTTTTCAGGATGAAGAGACTGGAGGCTGCAAGACCAGTCGGAAGGGCTTGGCAAGGAGGAAGGAGAGAACAACATGGACAGGAAGACACTTAAGGAGAAATGCAAATTGACAACAAGTAAAATGTAAAAACATGCATGACATTTGACCAGTATTATTATTATTATTATTATTATTTTGAGAGAGACTCTCACTATTGCCCAGGCTGGAGTGCAGTGTCATGATCTCAGATCTCTGCAACCTCCACCTCCTGGGTTCAAGGGATCCTCATGCGTCAGCTTCCCAAGTAGCTGGGATTACCGGCGTGCACCATAACGCCCAGCTAATTTTTGTATTTTTAGTAGAGACAGGGTTTCACCACAATGGTCAGGCTGGTCTTGAACTCCAGACCTCAAGTGATCCACCCACCTTAGCCTCCCAAAGTGCTGAGATTACAGGCGCGAGCCACCGCACCCGGCCCATTTGAAAAGTATTATTACTTGGAGGAGAACAGTGGAGAAAGGGTATATATAGGAGGTACATGACATACGCAGAAGAGTGATCACTGGAGCATTGTTTATTACAGAAAAAACTGAGAAAAAAAAAACCAAAAAGATCCATCAGTAAGAAATGGATTAAACAAACTGTGATACATCCATACAGTGGAATGCTCTTCAGTGATTAAAAAGGATGATATATATCTACATTCATTGGGCTGAAAGAAGCACACAATTTATTGTTGAGTAAAAAAGACAGGCTGTGAAACAGCATTTGTTGTTTAGCCCCATTTATCAAAATGATACCCTTAAAATATCATTCACGTATATACATGTAGGGAGACCTTCGAAATTATGTTCATCAAAACGTGGATGACAGTTTTTGTTAGGTGATATGATGTGGTAGCAGGTTGTTTATTTGTTTGGTTGGGGATGGGGGGGGTGATTTCTCTTTAGATCTTTTCTGGATGGCATGAATTTTCTGCCATAAGCTTGTAATATCTTAAACATAAGACAAGGCAAATTTTCAAAAAGAAGTCGAACAGTTATTGAGTTCTTGCAAGGCAAACAGCCCCAGGTCTAGAGTGTGAATAGTTGTTAAGCTGCATTAGCTGACATCTCTAAATCAGTAATTTGGCCTTTGAGCCTCTCCCCAAAGAGGGTAAGGGAATTTTAGTCTGGCACAAGGATGAAGGAACCTAAGGGATCATGCTCAGATAGTCTGGTAATTTTCTGCCCTCTTCCAGGGTCTTCCTGAGAGCTATCAACAAGTTTGCAGAAACCATGAACCAGAAGTTCCTAGAACACACGAACTTTGAGTTCCAGGTGAGTATGAGGCACCAGAGCTACCCTTGGAGCTGCCCAGGGCGTCTCTGACATCTTGGGCTGATTGCTCCATCAGACACATCCCAAAGCCCACAGAAGCTGTGCCAGTCTCTCCAGGGATTCCCACGGAGGGTTATGGCTGGGGAGAAAATTCTCAGGCTTTCAACCAGGGCCTTGATTAAATAGTCATCAACTGATCATCATATGCAAATGTGACTGTATAATGGCCTCTTATGCTAACAAGGAGATTTGCATTCATTCATTGTCAGAGTCTGTACTACCTTTTAAAAATGTATCACCTTTTTTTTACTTTTCTATTCTCTGAAGCCAAAAGAGCAGCCAGTCATAGACAATGAAAAATGATTAACAATCAAATTCTCCAGTACAACTTTGTGGCTTCCTGATTCCTTTGAAAGTCATTTTTAGTGCTCAGCCAAGACCTGGGACCTCTAAGAGATTCAGGGTCCTAAAAGTATGTTCCTGGGGCAAACAGAATGACACACCTGCCCCAGGTCCAGGCCCAAGAAGCACAAACTCTGTGGGAAAGTCCAGATTGCTGCCTCTACCTGGAGATGTGGGAGGGAAGGCCCCCCACAAAAGGATCCCCTCCAGGGAAGTCTCTGATCCCTATCATCTCTTCCAGTGGGGGCTTAGAGGGTAGGAGGCACTGAGCTCATGCACTGGAATGATGGTGTTTTTTCCTTGCTCATCTAAGTTGTTCAGTTCCTCTCTGGGTTTTCGCCTCTCAGAAGCTGAGCAACTTCAGGCAAGGCCTGGACTGTATCCGTGCCTCAAGTGAGTCATCTGTAAAATGCAAAAACTACCCTTTCTACTTCATAGGGTTTTTCCAGAACTGGAATGTGACGAGGGGCTTGCTGGGAGAATCCACTTGTAAGGTCCCATAAGTTTCTATTCAAATACTTCCTCCTTAAAGAGGCCTCCCCTACTGACTCCTCCCTGAGGATCACCCCCACTCACTCCACGGTCATTATGCAAAACCATGTGGCTTCCTGGAGTCTCT
Organism: Pongo pygmaeus; assembly: GCF_028885625.2. Taxonomy (NCBI): domain Eukaryota; kingdom Metazoa; phylum Chordata; class Mammalia; order Primates; family Hominidae; genus Pongo; species Pongo pygmaeus. The sequence continues at coordinate 175,012,297 of NC_072377.2, forward strand.
TCGTAGCACTAAATGTCATTAGAACTCATCTTTCTTGTCTACGTGTGTATTTTCTCTCTTTCCTCCCATAGAACTTAAGCCTCATGGGTATAAAGACCTTGAACACACAACAACTCTATGCTCTGTGCCTGGCACATAGTAGGTCTCTTGAGGAGGTGATATCTGGGCTGAGGCCTGTGAGATTCACCCTGCTGAGAGCACCAGCCTATGAGTAGATGAGTATTTGCTGAGAGGATGAACAGGATCTTTGAACAAGAGTCTCTTGAACTACCTTGCATTCAAATCAGGCAACTGAGTGACAATGAGAGCGATAATAAAATGAGTAGCTGCCATTTTCTGATGGTTAATACATGCCAGATCTCACAAGAAGCACTTTAAGGGCATTATCTTTCACAGTCTTTACAGCCACCCTACAAGTTACCCACTATTACTAATATTTTTTCTGCTCTAAGGAGGCAGGAAGTAAGACTCAGAGATAATAAGGAGGTAGCCTGGTGTCACCGAGCACATCAATGCAAAGTTGGGACCAGAACTCAGTGGTGGCTGACACCGAGGCCCACCCAGATGACTACAGCCACGTGCCTGATGTAGACTTTCACCCCTGCAGTGGGTTGACTGCCTGACCGGGTCTGGGTGAGAGTTTCTCCTGGCATTATAAATCTTCGACACGGGAACAAAGCATATCTCTTTAGCTGGTTTGAATCAGGAGAGATGTTTGATTCCCTTCCAAATGTGGCTGAGAGGCCTGCAGGCTCTGGTCATGGGTATGTTCAGGGAAGTTTCTGCTTTTTGGGAGGGGCAACTTGGAACACCATACCTAGGGGCCAGAAGTGACAGGGTTTGGTCCATATAACTGCAAGCTAGTTTGTTCATCTCTTTCCGTGGGTGTCAGCAATTGCAGCCTCAAACTTGCTTTCCTGACTTCACTCTTTTCCATACTCTTAGATGGATATTTTCCAAGAGAAGCTCAACTTCAGTCCTTCAGGGCATTCCTTTTGGTTTATATCCTGTTATCCTGAAAGAAAATCTGTATTTAAGAGATGCTCATAGATTGAGGGTTTCATACATGAGAAGTACGGACTTGCAAGCTGAGTGACTTTAGACAAATTACTTCATCTCTATGTGCCTCAGTTTCCTAACATTAAACCAGGATACTAATAGCAGCTATATCATTGGATTGTTGTGAGGATTAAGTGAATTCACGTAAAGCATTTAGAACAGTGCTGGGAACATAGCAGCCATTTAGTAAGTGTTAGCTCATTGTAATAATAGTAATTTTATTATTTGGATAATGATTATGATGATCATGCCCCTAAATGTGTCAGGGCTGGGAATGCATGTCAGTCCTTGATAAACAGGACAGGAGGCCTCTTTCTGGTCACCACAACATTGCCTGGGGCTGTCACACCCACAAGATTCTGTAAAACAGAAGAGTGGCCAACATTACAAAATAAAGTAAGTCTCTTTTCCTAATGAGGCTTCCATAGCTATTTATTGAAAAGTACCCAAGAACAGGATCATTTTCCAACCTTATCTTTGTTCTCCTACCTCTTCCTCCCCCTGTGTGAGAATGGATTTGTTCTCTGTACCCTGCCTGGAACACGCCTTGTCTCCTTCTTACGGTCTCATTAATTATGCATTTAATATCAGCAGGAACAGCATCCATCACTGACTGCTGCCTGTCTTGGCAGCCACTGACCAGAGGAGGAGCAGATGCAATGAGATTATCCCTAATATCTTTCCCAGAACTGTGGTTTTGTGATTCAAAGGGCAGAAAGTAAGAAGCTTGGTGACTGCCACTCTGTAGGTGACAAGAACTGGGAATTATAAAAATGGTGTTTTCTGCTTGCGGCTAAGATCACTTGCATTCCAGGCCCTATTCAGGATGCTGGTCCTTGGTGTCTGCATCAGTTCATGTGGTCAGGGAAGACCAAGAGAGTTTCAAATTCAAATCAGCACGAATTTTTGTTTAAGAGCAATTCTTATGGGCCCAGACTATTGCAACATGCTTCAAGGAACTCAGAAGCAAAGAACACTGCCCTACCCTCAAGGATCTTGGAATCTTGATAGAAGGCTATACAAATCCATCTTCCAGCATCCAGGCTTTTGAAGAGAGTGACTAACTTTATTGGGCATCTACTTAGAAAATTTTGATTCTCATCATAATCTTGTCAGGTTGGGATATACCCATTTCACTGGTGAATAAACTGAGCTTCAGAGAATTGATTGACTTTTCTGTTAAAGGTCATCTAACCAATAAATGGGGCTGCTGCGATTCAACCCCAGGCCTGTCTGCAAAGCACATCCTCTTTTCACTCTTCTGCTCTGTTTCTTAGGAAGCGGGTGCCTTTGCATTCCAGGAGACAGCTCTATTTAGATCCAGAAGCACTCTCTGCCCTTTCTGGTTCTTACTGGCACTGGGATAGAGAGCTCTGAGATGATTGGCTGGAAGATGAGACTCTCCATGTTGAAATCTCTGATTGGCCCTGGAATCAGAGATTATACTTGAGCTCCAGAAAGACTCTGTGTTAGGCAGCACTGTGTTGGGTATTGAGATCATTCTCTCTCCTTGGGGATGCTCTAATTGGCTCTAGGTGTGGCCATTTCTGCCTAGGCCTTGAGGCATTTTTGGATTACCACCCTATCCTGGGAACCATTTTTGATATCCCGTTGAGATGAAAAACTTCTAGAATATTTCTAGCCATTAGTAGAGGCATGAGGGCCACCTTCGTCTTTATAATGGGAAATGTAACTGTTGATGCCAAAAACAGGGCAGCGAGAGACGCACACAGAGGGAGCAGTCGTCAAATCCTTGCAACCGCCCATAGCACCACCACAGGGGGACTCATGATGGGATGGTTCTACCAGGCAGAATGGTGGGCACATGCTTAGGTGCAGTTTCCCCAGCCCTGCCTGCTTCAGCTTTTAGGCCCCAGACGTCCTCTTGTCTGATATTTCTCACCTGAGTCCACACCTGGGACCTTCCACTCCCAGAATCAGAAGGCTCCCCAGAGTGGTCATGACAGCTGTGCCTCTGCCCTGCAGAGGAGGGCAGGCTGACTGCATTTCAGCACCACTGCATGCTGGTTTATTTTTTTTTATTGAAATTTGGGATAAATAATAATTCAAGGTCACTGAGAAAGAATCCTGATTCTGATTAAAAAATCCTTGATCTCTCTGCTATAAAGACTATAGTCTTTATAAACATCAGATGGATCAGTGAAAACCTTAACCAACAACATAGCTGAAAGGACACTGAGAAAGGAGAAGAGTGATTTCAGCAGAAGAGCAGGGTAGTGAAGAATGCAAGTTCTGGAGTCGGATAAACTGGATTCAGATGCCACCTTCACCATTTTGTAGCTCTGTGATGTCGGGCAAGATATTGAACCTCTCTGGGCCTCAGTTTCCTGATCTCTAAAATGGGGAGAATAATTATACAAATCTCATAGTTTTTTTTAGGGAGGATTTAACCAGAATGCATGCGGTGTTCTTGGTTCATTAATGAACTCATTCAAAAAATAATTTCCCGAGCACATGCTGGTTCAGACGCGATGTGCGATACTGTGTAAACGAGTGAATTTAAAAAGAAGGTTCTTGCTTGCTTGATGCTGACAGCCAGTAGAGGAGACAGAAAATAAATTAACTTTGTTTAAAATACGATATAGATGTTGTGAACAGGGTATAATATGGGTGAATAATGGGTGAATCTACTTTGCTTGGATGAATGGAGAAGGCTTTTCCAAGACTGAGAGTGATTTCCTCATTTAGTCCTTACAACCATACCCTTTAGATACTGTTGTCCTCATTTTCTAGATGAAGTTACTGAGACTCAGAAAGGTAGGGTACGTTGTCCATGATAATGTAACTGGTCATTGAATTGAAACCCTGGAAGGCAACCTGACAGTATCTATAAAAACAAACAAAGACAAAAAACAAACAACAACTAAACATGCATAGATCCTGTGTCTTAGAAATTCCGGTTCTAGGAATGTATACTACAAATGTAGTTTCCCATGCATAAAGATGTTTAAATAAGGGTGTTGATTACAGCACTGTTGCTAGCGAAAAAAAAAATTGGAATCAAGCTAAATGTCTATAAATAGGGAATTTGGTTAAAATTAAAGTACATCCTCATAGAATACAATGTAGCAATAAAAGAGAATGAAGCAGATCTGTATATGCTAATATAGAAACATTTGCAAGATATATTGGTAAGAGAAAAAAGCCAAGTGCAGCAGACTTTTAAAAAAGATGTCTATACATACATTTGCTTATGCATAAAAAAATTCTGAAAGGCTATCCAAGGAATTGTTAACATTTTCTTCTGGGGAGTTAGACTTAGATCCAAGGTAGGATGGAAAATAACTTTCTCCCATTTAATCTTTTCTATCATTTATTTTTTTAACTATGTGTGTATATTTTCTAATTTTTTGAGAGTTAATTAAAAGTAACTAAATTCTTATTATACCCACTAGCAGTATGACTTTGGGTGGTCTTTTACCTTATCTGGATTTTACTGTTTACCTCTGTGCAATATGGTAGTCAGAACAGATGACACTTAAATTTATTCCAGTTCTAACTCTCTATTGTCCTATAATTTCAAAATATTAAATTCCCAATTGGAAATCACCTCATCTCTTCCCCAGGGCAAAGAGACCTGTGCATTTTGCTAAAGAGACACTGTAGCTTCCCCTAGTCAGCTGAGCTAGGCACTTAGTAGAAATATCACCAGGCAGTTTCTAGCAGGGCAGAAAGAAAAATCTGGGACCCTCTGAAGAATTTCTCTCACAATACGGCAATCAATAAATAAATATTCTCAGGAGCCCAGCTGTATTCAAGTCATTGTGCTGAGCATGGCATTAGAGATACAAATAAATGGAAGACAGAATCTTGGTACTTGTGGAGCTTACAATTGGAGAAGACAGGGCATAGAAATACTCCACAACCAATGCTACCATCAACACCACCATTCCATTTACTGAGCACTTAGTGTCAGGCCCGTAGTGGATGCCTCATTCTCCAATTATTGATCCAGTAATTACAACAGTCGTTTATGGTAGGTACCATTATGTTGGGTATTTTACAAGTCAGGAGAATGAGGCTCAGAAAGGTCAAGTCACTAGCCAAAGGCAACCCAGCTAATAAGCAATAGCACTGGTTTTCACACCCTGGTCTGCAAGACACTGACACATGTGCTCTTGACTATCAGACAGTGCTGTCATGAGAAACAAATGGAGCACAAGGCCAGGTGCAGAACAGTGGACTAACATCCATGGTTGCACACAATAAGTGCTCCTCAAATCAGGAAGTGATCAGGCAGACCCAATATGCCCTGCAGTCTAGGAAGGCTTCATGAAGGAAGCAGGTCTTGAACCCAGCTTGGATGTAAGAATAGGACACAGTCACTGCAGGTATGAGAACCACTGTGAGTGAAGCCATGGAGACCAAAATGCTCCTGTGATCTCTGTGGAGTCTGAGCAGACCAGGCCACCTAGGTGGGCAGTTGTTGAAGGGGACAGCACTGGGGACCGTGGAAATTGTATGAGACTTTAAAAGCCAGGTGAATGCATTTGGATCTGATTCTTTGGGAACAAGAGTGAAGAAAGGCTTGGGGCAGAGGCCTTATAAGTATTTAGCAATATCTAGTTGTGACCACTGCTCACCTCTAAGAGCACTGCACAGAGCCATATACTGTGACAACCTCCTCTGAGTTCCAGAAGTCATTCCCACAGAGCTCCATGGCCAAAACTGGGCAGGGGCTGTGGGTGAGGTACTTGGATGTGCCATTTCTGATCCACTAAGAAGATGAGGCACAGCTATGGCCTCATGGTTCATTAAAGGTCTTCCAGAATGGAAGCCAAAACTAAAACAAAACCAGCTCCACTCTATGAGAATTGAAATGTATGTCCACACAGAGATTTGTACAAAAATGTTCATAGCAGCATTGCGTCAATGCTATGACTCATAATAGTCAAAGACTGAAAACAACCCAAATGACCATCAGTGGATGAATAGATAATCAAAATGAGTATATCCATATGATAGAATATTATTCAACAATAAAAAAAATGAAGTACTGATCCATACTACAACATGGATGAAACTTGAAAGCATTACACTAAGTATAAGAAATCATACGTGAAAGGTCACATATTTTATGATGTCACTTATATGAACTGTCAGAATAGGCAAATCCACAGAGACAGATAGTACATTAGTATTCACAGTTTCCAGGCAGGGCAGACAGAAAAATCTGGGACCTTTTGAAGAATTTCTGTGACAATATAGCAATTGATAAATAAATATTTTCTGGAGCCCAGCTGTGTTCAAGTCATTGTGCTGAGCATGGCATTAGGGATACAACTAAATGTAAGACAGGATTTGGGTACTTGTGGAGCTCACAGTTGGAGAAGACAGGGCATACAAATACTCTACACCCAGTGCTACCATCAACACCACCATTGCATTTACTGAGTGCTCAGTGTGTGCCAAGCCTGTGGTGGATGCCTCATGCTTGTATAGGTTCCAGGGACAGGGTAGGGGAAGGTGTTGGTGGGGAGAAGAGGAACTGACTCTTATGGGTAGAGGTTTTCTTTTGGCTTGATGAAAATGTTCCAAAATTAGACAATGGTAATGGTTGAACTGCCTTGTAAATATACTAAAAACTAAATCATACACTTAAAAAGTGAATTTTATGGTATATAAATTATATCTCAGATTTTTTTTTAAAAAAAAAGAAAATCAGGAATGGGATGACAGAGAAAATGCTTTTTTGATGGATTCGTTCAGGGTAGAATAGATAATGGCAAGAGGCTCAACCATATTTGACGTGTCTTATGTGTTAGGGGGCATTTCTGAAATTATTCTCACAAGTAATTGTAAATTGACTTGCTTTGTTGGATACCCATTTCCCATGTACCTTAATTACTCTTTTGCTGTCCCCTAAAATCAGAGATTTCTCACTTTCATGGAAACACTCATTTCCATGTCCTGTGGCCACGGTTTTCTCTTGCCCTGGCTTGTCGTTTCAAATTCTCATCTTAAATGTGAGAAGGTATAAGCTCCGGACATAAGCAGACCAAAGCTGCACCTTTTCAAAGCAAAGCCCTGGAGAAGCTGCTAAGTCACTGGGATGCCGGGAGGAAAGACAGTCTGAGGAGACATGGACAGGAGACCCAACCTGCCACATGTGTTTACATAAGCAACGTTGCTATGGAAACAAGGAGATTTGATTCCAAATGTTACAAGAAACTTTGGAGGACTTTGAGGAAGGGAGTGGCATGATCTGATGTGTTTTTGTTTTTGTTTTTGTTTTGAGATGGAGTCTCATTCTGTCTCCCAGGCTGGAGTGCAGTGGTGTGATCTCAGCTCACTGCAGCCTCCGCCTCCTGGGTTCAAGTGAGTCTCCTGCCTCAGTTTCCTGAGTAGCTGGGATTACAGGTGTGTGCTACCACGCCCGGCTAATTTTTGTATTTTTAGTAGAGACGGGGTTTTACCATGTTGGTCAGGCTGGTCTCGAATGATCTGATGTGTTTTAAAAGGTTCTTCTGGTCTCTGCATGGAGAATTGACTTTAAGGGGGCCATGAGCCAAGAGGCCACTTCACTGCATCCCCAGAGCCGTTTGTTTTTTTGGGCCCTGGGTGATAAAGGTCCAAGTAAAGAAAAAAGCATTCACTCAACAGAATGTAAACTGCATGAGGCCAGGGATCGCTGTCTGTGTGACCGCTGCTCTGTCACCACACTGTGGCAATGCCAGAGCACCTAGCAGATGTTCCAGAAATATTTGTTAAATGCATCCCCAGCTGAATACCGACCGTGGTGTGTTAAAAGAACCCCGAATGTCAATCAGAAGGTCTGGGTGCAGATCTTAGCTCTGCTGTGTATATAACAAGATGAGAGACTTAGGCAAAATACTTAACCTCTCCAAGCTTCAGTCTCCTCATCTATAATAGAGGAATAAGAGCTGTCAAGTGTTGACAGATGAAAGGAAGATGTATGAGAAAGTTCCTGGCCCATAGTAAAATTAGAGTGCTTGTTTTGCTTCTTTCAAAGACTGGAACCGCAAACCGATTTGGAAGTCATACTCTGGGCAGCAATGATGATGTTATGTTATCAGTGGAAGAGTTGCCTCTTTCATAGTCTTGGCCATCTGCAAACACGAATGAACATCTTTGAGTTAAGGATGAAGGTCTCAATGGCAGGATGATTTCTCTGGCTAATGTTGCCTATCCTCTTGCTACATACATTGTTGAGAGGGGCCTAAAGTGGGTGGGCTTCGTTCAGCAAAGCTGTCTCCCACATGCTCCTTGCAGGACCTTGGCATCTTGCAACAATTGCCCTTGAGCACCAAAACCCTAGGCTGTATCACTGGTTTTGGTACCAAAGAAACCACTGGAATAAAGAAAATCACAACAGCAATAAGGCTAGCAAGGATTTTTGAGCTCTTACTGTGATTCGTGTCTTTAAACACGTCATTTTGTGTCATCTTTATCACAGCTTTCTGCAGTGGGTACCAGAGTCACATCAGTTTTGCAGACAGGTTCACCGAGGCTCCGTGATGAATCCATGGATTGTAGATCCATGGTTTGGACCTATAATATCTCTGGTTCTGTAGCCTGTATCAATATTGCCATCAGTGTGGCTAATCTTTTGAGCAGTCACCATGTGCTGACCCCTTTACCTGCTCTATTTCACTGCAAGCTGGTGGAGTGGGTTAGCACCAACAGATCAGGTACATGCAAATATCCTTACAAGCCTGCATCTCAGCTAGGCCAGCAGGGGCTGTAACTGAAACATGCATCAGAATCACCTGAGTGCTTATTAACTTGTAGATTTCTAGGTCCCACCCCCAGAGGTTCTGTTTCAGTAGGTCTGGGCAGGGGCCAGAGAATTTGTATCTCTAGCAAGTTCCCAGGTGCTGCTGCTGATCTGGCAACCACACTTTGAAACTATCGAACTAAGGGGGAAGTAAAGGCAAAATATTTTAAAACAGAATGGATTGCAGGTTGGTCCTCCAAGCTGTCAGGTGAATTAGGGAGGACTTCCAGAGAGGCTGTGAATCCCTGAACTATCTTAACCTTTGTCACCCTCTAATTCCAGGGCAAGAACCAGCTCTCCATGTCACCCAGCTGGGGCAAGTTATTTGTCTTTCAAAAAACAGAACAAAGCGCAAGGACAAAAAACAAACAAACAAAAAAAAACAAAACAAAAAAACTAAAATCAGCAACAACAACAAACTAAAATTCTCCTCCTCTCCCAAATCCTGTTGTCTGAGAGTGGACGTGGTAGCGCCTAGAGAAATCCATCCATTGTCCTCACCGTGGCCAGGATGTTAATTTCAGAGTCAGTGCCAGTTAGAAAACTGCAGTGGGCACAATTTAACTGGTTCTGCCTCTATCTTCTGCCATCTTCATAAACTATTCACACTACCCAGCGCTTATGCCTTCCCACCTCAGACCCTCTCCATAACTGTTCTCTGCTCTTTCATTTACAGCTGTGGAACAACTATTTTCATCTGGCAGTGGCTTTTATCACCCAGGATTCTCTGCAGCTGGAGCAGTTCTCACACGCCAAGTACAACAAAATCCTGAATAAGTAGGTTGCATTTTTGGATTTCCTGAAGAGGGGGAGGTCCATGAGATCCTCTGAGATGGTGCCTGAAGCAGAGGTTTTTGTTCCTCCTAGGTACGGGGACATGAGACGGCTAATTGGCTTCTCCATCCGTGATATGTGGTACAAGCTTGGTGAGTAGGCACACACATCCAGATACTCACATCTGCATTCACCAAACTCCTTCTTGAAGACCATCTGTTGGAGGACCACAGGGGTTTTAGCAGTGGGAGCATGAAATAACAGTTCATTACTGTGTGCACCCCAGTTCCTAATAAGTGCCTGATTATACTCTGAATAAGAGGGGGTCACCATACCCATATCTACCCCCAGCCCTGCAAGCAGCTGTGAATATGCTTCTGCTTGATGCCCCCAATGGGTTACAGATCCAAATGGAAATTTATAAGAGGGACCAGGACTGTCATGGGAACTCACGTGCTCACACATCACACGGATGCTTGCTGCTGATTGGAGGGTCATTCTACATCCTGTATAGCGTGGTCCACAAAACATACTCCAACCTCATGAGGAGAATTGGCTTTCTGAAAGATGAGAGGGTCTTTTTAGCTGAAAAGTGACCCCAGAAGCTGTCTCTGCCTCAGGGAGCTGCAGGAATCCTGTGTGATTACCTGAATGATACCTGTGGAGGGAGGGATGGAATCAAGGAGACATTTATTGAGAGTCTGAGTCAGGCCCATGCTAAGAAGATTATATTTAATCTTCACATCACTTCCTGTAAGATGGAATTGTTCCCCCATCCTTTTATTGATCAGGAAACTCAGAAAAGGAAGTAACTTCCTTGAAATCAAACAGCTGGAAACCTCCAAGTGTGGTTTTGATTCCACAAGGACAGGGGCCATAAACCTTGCTCATGGCCTGAATCCTCCTCTATAAAAATGTGCTGAAAGGTTGGATGGATGGATGAATGGATGGATGGATGGATGGATGGATGGATGGATGGATGGATGGATGAATGAACAGTAATGAATTTTTTATTTTTCTGTCCCTCCTTGACTCTCTGATTCTAAATTGCTCTGCCCTGGGTGTGGATATTGACTTTCCTACAAGTACTAACTTGTGCCCATCTCTTGGATTTAATTTTTGTTCCCTCTTCAGACTACGCTTCTTGCTTCCCCAGACCTCTTATTATCTGCCAGTTCCCATAGGTTTTTTAGGCAGCAGTTGCATGACCCTTCCAGCGAGTTCTATCCACTGTGGGGGAAGCATAGAGCAGTGGATAGATGATCAGTCTGGGTTCTGTGGTTGGTGATAGCATCAGACTCAAGCTAGGAGAAGTACATACTGGATAACAGGGAGGTTGCAGGTTGGCTCACAAAGCCCAAGGCAGAGCCAAGGACCCAAGCCCAGAACAGACTGCCACATCTTTGCTTTGGGCCTTGCTTTGACATTTACAGGCTGTGAGGCCCAGCATCACCAGGCCTAAGTTGGGGAAATAAGCACCCTCACAAGGGGCTTATGAGGGTCATCAGAGCACAAGCTGGGGCAAGTGGAGCCATAGAGGCCACTACACCCACATCAGAGTTTTTATCATTATTGTCATCCTTGCCCCATCAGGATGGAACCTAATGTTTCTGTTCTCCCTGGCCTCTACCCTCTAAGATGCCAGTAGCACCCTCTCTAGTTATGACAACCAAAAAAATCTCCAGACATTGCCAAATATCCCCTGGGAGAAGAGGGTGCCACCTCTACCCTGTTTTTCTAGAAAGGCATGTCTTTCTCAGTTTATCTTTTGTTTCTCCACTCTGGGTAAGGACTGGGATATAGGAAATAATTGGTGTTTCATTTACCATTGCTTTGCAATGGTAGGGGAATGGGGGAACATGGTGCAAGCACAGGCCCACATGACAGCTGGCACCTGGCCTCAGGGTCAGGAATATGAGAAGGAGTAAGGGCCTGCAGCAAAGTGAAACTGACATGCTCATGCAGAGAAAAAAGACAGTCACTGTTCCTCTCCAGTTAATAGCTGTCCTACTGAAATGCAATCCCAATGTTGTCATACCTTTCAGTTTTTCAAAAGAAGCCAGGAGAGTGGGTTTTTCAATGTATTTTCCAATTTATGAATACTAATGAAAACTAATTGAAAGTTTTCAAAACATCAGATGTGCTCAACACATGATGGACCCAGATTCAGTTCACTTCCAAGTTTGCATTCGTTGCTCTACAACAGCACAGGCTGGAGAGAGCTGTGGCGGGCTTCCTTCCCCAGCTCGACACCCCAGGCACTGCCAGAATTGCAAAACAGGGATCTGTGCTTTGTTTGTTTCAAGTCCTTTCACATGGCTTGCTCTTTTCTGAATGTCCTTCATTGCCATTGTTTTGCACACAGAAGATTTTATTTAGATATAGATTATGTTTTGGCAGGAATTCCTTCACTCCCAATTATGCTGATGAATGAAAAGATGTTACCAAATATTCCACCTGCTTAGAATCACAGAACATCGGAGCTGGAAGGGCCCTTCAGAGATCATATTGTCCAGCATTTTTCAAACATTTATTTTTAGCTGAGGACCAATAAAAAAATTCTCATGCTTAATAAGTAAATTGGATGAAAGCAGAACTATTGTAATTGAAGTGAGATGGGAGACCCAGAGCCCATTATAACAGGCTGCTCTTGAACTTCCCTTGTAGAGGGTTTTCTAGGGGGAAGCCCTGAGCACTGCAGAGAACAGTTGGAAGCAACTGATCTTGTCCAATTCACTATTTTACTAATGAGGAAACTGAAGTCCATAGAGAAGGGGTTTGTACAAGATCATGTATTGGGTTAGAGGCAGAAACTGGTCAAGCACCTTAGCCAGAGTGTTTGCTCTGAAGCATCACAGACTCCCTGCTGTTAGCAAAAACCTGTAGGATGAATTAATGCAATTAAAAGAGATATCTGTCAGGGGTTGAGGGTTGGTTGCAAAAAAGAGGCATTGACTGCAGCTGCCTTAATCAGAGAAGGTATTTATTAGAAGGGCAAGAAGGAGCTGAAGAACCAGGCTTCTCTTGTTCCTGGCTACCTGAATCCAGGATTCAGTGTTTTAGGATTGCAATTTGCTCAATTAACAATGCCTTGTAGCAGGTAACAGCCACGTGTCCCAAGTCTGTCTCATGAGAATCAGCAGAAACATTCCTGTTAGGGCTACAGGAAAGTATTTTTTTCCAATTAAAAACAAAACAAGACAAAAAACAACAGGCAAGGAGAGGACAGATTGAATGAACAAAACGCATTTTTGCCCACAGCCCTCCCCTCTCTTTCTTTCTGGAGAAGGACAATGTGGCTGGAGGGGCAGTAGCCATCTTAAAGCCATGAGGACAAAACTTACATTCTGAGAATGAAGGAGCAGCTCTGGACTGGCCATCTTTTGGCTTCCTGTTAAACAAGAAAATTAAAGCTTCAGTTTAGTCATGGTAGTCAGATTTCTGTTGCATCCCTAACTGATACATCATCTAATTCAACCCTGCTGATTTTATAGGTAAAGTTGCCAAACGAGGCCAAGAGAAGCACAAGGACATTCCCAAGGTCAAAAACAAGGCAGTGACTGAATTGAGGCTAAAAGAGCCTGTCTCTTGATCCCAAGTGCAATGTTCTTACAAATATTTTTTTTTCAAAGTGTATGCATATTGTTTCAAAGGGTGTGAAATAACCAACGATCTACGTTTTTTCAAAGATGACTGATAATGAGTAAATCATAATGCATGTTAGTTTTCTAAATTTTGTTTTAAGGCCAGAAGCAATCAGGGCATCATCATCGCCAACATCAGTATCATCATCTTCTTCTTCTCATCAAGAACAACTTGAGCAACTCTGTGATTATAAGATAGCTAATTGCAAAGCTATAATCTCAGGCTTGAAGATTATTTAACATTCTTCAGGGGCAAATCTAGACAAATTATGTGTGTGTGGAGAGGAGGTATGGGCAGGGAGGTCTTCATGGGGAGAAAGACAACATGTGGTTAAGGAGCCAGCCACTCAGGGGTTAATGCCATTTGTTGTTTTGGTTCCTGGGTGGATGCCAAATGGAATTTACTTTTCCCAGTAGTGTAGCATTGTAACATTTGATTTCTGCTCGGCATGAAGAAATGCACATTTTGCTCAAAAGACTTTGCACTTAATCCTCCCACATTCACTTGGGTTAACACTGAGCTGCTGTGTTAACATTCGTTGTGGCAAAGAAAGACACATTCTAGCACCTGGCATCTTGGCCTCCCATGTAGGGAGGTTGGCCTGACCAAGCCTCGAGGGCAATTTGGCCATTACTGTTTAAGCATCTACAGAGTGCTCAGCTTGGTGCGGAGGTCCAGGGAGTGGAGCTATCTAGTAGGGAAAAGTGACAAAGTGAAATGTGTAGTGGGGACTCAGGAGTTCAGGCAAAAGGGATATAAGTGAGGACTATAAGGATGATTCCGTGTGGGGAAATGGCTTCTGAATTGGAAGGAGGACCATGTCAGGACTGAAGGAAAGACAGGGAAGGGGCAGGTATTCCAGGGGAGCAACCAGCCCAGCAAGCATGGCTTCCTGGCATTGGGGAGAGGCTGCTGGGAATAAATAGGAAATGGGATTAGTGTGGCTGTGGCCATCCATCCATTCATTTACTCATTCATGTAATAACCAACATCGAGCACTGTGGTAGGCTCTGCAAAGATGTCCATGTCCTAATCCCCAGAACCTGTGGAATATATTACCTGTTCTTTAGAAACAGGATACAAGCCTCCTAATTATAAATGCTTTAGTGTCTTTATTTTTCAAAAATTAAAAGAATAAAGTTAATTTTAACAATACATTTAACACCATATTCTAAAGTGTTATACTAAACATGTAATCAATATAAAATATTACTGAGATTTTGTTTTCCTTTTTTGGGTATCTGGTGGATTTTTTACACCTGCAGCACATTTCTAATGGACTAGCCACATTTCAAGGGCTCAAAAGACTCATGCAGCTAGTAGCTTCCACACAGAATAGCACAGCCCTAGAAAATGGGAAAGGGTTTACTTGCAGAGACATGTGTCAGGGGGTAGACTTTGGAGGGGGGTCCAGGAGAGGGGAGGAAGAAGAGCTCGTTGGCAGTGGAAGGCCCAAGGTGGGAAAAGCAGTGCCCTGGGGGAGTGGGAGGTAGGCAGGTGGATGGAGGGTGGCGTGTGAGAGGCACACAATGGGTATGGGGAGGGCGCACAGGACCAGACATGCTCCCAGCAGTTTATCCTGAGAGCAAGGAAAGTCATAGGGAAAAAACGCTGTGAATAAACATGATCCAACTGGGGCTTTTCAAACATCTTTGAGGACAAATGAGAAAATATTTCAATAAGACAGAGAAGAGTGGAGGGTTGTGAGTGTCAGCCATGGTAGGGAAGATAAATCCATCTGACCCTTTCCCCAGTTCAGCCGTTTGCTTTAAAAGTGAACAAATAAAATGACCAGCCTGAAAATTTCCATGAAATGCTTCAGGGAGCTCCACGAGGTTAGGCCTTGTCTTTTCATATTGCTTCATCTAAAACTCGGCATAGAGCTGAACCCAAAGTACTTACCATCAGCAGCAGCAGCGACAGCATCAACACTTCCTGAGCTTTTGCAATGTGCCAGACACTGTGCAGGGCCCTTCGTTTGCACAAACTCTTAAGCTTCGACAATTCTATTAGGCAGATTTTATTATCTTCATTTTACAGATGAGATCATGGAGGCTCAGGCAAGGTAAATGACAAGCACAATACCACACAACCAGGGAGCGGCAGTGGCAGGACCTGACCCAGGCTGTCAGACTCAAAGACTCTACGGGGCCTGGAAGGAAGCTGAGGCTGGGCAGGTCCTGAATAATGAGGAGAGAATTGATTGCCTGTCTCAGAGCATTGCCAGGAGGGAGCTTTTCCAAGCCTAAGACAGAGGAGCAAAGATCGGTGGATCTGTGTTCTGTCTTCCCCTTTTGAACTGATTTTAGTTGTTTTTTTTTTGTTTTTTGTTTTTTTTTTTTAAATCAGCTCAGCTTTATTTCAAAGTCCCCAGGAGGCTTGCTGGACTCTGAAATCCAGGGAGTCATAACTTGCCCTCATCCTTGTTCATTGCAGGGTCTGTGCCAGCCTTTGGAGAGACCTTTCTGTCCCATGTCAGTCTCAGAAGGCCATGGCTTGCCCAACTTAATTCTCAGCCAAGTTTACAAAAGCCTCCCTCCTTCCCTCCCTCCTTTCTCCCTTCCCTCCCTCCCTCCTTTTTTTCTTTCCCTCTCTCCCTCCTTTTCTTCTTTCCCTCCCTCCCTCCTTTCTTTCTTCCTTCCTTCCCTCTTTCCTTCCTTTCTTCCTTCTTTCCTTCCTTTCACCTTTCCTTCCTTCCCTCCTTCCTTCTTGTTTCTTTCAAGGTCATCTCCTCAGTGCCCTCAGATCCTTTGCATTGCACCCTACAGTCCACTCCTGGGAGGAGTGATGGAGGACGCCACTGTACAGATGAGAAACCAAGACCAGAGAATTCATGGGACCCCTTTCCACCCACACCCCCGAGCTCTTCTCTGTGCTCGCATTATCAGCAGATCCTCTCCCAAAGCCTGTGTAATCTGGCATTTGGATTTTTCCTGCTGGCTTATTGGCACTTTAATAGCCTTTTCTAATTGGTATCCGTTCCCAGTGAAGTTCAGCTTCAATTACATGAAAAAGACCCTCTTAGTAAATGCCCTTCCTTGCCTTTTCTTGAATACAGCAGCAGGTGTGTCTCTTGCATGAGCACTTTTTTTCCCAAATGAGTTTGTATTCAATTAGCCACAAATACGTTCTGCGTGCATGTGTATGCATCTATGTATGTAAAGATACGCAAACACGTACACATTTGGATACTTGAACACAAAATCCAATGTGCTGAAATTCCACTTTTATGTAAATGAATAACATTTCTTAAGGGAGCATTGTAAGGGCCGTTGAGGTCACACTGTATTTGGAGATCACCATCTCTCTCTCCGCTTTCCCTATTCTGCCAAATATCTCCTCAACTGACTGTAAAGAATACAGATCAAAAGTATTTAAGAAATCACGGGTCTACAGCATGTCTGCCCTTTATTTTAAACCATCTAAAATTGATCCTTCTCGTGCCCAATACCCTCCGGTATTCTAAAGGCCTTTGTTGCATAAGCAATTTCTCCATTCCGTGGTGGCTTATCTGACAGTTTCCCATTTACCTTCTACCTATTTTTGCACTTGGCTTTGAATTTTCAAACCCCACTGTGGTTTGAAAAAGACTTAAAGGATCTTGAAGGATGAAATCAGAAACCTAGATTAGCAATTACTATAAACCTGCCAGAAAGGAAGCTGTTGTTGTTATTGTTTTCTATTTGGGCCAAAGCAAAGACTCTGAGGCTTAAGTGTAATCCAAATGCATCATGTAATGAAGCTTATATCCTGGAAAAGTGTCTTTATTTTTCACTCAACTCTGCCTGACTCCACCATTTCATTCTCACTAACTGAGGATATTCCTAGGATGATGCCTTTTTTATTTTATTTTAATCTGAATCCTGGGCAACTACTCCAACATTAAGCCTTATTTAGGTTGAAAGAAAATTCATTTTCATACTGCTTTCCCTCTCAGCTCCTTTTCTGAGCTTTAATCGAAAGCAGCCGTGCCAGGCCACACACCATACCCACCTGAGTTTCTGCACCCTGAGGTGCTCTCTGCCCCAGGCGAAGACCACAAATGTTCATCCTGACAATGGATAAAACCAGGGTGGGTGCTGAAACTCAGAAAGAGAAGGAGGCAGCAGCTGATGAAATATAGAGGTGTGAGCTTCAATAATAGGGTTGCTTGAAAATGCTGACCCTCACTTCCAAGGAAATCCCTGCAATTCCTAAGTGCTCCTCTTTATTCCCTATCTGCCACTTCTGATGCATATTTTCTGAAGATTCTGCTCAGTTCTGCTCAATAAGGCTCCCCTTTATGGTTCATTTTGACCAAACATCACAAAGATAATATTAATAGCTAATGCTGTAGAAAGTGGGCTATGTGTCAAGCATTGTCCTGGGCAGTTGCTATATAATCACTCATTTTTTCTTTGATTCTTTACAATAACCTTATAAGATAAATACTGTTATTGTTCCAAGTTACAGATGAGGACACCAAGGCCCCGAGAAGTGAGAAACTTGATCAACATTACACAGCTATAATTGATAGTGGAGTCAATTTACACACTCAGGCCGTCTGGCTCCAGATTTGGTGCCCTTAACCACTGGGCAACACTGCCCTTGGCACTGATTCTTCTGCGCTCTGCCCTTGGCACTGATTCATCTTCTCAATGGCTGGGTATCACTTTTGCATTTTTATGAGACATATATACAAGTCCCATAACCAGGGAATGTAGGAGCTGGAAAATTTATTTTCTCATTCAGCAGGTGTTTACTGATCATCTAATAAGTCCTGTGCTCAGTGCTATAGACACAATGAGGAGAACAGACATGGTCTCTAGTGGGGGAGGCAGATGTTAATCTAATGATTCGACATATAAAGACATCATTTCAAAATTGGCAAAACATATAGAGGCAGTGCAAGGAATCTTTTCTAGCTAAGGGTGGGAGGTGTAGAGAGGGGGTTTTTCTCCCAGAGGAAGGAGTGTTTAAGCTAAGATAGCACCCATCTGGGGGAGGCTATGTGGTAACGGGTATTGGGTTAGGGAGCAGACAGGGAAAAGTATTCACAACAAAGGGGCATAATGTGCACAAGCCTTGCTGTGGGGGAAGCAAGGTGAAATGGTGACATTTGAGCCACCCCAGCTAGGCTAGAATGCCAGGAGCCAGGGGAGGGGATGGAGGGAATGCCTTGAAATAAGGCAGAAGAGACGAGAAATTGTGGTTCACCTGATCCTCAAGCTATGTTTTAAATCTCCCCGTTCCACTGACCACACTATTATAGCAGGTTCTTACTAGCAAATTTTGCTTTTCTCATTTCATAAAACAGTTGGTAAAATCCCATTTAAAAACTCTCAGCAACACAGCATGTATTGCAGACAGACATAATTTCAAATGTGCTGTGCTTTGCCATCTCTAACATATTCAATCATGGCCCCATTTGCAGAGCAGACACTGCAGGTGAAAACCCTTGTAAACAGTGAAGTGCTTTCTACATGCATGCCCATGTTATTAGCCTTAATAATCAGGCTTGTTTTGGATAATGCATGCGCTGTAACGGGAGTTAATATATGTTAAGTGTTCAAAACGGTGCCTGGCTCATGGTAAACAACTATATAAGTGTTAACTATTGTTTTTTACTAATATGCTTCCCTTTTTTTCTTTCCCCAGGCTTGGTCGGGGGAGGATCTGTGCGTCGCCGAACTGTTTTATGTGTTCATGTTCCTCTTCTCTTTCAGGTCAGAACAAAATCTTCTTCATCCCAGGCATGGTGGGACCTATATTAGAGATGACACTTATCCCTGAGGCTGAGCTCCGGAAAGCCACCATACCAATCTTCTTCGACATGATGCTGTGTGAATATCAAAGAAGTGGGGATTTCAAAAAGGTAAAAAATGAGGCCGGAAACTCATGCCAGCATCCCTAATCCCCAGCCCATTTCCCCATAATGATATCCTCATTCCATCTCCCTGAGCTTCATTGACAGGCTCGGCGGCAGGATGGGGACATTTGTTCATGGGTCCAGAATGAGCTGGCAGATCAGATTTGGTCGGTATTCTATCAAGCTTTTCCGTCCGAGGACAAGATTAAAATGCAGTTTCTGGCTGTGTATTTGCTTAGCCTCTTTCTCAAGAGTCTAAGAACCCCACGTCTCTACCTAATGATTCTCTAAAAATGTGCTACCGTGACCCACCCCTCCCACCTGTCCCACTCTCTCACCCACTCTTGTCTAGTACTTCATCTTCTGGGCTGACTCTGCAGAACTACATTATCTAGAAAAAGCCGACCCTGCTGGCTGTCATACTTGTCCACACACCAAATCTGATAGCAGATGGAGTTAGGGACGTGTTGCTTAGGAGGGACCTGTGGATCTGTAAGGGAATAGGACACTGACCCCAGCATGGAGGGCGCCAGAACCTCTGTGAAACGCAAGAGCCATTGGCCAAATGTTGTCATTGAACATCTGGTCAAACTTGGAGAAAGTTCCATTTCCCGGGCCTGGTCACAGTGGGAGCTCTGGCAGTGGAAGAAGCACCAGTTGCCACAATTGGCTCCCAGCACTGCTCAGTGACATTACCCTGTTTAGGAAGGTTGGTCTTTAAGTCCCATCAAGGCTGCCTGAGCCGTTCCCTCGGGTCTCACCCCCGTCCTCTCTGCCCCACATCCTCAGTTTTACCTCTAACTGAGCTTCTCACCCTCCTCTCTCCCCCAGTGCGTCTACCTCTTATTCCTACCATATCCTGCCTTAAAATGGGTACTTAAAAGGCAGCAGATTCCAAACTGCCTTTCCTTAAGATCCTTAGGGATATTTCCCTTCCTTTACCCATTAATACCCTAATCCCCACAGAATAAAGCCCACACCCTTTAGCCAGCAACCCTGGCCCTCCCAGCTCCTGCCTTCTGAAGAACGTCTCAGCCATCCTCTCCAACTCTCCCCGCCTTACCTCTTCTCCACCATCCCCGCAGCCCACCTGAATGGCATTGCCTCTGTGGGTATCCTTCGGGCATTTTTTTTCTTCCTGCTACTTCTCTGCACCATCACAACCCTGCCTCCCAACACCTTCTAAACTCCTACTGATCCTATAAAGCCCATCCAAATGCCATGTTGCCTAGGAGGTCTTTTCTCCCCATTCCTGTCATTTGATGTCTAAGGTATGACTGTTATCTACTGCCTTGCTTTATACTCATTTCTGTGCATTTTTCATCTTCCTCATCTGCATCTAATGATGATGATGATGATGATGATTATAATGATTGACTTTAGATATTTACTACATATCAGGCATATGACACCTATTTTCTGTGTATTAGTTCATGCAGTCTTTTTTAAACTACAACTCTATGAAGTAGGTAACATTATCTTATCTTACCCATTTTAAAGATGAAAAGAAACTGAGACTTAGAAAGCTGACGTCATCTGCTGAAATTCACAATCAAGAAAGTAGCAGAACAAAGGCTGCAACAAGCAGGTCACTGCAGTTCCTAAACCCATGCTGCAACCCGTACTATCCAGCCACCAGTATCTCCAGTAATACTGGCTGAATGGTATCCGCTAGAGCAGTGCTTTCCCTAAGTACGTCTATGGAGCACTGATCCAAGAAGGTGCTCCAGGGAAGAGGGTTTCAAGGTTAAATACCTTTGGAAGCCACTGCATATTGGAACCCATCTTAGAGATTCCCAGTGCATATTAATAGAGTCAAGGCACTGAGACATTCCACAGCAAACAGATCTGTCATTTCTTAAATTTATTTGTGCAAGAAACAGCTATTGGATTTTCCATCCTATTAATCTCACGTGGGAGAAAGTTGTTCTGAGAGGAATAAGAGACTAGTTTGCTATGATGATATCACTGTGAGAGGTAGCATTATAGGGACTCTAGTGCCAGAAGGGCTAGTGACCAGCTGCCTTTTTGTGAAGAGCCTGAAAAGAAATCAAGCTGAGTAGGTCAAATGAAGAAAGAGGCCATATCTGAGCAGTTGGGATAGGGGGAGTGGAGAGTGAAAGCTTGGATTGAGTGTTTGAAGGCAGCTTGGAATTTGCTGCCTTTTAAGTGGGAGCAAGGTCTGTGCAGCTTGGGACCACGTAAAGGGCACACACCATGAGATGAAGGGCAGTTTACTTACCCTCAGACCCACTTCTGAGGCCAGTGGGTGCCTTAGAAGAGTTCCTGGGAACAAGTGTGCAAAAGAAACACACCAAGTGCCTGATGGTGTACAATGTCCCAAAAAGAAATAAGACCTGCTCGTTGCCTGGATTGTGACCTGACAGATGTGTTTGGCAGCCTCAGAGAGTTTCACTCTAGTGTGATTTTCCTTCCCTAAAGGATTCTCGTATCTTGGTTTCTCTGTGGCATGCACCCACCTATTTTCTCCGTATAGAGTCATTCCTTGGGCTCCTCACTCCAGTGTGCATTCATTCTGAGCATGTTCCCCAATCACTTCTCCTCGCAGCTCCCTTATCAAAAGAGACAGGACAATCAGGCTGACTAATGAGGCAGATGCCCATGTGAAAACCAGCCGGCGTGCTTCATAGGAGCTCAGCTGGGGGATACGCGGGCCCAGGCATGGTTTTTGGTTCAGAGTAAGCAGTCATGGAAGGTGTCTCCAGGAAAGAGAGGTGGTGACACCCTGCTGAATCCCAAGCAGCCTTGATGGCCAGAATGAGAGTGAACCCCAGGACTGGGGTCTAGAATCCAGGAGGGCTGGTGTGCAAAGTGGCATTAGTACATGATGCCAAAATAATCCCATGAGAGAAGAACCAGGTCCCCAGAAGACCATGTTGTTCCCTTTCTAAAATGTGGGTTGTTTAAGGGAAATAGCAGAGCCAAGAGGAAACTGAGCAGGGGCTTTGCTCCCAGGTCATACCAAACCCTCTGGCCTGATGCCAGTTTCTTGAAGTTCTCTAGCTCTCATGCCTTTGTATGGGCTCTTCCTTTTATATCTTTGCCTGAAGAGATCCTAGACACCCTTCAGCTGAGGCTTCACTTTTTGGGAAAGGCTTTCCTGCTTCCTGGGGCAGTGGTTCATCTGGGTACAAGATACAAAGATTTTCTCAAGCCAAGTATACATAGGCTGGAACTAGGACAGGAAGGTGTTAGACTCAGTGGCTCACGGTTCTGGGAGCTGAACAAGAGGCGACCCCAGGGCAATCTCTTTCTCTGCTCTGGGTTTCTTTTATAAGCTCTGTGCCAGATTTCCCTGTCTCACCTCTCACCCAAATTTCATAGACAGCTGATGGGTTTGACTGATGACATTTATCCCTCATGAGTGCAGCACTTCATCCCAGACCATCTCGGGGGTCTCTGTCCATTGTCTAGGACTGGATGTCCCATCCCTGGTACACCACCTGATTCCCTTGGTGGGGTTGTGGAAGGACAGTTTCAGCAAGAGGGCCTTAGGTGGACCCCATTGTGGCTGGCTTGGCCAAGACACATGCTAGTCAGAGTGAAACATATCCTATCCTGCCTGGATTGAGCGGTCATCACACTTGTCCCACACAGCACAATTACCTGCTCATAGGTCTGTCTTCCATAGCAGACTGTGAGCTCTTGAGGGCCAAAACTGGTCTCTCAGTCCTGAATTCCCAGTCCCTGTCAAGTGCCTGAGATGCATGTGGTGGGCACCATGTCAGTGTTCCCAGAATGAATGGATGGAGGCATTTAGACCCCCATCCCATGGCATTCAGGGGAACCACATCAGCACAGGGAGGTACATTCCGGCAAATGTTTTTATAACCTAGAATAATGGGGGTTGCTAATGACTGCTTGAGTAATCCCCTTGCCCTGGGTAGACCAGCTGTCTTGCTGGCTAATTCTTTGTGGAAGGAGGGGACGTAGGTGTTCTGGATGCTGTTGGTGGGAATGCGTGGGAGTCCTGGGGTATAGAGACCTTGGAGACTGGTTGGCTAGATGCAGATTGTAGAACAGGACTGTGTACCAGTCATCATGGGGATCTGAGCCCTCAGCAGGCAGGAGATCCCGGAGAGAATTCTTCTCTCAGAGAAAGAAGAGGGGATAGCATCTGACAGCAGCACCTAGAACAGTGCCTGAACACCGTAGGAGCTCAATCATTGCTCATTGAATTAATTAATAGGCGCAGATAGCCATGTTAGCCGATTCCACTGAGACTGCATCTTGGCATGGAGTAAGTTGGTGATTTAAATTGTTTATAACATAATGTGGAAAAGATTACATCAATTCAATAATTCTGTACTGAGTGCTTGCTGCGTTCTGGGTACTGTGGTTTGGATTCAGACAGACCTACTTCTTATAAGCTGAATAAATGCGGGTAAGTTATTTAACCTCTCTCAGCCTCAGCTTCTTAATCTGTAAAGTGGATATCCAATTGCCATTAGAGGTTCCCATCCCAAGCTCTTTTGGGGGATGAATTGGAATGATTAGAGACAACTCAAAATTAGAAAGCTGCACTGACTTCCAGACACCCCTTCTCACGTGACATTCTCTTTTCCAGATTCCTCCCAACTCTACTTCTTTCCACCCAGGATAACTGGCATTTCATAACAGAGGAAGTCAAAGGCAGACTTACTGGTGTTGATGTCATCCTTGTCATCTTCCTGACATCCAGGCCTCTAATAACATCTCTGCCCTTCCCATGTCAAAGTCAGCACCAGACGTGTGAGGAAGAGCAGTCATTCTCCAAATCTCATACTTCTACAGGGCTGGACTCCAATCAGAAAACATTCTAGGAAAACAAGATGATAAAAATAGCCAAGATGTTCTAAAGCAGCCAGGAGAGGCAAGAGAAGCAATGCAGGGAAGGCATGAAGCAAACACTAGGCCCATATCAGGCCATTCTCCTGGAAGAGGGAGGCCCAGGCAGAAGGTTTGGGCTCCTGGAGTCCACTCCTCTTTTCTTGATTAGAGCTTCTTAAGATTTGTATTGGGCCTCTGTAGGATCTGACTTCTGTAGTGGCCCAATACAAATCTATGGATACTCATTAGCAAACATCCACCTCGCAGCAGTGGGGTAAGGAGTCAATGATGTGATGCAGTCATGTAGCTGTGGATGAAAATGGAAGTAATTTGGAGAAGCCAGAGCTACCTCCTCAGCTCTGGATGGTGACAGTGTTGGGGGTAAGGATTGTTGCAGCATCATGATGGAGTGTATGTTTGGGAGAGCCTTTTTTTTTTTTTTTTTGAGACAGAGTCTTACACTCTGTCGCCCAAGGTCGTACGTTGCCTCAGCCTCCTCATTTGTAACATGGGGATGATGACATTCTTCTCCCTTGGCTGTTGTAAAGATTAAATGAGAGTATGATGCCTGTGATGATGACAATGACAATAGCATGATGAGATTTGCTAACAATTATTGAGCACTTACTATGTGCCAAGTGCCTTTTACATGTGTTTGCCCTTTAATTTGTTACAGTACCACTATGAAGGAGATGCTATTTCAAATCTCCATTTAATAGATGAGCACATTAAGCCTTAGAAATGTTTATTAACTTGGCTAAGGTCACAGGGCTGGGAAAAAAGTCAAAGCAAGACTCAAACCAAGTCTATTCAATGCCACGGACTATGATCACAGCCATTTCTGAGCACAGTACTGACCCTGGGATATGCCTGACTGAGACCTTTCCCCTCCAGCTCACCCCAAGGGCTCAGGCATGGTGGTGTGGTATCATTTGTCTCTGCACACTCCCTGGAACCCTGTAATTTCCCTCCTGGCGGGCTCTTTTGTGAACCTGGGACAAGTGCTTATTTACCTCAACCACTTCTGAGCTCCAAAGAAAAGTTCAGCTCACCAGGAAGAATCATGCCAGCATTTCCCAGTGAACCACTCAGACAAGAAAAAATGCTGCTTTTCTCCCCCTGCGCTGCTTTCTAGTAACATTCGGCAGTAATAACAATAACATTAGTGGTGATGACAAGTCGATGGAGCACAGCACACATTTAATGTTAGGCACTTTGCTAGTGCTTTACATATAAAATCTCTGTGCCCTATAACTGCTCCACACTGTAGGTACTACTGTTATGCCCATTGTATTGATAAGGGGTAGGCAAACTCTGGCCCACAGGCCAAATCCATCCTTCCACCTGCTTTTGTAAATAAACCTTTATTGGACTACAGCCATGCCAATTTGTGTATGTGTTGTCTAGGGCTGGTTTTGTGCTACAGCAGCAGAGTTGAGTAGTTGTCACAGAGACCATCTGGCCTGCAAAGCCTAAATTATTTACCGTCTGGCCCTTTACAGGAAATGTTTGCCAGTCCCTGATCTAAATCCTGACAGTGAAGATTAGAAAGACCTACCAGCTTTCCCAAGATGGCAGAGGGAAGCAGTGAGGGATTTAAAGCCAGACAGCCACACAGCAGACTCATTGTGTAGTCCCTCAGCTGTATTTCTTCATGCTCTAGGCTTGGCAGAGAAGACATCTCTAGGCATGATAGTCCCCAACCCTTGACATTGGATAATATTCAACACAGACATAATGCTTGACAGGATGCACCATAGAAGGGATGTGACTCATTTGCAGACTGGAAGTCTAGACCCTTACCACACTGGGCCTCATCTAGGTGTCTGTTCCCTCCCTCCCTTCCTTCCTTCCTTCCTTCCTTTCTTCCTTCCATTTGTCCGTCCATCCATCCTTCTCTGCTCAAGCTGAACTGCTGTCCTCATTTTTCTCCACATTCCCACCTCGACACCTTTGCTCACACCATTTCCCCCATCTGGAATGCCTTCCTTTTCACATTTATCACAGTCCTACCCATCTTTCCAGGCCCGGTATATCTCCTTCAATAAGTCTTCCCCAACTGAGGCAACTCATGGGAAATTCTTTGGCATCTGTGCTGTATCAGCACAAGCTTTTGGTCCCTCCCTTAGATCCTTTGTGCACAAAAGTGAGGGAACGATGGCATCATGGATGATGTGTGAACCAGAGGGAATAGCAAACGTGGTCCCTGCCTTTTCATCACCTAAAAATTCCAACTCCATGGAGCTCTATCCTTTATGCACAGGAAAGAACCTGCCAAAGGTCTCTGCCATTCATCTGAGACTTTAGACAGGTCACTTAAACTCCCCGAGCCTCTACTTCTTCATCTGTAATAATAACTGACACCAAACGTTGTACCAAGCAAGGGCTGGCTGCTCTTCATGCATGTCACATTTAAAGGTGATCCGTGACCTCCAGACTTCATGAAGTATTATGAAGACCGGGTGTAAAGAGGTCAAGTTAGAAGCCAGGACTCCCCAAGTCCTCTTTTGCTCTTGGTGACCTTTGCCAAGCTCCCCTTTCCCTCTCCAGATGCCAGTTTATTTTTTAATGGTAAAATGAGGGAAGGGTGGACTGCATGATTTGGATGGACTCTTCAGGGTATAATACTAAAACAGTACAAACCATTTTGCAGCAAAATCATGTGAAAAAGATGTCGGGTGACTTCAAAACAATGTGTTGAATAAGCCATGCACTCCAGTGGGTGAAATGCTTCTTAACATGGAAAGTAGGGAGACAAAACATTCTGTGGCTTCAGTGCAACAAGATTTGGTGGAACTGTAGATGGATACTTGCTTTCTCATCACTTACCTAATCTGATCTCTGATCATTACCGTCGTCACCAGTCTTGACTCTCTGAGACCTGACATTTGCTCCATGTCTTATGAGTATTTTTCATCATTTCTCTGGTTGCAGGTAACAAAACTCCAATTCAAACTGGCTGATATATATACAGATCAGCTCATATGAATGGGAAAGCGTCAGGTGTGGCTGAATGCAGGGGCTCACAAATGGCATCAGGTCTCTGTCTCTCTGTAGCTTCCCCTCTGTGCTTGCCTCTGTATTGGTGTAATTCTCAGACAGACTCTTTCATTGTGCTCAGCAGCAGCCTCAGGCTCACGACCTTTCATCTTCAGGTTGAGCAAAAAGACTCATTTTGCTAAGAGGTCCAATAAAGCCTCAGATTTAGAGTCTCACTGTCTCACTCCACACCTTTATTAATTCTGGGACCCAGGCAATGAAATATACTGATTAGGAGCTAGGCCTGTGTCAGGTCTCCACACCTGGAACTAGGGAGGGATGCTCAGCCCACCAGAGCCCCAAAGACTGTGGTTAGGACTGGTATGATCACCAAAATATGGAGAAAGGAATGAAGGAATGCCAAGCAGGCAGAAACAATAGCTGTCCAGGAAACATGGCATTCCCCGAAGATTCTGTGCTCCGTCACACATCTCCATACCTGTGCACGTGTGGTGCTGTCTTCTTGGAATGTCCTTTCCCTTTTTCTCTTTCTGAAAAATTTCTATTTAACCTTTGAAAACAAGCTCAAATAACATGAGCTGTGAGAAGTCTTCCCTGACTCTCCTCCCTCTCTCCCTCTCCGCCTCTCCTGCACTTGTGCTCTCTCTTGCATGCTCTCTCTCTCCTCTCTCTAGCACTTATCACCCATGGCTCCCCTCCACTCTCTGGGCACTCCAAAAAGGCAGACATAGTATTCTGTTCCATTTTGCATTCCCAGATCCCAGCACCTGGGAGATAATGAGTGCTCCCTAAAGCTTTGGTTGAAATAATGAGTTGACTAATTTCAGCCCTCAGCTTTCTAATGTTACTGTTGATTTTTGTCTCCTACATCTTCAGTTTGAAAACGAAATCATCCTGAAGCTGGACCATGAGGTAGAAGGGGGCCGAGGTGATGAGCAGTACATGCAGCTGCTGGAGTCAATGTAAGTTCAGTGCCCTGTGTGCAGGAATAGCCTGTGAAGGTCAGGTGAGGCGGGAGGGCTCAGAACTCCAGGGGGCTCTGAGTGGCTCTGTCCTCCCCTGGAGATCGATCTAGAGGCTCATGGGTATTGGCAAAACTCCATTTTTGGAAGAAATCTCACATTTCTCTCTGGAGTGGCCATTTCTTTGGAACTGATAGAATGGGCCAGATGAAAAGAATATTTGCTGTGTTGGGAAGAGGGAAATAATCCACCAAAATGTCTACTTTCATTACGTCTTAACTGTGGAATGTGGTTGCTATTTTTCACTTCTTTTCTATTTAAATTTTTGACAGATGTTGGTCATGACCTGCGTTTATTGAGCACACTTAATAGCTTAGCATGTTATTGTGCAATGTGCTATGTAATCCCTCCTTTAATCGCAGTTACTCCCTTTGATGCCCATTTCACAGAGGTGGGCCCTGAGGCTGAGGGAAGTAAGCACATTGTTCAAGGAAACTAGGACAAGCTAGTGGAGTGGACAAGCTGCATCCTGAACCTAGCTCTGCCTGACTCCAGCGTCCAGGCCAGGGGCAGACAGTGGACAGAGAACAGTGCCCAAGACCACTGGACTTGGAGTCAGGACATCGTTTTAACAGCTTTATCGAGATGTAATTTACATGCCATACAATTTACTCAAAGTGTACAATCATTGACTCTTAGTATGTTCACAGAGCTATGTAACCATTGCCACAATCAATTTTACAACATTTTCTTTACTCCTAAAAAGAAACCCTGCACCCCTTAGCCACTGCTCTGCCAACACACACACACACACACACACGTGCGCGCACACACACACACGCAAACACTCCCCCATCTCCGCTAGCCCTAGGCCACCATTACTCTGCATTTTGTCTTGCCTATAATGTTTTCAAGGTTCATCCATGTTGTAGCATGTTTCAGTACTTAATGCCTTTTAATTGCCAAATAATATTTGGTAATTAAAATATTTGGTACCATATGGATGTACCCCATTTTGTTTATTCATCTCTCAGTTAATGTGTATTTAGGCTGTTTCTACTTTTTTACTATTAGTATTGATTCTGCTGTGAGCATGCAGATACAAGTTTTTGTGTGGACATAACGTTTACAGTTCTCCTGGGTATATACCTAGAAATTGAATTGCTGGATCATACGGCACCTATATTTGACCTTTTGAGGAATAACCAGACTATTTTCCAAAATGGCAGCTCCATATATATTTCTACCAGCAATGTATAAGGGTTCTAATTTCTCTACATTCTTGTTAACACTTGTTAATATCTGTCTTATTGATTACAGCCACCCCAGCGGGTGTGAAATCATATCTCATTATGGTTTTGAATTGCATTTCCGTGGTGTGTAGAATTCATTGATTTTCAGTACACTCACAGGGCTGTGCATCTTTTCATGTGCTTATGGGCTGCTTGTATATCTTTGGAGAAAGACATTGGGTTTTGATCCTGGCTCTACCACTTAGCAGCTGCAAGACTTCACATGAATCACTCGTGTCTGGCCTCAGTATCCCCATTTCTGAAATGGGAATAATAAGCTCCTGTGGTTATTCTGAGGACTGAATAATTATAAAGCATCTGGCACACAGCAGGTAAATGCTTCATAAATATTCTTCCATCTCCAGGCCTTGCTCCCAGTTTCTGTCTTTGACAGCTTGGTAATTGCCCCCTTCTCCTGCAAGGCCTTCTCCTAAGGCTTAGGAACATGACCCAGACATCCCCACTTCTCGCTAACTGTATATTCTCTGATTTCTATAATTCTCTGAGATCACTCTGGTTTGGATTCTTTCTTCAATCCTTTTTGAATATTTTAAATTCAATAAGAAAGGCAAACTGAAGGCCTTGCTCTGACCCCCACAATGAGCCTCTCGACCCTGCCCAACCAGGCAGAGCCCAGAGGATAGGATGGCGCCCCAGGCAGTGCCATCTCAGCTGGCTCCTGTCCCCTTCCTGTCACCGTGCACGGCCCTCACTGAAGACTTAGAATGCAAATGCCATTTGGCCAGAAGGAGAAACCCACTGTCTGCCCCTCAGGTGGATATGGAGACTGATGTATCCAGGGGGAATAAACAATGTTCTGGCTGAGTCAGTGTTTATCTTAAAGTTCTAAACAAGAAAATCAAAATATTGACCAGAAGTGAAGCCATGTACAGTGCTGGCAATTTCCATTTTTATAAGCGGATGGGGCTCTGCGGCGGTCTTCAGATGATCAGCAGGGTTTTCAAATCCTTCCTGAGTGATTATTTATAAAAGGAGTCCTTAGAGGTCAAAGAAATTAAAGACAGCTCATTATTTTTCTCCTGAAACAGAAGTGTGAATGATTTTTACACGAAACAAATCAAGTCTGACACAGGAAGCCAGGTCCCCATCAGAACATCCATGGGGCCCCTGTGCCTGCTCCTTCCTTTCACCTCTCTGAGCCTCAGTTTTCTTATCTGAAAATTGGGGATAAAATATTATCAAGCCCTTAGAGTTTTTGTTGGGAGTCTAGCAATACTAATTATTAGTAGTACAGAATGATTATCCCTTATCTGAAATGCTTGGGACGAGAAGTAGTTTGGATTTGGGATCTGTTTTTCAGATTTTGAAATAATTATACTTAATAGTTAAGTGTCCCTAATCTGAAAATCCAAAATCCAGAATGCTCCAGTGACCATTTCCTTTGAGTGTTATGTTAGTGCTCAGAAAGTTTGAATTTCACATTTTCACATAGAGGAGTCAACTTGTATTACTTACAGGTGGATAGCATTGTAGTTTTTTGAAGCCATGAGCCTGCCTATCTTTTCTCCCCTAGGCTAGTCATCTCAGTTCCTCCAGCCTTTCCTCCCAGTCCCTCTTTCAGCGCCTCACTAATACACAGGGCCCCCACTGGGCAGATACAGTCCTGTGGGCACATGGCTTGGATAGGGCCTTGGTGAATAGAACAGAGCTACTCTCCCTGTGGCAACTGCAGCCTTGCATAGGAACACAAGGTTTAAGGCATGGAGTGGGGCTGAATTTCGTCCTCATGTGCTCTGTGCAGTGCACAAGCTATATAACCTTACACAGCACTCCAGTTCTCCCTACCCTCAGAGCTCTCTTTGGAGCCCATGCTCATTGATCCATGTATATCTGAAAGTATAAGTCTCACATTGAATGGAGTCATAAGACACACCCCTGCCTTTCTGTATTTTATTCCTGCGAATAGTTCTAGAAGTGGTGAGGGAATCGGAAGGTTGAAGCAGATAGATGTATGTTCTTGGGCCTTTATCCTACCCAGACCCTTTCAATCCCTGGAAAAGGACCTGTCACAGGTCATTTCATTTCATTTCATTTCAAGGAATGAAAGAAAATCCAGTTTCATTAGCACTGACAGAGAGGGGGAGTCTGGGATCCTCCCTCTAAAAGCCTCCAATGCCAAGTGCAAATCAACTGCAGGGAGGAGTGAGCCCCCTCTAGTCCTCCCACAACAGGAGCAGAAGCAATGTGGCAAGTGCCCACCACCCTTCATTCCACTGCGTGAGGAATTACCTATATTCTCTTGTGATTCCCAAAACTTTTGTCATACTCTGTTGTGGGATTACAAGGTAAACAAACAGGCTTTGCATGCGGTCTGGAACACAGGAAGTACTCAATAAGTGGTAGTGTCATTATATATTATGATTAATTTTTATCTATGTTTCCCATGCTAGACTGTGATCTCCTGGAACTCTGAATCCCTAGTTTCTAGAATGCCACATGTTGAGTGGAAGGATGGATAGTGGATGGATGGGTCATTTCTAGCCAATTTTCCCATCCATTTCACCAATCCTAGATGGTTTGAGCACCTTTCTTGCTTCATGCATAAAGAATAGAAAAAGAAAGAAAGCCAAGACCTTTTTCTTCTAAACCCTGGTTTCTCCAAGTGTGGTCCATGGACCCGCAGCACTGGCAGCTGCTCAGGAACCAGCCCGGATGTGATGAATCAGAATCTATTAACACAATGCTCCAGTGATCCCCATGCACATGGAAGTTTGCAAAGTCCTGGACAAAACCAGTTGTTCTTCTTTTATTTTTGAGATGGAGTCTCACTCTGTCGCCCAGGCTGGAGTGCAGTGGTGAGATCTCGGCTCACTGCAAGCTCCGCCTCCTGGGTTCACACCATTCTCCTGCCTCAGCCTCCCAAGTAGCTGGGACTACAGGCGCCCGCTACCAAGCCTGGCTAATTTTTTGTATTTTCAGTAGAGATGGGGTTTCACCGTGTGAGCCAGGATTGTCTGTATCTCCTGACCTCGTGATCCACCCGCCTTGGCCTCCCAAAGTGCTGGGATTACAGGCGTGAGCCACTGCACCCAGCCCCAGTCTTAATGTTAGCTGCATGTTAGAATCTCCTAGAGAATGTAAACAATGAAGTACTGCTGCCTGGATCCCAACCTCAAAGATTCTAAGGTTATTGACGTAAGTTGGGCACTGGGCTTTGTAAAAGCTCACTGGTGATTCTATCATGTGACCAGGGCTGAGAACCTCAGGTCTGGCCAAGCTCAGACCCCAAGATGTCTCCTGCCCTGGAAAGCTTTAAAAAACCACACACCAAACACTGGGAAGAAGCTTTGTTGCATTGCCTTTAGGGTGGCACATAGGGCTAGAAGTGACTGTCCCAGGAGGAGGCATGCACAGCTGTGGCTGAGCCAGACAGGTCTAAATCACAGGGCCATTTGCATCTCCCATTGAGAGCCAGGGAACAGGTGCTTCTCCCAGAGCGAAGATGGATTTGTCTTATCACAGCCACAGTTTGAGACGTCGCCTTCTTGCAGCTTGGCTTGGCTTCTTGGAGGAAATGACCCTCAGAAGTCCTTGCTTTTCTTACCTTTACCCTCCTAAGGGCCCCTGGAGAGTTACAGTTCCACAGGGAGAGGAGACAGATACAAATCACGTGGCCTGCATAGTGTCTACTTGAGATGCCTGGGAACATGCTGTGGTGTTTCTCTGTGGGAAAAATATCTCCCCTAAATTTAACAATGATTGGCTTGATTCAACTTACTATCACACTGATACTGGGAAGGTCCTTTAATCTTTCTCAGCCTTCATTTCCTCACCTGCAAAATGGGGGAAATAATTCTCACTTATCAGAATTACTGTGAGGATTTCTTAAGAAAAGTGACTAGTACAGTGTCTGGCACAGAATAAGTAATTAAGAAGAAATAGTCGTCAAACAAAATCTTAACCCATCTGTTTCTCCCCACCCAGTCTGTGGGCTGCCAGACAGTAGGTGTGGTTCTTTTCTATATTGATGTCTTTCTCTCCACCACACAATGCCTAGCAACTAATAGATGCTTAAAGATGTTACATTTTTATTTTTGTTTTTAAAATTTAGAATATGAACACTAAAACAAATATTATAATTTAAAAAAATAATTTACACATACTTAAATAGAAAAATGGAGGCTTTTCTTTCCTATTTTCCCACCTAAAGCCTTGTTGGAAACAGCCATCACTACGAGTTTGGTGTCTATCCTTGCTGACTGTACATGGCACTTTATAAGCACATAGAGACACATGATGGCCATGTACATTTGCACACACGTGCAGTGTTTGGTGGTAGAGACACAGATGCTGGGGCCAGACTGTTTGATATTCCTGACCATGTGACCTTGGACAGCTTAGTGGACCTCTCCATGCCTTCGTTTCCCTATCTACAAAAGTCCCATCTGATAAAACTGTGACAGGAGGTTAAATGGGTTACCTTTTGCATGAGGTTTAGAATAACACCCTGGCCATGCTAAGCTCTATGTTAGTTGGTTGAATGAAAAACAAATATTGTTCTGAGACTTACTTTTCTCACCTAGCTCTATATTTTATAGAGCTTTTCATGCCCAGACATATTGAATCTCTCCAATATTTTTAATGTCTTCCTGGAATTCCATTTGGTGAATATAATGTAATTTATTTAGGCCTTTCCCAATTGATGAACATTTAAGATGGTTCCATCTATTTCACTATTAGACACAATTTGTGAGTATTATATCTTTGCATACTTCTGGGAATATTTCTGTAGAATAGATTCTGCAAAGTAGAGTTGTGGGGTCAGAGGATATGTGCATTTACAATTTTTACAGATACTATGAAAATTGCTTCCCCAAAAAAGTTTTCTTGATTTATTCTCAGCAGGGGTGGGTAAAAGTGACCATCTCCCCCACCATCATTACCTATATTGGAAACTATTTTATTTTTATTTTTTCCCATTCTGATGTTAGAAAAAAATTTGCTGTACTATATGGATAAATACGTGAATAAGTGAACAAAAGGAGCAGTCAAGGAACTTGGGTTGACGGACTGATTTTGCATGTGCCCCATCCCATCGCCCACTGGCCCCAGCACAGTCTTTCTCCCCAGCCATGAGCTGACTGCCGTCTGGTCTCTGCCACAGCCTGATGGAGTGTGCTGCAGAACACCCGACCATTGCCAAGTCGGTGGAGAACTTCGTGAACCTGGTCAAAGGCCTCCTGGAGAAACTGCTGGATTACCGGGGTGTGATGACAGATGAGAGCAAAGACAACCGAATGAGCTGCACTGTGAACCTGCTGGTGCGTGGGGCTGGAGGGTCCAAGTCAGACCAGAACCCTGTGAGGGGGCTTGGGCTTGGCTTTGGGTCTCACGATTGTTCTTCATAGGGAAGCGGTGCTTAAGGGCTTTGGAAAGCAGACAAATGTGGAATGGAACGTCTGCTGTGCTTTCTGCTAGCTGTGTGTCTTGAGGCCATCACTTCACCTTTCTATGCCTCAGTCTCCTTATTTATAACATGAGATTAATGCATATTCCCTTTAGCACTCAACACATCACATGGAAGGAAGATGACAGTATAGACTGGCTAAGAGTATGAGCTTTGGAGTCACACCGCCTCTGGGTTTCCATCCTATATCTGATAATTAATAGGATGGACAAGCTAAGGAAATGCTCTGAAGTCTTAGTTTGCTTATCTATTACATGGAGAAAATAATGGTTCCAATTTCATTAGGTTGTGTTGTCCTGGCCCATGGTTAAATGCTCACTATGTATTAGTTTCCTTCTTCTTATAGAATGGAGTCACACTAATAACTAGAATTGCTGTTACTAAGAACCAGGTTAACCAGAGAAGCTAACCCCAGACCTAAGTTCTTAACCCCTATATTCCATGAGCTTCCATGGGCTGGCTGCCAAGCAGCCTCTCTCACATGCTCTATGATTCGACCAGGAGACAGGTAGGTAAGCAGCCATAATGCTTCATATTCACCGTGTTATCCCACCTTAAAATGGTTTAAAAGAATGAAGTTGACCAAAAGGCCACGTGGCATCCGTCACATCAACCTCCCTACCATTCCCAAGGCTCCTGAAACACAAAACCTGTCCCCATAGCTCTGTTGTGTGGCCTCCCTTTACCCTAAATGGACTTTTTTTTTTTTAACAGCCTAGATATTGCCATTGATTTTCCAGAATGCCAAGGAGAGTTTAAAAATCCTGATGACAGCAGAAAGGAATTCATTGCTAATAACTCCACCAGGCCCAGTTTACATGAAGATCATGAAGAGGTGTTTTCCACGAGCTGAGCAGCTTCTCTCTAAGGAGAGACAGAGTTGGTTGAGGAAAATGACCTTTAACAGCCAGCTAAGATCAGGGAGAATGCTTGGGACAGACAGTTCTCCACTTAGACGTCACTAGTTTTTAGTGCGTTGCTTAAATATGGTGTCAAGGAGGAGGGTGGGGATGGAGGTGGTATCAGGACAGATGATGTCCAGTATGATTTGCCACCCATTGACTGTGTGCTCTGGAACATGTCACCGCCCCTCTCTGACCCTCAGGTGCACGTGGGTGTGCTGCATTAAACCAGGATATACACCTGGTGTTGCTCATGGATTGGACCAGGACCACCTGGCTCAGAATCTGTAAGGACTTGTTTAAAAAAATGCCACGGGATTAGGATCTCTGGTGGTGAAGTCCAGGGCAGCTACTAATCTAAATGGCCCCTGAGCTGGAATAGGGACCTAGATTCCTACGTATTGCCAAGTTTAAATGTTTTGGCGACAGAATCCCATATAATTCCTGATAGTTCTGCGCTGTCAGGAATTCTGATCTCTTACTATTACCGAGGTGCTATCACTCACTTTCCAACTCAGGTTCTTTCCAGTGCAAGGCCTGAGCTTTGAAACATCAAGCTGGGCTGCCTTTCAATGTGGGCTTGGTCAAAGTAGACTACCCCAGTCTTGGCAGCCCACCTCTCAATGCAGCAGAAAACTGAACTGCACCTCCTGATCTGTGATGGCTGAGACACATCAAGTCCTCTGTTCCTTTGTAGTCTAAGGGTCAGGGAAGTGACTTTCAAAGCAGAATCTTCCAGTTAGGCTGTTTGATGCATCTTTGGTGCATCCAGGAAAATAAATTTCTTATTCCTATCTCAGGGTACCCAGATAGTAACCAGCAATCTTCCTCTCATCTTCATCACCACACCCTTGACCTCTGTGATACTGCAAAGAACAACACTCATCATTATTTTTCCTCCCCTACCTAGAATTTCTACAAAGATAACAACAGGGAGGAGATGTACATAAGGTAAGATTCATATTTTCTAAAATCCAGACCTGCTGTGTCACTTTCCTGCTCAGTATCCATAGATGGCTCCCTGCTGCCTTCGGGATAAAATTTAAACTTCTCTTCTTGACATTCAGGCCCTCTGTGTTCTGATTCCTGTCAATTTCTCCAGATTCAACTCCTTTCATTCTCCCACGGTCAGCCCCATAAAACCACTTGAAATCGTCTGGCCTTCCATGCTGTCCTGTTGTTCTCACAGATCGTGTTTTCCTTAAGAGTGAATACTTTGTGGTTTGAACTGTTGGGATGCCTTTGCATTGTTGCGGGGCTGACCTTGGATAAATTACTGTGAAGCCTGAGTCCAGACATGTAGTAAGACCATTGACTAGCCCAGTTTTGAAGGGAAAAAAAAGATACTAGGATGCATGATATCTGCATCCTTGTAGGCATTTAAAAGATATTATTTGAATATATCATGAAGGGTTTTTTGGGGACATTAGCCTGAAGCAAAGAACTCCTTTCCCAATTTTTCTCAGAATCTCATATTTTTTTCTGCAATTTAAAAATTATTGTTACTTTTATTTATAATAAAAATATATACTTATTACAAAACAAAAATAAACTTATAAAATACGGGCAAGCAACACAAAAAATGAAATAGATTCCCATAATCCATACGTATTTCCAGGACTTTTTTATATTTATATAAACATTGAATTCTATGCATGCATATTTTTTGCAAAAATGAGTTTATGTTACTTGTAATTTATTCTTTGCTTTTTCTAACTTGACAAGAACTCCATGTCGACAGATGTATATCAATATCATTTTTAATGAAACTATAAAATTTTTTCCAGAATATACCATCATTTATATAGCCAATCCTATATTGTTGAATATTTAGATTGTTTCCAACTTTTTCTACAATAAAAGGCACAAAAACAAATTTTTTTTTTTTTTTTAAAGACAGAGTTTCGCTCTTGTTGCCCAGGCTGGAGTACAGTGGTGCCTATTCAGCTCACTGCAACCTCTGCCTCCCAGGTTCAAGTGATTCTCCTGCCTCAGTCTCCCGAGTAGCTGGTACTACAGGCCTGCACCGCCACACCTGGCTAATTTTGTATTTTTAGTAGAGATGGGGTTTCACCATGTTGGCCAGGCTGGTCTCAAACTCCCAACCTCAGGTGATCCGCCCACCTTGGCCTCTCAAAGTGCTGGGATTACAGGCGTGAGCCACTGCATCCGGCCACAACAAAATTCTTGGACATATACCTTTATGCACATCCTTATGAGGCTGGAGCCCTTGAGATAGAGTCAACCAGAAGATTGAGGAGCAAGGTATTTACAGGGCTTTTGTCACATTCTGTCAGAGGGCAGACACTTCAAGTCTTCACTCACTCTGCTATTACGGCAGATATATCTAGGTACCTAGTTTAGCATTACTCCAGAAATAGGAGCTATCATTTGGAGAAAAAATAATTTTATAGGTTGTCCTGAGTTTGGGATATTTATAACATCATTAGTCATACCTTATTGTAGCAGCACAAAGCTTTGGGGTCTGAAGGACCTTGGTCCTTGCCTCGCTTTTTCT
Organism: Pongo pygmaeus; assembly: GCF_028885625.2. Lineage (NCBI taxonomy): Eukaryota > Metazoa > Chordata > Mammalia > Primates > Hominidae > Pongo > Pongo pygmaeus. The sequence continues at coordinate 175,050,314 of NC_072377.2, forward strand.
GTAACCTTGGATAAATTACTCAATCTTTCTGGGTTGAGGTTTTCCTACCTGTAGAATGTTTCCATCCTACCTTCTGTTTTGAGGATTAAATGAAGTACTATAGGTAATATGGCTGCCACATGGTTTCCTCCCTCCAACCTTGTTTTTCCCTTTCTCATTTTAGAAACACAGACGGCAAATCCCAGACCTCCACAAGCTTTGGAGATTTGAGGCCCGTAGTAATCTAAGAAAACCATATTTATCTAAACCAGACTGCAAACAGGGTATAGTCTGAAAATCTGTTCTGTTTGGCAGGCGGAATATTTAAAAACATTTTTAATTGGCTGCCAACATTTAAAAATCTGGAGATTTTACATCAAAATCAAAATTTCCTTTTTCTCCTGGAAAACTCAGAAGGTGTGACAACACTGGGCCCTCATCCTATTCTGACGACCGTTAGCCAAACCGGGTGGTGGCAGCCATTCTGGACAGGCCTGGAGCACTGTTGTCACGACATCATCTCTATTCCCTACTGTGCTACTCCCCGTCCACCTCGCTCAAGCACCTGCCATCTGGGGGTGCTTGAGTTTGGTATCCCTGGTTGAGGGATGTCTTCTTTTTATTAGGGTGTCTTCTTTTGGGTTCTGTAGCAGATCATCAGACCCTTGAGTTAACAAGGAAGAGGAAAGTGTGCCAAAGGAGGAGTTGAAAGTAGCAGGGAAGCTCTCCCCTGGGCTGCTCTCCTCAAGTTTTCTGAACTCAGCCATCTAGGGATCTGAGGCATCGAGGATGGGCAGGAGGAGATAAGGCAGAATTAAGCCATGTGTGCACACACAGGTGTTTCTAAATTCCAAACTCTCTACATGGAGGTCATGTGCAATTTCACGGTTAACTCCGATTAGCAGAACATTAGGCGAGAGAAGAGTGGAAAGACTGTGTCTGTGAAAGCAGAAATCACTGAGCTTGAAATCTGCTTCTGGCTCTGGCTCTTTTAACCTGGATCTCAGTTTTCTCATCTTAACAGAGTTATTGGAAGGATGAATTGATAAAAATACATGATAATAAAACACCCATTTGTTGAATGAATGAATGAACAAATGTTTCTGCCTGGGAAGCTCTCCCAACTCATCCCCTTCCCCTTCAGATCAACTGTTATGCCATGGGAACCTTTTTAGAAGCCCCTCTCCTCCCCACCTGGATAAAGCCTGCTCTCCTAGTACCATAGACCACTCCTTCACAACACGTATCATCGCTGTGTTCTTGCAGTTATGTATCTGATGATTTGATTCATGCCTGTCTCTTCTCCTAGACTCTAAATCCCAAACCCTGAGAACAGTGCCTGCTTTTGTCACTGTTTATCTCTAAGGCCTGGTATAGCCTGGATGCCCGGTACAGCTTTGCTGAGTGAATAAGTGAATGAACAAAAGACTGCCAGGGCATCCCAGCACAGCAGCTATCAAATCACCACTAGGTGACCTTTCCTCGCCTCAAAATCTTTGGCGGTCCCTACCCTGATTTCAGGCAGCCCACATTTGACCCACTGGCCCATTTTATTGGCCAGGAACAACTGAACATTCGCTTCTCCTTTGGTGAGCTTTGTGCAGAAAGCCTTTTTCCCAAAAGGAACATAAACCTGAACACTGACACACGCATTGAGTGGAGATGCCCGAGAAACCCTGTGTTCCCTGGTGTGAGACAGGGGGTCAGTGTGGAATGCTGGCACCATGGCAGGCATTCCCTGCCTCTCCTCTCACAGGAGGAAATCAGCATATCCCCTCACCACATTACTTAGAGTTAGGTTTAAATAAATCCTGCTAATGATATGCAGGTCACCAGTGCGGTGGCTCATTGCCTCTGGATTCTGTTTCCAACGGTGGCAGGAGAGAATGTTTTGTAGAGGAATCTAGTTCACAGTGATAATAGGTAACAACTGTCGCTGCTCAGTGCCGGCTACAGGCTATTCACTTTCAGTACATACTTGCATTTCTTAGCAGCAATGCAAGCTGTCATGTACTGAGCCTTTTGTGAGACACACATGGTCTCCTTGGCCCTTTATATGCCCAGTCACTTTATAGATAGGTTCTGTGAGTGTTGCCATTTTACAGATGAGCAAACTAAGGCACAGAGAAGTTAATTCACTGCCCCTTAATACCTATTATGGATCAGTTATCTAAGAATTTTGCAAAGCACCCTTCCTTTGTCCTTGTTCTCATCCTCATTACCCCTCAGTTATATTGCCATCTCATGGTTCATAACTGGGACCTCACTTTTCAAAGAGACAGGAAGTTAAAATGTGAGTGCAGTCAAATAGCTAACTCTTCCTACTGACAGCTCAAGGTCTACATATGAATATCTATTCTCCAGCCCCTGATCCACTTCCTTTTATTACCAAAAAATGCACTTACTTACACCCAGAGAACTCTGCAGAGAGGGGTAGGAACTGCCCCTTACAGCTGCTGTGACTTGTTCATACTCCTGCAATGACAGAGTGATTAAGAGTAGGCATCATGTCCTGACTCTTCTGTTTATTAGCACAGAACTCCTGATAAATTGTCTCTCTCTCCTTCCTTTATTTCTCTTGCTTGTCATATTGCATTGGCCAGACCATTCATTATCAAGTTGCATGTTAGCTGGAATGGCACCTAACTTATCCAGGCAATAGTTCTCTCACCTGAAAAAAGGAATTCCTGAGACTCATCTCAGGGTTGTCATAAATATTAAGTAATCTAAGAAATTTAAAATACTTAGCTTAGTACCTGTCATGCACTAAGTACCCAACACGCACTAGGTGCTGTCGTCACCCACACAAAGTTCTGGTTATCCAGGGAGGAGGACTTTCTTGCAACCCAGAGAGGTGCCCAGTTGTTCTCTGGGCTCCTGCTTGGCCCTGCCAGGTGTCTCCTTTTCACTGTACCTAGTAGTTTACTGCATATTTTCCCTCACACAGGTACCTGTACAAACTCCGTGATCTTCACCTGGACTGTGACAATTACACAGAGGCTGCCTACACGCTCCTTCTCCACACCTGGCTTCTCAAGGTACAGTCACTTTGGGTGAAGGGCATTTATGCTGGGATCCTGACAGGGCCTCACAGCAAGTTGAAGAGTGAAAAAAGAAAAAAAAAGAAAAATAATCCAAACATTTTGTTTTGCCCTGTGTCTCCAAACTCTTGAGCTGGCAGGATACTTTTTGCACTGCTTCCCTGGTCACATGTGGTTTTGAGTGATCTTTACATTTAGCAACAGCAACCCCCCTTCGAGGTATGTTTTGCAGTTTTATATAATATCTAAACTGCTATTGACAGTAAATCATTGGCATGCCCACTGAGCTGCATTCCTTCCATTGAGAACTTAGCTGTAGCTGAGAAAAAAATCAGAATGATTTCCTTTGGCTTTGGGAGAGCTGGGAGCATGTTTCTTAGGGGTTCGAAGTAAATCCCTACAAACAACACACAGAGAGCCAATAAAGAGTAAGATAGGTGCAACTCAACAAAAACCAGGAGGCTTCACAAGTGGAAATTGCAGCCCAGCATCTCTCTGACTGACACGGGCATCCAGGACAGGCGGGGGCAAGCTAGCAGAGGGGAGGGTGTTTGCAGGGCTTCATCTGACTCCTGATCACTGTGGTTTTAATATTTCATGTTCCCTCATTTGTCTGTTTTGGGACTTGGGACATTAGTGCTGCCTGGAGGGCAACCTCCAAATATCCTGGGTACTCATGCCTCAAAAGGGCAGCCTCTCCAGTGGCACCCCAAGTTTCCAGAAATAAGCTGAGTTCAAGAAAGGAGGAGAGATGGAAAGGACAGGGTGTGTGTGTTTGGGGGCGGGGGGTGGTTCCTGCCTTTAATCCTAGGAAGACATCTGCTCTTGGCAGCCTCTCGGCCCTGTGTGACTTCCCGTGTCTTCTCTTCACAGTGGTCGGATGAGCAGTGTGCATCACAGGTCATGCAGACAGGCCAGCAGCATCCCCAGACCCACCGGCAGCTCAAGGAGACGCTCTATGAGACCATCATAGGCTACTTTGACAAAGGAAAGGTAATCTGTCCCTGCCCCCGCTCTCTCTATGGGGACCCTGGCCACTGGAAGGATGGTTCTCTCCCATACCTTACATCCAATCCATCCTCAGCTCTGTCAGATATCCCTCCAAATCCTAACTCTGATCACTTCTCTCCACTTCCTCTCCATCTCCATTCCTTCCACCTCCATGTAAGGCACCGACATTGCTCACCTGGGCACTGCGATGGATCCTAAACAATTTTCCTGCTTCCTCCACTACCCTCAACAGATCATCCTCCATATAGCAGATAGGATGATCATAAAACATAGATTGGATTATGCCATTCCGCCGCTCGCAATTTCCCAATGGCTCCCCCAATCTACTTAAAACAAATTACACAATCCTTCCCATGGCCCATGAGGCCCCGCATGAGCTGTGCCCTGGCTGCCTCTCTCATTTCATCCCTGCTGGGGTCCCTCTTGCTCACGTGCTCTATGCCAAGCTCTTTTCAAACTCAGGGGCTGTGTACTTGCTTTTCCCAGCTAGAAGCATTCCTCCACCATAGCTGCCCACTGGAAGGCTGGGCTTCACTCAGATGTCACATGCTAAGGAGGCCTTCCCTGAACACCACTAGACAAACCAGCAGCACCTCTGCCCCGGGTTACCCTTATGGCTTCTTCAAAGCGCTTGTTCCTATGAGACATCATCTTGTTCATTTTTACTTGTTTATTTTCTGGCTCCCCAATTTAGAATGCTATGAGAGCAGAGAGTTGTCTTGCCCACTGCTAAATGCCCAGTGACTAGGATAGAACCTAGGAAGTTCTGTAGGCGTATGTCCTAGGTTCTGTTCTAATCACTGGGCATTCATAAATGAATGAACTGAAGGGATGAATGACATGCATTCTCATCTTTGCTCTTTAAACAGCAAGGATGTTTGGCTGGGTTTGGTCAGGAGATTGGCCAGACCAGCTGCTGCCCAGCTCCAGCCTCTGGTGGACCTTCAGGAAGTACCAGCCCCAAAACTGCCATGCACCCTATAGAGAACATTGCTCGGTGGCCACATGCTCAAGCTCTGGGGCCAGATCTGCAATCCTTGCTCCTCTACTACCTGCCTTTCCCTAGACCTAAGAGACTCCAATTCCCCACCCATAACAGTGAGATGCTAATAGTACCTTCTTTCTAGTTGTACTGTGAAAATAGAGTGAGAAAATGCACGTAGAGCAACCGGCATAGGACCTAGGGCATAGTAATAGCTGGTGAAATGTCAGTAACCATCATCATTACCCTACTCCACCACTTCCTCTCTCAAGCCTTTCTTGAGTCCTCGGGCTTACCTGCAGCCCTCCCTCTCCTCTGCATTGCAAGACCTCTTACAGTTCATCAGGATATAATTTAGCACTTAATTTGGGCCTGTCCTGTCACTGTAGTTTATTGCATCTGTCTTAGTCGGATCCTTCTACCTTCTCTGGAAAGATAAAATGAGGTAATGTCTGTGGAAGGGCTTATAAATTCCCAAGACTCAAGCAGTTGGAGAGCACTGTTTTCATAATTTACAATTATAAGCCTCTTGAGGGCAGAGATGCTGCCATCCCTTGAACCTCCTGCCCTGCTGGGTGTCAAGTCAGAGCTTACTATTTGTTTATCAACTGATTAAGTACGTTGCAGTGTGAGAGCCTAAAAGTACACGTTGAGCTTTGTCCTCAGCAAGATATTCAATTCAGCCCACTCTGTGCTGAGCAGAGAGGAAAAAGGCATGATCCCCAACCTTAAAGAACTTACCGTCTAATGGGCAAAACAGACATGCCAATAATAATATTTTTTGCATTGCCCTTTAGCATTGTGCAATAATGGGGAAAAAGGCAAGGGAACAAGGTGGTGCCAAAGTACTTTGGGAGCAGAGAGGAGGGAGCAGATGGGTATAGCTTACCCTGAAAGCCACTGCTATGGAAGCTTCTAGAAGGAAGCCCAAACTCCTCAGCACCCCCTCAGCTTTCGTTCCCTGTACATCCTTAGGGAGGCTCATTGCTCCAGGCACACATGCTGGCTGCTGGCTTTCTACTCCATAAGTTCATCTTGCCATCACCTGATAGACTCCTCTAAATTCCTCAAAACCAAATGATTTCATCTATTGATGTATATGCTTTGTCCACTTATGTTCCATGAGAGCAGAGTCTGTGTCTCATCCATCTTTATATCTGTTTCATTACTGCACACCACACCATGCCCAGAACCCACCGTGTGCTTAGTAATGAATGTGTAAGACTCAGAGAAATTAGTGACTGTCAGAGGTCCCAGTGACCACACAGGCAGACCTGGGAGGAAATCCCAGGCACCTGACTTCCTGCCCCACCCTTTCCCTGGTCTCTTAGTGCTCTCTTAACCCATGGGGAGAGCATTTCTTCTTCCTGTTCACATTATGGTGAGAAGTAGACAAAGACCTATACTTGAGCCCGACAGTCCCCTGGCCCAGCCCAGGGGGATTACCCCAAACTTCAGGTTCAGGGTGAAGAGAAAACCCCAGCCTGGCCCGTACACTTGATTCCTCCTCCCAGCACATAAAGCATTTTTATGCTGCTTGCTAAGCTGTCCGTGGGTTTACAGCCATGGCTTCTCCACTCGGCACTTGGTTTTATTTATTTTTATGCTTGGATGCAGAGAGAGCACTTTTGCTACACAGCTCACACTGCATTTTGGCAACCTCCCCTCTTTCCTCCTCCTACCTCCCCCAGCTTCTCCATTTAGGTGCATTTTCCATTTTAAACTGAAGGTGAAATGTAATGGGTATCCCTTGAGATTGCCAGCCTCCGGTCCACCATGCATCTCCCCTGACTCTGCAGACCGTCCTGACCTCCTTCGGTCTAAGAGAGTAAGGTGATCTATTGACTCTCATCTAAGACAGAGGAGAGAAGAATTATCCACTACGTCTAGAGTTTCTTTGTTTAGAATTTTTTCTCTTAAGATGGAGAAGACCTACTATTAAAAAAAAGTCTTAATTTTTTTTTTTAATACTCTAGCACCACCCCTTCCACCTCTCTGCTACCTGACTCCTTACTTCCACACATCAAATAATCCCATTAAAAAGCGACAGGATTGGCAGAGAAGAAGAATCCCAGGACTGAATATCAGGAGAACTGGGGCCTGGTCCCAACTTTGTCCCTGGAAACTCTGACCTTGAGCCACCTTGTTCACTTCTCTGTGAACCATTTATCTTTGGAAAAGGGGGCCAACACCTCTCTGAGGAGGCTGAGGGAATCAAAGTTTTCATTCACTAAACACGAGCACGTGGGAGGCAGGGACTGAAGAGCAAGGTCCTGGAGACACACACGGGGGCTTGCATCCTGACCCTGCTTTTAGTGAGGCGTTTTGACCCGGGACAGGTTGCTGGGCCTCTCTGAACCTCTGTTTCTTACCTGGACAATGAAGATGCTGTCAGTTACCTCTCAGAGTGGTTGTGAAGAATCAGAGCACGTAAATAAAGGGTTTAGCCTCATCTGTGCCTACTCAATTGTTTATCAAGAAACTCCAGTGAGAGGCCAGAGGAAGGTCATCCTCTCTAAGAAGCCCCCAGCCCCCGCTGTATGGGGGGTGGATCTGGGTCAGAGCGACGTTTTCCCCTCAGTCCCAGGAAGCACAGCTACTCCTGGGTCCCTTCCTCAGCAAGGGCTCTGCAAACCCAGTGGTGCCACCTCACCTTTGTCCCTGTGACCTTCCTGTAGATGTGGGAAGAGGCCATCAGTCTGTGCAAGGAGCTGGCGGAACAGTACGAGATGGAGATCTTTGACTATGAACTGCTCAGCCAGAACCTGGTAAGGCATCCCCTGGGAAGGCTGAATGCCCTGCAGGCTGGGTGCTCAGGGCCTCAGCTCACCCCAGATCCTAGGGAGATGGGGATGAGGGCCAGGCGGGGTTAGGGAAATAGAAAATGAACGGAAATAGGACCTGAGCGAGACTGTACTGAGCATCTCCCTTCCCATGGGGAGTATTTTCAAAGAGAGATGTCGTGGGGAAATGCTTCGGTGACAGCTTCTCAGAGGGAGCATTGAGTACCTGCGTGGGGCTGCAACTGCCGCCGCTGCTGCAGACCCAATAAACGCTGTGCTACATTTGCAGTAAAAGTTCCACAAATCACTAAACCAATTAAATAAAAACACAAATCTGTGCTTTCTGATTAACAGATAAATCACATTAAAATGCTCCCCATCTGGTTACTCCCATTAGCATCTCGATGCTCAGGATTTGGTGGGGGAAGTGGAGAGTGAGGGAAGCCAGCCCAGCCAATCCTGCTTGTACTGCATAAGCCTGGGTTTGGCGGGGAGCTGGACTCTGCAGGGAAATGCAGAACTTTTTGGCTGCTTCCCTCCTGCCTATCCTCCCCACATATTTTCTGGCTGCCTGAGCAGCAGGACCCCAAGGACCCCTCTTAGCCCACTTAGAGAGGCCAGGCCAGCGACTTACAGAGTCAGAATGTTAGGAGAGGATTGATAGCTTTTGGTGGGGGGAAGGTATGGTGATCTTGTTAAAAACAGCTGAGCTGTTAACTGTTTTCACTGTTTGTAAGATAATACACAAATACACACACATGTGCTTGCACCAAGAGACACCTGATACCTGCCCTCGTGTACCTCCACATTGATGTTTGCCAATGCCTATGCCCAAGACACACACACAAACACACACACCCAGGATACATTCAAGCACACACTAATGAATGTGCACTTGCCTGCACGGAGTCCACATCACACAGGCACCTGTCTAGATCCACATATATCTTCCAGACTGTATCAAATGGAAGATGCCATCGATCATACACCATTTTTATTGTGCCATGTCATGATTCCTTCAGGGCCAACTGCAGTTATAAGATGCCATTAGGTGTAAAGTAAGATTCAGACTGTTTCCAGAGATGTTAAAATACGAAAAACACACACCTCTTAGAATAGATGAAATGTCTTAGGTATACATGCATGGGAGAACATCTGTATCGGGGGCATTTATTCATTCCATAGCCTCACAAATCCATGCCCAAGTGTGCTTGGAGGTGGGAGCAGAGATGCAATGATAGGAACCCTGGATGCAACTAACTGGGTTCAGCTCCATGCTTACTGGCTGCTTTATGAGTTACCATTTCTTTATCTGCAAAATGGAGATACTCATGGGATTATTACAAGGATGATTCAAGTAACCATGCTAGTGTAGGTAGAGTGATTAACACAGTCCCTGGTATACTGTAAATATAGCTATTACTATTGTGATTATAGACATAGCACAGATATGTAAATATGTGCACATGGCTCATTGGCTCTGGTATAATGAAAATGTCTTCACTAAGACCTCTTTGAGTTGAATGTGCCTTTGATACACATCTGTGTTGCAACAAACCTTGTTTTCTTCCTTTAGATCCAGCAGGCAAAATTCTATGAAAGCATCATGAAAATCCTCAGGCCCAAACCAGACTACTTTGCTGTTGGATACTATGGCCAGGGATTCCCCTCCTTCCTGCGGGTGAGTTTGGGGGTGACTTGGACACCAGGCGAGAGCCCCAGGGCCTCGGCATCTCAGCGGTCCCTCTATGCTTTGAGGATTTGCTTGTGCTCAGAAGCGGTGCTCTTCTCTGTCTGAGTGCTGCCCCCATCCCCAGGAGACTCCCCAGTCAATAGCCCTCATCATAATCACCAGCATTTCTCATCTACTGTGTTTCTCTAACTACACAGCAACTACAGCTGCCTCGTGAGGTAGTGAGTTCCTCGTCACTGGAATGAGGTGTTCAAAGAGAGGCTGGAGGATGTTTGCTGGCAGAGATTTGCTTTCAGGAGTTACTGTAGAGCAGTCGTTCTCAGACTTTTTGGTTTCAGAAACGTCTTTCTCTCTTAAAAATTATTGAGGACCCCAAAGAACTTGTGTGTGTAAAGATAATCTCTATCTACATTTACCACATGAGAAATTAAAACTAAGAAAATGTTTTTTGAAGTGTTCATTTATTTGAAAATAACAATAATGGTCCAGGCATGGTGGCTGATGCCTGTAATCCCAGCACTTTGGGAGGCTGAGGTGGGCAGATTACTTGAGCTCAGGAGTTCGAGACCAGCCTGGGTAACATGGTGAAACCCTGTCTCTACAAAAAATACAAAAATTAGCTGGGCGTGGTGATGCGCACCTATAATCCCAGCTATTTGGGGCCTGAGACAGGAGGATGACTTGAACCCAGGAGGTTGAGGCTACAGTGAGTCATGATGGGGCCACTGCACTCCATCCTGGGTAACAAAGACAGACCCTGTCTCAAAAAATAAATAAACTTTAAAAAATAAAAATAGCAATAATAAACCCATTACATGTTAACATAAACTGCAATTTTAGGAAAAATAGCTCTATTTTCCAATAAAAAAAATCAGTGAAAATCATGAGATTGCTTCACATTTCTGCAAATCTCTTTAATGTCTGACTTAAAAGAAGACATCTAGATTCTCCTGTCTGCTTCTGCACTCTGTTGCGATCACACATCATGCAGCCTCAGAAAGCTCCATCGTACACTCATGGGAGAATGAGAATGAAAAGGATAAATAACATCTTTCATATTATTGTGAAAACAGTGTGATCTTGTGGTTCCTGAGAGGGTCTTGGGAACCTCAGATGTCCCTGGAACACAGTTTCTGAACCGCTGCTGTAGTGGCCTATTTACCCATCACGTGACGAATTGGATTAGGTCACCAGTAGGCTTCCTTCAGTCTGTGAGCCTATGGTTGAGCAATGGGGTGAGGGAAATACAAAAGAAATGGCAACTCTCGTCTCCAACCTCACTTGATTTAGTCTAGTCAAGGAGATAAATCACTCACAATTATTAATCAACAATGAATGGGGAACTGAGAGTGGGCCTGCAGGAGTGATTGCCATGAGCCGCAGAGAGGGGTGCGGGTTTCATGGAGGAAGTAGAGGTGGCTTCCCAAACCTGGCTGTATGTCAGAATCCCCTGGAGAACTTGTTAAAAGTTCGGACTCCTGGGCCCCACTCCCACAGATTCCATTTCAGCAGATCTAGAGTGTGCCCTGGGAATCTGAAGGTTTTTCTTTTCTTTTTCTTTTTTTTTGAGACGGAGTCTTGCTCTGTTGCCCGGGCTGGAGTGCCCGGGCTTGATCTCGGCTCACTGCAACCTCCACCTCCCGGGTTCAAGCTATTATCCTGCCTCAGCCTCCCAAGTAGCTGGGACTACAGGCACACACCACCACGCCCAGCTAAATTTTGTATTTTTGTATTTTTAGTGGAGACTGGGTTTCACCATGTTGGCCAGGATTGTCTCCATCTCTTGACCTCATGATTCACCTGCCTTCGCCTCCCAAAGTGCTGGGATTGCAGGCATGAGCCACCGTGCCCAGCTGGGAATCTGAATTTTTAGAAGTCTCCCAGGCTCCTTGGACGATCAGCCAGGTTTGGAAGCACTGATATGTAGAGATGTATGACAGATGTGTGTTTGGACAGAAGAACTTAGGGGCCATTTTAGGCAGTATGGGTGGCACAGATGTCTAGAGCAGAGTTTCTCAACCTCAGCACTATTGATATTTTGGGCCTGAAAATTCTTCATTGTGGGGCTGTGCTGTGCATCGTAGGATGTTAGCAGCATCCCTAGCCACTACCTGTAGGTTCTAGTAGCATCCCTCATTCCCAGTTGTGACAACCAAGAAATGTTTCCAGATACTGCCAATGTCCCTTGGGGGACAACATCACCTCTAGTTGAGAACCACTGGTCTATAAGAGACTAACATGGTCAGGAAGGATAAAGAGTGTGTTTTCACAGGCTTAGAGCCAGAAGCCAGGTGATGAGGATATGAATGCTGAGCCCTTCCAGCCCACAGGTCCAGCCCACATGGCCCATTACAGGCAACGGGGAAATGTTGTGGCCATGTATATAGGAGAGTGGGTGTGACACAGTGAAACCTGAGTGAGTAATTATTCTGGAAGCTGTACATAGGATGGTAAGAAGAAGAAAGTTCTCAGCATCCATGATCTTCCCTTCTTCTAGACCCAGACCCTTTAAAGTAGTGATGGCCTCTGCTAGGTCAGTGAGTTGAGCCCTTCCTTTCCCTGTGGGGAAACCAAGATGAGAGTGATGCACTGGACATCCCCATGGACCGTGGTCATTTTACAAGCTCGTCAGCTTTGCTTGGCCCCTTTCTTCATACCTGGGTCACCAAATCTCTAATGAGCATCCTTTCTCTGCAGAACAAAGTGTTCATCTACCGCGGGAAGGAGTATGAGCGAAGAGAAGATTTCCAGATGCAGCTGATGACCCAGTTTCCCAATGCAGAGAAGATGAACACCACCTCTGCCCCAGGAGATGATGTGAAGAATGCCCCAGGCCAGTGTATCCTTGGAGAACGCCCTAGCCAAGGGGCCAGACCTGAACAGCCCTGCTAGGGCTGCAGCCCAGAAAGACCCACCTTAGAGCTCAGGGCTGCTGCCAGAATCATTGCAGTGGTGCCACGTTGCAGGAACATGCAACATGTTCTTTGGATCCGTGTTCTTTGGATCCTTTTCTGGACTCTTCATGATCCTGGCATCTTGAGCTCTGTTAGCTTTGGAAAATTTGTCTCCATTTGGTGCTTTTCAAAAAGTGTGTGAATGTGAGCTAGAATGTCAACTGCATAAGGAAAGACGCTTGCTCTGGCTTGCTCCCTGCAGTAAGTTCCCATCTCCCGTGGTGCCTGGTACAGAGTGACTCCCAGTAAATATTTGAGATGAGATCCAAAGAACCCATCTCAATACATCGTAAATGTTGCATGCATTGATTAATTCATTCACTCACTAATTCATTCTTATATTGAATACTCTCAAGCCCTGACTCTATGCTAAGCAAGGTGCAAGGGACTGGAGATTTTCATTCACAAAGTGGTCCTACGTTCAGGGAGCTTACAGTGTAGCAAGTAAAAGAGGCGTTAAGCGACTAATTGCACTATTCCATGTTTATTTACAAAAATATAATCTGTGCCTCGAGGAAGCCATGCAGAGTACTGTGGTTGGGAAAGGAGAGAAGGCTTCCTTGAGGAAGGTGATGTTTGAGATTACAAGCAACCAAAGCTTAGCAGGAGGTGGGGAAAATATCCCAGACAGAAGGAAGAACACTTGTGTGCAGAGGCCTTTGGAAGGAAGGAGCATAGCAGGCTCCACAGACTGAAATGATACCACACTGCCATCATAATAAAATCAAAACTGCTAAGCAAGCCTGCAAGGCCATCCATGATCTGACCCCTGCCTGCCTGTCCAACGTCACCCCTACCCCCATCCTTCCTTCCCTTTCTCACATCCCTCTGACCACAGTGGTCTTGTTTCTGTTCCTGCGATATGCCCAGCTTGTTCCTGCCTCTGAGCATTCATATTCTCTGTTCCCTCTGCTTTGGATGCCCTTCCTCAGCTCCTTACATGACTAGCTGTCTCTTACCCATCAGATCCTAGCTTGGCGTCACCTTCTGGAAGAGGCCTGCCATGGCCTTTCTATTGTCTAATGTGGCCTTTTCTGAACTCTTCATGACCCTGGTATCTCAAGCTCTGTTTTCTTTGGAAAATCTGTCTCAATTTGCCATTATCTCTGGCGCTTTTTAAACATGCGTGGAGTTGAGCTAGAATGTCGGCTCCATGAGGGAAGATGCTTGCCCTGGCTTGCTCCCTGCAGTTAAGTGCCCCCCTCCCTAGTGCCTGGTACAAAGCGACTCCCAGTAAATATTTGTTGATTAATAGAAATAAAAAGAAAACAACACAGAAAGAGGAAAGAAGAAAAGAGATAAATAAATAGAGAAAGGGAGGAAGGAGGCAGAGAAACAGCCAGCTCAGTTGGAGTACACAGCACACAGAAGTCGCATGGGGTGATGCTAGGGTGTCGTATAAGTGGTTGCCAGTGCGGCCAAGCATGGTGTTTAGTGGGCCAGCAGCCGGTGCTGGGCAACAGACAGGATTCACATGGCAGGGAGCATATAAATGCAAGGATAGGGCCAACTGCTGAGCCAGGGAGCACATTCACTCAGCCTAGCTCCCAGCATTGCACCCTTTAGCACAAATTAAGTTACAGCCTTTAAAATGGGGTTGACAGGTTGCATGGCTGGTCTGCTCAGTCTGCTGTACTTTAATCCAAATATTCTTCTCTCCGGTGGTAAATATTCATCTGTAACCTTTTCATTATGCTTGCCTGCCCTGCGTACCTGCTCTACCATGGTTATTTGCAGGAGCAAATGCAACTGGTGGTAGGCTGGGCTGGTTACAAATATGAGTTTGGTTATAGGCGAGACATGGGATTAGTTCTAAGGCTTTTCTAAGTGGACCTCCTGGGATTGAACAGCTCTGTGGCCTTTTAACATGAGGCTAGGGAGAGAGAGTACGTGTTCCTGGGACATAACATCTCCCCTGGTTCAGTGCCAGGAGGCAGGTGCAAAAGAAAAGGGGAACGGCTAATATTTGCTAAACGTCCTTTTCTTGAGACTGAGGGCTTTATATCCTATAAAACCCTCTAAGGGGAGTGTTAATTTTCCCTATTTCATGGACAAGAAATATGTGGGGCAGAGATGTAAAGTGGTTTGCCTAAGGTTACAAAGCTAGTTAGTGATGGAACTGGTACTTGAACCCCACGATCTGTCTGTTTCAAAACCTATGTTCTAGTACATCATCCTTTTTAAAAAGATTGATGAACAGCATTCTCTTTATTAACTGTTTACCATGTACTAGGCATTTTACACACATTGTTGTTTTACCCTCCAATACTTATACAAGTTAGGTATTATTGCTTTCCTGCATTTTGCTAATATGAAAACTGAGGCTCACAGAATTTAAGCAGCTTGCACAAGGTCACAACTAGGAAGTGATGGAGCTTGGATTTGAACTCAGGCCTACTTTTTGACAAAATATTGAGTTCTTAATGCTCTCTTCTCTTGCCTTCACTTGTTAAAAAGCTGATAAGCAGTCTGAGAGGGTGACAGATCTGATTTCTCACTTACGTATCCAAGTAGGGAATGATAATTGAAAGCCAAAGTCTCTTTGGTTGGGAGTCTGCAGTTGCCCAGCCCTCTGGGGCCCCAGTTCCACGCATACATTCAGCATGTGGCATAACAACCTCACCAGCCATCCTCCTGGCACAACTTCAGGGGACTTGTGTCACGGGCTTCCCTAGGACAGGTTTGGATTCTCCTCTTGGGCCAAGACCAGTGGCTAAGATCAGTAAACACGACCTAGAACCTTCTCTAAAACAGGGGTCTGCAAACTTTCTGGAAGGGATCAGATGGGCAGTATTTTAGTCTTTGTGGCCCATGCAGTCTCTGTCACAACTACTCAGCTCCACTGTTGTAGTGGGAGAGCAGCCACTGAAAACCCAAAAATGCACGGGTATCGCTGTGTTCCAATAAAACTCTATGGACACTAACACTTGAACTTTCTATCATTTTCACATTACAAAATACTCTTTTTCCCTCCTTGAAAACTCTTCTTAGCCTCTGGGCCTTACAAAAACAGGCAGTGAACCAGATTTGACCACAGGGCCATAGTTTGCCAACCCCTGCCCTAGACTTAATGCAGAGTGATTTTCTTCCCAGAGCAGGCTGTTGGCCACATGGCTTGAGAAAGAAAATGGTTTTCCTGAAAATTGTAGAAATAGTTTCATTGAGATTTATTCATTCATGTTAAATATTGCCATCTCTTAAGAAGAGAAATCTATTTAAGGCAGAAACAGGCATCAGAAGTAAATCAATGAAACACCTAACATATTAGCATAGAGTAAGTTCATCGGAGAGAGGCAATTCAATTTAATTTGGAGCTAGGTTTTGATCATTTCTTATATGTGAAAGAACCATAGTCTCTGCCATGAAAAAGCTCACAATCTGGGCAGGGGATGGAGGGTGTGAGGTGGGCTGGGGGGAGCAGGAAGCCGACAGGGAGCTGGAGGGTGGATCCTAAGAGAAGCACAGACGAAGGCTGTGGAAAGCCAAAGGAAGGAAAACAACTGCTAACTGGGGGGTGAATTTGGTTTTCATGGACTGTGGTGTTTGACATCTGTCCAAAGGGTTCACAGAAGAGGGATGCTGATGAGGGAAAACGTTCCAAGGAAAGGGAGTAGTAGGATCTATTGGATATCCAGATAATTATGAAAAAATGGGTGAATGCCATACTGGCCTAGCTTTGAATGCTAGCCAGAGGAGTTCTTGATTCCTTAGTTGGCAGACATGTCAGGCCCAGGAAAAGATTTTTTGGAGTCATGGTGGTCATTGGGTAGAATAGAGGGAGGAAAGACCTTGAACACCTAAATAAAAGATGTGGGTAAAGAAGAAATGGGAGGTAGGGAAAGGGAAGAGGGATCAGGAGTGGGACCAGTGACCGCTGACTTTGTTCAACAGTTTGCCATATTGTCAGCTTAAAAGGACTAAAGACAGATCTAGAAGAGGCATGACAAGGGTCTGACCCACATAGTGCCTCTCCAATATCTATGCCTGTTGCAGACATCACTAATCCACCATGGGACTCTTCTCCACTGAGTCTGAACACAGCTCCTTACCATCCTGCCGTAGGCAGTTGCTTTCAAATTTTCAGAGTTGGAGTGCAAAATGACATTTATTTGCATATTCTATAGCAGTGCTTCACAAACTTTAGCATGCATATGTATCACCCAAGGATCTTTTACAGATCCGGACTCAGTTGGTTCTCAGATAGTCCAGAGTCTCCACTTCTAACAAACTTACAGGTAATGCTGATACTACTGGTCAAAGGGCCACCTTTGAGTAGTGAGTCCAGAGTGAAAGAATTCTGAGCTTAGAGTTAAAAGACCTAAATACAAACTCGGATCTGTTCTTACAAGTTGTGTGACCTTCAACAAGTGGCCTGGCTTCTCTGGCCTTGAAGGGGACAATTTAGGTTAATATGCAACTCAGTGGAATTGAGAAGATCAAATGAGATCATGGGAAGATGCACTCTGCAATTGATTTGAGAGCTATAAATTCATTCAATGGTATGATTATTAGTGATAATATAGCAACGATGATGATTAAACACCACTAGACAACTCTGTTTGTAGGGGCTGAGCCCTGGCATAAGGTTGCAAGGTGTCAGCACTGATAAGGACCTCAGTGACTAACTAGTCATTAGTGCCTAGTGGGCAGCCAGCAACCTGAGGTTCATCATTCAGTAAAAATGTGGCCCCATAAAGGCGGGCCTGGAAGGTCTCAGCAAGGACCAGCTATACTTAAAAATGTCCCCGCAGCCAACAGATATAAGTCCTTAACCACAGGGATTCCAGATATCCAGTGCTTCACTGTCCAGCCTGTCTTGGATGAACACCCCAGGTTCAAGAATAAGCCAGTGCCTGACCAGATTATAAAGTAAGACTCATTGTCCACAGGGAAGAAGGATGGGGCAGAGAACCCATTGGGGCCACCAAACTGAGCTGGTGGCAGAACAGACCCCAGTGGCTTTCTAGTTCCTTCTCTATCTTAGCCAGTTTGTTCCCCCCCACTTTTCCTCTTGGGCAAAGAATCACCCTCCAATTAGCTGGGCTCTGCCCCTGACAAGGCTGAAGCCAGGAAGGATGGGAGAGCCAGGGTTATGGCTCAGCAAATCCTCAGCAAGCATCGAGCATTTGCTCAACTGGATGCAGTCAACCTATTTGTTGCTCAGGTTGATCTCAGAGTGGCCCCAGGGAGTCCACAGACAGAGTGTGGCTGGGCAAGTGATAGGCAGTGTGGAGACAGGGGGCCTTGGCCATGCTGAGCACATGCTCCCAGAGGGACATCTCCTCAGCATTTGTGAAGGTTGTACATTGACAATGGCGCATTCAGACTCTGATAAAGGAACAGTAGAGGAAGTGCCGTGAAGGCTGATGTCCACCTGTTCTAGATCAGATTGCAAAGTCACTGATGAGGCCACAAGGTGGGTCCTCTGTGGGACCCAAGGCTGTATGCCTCCCAGCTGCCCAGCTCATTCCCCCCACCCCATGCCCAGGTTGTAATAGAGCACTTGAGTGTCTTAGAATAGGTCCTCCCCTCTGGATGGGACAGTCAGAAACAGGATCTGCTTTGCAAGATGAAGGACCCTTCAGGGAGAGGCAGCCCCTCCCAGCAGCCTCACGAAGTGCCACAGCAGAGCAGGTGGAGCTCAGCTTGGGTCTCAGCCTCCCCTCACCTTCTCACCTTCTCAGACAGGCACCCATGAGCAGGGGACAATAATTGTGCAGCTAGCACGGTGTTCTGCTGGCCCTGAAGTTAGAATCTCACCAAGGATTCAGGGAGACTGATTTGGGGGTTTGGCTGGGACACCTAAAGAAATCCTTTGAGGACACCTCTGGGAAATTAGGCTCAGACCTCAGCTCCTTTGTTGTAGATCACAGGAAATCATGACCTAGGCCATCAGTGTTAGAATTCCAATTGCCTGGGTACTCTAGGGGTACTATGTTCTCAAAGGGGCACAAGACCAGTCTACCTTCTAAATTGCCTTGTCAGGAAAGCCTGGGCAAAAGTCACTCTTATGCAGCCCAGAACACAGACCTTGATTTTAAATGCACCACAAGGGACTCTGCCAGGCCTGAAGTTTACTGTAATGAACCTCGCTGGACAGTGCAGGGTCAGATCAGGTGTCAGCAGCCGGGGATGGCTACCAGGAGCCTCAGCCTCTTCCTGTCTTTCAGCTTCTACAAATCCAACTACGTGCAAAGGTTCCACTACTCCCGGCCCGTGCGCAGGGGGACCGTAGACCCAGAGAATGAGTTTGCTGTGAGTATCTTCCCTACCCTTGATCGTTCCCTGGGGCCACCTGGAGGAACCAGAGCATGCATCGGCCAGCCTCAGAATGGGAAGGAACTTAATCCAAAGCCAGAGAAAATAAAGCTAACCTCCATGGATACCATGACGTCCATTCCCCAATCTCTTCCATTAAGGCCTGTGTCCTTATTTCTTGAGCCTTTTTCCCTTTAATACAGAACCCAGGCCTCATGTCAGAGGCACTTTTTCAACCACAGGGCATTCAGGCATTGCCAGCACGTAGAAACCCTCAGGCTAAGAAGGGGTGTTGATAAAATCAAACCTTCCAGCAAATACCAGTAAGAAGCCACAGCAATTTAGTCATCACTGTCCCCTGAGTGCTAGTCTCCTCTGTGTGTGTCCAGCTAGGATTCAAACAAGACTGGATTAAGGAGGTGTCTCCAAGTCTCAGCTCTTTGGCTTGGACTGTAATTCTTAATATTTTTGGAGCCACTGCCTCTTTGAGAGTCTAATGAACACTGGGAACCCTTCCCCGAGAAAACAAATGGACACATTCAATATTGCCTAAAAATTCAGACTGCTAATAAACCCAGGTTAAAACTTACTTGGCCTAAGTTCAGGGAGCGCTTACACTTAATGCTGGAAAAGAATTCTTAAGGGTAAGGTGAGAGCGTGTTTCTGGGTCTTGCAATATTTATTCTGCTTTCGGGTAGACGGGAGGCCTGGGGACCTGGCTGGGTTTGTGCCAAGCTTCTCTGATACCCAGGTTTCATAAATGTGTTTGTTGCTTTCCTGCCCTTGCCACCCCCTTGCCCACGGACAGTCCATGTGGATTGAGAGAACCTCCTTCGTGACTGCGTACAAGCTGCCGGGGATCCTGCGCTGGTTTGAGGTGGTGCACATGTCGCAGGTGGGTCTGGGACATTCATCGCAGGGCCACCCTTCCTCCGACGGGCAGAGCACAGCCAGTCTCCAAAGGCCCCTTTGACTTTAAAAAGCAGACATGTTTTTCTCTGAAGCTGCTGTGTGAGTCCCAGAATTCCCATGCAGGCAGCATTCAGAATAGTGCCTTTCAGATTTTTTTTTTTTTTTTAAGCATCAGATAACCTTTTTGTTCCCTGCAAATGAAACTTTCCTTGGCCTCCAGTAATAAAGCTGATGAATGGGGAGCTTCTGTTGGGCGGGTGGGGTGTAGCAGAGGGCCTGGAACACAATCATCTCCATCTCCCCCTCATACTCCTCTCATCACAGCACCCCCTTGGGGGCACCTGTGCAGTATCCCAATATGAACCCATTTTATAGTTGGAAAAACTGAGGCTCAGAAAGAAGAAATCATTTGGCTAGAATCCAAATGTTTGATCTCCCTTGTGCAGATAACACCAATTTTGCTTCTCAGCACAGCTTAGGGTCTCCATGTCCTCAGACAGCTAAAGATCTTGCAGTCCCCAAGATACAGAGCAATGGTCAGTGTGGTTGTGAGGAAACCTTGTAAATGGACATATTTAGGATGTCTTATTTATTTATTTATTCATTCAGAAAATGCTTAATGTCTACCTAACATGTTAGGCACTGTTTTAAGACCTAGAGATTCTGCAATGGAGCTTCCATTCTAGTGGGAAAGACGGATTAAAAAGTCAAAGTAAATATATGACAGGTGATAACTGTGATGGAAAAAATTAAAGCAGAAAGGTGATGTATGAGGGATTGCTATTTTAAGTAGGGTAGTCAGAGAATGCTTCCCTCTATACTGGCTGTTGAGGAGAGGACTGGAGGAAATGAGGAAGGGGTCCACGCTGACATTGAAGAGAGAGACATTCCAGCAGAGGGGACAGCAAGTGCAAAAGCCCTGGGCCCAGAGTATGCTTGTGTCCAGATCAGAACAAGTGAGGGTGAGTAACAGTCATCTGATACCAGATCATGTAGGACCTTGTAGGCCACCATAAGGACTTTGACTTTCCCACTGAGTGACACAGAGCCATGAGCAGAGAAGGGACGTGGTCTGACTTGCGTTTTCAAGCTATTGTATCAGACGATAGCATTGAGACCGTTTCACTTCTACCCTTAATGCCCCTCTCTTTTCAGTGAACCCAGCAGCTCAGTAGCCCTTCAGCCTCCTTTTTATAGGCATGACCTAGACCTTGGAAAAGTATAACAATGATGGTGATAGCAAAAAACATTGTTTTGAGTATGGGCTCAACTGTTCATATGCATGATCTCATTTCAACCCCTCAGCAACCCTGTGAGGTAGATATTATTATTCTTCCCATTTTACAGATGTGGGAACTGAGATGCAGAGTTAATTAGTGCATTGTTCAAGGTTAGTAAAAGAGATAGGGTATGACTTTAACCTCCCCTGTCAGGCACCTGGCTTGGACTCTTCATCTTTTTTTCCTTAAGAAAAAGAAAAGCCCACCCCAGCCCACCCCAGCAAGTAGTACCCCCAAAAGGAAGGAAGTGTCTGTGCCCTTGCTTCATGGCACATAAGTTTTGACAAGTGCCCCAGGTGCTGTGTCAAAGGTTTATAGCAATATCTCATTTAATTCTCATAGGCCCCCGTGAGGTACATACTATTATGAGCCCTATTTAGGAGGTAAGGAATCAGAAACTTTCTACCAATCTGTAGCTTCTGCCCATTAGCCCTGACTGAGCCCTGTCACCTGGTGGTGCTCAGCAAGGCGTCTCTTGTATAGTCATTCCTGCCACACTGTAGCAAACTGAGAGAGCCCATCCCTGTACTTCCCATTCCCTCAGCTACTGTGTGTCAGCCCAAAGCACTTATCTCCTAATAGACTACATAATTTTCTTGTTTATTTTTAATATTAAGAGAATATTAAATATAACATTAGACCATAAGCTCCACTAGAATATAAATTCCAAGAAGACAGATATTTTGTCTATTTTATTTTCTGCCATACCTCCAAGTGCTAAGAATAGTCCCTGGCCCACAACTGACGCTAACTAAAGAATACTTACATAAATTAATCAGTCAATCAATATGCAGACACCTGTAATGTCTAAGCCAGTTACCTTATTTTATAAACTCAGCATTTTGAAGTTAGGAAAGAAATAGTCAAGATTTTTGGCTTGTTTCTTTCATCCTGATGCCTTCTCATAGAAGGCATTGGGGAAACCTTCAAAAAGTTGGCCAGAGTGAATTTATCTTTAATGGCCTCTCAGATGAGTTACCAGGAATTCCAGGGTGTCTCAGATGCAAAAGTTGAATGTTCTTCTAAGTGACTTCATTTCCAAAGATTGTTTTTGTGTTATATGAATTTGTATCTTGTTCTTGGTTATTTCCTCCATAAATTATCACGACTACAGTAATGTTTATATAGAGAGGCATTTTCTGATGAGCTTCAAGTATAAGTTCTGCCTATTGGGGTTTTATTTTGTTCTTGGCCCTGAGAAATGGAGTCTTTACAAGGAGGCCTGATCTAGGGATCAGAGATCCAAATTCAACGTGGTCACTAATGAGCTATTTATGTTAGATAAGGACTGTATATCTCTGGGTCTTAGTTTTAATCATCTGTAAATAGGAATTGCAAAATGATGGAACTTTAGTGCTTAAAGGGACCTTAGGTGTCTTTTAGTCCTAAAGCTATAAACTCGAATACCTTCATAGCCTAGTAAGGGCTGTGGCAAAGGGCAGTAGCAACAGCCCCCTCCTCCATCTCTGTTGAATTACTTTTTAAAGGTTAGAATCAATGTGCTAGCTGAGTGACAGACCTCCGCCAGCCTGGTTTGGCTTGCAGTTCTCCAAGTTTTTTGTCCTGATTCTCCCTGGTTCTTGTCTACCTGCATTATTTTGTATATGAGAAAACTGAGGCCTAGCAATGGGACGTGAACTGCCAAAGCAATTTGTGGCAGAACTCAGAGGTAATGAGAGAGCACCTGTCCTGTGCAGCTCATAGGATTCCCGGGTAGACTTAAGAAGGCAATATTGGTAAAATGGCTTTGAAAAATATGAAATGCTGGGCTGGGCACAGTGGCTCATGCCTGTTATCCCAACACTTTGGGAGGCTGGGATGGGTGGATCACCAGGTTAGGAGTTCAAGACCAGCCTGACCAACATGGTGAAACCCCGTCTCTACTAAAAATACAAAAATTAGCTGGGCATAGTGGCATGTGCCTGTAATCCCAGCTACTCAGAAGGCTGAGGCAGAAGAATCGCTTGAACCCAGGAGGCGGAGGTTGCAGTGAGCCGATATCATGCCATTGCACTCCAGCCCGGGCAACAGAGCAAGACTCCATCTAAAAAAATAAAAATAAAAATAAAAGAAAGAAAAATATGAAATGCCACCTAATTGCCAGGGATTGAGATCACGTTCTCTTTCATCTTATGTTCCCTCACCCATCCACACACACACTTTTACATTTTTTTCCACCCTCCCCTAATAATTCATTTTCCCTTGACAGCAAGCCTGGCAAGAGTTACTATGTCGATAAAGAAACTGAGGCTCAGCTTAGGGAAAAGACCAGAGATTTGAGGGCTAGATTAAGTCCCAACAGACCGTTGATAACAAGTGTGGTATCAAAGCTTGATTTACATGTAGTGGAAGAAGCCTACCTGTGGAATCACAAATACCTGAGTTGTCTTTCCAGCTCTGCCCCGTGGCTCAGGGATAAGTGACTTAACATATTGTTGGGGGAATGAAATGAGCACGGGTGTAATGTGGCCAGCATGGGCTGGCACATAAAAGGCAATCGATAAGTGAAGTCATCTTCATTATCATGATCATTACTTTTATTCCTGTTATTAGCTAAACTGTGGGTTTAACTTCTGAAATCTAGGCCTTCCACCAACTATATAACCCCTGTAATGACCTGAAAGTTACATATTTGGTTTACACAAATGCCCATAGGCGAGAAGCCAAAATTATTTTCATTCTCATTCTCTGTTCCTAATGGCTATAATGAGGATAACACTTTGGGAATCTAAAAATAGTTTCAAAAGCAAGGAGGAAAGCTAATCAACAGCTGTTTCCATTTTTAATGACTTGTCTTAAAGCCTGAGTCTTTCAGATATGGCAGGCTATTGTTCAAATGCTGGTGTGGTGCTGGGCTCAATCTGAGCGGTGGTGATAGATTTTCCTTACAACTCAGTCTACACCTTGGCCCCTCAGAGCCCCCCCAGAGTTGGTCTGTGTACTTGACAGATACTAGACCGTGGGTTTCACCGTGGAGGACTATGGCTGCAGCCAAGCCGGACATCGTTCTCCTTCAGTTAACATTCTGTGTGTGCATGCGTGTGCCGGCGTAGGGTGTGTGGATGTGCCCAGGGCATGCATGTGTGCATGCATGTGTATGTGTATCTATGTGTGTATGTATATGAGTGTGTGTGTGTGTGTGAGAGAGAGAGAGAGTGAGTGAGTCAGTCAATTCCCAGGGCCTTCTCACTGTAGAGATCAGTCATCTCCAGAAACATCCAGACAGGGTAAGGGAGTAAGGAGGCTATAATTTCACAGAAATGGTTTTAAAAGATGACCAAGAAGACAATTAGCAACATAGCAGACTAGGAAGCTCCTGGCTCTCCCTCCACCCCCAAATGCACCAGATAAATATCTACTCATGGATCCATTCCCTCTGAGAGAAAATCAGAGATGAAGTGAGGGACTTCTACCTACCAGGCACTGAGTAAACATCCACATTGAACCGATATGAAAAGCTGAGGCACACTCAGGCATGCACCCTGCTCTGACGCTGTGCTATAAAATCAAGAAAGAAATTCCCAGTACTCATCTTCTCTCCCTGTGGAGAGGAGGGCTTGGACCTCACGTGTACTACCCTAATTCTAAGGTTCCCCAGGAGGGCTTGGACCTCACATATACTATTCTAATTCTGAGGTTCTTCATGGGTTGGCTCTTAACTTGTCAACTCTGAGACTGCGCAGAGTTAGACGTATGCAAGTCTCTTTAGACTCTTTAGACCACAGGAAAAAATCAGTGGTTTTATATGGGTGCACGTGAACTTTCAGGCATCCCATCCCCTGAGAGGAGTGTAGTAAAGGGTCTTTTAAAAATGCATGAACAATGAGAACACATGGACACAGGAAGGGGAACATCACACTCTGGGGACTGTTGTGGGGTGGGGGGAGCGGGAGGGATAGCATTAGGAGATATACCTAATGCTAAATGACGAATTAATGGGTGCAGCACACCAGCATGGCACATGTATACGTATGTAACTAACCTGCACATTGTGCACATTTACCCTAAAACTTAAAGTATAATAATAAAAAAAAATGGAATCTCCTGCTTCTCCCCAGAAGGCATTTATGACACACTCTTCCAGTGGTTACTTGGCAGCCTGGCTTCTACATAACTTCCACTGAGGAGTTAAGGGGCAAACAAATATTAACCCACTGGCAGCCTGAGAAGCAGGCTGTCACTTCTCAAACCTTGCCTCCTGGCTCACCCTAGCAATAACTACAGGTTTATTAATCCCTCCTGGAAGGAGTTTGTGCACACATTGTTTCCCAACTTTTACAGCTTCCACCCAAGGGCTATATTCTAAACACCCTAGCTCTAGGAGCAGAGGGGACTGGCATATGCATGTCCCCAAAGACCACAGGAAAAAAAAGCAGCAGTTTTATACAGGTATGAAAGCACTTCCAGGGCTTCATTCCCTGAGAGTTGGTGCAGAGAAAGGGCTTAAAAAATTGCAACCCCCTATTCCTCCCTAGATGAGGTTTATGCTATGCATTGAGGGTCCCAACTTTTAGATCTATCTCTAAAAGGACCCCATCTAAACCTCTTAGCTCTGGGAACAGAAGGGAGCAGGCATATGCAAGTCTCCCTACATCACAGAACAAAGAGATGGTTTTAAATGGGTGCACAAACACTTCCAGGGGTTACATCCCCTTGGAGCAGTGCAGAAAGTGGGCAGAAATGAACAGCTCCCATTTTCTTTCTGGAAGGGGCACACACTTCCAGTGGCTAGTGATGGCCTGGCATCTAACAAACTTGCATCAGAAAGCTAATAGGGCAAACAAAAAATAGCTCTCCAGCAGTCAGAGCCAGAGGTTGGCACTTCACTAGCCTTTCCTCTGTCTCAACCCAGTGATAAATCCAGATCTATCCATTCTTCCTGCAAGGAGTTTGGCCACATACCAAGTGCCACACTAGAGCTCCCACCCAAGGGACTGTCCTCTTAATGATGTAGCTCTGGGAGTCAATGGGATTTTGTCTTCCCGAGTGGCCCTAGACCACAGCAAAAAGAGGTGGATATACAATGGGTCCAATTTCAACAAGTATATCACCAGAATCAGAGGGTGCAGCCTGAACTTGAGTATAGGCACTTGCCACAGATTCTCTCCCCAGCTTAGGGCAGAGAGAGAGACAGGTAATCGCCCATGCCCAGCTTCATCATGAAGATGGAAAAAAACTGGAACACACATTTAATACCCCCACCTTTCCAGCTACATCTACAGAGTCTAGCCCCTACCTTATCTGTCTCAGGGTACTGACAGGAAGTGGCATATCCTAAGCTATAGGGGTCTACCAAAAACAGAGACAGCAGTCTGGACAAACAGAGAGATTTGAGAGGAATCCTAACATTTCACACTGGATGGCTTGGTCAGATCCTTCTTCCACACAAGGCCAGTCTGACAAGACTGGGAGAGAGAACTGTCTTATCTAATGCAGAGAAACCAACACAGACACTGAAGGAAAATGAAGAAACAGGGTAATATATTCCAAATAAAGGAGCAAGATGAATCTCCAGAAACCGAAATGCATGGAGTCAAGAAATGTGATTTACTCAGCAGGAAATCCAAATAATGCTCATGAAGATGCTCACCAACGACAGGAGAGCAATGCAAGAACAAACCGAGAATTCTAACAAAGAGAAAGCATAAAGTGTACCAAACAGAAATCATAGAGCTTAGGAATATTATAACTGAATTGAAAAATGCCATAGAAGGGTTCAATAGCCAACTAGATCAAGCAGAAGAAAGGATTAGCAAACTCGAAGACAAATCACTGGAAATCATATAACCTGAGGAGCAAAAAGAAAAGAATGAAAAAGAATGAGGCTGGTATAAGAGAATTATGGGGCACCATCAAGTGTAACAACATACACATTATTGGGGTACCAAAATAAGAAGAGAGTGGGAGAAAGGAACAGAGAACATATCCAAAGAAATGACAGAAAACTTCCCAAATCTAGAAAAGAAACTAGAAATCTAGATCCAGAAAGCCCAAAGGACAATAAATAAGAGAAATCCAAAGAGACCCAAAAGTGTTTCTCAGACAAACAAAAGCTGAGTAAAGCACCATTAGATCTGCCTTATAAGAAATACTAAAGCTAGTTCTTCAAGCTGAAGGAAGAGGATGCTAGTTAGTAACATGAAAATATGAAAATATAAAACTTACTGTTGAAAAATAAGTACATTGTCAAGTCCAAAACATGCTAATACTTAAATGATGGTGGGCAAATCAATTATCTAGTATAAATATTTAAAGGCAAAAAAATTATAAAAAGACACCTAAAGCTCTAATAGTTTGTTAAAGACAGAAATTATTTTTCACGTAAATTGTGACATCTGGAACATAAAACATGGGAGGAGAGGGAGTAAAATTGAAGTTTGTGTATGTGATCAAAGTTAAGTTGTTATCAGCTTTAAATAGCCAGTTATATGTATGTTTTATGTAAGCCTCAGGGTAATCACTAAGCAAAAGCCTATAATAGATGTACAAAAGATAGAAGAAAAGACCCACAGCATATCACTACAGAAAGCCATCAAATCACAAAGGAAGAAAGTAATAAAGGAAAAAAAGAACAAAGGATCTATAAAACAACCAGAAAACAATGAACAGAAGGGCATTAGTAAGTCCTTACCTATCAATAATGACTTTGAATGTAAATGGATTAAATTCAACAATCAAAAGGAATAGAGTGACTGAACAACAATAACAAAAAACCTAATGATATTGTATATTAGTCCGTTTTCACATTACTGATAGAGACATACCTGAGACTAGGCAACTTACAAAAGAAAGACGTTTATGGGACTTAAAGTTCTACACAGCTGGGGAGGCCTCACAACCATGGAGGAAGGCAGGGAGGAGCAAGTCCCATCTTACGTGGATGGCAGCAGGCAAAGAGAGAGCTTGTGCAGGGAAATTCCCTTTAAAAAAGGGATCTCGTGAAACCCATTCACTATCACAAGAACAGCATGGGAAAGATCTGCCCCCATGATTCAGTCATCTCCCACTAAGTCCCTGCCACAACATGTGAGAATTATGGCAGCTACAAGATGAGATTTGGGTGGGGATACAGAGCCAAACTGTATCAGATATATTGCCTACAAGAGACTTACCACACCTTTAAAGACACTCGTAGACTGAAAGTGAAGGGATGGAAAAATATATTCCATGCAAATGAAAACTTTTTTTTGTTTGTTTTTTGAGACAGGGTCTCGCTCTGTCGCCCAGGCTGGAGTGCAGTGGCACAAACTCGGCTCACTGCAAGCTCCGCTTCCTGGGTCCATGCCATTCTCCTGTCTCAGCCTCCTGAGTAACTGGGACTACAGGCGCCCGCCACAACGCCTGGCTAATTTTTGTATTTTTAGTAGAGACGGGGTTTCACCATGTTAGTCAGGATGGTCTCGATCTCCTGACCTCATGATCTGCTCGCCTCGGCCTCCCGCAAATAAAAACTTTTAAAAAGAGAGTAGTGGCAGCTATATTTATTTCAGACAAAGTAGACTTTAAATGAAAAACTGTAAAAAAAAAAAAAAAAAGACAAAGTCGTTATATAGTGACAAAGGGGTCAGTTCATCAAGAGGATGTAAAAATTGTAAACACATGTACACCCAATGTTGGAGCACCTGAATATATAAAGTAGACATTAGGAGATCTGGAGGGAGACATAATGATAGTAGGGTATTTCAATACCTAACTTTTCAACATTGGACTGATCATTTAGCCAGAAAAACAATAAGAAAACATTGAACTTAACCTATATTTTAGATCATAATGGACCTAACAGACATATACCGAACAATCCACCCCACAGCAACAGCATACACATTTTTCTGAAGTGCACATGGAACACTCTTCAGTTCATGGGTCAGCAAACTGTGGCCCATGGACCAAAGTCTACCCGTCACCTATTTCTGCAGTTTTATTGGAACAGCCATTCTCATTCATTTACATACTGCCTGTAGGTGCTTTTGCCCTACAATAACAGAGTTGAGTAGTTGCAGCAGACACCATCTGGCCTGCAAATCCTAAAATATTTACTATCTGGCCCTTTTACAGAAAATGTTTGCCGACCTCTACTTTAGGTTTCTACTCCAGATCTCATGCTCTTGCTAACTGCACTTTTTGCCGGTTAGCTTTTGATGGCACTCTGTTTATATTGCCTTCTAAGAGGTGTTGGACAAGTGTTCAGTTTAATTTTCCCAACTAAAGTGAATCTACCTTGGAACAGTGACCCCTCTAACAACCAGTCTTAGGACCTACTATGTTCGAGGCTGGGTGCCCACATCACAAGCTGCTCTAATCTCTCTGGCCAATAACTCACACATAGTATCTGCCCGACCAATACTGAAAGGGTTGAATTTGCATGTGTTTCACCCAGATAATAAGAAGAGAAAACTTTCTCTGGGGCACACTCAGCATCTGATGCCTCAGCAAGTACCTGACACTTCCTGCTTCTGCCTCCCCAAAGAAATCCCTTTCTCACTAAGCAGAAAGCCAGCCTGTCTCTCCCCAGAGAGCAGACAGCCCCCAGAGCTCAGTAATTACAAGATCCTATTATAGCCCCTTAGGGAGCATTGCCTCATTTGAATTCCCACCCCAAGTGAAATCAATACCAATATCTGTTTTTAAAGTGACTTAACCAAGGCCCTTTCTTCTTGGTGATCTCATTTTCAACAGACCACAATTAGTCCTCTGGAGAATGCCATAGAAACCATGTCCACAGCCAATGAGAAGATCCTGATGATGATAAACCAGTACCAGAGTGATGAGACCCTCCCCATCAACCCACTCTCCATGCTCCTGAACGGGATTGTGGATCCTGCTGTCATGGGAGGCTTCGCCAAGTATGAGAAGGTGAGGATTTCTGTTCTCCAAGTCTAGGGGAGCTCGGTGAGCAGAGCAGTGGTGGGAGGACCCAGGGGGCAGATGCAGCTACATGTCACTTATCCTACTTTGGCTGTCCTTGTCCCCAAAGGGACCCTCAGCTTGGTTGGCCCTCGTGTTTCTATAGCCTCATGTCTTAGCTGAGCTCCTGTCTCACTCCCAGCCTCTTCTCCACACCCTGTGCTGAGGCAGGAAGGGGCAGGAAGGGGCAGGGTTCATAAGGGCCCCTTGTCTCACTGGGCAGATTCAGGTGGCTCTATTAAGGAAAGGCTCTGGGATGAGTGTGAGCCAGACCATAAAATTACGTGCCAGTTGTATAAACCCACCTCTTCCACAGAGGATGTGAAATGATGTGTACAATTGGAAATAAATGAAACTCAGAATCTGTGAAAAGCCATAAAAACTAAGAGATCAACTCCAAAAGGGAAGCTATAATCTAGATATCAAGGTCATAAGGTCCCTCCAGAAAGCCCCACATGTTTGAGCCACAGATTTATTTTTGAGCTTCCTGGTGTTCATGGCAAAAAAGGAAATAGCATCACTTATATGAGTCACATTATCCACTGGAAGGAAAAATACCCATTTCTCAGTAAGGAGACAAAGCTTTTCTTGGCATTGAAATAGAACAGAAAGTTCTTACTTGGTTTTCACCTAGCAGATACTGAAGGAAAAATGAACTCCTCATTCTAACAAATCTCTTGACAAATTCCCTATTATCTTTCCTATGTTATCCATTGATGTAAAACTAAGAATACCACACAGTAGTATAATTTGGGGACAATAATTCCAGTCACCTAATCAATCCTTCCAGCTACCCTCAGATACTCATGCAGTCATCATTGGTAACCCTTTGCTCAGCCATGAGCAGTGATGGGATATGTCTGTTTATACATGCGCACACACTAAGGACATGAGCCCCAGAAAGGGGCTGCCAGGGTCACTTGCAGTGAGGGAGGCCATGAGGTGAGCTGGAACACCCACCAGTGAGATTCCTTACTGAATTATTTTCTGCAGAGCAATGTTCTCAAACTTGAAAGGAGCATCAGAATCCCCTACAGTGCTTCCTGACACACAGGTCCTCACCCCACCCCCCAGGGTTTCTGATTCAGGCTGTCTGGGCTGGGGCTAGAGAATTTGCATCTCTAACAAGTTCCAAAGTACTGTTGCTGCTACTGGCTCAGGAACCTGACTTTGAGAACGACTTCCCCAGAGTTTGCAGCCCATTCCCACTGGATGCTGATCTGAGCCTCAAAGCAGATAAAACAATGTCAGTCTCTCCAGACCTCTCACTCTTGTTCCATCCACATGCCTGTGACCTCATCCTTGCCCCTCTCAAATTAAATCTTCTCCCAGTGCCAAAGAGATTGGCTGTGAAATGCCACATGAACAGGAAACCCTGACCTCCTGTCTGTCCTCCCCAGGCCTTCTTCACTGAGGAGTATGTCAGGGACCACCCTGAGGACCAGGACAAGCTGACCCACCTCAAGGACCTGATTGCATGGCAGGTAAGGCAGAGCTGGCCAGGGGAGCATCCTGCCGTCCTTCCTCTCCCCCGACCATGGTTCACTTGCCCCATGCTAGGCTCTGGCTGAGGCAGCCTAAATTCACATGCCCTCCTGTCCCTTGCTTTTCAGCCCCTCTTCTAGCTCTGCTTCACACCTGAGCAGGTTCATCCTGGAACAGAGATTTGGGGCACTGCACTCTTGGGTGTTGCATGGTGCCAGGCAGCAATGCTATGCTGGATGGTGCTAAGATTATCTTATTTGATGTTGAATTCAGGGGATGGCTTTTCACAGCGGGATGCAAATGAACACCAGGCCCCCACACTCCAAACCAGCACCTTCCCCCGACACCCAGCACAGGCCAATCTGATAATAGAAGACTTGAGCCCCTACTCCCACTTCTCCTCCTTTTAGAGCTGACCCAGTTTGTTGCAATAATGCTCAGATGGATATCAGGTTTTGAAAATAATTGAGGCCTTTGTGTGGGTGGTTGTGAGTCAAAGGGTCTACATCCCACACAAGCTGCTGCTCAGCCCACGGGCTTAGAAGGCACCACCCTGCTGTCTTGGGCTGGCCACTTACCTGCCTCTCCTTCCGTTCTCTCTTTGCATCCCTCTTCTTCCTGTGGACTCTGTCTTTCCTCCTTTCTCTCTTTCTCTCTGTGCATCTGTCTCTGTCTTTCCCTCTCTCTCTTAGAAGCCTGCACTTCTATTCCTTGCCTCCCTGTCTTTTGCCCCACACCCCCACACATCTTACTGCTCTCTTGGCTTCTCTTCCTCTTCTCTCTCGTTCTCCCTCTCCCTGCAGAAGCAACAGTCGGCTAGATCCCTCTCATAGAGGCTTACACAGGGCTAGGCTTCCCCTCCAGGCCCAGAGCAGCCCCCTCCTCAGACATTCGCCCACTCTGGGCTCTCAGCAGACTACCCAGCAGAACACAGGGGTGGGCTCCGGAGGGCAGGAGCTGGCGGGAGGTGAGCAGTGGATGCAGAGGCAGGTGGTAGCAACTTGCAGCTGCCTGCCCTCCCTCGCTTTCTTCTTGCCAGTCACTGTGCAAAGAAAAGCAAGCTTTTGTGGTTGGGAGTTTTTGTTACTCTAGGGAAATCAGGGAATGAGAAGCATTGGGTGCAGCCTCTTTTCTTAAAATAAGAATTCCTAATTCAGGTCCTTCTCTGCCTCTGCCAATTTATGCAAAGTGGGGCTTTAAAAATGAAACACCAAGCACTGCACAGACGCGCTTTTCCCGAATGCATGTTGTGTGTCTGTCTGGAATGTTCTCTTTCTTTTTTCCTTGTGCCACCTGTGAAGCCCAAATATCCCCAAGGTCCCCAGCCTTCTGGGGTCATCATGCCCTTTATTATGCAAATAATGATGTTCTCCCTCAGCACCCCCAACTTGGGAAGCAGGAAGGCCAGGCTTTGATTCGTTCCCATCCTCAGATATTGCTGGGAGACCTCAGGGAAGGCTAACATGTCACACAGATTTGCTTAGTTGTTGGATGTCACTCTGAATCTATACCGTTGCCCTGGTCCTCTCCACTGGGGACCTCTTCTCATCTGGAAACAGCTTCTCCATGCTGTGTTTGCTGTACCCAAAGAATGGACGGCAGCTTCACAGCACAGCGAATACCAAGCTGTACCTTCCCAGAAAATTCTATTACTGTCTTGGAGCTTACTAGAGGGACATTACCAACAAAGCCAGAAGACTTTGAAAGCATGTACTCTGTTAGATGTGACGGCTTCTGAGAGCTGTTAGCTAGGCGCCTTCAGACACCACCCCCTAGTGGCCGCCTTCTCATTAGCACCACCCGCTGCTCCTGAGACCACCTATACAGAGGCCCACCTAACCCCCAAACGAGGTTGACCTCAGCCATATCCCTCCCACCCAGAGCCCAGCACCCTAACTATGACCCCAGGCACCCTAACTATGGGCACCTGCATGGGAAAGATGCAGCCCCGCTCATAGTGAAGGCAGCCTTTTAACATTATCACGTGCAGCAGATTAGCTCTTCCCTACCTGTTTCATTCCGTTTGTTCTTGCAACTTATATTTGTTGAGCCTCTGTTGTGTCCTAGGCAACAAAGATAGTGATGGACAAAATTGGGCCTGCTCCCTGCTCACTTGGAGCTTAATTCTAGATTGGGTTTTGGTTTTGCAAAGCCAAATACACTTTGAATTTACTTAAAACACGAGAAGGTTAGATTTCAAGGGGAGTGAATGTATTTGTACCTGTAGCAACCGAACAAATGCTGAAGCCTTCAAAGTACATTTGGTGTTCAACGTTTTGCAGATTTCAGGATCGATAGCTTGTTAATTTCTTTTCTTTGTGAAGACTTTCTATTTTTTGGCATAAAAAGATGTCTATAGTATGCTCTTCTTTTAAAGCTTTTATTGTGAAATATTATGTACAGAAAAGTACACATAAAAAGATATAACCCACTGATTTATCAAAAACATGCATCCGTTTCACCACCACCCAGATGAAATAGAATTCTGCTAGCTCCCCTAATCCTATCTTAGGCCTCCTTCCCTAAGAGTGAGCACTGTTCTGTTTTTATAGTAATCATTTCCTTGCTTTAAAAAAAATACTTTACCACCCAAACACTCATTCTTAAGCACTATAGTTTAAATTTGCTTAATTTTGACCTACATATAAACAGAATTACATAATATACAATCTTTCGTATCTAACTTATTTTGCCCAATGTTATGTCTGTGAAAGTCATTCATTTTGTTTGTGAATCATAACTATGATTCACATTCATTTTCATTGCTATATAGTAGTCCATACAGCTGGCTTATGTAACTATAACAAAATGCATTTATTTATTTTTCTACTAATAGAGAATTGGGTTTATTTCAGTTTGGGGCTATTACAAGTAATGCTATTCTGAACTTCCTTGTGTGTTTTTTTGGTACACATATGCAAAATTTTTGTTGCGTATATACCTATGCATTGACTTGCTTGGTCATAGCATGTGAGGATATTCAGCTTTAGTAGGTACTGCCAATCTTCTATCACCATAGGTTAGGTTATTTTGTCTGTTCTTGAACCTCTTATAAATTGTATTGTACAGTACAGTATGTACTACTTCTTTGGCTCAATATAATGCCTTTGAGATTCTTCTGGGTTGTTGCACATACTAGAGGTTTGACTTTTTTGTTGTTTCTAAGTGTCTTCTATTGTATGTGTATCTAAATTACCAATAATATGTCAATTTATTTATCCGTTCTGTTGGACATTTGGGTTGTTTTCAGGTGTTGTACATTAT
Organism: Pongo pygmaeus; assembly: GCF_028885625.2. NCBI lineage: Eukaryota > Metazoa > Chordata > Mammalia > Primates > Hominidae > Pongo > Pongo pygmaeus. Next base: position 175,084,860 of record NC_072377.2, read on the forward strand.
GGGTAAAGTTGCTATGAACATTCATGTTTATGCCTTTTGGTGGACCTAAGCACTCAGTTCCCTCAGTATACATGCAGTAGTGGAATTGCTGGGCCATGCACATTTAACCTTACTGGACACAAGAAGCAGTTTTTCAAAGTGGCTAAATCAATTTTCACTCCCACACAACTTCTAAGTCAGTTGATCCGCATTCTCCCTGACACTTGATACTGGGAGTCTTTTTTAATTCTAGTCCTTCTGGTGGATGTGTAATGATATCTCAGTTTAGTTTTAATTTGCATTTCCTTCATGAGCAATGATGTTCAGCACCTTTTCATATGCTTACTGCTAATTGGATTACCCTTTTGTGAAATACTTTTTCATATCTTTTACTTATGTTGTTAATTGAGTTGTCTTTTTATTATTGATTTGTAGGAGTTTATATATTCTAGATATGTATCTTCTGTCAAATATATGTATTGCAAATATCTTCTCTTAGTCTGGCTTGTCTGTTTGCTTTCTTAATGATGTATTTTGATGAACAGCAGTTGTAATTTTGGTCAGGTTTAATTTATCATATTTTTAAACGATTAGTGCTTTTGTGTCCACTTTAAGAAACCACAACTACCCCAAGATCATGAAGATATTGTCCTATGTTTTATTCTGAGTTTTTATTGTTTTATCTTATACATTTAGGTGTATGATCCATTTTGACTCATGTAAAGTAAGAGGCAGATTATTTTCTTACACAGATTTCCAATTTCTTTAGCACCATGTGTTGAAAAGACTATTTTCCCCCACTTTTGACCCCCCAAATTGACCATATATGTGTTTGCCTATTCTGGCCTTTCTATTCTGATCCATTGGTCTATGTCCATGCTTATACCAATGCCACACCATCTTAAGTCTTGAAATCTAACAGTCAGTGTACCCCAATTGTTGCTTTTCATCAAGTGTGTCTTGCCTCTTCTAAGTCCTTGGTGTTTCTCTATACATTTTAAAATAACCTTGCCAATGTTTACACACTCCTCCGAAACACATTGAGATTTGGATTAATTGTACATTAACTATTAGATTAAATTGGAGAGAATGGCTATCTTCCCATCCATGAACATGGAATAGCTCTCCATTTATATAGTTCTTTAATTTCTCTCAGCAAAATTTTGTGGTTTTCACATATTTTATTTTCTTTCATATATCTTATTAGATCTGCTCTTAGGTATTTGATATTTTAAATTCTATTGTAAATGGTATTGTTTTTAAATTTTATTTTCTGTTTGTTAACTTTTTGTAATACACTCATCTTATGATCTTTTATAATGTTTGTACTTCTTATAGTTATGTTTTTCAATCCTAATATTGGTTATTAGTACCTTGTATTTTCTTGACTAGTCTTCTTAGGAGTTTATTAATGTTGTATCCTTTCCAAGAAACAAATTTTGGCTGTGTTGATCCTCTCTGTTGTAAATTTGTTTTCTATTTTTATTCATGTCCACCCTCACCTTTATTATTTTCATTCCTTTTCTCCCTTTGAATTTAGTTCGCTGTTCTTTTACTAATATCTTGAGATGGATGCTTAGCTAATTTATTTTCTGTCTTTTCTAATATGTAAAACTAAAGCCATAAATGTATCTCCATTTACAACCTTATCTCACTACTATTTATATGTAGTTTTTCCATTAGCATTCTTTTTTATATAAAATCTTTGTCTTTTTCATGAATGAAGGATCTTTTCTGTTCCTATATATCAGTTAAATTTTTTAGAAAAACATGTTTTCTTAGGCTCTCTTTATTCTATTTCTTCCAAATTCATTCTGTTTTTTCTTCCTTTATTCTTTCCTTCTTTTCTTCCTTATTTGCTTTCTTCCCTGTCTGTTGGTCTGGTCTCTGTCTTTCCTATTGGAGACTTTCTTCCAGTGTCTGGTGATACTTGGCATTCTCTTCATAGTTAAGAGCAAGGCTAAAGAAAATCTGCGTACATGAGAGAGGGCCTTGGCAACTGGTTAGCATTGCTGTGTGGCAACGGAATGACCCACAGACGTCTCTCTCTACATGGGACCATTCACATTCTCCAGAGTCAGACCCTTCAAGCTGTTATATAGAAAGATAATCCCAGCTGCTACACTGCTGGCCATTTGGGAATTGGGAAGTAGAGCTCTCAGGACCCAAATGCAGACTTTTCCTTCTGCCTTCTGTTGTGTCTGATGCCCCTAAGCCCAGAGCTCCTTGTTCTAATTGTTCTAGAGGATAAGCTCCTCCTTCTTGGGAAAATGGGAAAAAAGAACACTTGGCTGCAGGGTGAGGCAGTCAGGCAGTCTAACTGCTCCTGATACAGAACTTCAACACATTCCTCTGTGTTTGGCCCCTCAGCTCACTCACCTTCTCTGTAGTGCCTGGTGCCTCCAATCCCTGAGGCCCTCCTGGCTTCATGGAGGCAGATTGGCTTCTTCTTATCACCACCTCCCTCCTCTGCTCTGGAAGGTCAGTTATGTCCTCCCACCTCCTGGCACACATATTGTGTGGCAGGTTTATGAATGTCTCCAAGTTTCACTGAAGATTTCAGTTTCTCCTTCACCTTGTCATTTCTGGGAGACCTCCAATAGAAGTAAGGAGAAATATCTTTATGTCACCATCATGAAAGCAATTTTTCCCCCAAATAATTCATAATCTACCCCTTTGCTCCCCTGGTTATGTTTCCCTGAGACCACACAACTAAAGTTCTCAGCTTCTCTTTCTAACAGTGCCCACCATGGCGCTGCTACTCTCCCTTAACGTAGCTGCCACTTAGACAGTATCCACTGACCTCCTATGTGGACAAATAAGACTTCAACTCCCTCACATCAATCCTCTCTTCTTCCCTCGTCTTCCTAAGGCTTTTACATCACTTTTCAAAGCTCCCTACTGGTGGGTTAACTTTATGATATTAGCACATTCATATCCTTCTTCAGCACCTGTATAAAGTGCAATTGGCTCCATGTGGTGAGATGAGGCTATGCCCCCTCCTCTGTTTTCTCTCAGCTCTTGCCTTCCTCTATCTCCCAGCTTCTGACATTCACCCTTTCACTTTAGTATTGCCAAGAACATCTTAGGCAAGCTTTTAAATCAATGCAACAGAGATTCCCCTCCTCTGATCCCCACACTCTGCCCCCAAGTAGATTCTTTAAGGGGGCAATTTTCCCAAGCATGTGGCCTCTCATGGGGAACAGGAGAGTCCAGCCCTCCTATGAGGCAAGGGAAACTGGGGGTCTTTCTCTCCTTTCCAGAGTAAACCTCGTGTTCGCAACTTTCCCCATTTCCCATGGCTGGGGACCCTGTGTGCAGGTTTCTGAGGACCCTGAAGCCCTTGATGAATTCTTAGCAGGCAGACTTGACTGCAGCTGCCTTGATGGCGGGGTGCCAGGCTGAGGCCCACCGGTCAGCCTCTGGCTCATTCTTTACCACTTTCTCTCCAGATCCCCTTCTTGGGAGCTGGGATTAAGATCCATGAGAAAAGGGTGTCAGATAACTTGCGACCCTTCCATGACCGGATGGAGGAATGTTTCAAGAACCTGAAAATGAAGGTGGAGAAGGAGTACGGTGTCCGAGAAATGGTATGGGTGGTTCCTATGGCTTGGAGGGGTGGGACTGGGCAGGGTGGAGCAGGGAAGCATGCTGGAGGCTGAAGTTGGAGGGGATCCAGCAAAGGAAGCTGCTTCCAAAGAGAAGATAACGATGGCCAGCATCGCTGGATCCCATCCAGGGGAACCCTCCTGGAAACTTGGTCCAGCAAAAGGAACCCCCAGACAAACTCCAGTTACAACTGGATTGTGCAGATACCAACTGCTCAGGGGACTGTGTAATAATAATGAAAGCTACATTGATGCAGCATCTACTATGTGCCAGGCCTGATTCGAGCACTTGACATCTACTAGGTCATTTAATCCTCACCACAAGCCTGAGAGGCAGGAATGATTTTTAATCCCTTGTATTTCTTCTGAGGTTCAGAAGGTCAGGCAACTTGCCAGAGGCTATGTGGCAAATGAGTGTGGGGCAGAATTTGCATCTGGCTCTGTTAGTTCAAGGCCAGTGGTTTTGACCACTGAGCTCCTTGTCCTAAAGAGGCCATGAGCCTGGTGCTTACAGGGTGCTTCTTCATCCTTTTCCTTATTAACTGGTGTTATAAAATGTCAAGGCCATGCAATTCCTTTAAAACCATCTGGTCCAGCCTTCCCATTTTACAGATGGTAAAACTAAGACCTAGAGAAGAAAAGTGAATTACTGGAAGAGCCTACAGGTACACTCAGGTCTCTTTTGATTCAGATTTTTTTCCGTGAGACAGGTTGTCACTTTCAATACTCCCTACATGAAGTCCCTGCAATGCAATTCTGATGCTAACTCCCTGGAGTTAGGCCACATTTCACAGGTTAGAATCACAGTCTTAGACACTTCCCACTTCAAACACCAACCATAAGCTTCAGGGACCCAGGCCACCCACACTTCTGCCTAACTGGTTACAAACTGGGAGATTCCCACTACTCCATCAGGTTTCATAATTCACTAGAATAATTCAGAGAACTCAGGAAAGCATGATACTTATGATTTCAGTTTATGATACAAATCAAGACCAGCCAGGTAAAGAGACACAGAGTGAGGTCCAGGAGGGTCCCAAACATGAAGTTTCCATGTATTCCAGATGCATCCCCCTTCTGGCACATTGATGTGTGATTACCAGCCAGAGAAGTTCACTAGAGCCTAATGTCCAGAGTTTTTATTGGGGTTTCATTATGTAGTCATGATAGATTGAACCATTGGCCACGTGATGGAAATCAGTCTCCGGGCCTGTCCACTCCCTGGAGGTTGAGCTGATATTATATGGCTCAAAGCCCCAGCCCAGCCGTATAATCATAGAGCTGGTCTTTGTGGCCATCAGGAGCCATCTTATTAGCATAAAATCAAGTATAGTCAAGGGGGCCACCATGAATAATAACAAGGATACTACTATCACATAGGAAATTCCAAAGATTTAGATATTACCTTCCAGGAACCAGGAGTAAAGGTCAGCCACATTCTTTATTCTACAAGAACCCCGTAGCCTCAGCCAGCCAGGAACTTTTGTGATGATGCTCCACTCAGCCCCACAACTCTGCCCTGCCCAGGTGGAGGAAGAAGGTGACAGGAAGGCTGGGGCCGCCTTCCCCAGGCTACAGCTGCTAACCACCCTGTTCTCCCACCACAGCCTGACTTTGACGACAGGAGAGTGGGCCGCCCCAGGTCTATGCTGCGCTCATACAGACAGATGTCCATCATCTCTCTGGCTTCCATGAATTCTGACTGCAGCACCCCCAGCAAGCCCACCTCAGAGAGGTCAGTTCCTGCACCCCAAGGAGCCCCCCACACCCCTGCCTCCCTGGCTCAATCCCCCCTCCTTCTCTCTCTTCTCCAGCAACATCTCTTCTACCTTTCCCTTCCTCCTTTCAGTTTAAAAGCCTTTTCCCATCTGGAGTCTCACAACTACCCTAGGAGGCTCATGGTTAGTACCATTTTTAGGAGATTATCAGAGGCTCAGAGAGGCAAGGCAGCTTTCCTGAGGACCCAGCGGGACTCACCTGCAGCCCCCAGACTTCTAGTCCAGTGATCTCTGTCAGCCAGCCAGAGCTCCTCACCAAGCCTGCATCCTTCTGGAATATTGTCACCTCTCATAGGGATCTGTTCCCTTTCAAGGAAGCTCCCCCCAACCACGATGGGATGTCCCCATTGCAGAGCTCTTCCTCCTGCACCACCTACCCACTCCTCTGTTGGGGGTCTTCCCTCCCTTGCCCCTTCCACCTTCCTGGAGCCCTCCGGCCATCATTGTTGGACCCTCCAGAAACTTCCCCGCGGGCCTCAGAGGTTACTCTTGCCCAGAGGGAAAAGGATGGAAACGTCTTCTGTTTCACAATTCTAGGGGGCATCATTCACAATTCTAGGGGGCACCATTCACCCTGCCCAACTCGTCTGTTCTAATCATAGATACGTGAGCAACCCAGCACTTACCATATGCCAAGAATATGCCAAGGGTTCCTCAGACCTTATCTCATGGCCACTCTGCAAGGTCTCTGCGAAGACCCCCATTTACTGAAAAGGAAATGATGGCTTGAAGAGGTTGGGTGATTTACCCAAAGTTATTCGTTCAGCTAAGAACTGGCCGTGCCTGGATTTGAATCCACATTCATGCTTTCAACCAGTCTTCTCTCCTCACCACCAGTTTCTTTTCTATGGCTCACTTCTTTCCATTTCATTTTACCATGGATAAAATAAAGTGAACTTTACTCATCACATTTAAGCATTTGTGGATTGAGCAAGTTGCTCCCCAAATCCTCTGCCAGATTTGCTGATCTACTCCAGACCCTGTAGTGACAGCTCAGGCAGCCCAAAGGTCCCCTTCAGCTTCCTGGGTCCTTGCAAGGCAGTTCTACTGAAGCTCTAACTGCAGTTTCTATTGCTGCCCCTCTGGCCTTTCAGCTTTGACCTGGAATTAGCATCACCCAAGACGCCGAGAGTGGAGCAGGAGGAACCGATCTCCCCGGGGAGCACCCTGCCTGAGGTCAAGCTGCGGAGGTCCAAGAAGAGGACGAAGAGAAGCAGCGTAGTGTTTGCAGATGAGAAAGCAGCTGCAGAGTCGGACCTGAAGCGGGTGAGTGGCTGAGGCAGATTGCCTCTCCAGCGCTGTTAGCACATTTCCACTACATGCTGGGCACAAAACCCAGGGCTTCCAGATATGGGCTTCCTGAAGCCTGCCACTGCGGTGCTATGGGTATTGCAGAGGCGGCACCTGGGGAGCTGATAGGTGAAGTGCTTACTTGTGCCCAGGCAGCTGGGGTGGCTGGGACATGACAGAGCTGGGAGTTGAACCTTGACCTTTGCACTCCAGAGCCTGTGTGTATCCTTTCCACCATCACACAGGGCTTTTCCACGCTGGGGAGAATCCACCTGTTCTCCCACCAAAGGGGAGAGCAGTCCACTTGGTACTGAGCTAGGTGTTTGTATAGCCCCCAGCCCCAGGCCTATTCTAACCACGGACGTCTCAGACCCCTGCAAGCCCCTCCTGTGTGCCAGGAGTCCAGGTGGGGATACAGAGATGAAATCTCACTGTCCTGGCTTTGAGAGTTTTGGTCTTATAAACTAATAACTATTTAAAAATGAGACTTGGTGTCAGACAGTCCTGGATTCAATCTTAGTTTCCCCCTGGAAAAGAGGTTTGTTGAAAGTGTTCTGGGAGCCTGGGAGGGGGAGACAGAGTAACTGCCCTGGCAAGGGAGGGGTGCCAGATGAAAGAGCAAGGGGCCAACCAAGAAGCCTTGGTGAAGAAAGGGCCCTTCAGAAACTCCCCAGTGGGCCTCACAGGCTACTCTTGCGTGGATGGATAAGAATGGAAATGTCTTCTGTGTTTATCGATTCTAGGGGACACCATTCACATGATAGTCTAAATGAATGCCCCCCCCCCGCTGTAGTTGTGTAGTGCGCAACCTGTGCAACCATACGTGGCAGGCTGGCATGGAATGGTATAAAACGGAATAAATGAACTTGGAGCCAGCTTCATAGAAACCATGCCACGCCCTCATCCCTGATCTTTCAGGGCCCAGATCTGCCTCATGCTAAGCCTCTCTCTCTCTCTTTTTTTTTTTTTTTTGTGTGTGTGTGTGTGTGTGTGTGTGTGTGTCTGGTGTATTTCTCCAGCTTTCCAGGAAGCATGAGTTCATGAGTGACACCAACCTCTCGGAGCACACGGCCATCCCCCTCAAGGCATCTGTCCTCTCTCAAATGAGCTTTGCCAGCCAGTCCATGCCTACCATCCCAGGTATGCCCCCTGCTGCCACCAGCATGAGGGAATAGAGATAGTGCAGGCCACCAGCCTTGTGGGTGGAGGATGGATGGGAACTGTGTCTACACAACAAACTGGGCCAGGCATCCTGGAGTGAGAGGCTTTGCTCACAGCTCCCCACCCTCTAATCTCCCCCCACATCCACCACTTCCTGGGGGTGACACCATCCCAGCAAGCTCCAGCAGGGGCAGGAGAGAGGCCTGCTGTCCCTTGGGCCCTCAGGATTCACTGAGCATCCATTTATCACACTAGGTGGCCTCTTGTTCTCAGTTAGCCAGGCCTCCCCAGGGGCCAGAAGTTTGCCCTTGGTATGTCCCTAAGACCTGTGGCTTCTTTGTGGACCTGGAAGACTCTTTCTGGCTTTACAAAAATGGCCACCACATCTTATAGCTGCAAAGTGTTGGGTGCATAGATGCTACCTATCTGCCACCCTTGTCACTCACTCACTGTCCAGTGAGGAGGTTAGAGCACAGCCAACAGTCCTAACTCACAGAAGGGAATCTGAGGCCCTAACAGGGGACACAACAGGGGACACGGCATGCCTGAGAGCACTCCATCTGGCACGCAGAAGTCCTTGGTGTCTGCTGCTATGTGCCCGGCTCTGTGTGCTAAGGGCCAGGTCAGAAGGGAACAAGCTAGGACCAGTGCTGCCCTGTGGAACTCAGCAGGCCGATCATGGTGAAGACGCTTGCTGTTTACTGAACGTTGAGGGTGCCAGGCCCTGCGCCAACTGCTACTCCTTCATTATTTCATTTACTCCTCTGCACATACCCAGGAAGTAGTTCATGTCATCCACCCCATTGTATGGATGAGGAAACTGGGGCACCGAGAACATCAGTCTCTTGCCTATCACCAGCCAGCAAATGGCTGAGGCTGAGTTCAGACCCAGGCCCTCTTCCCTGGAACCAGGCACCTACCCACTGCCCTGCCACCCCACCCAGGATAGCCTAAACACAGCTGCAACATTTGGCCCAAGCCATTTCACTGGTATCTTCTCAGCAGGTCTCACAGCACCCTGGCGGTCTGGGCTCTTTCTCCCATTTGGTCAATATCAAAACCAGCAGTCAGAGAGTAACTAATTTTTCATGTTTCTGTGACACCAAGCTGGGGCTGTAACCGCTAGGCCATCTGGCCCCTCCACCAGGTGACACGTGGGTTTGAGACTCTTCCCACTGTCTCCTGCAATGGGGAGAGAAATCCAGGGTGTTGGTGTTGGGAGCTGGAGGAAGAGTAAGCTCACACTGTCCCCTGCCTTGGAGCAGAAGGTTCTGTTTCCTGGGGATGTCAGGGCTTTGGGGCAAGGTTTTGACCAGGAGCCAGGAGGCTGAACCCTTGTCTGTAGGGTGGGCAAGCTTCACTGCAAGAGGACAGCTTCAATGTCCCCTGGCACGGCAGGAAATAGACATCCTGCCTCCTGCTTGGCACATACAATGTGTGATCCCTGGATGCTGGCTCTATCCCCCAGCCCTCCCCCTGTCTACCTTCCCCTCCTCTACCCACCCATTCACACCCCAGCTCTGCTCTCCTTCCAGCCCTGGCGCTCTCAGTGGCAGGCATCCATGGGCTGGATGAGGCCAACACATCCCCCCGCCTCAGCCAGACCTTCCTCCAACTCTCAGATGGTGACAAGAAGACACTCACACGGAAGAAGGTCAATCAGTTCTTCAAGACGATGGTGAGGACACTGAGGGTGGAAGGAAAGGAAGACATTGGGAGGAGAAAAGGAAGAGAGCAATGCAGAGAGAAGAAAATGGGGGGGTTGTGTGTGCATGTGTGTGCATATGTGGTCATTCCTAGGGAGGCATAGTCAGGAGGCCCTGAGTTCTGGGACACTGTGCAGCAATGCCCAGAGGGCAGTTCTCCTCTGGGGCCTCAGGCAGCTCCTCTGACCAGGATTGACCCCAGCTAGGGATGTGCAGGACCTGGGGACCTCAGAAGCAGTAGGTGGCCTACCCTCACCTAAACTGCCCCTTAGTGCTCCAGCACTTTTCTATTCAACCTATATCACAAAATCCTACAAATTGAACATTAGTTTCCTAGCACTGATTCTGCAAGTCCCATCTCCTATTGTTACTTGTTGGCCTTTGCTCAGGATCGAGAAGGTACCATAACACATCTGATCCTCAAGGTAATATGAAATCAGGACTCTGCTACTACAAATATCTCAAGTTTACCATGAGCACACGATGAGTCAGGCACCATGCTAAGCACTTCCCAAGCATGGTGCCATTTGAGCTCCCACTCTTAGGATTTTATATGGGAGGCTCACAGGGTTTGGTAAGTGATGTGCCCAAGTCCACATGGCTAGTGAGCCTGGGCTCACTCTACTGTCTACCACTGCCTTTCTGGCCAAAGCCAAGGTCATAGCAACTCACATTCACTGGGCTTTGGGCAGGGGTCAGTGTTGGGGCCCTTGTGATTAGGACTAGGAAGCTCCATTTTGGTGCTTAATCTGATAATCCCATCTTGGTTTTGTGCTTGTTTATACTCTTCTCTCAAAAGCTGGCCAGCAAATCGGCTGAAGAAGGCAAACACATCCCAGACTCGCTGTCCACGGACCTGTGAGCTGCTGCTGACTAGGGCTGCATGGGAGAGCCAGGGAGGGTTGTTTCTGGAAGAGGGAAGCCATGCATGGAACATCGAAGCCTCAGAGAGTGGGAGACTGTCCCCATCAGTTGTCCTCACTTAGAGGAGAGAGAGGGGCCAATCAGGTCCCAGAGCTTGAGTGCTAACAAGCCCAGCATCCCCTGGGGCTGTGATCCTGGTGGATGAGGAAGCCTCAACGTAGATTCCTGAACTCAAGGTACCAGCAAGAATGCCTTCTCCCATTGTGCTCTCCCCAACATCCTAGGCACAGCTTTCATAACCCAGTTTCATAGGTGTAAGAAACTGTTTTTATTTCATTTATTAAGTCTCAGAACTTAACAGAAAAGGAAGCCTTTTAAATATTCTTTTTAATTTTATTTTAGATTAACAGTTTTGTACTTTACATTTTTTTATACAACCAACCAGTTTCTTTCCTAGCCAATCATCTCTGAAGAGTTGCTGTTTCTTACTGACAATAAAAAATGTTCTCTTGGTTCGAATAAGCCTTGTTGCCTGATTCTGTTGGCTGACTCTTCTGGGCCCAGGACTGGGCAGGAAGCTCCCTGGAAGGAAGGCAGGCCCAGGGGCTGCAGTGATGTGAAGGAGCCTGGTGATGCCCTTGCCCAATGCCAAGTTTCCCCACCTCATCTATGAGAAGATTCTTCAAGAATCTCCATGACTCTGGTTCCTTAGGTGCCAAACCCTGGGCTACCAGCATGTTAAAAAAGTTGCCCTGGTTTTCCCTCACGGATCTGAATAGTGGAGTGTCATACCTCCTTTCTCCACCTTTAGAAAGAGATGGGAAGACCACCCAAGCCAGGTCACTCTAGTAAAGAGCAAACATAATGCCAAAAAGTTAGGAAAAGAGGGGTCTGAGGTCCAGTGGACTTATGGTCCAGCTCTTGGATCTTGTCGCTGGCTCCGAAGTGGTGGCTTTTCTTGGAGGAATTCTCAGGTTTTTCAGATGAGGCCCAAAGGAGGTGAGTAGCTTTGTCAGGCAGCAGCAAGAGAGGATGGGAGAAAGTCCCACCTCTGGATCCTACAGAGAACAGGGAGCTTTGCAGCAGAGGGGTCCAGAAGGAGGCTGAGGACTACATTTGAGAAGGAAATTAATACTGGGTAAGTGCATGACAACACAGGTTTCAGAACTAGAGCCATCTGGAAACCTTGGGGTGGATGCTCATTTATAGGCTGGGTCCCTGGGGTATAGTAAGAGATGAGAAAGAATGATGATGGTAGCTCAAATTTATTGAGCCCTGACTGTCTCTGGGACAGTGTTATAGACATGATAAGAATGAACTTCCTAAGTCTAGATAGCAGCCCTAGGAGGTAGATACGATTGTTACCCAGATGAAGAAATGGAGGCACAGAAGCATGAAGTGACCCACGATCACACGCTTAGTAATGGAATGGCTGGGATTCAAACCCAGACAGCCGGGTGGGAAGCCTGACTCTTAGGCACTACCCTACATTGTCTCTGGGACACCTTAGTGCACAGAATATCCTGAGTCTTGGTAGCCTTTATCCACCCCAGCCTGTCCCTGGTGGCATCTATGTCCCTGCTGCAAGCCCCATTTGAAGATGTGTTGCCTAGTTCAGCTTCTAGTTTCCTCAACAGTCTGAGAAGTCCTGTTGTGATGATTGTTGGGGTTTGGGCTACAACAAACACCTTTGGGTTCCCTAAGGTGAGTAGGCAGCACCCGGAGAATTGGACTCTGTTACAAGCTTGGGTTTCTCATGCCTGCTTTTTCTCTTATTATGAACTGATAAAATCCTACTGTTTAGCCTTCACATGTAAGCCCTTCCAAATACCAGTGGGCAGTGGGGGCCAGGGAGGAGGGGGCAAATCTCAACAAGGAAAAGAAAATGGTTCTCCCTTTTCCCACAACTACAGGAAAACAGATATGATCCTGTGCCTTGAAACTGTGGATGTTACCCTCACTCAGGAGTACTGAAAAACACCCATACTCAGAGGTTGTTGCTATGTCATCCTGGGAACGTAAGCTTTAACCTCTAAAAATTCTGTAACTGATTGATCTTCTCACTTAACACTGTGTGACCCTGGTAATAATATTTCTGAGTTCTATTTTCTGAAGATTATCAATATCTATGAGTTTTCTTATTAAGTCTGAAGGGGACCATTGGCACTTCCCTGTTTTCCCATATAAATGGAGCAAGACTTTAAACCCGTAAACAGGGTTTGAAAGTCAAATCTCATTTCAGTTAAGACTGTCATCAGGTTGACAGCCCGCTTAATCCTTTGCCAGAAAAATTTTAGATGCTGCCATTACATGGCAGGAACAACAATGCCAGTAGTAATAACAATAACAGCAATAATAATAATACGGCTGCCACTTACCAGGCACTTACTCTATATGTCATTTCCTTAAATCCTCACACCAATCCTATGAGCTAGATGCTAGGGTCCCAATCACATTGATGTGAAACTCAATTCCAAGGTTGAGGAGTTTGTGATGTGGCCTTGTCACCTGACTAGTAAGGGACACAGCCATCTCTATCCACACCAAGACTCCTGATCTTAATCCACACATTCACTTTATACCTGGGACCTCAGCTCAATGTCAGACTCTATTTCACAGTCCATGATTGTTTGTAAGTCTTCCCCTACAATGCCAATGGTGGTACCTGGGAAAAATGAAGGTGGGGTTAGGCATTTGGCATAGCCCTCCTGGTACCACCGATGTTCCCTTATTCTATACAAGTTCTGTCCAAAACAAGCTAGTCGTCTCAAGGAAGGGTGTATGCCTCAGAATTTCCAGAAGGAGGTAGCATTGGATGGGACTGGAGGAAGGATCTCTTTATATGTCTTCCCTTCTTGATGCTGTTTTCTGGGACCCTTAGGGACCACTTCATCCAATGCTCTCATTTTATATAGTTAAGTGATCTCTCCAATGGCTGTGATCAGCAGGACCCTATCTGGAATCCAGGTCTTCTTCCAGGTAATCTCCCACCAATGGAACTCTCTCACCTTCTCTTTAAGCACCCAGTGACCCTTGTTCTCTGTCTCCAAGACAGGGTTGATATCTGCCATTCATACTTTAGTTTGATCTAGAGCACTAAGTTCCCTTCCTTTCCTTAAGGGAGGGGTATTTTAGCCTTTATTGCTAAGCATGGAGTAGAAGCCTTTCTTCTAGGCTTTCAGGCTTATGTCAGCAAGTAGAAGAGAAATTGAGGGAACTGAATGGCCTTGCCAGCATCCAAAATCAGGCTGGGCTCTGCTTTCCAGACACGCTAACCTATAACACATCTGTTTGCCTCTCCTGGCTGAATCCTGGGTGCCTCTGCCTCCCTGCCATAGCTTCAGTTCCCTAGGAAACAGATCCTCAGGCAATGATTGAGTGCCATGCTCTTTTGGGGCTATGCAATCTTAGGGTGAAGGAAAGAGGGAAAAAGGATTGGAAGCAATGGAAGTTGAGGTATTAACTCTACTTGTCTCTGGTTCACACTAAGCCACAAAGAGACTCAACCTGTCAGGCAGCATTGAGCAGGATATCTTTCGGCAGGGTATAATAGAGAAATCAAACCCCAGAAGAGTTTGTAGAAAGGAGGAAGAAGGCCAGGCATGGTGGCTCACGCCTGTAATCCCAGCACTTAGGGAGGCCAAGGCGGGTGGATCATGAGATCAAGAGATCAAGACCATTCTGGCCAACATGGTGAAACCCTGTCTCTACTAAAAATACAAAAATTAGCCAGGTGTGGTGGCATGCACCTGTAGTCCCAGCTACTCGGGAGGCTGAGGCAGGAGAATCACTTGAACCTGGGAGGTGGAGGTTGCAGTGAGCCGAGATCGTGCCACTGCACTCCAGCCTGGCGACAGAGCGAGACTCTGTCTCAAAAAAAAAAAAAAAAAAAGGAAGAAAAGGGAATGTATTTGTCCAGCTTGCCCCTACTTCAGTCTCCTATTTCTAGTGTTAAGTTCCCCTATTGGTTATGGTAAAACTCTTCATGGTTTTACCTGTGGATTGCATCATCCAGCCCTTTCAGTAGCTGCTTGGGAAGCTAGATCCCATGCCCCACAAAGTGGCATTCCATCCAAGGGCAGAATTTGTGTAAGAAACCAGCAACTCAGGGAATAAGCCAGTAGTCTGGGCTCTGTCACAGCAAGAAAAGGGAAGACCAAGCTTTTCTGGACAAGCAACTGGTGGACCCAGGTGGGAGGACCATGTGGACCCAAGTTGGCTGCAGTGGCTACTGAGGTAGAGCAGACAGCTGGCGGCCCAGAAAACCATGGCCTCTGAAGGAGCCGAGAAGGCATATGAGATTGTCTGAGACATTCCAACCCTCACATGGCCCTTCTGTTATCTCCTGCTCCTATTATAACTTGTGAATCTTCTCTCTCTCTCTCTCTCTGTGTGTGTGTGTGTGTATGTGTGTGTATAAGATGTACTTTCTCCTTTCCTACAAAAAGATGAACAAATCCATGTTTTCTCCTTTCCTAAGAGGGGATGTCCAAGTCCATGTGCTTTTTCCTTTCCTAGGAGGGATGTCCAAGTCCACATGCTTTCTTTCCCAATAAGAGATGTCCAAATTCATGTGCTTTCTCCTTTCCCAAGAAGGGATGTCCCAGTCCAATCAGTCACAGAGTCCATTTCAAGGTGGCATTCAGTTGTGATCTCCCACACAACCTACGGCAAGAAGATTTGTGAAAGAAGCCACGATAGCTGCTGCAGCTGGACCAAGACTATAACAGATACTCATCATGTCCTTCCTCCACCACCCAGTTAAGTGTCTCTGACCCACAGCTCACACTTCATCTGGACTGGGTTGTCTGCCTGCTGGGGTGCTCAGACCTCTTATCCCCAAAGGGCCTGAGTCTTTAATTGCTCCACTCTTCTTGGTTTGTGGTTCTTGTAATTACCTAGTGACCATTACCAGTGGGCATGAGTGTACTAAGAAAAGGCCCAGTGATCCCCTTGGTTCCAGGCATGCTCCTCTCTGCCCCTATTGAATCATAACATCCGAGGTCCTCATGCAATCAGGGTCAGTTGCTGATCCATGAGCATGATAAGCCAAAGTGGCCAAGTGGTCGTCACATTTCCAGTTCAATGGGGGCATCACTCTGGCCCTACCTTGTGACCATGTTATGGGTTGATTTGTGTCCTTCTAAAATTCACATGTTGAAATAATAACCTCCAATACCTCAAGATGTGACCTCATTTGAAGATAGGGTCTTTAAACAGGTAATAAAGTTAAAACAAGGTCATTAGGGTGGGTATTAATTCAACATGACTGGTGTCCTTACTAAAAAAGGAAATTTAGAGAAAGATGTGCACACAGGGAGAATGCCATGTGAAGATAAACACACAGATTGGAGGGATGCATCTGCAAGCCAAGGAGCACCAGATTGCCAGCAAACCACCAAAAGCTAGGGGCAAGGCATAAACAGATTCTCTCTCTCAGTACGTAGGAAAAAAAACAGTCCCGCCAACACCTTGATTTCAGGCTTCTGATCTCTAGAACTGTGAGACAATAAACTTTTGTTGTTTAAGCCACCCAGTCTGTGGTATTTGTTGCAGTGGCCCTAGCAAACAAATACAGACTGGGACCTCACATCTTACAAAGCCCAAGGTGGCAAGAACAGGAGGCATCAATCCCATGAGTAGATCACTGGTGTGATAGTGAGAAGGGCTTTTGTACTCTCACACTAGGCCCCAAGCTTTAGGAGATTTTGAAGACATAGTATTATACACCGCCCATAGTATCATCACCCACTGTCCATTGAATTTACTACAGACTGGAGGATGGCTCCCTGGGAGGTAGTGTCCCCGACTGGAACCTTGGCTGAGCCTCTAAAAGGCTGTGCTCTGTTCCATCAGGTTGGCTGCTTCTGAATGATGGGGTTCATGGTAAAGCTGATGAATCCCACGGCCTTGAACCTATTACGTTAAGTTCCTTGCCAAGAATGGGTCCCTTGTTCCAAGTGAAGGTTTGTGGGATCCCAACTCAATGAATAAGGTTTTTCTGTAAGCCCTTAGATGATAATGCAGACAGAAACATCATGGGCCTTGGAAGGCAATCCCATATCTAGAGGATGTTTTGATCATGATAAGCATGAATTTTTGTTCTTTGCAGGGTGGAAAGGTCTCAGTGTAAGTGACCCATGTTTCCCTAAGAAATGTTGCATGTAATAGACTCAGTGTCAGTCTCTGCTGCTAGCAGGTGGACACTTTGCAGTAGAAATACCTTTACCACACTCGGTGAGAGGAATTCCATATTGTTGAACCTAGGTAGAGCCTCCGTCTCTGCCACCATGACCACTTGCTTCACAGGCCCATTGTGTGTGCGATGGATGGCAAAAGAGCAAAGCTGAGCTATAGAACTGGTCATCCAACTCCCTTGATGGTTGAAAGACTGATCTGTAGTCTTTCTGGTGAGCAGTAAAACACAGATATGCAAATTTTGAGTCTACTCCCATTGGATCACGAACATACTTCTTGCCCAGACCCCCAGTAATCAATCTTCCAGTATTATTCTTTTCAGTCCTCTGACCAATCAACAAAGCCATTCTTTATTGCCCAGGAGCATAAATGTCTATCTCAGTTCATGTTCCCCTCTTTTTAAGGAAGACAGCCAAATGTACTGCTCATAGCCCTACCACTGGGCTGCAACACAGCCGCAGTCGATTTCCAGCTGGCATTAACATAGTATGCCTTCTCCATAAGTTGGCCATGTAGAATCCCTCCATAAGTCCAAAAGTATGGGTTGAAGGACAGGCATGAATGAAGCAAAAGTAGGTACCATGGAATTCTGGGTCATCAGTTTTTATCATTTACTCTTGCCTTCAAGGCTTGCTTGAGCCTGGTGCCAAAGATACCACTTTCATAATATGATGGATTTCTGCCATGCTCTGCCTTATGATGTGGAGACAACCATGATGCCCATGATGGACATCTCAGGTTGCATGGTCCCTTGGTGTCCCATAGTGAGGAGCTCAACCTCTGAGGAGACCCAGTAGCATTCTGAGAGCTATTTTTCAGACAGAGAGTCAAGGAGAACGTAAGTTTGATTTAGATTCTGAGAGGTATGTGCTGTAATTATCCTATAAGGTCTTGTTAGCATCTCCATTCAGCATCTACATCTGCCATGAATATCTCCAGGGTAATCAGATATGGCCTCAGAGGCAGAGCAGCTAGAACCACAGCCTAGACCTGCTGCAGAGCATTTGTCTCTAGGTTCACTCAAATTGGCATACTCCAGAGTCACCTGATAACAAATTGGAAGCCGTAGTCGACATTTTCTTTGTCCAATATCCAAAAAGAGTCATCAGCTTCTGTGTTTCTTTTTTAGTAAAAGAAAATGTAAGATGCAGGCTGAGGCCGTGGCTCATGCCTGTAATCCCAGCACTTTGGGAGGCTGAGGCAGGTGGATCACTTGAGGTCAGTAGTTCGAGATCAGCCTGATCAATATGGTGAAATCCCATCTCTACTAAAAAATACAAAAATTAGCCAGGTGTGGTGGTGCATACCTGTAGTCCCAGCTACTCAGGAAGCTGAGTTGGGAGGATCACTTGAACCCAGGAGGCAGAGGTTGTGGTGAGCTGAGATCATGCCACTGCACTCCAGCCTAGGTTACAGAGCGAGACTCCATCTCCAAAAAAAAAAAAAAAAAAAAAAGTAAGATGCAACAGCTTGTTATTTATATTAAAGGTGATGTCCCAGCATGCCCTAACAACTGGAGCCCAAAAATTGGTAACAGTCGTATTGGTGACCTATATCAGGCCCCTAAATCACTCCGGTTTATCAACCCACCCTTGTAGCATGTGTGTGTCTTGGTGGGGAATCTAGGGTGCCTGACATTCCCTGATCACCAAGCCAATGAACATGATGTTATGCATGTAGAGGAATAGTGTGATGTTTCTGGGAATATCAGTATAAGCACGGTCCCTATGGACTATCTTAGGACAGAGAAAAGGAGAGTTGACACTGCACCGAGTCTACCCAGTGCAGATATCCTGCTGTCCTGCCATAGCAAAGCAACCTGCTTTTCATGTTCCTTTCATACGAATGCTAAGAAGAAAGCATTCATGAAACGAATAACCACATCCCAAGGAGCAGAGGCGGTAATGACCCATTCCTGTAAAGATACGAATACCCACATAGCATCTAGTGATATTGATGGTAGTCTACTATCATCTGTCAAGATTCGATTCATATTTAGAGGACAGACAGGTGAACTGAATGGGAATATTATAGGGCCACTGCCCCTACATTCTTCAAGTCTTCAACAGCTGTGTTTATCTCTGCAATTCTTCTGTCTGATCTTGACAAAACAGGCTTCTACTCAGACCTTCCTACTGTAATGGGTCTAACTGCCCAGGTCAACAAACAGATGCATAAGTGAGTGTGTTCTACATTCAGGAATCAGGCCAAGACCCCTATCACTTGTTCTCCAATGGTCCACACTCCAACCTGAGGACCATCATGGAGTTTTACATCCCCAGATATTGGTGTTAATTCAGATCTCATATCTACTCGGCTTTGAGGGATCCAGATATTTCCTTTTCCCTGGTTCACAGTTACCCTGGAAATAGTCATAAGTCCCTCTGGGAAAATTTAGAGAACTATTTCCTGAAGATACTTGCGAGTACATTGCAGGGTTTTGTCTTAAAGAATCAGCCTCCCCTTCAATCAATGGGCCTTGATGTAGATCTGAAAGCTGAGTGAGGGGTCACAATTTCCCATAACCATCACTGATTTTCTGATTATGTAAACCAAGCAACAATCTACATAGCTTCTCATCTATTTGGCCTCTGGGAATACCATAACCTACAGTGGTCAGTGTGGGTTACAGATCCTACAGATCCCTGTGGGTTAAGGCATGCTAATTTTCTCTCTCACCCTGTTGCTCATTGTGATAATTACCTCTACCTAGGACCTGAAAGTCAGGTGTAAGTACCTGCCTCTCCTAAACTAGGAGTCCGTCAGTCCATCATCCCCACTGACATGAGGGAGCCCAGTTCCATGCTGGCATCTCCTGCCATTAACATTGACCTAGAGAGGATGGCCACTCCCATGCTTGGTGTCTCTATTTGTTTCCTGTGGCTGCTATAGCAAATAATAAACAAAAACCCAAACAAACAAAAAGCTTCAGGTGTTTTATACAACAGAAATGTGTCCCTTCACAGTTCTAGAGGCTGGAAGTCTGAAATCCAGTTGTCAGCAGGGCCATACTCCCTCTGAAGGCTTCAGGGAAGAATCTTCTCTTGCCTCCTCCTGGCTTCTGGCGGTCAGTGATGCCTGGTGTTCCTTGGCTTGCAGCGGCATCACTCCAGTTTCTGCATCCAACTTCACATGGCCACCTTCTCTCCGTGTGTGCCTGTGTCTCATGTCTCTCTGTTTCCAATTCTCGCTGTTCCTATAAGGACACCAGTCATCGGATTTAGATCACCCTAATTCAGGATAGCCTCATTTTAACTTAATTACCGCTGCAAAGACCCTATTTCCAAGTAAGAGCACATTCCCAGGTTACCCAGGGTTAGGACTTCAACATATATTCTTGGGTACACAATTCAACCCATAATACAGGTACCCTTCACTTTTTGTCCTAAATGAAAAAAATATATATGTCTTTTAGGCTCTCCCAGGGAACATAATCTCAAGTCAGGCATAATAAATTTCTTGTAAAACATCTACTTCCCTGAGCTGCCTGATCCCTTCTGAACTAACACTGTTGAATAAACCAAGTTCTGGTGTGTCTACTCCATTCAATATAGGCCACCCTCAGTCCCAGCTTCAAGGAACTATCTTGGAAAACTATCAAAACCAGCACTGGGTGTCTGCCCTAACATTGAATCCCAAGCCAGGAACATGCTCCCCATGCTAATGAATTCTCCTGTATCTGATCTAATTTCCAAAAACTTCCTAAGCCTTAGCACCCTCAGATCCACTCCCATGCATGTTCCCAGTGCCACCAGCCAGATCCTGCAATTCCATGTAAGCTGTATCTTCCCAAGGCAGGAGACACAGCTCCCCTCCCAGGCTGTGCTCCCCTCTCAGACCCGATTCTGGTTGCTGGGTGGAGGCAGTAAGGGGCGGTGGAGCCAGCTCTCCAGAGGAACAAGCATCCACTTGCAGGGTATGTGTTTCAAGCAAGAGCTCCAAGAAAGGGGAGGCCATTCCCTTCTGATAAGACAGAAGGGCCTGCTTCTTCCAGGCAGGATGTTTGGGGGATTCAAAATGTTCAGGCTTACAGGGCTGAAGGTTTCTACATCAGATCTTTGGCTGCAGTCTTCCTATGAGGGCGCTGACTTTACTGGAAGAGGCTGTTGAAGTTTTGCAATCATGTCTTTGCAAGTCTTTCACCCTTTTAACCAGACTCTAACCCAATTTCAGCAGAGTCTGCTCTGCAACTGCATGAGATGAGGTCTCTAAAATATTTCAAACCAGCTGTGATGGGCACCATAGTAACCCCTCAGTGATGGCTGTATTCTAATCCCTGGAGGCTGTGAATATGTTAGGTTACCTGACAAAGGAGAATTAAGGTTGCAGATGGAATTAAGGTTTGCTGATCAGCTGAGTTTAAGATCGTGGAGATTATGCAGGATTATCCAGATTGGTCCAACGTAATGACATGGGTCTTTAAAAGCGGAAAGAGGAGGCAGCAGAGGAGAGTCAGAGGATGCCACGTGAGAGGAAGTCACCGCCTGTTGCTGGCTTTGAAGACGGAGGAAGGGGTCATGAGCCCAGGGATGCAGCAAGCCTCCAGATGCTGGGAAAAGCAAGGAAACAGATTCAGCCCTAGACAGGAACGTAGCTCTGCTAACACTTTGTTTTTAACCAAGTGGGATCCGTGTCAGACTTCTGGTCCGCAGACTTAAGATAATGAATTTGTGTTATTTTGAGCCATGAAGTGGGTGATCATTTGTTGTTAGCACAATACAGCAACAGGAAACAGAGGACCCTTTGATATCGACAGCGTGCCCTTGGCTGTCCCAGCCTAGTAGTTTCTATTTGAAAGACCTCCAGGACAATCAAAGTAGCCATCCTACTCCACAGTTTTTGTAATTATTATTACCCTGTAACCAGTTGAGCACCTCAGCTATTTGATCACCCAGTGCATGCTGCACCTCATTTTGCAGGTAGAAGCATAAGGAATGATGATGTCACCGTGTGTGAGGAGCTATCTCCATCCCACTTACTACTAGCAGTGGGGAGTTTTATTGCCTTGGGACACTTGAGCAATGCAACTCCAAAATCCCATCCTGACAGCCTGTTTTCTAAATTCTCTTCCGTTTCCAATTTGATTATACCCTGGGTCTCCTAGAATCTGTTACTCAAAGAGTGGTCTGCAGAAGAGCACTGTGGGCCTCCCCTGGGGGCTTGTTAGGAATACAGAATCTCAGGCTTCACCCTAGACCTGCTGAATCCTACTCTGCATTTGAACCATAGTCCCAAATGATTCAAATGCACATTAAAATTCTACAGCCCAGCTGGGCATGGTGGCTCACGCCTGTAATCCCAGCATTTTGGGAAGCCGGGGTGGGCGGATCATGAGGTCAGGAGATCGAGATCATCCTGGCCAACATGGTGAAACCTTGTCTCTGCTAAAAATACAAAAATTAGCCGGGTGTGGTGGCAGGCACCTGTAGTCCCAGCTACTTGGGAGGCTGAGGCAGGAGAATCACTTGAACCCGGTAGGCGGAGGTTGCAGTGAGCGGAGATTGCACCACTGAACTCCAGCCTGGCAACAGAGAAAGACTCCATCTCAAAAAAAAGAATTCTACAGCCCTCATGTCTGTAATCCCAGCACTTTGGAGGGCCGAGGCGGGTGAATCACTTGAGGTCAGGAGTTCGAGACCAGCCTGGCCAACATGGTGAAACCCCATCTCTACTAAAAATGCACACACACACACAAAAGCCAGGAGTGGTGGTGGGCACGTGTAATCTCAGCTACTCAGGAGGCTGAGGCAGGAGAATTGCTGGAACCCAGGAGTCAGAGGTTGCAGTGAGCTGAGATCGTGCCATTGTACTCCAGCCTGGGTGACAAGAGCAAGACTCTGCCAAAAAAAAAAAAAGATCTAAAAGCACTGGCCATGAAAACACAACCCAAAGATTAGAAGCTGATGGCTTACTTGGGATTGCAGGTCCGGGCACTAGGAGGGGAAATGGAAGTGAGGCAGGGAAAGGCGTGGAGCAATTGAAGGTGATGTATTATGGTGCTGGACACTGTTTCATAACAAGCTGCAAAAGGCCAGCTGGTTGGTCACAGAGGTGCCTGCTCGTCTACTCTTGACATCCCTGGAAAGAATATATGGAGTGTTCTATCTCCTATTTCTTACAGCCAAAGGGAGAATGAACTAATTCCCTGCACTTCCAGGCTGCATCCTCCAGCCCCTTTGGCATCACTTGGGAAGCCAGATCTTCTATCTTTTGCTCAAATCAGGTTCAGTAAGAAACCCAGGGAATGCAGCTGGTTGGCCTGGCTGTGCAGCAGCACCACAGGGGAGTGGTCCAGCCTTCTCACCCAAATGACTCACTGGCCCTAGGTAGTGCACCATGAAGACCCAGGTAAAGTAGCTTCAACCCCTTCTCACTGGAATGCATTGGATCATCCCAGCCAGGCATGACCCCTCCAGGCTCAGACCTCATTGCTCTTTCACTCTTTCCCTTGAGCCCTGGGTTCAGAACATTGGCTGAGGTCTAAGAGTCTGGGTAGACCATCCCCACTGCCACGTTTTGTTTGCTTGATTGTTTGTGATTTGTTTTCTGCAGAGTGAGGGCAAATTCCCACTGATGTGCAGAGGGACACAGTCCCCAAGTTGAAGATGGCTTAGACAACCTCCTTTCTCTCTGCCTTTTAGCTAGGAAGCACCCAGAAATCCCTGCAGACGTTAATGAGGACATATCATTCCAGAAGAATCTCCAGTTCCTGCAGAGATGTAATCAGATAACTGTGACCTTTGGAAAAGAATGTGACCTCTCTAAGCCCAATTTCCTCATATGCAACAAAGGACAATGACAGATGGGCATTAAGCCAGCCAGAGGAACTAAGGATGTGGGGCAATGGTGTTTGCCAATTCTCCCTGAGTCAGCCCCATAGACTGATCACATTGAGCTCTCTTAATAATAAGGGGCTCTCTAGTAATGGTTATAGTGGACAGCCCTGGAAGTGGCACTACTCCCTGCCCTCCCAAGTCTCCCACTCTCATCCTGAGGAGCCGTGTGCTTGGGGTAAGGAAGTCTCCCTCAGGGTGCTTTTGGCTGGTGGCAGCTGCATGATCAATGACACCCACATAGACACACACAGACCTCAGCTCTAGACCTGTCTGCATCGAGTCCCAGCCAAGGCATTTTCCAGAGAACATCAAACGGATGTATTACATCTCAGGCACTGAGCAAAGAGGAGGAGTGTGTCCTGTTCAGAGGTCCCAGACTATCACAGTGCATGCTACCTCCCCACTGTGCCCCCCAGGTCCACAACTCCAGGCCTTGCCACTCCAACACTGACAGACATTGAGTGAGCACCTGTCATTTTTTGGTGCTGTATTAGACGCTAGAGATACCACAACAGCCAAGGCAATCTCTATCCTCACACTTGAAGCACAAGTGAGAGCTTAATGATCATTGGTTGACTCATTCCTAAAACCCACCCAGTAGAAAGGGGCTCCAGATTGCCATTGGTTCCACTGCTTTCCTTTGCTTAAGGAGACAATGTTTACTAATGGAAGGAATTAAAACATTTCTTTTTTTCTGAAAGCATTTATTGGCCAATGCAAAGTGGAGTACTGCCAAGGCCACTGGGTCCAGAATAATTATCATTTTCCCTTTCCCAAAGGAAAGATAATCCAGAAAGAGTCCATGGAGAGTTCCCCATCCTTGCACCTATAAATCATCCTGAGATTTAGGGCTCAAGAATGGAAAACCTCCTGCTCAGAATCTGACACATCAGAGCTATTCATACACAGCATCCATTAGCTTGGTCTCCAGAATGCACATGTCCCTAACATGGGGAACACGCTATTGTGTTCCACGGGGACACATAGGGACATGTGTTCCATGTCCCTAAGATGGGGAACACGCTATTGCAGTACCATAAATAGTAAGTTGAGAAGCTTAAATGCTTTGGTGGGATGAAATGAGGAAGTTTCAAAATGGGTAATAAAATGGGTTAATGAGGGTTGATAGCAGAGGAAGAAACCAGTTCCAAAGCCAAATTTCCTCTCCAGAGGATTCTTGCCAGAGGTAGATTTTAGAAGGCAGAGTACAGGTTAGGTGAAGAATAGAGGGATTGGCAGTAAAGGAAACCGTCCCCTTTGAGGGCGTGAGGCAGGGAGTTTAGTGTGGGCTTCTGTTCACTGAGAGTCAGGACAGAGCACAGGAAAGGCAAGAGTTGAAACCCACCCAATACACAGAGCAGGTACTATTCTGGAAGACTTTAATCATGGTTTATCAAATATCATATGCTTAGAAGCTTATAATAACCCATATAATAGTAAGGGTTAATAACTCAAACTCTTATAATTAGCACAATTAACCATATTGTTTTGCTTAGATTGCACTCTTTATGTTTCTAGTGAGGAAATCCTTGAGAGTTGCATACAGAGTTATTTTACTACTGTTTATGAAATTGGGAAAAGTAGATTTTATGAAATGCATGCCCCTATGAGAGACGCCCAAAATTCATTTTGATCTTTTAAAGTTTAAGATTAAAAATAGGAAACATATTTGATGGTAAATGTGTAGAAAATCTAACAATAATTACAAAAGGTGCAAACCAATGAACATTTGGAAAATCAGTCGGCTTCTATGAATTGCCCCTGCTTGGCGTTCAACTTTGAGCACATTTACAAATGAATAGGTGTGATTCCCATGATCTTGGGAATGGCCTACAGGACTGGTCACACGAAAATCCACCCAGCTGGACATGGGGCAGCGCAGTTTGACTGTGGTTCACAGAGATGGCCTCCCATGTCCAGTGAATAGAGACCCATGAGATAGCCACCACTGTGGTCCTGATTTCCACAGGACAAAGCAAAGTGAAGAGAACAGCACACAGCCCTGTTTCCCTCCCTCACAAATGCACTAAGAACTTAATTTGCTCCTAGCATTGTCCAAAACCTGGGAGAAAATACTGCCTCTGCCCTCAGGGTTACTCCAGATCTAGTTGTGAAGTCAGGCGGGAAACTGATGATAGCAGCAAAATGAAACCCATTACAGGCCTGAAGGGTGTTCAGAGTAGGGAGGAAACGTGGAGAGTGGCCTGGAAACCAGGAGGAAGGCTTTCGGGGAAGTGGCGTTTCAGCAGGCGTTGAAGATAAGCGAGAGTCCTCTAAGAAGCGGAGGGGACAGGGCACTCCTGACAAAGGATGTCCTGCAAGGGGCCAGGCAGGGACCAGAGCACCAGGTAAAAGTTCACGCAGCCATGACCCGGGGGGTGCAGAGGGTGGATGGGAGACTGATAGGAGAGGTCCAGCTGGGGCTTAGTGCATGAGGGTCTGGAATGCCATGCTGAGAAGCTGGTACATTGACAGGCAGCACCTATGAGCACCTACTGTGTGCCAGACACTGTTCTTAGCAAGCTACACTTAACACCTCTTGAAAGCTCACAACCACCCTCTGAAGTATAGACTAGTGTTCTTCCCAATTTACAGGTGAGGACACAGGCACAGAGAGGCACAGACACTTCTCCCAAGTCACACAGCTTGGAAGTGGTGGAACAGGGACTTCCCGCTGCAGGCTCTGAGGAGAAGGCAGTCAAGTGGCATGTTTCCAAGGGATAACTTTGGGGACAGAACCTGGATCCCCATATCACTTGGTTTCTAAGCTGGGTGTGCATCGGAGCCCCTGTCAGGCCTCACCTGGGCCTCACAAATCAGAATCTTGGAGGCCTGGGTCCAGGAGAGTGTGTTTTAATAAGCTCCAAAGGTGGGGCCTGCTGGGCAGTTCCTTCGAAACCACTCAGCTCTGCATCCCATTTGCTAGACAAAGAAACTGAAACCCAGGGGGGCACCACAGCCCACCAAAGCCTTCATGAGTGAGATGAGGACAAAGTGATGGTGCCCAGCCTAGAGACACTGCCCCCAGCCAGCATTCTTCACCCAGAGCGGGGAGAGGGAGGGGGAAGAGGGGAGGGAGGAGGAGCTCTTTATGGAGCAGACACCTTCTCTAGGTATAGGATGAAGCCCACTGGTGGTATGGGAGGAGACCTTCAGTGCATGGAATCACAGTCACACACAACATTGAATCCCCTTGTATTAGTTATTTATGGATGCTGTAACAAATTGCCACTAACTTAGTGGCTTAAAACAAGACAGATGTATTTTCTTACTGTTCTTGAGTTCAGAAGTTTAAAATAAGATGAGGTGAAAATCAAGGTGTTGGTAGGGCTTGCTGTTTCTGAAGGTTCTGGGAAGAATCTGTTTCCTTGGCTCTTCTGACTCCTAAAGGCTATAAGGCATTCAGCTTTCCTTGGCTTGTGGCCACATCACTCGTCAGCTTTCACTCTCACACCTCATTGTCTGTCATTAAATCTCCCTCTGTTTTCCTCTAATAAGGAGAGTTATGATGACATTGGGCCCACTTGGATAATGCAGAATAACCTCTCCAACTGGTCATGGATTTAATCACTTCTGTAAAGTGTCTTTTACCTTGGAAGATGACCTATTTGCAGATTCTGGGGATTTGGACTGAAGTCTTTGGAGAGGGAGGGGCTCATTATTCTACCTACTACTGTCATGATCAGAAAATCTCTTCTTTTCCAATTTTGTTTCAATCCTTTTGCCTTCTCCAAAAAGAAAGTCTCGGTTCTTGGCCAGAGTGTTTTGGCACCTCCCTAATACTTGCTGACCTCGCGTTCGAGCAGAGTGAGCACACTCAGGCCAGAGCCTTCAGCAGACAACTGACGCCACCTCAGTGTCCTCATCTATGAAATGCGGACAATTATAATCCAGGCCTCCTAGGGTTGCTGTGGGAGCTGAATGAGATAACACAGGTAAGGTACTCAGGCTGTGCCCATGACAGTGTAAGCACTAAACAAATACTAATTTCTTATTTTATTTATAGCAAGTGATCCTGATGACTGATGATCCATTTCCAGAACTTACATGGAATCTATCTTTAAAACAAGTTCACTAAGTAAAAATCAGAAAAAGAGCAAGAAAGCCCATGAGAACTTTTAAGTATGGTATATCAAAACTTCAGCTACCACACAGAGATGGCAAACACCACAAGCAAAGGGAGCCTCAGCTTGTGTGACTGTCACGGTGTCCTGAACACCAGCCCAGAGCTGGTACTGGGAGGACAGCCTGGTATTTGCTGAATAAACGAAGGAATGAATTACAGCCGTGCATTGTTTCAGAAGCATTTCCTATAGTACCTCATCCAGCCCCTGCAGCAGCTGTTTTCCATAAGTGCAAACAGACTCAGAGATTAAACATCAAGGCACTCAGAAAATATAGCTGGAGGAGTCCGATTCTGACTCAGGCCAGTCTGCCTGCTGCTGGGCTGCCTTCTAAGACACCTTTCCCCGTTTCCAACCCAGCTCTCGCTATTCCCACTGCAGCAGAAGTAAGGTCTTTTTCTCTAAGCCACTGTTTCTCCCGGGAACCTGACGCTGAAATCTCTCACTCTGTCTCCTGTCCTTAAAGGAACCGAGAGAAAACTCTTGCTTGCCCTGAAATTTCACCCAAGCCTTGCAATCTACTTCCCGCTTTTAAAGAGACGGCCGCCAGAGGGGGGTATTGACCTACATTTCTTCAGACAAGCACATCAGAAGCCAAAAAGCCACAGAACACCAAGACCACCTTCAACCTGGCTAATGCCTCAGCCAGCCAGACTTCCACAAAGCCCATGCTCAGGATGAAGAAGCCATCCCCATGTCAGCCCCAAATACCCCAAGACATGACTCTCGTGAACCCTGTTGCCCAGGCAGGACAGACGAGGGCTCATTGCCACTCACAGAGAACCATCATAGATAGTAGGTAAGTAGGTAGTACTGCAATTTTTATCCCCGTTTCACAGATTAGGAACCTGGTGCAGAGAGTTAAGATAGAGGCCAGCTAGTCCCTAATCCCCTGATTCCCCGCCTCAAACAACTTTGTACCATGCAAGGCTCCTGGGAATCCTGGAACTTAGAAACTATTTGTGTATTATGTGGAGAGAAGGGAAAGAATCCATGAAGCCAAGCCTCTAATCAAATGTGAATTTGGGGGAGGTATGTAGGGCCCAAGAGCTGGGGATGTTGTAGCCCCAGCTGGTGAACCACCAGCATCTCCCATCACCTCGGACTCCCGAGTCCCTAATGAAAGCTAACTGTATTGAGCAGGTACGATACTGTACAGCACCACCTGACATGAAGCGCCCAGAGCAGCACCAGGAAGTAGTTGGTTTTACCGATGAGAAAACTAAGGTCCAAAATAAATGGTTGATATCTAAGGTATGACAGTGCCTAAGGAGTAGAGACAGGATTGAGACCCAGAAAGTTTGGTCCCAGGGTGGGAGCTCCTTGCTCCTGGCACGCCTGCATGATCCAGTTCCAGCCACAGTGAAGCGGCAGCCAGGCTGGCTCCCACCTGCCTCCTTCGTCTCGGTGGCTGGTCATCCTCTCTGTACCTACCTGCTTCCTCAAAGTTCAACAGGGAAACTGAATCCTTACTGCACTGTGGTCCTACATGAGTTCATGTTTGTGAAAATGCACATCACCTCCTACCAGACAGGTGAACTGAGATCCGCCTTCTAAAAGAGCATGATTCTCCACCCCTGAAAGTCAAGGCCGGAAGTGGCAGTGCTGGTTGATCACAGTCAGGCTGGGGGCCTGTGTACAGTTACCCTTTCTGCAGGACTAGAGTCAGCATTGGCTTCTGGACCCAGGAATATCCACAGCTGACTGCTGGGACATGTCCTTGGGGGCATGGCTCCCAGACGACAGGATTTTCCCAAGGGGAAAGCAAATGGTTGAACGTTGCTTGGAGGAGGCTATGATGCCAGGCCTCCTGCCCAGAGTCCTCTCCCGTGTCAATATCTGGCCTCAGGTACCCTTGCATTCATCATCATCCTCATGATCTGCAGCTTTTGCATCCTCTGGGCTCCACATTTTACTTACACATTTATGTTACTTTTTCCTTCCAAATCCACATGAGACAGATTCTAGTTTCATCCTCACTTTATTGATAAACAAACGGAGGCCTTGTAAGATTAAGAAACTTGGCCAAGATCACACGGCTACCAAAGAGCGAAGCTTGGATTTGAACCCAGTTCTATGCAATCCTCAGGCCCACGTGTTTCATGTTTTACTGCTTTGTCCCAAATGTCCCAATCTGGGGTTCAGAATATACAGAATATATGGTCTTTCGTGTCCAAGAAGGCCTCCCCCTGGACTGTAGTATGCAAACTGCATTCCAAGCATTCCCTAGGCAGGCTCAGGCCCCCAAACACCCAACTCTTACTTTTTATTTATTATTCTATTATTACTTCCCTGAAGCTGGGCAGAGTGCATCCTCTCAGGTTTGAATTTTCACTTCTAGAAATTTCAAAAAGTTTCAAATAATTTTATTCACAAAATGACCCTAGTTGTTAGAGACATTTGATTCTTTTCCCGGAGGCCCTAGGACGGTCAAGGGAGCTGCAGGACCATAACTCTCAAACCTCACTGGGGGGTGGGAACAGCTAGCTCCTGTTGTCCACCTCAAGGGCTGTAGCCAGTGTTCCTACAGATCTGAAATGAAGGGTCCTCAGGGGATGCTTTGGATACCCCTGGCACGAAGGTTTAACCTTGTGACCAAGTGCAGAGAAGCTGTGATCCCCAGCTACTGGGCTCTGGGTTCCAGAGGCTCCCTGTGAATAAGGCCTCCTAAGACAGGCCAGGCTTTCTCTGATCTACTGAGGGAAAGGAACTGGGGCCCACGTGCAGCTAGGGAGACTCAGGTGAGCATTCCTCAGAACATGCTGCTAAAGCAGGAGACGCCAAAGTGGGGCAGAGTGGGTCCTGACCCAGCCATGAACTTTTGTGACTCTGGGCCCTCTCTGATCGTCATCTGTAAATGTAGAGTCTGGCTATAGAATCAGTGTCTACACTGAATATTTTTCCCTCTGTTTTTCCATCATAATCCCTGTCACATCCCCGCTGCATGCAATTAACTCTCAGTGTAGCAAACGTAGGTGTGCTTGATTGTACACAGCAAATGTATACTGACTATAATCTATAATAACTAATATTTATTGAGTGAGCCTCTATGTGCCATGTGAAATGATTGACATTGATTACACTGACTACCTCACTGAATGCTCACTGCAACTTCGTGAGTTAAGTGCTGGCATCATTCCCTTTTTCACCAGAAAACACTGAGGCTAAGAAAAGCTAGATCACTTGTCAGGGCCTGCAGTGATCCCAAGGTTGGGATTTGCAACACCAAGGTTAGGATTTGCAGCCAGGTCCTCCTGATCTCAGAGCCCTTGTTTGCTACATCTCTGCTATATTATCTCTTTTTAGCCTTTCATATTTAACCCCAAAAATAAGTCACCTGTGTTTGCCTTTCTCTAATCATTTAAATCAGAAACTACACAAAAACAACAACAAAAATTGCATCCAATTCTTTATCCAGAAATAATAATTGGCAGTTTGATATTTATGTTTCTAGATTTCACATACAATTATAAACATATATTTGTACTAAAAAAATCTCATGGCATTTTGCAGCCTGTTTCTCCAAATAATATAATGAGAACATAAACATCTTTTCATATCATTAGTTATTCTTCTAGAATCTATTTTTCATAGTTGCATAATATTACATAATATTACATCATTTACATCATTTGGATGATACACTATTTAGCCAGTCCCCTACTGTTGGGCATTTAGATTACTTACAATTTGTCACCGCTATAAACAGTGCTGTGGTGGGCATCCCTGTGGCCAATTCTTTGCTCTGTTGAATTTTGTAAGATAAGCTTTGAGAAGTGAAATTGCTAGGTTAATTGTAAGGCTTTCTGTCTGTACCAGGGGACTCCAATGTGACTGTTCTTTGAAAAGTCGGGGCTCTACCTTCAGCAAGCCAGGCCTCCTCACAGAGAAACTCTACTAAACAAAAATCCTGCCTCTGGCTTGGGTCTGCAAAGTGTGCCTTACTCTAAGCCTCATCTGGACAGCCAGAGCCTTTCAGAGAGTCACATTTCATCACTGTTTTACGGTGGGGACAGGTTCCTCTGGGCCTAACATGACTCCTCCTACCCAGTTACCTGGAACTCATCCTCTGGGCACCAATATGCTGAAAATGAAGTTTATTCAGTCTCATTCATGTTTGCCACATGTGTCCCCACATAACCGTGAAGGAGGAGCAGAGAGGGGGACAATTCTTTGCGGAGCGTCCCCTCCAGTTGGGACAGTCAGTGACCTCTTTCTCTTGCCTCAAAGAAACGTAGAGTACGTAGGAAATGGGAGGAAGCTGGATGGGAAGAAGTAGAGGGAGGCAGGTGGGAGCGAGGTGGTGACCAGAGGGGCTGACCCCAACTTTTCTCCCATCTGCTTGATCACAGAGAGAAGTCTCAACTGCTACCAGAACCCGGTCAGGGGCCAGCGCCTACCCTCTGAGTAGAGAGACCACCACCCATGGCCCAAGCTGAGGGCCTGACCTGGGGCACCAGGGGAGTCTGGGACAAGATGGAGGATGGAGCCCAGATAGGAGAGGAGCTGGCTGAGCCGCAGGGAGAAGCCGGCAGGGGCTGCAGCTCCTGCTTCTGGAGCCTGAGGGAGAGAGAGAGAGGACACATGGGGCATGGTGAGCCGGGGGCTCTCCTCGTGCCCTGGCTCCCTCCATGCCAGGGGCCTCTGAGAGCTGAAACATGAAAGGTCTTTGGATCAGAGAGGAGCTGGGAGACTGCTTGCTCTGCAGGTGGAAAGAAACTTGAATTGTTCAAGTTCTCTCACTTTTCCCTGAAGACTGATTCCCCATTTTCCCCTTTTGCTATTATTTTTAGGAGCCTTGCTGCTCTCCAGGCAAATTCTCAGGTTCTCTGCCCGTCTGCAGCATGTATGCATTTGCGTGTGTGTGTGCGCGCGTGTGTGCGTGCGTGCGTGGGCGTGTGTGCATGTGTGCGTGTGTGTGCGTGTGCGTGTGCGTGTGTGTGCGTGTGTGCGTGTATGTGTGTGTTGGGGGAGGGGGGAGCCTATGACTGGTTGCCCCGTTGAACCCCACCAGAGGCCAACCCAGGCCCCTCTGTGCCCTCTTCTGAGTCTCCAGGGCCGGTTCTCTCCTGGCAACTCCAGAAAGTGCCTCCTCACCTCAAAAGACCAAGAAACAGGGTTTCTGATAAAGTGTCCCACCCAGTCCCTGCTGGGGCAGTTGGTCAGAGAATGAGGGGGCATTGGGGGGAAGAGGAGGGAGAATGAGGGGATGGGAAGAGAGGCGCAGAGAAAATGAGAGGTGGAGAGAAAGGGACAGAGTGGAAGAGAAGGAGAAAGGGGAGAAGCCGGGAAGACAATGAGAATGGAAGCGAGAGACAGAAGTGGAAAGAAGAACTGGAAGCCTAGAGACAGAGGGAGAGAGGGAGAGAGGGGGAGAGAGAGAGAGAGAGAGAGAACGGGAATGAGCAGCTGTGATGTGGCCAGATCAGTTCATAGAAAAGAAACACAGTTCAGAGCAGAAGGGAGGAAAGAAAATAAGAAGGAAAGAAACAGAGAATGAGATGCAGAGAGGAGAGGAGGGAGAGAGAGGTAAGCGAGGTGGGTAGAAAAATATGAGGAAAGGAAAGGACAGAAAAAACGGAGAGAAGCAAGACAGAATAAAGGAGAAAGAAGAAGGGAATCATGAGGATGGTGAGAAAAGACAGGAGAGAAAGCCGGGAGAGAGGATAGAGGGGCGTCCTTGCTGGGCTGCATGTCAGCTCTGGTAAGCCGTCTAGCATGTCATTAGTGGGGACCTGAGGCGCCAGCGGGGAAAGTCCCCTCCCCGTGGGCTGGAGGCTGAGGGAGGGCGGGCCCTGGGCTGGGATCCGCAGGCAGGTGGCCGCCCCTGGGTGGGGCCGCCCGGCCAAGCCCTAGGGGTATAAGTGGGAGGCCGGGCCTGCTGAGCACCTGTCAGGGGCAGCTCCGGGGTGCAGGTGCCAGGCAGGTGGCTCCGGCCAGCCCAACCCCAGCATGAGCTCCTTCGACCTGCCGGCGCCCTCCCCACCTCGCTGCAGCCCCCAGTTCCCCAGCATCGGCCAGGAGCCTCCCGAGATGAACCTCTACTATGAGAACTTCTTCCACCCACAGGGCGTGCCCAGCCCTCAGCGGCCCTCCTTCGAGGGGGGCGGCGAGTATGGGGCCACCCCCAACCCCTACCTCTGGTTCAACGGGCCCACCATGACCCCACCACCCTACCTGCCCGGCCCCAACGCCAGCCCCTTCCTGCCCCAGGCCTATGGCGTGCAGAGGCCGCTGCTGCCCAGCGTGTCGGGGCTTGGGGGGAGCGACCTGGGCTGGCTGCCCATCCCCTCGCAGGAGGAGCTGATGAAGCTGGTGCGGCCACCCTACTCCTACTCGGCTCTCATCGCCATGGCCATCCACGGGGCACCCGACAAGCGCCTCACTCTCAGCCAGATCTACCAGTACGTGGCGGACAACTTCCCCTTCTACAACAAGAGCAAGGCCGGCTGGCAGAACTCCATCCGCCACAACCTGTCGCTCAACGATTGCTTCAAGAAGGTGCCCCGCGACGAGGACGACCCGGGTAAGGAGGCTTTGAGTGTGGGGGGTGTCCCCAAGGAAGGCTCACTTCCTTCCTCCCCAAGACCCCATTCTAGAAAGTTCTGACTAGGGCTGTGCCCCCCAAGACTGGGGGATGCTACCACGCAGGAGAGAGGGGAGTTCAGCAGTGGAGGAGAACATGGGCCTGGGGGAAGATTTGGGTTTCAGCCCTGGCTGTGCTCCTGCCCAGTCAGTGACCTCCAGCAGGTTAGACTTCAGAGCCTCAGTTGCTTCTTCGGAAAACCAGGGATAGCGACGGCATCTGCTTTGCAGGCTACGGTGGAGGTGATGAGACAATGTACACAGGTCTTTGGTGTTATCAAGCGCTTAATCGCCTGCAGTAATTACTATTCATCTGCATCTCCAGCACCCAGCACATAGAAAGTCTTTGGTGAATGAATGACTGGACCAAGCAAAGCCCAAGGGCATCCCAAGACTGCCGGGAAGAGGATCTGACCTGGGTTAAACAGCCACTAATGGCCCATTTTGCTGCCTGCCCTGTTTCTACTTATGTAACCTCCTTTAACCCCAAGACACCCCTGAAGGGTAGCTCTTATTAAACCCATTCTACAGATTAGGAAACTAACACTCAGAGGTGACACAGAATGAAGTGTTAGTGATGGAGCTTGAATTTGAACTCAGTTTTCTCTAACATCAGAAATTGTGAGCTTTTCCTTTTCAACGATGCATTTCTAAAACTCAGAGACCTGCAGCGAGGCATGTATTAAATACTCATGCATCCATTTCCCAGAATTAAAGTCCATTTTTGTTCCACTGCAGGAAGCCAAGGTATAGCTCAAAGGAACCCCAACTCTGCCCCGTTTGAGGTTGGCAAGCGCCAGGCCTGTTTGTCCCCAGAGGAGGGCAAGTGTCCTGTCCAAGGACTGCTGTCACCCTCAGGCCGAGAGACGGTAGCAGGAAGAGTTCAGGCTTTCCCTCGGGAAGGTACCTCCCAGCTGCAAAGCCCCTTTGCATATCCACTGTCGATCCTTTCTCAGTGGGCCTGAGGAAGACAGGGGCAATGGGCCCACTTTTGAGACTAGAAAACTGAGGTTCTCCCAAAGCCCCTCAGTCAGTGAGGAGCAAAGCCAGGACTCAAGTCTGTCTTCAGACTCCAAGCCTAGGGCTATTAGGGAGTCCCAGAGTTTTCCTGAGTCTTCTTTTCCTTCAGCATTGAAAGCCCTCCAACCCCCAAGCCCCCAACCCCTCAGCATCCCTGCTCCCAGTTCTTCATCCTTCTTAAAGAGACCTACATTGCAAACTCCTTAATGCTCATGCCTCTCGGCTGCAGTCCCAGATGGCCCCGTCGTGGGCTGCTTAATTAAAGATGGAGGTGGTGTGGTCCATCAGTTGATGGAATTCCTCCATTTCTCAGTCCCTGCCTTTCAGTCTCTGTCTTCCTGCATCTGTCACCTTGGCTTTTAGTTTATGACAATAAGGAGGAACAGAAGCAAAGCATTTGGTCCACCTCTCTACTTACCCCCTTTCACTTTTGTATCAGGCAAAGGGAATTACTGGACCCTGGACCCCAACTGTGAGAAAATGTTCGACAATGGAAATTTCCGCAGGAAAAGGAAGAGAAAATCAGATGTTTCCTCCAGCACAGGCTCCTTGGCCTTAGAGAAGACAGAGAGCAGTCTCCTGGTGGACAGTCCCAAGACCACAGAGCCTCAGGACATCTTGGATGGAGCCTCACCAGGGGGCACCACCAGCTCCCCAGAGAAGCGGCTCTCCCCTCCCCCATCAGGCGCCCCTTGCCTTAACAGCTTCCTTTCCTCTATGACAGCCTATGTGAGCGGGGGGAGCCCCACGAGCCGCCCCTTGGTCACACCAGGACTGAGCCCTGAGCCCAGTGACAAGACGGGGCAGAACTCACTGAGCTTCAACTCCTTCTCCCCGCTCACCAACCTCAGCAACCACAGCGGTGGGGGTGACTGGGCAAACCCCATGCCCACCAACACGCTCAGCTACGGAGGATCTGTGCTCAGCCAATTCAGCCCTCACTTCTACAACAGTGTCAACACCAATGGTGTCCTCTACCCCAGGGAGGGCACCGAGGTCTAGGTACAGAACAGCTCCTGAGCCAGATGGACATGCCAGAGAGAAAAGCAGTGGAGGTCCTCCGTGCCAGCCCCACAGTGGTCCATGACTGTGGAACTGCCCAGACATAAGCAGGAGCCTCTGAGGAATCCACCCTCTTTCTAGAACACTGGTTAAGGCTTCTGTTTATCACACATAGGCCCACACACAGACTCACCAACTTTGCAATAGAAATACTGGTGCCTGCAGAGCAGCAATAACAGTGGCAGGTGCTGTACTAGGCTCTGTACTGGCCACACTTACTATTGACAGTCACCCCATAAGGTTCACAAACCTCCCCATTGAACAGATGAGGAACTGAGGCTCAAGGAGGTTAAGAAACATTTCCAGGGTTATATAAACTAGTAAATGGCAGAGCTAAGCGTCAAATCCAGGTCTATGTGATCCTCAGAGATTGGAGGCCAGGATGGAGAATTGGTTTAGTAACCAAGGGAGGTCAGTGTGAAAAGCTTGCTATGGCAAATATAGCGAAATCTCTCCACTGCCTTCTGTCCACCAACATTTAGTGCCAGCCTAGGCACATCTTGTGTCCTGGTCCAAGACCTTATTCTGCTTGCCCCAACTTACCTGCAGACACTCCTTTTGCTACCACTTAAGGAAGGAAGTCACCAGTGGCCTTAGTGCAGGAAAATCAGCCCTGGTGGCCCTGCGGAACAATGCATCTGACATGTGCAATGCATCCCCATGGAGAGACATCATTGCTCCCCAGCCCTCCAGAAACCTTGAGCAGATCCAGGGGTCAGTGAGAGGAGTGGTGTGTACCTCTAAATCCTCCCACCCCAGCATTGCCCATCTGTAAAATCTTGTAAAGCCCAGTTTCCTGTGTGCATGTCATGAACCAGTGAGCTGGAGATGGCTGAGTCTTCCAAGAGAAACAAGGCTGGATAAGGGCTTACCTTTTTTTTTTTTTTTTAGCCCAGGAGAGGTGGATGTTTGTCTGAGAAAACAACTGCCTCAAGGGAGGGGCCTTAGGCCAAGCCTCACAGGGGGCCTCTGCGTGATCTCCTGGGATTTCTCCTTGTTTTTGTGAGTACCTGGGAAGTGTTGTTTGTTTTCTTATTTTCTTTTTAATTAAAAAACAAACAGACATGTGGTGCAGAAGCGTGGGGCTTCTTTATGAGATTTCCTGTCTCTGGGCTGCCTGGTGCGTTCAACAGGGGGCCAACTGCTGCCTGGAGCTGAAGGCATTTGGGACTGGAGGCAGAGAAAGAATGCATATCAAGACTCTTTTCACCTCTTCACTGGCGTGGAGCCCAGACAAAAGCCCCCAAGGAAAAGAGGGGAGTCTGGGAAGGGGGGTGTAGGGTCATGGAAGGAATCCATTGGTACTGAACACACAATATGGACTTGGCGTATCCCAGTCGTTACAGTTCATGCACACCTCCTAACTGTGCTATGATCATTTAATTCTAACAACCCCTCCAAGACGGGGGTACTAGTCTCATTATACAGATGAGAAAACTGAGGGTCCAAGTGGTTGAGAGATTCGCGTGAAGTCCATATCCAGTCCACACCTAGATCTGTCCGACCCTGCACCTCATCATGCTTCAGTGTAGTCTCAGATGCGACCAATGCTAGAGGCAGTAACAACAGTACTATGGGCTGCGATTCACTGAGGGCTGTGGGCAGTTCCTGGGTCAAGTGCTGTGTAGGTGGGACCTTTTTTATCCTTATAGCAGCCTATAAGTGTGTACACTGGTGATCCCCTGGGGTCCCTGACACAATGCATGCTGCAGGACTTGTGCATTGAAGCTGGATTTTTTCTTAGGAGTTCTTTCTTTGGGTGTGCACAGAGAGGGCTTAAACCAGGAATAGCTGGCCACTTGCATGGCTGCCTACTCAAACCCTGGGGGCTCTCTTTCCTTGTGACAGAGTGACAGAGAGGAGCTGGTAAATAACAACAACAACAATAGCAATGATCATTGATGGTGATGATGATGATGATGGTGATGATGATAAGAGCATTCATCATGGGTTGACCATGTGCAAGGCACTGCATTATTGTATTTAATCCTCAAAATAATCCAGTGCACTCAATACCATTATTTTCATTGTGTAGGTAAGAAAACTGAGGCCTGGGGAGAGTCATACCTTGATAGAAAGCAGCCACAGCCAGGACTCAAGCAGATGCATTGATGCCATGGCTAAAGTGCTTCTCCACAGAATCTAGCAATGGGGAGCCCAGGACTTACCACAGGACAGCAAAATCATGACAACCAAGAGTAAAAGAAGCAGGGCTGCCTGAGAACCCCTCAGGCCCTTTCCCTGGGAGTCCTTTTCTGCAGAGAGACTTCTGGCAGATTCCACGTGGCCTAGGAAAGCAAAAGGATGGGACATGGTGTCAGACTGTCAGACTTTTACAAAACACAAGATAGGCCTGCCCCTTTCTGCAGAGAAAGGAAGCCTACAGCTCAGAGGGAAGGCACTCCACAAATGTCACCAGGACAGTGAGGTCAGAGTCAGAATTAAAATGCAAGTCCCTGAAGCCCAGACTAGGATTTTTTATCACACTAGATCCCTCTGTCACCAAATTTGCCCAAACAAACCCTGAAACCCCACCCTCTCCATTGATCAGCTCACTGCCTGCTCTTCAGCTCCTACTCCTTCCCCCAGGCGGGTCTGCAATGGGCGAGGGCCTGGGCGGGGAAGGAGGTGTGAAGGGGCCCAGGGAGAGCCCAACCCAACCTGGAAGGGAGCCGGCCATTTAGAACCAAGGCCCACAATCTCAAGTCTCCAGTCTTCTTCAGCACAAAATTCAATGATGGGCACAAGCAGAAAGGAGAAAGTGTTTAGGGCTCTGACAACACAAAGACCCTGCCAACTCTTGCCTGTGGCCCTGCAGGGAGTTCCTGGTAGTAGTGCCAGGAGCTCATGGGAAGCATGACTCTGCAAGTACCCAGAAGGGCACAGTTGAGGGGAGTCGCAGGCCAAGAAGGGGGTCTCCCAGCAGCTTCCATGGCAGCTGCCTGTCCCTCTTTTGGTTCTCTTCCTCTGAAAAGAAGTAAGAGCTGAAAAGAGGGACGGAGGGAGGAGAAGGTGAGATGGAAGAAGGGAGGGGTAAAGGACTGGTTATTTACCAAGCACTTAATCCTGTGTGCAGTGCTGTGCGTGGACACTCCATGATTAGCCTCCTGCTCTTTGGCTCCACGTTGAAGCCATGGTGTCCAGCATCCATAAAAGGTCTGAGAAAAGGGCCACCTGGAAGGCTGCCTGGAGGAGATGCAACTGGAGCTGAAGGATGGCGAAAGTGAGCTGATTCAAACCACTAGTTTATACCTTCACCTTCCAACAGCCAAACTCTAATCCCCCCCAAACCCTGAGTTAGCGTGCCTCCATTTCCAAGTGATGTGGAGGTTGGAGGATGTATGCCTCAAAGCAGAATATATATGTATAATATAGGTACATTTCATAATCCCATTTATTTTAATAGGCAAAGTTGCAAGAGGAAAAGTTGGGAAATACTATACGTAAAATACTAGCAGTCATTGTCTGGTGGCTAATAAAATATTAGGTGTGGTTTTTGGTCATTGTGTTTATCTCTGTGTACAGTGGACATATTGTCATCCCAGGCCACTGCAGCTAGATACCACTGCTTCCAATGACAGGGGTGCAAGAGACCTGCCATGTTGTCCCGTGATCCCCCCGCCAGCACAGATGACTGATCCTGAGGGAACCCTGACCCAAGCTGAGGTCTTTCTGCTATGGCTGAGGAATGAGTCCCCTTAGCACAGACATGGCTCTTAGGCAGCCACCATTGAAAGAAAGGGGAATCAATGTGAGAACAACAACTTATCTAAAACGTGAGAGTCAAGGTTGGGCGCGGTGGCTCACACCTGTAATCCCAGCACTTTGGGAGGCCGAGGCAGGAGGATCATTTGAGTCCAGGAATTTGAGACCAGCCTGGGCAACACAATAAAGCCCCATCTCTACAAAAAAATTTAAAAAATAGCCAGGTGTGGTGGCGTGTGCCTGTAGTCTCAGCTACTCAGGAGGCTGAGGTGGGAGGATGACCTGAGCCCAGGAGGCGGAGGTTGCAGTGAGCTGAGATCATGCCACTGTACTCCAGCCTGGGCAACAGAGTGAGACTCTGTCTCAAAAAAAATAAGATAAAATAAAACGTGAGAGTCAGAAAAACAAACGTTCAGACTTGCTGAAAAGCTAATGCCAAGCTGGTGAGAGTGTTGTGGGAGTTTAAAGGTGGCAGAAGCTCTCCTCGGAGTTCCTGGAGGGTCCAGCAGAGATCAAGGCACAAGACTGGAAAGGAAGAAGAGTTTGAGGAGAGAGCGGAGGGGCCACAGGGAAGTAGCCAGCATTTATGAGCCCCCTGTCATGCACCAGGCCCTTGGGACTGGAGCATGCAGTTATCTCCTGTCACCTTCACAATGCCCTGGGTGCTGGGGGCTATTTTGTCCATTTGACCTATGCAGAAATTGGGACCCCCAGGGTTTAAGCAGCCTCTCAAGATCGCAGACAGCAGTCCACATGCTTTAAATATCAGGCTCCCCTACTCCCCTACATATGGGCACTGTGAGGCCTGCCATCAAGCGAACCATTAGTCTCCTTGCTAGAGAGAGCATAGGGACATAACATCCATATCAGGAAAGCCATGTTGGCCAGCACATCACAGGAGGTCCAAGCTTTGTCTCTGTGGAAGGCTTAGCTCAGCCCCCTGCCCTATACACAGACTTCATGCCTGCCCCCTGCTTTCCTTCAGCCCAGTAGGAGAGAGACCTGGGCTGCTTTCTCTGCTGACCTGCCTTTTGATATTCTCCTTAGGAACTGCTGTGGAAACACAATGAAATTGGCCTTTGACTCTCTCTATTCAGTGTTTCTTTGAGGTTCTTGTGGGGCAGAAATATTGCAATGCTGGAGGCACCATTTGCTTCCTTTTACTTGTGGGCCCCCAAATGACCCCTTGGAGATATGCTCCTCCCTTGCAGAAGCCATTGGAATCCCAAGCAGAAGGCCAAAATGCAGGGTCTGTCATGAAAGTGGTATAACTATTTGGGGGAACTCTCCTGCTTTTCTTTCAGTTCAGGCAGATGAGGTAACAGAAGCATTTAAAGTTTATTGCATGTTTAGGATGAACTATGTACTTCCTTTTTTTTTTGAGACAGGGTCTCGCTCCATCGCCCAGGCTGGACTTCAGTGGCATGATCTTGGCTCACTGCAAACTCTGCCTCCCGGGTTCAAGC
Organism: Pongo pygmaeus; assembly: GCF_028885625.2. NCBI lineage: Eukaryota > Metazoa > Chordata > Mammalia > Primates > Hominidae > Pongo > Pongo pygmaeus. Next base: position 175,126,242 of record NC_072377.2, read on the forward strand.
GATTCTCCTGCCTCAGCCTCCCGAGTAATTGGCGTGCCACCATGCCTGGCTAATTTTTGTATTTTTAGTAGGGATGGGGTTTTGCCATTTTGGCCAGGCTGGTCTCAAACTCCTGACCTCAGGTGATCCGCCCACCTCGGCCTCCCAAAGTGCTGGGATTACAGGCTTGAGCTACTGCGCCAGGCCTATGTACTTCCTATAGATTGCTTAACAATCTCAATGCCACTGAAGCTGACACTATCATTATTTGTATTTGGTATGGAAGTAAACCAGTATTCAGAGACATTGAGTAACTTTTCCAAGACCATGCAGCTATCACCTGAGGTAGACCTCAAATACAGGTATCCCCAGCTCCAGAGCCTGTGCTCTTAACCTAGATGCTAGGAGAAAACCCCTGAACTGGGAATTTGGAGACAGTATCCCCACAAGGAGACAATTCCCTTTCCACAGATTCTGGAACAATCAAATGTGGGATAATGGCTATCAGGAAGATGTTGCGTCAGCTCGGGCCACCATCATCTCTGCATTCCTGATCAGCGACAGCCTCCAGGCTGGTCTCCCTGCCTCCAGCCTCTCCCTCTGCACTACAGAGTGTGAACTTCCTAAGGGATAGAACTGGTCATGCCTGCCTCTGCCCTCCTCAGAGCCCCTCACTGGTCCCGTATCCTTTAGGTCCACACTAATTTGCATGGCTCTCGAAGCCCGTGCTCTGGCGTTATCTCTCTGGCTAGGACCTCGGGCTTAGCATCGGACTAAATTGGATTCAGATCTCCTCTACCTGCCGAGAGGAGTCCATGTAAGCAGGAAGTGGCCTCAAGAGATGTCCTGCATATTCGTGTATATTAGTCTGTTTTCACACTGCTAATAAAGACATGCCTGAGACTGGGTAATTTATAAAGGAAAGAGGTTTAATTGACTCACAGTTCCACATGGCTGGGGAGGCCTCACATCATGGTGGGAGAGCAAGGGATATCTTACATGGCAGCAGGCAAGAGAGAGCTTGTGCAGGGGAACTCCCCTTTAAAAAACCATCAGATCTGGTGAGACTTATTCACTATCATGAGAACAGCATGGGAAAGACCCACTCCCATGATTCAATTACCTCCCACCAGGTCCCTCTAACAACACATGGGAGTTGTGGGAGCTACAATTTAAGATGAGATTTGGGTGGGGCACAGCCAAACCATATTAGTGTGTTTTATTATTTTTTTCCCAATCATGCTATATTCTTAGCGTAATTTTAAAATACTTAAAACAGGATCATGAGAAAATAAATACCCAGATTCTAGCACCAAAATTCAGAAGGGGGGCTATGAGAATGAGGGGCGGGGAGAAGCCTTCCTGAGAGTTTCTAAGAGGCATGGGGGCAGTGGGGATAGTGATTAGCTCTGGGGGAAGAAGGTGCTACTGGCTGGAAAAGGGCATGAGGTGGGGTTGGTAATCACCTATTGTTTTATCTGAGTGCTGGTCACACAGATGTGTTCACTTTAGGAAAATGTATTGAGATTACACTTGTGATTTCTGCATTTTTATATATGTACATTAACTCAGTCATATGCTGATAAATGTTTAACAGTGGGTTTGCTGGAGAAAAAAGGGTCCCCCAGATTTGTAATGTCTGCCCATTTCCGTGGTGTAAATACTCCCTTCACAACTGATTTCAAGCTTCCCATGCACTGTAACTGAAGACAGAGTTGGGAAGATACATGCAGTAGCACAACATTAAATCATATTTCCACCATATACACACGATAGGTGTAAATAACACCCAGAGCACGGAAAATAATAAAATGTAGTAAAATAATCAAGAAGCAATGAGTTTTAAATATTTATTTATTACCTTTCTTTATAACATAATTGTAACTATAAGTTTATTTAATTTTTAATAACAGCTGTGCTTAACATAAAACTCCTGAAAAGTTAACAGTCAGCTGTTGTGAGCCAGTTTGAGCAGGCTCCAGGACACCATTGGTATAAACACCCATAATTTCTGTCCCCAGACTCGCCTCTCCCTAAAATACTAGTTGTCACATCCTCCTGCTATTGCCATCTTCATCTCTGGGCCTTTCCAGGGGCTGTTCTCTCTGCCAGGTCTCCTTTCTTCTTCCCCAAGGCCTTCCTTCCTTACCCTTGCCTTCAATTCTCATCTAAGAAGTTACTTGCTCCAGGAAGCCATTCCTGGCTAGCAAAGGTCCAATCACATGTGTTCTTACAATAAGGGACACTTACCCATGTGTTACCATTTTCTCTTTACTTGTCTGGCTTTCTGTAGACTGAGTTCTGAGGGCAGGAATCAGGTGTCAGTGGCTCCCTTGGCACTTGGCACAGTCCCTGGTATAGTGAATGTGCTTGGAGAATGTTGAATGGTTAGATGGATGGATGGATGGATGGATGGATGGATGGATGGATGGATGAATGGATGAATGGGTGGGTGGATGGATGGATGATTGGATGAGTGGGTGGGTGGATGGATGGATTGATGTATGGATGGATGGATGGTTGGATGGATACAATTTCGTACAAGTCATTAATCTTTGCACCTATTTATCCCCAGAAGAAATTCCTAAGACCTTAGCACTTCAGCCCCCATCCCTGCAGACTTTGGTCTAGCACTCCTAATTCTGTCTAAGGCACTGGGGTGGGTGGCACCTCTCAAGACTAATCTTGGTCACTCCCCAGTTACTCCTAGCTATTCTTTGGGATGCTCAAGTGCCCCTTTGTCCAATGATAACTGGGTTTAACGCTGATTCAGAAACAGGATCAAAGACAAAAACATTAAAAAGCTACTGATTACTGTCCTGATCCCAGGCCCTGGCTGGTTTAGGTAACGTTATGTTGCAATGGGAAGGACAAGAAGGATTGCCCTATTTTTAGAGCCACGACAAAAAATTCATACTGTAACAAACTGCCAGCCTTTGGAAGAAAAAAAAGATTAAATATTTATTTATTACCTTTCTTTATAATATAATTTATTGAACTATAAGTTTATTTAATTTTTAATAACAGCTGTGCTTGATATAAAACTCCTGAAAAGTTAACAATCAGCTGTTCTGAACCAGTTTGAGCAAGCTCCAGGACACCATTGGTATAAACACCCATAATTTCTCTCCCTAGACTCCCCTCTCCCTAAATAAGAATAAGAACTCAGGTTTTGGAACTAGACAGAGCAAGGTTCAAATCCTGATTTGGCTTTTTATCTGCTGGAGACCTTGGGCCTGTGACATCACCCCTCTGAGCTTCCAATTCATCATCTATTAAATGGAGATAAGGAATGTAGCCAATGTCAGGATTTCAATGAGCATCAATTAGGATATGTGGAAAAAGCCTGCCAAGCCGCTTGCCCAGAGGAAATGCCTCTTAATTATCAATTTGATGCAAATCAATAAGCCATTGATCTCTCACTGGGTCAATGTTATAGATTCTTCTTAGAAAAAAAATTAAAAGTATCTTCAGAAACGAAGGCTCAATCACACAACACCTGGGAGAACTACCGCTTATAGGGGTAATGAGGTCTCTCCCTTCCCTCTACCCAACACACCTGTCCTAACCTGACCTCCTTGAGAGCTCCATGATTTGGCAACAAGCACATGGTGCCTTCCCAGAAATCAAAAGACTTGGCTTCTCCCTCCTCCCATGCTCATGCTCCCAAACTCCCAAACAGAGAGGCAGCCCTAGGAGTGGATAGCATGGCGGGACATGGGGAGGGGCAGTGGTAATCTACATGGTGGGGTCTGGAAGTGCCAGGAAGTCATGCCACACCACACACACACACACACACACACACACTCTCACCGTGTGTCCATAGATGCCAGAAGCAATTCATTTTCACAGGGAACAAGAACTTACACCCACAGTGAGAGCAGGACACAGTTTTTCAATCCCCCAGGAGTGAAGCAAAATGGCTTCTCTGAATCTGGAACTCAGGCCATGACTTCAAAGGTGAGGAAACTGAATCTCACAAAGTGAAGAGGCCTAGGCCAGAGTCTCATTGTTAATTACCTCCCAGAAGCCTTGTCTCCAAACATAGTCACACTGGGGTTAGAGCTTTCACAGATGAATGAGCCGAGGTGGTGGGGAAGTGGACACCATTCAGGTCACAGCATGTGGCTATGCAGGAGAGAAAGAACTAGTGCAAAAAGAGACATTGGAAGAACTTAGGGCCAGCAGAACTGAGAGGAAGTTCTTGAATGCAGCTCTTCCATGCGCAAGTCCCAAAAACTGGACTTCTAGGGAAAACAGGACATAGTAGACAATGAAAAGATCACATATTTTGGAGAGTGACTCCCAATTCAAACCCTGGCTACTACCACGCTGTTGAGTGAGTCCCCGAGAGGCCTCGGGTTGCTCATGTCTCAAATAGAGGTATTCAGACCCTCCCTACGGGTTCATCAAGCAGCTGTGAAGACAAAATGAGATACAGCCGAGTTTCCAAGCATGTGGGGCACACGGCATTGGCATACACAGATGATTTTAGGTGACTCGTGGATAAAGTATTAGACAACACTGACTCAGAGAACAAAGTTGTTCTTTTCTAACTGGGTTCGGGCTTTCTCTTTTCATCCAAAGAGAAAAATCCAGTTTGATGCACACATGTTGTCAGCACCCCCTAATACCTGCCAATCTCCCTTTTCCACAAAGGCTTCAAGCCCTTTGCAGGAAATAGTATCCAACAATAACTGAAGAACAGTGCATTTATTTTTACGATTCTCTTTTCTATATAGTGAGTGAGGCTGGTTTACTTTTTAAAGTCATGACATAAAGTTTCCTTTTCAAATAAATTTATTTTAGAAACAAAGAGCTGACTTAAATGAATAATAGTAAATGAATGATAGTGCAGGTAAGATGTGAATATGGTTAAAGCAAACAAACCAATAGAAACCGCTCAGCAAAAGCAAAGCTTGAGTGACTGAATTTGGGGCAACTCTATTGCTGGAGAGAAAGTACCAGACCCAGAGAGAAAAAAATGGGCATGGGAGGTAGGACTGACTAGCGGCTCCCACTTGGACAGACAGAACAGCATGTGGAGACTCACATCGTGAACTTTTGCTCCAATTACTGCAGGAGCATACCAGGAAAATGAAAAGAATACACAGAACTTTTTCAGTTATCTCACTGCAAAAGCCATGAGATAGCTGAAAAATGGTGAGTGCCTGAAGCATGAGGGGGAAAGCCCACTTCCGAACACACATCCTCACTGGGGAACCTGAAAATCCAGATCACCCAAGGAGGATTTAACCTTACCTAAAGTGTACACTGCCCAGGTGATGGGTATACAAAAATCTCAGAAATGACCACTACAGAACTTATCTGTGTAACCAAACACCTGTTCCCCAAAACTTATTGAAATAAAAGAAAAAGAAGAAGAAGAAAAACAACATAACTACTGAAGGAAAGGCCAGGGATCGTGGTGATGTATACCTAGCAGATGCATTTATTTAAAATGTAGGAAAATTAAGAAGATAATGTGAGATAACCTTAGAAAGAAGACTATGACCACACTGTTAGGTTATCGCAAGCTATAATGAAGCATTAAATAACATTAATTTTGCAATAGTGTTTTTAATGTATGGTATTTAATTATCTAGCTATACTTTTGGAATGGCTAGAGACAGAAAATACATAAAGGACCTATACAGAAAGGAACACAAGAAATTGATCATAATTAACATGACATTGAATTTACAAATTATCTAGCTATACTTTTGGAATGGCTAGAGACGGAAAATACATAAAGGACCTATTTAAAGGCTTTTCAGTGACTTGGGTGAGAAGACTATACCCAACATAAGGTTTCATCTTGATTACTGCTGGTATTCCCAGCTGCTAATACCTAGTACCTGCTAGGTGAATAATAAGTATTTGTTGAATTAATAAATTAATGCATAATAAAGAAATGCTTAATTAATGAAATAAGAGAGCCTGAGCTAAGATAATGACAATGGTAATAGAAAATAAGGAACAAATAGAAAAATATTGTTGAGACATAATCAATATGATTTAATATTAGACTGGAAGTGGAGAATGAATATATGAGTTTGGATTTTGAAGCCTGGGTGCACTGGGGGTAGAGTAGGGAAGAAAATGAGGTTTTTACCCTCACTTGTACACAGAAAATTTTTTTAATTGTTAATCTTTTCATTGGAGGTGTAAACTATGATTGAACTTGGTAAATACCCATAATACAGAAAGGAACACAAGAAATTGATCATAATTAACACGACAATGAATTTACAAATTATCTAGCTATACTTTTTTGGAATGGCTAGAGACAGTGTTCTTAGCTAACTTCTAAAAGGATTCTAAGCAACCTGCATGCTTCAGTGAATGGATAGCTTAGGTCCCACTCAGCTTTTCTCAACAGAAAATACAAAATGAAAAAAGCTAATTACGTAGAAAAGCTGTCCTGTAGCTCATCTCACAATTTTAGAAGCAATCCATTTTACTTTAAGTACTCCTAACAGATACCTTCTAAAAGGCAAGGATACTGGTAAAAATAAAACAATGCTCCCAACTCACAACGTTTCCATCTCTGCCCTGATGAATGCTAAAATAATCAAGATGATTTACATACTCCTCACTGTGATATCTAGCTATTTGCTAAAACAGATGTCTGGTTTTTGTACCATAGATATCTTGAGGTTCCCCTAGGCAGAAAATCACAGGAGAAAGGAATCTCCCCTGGAAGACAGAATCTTAGCGAGGAAATCACATTGATAAATCTGACCACACCTCTCTTTGAAATTTTAAAGTAAAGCGTAAGTAAAAGATGATATTTAGCTACCTTAATAGTCACTTAGCAATCATGGGATATTACTAGGAAGTCACATTTCTTGTTCAGGGAAACAAGCACGTTAGATTTTCCTGAAGTTTTACAATCTAAACACAAATAGACTGAGACCTATTTGTGTTTCCTATATATTTCCTATAGCTGGAAATGGAGCCTCTTGTTAGAGTTCTTTGATCTTCTTGATACATTCTGTGTACATAGGAAAATAACTGCCTGTAACAGTCACCGTAAAGAGGTTTTAAGTATATGATAAACATTAATCACTTCACATCTGAACTAGCAGAAGCAAATTCTTAAGGCCAGGCTGGTCTCCCTGCAAGCAACCAGGACTTCATGGGGGTGTAGTAAGGAAATGGAAGCACATTACACAACCGTATATACAATTGTATACTGCTCAGCCAACAGTTTCTATTCTGGAGTTGTAATCTTGTGTTCAAGATCCAGTCCGCGATCCATTCAATCCTGTGCTTTCCAAACAGTGTTCTCTCCTGTTATAAAAATTCATGGGCAGCAAGAAAAAAAAATTACTAGAAACAGTAAGTGTGTGTTACTTGGAAAAGGCAGATCCCCCCTGTTCTCTTCTCCATGGGAGACAGCACCATCGGCCTCTGTTGGAGCATTTGGTCCCTCCTGTGAGGCCTTCCGGGTGTCTGCTCCATCAGGGCTGCTGAGAGACTTGCATTCAGGGAGGAGTTGGTTGACCAGCACCTGTGGGAGATGCTGCTGACAGAGGTAAGGGGGGAATGAAGCTGCTTAGGTTCTCCCCTCAGGCAAGGCTGGTCCCTTGACACCTTGTAGAGAGTCTACCTTTGGCCTGAGTGAAGTGTTTTACATTGTCCCCAATAAGAGGCTACAGAGAAGACCTTGTCTTCCTGGCCCTGCTCAAAGCTGAGAGCTCAAACCACCCTAAGGACTCTAACCACCCTAAGGACTATAACCATCCCAAAGGTCTGCAGCAGCCCCCCTCACCATTTTCCGACCAGTCCAGGCAAAGCACACCATTGGCATTGTTGACTGGGCTGCTTGGACTGAAAAAACAAGGCCTGGGTGGCTGGGCCACCTGTCCCGCTGTCTCAGCAGGTTTGCCTGACTCTAGATTTCCCTCAGAGGCCAAAAAATGGAGTCTCCAGGAATTACAGAACACAGTTTCTGGCAGGCACTATCAAGGGTTTCCAATTCCCTCCCTGTGCAAAGGAGAAAGCCCAAGCCCAGAGAAGGAAAGGGACTTCCCAGAGCCACACAGCAAGTTAGCAGCAGAGCTAGCACAAGAATTCTTGTGTCCCGATTCGTTAGCTAGGATTACCTATTTCCAGAAGAGAGTTTTTCAATGTATAGTAGAAATGTGAAACTCCCAGGCCCCACTATATAAAGAAATCAGAAAGGGGAAGGGAATTAGCAGGTATTAGGTTGGCACAGAAGTGATTGTGGTTTTTGCCATTGAAAGTAATGGCAAAAACCACAATTACTTCTCTGCCAACATAATATTAAGCACTAGATACTATTTTAGTGTTTAAATGAAAATATCGCATTTGGTCTTGTTACTCTTGCCTCCTCCGCAACCCCTCCATTTCCTGCAAAATATGAAGTGAAAGCTCAGAGAGTAACCTCCAGTTTAGATTAGCAAGATGCGGAGGGGATAGCATGAACCTTGGAACCAGGTAGACCCAGTTCTGTCAAGCATGAGGGTGTGGCCTGGATCAATGAGAACTTCACTGAGTTCGGGATCTTCATCTGTAACTTGAGAGTGATAATCCTGGCCTCCCATATCTGGTAAGATCAAATTATCATGCAAAGTTCTTGGAGAAGAGTAGGTATTCAAAAACAGTGGCTTGTAAACAAATATTTAGAGTATCTGTATTCATTGCAGCCCCATAAAATAGAAATAACCTAAATGCCCATCAACAGGTAAATGACAATAGACAAATATTGGTAAATCAATATGATGGAACACTACTCAATAATAAAAAGGAATAAAATACTGATATTTGCAATGACATGGATAAATTTTAAAAACACTATACACCTCTACTTCTGGCTAAATTGCTCTTACAAGATCCTACCTTTGAATTGACAGCAAACTATAAACTCTGTGTAGAAAAACAAAAACAAAACAACACCATGATCTAAAGTCACTGAAGAGTAAACAACAGGCAAATTCTCAAATGGGGTTAATAATTTAAAAAAGGGATCTGCATGGTGAGTTACCTGTTTTGTGGTTTATACATAGGCCTTTACTCTATCTTTTACATTTACCCAAATCTCTGGCTGGTTCCTGAACCATGTATGTACAGGATGGGCTCTAGACAGATGAGAATAAAAGAACTGAACTTGGATTTTAGCCGCAGCCCAAGATGCAAAATTTGCAGTTTGAGCCAAACCAGGTTAATTTCCTACTAAAGCAAACAAACAATAAAAACCAAAATCTCAATACTCTTCAGAGGAATATATCAAAATGCAGGGTTTTCACAATGTTCCAATGTCCAGAATACAGAATCCAACATTACTCATCACATGAAGAAACAGGAAAATGTAACTCACTCTAAAAAGAAAAGATAATTAAAGAAGGCTGACCCAATATGACTCGATAATGGAATTATTAACCTAGAATTGATAAGTAGCTGTTGTAACTGTGGTTATAATAGCCTTTGGGAGAATGTTCAGATGGCATAAATGTATTTTCCATGTGGAATTAATGTGAATTATTAGGGGCTAGCAGAAAGACTGTGGCAGATTAAATAATGTCGCCTAAATATACACAGGCCCTAATCCATGGAATTTTTGAATATTACTTATTTGACAAAGATTTAATTTTGCAGGCATGATTAAGTAAAGGATCTCAAAATATGAAAATTTTCCTGGATTACCCACGTACACCCCAAATGCAATCACACCTGTCTTTGCAAGAGAGAGGCAGAGGAATATTTGACTACAGAAGAGAGAGTATGAACTGTGAAGACAGAAGCAAGAGATTAAAGTGATCTAAGGAAGGGACCATGAGCCAAGAAATGCAGGCAGCTAAACAAGTTAAAAAAGTCAATGAAACAGTATTTCCCCAAGATCTTCCAGAAAGTACCAACCCTGCCAACACTGGCTTCGGTGCAATGAAACTGGTTTCAGACTTCTGGCCTTCAAAATTGTGAAATAATATATTTGTGTTCTTAAGACACCAAGTAGTCTGTGGTAATTTGGTACAGCAGCTATAGAAAACTAATAACAGTATTTTTTCTCAAGTAAAGAGAAAGATGATTGTACTGAATGGAAAGTTAGGACATCACACACAAAAAAGAGAAACCGTAGAGAAACCAAAATTCTAGAAATTCTAGAACTAACATATAAAATATCTTTTAAAAATCACTAGCTGGGCATAACAATCTGATGGAGATGACAGAGAAAGAATCAGTCAATTTGAAGATAATTATCCAATTCAGTGTTGAAGACAATTTTCCAATCTAAAGAACGGGGTGAAGAGAGAAGATGAACACTGATTTATAGACCTGTGGAAAAATATCAATAGGTTTAATATGTGCATAACTGGAGTCTCAGAAGCAGAAAAGCAAGAAAGTAGATCCAAAACTACATACTTGAAAAAATGATAGCCAATTTCCCCCCCCCCCCAATTTGGTAAAATACATCAATTTACAGATTCCAGACCTCAGCAAAATAAATACAATAAAATCTTACCTATGCACATCATAGTCAAACTTCGGAAATCTAAAGACACACAAAAAAATTGAAACTAGCCTGAGAAAATAGCACATTTTATGTAAATGAATAGTGACTTCTTTTTTGTTTTTGTTTGTTTGTTTGTTTTATTTTGTTTCTTGAGACAGAGTCTCACTCTGTTGCCAGGCTGGAGTGCAGTGGTACGATCTTGGCTCACTGCAACCTCCGCCTCCTAGGTTTAACCGATTCTCCTGCCTTAGCCTCCCGAGTAGCTGGGACTACAGGTGCGTGCCACCAAGCACAGCTAATTTTTGTATTTTTAGTAGGGACGGAGTTTCACCATGTTGGCCAGGATGGTCTCGATCTCCTGACCTCGTCATCCGCCCACCTCGGCCTCCCAAAGTGCTGGTATTACAGGTGTGAGTCACTGCGTCCAGCCATGAATAGTGACTTCTTAGCACAAACTATGGAAGCCAAAACACAGTAGAACAACATCTTTAAAGTTCTGAAAGAAAAAAAAAATCTGTTAACTCAGAATTCTATAACCAATAAAACTATCCTTCCTTCAAGAATGAATGCAATCCCATGTTCATGAATCAAGAGAATTAACATTGGTAAATGCCAATACTCCCCAAATTGAACTATAGATTCAATGTCTTCTCTACCAGAATCCTAGGTCCTCCTTTGTAAAAATTGTCAAGCCAATCCCAAAATTGCAAGGGGCTCAGAATAGCCAAAACAATTCTAAAAAATAGAGACAAAGTAGAATAACTCACACTTTCTGATTGAAAAACTTACTGTAAATCAACAATAATCAAGACAGCATGCTATTAGTACAATGATAGGCATAAGGACCAAAGGAATAGGATTGAGAGTTTAGAAATAAACCCATACATCTAATTGAAACTCATTTTTGATGAGGGTGCCAAGACCATTCAATGGGGGAGAATAATCTTTTCAGTAAATGGTGCTGGGACAACTGGAAAGTCACATGCAAAAGAATAAAATTTGACCTTTATATCACACCATGTACAAAATTTAACTCAAAACGGAAGAAGGACTTAAATGTAAGAGCTGGAAGTATTAAACTCTTAGAAGAGAACATAGGAGTAAATCTTCATGACTTTGCATTTAGCAAAGGATTCTTAGATGCAGCACTAAATGTACAAGAAATAACAACAAGATTAATACATTGAGCAACATCAAAAATGAAAAACTTGTGTGAATCAAAGGACAACAAAAAGAAAGTGCAAAAAACCAATGCACAGAAGGAGAGAAAATATTCACAAATCATATATCTGATAAAGGACTTGCATGTAGCTTATCTAAAGAGCTCTTACAGCTCAATTCTAAAAAGACAAATAACCAATTAAAAAGGAGCAAAGTCTCTGAACAGACATTTCTCCAAGAAAGATATATATATGGTCAGTAAGCACATAAAGATGTTTGATACTATTAGTAATCAGAGAAATGCAAATCAAAATCACAATGAGGTACTACTTCATACCCACTAAGTTGGCTACGTTCAAAAAGTCAGATAATAACAAGTGTTAGCAAAGATGTAGAGAAGTCAGAACCCTCATATACTGCTGGTGGGAATGTGAAATGGTGTAGTTGCTTTGAGAAACAGTCTGGCAGTTTCTCAAATGATTAAACATTGAGTTACCATATGAACCAGATCCTAGATATCACCCAAAAGAAATGAAGCACGTCCATACAAAAACTTTTATCACAAATATTTACGGCAGAATTATTTATAATAATCAAATGGTGAAAACAACCCAAATCTCCATTAATGGGCAAGTGGTTAAACAAACTGTGGTATATCCACACAATAGACTATTGAGCTATAAATATAAATGAAGCATTGATACATGCTACAACCTGCATGATGAACATTGAAAACATTATACTAACTGCAAGAAGCCAGTTACTAAAGTCTATATATTTTATGATTCCATTCATGTGAAAGCCCAGAATAGGGCAATCTATAGTGATAGAAAAGAGATTAGTTGTTGCTTAGGACTGAGGAGGGTTGGGAGGATGTGGAGGTGATAACTAGAGGGAATTAGGTTTCTTTTGGGGTAATGAAAATGTTCTAAAATTGACTATAGTGATGATTACACATATTTGTGAATATACTAAAAAATTAAGTTGCACATTTTAAATAGGTGAATTATATATGTGAATTATATCTTGATAAAGTTTTTTTGAAAAAGAAGGAATATAATAAAAAGAAATTTTCCGATAAAAGGAACTAAAGAATTTATCACCAGCAGACCTGAACTAAAGAAAATTATTTAGGCTGAAGGGATATGATAGTAGATGGAAACTCAAATCTTTCAGAAGGAATGAAGAACATCAGAAATGGAAAAAAAATCTGGGTAAATATGAAAGTCTACTTTTTCTTCTTAATTTTTAAAAAATACACAAACTGAAGCAACAAACCCATCATATTATAGAATTTATAATGTATGTAGAGAAAATACAAATTACATACACTATATGTAGGTAGATAAAGTACAAATTATGGTATTTCATAAAACATGGGGCTGGGGTAGGAAGGTAAAAGGATCTCTATGAGTGCAAGGTTATTGTGTACATATTTTGTGAAGTGGTACAATCTTAAATCTAAATAAACTGTGAAAACTTAAGAACGCAAACCCTAGAAGAGCCACAGAAAAATAGTGCAAAGAAGTGTAACTAAAAAGCTAATGAATAAATGGAAATAGAATTCTTAAAAATGTTCAAATAATCTTTTTTAAAAACTGATGATAAATCAATGATTTAAAAAAAACAAAATTTGAGGAAACCATAAAATAGTAGCCTTAAATCCAACCATATCAATACTTACCTTAATTGTTAATGAACTAAACACTACAATTAAATGGCAGAGGTTTTCAGAATAGATTTTTAGAGACAACTCAGCTATGTACTATCTATAGAGACACACTTTAAACAGAGAGGACACAGGTTGAGGATATAAATAGTAACATAAGAAGGCAGAAGTGGCCATATTAAAGTCAAGTACAATCGACCTCAAGACTGGGAGTATTACTAGAGCCAAAAAGAGACTTTCATAATGATTATATGATCAATTCATCAGGTGGGCCTATATTCATAAACAGAAAAGCTTTAAATACATGAAGCAAAAATTGACAGAATGAAAGGGAGAAGTAGACAATTTCACATACTTGCTTGGAGATTTTAACATCCTTCTCTCACCAATCAATAGAACAAATAGCTCAAAACATCAGTAAAGACAGAGAATCTGAACAACACTAGCAACCATCTTGACCTAGTGTTTATACAATACTACATCTAACAGTACAGAACACATATTCTTTTTGAGGGCATATGGTATATCCTCCATGTGCTGTGATTATTGTGATTTAATAAAACAAGTCTTATTAAATCAAAAAATAATTTTTAAACATCATGCTATGTAAAACAAAGTAAACACAAAAATTACATTCTGTATTACTCCATCTACATTGAATTCCAGAGTAAGCAAAATAAATCTATAGTGACAGATAGTAAATCAGTAGTTGTCTGGGGCTGGGGTGGGGTCAGAGGTGAAGATAGTTTGGGAAAGGACCCTGCTGAACCTTCTGGAATGATGGAAATGTTCTATATCTTGATTATTTTGATGATTACATGAGTATATACGTTTGCCAAAACTCATGGATCTGTACACTTAAAGTAGATGCATTTTATTGCAGGTAAATTACACCTCAGTGAAGTTGGTTAAAATAAAAGCAGATGTTTCGAATTCACACTAGGAAGTGACAAAGCTGGTTAGAACACTTGCTGGGGTTGGTCCAGAGCACTGAATGAATTAGCCGCCAATATTTCAAACCTGTGAGATTTCAGGCAACTATCAGGACTTAGGCATCTCTGAAAAGTAGGAAGCTCTGGCCACGCTGAACCAAGCTTCCCTGGCAAACTATGGCAGGAGCTGAGCAGCAGCTAACCCATTCAGTGGAGCACTCCCTCCCCGTGGCCACTCTTCCTGCTTCCCTCACTTAGTGACCCATCTAGCCCTGAAGGTTTTCGTGACCTCTTGGCTAGAGGGTTAGTAGTGGTTACCACTTACTAATTTACCTGCTATTTCTTCTACATGTATCTCTCAGCATCTGACTTACACTCTTATCAGGCATAGATACACGTAGTTTTATTTTTATATTTGAGCACTTACTATGTGTAAGTTGCATTGCTAAGCAGTTTGTGTATATTATCAAATCCTTAGAACAATCCTACATAACAAGTTCTACCACCACCCCCATCTTGTAAATGAAAGAACTGACACACAAAGAGGTGAAGCTTATACCCCATTGGCAATAAGTGATGGAGTCAGAATCTAAACTGAGTTTAGAACTGTCTGATTTTAGGGCTTGTGCTTGTCCAAGGATGCCCTGCTGCACAACTCCATGAACCATTCACATTGTAGTCCCCTGAGCTGTGTGGTCTCCAGGAGCTGCCACTTGCATTCACTACAACGCAAATGGTGGCCTTTTATGCGAACTAGGGAAAGTTTCACCTTATAAAATAAAAAGGATGAAATAGCTCATCTGCGGAGTGAGGGGAGAGGGTTCTTCTAGCTCTGATTTGATTCATTCAACAACATTTTCTTAGCACTTACTTTATGCCATGTGCTGATCTGGGTATAGAAGATACAGCAGTGAAAACGTTTCCTGCCCTCATGGAGCTTACCTTCGAATGGGAGAAACAACCAATAAAAACACAAGCAGGTTATACAATTATATCAAAATGTAATCTGATGCCAGGTGATGATTATTACCATGAATTAAACCAAAGCAGGGTAAAGACTCAGACAATGACTGGGGACACTATTTAAGATAGGGAGGTCCAAGAAGGCACTCTGAAAAGGTGATATCTGAGCAGCCAGCCATGTGAAGCCAGACATATGAAGGAGCCATCCATGGAAATATCTGAAAGAAAGGCATTCCTGGAGGCCGTGGGAACAGCAAAGTACAAAGGCCCTGGAGAGGAAATGAGCTGGGCACATTTGAGGAACGACCAAAAGACTAGTCTGGTCAGGAGGATGAAGGAAAAGAAGCTGGTAGGACCTCACAGTCCTTGGGAAGGAGATTGATTTTATTCCATCTAATGGGGATAATGGTTGGGGAATGAGAATTTGCACAGGAGGGATGGGAGACAATAAGCTTAGGGCTCTCTGAAGGGCAACCAAAGGGCTCAGCACTCAACCCCAGGAGCAGCCGGCAACCCTTCTGAATAGTGTGTCAATTAAAGTGCAGGCAGCAGTGCTCTAATTGTGGTTGTTTTTTCCAAAATACAGATGGCAGTAGCCTGGTTTCCAGCAGGATGATGATGACATCTGGTCTGCTTTCAATAAATCCTACTTATGCAAAATTTCAGCTCCATTTCAGTCACCAAAGCCTCTGACTCATTCTGTCTGAATCTCAGGCTGTAGGAAGTACTGGACAAAGAGGGAAACAATGTCCCTGAGTGACAAAGTGGACAAATTCCAGCCCTGTCATTCACCCATTCCCTTGCATGAATCCCTTCTCCTCTCTGTGCCTCAGACCCTTCTCTGTACAAGGGGGCTACCCAGGCCTAATTTACAGGGAGGCCAATGATAATTAATCAAGATCAGGTTTTTTAAAAACATTTTGCTCAGGACCAGTTAATGTATTTACTTGTTTGTTTTATGTTTTCCCAACCATCCTGTAGACTCCATGAGAACAGGGTCCTGTCCATCTGGTTCATTGCAGCCACCTCAGGACAGAGCACAGAGCCTGGCACCCAGTAGATGTGCTCAATAATTACTTGCTGAATTAATAAAAAGCATCTGCTTATTAACCATCTGCAGATAGAATGTTGGATATGGCTTCAGGAACTTTTAGTTTCTGAATGTTACCAGAAAGGAATTTTCTCTGTCAGGCCCAAATGGCTACTGCACGATTTGTCTGTGTGAAGGTGAGTAGGGGATGGTTATTTCCATGTCAGTTTCTCTCTGAATGTGCACATTTGACTGTGAACCTGTTAACTCATCCCACCTGCCTTTGAATTTTCTACCCAATCTATTAATTTGGACAAGATAGATGACATTGGCTAGTATCTATCCCAATACCCACTATGGAGAAGGAATTAAATTAATGTCCTTAAGTAATGCATTTATTTAATTTTTGGTAAATATTTATTGAGAATCTCCATTTGGAAGGTGGGACTCAACATTGATTAAGTCACCTACAGTCCCTTTCCTCAAGGAACTTAAATTCTAGTGGGAAAGACAGACATAAATTAACTCATCATACAAATAATTAACTGCAATTGAAATCAAAGCTAAGAAGGACAAGAACAGATGCTACAAGTATGTCCATCAGGGCATCTGACTTGGTCCAGATGTCAAGGAAGGTTTCTGTGAGGGAACAAGATTTGAGCTGAGCCTGAGAGATGAGAACATAGAAAAGCTCTGAGCCAGGCAGAGGGAGCAGCCTTCAAAGACCCAGCCCTGGGAAAGTTGCATTTCTTGAAGATTAGAAAGGAGGCTGATGAAGGAGAAAGAGACATACAACAATATTGGAGGCTTGGCAGGGGACAGATCAGGCAGGGCTTTGTGGACCGTAGGAAGTACTCATATTCATTCTACAAACAATGTGATACCATCTAGGTGATTTCAGCCGGTGGAGACAGGAGTACATTTATCCTTAGACATCACTTTGGCTGATGTTTCTATGAGGCTGTTATATTTTTCAGTGTGTTCAAAACTGAAATCTCAGATTTGATCTTCACACAATCTTGCAAGGTCAATAGTGCAGTTCAAACTCTCCTGCAGGTAACAGACGAGAAAACTGAGTCACAGGGACCCAGGGAGGGCTTGATAAAAGCCACTTGGCCAGACAGGGCGAGGTCTTTAACTCTGCATTTCAGCCTTGAGAGCAACCTGAATCTATCAATGAATAAATGGAGTGTGGGAAGGTGTATAAGGAACAGGATATTAAAAGCAATCCTATGTTCTCTTTTCCCGAACCTCCCTGATAATATTCCTACAGTGGGGCAATCCAAGTAGATGTGAGCAGAAAGTCGGCTGATGGCAGACCTTACAGTGAATTACCAAGCATGTCCTCTCTTCCCAGCACCGAGAATTTGGCATTAACCTCCCCTGGGGAAGGCACAAAACTCGTCCACAGCTTGGCTTCTATCTGCTACCACTCCAGGGTTCCTTATCTCCGGATGAAAGCACATTTTCTTCATTTCAAAATTAATAAAATAACAATGATGATAACATGCATTTGAGATTGTTGTGTTTGTCTGCTCAGCGTCTAGAGCCCACCTCCTCCTTCTGGTAACAGCACCCTGACTTTTCCCTTGGGAAACAGCTCCAGGGTGAGCAAATTACTCATGGACAGTGAGGTTCAGTGTTGGCCTCTCCTTGAGCCTAAATTATAGTAGTTACTCAGCAGATGTTTGCTAAATTTAACAACAGTTATTATTTAATGACTGTATTAGTTCAGGACTCTTGGTAGCAAATGATAGAAACTTCCACCCAAGTGAATTTAATAGACTCATGTAACAAAACATTTCTATGATGGGGCTGGCTG
Source organism: Pongo pygmaeus (assembly GCF_028885625.2). Lineage (NCBI taxonomy): Eukaryota > Metazoa > Chordata > Mammalia > Primates > Hominidae > Pongo > Pongo pygmaeus. The sequence continues at coordinate 175,144,278 of NC_072377.2, forward strand.
CTCTCCCACCAACAACAGTAGGTGGAAGTCTATAGCAATGCAAAGAAGGATGGTCAGAGCTTTGAGCTCAAGGAACAGAGGAGACAGAGATGGCAGAATCTATTTGCAGCAACAGAAAGTCACTCTAGATAACCATAAGTGGAAAATGACAGAAGGGACGGCTCTTGAGTCTCATGGGTTCAAAGGTAAGTCTGTAAAACAGTGTTCAGAAAAAGGTGAGGGCCAAGGAAGACTAGGTGCAGGAATTATATTTTGCGCCACACCACTGGGACACTGTGGTTAGAACCCCAGTGTTGGCTCCTTGTCACTCCTTAAGCCGAAATTTCTCTACCTGTGCCTGCATGTTGCCCTCAAGACTCAAAGCCCAAGGAGCAACATCCGCTTGATTTGGTGGAGGTCCTACACCTCCACTCTGCCTGGGTAAGGAGAGGTGGTATCTGAGCCGTGACTCTTTTTAAGATTCACATGGAATTCTTACCAAAAAAAAAGAAATAAAGAAAATGGGGCTTGAATGGCTGGCAAACACATGACAAATGTCCATTTCAAGAGGTGAGCAGAGTAACAATCTACAGGGACTCTAAACTCAGATTCAGGGCCGGCTGAGCATGAGTCCTACTAAAAAAAGTTCGTACAAAGTACCCTTTGGACGAACCATATGAGATTCAGCTGTAAGCTACCAATACATGAGAAACTTAGATTTTATTCTTTAGGTAATTGGGAGCCATGAAGGATTTAAGCAGTAGGGAAGACAAATGTGACCAGACCTGCACTGAGAAAGATATCTGTGGCTGCTAAGAGGAGCAGAGAAGAAACTGGAGTCCCAAGAAACTAAGAGACAGATGCTGGTTCAATCAATCTAGACAATGGCTAGGGGCCTTGGAAGGAATGGGTAGACTTGAGAAATTTAGAGAGAAAAAGGCAGCAGGATTTGGTGACTGAAGCAGCTGAGTAGGAGGCAAGAAATCACCAAACTCCTGGCTTTGGAGACCAAACGTTCCTCTAACACCTCCTTCCAAGTGCTTCGTTTTTGTTAGCATGGAAAGGATATTGTAAAGGCCAAATTACACAACCCAAGAGGAAATCCAAAGTCAGACAGAGAGAATAATAGAAAGGACTATGGGGTTGGCAGTATGATTCATTATTATTCTTTAAGGTAAGGGGAAAAAAAATAATTGATCCTGGATGAAGAAATTGGGCTTGGCTGAGCCCAGGGCTGTGGGAGGTAAGTCCTGCTCCAGAACTCCTTGGGGGCATGTGGTTGAAGGGCCAGCAGGAAGAAGGGGGGATGGTGTCTGCAAAGGCTTAAAGAGACATTTTGTCCCAGACTGGTGATGGGGAAATCTAGAGGACTGAGTTTCAGTGCTTGGTAGGGAAGACGCCATTGGCAACCCTCAGTGCCTTTCCTGCTGATGAGTGCCTCATTGCCAACTTATCCAGTTTAAAATAAATCTTCAAGCTAGCCTGGAGGTAACTCCGCCTGAGCTTTGTCTTTTGCAGATGAGGAAGTGCAGGCTGAAAGATCAAGCCACTTAAGAAGGTCACACAGACAGTAAGTGTGGAGTTCAAGCTCAACGTAGGCTCAAGATTCCTGATTCCAGTCCAGTGCCCCCAAGCCATCCTGCTTTTGGGGGTTGGGGTGTATGCCAAGTAGGATCTCTCACTGATTTGGCCCCTAGCACCATGCTTGATAAATATTTGAATAAGGGAGTTAATTTTCCATTGGTTTGGTATCAGTTGATCCATCAAGGGGCCAGGATTAATTGAATTTCTCCTATGGGAAGTTAGAGCAGAGGAGAGGAAAATTAATGAGCCCTAGATGGATCAGAGAGACTTCTCTGAGAGTATCAACGGGGCACTGGTTATGCCAGGAAGGGAGATGAGTGGACCAGGAAACCAGGACAAGAAATGCATTGAATGGGTCTTCCTGTTAATTTTTCATGGTTTCCTAAGAATGATGAGGCAGGAAATCCAAAAATTTTGATCGTGGTCTTTAAAGGATTTCTAGCCTCTCCATGGATATAGGATCATCGAGGACATGGAGTTGGGAGACTGAAATAATGAAATTTCTGACACAGTTTAATGGCCTAGGTCAGAAACCAGCAAACTTTTTCTGTAAAAGTCCAGATAGTAAACATTTTAGGCTTGGTAGACCAAGAGGCAAAATCTAGGATATTATGAAGATGCAAGAGAGAAAAAAAAGCCCACAAAATTCTTATTGATGAAAATTTAAAAATAATAACAACTGAGTCCATTTTTTTTTTGAAATACAGGTCTGCTAATGAGAAGATGGAATTCTTCTTGGTGGGGAAATAATATTTCATTTAATTGGATTTCAAAGTTAGTATTTTGTCACATCAAAATCAATTGTAAATGTTTATCTGTTAGTGCTGATCTGTAATGGATTTATCATATTTTGTGTCTGAAAATGTCTTTCACACTGATAGCTGATAGGTGTGGCATCATTGTGATTTTCAGTGCACCAGGAAGCAGTGCTAAGCAATGAGACCTACTCATACATTTATGTACGTATCATTTACATACATAAACCGTATGTAAGTGAATGAGCCTTGCTTATTCCAACAGAATTTTATTTATGGATGTGAAACTTGACTTTCACATAATTTTCACAAGTCAAAAATGGTCTTTTTTTTTTCTGTCATTTAAAAATGTGAAAACCATTCTTAGCCCATGGGCCATCCAAAAATGAGGAGCAAACCAGATGTGTCCCATGAACTTAGTTTGTCTTAGTGAGTCAAGTTAAGCCATTCATAATCAGGATTGTCAAAGGAAATCTGGTGTTGTTTGGCTATTCCTAATATCTGCCTGGCGAGGAAGAAGTACCTAGGAGGAAGGCCAAAGAGTTTAGATGGGACTAGAAATAGGGTGTCACTTAAGTTTCACCTTTGGAAGACTCCAGCCTGAGTCCTAGAATAAGGGTTCTCCAGCCTCCCCCTGACTGGGGTTTGCAGGACTTGACCAGTGCCCTCTTGGTCCAAGACTCTTTATATTCTTTAAGCCCCATCATGGATTCCATTTCTGTCTGTGTGGCCATTCTGGGCCCCTAAGGTCTTGATACAAGCACGGGGTTTCCAAAGGACAGGGCAGAGCTGCCTGCAAAGAACAACCTCTCAGACTGCTGAGACCAAGGCAGTGGGTAGGCCTGGGGGTGCAGAGTGTGGCTTTCAGAGCTGCAGCTTCAAAGTGGCCCTTATCTCCAGATGCACAGGTGAAGTGTGCCACCTGTTTATGAGTAAACTAATGGCCTAATCTCAGCTGGAGGCAAGGTAATGGGGCAAGGCAGAGTTGGAGAACACTCAGGCCATGCTGCCCTATGTTTAACCCTCTCTAGGATCCAGGCTCCAGCAAGTGAATGTATAAACATGGCTCCAACTGAAGGGCCAGCCCTAACCAAACCACAATTTTCAGCTGATTCCTATAGGATGGGGGAGAACCCTGCTCCAAACCAGGACAACTCCCTCTTCATTGTGTATCCAATGTAAAGTTGGGTTGGCAGCTTTTAATAACTTAGAAATGGCTGGGGGTGGGGGGGAAGTACTGAATCATTTACTCATTAAGCAAATAACCATGGAATACCTACTCTACACTGGTCACTGATGGAGATACAGACTTGGGCAAAAGCCGCATCATCTGGCTGTGTTCAAGCTGAACAGTCCCTTGACCCAGTGTCCATGACAGGGCAGAGGGCATATTATTATCCCCATTTTACAAAGGAAAGAGCTGTCAGATACAGTGTCACACAGGAAGGTAGACAATAGTGTCAATATCCCTCATCTTTGTATAAAGTTGTCCTCTAAAAAGTCTCCGTTATTTATTAATTTATTGACTCACTTATTCACGTTTTCTGCACAGTGATACTTATCCTGCACGAGACTCTCACACCAGTGCTTGGGGTGTCAGAACACAGGATTGTGTTCCCTTTTCTTGAAGAGTCTGTGGTCTAAGGGGATTCAGTGGGGTCCACTTTCCAAACTAAGACAGCAAAGGAATACTAGGAGAGGAGAATTCTGTGCAGAGATTCAGTCATATGATAGCTAAGAGGTGGACCTTCCATTTAATACTTTGCCTTGGGCAAGTCACTCTCCTCAGTTGCTTTATCCGTTAAGTGGGCATAACAATAGCACTGACTTCACTGGGCTGTTGTGAGGACTGAATTAGATGACATGGAAGGTGTCTGGCTCACAGTCAGTGCTCAATAAATGGTAATTACTAAAGAAAACCCATGAGGAAAGGCTAAAGGGTCTGGAATTCAATGGGACAGCTAATTTTGCTTGCTTTTTTTTTGTCTCAAAATTTTGCTTTTAAATTGAACATTTTGCACAGTTATTAAATGTATGCACTGGTCTTGTTTATGCCTGTGATCTAGTTGAATCCTCAGAGCAACTTCTTGGAGTAGGCATTGTTAATTTCTTCCCATTTTGTGGATGAGAAAACTAAAGACCAGTGATAGGAAGTTCTCCAAAATCACACAGCAAGAAAGGATGTGAGCCAGTGTCCTGGGCTGCTTGTCTCCACTCTGGGCTCCCTCTTGTTACATGATGGATGGGATTTGGTTGATATTTGGCTGTAGATTGGGCACGAAAACCAAGGTTCAAATGGGGCAGTGAATGGCTCAAATGTGATAGGGAAGCCCTGATGGGAAGTGTTATTAAACCTTGGAATGGGCGACTCCAACAGAAGCAGAACCCCTAGCCAGGATGACTTCCCCACCATCTTCCTGGATGATTCACAATTCACAGTTGTCCTACCTACAGGCAGCAGACAGGGGGATGAAAAAGATGACCAGCCACCGTCTTTACTTTCCCGAAGTTCCCCAGATGTTGTCCCCCTTCATTATTATTCAGCCAATGATGACAAAGCTACTGGTGTTGCTACTGCCCCCCACACCTCTCCTCCCACTCCCACAAAGGAACTCTATCCTGCTCCATCTACGCACCATTTAATGCTGAATCACTCGGTGATGGAGTGATCTGGTGTCTGCTTCCACAGAGGAAGCCCCAGCCTGAAGACCTGGTCGATCCAAGTCAAACACATCCAATCCTTAGCACGTGCCCTGTCATGTGGCCTCCCTTGCCCACGCAGGCATAGAATCTACCAGGGTGCTGCTTCCCATCAAGCTGAGAGGCCACTGGATTAGTTTCTTAGATCTGCCTTAACAAACTGTCATAAACCGGGTGGCTTGAAACACAGAAGTTTATTCTGTCATAGTTCTGAAGGCCAGATGTCCAAAACCAAGGTGTCAACAGAGCCAAGGGCTCCACGGGGAGTTGTTCCTGGCCTCTTCCAGCTTCTGGTGGCTCACAGCTTTCTGGCTCGTGGCTGATAACTCCCATCTCTGTTTCTGTCATCACGTGGCCTTCTCCCCTTCTCTGTGTCCATGTCTTCTCCTCTTCTGTTTCCTAAAAGGACGTTTGTCATTGATTTTAGGGTCCACCTGGGTAACCCAGATAAGTGCATCCCAAGATCTTTAACTTAGTTAGATCTGCAAATGCCAGTTTTCACATTTTCCAATTCTTAAACTCAAATAAGGTCCCATTCACAGGCTTCAAGGGTTAGGGCATGGACATATGTCTTGGGGGCCACCTCCAGCCCACTACAACCACAGAATCTTTCTCAGCATAGTGCTCAAATTAGTTGATGCACACACACAAAAAGATGATGGCCCATGAAATGCAGGCCTTTTATTTATTTATTTATTTTTGCTCTCTGAACTTTTCATTGGCCTCCTGCTCCCCAGAGTGGACCCTGCTTCTCCTGGCTTAATGTCTCAGAACTTTGGAGTCATTGGTCTCAGACACCACTTTGCCGTCCACTGTCTGGTGGGCGGCGGTCTTTTGGATGGTTTGCATGGAGTTGCTGCTGTCCAGGGCATCACCAAGACTGAATTCCTCACCGTCTTCCAGCAGGCAGCGGTAGGTGGCGATCTCAGCCTCCTGCTTGACCTTGATGTTCAGCAGGGCCTGGTACTCCTGGGCCTGGAGCTACCCCTCTGCCCAGGTCTATGCCAGCTCTGACTCCAGGTGCAGCAGGATCCTGCTGAGCTCCATTTGCAGGATGTAGCAGGCCCCCACTCAGGCTGTTCTCCAAGCTGGCTTTCAGATTTCTCATAGAGTCCAGGTCGATCTCCAAAGACTGGATTGTAAGTCTCGGCTCCATTGATTGTCACCTCAGCAGCTTCAACCTCGGCGGACTGTGTGGTGACCACTGTGGTGCTCTCCTCAGTCTGCTGAGACTAGTACTTGTCCAGCTCCTCTTGGTTCTTCCAAGCCAGCTCCTTGTAGTGGGCCCAGATGTCTGCCATGATCTTGGTGAGGTTCTGAGATTTGGGGGCATCTACCTCCACGGCCAACCCAGAGCTGGCAATCTGGGCTTGTAGGCCTTTTACTTCCTCTTTGTGGTTTTTCTTCATGAAGAGCAGCTCCTCCTTGAGAGCCTCGATCTCTGTCTCCAGCTGCAGCCGAGTGACATTGGTATCATCAGTGACTTTGTGGAGCCCATGGATGTGGCTCTCCACAGACTGGCGCATGGCCAGCCCTGTCTCATACTTGACTCTAAAGTCATCAGCAGCAAGATGGGCATTGTTGATCTGCAGAACGATGTGGGCATTGTCCACAGTATTTGCGAAGATCTGAGTCCTCAGTTCCTCGATGGTCTTGAAGTAATGGCCCCAGTCTCTGACCTGGGGTCCCTTCTTCTCCAGGTGCTCCCGGATTTTGTTCTCCAGCTTCTGGTTCTCGGTCTCCCGGTTCCTCACTCTGTCCAGGTAGGAGGCCAGGCAGTCGTTCAGGCTTTGCATGGTCTCCTTCTCATTCTGGATGCCTCCCATTCTCTCCAGACTCCCGGCCAGCCCCGCAGCCAGGCCCCCAGACCCCAAGCTGCCCTGAAAGTTGGTGGAGTGGGACAGAGAGATCTGGGAGCCTGAGCCCCCAGCGCCTGCATAGAAGCTGGCTGTGCTGCTGACTGGCTGGGCACCATAGCTGGGAGGCTGAACGGAGCCCAGGGACCGGTAGTTGGTGGAGAAGGTGAAGCGAGTGGTGAATCTCGTGCTGTCTGGGAAGGAGAGCAACAGGACAGCACTCAGACTTTGGTGACCAAACCTTTTATAATCTCGAGACTAGATCAACCCTAGTGATGTGATCAAACTATAAACTTCTATGGAGTGCCAGTTATGGAAAATCCTTATTATGTCAACTGTGCAAGGGGCCATTGAGTGAAAACTGAGAGAGAATGTATCAGAAAGGGCATAACACAGTGTCTGGCACATGTTGGCATTCAGTCAGTATTCTGAATACTGGCTCTTCTAGGCACCTTGCTGAGTCTCATAAGACGGTCCCTGCCCTAAAGAAGAAGCTAGCCACACCACTGGTGAGAATATAACCTCGGGAGATCCTAAAGGGAAGCAGCCCGAGGGAAGTTTTCTTGGTAGAGAGAACATTATTCCCACTTGAAATCACATATTTAACATCTGTCTTCCCCAATTCTTTCATTTATTCAACAAATATTTTTTAGCTAGATCAGTTATGTGCCAAGCTCAAGAAATGAAATGCTAAACCAATGTCCCAAGGGACGTGGCCTACGGAAGGGGACAGGATTGTAAAGATATTCAACCAAAATCAAGATATAACTACAAACTCTAATGGGAAGAAGGAGTGCTACCAAAGAGAAGCAAGGCTCTACTGTAGATTAGAGGTCAGGAAGCCCCTTTGAGGAAGAAACATTTAAGCTGAAAGATGATAGGATTTGGCCAAGCAGTGAGCTAGGAGAAGACACACTAAGACCTCAGTGGGGTAGAAACTATGTCTGTGTTCACTTCTGTCCCCCCAGAAACTAACCTAGTGCCTAGCACGTAAAAGGAGCTCAATAAATAGGTGTTAGATTGCATTTAATTGAAGTGTGGTTATCTAACCCCCATTTTACAGATGGAAACAGCAAGGCAGAGCACCTAAGCTTGCATTTGACAGGCATGGATTTCTGTGGATGAGGAGAGCCTGGCATCTCCCAGGTTGCCGTGGTTGTCCATACCATCCTTCCTGCCTCCCTCAGTCCCCTCACTACTTGGCTGAGGCTCCCTGAAGGAGGTATGTGCCAAACCAGGGGGAAGGAGGGGAGGAACGGGGGGAGTTGAGGAGGGAGGCCTCATTTCAACCTGGTACAAGGTGAACTATTTATGGCAAGAACCAGATGAGCAGGGGGCCTGGATGCTGAAAAGTCATGGAGGAAAAATACCCAATTCCCAGCCAGAGCGTCAAAGAATTGTTCCACTGGGACATTTCTCCCCTGCCGTACACTGGACTCCAGGGCTGCCCTGACAGGACTGAACAGACCCCTTTACCATGTTGTCTTCTCCCTGCCAGCCTCATTCTGCTCCCTGGACGTGTCCTGGATGATTCTCACATATCGTCCAGGCTCAGCTCAGCTGCCATGTCTAGCAAGAAGCCACATGCTCCTCTCCCTGTGGAGTTAGGTGTCCCTGCCCTGCTCCTCTGATAGCCTGCAGTCACTGCCCTTGAGATGTGTTGTGAGGTCATTTTCCGATGGTGAATTCATTTCAAGCAGAGATCATAGCCTGTTCTCTGTTGTGTGAACCCAGCACCAGCACCTGAGCCTGAGTACATAGGTACCTCATGAAAATTCATTGAATGGGCAAGTGAAGAAAAAAAATAAGTGAATGACACTATCAATTAATCACAACTTTTTTTTTTTTTTTTGTAAACAGGTTGCATGTAAATGTCAGAACCACCATTCATCCCCAGGCCTGCTTTGTACCAAAGATTGTCAGCACCCCTGTCCTGCAGGGGTATGTGATCTGCCAGAGGGTCAAGAGGGTGAGGATGAAGAGAGATACACATGACACCAGGACAGCCTCCAGATGAGAATTTACTCTTTTGCCATCGTTGAGCCACTGCTACTACACATCAGGTGCTGTGCTAATGCATGGCCTCTGCCTTCAAGGAGTTTGCAGTTTAACCAGGTCAGAGAAGACACATTGATGAGTGCTGGCCAGAGGGGATGCAGGGCACAGAAAGGTAAGCCCAGACCAAGGCTGGCTTTGGATAGAAATTATCCCACAGCTCAGAAGCATGACCAGCTCTAGATGCCAGGGACTGTGGGTGCACATCATAGCATATAGAAGATGTCTCCCTGCCCCAAGGCTGCAGCATCGAATCCTGCCTAAATACATCTCTCTCTCTTTCTCTCTCTCTCTCACACACACACACACACACATATACACACACACACGATGGAATCCTGGTGGATGCTTCAGCCTCAGCTTTCCCCAGTTCCCTGGGAGTCCTCTTTCCTCCCACTCCTGGCACCTTATTCTTCAGCCAGGCTGAGCCGCCAGGAGATAGTTGAGGACAAGAGCCCAAGGAAGGACTCTCAGAAGCAGACCTTTCCTTCCATACCCCTACAGTCCCTCTAACCCACCGCCCTGCAAGTCTTTCAGAGCTTTCTAGGCCACAACTGCAAAGAGAGTCTGGGCCCGCACCCTCTGCATTTGGGCTGAGGTCTCATGGCACATGAGTGTCTAGAGCTCAACTGAACCCTCCTCGTGGACAGAGTTGGTGCCAGGCTTGGCAGAGCTCCTTGGCTTGGCTTCCTTGGCTCCTGTAGGTGGAAGGCCCCTGAGCAATTGTGGTTCCTTCTGGGTATCTCAGCCAACCCGGAACTTCAGCCACAGCACCAGCACCCACAGGTAGCAATTGTGAAAAAGTAAGGCCCTGTGATGTCACACCCTAACAATAGTGCTGAGCAATTACCCACACAAGATTCAGGCTGGGACCGGAGCAAACCTGCACTGCAGCACTGTGTGCCAAGGAGCGTGGTGGCTGGTGACCACCAAAAGACCCCCATCCCACTGGGAGGCGCCGCTCCCACCATGGCCTAGGGGCTGCAGGCTTCCACAGAGAATGCTGGTTGTGGCACCCGAGCTCATCTGCAGGTGGAGGGTGTTTAGGCAGCAACCCGTTAGAGCCCACAGGGTTGGCTATGAAAGTTCCTGCAGCATGAAACATGGTCTTCCAACACAAGCCTTTCCTGTTGGGATCTCCTGGGCACAAGGATGCTTGCCCATGGTATTCACAGAAGAGTGGCAGTATAATGCAGTGTTAGGTGCCCAGGCTTGAGAGAAGACCAGGCTCAAAGTCTAGCTTTTTCTTTTAACTAGGTAACCTTGCATCTGTCCTTTACATTTGTGCATCTCACTGTGCTCATCTGTAAAAGAGGGATAATGACAACCCAGCAATGATGCCCCCGTGAGTTCCTTCTCTGTCCCTCTTGCAAACCAGGTATTGCCATTAAGATAACACAACATTAAATCAGCCTGAGATGAGTTTTGAAAGGGCAATTCTGCTGGTTCTTCTTGCAGATCAAAGGTGAGAGTCATGAGTCACAAGAATGTGAGTGTCTCTTGCAAGATAGTGCTTACCATAGTCCAGGCAATGTGCTTGGTACATTACAGAATCTCAGTTAATTCTCATAATGACCCTATGAATACTATTATTAATCCCATTGTACAGATTAAAAAAGCAGAGATCAAAGAGGATGTGATTTTGCCCCATGGTGGCAGAGGCTGCCAGCTGTCCCTCAATGTATGATCTTCCCTATTCCTTAGGACTAGACTCTCTGATTTTTATCTGGACACATGGCTAACCAGAATAATGACCTTTCCTAAGCTCTCTTTCATCCACATGTGGTCATGTGATTAAGGCTGGCCAATGGGGTTTGGGTTGAGGTAATGTATACGGTTCCAGGAAGTGTCCTTAAAAGGAGCTAGGAGGGGAAGATTTCTCCTTTCTTGTTTCTTACTTCTTTCTGCCTGCTAGAATGTGAGCATAAGGGCTGGAGTTTCAACAGCTATTGTGCTCTATGAAGGGCAAGATCTTTGGAAAGATCTATGCAGGGCAGAGCCCGGGTTCCTGGCACTAAGGACTGCCATATCGGTCATGGACTGCTGCCCGTCAGACATTTATTTCTATCTTATTTAGTCACTATTATTTGGGGCCTCTTTTAATTTGCACATTACCTTAATCCCAACTGAATCCAAAATCAGGTGGCAAATAAGGGGCAAGGTTGGTATTTAAACCCTGCCTCTCTCATCCCAAAGGACCCTTAAATGTCTCTCTCTGTAATGTGCACATGCATTTGGATGAACTGGGGGTCCAGCCTTGAGGGTTTTAGCACCCGTCCATCATTTGACACTTCATGTGACTTGTATGCAGAAGCCACGTGATGATCCACCTTCTCTCCTACCACTGGATCCCTGGTGGCCGCAGCTCAGCCCTGGGCCCCACTACTGGCCCAAAGGAGACCCACACATCTTGGATCTCTCACCTCAGGCCAGGGAGGCTTTCAAGGACTTGTGGGAGGTGATGGTGAGGAGTGACCAGACTGTTAGTCTTAATATAGTCTTAAGAAAGGTTGCTCAGAGGGCTTCCTTCAAAAATAGAAGCATTTGATTGAGTCCTGGCTTCTGGGGGTGTATAGATAGTCTCATTCTTATTATATCACTTGGATTGATTTGCAGATTAATACCAGTTTTGGAAAAATTGCTAGCCTGTAGTACTAGACACAGGAGACAGAGATATCATATACCAATGTCCACAGCCTGTGCTTCTGCCTTTCCGGTGGATTCTGTTCTGTTATTAGTGGCAGTGGGAGGCCAGGACTGGACGGGGAAGGCCTACAGCTCACCCTGGCATCTTTCTTTCCTAACAAGAGCTCGCTGTGGCCAGGAAGTGTGCATTCACTTGTTGAATCTTCTCCACAACCCTGGGAGTTTGCACTATTATTACCCCCACTTAAGAGAATAGGAAAATTGAGCTTCAGAGAGGTTCACTACCTTACAAGTATGCAACAGAGCCAAGATTTGAGCAGAAGTGTGTCTACATGCTGTGACCAGTAAGGGTTTTGTGTACATCTGGGTGAGGTGGGGGTGGGCTGGGCATCTGGGGTGTTGAGTGCTTTCAGGGAGGAGACACTGTATCTGGGGATGGACTGGGGAGAGGGGATAGTAAGAGCACATGTGAGATGGGAATCCACTCATTCAGTTATTCCTGAGCACCTGCTATGTCCAGGCACCATGGATCTAAAAATAAAACACAGCACCTTTCTTCAAATAGGGCAGCAGGAACAGACACAGGTGCTATGGGACTCTTGGTACACACTGCGATGCTCACAGGAGCCCCATCCACTGCAGTTTTCAGAGACCCCCTGGTGCCTCTGGGGCCTAATCCTATGCCACGTCTGTGATGTCTCCAATTCGCTTTACATACTGCATGGAGGATCTTTTTGAAGCATTGCTTTCTGGATAATATCTGAACTCCCTTAGTACCCACCAGGGACAGGTCTGTGGGTGCCTCTTCTGCATCACTGGTCACACTTCCCACCCGGCTCCCCTCTGTGTCCCCTTTCCTCTAGGTTCCAGCCAGGTAGCACCCTGGGGAGGCACTTGAACAAGCATCCTTACTTTCTACCACTGTGCCCTCGGACACACAGTGCCCTCCCTGGAATGCCCTTCCCATGTCCAGCTGACCTGGCAGTGGGAACTGACCACGTCATGAAGCCTTCTCTGATCTCCTCCCCATAACAGCAATGCCCCTATGGCACACACCTGGCAGAGAAGCAAACCCCAATGCCCCCACATGTCCAGCTGACTTGGCCAATGCCCGTCTCTCCAGGTGCTTCTCACCACTGCCCATGTCCAGCAGTTACACGAGTCTTCTCCAGCACCAGCTCTCTGCCTTCTCAGCAACTTCACACTTTCTGTTCTCTCTGCCTGGGATGTTTTTCCTTGGGGACACCACACTTTGATTTTTCAGGTTCCAGCTTCCTACGCAAGAGAGACTCTCCCTGACCACCCCATTTAAAATGCAGGCTCCTTTTCTTTCTTCTTGATCTCTGCGCACCGCTTGGTTTTCTCGTTATACCAGCATGATTGCAATAATTTTGTGGAGGTCTTTGTGTACTTCATCTTTCTGCCTCCCTGCACTTTCCACTGCATTGAGGGAGGAGACCTTGCCAATGATGTTCCCAGTTGTATTTCTGGCCTCTGAAAAATAGTGCTTAATAAATATTCATTGAAGAGATGGTGACTACGTGGATGTAGACATATGAAAGAACTTGGTTAATATGTGTGGATTACACTCTATGTAAATGACATTTTAATAAAAAGTAGACACCAAATGTATTGGCTACTTGAAAGAAGAGCTGGAGCATGAATTTGCCCATGAGTCTTATTCTTCGTATTTTTGTCGCTGGTGTTTAACAGAGTCTGACCCAACATTTCCTCCATTCTAAGATGCTCATGTTCCCATGATGTAAAGTGGGAGAAATCAGAGCACATTACACTAATGTGCTCTTCCTTTATATTTCCTCTCTGAAAGTCATCATTAAACCAATGGTGCATCTTCAAATAGGTGACATATCTTAGAGTATTGAATGTAAAAAACAGTGTTTATGGAAATCACTCACTTAAATGTTGAACTAACTGGACTTGAAAAGGGATCAACTCTTAAGGGAGCTTGAAAAGGAGGTTGGGGGGGTTCCCACCCTACTTCCATCGCCTGTTTAAGGGGAACAGCCCTTTGAAAGAGCTACAGAGAGCACACTAGTGAAGGCCTTGGGATTGGATCACCCATGGCTGGACCCTGGTTTGCCACTTGGCAGCTGTGTGACCTTGAGCAGAGTGCTCAGCCTCTCTGAACCTTAGTTCCTCGTGAAAGAGGGAGCATCATCCATACCTTGCAGAGCCCTGGTAAGGATTAAGTGAGATAAAGCTGGGGAAGTCCTTAGCCTCACAGTTGGTGTGCAGCAAACCCTTAATGAAAAGTGGCTATTAGTAGAATTTTGCTCTAGCCTGGCCCCTGCCCTGGGACCTTGGGGCTCACAATCAGCCCACTGTGAGTGCCACATAATGGTGTGTGTGTGTGAGAAGGGACCAGGGTACAGGGGAGGAGGAGGAGGTACTGCCCTGGGGCCTTGCACCCTTGAATTATCTTCCTCCCAGCCCAGCCAAGCTGTTTCCTTCCGTCTGCTAACCTTCAGTCCTCTGACAACTCAGCTCTAAGCCCCAGGGGTGCTGGGAACAAAAGGGCACAGTCAACAATCATTTCAGCTGATGTCAGAACTTCTTGTCCCTCCTAGGTCCCTGGGCTTCAGAAGCCAGGAGAGGATTTCATCCTCAAAATTGGAGCCTGCCCATCTTGTAGTCTCAGCTCTCATGAGTGCCCACCTGCCGTCCCTCTCTGAGTATCCTGAACTGCCTGGAATCCTTAGCCAGCCAATGCTGTTTTCACCTCTGAGCCTTTGCACTTGCCATCCTCACCCCCGACACTCCCTGCATATTCCACTTCCAGCCCTGGGCCCTGAAATGGGATCTCCTTCTTGCCTCTGTTTTACAGGTGAGCCAACTGAGTCCCAGAGAAGTTTGGCAACCTGCCCTAGGTGACGTGGTGGCATCTCACTTCCAAGGGCATTAGGTGATCCCCCACATCATTCGCCAAAATAGTAGTCAAGATGTTTGCAGAGCCCCCGGATGCCAGGCTTCATGTTCACTCTCTCATTAAGTATCACGATGCTATGAAGTCTGTATTGTTCTCTCCACTTTATAGATGAAGATGCTGATGTGTTCAGTCACTTGCCTGATGGCACACATTGGCTAGCAGAGGTGGTCCTACATCTCTAGTCCCTTGGGACTCAAGCCGGTGCCCTAAACCATCTCATTCTACTGATTTCTGGGAATTGGTATCCTGAAATTGGGACACGCTGTTTTGTGGTAAAACAAAAGATTCAGGGCCTCAGGAGGAGCCCCAAAGAAGGTGGGCTTCCCTGACCAGGCCAGACAAGTAGCACTTCTTCTTCCTCAGTTCCTCCAAGATCCTTGTTTTTTACAGGATACAGTAAGGTTTTAGCCCTGGGGGCCCAAATACCTTGGTCACTTTGCAGTAGAAGTGCAATTTTGTTTTGTTTTGTTATATATATATATATGACATATATATTTATGTATAATGTAAAATATAACATATATATTTATATAATGTATAAAGTATAATAAATATATAATATATTTTTTATATTTTTATATATTTTATAAAATATATATTTATATATTTTTTATATTTTTATTTTATTTATATATATTTTATATATATAATATATATATTTTATATATATAATATATATATTTTTTATATATATTATATATATATTTTATATATATATAATATATATATTTTATATATATTTTATATATATTATATATATATATTTATTATACTTTAAGCTTGGAACCAACCCAAATGTCCAACAATGATAGACTGGATTAAGAAAATGTGGCACATATACACCATGGGATACTATGCAGCCATAAAAAAGGATGAGTTCATGTCCTTTGTAGGGACATGGATGAAGCTGGAAACCATCATTCTCAGCAAACTATCACAAGAACAAAAAACCAAACACCACATGTTCTCACTCATAGGTAGGAATTGAGCAATGAGAACACTTGGACACAGGAAGGGGAACATCATATACCGGGGCCTATTGTTTTGTTTTTTTATGAGATGGCGTCTTGCTCTATCACCCAGGCTGGAGTGCAATGGCATGATCTTGGCTCACTTCAACCTCCGCCTCCCAGGTTCAAGCGATTCTCATGCCTCAGCCTCCTGAGTAGCTGGGATTATAGGCACCTGCCACCATGCCTGGCTAATTTTTGTATTTTTAGTAGAGACAGGGTTTCACCATGCTGGTCAGGCTGGTCTCGAACTCCTGACTTCAGGTGATCCACCTGCCTCAGTGGCTCAAGCCTGTAATCCCAGAAGTGCAATTCTTAAGAGCACCAACTCCAAAGACAGCTGCCCAGGTTCAGATCTCAGCAACTCTACTTTCCAGAGTAGAGTCTTTGTGCAAGTGACTTAACCTCTCTGTGCCTCAACTCCTTTGTCTGTAAAATGGGGATAATAATAGTATCATTGTTGGGATATTAAATGAAAGAGTAAACAATCAAAAAATGTTAGGCTGGAGGCTGGGTTATGTTTTGTTTTTCCTGATACGGAGCCAGACATTCATAAGGATTCTTGCTTTCTTCAGGAGGCGGGTGCTGCAGCCAGGCAGTTGGAAATGGGGATGTGGAAACAGTCCCAGGGCCGAGTGGGGACAGACAATTTCAGCAAGCATCCCTGCCCAGCAGGGGAATTGCTGCTTGAGATTTGGAGGCTACTTGCTCAGGCCTGCCTGCCAGTCCAGTGATTGGGCCCCTCTGGGCCAGGCGCCTATTTTCATTATCAAGGCCACATTCCTGGGATTCCTTGGTGACTAGGCACTTATTACAAGAGAATCAAAGTGCCAAAGGAAACTACTCATTTGAGGCCGAGACCTGGATTTTTCATTTTTATAATTGGCCCTTGGGTCTGCACGTCCTGGGGATACTGGCGGAAGGGAGCTGTTGGACAAAGTATCTCTATGGGGCCCCAGTCACCCCTGGGGGAGGGCGGGACTGGCCCCCTGCCAGATCTGCTGCGCCCATGCGGAAGGCCCTCCAGAGGTCATGTTGTCCAGCCCCTGCCACTCGGCCTGACTCATCAGCACCTAGGCCAGAAGGACAGGTGCTTATCTGAGAGGGGACAAATCTTTGTAGAAGGAGCCAAAGACTTGGAAATCCCCTCTGTGTCCTCCCAACCAGCTATCTATCCAGCCCAGCAGTTCTCAACTGAGAGTGAATTTCCCTCCAGGGGACATTTGGCAATGTCTAGAGAAATTTTGGGTTGTCACAACTGGGTGTTTAGGAAAGGGAAGGTGCTACTTGCATCTAGTGGGTAGAAGCCAAGGATGCTGTTGCTAGGGACTGAATGCTTGTGTCCTCCCACAATTCCTATGTTGAAAACCTAACAGCCCCTCATGTGATGGTATTAGGAGGTAGGGCCTTTGAAAGGTGATTAGGTCATGAGGAGGAGCCCTCATAATTGGGACTAGTACCCTTATAAGAAGGGGCCAGAGTGTTCTCTTTCTCTCTCCACCGTGTATGGATACCAAGAGAAGTCAGTAGTCTGCAACCCCAAAGAGGGCCCTCGTGGGAACCTGACCATGCTGGCACCCTAATCTCGGACCTCTAGCCTCCAGAACTGGGAGAAATACATTTCTGTTATTTAGAAGCCACCAGCTATATGGCGTTTTTGTATTGCGGCCGAATGGACTAAGACAGATGCTAAACATCTTACAAGGCACAGGGCAGCTCCTCATAATGAAGAATGATCTGGCTGCAAGTGTCAGCAGTGCTGAGGCTGAGAAGCCGGGGGCTGGCCTCAATCCCCTGCCCTGCATCAAGTGCCCACGCTTTCCCAGCTAGAGTTCATGGAAATGTAAAAGGGGAGGATGGGCTGCTCAGGTGCATCCTTTAAGAAGACAGGAAGTGTGACCCGCTGCAGGTGGGAATAAAGGCCAAAAGACACACCTTTTTACCAGATGGACAGCAAGGGGGACATAACAGGGGATTTGGAATCCTGCAGACCTGGGTCTGCACCTGGGCTCCATTCCTCAGCTGTGGAGCCCTGGGCAGGTCACTTCATCGGTCTGAGCCTGATTTGTGAAATAAGAGGATCCATCCCCCTTGCAGTGAGGGATGTACGTCTCATGGGGTAGGTATAAGAATTAGCAGGGATGATACCTGTAGTACCTCTAGTGTATGCCTGGCATGTGGAAAGTTCTCCACACATGAGTCACCTCCTTCCTCCCACTACGAGAACCTGCCTCTCTGTACCTTCCTTCTCCCTGGCCTCCTAAGACCCATTCTCTGCCCCAGCCAGCTGAAGCCTTGCTGCCCCATTCTCTCCTTTGTGCCCTCGGCCTCCCTCCTGTCTTCCTCTCCAAATCTTCCCAGCACCAGGGCCTCTCTCCCTCTAGAGAATCCATGCAGCCCCCACCCCCTGGCCATTCTCCTAACCCAGCACAGACGCCCACCTGGCTCACACGCTGGATCCCGTGGGTTGCTCCTGTTTTTAGGAGGCATGAGGGTGTATTGGGGAGTATGTGGTGTGTGCAGTATGTGGTGGGTTTGAGTGGTATGTACATACAAGTTTGCATGCGTACTGGGCATGCTTGTGTGTGAACATGTGTTTATGTGTCTTGTGTGGATGCGTGTGGCCTGGGACTGCTTCCTTTTCCTTTTGTTTTCTCCCAGTCACTGCAGGACACTTTGCAATATGCTGGGTTCATTAGCTGAGAAGGGCCCTTGGGGAAAACTGGAGAGACGAATGTCTCCAGATTTTCCAAACAGTCTCATCATTCCCTCCCTCTGTGAAGGATGCCAGGAAGAAACCCATTATCATAGACTTTCCCCAGCCCATCCACCCTTCTTTTCTGAGCACTGACTCTGACCAAGCCCTGTCTTAGACACCAGGATAGAGAGAGGAACCACACATGACCCCTGCTGAGGGTCATGGTGGAGTGGGGCACTCTCTGGTCTGCCAGGCCACACCCGGAGAGTGTGACCTGCTTTTCAAAGTTGAAATACTCCTTAATGATTGGTATACAGCCCCTACTCTGGGCCCTGAGGGCTCCGTGATTCCCCAAGTCCAGCAGGGACACTGCTCCGGGGCTGTGCCTGGCCTCCTTCCATAGGCTCTGATTGTTTGGTGCTTCTGCCATACCAGTTGTTAAATACTTTTAATAAGACTCTTTGGAGACAGATGCATGATCATTCTGGAATTCACTAAGAGCTCCAACGGGAGGTGTCAAGAAGATGGAGCAACTAACTCTGCCTGCAGGTTGTCAAAAAATCTTCAGGAAGAAAAAGATTCTCCTCTGCGGTCGTGAAAGCTGAGAGAGGGTCTGCACGGAGATAAGAGGGACAGGTTAACCAGGCACAGGGAATAAGAAGCGCAAAGGCAGGGAGGAGCGGGGCAGAATCTTTGGCGGAAGGTGACATGTTCCCAAGAGTGTGGGATATGGGGATAACTGGAAAGGCAGTCAGAAAACTAAGCTGGAAAAGGCCTTGAATGCCAAATTCAGGTGCAGCAGCTGCCTCAGCCTTCCCCAGGACTGCGGAGGACCGTGTCAGTGCCATGCTGTAACCCAGGTCTAGGACTGGCTGTATAGTTCATGGGGCCCAGTGCAAACTAAAAATCTGGAGTCTCTTTTAAAAAAAATTATTAGGAATTTCAAGACAGCAACAGCAGAGCATTAAACTAGGAACAGAATTCTTGTAAACACAGGTCCCCGTGTGACTGCACAAGTTGTGTGCCCATGAAGCAGGTGCCACCAGGACCACTGGTCTGAACAGATGTTCTGTCTGGGATTTAGAAGAAGGTAGCCTGAGACCACCAGGCCTGGGTGAAGAAGCAGGAAATGCCTCTGCAGAATTCCCCGTGGCCTTCCTGGAGATCACCTGCTTCCCTTGGTAAGGTATCCAGTTACCACTCCAAAGGTGCTGTTTTCAGAGCGTTCATTCATCAGCTGGATTTGTGCAGCACTTTTTGCTAATGCCTTGCCTGCCCAGCTGACCCTGCCACTGCTTCTGGCAAGTGCAGGCTCTGACAAATGGCCCATGGCTTGGGAACCTGCCTGGAGCCTGCCCAGGCTCCATCTCATACAGGGCCCAGCTGGTGAGTGAAGGGGGCTTTAGTGGCCACCTCGCCAGGAGCCAACAAGCCCAGCGCTTCTGGGAAAGTCACTGTGTCACGTTGCTAATTCCCCTTTCCCAGAAAGGAGATAAGCCGCCAGATGGAGGTAGAAATGAACAGAGGCCTAACTGTCCTTTTGATGCAAATTGAGGCCTAAATCAAAGGCTCCTCTTCTTGGGGTTAATAGAATCATTTGGTTAAAAGTTTAGAAGCATTTCACCACAACCTCTGTCCTCAGCAACCTGCCCTCAGTATTTGCATATGTTTTGAATGAAAATTGTCAGGACCATGCAAACTAGACAGCTAAATGTGTCTTATCAGATGGCCGTGGGGGGATCTTAGGGGGAACAGGAGAGAAACACAGGTCAGACTGAGGCTCTTGTGTGGCTCTGGACCTCAGTGATAGCATCTGCACTGGCCCAGGCTGATAAGCAGCTTTCTGCATTTCACCGGCACCTCTGTGACTAACAAGCCACCTGCAGAAACTTGGAGACTTGGTGGGACCTGGAGAAAGATAAAGGACTCTTTATGTCCCTCCAGATCCCAGAGAGTTCAAGCATGAGGAGAAGGGGGAGGGTGCTGCTGCCCCTAAAAAGGGTTTCCCTCAGTTGATCCATTACTCCATTAATCATTAAGCACTCCATTCAGTCATTTCTTCCTTCAATATTTCAACTGTCTTTACAAATAATACCTATCTTTAGGGAAAAAAAATCTGAAAGTAAATGCAGTCTTTATTTTCTTGTTTATCACATCATATGCATCACAAAACATCTTTGCAGGAAAAATAATTACAATACAGATTTGCCAAGTGAAATAAAATCACTCTGAAGCTCCCCTAATTCCATTGCCCAGAGGGTTACCACCATTAACTTTTGGGGCTGTAAGATCTTCCAGACTC
The DNA here is from genome assembly GCF_028885625.2 of Pongo pygmaeus. Classification (NCBI taxonomy): domain Eukaryota; kingdom Metazoa; phylum Chordata; class Mammalia; order Primates; family Hominidae; genus Pongo; species Pongo pygmaeus. Next base: position 175,164,810 of record NC_072377.2, read on the forward strand.
ACTCCGTGCATTCATACACATGGAACTCTGTTTTACCATCAAGCACATTGCTTTCTAACTGGTTTCTTTTTTTTTTTTTTTTTGAGATGGCATCTCACTGTGTTGCTAGGTCAGAGTGCAGTTGTGCGATCTCGGCTCACTGCAACTTCGGCCTCCCTGGTTCAAGTAATTCTCCTGCCTCAGCCTCCTGAGTAGCTGGGATTACAGGCACGAGTCACCACACCTGGCTAATTTTTGTATTTTTAGTAGAGATGGTGTTTCACCATGTTGGCCAGGATGGTCATGATCTCTTGACCTTGGGATCTACCCACCTCAGCCTCCCAAAGTGCTGAGATTACAGGTGTGAGCCACTGCACCTGGGCAACTGGTTTCCTTTTACTGCCACTTTCACTAACCGTGGTATTTCTCCATGGGCAGCATTCTTGGCATTTGGGTGTGTAGAACTGTCCCTCACATAGTGACCTCTTGCTCATGAATTGCCAGTGTCACATTCAGATTCTTATGGCAACCAGAAGCTCCCCTGCTCCCAACATTTCTGGACTCACCCTGGGCTGGGGAGGTTAGCTCAGACGAAATATCTCCTTTCTGCCAGTCGCTCTGCTAGGCCCAGGTCATGCTGAGCAGAGCAAGATGTAGTTGAAAACCAAATAAGTCATGTGTTCCAGCTTGCTGGGGTTTTGTGAAGAAAGCAGCCACCCCTCCAGTCATATAGTTTGCAGGTTGGAATTTGCATTTTGATTTCCAAAGACCCTTGAACAACTTAGCATTGCCCACTGCCCTTCAGAGCTTATTTCTTCTTCCTGCCTGCCTATAGGTTCCAAGCTCATTTTAACTAGCCTAAATTGCTTTTGGAATGGGAAAACACAGTAAACTTATTTTTTACAAAATTTATTTATGAGATATTAACGTGCCCAGTACTTGGGCAAGCACTGTGTGAGAGGTAATAGATATGGAAGAAAAATCTTCAAATCTGCTTACAAAACAAGGACAATCCATTTTCATTTCAAACTGCTTAATATATTCAAGGGTTAGCGAATAAGGACAAGAAAGCCTACATATGTTTTAGAGGATGATTCTTGTGTCACGGAGTTGTTCATGGCAGGCTTCCCGAGATGGTTGATAACGTGATGCAGAGAAGCTTCCACCTACCCCAGAACTATGAGGTGTGCACATCTCCTGTAATAGAAATGATAGTGATACCGTAAATGACACCATTACACTTAGCATTATCTTAGTTTCTCTTGTATGTGAGGGCTTCCACACATCCTGATGGCAATGATAATGGTGATGACGTGATATAATGAGCTTAAGTGAGACGTTGTGTGCCTAACATACAGTAAGCATGCAGCAATGGAGAGTTACGGTGTTTATCTCACTTATTTTTCATAATAGCCCTTGCAGTAGGTGTTATCTTTCCTCTTTTGTCTGCTAGAGACCAGAGTTCAGTGAAATTCAAACACTGCCATAGATCACAACAGCTACTAGATGGAGGAGCTGGGATTTGAACCCTCCTCCCCTAAAAGCCAGGATGAAGTGGGTTAGAGCTTTGCTGGAGTTGCTTGGCTAAATTAGGGGCTACACCAACCCAGCTTTTCTTCTTCATGTTCAAGTTTCTTTGATGGGTTCATTTCTATGGACTTTCCTCAGTACTTCCAGAGACTGACTTGCTTTTGTTTGCCATTTCTCACCCCTTTGCTTTGGTTTGAGTGGAAAATCCTCAGCATTGGATCCTTTGCTGTTCAGCTTTAATTCTACCTTAAATTAAAGGCCTTTTAACTTTCACTTGAGTTTTCTCAAGCTCTTCCTGTTTCTGTCTAGATCAAAGCCTAGTCTGTAGCCTGATGTAGCCTGAATATTGAAGTCTATCCCCTTGGGCATACCCAGTTACTAAATTTGTTTAAATGTTTTTGAACATTAGTTTTAGAGAACGAAAAGCCAGAGTTTGCTTTGGATCAAAGACTCCTCACTTATTAGGACTGTCATAATCTTCAAGAGCTTTCATTTATCTCCACAGCATAATTCATAAATTCTTCCTACTTTTCAGAAGAAGGCACATTGAGGCATTATGGCGGCCCCCACACTGCCTTTGACCCATATGGTCTTTTAAATATATTTAATGAATTGTCATGATTCAAAAATCAAGGGGTTTCACATAACAAAAGAGATTTCTTGCTTCTGCTTGAAAAGGATCTAGACATATCTAGAAGATCTGGAAAGACTAGGTCTGCATTCTGAGCCCCTGAATAACAGTTGCTCCCTATAGATAGCCATGTAGTCCCTACCATGAGCCCTTGGTGTTATATCTAAAAAGTTATCACCAAACCCAATGTCATGTAGATTTTCTTCTATGTTATTTCCTAGGAGTTTTATTGTTTTGCATTTCACGTTTAGGTTTATGATCAAGGTTGAATTAATTTTTGTGAAGAGCGTAAGGTTTGCATCCAGATTATTATTATTATTTTACATGTAAATATCCATTTTTCTAGCACCATTTGTTGACAAGGCTGTCTTTTCTCCCTTGTATTACCTATGCTCCTTTGTCAAAGACCAGTTGACTACATATGTGTGAGTTTATTTCTGTGATCCCCTTTTCAGTTCCATTGATCTATTTGTGTATGCTTTCACCAATACCACAATGTTATGATCTTTTTCCAGTAAGTCTTGAAGTTGGATAGTGTTAGTTCTCTGAATTTGCTCCTCTCCTTTAATATTGTGTTGGCTATTCTGGGCCTTTTGTTCTTCCATATAAACTTTAAAGTCAGTTTGCTGATACCTGCAAAATAACTTGCTGATTTTTTTTTTTTTAAGACAGAATTTTGCTCTTGTCACCCAGGCTGGAGTGCAATGGCGCAATCCCGGCTCACTGCAACCTCTGCCTCCTGGGTTCAAGCGATTCTCCTGCCTCAGCCTCCCGAGTAGCTGAGATTACAGTTGCCCACCACCACGCCCAGGTATTTTTGTATTTTTTTTAGTAGAGATGGAGTTTCACCATATTGGTGAGGCTGGTCTCGAACTCCTGACCTCAGGTGATCCACCTGCTTCGGCCTCCCAAAGTGCTGGGATTACAGGCATGAGCCACTGCGCCTGGCCAACTTGCTGAAATTTTGTTTGGGATTGCATTGAATCTATAGATCAAGTTGGAAATAACTGGTATTTCGACAATATTGAGATGCTCTTTCTATGAACATGGAGTATCTCTCTATTTACTTAATGTGTTTTTCCGTGAAGAACCATGAATTCAAATTAAAACAGATTCAAACAGAGCTGATCAGGTGCATATGAATGGGAGGTGGGGAGAAGAGGTGTCCAAGCCCAGCTGATTAAAACTCTGTCCTTGACCAAGCTTCGGACAGTCTCCTCTGTGCCCTCTTTTAGACCAGGCCTCATCCTTAGGCCTTGTCTTTGGCCTTCTTGGTCCAACTGTAGCAAAAATCCTGCTGAGTCAGTTTTCCAATAATCTCCACATGCTTGCTATTTGGATACCTTCACTAACTGTTCAAATTCCTCATTCCCCATCTTTGATGTTTAAGTTTTTGGCCTGCCTTCAGCAGAAATTCTGTTAAGTTGGTTTAGCAAGAATCTCCTATCCCTGATGTCTCCTCTTAGTAATTTTCCATTCAATGACCCCCTCACTCTGCTCATTGGCTAGAAATCCCTCTGTCTTTGCTGTATTTAAGTCTTCCTTACCATGTTAATGTGTCAGAATAATTTTCTTCTCTAACACGGCTCACCAGGACTCTGACACATCTCTAAGGAATCCTAGGGTACCAGCAACACTGTGCAAAAATCTCTGGGTTCTTCCGGCTCTGAGAATCCAAGGGTTTTGGTAGGGAGCCAGGGATGAGATGACTTCATGGCACTTAGAACTTCTGTACGCACTCAGAGGTACATTGCTATCTTTTTCTCTCGGGAATTCTACCTGTGGAGTTGGAAGCATTATTATTATTATTTTATTTTTATTTATTTATTTTTTTGAGACAGAGTCTCCCTCTGTCGCCAGGCCAGAGTGCAGTAGCATGATCTCGGCTCATGTAACCTCCACCCCCTGGGTTCAAGTGACTCTCCTGCCTTAGCTTCTGGAGTAGCTGGGACTACAGACACACGCCACCATGCCCAGCTGATTTTTCTATTTTTAGTAGAGATGGGGTTTCACCATGTTGAAGGTACTATTTTTGTTGTTGTTGTTGTTGTTATTGTTGTTTTTGAGACAGAGTCTTGCTCTGTTGTCTAGACTGGAGAGCCGTGGCGTGATCTTAGCTCACTGCAACCTCCACCTCCCGGGTTCAGGTGATTCTCCTGCCTCAGCCTCCCAAGTAGCTGGGACTACAGGCATGTGACCACGCCTGGCTAGTTTTTTGTATTTTTAGTAAAGATGGGGTTTTGTCATGTTGGCCAGGCTGGTCTTGAACTCCTGACCTCAGATGATCTGCTCTCCTCGGCCTTTTAAAGTGCTGGGATTACAGGTGTGAGCCACCGTGCCCTGCCTTACAGTTTTACTATTGTAATTGCGATCAGCATTATTCTCATTTTTTGAAGTGAGGACACTGAGACTCAAAAGAACATAACTTGCCCAAGGTCATACAAAAAGGAAGTGGCGGAACCAACACCAGAACTCAGGACTGTTACTTAAATTCACATACCATAACCTTTGAGACCCAACCTTGCATCTGGATAAATATAGCATCGATCTTTTTAAACTTGCTGTTACTATTTAAAAACATTGCTTTCTACTAAACACTGATATTTTATGGATTAGAATTACAAGGTCCCCCAAATTGTAGAAATAAAATACAAGTGATTTCAAAAAATAGGTTGGGGATGTTTCTGGCATTTTAAAAAGACAAATATTCAAGCTGATGGATATCCCAAGTACACTGATTTGTCCTTTATAAATTATATGAATGTATTAGATTATCACATGTACTCCAACAAAAAAAGAAAATAGGTTGGATACAGATTACTCCTGGCTCCCCCAAGAAATATTCATTCATTTCCCTTTGCTCCTTAAAGTTCTTCAACGGAAAATTGTGATAAGCAGTGGATTAAATCAAGTCCATTTTGCAGATGAAAAAAACTGAGGCTCAGAGGTACTGTTTTCATTAAGCATTGTTACATCCATTTAGCTGATACGTAGCCTTTAAAAAATCAGAAGCACTATATTATTTCTTGGTTTATATTGAATTTAAAGCCTCTTTCTAAGTCAATAATTTTTTTTGACATTTCACATGCAAGCACTGATAAATTCTGAGAGTGAAGACTTCCTGCTCTCATAGAGCTTAGATTCCAGAGGCTTAAGTTAGTTCCAGATTAGAAAAGGTCTTTGGGCAAAATAAAGGCTTGCTCAACACTCCCTATTACTTCATATTCTATACTGTACAGCAGTTGTTTTCAAAACGTTGTTCTAGGACCTCTGGGGGCACCAAGACCTTTGCAGGGGATCCGCAGGATCAATGTTATTTTGATAATAATAAGATTTTTTTGCTGTACTGACATTTGCACTAATAGTGCAAAAGCAATGAAAGCTAAAATTGCCAAGGCTTAGCAGGAATCAAGGTGGTGGCACCAAACTGCACTAGTGATCACTGTATTCTTCACCATTCACGCGAATGGGAAAAAAGCTAGTTTCGCTCTAGAATGCCCTTGACGAAGCAGTCAGAGTTCATGTGTTTTTAATATTCTGGGTAATGAAACAGGAAGTGTGCATAAAGCACTCGTGCTGCATATGAGGTTTTGCTGCATACTTGGCTTGGCTGTAGGCGAAGAACATTTGCCACAACTTGAGTTGCAAGCTGAACTTGCTGCTTCTTTCAGTGGAACATCATTTTTACTTTGAAAGAACAACTGGCAGATGACGATGGTTTTTCAGTCTTGAGTATTCCAGACATATTCTTGAAAATGAAACAAAATAAATTTGTCAACTCAAGAAAACCTGACAGAATTTGTTGCATTGACAAAATTAGAGCTTTTATGCAATATATATATAGAATTTTGGAAAACTTGTTTCTGCCACTGTGAGCTTGTACTTAAAGTCTCCTGATGACATTAGGGGTATTCTTCACTATTTAAAAAAATATATTATACAAGGCAATGTTTCAAAATAACTCAGTGCAGCACCACTTACATTTTCTTCTATACTGCAACCAAAGCCACATATTACAATAGACTGAATGCAGATGCCAATGAGAATCCAGCTACCCTCCGGTAATCCAGATGTTTAAAAAGATTTGCAAAATATTTGTAAAACAATGTTATTGTTTTGTTTGGGAAAAATCAAGTTATTTTTCATAAAACACTGTCTTAACGTGTATCATGTTTATGATTTTTCGTATGAATATATTCGTATTTTAAAATTTATCAATTTTATTTCTATATAGTAACTATGGATTCATATAATTCATTTAATAACTGTTTGAGAGCCTCAATAATTTCTAAGAATCTAAAGGGGTTCTGAAACCAAAATATTTGAGAACCACTGCCAACGGTAAAGAAGGGAGGCTTGCGTTGCTCCGGTATTGCCCAGCTGTGCCCAGACCCTTTCAGGATTGTAAATGCCTGTCTCTCTGGGCTTAGGCTGTGATGGGGGCACCTGGAGGCTCCTTTGCATAGAGTCCTGGCCAAAAACAGATGGCTGACTCAGAAGAGTTCACTCAGGAAAATCTAATGGCCTACGGACTAAAGTCTGGACCAGGCTTAAGGACAGACACCAAAAAGGTAAGAAGGCACCCAGGTTGTTAATTGTGTGATGCCATTGCCACCCCCAGGGCCTGAATGGGCAAAGGAGGGGGTGATCACCTGAACTGAGCCAGGTCTGTAGCTGTAGAATAGACCTGCATCTGGATAAATATAGCATCGATCTTTTTAAACTTGCTGTTGCTATTTAAAAACATTGCTTTCTATTAAAGTAAACACTGATATTTTATGGATTAGAATTACAAGGTCCCCCAAATTGTAGAAATTAAAATACAAGCGATTTCAAAAAATAGGTTGGGGATGTTTCTGGCATTTTAAAAAGACAAATATTCAAGCTGATGGATATCCCAAGTACACTGATTTGTCCTTTACAAATTATATGAATGTATTAGATTATCACATGTACACCAACAAAAAAAGGCCGCAACTGTGGCCTTGAATGGTGAAGCACCACTACTATCAACCTGTGGCTTAGAAAATCCTGGGATAATAAATGCACCAAACTCTCTCTCCTCTGGCCCTTCAAGCTCCTTTTGGTGCCACCAGTTGGCTGGACCCAGCCAGAAGCCAGAGGGAAAGGATCCTGATAGTGTAGTCCAAGGAAGCCGGCCTCCTGGGGCTTGAGCAGGATGGGGAAGCAGAGAGAATGTTGTGGACTGAATGGTGTCCCCCCAGATTCATGGGTTGAAACCCTAACCTCCAATGTGATGGTATTTGGAGGTAAGGCCTTTGGATGATAACTGGGTTTAGTTGAGGTCATGAGGCTGGGATTAGTGCCCTAATGAGAAGAGACACTAGTGTGCGCTCTCTCTGTCATATGAGGGCACCATGAGAAGGCACCATGAGCCAGGAACCTGATCATGCTGGCACCTTGATCTCAGACTTCCAGCCTCCAGAAATGTGAGAAGATGAATGGCTGTTGTTTAAGTCACCCAGTCTATGGTGTTTTGTTCTGGCAGCTGAGATGGCTAATACGTATGGTAAAAATGGGGGCAAGGGACCCACAGAGAACACCTAGCGCAGAGGTGAGGTGGTTTACTATAACCTTGAACCACCAACTGGGGTCACAGCAGGTGATGCCTCACAGCTGGTCTGAATGGAGCTTGACGGTCAAGGGCCACTGTCCCCAGCTCCATGCACCCTCAGTAACTGCCTCTAGGGGAATGGCTGGCTAGAGGATTCCAAATGATCATGACAATAGCAACAACAACACCCAGCATTTGTAGATCACTTACTCTTTAATATTATCTCATTATCTCACTTACTCTTCACCACAGTCCTATAAAGCAGGAATAATTTTTAGCCCTGTTTTACTATGAGGACACTGAGGCTCAGTGAGGCTGAAACACCACCATAAGTCAGGAGCCAGATTTCCGACCAAGGCCATCTGGCTCCAGACTCCTTGCTTTTCTACTCTCTGCTACCGTGACAGCTTCTTTAGCCTTCTTAGTGAGAGGACTGAGTCTGGTCTTCCAAGTAGGGGTTATATATTTAATTCCATGAACCAAAAGACTCTAGTGTCAAGAATTGTGAAGGATCTATGATTTTACCCTGCTTTCATGCTAATAATTTTACCTACTTCAGTCTCACGGATGCTGTCAGAAGATACAAGACTCCTGGGTCAGAGACAAAAGACAATTATTCAAAGCGTAGCAAGTAGCATGAGTTCATATTTATGTCAGTTTCCCCTGCCCCAATTCCCACAGAATGAACTGAAAAGGGCCAGGTGACTTTGCACATATAGGTGACAGAGGGTAGTGTGTTCCAGGAGAGGATACCAAGATGAGAGAAACCAAATATTTTATACTGAGCAGTAAGCCTATCTGACCTATCTGTCTCTGTCTTCCAAGGCTGCTCCTTACATAAACATCTTTGAAAAGACAAAGGCAGCCAGCTGGTAAGAGACACAGGAGAATTGTCTCCTAATGCTCAGAATTCCCCAGACTTGCACACATCACCTAACTGGATATGTCACCTTGTCCAAGTCCAGGACAACCAAGGTCCTGCGAGCACCTTAGAGCAGGGAATACAGTGGCCTCTTATTCCAGCAGACACCAGGCATGTGGTAGGCACTGCACAATCAGCCTCTGGTAACCACCAGAAGTCAATAGCCCTGCAGGCCCTAAGACTTGAGTATCAGGACCTGGCAGTGATGAGGGTGGGGAGTCAGGGGGAGATAATAGGGAAAGGATTATAAAACAAAAGTGAAAGGCAAAATGAAATGCAAAAATCAAAGTGATGTCACCTGTGTCTTCCTTAATTTGCTCATTTGCTAGATGGGAATAATCCCTACCTCCTAAGGCTGGGTGAGGATTTCCTAAGGTCAAGCATGTAAAATGCTTAGCATGGCTCCTGTAACTACGACAGCTCCACAAATGCAAACTATATGACAAGTGAGGAGCATTAGATGACAGTCATGCTTCGATTTAAGTAAATTTAATTGTAAAAATATAAACTTCCTAGAGGAAGTTGTTCTTTGTTCCTGCGGCTGTTGTTGTTCTAACAAGTTAATTCCTTTGGTGGATTTCCAATAAGATCTAATTTGCAAAAAAATGCATTTGACACCAAATATTTCATAACCCATCTAAATACATACCCTGGGCCAATTTGTGTCGCTGTAGAACCACCTGTCCTTACTTCGTGCTATTCGTTGGAGTATAACAGTGCATCTCAAACAAGAATTACCCCCTGGGGCTTGTTAAGACAGATTCTGATTTACTAGGTGTGGGATGATGCCTGAGATTCTGCACTTCTATGAGCTCCCAAATGATGCCATTTGTTCAGGAACCATACCTTGAGTAGCAAGAGATGAAAACACAGTAGCACTGTCTTATACGGAAGTTAGGCTTCCCTAGAACATAAAAAAGCCTAGGGAGGAGGGGCAGGTTTTGCCAGCCACTCTGTGGTTGTCATTAGTGCCTGCCTTTGGGTGGGTGCTTTCTTCCTTAGCCCACACTCCAGCCCGTTGACTCTTACCTACTGTACAATCTGAACCACCTCATGGCCCCATGTATCCTCCACCCCACCACCCAACCCCTGTTCAATTACCCAGAGGAGGCGGGAGGGAGGAGTTTTCCGTCAACTGTTCCCCATTCCTCTCAGGACCAAGGGGAGGCTGGGCCACCCGCCTCTGTTTACTGTAAACACAAGGAGCTGCTGTTCAGGCTTCCACTAACCTTCTCTCCACCTCCCAGGGCTTCTGTTGGCCCAAAGCTCCTGGAGGCCACCTTCAGCCTCCCTCTCTCCCTAAAGCCCTCCTCTAGGGCTGACCCTGGAGGCTGCCCCAGATCCTCGGAAGGGTAGCTGCAGAGGTCTTAGGATGGATCTGCTGCATCTGAACTGACATAAGTTTTCTTGTGCTCCCTACATATTGGAGACATCCCTTCCTCCTTCTCTCCTTCCCTCCTGTTCACTTGACTTCTTTTACCTTTCTGTAGTAGTCAACACTCTTAGTTACAAGTGACAGATATACTGCACAAACTAGCATTAGGAGGAAATAGAAAAGAATAAAACAGGCCGGGCGTGGTGGCTCATGCCTGTAATCCCAGCACTTTGGGAGGCAGAGGCGGGCGGATCACAAGGTCAGGAGATCGAGACCATCCTGGATAACACAGTGAAACCCCGTCTCTACTAAAAATACAAAAAATTAGCTGGGCGTGGTGGCGGGTGCCTGTAGTCCCAGCTACTCGGGAGGATGAGGCAGGAGAATGGCATGAACTTGCAGTGAGCCGAGATTGTGCCACTGCACTCCAGTCTGGGCGACAGACCAAGACTCCCTCTCAAAAAAAAAAAAAAAAAAAAAAAAAGAATAAAACAAAAAACTAGTGGCTGACAAAACCAAGAAGGGGCTTCAGGTTCAGCTAGATCCAGGAGTTCAAATGATATGGTCAATGCTTGCTTTCTCCATGCCGCTGTGCTGTAATCATCATCTCCTACCAGATTGCATCTAAGAGTCTTCAGCTCTAATTTTATATTCTCTCAGCCTAGTTAACCTGTTAAAAAAACAGGTTCTACCTGAACCAAATGAAACTGTGATGCCCACAACACACTTTCTCTTTCCTTCGATCCCTCTTTCCACCTCTTATTCCAATGTAAATAAGATAAGGTTGCTATCTTTTGTCCTCAAAGATCTTACAGCCTAATGGGGAAGGCATAGGGTATATACCAATAGCTACAACATTCTATTATCAGGACCATGGAAAAAAGTATGTGCAGATTCTACACACTTTTATTGGGTTCCTGGTACATGCCAGTTCTACACTACTCACTTCCACTTCTGTAACCTGAGCTGACCCACAAGTGTGTGCAGTGCCTGTAGCAGGAGGAGCTGCCAGGGTGCAGCTCATGACAGGGGAATCTCCACTGGGCCATTTTTGCTTACTGAAGCAGTGTCCCAAGCAGGGAGCAAGGAGAACTGGGAAACCCTAGGCACCTCCAGTGGCTCTGCCTTCCCATCCAAGCATGTCCCATCCAAGCAGGGAGATAAGCGGCAGTGCAAGGGGAAGGGAAGGGAGAGGGGGCAATAGGCATACATTGTGAGCACAGCTGGGCATCAAAAGTAATGGGCCAGGACTCACGCTGCACTGCACCCATGCAATATAAAACTCCTAAACTCATGAGCGTCTTTCATGTAGAGACCAAGGATGGCTCCAGAGAGGTTCATAACCACCCTGAGATTGTATGCAACAGGTCATGTGAGTGTGGAGGGTGCAGTTTTTGGGGAGATGGTTGCTAGCTTCCATCACATTCTCAAAGACATTCACTATACCTTCATGACAGACCCAGAATCTGACAGTAATGCTCCAATGCTGCTGCCAACCCAGTCCAAGCCACCGCCCCTTGTAGCTGTCCTAGCTTTTCACCTTATCTCCAGGCCTCAATTCAAGGGCCTCTTCTCATCCCTATCTCACTCTAAACTCCTCATGCTAGCCTGGTTTGAAACCTAGTTCTGCCTACTAGCTGTGTGATCTCTCTCTCTAAGCCTCAGTTTCCTCATTTGTAAAATGGCCTGGTAATAATAACACAATCTTGAGAGCAAAGGCCTCATTAAATGGTGGCCATGGTACCCTCCTTCTCTCAACCTCCTGCCAGTCCTATCACAGAGCTAATAACTTTTATCAGGTGTAGTTTATGTCATAATTCATGTTCTTCTCTTACAGGGATGCTGCAAGGATTTGAGATGATGCTTTTATTAAAGCATCCAGTGCAACACTTGGCAAGAGACAGTGCAAAGTCACAGGAAATTTTTTACCTCCTGACTTCATCTCTTACCCCTTTATCTGATTCCTGCCCTGCAAACTGGGTTTCTGAGTCTTCTAGCCCAAAAGGGCCCAGGGAGATTTCCTCCCGCCACCCAAGGCGTCCTTCCCCACCCCATTTCCCGACTGACATTGGGACCCTGAGACCCCAGTAGTTAGGGGCCCATTGGACCCCTCTCTGGCCAAGCCAGGTCTCTGACTGACACCAGCATTTCCAAGAAAAACAGTTCACTGGGCTCCATGTAGGAAAAGCAGGCCCTTTCAAGAGCTAGCACTTAGGCAGGATTTCCATTTTTTTTCCCCCAAATCTTGATGATCTTACATTTAAAACATGTGTCACCTTGCTAGTTTCTGGCAGCAGTGCCCAGGCACAGAGATATGGGAACTAGAGCTGCTGGGTCCTTACATTCTCAGCTGAGGGAAGCCTCCACCCTTCCCACACACTGCTCTGCAGGGCAGCACCCCCAGCGCTTACCCACCAGGGAACTCGGCCTGTTCAGTGCTTTCTGAGCAGCTGTCCCAGATGCCCCCAGAAGGCCAGGAATGGGTGGGCTGAGGTCCGAGGGCCAATTCTCAGAGACAGAGCAAACCCTGCCTGATTCTAGAAGGAGTTGCAGCTCAAACCCCTTGGAGACAGAAGAGGGAAGGAGAATTAAAATGTAGTAAAGGTGTCTATGGACCAGGTCCTTTGGGAACATTATCTTATTTAAGCCACATAGCGGCCTTGGGATAAAGATCATTATAGCCAATTTGCACAGAAAAAGCAAAAAACAAGACCCTGTAAAGTTATCTTGTTCCAAGGTCACACCGCCGAAGGTGGCAGAGTCAGGGTTTGACCTAATTCTGCTCACTACTTTCTGGCTGTGCAATCTTGGGTAACATCCTTCCTCTCTGTGGGCTTCAGTTTCTATATCTGTGCAATGTGGCACTAATAATACCACCTCATGAGATGCTCTGCAGCGTCAGTGCGATAGCCCACGTCAAGCACTAGGCATAGTGCCAGGCATACAACACGTTTTTTGAATGAATGAGTGAGTGAAGGAATGAATGATTGGGAGGCAACTCAGCTCCAGCCCCGTTTAAAACTCTGTATTTCATCCATGATTTGTGGAGCTCATATTGACACCAGAGTGTGCCAAGTTTCCCAAGTTTCCATCAGTTTTCATGATATCAGCCCGAGAGTTTTTCTTCACTGAAAGAACTTCTCCAACTCCACTAGTGAAAATCCTGTTTGGCCAATGACCACCAATTCTGAGAGTCCTTGTGGGAACCCAGCAGCTGAATGTACAGACCTGCCTGACACTCTCATTCCAGAAAGTTCCACATCCTAGCTAGGTGTACCCATTCTTTAGCTCCTCTAAAAGCACTGCCTATTGCTGGAGGAAAGAGACCAAGCCCCCAGAATAACAGAAGCCCTGAAAATAGCTTCCATTCAGTGTGCCCCCTGAGGACAGACACCACCTTGCCTCACCATTGCGTCTTCAGTTTGCTGTAGGGTGCCTTGCATCTGAGAGATGCTCAATAAATGTTTGTGGAATGAATAGAATCCAAAAAGAGTTGAACATAAATGTGCAGGACTTGCTAGTTCTTCCGTGTGCAGGCAACACTGGGGCTTCAGGGGGTTGCTGGTGCGCAGCAACAACTTGTATGTGGCCCTGGGGTCTGTTTCCAGGACCGCAGGATCCCCTGGTCTGTATTTTGTGAAAAGATGAGTTCCCTGGATCCATTTGACTGGGTTTCACTGAAGGACATTTGAAAAAGGAAACTGGGGAAGGCAAATTAGCCTCCCTGGCTTCCTGCAGAGAGCACCTTTTATGAGACTGTCATTTCGAGTTTCCTCTTCCTCTTGTTTTGTTTCACACATTCCCACAGCCTCCCTCAGAGAACAGATTGAACCCCTATTTTCCTCACTGAAGATCACATCAGTGCAAGGACATCCTGTCTGGATGGGTAAGAAGTGCCCCAGGAGATGTCTATCGTGCATCTGGGCCCCACAGGAGCAAGCTTCTGGCTGCCACCTCTTAGGGTCTCACAGCATTTGCACCTTGCAACAGCTCCTCTCCTCAATGTTAAGCAGGCCCAGGGCTGATTGCCAGTCACTTCCAGAAGGATGAATTTCAAAGGGATATCTGGAGCAAACAGACTTCGGATGGCAGGCGAGCCGCTGGGTGCAGCATGAGCAGGGTCTCCCAGCAGAACAGGACAGGCATCCATTGGAGAGGTTAAGACCTTGAACACTGGGGTATGAAAGTTCAGGGGCCCAAACTTGACTCCACCACAAACCAGTTGTAAGACTTTGGGCAACTTATTTAATCTTTTACAACCTCAGTTCCCAAACTACAAAATAAGCCTAGCAATGATGTCTCATCATGATACATTTTAAGATTAAATGAGCCAACGCCTGTAAGTATCTGGTGCTTGGGAAATGCAAAGTCACACAGCTGCTGGTGGGCACCCATCGCTTGGGCATCCTATAATCTGTCTCACCCGCTAGACTGTGAACTACTCGAGGGCAGGAACTCAGGTGACCAAGACAGGGCCTGGCCCATAGTAGATGCTCATCAGTTATTTGTTGAAGACATGTCAGACGAGGCTGAGTGGAAACGACACTCACTGTTGTCATGTTAATAGTATTGGTTTATTTTCCTGTCTCCTTAACTAGACTGAGGTCCTAGAGAACACAGATGAGCCTTATTCTTCCACGTATTCCCAGTGCCTAGCACACTCTCAACCTCTCTGAGCCCCTGTTTCCCCCATTTATTCCCCCTATTTAGAAATAGAAGCCCTACTTGGCAGGGTTTCTGAAGGTAATGTGAGTCAATATATGTGAAACACTTTGTATGATGCCTTGCCTTTGTAAGAGCCCCATTATGACAACTATGATCATAACTACTTTACATAAAGGTTTCTGACCCAGTGTCCAGGGCTTGCAGGTAAGCTTCCACATACTCCCAGGGTGTGGCCAACTGAGCTGATTCATGGACGAGCTTGGAGACTTCCTACCATTTACTAAGTGCCAACCTCTTATACACCAGGACCTGCATGGGCTCCTTTAAGTGGCAAGTAACTTGCCCATGATCAGACACCTACTAATCAGTAGTGCTGAGATTTGAATGCAAGCATCTGGCTCCACAGCTGCTACAAATGATCTTCACCGTTCAGCTTCCCTAAGGCCTGTTAGTTTCTCAGCCTGAGCACAACTGACCTTGTGGGCCAGATGGTTCTTGGCTGTGGGAGGCTGTCTCATGCACTGTAGGGTGTCTAGCCGCATCCCTGCCTCTGCCACTAGATGCCATGACCTCCCCACGCCCCCAGAGTTGCAATGACCAAAAATGACTCCCGACACTGACAAATGTCCCCTGGGTTGAAAACCACCTTTCCCCTCTCCCAAACCCACAGGAGCCCTCTCCCATGGGCATACCAAGGCCATCGTCTCCTGAAACAGGAGTACCTCGAGAAGAAGTCTGAGCTCTGTTCCAGTTCCCCTGACTTGAGAATGACCTGGTGAGTCAACCTCCTCTGTCAGGATCCCTTTTCTCATCAGCAAAGGGCACTAATGTCCACCAAACTGCCCAACTCAGAAATGTGGGCATCGCCCTTGACCCTCTCTCTTCCTCACCACCCTCACCTTATCTCTCACTCAGTCCTATTGGCACTATCTCCTAATTATTGTTCAAATCCATCCCCTCCATTCTCCCTCCCTCTCCTCTCCTACCTCGGTTCAGGCTGCCGTGTCTCACCTCTGGATCAGCCTCTCAGACAATGTCTACCTCCAACCCAGCCTCTCAAGTCCAGGGTGGTTTTCCCAAAACACAAATCTGATCACTCCCTACCTTGGGTGTTTTCTGAGAGCATCCTCCGCTCCTGAAAGCGTTGAAATGATGCAAAGCCCAGTTAAACTCTAAGCTCAGGCAGAGCTGGGGATAAGCCTCACTCCAGGCTCTTAGCTCCCTGATCATGAGTTGCCCTGTCTGTCTCTTCTACTGCGTGGTACACCCTGTGCAGGCAGGGATGTCTTCGTCCCTGGACCCTCAGTGTGCAGCAAGGGATGCACATGGCCAGCACTCAGCAAGCACTCACTGGGTGGACAGATGAATAAATGGATAGATGGATGGAGAGTAGTGCAGGCCTGTGCAGTGCTCTAAGCTAGGGAGGACATCCTGAGCCCACTGCAGGGGCTCCGGAAATATTTGTGAGGAGACAAATTCCTATCCTCAACTTCAAGGGGTTCTCCACTGTAAGAGGAAGATCAATGCTCTTCCTATATGGGCATTTTACATCCTGAGGCAGGGATGTGCACAGTGAGACGGACAGGATACAGTAGATCATTTGCTATGTGCCTGACAGCTCTCCTCAGAGGCAGACTTTTCTTACAGGAACTAGTTAGAGGAGGGGATCACTTCCCAAAGAACAAGACCCTGGAGACTGGGGGCATCTGACCGACCTTATTTTAGGGAACACTGACAAGAAGTTTCACTGTGTTTATTTGGCAGGTGCAACCTCACTCTGTTCAGTGGGTTTTCCCTCCAGGGTGGGAAACAGGTTCATTCTAGCAGAGGGGCTGCTGGGGCCGACATGGTGATGGCCATTGAGGGCACACAGCACCCGGTTTCCTCATCCTCCTGCAGCACCCTTGCCCTCCCCTGCCTGTCCCTGAGCCTGAAGGAGGGGACCAGCCAGCCAGAACCTGGGGCTGGGGATGGTGACAGCTGCACCTGCCCAGAGTCAACAGGATTTGTTCCCCTGGATTTTCCACACTGGTGGTTCCAAGATTGGGTCTGATTGCCTGTGTACCTTTTAAGGCCTGCCTGGGAGCAGAGCAGGGCCTTGGAGAGGCTGTGGGCCTGAGTTGTCTGGAGAGAGCTCTCCTGAAGGTGGCAGGTGGATGTGACTCCCATTTAGCCTCCCTCCCCACCACAGACAGACACATACAAAGACATAATTGGTAGGAGCAAAGGAGCCAGGCCAGCTACAGAGCCTAGATTAGGAACCAGCTGAGGCCAGGCCAGGTGGGGAAAGAAGGAGCACTGCCAGCTTGGTCTTGAGCCAAGGAGATGCTGGCAGAATGAAAATTAGGGCTCCAGCTCATTGGTTCTAGAATCAGAGCCTGGAGCCTTTAAGTGAGGGTGATTCAATAATAACTTCTAAAAGGGCAGGCTCTGGAGTCAACAACTGAGTCCCAACCCCAGTTTCTTCCCTTACTCTGTGTGACCTTGAGCCAGTCCCTTCACTTCTCCAAGCCTCAGCTTCCTCATCCGTAAAATGGGAATTGTTGTGAAGATGAATGAGACAACAGATTAGGTGTTCAGCCCAGGACCTGGCATGTTATGGATTGTTTTGTCTTTGCAGTAAGAGATCATCCCTGCTTGCACTCCCCATCTTCACACAGAGTAGAGACAAGGAAGAAGTGGGCAGCCTGGGATGAGGGGCAAGTGGGGAGAATGGAGAACAAGCCACTGCTGGGGCATGTGACCCCAGGAGGAGCTTCGCTTGCCTCCATCATTCCTTGTTCCATGTGAGAGGCGGCTGCAGAGCTATATTGGAGGAGTGGGTGATAGACTGCTCTTTGTCAGTTGTGGTGGGTACAACTGATTACCCAACCAACAACCACCCTCCCACAACTCAAAGCACTTCTTCCTTGCAGACAGAGCTCGCTTTCCATCTTAGAAGCTGAAAATGGTAGACACTGTCTTGCCCAGGCTTCCTTACACATGGGCATGTAATTTATTCATGGAAACAAGCAACCTTCTTTGTTTCTTTCCCAACAACCTTCCCATGCCAGACGTTGACATGGGAATGTGATGCTGGAAGCTGCAGCTGCCATGTTGCAACCATGAGGGGATAAGCCAAGACCACACCAATGTGCAAATGACCAGAAAGATGGAAGGGATATTCTGGAACTTTCATGGCTCAGAGTTCTTGTAATGTGGGAGGATGAATGAACTCACTGCTTAAACCACTTCTAGGCAGGCCTTCTGTTATTTGAAGCAAAAAGCATTCCAGCACCAAGCTTTCTAAACTTGAGAAACACATTTTGAAAAGTTGTGGGTCTGGGGCTCTAAACCAGGTGTTCTTAGAGCCTCCCACTGCCTTTCTCTGGCCCTGGTGATAATTGCAAATCTTAAGAAGTCATGGAAAGTTGCTGGGTCTGAGACCACACATCACGTCCCAGCATCTCAAGCCTCCAGGCAGAAACTGGTGAGTCACTGAGATCTCGGGTGTCGTTTAGTGTGTTTGTCACTCCTTCCATCAACGAAGTAGACTCTGGGGCCTACAGAGTGGCCAGTGCTGGAGAAGGTGATGAGGAGGCAGAGCTAAAAATGCATGTCTCTTCTCATGTGTTCATTCATGTATTTAATTAACACTTACCCAAAACATCAATATCCCCCAAACTTATTTTAATAAAATGTGGTGTTTGCGTTGTCATCCTTCTGAATATGCCCTTCAGGCTTCAATATTCCGAAGTGGTCCATGAATGCAGAAATATTGGGAACCACCAATTTGTGCAAGTCATTAAATCTTTCTATGTCTCAGTTTCCTTCTCTGAGACAGCAGCTAGTTAAATTTCGTCAGGTGGCCTCATTGGCTCTGGCTCAGAATCAATAAGCAGTCATGGTTTTAAGAGCCCTCCCTCAAGAAATGTGCTACCACTGAGGGAGATCTAAGCTGGGGTCTAGCTTCATCCTTAAGGTCCCATGTTCTGGAATCCAGTGGACTTGGTTTGGAATACTGACTCTGCCAATTGTTTACAGAGTAAATCTGGACAAATTTGACTTTACTTCTCTGGCCCTCAGTATTCACACGTATGACTGGGAACACATAGCACCCATCTCACAGGGAATTATCAGGATTCACTGCTCTTAGCTATGGTGAACTCTTGGCACAAGCAAACAATAAATAATAGCTATTTTATTGTTGTTTTGTTTCTGTCACCATTAGGGAATCTCCAGTCTTATTGAAACATCTTCTATGAAAGCCTCAGAAAACCCTCCTGACACAATTTATTTTAACTTAAGAGTTAGACACACTTACACCTTCCAGTAGCGGAGGAAGAAATATCTCCACAATCCAAAGAAACTGTAGGGGAGTCAGTATGTCAGAGCAGAGAGCCCTGTAAACAGCATCTTGATCCTTGCCCCCCTCATTTCACCAACAGGGAAACAGAAGCTAAGAGAGGGGAAGAGCTTGGCCTTGGCCAAGGTCACACAGCAGGGGCCCAGATCTCCTAACTTCCCAGGTAATACAATCCTAACGCAAAAGTGTCAAGAGTTAGGAATAGACACAATTCGGTTTTCTGGCTGTAAAACATTGGGAAGAGAAGCAGAAGGAGTGGGGGGAGAACACTAAACCTAACTTGGGGCCAGTCCTTGGGGAAGATGTGAAGATGAGCTTCTCTTCACCTTTTTAGTGTCAATTTCTCCATTCTCCTAAATGACCCATATCCTCTCCCTACTCACCCTCTAACGTTGGTTCTCAGAAAAGAATAAATTCGAGTTGCAGAGATGGTGGGCATTTGAATTTTGTTTATTACAAAGAATATGCTTGGATGGTAGAAGTTGATGCATCAAGGATCTGAGTCGGATAGCTACTCTTTAATTACTTGGTGGAGTCAACATCTATTGGGATCGGCTCTATGCCCAGCACTATGACAAACACAGAACGTAAAGACAATTAATCTGATCCTGCATCCTGCCCTCATAGCACAGAATCTAATGAGGGAGAAAGACTCAGGAATCCATCACTAGGGCTCACTAGATATGAATGATTATGGAGGAGTGTTTACAGCACCAGAGGAAGGTGGTGCAGGAGTGAGGCATTCTGCCTCTGGGGAGGTGCAATCATAGAAGAAGGGAATCAAGGAGAGAGGAAATGTGGGATGGTCTTGAGGAAGGGGGTGAGGGGTGAGAAATTACCTAATGGTACAATGTATGCTGTTTGGGTGATGGTTACACTAAGGCCCAGATTTTACCACTGTGCAAATTATCCGTGTGACAAAACTGCACTTCTACCCCTTAAATCTATAAAATTAAGAAAATAATAATATATATTTTTAAAAGAGATAGGAAATGACACAAGTGGAATCTCAAATGATCAGAAGTGTGGCCCAACTTTGGGAAGCCAAGGCGGGTGGATCACCTGAGGTCAGGAGTTCGAGACCAGCCTGCCCAACATGGTGAAACCCCATCTCTACTAAAAATACAAAAATTAGCTGGGCATGGTGGTGCATGCCTGTAATCCCAGCTACTAGGGAGGCTGAGGCAGGAGAATTGCTTGAACCTGGGAGGTGGAGGTTGCAGTGAGCTGAGATCGTGCCACTGCACTCCAGCCTGGGTGACAGAGCGAGACTCCATCTCAAAAAAAAAAGAAAACAAAAAAGAAGTGTGGCCCTTCCTGCCAAGTGGAAGGACCAGAGGGAAGTTCTCTCCAGGCAAAAGGAGAGTAGGAGCAAAAGTGAGGGATACGACGTCTGGGGTACAGATAGGGAAGAGGGAGGCCTAAGTGTGGGGGCAGCAATGGGGAGACTGTGCTCAGGGGGCCCTTGGAGGTGACCTTGATTCCGTTACCCTCTCTGACTCATGCCCACCATCAGGTAGGTGGAGAAAATATTATAGTAGCCACTGTGGCCATAGGGGGCCTAGGGCTGAGCTGAGAAGACATTTTAGAAATGGAAGTCTATAACAAAGGTTCAGGTGCGGAAACAAGCATGGGGCAGGTGAGAGAGGCAGAGCTTAAAATTTGGAGAAAGAGCTTGCCCTCAGTCTTCCTCCCTCACTTCCTCTCTCCCTTCTACCATCATTCCTTCCTTTCTTTCTAATTCATTCCCTCATTCATTCATTCATTCATTCATTCACTTGTGTGATAAATATTTAGTGAGCACCTGCTGCGTTCCAGACATCTGGCAGGGCTTTGAGTGGCAAACAAACAAGACATGGTCCCTGTCTTATTAATTTGGACAGATGGGTGAGAAATAACACAACATTGACACACGTGAGGGGTGGTTAATGTTCCTCAGTTCCCTGAACCTGGAAGTTCCTAGAAGGCAAAGGTGGGTGTGTGACAAGGTCCTATCTGTACCTTAACCCAGGCCTGCCCCTTTTCCCAGCACAGTGGTTCAGGTGTGGACTCTGGAGACAAAGGGCCTGGGTTCAAATCTTGGCCCAATCACTAGCAAGTGTGGTCGACCACTCTGCGGCCCTGTTCCTTCACTTATAAAATGGGAATGATTTGGTATCAACCTCACAGAACTGTGGTGAGCACTAAAGAGACGATGCCAGTCAAATGGTGGCTGTGGCTGGAGTGTGAGTATGAGGGCTTTTTCTGGAGTGCTGGGGGTATTCTGCTTTTTGATCTGGATGCTAATTACACAGGCATGCTTGGGGTGTGAACATTCATTGAGCTGCACATTTATGATATGCACTTTTTTGAAAGTATGTTATACTTCAATGACAAGTTTTGAAAGCCCTAGTCCAATGCCTCTTGTTGAGCTCTGCTAACAACAATGGATGCTATTGATTGTCAGTGTCCTACGGCCGTGCTCCCAAGAGATGCTCCACCAGAATCTTCCGAGTCCAGGAGCTTGCTGCTCTCTGGAGCCCTGGAAGGGCAGATTATATTGGGGAAACTGAGGCATTGAGACCCAGAGGCTCAAGGTCATGGGGCTCAGTAGGAGCCAAGTCACCCAGAGCCCAGCAGCACCCTCCCCTTTTACCTCCCTCCTGCCGGCAGCTAGCAGGGGTGTGGGGGCCCATTAAATCCTAGGCAAATGAGCTCTGGGCGCGTGCAGCCCTCAGGTCCCAGGACAGCTCAAACAGGCCTGGACTGCCTGGTGCCCCATGGCAGCCACCCCCTGGCCTCTAAATGATGGTGTGGAGCACTTGGCTGTTTGCAGGGTAAACAGGAGGGCTGGAGCAATGGGAGGCGGGTGTGCTCCACTGCCAAAGCAAAACAGAGCCAGTGCAGGGCTCCCGCACACCCTGGGGGGCCGCTGAGGGCCAGCGGTTGCTATCAGGGTGAACACCAGTTGTCATTAGAAAGGGAGGCTTTGCTTCATCCACCTCCAGCGAGTTCTTGCACGGTTCATCCTGGCAGCCTCTGGCCTGGGTGAGATAGCAGGGTAATGTTAACCCTTGCCTTCCCAGCACAGAAAGGACTGCAGAAAGCCCTGAGAGCCTCAGGCTGCCTCCACCTCTGTCTCTGCAGTGCCTGGTACAGTTCTTGGCTTCCTGACCAGGAGGCAGCATGGGGAGATAAATACACACAAAGCCAAAATGCGTAGGTTCAAGTCCCGGCTCTCCTGTTCACATTTGTATGACCTGGGGCCAGCTATCTAAGCTCATTCCTAATTGCAGCTGCTGTGAAGGAATATTGAACACCCAATAACTTAAATAGCTAAACAGCTCAAGTAGGTGACTCTTGTCTTGGGGGCAGCCCCTAGCCAGGTCCCAATGAATGTCATAATGTGGGCCTAACGCTGCCAGATTTGTAGATTTCTCAGGAGACACACAAAACCTAGATTCCTATGTAAAATCTCCTGATTTGTAAATGTTGGCAGCTAACCGGAAAACATCCTGTGGCCTATAAAAAACAAGTCTGGCAACTGGGTTTGACCAGTGGTCCTAGTTGTGGACCACAGATCTAATCACATCCTCGGCTTCTTAATGAGAAGACTGAGGACCAGGAAGGAAAAGTGATTTGCCCAACCTGGCACAGTACTGACTGCCAATACACCAAAACACGCATTGTGGGTTAGGGCATCATGTATGTACACAGCAACTCCTCAAGGTAGGTTGTAAAATCCCCACGAAAACTCAGAGGGGTCGAGCGATTTGCCAAAGGTCACCCATTGGCAAGTTCCCAGCCTGGATTCAAATTTCAGGATAAGTCACACTGTCTCCCTAGCACTGAAAAAACTGGAACCCACACCTGTTTCCTGCCCCGTGAGGATGGCACTGCTGTCATGAGACCCACTCTGCCACATCATGGAGAGCAGCCACTGCTCCTGCCTGCTCACCTGAACTGTCTCCCAAATGCCCAAAGAGGACACCTTAACCCTTGCAGGACAAGAAAGAATGTCGGGCTGTCTTTCTTAGAAAAGTCTTTATTATTAAGCAATATATAAATATTTTGTCATTATAAAAAATCAAGTGACAGAAAAGATAAAGAGTTTGTCTCTAATTCCACTCCCTTCTTAGGTACAATACTATTATTAGTGGTAATGCCACCTCCTTATAGACCCCCCCACATTTTTTTTTTTTTGGAGTTCTGCTCTTGTTGCCAAGGCTGGAGTGCAATGGCACAATCTTGGCTCACTGCAGCCTCCACCTCCCAGGTTCAAGCGATTCTCCAGCCTCAGCCTCCCAAGTAGCTGGGATTACAGAGGCGCCCACCACCATGCAGGGCTGATTTTTTTTTTTTTTTTTTGGTATTATTATTAGAGATGGAGTTTTACCATGTTGGCCAGGCTGGTCTTGAACTCCTGACCTCAGGTGATTCGCCCACCTCAGCCCCTCAAAGTGCTGGGATTACAGGCATGAGCCACCATGCGTGGCCCTTATGGACCCTTTCTTTGGAAAGCTCTCAAAGTTGCCCCAGGAGCTGGCTGAGGGCCTGGGCTGGTCTGAGATACAGGGCTGCTGAGCCGGCCATCACTAGGCAAGACAAGCCCTCTGGCCAAGAGCATTTCCCAAGAGGCCAATGACCATAGAAGGCTTTCAAGAGGTTGCAAGAGCTGCATAGATTACACCCGAGAATCAGGGAGGAGGAAGTGTCCAAGGCGGTGCTTCCCATTGCGGCTAGGTCAGAACCACCAGCCCCAGGCAGAGGGAGGTGTCTCTAGTTCTTTTTTTTTTTTTTGATTTTTTTTTAGAATTATTATTATACTTTAAGTTTTAGGGTACATGTGCACAATGTGCAGGTTAGTTACATATGTATACATGCGTCATGCTGGTGTGCTACACCCATTAACTCGCCATTTAGCATTAGGTATATCTCCTAATGCTATCCCTCCCCCCTCCCCCCACCCCACAACAGTCCCCAGAATGTGATGTTCCCCTTCCTGTGACCGTGTGTTCTCAGTGTTCAATTCCTATCTATGAGTGAGAACATGCGGTGTTTGGTTTTTCGTCTTTGCGATAGTTTACTGAGAATGATGATTTCCAGTTTCATCCATGTCCCTACAAAGGACATGAACTCATCATTTTTTATGGCTGCATAGTATTCCATGGTGTATATGTGCCACATTTTCTTAATCCAGTCTATCATTGTTGGACATTTGGGTTGGTTCCAAGTCTTTGCTATTGTGAATAGCGCCACAATAAACATACGTGTGCATGTGTCTTTATAGCAGCATGAGTTATAGTCTTTTGGGTGTATACCCAGTAATGGGATGGCTGGGTCAAATGGTATTTCTAGTTCTAGATCCCTGAGGAATCGCCACACCGACTTCCACAATGGTTGAACTAGTTTACAGTTCCACCAACAGTGTAAAAGTGTTCCTATTTCTCCACATCCTCTCCAGCACCTGTTGTTTCCTGACTTTTTAATGATTGCATTCTAACTGGTGTGAGATGGTATCTCATTGTGGTTTTGATTTGCATTTCTCTGATGGCCAGTGATGATGAGCATTTTTTCATGTGTCTTTTGGCTGCATAAATATCTTCTTTTGAGAAGTGTCTGTTCGTATCCTTCACCCACTTTTTGATGGGGTTGTTTGTTTTTTTCTTGTAAATTTGTTTGAGTTCATTGTAGATTCTGGATATTAGCCCTTTGTCAGATGAGTAGGTTGTGAAAATTTTCTCCCATTTTGTAGGTTGCCTGTTCACTCTGATGGTAGTTTCTTTTGCTGTGCAGAAGCTCTTTAGTTTAATTAGATCCCATTTGTCAATTTTGGCTTTTGTTGCCATTGCTTTTGGTGTTTTAGACATGAAGTCCTTGCCCATGCCTATGTCCTGAATGGTAATGCCTGGGTTTTCTTCTAGGGTTTTTATGGTTTTAGGTCTAATGTTTTCTCAAGCCTTCAGGTAGTATCAAGCTGAAAAGTCTTGAGAGCTGCTAGGATGTCTCAATACCTCTGCAACACTTGCTCTCTCATTTTAACAAGCAGAGGGCAGGCCTGCTAAGTCATAGCATCATAGCACTTCTGCAAGCCGCAATGCCTAGTTATAATTGAGTGGCTTTGTTCTGTTTTTATCATCTTCATTTTACAGTAGCCTTCTATTTATGGCCATGCTGGTTGTCCATTTATAGCCGGTGATAGAGATTTCCTCTTAGAAATAAAGTTTAAGGGTTTTTTTCAGTTTAAATTAAAATAGTAAATAAATAATGTTTCAGGCGATTGATAGAAATGACAACAATCATTCTGTTGGGAAGGAGATGGCTGGATTCTGGCACACGCTATCTTAGATAGGTGAGGGTGGCCTTCTTTTTTTTTTTTTTTTTCTGAGACGGAGTCTTGCTCTGTCGCCCAGCTTGGAATGCAGTGGCGCAATCTCGGCTCACAGCAAGCTCCGCCTCCCAGGTTCACGCCATTCTCCTGCCTCAGCCTCCCGAGTAGCTGGGATCACAGGCACCCGCCACCACGCCCAGCTAATTTTTTGTATTGAGGATGGCCTTCTTAACAAAGCCCTGAAAGAGGTTGTCCAGCCACCCTGGAAGCATGCGGCATCAGGCCTGAGCTGCACAGTGGCTGGATTTATGAGGAATGAGCAGCAGCAAGCCCAGGAGAATGTGAAACCAAAATGCCCTGTGACGACCCAGACAAGACCAGAGTCACTCCTGGAAGCTCCATAAAGTCAGTCAGGGCAAACTCGAGGACACAGAGTGAGTCTCTCAGCCTCCCTCCTCATGGCTCTGTTGTTTCTGAGCAAGGCCTGGGGAATTACATCAGTCAGGTATAGTGCAAAGAGCCCTGGACCAGAGTTCCAAGGCCTCGGTTCCAGGGTCAGGGCTGTTGTAATGAACAGCTCTGTCCTCCTGGAGGTTGAAAGGGCAGGTGGTACAGTTAAGACTGTGTGGGTTCAAAATCCTTCTCTTCACTTTCTGAGTTTGTTTCTTTCCTCAAATTACTTATCCTCTTGTGCCTCAATTTCCTCATTTATAAAATGGGAATAATAATGGTTCCCATCCTTGGGTCCTCGTGGGGATTAATTAAAATCAATTATTTGAAGTACTCAGCAGAGGGTCAGCAAGGAACAAAGCTAAGACTCAATGGATATGAGCTGTCATCACTACGTTTACGATGATCATGAGTATTTTACTAAACAGAAGTCTGCTCATATGAGGGGACTTTGGAACCTTTCTACTCTGTCTTGATGTTCCAAGATTCCTACATTCGCATCCAGCTCAGCTTTTGGCTACGGAACCTTAGGCAAGATGCTCATAAACCCTTTAAGCTTTAGTGCCCTTGTTCATAAAAAGAAGTGAATCGAATCTCTGCAGGACTGTTTTTGTATTCAGTGCACAGGTGTGTGTGAAGACACCCAGAATGTTGCCAGGCACACAGAGATGTCTACCTTGATACTTTTCTCTCCTCCTCCCTGCAAATACACACACACACACACACACACACACACACACACACACTCACACACTCTTATTTTGATCTTGGCCTGAGGCTGACAAGCCCCAGATTAGTGATCAGTGACAATTTCGGCTTTATCAGCTCCACTCGGGTATTTGCATATTGATAGAGAATCTGGAACAGTAAAACACCTCCTGTCTCAAAAGAGTGAATTGCAAATGGTAGGATTATCAGATTTCATTCATTTACTCATTTCATTCACTAAGGACTTGTTTGTGCAGTGGCCTTCTAACAACTTCACTTCATTACAAAAAAAATGATGTATGTTTTTAGAAAAAAGTGAACAATTCAAAGACAAAAAATACATTCAATAGACTCTTTTTTTTTTCTTTTTGAGACAGAGTCTCTATCTGTCGCCCAGCCTGGAGTGCAGTGGTACGATCTTGGCTTACCGCAAGCTCCGCCTCCCGGGTTCATGCCATTCTCCTGCTTCAGCCTCCCAAGTAGCTGGGACTACAGGCGCCTGCCACCACGCCCGGCTAATTTTTTGTGTTTTTAGTAGATACGGGGTTTCACTGTGTTAGCCAGGATGGTCTTGATCTCCTGACCTCGTGATCCGCCCACCTCGGCCTCCCAAAGTGCTGGGATTACAGGCGTGAGCCACCGTGCTCAGTCTCAATAGACTCTTAAACCTCCTTTCTCCCATTCATCTCTTCCTTTTGTGCCCACTCAGAGATAAGCAAGGTTGATACTTGGTGTGAATCATTCCGTACTTCTCTTTAGGGTCATGGAAACATGTATGTCCACACATAGGAGAGGAGGGGACAAAAGGCGGTTTGCTTTTTCTAAAAAAATCACACTAAATATATATTTATTTGTGTACTTTTTCACTGAATGCATCATGCCCATCTCTCGAGATCAATTTTAAAAACCTCATTATTTTTCATAACTGCTTAGTCCAATACAGTAGAGTGCCATAGAGTATTCAGCTTATTCAGCCTCTCCCTTATCGAGGCACATTAGTCTTGGGGAGATTTTCCAGTTCCCTCTTGACAAATACAATCAATGCAGCAATTATCGTCGACGTACATGCATTCTTACAAGCTTTCATTTTTTTTCTGGTTAGAGTCCCAGAAGTGCCATTTCAAGTGAAAATGTCAGTACCACTTGTACCCTTATTTGAGGAGTCAGAGACTTGTTGCCTACAATGCAACAACATTCTAGGGAGCCTGGAGGTTTGTCAGGAGGCTGGAGGACCACACATCTACTGAGTGCCAAGCACCCTGCCTCTAAGGATTATCTCATCAAATCCTCCATTAACCCTGAAATTTAGGGAACAGGGATGGGAAGTGCCCATTATACAGATATAGTGGAAATATAGGCTCAGAGAGGAAAGCGCTTGCCCAAATTGGGGGATTCTGAGAGCTCAGCCTGACTCCATGGAACTGAAAAGCCATCGCCATCTCACAGCTGCTGCTGTGGGTTGAGCCATATGCTAATGATATCTTGTGTAGGAAGACCAGAGCAGTTTTAAAAATGAGAGGTGTCTGGTGTCAGGGCAAGTAGATAGCATTGGAGGGCCACCCCTCCTCAGGAATGGTCAGTGTTATTAATGGTGCTGTCTTTTTTTCTCCCTGTTACTAATCCATCAACATTCTGGCTAAATGGTACCTTTGACCAAAAGAAGCAATTTGCTTGTCTGCAATTCTGAGGGATGCTCATAAGGCTTCTTTCCTTCTCTCCTCTCTCTGCAAGCTGGGGAGCACACTGATGCCTTGTAGACAAGCTGCATGAACCGGCTGAAATCAGGCGGTGAAAGCACTGGACAAAAGGCGGTGAGAACTTTGGCTTTTCTCAATCAATAGAGGCCTGAAGGAGGGGTCTCTATTGATTGAAAATTCAACAAGTTCTGGTCGGTGGGGCCTGGGAAGAAACTGCTGGCTTCTAGTCATTCAAATCACTAATTTGAATAGTGAAGAAGTGAGACAGATTAGAGATGGAATGGGATGGGGAGACACAATGGGGTGGGTGGGAGTGGGGGAGAGAGAGAGCGTGCACAAGGATCATTCAAATAGACTAATTGAGCCTAATTTGACTACCAGGATCCAGAGACAGTGCAGAGAATCGCCCTGAACTGATCACAATTTCTGAAAGCCAGAAGCACTCAGCAGTTGTCCTGAGTAATTACTGATGTTCATACCGCACATTCGGGTTCCCGGAGCTCCTTTCTCCCACATGATTTCACAGAGTCCTTGCAAATTGCCCTTGCAGCCAGAAGCAGGAGACCCATTTTACAAATAAGGAAACTACGGTTGAAAATCCAAGGGCAAAGGGAAGCAGAACTGGAAGGCCCAGCATCTGACAGGCTGAAGGAGTCTGAAGACAGAATCACCAGGGATCCTCAAACCCAGCCCTTTACCTCCCACTCCCAGCCCCTTTCCTGCCAAAATGTTCAAGGTACAAGAGCCATGTGGACTCTGGTCTGACCAGGGGGACTGAGCCATCTCTGGAAGAGGCCAGGGTGGAGGAGAAGACAGAAGGCTTAGCTCCTCTGTCTTACCAGGGTTTTTTTTGTTGTTTTTTGGGGTTTTTTTGTTTGTTTGTTTGTTTTTTGTTTTTTGTTTTTTTAAGTTTTATGTGTTTCAGTGTTCAACAAATGCCAGGATGCAAGGGGCAGGATCCGTGACAGGCACCACTCTTGAAGGCCAGGGGTATCCCAGCTTCTTTCATAGGCCGTGGGCCAGGTGCCAGCCTTGCTGCCCTCTCCAGACACATACCCAGTTACTTGGGAGTGAAAGCTCCCAAGCTTTAGAACCAGATGGCCCTGGGTTCTGATCTGCCTCAGGTCTGGCAGCTGTGTGCCCTTGTACATGTTACTTCACCTCTCTGAGCCAGTGCATTCCATCGTCATAAGGAGCAGTTGAAGGACTGTCATGAAGGGGAAAATGCAGAGAGCAATATTTGTGGAGCACTTAGCTCAGGGCCTAGCAAGGAGTGATCAATACATAGTCCCAATCTTCCCTCCTGGCCCTTCTATCAGGTTTTTTTTGTCATCAGCACAGTTATTAGATAGGAACCTGTACAGAAATCTTCTGGACTGCTAGCCAAAAAGACAGAAATTCTGACTCAGAGACTTGGGAAGGGCCTAGAAACAGGGCACTCAGTGGACCCCAAGGTAAGCAGAGGCCAGAGGGGTCCAAGTGCAGGCCTAAGACATGTCCTGGGCTCCGCGTGGCCCTTAGTGGCTTGGGAAATACTCTTTCAGCCAGATTCCATCTAGCATGACACCCCGCCCTGCCACTTCCGAGGCTGCACCAGGCTCCCCCACTCCCTGAAGTTCTGGGAATGCATCCCACTCAATCCCCCATGTCGCCTGGCCATGTTCAGCTTCTATTTGCAGAACAACGGAAATAGTGGGGAGAGAGGGTTGCAAGGGAGGGGGCCAAGCATCCTAATTCAGTGCCCCTCTAGTTCCTTCTCCTTCAAAGCTCAGCCCTGGCCTCAGCTCCCAGCACAAGCAGCCTGGGACCCAGCCAGCCAGCCCCTCCCCAGGCTCCCTGGATCACCTTTTGGATGCACCCGCTTCCCCACCTGCAGCCGGCTCAGCCCAGTCCCTGCAGCCAGCCTGGGGTTTCCAGAGCTCATGCTGCCCCCTTGAGGTCAGCTCCTGCAGCTTTTCTTCTCAGTGTGGGACAGTCCCAGAGGGAAGGAGGTCAAAAGGCTGGGAGTGGCTCTGCTCCTGCACATGGCACCCACCTCTGGCCAACAAGCACCCAGAGCCCAGCTAGAGCCCACCTGGGTGGAAGCACGTGCAAGCAAAAGGATCTACCTATTCGAGTGGCTCTGCCCCTCCCCTTGACCTCCCTATCTGTGAAATGGGAAGCACGATGATACCGCCCACACACAGCCTTTGAGAAAACTGACTGATCACTTGACTAGTAGGAGATAATCATCATTGTGATGATCATGGCTGTCATATTGAGCACTTCCTATGAGCCAGGCACTGTGCTTTGTATACATTATCTCATTAAATCCTCCCGAAAAACAAACTTCTGAAGGAGGAACTATTAGTATCCTCATTTTACACATGAGAACACTGAAACTCAGAGAGAGCTGGTGACTTGTCTGGAGTGACACATTAATGCAGAGGACAGCCAGACTTTCAACCCAGGTCTGTGGGACACCAGACCCCTGTCAGTCACCGACCACAGCATCCTGCCTCCCGGAGTTCAGATTACTCCCCACATCTCTCTCCCATCTCTCTCCCATGCTTCTCTTCCATCTTTTCTCCGTTCTCTGTTGCCTTCAACTGATTTGCTTGTCAGCATCTCTAGGTCACTGTCCAGCACCACTGTCCTGGACGACAGAGCCCCAAGTCTTTGAGGAGGCAAGCTACTACCTAGATTGTGAAGTGGGGAACAGTGATGCCCAGAGGGCCGCTCTGGTCCTGGATGCTGGTGCAAGACATGTCTAAAGTCACAGCTTAGTCTCAGTGCAGTACCGACTCTGAGTGAGGCAGACATAGAATATTTCAGGTGTGGAGCCAAGGGGGCTCTTGGAGCACCACCTGGAAAGTAGCAAGGATGGCAGCTCTCAATTATTATGCACCTACTGTCTTCCAAGCATCGGACAATGTCGGCTCTCATTGAATTCTCTGAAGTAACACTGAGGTAGGTTGTACTGGCCCCAATGGACAGGTGAGAAAGCCAAGGCTTGAAGGATGAAAACCCTTGCCCAAGATCACATAGCTCTTCAGTAAAAGAATCTGGGGTTCAGACCAGATGAGGGTCTGCCTGGCATGCAAACCCATCTATCTTGCCTCATGTGTCGTGCAACTCACCGTTCCCACTTGTGGGATGCTTGGGTCCTGGTTTAGTGAGCAATCACTGTGCAGTGTTAAGGGGCCCAGTGGGGTCTGGCCAAGTGCTCCCAGGATGGCTGAGATCCACCTGAATCTTACCTTCACCCTCTACAGCAACTAAGCCCCCTCAGCTTCTTGGAGGAGGCCCACTCTTTCAGGATGCTCAGAGGCAGTCAAGGGCCCTAGGTTCCAAATGTGTCTGCAAGTGCTCTTTTGGCCTCAACAAGTTGCAGAGACTAAGAAAATTGTATAGTATAGCTCAGTGGCTCAGATGCCCCAGCCCTGCAACTTCTTATTGAGACGGCCTTCTCTCAACATTGGTCCCTACATTTATGGAATGAGGATAATGGTACTAACCTCCAAGGGTTGTTGGGAAGGTCAAATGAGCTAAGCCCAGTCACGTGTTTTCTCAGCAGAACACCTGACAGGTGGTTGGTGCTCGATCAAGGGCAGCTATCATTAGAACTATCAATTCCCTGACCATCTCACCCTGATCCAAAGTTTCTATTTGTCTTTAAGATAAAATGGGGAAAAACAATTTGTGACTGATGAATAAAGACAACTTAATAATTACACTTTCAAAACAAAGGGTGTTTGGGGCAAAATATTAAATGAAGTCCTTGGTGCCACTGGGAATAAAAATGGGAAAATTCCAAAATGGGAATTTCTGCTAAGAAGTACTTGGGTCTTAATGAGTGAGGATCTCTTAGGGTCTTAATAAGTGAGGGCGTCCAAGGGTTGGGAGTAAGGAACCAGAATCTCACTAAATGGCTGTTCTGAAATTTGTCCTTGAGTCTGCAGGAGGTCACAGGAAAAGAACATGGTATTTTGCTATTTTAAAAGTGTGGTTATGAATGGTCTCTACACTGACGGGTTCCCGGAACTCTGTTTTTCTTTACTCTGAACTCTGAATATGGAGGCAGATGACTTGGAATTAGCCTTGTTCATACTTCTCCATTTCCTTGTTCTGGCAACAGTCCCCCAGTCTGTCCCTGGAGTTAGGCGCTGCAGCAGTGAAAAGCTCTAAGCTGGGAGTCAGGAGCCCTGGGTAACAGCTCTGGCTTTGTGGCCAGCCACCTGTCACCTGGCCAGGTCAGATCACCTCTCTAGACCTCCATCTGCTCTTCAGTAAAATTAGGGAGTTAAATTAGATGGTTAAGTTATGGATGTCCTGACATTCTTGGATTTCTCTTCAGTAAATATTAAACTATTGCCTTTTCTTCTTGGCCACAAAGAACTCAAGTGTCTCTGAATTATTTTTACAGCCTCTGTGTCTAGTCCAGAGCCTATTACAGTGGAAAGGACCTGGTATTCTGGCCCCTACTTGGCCATTTACTGACTGAGGGAATGTGCAAAGGCATGCCCTGCTGAGCCCATTTCTCCATCTTGAAATGTGGCCCAATGTCCTTATCATAGAGCTTTTGAGAATGACAATATATGTAAGGCATCTAACACACAGTAGGTACCCAGGGATCTTCTGTTGAATAGGCCCACATAGAGGTGGTTTTAAGTTAACTACTGGCTTCCAAAATGAAATGCTTTTCCTGTTCCGCCAGTGACTTGGGACACATTTATCCCCATTAACGCTCCAGTTCCCAGCAAAGGACATGCTTTGGTGCACCAGCCAGCACACCCGGAAATAAGGAGCTCTATTATTGTCCCTAATGGGCTTGGAAAAGCTACAGATTTAAGCCTATGGATGCAAAACACTGGCTTAATCTGGAAACTAGGGGTTGACTTCCTTTACCCATGAAGAGAATTTTCAAAGCAGTCAGTTGTTCTCAAAAAAATCACCCCAGTTTTTCCAATGCTGGAAAACCAGACAGGCCCCTTCTCTCTTGCTCCACAACTTAGAATCCAAGAGGGTCCAAGATGGAAGGCAGCTTAGAGAATTCTAGTTCAACCCCTCACCTGACAGGAACAGAAACTGAAGGTCCAGGAGAGAAAGGGTAACACAGGCAGTTAACTCAGGACGGGACGAAATTAAGTGATCAAATTGACCATCAACGTACCACACTGTATTCTTACTCTGCACAGCACCTTCACACACAAGGGCCCTCTTAATGATCCTGTGAGGTGGATATTGGTGTCTCCACTTGACAAAGAAGGAAATCAAAGTTCACAGTGCTGGAGGGATTCCTCCATGATCACCTGGCCTTGCCCCCTCGTCACCATGGCCGATCCAGAACTTCTCCCTGTGGCTGTTGGAAGCATCAGTATGACTCTGAGGGAAGGCAGATGTGCTTGGGCTTGCTGGGCCCAGAGATTTAACTTGTGAGGTTTGGAGGGAAGGGGGAAGGGCTGCTGTGTGTGTCATGGTGACTGTTGAGTGTGGGGACAGAGTCACTCCCACACCCTGGGTCAGAGAAGATGGACTATGCCACCCTCAAAGGTCAGTTATGTGTCAGACTCGTAACAAGTGTCAGAGTATCAGGACATGTGGCCCCTGCCCCCAGGAAGCTGATGGCTTGCCTGAAAAGACAGAGGTAACCCCCATGAGCCACTCAGAAAATAGTATCATTCAGCAATAAATAGGAGCAGACTACTGATACACACTGCACGGATGACGCTCAAAACCCCATGTTGAGTGGTGGAAGCCAGGCACAAAAGAATGGCTACCATATGATTCCATTCATACAACACTGCAGAAAAGACAAACCTAGTCTATAGGGACAGAAAGCAGATCTGTGGTTGTCTGAGGGTGGGGACAGACTGAGAAGAGGCACCACGGAGCCTCTTCAGGTGATGGAAATGTTCAGTATTTGATTGCGGTGCTGGTGGTTACACAAATATAGACATTTTTAATAAATTTCTAAAAATTCATTGATAGGTACACCTATCATGGGTGTGTTTATTATACACAAATTAGACCACAATAAAGCTGATTTTGAGAAAACACACAGTCCTGGCTCTCATGAAGCTCTCATTCTGGTGGAGAATACAGACATTAATACAGCCATTATGTAAATAAATGCAAACTAATTATAACTGGGATGAGAGCGATGAAGGACATCTCGTGGAGTTCGAGAGTGTGTAATAAGGACTTGGTCAATTCAGACTGATCGGGAACACTCTCCGGAGGGGTAACTTTAATCTGAAGTAGGCATGAACCAGGGAAGATGACTTGGGCCGCGAGAGCAGCATTTGCTAAGGGCCTGTGGCTGAAGGGGATCCTGTCAGGACCATTGAAAGAAGGAGCAATGAGGATAGAGCAGAAGCAGGGATGGGGGATGGAAGGGGATGCCTCTCCGGAGGTGAGCAGGGGTAGTGCATATAGAGATTCTTAGGCCCAGATGAAAGTTTGCATTTTTCTTGAGAGCTGAAATTCCACTGAAGTGTTTGAAGGGGTGGTGGTAAGGGAAATGAGCAGCGAAGTTGTTGGGACAACACCGTGGAGGTAGTACTCACCTCTCCCTCGTTCTGGCTATAAGGTTCCTGAGATGAAAACCAAGCCACACTAACCTGTGTAGCCCCCAAAGAAACTTCAGCAGCACTGAATATAAAGTGATGCACAAGAACTGTTCTGAATGAGCAAATGAATGGATGAATTATCTGAGGTTCCAAATATGTGCTTATCCAAAGTCATCTGGTAAATGATAAACTTAGATGAATTTAATTCTTCTCTCCAAACTGAAGATGTGATAACACAATGTTGGGCAATATGGAGGTACGGGCCTGTTATCCTCTGTGATCCATGAGCTGCTGAGCACACAAGGGACCCACCGCCAGGGAGCCAGTCAGAGTCCATCTCTTCCCCTGGCCCCTACCCTTAGAGCATGTCCCTCAGCTTGTCAGCCAAGACCCTCTGGAGGCCATTCTACCTGCCTAGTGGCCTTATTGTGCCAAGTCTCCTCTATACACACTTGGGATTCAGACGTTGCCACCCACCAAGCTCGCTGAAGGCACAGTGTACACTCTCATGCCTCACTGCAGGCTCTTCCCTCTCCCTAAACTCACCTTCCTTTCTCAGATCCACCAGAAAACCACTCACTATGTCGTTGAAGACCCAACTCAAGCACCTGCTTCTTTGGAAGCCTTTTCTGCCTACCTCACCCCATTAGCTACTACCTCATACTTGCGTCAGGTACTGTACTTGCAACCTGATCCATTTACCTGTGTTCCTTCTTATTCAAACACAAAATCTTCTTATCTGTACTCTTATCTGTACTCTTATCTGTACTCTTATCTGTACTCTTTGCTTCTCTGCACTCCTATTTCCTAGCTTGAGGCAAGATGTGGTGGATGGAATGAGTTATGGTTGAGTTTAGGTAGATCCCTTAAAAAGACAGATGACCAGAGGGACAGGAAGAAACACTTTTACATTGCCAGTGGGAATGTAAACTAGTACAACCACTATGGAAAACAGTGTGGAGATTCCTTAAAGAGCTAAAAGTAGAACTACCAGTTGATCCAGCAATTTCACTACTGGGTATCCACTCAGAGGAAAACGTATCATTATACCAAAAAGATACTTGCACATGGATGTTTATAGCAGCACAATTCACAATTGGAAAAGTATGGAACCAGCCCGCATACCCATCAATCAATGAGTGGATAAAGAAATTGTGGTATATATATACCATGGAATACAACTCAGCCATAAAAAGGAATGAAATAATGGCCTTTGCAGCAACCTGGATGGAATTGGAGACCATTATTCTAAGTGGGAGGGGAGTGAAAGATAAAAGACTACACATTGGGTAGAGTGTACACTGCTCAGGTGATGGGTGCACCAAAATCTCAGAAATGCCCACTAAAGAACTTATTCATGGAACCAAACACCACCTGTCCCCCAAAAACCTATTGACATTTTTAAAAAAGAAAAAATACATTAACTCTTTTCAAGGAGGTAGCATTTCTGAATGATATGGAAGTCCATAAACAGAATTTTCCCTCTGCCTTTGGGCCTCCATTGATTTTGAACCAGTTTCCCCAAACTCATAGCCCAAACCTATGGGCAGTTGGCTCACACCTCTTTATTTTCATACTGAGATCCTTGGGGCTCTTCCCCACATGCTGCCCCTTCCCTGCACTTTGTCCTCTGTTCATGACTTTCTACCCTCCAGCCAGGAAAAACCAGTACCCTCTGGTTAAGGAGGCAAATCCTATCACATTCACAGTGCAGAAATCTTCTGCAGTAAGAGGTACATGTTGGCTTGACTTCACATTCCAATCTGAGGAAGCCTAATTGTGAAAGTGCTTGTTCGGTTGTTTTAAATCTAACGTTGAATATGGAAAGTATAGGATTTTTACTTTTACACCCTGCGGAAGCATAGACAAAGTTGCAAAATCCTGCATGAAGGGATATTTCCTTCTTCCTCTCATGTCCTTTGAAACAGATTCATTTCTCCTTTCATCTTTTAATGAAAATTTAGCTTTTCTTTCTGGCAAGATCTTAGGGTGAGCTTTAGAATAAATTTCAGTTAGGTGTAGAGAGTAAATGCAGTGTCTAGTTGGGGTAGAATCATTGGCTTTGGAATTAGATCAATGTGGGTTCAAATCCCCGCTCTGCCATATCTATGAAAGCGTGACTTGCAGATAGGTGACCACAAACACCACAGCCATAATGATGATAACATGCCTCATGCTGAGGTTGGACTATTTGCAAAGCACCTAGCTCAGGCCGTTTAGGCTCAAGTTTCATTTAATCCTCACAACGACCCCAAGAGGTAGTTTACATTTACAGAAGAGGCAGGTAACTGAGGCTTGGGCCCAATATGGTTAAGAAATGGAAATGAGTTTCCCCCCAGGCGAGGTGGCTTTGAAGCTGGAGCTCCCAGCCACTCTGACATATTGTTGTGTAATTATTGCTATTACTCTTGACAGACTAACCTCTTGGATAAGACATTGCAACTTATACAATGCAGAACCTTCTCTTCACAACTGGACTGATTTCTTTGATTAAAGTGTTTGCATATCCTTCATCTCTGTATTTCTCACTCCCCCAATCACAGTGGAACGTGATTTGCACATTCTAGAGGTTCATCAAATATCAATTGACTAACATAAGTGGGCTTTGGAAAGCCTCCAGCTTTGGTTTTGCAACAGCAGACCTCTCTTTCCCTGTCTACTTGTCTTTTAAAAAATCACCTTAAATATGATTGACCCTTTATAAACGTAAACATATCAAATGCAGAAAATTCAGAAACTCTAATGCAGAAAAAAAAGATTTATAATTCCACTACCAAAAGGTATCATTTTGTCTGATTTCCTTCCAATTTTCCTGTGCAGAGATTTATGTTATTGCTCTTTACAAATGTGTATTTTTTACAATAAAAATAGTACATTTGCACATTAGGAATGGGAAAAAAAAACTGAAAAATAATACAAGTTACTCATAACAGCACAACCAAGAGTTAGCTGCTGTTAACATTCTGACACACGTTGACTTGACTTCACGTTCTAATCTGAGGAAGCCTAATTATGAAGGTGTTGTTCAGTTGTTTGCAGTCTAAAGTTGAATATGGAAAGTATAGGATTTTTGATTTATTCTTAATGGCCGCATGATATTCCACTGTGCGGCTGAACCAAAAATCATTTAATCAGTTCCAAGTTGTTGGGCGTACAGCTTGTTTTCAATCAGTCGCTTTATACATACCAGTGAAATAAACATCCCTGCTGTTGCTGCTAAAGGATTCTCTGGTCACTGACCAGGGGTAGACGTAACTGGGGTGGGCCCGCATGGCTCTCAGACTCCAAAATGGGAGTTTCATCTGCCTTCCACTGTTGTTCTTCTCAGTAGAGGTCTGCCTGCACCACCTGTGCATCTGAGCCCACCCGATGCACTGGATTCATCTGGAGGAGCAGGTTTCTGGCAAGGAACTGACTTTGTGGGTTCCCTAGGAATCTCCTGCAACTTTTCTAGTGTGTTGGCTTCTGATTTCTCCTGTAAGTAGACACACAGGAATAGAGGACAAAAAATAGAAAAAGAGATTTTTTAAAACTAATTTATGCACATAAAAAACATTCCAACAGTTTAGAGAGAGCAAAAAAGAAAAAAGTCATCTCTCTTTCTCTCTCTCTTCTTCAGATGCCTTATTCCCTTCTAGAGGCAGCTGTTGCCCAGTTTCTCCTGGTTTCTTCCAGAGTTGTCTGCACAGTCACCTCTCTATCTATCCACTCATCTATCCACAATCATCTCTATCCACCTATTCATGTGTTCAGCTATCTTTTATCTATGTATGTATATAACTAGCTATTGATCCACCCAGTCATCCATCTGTAGAAAAATCAGGAATGTTTAAATGAGTAGTTATCACAAATACAGCAGTTCAGAGGGGGCTTTAGGAGGTAGGAGCCTGGGTCCCCAGCTCACCACCAACCGACTTTGTAACTTTGGCCAAGAGGCTCTGCTGCTCTCAGCCTGTTTCCTCCTGTGTAAAATGAGGCCGACAACACTCCCAGGGGGCGGTGAATGTGCCCTGGTAAGTGGAGACATGGAGCTGATAGAAAGGCCTGGAAAGGCCCCGTGGAGGGTGCTGCTCTCTGCTCAGGCCTGCAGTGAGGGAAGACCCAGTATGCTTTTTCACCCAAATGAGGGGAGCAGAAGAGGGCAGAGGGAAGCAAGGAAGGTAAGGGAGTGCCCCCCGGCTCCCCCACCGCCTGGTGGAAGGGACAGGGTGATGTTTCATAAACATTACCTCACGTGTTTTCAGGGAGATAAGGTGTTTAGTAAACGTTGTTGGCGGAGGACCTGGCCTGGAGAGCCATCGGCATGACCACCTCTAGGACACGCGGCTGCCTGCTTGGACCGGCTTCAGGGGCCTCCAGCTCGGCTTGCCCAAAATACAGGAACCAGCAAGTGGAGCTGGCTCTATTTAGTGTAAATAGAGGCAAATACTCTTTTGCTGAAGGACAAAGAGGTTGTGCAGGGAGAGGGCCGGCAGTCTCCTCTGGTCAGCAGTCAAGGTCTGTGGGCACCAGGATCCCAACATTTCCATGTGGGGTTCAGCTCTCTGGAGCTGGGGTTTGCCTCAGGGGCTCCATGTAGCACAACCCCACAGAGAAGCATTGACATAAAATACCATGGGAATGGTGCCCCCTGGAGTTGTGTAGCGGGGTGCCTGGTGCAGGCACAAGGAAGTAGTCACCATTTGCTTACAGAGCAGACCCTCTGGGATCCTAAGAAACCTGAATTGGCCACCAGGTCCCCTATTGTCCACCATTTACCCTCCTCCCAACCACAGGAGGGCCCTTGGCTGCATCAGGTTGGCACTGGGCAGTAATGGCGTACTCTTCCTTATCCGAGCAAGACTTCCCTTCATTCCCACACAGCTGAGTCAAAGGTGGCAGCGGCACAAGATGCCTTCCCTGAGCCAGTCCTCTCTGGACCCTTGCCAGGGAGCAGAAATGTCACAAACGTACAAATCTGAGCTCAATGAGGAATGTCTTTGCTAACTCTCAGGGCCCCCAGGCACGGACAAAGGACCAGACCCCATCCTATTTTCTTTTTCAATTAATGTTCCTGACATATTAACAAATGAGGAAATTCTAATACAGATTTGCAAAAATTGTGATACAATTGAAACTTTTGCATTTAACAATTTAAAGCTTTCAACATATACTCACCCAAACACACTGACTTGGCAATAACATCGAGTCTGAATTGGAAAGCCTTCTGAATATTAGGCCCAGGGCAAATTTCTCTCTCTGGCTCTACTCTGTCAAAGAAAGTGAGAATTTAGCTTAGTAAGTGGTGATGTCCTCCTCCCTGGAGGCATGTAAGCAAAATGGATACCACTGAGGGAATCACTGCATAGGCCTGAGGCTGTCTGGGAAATGTGAACTGCAGGACATCTCCAGCACCAAGGCATATTTGCTTCTAAATCTAATTGTAGAGAGGTCCTGGGTGGCCATGATGGGTCATGCCTGTAATCCCAGCACTTTGGGAGGCGGAGACAGGCGGATCACCTGAGGTCAGGAGTTCAAGACCAGCCTGGCCAACATGGTGGAACCCTGTCTCTACTAAAAATACAGAAAATTAGCTGAGTGTGGTGGTGTGCGCCTGTAATCCCAGCTACTCAGGAGGCTGAGGCAGAAGAATTGCTTGAACCCTGGAGGAGGTGGTTGCAGTGAGCCGAGATTGTGCCACTGCACTCCAGCCTGGATAATAAGAGCAAGACTCCATCTCAAAAAAAAAAGATCCTTCCTGCTGAGCTGAGCTGACTTGGCTGTGAGCAGAGGCAGAATCTGGGAGACACCCTAGCCTGAGCAACTTTTCTGGAACTGCATAGCGTTTGATGAAATGGATTGAAAACCCAATTTCCAGCTCCGTGCAAATTTGGGGTCAAATGATATATTTCACTTTTGTCAACGAGCTTTGCTTTTCTAAGCCTCAGTTTCCTCATCTGCAAAATGGGAGTGATACTTCCTGACTTGCAGGGCTGTGGTAAAAACTAAATAAGATAGTGTATGTCCAGGCCAACTCAGCATCAGGCACACAGTTAGCACTCACATATGTGGTGTGAGAGGTGTGAGGCACCCTCTGAACTAAAACACTAAATCAAAAAACAGATACGGAGCTGGGCATGGTGCGTGCGCCTGCAATCCCAGCTACTCAGGAGACAGAGGCAGGAGGATCCTTTGAGCCCAGGAGCTTGAGTTCAGCCTGGGCAACATAGAGAGACTCCATCTCTAAAATAAAATGAAATGAAATGAAATGAAATGAAATGAAGTAAAGTAAAGTAAAATAAAATAAAATAAAATAAAATAAAATAAAATAAAGTAATTAAAGAAAAACAGATATGGGGAGGAGCTCTCTCTGGCTTTCCCTCCCAGCTACAATTCCACAGCTCTGGAATCCGCACCTGGCAGGCCCTTTCGCTCTGAACTCAAATGTCTGGCCTTATTCTGGCAGTGTTAGAAGCACAGGCTGGGGTTCTGGGGGATGAGTACAGGTAAGTGACTTCCCCGGGGATTTCACTGCAGCTTCTGAGCACATACAGATAGATAGTATCCTTATAATAATAACTATTATTTATGTGGCTCTTATTATTTGCTAGTTACTTTCTTTGTGCCCTTAAACAAGGAACTTAACCTCTCTGAGCCTCAGATTCCTTATCTAGAAATTGGAGAAAATAATAATGCTTATTCAGAGCGATTGTGAAAATAAAATTAGCTCATACATATAAAACAGAACAGTGCTTGAAGCACAGCAAATTCAAAATGTAAATATAATTAATGCTATAAATACATTGAAACAATATAAAATTAGTTCTTATTTTCCAGGCACTGTGCTATACACATATGCATGATGCTCAGAACAACCTTCAAGGTATCTACTATTATTATAATCTCATACAACAGTTGAATAAACTAAAAAGTGAAGTAAATATTGCCCTAGACCACTTGGCCAATAATTGGCACATCCAAAATTCAAAATTGAGTGGCTCATTCCAAAACCAAGCTCCTAATTGTTATGTGCTCATCAGTGTGGAAGTAAGAGATTGTCAAATATTACTTCACAGCCCCCCCTCATTAGTTAAAAAATAGACAACCACCACCTCAATGATGCCAACAACTACAAAACTCAACTCCACAAGACCCCTGTCATGTTACAAGCAGATGGCATTGATCCTGACTTTGCTGCCATGAAATCCCCCAAGAGAGCCCCACATCAGGGATCCTGAGTTTGCAGACAGTCATGAGAGACATCCTTGTTTGGGAAACAGCTGCCCTCCACCCTGATTTCACAGCTGGGGAAACAGGGCCTGGAGAGGAGACTCATCTGGTCCCTTCTGTTTTATGCCGCTCCTTTCTCTTGCCCATAACACCACACCATGGAGCTTTGCCTCTCGGGGCCCATTCATCTCAAATCCTTTTTCTGATTAGCTCACTGTGCTGCCTGCCACCCAGGTTCTCATCAGAGCACTCACGGGGCCTTGGCTATTTAAAAATTCTGTTAATTTGAGAAGTCTCTGCCACTGCCCCTGCCAGCACCAGGCTCACCCATGTTTGGCTTTTGCATTCTGTACTTCCTAATCCCATTTCTGGGGCCTAGTTATGATTACACAGCTTTATTATGTAGAATTGATTTTAAGTAATGGCCCTAATTAAGAGTGAATTTTAATTAAACTTAATTCAGAGCCTGCCTCCGATTGCCAAAGATTTGCAGCCTGAGAAGAGGAAAGGCTGCCCGTGCACAAAACTCACACGTGACTTTGATATTCATGCTGCTGGGCTGTTGCAGCCAGATGGGTTTGTACTATTTTCTGGCCTTAGGGTGCATTTCTTCACCAGAGTGCAGGGGGTATCAGCTCTAGTCCATCTTCCCCTTCCATCCAGAAGCAAACTCGGAGCGCTGGCAATAAACAGAAGTGGGGATCCTGCACCTTTGGGGTGAAAATCGACTACACCAACCACCCTGTTGTAGAAAATGAAGCTCATTTGCTTTCTTCCAACTGCTCATGCAACCCGTTCCACAGGTGAAAAAACTAAAGCTCAAGAAGGCCACGGCACACACAGGCAGTGAGGGCAGAGGGAAGATTGGAAATCAGCTCTGCTCCCAATGCCTGTGCCCACTCTGTTCCAACACAGCCTTCCAGTAAGTGGCAATCATCTCTGACTTTGGCAGAAACCAACCTCCTTGAATTTCTTGCCTGCCCACCTAAGCCACTGCTTCCCCAACTTTAGAAGCTCATATGCTGTGAAAGTGGGTCTTTTATGTAAGAGTGAAAAACATCTCAAACCAACTTGCTTTCAAATGAAAAATTTATCCTACCTTTAAAACTGCTATAAAGCAAAAGTTGTCATAAAAATTTTAAAAAGGAAATAAAACAATGTGATTAAATCCAAATCAGAAACTATTACCTTCTAAAGCCCTAAGAGCAAGGCTTGATCTGCCTGTCTTTAAAAAACAGAGATGAGAAGATAGTTGGACACAACAGCACCAAACTGAGACTTTGTCCCTAACATAATCGGAAAGACCGAAAAAGAGTTGGGAGGACAATCATTGTGTCACTCTGTGATACAGTGTTATTTAAAGTCGTGTCCAAGTGCCAGCTAAAATCGACTCTCCTTTGTCCAACACTTTCACGGACATTGATCCAAACCAATTTAGCACAGGTTTCCAGGGACCTCTGAGTAATAATGCCCCTCAGCTGCCCTACAGATGACAAGAATCTGGACAGAAATCCAGCTCTTCTAACCCCTAGCCCTGGCCCAGGGACAAGATATGGGCATTCCTTTGGTGTTTCAAATAAAAACACAGTGAAATCAATATGTTCTCCAAGACCGGCTGGTGGAGGCTGTTCATCTGCAGAGAAGGGGCCTGGCCATCCGGTTCCTGAATGCCTTTGCCACGCTAGAATGTTTTATGGTTCTAAAGTTCCCACCTTAGAAAATCACCCACTAAGAAGCCAAGCTCTGAAAATGTTTTGATTTTTCTAGAGGGAAATGGAAAGTGAAAAATGGAATTCAATTACCTTGAAAATAAAAGGGGCAATTTCACTCACAACTGTTATACTTAAAAGCTCCATATGAAACAGGCATTCAAATAAGTCTCAGGCTAAGTTAAAAGAAAAAGGGGAAAAAGAAAATCATGTGTTAATCTTCTTCCCTCTACTCCTTCTGATCGAGTGAGTCTTCCTTAGACTCAAAAAAGATAGATGGACTTGAAACACAATTAAATAAGCATGTTATGACTTTAATAATCCAAGCCACAGAAGTTTTCTATTAAAAGTTGGGTATTTAGAAGACGCATTTGGTTAACCTAACCAGTCTAGTGACACAGAAACCACCATGTGCGGGGGGCTCTTCTGAGCAGAGCTGAAGCAGGGACTCCCTACTTTTCTCTCAGGGATTTGGGGGTAAAATTACCATCAGACCCTTCAGTTCAGCGGAAAACTCTGAGATGCCTCATACACTCCCATTTTCTACTTCTAGGAAACTTCACTAAAAGAGAGGAAAAGATAATAGCCTTGATTGAAATAGAAAGGCATTACAGAAACTGACACCATACAACACAACAGACATCATCATCATCCCATCATAACCACGATGCACTCATTCTTTCTTTATATCTTCATTCCTGCTAGGTCAAGGCAAGCCGTAGAAGTGGTTTTGTGACCACCATGATGGTTACCCAAGGCAAATTTCAACAGCATAGTTTCTCCTGCCACAAAAAAACTCCAGCCAGACTCTCCAGTGGTTGAATTCCTATTCTGCAAGTCACCAGCTGTGGAACTTTGTGCCTCAGTTTCCCCATCTGTAAAATGGAGATAACAGTAGCATCTACCTCATAAGACTGCTGTAAATATTAAATGAGATAGTGCTTAGCACAAGGCATGGCACATAGCAAGCACTTGGTGGCCGATCAATGGTAAATACTAACACTGGCTTGAGCTTACTGCCATGATTTATCTTAACAGGTCCTGACTTGCCTGTTGAGAAAACATGCTCCTACACTCAGAAGTATTCAGAAAACCTACAGCAAGGTGGTGAGAGACTCGACTCTTCAAACCTCTGAGGTGCTTTTCTGTCCTCATTCCAGTTTTCTGCCCATCACATTGGCCAAAGAGCTCTAGCCAGAGTTGAAGCCAGTGCTGATCACTTTCCTGACAACCTGGCTGGCAGAGATGGGGCCGTATGTAGCACAGGGAAGAGGTGTGTGTTCAGACAGCTTCTTCTTGGAAATCCAT
Organism: Pongo pygmaeus; assembly: GCF_028885625.2. NCBI lineage: Eukaryota > Metazoa > Chordata > Mammalia > Primates > Hominidae > Pongo > Pongo pygmaeus. The sequence continues at coordinate 175,209,774 of NC_072377.2, forward strand.
TTTGACTGTAGATCCAAAGAAAATCCTTCCAGGCTTCTTGTGCACATGCCAAAACCTGCACACATGTATGCATTTCTTCCTCTCTGTGCATCTCTCCTGCACATCCGGGCAAAAACCAATCTCTGCAGGTAGCATCTTGTGCATGTAGCTGTCCGGCCCTATGATAAAATGCATTGTTTCTCTCTGAGTGAAGCTTAACGCACCTCAGCCTGGGGATTTATACTAAGCAATAAAATCCACAGGATAGAGAAATGCAAATAGATTGTAGAATATAATATTATCATTGTCAACATAAAAGACTTTTATTTACTGCCCCCCAAAAGAAAATACACCATAGTGTCGTTTGTTTCAGGGAATGCAAAAAAGGTTTCAACAACTAACAGGGCATGTTTCTGAGCAAAATATACCCAGTATATAATATTGGAACACATATTGTCAGTGGCCACTCGTGTGTCTGTGTTCTTGCAAACAAACCTGTGGAATTGAGTCATGGAAGGTCACTTCCAGCCACCTCTCTGAGCCACATGGCACCAACCTGGCTCTGTTCACAAACAAACCAGACAATATAGACCTATTTGAAGGGAGAGACCCTCTGAGGCAGGCCATACTCCATCAGCACATCCTAGAAGGAGGCGTTTGAGCAGTTGCTGACTTGGCTTCCTGAGGAACTAAACGGAGTTGTGCTGGAGGTTGATTAAACGGATGGTCCGTGTTGCTTTGGGCAAAGGGAAAACTTAAAGAGAAGATGTAGCAGAGCACATGGGAGGCGACAACTCTGTCTGTTCTCTAGGAGGTATCCCTACAACTCCCCCTAAATGCTCAAGGTCATTCCACCAATGCCTTTGTTGCACAGGATATTGACAACTTACAAGACCAGTTATTTTCACTGATTTGTTTGAATAATAAGTCTGTGGTTTTGTGTAGGGGTTTGACTGTGATATCAGACCCAGTCACAGCAATTGTTTCATTTCTGTCTACGAGGGCAAGATCTAAGTTTATAAGGCTTTAAACAGCCATAATTACCTGAATGACATTTTATGTGAAAAATATATTCTAACTGGTTCTCCCAATAGCCCTAGGAAATATACCCTAGGTATTATTATGGCCAGTTTACAGGTGAGAAAACCAAGACTTCAGAGAGATGAAGCACATTATCCATGGTCACCCAGCCTGTAGGAGGGTGGCTCCAGAGGCCTTTGTCCTGAGCCCAAGCCTGTCCTGATTAAGCTTACATCAGGGAAGTCCTTATGTGGCCCGTGCTGGGTGTTCTGTCATGGGGACATCTCACAGGTTTGGTAGGTTTTATCATTCCTACTTTACAGATGAGGAAACTGATACTTAAAAGAGGAAAAGTGTCTGCCCAAGTCACACAGATGTATATAGCGTGACTGGGTTGGAACCTAAGTCCTGACTCCACCTGCTGTGTGGTATAAAAGGAGAGCTTGAAGGTGTCATCGTTAGCCCCTTTACAGACCACCATACCCCCATCACTGAGTGAGTTTTATAAGTTTCAGCAACCACATCAGTAATCTCATTTTGCATCCACAAATTTCTATTTTGTCCTTGCAGCTCACTTGGACAGGGAATGTCCTGCATGTTTGAAAAGATGGTTCAGAAAGGAGCCTTTGGCAATCTCCAGGGTTTCTGCACCCAAGATGGGGACTGGAGGGGTCATGACAACCAGTTGCTATCAAAGAAAAGAGGAAACCATATCCGAGAGTGGAAGCTGTTTTCTTGCTTTCAGGGATCAAATGTCACGACCCTCCCTAACTCAGTCCTAATGCAACCTCCACAGACATACTCTTGAGCTCTCACAATCCACCCTTCAAGTCATGATGGGGCTCAAGGCCTTCACTGGGCTGCATTATCACAGAGCAAACAGGGTGAAGAGGACTCATTTATTGAAGCAACAGATATTGGTGACTGATGAAATTGATGACCACCATGACCTAGGCTGGGCATTCAGTGGAGAGTAACACAGGCATCTTCCCTGACATCTGGGGCTTACAGATAATGGAGGAAACAGAAAAGAATCAGATAAACAGATAGGCCAGACCAGAGAGTGCTAAGCAGACATTAAAACAAGGAAGTCAACATTAAATGCAGAGCTCAGGGAAGGCTTCCTTGGAGAGGTGACACTGAGCTGAGGCCTGACTTGCCCTGGAAAGACCTTGGGACACATTCCAGGAGGGAGGGTGCTGAGCCCTGGAGAGCTCTGTTTTGGGCAGTCACTCTCATCAGAGTTTCCATGATGACACAAAGGTCACATGGATGCCCAGAGTCTAATTTCAATCAACAATGAATCATGGCCACTCTGGACACACCAGCACCCCATTCCCCAAACCTCCACCACACCCACCACACCTACAAGGGCAGTTTGTTTGACCAACAGAGAAAAGATTATTCCAAAATACACTTGGTAAAAACATCCATGGGGAGGGTGAAGTTTCTGGTTTACCCTTTAAAGAGCTATCATCTTTGGATGTTCAGAGCTTCTCACAGGATAGCACCTCCTGTAAGGGTTTTGCCCCTGTAGTTAATGTTCAGAAAGTGTGTATTTCCCTTTTGAGAATTCTGTATGAAAGGGACACCGATAAGGGAAATGGAGGCCTTATTGCTAAGAAGCTAGTCAGCATTTGCAAGAGGAAGGGGAACTAGCATTGACTGCACACTTCCATTCACCAGCGTTGAGCTGGATGCCTTACCTGGTTTATCTCCTTCAATCCCAGGAAGAAGGTATTAAAAGCCCCACTTTTACAACCTAGGACATTAGGTCTCCGAGAGGCAAAGCAACTTTCACAAGGTTATACAGCAAATAAGTGACAGAACCAGAACTAATTATATTACGTTTATTACATGAATTGAATGTGGTGATTACTTACTAGGTTCCAGGCACCTTGCTTGGTGCCTTCGGATCATGCATGATTTCACTGACTTCTCACTGCATTTCATTGTACTACTATTCCCATCTAGCAGATGGGAAGACTGAGGTTCAGGGAGGTGAAGTAGCTTGCCTGTGGTTGTTCAGCTCCGAGGTGATAAAGTCAGGATTGAAACCCACATATGTCTGACGCCCTCTTTTTTTCAGAGAGGCTGATGTCAAGAGAGGGAACGATGGAAATGTTCCATATTAAAGGAGATTAACAAGACATGACTATTAAATGCAAAGCCTGATCATAGACTGGAAACTGGACTAAAGGGGAAAATGCTATAAGGGATATTTTGCAGTCAACTGACAAAATTGGAACGTAAATCGTAGATCAGATAAAAGGAGTTGTATCAGTTTTGAATTTAGACTGTTGATAACCCTACTATGATTATGTGACAGAATATCTTTCTCTCTAGGAAGCTCATAGTATTCAGGGATGAAAGACTATGATGTATGCAACTTATTCATGTGTCTCAGAAAAAGAAATTGTGTGTATGTACGTGTGTGTGCCAAGAGAGAAAGAGCAGATGGGGTAAAATGTTAACGTTAACAATAGATTAATCTAATGGGTATGCTTACTTTTCTGTAAGTTTCAAATTATTTGCAAATAAAAATGTTTAAAAGAGAAGGAGAAAGAGAGAGAGAGAATTGCCAGCTGTTGTATAATGAGCTTCTGGATATTTCCTGAGTCCTACTTCAAGGTTAGTTCAACTCTGTGCCCTAATTCTTCCCCTCTGTCTGAAATTTCACCATCACTCATTCAGTCTTTCACATCTACCTGTCCAGTTTTTGTTTGTTTGTTTGTTTGTTTGTTTGTTTTGAGACGGAGTCTCACTCTGTCACCCAGGCTAGAGTGCAGTGGTACGATCTTGGCTCACTGCAACCTCCACCTCCCAGGTTCAAGTGATTCTCCTGCCTCAGCCTCCTGAGTAGCAGGGATTACAGATGCATGCCACCACACCCGGCTAATTTTTTTGTATTTTTAGTAGAGACGGGGTTTCACCGTGTTAGCCAGGATGGTCTTGATCGCCTGACCTCGTGATCCGCCCGCCTCAGCCTCCCAAAGTACTGGGATTACAGGCGTGAGCCACAGTACCTGGCCACCTGTCCAGTTTTTAAATGCATCTGCCATTAGAGTTATTTATCATGCAGATCTTAAGGAGATGGAGCTTGAAGTGTTTTTATTAATTGCTAACTGAGATCCTATTGCCGAGAAAATCTGCTTAATGAAGAGAGAAGAGTATTTGTGGTATGAAGTGATGCCAAGTGCAAGGTATCCCTAAGAAAGTTGCTCAGTGGCCATAGCACGACATGGAAAGCCGAGGTGTGGAGAGGAGGAAGGGGAAACAGAAAAAACGAGATAGCAGACTATTATGAACAACCTTCACCTGTCAAGTCACAAAGGGCTGGTCCAAACATCTCTGTAATGGGCAGGAGTTTCATATGCTTTTTATCTTTTTTTTTCTTTTTTTGGTCTCCTCTGACAAGGTATCATGTCTCTGAAATATGAACATATAGCCTTAAAAATGAATAACAAATGAATAGCAAATGTTGCTCCAATGGTTACTAAACCCATTATCACCCTGTATTTGTCTTTTGGGTTAATCTTGGCAGTTATAGAATAAGAAATAAGCATAGATGAGAAATAAATATATACCTCTATAGTAGCAAAAATTATAAATAAGGATAATATCTAATATTGATCAAGATGACTTTACGTTAAAAATCAGATTGAAAATTTTCTATTGTACTCATTATGGAGGAAATGGAATAAAATGAGTAATGGCTGGGTGTGGTGGCTCATGCCTGTAATTTCAGCACTTTGGGAGGCCAAGGTGGGCAGATCACCTGAGGTCAGGAGTTCGAGACCAGCCTGGCCAACATGGTGAAACTCCATCTCTACTAAAAATACAAAAATTAGCCAGGTGTGATGGCTGGTGCCTGTAATCCCAGCTACTCGGAAGTCTGAGGCAGGAGAATCACTTAAACCTGGGAGGCGGAGGTTGCGTGCCACCACACTCCAGCCTGGGTGACAGAGAGCTACTCCATCTCAATAAATAAATAAAGTAAGTAAGTAATAATTTTGTGTAGATGAAATAACAAAAATTAAAAGTAATGATAACCCATAGCATTGTGGAGGTGCATTGTTTCAGTGCTCATGGCAAGTGAATAAATAAGAGCTTCTGGGATGGCAACTGGTGATATGTCTTAGGAACTGTAAAAATGTTCACAGTATTCAGCATGCTGGTAATATTTCCTAGAATTAGCCTAAGTAATTCATCCGAAAAAAAGCAAACAGTTAAATACATGAAAATGTGCATGCTAGTATTCTTTACATTCTTTAAAAATCTGGAAAATAGCCTAAATGTCCAAAAATAGGACAAAAGTAAATTATGGCATAGACAGTTGATGAGGTATTAAAATAAAAACTACAGTGAATATGCTTGTTAGGGACTAAGTTATGTCCCCCTCAAAATTCATATGTGGAAGTCCTGATCCTCATTGTGACTGTATCTGGAGTAAGGAAGTAATTAAGCTTACATGAGTCTATGGAGTGGAGCCCTGATTCCATAAGATCTGTGACCTTATAAGAAGAGACACTGGACAGCTTGTACTCTCTCTTTCTCTCTCTGCCATGTGAGGACACAGCAGGCAGGCGGCCATATGAAAGCCGGGAAGAGCTTTCACATGTCCTGCCTCACAAGAAATTGAATTGATTTTGGTCTTCCCAGACTCCAGAACTGTGAGAAAATACATTTCTGTTGTTTAAGCCACCCAGCCTGTGATACATTGTTATGGCAGCCCAAGCAGACTAATAGAATGCTCTTATGCTTAAATGTTAAGTGGAAAATAAAGAGTCTTAACACAAAATTGTATTTGTGATATGCTTACAACAATAGTAGGAAATGGAAATTCAGGTTTCCTGACTTGCTTTTTTCACAATATGAATGTCAGGTGTAGTGACTGCCTGAAGAGCGATAAAAGTTCTCAGGCTCACCATCATTGGCTGAGTCAAGTGCCAGGCACCGTGGTAAGTACTTTATGCACACTGTCTCAGCTAATGGGCCCGCACATCCTAAGGAGTAGGTATGTCACCATTTTAGACCCTCTGAACCCTGGACACAGAGAGGTTGTCATTGGCCCCAAGTTCCTCAGCAAATAGATAACTAAGCCCAGGTTGGAACTGGGACTAGTTTGAGTCCAAAGCCCAAAATCTTCAATTCTATAAAAGTACAATATTTCTGACAAGTAAACAGTTTGTCTTCACAGCAGAAAAATAAACCAGATAGAAATGTCTATTGCAGTTTGCATTTTTCCCAAGATGCCCACCCAATTTCCTAATCTTTACTCAATGTCCCACGCACTGTTCTTACGTGTGAGGGCAGTAACCTTATTTTCTGGTGAAGCATCTTTAGAAAGGCATCATTGATGGTTCTCTGCCTTGGGACATCAGCTGGCTTTTGAGCAACCACAGGAAATTTAGAAGTCATTTTCAACAGAGCAAGTGCTGTCACTACCATCATCAAGCATCCTGACTTTCTCAGGGTGACCTCCTTAACAAATGGCCTGTCCCACCGTCAGACCACAGTGCCTCCTAAGTGAGTTCCAAAAGGCTGACTTCTGTGGCTGACAGCTCCCAATAATTCCAAAAATCATAGAACGATCTTTGGAAGGCTTCCCCCACCCCACCAGAAATCCAGTGTTGTATAAACTCTCCCACAGTATATAAGTCTCCAGAATAATCTAGTCTTTAACTCTCTAGCTAGCTTCAGCTCTGGCTGCTCCCACCCCATCCCCAATTCAGAGTGGACTACATTTCTTATATTTCTCTGAAAGTGTCTCATATTATCTCACTTTTGGGGTAAGTAATTTTCCCTGTTCCCAGAATGCCCCTTGTTCTAATTGGGTTTTTCCTGCTAAACTCTGGTGTGTCCCTTTTTGTCCCAACCTAGATGCCACTTCCTCCAGGATGCCTTCACTGAATTTTAAGCCACTTCCTCCAGGAAGCCTTCACTGAATCCTAAGCTAAGTTAGAAAGCCAATGGGCTTTCCAGTCACCGAGGTGTTAGCTTTGTCTGGGATTTTCTTAATCTCTTTATAATGGCACATTGCTCTCCCTTATAAGCTCTTTGTAGTCCACAAAGCAGGAAGGATATCTTATTTCCCCACTTTTTTCATGAGTGAATAAAGGAAAGAGCACCAAGGAATAATCTTAAGCTGAATTACTGTGCTGGCTTCTGCAACACATATACTGAAATTAAACTGAATTTCCCCATGAAAGCGCAATGAATGAGAGTTTTGAGCTGAGCTCATAAGTCTGTAATGTGAGAGACAGTTTAGAAAACTAATTCACATCCCCGTCAAACAGACCTAGTTTCCAATCCAAGAACTGCAGCTCTCTGTGACTTTAAGCAAGTGACCTAGCCTCTCTATGCTTCAGTTTCCACGTCTGTAAAATACAACTAAGCTTTATTTATTTCCTAAGCTGTTTCATAGTGTTATTTTGAGGATCAAACAACATTAGACACATGGAGCTCTTAGCACTGTCACTGGCTCTGGTAAACACTGATAAATGTTTACCATAATGATTAGGATTTGTTATGCTATTGTAATTATTAAAGCCGTATTTTAAAAAGCAAAAGAATCAAGCGTAGATGTTCAGAGGGCTGCTGCCATAGAAACCTGGCTAAACACACAAAGTGTAATTGGCTCTTCAGCCAGATGTTGCATGTACCACAGCATCTGGGGTCCTCAAACAGAATCTACCTCTACAAATAAGATTTTTGTTTCCTTTGTCAAGATCAAACCTGATAAGGGAAAAAAAACTAAGCATATCATTTCGAATTCCTGGTTCCCTAGCATTCAGAATATGACAGATGTGTTTTGCTAAATCTAGTGGGAAACATTAAGTGAGGCAAGGTAATTCTTGGGTCTTGAAATTAACTTTTTGCAGGTCCCAGTTATATTTGGTACTGTGGGCATCAATGTCGCAGTGGGAGAGGCCCAGGGATGCAGAGGTAATGTGGCGTAGTGGTCAGTACACAGATTTCAGACCCCAGAGCCACAACTGACTAGTCGTACCCCTTGGCAAATTACTTTACCTTTATTTGCCTCCGTTTCATCACCTGTAAAATGGGACTAATGAGAGTATCTACCTCAGAGGTTTCATAAGAGAATTAATTGAGTTAGCGTTTGCAAAATGAGTAGAAGAGAAAACTATGTTAAGTGTTTGTGAAATAAAGTAAATAATGGAACTGTGAGGCTAACTCAAACAAGAGAGAAAAATTATAGATTGTCACTTCAGAGCCTTGAGGATCATCGATATGTGTATTTATTTCTGTATTTTTGTTTCAAAAGTAACTGTTCAGAAGGGCAAGAAGGAGGCAGAAAGAAAATCCTTTTTATTCTGCCTGTGTCGTCGGCAATCCTGTGGGGAAGAAATCAATGAGAATTTGATAAACAGTTTGCAACCCTCTCTGACAAATCTCAAAACTTGATTCCACTAAGATTCCTTGACTTTCAAGTCCTCTATAAAAAAAGACAAAAATAAACCCAGGCTTTTCTCTAAGGTAGGAGGTGAAATTGTATTATTTCCAGCAACAATGATACTTTTTACAAAGGTAGACCGGTTACGTTTGCGCCAAAGCTACTTGATTTTATGAGAAGTTGTTCAAATGCAGAATATGGTAGCAGCACTCAAAATTAACAGCAACAAGTACCATGCATTTACATGATGCTTTAAAGATTTCAAAACTTATGTGTATATCTTAGTTGCCTCCCATATATGTGCCATCCCTCTTGTATTGCAGAATAAAAAGCAAGTGGCCTAGAATTAGGTAACTTACATCATTCTGCACAAGCTTCTATTCATAAGCAAATGATTTCATGTTTCCAGGCCTCAGTTTCCCTGTCTATAGAACAGACAAGGTAGGGGTAGTATCCCCCCCATTCTGGTGTATTGTAAGTATTCAGTGAGCTAACTATGTAAAGCCCATCACATGGCGAGCGGCACATGTTTTTAGTGTAATTGCCTCACATGATAGATTCTAAAGATTAGGTTATGAGACTAGAGTGTGAAAACTAAGTTATATGAAAGTGCTTTGAAAATATCACATTGAAGGAATTTATTTTAAATGGGATTCACATGTTAAGGAACAATTGTTCAATTTTTACATATGATAAAGATAATAAGGTTCTCTTTTTAAAACAGGCCCTTTCAGATTGCAGCCTCTAAATGCCATTAACCACTAAAATGAACCAAGGCTGCCTGGGAAAAACAGCGAATTCCAGGTCTAGAGCAGGAAATGTGCCATCTTGTCACACCAGACAGCAAAGGAACCATCAAGGCCACTGGGGCTGTGACAAGAGGACTCAGAAGACAGCCTGGAGGACTCCTACTGACCAAAAATAGGACAATGTGAACCTTAATAAAGATAATAATTGCAAAGAATTGAAAAATAACAACTATGCTCAAATCCATGAGTATAAATGATACTAAAATAAAGGGGAAAATCAAGCATTTATTCTGCTCTTTCCATATAAACTGCTCCTCTGCATAATCAAACAGTTAAATAGGAGATGTTGCTTTGTATGAGAGGATTACAGCTAATAAATGCAGAGGGAATAGTAGAATATCACCATTTTGTACACAGCTAATGAATTAATGGATCGAGTCAATGATCATCTATGTCTGTTCATGTCACCATAGAGAGACAGTTGGTGCCTATAAAGTAGACTTTCTTTTCAAAAGAACAAAATACAGAGTCTTGTCAGGCTTCTAGATCTAATTGTCAAATTACAGAAAATACAAGAAACAAAGGATTATGTCAATGTCAAACACCACCACATAGATACAGGGAGAAAAATTAAGAATCTGTGGCCAGGCATGGTACACACACCTGTAGACCCAGTTACTCAGGAGGCTGAGGTGGGAGGATTGCTTGAGCCCAGGAATTTGAGGCTGCAATGAACCATGGTTGAGCCACTGCACTCCAGCTTGGGCAGCAGAGTGAGACCCTGTCTCAAAAAAAAAAAAAAAGAATCTACAAGACATTTGTGTAGTACAAGACATTTGACCCAGTTTCTTCAATTAAAAAAAAATTGGGAGAGAAAAAGAAAGGAAGAAATTTATAGATTAAAAGAGATAAAAATATATCAAACATTCAGAATATATGTACCTTATTTGGATACCAGTTGAAGAAATCTGGTTTTTGTTTTTTTAATAAAAAAGACAGGGAAATTTGAATACTGACTGGATATTTAATATTAAGGAAATTACTCTTAATTTTTTTAGAGTGAAAATGGTATTGGTTTTTTAAATTTTAATTCAGGTGAAATTCACAAAACACAAAATTAACCATTTAAAAATAAACAATTCTGTGGCATTTAGTATATTCAAAATGACATGCAACCACCACCTCTCTCTAGTTTTAAAACATTTTCATCACCTTAAAAGAAAACCTTAAAATGCAATGTACACTACTTGGGCAACAGGTGCATTAAAAGCTCAGAATTTACCACTATATAATTAATCCATGTCACAAAGAAAATGCTTGTACCCCAAAAGCTATTGAGTTTTTTAAAAAAAGAAAACCCCACACCCTTTAAGCAGTTGATCCCTATTCCCCTCCCTGCTTCCCCTGGCAAGCACCAATCTGCATTCCGTCTCTATGGATTTACTATTTTGAATATTTCATCCATGTGGATCATACAACATTCGACCTTTGTGCCTGGCTTCTTTCACTTAGCATGTTTATGAGATTTATCCATGTTGTAGCATGTATCAGTACTTCACTTTTCTTCATGACTGAACATTCCATTGTATGTGTGTGCCACAATTAGTTTATCCATTCATTTGTTGATGGACATGTGGCTTGCTCCAATCTTTTAGCTATTGTGAATAATGCTGTTATGAATATGAATATGTGTGTATATGTACTTGAGTACCTGTTTTCCATTGTTTTGGATATATACCTGGATGTAGAATTGCTCAGTAATTCTACATTTAACTTTCTAAGAAACCACCAAACTGCTTTCATCTGCAGCTGTTCCATTTTCCATTCCCATCAGCAGTGTAAAAAGATTTTCATTTTTCTTATTGTAACCATCCTAGTGTGTGTGAGGTGGTACCTCAGTGTGGTTTTGATTTGCATTTCCCTAATGACTAACGATGTTGAGCATCTTTTCATGTATTTGTCAGCCATTTTTGTATCTTCTTTGGATAAATGTTTATTCAAGTCCTTTGCCCATTCTTAAAATTGGATTGTTTGTCTTTTTATTATTGAATTGCAAGAGTTCTTTACATATTCTACATGCAAGACTCATTAGATATAGGATTTGCAAATATTGTCCCCCATTCTGTAACTTGTCTTTTCACTTTCTTGAAGATATTTGATGCACAAACATTTTTAATTTCTCAATTTATTTATTTTCTTTTTTGCTCATACGCTTGATGTCATATCTATAAATCATTGGCAAAGCCAAGGTCATGGAGATTTGCCTGTATGTTTTCTTCCATTTAATAGTATTAGCTCTTATTTTTGTGTCGTTAATCCATTTTGAGTTAAATTTTTTGTGTATGGTGTGAGGTTGGGGTCCAATTTTATTATTTTGCAAGTGAATTATTTAATTTTCAGAGTCTTTATATTCTAAGGAGACATAAGGATATTTACAAACTGTAATGTCTAGAATTTGTTTCAAAATAATCTATGAAAGAGAAGAATTGAATATAGATAAAATAGAATTGCCCATAAAGTGATCATTATTGAAGTCAGATAATGAGTAGATGGAGGATCATTTCAGTAGTCTGTATAGTTCTCTATACATTTTTAAATTTTCCTATTGATGATAATAATAAGAGCTTTATAAATAAGAGCTTTATATTTTAGAGAGATTAATTGAAATATTTACAGATGAAAATATATGATGTCTGAAATTTGTTTCAAAATAATTTTGTTGAGGGAATTGGGGAAGGTATAAATGAAAGAAGATTGGTAATGAGTTGATAGTTATTGAAGCTATATGATGGTATATGTAGGTTCATCATACTGATCTTTCTAATTTTGAGTATATTTGAAAGTTTTTGATAATAAAGCTTTTTAAATGTAATACATAATTAACTGCTAAGATTTTATTTGGTAAGAATGAGAATCTTTCCAACTGAAAGCAAGAGAAGACAAGCTACAGAACAGTATTGGCAGCTGATGTTTATTATTCTCAATAGCCAACCAACATCACCACTGAATAAAAGGAATATGGTAGGTGAGCATGTTTGAGGAATTCTTCTGGAAGAGGAAAGCAGGCAACATTCGAATGGACCTTGAAGGATGAGCATATGTTTTTGTCGAGATAAGAGAGGAAGGGTGGTCTAGTTACAGGTTGTGGAGAGGTGAAAAGGTTACAATATTTGAGAGGAATGAGAAGCTGAGTGTAAGAGGAATCCAGGCAATTAGGTGATGAAAATTAGAGGTAGTCTTTGATTCTCATGCTAAGGATGGATTTTCAAGTAAGCCAGGGTTACAAGAAAATTGATGGTCCATAGGCTGATGTTGTCTCTGGCCTGTTAGTGTGTGTGTTTTAATTGACCCAACATTAAAAGAAAAAAAATGCAGGAGACTTTACTTTAAAATCTGAATGTTTAAATTTCTTGAAAAACGAGAAAATACAGCAACATAGAGCCTGCATCTCCCATGCAGCAATTGACCCAAGCTGAAAGGTGGTGTCCGTCTTTAAATGGGCTGGGTCTCCTTTAGTTCATCCAGCTCTCCCAGCCTCTATCCCATGCCCCACAGCAGGCCCAGTAATGGGGCTATTAATCACCATTGTTTAGCGGGAGGGGTTTTTTGTCATAGTAAAGGAATGTTTACCTGCAACTCTTATCAACAGCGAGAAAATGAAATGTAGACACAGAAGTCTGAGTGTCTCAATAAAATATTTGAGAGAGCACATTCCTCTGTGGCAGTAAAGACAGCTCTATTTCCATCTGTTTAATATACACAGTGTAGCAGTATGGGACAAACACATCTTAAGATGTCAAGGTAACAACAAAAGCAGCAATAATAATAATAACACCAAACTAACTAGTACCTACTGAGCACCTACATGCATAAAATGCTCTTCTACTGCTTTTCAGGTATTGCATCATTACCTCCTTATGAAGACACTCTACCCCCATTTTACAAAGGAGGGAACTGGCCCAAGGTCATATTGTTATTATACTCCCAGCCAGGAGGCTATGATTCAAGGCAGTCAGACTCCAGAGCTCCAGGCCACCATGCCAAACAATGACAAGAAAGTGATGACTGATAATCCTACAAGGTTTATTCATGAATAGGAGGTAAACGGCATTCCACCCATTGAAGGCAGTGGCATTGTGTTACTCCTTTTTATATTGAAGACTCCTCCCCAGTATCTAGCATAGTGCCTTTTACATAGTAGGTATCCAATAAATACAGGTTTAATCAATTAATTGGCTAGGTGTTGTTATCTGATCCCCTTAGAGTTTTCTTTCTTCAGGATAAACAGCTCTTGAACATTTAACATACCTCACTTCTCAGAGCTAACTCCAAGGCACCCAGGGCTAGAACTAGGGGGAGGCAAGAGAGACATCCAGGTTGCAGCATGTGAAAAGGATAGTAGGTCTCAGGTGCCCAACCTGCACTTGCAGGAGCCCAAGAGTGAGGTTCTCCTTATATTTTGCACCCTGGGTACCTCTCTTGCTTTACCCTAATCCCTGCCCAGTAAGGCATCTCTCTTTTTCATCTTCCTGTACTCGTACTCCAGATGTGATCAAACCAGAGTGGACTACGGGAAGGGCTGCCATCATCCATGCACTGAACACTACACTCCTGTTAATTCTGCCTAGGGTTTCACTTCTAGCTTACTAGCAGCTCCCCTCTCCACCTTAGGCCTGTCTGTCAAGCTGATTTCTTAAGACTGGGAGCAGGACTTCATATTTAATCTTTCTCTTGCTTCTTTCAACAATGACTGAAATCGAGTATCACCTTTTTTAAGGTCCTTATTGATTATTAAGCATAGTAGTTATTTTCCCAATCCTTGTTTTCATTAATTTATTCATTCATCAATGCCCATTCCCTGAGCACCTGTTCTGAGGCTTAACATACAGAAATGAATGACTTGGTCTCTGTCCTTGAGGATCTGTGGCATGGTCCAGTGTAAGAGATAGGCCAGTAAACAGTTGACAATTGCACAAGGGACTGAGTGTAGAGAAAAATGTCAGTACTGAAGGCATAGAGGGGCACTTAAACCAGACCAGAGGACCAGGGAGGGCTTCTGGAGGAGGTGTCAAGGATGTTGAGATCCGAGAGGGATGACCAGATATTGTGCATCATTAGACCCAATAAATGAGCTTCTATGTCTGTCTCTAAGTTATTAATAATCACAGGGACAGGGCTAAGGCTAAGCCTTGTAGCAACCAAGGAAAACATTCTCACCTGAGAAAGAAAGTCACCCTGATGAAGAGCAGATGTGCTCTAGAAAGCTGCTGCTAGCTTATAGGGGGTCTTTGCGCATTTTTTTAATGCACCTGTGGGCAGAGGAATTAGAAAAAGGCAGCCCGAAGCAGCCTCAGCACTCCTCCTCCTCTCCTTCCTCCCTCCCCCTCAGTATAGCCTGGTGAGAGAAGCCAAAGTCAAAGGAAGTCAAAGGGTCCCTTGAGATATTAGGGTTCTATTTCTTTGCTTCTCTCCTTTCATCCATAAATATGGACGACTTCTCTTTAGGCTGGTAATGCAAGAGAGGGCATGTGACTAGCCCACAGTCCAAAAACCAGCCAAAGACAAAAAGAATATTTAGGGTTCCAAACTTTGGAGTGTCAGTCAGTAGATTTCTGTTCAGTACTTACACAGTTCCTGCCACAAGAAACCTACTGCCCTTCAAGCTTCCAAGTGAACTGAGCTCTCAAATGCTGCATCGGAGCTGCTGCAAGTTGGCTGCCTCTTTATTAAGGAAACAGCGTCCCCTGCTGTCACTCTTGACTACATACAGATTTGCTTTATATATTACCTGAGCTGTGTCAAGATTGGATTGATACGCCTTCACTACACCTCTGGAAAGAAGTCCACCCGGGCCACTGTTCATTGCTTTTGTTTGTTCAATTTATTTGAAATGAAATTGGTGCTGAGAATTTGGGGATACCATCTGATATGTGATCATTATTGCTAATAATAACAACAATTAGCAATTAGCAAACCAGGTATTGTGCCAAGCACTTATATGCATTATTTTATTCAAATCTCTCAGCAATAAAAATTATCATATCCGTTTTATGGATTAAGAAACTGGAAACATTGATCCCTTGGCACAATTACTTTTATTGAATAATGTAATATTTACTCACACAACACACTTGTATTGAGCACCTGCTGCATATCAGGCTCTAGAGGCACAAGGATGAATGAGGCATTGCCTTTGTTTTGTAAAGTCATAACAGAGAAAGGAGGGAGAACAAGAGGAGAAAAAAACTAATGTTGATTAGACATCTAGTATGTGGCACTATGCCTGGTGCTTATAACTGGGAAATTTCATCTCATTCTCCAACAATCCTGGGAATTACGTTTTTATATATCCATTTTACAGGTGAGAAAAACTAAGGCTCAGAGGGTTCAAATGACTTGCCTAAGGTGACACAGCTGGTTGGTAGAGCAACTGGAATTTAAACTCAGCTCTCCTTGATAGCAAAGCCACACTTTTTGAGAGGATATATTGGAAGAAATTATTTAAAAAAAAAAAAAGCTTTATTGAGGCCCCAGAGGGGTCAAGAAGATGAAATAAGCAACCCAATATAGAGGCAGTCAGGTAATTCACTAAAACAGTTGCTGATTTTTGGGTTTTATCATTTACTCATTTCCTCAGTCATCAAAGGAGCCTAAAACATGTTTGTTGAGCACCTACTATGAGTTAGATATGGAAACCAGAGAGATGGTAATGACCAAGCTAGTATAATGACACCCGTCTCATGAATCCTATAATCAGGAGGATGAGGGGGTCCAGCATTCGACAGTGGAACTCCCAGCAACCTCTCAGATTGGGCCCAAGTGCTGAGAAGAAAGGTATAGCAGGGTGCTACAGGAGTGCAAGCAGTGCCTTAAGTCAGATGAGGGTGTGTTTGGAGGACCTGGCCGAGCGAGTTGAATTTGAGCTGCCCTAGAAGGCTGGGGAGCACCAAGGAGCATTTTCTCACTAAACAGAGAAAGGATGGAAGAGCTGCCCAGTAGAAGAGGTAGCAGGCATGAATGTTCAAGTCAGGGAGCCGTCGGGAGCAGGGACGTTGTGCAAAGGAGACATGGGGAGGAAAGTGAAGCTGGGAGGTGGTTGGGGGAAATCAAGCAAAGCTAAGAATATGGAACTTTAGCCTTGGAGCAGCATTTCATAAACTAGCTGTGGGGAGCACAAACTCTGCTTTTCAAAAATGGATGCATAATATTTGTACATATTGACACGGGACATGTGATATTTTGTTACATGCATAGAATGTTCAGTGATCAAACCAGAGTGTTTAGGATATCTGTCACCACAAGCACTTATCATTTCTATGTGTTGGGAACAATCCAAGTCCTCTCTGCCAGCTACTTTCAAGCATGCAATACATTGCTGTTAACTATAGTCACCCTACTGTACTGACAAATGTTATAACTTATTCCTTCTATCTAACTGTGTGTTTCTACCCAGTAATCAACCCCCGGCTTACACCCAAATCCTTCCCAGGATAGTTCTCTGATAACCGTTTTTCTATTCTGTACCTCCCTGAGATCAGCTTTTTAAGCTCTTACATATGAGTGAGAACATGCAATATTTGTCTTTTTGTGCCTGGCTTATTTCACTTAACGTAATAACCTCCAGTTCCATCCATGTTGCTGCAATGATTTCATTCTTTTTTACGGCAAAATAGTATTCCATTGGAAAAATATACTACATTTTCTGTATCCAATTTTCTGTTGATGGACACTTATGTTGATTTCATGTCTTTGCTAC
This sequence comes from Pongo pygmaeus, assembly GCF_028885625.2. Lineage (NCBI taxonomy): Eukaryota > Metazoa > Chordata > Mammalia > Primates > Hominidae > Pongo > Pongo pygmaeus. The sequence continues at coordinate 175,226,695 of NC_072377.2, forward strand.
TGTGAATAAGTATTACAATAAACAGGGGGGTGCAGTATCCCTTTGATATACTGATTTTTGTATAACAATAATATACAAAATTTTTATTTTGGTTCTCTGTCCCCACACATACCAACAGTTTTGTAAAATAAATAAAATGTGAATTAGTATAAAAATAAAATAAACAGAACATGAAATAATAGCACAAATTTATGATTACTAGATTCCACAGTCATAAAATCACTGTGTCAAATTGCTATTATTGTACTTCTTTCATTGTGGAGAGGGTTTGCAAACTGGCACCTGCCAAGGACCACACTTTGGGGGGCAAGTATTTGAGAACCTCAGTGAGACACCGACTGTATCTGTGTCTGGAAGAATAAGAATAAGTGGCATTCAGCCGGGAGACAAGGGGAAAAGAGCAGGCAAGGAGGGCATTGAAGGCAAAAGCAGAGCCACATGAAGCAAGCTGGTGTGTTCGGGGACTGGCAGATGGCTGGCTGGGTAGGCTGGAGAGGTGCGAGAGAGAGGCTGGCAAGCAGGCTGTGTCTTGGAGTGCTTTTTCAGCTATGATGAAGAGCTGAGCAGTAAGAACTGTACCAAGCAGGCCCTAAATGTCAAAAGCACCTGCCAGGATCATTGCTCTCTTGTGAGTGTTATGAAAGCAGCCAGGGGCTGTTCTACCTGCAAAAACTACTCTGTTTTGTCCATCTGATTGCCAACCTCAGCACACCTATTCCAAAAAGGAAAAAAGAGAGAGAAGAAAGAGAAAGCGAGAGAAAGGAAGGGAAGAGAAGAAAGTGGGAGGAGATGGGAGGGGAGGGCACACCAAACAAACGGAGCCCAGAGCTCCTCCTGAATGGCCTTTGACACATTATTTGGATGAACCCATGGGTGGGTTTTTGTTTCTTTTTATCAGGCAAATGGAAGTTTCACTCAGTTCCTCAAAAAGTGCCCAGGCAGGTAGAGAGCATCCATCTGCGATGGGTTCCCCTTCCTGGAAGCCACAGCACCATCCAGCCCCACAGTAGGTGGATGCAAATTCTTGGCTGAAATGAATGTGATCTCAGCAAGATGATCACTGTGGTCCTGACCATCATCACTGTTGCAGTGGAAATTATCCAGGAAAAATCCAGAAAAAGAAATAGCATCCAGTGCCCAAGGATGTAGAGTTGAAATATAACCTTTACTGTCACCCTGAAAAGAGCTTTGGAAGGGACTGTTCAGTTGAGGTAGCCACCAACTGAGCCACCAACTCAGTTGCAATGAGTCATTTTACAGGCTTTGCAGTAAATTGTCACAGCTGGGCTGTGAATATGGCCATCCGGACTTCAGATAATCAACCAGTGAGCTTCTAGATCCTCTTGAAGCTCACATTCTGGAGGACAGAAAGGCAATAAAAAGCAAATATATAATAAATGAAACACTTCCTGATTGTGGTAAGTATCAGGAAGAAAATAAATGGGGTGATGAATCAGGGAATACTGGAGGAGTGACTCAGTCAGGATCCCAGCAGAAAAGAGAGGGCACGCTCAAATTGGGTAATTTATTAAAGAGACAATTTACCATGGTGTGGGCAAGACTGGGTAGAGGAGAAAGTTATGGGGAAGCCCCCCCCACCCCCACCCCAAGGCTAAAAACAGTAGGGCACCATTGCCGTCTCTAGGCCTGAAAGGGGCACAGGGAGAAAGCAGTTCCCAGAAGATGTAACAAGAGGACATTGGAGGACTTTGACAGGAGCCACAGCCATCAGCAGGGATGGAGTAGGAGTAACAAATGGGACCAAACATTAGAGATGTCATTCTTCCCCCAGGCTACCCACCAGATGCTGCACTTCCAGCGTGGATTTCTCTGCATACACAGCTTGACAAAGCCAGGTAAGGGAGACGAGACGGCCCAGTTCACAGTAGAAGTGGTTGAAGATTCCACTGTCATCTCACATTAAACAGGCACTCTTCAAGTGCAGTTGCTTTTGCAGACACAGAACAGCTCAGCACAAATGAATTCTCTTCCATCTTCCTTGTCAGGCTGCAGGGAGGTATGCTCTAGATCTTGAGAAATGACCTTGGGCAAGCCATTTAATATTTTCAGGCCTCAGTTTCCTCATTTGTAAAAAGAGAGCATTAGGCTTAGTGATTTCTAGGTACCAAATTATGCTGTGTAGAAGAAGAAGCACTTTGAAGCAGGGGGAGGTGAGTTCAAATCCTCTATACCTCAGCTGTCTGTCCAACCCTGGGAACACCACATCTCTGGGTCTTAGCTCCCCTACCTACCAATGTAAGTAATAATGTCTATCCAGACCAATCACAGCATTTAGACAATGCATGTTAAATCCCTTGTATTTTGTGCAAAGAGTCAGAGCTCTACACATGTCTATCCATTTGCTGCAAGGCAATGTAACATAAAGGTCAAGAGAACAGGCTCTGAGTGACGGACACAGCATGGGCTTGAAACCAACTGCCTCTACCACTTTCTAGTCAGGGACCTTGGGCAAGTCACTTAATACCTCTAAGCCCCCACTGCTTCATCTATAAAACCAAGGGGAAATGCTGGCTGAACCCATAAGGTTGTTGCCAGAATCAAATTAAATAATACATATTGAGCACTTAGAACATCTTCCTTCAGTTACGATATTCTGCAGCTGTAATATAACATTACAAAGAGCTTTCCAGAATGTTCTCTGATTTTTTTAATGCTTTTAATGCAACAAAGTTACCTGGGATTGGTTAAATATGGTGTTGCCAGAATTTTCACTATAATGGCATTGCACCCAGAAGCCCCTAGCCTAACCTTGCTTTGCCCTGGGTGGCCAGCATCCAAGACTGTGAGAGCGGCTGAGGAAGAGCACCAGAAGGAAAGATCTGTGCAATCAAAGGCCTATTGACCCCTACTCTCTGCATCCCAATATATTGCCCTAACTGCTTTTTTAGCCCCCTAGTGTGACTTGGTATGAAGCACAAACAATTCAAGTGATTAAGAAGGGAGTTGCTAATTTAAATGAATAGTTTTGGCAAAGTGAGCTCCCTCGAAGAGCTCTGAGGGAGATAATGGGGCCTTGTATTTGCAGGCTAGAGTCAGGATGGTTGTTTATGGCGCTCAAGGGCCAAGCATTGCTATAGCAACAAATGACTTAGCAACTGTATTGAACAGACTGTTTCTTTGAAAGAGTTTACATAATAGGGATTACTCAAGTTCTTTCTGGGAAGGATAACATAAGTCCTTTTTTCTCCCCTTTTTCTTAAACCTAAGAACATATGGAGGAAAAATCCTTTTTCAAAAGCTGTACAACAAAAGGGGAAAAATGACTGAAGGTTTTGAACTAAAATGTTAGCAGTTACATTCCTTGAGTGGAGAGATTACCTATAATGTTTTTGTTTTTCTTTTTGAGTGCTTTTCTGAGTCTTCTGTGATGGTTTTGGTTTTATAACTAGGAGAAATTTCCATTAAAAGAAACAAATTAACCAGGCTGGGCAACATGGGAAGACCTCGTCTCTATAAAAATTTTAAAACTAAAAAAATTAGCTGGGCATGGTGGTGCACACCTGTGGTCCCAGTTACTCGGGAGGCTGAGGCAGGAGGATCACTTGAACCCAGGAGGTTGAGACTTCAGTGGGCCATGATGACACCACTGCATTCCAGCCTGGGTGGCAGAGTGAGACCCCATCACAAAAATATATAATAACAATAATAATGATAAATTGACTATGATAAAATATAAGCCTGGAAATGTGAAGAGGGTGCTTGTGACCCAACAAGGACGCAGCCTGGCCTTGGTGGAGGAATGGCTCATGGAGGATTTGCAACACTGTGGCGGGATCCTGGCATTTGCTGGCTTTGTGCTGGCTTTGACTATGGGAAAGCACCCCAAAGGTTAATGACTGGCCTGGCCAGTTGGCACCTGGCTGATGCGAGAATTTGAATCCTGCTGTCCTTGGGATGGGGGAAGGGAGGGAGTCCCACCACTGCCCACTCTCCCATTTCACCACCACTTGACCCTGCAGCACCTATGGAGCCACTAGGGAAATCAACATCCTGTTAGTTTGTGACAAGTGGGCCTAGGATAATGGAAAAGAACAGGCAGCAGTTAATGCATGACGTGAGGGTTTGCCCAGGGAGCTCGTGGCTTTGGAAGAAAATAAGAGTTGAGAGACAGCCAGGATATCTATCTTTACATTGTGAATTTGGTAATTCATGAAGATCTTAAGACGTATTTCTCTAAAATGCTTTTTCCAGTGATCATTATAATTGTTTTGTGGTTGGGAATTGAGGGAGCAAGGGAATTTCAGTGGGAAAATAATCTAAACAAAACTTTCAGCATGTATTTCTTGAGTTCCTTCCGAATACAATGCATTCATTTGAAGGAATTAATTCACAGTTGTGCAATCATAATATGACAAACCATGTTCATAAACAACATAGTACATATAATGGTTAAAAGCCACAGGTTTGGGATCAAACTTGCATCTGAAGCCGGTACTGCAATAGCCAGCTGTGTGATCTTCAGCCACTTGCTCGAGCTTATAGAAACAGGCAGTGCAGCTGGGATTTGAACCCATGCATATATTATCCCAGAGGCCTGGATCCCTAAGTCAAACAGTTTTGGAATGGAAAGATTTGTGGCTTTCTGGGGTGTCCACGGTCTCTTCTGCTCCATCTGAGTAATCTGTCTTGCACCAACTGCAGTTCTGGCCAGAGAGTGTTCTGCCTGCAGCCTCGTGCACCTGAGAACCTAGGCTTAGGGACACTTTGTGTGTTTAGGCTCTCCCACCTGTCTCCATTTCTAATTTTGTCAGAGCCATGAATTAAGCTGGAAACAGATCCAATTTATTACTTCCATTCCTGCTCCATGATTGTGCCCAGAGGCTCGTAGACACACACTGTAAATCACAAAGAATAATAATAATAATAATAATAATAAAGAGCTCTCTGTTGAAAGCTGCCTTAGGGGACATCTGTCAGCTTGTTGAGGACCCCCAAAGAGCCAACTTCCTCTTTCTTCATTCCAGAATAAACCACAAGAAGAGGAATCAGTAAGTGAGGGAAACTTTAAGGTCAAGTGGAGACAGATTCCCAGCCCCATCCACTTTCTTGGATAGCCATAAACATTCTTATCCTTCTTTTCTACAAAAACAGGGAATTTATATATTAATGTGCCAAGCCCTTTGCACAGATCAAATGCAATCCTCCCAACAGCCCTATTAACTAAATACAGCTACTCAAATTATCCTCATTTTATGCATGAGGACACTGAAGAGTTACAGAGGATAAGTAACTCTAGGATGCACAGCTCATTAATTGAGGAGCTAGGATTTAGATCCAGAGCCTCATGATTCTAAAGCCTGGTGGGTTTGTTTTTTTGTTTGTTTGTTTGTTTGCTTTTGGCCACACTAGGCTTCTAGAAGCTTCCAGTTCCTTCTTAAAAGTCCTTTTTGGGCATTCCAGCCAAAATCCCAAAACTGTGGTCTGGGAACAAGACAGAATTAGGCCAGTGAGAAAAATGTAAACCACCCTGCCCTCTAAATGTCTGTCTTCTTTAGGAGACTGGTGAAAGTTTCTCAATCACTCAGCAAGTTATCTCATTGTGAGCCAGGCACCGAACTAAGCACTTGCAGAACAGGGGCAAACTAGACCCAACTGCAGGCCTCAACAAGCTCGGTCTAGTGGGAGAGACAGATTGGAAAACAAACATGGCAAACCATTTGGGGTAGTCTCAAGAATGATGGGGACAGATGAAAAGATGTAGGGAGAGGAGTTTCTAAGCAAATGTCCTATGCAACCCTAGAAATAATATGAAGGAGTAGAAGGCTGTGAAAGGAAAATAAGACCTCGGGACCCCAAATTTACTGTGCCAAAGGGAAAGGGCTCATCCTGGAATCTGAGTCATGAACAAAACAAAACAAAAACAAAAACAAAAACAAAAAACGAAAGCAAAAACAAAAAACAAAAAGACCTGCCTTTGCTTTTGTTCCTAAACTGATAGCTACAGATAGAAGGTTGCATGTCTCCACAGAAGGCCTTCCTCACCCTGACAGTGTAAATTAACAGCTTATCTTCAAGGGTATAGGAGAAGAGGAGACTAGAAATTGTCCCCACTCCCCATCCCAAGACAAATGTGCATTTGATTGACTGCTTCCTCTACTCCATATTTACTTTAACTCATGTAAAGTGCAGATTTACTGAGCATGAGACAAACATATAATTGACTATTTCCTCTACCCCCTCCTTTTCACTACAACATGTGGAATGTGAACATATCCTCCCTTTATTTTTTCTTTCCCCTTTCTCATCCTACCCATTTTCCCCTTTAAATATCAAAGCCCTCAAAATTCTCTTTGGAAGAAATAGGGCCACAGATCCGATTGTGGCTTGTGTTTCTTTTTCCCCATTGTGTCCTCAACCTTGGCAAAATAAACCTCTGAACTGATTGAGATCTGTCTCAGATACTTTTTGGTTTATAAGGCATAATGCCCAGCCATTTCCCAGCTGAATAATCTGGAGTCCAACCCTGAGTCTTTCTGAGTCTCAATTTCTTCGGGCGTACAATGGGAATACGAATTGTTTCCAAGGCTCTCACAATTAAATGAGATAATATAGGCCATGCTTAGCATCCCATTCTTCCATCACCAGGTGTCACCTATCACGGAGTCCATGCTGATTCTATTTCTAAACATTTCTCTAATGTCATTTCCATCTCTTCTGCCAACATGTTAAACAAGCCCCCATCATCTTCCCCATGGATGACTGCAGTACACTCCCAACTGGACTTCTCATATCTATTCTTTCCTCCGATCCAATCTGTTCTCCATTGTGAAGCCAGGATCACCTTTTTAAACCCCAATTATGAGCATATCACCCACTACCATTCCCATTCGTCACCTGCTTAACACCCTTCAGTGGCTTCCTACAGGCGTCAGGAGAAAGAACATAACCCTCTACATAGCATGGTTGGCCCCTGTTCCCTCTCCAGCCTCATCTCACCCTGGGCTCCCCCTCACTCCCTGCATCCCCGCCTTGCTGACATTCTTTCAAGCTCTCCCATCTGCCAGGCTGCCTCCTGACATGAGGGCCTGAAACATGCTGTTACCTCTGCCTATCATGCTCGTTTTTCCTTCTCATCTCAGTCCAAATGTTCCCTTTCCAGGGAAGCCCTCCCTGAAAGCTGCCCCAGCCGTGTCACCGTCCCCACTGGGACATCCTTCCTTCCTTGATAGCTTCTAATTGAATTGTCACTTAATATGCATTTGTGTGACGTGTGGATTCCAATCTGTCTCCTTCACCAGACCATGAGCTCCATGGCTCACCCCTACATGCCTCAAACTTGGCATGGTGTCTGATACACAAGAGATGCTCAAGAAAGGTTTGTTGTATGAATATTAAATGCATGGCACTTGGGAAGTTTATAAAATTGTGACTTCCTTTTCCCTTGTCTAGGGCTTCTTATATATGAAAGTTTAAAAAAAAGTATGTTTTTGTTTGGTGATTGTTTTAATGAAACAGATTATTTGTCAAAGTCTCCAACAGTGCAAATCCCTAAGATTTCCCTTTCTGCAAAAGATGGTCAGCAGAGGGCCCCATAGGAGCAATTATTGAAGTCAGGTCAGCGAAAACAGCAGCTGCTGAAAGATAGCAGATCCTGTGCCTAAATCTCTGGCAGTCCTTGAGCAGCTTGGAGAGAACATCACCGCCATGGGACCCTGGCCCACTATGTCCAAAAACCGTTTGATCTGGCCTCAAGAAACAGGAGTTCGTAAGGCAGGAGATCAGAGCCCTGCGTAGACGGTTTTAATGCAAATCCCTGTTTGCTTCTTGAGTTGTCAGTTTCACGCTTAAGAATTTGTAGTCAAGAGCTCGCACAGTTGGGTAGAATCATGCATGAGTGTTAGGGGAGATTTGCTTTCTTTGGGGGCCACTTTTCGTTTTCCAGTCAGTAGTTTTATTTCCATTTTAATTTTCCAAGCATCTGCCCCCCAGCAACAGCCTGTGGTTTGGAATTCATGGCTCTGTTGTGTGTTTACGCACTACGCTTGCTTGTAATTGACAAATTTAAATTCTGGTCATATTTCATTTATTACTCAGACCCAGGGAAAAATCCTAGGCGAAAACCTAATTACAGCAAAAATGCCACAAGGTAATTGCTGTGAAAGAACTCCTGCAGCAGCAGGGCTGAATATTTCATCCACCCATAAAATGATTATGCTGACAAGATTCTGAAAAATAATAAAATCTGTTTAATAAAAAAGAAGCAAAATATCAGTGTTTTTACACACAAAGTATTAAAACATCCTTCATTTTGGACAGATCCTAAGTCATTTGATTTTTATTCAAATGATGATCCACAGCCGAGATAGTTCTTTTATCAGAAACTGGGGTTGGGTAATCCCTCCCACATGAGGCTGTGTGGAAGCTTCCAGGCCTGCAATGGCCTCCTGGAACAGTACTGAGTCAGCTTGCCACTGCTCTATTGGATCTCTGGTCTGTGCCACAGAATCAGAAAGCAGATGGGATGAAAGGAGAATGCCTTTAGTTTAGACTGCCGTCACTCCCCCACATTCTCCCTAGCTACCATGGGGGCTGTCTGTCCTTCTCTCAGAGGACCTAGAAGGCATGCAGGTGTGACTTCTGCCCTGAGACCTTTGCTGAGTCCATCAGGGCATCTGGGGGTAATTTGCATCTGGGTGTCTCCCACTGTCCAGGATACCACTATAGCAGGGCTCACTGCATTCACTCAGCTACTGAACAAGGATGTATGGAGCACTTACCATGTGCCAGGAATTGTGTTAGGCACAGGGTTGATAACAGTGAACTAGACCCTTGGTTTCTTCCCTTGACAGGATCTATATTATAGTGAAAGAGACAGGTCAAAGCCAAAACCAAAAAGTAAACAGAAACATAAATAAAGCATAACAAATTATATCAAGTATTGCATGAAAACACAGAAGGGGCTGGGAGAGAGGATGGGGCAATATCAGAGTAAGGCCTCTCTGAACCCTAAAGCAAAACAAGGAGCCAACGTGGGAGGCTCAGAAAGAAACAGGTGCCAAACAACTGCCGGCCTGTGCCAGGCCTGAGAGGAGAGTGAGGGGAAGGGAGACTGGAGCTGTGGGGCCTTACGGACCAGGGTCAGGAGTGTGGTGTTTATTCCATTACGGGAAACCCCTGGGAGGCTTTAAAGCAGGGGAAAGACACAATTCCATTCACATTTTAAAAAGCTCATCCCACTAGAGGCTGGAGCATGTACAGTGGCTCTTAGGGACGAGGGTGGTAGGTGGTGGGAGCAGACAGGAAGGATGTTGTTGTAACACAGGGCAGGACCAGGCAGTGGGAGTAGAGGCAGGAGTAGAGAGGGTTTTTGAGTATGGAAATTTGCATACAAAAACATAAGTATTTTACAAATCATCTAACATCTCAGATCTTAGCATTAGACTTTCCATTATGATGGCAAGTGAAACTGGAGATCAAAAAATAAAATACGGCCAGGCGTGGTGGCTCACGCCTGTAATCCTAGCACTTTGGGAGGCCGAGGCAGGAGAATTGAGGTCAGGAGTTTGAGACCAGCCTGGCCAACATGGTGAAACCCTGTCTCTACTAAAAATACAAAACTTAGGCGGGCATGGTGGAGCATGCCTGTAATGCCAGCTACTCAGGAGGCTGAGGCAGGAGAATTGCTTGAACACAGGAGGCTGAGGTTGCAGTGAGCTGAGATTACGCCACTGCACGTCAGCCTGGGCAACCAAGCGAGACTCTGTCTCAAATAAATAAATAAATAAATATAAAAATAAAATAAATTACTAGGAAATAGAAGAAACAAAGACCTAAATTAGAAAGAACTTGAAGCTGGGATGCCCATCTCCTTCTCACTTTAGAGAATGTAGACATTGAGACTTTGTATCCTCGTAAGCTGCCAGTGTTTCTCAGACATGATCCAAAGACTTCCTAGGTTAAAATAGAAGGAGTCGGGAGGGCAGGGGATTAAAAATGCAGACGCAGGGAGCCTCACCTTAGATTCACTAAAGCTGAGTCTTTGAGGTGGGCCCCAGAATCTGCATTTTCACAAGCTCCCTAAGCTGTGCACTGCAGAGTCTGAGACGCTCTGCTTTAAAGTGATTGATGTATCATGCTGAGAAATGACCTGAGAGGGGTTAAAATTATGACTAGGATAAATAAAAAATCACAAAGAAATAAAGTCACCCTCAAATCTCATTATCATTAATGTTAATAATCATTGTAAACACTTTCGTAGATACGCTTCCAAATTTGCTCTTATGCACATATGCATTCTTTTTTTTCATAACAAAACGTGAGTACACCCTTATATTCTATAGGAATTGACTTCATGAACACAATATGTCTTTTGATAAAGATGCTCATTCTTCATTGCCTGGATGCTGATGAGGGCACAGTGTGGGGGTGTGGGGCAATGCCCAGAGGGAAATGACATCCACCAGGATCTATGTCTTTAATAATCAGAGGAGGTATTGTGGGGGAATGGATGCCTGACATGAGAGAATTAGAAACATATTTTATTTTGGAACAGACAGGTATTCTCTGATTGGTGGATCTCTGGAAATTAACACAAATTGTGTCATGAATATGCCTTGCCGGATGAAGGCATCTTCTAAAAAGCCAAGCACAGAGAATTTTCAGACAAAAAGGCATAGCAAGCAACTGTCAAAACACAGTGCCATGTTGAATATTGCCAGCTTCCTTCCATCTGCTGTCTCAAAAACCTAGCTTCTCTCTTGCATTCCAGGGATGCTGACAGAGGAGGAGATCCAGATTCCAGCACAGTAAGTTTATCTGTTTTATTATGTTGGACATCACGGTGGAAAACTTCAACATTCTCTTGGCTTTCGTATCTACTGAATCTACAAGGTTTCACACTGTTTGCTTTTCTTTCTTCAGGGTTGAAGCGTTTGGGGTAGAGAGTTTCCAGATTATCAAATAAAAATACAGGATTTCCCATTAAATTTGAATCTCAGATCAACAACAAATACATCTTGAGTATAAGTGGGGGCCATACAACATTCAGGACAAACTTATACTAAAAAAAATCTGTTGTTTCTCTGGAACTCAAATTTAACTGAGTGTCCCGTATTACATCTCATGACCCTGTTCAGAGGGAAATATTGACACAGAACGGTAATTTCTTAATTAGAAGTGAAAACGCTTCAGTTAACCTAGGAGCAATGTGGATGTTCATTAATAACATCCTTCTATATTTCAGAAGTGTTTCTCCTAAAGATAAAGACAATGACTCTGGATAATATAACATCAGCTACTAGAAGAAGACAGTGGGCAGGGAATCCAGCTTTTAGTTCACACCAGGGTAGCAGAAGTCATCTTGATTCTTGCTTCTTGCTTCCTTTAAGTGACTGGCTTTGGGGAACGCAATAGTTGTTCGGGTACACAGGAATTTGCTTAATCTTTCAACTGCTGGTCATGCTCCCCAGGTAATGATCCAACACGTGCTTATGTTGCTGCCTCCCAAATTAGTGCACACAGGGTTGTACAAAGTCAGGTTCAGAAGGGAGTTGATGCTCCAGCAGGGAGCTGGTCCCTAGACACAGAGGCCAGCACTCTTAATTGATAATGAACAGACAGGAGGAAAATGGGAACCCTGAGATCTAGTGGAAGAAGTAAGATAATTTACTCTATTTGTTTTCCTGGAAATGAAGACTTTATGTCAAGAATCTGTAATAAAATTAGCCGAGGTGCACACATTCAACTCCATAAAACGCTTGATCACCTTGCTGGTCTGCAGCACCTTTTTCTCTTTATCGGAGCATTTACCAGTTTTTAAATCTCTTTTGTTTGATTAACATTAGAATCAACAACTGCAACCTGTGTTGGGTTCCAGTAAAGTGTTGTATTTGCAAACTTATTAAAGAAGATAGATTTTTTTTTTAGGGCCTTAGCTATAACAGTCTCTAACCCTGAGTAGCAAACCATGCTTTTAAACTTTCATTTTATTAGGAAAAAAACCACAAAGAGACAAAATCTATAGTTATTTAAGTAGAGAAAGCACTGCAATAAGTAGTCATCACTGCTCCAAGACAGTTTTATAGAGAGAAATGTATTACTAAATCTATCTTTTTCTGAGTTTTTAATCTCTTTTATTCCTCTTAGAACACTTATTTAAAAGGAACACAAAGTTGATTTTTCTTTGTGAATAACTAATGGCTTAATGATGATCTATTCCAAATAGCAGTAGTTTGGATATATTCATAAGAAGCAGTCAGCATTTTGGATGGATCCAAGGCCTTTGGATTCTGCCAAAAATCCTGTGGATTCCAATTCACGGGTAGCAGAGCCATGATAGCTCCTGCAAACACTTGATGAACCCAAAAATGAGTTCAGTATGCTTGGGACAACAGGACACTCCATCCTACCAACCCCAGTGCCCATCATCACTTGATTTTCAGGATTCTCAGTCTTAATGCTATCTCCACCCACCTACTTCTCCTAAACACCTTATTTTCTCCTGCAGTTATCCACAGGGAGTTTCTAAAAGTGAAGAAGTTTTTACTTCATCATCAAAATAAGTGAGGAGGAGAAAGGATACATCCTGTAAGCTTTCTGTCAAGATAGTCTTATTCTGAAGTTAAGACCCTCCTCCTTTTATTTTCTTCCTTCTGTTTTGATTTTAAATTATCCTTTCTTTTATCATACAATGAAGCCAGTTCTTTTTGCTTGGTTTTATATATTAATGTCCTAATTTAGGAAATAAATGTTGCTTACCCTATGTTGGTCTCCCCGTATTTGTATTCCTCTTCTAACTCTTTCAGTCATTCTAATTATATCAAGAAGTAAGTCTTGGTTTGTGCTAGACTGTCTTTAACACTTCTCTAACAATAAGAACCCATTTTAACAAAAAAGATATGCATCTGGCTGCGAGCATATATACATATATGCATCTGGCTGCGAGCGTATATACATGATTAAAAATATGCCTTATTTTCACTGTCTCTATTTTTCCAATGACTTTATGAGTTATGTTTGTTTGTTTGTTTTGAGACCGAGTCTCACTCTGCCACCTGGACTAGAGTGCAGTGGTGCGATCTTAGCTCACTGCAACCTCTGCCTCCCGGGTTCAAGTGATTCTCCTGCTTCAGCCTCCTGAGTAGCTGAGATTACAGGTGGCCGCCACTACGCCCAGCTAATTTTTTGTATTTTTAGTAGAGACGAGGTTTCACCATATTGGCCAGGCTGGTCTCGAACCCCTGACCTCGTGATTCACCCGCCTCAGCCTCCCAAAGTGCTGGAATTACAGGCATGAGCCACCGTGCCTGGCCTGACTTTCTGTTTTATTCTATTTAACATTGGAGATATAAAGATTTTAAGTAGATTTAAATTTTAAAAATAAGTAGATTTAAAATATGAAGGTAATAATATAGCTTTGTATTTTACAAAGCTGGTTATCATTAAAAACTTCTTCACCTTTAGAAACTCCCTGTAGATAACCACAGGAGACAATAAGGTGTTTAGGAGAAGGTAATAATAATATGAGTGCCATAAGCACAGAATCTTAACAGTGGCCCAGCAATGAGTACAATTTAGGAGCTACTGGTTTAGCCCATCCCTCTCATAAGAAAACAGATGAGGAAACGGAGACTCAGAATAAGGAAGATATTCTTTTCTAAGATCATACAGCTGGTTATCATTAAGCTCTGTTCTCCTCTGTCCCTCCTCATCTAGGTAATTGCATTCGACAACAAATTCTGCAGTGTTAAAGTGAAGGAAAATGGATATAAAATACCCAACAATTGTGATGTGGGCTTTCAGGAAGGTGATGGTTCAAGAGGCTGGTGTGTACTATAGGGGAGGCATAGACACAGCAAAGACTTGTTGTATAGCACCTTGTGCTGAAGGCCTAAACTCCTCAATTTCCCAGGGCGCCAAGATAAATCTCTGGGCCTGCCTCAAAGGTTGCAGTGGCAGAGATTCCTCTGGAGTCAAGCAAAAGACGGCTTGAATCCCAGCTTCTCAGCTTCGCAAAAAACCACCTTCCATGTCTCAACTCATCTCTTTATTCATGCTACTCTTTACTACTATCATTCCTATAAAATGTTAGAGGAAAAATAATAGCTAACAGTTATGGAGCACTGGGTATCTGCCAAGCACCTCTGATGAATTATCTCGCTTAACCCTCAAACTAACACTGGAAGGCAGTTATTATCGTTCCATACGATAGGTGAGGACATCTGCACTCTGAATGGTTAATCGCTTATCTGCATCTATACAACTAAGCAGGTAATAGAATAGGATTCAAACTCAAGCGGCTTCATTCCAGAGTCTGCACTTAACGCTACAGCTATCCTGTGCAACTTAAATGCAGATAAGGGTTGCAAAAGCCTGGCACACTGGGGGCAGAGAATGTCAGTGCTTTTTCCGCCCACGTGGCCGCGCGAGTCAGTTGTAACCCGGCATCCAGAACCTTCTCCGTAGGGGCCTTGCCTGGGACTACAACTCCCAGGATGCCGCAGGCGGAGAAGCTGGCCAATCAGGGGGCGCGGCTTCGCCTTACCGTCGGCTCCCTGCTCCTGTCAGAACCTCGGTGACGGTTGGCCCGGTGGGTAGTGACGGCAGCTGGGTCTTGAAGGATCCTAATCTGGTTTGGGAGGGTGAAGACCGCTGAAATTTCCAGGCTGCCCGAGGCTCCATCTTCCACCACCCAACGGGTGGGCAGTGGGCCAGACTGGCTTCGGGACCTCACATCCCGCGTGGCAGTGGGCCAGGCTGGCCTCAGAGCCTCTCCCTGGGTGTCGGTTGGGCCGAGAAGCGAGCAGTTGGCTGGGTGGGCTGGGCGGGTGGTGGCTGTCCGTAGGCCGGGGTCACTCTGAGGGCATTTTACATTGCCCTAAACTTGGCAAGAAACTTAGTAAGCCCCTAAGGTTCATTCCAAATCCTGTCTGGGAGGGCGAGGACTGTGGAAACTTCCAGTTGCCTCAGGCTCCATCTTTAGCCGTTGAGCGGGTGGTTGGGCCGCTCATGGCCCCAAAGATCTGGGGGGTCTTCATGGGCGGTTGGGTCGCTGAGGGCCCCAAAGATCTGGGGCTCCTCCCAGGTGTCGGCTGGGCCAAGGAGGAGGCTGGGCTTTCAAAGTAGAAACTGCGGTGCTAATGATGGCTCCGCAGGGCTGCGGGCTGAGGGCCTGGGCGGTGTCCTGTGGCCCGGAGATGGCGCTTTAGTGGTATCAGGCCTTGAGTCGGCGACATCCTGGCTTCTGACCCCCCATTCCTATGGCCCCTACAGCCTGGTCTCCGCTTCCCCACTCCCGGTGAATTGCTGTTGGAGCAGCCTCTCCTTTCTGGGTAGTGGCCTGGCCGAGCTCCCTGGGGAGGGCTTGACCCAGACCTGTCCTGCCTCCAGTCCAGTCCCAGCTACATGCCGCTGTGCCCTCACCCCACCCACCCGCTGGGCACTCGAGGGCCCAGGAGAAGCAGACCCCAGAGCGGAGAGAGGCCACTGTCTTGGGCTCTAAAACTATTTAGTTTCTACTTTACTATTTTTAAAAAAACTTTTTCCTCATTTTTGAAGTTCTTTAATTCCACCACTCCACCCCTTGTTAAAATATCATCTTTCTTTTTCCCTCCAACTTGACTCTTGGTTTGGCATGCCCAAGGAAGATAGCTGACATCCCGGAGAACAGGGGCTTGGAGGTAGATGCAAAGCGCATTTTATTAATGTCTGGGAAACAAAATTAGTTCTTTTACAGTGGCTCTGAAATGAGAGAAACTGGAGAAATTTTCCCTGCTCAGGAAAAGGTAGAGGCAAGGATTGACTTAAAGGTTAGTTTGTTTTCATTATTTTGGACAAGCAGCTTGACCCATAACTGCCCACCTTTCACACTGCTGGAGTTGTATATGCTAATTGAGGTTGAGTTTTTCAAGTCATTTTGAGAGATTGAAGAGCTTAAGACTAGTTTCTAGTGAACCACCTCTCTGTATATTTGTATCTGACACAATTGGTTAAATACAGATACTGTATAACATTAGGAATGCATTGATTTATACATTTCAGTTAACCAAAATTAAAATGTCTGTTACTCTAACTCCCAAAACCGAACTAGCCATTTGCCATGCTCTTAGTGGATTATAATTGAATTATCCTCTTAATGAATTAGAATCAAATTCTTTTTTGAGTTTCACTGTGTACTTAAATCATATGTGGGCCCTGTTATTCAAGAATAAGTTAGAAAAAGACATGGACTTACATAAACAAAATTAGAGAAGATCTTAACACAAATGCTAAATTGTAAGGTAGTTTATAAGGGCTGCAGCTTTCTGAAAAGGGGACATCTTCATTTCCGTTGTAAGCTGTATCTTGTGGATATGGTTTGATTGAGGAAGAAACCTCATCCTACAAATTCCAGTTGGAGTTTTCAGTTGGAAAAATATTACATAACACATTGATGCCTTTTGATGTTAGAATCCTAACCATTTATAAAGATTTGTTTCATAATTATTTCTGAAATAACAGATTTATATAAATACTGAAAATGTAAGTATTTTAAAAGTACACATAAATACTGATTTATACATTGTTTCTGTTTTTCTTTTAAAATCAGATGGGTAAGAAGAGTGTTACTGATCATAAGCTAAATGTGGACAAAGTAATTAAAAATATTAGCACAATTTCTTCAGAGTTGAAGAAGATAAAAGGTAAGTATTGAATCACTAAAATGTTTGCATGTCATTGTTATAAAATAAATGGTAGAGCCAATTTGTGTTTCTGCTGGAGTATAAGTAAATTTTGCCCACTAATTAGGATTTCTCTATTTCTTAACAAATGTTTTCAGTGTAAGTGAACTAGATCTCTAAAGATGAATTATGTTCGACTTTGGAGTTAGCAGACCTGAATTCCCATCCCTGACACTAACAAGCTTATCAGGTTGTCTAACCTCTGTAAATTTTACTTCCCTTCCTTCCCTTCAACACACCATTACAAGACTATGTCACATTCAGCAAAATTCATTGTCTTTGTAAATTCTTACTAAGCCTCTAAGGTTCATTCCAAATTAAAAAGTATAAATTAGCTTCTGTGACTTAAAGCTTCTTCATTTTAAACAGATTCATACGGTAGGATTAGACCTTATAGGTCATGATGTTTAGTCGCTCACCTCACAGACATATTCAGTTATTTTATCCCAAGAAAATTTCTGTGATTGAATATTTCTAGGGATAATCTATCCCTGACCAAATATTTCTTATGCTGGGGAACTCCGTGTCTCACTAGTCAATCCATTCTATTTTAAACAATTCCTTCTCACCGGCTAGCTGAAATTGGTTCCCCTATTGCTTTCACCTAAGAGTCCTATTTTAACCGGGAAAACTACACTGAATATGTAGTTATTCTTTTTAAAACAACTCTTGGGTATTTAAAGATAACCTGTGTCGGTTATGAGGCCTACATCTATAAGTAACAAAAAAACCCAACTTAACTTATACAATAAGGAAAAACAAGAAGATCCAAGGTAGCAGAGCTCTAAAGTTAATTCAGAGGTTTAAAGATTTT
Source organism: Pongo pygmaeus (assembly GCF_028885625.2). Classification (NCBI taxonomy): domain Eukaryota; kingdom Metazoa; phylum Chordata; class Mammalia; order Primates; family Hominidae; genus Pongo; species Pongo pygmaeus. The sequence continues at coordinate 175,244,188 of NC_072377.2, forward strand.
GTCAGGGACCAGGCTCTTTCCATCTTTCTGCTCTGTTATGTTCACTTTTTTTATTACTCCTCATGGTCATTACCTTCAGAGGTGGTCATATATAGATAGTCTCTTTTTATAAGTCTCTTCCCAGATCCTTCCAGCACATTTCTCTTTCATTGGCCAGATTTGCATCACATGCTGATGCTTACAGCAGCCACAGCTAAGGGGACTGGGACTGCCAAGACCAATTTGGACCAGTCAGAACTTACTACAGGAGCTGGGGAAAGGGACACCTCAAACAAAATCAAGCTGTGACTCCAAGAAGAAGAGGGCATGGCCGTTAGTTAGGCACCAAATAGTGAGTGCCTAATATGATTTTTTCATGTGTTCTCCCTAGGACAGCATTTCCTGGACTTTGATCTGTGAACCCTGCTGTTTCAAGCGATGTTAATAGATGGTGTACAGTAGAACAGAGTCCATGTTCTTATGGCCAAATAAGTTTGGAAAGTGCATTATGCTACGTATTTCACAAATTTACAGTACATATTAAGAAATCTGACTACCTTTAATTCATCATTTCTCAAACCCAGCTTCAACACCACAGTGAAGATTCTCCTTCTAAAATGCGAATCTGCAGAAAACCCTCATTGGCTCACCATTGTCCTCAGGATAAAGTCTAAGCATCTTAGAATGGACTATATGACCTGCTCAGATCATTCCCCTCCTTTCCTCTGTAGTCTCTTACTTTGTTCTTCCTGCACGTTCTATGCTCCAGCCGTAGTGAACTATTTGCATATCCACAAGTGCTTTTCTGTATCTGTTTCAATACATACTTGTCTGTCTGAAATCCCATTGCTATACCCTACCTCCAACACACCAGGTTAACTGCTAGTAGTCAAGGTCTCTTACAATGGAAAACTTTTTTTGAGCCAGCATGTTATCCTTTCTGCCTTTTGCTGTCACCTGTTATACTATTTTATAATTGCATATTTCCTTATTTTTCTTATCCCTGCTCAACTGTAAGCTCCTTATGGGTATTTCTTGTACTTAACACCATGTCTTGATTGATTAGATTCTTAAAAAATGTTTATTAAATGAATAAATCATTCTGGATGCTTGAACTCATTTAAAACAGTTAAGAAGCTTTAGATTCCCCCCAAACTTGATTATCTAATTGTTCTAGTTTGGAGAATATTCTTTCCTAAAATAAAATGTAATAACTATGATAGACGTTTTCTTGAGACATTGTATGGGTAGGTCAGGCAGTTAGACTCTGAGAGACCTGTAGAGCTACACTAGGAAGTTAGACTTCTGGTAAATGTAGAGGATTAAATGAACACTCTGTGCACCCTCACTTCCTCCCCTAAATAGTAATGTCAGCAGCCAACCTTTACAGCATTTACCATAATCCAGGACTCTTCTAAGAGCTCTGCATAAATGAACTCTCTTCATCATAATCCTATGAGGTAGGAACTATTGCCATTGGCATTTACAGATGTGTAAATAGGGAGATTTAACTTTTTCAAGGTCGAGCAACTAGTCAGTGGTACACCTGAGATTTAAATTTAAGTGATTTTTAAAGAGACAAAAATCCACAAGTAAAGAGATTCCAAGAAGAGATAACAAAACAAAAGGCAAATGGAGAAGCAAATAGACAAGTCTGAACCCCAAAGCCCAAAAATCTGAACCCTAAGCTGGCTGGGTAAAGCCAAAAATAGCCCCTACGACTCAATTCATGGTGGCACCAGGATCTTCTGGAAGTAGGGGTGAAATTTGGATAATAGGAGGACTAGTTAAATATATGAGAATTGTAGATCCCTGAGGTCTCTTTTGCCCTCTGCATAGCTGGGCAGCTATCCCTTCACTGTGACAAAAGACTTGAGGTTAAAACAAGGATATCTGCTCTGGAGCCACTAGTCATAGGTTGAGGGAAAGTAGTATACTGTAAAGAAGGATACTGAAACAAAGTTTACATACCAAATTACAAGACCCCCAGTTTTTTTTTTCTTCACTGGGCTACCAAAATACTGGCAGCCAGATTTATACCCTCCAAGTAGATTTTTCTCTCAGGAATCTGACCAGCCTAGGATAAAAGATCTAAAGATACTAATAGCAGAGGTTCTCCCAACAAAATAACCCAGCCAGAACACCCCACATTATTGAGTACCACAGGTGCAGAACTTCCAATTGTCTTTTTAGTGTCACAGTCTTAAATATGGGCAACTAAGGCACAACAGATATTTGTGGGACACATCTAATATTAAAAAGCAGAGAAAAAATAAACAGATTCAATGAGGAAGAAACAGAAATAATGAGGGGAGATGAAAACTTCAAGAAATTATTAATATTCAGAGAGAAGAGAAGATACCGTATCCATGAAAAAGGAACTAGATACTATAAAAAATATTCAGAGAACAAGAAGGAGCTCTTGGAAATTAAAAGTGTGACAATAGACATGAAAAACTCAATAGAAGAGTTGAAAGGTAAAATGAACAAATTCCTCTAGAGTGTAAACAAAGCAACAGAGATGGAAAGTGTTGGTGATGGGGAGGAGAAGGATTAGATAAGTGAAGGAAGTCCAACATCCAACAAATAAGAGTGTTAGAAAGAGAACATACGCAATGAATGAAGGGCAATTCATTAAAGAAACAGAGAAAATTTTCTAGAGCTGAAAGGCATGAGTTTCTACAATGAAAGAGTCCACCACAGTGGATGAAAATAGGCTCATACCAAGGCAGAATGTTGTGAAATTTCAGTCTACTGAGAGAACAAAAAGATCTGTAAAGCTTCTGAAAACAAAACAATCATATGAAAGTTCTCATATGACTCCAGCTTCACTGGAACCTAGAAGACAATGCAGCAGTGTCTTTGGAAATCTGAAAAAATATGATTTCCAACCTAGATTTCTATAGCTAGTCAACCTAATTAAGGATTAGTGTAGAGAAATTTTCAGACATATAATTTTATTCCCCCTGGAAGTTACTGAGCCTATATGTCACCAAACAAGGGAACAGATCAAAAAGAGAAAGACGCAGGAATTTGGGGAAAGGGGCACTCCACAGAATGGAGGGATAAAAGGAGTCTCTAGGATATTAGTGAAGGGAGTTCCCAAGATACCAGCTGTACAGCAGTGCTAATAAGCAATCAGCTCAGATTGGAGCAAATCAGAAGGCTCCAGGAGAGGAGAGACATTTTAACAATAGAATAGCTAAGGTGCTGAATAACCCAAGAGCAAATTTACTCAATTGGGAGACATTTCTGATATATATCTGAGGATATATTTCTGATAATGCAGCAATGAAAAAACCCAATTATTAACTCTGGTGGGTTGCGTGCAGGAAGGAAAATGTCATATGACAAGACTCAGCTGTGAAGAATATTTGTATAATTAACATTTAAACATTAGATAATTGAGCTAAGCAAAAATTTTTCCTGAAGTATATTGGGAGAGAAGAGGGTGTGTGAAAGAGCTATATCTTAATCTTCTGTGTCAGAGGCAGGTAACACTGAAAATTGAAAAAAAAAAAATCAAATCTCAAAAAATTTAAAGTTACAGAGGTAAACACCACCGCACCCCTCCCCACAATAAAAATACTCAAAACAGACACACTGAAATGACCAAAGCAACAAAAACAAAGTGAGCTATAAAAAAAAAAAAAAAAAAAAAATTTAAAGTGGTTGCCTCTGGGAGATTGGAACTGCAATTTTTTGTAACATGTCTTAGACTTATGTGATTCTTGGTACTATATGCATGTATAACATAGATAAAAATAAGTTAAAACCATATAAATCAAATTTGTATAAATCGAGTTGCAGTTTAGTGATATAGCTGAGAAGTTGGGCTAAAGAGCACCCTTTTAGTAAGTTTTTATGTCATGTTTATTTTGTACTACATAAATCTTATTTTAAGTCAGAATGGGACGCACTTAAGTTGTGGTTTGATCACTAATCACTTGGAAAAACACTAAATTAGGAATTAGGAAGAAATAGCTACTTAAAGCAATAATAGTTTTTTATGACATATGTGCTACAATATAATATCTCCTGTTTTGTTTTACACAGAGCTCTCACAGTTATTGCTTTGTGACCTTATCCTACATTTTAATCATCCCGTCAAGACTGAGAACTTAGCAGAAGCAGAAAGAAACAGCCCCCTCTTTGAAGAGTCTAAAATATCAGATGTATCCCTTGTTTCTAACAGTTTTTCTATGTGATTTCTTATTTGTTATGAGTTTCTGTTTTTATTGTTGAACTAACAAATATTTGGGAGAGTTGAGTTTACTAATTTGTATATATATAATTTAAAACAAAATAAAAATAATGTAAACAAGCAGTTCATGTTCTTGAAGGCTAATGTTTTGAAGAATGGTTTAACTTACGTCACTAATGGCAAGCGTATGACATAGGAAATTGGCCATGGGTCACTGCTTATCCTTTAGCTTATGCTTGAATTTGGCTCAGGTTGAAAGAGAGCTACTAAATTATTAATTGATGGTATGAGTTTATATTAATCAGAACTCTCCTGGTAGTGAACGCCAAGCACAACTCAACAGCTGAAGCATTTATTGAGTCATGTGACTTGGAAGTGCATAGTTGGAATAGATTTCAGGGATCCCACTAATTTGTCTATCCTTTTACTGTGTTTTTGTGTGTTGGCCTCGTTCTCTTCTATTGTAGACTGGTTCTTCCAGATAATTGGTAAATTGGAGTAGTTGCAGGGCAGCAGGCAGCTCCAAGTGTACAGCATTGCCTTTGAGGACCCCAGATAAAGGAGAGATCTTGTCTCAGGCCTCATGTTTAACATTCCAGAGAGTGACCCTGACTGACCCAGCTTTAGTAAGATGTTTATCACTGAGCAGGGTTCTGAGCAACTGTGACTGATGCACCTGGGGTCATATAGAAGGTCTGTGGCCAAAAGAGGCAAGGCCCAGCCAAAAGGAGTTGTTGGTGCTTGAACAGAGAGAGAATGCTAGTCATGAAAATATTAGCTTCCCAACATTGATTTCAGTCATAGCCATGGAATAGAACATCTTAATCCTAATGGCACTTTCCACTAAGAGACTTAAAATGAGCTTTGGTTTGTTTTATAAACATGATTCACTACCAAATAGTTGCTTTGAAATCTATCAGGTCCTTCATTTTAGATATTTTTGAATCGTAAAGACAGAATATGGCGAAGCAAGACAAGTGGAGCTTACTCGATACTAGAACCTATGGTGTATGCTGTCCTTACTACCTTGTACCTAGCTCGCTTGTTTAACACAGAAGAGCCACTAAGTAAATACTTGCTGAATAACCCGTTGTGTAGACATGTAAATGAATGCAGGGTTTTCAGCCTTAAACTCCTAAGTTTTGGACCCTAAACTGAGAACTTCTGGTTGTTAAGGATGAGATTTAGTGAAACACCATTTTTATCATCAGTTAAAAGTCTCTACATTCCGCATACTCCTTATTTTAACGTATCATCAGTTTTAAAATGGTGACTTCTTATATTCCTTCCAATACCCCTTTTATTAGCTCATGAAAATGAAGATGCAAGATACTCTTTTCCATTTTGAAAACTTGTAGATTAAGCAGAGATGCCAAAAATTGTTGCTAATAAAAGTTGTGCAATAACAACCAAGGTCCCAAAGGGAAAAACTTGAAGAACAACTGATTGTCACTATTTGGCTGAATACCAGTTTTTTAATCTGGCTGAATGCCTATATTTTGTGTTAAGTGAGATTTGTAAACTGGAGGAAAGAGTTTAATTACCTCAAAGCACATATACAGCCTGTTTGGGAAGGATGAGGAGAAGGGACTTTATGGCAGAGCTGTCAGGGGGATAACAAGAGATAGAAGAGCCATATCTAATAGGAAAATCTGATCACATGTAATCTAAAGTGTTTCTCCCTCATCTTCCCAGGAAGCCTTTGGTAAAATCTATATCCCTGGACAATGCTTTTGGGGTTGGGAGAAGGTTGGTGGGGGGTTGTGATGGTTGGTGTGGGTGTGGAGATGTGAAGAAATGCCACCTTAATCCCAGATGTGTTCATTAAACCTAGATCCACGATACACCAAAGTCTCATCCCTAAATTTAAAATGTTTTCTTTTGGTATTTGTAGTTTAAATTATATTTAAGACAAAAATATAACAGTATGGACTAACATTCAATAAAGTTGTTTTAGGAAACCAAAAAAGTAAAGCAAAAGACTATTTTAATCCCAGAAGTTACCTCAACATGCATTTATCTTTTCATAAAAAAATTACATAAAAATGCCCCCAGGAAAAAATACCAAATAAGTAAGAGTGAAATTATATTTTTGAAGCCTCTTAAATTATTGCTGCTGAGAAAATGAGGTTTAGTGATTTTCAAATTACATGTATAAAACTAATGAATGCCTCTGACTGACAGAGGTTTGGCTGTAAAAAACAAATCAGTTTTATGTGACACCAAGAACTATTACTGTTTCAGTGTTTTAAAACTTGCCCCAAATTGTTTCTGTAGCTGTGTAAACTACTGTATTTTGAAATGGGCATTAAAAAAAATCTTTTAAAAAATGAATTATTACAGTGCACTACTCGACTTCAAGTGTGAACATGACTCATGCACTTTACAAACATTGAAGAAGAATAAATAAATTATGGGATATTTGACAGTCTTCATTTCAAACACTGTTTTTAAAGGAAAGGATAAAACCCTTATGTTCATGGGGAGGGAGGGGTTCAGTTCAGTCCTAAGTGTTTGTCCGTTGACCAAGGCTGGCCGATCTCGTGTTGGCAACAGAGGCAGGAGGACGGTTCATTTGCTCAGCTATAACTTGCTATGGGTACCCTGCAGCATGCGTTAATGTGCACTGGTATCTGGAACCTCGGTTTTTCCCATCAATGAGCAGAAGTGGCATTTTCCTGAAGTAGTCAATAATATCTGACACAGACAGAAAGTCCTGAAAGAGTCAAGATAGGGAGAGATGAGTCAACATTGGAATGAAAAGCAGGAACCTCACCTTGAGTTTTTTTATCTGCATAATATATCCTGCCTCTTCAAGTGATGAGGATTGTAGGGGAAAAAATGTAAATGTGGCAATTAGTTTAATGATTTCTGCTATAGAACTTTGAAAAAAATTCCTCATAAACATCCAACAAACCATAGATAAAGATAAAATATGGGCCAGGTGCGGCGATTCACGCCTGTAATCCCAGCACTTTGGGAGGCCAAGGCCGGTGGATCACCTGAGGTCAGGAGTTTGAGACCAGCTTGACCAACATGGTGAAACTCTGTCTCTACTAGAAAATAGAAAAATATTAGCTGGGCATGCTGATGTGCGCCTGTAATCCCAGCTGCTTGGAAGGCTGAGGCAGGAGAATTGCTTGAACCTGGGAGGCGGAGTTTACAGTGAGCCGAGATTGCGCCATTACCGCACTCCAGCCTGGGTGACAAGAAGGAAACTCCATCTCAAAAAAAAAAAAGATAAAATATGTGCGTGTGTGTGTGTGTATATATATATGTAATTTGAAATGCATATATTTTTAACTTCATATGAAGGGGTCATGTAAATAGTCACGATTACAATATTCTTGCCTCGGGTTGCTCTGTTTTTGGTTTTGGTTTTGGTTTCTGTGTCTCTATTTCATCCCCAGTCATTAACAGTGTTAGGAAGTATAAGGACTCAGGAGGTCAGACACAGTTCATGGTGTCTAGAGGTGGGATCTGCAGCATGGCACAGGAGTTCCTTCATGATCTCGCTGCTGTGTCCTCACTGCCACCTTCACACTCATAAAGGCTCAGCAACCAAGTCTTTGCAGCCATAGCCTGGATCGCCCCAGCCTTGATTGCTTGCTAGAGAGGGAAAAGCCTAATTCATTTTTCTAGACATGGGTCACAACTCACTTAGGAACCCTGACAGGATAATGCACTTCCTTTAAGACTAATCTGCTAGGTGCCTCCCTCCATGGGAGCTGCAATGAGTGGTTGGTCTGCACTTGTGTGTTTCCACACTGGACCAAGATAAATCTTGAAGGGCAAATACCTCTGCTCCTATAGGGTCTTTGCAGCTCTATCCACGGCCAACCAGCGATTCAAACATTTGATCACAAGCATGCATTTTTTTTCTATTCATTAACATTATCATAACAGAAGTATGTGAAGCAGAAGTTATGGGTAAGCTGTTTCTCATTTAGGATGTGTTTGATTCAGCTGGTCCTCCTCTTGGAACTTTGAACTTAGAGTATGTTTGGAGCGTTACCTTCAGTTGTTAGCTTCCTTTGCAAAAAAACTAGCCCTGAGGGTTTCTTTCCATCAGTTCTGATTATCACTCAAAAAGTGACTGGCATGAGAATCTAAACCCTGGCCTAACAGAGAAGAATTTCTTTGGCGATCTGGCCATCCTCACAGGGCCAAACCGCCATTTTGTTAAGAAATGAGCCAAGTATTTGAATAATCACCCCAGCAAATATTCTAATTTTTCCCCTTTTCCAGGTGGTGTCAACTTAAAATGCAGCCTACGTTAAAATTATGCCACAGAGGTGAATAATAGCGGGAACTTGCCTTTGACACCATCTAAGTAGATTTTTTTAAGTTAACATACTTTTTCTTGATTTTGAAAATTATACATGTGATTATTTGAAATAAAAGATATACAAGAAAGAATCCTATGGCAGAAGTAACCATTGTAAAGATTTTGCTTTATTTCTCTTCCAGTAAATGAAGGGCTTCACTAATGTGATTTAATCCTAAATTTGCCATACAGCATGGACTCCCGAAGATCGCTCCACAAAGGCATGCAGAGTGGCATAAATAAAGACTTTGGGAAAATGTCGAAATGTGAAATGCTTACCTCTTTCCCTCGGAGTCCAGTTCCCAACAAGTAAACTTGACTTTCCTTCTGATAACGGATCTGGATGTTGTAAACTTTATCTTTGTACAACACCATAAGGACATATGGATTGGTTGTTGTTTTTTTAGAGCTGTCTCTAACCAGAAATGTGCCATCCTAAAAAGACAAATTATTGTTATTATGGGAGCAGTAAAAGTCAATATTTTTGTTGCTTGTAAGAGTAGTAGACAAGCCTCTAGGGATCTGGCAAACATGTCAGTTGCACTTTGCAGCTTCTTGAGTGCAAAACCTGTCATTCAACGAACATTCAGTTCTCCAAACAGCTACAGATCCCATGTGTCATGAGTTATTTTGTTATTAAGAAAGGCAACAGAGATTGTATCAAAGAAATTTCCGAGTCAATCTCGTTAAAGTCTCTTGATAAAAACGGAATCTTTTGTTCAGTAATAAAAAATGGGTGGTTGAGTGGATAAAAAGGCCAGGAGAAATAAAAAACTTTATTGGTTAACTCAAGATGTATCTTCCTAGTATTCCTGTGAGTTAATTCCCTAACCTTTCTTTTCCACATCCAAAGTCAGAAAACATCCAAATGCCATGAAATTCACCCTTCTTAAAACCCTGTGATCTCTAGATAGTCTTTCCTTCATCAGACACTTGAGCAAAATTGAATGCAAATGTTCTCTTTTCTTTTCTTTTTTCTGATATTTGCTAAACTACTGTTTTGATTGTCCTGTACTTTAAATTTCCATTCAATAAATTATTGCCACATAATATTAATACTGTAAAGATCTAATATTAAAATAGAATTAATTGGTAAGGACTCCTTTAAACTACTCCCTTCTCCTCATACCAAATCAGGATAGCTTTAAATAGCCATGAGTTGGCACTAATGACTTTCCTTTGTTCCTTGTATTGCAAGTTAATTGAGCCTGTCAGAATATCTCTGCTAAACAAACATACTTCTGGACCAGTGATTCACAGTCTTGGCTTCAAATTAGAATTACCTGGGAAGTTTTTGAAGACTCCCAGAGCTGACACAGCACCCCAGAATAATTAGAATCTCAAGGTGAGACCCAGAAATCAGGATTTTTCTAAAGTTCTCTGGGTGATCTAAATGTGCAACTACTACTGAGAACTACTGGTGTGGAGTTTAAATGTGAAAGATGAAAGATTTTTGCTTTCCCATTTCTGATAAATAAATCTAAGGTAAAGTTTCGGCACTGGCTACGGGAAATATGTTTAAGAATTTATGATATTAAAGGACTAGCTAGAAACGTCTAGGGCAAAAAGCAAAAAGTTGCTGCTGTCTCTTTAATGTTGGTCCTTTCACATCAACATGGATGGCATGTCTGTGTTAAGAGGAAGATAGAACTGGTACGATGTTGGAACTTTGGGAGAAAGAGAGTCTCCTTCTGACACCATGTGATTCCTATGATAAGACAGACTCTTTCATTAATAAAATCTCCTAAGATTCTGCCAACCAAATGACTGCCTTGAGATTCTTCTGCCAGCCTAATGATTCCCGAGCCTAGAAATCCCTGCTATGGGTGCTGGTAGTTGTGAAACTGGCACTAATGGGTCTCCTAGGTATTACAGAAAGCAACAGCACCTAGCAGAATTCCTAGCCTGTAATTGTTACTCAGGACAAGTCAGTTCCCTTCTCTGCCATTAATATTTATAACTATGTTAAAATAAACTATAGCACAATACCTGGTTTATCTTTCTAAGAGCAGCTTCTGCCTCTGGTCGGGTAATATAAGAAACGTACCACTCTTCATTTAATGAATTCTGAAAATGTAAATTTTTAGAAACTGAATAAATTGTACAGTTACAGATGTAAGTGAAAAGAAAAGCCTCTGAGTAATCATTTCCATAAATCACCACCTCAATTCCAGGAGGTCTGAAACATTTGTTTTCTTAATTTGCATTCAGAGTCATTTGGCTGGGGCTAAATAGAAGATATTTTGTGTGAACTGCTTTTTATCATAACACTGGTTGCAAAAATGCTTGTGAATAAGTGTTCCTTACAGTATGGAACCTCTTCAGGAAAGATACAGATACAGTAATTTCTTCAGTTTAGCATAATAACCTGCTTGATTGAAAAATGGGTTATCGAGCAGTTAAGTGACGAATCAAGGTCATAAACATAAAAAACAGGATTATTTTTCTTGGTGTTTAATGCAAAACACATGTTTGCCATTGAAAGAGTCTGAAAAGAATGCCAAGGAAAAAGAACATATTGTTCATCTGGAGCTTCTCCTTTAACTTTTTTTCAAATAAATAAAATAAAACAAATGGAAGATAAAAGTACAGAAGAACATTCAATGGGAGTTTCTGGTGATTCTTTTACTAGAGAAAAGGCAAACAAACAAAAATAAAAACATATGCTCTCTTACCTCTTCCTCCGCGGGGGATGGGGGCCGAGGTTTGCTTGGAAGTGGCAAGGGGAAGTTTCTGCCTTCGGCTCTGATAGGTAGTCTGTTGCTAGGGCCTTCAAAAGTATAGAATTCTGAAAGTTAATTTACTGTAAGCTATTGTTTGCTGCTATCAAAACACAAAACACATTTCCCCCACCCCCCCAAAAAAATACCCTTGCGATTGCTCCTATAGTTAGCATTTTAAGAAACCAGGGCTTCAAAAATAATTTTCATCTGTTTGAAACCACGGGGGCTGCTCAGGCATTATTCTGTAATCATGCCAGTAAAACTTTGAGAAGAGAACCTCAACTTTGAGTGATTTTTCTAAATGTGCATGTTACATAATATAAAGTGACTAGATCCCTTTATAAAAAAATTCGCAATTGTTTTAATGAATGTGAACGTCAAAATGAATGCTCAAAAGACAAATTTTTCATAGATTCTTATACTATCAGCACAGGCAGAATGGATTCCCAACAGCTGATGTAGGGACAATGCAATAATGAAGATAATTATGTTCTTAATATTTCCACTAAAAGAAATGTAAGTGACCCAAGAGAAGACGAAATTACCTCGAGAATATTGCTAGCTTTTAGAATCAAAGTTTGCTACCTGCTGTTCTAACTAAACAGGTAGACTGTTCAACTCACTAGAAGGCGCAACATATCAGGAAGTTCTTATTGGGCACCTATTAATTACCCAGTGCTTGTGCCTCATCTTCTCTAAAACTCTTTTTTCTCATTTACAGTTCCTTGAAACTTTAGGACAATGTTTCCTAATCTCAGGAAAGGTTTAGTTGTGTTTATTGCAGTTGCCCAGGGTATTTTCTATGTGCCAGGCTATGGTTAAAAACAGAAAAATTCTGTGAGTCAAATGTTCTCTTAATTATTCATCCATCATTCATTCATACCTTCAACAAATATTATTCAGCACAATTCTGTCCAGATCTTGAGTAAGGTATTGTGTGTACATTTTTTTTAATCCTCACAGCAACGTTACAAGGTAGGTATTGTCTTCATTTTGCATATGGGGAAATACAGGCTCAGAGGCTAAGCAAATCATGTGCTATCAGTGGCAAAGCCAAAACTTAAACCTGTGGTTACCAAATGCTATTGTGCATGAGTCAGAATCGCTGGGCGACTTGCGAGCACCTAGGGCTCAGAAATCTGCATGTTAGCAAGTATTTCCGGTGGTTCTACACCACGGATTGTCACTACGTCTACCTTGTTACACCACTGAGAAAAGGAGAGTCACCTGGAAGGGCTAAATCCTCCTGAGCCACATCATCAAGATTTATGATGGTCCTTCCCTGTTTTTAAACAAGTCTGCTGAGCCACATCACCAGGATTGTTTAAGATGCTCCTTCCCTGTTTCTAAACAAGCTGGCCCTGAGCTGCCAGTGCCTTCCTTCTCCAAGTTCCCAGTGCCTAGACAGACCTTCCCCATCCCCATTTTTTTGCAGTCCAACACTTGCACTTTTATAATGCTTGTTGAATGAATGAAACCTAACAATACAGGAGAGTAACAGAACCAAGGCCCGCATTGCATGGCTGTTCTACAGTTAAGAAATGATTCTCTTTCTGCCTCTGCACCTGCAGGCCAGCATCATAGAGTTCTAAGTCACAACAGAGAAGCACATACACTTTTTTATTACAGTCACCTACCACCCTTAATATCTAGACTCTCAAGGGAGTCGTGACAGATTTTTGGACAATGCACAGCACAAACTTTACCCTTCTGATGTTGGAACAACCAGTAGAACCAGTAGAGAAGACCAACGACCAGGTGTCCTGGCAGTCTCAGGGGAAAAGAGATCAATTTGGATCAAGCTAATGTTCCAAAAATAATTAACTATTTGCATTAATAAGCCTCAACACAGACTCATAAAACTGGAGATCTGTGGAACTTGCTTTGGAAAATATTGCTGTGATGTGTCTGGAACTCAGATGGCTACAGAGGCTAGGAGGTAACACAAATGTGTGTTTGCAAAACACAGTGAATTTTGGGGATTGTGGAAAATTAGGGGTTGGGTGAGAAACTGTGAACACCATGTGGTGAACATGGACACCACCATAACCTCAAATGCTTAGAAAACATTTAAGACTTAGTGGGTGCCACTGGTGTCAGCAGTGGGATCTCGCCCCTCTATGGAATGATGCATCCAACTGAATACCTTAGATGTGCTCTTGGAAAAAATGTTTATTCTCAGACTATCAGTTCAAACTTACTAATATAGTTTTCTACTGAACACACACTGGCACGTGCACACACTGCACGTGGAACATGACTGCAAAAAAAGTGGCTTTTTTGTTGTTGTTCTTCACAGCATTTTTAAAAAAATTCAAGTCAACATTTAAAAATTAAATAATTTCACTTTTCTTGAGAAAAAATTGGAAAATCTGGCAATGCTAAGCCAGTTTCCCGGAATGGTAAAGATCTACTTACTAGAGTTGGGTAACTTTCCCCAGTCATTTGATGCTCATTCAACAAGCATTTTTAAAGTGCCTACCAAGTGCCTGTCACTTGCAAGTCTTTCAGGATAAAAAACACAAATTAGTCCTGCCCCGGCGCTTTTCAAAGTGGTTCATGAACCAGCAGTCACAGCATTGCATGGAATATGTTAGAAATTCAGAAACTCAGGCCTCACCGCAGACCTCCTAAATTAGAATCTGCATGTTAACACTATTCCCAGGTGATCTGTATGCACGTTCAAATTGCAGAACACTCTAAGCGAATACTTATCATGGACATCCAGAGGTGGTATTATTAAAAACACAGGTCCCTGACTTCACTCCAGACTTACTGAATCAGAATCTGTGAGGTTAAGTTCTCTTAGTTTGTATTTTGAACACGCTCCCCAACTCACAACCATGGACAGATTGATCACGGAAATCTAAAACTGCAGAGAAAGCCAAATAGGATTCTGAGGATTCTGTAGGGAAACCGGAGCCGGAGGAATAGTTCTGCACAGGAAGACTGGGGATGAGGGCTGGCTTCCTGGTGAAATGTGTGTAGGTGTGTCCATGTGTGTATGTGTGCATGTGTGTGCATGTATTGTGTATGTGTGTATATGTGTATGTATGTGTATACCTGTGTGCACGTGTATATATGTGTACACGTATATGCATGTGTGTGCATGTATATGTGCATGTGTGTATGGGCATGTCTACGTATACGTGTGTGTGTGTTGTGTTTTAGGTGCTATCCTATCATTCCGACAGCCCTTGGCACACTGCAGACACTGAATTAAATGTTGAATGAGGAAATCAGATGCTTTTAGGAAACAATAAAACCCTTGTCGAAAGCTTTTGGGACAGGTTAGGGATCCAGTCATAAAGGCATGATGGCTGAAGCATGTCACAAAAGCCCAGAGTACAAACCTTGAGAGAAGTATGGCGGCAGGGAGGCACTCTGTGGAAAACTGCTGTTACTGAGGAGACAGAAAAAGAACAAAATTTATTTGGATCGGGGTGATGGGGCCAGACAGGGGAGCTGGGTTAGGGAAGCCAGGCTGCAAATGCTTCTTGATTTGGTATCACTTCCCCTGCTGCCCCCAAAACCATGGGGGCTGGGCACAGGGACAGAACACAGAACACAGGGAACGGAACTACATTCCACTGTGGACCATGCCAAAGTCTAACAAGCTTTATAAGGTGGAACAGCAACAACATTCAACTGTGTAAAGGGCACTTAACAGTTACTTTAAAAATTGGCTGCAACTTGAGCTCTTTGAGTTGGGAGAATACAGAAGTCTTCTTCTCAGAGGACTTCCCTTTTGCTAGGAAATTATATTAATGGGCTTGTCTTTGGTGAGCAGTGAATCCCCAGGGCTTAGGGTCTGCAAGGAGAGAGTAAGCCAGGTGAGAAGGGAAGTGCATGCTAGGTGGGCTCTGCAGCAGAGGGTGATAGCATTTGCAGGGCTGGGTTGGGGAGGCGGGCCCAGGGGGCCCTGAAATGCTGTCTGTTCCCTCCACACTGAGCAGCAACTCCTGCACCTACCAGTCCAAACCTTTGGGAAAAGTCTGCTCTACACAGCAACCTTGTGTGTGTGGGATTTTGTGTGAATGAAGGATAGGGTTGGGGCTAGCGTGGAGGAAAGCAGCAGGAGGGTCAGCAGACAGGGCAGCAGATGCCAGCGGGAAGAGGGAGAAGAGCAGCAGAAACTCAGGGCCAGAGGGTCCCAGGGCAGAGGAAACATTGTGAGAATCCTGCTAGGAGTTGGTGGGGGTGGATGAGTCTTGTGGGTGGTTGAGTTTTCTACAACATTAGGGAAGGATCTTGGCTTCTCTCCTTGAATATTAAGGGAGGTGAGCCTACAGGGCTCAAGGACTTGGGGGACACCACAGGCTGTCTGTGGGCTTGTTTGGGGATAATGACTGGGCCTTTCTCCTGTTCATGCCTCTGCCCCTGGGCAGCCTCATACCAGCCCTGAGAAACACAGCTGCTACTGAGAAAACAGGGGGACAGAGACTGCAATGAATTCCTAGCATCAGCCAAGCACGAGGTGCATTTTCTCAGTCTCCCCAACCAAGATGCAGATGAACTTCAAGTACTTAGACTAACTGGGTTTCTTAATTATTGTTGTTGGTTTGAACTCATAAAGTGAAAATATTCTTTATTTTCTACCAAAAGACCCATTCTATCTGGAGGGATCAAGGAGGAAGTCAATTCCTCACTCCTCTCACCTCAAGCAGAGACTCAGAGGACACTGGTGGAGTAACATATCGTTCTTAATGCTCAGCTTGGTTTTATGTCTTAAGACCCAAAATGTTCAGATCCTACTATCAACCTATCATTTCCTTCTTTCTCAATCTGCCTGGCATTACTTCAGTACTGGATGGACCTAAACATTATATTAAGCTAGAATTTCATGACAGAGCCACAAACCTTTCTGAGAATGCTTCAGGCATGTGAGAGGATGGGAGAGAGTTCATGGGACTTGGCTTAGTAGATCTCGAAGGGAAAGTGTTGGAGCTCATAGGAAGTAGTGCTGGCTGGGGCAAAGGCCTTTGATGCACTGTGCAGAAGTAGAAAACAATGAATGAGATTGGCAGGCCCCAGCTGTCACTAAGAAACATTCCATAACCGCCCCCCAGTTAGAAACAGCTAGTATAAAGAGGACACAAAAATCCAGCAGATCAGATGTAATTAGGAAGTAGTAGGATGGAACCTTGCTCTCAAGGTGTTTCTAGATGACTTAACCACCATAGAATCCATTTACAAAGGGGCGCAGATCTAGATAATACTCTAAAATACACATTTATTTTGTTTTTCATTTTTGAAATGTTAACTTGGCAGAAAATTGTCAGCTGGAAACCTTATAAATTTCAGAAATGATTTACAAGTTTTGTCTTATGAAAGTCAAAATTTTATGCTATCTCATTCATTGGCAGTTACTGATTCTTTACCCACATGTGTTAGAAGACATAAATGTGAGAAATGTTTCCATCAAACCATGCATGCAATTTTACATTTTGTGATACAATTAAGTAATCTGCACTGTTACACATGAATTTAGTCTTCTTTGGTAGTCCAACCAAAGAATTCCATTTTACTGTAGTTATGCGGTATGCCAATTGACATAAGTCTACTTAATACTAATTTAAGACTTATAATTGATTCTATGGGGTTCCTATACTAAACAATTCTACTTGAACACCTGAGCAGGAAAATGAAAGAATGAGTTATAAGCTGTAAGAATGTGTTTCCGAACATACCATCATCTTCATCCTGGGAAGGGGAAGAAAAAAAAGATATTAAGCTATCATCAAAATACAATTCTTAAAATAAAAACTGCATTTCTCAATCAAATAAATCAAATAAGTATCTGTTTCTTTCTCTAGCAGTTATACATCCTTATAATAAATATACTGTGGAGAATAATAGAACTTGCTAAGTGGTTTACTATTTCTTAATACAAACAATCATCTAAGGGCATTCCAATATGAGACTCTCCTCATATACTCAGCATGAAATAGATTTTGAGGTGCCTAAAAGGGCCCAAAGATACAATAATATTGACAATATCTACAATGTGTCCAAAAGATTCATACACAAGATTTCATTCAGTTCCCCTAGTGACCCTCCGAAAATTTAACATCCTCATTTTACCAAAGCATGATGCTGAGGAAGCATTCTTAGCTTGCCAGGAGTTGCAGAGATGGATTCAACCCCAAATGTGTCTGACCAAAGCTCAGTCTTCTTTTTGGCTCTCCTTTGCAGTGGCCACTCTTCTTAAGAGCAATAAGACCATATTTATACGGTGGCTTACAAGGTTCATCTACAACCCTCACCATTTTTATCTTCAGGGCAACCTTGGGAAATTAGACAAAGGAGGGGCTATTTTCTCTTCTACTCAGATAAGAAATGAGGTTCAAAGAGAAAAAATGATATTGCCACCAACTAGTAGACCAAAAGGGCCAGCTTGAACTTGTTTAGTTAGGCCAGATCTGTAATGATGAAATAGCATCTTTCTCAAAGTGTTATTAGAAGGATTAAATTAGCTACTACTTGTGCCTGGCTTATGTTAAGTGCTCTTTAATAAAAGTTTGCCATCATCGATCCTACCACACACTGAGAGAAGGCGAAAAAGGCCACAGTCAAAATCATTCATCCCAGTTGGCCAACTGGGAGTCCCAGCAAAGAGCTGCATAAATAAACACATATGGGCTCACAACCCCCACACGACAAAATCACTCTTCAATACTTTTGCAAGTTTATTCCCTCTGGTTCCAGAAAATACAACTCCCAGATTCTCATGAGCACAAGTGTCAATCCTTCCAGAGACCGGGAATCTGGAATGTGATGTTATCCTCACTGTCCAGCCTTACCTCCGCCCTGTCCCTATCTCTGCAGCCAAGCCACTGTTCTCACTGTCCCTGCAGCCTCTGTGGGCACTGGTATCCACCTGCTCAGGACACTCCTGAGGGGAATCCCCATGGGCTTTCTTTAAGAATGACTCAAATGCAAATCAAAACCACAATGAGATACCATCTCACACCAGTTAGAATGGCAATCATTAAAAAGTCAGGAAACAACAGGTGCTGGAGAGGATGTGGAGAAATAGGAACACTTTTACACTGTTGGTGGGACTGTAAACTAGTTCAACCATTGTGGAAGTCAGTGTGGTGATTCCTCAGGGATCTAGAACTAGAAATTCCATTCGACCCAGCCATCCCATTACTGGGTATATACCCAAAGGAGTATAAATCATGCTGCTATAAAGACACATGCACACGTATGTTTATTGCGGCATTATTCACAATAGCAAAGACTTGGAACCAACCCAAATGTCCAACAATGATAGACTGGATTAAGAAAATGTGGCACATATACACCATGAAAAGCTATGCAGCCATAAAAAATGATGAGTACATGTCCTTTGTAGGGACATGGATGAAATTGGAAATCATCATTCTCAGTAAACTATCGCAAGAACAAAAAACCAAACACCGCATATTCTCACTCATAGGTGGGAATTGAACAATGAGAACACGTGGACACAGGAAGGGGAACATCACACTCTGGGGACTGTTGTGGGGTGGGGGGAGGGGGGAGGGATAGCATTGGGAGATATACCTAATGCTAGATGACGAGTTAGTGGGTGCAGCGCACCAGCATGGCACATGTATACATATGTAACTTACTTGCACATTGCGCACATGTACCATAAAACCTAAAGTATAATAATAATAATAATAAATTTAAAAAAAGCCTTAAAAAAAATAAAAAATAAAATAAAAAAATAAAAAAAAGAATGACTCTATTCTGTGTCCTCCCTGTCATTCAATAACCAGCATAAATCTCACCTCCTATAGGAAGTCACTGCTGGCTCCTTGAGCCACATGGCACACTTTCTCCCCTCTGCCCCACAGAGCACCCCATGATTGCATGCTGTATGGCATGTGGGGTTGTGAGTGTGCCTGCCTCCATAAGATCTCAGCACTTCATCGGAACAAGCACAGCATCTAGCACACAGCTGCAAAAATAGCAGGCGCTTTTGGGCTGAGCCCTTGAATGAGAGCAGAAATCTGATGGCCTTCAGAGGGCTTATGGTGTAGAGAAACTCAGCAGATCTGGGTTCAGATCCTGGCTCTTTATAAGCATGCAATTTGCAAAGAGTATCTTATTCCTTCTGAGCCTCAATTTCCTCTCCGTAAAAGAGAGAAGATGTTTCCTTATAGGTTCATTATACTCATATGTAAAGCGAGTAATACCCAACTATCCTGGTTTTCCTGGGATGGAGAGAGTTCTTGGGACATGGGACTTTTCAGTGCTAAAACTGACAGCATCCCGCGCAAACAGGGACAACTGGTCATATTCAAGTAGCATGGCAATGTGCATATGGTAAGCATTCAATAAATGCTATTTCCCCTCTTTTTCAGGTTGTGGAAGTATTGAAAAGGAAAACAATAGCCTTGGAAATTTAGGCATGGCCCAAACTTCTGGGCATCCCT
Source organism: Pongo pygmaeus (assembly GCF_028885625.2). Classification (NCBI taxonomy): domain Eukaryota; kingdom Metazoa; phylum Chordata; class Mammalia; order Primates; family Hominidae; genus Pongo; species Pongo pygmaeus. The sequence goes on from NC_072377.2 coordinate 175,263,850, forward strand.
TACTTCATCCTCCTCTTCTCCTTGTGCCTTCTAATTACCAGCCCCTGGTAATGGGGCTGCAATTACCCCAGCCACTCTGGGAGCTCTTAGAGGGACATGAGCTAAACAACACAGCATGATGGGCTGCAGACAATGACCAAGGCCCAAAGACAGAGGCACCAGCCCTCAAGAGACCCCTGGGTGCAGGACCTGCTCCAGGTGCTGGGCCAAGACCGAGGTGGATGGAGTCCCAACCTCCTCAGAGCCTACGCTGCTTTTCCCTGTATCGAGCACTTACACACTAATATTTTGTACTTACATTCTCTCTTCTCTCTGGTCCCCATCCATGCCTGAAATGAATTAGGGCAAAGAAAAAGAACTGAGCATGAAGAGTTTCAAAGAGCCAGCCTTAGAATACAGTTTTGATTCATTGAATAATGAGAAATCGAACCCACTGAGTCCAGGGAAGATGGGAAGCAACAGACCCCCACAGAGCAGGGGAGAGGGGGTGGAAGGGAGATCTGGTTACTCCATGTTCGGTCATCATTGCAAGCTGAGCTAGGAAAACCTTTGTTGTGCATAACTAATGCAGCAAATAATTATGTGTATATATATATACACACACACACACCGTATATAATATATACACACACTATATATATATATACACACACACACATATATATATATATGGTTTAGTCAGCAAACTAACTCTTTAGTAGCTATTAAATTTTACTGAGCTGTTGTTTTTCCCAAGAAATGAAAACATTTTAGGTAATATTCTCCCTTGCTCTTGTTTTAAAACAGCCCTCTCAGGGCCCACCTTGGTGTAAAGAGAAGACAATTAGAAAATGTTACTGCTTTGGGACTATTCCAAATGGGGCTTGGTACACTTTGCCCAGATGAACGAGCTAGTCAAACAGATTTGGGGATAGCTGCCTTAGGGCTGCGACAGGCATCTGCACTGCCTAGGCCGGATAATGTCCTCTCTGGGGAAAAGGGGAAGAGCAGGACAATTTGTTGAACACCTCCTGTGTGTCAGATGCTTCACACATCATCATCTCATTCTGTGTTTATTTAAAGTTTTGGAATTTTGTTCCTTATGAGTTTGTTGCATTTATTTTGATTTTTTAAAAATATTACACTAAAATGTTATCAAACTCCATTACTGAGGAGGTTTTTTGGCACACTTTAGCCCTGGTCCTAATTTAATCCTCACAACAGCCAAGCAAGGGCGATAGTTATGACCCCTGATTCACGAATGAGATGGAAGCCTTGGTTGTATTTTTTGCAAGTAGCAAGGTTGGCCTTAACCCCAGGTACATGCACGCCATTTGGTAAATAGGCTGAAAACTACTTCATAGCAAAGTTAAAAATACTAAGGCAGAGCTCAGTATTCTGCAATTATCAAATGTGGTTGAGCCTAAGGAAGACACTTGCGGTGACCTGAAAAACCTCCCCAACCATTTCCTCTCTGCTACCTGTATTGAAAAATAAAATGCTGAGTACAGTTCCTATGCACTGTGAAGGCTTTGCTATAACGAGGTTGGAAAACTCAGTGAAATATTTGACTGGAATCTCTAAAAACAGCAGTCACTCCTTACTCTTGATTAGATGTCGCTCTACTCATTTCTCAGTAGAGTCTATTTCCTTCAAAGAGACCCTGATCCTTCATAGCCAACCTGTGAAGCCTGAACATCCCTCAAGCCACAGCAAAAAAAAGGCCCGCCCTGCCCGGAAGCACCGAGGAACCTTGGTTCCCACTGCAGAGTCAGCACAGGACAGCCTGTCTGCCGGCCACTCTGAGTGACAAACTCAAGCAACACCAGACAGTTACTTTGGCACAGGTGGCTTCTTCCCTGGCAGGGGGCTGCTCCTTTCATGTCTTTCCGTGGTCGGTGGTAAAGGAGGCTTTTGAATCTTGGGTAGATGCTCCCCGAGAGGCCTGTGGAATTCAGGAAAAGGATGTGTGAGAAACAAACTTTGCCGAGGCAGAGTTCTACAGAATGTCCCATTTACCCTCATGTAGATGCAACAGTCTTACCTTCCCGCTGGAATCAAGGGCTGCAAGACAGGAGGAAAAATGTATGAGTGTCCAAGCACTTTTCAAAGAATAAGGCCAAGATGCGAAACAAACAAACAAAACCGAAAAACAAGTTCACAGCTTACCTTGTCAGAAAATGGTGGTTTCTTTCCTGTAAATGACAGAGAGCAGACAGGCCATGAGTTCAGAACTTCATAAGCATGAGATTTAAAAACACAGTTTGATGAAACTATGAGTCTGAACCCTTTTGTGGGTTGATGGGGTTTAAGCATTAAAGAATCAGAAACTTCAGACTAGGAAGGGTCCCTTAGAGACCACCAAATTTTATAAGCTCAGAGAAATTAAATGGCTTGACCATTTAATTTAAGGTCACACAGCTTTGTGTACATACAAGTAGTATTGTAGATTCTGTGCTTTTTTTAAAAAAAAAATCAACATTTTCTTTTATATAACTGATGATCAAAAGGATTAATGTTTTCTTGGGATTTTATGCCTCTTTAATTGGCCAAAGTATTTCTTCTGCAGCCTACGTTTTATTTTTATATCTGAAATAAACCCACTTGCCACGGAGAAGGTAATTTTTATCCAATTCTGTGAAACACTTGATATTAAATGAAGCACTCCACTTAGTTTCCAAAAAAACTTTTTACTTGGGGAGAGCATTTCAGGAGATTCTCCTGGTATGCTGCAAATCTTTTTTGTCTGCTTGTTTTTTGTTAGTATTTGTTTGCTTGTTTTGCTTTTCTTCTAGAACGGATGATATTCAGGTGCCCTGAAGAAATGCCAGGTGTACTTGATAATTGTGCATCACAAAGTTATTCAAAGCAATTTAATTTGTATTCTATCTACAGTCCCCTAGAAGAAATATGCCCTTTGTCTTCAAGGCGATGAAAGTATTACTAACAAAATTAAACCAGGTCTAGAAGCAAATCCTATATGACCATGAACAAGTTATTTAAGGTTTTTGAGTTCCAATGTTATCATCTCTAAAATGAAGATTATAGATTAAAACTCTATAGGCTTGCCATAAGAATCCGGTGACAATTTGTATGCAGGATCAGGCACTTGATTGTGAAAGCTGATCATACAAATTGGGAATTTTATCACCTCCAAGGAAAACAGAGTCGAGAAGCCAGAGGGAAAAGCACTCAGGACACATAACATTGCTCCAGAAATGTGATTCTATGCGAGCTTGGCTGCTGAAACTGCCTGCTGTAACCTGAAACCAGTTTCCTCTAGTAGTTGCTGAAATAATCTGCTGCAACTGGAAGATTAATTTTGCCCTCTGCCATTGCTCACCAATCAAAACTTGCCAGCCCCCCAGAACTGATGAACTTTCTCAATGAGCGATATGTAACACTTCTCTTTTTTATAAAACCTCCAATCTTCTTTTTGTTCTTCAGACATACTGAAGACCCTGAAGACCAATTGCCCCAAATTGCAATTCTTTCTTCCTAAATAAAACAAATTTAGAGATTTGCCTCTGTGTTTTTATTTTGACTTTGATATGGTCCATGTGTGCTGACAATTGTTAGTTAACTCGCCTTTCTTTCCCTTCCTTCCACACCCAGGCACAGTTAACGCCCTATGGCAAATGGTGATATTATCTGCCTGGAGTTGTGCTTTCACAACATGATTTATTCTTTAAGGACCAAGTACATGCCAGGCCCATGATAAGAATATTGCCTCACTGTGAAGAGCTTACTGGCACTGAGTGTGGTGGCTAATGCCTGTTGGGAGGCCAAGACAGGAGAATCACTTGAGGCCAAGAGTTCAAGATCAGCCTGGTGAACACAGGGAAACCCAGTCTCTACAGAATATTTAAAAATTAGCCAGGCATGGGGGCATGCCCCTGTAACCTCAGCCCCTTGGGAGGCTGGAGAAGAAGGATTGCTTGACCCCAGGAGTTTGAGGCTGTAATGAGCTATGATGGTGTCACTGCACTCCAGCCTAGGCGACAGAGACTCTCACTCAAAAAAAATAAAAATAAAAATAAAAAAATTAAAAGGAGCTTGCTGGTAATGGGGAGAGCTTTGACGGTATAAAAGATGCTTATAAAAGTTTGGTTTGGGGTGGAACCTCTACTTTAGAGGGGCACCCAGGAAACTTAGATGTATATTCTTTGGCCTGAATAAGTATTTTAAAATTTGCCTTTTTTTTGAGACAGAGTCTCGCTCTGTCGCCCAGGCTGGAGTGCAGTGGCACGATCTCGGCTCACTGCAAGCTCCGCCTCCCAGGTTCACGCCATTCTCCTGCCTCAGCCTCCTGAGTAGCTGGGACTGCAGGCGCCCGCCACCATGCCTGGTTAATTTTTTGCATTTTTAGTAGAGACAGGGTTTCACTGTGTTAGCCAGGATGGTCTCTATCTCCTGACGTTGTGATCCGCCCGCCTCAGCCTCCCAAAATGCTGGGATTACAGGCGTGAGCCACCATGCCCAGCAAAATTTGACAATTTTTGCATATTCTCTGAGCATGTTAAAAGTCTCATGTGGAGTGTAAACATTTTAGGAAGACAGTAATCCTTCCAAAACATCACAGGAAAGTGACTAATTCAAGGGTAAAACAGAAATTGTCAGAAAAGTGTGTCTTTTAGAAATGCTTTTAAATATAGAAAAAAAGAATATTTTAAAAGAATAACTTTTGTCTCAGGAGGTGATTGCGAAGGATTTGATGTCAGTGTTCCACTTTTCTGATGTCTTGGCTCATGGTAGTGAGCAGGGTTGGAATCTGAAGTCAAATCTATCTTCATTTCCATGTAATTATACAGCTCTCTACAGCAGACAATTCCAAGCCAAAACAGCCAGCACAGCTTTGCATGACACAGCAGAGCTGTGATGTAGTTCGGGGAAAGAGCAGCGAGCAGCAGCCTCAAATCCAAGAACTGAAAGTCATTTTGCTGACAGACAAAAAGGGATTGAGGCCACAGAAAGCTAAATGCCTTGCTCAGAGCATAGCCAAGAAAGGGGTGGGGGCAGCTGGGATTCTGGGCTCCTTTCCGTTCAGTTGCAGAGTTCCTTCCTCAGACTCATGTAGTTCACAGCAAGTTAAAACCCGGGGTCCTCAACTGCAGCCTGATATGGTGGAAAAGAGCCCCCACTTAGAAGTCAGAAAGATGAGTGTTTGAATTTAGGCAAATTTAGGCAAATTATTCAACTTCTTTTACCTTTAATTTTATCATCTGAGAAGCGAGGTCAAAAATGCACCTCCTTTGTTGAGTTGGTGTGAGGATTAGAGATACTGTAGGTGTATTTGTGGTAGGTAGAGCACTTGCCCCATAGTAGTTGCTCAATAAATGGTAGCTAGGAATTGAATTGAAAATAGCTCCACGTGAAGGTAACTGCAATCCAAGAATATTCTGTGTAAATTGTGAAGAAAAAGCACTGTGGTATACCCAATGTTTGGTCAATTGCATACCTAAAACAAAAACATCCTTGACATTTGAATAGCACCTTAGGGATTTATAAAGCATTTTCTACGTACAGAACATCCACCTTACAGATTAGGAGATTGAGCTCTGAAAAACTAACATCAGTATGGTCCGTGAGCTATTAAGTAGCAGGCAAGGCAGCAGACACCAGCTCCCCCAACTCTTTTGTCTCAATTCAGGTCCTCTCTCTGTACCCTAAAGCCTCTTGTCTGAAGGACAATGGGATTTGTGTACACAGATCATCCACATCACATAGAGAAGCAGCACAGCCCCCAGAAGCTGCAAGCAGGAGCTTTCTAATGAGGCTGATCTGGGTTTAGGTCTCTACTCCCATCACTTGGTAGCTGTGTGATCTTGGGAAGGTACCTCTTTGTGTCTCAGTTTCCTTATCTGTAAAATGAGGATGATTCTACTAGTCTCCACTTCCTAGTATTGTGGCCATAGTTAAATGAGATGGTACATGTGAAACGCATTCAGGAAGCACTTTCTAACAGCTTATCATTATTACTATGCATTAAATGTGAATCATACCCACCTAGTGTGAAGTGTTCTCTATCAAACGGAGCTAATGAACGATCTAGGGGAGGTTTCGTGCTTCTGTCTATTGAAGGAGCAGGGACTGGAAGGGGAAAAGGCTGACATCAATTAAAAGAAGAAAGCAGTCGGCTGGGGGTTGGGTGGGGCTAGGGGAGTGCCTGGTGGGAACAGGGCAAGAGAGAGCAGCCCTTGTACTCACGCTTTGCTGTTTTGTGGTTTCTGCTTCTGCTGGGTTCTTCGTGGTTGGTCTGGGGTGGGGGCAGTGGCTGCATAAAGATCCAAACGTTAGGAAGCACTTTCAACACATCAGCAAGAGCCGGCACTCCCAAAACCTGTCTGGATCTGCTCACTTTTCCTCATCTTCATGTTCTGCCTACAAACATCCATGTCCATTTCTTCCCTGAACTACTGCAGTAGCCTCCTATCTGAGCTCCCTGTTCTAGACTCTGCGACGCAAGCTCTTTTCTGCAGGCAGCAGAGTGAGCATGTCACTTTCCTGCTAAGATTTCCAGTGGCTCCTATCACGTTAGAAACAAAATTAAAACTCGTGAATGTCCTGCAAGGCCCTGCCTGAGCTGGCCCATGTCTGCCCTCTCAACTCTTTCCTATGATCCCTTCTCAGTACTCATGGGGTCCCCACAACAGAATCTTCTTGCAGTTCTTGGAAAAACTCAAGGTCATGTCCTCTTTGGCATCCCTACACTTGTTTCCCTCTGCCTAGAACGTTCTTCTCCCGGCTCTTCCCACAACTGGCTCATTCTGTCCCAGGTCCTTGTCACCTCCCCCTCCATACCATCATGTTATCTGGTCTTCTGTCCCCCGAACCACACATAACTACTCAAATGATCTCTTTCAGACATCTGTCTACCGTCTGATGACTGACTGTCTACGTCTGATGACTGACTGTCTACGTCTGATAACTAGCCCTAGTTGAGTTTTATGAAAGCAGGGACCTTATTTATCTTGTTCACACTTTATCCCCAATGCCTAGAACTCTGCTTGGCACATAGTAGCTGCTCAGTCAATATTTGCTGATTAAATAAGTGAATCCTGCATCTCAAAAGAACGTCTTCAAATCTCAAAAGCAATATACATCTGTAGATAAACTTGTGAAGAGAACACATTCATAACTATCAGGTCCTTAGTATGAGCTTCTCAGGGTCACTCTGGGAACTTATCAGATTCACAAGAGCCTGGCTGTATGCTTAAAGAAGGAGAAAACCGGGTTTGCTACCCGTCTCCTCCGGTCTGAAGGCACCTGTCCTTGGAATTTCAGGTGTCGGCCAGAAGGTGGCGCAAGTCTTTTTGCAGGAGAGAGGAAGGCTCGGTACCCAGGCAACGCTAGTAGGTGCCACGGACTTAATTCGGTTCCCTTTGGGTTTATTTTACAGTTTTCACTTCTCTCAAATAGTGGGAAGTAAATAAAAATCACCAGTATTTTACCCCAAAAAAGAAACAAGTGTGAATGCTTGGGTATGCATTTCCCCAGCCGAGGGAAAAGATTATAATCTTACAAAATTAGAATGAGATAAAGATGTTTATAATTTTATTTTTCTCTCTGGCGGAGGAAATAACTGCAGTGGACACCAAGTACTGTAAAAGAACGGGAGGAGGCCTACCGAGTGATTCCGGCCGGCTGGCGGGGGCGGGAGGGCGGCCATCGGTCTCTGGGGGGGCACAGGAGGCTGCTGGGGGGTTTTCCCAGAGGGGGGCCGGTCTGTGAAAACACAAGGTTATTAAAGTGAAAGGGGAGTGTCGGCCAAGCTCAGGGGTCTCCAGGAACAGATATGCAACTCGGGGCACCGGGGGTGCATGATCCTTGACCCCCAAGCCCACACCAGTGCCCGCAGGAGCCCCAGCCACGGGGGAGACCCAGCCTGGATCTCACCCACCCCACCCTGCCCAATTTTCCTGTCCTAGTTTGTGTCACTCTCCTTATACACAGGCTCAGCTTTCTTTGCATTTCACAGGAATAGGTATTTATCAGAGATTTTGCCAATCAAGAAAGGCCTCTTTGTAATTAGCTCAGCCAGAACTGGAAGGGAGGATTTTCAGACAATTTTGTAAGAAGTAAACATACGCATACCTCTGTATGCAGACACACAAATATACACATGTGCACACATGCATGCACACACACGCATATATATGCACACACTTGCATACATAGAGACACAAGTGCACACAGACGCACACACATGCCAAAAATCTCACAGGCACACCCAGCTGCCTGTGCAGGATGAAGTTAGTTCTCACTGCCATAGGGATCCTGTTCTGTCTGCCCTTCCTTCCCCTCTCCAATGTCCTGGGCTATCTCCTCCCTGACACTTCCTCATTTTGCTCATCTCTACCCATAAAGGGAGGAGCTGGTCACCAACTTCTGTTACCAGACCACAGACTCTTAAGTGGAAGCTAGATTTGCCTTGAACAGAAACTCACATTATCTGGGCAGAAACTCACATTATCCAGATCTCCAGGGAAGTGTCCCTAGGCCAGGTTGACAGGCTGGCAATTTCCTACCCCTTAGACAGGGAAAGGCCAGGACAAGACCATCAAGCAAGAGGGGTGAGTGGGTAGGGCCTCCTTACGCTTTGTGCCCTGGGTGCCTCTCTTGCCTGACTCTAGTCCCAGCCTTGGGGAGGTGCCGCTCTTCCACAGGGAAGAGGGTAGGAGCAAGGCCCAGCCTCATCTAATTCCACCCTGCTCCACCCACACTGGCCATCTCTCAGCTTCTCTAATAGGCCATGCTCCTTTGAGCCTCAGGGCCTTTGCACAGCCTTTTCTACTGCTTCAAATGTTCTTCCCTTACTACATCCATTTCCACTTGGCCAACTTGTATTTATCCTTTAATCTTGGTTTAATATCACAGCTTAAAGATACACCCTCAGGCAAACGCTCCAGCCTCATCTGTGCTTGTCTTCCTGCCTCTGTATCACGGTTTCACTAAGTAACCTCATGGCTCATTTGTTGGAGGTTGCGTCACCCGCCGGACTGTCAGTCCCTTGGCGAGGGCTGTCTTATTCACTCTGTATCTTAATCACTGGCACACACAAGGCACTCAACAACTGACTTATCCATTGCTTCTCCGGACCTCCACCTCCCTGTATATGAAACAGACTTGATGATGGTTGTCCTTATTACACAGATGTTTAAAAACCACCATGAGACATTGAGACAGCATTTTGTGAAAGGGCTTTAAAGTGGAAATGGGTTATACCGCATAAAGGATTAAATGGTATTCGTTGTTTGTGGTACTGACCTTCAATTTTCAGCTTACTCCCTGAAAGTATATTATTTAAGAATAGATTTGTTTATTTTCTGTCAACACCACTACTAGAATGTAAGCCCCAGGAGGCAGGGGCTATGTCTTCTTTCCTGATCATTTCTAAGCACTGAGAATGGGGCCTGGGCTCCCAGCAGATCAACAATGTTTGTTGAATGAATGAAGAGAGAAGTGGGCTAAAAGGATAGATAGACAATAAAAATCATAAACACTGTCTAATATTTTTTAAAGTTATAGTCAAACCCTACTCAATATCTTCATGTTTATTCTAGCATAATAATGCCATGTAACTATAATTTGGTCAAAAGATGGGGAGGAACAGGAAAGTACTCTTGGAGTACCTGAGTAAACTGCAGAATGAGTTGAAACTGCCAAATAGCCTTAGGTGGTAGTTCAATGCTGATATCAGCTACCATAGGCAAGAATTGGTTGCAGTCTTAGTAGTCCTCACAGCAAACCTATGTGGTCTGTACATTTATTATCCTATTTCACAGATGAGGAAATTGAGGCCCAGAGAGGTAGAGTTACTTGTACAAAGCCACATAGCTGTTAAGAAGCCGAGCAGGTATCGAGACCCAGAGCTTTCTGCTACATGGGCAAGCTGGGGCATCAGCCTTCCGTGCAGCAGTGGGGAGCTTGGCTTTGGGCTGCTTGGGCCAGAAAATCTGGAAATGGGCCCTTACCGATGTACATTGAGTTGGAGTTGGGGAAAGGCTTGGCAGGCAGGATGGAGTTCTGCAGAGCTTCCTCATCATTGGAGGGTGGTGGCTCATAATCCGCGTCATCTTCCACAGGTGCCTCTTCCTCCTCATTGGGGGACTCATAGTCTCCATCATCCTCCTCATCCTGGTCATCATTCGGACTTTCATAGTCATCTTCTTCCTGTCCACACAGTGATAGGGACAGTGCAGTTTGTAGAGGCTCTGTGGCCCTCAATGTGCCTGTGCCTACTCTGTCCCTGCCAAGCCTCACAACAGTAGAACCCGGGGCCAGGCAGCCTGAAGATGGTTACTCCCGTTTTATGGATGAGGAATCTGAGGTCAGGGAGCACCGTATCACAGGGGCAGCAAGTCGTGGACTTGAGATCTTGGTGAAGGTCTTCGGACCACCTTTTTACACAACACCTTTTTGCACAACAGAGAGAGAAGAAAGGGGAAGGATGCTGGAATAGAGGGTACCGGAATAGGCTCTGTCTTGAGTAAACACATTTTTTGCTCCAGGCATCACCAAGAGAAAGACTAAAGGCCTGGAGCGTTTGTGATGATACTAGTTAATTGCCATTTCTGTTCAAGTGTGCCTGTGCTCAAAAAATGTCCTCTCATTATAACCTAGTGCAGCGTTGAAGGCCCAGCTAATGGGAAAAACAGAGAAACAAAGCCTGTTAAGTGGAAGGCAGATTAGGTTGTATCTAGGAGGGGACCGTCAGAGGCTGTGCTGTTCTTTTTGCTGAGAGTTGAGTGTATCAACACATCCATTATTCATGAAATCTGACACTGAGTTTGAAGCTGATCTCTTGGAAAGAATCTCTAAATTTTAGATTTTTTATTGTATTTTATTTTTGCTTCTTCCTGGGTCTCAGGGAAAGTAAGCCCGAGGTGCTGGGTGCTTGCCTTTGAAGCAGTCCATGAAGGTGAACGAGCACCAGAATGACTTCCCAAGCAAAGGCGGCACCATCAGCAGCAGTGATGAGCGCTCATCACGGTCATGCCAAAGTCCAGGGGGTGAGTCAATGAGCCCAGACCTCAACACTCAAGGACAGTGTGGGAAAAAGCAATAGGAAGTGGCCACTTTTTGAGGAAAGAAATGTTCCAATGTCCTAGAAATCCTGACAGCTTTGGGTGGCCTCAGGCAGACTGTCTTTACGTTGTTCTGTTGAAAGATTCCTATGTTTATTTTTAACTTGAGGAATATTAAAAACATCAACAATAGAGGGGCAAAGTGAGCATTGGGTGCCGTCCCAACTCCAAAAAAAGACTTTGTCCTGCCTTGTCAGGGTTCTTATAACTTTAGGAGCAGGTGGGCAGAGCCCCAGAAGAGTGCTGCTTCAGATCAAGAGCCTCAGCATGGAGGTCCGCAGGCACGTGGCCTCCCTCTAGCCACTGCTGACTCCTCCCTCACCCTGTCTACCCTAGGCCCGTCATTCCTGACTTTACACCAGCTTTTTACCCCATCAACCTTTCTCAAATGACAGAATTTTCCTCTCTGCTTCTAGAACAATTATTTTCTCCCAATCATTTGGCTCCTAAATTTGTATGCATGGTGTTGTTGCTAATTATATTCTGCCATATGTGTGTTAAAGTAAATTAAAATGGAGACCAGGCCTGAAGAATCCCTGAGCAGACAAAACCAGTTGGGCCTCATCAGTGACCTAAACCTTACTTGATTTGCAGCATAAGCAAAAGTTAACTTGGGCTATTTCTTGTAAATGCCTGTATTAAAGAAAAACAGAACTTAAGCTCAACCAATCAGAAGTAGCCAGCAAACTTATAATTATATAACTCGGAGCTTTCCAGCAAGATAGACTAAATGAGATCGGTTATAACTGTAACCCATCAAATATTTTCTTTTTCTTTTTCTTTTTTTTTTTGAGATGGAGTCTCGCTCTGTCGCCAGGCTGGAGTAGTGCAGTGGTGCAATCTCGACTTACCGCAACCTCCGCCTCCCGGGTTCAAGCGATTCTCCTGCCTCAGCCTCCCAAGTAGCTGGGATTACAGGCACGCACCACCACGCCCAGCTAATTTTTGTATTTTTTAGTAGAGATGGGGTTTCACCATGTTGGCCAGGATGGTCTCGATCTCTTGATCTTCTGATCCACCCACCTCAGCCTCCCAAAGTGTTGGGATTACAAGTGTAAGCCACCGCACGCGGTTCAAATATTTTCTTTGTATTACATCTACATTCACTTTATAAATGCTTGTCCCTCATCCTTCTTCAGCAAAACCTCCTTCTGGTTTGGTGCTGCCTGATTCATGAATCACTGTTTGCTCAAATAAACTCCTTTAAAAAAAAAAAAAATTGCATTGTGCCTCAGTTTACCTTTTTAAAATGGGGTATCCATAGTGTAAAATGCTCATGATTGGGTTCTTTATCTCCATTCATTTCCCTGTATGCCCTTGCAAAGAGCTGGCACATAATGGAGCTGCCAAGCTCTATAGCCACTAGTGAATGGAAGCCTTCAGTTTACAGAGAGGATCGAAGACTAGCCTCAGGCACAGCACAAGAGAGCCTACATGGCAAGGATTCTCTGTGAGTAAGGATTACTCTGTGAGTAAACAGAAATATTTCAGTGGAAACTCTGGGCTATTTTCCCTTTGTACCAAAGAAATCTGTCAAATTCCTTCATTTTCAGGTAGAAAGCATAAACTTAGCTAAAACTTTTTTTTTTTCAAATTAAATGCTTTCTTTTACTAGAATCCCAATAGGACAAGGGACATTTTGTTTCTGCCTTCTGAAGGCACTAGAGGCGGCCTCTTACCAGAAGGACCACGTGACTGAGGGTCTGGTTACCTGGGTCCTAGGTCTGCCTCTAACTAGCTTTGTGTTCTACACACGTCATGTTCTGCTCTCCTGTGGACTCAGTTGCCTCATCTGTAAAATGAACAGATTGGGCTACGGTCCATAATAGAGTTCTTAGCCTGAGACTGCTTCATGGGTGGTGACTGTGTATACAGCTTCCTGGGGAGGGGTTGTACAATCCATCAGACTCTCAGAGGGGGAACTGTGACCTTTCAATGTAAAAACCAACTGGATCGCACCCTCTTTGAGGTCTTTTCAGGGCTAACAGTCGGTTCTGAAGTTCTTTTCCCTCCGTGTCACCGATGGGGACTTAAGTCCCTAAGAAAAGCTACTTGAGAGTAGATTTCTAGGAGTGTCCATTTTTGGAGATGGGGGTGGTAACAGTGGGTGAAGTGCAGTCAGCAAAGTACAGCCTAGGGCCACGTGCAGCCCACCCTCTCTGTCTGTAAATGAAGGTTTATGGGCGCAAAGCCAAGCCTATTTGTTTGCTCATTGTCTGTGGCTGCTTTTGTGCTCCAGTAGCAGAGTTGAGTAGCTGAGACAGAGACTGCATGGCTCCCAAAGCCAAAACTTTTTCCTGTCTGGCCCTATGCAGAGCACCTTTTCTGGGCCCTGGGTGGGTGTGCTGGCATCATGTTAGAGCCCCGCTCCACTTGGCTCCGTCCTGGCTCCTTATCACAAAGCTGCCCTGGATACTGCTGTAAAGTTGCAAGAACAGCCCACACCATACTCACAAAGGACGACCAGCCCCCATTGTCCTCTTCGTGGCTTTCTGTGGAAGGAGATGACACCACTATCAGCACTGAAGAAAGCCACCACTTGAAGGAAAGTCAAAGCAGCTTCCCCATCCGATGCCTTCCCTCACCAATGCTCCTTCCCGACTTCCACCTACCTCCCACACCCCTGCAGGTTTAGCCACTTACTGTCAGCTCCAGCGACCCTGCCCGAGGTGCTCATTCTACCAGAGAACCAGGGGGTGGCGATGGTTCTCAACCTTTCTCATGTGTAACAGTGACTTAGGAAGTGCTTTAAGACCTGTAGATACCTGGGGGCCTATGCCTACAGCTTCTGACTCAGCGGGACAGGCCGGGCCCCAGGAATCTGCATTGCAACACTATGTGCAATTGAACAGTTGAAAAGCTGCTTTACTGTAATCCCAGCACTTTGGGAGGCTGAGGCAGGCGGATCACGAGGTCAGAAGATTGAGATCATCCTGGCTAACATGGTGAAACCCCGTCTCTACTAAAAATACAAAAAAATTAGCTGGGTGTGGTGGCGGGTGCCTGTAGTCCCAGCTACTCGGGAGGCTGAGGCAGGAGAATGGCGTGAACCCGGGAGGCAGAGCTTGCAGTGAGCCGAGATCGTGCCACTGCACTCCAGCCTGGGCGACAGAGCGAGACTCTGTCTCAAAAAAAAAAAAATGAAAGAAAGAAAAAGAAAAAAAAAGGTGCTTTAAAGACTCAGATGCAGGGGGACTAGCTAAGCTCAGGTGCTCACTCAGAGGCGGGGTCCCTCTGTTTTCCTCTACAGAGCTCCCAGAGCTCCTCAGTGTGTCTCTGAAGATGGTCCCAGCAGAACAGGGGCCATAAGCCAGGTGGCCTGTAGAGCAACATCTCCTCCCCTCCATCTAGACCCAAACCCTTTTCTGGGTAAGAACTGGCTGACAGACAAGTCAGTAAGGTCACCTGAATGAACTCAAGGAGCCCCGGGAACCAGAAAGACAAGAAAACTGAAATACCTATCACCTCCTAAAGCAATCACCTCTGAGCCCTGACAGCTTTACCTGTCTCTTCAGGAAACCGCGGGACTTGGGGTCTGCAAAGGCAAATAGCACTGCATTAATGTTCTTATTGATTTAAGGGGATCTCCCTCTTTCCTCAACCTGGTCCAGCGAGAGGGAGCCCCCAGTGGAGGGCATGTCTCACTGCTCAAGAGAGGTTTGTGTCCTTGCTGCTCAGCAACTGGGGCTGGGATACCCTGAAAATTCTGGAAATCACCAAGCCACATCAGTGGCATGACTGGAAGCTCATGACTGTCTGATGCTCTAGAGGAAGTTCCCCTGATGTCCCAGACCCAGGGACAGGACGCAGGGCAGGGGAGGGAACCCCTTCCCCTCCTTGGACACCATCTTCCAGACCCCTGGGATTCAGGGGACAAATGCAGATCAAAAAGTAGGGCAAAAACAGTTCTGTGCCTCCCTTTTAAGGTTCAACTTGGGACTGAAAAAACTTGCGTTTCCTTACACCAGCCCCACTCACTTGCGTGTGAAGATGCTCCTCCTCTCTTCGTTCTTGTTGATTTCTTGACTTAACTTACTGAGAATCCTGCAAGATAGACAGATGAAGAGACAAAACCATCTCTCAGTCTCAACCTTCCCCCTGACCCTTGATGTCCCCTGGTCTATAGAAACTTGGGGCACCAGGGCCAACTTTGGCCAGCCACCTCTTTGTCACCTCTGCAGGAACCCTCTGCTCTTCACTTCCTCCCAGAATTTGCCATCTTATTCCCCAGGCCAGACCTTCCTCCTGCCCAGGAAGCCCTCTCTCCTCCTTGCTGATCCGTGTCTGGCTGAGCCTTCCAAGTCCAGCTCAGAGCTCCCCCTTAAAGACTTGTCAGCTCACACCTGGCTTTCCCTACAAAAATCAGGAGCCTTAGGATCTGGATACGATAGCTGTGTATTTTCTTGTCTTACTATTCCTGGGGCTGAGGTCCCCTGGCTTTTGCATGACCTGGCGGTGCTGTCTTGTTCCTAAGAATCTTCAGACCATCATCTAGACCCACAGGAATCAGCTGCTCCTTGGAGATTTCTTATCACAACCTCTAGTGGGCTGTTCTGCGGCCTGCCTTCTCCTTCCGTCTTCCCCTCCTGGACTCCCACTCAGTGATGCCGATTCTTATAAAAGCTTGGGGAGGTATTCTCTATAAAGGCAGGGGTTGCAGAATGAGAGACTCCCTGAATCACTCATGCCTTTGAGGACAGCTTTGACGAAGACACTTGAAGATACTCTTAGTCCCTGGGTTCCTTCATGTCACAACTAGCAAATCCCCAAATCCCAGGATGGAGCTGGGGGAGCTGGGGCAGGAGGGCTTTGCCGACAGAACCATATCTCCAGTATGGCCTAGCAACAAGCATCCATTCCAGTCTCTCAAACATCCAGAACTCGAGACTCCAGCCCCACTTAGTACCCACTGATGAGACCAATGAGACCCTTAGTAGTCAACAGGCTTAGTGTTTCCTCGAGATTTGGGACAACTGGAAGGAACCTCAGATTATCTGTCCAATTACATTTTACAGAGGAGATGGCAGAGGCCCAGACAAAGAAGGGACTAGCAGATCATGAAGTCAAGAAATCAAGACCGTCCTGGCCAACATGGTGAAACCCCGTCTCTAATAAAAATACAAAAAAAAGCTGGGCATGGTGGTGCGTGCCTGTGGTCCCAGCTACTTGGGAGACTGAGGCAGGAGAATCACTTGAACCCGGGAGATGGAGGTTGCAGTGAGCCGAGATCACACCACTGCACTCCAGCCTGGCGACAGAGCGAGACTCCATCTTAAAAAAAAAAAAAAAAAAAAAAAGGGGGAGTAGCTTGAAGCCACATAGTAGTTAGTGGTAAAGGCCACCCCTCTTCCCACAACTCACACCAACACCACAAGGTAGCCTTTCTAATTTCCAAGCCAGTGCCCTTTCAACGCACACACCCCTGTGTCAGTTCCCTTTCAGCTGCAAGCTCTCTGGAGGCAGACACTGTTGAGTCCCTGGCCTGCCTATGAGAACGGCTCATGATCTCTATTTCTTCTGCTTAATGACCATCTCAAAGTAACAGGTTTAGCCTAAAACAAACTTGCTAAGTTAGCAAAGGAAGTCCTTATCAGCCACCATTTCTCGATTCCTCCATCACCTCCCCTGCCCCTCAACTCCCCCATTTCTCCCAAGATGTGGGCTCCAGGCTGGGTGCGGTGGCTCACACCTATAATCCTAGCACTTTGGGAGGCTGAGGTGAGCGGATCACTGAGGTCAGGAGTTCAAGACCAGCCTGGCCAACATGGTAAAACCCCGTCTCTACTAAAAATACAAAAATTAGTCAGGCATGGTGCATGCCTGTAATCCCAGCTACTCAGGAGGCTGAGGCAGGAGAACTGCTTGAACCTGGGAGTCAGAGGTTGCAGTGAGCTGAGATCACGCCACTGCACTCCAGCCTGGGGACAGGAGCAAAACTTGGTCTCAAAAAAAAAAAAAAAAAGAAAAGAAATGGTATCCAAATCTCCTACCTCATTAGAGCAATAGGATAAACAAATTTTGATAAACACACTGGTACTTAAGAGGAAAGAGAAGGAGAAAGGGAAGGGAAAGGTTTACTCTCTGTAATAATATTGTTGACAACTCCAGGCTTTTGTGACTGCGCAGAGAGAGAGAGGCTTTAAGAGCAGCAGTGAGGGCTTCCTAGTTGCCTCCTGACCATGCTGTCAGAATGCTTGTGACATGGTTCTTTTTGGTTCCCTTAAGTGATTGTTTCAAGAAGACGATGGGCATGTGGGATAAAAGGACTCCTACAGAGCGGGCAAGGGAGCCCCATTAGTGTCCTGTGTCCTGGCTGTGTCAGGTGGTGCTGGCTGCAGCAACCACTCCCATTCTGTCACCTGTTTATTCAACAGTGTGCACTGAGGGCCTTCTAAGTGCTGGGAACTTAGAAGCACTCAAGGTGCATCAATGAACAAAACAGACAAAGATCCCTGCTAGTGGAAAGGAAACTTTTTAAGGAGGTGAAATGTGTTGCATATGCACTACGTGCATGCAGAGTTGGGGGCTGGGGAGGGGGGTGGGAGTGCAGGGGTGGGGTGCGGTTACCATTTAAAATGATCGGGCCTCACTGAAGAGGTGACATTTCAGTAATGACTTGAGCGAAGTGGGACTGAGGCTCACCTCAACGCCCTCCTCCTACAGAGCTTGACAGGGCTCTGACCAGCTCACAAGGCTGCTTTGGATCTTGAAAGAACCTCCTGCTCTCTGCGGTGTTGCCTCTCACCAGTATCTCTAACAGCCAGGCTGGAGGCTGCTGGGGCTCGAATTGGGTGAGGAAGGAAATGCCAAACCGCAGGCCTCAGCAGAGGAGCAGCAAAGAGCTGAGTGGGGGCAGAACAGGTCCTGGCAGTCGGCTTGCAGGAAAGTGTGGGCTCCCAGGGTCCTCCTGCTTTAATGGGCTACAGAAAGCACCTTCCAAGCCTGTGGGACCACTGCCAGGGTCTGGTGGACGGTGCAACAGTGATGGTGGGCATAGCAGGGAGGTGGTTGTTGTGGCTATTGCTAGGTGCAAACCTTCAAATTACACCCTACCCCCAGAGGACCAAGTGACAGTGAGTGGAGGGAGGTGACTCATTCTCCCTTCACCCCATAAACCCCAGGCCTCGCTCAGGACCAGAGCAAGAAGTGATGGGGGCTGGGCAGCCATAGACAGTAGTCCTCTCTGCTTGCCTTTGTTTAAGGAACTAGCTGGCCCTGGAAATGGGCTGAACCTCCCCCCAGGAAGCCAGCCCATTGTAGGAAGGCTGCATTCTACAATGACCTGGGTTCCAGCCCAGCTGCATCCCTAACTTACAGCATGGTGGGGGCCAGTCTTCATCTTCTCAGTCTAAGGTCTCTCCTGATAATGTACAAGGTACAGGGCCTGCAGGCACAGACAGTCTAACTGCAATGTCTGGCCCCAAGGGTAGCGCCCACTGTGTGATCTCAGACAAGGCAGCTGCCCTCACCTGGCCCCAGATTCCTTATCAGCACAATACAGGGGTTAAACCTGATTAGGGAATCCCTGATGGGCCTGATCATCATGATTACTTAGCTGTACCTGTTGCAAACACTGATCACCAGGCCCAGCCTAGACCTACCTGAACAGACTCTCCAAGGAGAAGCCTGAGGCTCAGTGACATCAACCGGCCCCCAGGTGATTTTTCCTATGATCCAAAAAGCTTGTGAAATAAATCCTGTTATTCTTGACACTGATGAAATTGTTTGTTTGCTTGTTTTAAAAAGGAGGAGAAGCAAAGGCAGGAGAAGGAACTTTGTGATTATGAAGGGATTGAAACAGGAGAGTGGGGGTAGGCGGGGCCTTAGCTGGCCTCTGATGTAGCCCTTTAAGTCTCCCCCACACTTGAACAACAGTGAAGGAAGCCCTACTAGTGGGTCTAGAAATCAACTTTGCTGATGACACAAGAAGAAAGAAACTATACAAGAAAAGAAGGCTGGCAGGCAGGCGGAAAAGGAGGGAGAGAGGGAGTGGGGAAGGGAAGTGAAGGGAAGGGAAAGGAAGGGAAGGGAAGAGAAGGGGTATAGAATAGAAAATATCAGTGCACAAAGCAGGCAGTAAGAATAGGCATTGTCCTGTGAAAATTCTATCTTTGTTTCCTCTACTGCGGCACGTGTAGCTGTGTACTGGCTTATGATGTAGAGCGCATTCTTGCCACAGCTCGCATAGTAAGAGCTTTGGCCAACTTCTGACCAAAGCCCTCCCACGGTGGGAGGCTTGTTCCTTGGGCTCAGATTTCAGACTGCCTGCTGGTCCCTCCCGGGACAAGGCTCCCAGGTCCTGGGTAGGGCAGATGCCTCTCCCTGCGCTGTTCTCTCAGTGGGACCCTGGAACTCTCCTTCTCCTCCCCACCCCTCCTGCCTGCACACATTCCCACTCTCAGCCCTGCTCTCACTCTGCATTCCAATCCTTCTTCCAAGGAACAAAGTGTTCTTTCCGTCTTTAAAGACCAGTCCCCTTGAACCAAGAGCCAAACCTTCTAAATTCTATCCTTGTCGCCTGAGAAGCCAGGGGCAGCCAGATGTTTTAAGACTCAGGAATGAGCCTTTCACCATCACCTGAGGCCTGGGTCGAGACTGTAAGAGTAGGACATAATAATTTGAGGACACAGTGTTCTCCTTACTTGTCACCCATGTCCCCTACCCCTGTAGTTTTACCTGGAATGTTTTCCTGGTTCCTCACGATCATTTTCCTGGTGGACAAGTATAATTATTCTCATTTTTACAAATAAAAAAGGCAGGGCTGGCCAGGTGTGGTGGCTCATGCCTGTAATCCCAGCACTTTGGGAGGCCGAGGCGGGTGGATCACTTGAGGTCAGGAGTTCGAGACCAGCCTGGCCAACATGGCAAAACCCCATCTCTGCTAACAATACAAAAATTAGCCAGGCACGGTGATGCCTGTAATCCCAGCTACTCGGGAGGCTGAGGCAGGAGAATTGCTTGAACCCAGGAGGCGGAGGTTGCAGCAAGCCAAGATTGTTCCACTGCACTCCAGTCTAAGCAACAAGAGTGAAACTCCATTTCAAAAAAAAAAAAAAAAAAAAAAAATAGGCAAGGCTCTGAGGGAGGCAGCTGTCTAAAGGCACGTGACCAGCATTTATGGGGAGAGGAGGCTTCACGTTGAGTGCTGTGGGCTTGCACTGGAAGAGAAGAAGCGACAGCCAAGGGAGGCACCTTTCCTGTGGCAGGGCCCTTGAGGACTGACAAGAGCTGGGTCCCTGGATGGCAATTAGCCACTGAATGGGACAGGGGAGGACCATGTTGGAGAGAGGCCCTGTTTTGGTTTTGCTGAGGTCTGGCCATACTTTTTTTTTTTTTTTTTTTTTTTTTGAGACGGAGTCTTGCTCTGTCCCCCAGGCTAGAGTGCAGTGCCACGATCTCGGCTCACTGCAAGCTCTGCCTCCTGGGTTCACGCCATTCTCCTGCCTCAGCCTCCCGAGTAGCTGGGACTACAGGCGCCTGCCACCACGCTCAGCTAATTTTTTTTGTATTTTCAGTAGAAACAGAGTTTCACTGTGTTAGCCAGGATGGTCTCAATCTCCTGACCTCGTGATCCGCCCGCCTTGGCCTCCCAAAGTGCTGGGATTACAGGCATTTGAGTGGCCACATTGTTTAACAGGCATGAGAATGTTGATTTTGCCTCTGCGTCCCTTCCTCCACACCTTTCCTGTCTTCTCTGTCTCAGGTAGAGAAACAGGTACAAAGGAGATGCCTCAGTAGGTTGTTTCTGCCATTAGACTCACAGCCTTACAGGAAGACAGACAAATATTTCTGCATTACTTCTCAGCTTGAGTCTTAGGTTTTCCCAGCCTATTTGCACCATTGGTAATGGCTACAGGGAGAAGCAGCAGAAAGAGCATCATCCAATACCTAATTGCTGCCTGCACCACCCACCCCGTCACTCTCTTCTCCATAAAGTTACACTGTGGATTTAAATATAAAACTTATAACATCCCATCCTTTAATGAACTTCAAATAGGCACCAGCAGATTTGAACATGTATTCGTATATTCTATCATTTAACCAGACCGTTATCAGCTGTACCATGAGGGCCAGCCTAGGCCCTATAAAAGGAGCCTTCATTTTTTTTCTTTAAAAATCCTCCACCTTTACAATGTTGCAGGTGTCTTGGGATCAACCATGTCCTGAGAGAGTGACTGTATTTTCAGGCTGAGAGAGCCTTCCTTACCACAACTTACCTTCTTAAAAATATATTTAATACTTATATTGTAAACATCAGGGAAGGAAATAGAGACATTCAGAAGAGTGTAATATTGTTTTGGTTTTCTGTACATGAACGCAATTTCTTTTCCAAAGGCTTTTGGGGTAATGATCAAGACAAATAAACCTATGTACAAGAGATGGAATGAATAAAGTATTGAACACCTGTAAGTATCAAGGACAACACCAGGCAATTTATGTGTGCTGCCTCCTTTAATGTTCCCCACTCCTTAAAAGTTAGCTCTTTTCCCTTCTACAGACAAGGAAGCTGAGGCTTTGATTGCCTAAATGTCTTCCCCAAGGTCCCACAGCCGGTGGGAGGCAAAGTCAGCTTTAGAGCCTGGATCTCCCTCACTCCAAAACCCTATGTCCTCTCTATTCTTAATCCCTCCTCTCCAGAAAGATAGAATAGTTAAAAAGCTAAAATTGTTCTAATTGGGATTTTACATAAAGCAAGAATAGCCAACACTTATTCAGTGCATATTGTTATTTTCCCATTATTTCCCCTAATTTTCCCATTAACCCTCTGAGGTAGGTTCTATCATTATTAGCATTATACAGATAAGGAAGCTGAGGTTTGGAGAGCTGAGCTAGCTTGCCCTCAAGTCTCACAGCCTGTGAATGGAAGGATTGGGTCTCAAGCATCTGACCTCAGAACCTGCACTTTTTCTCACTAAGCTCTCCTATCTGCCTATTTATACCCAAAATAGTAGCACTTAAAATTGGTGAGCTTGTATAGTCTCTCTAACCCATTCCTTCCTTTAATAGTTTAGGAAGCTGAGGGTGGTCTAGGGATGTGTCCCAGGTCACACAACTCATTGGAAGTAGAGCTGGAATTGGTCCTTGTTACACATTTCTGCCAAGAGGGACAGTGAGTCTCTAAGTCACCTCATCAGGGCAGCCTGGACCTTCCCTTGATATGTTCTCCATCATTCTCCATATTAACCCTTCATGTTCTATGGGCAGGCTTCACAGTCTTTCTAGGGTGCACATTCAAACACATTGGAGGAGGGGATTACATCACAGGCCAAGTTTTTGTTTTAGTTTCCAGAGAGCTAAAGAAAGATCCCACCCCAGCTTAGCCTTAAGATGAAAAAGGATCTTCCAAGATGAAAGTGCCTTCTTTATCTCTGTCCTTCCACTGTTCTGATTAAATCTCTTCCATCCCCCCATCTTCATAGCTACAGCCCTAGGGGAGGCTCCTAGCTCTCTGGCAGGATCTTGGTCACCACCAACTAACTCGGTCCCATGTCCCCAGCTGGGCTGTCCTCCAAATCATCACTTACATGCCCTGCACAGAGATAAGACACAAATTTACCTTGATGCTCACTTCACTAACACTCTCTGGCTCCTGAGAATGGCTCACGGGACCTTTATAAATTGAGGCACGCACCCCACAACCAGTCACTTCAGCCTCTTTGCTTTCCACTCCCCCAGGTATACGCCCCAGCTGCTCTGCCCCACTGCCGCTCCACCAAGCACACTGGGTGGTGCCTCTGTAATATGTTCCCATTTCTAGAATGTCCTGCAATCCATCCTTCCTATTTCAAGATTTAACTTAGGGTCCCTTCCTCCCTTGTCTGCCCTGAATACTGTGGGGAAAATTACTCCTGCCTTCCTACTAGCGCTTGAACTTGTGCACGCATGGACCATTGCACTGTTGTAATTGTAGCATAATTGCTTTGCTTGTCTATCTCACCTCCCTTGAGAATGTGAGTGTCCTGAGGATGAGGGTTCTGTCCCATGTCTTTGTAGCCTGAATAATTTTAACAAAGGCCTGACACATTGTAGTTATCTAACAGCAGTTCATTAAATGAATAAAGTATTATTGAACTATTAATCTTGTATAGGGACCACAATATGCAAACTCAAATGCCCTCAAGGGCCATGTACATACATAGACCTACATAGTTACCATTTCTGGCACTCTTCATTCCTACGTACACATCCCTTTCCGCTTGAAGGACTTTTAAAAAGCACCTGTGGCAGTACAGTTCAGATTTTGTGTGTCTGAAAAAGTCTTTATTTCGTCTTCATTTTTGAAAGTTATTTTTGCCTAGTATTGAACTCTGGGTTGACAATATTTTTCTTTTGCTACTTTACTTTCAAGAAAGCTGCTGTGATCCTTGCATTTGTTCCTCTGTATGTTAATATGTCTTTTTTTTTCTGACTGCTTTTAAGATTTTCTTTTTATCATTTGTTTTGAGCAATTTGATTATGATGTACCTCAGAGCTAGTTTTCTTCCTGTTTCTTAGATTTGGGGTTTGTTGAGCCTCTTGGATCTGTGGGTTTATAATTTTCATCCAGTTTGAAAAATTTTTAGCCATTATGTCTTCAAGTGTTTTATTTCTGTCTCTCCTTCCCCGCTCACATACACATTCTTTCCTCTCCTTCGGGGACTTTAGACATATATTTGGCTCTTTGAAATTGTCCCAAAGTTCCTTCATGCTTTTTTTTTTTTTTGAGATGGAGTCTTGATCTGTTGCCCAGGCTGGAGTACAGTGGCACCATCTCAGCTCACTGCAGCCTCCACCTCCCGGGTTCAAGTGATTCTCTTGCCTCAGCCTCTTGAGTTGCTGGAACTACAGTCACCTGCCACCAAGCCTGGCGAATTTTTGTATTTTTAGTAGAGATGGGGTTTTGCCATATTGGCCAAGCTGGTCTCAAAATCCTGACCTCAGGTGATCCGCCCACCTCAGCCTCCCAAAGTGCTGGGATTACAGACGTGAGCCACCGCGCCCGGCCCCTTGATGCTCTTTTCAGTGTTTTGTTTTAGTTTTTTTTCTCTGTGTGTTTCAATTTGGACAATTTCTATTACTGTATCTTCATGTTTACTACTATTTTCTTTTGCAATATCTAATCTGCTGTTAATCCCAAGCAGTGTATTTCTAATCTCAGATTTTATAGTTTACATTTCTAGAAGTTCTGTTTGGGTCTTTTTTTGAATTTCCTATGCCCAAATTTAACTTTTAGAACACATGAAATACACTCAACATTCTCCTTGTCTGCTAATTCTAATCTCTGTGTCAGTTACGGGTCACTTTTGATGTTTTAGTTTTTCTCTTCGTTGTGGTTTATATTTTTCTGATCATTTGCGTGCCTGTTAGTCTCTGATTAGATGCCTAATATCATAAATTTTATTTTGTTGGGTAGTAAATATTTTTGCATTCCTATAAATAGTTTTAAGTTTTGTTTTGAGATGCAGTTAAGTTACTTAGAAGCAGTTTGTTTCTTTTGGGTCTTGCTTTTAAGGTTTTCTAGCCAGGACCTGAACAATTTTTAGATTAGGGCTAATTATTCCCCACCACTAAGGCAAGATCCTTCTAGGCACTCTACACAATGACTATGTTTTCCAGCCAGGCTGGTAGAATCAGGCACCATTTCCAGCCCTGTGAGTGGCTACTCTTTCCTCCAATACTGTTGGGTAGTTCTTTTGCCACCTACAGGTAGTCTCTCCTTTCATGCATGGACTGATCTGTGCTCTGCTAAAGAGGGGCCCCTCTGAAGCTCTCCAGAATGCTGTCTCTATGCAGCTCTCCTCTCTGACACCTGTTGAATGAACTCTAGGCTCCTGGACTCTCCGCTGCCTCCTCAACTCAAGTCGTCCACCAGACCCGGCACTGTGTTCCCTGCTCCCTGTGCCAAGGCTTGGAGATTTTCAAAGCAGCAAGCAGCCACAGGCTTCACTGCCTTTGTTTTCCATCCCTCGGTGTCTGATGCCCAATGTCTTGAAAATTGCTCTTTCATATATTTTGCCTGGTTATTTGGTTATTTCAGGTGGGAAAGTAAATCTGATCCCTATTACTTCATCTTGTTCAAAAGCCAAAGTTCCCATGATATGATATAAATGGTTGACGTACCTTAGGATGATCCCTCAGGGAATGGTGGGACCCTGGTGAACTGGGGAGCACAAATCCCAACTAAACAGTGCAGCAGACATCAGATCCGGCTGACTATTGCCGCAGTAGAATATAAGCCCTCAATTGCCACATCTTTCACTTGTTTCTAAAGAGGCTGGATTTTGTGAAAGTTTTCCTGATTTCAAAGCACAATGGTCACCAAACTTAACACACCTGCAGCCTGGGACTGGCCCACCAGCCACCAATTCTGACACCTGTGTGTAAAGTTCCCTCTTTTGCAAAGAACTATAGTTTATCTCTACAACATCACATTTCTGCAATCATAGAAATGTTTTATATCTGCACTCTCCAGCATAGTAGTCACCACCTATACGTAGCTATTAAAATGTGGCTAGTGCCTCAGGGGAATGAATTTTAAATTTAATTCAAATTGAAGTAGCCACATGTGGTTAGAGGATATCCTTAGAAAGATCAAGCCATCTTCAACAACACATGGCCCTGGAGATAGACAGCACCAAAGGCAAATCCTTATTCCTCTCTTTTCCTTCCCCCTTCCGGATAAGGGAAACCCTATAGTCATGCTAAAAATATTCTCCTTAATTGAGCTGCCAGCATTCCTACCTATTCATGAGATCTCCCCACCTCCTACTCCTTTGGTCTACTTCCCTTTTATTATGATGAGCTCTGAGACCCTTAGAGTAAGAGAAGGGTCCTTGTAGAATGCCCGGAGAAGAGAACTCAAACTGGTAACACACAGACTATATGTAGCCCTTAGGTGTGTTTACTGTGGCATTCACGATATTTAAAACATTTGAGCCAATGTTTAAAAATGGAGGTATAGCACATGAAACCCATATTTCTAGTTATTCTTGATAAATTTGAAGATTGGACATTGTTGGGTCCACACTGGCTGGAGCTGAGGAGCTGCTGCACTCTTTGAATGGAACATATGATAACTGATTTGCCACAATCCCCACCATTCTCTATTGTTTCACCAACAATGAGGCTTTGTGATGGTTACTTTTTTCATCATATGATAAGCGTGCTATTATTTTTCTTATAATGGAGAACTATTTCTTCATACAGAATATTTACCACTGTTTTGTCCAATGATGATAAAACAAAACAAAACAAAACAACGGGGCTTTGTGTTTTCAATCTGGCCAATTTTACACATTTATAGCACCTGCCTGGCTCCTGTAGGTATTTGAGTGTGTGAGACTTTTACTAGAGGGATGAAAAATACATGGCATAACATGCATACTGCAACTTCCCATTTCAGCACCTATGGCAGACATGAATAATCAATCACAGCTCCCTTTCCTCGGGATTCTTCTCAACATAACACCCCTGTCAGCCATTCCCAAGCACTCAGTATCAACACATAATCACGTCCATTGCTGTCATCTGATTCAGCTCTCATTTTACTGTGTGAGAAATGGAGGTCAAGAAAACTTAAGCCATCACTGAGTCAATGGTGATGCCATGATGAAACCTTGACACTGATGCTATTTTCACAGGCCCAAGCACCCCATGAGAAGAGAGGAAAAGAAAACATGGCCAGAGTTGGGCTTGTTTTTGGCAACAGCACCCAGGTCACCAGCTGGGCTGGATCTGTGACTTCTGTTTTCCAGCTCTTCATGTAACTTCTGTTCCCCACATCCTGCCCTTGCCCTCATCCTTCCTACTTGCTTTCTTATTTCAAGCCAACAATGACATAGAACTGACCCAGCCCCCACTCACACTACTCCCCATTCCCACCTCTGCTCCCAGATCACCCATAGAGTTGGAGGAGTACTTACGGCACCCGGAGCTTGGGGAACTTCTGGATGTCATTTTCTGTCAGGTTCTGAAATGAAGACACATATGGCAGGCAGGTTACAACCCACAGAAAGGGCTCTGAGCAGGAGGGGAAGAGTGATATGTGAAACAATATAGGGAGTGGTGGGGACTGTGGCAAACGGAGGAGAAACCGCCCTGCCCACCCACCCACCCTCCCAAAGTAGGCAGCCTCTAGATGTTTTGCCTAAAAGCCTGTGGGCCTGGTGTTGCTGGATCTGCTTTTACAAAGGGAATCCTTAAGTCTGGGTTTTATGTGAAATGCTCTGAGTTCCAAATGTTGGCAAATAATTTTGACTTAAACACTGTGAGAGCTAAATCTGTGAAACCAAACGACTTGTTGTGTGGGCTGCATTTGGCCATGTTGTGACCTCTTCCCCAGACCTCAGGCCCTCTCAGTCTCCACAAGGTCAGCTGCAGAGAAGCCAGCCTGGAGGAGTCTGTGCCTCTTTTACCAACATCACACCCCGGAGAACCTCTTTCACCAGGGTTATTGGTAGAACTCTCAAGATATGGGGATGCCATGAAAAGGCTTTCCTGAGGGAACTGAGAACGGAGGGGAGAAAGAAACTCATATTTGTCAAGAACTAACTCTGGGCCTCCGCCTCTTAACACTTTAGTGAATCCTCACATCAACTCTGTGATGCAGGAGTTACCAGCACTCCCATTTTGAAAGTGAGAAAGCTGAGGCTCAGGGATATCAAGGGGATTTCCACTTGTGGGGGATGAGCTGGGGCTGGAATTCCACTCTGTGACATCCACAGTCTATTTTCTTCCTGCAAACCTCCATCCTACCACGTCTGATCCTTTTGACAGCCCCTGTGGCCTATGTTGGAGAGGATTATGGGGGAAAGGTGAAAGGAGGCATCTGGAAGGGAGGAGGAGAGGAGAGCATGTCAGAATTGGGAACAGAAAAGAGACTGGGCATGCTTTCCACAGAACCAATGATGAGCCAACAAAGGGCTCCACCACCATTCTAATTAAGGCCAGAGGGCTGGGTAATTAGGGTGGGAGCTCTGGAATCAGATGGGCTGGATTTGAATTTTGGTTCATTCACTTAGCAGCTGTCTCATTTAGGGCATGCACTTTGCCTCACTGAGCCTCAGTTTCCTTATCTGTAAAATGGGGACTATAATAATAATAATGATACCCACCTATCAGGATTGTGAGGACTGAGTGGGATGATGTATGTAATGTGTTTTGGCACAGTGCCTGGCACAGTGTGTGACTGAGAAATGGAGGAGTAAGATGAGGAATTACTACCCCTGGTGGGGAAGCAGCAGGGGTCTGGGTGAGTCTTAGAGTTTAGTGTTTTTGCTTCTTTTCCATTCTGGGAGCTGCCTGTCTGGTTTTTTGACCACTGGAAAGACCTGGGCACTCTTCTTTGAGATCAGCTGGCACAGAGGCTGGGGCTAGGGCATCTTAGCAACGTGTTCACTGGATCCATCTGATCCAGCTCATAGGCATGGTTTCTGATCTGGACGCTGATCAGACCACCTGAGGCAGGGTTGGGGCTGGTGAAGGGAGTCAGCCAGAAGTCCTGAGGGCATCAGGCTTTTGGTTAAGCTTCTTAACTACTCCTTTTTTTTTTTTTTTGCTTGCTTTCTTTCTTAATTTCTTTCTTTCTTTCTTTCTTTCTTTCTTTCTTTCTTTCTTTCTTTCTTTCTTTCTTCTTTTTCTTTCCTTTCCTTTCCTTTCCTTTCCTTTCTCTTTTTTTTTTCATCACTGAGCAGCATCTCCCTGCTTCTGAACTACTCCCACTCAGGAAGGTACCAAGACTCATATTTTGAGTGTGGTGTGAGGAGTTGAAGCCTTCCTAAGGGCTGCCAGAGGGGCAGCAGCTGAGCACTGAGCAGCTGGCCACCAGCTTCTGCTCTGCTGAGAGGAGGGCGTAAGCTGAGGGAATTTCAGGAAGATTGTGGAGGAGGAGGTGGACGTGAGCCTGGCTGGAGACACAGAGGAGCAGGGTGTTAGGAAAGAGGAAGACATTCAGAACAGG
Organism: Pongo pygmaeus; assembly: GCF_028885625.2. Classification (NCBI taxonomy): domain Eukaryota; kingdom Metazoa; phylum Chordata; class Mammalia; order Primates; family Hominidae; genus Pongo; species Pongo pygmaeus. The sequence goes on from NC_072377.2 coordinate 175,292,854, forward strand.
GACAAGAACTGTGAGGAAAGATGAGAGATGTTGAAACAGAATTTTTGGAGAGTTTTGCTATGTGATGTAACCCCCTCCTCCACCTCTTCCAAAAGCCTCCAGCAAACTCTGGGTTATTTGCATGATGATTTTGGAGTTAAGAGTTATGGCTTTGTGGGAATATGATTATATGCTGTGGGTGTTGAGAAGAGGGGTACAGAAAGAGGAAAGCCACAAATTGGGCCCTGGTGGGGGAGGCAATGTGGCAGACACAGCTGCTTGCCTACCCAATACCCACTCTCCCTTTGTTTTCCTACTGACAGGTCCTGGATTTCATTTAGGGCAGTAAATGTGATTGTTCAAAATATTTAACTCCCCAGGCTCCCTTGCAGATGGTGGAGGTCACATGACTCTGCTGTGGACAGTAAGATATAACCAAAGTCTGCTGGATGGAGCTTCTGGAAAAGTTACTACTTGCCTGGAAAAAAGGGAGCATGCATTTACCATTCACCATACACCTTCTCCTCTTTGCCTTTCTCCCCATCTCCCTGCCTGCCATGGAGATATGATGCCTAGAGGTGAAGTAGCCAACTGACAACCATTAGGACAGAAGCCACAGGCTTTTTCCATAGGTTAGATGAAGCCTGGGTTCTTGATATCTTCTTTCACCATTCCCAGGCACCCACCTATACATTTCTTATTACTTGAAACAGACCGACCCTTATTTGGTTGGGCCACTGTGGTCAGGTTTCTGCAACATGGGGTCACATGCCTTCCCAACTGACGCAAGTCTCAAGCTCCTTTTCTCTCCTTTTTATACCTTCTAGAAGCATAGTTTCTACAAGATAAGGATCTAACCTTTTCAGTGGAAAACAAAAATGGCAAAGAAGGAAAGAAAGAAGAGAGAGAAAGAAAGAAAGAAAGAAAGAAAGAAGGAAAGAAAGGGAGAAAGAGAGAAAGAAAGAAAGAGAGATGGAGAGAGGGAAGGAAGGAAGAAAAGAAAGAGAGGGAGAAGAAAGAAGACAGGGAAGGAAAGGGAAGGGAAAAGAGGGAAGGGGAGAGGAGAGGACAAGGGAAGGGAGGAAGGAAGAAAGGAAGGAAAGAAGGAAGGGAGGAAGGAAGGAAGGAAGGAAGGAAAAATAACTAGGGCCTTTCACTTTTGCCTTCAATAGCAGAGTGGCCCTGGATATTACAGAGCTGGAAAGGGTGATAGATTAATAATTAGAGCTTAGATCAAGCATCCCAAATTGTACCCAGTGCACTGGGGGTGGAGGGTGGGTTTCAGCAGAAGCTGCCTTTACATCCCCCAGTTGCTGGGACAGGCACTGGATTCTTCTTCTTTTCTTCTGGTTCCTATCACCCTACTTTCCACTTCCTCCTCTTCATACAATGAACAGAATGTGCCACATTGTCTGAAGGACTGATAGAGGACTGATTGGAGCAGAGGAAACATAGCTGCCTAGATACCATGTCTCAAACAACCCTGTTCTACCAGGCCTGACACTCGCACCAGGACAGTTGTGGGGAATTACAGAGCCGGGAGGGGCCATCACCCACTATGACCCAGTCCAATGTGCTCAGTCAACAGGGTGGGAAGCAAGGCAGGCTCAGAAAGGGCAAGTGCTTGCTCAGGGTGACCCAGGCAACAGGGCCTCGTAGGCACCATCCTCAAAGATGTCTTCCTCCCTTTCCATTCAACTGTGATGGGTCTCTGTTCTCAGTGCTAATAGCACCAGAATGAAATATTTGGGTTTAGCAGTAATTTGCAAGAATGGCACTAAAACTCCAGGAATTCTACTGACTCAAATCTCAATACGAATAAGTAATATTGTTAAAAAATCAAATGGTATTAGACTAAATTAAGTGTATGCCTTAGTTCAATTAGTAGGTATGTGACATAGAACAAATCACATCACAGCTCTGCATGTGTTTCCTCATCTGCAAATGAGGTAGTTGGAAGCCTTTCTGAACATGCCTTTCTGAACATACCTTTCTGCTATAAAACAAGTTTCTAGAAAGCAGAAATCACATCTTAACCATTTCTCTATCCCCACCACCTATAATGCTCTCCAGTATGTAAAAGCAGTTCGGGAAACTGCTTGTCAAGTGAATGAATTGGCGAATGAATGAATGATTTAGGTGGACAGTGAATAAATATGTCTTACATGGCACCTGGAAGCAAAACTCAGATGAATAGGAACACAGGTTAGTTTCAGCACAAGACTTGAGAGCTGCCTAGAAAGGGGCAGATGACTGTGGGTGGTGGTGAGCTCACCATCACTGAAGGAATTCAAGAAGATGTTGGTAGCAGAGATGTAATATAAGAAATGGATTGGTGTTCTCTGGGGGCAAGCTGGAGCTGTGATCTCTCTGGTCTCATCCAGCTGGCCTGAAGTCTCATGGTCAAGTTCCCTTACTGACAATGTCTTACAGGGAGACACAACTTAGCTTACTCTCTTCACTCTGAATTTAAATTAGGAACATCTACCCCCATGAGACCCTTGAAGTCTTATTTTCAAAAAGTAAAGCAAAGTTCCCAGGAAGGATGGATTGGCGCAGTCAGGGTCTTTCTTAACCCATGGGCAAAGGTGTCATTTCAGGGAAAATGCTCAAACCACCTCTCTAACCACAACCTAGCACCTCTGTCTCCACCATTAGAGTGGCATCCTTTTCCATTTAATGGCTTAGTCTTTAATACATACCTGCATCTTGGTCTTAGACTTCAAGCTTTTTGAAGTATAATACAGTGGAGACAGCCATATCACATGTGTGTTTGATACAAAATCAGCTTTATGAATTTTGTAGTGAGAAAGAAGGAAGTAATTGAATCAATGAGGGTGATGCCATCCTTTATTCCACCCATGAGTATGTGCTCCAGAGTGAGAAATTGGAGGTGAGAAGCTTCTGTTCACCCATATGGTCCTTCTTCCCCTTGGGCTTCTCAAAGGATGGATGGCATTTAAATAGATTTTCCAGATTATTTTTTTTTACTATACTTGGATTCCTCCTTAAGGTGTAAGTGGAAGATCAGAGAGGGTTTCTGGATGGTAGGATCCTGAAAGGTAGTGAGAGAGGGGGTCCTACCAAATTTCTGGAAAAAGCAAAGGGATCCTCGGGTGTCCCTGGAGAAAGGGTAGGCCAGTTGGCCCTGCAGCCGTGGGGAAAAATGCAGAACAGTCTTGGTTTCAGTGTGTTGGACTAGCCAGAGCTTACCAAGAAGCGAGCCCCATCGATGTGGTACTTCTTCACTGCCTTCTCACAGTCCTTATAGTTGAGCTGCAAAGAGAAGGGGAAGGTGTTGTCAGTGACGGGCAGTCTCTTACCATTCCTCTCTCTTGCCTGCCCCAGAAACTTAGCACTTTGCGGTACTTGTGGCTAGCCAGGCTCCCCACTGCCCTCCCTTGGCTAACAGAGGGCCCAGTCCCCACCTCAGCCTCGCTTTCACTACCCCCTTGGGACTGCCTGAAATGGAGAAATTGCCTTGCTCTAAGGCTTCGGGGCCAACCCTTACAGAAAGACTGCCTTCAAGGCATGCAGAGCTCTGCCCTATGCTCCTCAGGAAGGAGGAGCTAAAAGAAGAAAAGAAATACCATCCATTCTCTCGATGGCCAGAGACAACCTCGATGTTTCTTTCAATGCTTTCTTCCTAGCATGTTTCTAAACATAATTGAGGTTATGATTTATATTCAATCTCGTTATCCTGACTTTTTTCTCTTAAATTACCTAAAGGGATAATATAAACATTGCCTAATGTTATGCAAACTCAATTTAAACATTATTTTAATGACCACAACATTATTTAATCATTCCCTTATTGCTGAACATTTAGATTATTTACCAAGCTGCTGTTTAAATAATGATAATAAAAACGGCGAACAATTATCGAAAGCTTTCTGTGTGGCAGGCAGTGTTCCAAGTAGTTAAACTAGTCTTCAATCATTTAACCCTCACATTTTGCAGATGGGGAATGAGAGGCACAGACAGCAAGTAACTTGCATGAGGTTCCATGGGTTTTAGGTGACAGGTTTCAGAACAGGCTTTAATGTCTCTTTCAGAAATATTCCCCTTTTAATAACAGTATAACTTATATACAGTAAGTAAAATGAGCAAATGAAAATGCAGCTTCATTTGTTTGCAGTACATCATCCCAATCAAAATAGAGACCGTCATGGATACTATTTTGCAAACTTTTTTCTCCCTCTTTGAGATAAATTGTTTAAGTCAGAATCTCAGAACTGAGTTATATAGGATCCATAGGAACGAGCATTTTTAAGATATTGGTTGTTTTCCTAGACCAATCAGCAATCGTATGAAGTGCTAGTTTCAACTTGTCCTCAACAGCGTAAATGTTCACATTTGAAGTATCTCTCAGCTTGCTGCTTTGGGGTGGAGAATTTAAGGTTAAATGTTTCTCCTTGAGGATCCTAGGTTCTCCTCACAAGGGTGGGCCTCATGGTTTGTGGCAGCCTTCTTTTGGAGCACGTTTTAAACCATATTTTTATCTTATAGCTAGCAAATCCAAAGAATAAATACAATTGTTGTGACACCTTAGCTTGGAAGGGCGGGATGATTATCACACTCAGAAAGCTGACTTAGAAGTTGATATTGAAAGCACGTCCCATCTATGGAGCCCTGGTATCCCCTTTATCTACAGGCAGTGGGGGATAAGTGGTTCTTGGAAGAGTCAACTGCCTTTAATTCATCATTCTCACTGTTATCATTATGAAATAAACCAGATGATTTTGAAGAGTGCTAACTTTGTGTCTAGATCAGCAGAGAGTCCTGCAGACTGGGACCCAGGCATTTGATTCTGCTCCAGCAAGATCTGGGCTTGTGGACCTCAAATCTGTATTTTTAAGGAGCACCCTAGATGATTCCTATGGCATCCAGCTTTGGTAGGCACTGGTCCAGAAAAGTTACCTGGATTTGTAGTAAGGAAGACTGAGGCCTCTAGAGGGAAAGAGGCTGGTCTAAGGTCACACAGTGAGCTGGGATACCAGCTGGGACCCCACCTGGGATTAGGACACACAGCTCTGAGCCAGTGCCTTTCCACTGTATGACCCAAGGATGTTCTCCTGCAAGTCAAAAGGAATTGGAGAGATTGAACAAATATGTAACATGGTCTCAGTCCTCAGGAGCTTATATTTCAGACACAGGATGAGGTACACATGTCAGAGACAAGAAGACACAAAGTCCCACCAGTCTGCATGGGTGTCCCCAGCTAGGAGCCAGTTAATAGAGAAGGAAAAAGGGCAGATGGAACATGCATTAGGACGCATCTGTCTGCTGAGTGCCTTGCACACATCATTTGCTTTAATACTCACAACCAACCCATTGGGTTAGTTACTGTTCATATCTCTATTTCACTGATAAGGAAGTTGAGGCACAGAGAGGCAAAGCAACTATGGGAAAGTCGCCAAGCTAGCAGGTGGCAGAGCCAGGGCAAGGTGTGTCTGACTCCAGAGCTGAGTCGGGAGGTGTCTCCAAGGGATGCCTTACCCCACTACTTGGGTAGAGTTTGCATCTGCAGATCAATTCTTTATATGTCGTGTTTGACAGCTAAGATCCATTCCCAAATGGCTCTGTGGTCCATTCATTTGGTAGTTTCTTTCAGGGGGCCGAGGTACTCAGAATCTGAAGGGTTTCTATCCAAGTCTGTGGAGGGACTAGAACTTCCAGGATCACAGATTCGCCTCAGTCTCCTAGTTTCTTCCCTCAGTCCATTTATGCCAGAAGAAGGAACCTGCCTGGGTGCTGTAGATTTGTCCTGGAGTCTGAGATCTCCAGGAAGAAAACTCTCCCTTCCCCCAGCTCAGGCAGTGAGGTCTTCCTGTACCATCCCTGACCCACGGTCCATCTCCCTGTACTGACGGGAGTTTTAGGGATCAATTCTCTGTTGCTCAATTGGATTGTATAATTCTCCTGGTCACACCTGAAGGTTAGGCCTATCTGTGCCTCTCAGCCCATCCCAAGTCTTTCTCTTCATAATTCTCAATTCCTTTCTTTTTCCTTTATTGAGGTAACATGCCACTTTATTCCCTCTTGGCAAATTTTACCTTGTTGCCCTGTCTTATTTGGTCTATATTTGAGCAAAATATTTAGAAACATCCCTCAAAAAACCAGTTGTACAACAATATTTGTTGAAATCTAAGTTTATTATGACCTTGCAGAAGGAAAATAACAGAAATGAAAGCACAAAATATGGCAAAAAACAGGATCTGTGAGCTGTACCCCTACCATACCACACCTAGTTCAACATGTTCTCATTTTCTTCTTTAGGTTGGGGGAGAACAGCTGTGACTATAAATGCCTTGGAAATGCATAGACCCCAGGTTTGGCTATATGTCCCAGGGAAACTCGTCTACCCTCTTGAATCTCAATTTCCCCAGGAAAAACAGGAAGCTGAATTAGATGACTTCTACCATCTTAGCTTTACAATCTCATCTTTACGACAGTCTGGAATATCAACAGAATCTGATGCCAGCCTGCAGGGATGAGGGTGTTAGAAGCTTAACTGTCTCTCACAAGTCATCTTACCACATGGTCAGGGTAGAGGGACCATAACTAAGTTATGTGGCTTGAGATCTGCCCAAGCAGATGCGTTGTCCCCTTCTGCCAATGACCAAGCACAGGGATCCTTCAACCTTTCCTCTAAGTCCAGAAGATAAGACAGCAACACTGGTCCCAGAACTGCCAGAAGCCTCTTCCCCTCTAGGGACCTCAGTTTTCATAGCTATAAATTGGGGCTCACATCAGTTTTCTGTCCTGCTTCACAAGACTCTCATAAAGCTCCAAGGAGACTGCCCCAGGCGGGAGCTTGAGGACCCCCCTCAGGGTCGTGAGCAGTGAAAGCCCAAATGCTGTGTCTAGCACTGCTCACCATAGTCCTCTATCCAGCCCTCCCACCCTGCCTATTCTTTCTCCTGCCTCCAGGACACCACGTCTCCCCTTTCTAGTAAGTAGCGTTGATCTCATTAGCAGTTACAACAGTTCTCTGCATCTCAGAGCATGGACTTTAAAACCAGACAGGTGTGGCTTGAGTCTTGCCTCTATCACATGTAGTCCCTAGGGCTTCGGACAATTTCACTTCCCTGAGCTGATTTTGCAGCTGAGTTAAGGGGATAACAATGCTGACCTTACAACATAGTAGGGAGCGTTAAATGGTACAGTGCCTGTGAAACACCGAATTCAAACCCTAGTACATAATAGGCACATACTCATTTGAGGGCTCCTGCTCCCATCCTTCTCTCCAGAACTCATTGCCAGGAAAACTCAGCGGTCTATATGGCGCTCACTCAACCAGTAAAGTTGCCATAGGGTTCCATTGCTATCTTATACACCTCCCACATTCTGCCCCAATTCCATCTTCAAGCCTCAGCTCAGCCCACCAAGGGCACTATCATCATGACCATTCACACGAGAGCAAGGCTCACCTTCTTGAAATAGTCAGCAAGGCTGTCGGGGTCCCAGCCCAGGACCTCTGAGCGAAAGGGCACATTCCTCAGTGCCATGGCTGCTCTCCCGGGAAGAAGCTCACAAGCTGAGCATGGATGCTGCACCCATGGGCAGAGAAGCTCAAATCCAGAGCTCGGAGGCGTTCTTGGCTCTTCCAACTCCCAGCTACCCTGTGGAACACCCTTGTTGGAGCCGATGTCTTTTCTGCCGTAGCCAGATCCCAGAAAGCAACGGCTTCCTCTGCGAACAAATATGGTCTCTTCTCAGAAAACGACTCAGCTAGTTTCCTTTACCACTTCCTCTGCTGGGCTCTAAATAAGTAAACAAGGAAGCCCAGCTCTGGGGGCTTGAGATGCAGAGAGAGCCACAGGGTTGGTAATTCCCCACTGGCTCCAGTCACCCCAACCCAGTAGGAGACGCAATGAAGGGGTCTTAAACTCCAATGTGAGTCGGAGTATTTTTCCTTTAAACTCTGGGCACCCATATGTCTACACTGCATTCTTGCTCAGCTGGGGCTTTGCAGACCAAAATCTATCCTGATGATTGACCTGAAATACAGACAGTTTCCCACATCAGTGAACTGCTGCAGCATGGTTTTTTAATGCTTTCCAACCACCTTCCCCTCCCACCATCAAAGACTGGGATTCTTTCAGCTGCCTCTTTACAGTTGTCATGAGAGGGTCCTCAAGGAGTGAGTGAGTGAGTCAGGCACCCAGGGCTGAACAAGGTGCTACACTGTGCAGACAGGGCTCAGTTTCTGATGTGACTATTTCTGTGCTATGCAACCTTAGGCAAGGACTTAAAAGCTGGGAATCTCAGTTTCCAGATCTGTATAATATGAAAACAGTGATTCTTCATATGCACATAAAACTTAGATGCATTTAACTAGACAAACCTAAAAAGAAAAATTAAAAAGAAAAAAAACTTAACAATTGCTATTGGTAGTGCCATATATTCCATTCACTGTTGTTTCCACAATATATTTTATTCACTATTGATTCTGCCATATATTCTAGCCAAAGAGCACATTTCCTGGAGATAGGAGGTGAGAATCTGTTGTTTTCTTAGTTTCAGACATTGTTCATTTCTCATAACTGAACAACTTATTGGCAGAGGGTGAGTCCAGTGTATAAAAGCAACCATATTTGTGCAATAAGGCAACCTCTAAACACAAGTTACTACTTCATCTAATGCTACACACACATACACACACACACACACACACACATACAGAGTCATCTGTTCCAAGGCTGTTGCCCTTACTAAGTGATGCTATGTTGGTCCTTGAGGTCCTGCCTTCCTGAGGGTTTTCAAGCACAGCTTTGACCATGCACAGTTTTCTTCTTATATACACTCTGAGGAGCCCCGCTGTCACGGTAATGCACCTGCCTCACAAGCTGGTGGGCAGCTTAAATGAAATACACATTTTGCTCCAAGCCCAGCACTAGCTCATCAATGTGAGCTGGTGTTAGCCTCACCTTAGAAGGTGCTGAGGGCATCAGTGAAGGTAGCCCAGGCCATTTGCTTCTTGCAGGGCCTCACACCTAAGAACTCTTTTCTTTTCTTTTCTCTCTTTCTTTTTTTTTTTTTTTTTAATTGAGACAGAGTTTCGCTTTTGTTGCCCGGGCTGGAGTGCAATGGTGCCATCTTGGCTCACTGCAACCTCCGCTGCCTCCCAGGTTCAAGCGATTCTCTTTCTTCAGCCTCCCGAGTAGCTGGGATTACAGGCATGCACCACCACGCCCAGCTAATTTTGTATTTTTAGTAAAGACGGGGTGTATCCCTGTTGGCCAGGCTGGCCTCGAACTCCCAACCTCAGGTGACCCGTGCGCCTCGGCCTTCCAAAGTGCTGGGATAACAGGCGTGAGCCATTGCGCCTGGGCCACACCTAAGAGCTCTTGGTAGCTGATCATTCTGTATAAAGCACAGCTCTGCTGTACAAAAGCTCCATCACGGGTGAGAGGTCACCTGGTCTTTCAAATCACTAGCATAGCAATGAACAATAAAAAGCCATTTGAAGAGAAAGAGAGAGAGAAATCACTTTGAAGTAGAGTAAGCACAGGAGATGTCATGGAATTAACTGGGATTTAAGCAGGGCCACGGAGGATGGAGTTAAAGGGGAGGGCATTCCTGACCTGGATCAAACAATCTCTCTCTCTCTGTCTCTCAAAACACATGCCACCTATGAAAAGGAACATTCCAGATCATCCTTAAAACTAGAAGCAATTTTACTTTATTTTATTTTAATTTCTTCTTTTTATTTGCTTTTGTTTTTTGTTTAGAGATGGGGTTTCCCTCTATTGCCCAGCCTGGAATGCAGTGGTGCAATTATAGCTTACTATAGCCTCAAACTCCTGGGATCAAGTGATCGTCTCACCTTAGCCTCCCAAGTAGCTGGGAGTACAGGCGTGCACCACCACGCTTGGCTAATTTTTTTATTTTTACTCTTTTCTGGAGATGGAGTCTTGCTATGTTTTCCAGGCTGGTCTTGAACTCTTGGTCTCAAGCGACCCTCCCATCTTGGCATTACAAAGAGCTGGGATTATAGGTGTAAGCCACCAAGACTGGCCTGATTTTCTTAATGATGTTCACCCCACTCAGGATAAGAAAAATCTACAAAAAAGCAGTTGCAGTGAAGGTATCACTAAATATTAGGCTCCTTTAGAAAGAATTATCCAATTAATATGGCCAAGATGGAGGATCCATGGAGCTCATTTAGAAGACAGACAAAGCAGCTAAGAAACCTGGATGACAATAATGGTGACTTTGAGAAACATAAGAGACACGATGCCTTGAGCTCTTCCTATGCGCCAGAGAGCACAAGCTAAGAACTTCTTACTGACTGTCTTAATTGTTGGCACTATTGTTGTTCCTACTCTACAGAAGAGAAAATTGAGGCTCTGAGAGGTGAACTACTTGCCCTTGAACCCAGCAAGTAGGGAGTGCATCCAGGACTCTTCCAAAGTTGATCTGAGTCCAGAGCCCCTGTCCTTGGCCATTTGCCACCTTGAGGCTCTGAGATGTTACAGAAACTGCCTAAGGTAGACTTGGGATTCAAACCCAGTCTGTCTCCAGAGCCTGCGCAGTTTCTTCTCTGTGGCCCCTGGTGAGGAGAAAGAGAGGTTGTCAATCTGAACAAGCTCAGTAAAGGATGCAGCACTCTGCACGAGGCGGGCACTTGGTGCCCTCTCCCCACAGAACCACGGGCCCATTCCTCAGAAAGGGCAGCTGGTGCAAGGGGAAGCGTGTTGCTTCAGGCCTGGAGCCTTTCCTCTTCCCCAGGCCTTGCTGATTTCCCAACACTCACGAGTTTCACATCTCCTGTTTCTGCCTAGCAGGTTCCTGAAGCTCCAGAGACCGGGCTAGTTAGCCCCCAAAAGAGACTCAGGAGACCAGAAGGACCAGTGTGACCCTGTGCAGGCTCAGCCGCAGGCCCCTCACCTCCAAAATGGGGCAGCCATGACAGCAGCCTCTGGGTACAGCCCCCGACAGTAGGGCTGCCATGACCGTGGAGGCCAGGGGCAGTAGTTGGGTATACAGCATCTGTCTGTTGGCTTCAAGCACGAAGCAGAGCAGAGGGTGGGGATCCAGTAGGGCACAGTGATTTGAAGCAGTGGTGGGGATACCCTCGCCCATGTCTCTCTCCCTCCCCCAACCAGGTGGAGAACTCGGCACTTACGAAGGAACGAGGTTACAGAGGCCTTCTTAGGTTTTGCGATGCATAGCTCAAGATTTGGGAAAAGGTAAACAGTCTCTGAGCAGAGTAAAAACAACATTCTGGGGGCTGGGCACAGTGGATCATGCCTGTGAGTCATGTGGTGGGTCAATCCCAACACTTTGGGAGGCCAAGGTGAGTGGATAATCTGAGGTCAGGAGTTCAAGACTGGCCTGACCAATATGGTGAAACCCTGTCTCTACTAGAAATACAAAAATTAGCCAGGCATGGTGGCATGAGTGCCTATAGTCCCAGCTACTGGGAAGGCTGAGACAGAATTGCCTGAACCCAGGAGCTGGAGGTTGCAGCGAGCAGAGATGGCACCACTGCACTCCAGCCTGGGTGACACAGCAAGACTCCCTCTCAAAAAAAAAAAAAAAAGAAAGAAAAAAAAAAAAGACAACATTCTGCTCCTACACAGAAACAGGGCTCATGGAATAGGATGATTTTTCTTTGTTTTTGTTTTTGGAGATGGAGTCTCACTCTGTCATCCAGGCTGGAGTACAGGGGTGCCCTCTCCACTCACTGCAACCTCCCACTCCCAGATCCAAGCAATTCTCCTGCCTCAGCCTCCCGAGTAGCTGGGACTACAGGCACATGCCGCCACACCCAGCTAATTTTTTGTATTTTTAGTAGAGATGGAGTTTCATCTTGTTGCCCAGGCTGGTCTCAAACTCCTGAGCTCAGGCAATCCGCCCGCCTCAACCTCCCAAAGTGCTAGGATTACAGGTGTGAGCCACCGCATCTGGCCAAGGGATAGGAACATTTACTGCACAACCAGTGGAGGCTGTGGACAAGAAAGCAGTACCTGCAGGGAGGCTGTGTCAGATTGTGAGAGTGGATGTGGGAGCAGCAAACTGCAGCCCAGGGCATCGCCCGAATCTCCTCCCCACCCCACCCACCACGTCCAGACTCCCAGCTCCCTCCCTTTCCATCTGACCCACAGCAGAATCAGGTGGGCAGATAACTGCCTTCCTTCACTGCTGATTCTAGAGGCGAGAGAAATGCACAAGTCCTTAGAAGAGGCTTGGGAGTTGCAACTTCTGTGTGTGGGGTTGGAGGAAGGGTCTGGGGAGTTGATGCTTAGGGACGGGGAGAATGGAAAGCAGGGACTTTACAGACGAGAATGTGTTGACCTTCTTAGGAGAGGAAGACAAGAAGTTAGAAGGTGGGTGGGAGGAAGTGCTTATTTGAATTTGACTTGGACAGAGGGTCCTGACCATGGGAGAGAGAATAAGGTGGTGGCACGTGGCCCAGAGAGGATGCTGACGTGGGACAGACACCACAGGCAGTCGGAGGATGCCCTCACCTGTGTCCACCCATCCTCACTCCCACCAACTTTTTAATGTCTCAGATTTATCACCAGAGGCTGAAGTGCCTTGCTATTGGAACTTTCTAGAGGGCCTGCATGGAAGCAAAGGCTGCAGCTGTCATCCTCACAGAGAGAGGGGGCAATTTTCCCCTCCATCCTTAAGGCAGGCAGTGGGAGCACCCTCCATGCCTGGGATCCTTGTGGATGGCAGAGGGCTCCACCACATGAGTCCAGTGGAGCAAGCAGAACCAGGAAGGGGTCCTGACTGCTCTGCTGGACAGAGGGGCCCACACACTCCAGCAGCCACACAAGAAGGCCCAGAACTCGGCAAGCCAGCCTCAGAAAGAGTGTGCAGGCAGGGGGAGACCTGCCTCCCGTGCAAAGCATCGTCCATGCAGATTGCCAGTGCTCACAGCACTCCTGCAGGCCGTGGGTGGAAGGCGGTGGGGAGGGGGCCCATGCAGCAACCCCATAGGAGCCCTCCTGCAGGCCACACTCCACTCTACCTCGACAGTCACTGAACTCCCTGCCCCCAAGCCTGGACACAGCTCTGACCTCCTCCGTCCTGGGAGACCGCATGGGGAAAACATGAGCCGGCCAGCCTGTGCAAGGCAACGAGAAGCAATATTTTCCACTTCCTCCCAGTTGACAATTTCATTCTTTTAAAAAAACTCTTTCATCCCCTTTCTCTGTGTCCCTTGCTCTGCTGTTTTAGCTACGTTGCCTCAGAAGTTCAAAGGTGGGTAGGAGGAAGTACTTATTTGGACTTCCTGTCAAACCTCCCCTCCCTGGCTGCCCTATTTTTGACTTTGGCAGCCTGAACCCAGATAGCTCTGCTGTGAAGGGAAATTCCCCAAATGCCAGCAAGCGGGGTGGAGTGGGGGCTGGGGGCCGGAGAGAGGGTAACAAGCTTCTCAACTTAATAGAAAAATCCTTGTCTTCTTCCTTGGCAAGCTGGAGAAGGCATGGTTTCTAGGGGGTGGGAAGGGGTGCCAGAAAATAAAGCAAATGAAATTTATCCCCAGTCAGCAAAGGCACCTGCAACCAACTTCAGCTGCTTCTCCACAAGGAAGAGCTGTGGGCCCAGAAAGTGCAAGCACGTTCCTAAGATGAAGTGGCTTGCAGTAAATGAGAACAGCATAGATGAGAGGTTCGGAGTATGTTTGAGAAGTGGGCACATCCTGATTGCATGTAATTTGTCTACCAACCCTTCCACGAGGTTGCAAGGGCTTGGCGAAAAGAAAGGCTAGGTCCTTGTGTGTGTGATGTCACATAGCCCTCGTAACTGCTCTTTGTGAAAGGGGGATAGAGTCATACATATTCACTTTATAGATTGAAAACAAAGGCTTGGGGAGACCAAATGCTTTTCCAAGGCCTCACAGTTCATCAGAGGTAAAATGTGGGATTTGAAACCAGATGTCTGACACTAAGACTTTCCACCAAAAGATGGCACCTTCCAAGAATAGAAATGTTACAAAATGAATTATCAATACTCACCTAGAGCAGGTCTTTTCAACCATATTTATTAGGAAAGACAGGATATTTTGTTTTTGAGTTCTTCTAAAATGATGATCCTTGGTTTGCATACATTTTTCTCTAATTAAAAATAATTAAGCCTAGCAATCTAATGGTACATGAGTTTTGCAGGCTCACAGAGTCCCTCAGTTGTATCCTGCACGTAGAGAGACACCTGCTGAGGGCTGCAGAGGTTGGCTGGGTCAGGCTGAGTTGCAGATGGGAGGTAAGGGTGGTGGAGGAAAAGAGTAAAATAAGGGAGGAAAATGACCACAAGCTTTCATTCATTCCAGCCTGAGGCCTCAAGGAAGCCTGAATTGCTCCTGCTATGGAGACCCTGAAGTTGCCTGGCTCCTGCATGTTCCAAGCCTGCTCTTAAAACTGTCCTTTGGGAGGCTGAGGCAGGAGAATGGCGTGACCCCGGGAGGCAGAGCTTGCAGTGAGGCGAGATTGCGCCACTGCACTCAGGCCTGGGCGACAAAGCGAGACTCCGTCTCAAAAAAACAAACAAATAACAAAACCGTTCTTTTGAGTATGCGAACGCCTCTATATCCTTCCAATAAGTAACTTTGTTGCTCAGGTTGCACAGAGTTAGATTCTGTTGCTTGCAACCAAAACCCCAGCTCTTCCACATACATAGACCATTCTCCTTTAACTTGTCCAAACAGTCTCAAGGGGGAAAAGGAGGTATCCTGGAGTAAGGAAGAGTCACGGACTGGGAGATGGGGAGGTCCCGGGCCCCTGCTACTCAAGCAATGCCATCAGCTGGGTGTCCGACATTGAGCCCCTTTTAAAGTTTCCTCATCTTTAAAAGGGACTGATAAAACTTAACATCCCACTTCACATGCTTTTGCTGACACATGAAGTTGCTTGTGTTACATGTCTGTCCTGTGTCTGACATATCTGACATGGAGATGCTACAAGTTCATTTCCATCCCCCAGACAATTTCTAGAGCTTCCTTTTAGTCTATGCTCCTCTCAGTGGCGGATTAATTTTCAGTTCACCTCTCTTTGAAAACCCAAGCAAAAGAAACAAATAATCCTTTTTTGTATTTTTAGTAGAGATGGGGCATACAAAAATTAGTCGGGCGTGGTGGCATGTGCCTGTAGTCCCAGCTACTCGGGAGGCTGAGGCAGGAGAATACCTTGAACCTGGGAGGCAGAGGTTGCAGTGAGCTGGAATTGTGCCACTGCACTCCAGCCTGGGCGACAGAGCAAGACTGTCTCAAAAAAATAAAATAAATAAATAAAAATAATCTGATATCAAGAATTTATTCTGAAAAGCTTTCATGGAATATCATCAGAGGGTGATGGTACATGTGATCTGCCAAACTAGGATGTTTTTGGAAGTGGAAGGGATGCTGCTTGTGATATGTTGGGATGGGCAGCAGACTTTGGGGTTGCCCCTGGCAATGGAAACATGGGATCCCCAGTCACAGAGTTCTAACCCCATTATACTGATGCCTTGGTCTGTTTTCCTCCTGCAGAGTTTCATCTGCTCCACCAAAGCAGAATTTCCTGCTCCTTGCTTGTGACAAATGGTGACTGTATTTGCATTTAGCAAAAAATTGGAATACTTTTTGTCACAGCCAGAAACTCCAAATGTAACTCAGGTGGGGATAGTTTGAGCACATGCCAATAGCTTATGTTCCCTGAGCCCAGCAACTTTTCATTCCCACTCATGAGGCCTCTTCAGAGCATTGCCTTATCCTGCCCTTACTGGAACTGGAGGGTCCACTTTATCTTTAAACCAAGGAGACTGTATAGGCTCATAGCTCTAAATTAAACATGTGACTAGCCAGCAGAAGTGTCAGATTCTTATAAACAGACTTGCCCTGTTTCATCCCCCTCAGCCCTGCCATTGTTCTTTGCTATCTACTGCAGAGTTTCAGGCCATCTCACCAGGGTCTTGTGCTCCCTGACGGTCAGGCTTGTGATTTAGGTAGTCTGTCCTAAACAACTCAAGGCCAGAATTTCACAAAACTGCAGTGTCCCCTTATGGAGGGCCTTTGTTCCTGTTCTGGGGGCTTCCTGTGTGAACCTGGATTCTCAGAGGGACTCAAGTCCATTCTGGAGATTTGGCAAAACAATCCTCCCTGGTCTAGCTTTTCTTCCCAAGTCCAACCCGTCAAAAGTTTCAAACCACAGATATGTTTTTCTTTTAGAGACAGAACCTACAGGAGTCAAGACGCAGACTCTGGAGTCAGAATAACATGTTTGAATCCCAACTCTGTTACACTCAGCTGTGTGACCTTGTGCAACTTACTTCTCTGTGCCACAGTTGCCATGGGGGTATGGGAAAAGCTAAACAATAACATGGATCTCATTGAGTGGTTGTAAGGATTCAGTGAAAGAGAATTAGAAGCATGGATCACAGCCCCTGGCACACTATAGATGGTGTCCTTGCTGGCAGTTTTCACTACCATGAACACGTCTGACTCATTCATCCCTCCCCAGGGACCAGCCCTGAGTAACAGTTGGTTCTCCACTGCTGTGCATCCCTGGGTTGGCGATAACCCTGAGCTCCCCTCTCCTGTATCACATGTGGGTGTGCACCAGTGGCATGCAGTACTCTGTGATATTTCTGATGTAAACAGATAGCAAAAGTGTAGAGTTGGGTTTTCCTAATAATTACAAGGAGGTGCTACAGGCTCAAAGGCTGATAAGGCCAGGGGGAAATGCAAACGAATGAAGCAGGTCTGATGGGATAACTGACCGCCTAATGCAACCTACTCTGGGCATTGTGTGAGGGTGCAGTAAGGCAGGGTGGGGCCTGGGGCAAACAGGGAGCAGCTCAATCCAAGCGCATTGCTGCCATACTGTAATGGGGCACATTAGGCAAGAATTTGGGTCCTGTGTTGCCAGATCTTTGTTTAAGAAAAGGTAGAAAGCTAGATATTATGTTTAAAAAAAATCAAAAAGAAAAATGTGGCAACTGTGGTAGGCAGAATATTGACCCCCCCCAGAGATGTCCACATCTTCATTTTGGAATCTGAATATGTTAAGTTACATGGAAAAGGGGAATTAAGGTTGCAGATGGATTTGAGGTTGCTAATCAGTTGGCCTTAAAATAGGGAGACAAGCCTAGAATATCTGGGTGGGTGCAGTGTAATCACAAGGGCCCTTAAAAGTGGAAGAGGGGAGGTGTGAGAAGGACGCATCAGAGGGAGATACGACTATGGAAGCCAGGCACAGAGATGCAACATTGCTGATGTTGAAGATGAAGGCATGCAGCCACAAGCCAAGGTAAGTGAGCGGCCTCTAGAACCGGGGAAAGCGAAGAAAGGGATTCTTTCCTGGAAACTTCAGAAAGCAACACGGCTTTTGATTTTAGCCCATGGAGAACTGTTGCAGATTTTCGACCTCTGGAACTATAAGGTAATAAATTAGTGTTGTTTTAAAGTCACTAAATGTGTGGTAATTTGTTACAGCAGCAATAGAAAAGAAATACATCACCTAACTTAAAAAAAAAAAGGACAAACCAACCACATTTGTTGGCTGTAGAGCCGCTGAGAGCCTCTTGTGACTGAGAATCGCTGAATGACAGGTACTATTTTTAAGGTGGAAGGGCTTGAAAATCAGCACCCTGGACTCTATGACCTAGTCAGTGGCAGGGAGGGCCAAGATCACACAGCTGTGACTCATATGGGACAGGCTGAGTCCTAGAGCAGCACTCACATGGCTCTCCAGCCATCGAGGGAAGGCTAATGGAGGTGAAGTAATATTGGTAAGTTCCTGCCAACGTGGAGTTCACGTCATAAGCACGTGAAACTTACATAAACACAACTGCACGTGGCCGGAGGGAGAACGAAATAGGAGCTTAAGTAGTGTGGACTGTTTTACCTGCTGTTCTATTCAAGAAACAAAGGAATGCCCCAGGGTAAGCTCAAGAAGGCCAGCTGTAGGTGCTGCCTGTTGAGCTAAACCCTGTCCAAGCATAACTTCCTTCCACACATGGGCGTACATGGTGCCGGGCCCTTTACCTGCCATTGCTGTCAACTCCATGGCCTGCTTCCCAGACGGATGCTCCTGTTTCACAAGCCAGCTGCATTTCTTTTGCTTTTCTCTTCCTTTATCTTTATTATTTTTTTTTGTTTTTGGCACATGTAATTTCGGAAGCATCACTCAGTTTCCCCATGAACCTCTGCACTGAGTGAGGACAGGAACAAGTATGCCTTCATTGAGCACTCCCTATGTCACCGCTGTTCTGGGCCTTGGCGCCTGGATTGCTTTACACACACAGGATGCTCATTAAGACTGTGGCATGTCTAGAGTTGAATCTCTGGGGAATGGAACCAGATACTTGTCATTGTGGAGGGACAAACGCCTTTAAAGGGACTTAGCTCCAAAGTGGCAGGCCCTGGGTGTCTTCTAGCTAGGGGCATTCCGTTTGAACCACACTGCTCCTTGCTGTTCCCAGTCCCCAAAAATCACTTTGAAAGCATTTAGCTGGGACATCTTCTCTTCTGTTCACCTTACCCTCAATCCTCCCCATGATCTTGTATCACCCCGCTTCACTCAGCTACAGTTCCCGCCTAGCCCTTGAGAGAGAGTTTGAGTTTGTGAGAGTTTATCCTTATCCAAGTGCCACATTTAACTCAATTCACTTATTCGTTCATTCGTAATATATTTATTGAACACCTGCTATGTGCTAAAGAATGTAATGGGATTCAGGAGTGAACAAACATAAAGTCATCGGTCTTGTGGAGACTAATAATGATAATGTTATAATGATGGTGATGATGATGGTGATTAATAAGCATTGAGTATTTACTTTGTGCCAGGGGTGTTTCCCTTACTGTAAAATGAGGAAACTAATGCATAGGCCAGTTTCATCCTTATGTGGCAGACAGAAATTAACAAAGGAGCAAATAAGAGGTGCTAGGGCTCTATGTACAATTTGGTAGCCACTAGCCTGGCTATTTTAATCTAAAGTCATGGAAATGCAATAAAATTCAAAATTCAGTTCCTTGGTCACACACATTTCAAGTGCTCAACAGTTACATGTATCCAGTGGCAGTCACTTCGGGCAGTGCAGACACAGAACATTTTCGTCATTGCAAAGTTCTACTGGGCAGCCCTGGTCTAGAGTGTTGTGGCTCATAATGGAAGCTCCAGGATTTGAATCCTGATCTGACACTCACCAGATGGGAGACCTTGAGCAAATTTCTTAACCTCTCTCTATCTTGGGTTATTGATCTATAAAATGTGGTCAATAACAATACCATTCTCAAGGAGTTTGGGAGAAGATGATTAATTCTAGGATGTTTGGAACAGTGTCCATCACATAATAAACATCTGATCCATTGATTATATCTACTATTATAAATATATAAAATGATGGGAGGTCATGATAAATGCTGTAAGGAAAAATAAAGCCAGGTGAGTGGTTGGATGTGACAAGGTCTTGCTTAGACAAGACAGTCAAGGGTGTCCTCTTGAGAGGGTGGCCTCTGAATGAAGTCAGGAAGCCAGACCTGTGGATAACTGGGGGAAGAACATCCAGGCAGAGGCTGTGAGCAAAGACCCCAAGGCTGGGGCTTGCTTGGCATGTCCCAGGTACAGCAGAGGCCAGTGTAGCTGGAAAGGAGCAAGTGAAGGAGAGAGGAGGCAGATGGGGCTTGGAGAGATGCTAGAGGACAATGGTGAGGACTTGCACTGCATTGAATGTGGTGGGAGCACCTGGTGGGTTTTGAGCAGGGACGTGATGGGGTCTGACTTATGTTTTAGAGTCACCCTGGCTGGCCATGTGAGGCTAGAAGACCCCAGGGAAGGAGATGGAGGCTGAGAGGTCTGATAGAAGGCTGCTGCAGCCAGCAGGCCAGTGGAGACACCAAAAGAAGGGGCAGTGGGTAGGCTTTGCATTCAGGGCAGCTCTCACACTGGCTCTCCCCTCTGCCTGGAGCAGGCTTTGCCCAGATGTCGTCCTGGCTCACTCCCTCACCTCCTTATGTCTTGACTCAGAGGTCACCCTTCCAGATTAGACTGCCTGACCCCTTCTGTGCTTTCTGTTTTCTCCTTATCGCAAATGAACCTGCACCATATTTCACTGATTGTGTTTGCTGCACACATGAGGGCTCACATAAGGATGTGCTTTTTGTCCACTTTGTTCATTGCTGAATCACTAGCACTGACAGCTGTACCTGGCACAAACTGGGTGCTTAAGAAATATTCTTGAATCAAGGAATCAATAAATGAATGTTATAGAGAAAGCAGGAGAACAGATGATAATTGAGAAAACTGAAGCCCACAGATGGGAAGTCACTGGCCCAATGTCACACAGCAGCAAATGCAGAACCAGTCCTGGAACTTCAGCCTCCCAGTCCCAGCCCTGTCCTCTCCTGTGCTTCTCACCATTTTATGTAAGTTTTTTCTTTATTTGTAGAGCTCTCAGCAGGCATTTTTCTCTCTGTGCTCAGTTGGCATTTTTCCCTTGAACCAGCTGTGTCTTCACTCTCTTCCCCATTTTCTCCAGAATATGTTCTTCTGTTCAACTGAATGTTCTCTTTTTCTGCAGGTCTGGCCCAACTGCAATACCCAGAGACTTTTCTGCGTCATATGAAAGAAAAGGAGCAGGAAGCCAAGATGCTCCATCTGGCTTCTACATCAGGGTGGTCTGCATAGTAAGATGCAAAGACACTGACATATGCCTGGGGCTAATGAGGGCAGTTGGGGGGAGAGAGCTAAGTCAAGATAAGCCTCCTCCCCACCAAACATAGGTGCTACTGAGCAATGATAGGGGGCATGCTCTCTGCTCTGGTATTTGCCTAGGGAATGCTCTGAGAAACCTCACTAAATCTGCCCTCTAGAGTAGAGCAACCTGGGAGCTCAGGCTTCCCTTTCCTCTGTGTAATGGGTTGGCGGTCTTTAGAGCCAGCCATTTCATCCTGCTCCTTCTCTCCTCCCCTTCCTGACCAATAAAGATGGTGTGCTTCTCCAGCCTCCTGCTGCCCAGTCAGCAGGGTGGGCTCTCACTCCATCCTGCCTCTGGTATGACAGCACAATTCCCCTCATTCTTTATAATCATTATAAAAGAAAATAACTACCTTTTAGAATACTTATTTGATATGAGGCACTTTGCAAACCCACAGTCCTTCATATCCCATTTGACAAATCAGGATGCTGGGCTTACAGGTTACCCCAAGGGTGGAGTTGGGCTCAATCCTAGGATTGTCTGCATCTGATTCTGAAGCTTGTTTTCTTTTCCCCCATACACAATCATTCATTCATTCATTCAGTAATTTTTAAATTGAGACATACTATGTACCAGCAACTGTTCTAAGCATTGGATTATAGTGATGAGTGAGGCAGACAGGGTCCTTCCCACAAATAACTAACTCTATTCAAGCAGTGGGAGCAAAAGCAATGAATGGGAAATAAATGCACAAATCAAGTAATGCTGGATGGGACAACTGTTGTGGTCCCATTGAAACAAGCCCAGAGTGAGCCCAGTGTAGGGGCTTCTTCATTGACTGGTTGGGAATTGAGTGACAATAGGTTGCTGCATGCTGATGGGTGCCAAATACAGCCGTAAGGAAACACTCCCCTGGGACGGAGGCGGGATCCAGGTTAGGAAAGAGCCTTGGATTGAGGCAGAGTGTCAGAAACTGGGGAGGTACGCGGCTGACCTTGGAGAAAATCCCTGAGTGGTGCAGATCTCTTGAATCTCTGAGTAGCTTAGAGTCTTCCTGGAAATGCAGAAATCCCCATGCCACTTAGGGGCATCTTCATTCATCTCCAGCCTTCCTTTATTAAGTCATGTATACCATCTCCTCTCTTATGCTTAATGTCAAGCCACTCTTCAATCCTTGTCCTTTTTTTCCCTCTATGCCTGCTTGTGGTTTACTCCTGCTGACACCAAAGTCTGAGGAGGATGAAAGAACAATTCCAGCCGAGACAGATAGCAGTAGCAGCAACTACGTCTGGCTTCTCCTGGGGACTTTGCCAAGCCACACCTCTGTCTCGCTCTCCGCTGTCCCTCTGCAGCTGGTTCTTCCTCCCGCTACACCCTCTCCACCCCTACCCACAGTCTCACACGCAGATTTTCCCTCTCTGCCCAGCCACCTTCACATTGGAGGCTTGGTCAGACCTGATGCCTGGCTTTGAGTTTGCTTACCCTCCCTCCCCTGGGCTCCTGGATTCCTCCTGGCTCTTCTCAGATTCTATCTGGTCACCTGACTAGGGTTCTGGGGCCCCACAATCAGACTCAGGGCCCTCAGACCCTATTGATCTGGTAAGTGACTGCAGAATCACCCTTATTCATGAGTCATGAATGGTAGATTGCGAAAAGGCATCTTCCAGCATTATCCCGTTCCTTCTATGAGATTGTGCCAATGACTCCTCCCTAATTCTCTTTTCTATCAATGCTGAGCATTATGTCCTTTGGAAAACTTCTCAGAACCTCCAAATATGGGTGAAGTGTCCCTCCTAAGTGCTTCCAGGGTGGGCTGCACTTACCTTTCATGTAGCACCGTCTACACATGGCCAGCTCGCTGCTCAGCTCTCCCACTAGAATATGGTCTCCTTGAAGGCAGGTCAACATGGTATCTCCATGATTAACAGGGTGCCTGGCACAAATGAATAAATGAGGCCGCTGCAGCCCTCCGGCCATGGACCCTGGGAAAGCAGAACACATGTTCATTTCCTTTTCTGACTCTCTAGGGTGTGAGAATCCTTCCAGATTGGGTGACTCTTCAACTTCCTCTTGGGGATCTGTAGGTGCAGCAAGGGTTGGAGAATCAGAAGCACATGTGTTGAGAGCACCCTAGGATTGCTCAATGACAAGCAGGGAAACCAGACTCCCTGTGACATCATCACTTTGGGGCATGCATGGCCTGGGGATTTCTGCATTTCCAGGAAGACTCTAAGACAGCCCTGTTTAGGATGTAGTGAATCACTGGCACTGTCTGGAGCTCTGAACTGCAGCAGAAGACTGAGGTCTGTGAGACAGCCAGAAGAGGTGGGTGGGGGGAAGATGGTTTCATATAGATGCACCATCCAAATCCCTTCAAGTTGTCTGTGACCATCATTTCTTACTTTGAACAAAGTTATGGATTTTTTTCTACCTGTAAAAGTAAAACAGAGTCATTATGGAAACATAAATAAAATACAGGCAAGAAAAAGAATAATGAAAATTAGAAACTTAAAATGTTGGTATTTCCTTTCTTCAAGTAAAAAAATCTTTCTCACTGTCAAAATGAGAGTACCATCTTCATAGAATTCTTTATAACCTCTGTTAGAGGAAAACTTTAAATTTCCAGATTAAATTTAACAGAGTTTATTTGAGCAAAGAATGATTCACTAATCCACAGCACTCAGAACCAGAAGAGGTTCTGGGAGCCCAGGAGCATGAGCACTGAGCTTTTATAGGCTGAACATGGAAACAAAGCAGATAAATCACCTGATTGGCTACAGCTAGACATCTGCCTTGTTTGGGCCTGGTGCGATGAACTGATTGTCCATGATTGGCTGAAGCTCAGCTGTTTGTGATTGGCTGAAACCAGCTATTTGTTACAAAAAGTATTCTCCTAAGTTTCAGTTTGTTTATGTACTAAGTTAGGGTGTAGTTTGTTAGGGAGGAACTCAAAGTGCGGAGGCTTCCTGCTTGTTTAATTTAATACCTCTGTGGTTTTTTAAATCCGTTTTCATATATGCAACATATTATGAACAGCTTTCCATGTGGCTGAATGTCATCTCAAAGCAGCTTTGAAACGGCTGCAGAGTGCTCTATTGTATGCAGGTACTAAAATTTATTTCAGTAATTCCCTACGGTTTAGATTGGTTCCAAATTTCATTATTATAACCCAGAAATGAGCATTCTTTTAGCTGACCCACTGCACACAGCCATGATTACTTCTTTAGGATAAATTGCCAGATGTCAGTTTGCTAGCTCAAGGATAGGAACTTCTATAATTTTGCTACATCTCACTCCACTGTTCTGCGCACAGTTTTCATTTTGGTTCCTGCCAGTTGGCCATGAGGGTATGTGTTGTCATTTTGTGACATTTCCTCATGTCACAGCTGCCTTAGTGTCCTCTTAACCTGTTTTCCATGAAATGATGGATGGCAGGCCGTGCAATTGGCTCCATTACCCACCTGAGAGAAGCCCCAGAGAAACCTCAGTAAATCTGGCTCATACCAGGGGTGGCCAGTGTGAATATCAGTAGGACAGAACAATAAATGAAGAAATCCCATGCTGATCCTATTACACACAGCACAGAGATTAATAGACTCTAGGATCACACAGACCTTGGTTTGAATACTGATCTTGACTTGGGCAAGATCTTGCTGAACCTCAGTTTTCTCAGTTGTGAAATGGAATCATACTGTCCCATCCTGATGAGGTTTAAATTGAATCGGGTGTCAAAATCTTATAGCATAGAGCAGGTACCCAGTGGGCCCTCAGGACACATTAGCCAGAATTGTTACTAAATAGGCACAATAATTTGAGCCAATATAACAAACCTTTTGTTTACTTGGGGTCCTTAAGAGACCTGTTAAACTGCTAAGAATGATTTCTAGCCAGTGTAACAATTGTGTCCAGGGGAAGAGATCCCCATATGAGTTAATTTCCTTAAATATTTACTATATTCTATGTTTCATAATTCAGTGTTTCTTAACATTCCCTGTGAAATTTTATTTGGTGTAACAGGGACTATTTTCACCGAGCTTGTCCTACAAAGCCTTCTCCACGGCAAGGGAAAGGCAAACCCAGGCTTAGCCACCAGGGCAGAGGTTCCCTTGCTGGTGAGCTTAGGGAAAACACAAATCCTGGGGCTTCACTGAGTCCCCCTGGCTCAGATCTCCAGGCCACCCTGGGGATTCCAGGTGTCTGCACCATTAACAAACTCCTCAGGTAATTCTTAAGCTGGCTGGGCCTAAAACTGCAAACTGGTATTGGGCATGCCAGAAGGTAACCATAAATGGGATATTTGGAGATTTCTAAAAAGAAGAATGACATTTTGTTTCATTCCATTCCATTTCATTTCATTCCATTAATATTAAAAATATTAACCAAAGCATCATTTCTACTATATATCCAGAAGAGAACATGGTCTTAGGTCTTTTAACAAGATGAACTTTCAGTTGCAAACCTTCTGCTGTGATGTTATGTTTCTCTTTCCACCCTAGACCAGCCCCTAAGGGGGCCATGAAGTCAGATTTTTGGTTCATGGTGTTGTCGGGGCACCATAGCCCAGAATTCTACTTCCTTCCCTGAGGACACACTTATTCTGGTAGATGTGCTGTTTTCCATTTAAATGTCCTTTGGCAATAAAAGAGCTGGCTCCAACAGCAGACCACAGGGCTGGCTTTGTCGGCAGACGCCACGTGTTCATGACTGGCAGCTTGGTCCGGAAGAGGGAGCTTTTAAAATGCAGTTCTATGCTGACTCTTTGGAGTCTTCCCAGGAAGATAACTGCTATTGCATTGTATGCTTAAGTTAGAGCACCTATTTTTCCCTCTCCTTCAAGGTTTCTGTATATCTTCTCAGTTCATGAAATTAATTATTTGGGTACAATAATTGTAAAAAGGCACTTTATCAGACACTTCGTATAAATTATTTCTCATTCTCAAGGCATCTTGGAAAGGTCAGTCTAGGGGTCAGCTGCTACTTTTGGTGATCAGGCATCACCCCCTCCTTCCTCTTAGTACGTTATGACAATGGCAAGTGAGCATTACCTGTGGACCCCAAAGGAGTTCATTTCCTTAGAGCCAGACATTCCTCTGTTAATCTGGTCTGTCAGACACTCTGTCCCAGGACACTGAGCCTTGAGCATGTGAAGGTGTGGGCTCTGCTGGGGTCTCAGCAGCCAGCACCTGTCTGTGTGTCACCTGGCTCCTGCAGTGAGAACCTGCGGTGTGATTTCTGCAGCCTGGCCCTCTGAGATCCCATGGCTGCTGACCATTTTCCACTTTCCAAGACTGTTCACATTCCCAGCAATTCTGTGTGGCCCTGGCCTTCAAAGGTGTTCAACACATTCCTTTTTTTTTTTTTTTTTTTTTTGAGACAGAGTCTCGCTCTGTCACCCAGCCTGGAGTGCAGTGGTGCCATCTCAGCTCACTGCAACCTCCACCTCCCGCGTTCAAACAATTCTCCTGCCTCTGTCTCACAAGTAGCTGGGATTACAGGCACACACTGCCACTTCCGGCTTTTTATTATTATTATTATTATTTATTTTTAGTAGAGATGCAGTTTTGCCATGTTGGCCAGGCTGGCCTTGAACTCCTGGTCTCAAGTGATTCACCCACCTCGGCCTCCCAAACTGCTGGGTTTACAGGCATGAGCCACTGTGCTGGGCCCCATTTGTTGTTTAAGGGAGAGTCCATTTCTGCTGTTTGTAACTAAGGACCTGGTCTGATCTCTAGGAATTATTGACCCCAGTTTGCAGATAAAGAAGTTAAGCTTCGGGTTAGAACTTTTGAGCAAAAACTCCTCTCCTAGAGAACTCAAGTATCCAGGAATACTCGGTCAATCCTGGGCTGGACTAGGTCTGTAATCCTGATATCCAGAAAAGGGATGATTTCTCCTCTTTGGTTTGGTTTTCTCAATGAGGCCTGCACACCAGTTTATTTCCTGACTTGTGCATTCAACATGGCCAAATCCAGGTCAACAAAGAATGGCAGCTTGTTCCTGAGTACGGTTCCACCAGGTATGGCACACAAAGTGATATGAGTTAGAACACAGATGAATATAGATGTTTTACAAATGTAAGTTTGCGTAACACACACACACCACACACACACACACACATTGCTATGTGTTAGAAAAATACAATAAGCTCATCTAATTTATGATTTCATGTGTCTTATTGGTCAGAAAGAGGAAAAGATTTTATTGAAGTTGAAAAAAGAAATTGAATTAAAATAATATACTAAATAAACAAAAGTAATTGTGGCTCATCTTAGTTGGGCCAAAACCAGGATGGTGATGAATGGAGGTCTGAAATGGGAGAGTCCGCCGCAGAGCAGGAAGAACCCTGAGGATAGTCTCAGCAGATTATGGTTCCAGATGTGTCAACGCAAAGGACGCATCTTCTTGGTACCATCTCTTTGGTTGAGATGAATCATCTTTAGGTTTTCACTTGCTATTGGTTGTCCATCCTTTATCTGCAAATATGAGTGAAAACAAGCCTGGGCGAGGGAGATAGGCTCTTTTCCCAGTGTCTAACGGGCAAGTGATGGGGGCAAGTGAGGGGGGCGAGCTGAGTTTTTTCTGATTATTGAGAGGGAAGTCCTGGGAAGCCCATAAAATATAAAATCAAGAGTTATGGCGAATGTTAACCCAAAGGCATAGGCAAGAGTGTGTTTCCAGGTGAAGTATTCCCTCCAGGAGGTGGAGAGGTTCAGATCAGAGTCACCTTCTGTCTGTTCACTGCTTGCTTCCAGCGTTCATTGAAAACTCCTTATTGCCCCCCTACCAGGTGCCAGATACTGCTCTGAACTGGCACTCCAGGGTGGACAAGTACCTAGCGTCTGTCCTCCAAAGCAAGAGAGATGGGTAATCTGTCCCATTTAGTTCGCTGATGTGGATGCAACGGTACTGGTTAGCATATGAGCCAAAAGAGCAGGGGATGATCCTGACCTTACTGTGTGTGCAGGGTAAATGGGTTTGCAGAAGTAATGGTGGGGCGTGTGGGGGTTAGGGAGGCCTTATTTAAGCCAAGCAGGGATTTGCAAGCCTTCCCCATTTACTGGCTATTTGTTCTTTGGAGAAATTACATAATTTAACCATGCTTTTGTCTCCTTATCTATAAATGGGAATAATAAGATCTTCATAGATTAAATTAGATAACCTATTACAAAGGAAAGGGCTTAATAATATCCCATTGAATGTATATACCATGCTTTCTTTATTCATCCATCGGTGGACATTTAGGTTGCTTCCACCTCTTGGCTATTGTGAATAATGACACGGGAGTGCAGATTATTCAGCCTTAAAAAAGAAAGAAATCCAGTCATGGGCGACAACATGGATGAACCTTGAAGATATTGTGCTAAGGAAATAAGCCAGTCACAGGACAAATACTGCATGATTCCATATATAGGAGGTACTTAGAGTAGTCAAGCTCATACAAGCAGAAAACAGAATGATGGTTGCCAGGGGCTGGGGAGGGAGAAAGGGGAGTTTCTGTTCAATGGGTACAGAGTTTCAGTTACACAAGATGAAAAAGTTCCAGAGATCTGCTAGACAACAAAGTGCCTACAGCCAACAACACTGTCCCGTACAGTCAAAAATTTGTTAAGAAGTAGATTGTATGTTATGACCTTTTCACAATAAAGAAGAGAAAGAGCTTGAGCAGACATGAATAGTTATACTTGTAGTAAATGTATAAAAACATAGGAGGAGGGCTGCCTTCCAATTTTTGGCAAGCATTTTTCTTCCAGAAGGGGAAGGAGATTAATGGAATTGGGAAGGGAAAGACTCTGATGCATCTATAGATTTTATTTCTTAAAACAAAAGGGTTCTGAAGCAAATGGCAAAATGTTGCCTTTGTTGAACCAGAATAAGGTATACATTGAGATTTACCACCTTTATTATGTTTGAAATATTTACTAATAGCAGTCAAGAATAAGACAGTGCTCAGCAAAGCAGCTTGGCATAGAGAAGGGTTCAAAATGTGGCGACTGAATAATGCAAACTAAAACACAGAGCCTGTGCAGAAGTCCAGAGCTAGAGAGAAAGTGCAGGCTTCTAGGAAAGCTCAGGCATCCGTGAGGCTGCAGGGAGTATGTGGGATCACAAACTGAGGTTGCAGAAGAAAGCCAGGGCCAGATCACAAAGAGCTCCCATAAGCTGAGGCGCACCCTGCTAAGGCTAGCTTTAAGCCTAAAGCCTCACACCGTTGGTCTAGCATGGAATAAAATGAAGTCTCAGCTCCAAAGCCCATGCTACCATCAGGGGAGTCAAATGTGGCTCCAAGTCCACGCAGCCCTATCACCTGGGAGGCTCCCTACAAGAAAGGCTCTGCCAGATGCCAGTGAGTCTGTGTCCCCTCTCTCTCTCTGTCTTCCTGCACAACACCTAGGAATGGCCAAGACTGGTCCTCCTTGGATAAGCAAGTAGAAAACAATTGCTTTGATTAAATGAGCAAGGACACATAACAAGATTTTTGTGTGTGTAATTTGAAGGCTTGAAGAAAAAAGCTGTCTTGCTTTGCATAGGGATTACTGGGGAAGCAAGAAGGTCTGTGGTTCTGCATATGAGGTGGTAGATTCCAGAACCAGTGCCATCCCAAAGCCTCTGGGTCAGCTATGAAGCGGCTGGGTCTGCGAACTCAAACAACGGTCACTCAGGGCTCTAACAGTTTCCCAAAACACAACCGAGAAGGGTCACAATCCTGTCAGTTGAAGCAGAGGGTGGTACCCAGCACTGCATCTCAGGTTGGAGCCTCAGGGGCAGCTTTGAAGCACTGTCAGCACTCCACCCACTTGAACCTGCCCTTCTCTGAGAGGTGGCAACCTCCGCTCTCCTGCCACAACCTTCTGTTTCCTGCTCCCGCTGTGCTCCACAATCACAACTGAGATGGGGGCTTGGGGCCCTGTGGCTGTGGTCCACTAGACTTCCAGTTCTCTGCAGCCTTACCCTCAAGAGGGGACAGGAAAATGCCTTGTCCCTAAGGTCTGTGGCCATTTTGATTGGAAATTTCCTGCACCAAGAGAGAAGATTTTGAAAGAGCTTTCTGGGAAAAGGCCTGAGTTAGTAGATCTGTTAACAATTTCCCCCTGAATAACATGGGAAGTGGGTGTCTCTTCTCCTGAAGACAACTCCAGATCCTGACACCTGTGACTGTTATGCATGTTGGGGATTGTATTTACATTGTAAGCTGCCATAACAAATTGTCACACATTTAAGTTGTAGCTTAGAACAACTGCTCTACTCTCACATTTTTGGAGACTAGAAGCCTGAAATCAAGGTGTTGATCATGGCGGATCACACTTTCTCTGCAGGCTCTAGGGAAGAACACTCCCTTGCCTGTTCCTAGCGTCTAGGGATTACCTTCCATCCCAGGCATTCCTTGGCTGGCAGGTGCACGACTCCAGTCACTTCCTCTGTCTTCAAATGACCTCCTTCCCTGCATGTCTCTGTGACTCTGTATCTTTAAATCACCTTCTCCTTATAGGCACACCAGCCATTGGAGTAAGGGCCCAGCCTAATCCAATATAACTTCATCTTAACTTGATTATAGCTACAAAGACCCCATTTCCCAATAAGGATACATTCACAGGTGCTGGGTGGCGGGGGGGCATGAATTTTTGGAGGACACCATTTAACCCACTATAGGGACTTCTGGCTATTGGACACAGCAAGCCAAGGACAGCTTTCATGCAGCTGCTCACATCCCCTAGCTTTATTGAAAAAGGACCAACTCTACTGGTCTTCCCTTCAAGACACTTATAAATTTTAGGGGGCTCCTGAGCATATCATGGATAGGGGAACTCTGAAAACTGTTGCAGAGAACAGACTTAAACTCTACTCTGTCTTGTGGGATTAGAAGATGTTGAGGAGTAGGGTATGACTAGTGCATTTGTGTCCTGGAGACAGATTGGAGCACATTACTATATCTAAAACTGAGCAGCGGAAATTGCTTTAATTATAAAAATTGATTCATCCTCCACTTCTTCCTGAGTATGTGACTACACAGCAAGTGATGGCATGTCCAGTCTTATATGAGGGTAGGAAGGGCTTTGTGATGATGATCCAAAGTTGAACAGCACACAGTTTCTGACCTCAAGGATTTAAAGCATAGTGAAGTGAAGGAAAGTAGTCAGTCCAGGTGTTCACCAGTGGAATCTGAGCAGGATGTGAAGTTTCAATGTCACTCTGTTAAAGGGAATTCCTTGCCTTAGACTTAGCCAACTTAGGAATACAGGGTAATTTTCTTACCCTGATTAAGAGTAACCAGACAAAAAATGCACACCTGACCCTTCACACTTAATGGTGAAAGAGTAAATGCTTTCCGCCAGAGATTGGGACTAAGGGAAAGATGCCTGGTTTTACCATTCCTATTCAGCATCATACTGGGAAGTCCTCACCAGTGCAATAAGGTAAGAAAAAGAAGAGACATCCAGATTTAAAAGGAAGAAATAAAAGAGTTCTTGTTCATTGACAATGTAATGGTCTACATAGAGAATCCCAAGGAATTCATTTTTTGGGAAGTCCTAGAAATAATATATGAATATAGCAACATCAATGCATACAAGGTCAACATACAAAAATAAATTGTGTTTCCACTTAGGAATGAACAATTGTAAACTGGTATTAAAAATAAAAATACCATCTTAAAAAGCTTCCAAGAAATGAAATGCTTAGGGAAAAATCTAACAAAACATGTGTAGGATCTATATGCTGAAAACTACAAAACATTGATGAAAGATCCCACAGAAGACGTAAGTAAATTGAGAGACATACTGTATAGACAAGCTGATTCTAAAGGTTTGCTTTTGCAAAGGACTTAGAGTAGCCAAAACAATTTTGGGGGAAACAAAGGGTAAACTTGAAAAAAAATCATACTGCCTGATTTTAATATTTATTACAAAGCTATAGTAATCAAGAGAATGTGATGTTGGTGACAAATCAGACACATAGATTAGGATAACAAAGTAAAGAGTCTAGAAATAGATCTACATAAATATGGTCCATTGATATTTAACGAATGTGTAAAGGCAAATCATTGAAGAAGGGTAGTTGGTCAAAAATGTGGTCGAACAATTGGTTCAAATGTTTGGTTCATTGAACTAAGTATAAAAGTAGAACTATAAAACTTTTAGAAGAAAACCTAAGAAAAATATTTTAGGCAAGAAGTTCTTAGACATGATACTAAACACACTATCCATAAAAGAAAAAAGTGAAAAATTAGACTTCACCAACCTTTTTTTAAAAATCTGCTCTATGAATACACTTGTAAGAGAACAAAGATACAACTACAAATTGAGAGAAAATATCTGCAAATCACATATCTGACAATATACCCAGGCAATACTGATTATGATCCTAAAAGATACTATTCTGAATGCCATAATCCCAAATGTTGAAATTCCAAAGGTTCAAAATCCCTAAATTCAAAACTCCTTAATGTCTAAAAAAAATCCCAATGATCAAAATCCCAAAGGATTAAAATTCCAAATGTTGAAAGCCTGAAATCCAAATTCTGGGGACGAAGTTGGTGCATTTTCAGTTGTATGCCACCTAATGTTAGTTGCGTCATGTTAGGCAGAACTATTACCTTATTATTATCTTTATTTGGGAATTAAGTATGGTTTAAGGAGATGCATATGGGTGCCAAGTTGACAAGGGAGGGACTTGCGGACTTAATTTTAAGCGTCAGTTTGACTGGATTAAGGAATACCTGGAAACCAGGTAAAGCATTATTTTAAGTGTGTCTGTCAGGGTGTTTCCAGAGGAGATCAGTAGTGTGTGAGTTTCAGTGAACTAGGTGGGAAGGATCTGCTCTCAATGTTGGTGGGCACCATCCCATAGGCCAGGGACCTGAAGAGAACACATACAGAAGGCGAATTGGTCTCTCCCTGAGAGCTGGGACAGATTTTTCTTCTACTGCCTTGGACATCAGAACTCCAGGATCACTGGCCTTTGGACTCCAGGACTTACCTCAGCAGCTACCTGGGTCCTGAAGCTTTGGGCTTCTGACTATGAGTTGCATCATCAGCCTCCCTGGTGTTGAGGCCTTCAGACTTGGAGTGAGCCATGCTACAGGTATCCCAGAGTTCAGCTTGCAGACAGCCTGCATTGGGACTTCTCAGCCACCATAATCATGTGAGCCAGTTCCCTAATAAATCTCCTCTTATATACCTATATACATGTCCTTTTTGGTTCCATCTTTCCAAAAAACCCTTACTAATATGGATTTAGTATTGGGGAAGCCAAATATCATTCCTTCTTACTGTATTCGTTAAAACAAAACAGAAGAGTTCTGTGAAATTATTTCTCACAAAAAGGATGTGATAAGTTAAGTATACGAGGCTGTTTAATGGTGAAAGATAAAAGTTTAAAAGCTAATTATTATTAGTGCTGCAAAAGCAGAAAATTCCTTAATTGCAACAGCTAAGCAATAACCAGACTTTTAAATGGACATCATATACTTGGAAAATTTGTAGACCATAGCCACTCTCCAAATACAAGTGCAGCAAGTGTTTAGAAGATTATACAACTGAAAATGCAGGCCAAGAATACAATAAAACTCCCCTGTAAAATTATTCAATCACGTATGGTTTCTGCTCCTTCACACAGAGCACCAGTTCCCTATGCTATGTATTTTATCATTGCATTATTTTCAACACTGGAGGTATAAATTATGTATAGACTTTTAGAAAATTCTAATTCACTGTATGCATTTTTTTGCAAATCTGACTTCCTGCAGGTGCCTTATTGCAATTTTGACTTTGTGCATAACCAGAGAGTGTGCATGTAAAAAATCAAAACTCCCTCAACAAAGGAAGAGCTATCCTTTTGTACATTTGCATTTGTGAGAGATAAAATGTCTCCAGATCTCAGCTCTTTGGGCAACTACATGCCATGGTAATCCATTGCAGTTTTCGATCCATCTCATTAAGACTTAGGTATTTCAGACGACTGCAGTTATGAAGTGAGGTGCACCAACAGCAACATTAGTGATATGTGTATATACATTTCACTTTTTGACCTATTTATTTATGAATATGGTTCATCTGCTCAGAGCCCTTATACCCATGTGACTGCCATTAGTATACCTGAGTGTTTATGTTTACAAAAATATGAATGTTATTATTGCCTATTATGTTGTGTATAGTGGCCTATGTGGTGCTCTGTCATGTTTTATATGTTTTTAAATAAAGAAACATATTTTCAAATGTAAATAATCTCTAAACTTTTAAAAATTATTTTTCCCAGAGTTATATTTTCAGGATTTACATCTTTTAGGATTGTTAATTTCAGGATTTTAGACTTTAGGGATTCTTATCTTTAGAGATTTCAACATTTGAGATTATGGCATTCGGGGTTGTGTCTTTCGAGATAATGGCCCAGGTTCATACCCAGGATATATAAATAACCTCAAAATGCCACAGTAAGAAAACAAAGACCCAAGTTAAAAATGGATAAAAAGACTTGACCAAACACTTCATCAAAGAGAACCTACAGACATCACATAAGCATATGAAGAGATGTTTGATATTATTAGCCTTTAGGGAAGTGGAAATTAAAACCATGATGAAATGCTACTACATACCCTAAGTACATTAAAAATACTGACAAAACCATGTGCTAGTGAGGATTGGAAGCAACTGGAACTCTTACATATTGCTGGTGAAAATGCAAATGGTACACCACTCTGGAAAACAGTTTTGTAGTTTCTCATAAAGTTAAGCATTCACTTATCATGTGAACCAGCATTCTCATTTTTAGGTAGCTATCCTTGAGAAACGAAAACGTATGTCCACACAGAAACCAGTGTGTCAATGTTTATAGCAGTTCTACTCACAATCACCAAAAACTGTGAATAATCCAAATGTCTTTCTGTTGGTGAATGGATAAATGGTAGCACATCTTCACCATGCAATGCTACTCTGCAATAAAAGAGTGAACAATTGATACAGTCAACACCTGGGGTGAATCTCGAAGGTATTATACTGGGTGAACAGAGCCAGTTTCAAAGGGGTACATTTATAAGACATTCTTTAAAAAGACAAAACTAGAGTGATGGAGAGCAGAC
Organism: Pongo pygmaeus; assembly: GCF_028885625.2. Lineage (NCBI taxonomy): Eukaryota > Metazoa > Chordata > Mammalia > Primates > Hominidae > Pongo > Pongo pygmaeus. Next base: position 175,327,535 of record NC_072377.2, read on the forward strand.
CAGTGATCGCCAAGGGCTAGGGGTTGCGGAGAGCACGGCTGCCAAGGATTAGCACAAGGGAGATTTTTGGGATGACAGAACCTGTTCTGTATCCCAATTGTGGTGGTAGTTACATAAATCTAGACATTAAAATTCATAGACCTGTACACACAAAAAAGTCAATGTTACTATATGTTAGTTTAGAAAACAACATTTTTTTAATCCTGAAGTAATGCTACAGAGATGGTGGTCAGCCATCACTACCAGTACCTCTGAATTGAGGACAGATGACTACATGCTACAAGCAAGAGTTTAGATGATTCTTAAACATCTGGAACTTACATTTATCCATCCATCAAGGCATCCACCCAACCAGCCAGTCATTATGGGTTGTTCTGACCAGCACACAACCAATTCTTATGGAGAAGGCAATATGATGGAGGAGGAACGTATAAAGAAAGACAAAATACATGAAAAATGTTAAGTGTGATGAGCATCAACAAAGAAATACATTGATGACTGGAAGACAGAAAATTTTCTAAAGTGGTTTCCACTTAGGCAAGAATTTACCAGACTCATATCACGTTTAACAGCCTTCAGTTATTTTACTCACTGGGCTATTCCCATGCAGCTATTTGCACACTGGCACAAAATATCTAATTTGGCATATTTGCAAAATGTGTAACACTATAGCTGTTTTATATATATATATTGTATAAAATGCAGCATTGTTGTATCTACAACCCTGAATTTACTTTATATGAAGTACTAGAAAGTCTAATATATTCCAATGTATTGGGAAGTGAAGAATTTCAGTTTCAGGGTGTGAATGGAGTGTCCCTCTGGATGGCGATAATTAGCAAAAAAGGAAACTAGGAACCGAGAATGGAAATGGAAGGTCAGCAGAAGAAAAGGAGGAGTGGAGGTTTATTTCTTTTTAATTATTGCATTAAAGCCCTGGAAGACATGGAAGAACAGGAGAGAGAGGATGGCCTTCAGGCAGAGAGTGTGTGGGGCACCACCCAGAGTGTTGAACAAGATGTCAACATGGCAAAGCTGAGACCACTAACCTTGGGGACTGGAAAGGGGTCTTGAGAAATGTCTACTCAGTTTCCAAATAATAGAATAAATACCCCAGGTTTGGTATCTTTTTCATGATCTGAGACTTTTTGTGGGTGATTCTGAGATTCCAGTGGGGGCCCAGGAGGCAGAACCCAGAAATTGTATACAACCTAAAAAGAATTGAAATTTGGTTTGAGGACCAGACGAGGCGCAGAAACAAAGTGCCTTAGCATATGTGTTGCCTGCAACAAAATAATATAAATCTGCAAACTTATTTTTAAATGTCTAAAAAAGTAAGATGAATTGATGGATGGGTAAAGGAATAGCTACTGATGGATAGATACGTGATTTAAAAAAATACAAATTTACACCCTCAAGGAGGTGACGCGTAGTTCCTCATTCTTTTAAGTTTTTTGAACTGTGGGATGCACCTAGTAACTTCCTTTCAAAAAGTACACATATAAAGAAAGGAAAAAGTGTAACTTCACAGTGGAGAACCTGACCAGCACTACTTCAGCCAGGTGATCAAGGTCAACAAGAGTGATGACATGTGGACAGTGTATATCCTTGACATAATGAGATGAGAAAAGCACTTTACCTCTGCAGTCTTTCTTCTAAAAACCCACAACCACAGTGTAATTGCCAGAAAATCATCAGACAAATCCCAATTGAGGGACATTCTATGAAATACCTTATAAGTACACCTCCAAGTTCAGGAGTTCAAGACCAGCCTGGCCAACATGGTGAAATCCTGTCTTTACTAAAAATACAAAAAATTAGCCGGGCCTGATGGCATGTGCCTGTAATCCCAGCTACTCAGGAGGCAGAGGCAAGAGAATTGCTTTAACCTGGGAGGCAGAGGTTGCAGTGAGCTGATATCGCACCACTGCACTCCAGCCTGGGCGACAGAATGAGACTCTGTCTCAGGCGGGGGGAGGGCAGGGGGAAGAAGTACACCTCAGATTGCCAAGGCCATGGAAAACAAGAAAAGCCTGAGAAACTGTCACAGCCAAAAGGGCATAAGAAGACATGATGACTAAGGATGATATGGTATCTCTGATGGGATGCTGGAACAGAAAAAGGAAATTAGCAAAAGCTAAGGAAATCCAAGTAAAGTATGGATTTTAGTTAATAATAAAACACCAATATTAGTTAATTCGTTATTACAAATGTACCATACTAATATAAGATTTTAAAAATAAGGGAAACTGTCTAGGAAGTATATGGGAACTCTGTACTTTTCCAATTTTCCTTTTTGTAGTTAAAAGGTTTATTTAAATAAACAAGCTTAGTAAAACATTAATGGTTGAACCAAGGTTGTGTGTATACTGGTGTTAATCGTAAGATTCTTTCAACTTCGTTGTAAGTTTGAAATGATTCATAACTTTATCTATTAGCTAGCATTTATTTGTAAGTTGAAACTTCAGGGTAGGAAGATCCTGAAATGCTTCAAGCACCTACAAGCAAACAAAGGAGTGCAAATTAAAATGAACGGTGGAGCACTAACAAAGATGTGCAAATTGCCTCTGAGGTTGTTTTTACTTGGTATGCTTTGTTCACTGCTTTATATTAATCGATGTAAAACAATTTGTAAGGATATTAGTAACTTTACCATCAACTCGGGTTCCTCTAACCCTAATATTCCCTTGAGATTTTAAGTTTTGTAATCATAATTTCTCCTAAGTGCCCACGGTGTGGGAGAAGCTGTGTATTTATGTTTCTGCAGATGATCTATCCTCCTACTTCACAGCAACAAAGCTGAGGCTATCAGGCATAACTGCCCCATTTCCTGTCCTCCTACCTAGAAGCTTATTTATAACCTTCCCACCCTTGCCCCCTTCCTTCGAGACTCAGATAGCAGTTAAGGGTTGGCCCCTTATTGTGTCACTTGTTCCTCCCCTTCCTAATTCTGTCAAGGCATTCACTTTTTTAAATCAATTATTTTATTTCTTCCTCAAATTGTTAAACTTTATGCACCAACTCTTCATCACAGCCCCCAAAGCCTGTGAATCTCATCTTTAAACAGTGAATCATGTCCTCCCAAAGCAAAACAAATCAACCACCCTAACACCTTCTCTCTGCCTGTGTTCTCCTCTGCCTCTTGCCTCCTGTCTTTTCCCAAAGCCAAAGTTCTGCAGAAGACCATCTACACCTGTCATCTGCATGGGACTTTCATTCCTCCGTACCCAACTCTCCACGGAGAGCCCTCTGACAAGGTCACTGAGATGTCCCCAAAACCCATGCCAGCAGCCTCTTGTGGTCACCTTCTTGCTAGACTTTTAGCAGCAGGTGACACCCATGACTGAGTGTCTGCTTGGCGTTCTCCCCTCCCCTGGCTTCCAGGACCCCTCTGGCTAGTCCTTGTCAGCCTCCTTTGCTGGTTCCCCTTCCTCTGTTCACCCTGATAAATATCAGAGCTCTGTCCTTGGTCTTCCTCATATCAAGCCCTAATACACTCTTGCTACACAATCCAACTCCTCCCAAGGCCACCCTCAACTCCAGTGACTCTCAGATATACACTGCCCCACAGAATACCAAAAGCCAACATGCAACTTGTTTTCAAGACTTACTATGTGCTAGGCACTGTTCTAAGCATTTGACCTACATTGTCTCATCTAATCTTTACAACCCTATCAGGGTGTACTATCATTAACATCCCATTTTACTGAGCACAGAGAGCTCAAACAACTTGCCCATGTCCACACAGCATGAAGCCAGGATTCAAGCCCTGTCCTGTACTGTGCTCCTTGCAGAACATCTCCACCTCAAGGTTTTTCATCCACCTGTAACCTGCCATGCCCCAAATGGAATTCACAATCCAAATGGAATCCTTTCCCCCAAACTGTTCTCCTTGTATTTCCAGGGGAAGATCCAGGCTTGGTGGAGCCTGAGGATTCTATAAATTGGGCAGGAAGGGGCTTTTTAGGAAAAAATAAATAAAAAGAAAACAGTGAATACAAGAGTAGGTTTAGGACCTTGATAGTGGATGTGAAAGGGAGGGATTCTCACACATAACCTTCATTAGCTTCATGGTGAACCCCACCCCATACATTTTGTATTCCAGTGGCTAGCATCTAGTCATTCCAGCAGGGGCATGGAAAATTCTTCTCTTTATATTCCCTCCCTCTTCCCTTCTTCATCCACATGGAACCATGGATAGCACTCTAGTTCTACCTTCCTCACGTCTCTAGAATCCCTCTTTACCTCTTCACGTACACTATCCCGATTAGCTCAGGTCCTCAACATCCCACACTCGGACCATCGCCATAGTCCACTCTGTCTATTTCTGCCACTTCCTGGACTTTCCCCAACACAGTTCCTGTGCTTAGCAGGGTGACCATCAGAAACAGGCATCTCATCAACCGTTCTGTGATGGTCCATTTTCCTCTGACTAGCATCTACATTCCTTAGCTCAGCAGTACCCAGCACAGGTCAATCTTGCCAGCTTTACTTTTCCCTGTGCTCTCCTTTTGTTCCTTTCTTCAACAAATAATTATTGAGGACCTATTCTTGAGTACTATTATCAAGTGCCAATAGTAGGGTAATTGAATGCTAAACACTGAATATGCAATAGCAATCAAGACCAGATCTTTCACACCTCTTGTCCCATCATACCAAATAGCTTGCAGTTTTTAGACTCTAAGACTGTGTTCAGCCTCTTTCCCTTTTCCTAGGCTGCAGGGAAGCTTTTAAATTCATTGATTACCTGAATAATAACCACTTATCCTTCGTGGATCAGATACAGTGCTATCTCCCTTATAGAGCATTTTCTGATCACCCTGCACCAGCAAAAATGGATCCCTTCCTCATTTCTATCCCAAATGTGCTTTTGAGATCTGATATTCCCTCAGAACACCTAATATACTTTGATGCAACTACTGGACTATTCAGAAGGTCTCCCTCATTTCAAAGCAAACATTTGGATCAAAGAGACATCATTTTATTCATCTCTACATCCTCACTGAAACCTGACATATAGTAGACACCATCCATTCATACATACGTATATTCACCAACTCATTCATCTTCATCCATCCATCCATCTACCCATCCATCCATTCATCTATCTACTCACTAATCCATCTACCTACTCACCCATCCATCCATCCACCTACTCTTTCATCCATCTACCTACCCACATGTCCATTTAACCATCTACTCATCCATCTACCCACCCACCTGTCCATCCATCTACCATTTTATTTATTTACCTACCCATCTGTCCATCCATCCACTCATCCATCTACCCATCCACCTGTCCATCTACCCACTCACTCATCTGTCTACTCACCCACCTGTTTATCCATCCATCTACCCACCCACCTATCCATCCAACAAATATTTCTGAATGTCCTCAATGTCCCAGCCATTTCTCCAGACTCTTTGGATATAGAGAAGAACAAGAAAGATGAGGCCTCTGCTCTCACTAGCCCTACATTCTAGTGTCTGTTGCAGGGTCAGTGAGGGGTGGGTAGGGGGTCACAGACTATGGAAATAAACAAAGTAGGTGAGTGAGAAGTACTGTAAAGTAAATTAACAGAGCAATATCCCAGAGGGCATTATTTTAGAAGGAATGGTCAGGTCACCTTACAAGAAGGTGGCCTTTGTGATGAGTCCCAAATGATAAGAAAGGAAGCAGCCAAACAAAGAGAGACAGAAAGTCCTGATGTGGGAATGAGCTTTGTGCGTTTGAGGAACAGAAAAGAACAGAGTAAGCAGAGGAGAGGACAGAGATGAAGGCAGGGAAGTTAGGGAAAGTGTAAGAACTTGGAAAATACAGGAAACTCAGCAACAGCCAGACCTGATTTTGAATCCTTTCTCTAGCATTCATCTCTACACGTATGACCTTAACCAAGTCACTGCAGCTTTCTTAGCCCCCATTTCCCCATCATGGAATGGGGACACAAGTACCTATGTCGTTGGGCTTAGGGGAGAAAGATTGACTAAGGCAATTCGGTAAAATGTCTGACACATAATAGATTTTGACAAACATTATTTCCTCTTCTTTTCTTGCTTTATACAAATAATGATGCTGTTACCTTAAAAGTTAGGTTATGCCATTAGAAGGCGCCTTGTTCTTTGCTCTTGTTCTACCAAAATGAGAAAATGGCAAAAATCGCAGGGTGGGTCTCACTTCTCCATTTTGTTAATATCCAAGTTGATATTTCCCTTTTGCGACAGTAACAACATGCAAACCAAAAACTGAAACAGCTTCAGTTCTGTGCCCTCGGGATCCAGCGTGGGACTCGTGAGAACCCTCCAGAGACAGCCACATTTCGAAGCAAGTGGCACAGGCTTTGCAGAAAGCACACTGGGCCCCTCTCAAAACTTAAGCAGCAAAGATGATGAGAGAGCTGCAGACTTCGGGGAGTGGAGGATGGGACTAAGCCGCAGAGTGCCTCGTCTAACATGTTTTAGGAAGCACCTTTCTCTTTCCCAACTCACATGGGGCAGCTATAATAATTCAGCTTCACGTGGCTGAATTATTTTCTGTTTTCACTTAGTTCTTTTTTTCTTCTCCTTTAAAAAAAAAAATGTCCAAATAGGCTTTGGGTCACACTGGACTACCTAGTAAGGGGGAAAGATGATCTAGATGATTTGAGAGCTGGTTTTCTGAAAAGCCAGGGAGCTCTGGTCTTGAGAAGGCTCAGTAGCCAGGAAGCTGAGGAACACACACACATACACACACACACACACCCACACACACACACACACCCTCCCTGGCTCCAGTTCCGCACCACCCCACACCCCCAACACCGGAAGTAGATTTCTCAATAGGCAGGGCGGGGTATGAGTCACAGGCAATTCCGTTTTGTTTGGGACGATGAGCCCTCCCACTCCTGGGGCCAGAAGGAGTTGCTGAGAAGGAGCTGTGGTTCTGACCTTCAGGGGAATTCCCATGTCTGTATGGTGGCTCGTGAAGAGCATGGTTCCTTTTCTCAGCCCTCTGGAGCGGCGAGGATGCTGAGGACTGAAGTCTGTGGGGCTTGATGCATGTGGTGTGTGGATGGTGTGGGGAGGTGGGGAAGGAGGACTGACATGAATGGTGTGAGGTCTTTCAGAGGGGTCTTCCCAAGGTCACATAGTTGACGGGGGGGGGGGGGTGAGTACTCACACTCATGCAAAGGTGGGGGATAGGAAGGGAAACTGAGGCCATTAGTATTTGGCACCATAGCTGGTCTCTAAGGCTTTCAAATGTTCCCCCAGGAGGTTCAGCCTCTGGGGAGAGAAGCCAGGGGAACCCCATGGCACATCCCCAGCCCTGCAAGCTACCCTCCTGTGCCATCTTCCCTTACCTTGGGCTATGAGGGGAGGTAATGAGACCTGTGGCTCATACAGTGCTCTCCTTTTCCCTCCTATCAGCTCAGACTAAGCAGAGAAGTGGGCAGAGCTCTTTCACCAGAGGTGGAGGGGCCTGTTGGGGAGGGGACCCACCAAATCCTTGGGGGTGGTTCTCAGCTCCCTGGGGATAGGGGAGATGAGTCCTCAGGAAGGCTCTGATCAGGAGTCTTCTGTTCTCTTTCCTTTCTCGGGTGGGAATGATGCTTCCCACTCTTGTGGTCCACCTGCATGCCACCTTTCATCCTTCTTCAAGTCACAGAGAGACAGAGAGGAGGGGACGAAGGAAGAGCCATGGGTTTTTGAAAGCAGGCACAGCCGCAGGGGTGCTGCCTCCAGGGGTCTGCTCTGCCAGGAATTCCTGTCCCTGGTGTCTACAAAAACAGTCAAACTCTATAAAATACTTGGAGATTTATTCTGAGCCAAATATGAGTGACCAATAGCCCATCTCACAGCCCTCAGGAGATCCTGCCCAAGGTGGTCAGGCTACAGTTTGGTTTTATATATATTAGGGAGATATAAGAAATAAATCAATACATAGAAAATGTACATTGGTTTGGTCCAGAAAGGCAAGACAACTCAAAGCAGGGGCTTCAAGTCATAGATACATTCAAAGATTTTCTGACTGGCAATTGGTTGAAAAAGTTGTATTATCATCTAAAGACCTAGAATCAATAGAAGAGAATGTCTGGGTTAAGATGAGAGGTTGTGGAGACCAGGGTTCCCATTATGCAGAGGAAGCCCCAGGTAGCAGGCTTCAGAGAGAATAGGTTGTAAATGTTTCTTACCAGAATTAATTATCTCCTGGACCACGAAAAGGAAGGGGATTCTCTTTGAAAGATAGATTTTCCCCACAAGAGACAGTTTTGCAGGACTATTTTGAGATTCAGCAAATAAACATAATTTGGGGCAAAATACTTTGATTTTTTTTTCAGGGCCTGCTCTCTGTCATGTGATGCTATACTACAGCCATGTATATAGCTGGAATTTGATGTCTTATTGCTACAAAGAGTCAGCTTTGTCAGTCCTAAGGTCTGTTTTAATGTTAATGCTGGTCAGTTGTGCCTGAGTTCCAAAAGGGAGCAGGAAATAATGAGGCACGTTCGACCCTCCCTTCCCACCACGGTTTGCACTAGTTTTTCAGGTTAACTTTGGAAGGCCATTGGCTGAGGGGAGGGGTCCATTCAGATGGTTGGGGGACTTAGAATTTTATTTTTGGTTTACACAGGTCACTGGGAGGCTGCCACAGGGCCATTTTCATGACCAGAGGGGTCTGTTCAACACCCTGTGGGTCCCAGCACCTATCTCAGGAAGCAGGGTGCATCTGTCCATCACTGAGTCTCAGGGTGGCTGGGTGAGCGCTCATCAGTCCCAGACAGCAGGTCGGCACAAAACGACACTGCCCACAAAACCACAGGAAGAAGAGAAACTCCGACTGTCATTCAGTACACAGAAGACACTGTACTGGACCCGGACATTAGGTAGACACCCACGCCTGACTTTCAGGAGAAAAGAGAACATAACAAACGGATATTCTTAGTAGATGGTTTATTAGAAAAGAGAACATCTTCCAGCATGTGTCCTGGGGTGATGGGTGTGGGAAGCACTCAGTCCATAGTCCTGGTCCCTGGCTTCCCCAAGCCCAGCACCGTGAATGTACAGTGGAAAGCAGAGGGTGCAGCGTCTCAGAAAGATGCTTCCACTCACAAGGATTGGAGCTCACAAGTGAGCTCGATAACCTGCAAACCAGAGAAACCTGAGACACTGCTCCTTGGCCGTTTTATCAACTGAGACTTTATTGTGATTATCCCGGCAGGGGGCCGAGCTCTCCTCTCTGCAAGAGGAAATGCTCTTTAGTGAAAATGCAGCATTTCTCCAAGGGTAGCAAAGCTGAACGCGTTTAGCTTATGAACCCTCAGTTGGCCTAGGTGGTGCAAAGACCCTGCTGTTACTGCTTTGATCATCAGTACTGTGGACTGTACCAGGAGATCCCTGGGAATGTGCTCTGGGCGGAAGCAGCTTTTATCTTTGGCCCTCACCGATGCTTTATATGGTGAGGTTGGGAAAATGGCACAAGGCTTCTCCTGAACCTCAAATCAACACTCTTGCCCCATTTAGATCCTATCTGGCTGTTTCCTGCTAATATTACTGCATCACTGCACCATCTTTCCTCTTTCAGCAAAGTGGAGTCATGTGTGGTTTATGGGGTAGATGGACCCCAAAACTGATAACATGAATCAAGCTATGGTGTTTACTACTTAGGAAATGCACTATTTTTCTGGAAAGCTACAGAAGCTTCAAATGCATTTGCCACACAAAGCTAAGTCAGCAGAACAACCCGTTTGGCTTTGGAGGCTATTTCAGTTCCGCGGACAGGGAGAAAGATGAGGCAGACTGTGGTTTTTCAGTTCCTGGAGCTTAGGGAGCTCCAACACTCCCTCTCTCCCTGCCCTGGCTGCGCTGTTCTTAATTTTAGATAATACCCTGGCTTCTCCTCGTATTGCTGCTGAGCTCCTAGCATCCTCAGTTTATCTGTCTGTGAAATGAAAAATCTAATGTTAAATTTTTTACCTATGGCATGAGAGAGATGGCTGTGGCTCTTGTGGGACTCTCTGCAGCCCCTCTTTTCCTTCAATCACCCTCTGTCTCTCCTGCCTTCTGCTTATTCTCTCTCTCCCCTCATCCCCACTTTCCCAGTGGGTCCTGTGTTCTCTTTTCTCTTTCTTTTCTTTTTAAATCTCTCTATGCCTCCAGCCGAGAAGATAAAGAGTGTACATCTTTCTGGTTAAAAAGTTGTGCTTTGCAGAAACACAGCAAATTTATGATTCTGGCCTTCCCAGCTAGGGATAATGTTCATTTACATTTAGGACCATGAGGAGAGAGGCTTAGCTGTGAGTTTCTGAGGCTGGCGAAAATTACAGTGATACATAATGGTGCTGCACTCATCGAGGTACTGAGCCTGGGTTGGGCTCAGGCGGCCACTAAGCTCAGAGTGGAAAGTTTCAGAGGGGAGGCAGAAAGGAGAGGTCTATAGCTCCTCCAGATTCTAGGTATTAATTTACTAAGATATTCCTAAGCCAGAAAACAGAGACAGAAGACAAAGAGAAAGAGCGAAGAGAGCAAGACAGAGAGATAGAAAGAGACAAAGAGAGAGAGTTAGACAGAGACAAAGAGAGACTGGAGAGGAGAGAGAGCAAATATTGAAAGGAAAAGGAAAAATAAAGAAATCTGACAGCTCATGAACTTTTTTTAAAAGTTACAAATTAGATTTGAAGAGATGGGCAGAGGTTTAAGATTTGTTCATTAGGCTGGGTGTGGTGGCTCACGCCTGTAATCCCAGCACTCTGGGAGGCTGAGGGTGGCAGATCATCTGAGGTCAGGAGTTAGACATCAGCAAGGTCAACATGGTGAAATCCTGTCTCTACTAAAAATACAAAAATTAGCCAGGCATGGTGGCACGCGCCTGTAATCCCAGCTACTCTAGAGGCTGAAGCAGGAGAATCGCTTGAACCCAGGAGGCGGAGATTGCAGTGAGCCAAGACTGTGCCATTGCACTCCAGCCTGGGTGACAGAGTGAGACTGTCTGCAAAAATAAAAATAAAAAATAAAATAAAAAGTTTTTTTTTTATTATACTTTATTTTTAGGGATTTTTCTTTATTTACCACTTGCTAAAAGGGCCCCAGCAGCAGGTGACTGGCAACAGAAGAAGGTTCCAGAAAAATGAGAGTCACTTCACTGGGCCTTTGTCCTTGACCTGAAGAATTTCTTGTACCTTGTGCACTTTTCTGGGGTGCAGGATGGTTGAGAGGTGCAGTGGTCAAGGCACTGATGCTTGTCCTGGAGACCGAGGTTATGGGTTGATCTGTCTGGGTGCCACTCAGAACCCCGAAACCTGGATCTGCCACTTACAAGATGTGTGTCTAAACCAGGTTTCTTCTCTCTGAGCCTTGGTTTTCCCATCTGGAACATGGACATACCAATATCTCACAATGTTATTATAAGACTCACTCATATCAATATGCTATTAAGTAACACAACTAGCAATGGCAACTGCTCATAACTCACATGTATTGAACAGTGCACTGGGTCCTCATTTTACATTTATGATCCCGGTGGGTCCTCACATCTTCCCCACCAGGTGAAGACCACAAACAGCCTCACTTTTTAAATGATGCTTAGAAAAGCCAAGACAAAACTTAATACTGCCAGAGTGACTCCAAAGCCTTTTTCCTTTAGCAACCATATAGGTGCCCAAAACAGTTTTGCTTCATTTCCTTCTCCCACCTGTTGATGTTTTGGTTTTCCTTTCCACAGACCTGTTCCCTGCAGAGGGAGCCCAGCCCTACAGGTGGGGATGAGGGTGTCAAGAGTTCCCGCACCCAAGTCCTGACTCTCTCGGCCAATAGTTGGCCAAGGAACCTTGGGTGAGGTCACTTCATCTCTTTGAGGCCTCTGTTTCCTCCTCTGTAAAATACAGAGGATGTTGTGGGTCCTACCTGCCCAGAGAGCATGTTTTGATGACCCAGCATAGGAGAGCAATCTTATTAGTCCTGGGAGAAGCCATAGCGAAGAGGAAGGGCAGGATTCTCTTCCTCTCTCCCACCCCTAGCAGACTTGCCTTGACCTGTGCATCCCGGGCACATGAGGGAGAAGACAGGCCTAAGCCAGGTGTGGCTGCATCCAGACATTAGTGGAGAAGGAAAAGAGACAAAAACCTGGAATTTATTCAGGTCTGGGACCTAGACCTCCACTCCATTGGGAAAGCAGTCAGATTTTAGGATAAAAGAGAGAGGCTTTGAGCTCAGTCACATGGGGCTTCAAGTTCCCATAGTGTGGCCTGGGGCAAGTCACTGTCATTCTGGACCTTAGTGTCCTCTTCTATAAAATAGGAATAAAACTAGCGCTTACCTCCAAGTGTAGATGTGGTAAAATCAGGTTTAGAAAGTACCTGGCCCAGGCTCTGGCACAGAGTAAATGCTTATCCATGTTGCTGGTGCTCCTGTACCCTTGCCAAGAGTCAAGGGGCTGTGCTCTCTGACTTAACAACCCCTCCTGACTTGGGGACCTCACCTCGTCACCGCTGCCCACAGCTGAATATGAGCACCATTTGCAGGGTGCAAGAAACAGCATTTGACAAATGAAGGCTCTGTGCTGCTCACAGATTTCCCATTTAAATTTACTGATCCCTAATTATAATCTCAGCAAGAAAGAAATGACTGAGGACCAGCAGGGGTTGTAGAGGAGCAATTACTTGGCAATTTTCTTTTTTTCCAGTGGAAGGGAAGGGAGGTAGAGAAGTGAGGACACAGGGAGGAGCTCAGAGTCTCCACTCCTTCCCTTTTTCCAGGCTTCGTGTTCTCTGCAGGGTAGGGTGCTGCCTCAGAGCCAACTCAGCACTCTCCTTAGAGGGCAGACCACAGGGGTGGTCCCCTAATGATGGAAGGCAGGAGGAATGGGGAATCAGCCATGGGTGGGAGACTGACATTTCTTTGGCATTTTCCTATTTCTTGAAAAGCCAAAACAGGGCTGGCTGTCCCCTCTCTTCCCAGTAAACAGATCACCCTAGGGTAAGTGCCTATGTGGTAGTTCTTTAGTTTTTGCTTTTGTGTTTTAATTTCCAAAGATAGGAGGGGTACTTGCATCAGAATGGCCCAGGGTGCTTGTTAAAGATGCAAGTCACTGTCTCTCTGAGACTTAGTTTCCTCTTCTGTAAAATGGAAGAGGAGGGGCACTGGTATTTGTACTTGACCAGAGAACTGCATGCTACTGGGGCTCTGCAGGCTGAGAGCCCCCGATGTGGACTGCACACCCCTTGACCCCATCCTGCTTCTACACCACAGCGTATCAGACAGCTGACCATTGATCATTGGATCCTTGGGCAACTCACCTCTTGGGTGCTTGGGATCAAAGATGCCAAAAGCAATTGTCAGATACAGAAAGGGTGTTTGGAGGTTTGCCTTGTTCTCTGCATGAGACAACCAAAACAGTGCATTGTCAGTTGCAGAGTATCAGATCCAAGAGGGCTCTACTAAGCAAGCAGTTTCTAAGCGTAAAAGCAAAGCTGCAGAGTCAGATGGCCTCAACTTAAGAATCGAGTTCCACTGCCACTTACCAGCAAAAGGACTTGGAACTCATCACTGAACTTTGCTATGCCTCAGTGTCCTCAACTGTAAAAATAAGATAATAATAGAACTGCACTCCTGGAAGGATTATATGAGATTATATGAGATAACAGGTTCTCTCACTCTCACCCTGACGCAGATGAATTCCAAATGAGATTTTAGCTGTTATTATCGAGGCTTACTTCTAACTAAATGCCGTGCTGGATGCCTTAGCTGATTCTCTCATGTAATCCTCGTCACCACCATGTCTAGTAAGTATATTTTTGTCCCATTTTACAGAGGAAAGAATTGAGACCCAAAGAGATGAGGTAACTTGTCCAAGGTTAAAGAGGCAGTAAGGGTAGGAGCCATTAGTTTACTCATAAAATATTTAATGCTCTCGGTGCGCCAGGCTCTATTCTAGGCATTGAGGGTTTTGTGGTACACAAGACAGACAAGGTTTCTGGTCTCATGACCATCACATCCAGTGGGGGGAGATTAGGTCTCAGCACCACTCATACTGCCTCCTTGAGGGGTGATGGTTTTTATCATTGTTCTTGAGCACATGGCTGGGCAGAAGGAATCCAGCAGAGGGTTGGAGGCCGGAATAGTATGAAGTGTCCAGAAATAAATCCTGGTTATCCAGAGAGGGGGATATTTCTTATGGTGACCTTGGCCCAGTTGAATGCCCTCTGCCTCTCCCCACTCCCATCCCTGTGTCTGGGTCTCTGGTCTCTGTACTTAGCAGGACTTGCTGAGAAGAACTCTGAACCTGGGGATGGGGGAGCAGGTTGAGGGTGGGATACAGACCATCAGGTTCCGAGTGAGGCTTGCAGAGTCTTGCAAACTATGAGTAGAAACAACACTCATTTTATAGTCAAATCTAGCCTTTGCTGCCTGTGACTCCTGAAAACATTTCCCAAAGTTCACTGAGACCTCCCCATCACTGGGAGGGAGAGCTGCCTCTGCCAAGCCCCCTGACCCACATCCTCTTTGGGGCAGAAGGGAAACCTCACCTGGCCAGGTGGGCTGATGGTAGAAATGGGAGCTTGAGCTCCCTCTAGTGAGGCAGTGGGGGCAGCACAGAAAACATCTCCAACCTAGGCACAGGGTGACCTCTGCAGGACTTTCTCCCCATCAAAAATAGTCCATTTCTGTGGGTCCCAAGGGCAGTCCTGGCTCCCTAGCAGAGATCTTTTGAAATGCTCACTCTTCTGAGGTCCTTGGCTCTGAACCCAAAACTCCCCCATCTGTACACATGCAGATCTCTGGGGTCTGGGCCCATGTGATCCCCCGCAGACCTCCCTGCTGGAGGTAGCCTCCTTCCCATCCTTTCTCTGCCAGACCAAGCACACACTCTGCTCCCCTTGCTGGGCCTTGGGTTGGGTTTGTCGCAGCCCCTGCCCTGGTTGGGGGTGAGGGGTAGGTCATGACAGAGATTGAGCCCCATTTTCAGACTTAGCTTAGCCTCCTGGAAATCACCCCAAAGTATTTTTGGAGCTACTTAGCATCTTAACCATCAGAAAACTATTGCAACCAGATGCTTGAGCTCTACTGAGTCAGCAAAGATTCCCACAGCAGTGGGGAGCAGACCCTGGCCCGTGTCGCTGTGAGTGAGCAGTATGACTTCTCAGGGCTGCAGTCTCCTTGTCGGAAAATGGAAACTAAAATTGCTGGGATTAAAAGGGAGGAAAACATGGGAAAGCACTTTGGACAGTATAGTATGCAAGTTGATGTTAGTATCTATTATTTTTAAAATCTGGAAGTCAGCTAAGATGCCTTATCCTATAAAACTCAAGTGGATTTTGCCAGAATGTCCTCACACCAAATAGTGGACCCCTTCTTTTGCTGATTTATCTGCTATTGTATCGGGGTGTGTGTGTGTGTGTGTGTGTGTGTGTGTATGTGTGTGTTAAGGCAGATGGTAGTATGTGTAGGGTGGGGTTTCCCCAGTCACCTGGAGTCCTGAGTGCCTGCTTCCCTGAACTAGGCCAGTTTAGCTGACTGGCTTCCTTTGTGTATTGGTCCATTCTGCATCAAAAGCATCTGAATTTTCATTCAATCTCTCTTCTGAATTTACACTTTTAAAAACCTGACCAGTCCCTTGTGTGTAGCTGACTTCACAGGAGGTCTGAGGAGACAAAGGGGGTTACTTCATAGCCACACAAACAACTTCAAGTCAAATAATAGCCCTGAAAATTGCTAAAAGCCCTTTGGCTCTTTTTGATAACTGGAGGCCAGCCTCCCTCTCCTCTTTCTAAGCCCTCTTCATCTTTCTGTGTCCTCCGACAGCTGTTGTTTATCAAGGTGACCATCATGATCCATCCCTCGACAAACACAATTCCTTCCAGAAGAGGAAGGCAGGTGCCAGCTGTTGAGATAGTAATTTCTTTGTCCTGACAACATTTTTGTTTATCTCTGGACCTTCCATCCATATGGGTAAGAGATAGGAATGAGCAAGAACTGAAAGGGACAGACACCACTGCAGGGGATCCTGTGGGGGGCTTTAGAGAGGGGTTCCAATGCCTCTCATTGTTCTACCTCGCAGCCATTTTGTTGTTGTTGTTGATGTTGTTGTTTTGAGATAGAGTTTTTGCTCTGTTGCTTAGGCTGCAGTGCAGTAGCATGATCTCGGCTCACTGCCACCTCTGCCTCCTGGGTTCAAGTGATTCTCCTACCTCAGCTTCCCAAGTAACTGGGATTACAGGCACCCACCACCATGCCCAGCTAATTTTTGTATTTTTAGTAGAGACAGGGTTTCACCATGTTGGCCAGGCTAGTCTCAAACTCTTGACCTTAGGTGGTCCATCTGCCTCTGCCTCCCAAAGTGCTAGGATTATAGGCATGAGCCACTGCACCCAGCCCCTCGCAGCCATTTTGACGGCCTGAGCTCCCTGATGGAAGGCGTGGAGCCAAGCTCAAGCATTTTTCCCTTGTCATGGCAGGATCTTAATAGAGGTTTGTCCTGTGATTAAGTCCTTTATTGACACTTTGGAGACACACAACCCATACCCTTCCCAACCTGAGCTGAAGCCACAGATGCAAAGGAGCCTGGGAACTCCTCAAGTCCACTTGTGTCCAGTCCTCTGCCCTCCTGCAGGGAAGCTCTGTAGTCCAAGGACATCCAAATCCCAGACTCGCTTCCAGGGACAGAGATACGAGGATCTTGGGAGTAGAGCTGTGGGCAAGAATGCCAGACTCCTGGTGATTCTGGGATATAACCCCTTGGAGGGGCTTGTCACGGGTCTGTGTTCCTTCATGCCTCTAGTAGGATTCATGATCATCGTTATGACAATAGTGAGAATAATGACAGCTACCATGGTCCAAGCCTTATTACATGGTGGGTCCTGACACACATTTCTCATTAACTACATCATATGATGTAGGTAACATTAGTATTCCCATTTTACAGATGGGGAAACTGAGGCTTATGAGGTTCAGTTTGTGTAAAATCACATAGCTGGAAGGTATGGAAACTGGGCTCTTCACCACCAGAAGGCACTGCCTCTCACTCAGTATACCACTGCATGCTCGTGTGACAATTTACGATTAGGAACGAAATTCTCATACAGTCATGCATCACTTAACAGCAGGGATGTGTTCTCAGAAATGTGTCCTTAGGCGAATCTGCTGTTGTGTGAACATCACAGAGTGCACGTACACACACCTAGGTGGCATATTCAACAACACACCTGGACTCTCTGGTACAGCCTGTTGCTCCTAGGCTACAAACCTGCACAGCATGGGACTGTCCTGAATACTGCAGGTGGTTGTAACACAATGGTGAATATTTGTCTATTTAACCACAGCTAAACATAGAGAAGGTACAGTGAAAATACAGTAGTATAGTCTTATGGGACCACCTTCATATATGAGGTCAAATGTTGACTGAAATGTTATTATATGGTGGGAGACCGTACATTATTTCATTTACACTTCACCTGGATATATACAACCTGGAAGCTCTTTTTCCAACCATATCACAGACAAAGAAATTGAGACTTGTACAGGTGAAGGGGCCTGCCTTTCCTTTGCTCACAGGAACATGAGGATGATACAAAAGTGAAGGATGTTGGCATTCTTCAGGCAGGGAGATAACCTGGACAGGGGTGGTGCGGCGGGCATGTGCATAAAAGGAGCAAGAGAAGCCTTCTCTGTCATGAGCAAGCTTGCAGGCCAGATAGAGAAAAATGAAGTAAAGTCACCCCAAAACCTGGATTCTCATCTGGAGTGCCTCTTGCCTCTTGCCCTTCCCAGAACGCTCCAGCTTGGCACTGGGCTGGAATTCCACTAAGAGTTGAGTTGATTTCGCCATCTGAGGCCCTGGGCACAATGACAAGGGTGGTTTTCTCGGATCTGCAGTGAGCATTGCACCAGAGTGTGGGAAACAGCGCCTACTCAGGGACCCCACTCTGGGACCCAGGGCAAACTTTCCATCATCTCCAGTCAGTCCATTAGCTGCCCAGGACTCTGCCAGCCTATCCAGGCAGTGATGTAATTACCAAAATGGAGATGAATATTTAAAGGGACTCTTACTTAACCGATATACTTCCTCTCCAAGTTCCCTCCTTCACCGGCTCTGGATGAATTTCTGGAGGGGTTGCTCTGACATAGGCCTGGAGCTACCTGTGGTTTGACCTCATCATGAGGCCTTTCTTCACCCTTTCTCGGTGGGTAGCCTTGAAGGTGTTAGGAGATGGTCTGTTGTCTGACTGTGAACAGCAGGGGCAGCTCTTATATTCTCCATAAATGGATCTCTGGGGACAAGACCCAGACGGGTGGGGGGACAGGGGAAGAAAACATAAAAGCCAAAGGGACTGGGTACCCATGACTAATTACCCCTTTACTGTTTCTATCACCAGACTTTAGTGCCACAAAGGATTGGGGGTCTTTTGTGACAATGTATGTTGTAAAATGTAAAATGCAAGTGACCACAAATTTGAAAGCAGTATAGAACTTTAGTTAAAATAATGCAGGCTCTCCACTGGCATTATTATTGTTGTTGAGAGAGTCTGGTGCTCTGTTCAAGGGCTTTTCTGTGCTATGGATTGTCTCTGTTTAGCACAAAATATCCTGCATCCCTAGAAACCCTTAGTCCTGAGAAATCCAGGGCAGTTGGTCACCCCCCCTGTTCTATGCAGGCATCAGTTCCACTAGGTAGGGGGTCTTAGCTGCATTTTAAAGACAAGGAAATAAAGACTTAATGGGTTGGAATAACTGGGTTATGTGCACATACCTAAAGAATGGTTACACAAACAACTTCAAGTCAAATATTAGACCTGCGTATTCCTAAAATCCCTATGGTTCTTTGCAATAACTTGAGGCCAGCCTCCCTCTCCTCTTTTCTAAGCCCTTTTTACCTTTCTGTGTCCTCTGACAGCTGTTGTTTATCAAGGCAACCATCATGATTCATACCTCAAAGCATGCTTTGAATTCTACTCCCATAGGCTCCAAAACCTTTATTATCCAGGTTCAGTATTGCTCTAAACTAGGCGAGGTCCTGAACAGACCCAGATTTCAAGCATGTTCAGGTGGATTTGTTTTACAGAGTGTGGCTACTGGAACATCTGGAGCCCAAAGTACACAGGAGGCAGGAGGGAGCCTACTTTCCTGAAGAGAGGGACGGGCCAACTGTCCAACAGTGAGGAGGTGGGCATTCTTTCCTTTGTAAAACAAAAAGTATCTGAGACAGGGGTCGGTCAATTCAGAAGCTTATTTTGCCAAAGTTACGGGTTATAACCCATGACACAGCCTCAGGAGGTCCTGAGAACATGTGCCCGAGGTAGTGGGGTTACAGCTTGGTTTTACATGTTTGAGGGAGACTGAAGACACCAGTCAATACATGTGAGGCATACATTGGTTGGGTCCAGAAAGGTGAGACAACTTGAGGGGTGGGGAATGGCTCACAGGCCATGGGTGGATTCAAAGCTTTTCTGGTTGGCAACTGGTTGAGAGTTAAATTGTTATCTAAAGACTTGGAATCGATAGAAATGAGTGTCTGGGTTAAGATAAGGGGTTGTAGAGACCAAGGTTCTTATTATGTAGATGAAGTCTCATTGATGGCTGCCCCAGAGGAAATAGATGACAAATGTTTCTTATTCAGACCATGGAAAGGTACTTCTCAGCCAATCTCTTCTGGACCAGAAAAAGACCCGGAAAGGAAAAGGGATTCTCTACAGAATGTAAATTTTCCCCACAAAAGACAGTTTTGCAGGATCATTTCAAAAGATGTCAAAGAAATATATTTTGGGGTAAAATACTTTGGTTTATTTCAGGGCCTGCTATCTGTCATGTGATGCTAGAGTCAGGTTGGAATTTGGTATCTTATTGTTGCAGAGAGTCTCTTCTGTCTGTCTTAGGGTCTCTATTTTGATGTTTAATGGGTCAGTTTTGTGCCTGAACTCTAAAGGGAGGAGGGTATATATAATAAGGCATGTCCAACAGCTCCCCCGACTGCTTGTCATGGTCCAAACTAGTTTTTCAGGTTTAGTTGGATCCCCTTCGCTGAGAAGTTTCATTCAGTGAGTTGGTGGGGCTTAGAATTTTATTTTTGGTTTACGCTTTCAACATACATTTTTCAGATCCACTACTGAAAGGCTCATGCCACCCTAGGCGCTGGGGATAGTGTGGAAGAACACAGCCCAAGTCCCTGCTGTTTGGATCGTGCAGGCTAGTAGGGGAGCAGATACTAGGCAGACAAATATATAACAGAGAGGCAGGGAGTGGCACATACTCTGAGGAAAGATAAACTGGGGAGTGCCTTTCTAATGCATGTCGGAGAGACCTCTCTGTGGATGTGATGTTTGAGCAAAGACCTCAAAAAAGCGTGAATCAGCTTGGCTGGGGATAGAATGTTCCAGGCTGAGGAAGAGCAATGCAGAGGCTCTACATCTGGAGCATGCTTGGCCTGTGTGACGAGAAACAAGAAGGCCAGAAGGGCTGGAAGGGTGTGAGGGAGGGGGAGAGATGTGAGAATGGAGAGGCAACTGAGACCTGGTCACCCAGGGCTTTGTGGGTCCCAGTAAGAATGTCGGATTTTGTTGGAATGACAATGGGAGGTCACTGGAGGTCTTGGGGTAGGAGAAGGACATGATGGTTTGTGGGGGAATAAAAGAGATCAGGCTCTACTCCCAGCCCCGCTGTCCAACACTCAGCCTCTCAGCCATGGAGGTGATGTCTTCATCAGCTCCAGGGCTGTGATGTCAGTTAGATCAGACTCTGGGACCCAGAAGACAGGGCTGGGAATGGGAGGCTCCATTAGCAGCTTCTCCCTGATCCCTTCCCCTGGGGCCTGGTTCTGCCTTCTTCCATGTCCACCTGTTACTCCAGGACCAGAGAACTTTTGTCTGATTATCACAGTCTCTACAAGCTCTCCACAGCCAGCACTGTGTTGGGACTTGAGAAGGGTGGAGTCCATTCACTATTCTGTGAGATGAACTTGCCTGGCATGGTGCTTGGCACTTAGTAGGTACACAGACACAAGTTCCCTTCCTCCACAGCTACATGAAATGATTGCCCTTGTCAGTCAGGAGACCAAGAAAGATGTCTTTTAGGGAAGGAGGTGGGGAACATCATTCTCTCCAGCTGCTGAATAGGCTTGATGACTCTGTCTCTATGTAGTCAGAAGCCATAGTTGTGTGATTCTAAATGTCACTTATTCATTCCTCCAGTTAACTTTCTTACTCCTCTTCTGCCCTGGGCTTTGTGCCAGGCACTGGGGTACCAGATGAAAAGGTCATAGTCCCTGTCCTTAGAATTACTTGGAGGACTTATTAAAATACAGATTCCAAGGCCCATGCCCAGAGGCTAGTTTTCTGAGCAGGCCCAGGACTCAGCAGTTTACCAGGTTCCCAAGCGATTGTGATGCTTGCTGAAATTTGAGAGTCAGTCCTCCTAGTGTCAGGGCATGGGCCCTGAAACCCACATTTTTGGTAACTCCTGTAACTAATTATGATTTAAATAAACCATATTAGTTTCCTGTGGCTGCTGTCACAAGTTACCCCAAACTGGGTAGCTTAAAGCAACAGAAATTTTTTTCTCATGGTCCTGAAGCGTGAAAGTCCAAAATCAGGTGGTGTTCCCTCCTGAGGCTCTCAGGGGAATTCTGCTTCTGGTGGCTCCAGGCATTTTTTGACTTGTGGTTTCATCACTTTCATTTCTGCCTCTGTGTTCACATTGCCACCTCCTCCTTTGTCTTCCTTATCTTCTGTTTCTTGAAAGGACACTTGTCATTGGATTTAGGGACTAGCCAGATAATCCAGGATGATCTTATTATTGCAAGACGCTTAATTATATTTGCAAAGACTCCTTTTTCAAATAAGTCACCATGTTCACAAGTTCCAGGCTGTGAACATGTCTTTCTGGGGGCCACCATTCAATCCACTACAAGGACCCTGGGCCATACTTTGAGAAAACCTTGCATGTGATTTCTAGGAAATGGGCTGATCAGAGAAACATGAAGGAGGTAGAAGTAACAGGAGCGAGTTGTGAATGACTCCCACTGTTCTGACCTGGGTGCTCTGGGACACTGATGATGCAGTTCCTGGAGACAGAGGGTGTGGAAGAAGCCAGCTGGGCCATTTGGAAAGAGCAGAGCACCTGGAACACAGGTCAGGTATATTTTGATGGGAAAGTGACAGAAAAGTAGCATCAAGAATCAATTTGCATCTAGGAATTGGGATCGCTGCCCTAATCTCTCTACTTTATGCGGCCATGTCCTGCTTTTCATGACTCTAGAAAACAGAGGAGAAAGTGGATGTAAGATATAAATTAGTCTGTCTTGTAGGGCTTTCTCTTGGTCCCATTCCGGGACCAGCCAGTGTCCATACCTGTGGCCTTTGGTATCCAATTTAAGGCAGTTCTTCTCTTTCCATGATCACACAGTAAAGAAGCCCCCATATACAGTGCTCCAGGACTGAGTCCAGTTTTTAGCATAGCATGCAACAAGAGCAGAAAAGGCAGAATTGGGAAGGACATGTCAACAGGCAGCAATGAGTGGTATAAAGACCCTGGGCATTTGGAGGCAACAGAAGGAGAAAGGTCTGCTTCAAGGACCAACTTGGTCTCTTCCCATCTCTGCCCTGGCAGTACCAGCAGCTGCACATTGGACCTTCTGATCACTTCCATGGCAAAACCAAGGTTTCTCTACCTCGCCTAGCCGGCCCCTGAAGACTTGCTGATACAGCTGAGTGCGGAGTGCAACTAGACCTCAACATGAGGCGCCCTTCTCTCAAAACAAATGAGGCTTCGAAACGCCAGCAAACAGTGCTAATGAATTGCCCTCGGCTTCTTAGGCATCATTTTCTTGTAATTATAATGGGAAGAAGACATAGAGTCCCACTGAGAACGTGGAGCTAGCCTGCCCCTAGAGCAAGGCAGAATCCCTCTCTGAGGACCACACTCAAGCAGAACTGATTTTTCTAAGACTTAGAGAAGAAACAAAATCTGATTTAATTCTTAGGAAATTGCTTTTTTTTTAACCCACCTGTGTAAGCCTGTATTTAAATGCTAATATATTTGGCCTGCCGGGATGCCACATTTATTTTCTTCCTTAGCAGCAACAAAAATCATTTATTTATGAGAATTCTAGCTCCTACCTGCTCTCCTGAGTTCCTCATCTTCATTTCCATCTACCAGCTGGATGTTTGTCTTCCCAAGACATACAAAATCTGTAACTGTCTCCCTTCCCAGACCAGATTCTCTTTATACCTTTCCTGTTTCTGTTTCCAGAACTACTGATGGCTTTTGCCTCCCTCTGCTTCCCCCATGCTTTCCTCCAATCAGTCATTAATCACACTGATTAATGTGTGATTCCCTCCCACCGGGGCAAATAACATAACTTGCCTAAGCCTCCATTTCCTTATCTATAAAATGGGTTTAATAAATACTAATACCTACTTCATGAGCTTGTTACAGGACTAGGATGAGCTAATCCAAATAAAACACCCAGAACAGCATCTGGCAACAGAGTAACACATCACAGTGATATTTCTATAATGATTATGACAATGATCATGACCCCCATGGAACCTGCCTCTTTCCTCTTTGTAGTTTTTCTATGAGCTGACCAGCAAACTCTGAGAGAGCCCTATCCTGCTCATTAGAAAACACAGACCAGACACTCTTCATTTCATCAGTATTTTCACTGCCTGAAATTCTCTACCTTATGAATTTGTTTGTTTGTGACCTGAGTACCCCCTCCCCTGTTCAGCCTGTAAAATGCAACTTCCATGAGGCAAGGGATTTTGTCTTATTTACCAGCATATCCCTAATGGCTGACACATAGTAGGTGTCGGATAAATATTTGCTGAATGAACACATGAGGAGAAAAAAGCTCTAGATTTTTGGAAGGAAGACATCTAGACGGTGCTGGTTTTTAAGCCCTTCAACACTCAGGTTTCAGGGCTCCCTTCTCTGCTCTGCTCATTTCTGCTTTGCAGGCAGCCGTGTGACAAGCTTTGTCACTATGCGGGGAGAGAGGTGCAGGCTGGAAGAAGAGCGCTTTTTTCTAGTTCACTTCTGCCTGCATCTCCACTGCAATAGTTCTTGACCCTAGCATCAATACGTTCCAGCTGCAGCAGCTGGTTCCGGTTCGTAGTGTTTTTCTTTCTTTAACTCCCAGAATGAAGCTCATCACACAACCTCAGAGACATCAGCACCAGCCAGCAGGCACTGCCTCTGCCTCCCTGGGTCCCTTTGCTGAAGTTCTAGGTCCAGGGGATTCCAGTCTTGATTTCCTTTGTCCTCTACTCACCCCCACCCAACTCTGGGAGTGGTAGCTGCTTCCTGCAGTTCCTACCTCTGTGATTCCTCAGTGTTCCTTTTAGCCTCCTGTGGTCCTCCAATGCTAGCTTAACAAGTCTTTATGTGAAATCCTCTCTGTTAAACTGGCTGCTATGGTCTTTTTCTCCCGGCTGGACAGTGACTGATCCCTCGTCTAGTCATTCGCTGCCTCCCCTCCCACGCCACAGCTCTGGCCTTAGAGGGAATTCTTTCCAGGACAAACATCTTCAATCTCGCTCCGCGATGCATCCAGGGATGGAGAGTGTATGATTTAATAGACAGTTACTAATTTCTTCCAATATCGATGCAAAATATACCTCTCTAACACTGTAAGTCACTTTAATTTTGAGCCCTGGTGAGATATCAAATAAGTTTTTGTAAATTTTAGAGTCAAATGTCAAATGATCCTGGATTCAAATTCAGCTTCAGCTGTGTGACCATCAGGAAGTTACTTTCCCTCTCTGGGCCTCTGTTTCCTAACCTATAGAATAGATAATATCGTAATAGCTACTTCATAGGGCTATAATAAAGATTTAAGGTGTGTACGCACTTAGAACAGTCACCTGCACGGGGAAGAAACTTGGTGAATGATACTATCATTATCATCATTGAGGAGGACAGCCTTTCAACCTTCTGAAGGACAGCATGTTTGTCCTCTCTTAGCCTTGCACTAGAAGTCGGAGCACTTTCCCAGGCCCAGACACCAGCTGGAGCCCCCGTCTGCTTGTCCTACTTCCGCCTGGAACTGGGGTGTGAAGATTCCCATAAACGTTTCAGGTGGAGAGAAAACTCTGACTTCCCAAGTTCCTTTGGATAACGCACATCTGTGACCCAGAGGCTGACTAACACATGCCTTCTGATGGTCTCATTTCTAGGGTCTCGGGTGCTATGTAAATCCTCTTCCCTGTTCTTTATTTGCAGAATAGCACATTCCTTGAGCAGAGCACGATTCTCTCCTGTACTCTTCTATCATGAACTGCATACTGGCACACCTTGCCTTCCTTTGCTGGGAATGTTCTTGGCACACTGAGTTCCTTGCCCATGTATTGGGGGGATTTTGCTGTGTGGTATTTTGGATACTGCTGACCCTCTCTGGGCCTGACTTATTTGTCCAAGGCTGAGTTCAAACACATGATGCCTTGCAGAGATCAGAGGAGAATCCAAAATGCTTGCTGCTAGGAGAGATAAAAATCAAAGAGCTGGCTGCATAATTTCGAACAATTATAAAGTCTCACCTGCACAGCCTCTATTTATTTTCACCTTCCTTTTTCTGTGCCTGCTTGGTTTCCACCTCTGTGAGTTCTTTTCCACTCACCGCAGCTTCAGTGATCTCAATCTTCTCTTCCTCTTCTGGAATTCTCTACCCCTCCCTTGATAAAAACAGTGTTTTATAATGGTTTCATGTGAGGGCAGCGATCCCATCTCACACTTCCTTTGGAGCCCTCCACAGCATTTGCCTGGGACTGGGCACATAGCAGGTGTTCATGACTCCAGACTGATAGAGAATGTTTCTTGTCTAGTCACATAGATGGTAGGGGGTTGTTTTGGGGTTGGGGCAGCAATGGCATCAGCATCAACAGTAGGAGAGGTCGGAGCAGCAGCAATAACCTTTGCCATTGACATAATAACCTCTGCCATATACTATGCTAGCCGCTATATTAAGCACATTAATTTCATTTAAACCTTCCCCAGACCTTACAAGATAAGGATTATTATTCCCATTTTACAGAAGAAAAAGCTGAGGCTCAGTGAGGCTAACCTGTTTGTTCAACAGCTGCTGAGTTGAACTCAACCCCAGGATTGAGCTCAGGGCTGTCTTTGGCCTTTGCGCTTGTTATTCTCTCAGCCTTAACTATTCTTCCACCCACCAGAGAGCTGTATACTGGTTTGGGTCTCTGCTCAAATGTCATTTTAGTAGAAGCCTTCCCCAGTGGCCCTATGTGAAATCAGAACTCCTGTTACTCTCTATCCATTTGATCAGTTTTCTTTTTCTTTAAAGCACTATCTCTTGCATAGAGGCCCATTTGTTGACTACTTCTATTCATGGACCACATGAATATAATGTCAATAAGCCCAGGGACTTTGTCTGTTCTATCTACCACTGTATCCTCAGCACCTGGAACAGAGTCCATGATAATCATATACTTTGAATATGCATGTGTAGGATGAACAAGTGAGTCAGTAAATACCTAGTGCGAAGATCTGTGCTCTTATCCATTACACATCTGGCTTGGAGGAGTTATGGGAAGTTCATAGGATTTGTCAGATCAAACAACATATGCCTTTGTTTCTTTCCCAAAATATGGTCAAATGTTGGGATTCCAGATTCCTGAGCTGGGGCCCAAATGCAGATTCACCCTGGACATCTCTTATCTTCCCTGAACAGAGGCTGCTAACTGTCTTGTGGGAGCCATTCCTCCAGCAGGATTCCTGGCCAGATTTCCAGGCTGAAGACTGAGTTCTGGATCACCTCATATCACTATGGTCACAGCTTTTTTTCCTTTGGCTTCTCAATTTTTGGTCTTACCCTCTCTGGTGGGATGGAAGAGAGGAGCAACTGGGCATAGTTGAGAGTCCTGTGTCCTGCAAAGTGAACTCACCTATTCAGAGGACAGTATTATTGTTGGTAAAATGATCAGATGGGTCCCACACCCTCCCTTCCAAACTTTCTGTCTCCGATCCTTCTCCTCCATGGTGCCCAGGTTGCCTGCTCTTTGCCCACTCCTTTCCTGCCAGGTCATGCTCCATGACCGTCTTAACACCTACCTGCCTCATGCCTCAATCCCACTAAGATTCTGCAAAGTGAAAGAAGTTAGTTAGATGAACTGATTCTCAACAAGGACTGAGTGTCTCGTGGTGAATCTCCTCCTCTGTAAGTCCATGAGGGCTCTGACCTTGTCGTCTCATTTGTCTGGCTCAGCCCTTTCTGCAGCCTGGGTGCTCAGCTCTTTCCTACATACTGGGAGTTCAGTAAATATTGGATAAGTGAATGAGTGAACCAAAGGCTAGGCTAAGTGCCGTTAACACTCTCAGACACCATGTGCCTTTTTTTTTTTTTTTTTTTTTTGTTTTGAGACAGAGTCTCACTCTGTCGCCCAGGCTGGAGTGCAGTGGTGCAATCTTGGCTCACTGCAAGCTCCGCCTCCCAGGTTCACGCCATTCTCCTGCCTCAGCCTCCCAAGTAGCTGGGACTACAAGTGCACACCACCACACCCGGCTAATTTTTTTGTATTTTTAGTAGAGATGGGGTTTCACCATGTTAGCCAGGATGGTCTTCATCTCCTGACCTTGTGATCCACCCACCTCAGCCTCCCAAAGTGCTGGGATTACAGGTGTGAGCCACTGCACCCAGCCACCATGTGCCTTTTAACTGGGACCTTCAACTCTTAAGACAGAGAGTGAATAACACAGCAATTTTAAGCCCTAAGACATCCAGCACAACGGGGTATTTCCTGCTAGAGCTACTTCTGTTATATATGCTCTGACTCCTACCATGCTGGGAAGGCTTGAGGGCTTTGGGGCTTTGAGAAGGCTCTGAGTTTGCAGACTGTCTCCCAGGCCTCTTTTCAGAGCTGAAATTTGTTGATGAGCACTCTGAGGGCTGAAGTTTCTTTCTTCAAGATTCACTTCCACATTGACTCCCAGAACATGGGGTAAAAATCAGACCTGATACATGAGTTCTGGCTTATCTGGCATTTTGTCAACTGGCAGTCTCAATTCTCTGTCTCTTAAGCAACGGATTCCTCTTGAACATCCCAGAGAAGCAGATCAAAGGGAGACAGTTGAGGCAGAAGAAGAGACTTTCCAAGGCATAGCCTTATTCAGATGAAGGTGTTTCATATCCGCTGTTCACAAGTAGCCACACTGCATTCACAGATGTGCTGTGAATGGCCAGGGCCCACAAGGACTTTCTGAAGAAAGCAAAGCAGGGTTGTTTTGGGGGAGGTTCACACCTGGTGAAGGGGGTGGGATGAGATGTCCCTGCCACCAAGGTCCCTTCCAACTCACGCAGCCTATAGTACTGAATGGCAGCCAGGTTTTTTATGGAGCAATAGCTGGACTTCACATTTGCATAATGCCTTGCAGTTTCACTGTTAAGAATATTGCAGTGTATTCTAATTACATGAATCTCGGTCATTCCTTTATGACATTTCTGAGGAATACTATCTCAATCAAGAAAAGCCCTAATTGCACTCGTCTCCCATCCCGGTGAGAGAGCACAGACTCGTGCCTGCTCCGCAGGGGTGGAGGATGGAATTCAGTAGTCTGACTTTGAGTCCAGGATGCCTGGAGCAGGAGGAGGTCAGGGGCATTGTCCTTTCCAAGTCAGGAAGGCAGACAGCACCTGCTGTTGGTGCCAAGGTTACTGGACAGGCTGCGAAGGCTCTGTCTGTCTGTCCGATGTTCACAGGCCAGCTCCCCGGAGGCTCAGCACTCAGCCCAGCTTCTCCAAGATGCAAATCAGGCCACTCTGAGGCTGCCTACAAACTTTCTGCTGAGTGCTGACAGCCACTTTCTGCTCTGCGGGGAGTTCTTCCAGATCCTGATCAAGGCACAGAGAATTGATCTATCAGATTAACCAGGAAGGAAAGAGTGGGAGAGCGAGTGTGGGAGGCCGTGGGGCTGAGTGTTTTCTGCGTAGCAGTCCCCTCCCTTCTGACTTGAGTATTAATTGCTACATTACCACTGCCATGTAAGAAAGACAGTCAGCAAAGCCTGGGAGAGCTCCAGCTCCTCCCTCCCTGCTCTGCTCAGCTTCACTCTCCTCCTCGGTTCCCTTGGAGTACCTTGTGCCCCGGCAGTGCTGTCCCGGCCCCGGCATCCTGAGGTCCTCCTGTGGCGAGGACTTAAGTGGACAGCAGAAGTGGGTGGAGAGAGGGAGGGAGAGTTTGCCCTGCAGGCTCTCTGGATGCAGAAGCCAGACTCACTGCAGAGGCAGCTGTGCTGTTCCCGGAGCCTGGCTTCGGGGCTGCATCCGTCACTCAGGGTTCATTCATCCAGGCAGGCTCCAAGTTCCTGGGGTGCACAAGGTGGGTGCTGTCCCTTCTGGGTGCTGACAGCAGAGCCTGGCTCCCCTCCGCCACCATGAGCGGCTGCTCCAAAAGATGCAAGCTTGGGTTCGTGAAATTTGCCCAGACCATCTTTAAGCTCATCACTGGGACCCTCAGCAAAGGTATGGAAACTGGCCTTGACCCTTGCTTTCTGTCTTCATATGGCCTGGCTGGTTGCATTGCCTCGGTGTGGTGAGCGTGGCCATTCTGGTGCACCCAGGTCTTGGAAAAGGCTGGGGAAATTGGTGGCTGGGATTCGAGGTTGCTGACAACCTGGGTCCTGGCTCTGAGTAGGCAGGCACCCAGCCAGGGAACTCAGCTGGCTGTAATTGCCTGGAACTTTGGAAATGGAGTTGGTGGTGTGTGGCTGATAGGTTATGGGCAGGCAGAGGGACAGAACCCTTTCCAGAGCATTGGAAGTGGCTTAGCGTGACAGGAGTTTCAAGAAGTTATCCATGGAGGTTTGTATTTTGTTGATAAAAGAGAGATTTGATGCAGTGGGTTGTGACTAATTCTGCAGAACAGAGACGCTTGAGGGGGCCAGCGGGAGGTGGTGATGGGCCGGCATCTGCTTTGCCCTGGTGGATTCAGAAACTGGATCAGCTCTGCACCTCAGGTGCCAAGAGCTTCATCTCATAGGGTTCCAGGGTCTCGTGCTTCTGGGGCTTCATTCATCGTTCTGCTTTCTTAGATCCCTGTCCCTCCACATTTCATGCCTATGTCCATGCCTGTCTTTTCTGCTTCTCTAGGAACTGGGGTGGCAGGTGGTTTGCAGGAGTAACTGTCTGGGCAGACCAGAAAGTGTGGCTATGGACCAGAATTAGGGCTGCAGCTCCAGATGGGCCCACAGCCGGGAGGCAGAAAGAAGGCTAACTCCTCAGGGCCCAGTCCTGTGTCTCAAACCCCATTTTACACTCGGCACCAGGGAAGGTGAGGCCCTCAGAGGGGTCTGGCCAACTTTCTGGAGATGATGTCAAGGGAGAGCAGCAGCGTGATGTGGTTCCACTGGCTGAAAAAACGTCTTTAAATATTCATGCTGTCTTTCAGGAAGAGTCTTTTGGGGGCTGGGGGGAGAGGCACTGGAAGCAGCAGGCAGAATATTCAGGGAAGGAGCCCACAAACCTTTGATGGGATTTTACAAAATAACAATGAGAGCAGAGAAAGGCTATATGCAGCCAGATCTCATGAATGGCTCAGGTACCTGCCGCCCAGCAGGTCTGGCCCAGTGTATGTTGTGTGGCATGTGTGGGTGGTGGGAATGATGGGATTCTGTTTATCTCCTTCTTTGGGATGTTCCGACCTTCCTGTTATTTCCCTACCTTCCTTCTGAAATGGGGCGCTGCTCCTCCAAGATACCCAAGTGGGCTGAGCCCCCAATGTGGAGGGCCAGGCTGCCTGGCAGAATTACTGGAGGCCAGAAGTGGGGTGAACAGGAGGTTAACAGGTGTAGCTGTGGTTGCTCTCAGTGGCTTTACCTCCTGGAGAAGGAGAAAGCAAAGGGTTTAGGAAATTTCACAAAGTTTCCCCATTCAATCCTCAGAGACAACTGGAAGGTTTTCTTTCCACATTACAGATAGCAGGACCTAAGACGGTGATGGGTGTGGGGCAGCATCCCATCGCAGCCTCTTATGGAGGGCTTGTCCCCACCTGCAGTCTAGTGGTGACCCAGACTCCACACTGGGAGCCCAGATGCTCCCTGGATGTCATACTGAGTGCTGAGTGGGGGGATCATGGGGGTTTCCCACAAGTGCAGGAGAAAGAGCTTTAGTCTAAGGAAACCTAGGTCTCAATCTGATTCTGCTACCTGGGCAAGTCACAGCCTCCATGAGCCTCAGTTTCTTCATCTGTAGAACGAGTCCATTACCTCCGGCCTGTCTACCTCCTAGCACTGGTGCAAAGATCCAAGGGCACCTAGCTAGGGGATCCCTTTGTGGAGTGTGTTGCCGTGACCAGTTGTAAGGGTGGGGTCGGGGCTGATATGAACATGGGTCTGCAAAGAAGGACCCTGACCCATTCCCCTGGCAGGACCAGGGTCAGAGCTCCTCAGTTGCTCCTGACTCATTCCTGCAGGTGAGTCTGTACTCCCCAAGCAGCACCAAAAGGGAAATGAGATCACAGAAGACCATTATGCAGCAAGAGGGGTGACTGAAAAAGCGAGCTGGCAAAAGAGAGAGCATGTGCAAAGAACTCTGTGTGCGTGTGTATTTGAGAGAGAGAAACAGAGACAGGGACAGAAACAGAGTGAGGGTAGATGGCCACTCGAATAAATGATCAGGAAGGTATTTTCTTCTGCATATTTGCCTGTGTTCATTTGCTTAGAGTTTGTTTACTGAGTACCTACTCTGTGCCTTGCTTATTGCAAGACAACAGACATGTGAATGAATAAGACACAAGCTCTCCATCAAGAGGACTTGTCCCCACCTACAGTCTGATTGGTACCCAGACCTCACATGCAGATACTCCCTGGATGTCACGCTGAGTGCTGAGATGGGGGAATCATGGGGGTCAACAGGCATAGAGAAGAGATGTCTGGGGCAGACTAAGGGGTGCCTCCAAAAAGTGACATCTAAGCTGAGACGAGGAGAGGCAGGGCTGAGAAGGTGGAAGGAAGCCGAAACTGCCAGAGGGAGCAGCATCAGAGTGTTGGCCTCTGCAAGGAACCAGTTGGAGGGTCAGGACGGCTCCCTTTCTCTACTCAGAATCCCAGAAACTAAGACCCATGTGACACAGAAGGGACTCTGTGGGGACCTGGCCTTCCTGTGAACTGCTTCATTAGAGCCTTTCCTGAGGCCAGGGCTCAGAGAGGCAGCTCATGGCAGGCACTGGGGCAGGATTGTGTCTTTACCGTATCTGTGTTCTTTGCTTCAGCTCCGCAGAGAGGACCAAGTGTTTACACAGCCCCGGCTCTGCGCCAGGCACGTGCTGGGTGACTGGTGTTCTACCCAATCCAGGTGTTTGCTAAATATTTGTTAAATAGTGAGGAACATGGGAGCAGGGCCAGGTTGGGAGCAGGGTAACTGAGAAAGGCCTGCAGAGAGTCCGGAAAATGGCTTTCTAATGTTTACACCTCCCCTAGGTGGATTTAGATTCAACCCTACGTGGATACATTATGATTGCTTAATGATTTCTGATTTTAGTTTGATTTCACTTATTCATTATTCATTGCACTGAGTTCTAGATCTGCAGTAATCCAGCCCTCAGGAGAGGGATTTTTCTTTGTCCCTTGCAGAATTGAGGAATGTAAAGAATGTGTTGGACTGGGTACCTGCTGGTTCTATGGCAATTTACTGTTTCTTACCAGCCTTGCAAATACCTGGGGGACAAGGAGGGTCCAGGACCACCCTCTCTGTCCTGCCTGTTCCTAACCCTTGGCCACCTCCTGCCGTGCTAGAAATCCTTCTTGCCATTTGTCTAAGATGCCAGCTAGCCCAGATTTCTCATCAGTGCTTATTGTAGAGATAAACTGCTCATGTCCACCTGCTCACATATCTCATCAACCTTGAACTTTCCTTCCTACACCTGATCATAATTTGTGATCTGCGTTCCCTTTAGGAACATGTTTGCTAAAGGCTATCTTCCCCACTAGACTTCAGCTCCATAATGGCAAGACCATGTGCATTTTCTTGCTCACCACTGTAGCCAGAGCTACTAGTATGGTGCCCAGAATGGAGTATGTGTGTTACTGTGTTAAACGAATGAAACAGCACTGCACGGCACAGACACCAGCCATCAGCCTGAGATGACACCTGGTACAGGAGCTTTCTAGGAAGCACTATGCAACACCTGCCCCACAGGTGCTCAGCAAATGCTCACTGAACTCTGTTTAGCTGCAGCAAGCTGAGTCTGCAGCCTCCAGCCTCCAGCCTGTGTGAGCCTCCAGCCACATAAAACATTCAAGTTCTGTCTGAGCTTGCGTGGTGTCTAGGGAAGGGCATTAAGATTGTTCCCAGAAGGAAAGGCTGGGTGGGCAGGCTTCTGGCATCCCCACTCCCACCCCTCCGGCTCTATTTTTATTTGTTTTATTTACTGGATTTCTCCCAAATTTAAAGAATCTCTTTGGCATTAAAAAAAATTGCAAACCACGAATGCAGTGAGAAGCACAATTGGTTTCTAGACTGAGACATCCCTGGACCCTGCACTCTGGCTCGGAAGCCTTGGACTGGGTCCCTTACCTCCCTGGCATTTAGTTTCGTCATCTGTAAAATGGAGTTACAATACCCTTCTTATGGGATTGAATGAGATTGTGCAAATAAAGCTCCCTGCCTATTAGGTGCTCAGCAGTGTTGATGGATTTGACTACTGTTATTAGCGGATACTCTCATGGTTGAGAGCCCCTCCGGGCTGGGACTAACTCTCACTCATTACTTGTTTTCTCAGCACCAGGCACAGATTCTGAGAGCAACATCTCGTGATCACTTTATGAAAGCCTATGGCCTTGTCAGTTACTGCATGACATTATTTATTTATTTATTTTGAGGCAGGGTCTCACTCTGTTCCCCAGGCTGAGTGCAGTGATGCAATCGTGGCTCACTGCAGCCTCGACTTCCTGGGCTCAAGCAATCTTCCCACCTCAGCCTCCCAAATAGCTGAGACCACACGTGTGCACCACCACATCCAGCTAGTTTTTGACTGTTTGTAGAGACACAGTCTTGCTATGTTGCCCAGGTTGATCTCAAACTCCTGGCTCAAGAGACCCTCCCACCTTGGCCTCCCAAAGTGCTGGGATTACAGGCATGAGCCACCATGTCCGGCCACTGGATGACTTTAGACCACTGCTTCCCCTCTGCTCAACTTGTTTTCTTAAGGCCCTGCCCAGAGCCATCTCCCTCACCTGATTCCTTATTAGGAGTTAAAAGCCTGACTCCCAGAGCCAGGTCCTTGCCTGCTGTTTAACCTAGGAGAAGCCCAGCTCCTGGCTCGGATACTTGGTGAAATCAGGGGTCTGGGGAACCTGCCTCTTCCTCTTTCTGCACAGTCAGCTCCCCACCCCCTTCACAGACTTCCTGGGAGCTGCTGGCAGGAGCCAGAAGTTGTGCAGGCTCCATTCTGGCTGGGGAGGTTTAAACTCATCTCCTTCTGCACACTGGGAACAAATGTTACCCCAGGCACAGATGACAGAGCCAAAGTGAGCAGAAGGGAGGAATCCAATCCAGGAGAGCTTCTAGTGTCCTCCAGGCCACCCATGAGGCTGCGGGGGTGGGGAAAAGGGGTGTGGGAAGACAAGATCTATCTCAAGGACAAGGCTCTGGAGCCGTAACTCTCCCCTCCCACCCCAGCCCAGGCTGTTCCTCTTTTTTTGAGGCAAAACCTTAGCTGCCCCATCAGAGACACACTGTTCCTCTTGCCTCCCCCCACTGCTGTTCAAGATCCTCAAGAGACTGACCTTGGACCCGGGCATGGACTCTGCCTTCAAGCAGGCCAGGCTGGAGTACCAACTCTGCCTCTTACCAGCTGTGTGAAGTTGTGTCATTTGAACACCACCCCAAGCCAAGGCTCACCACTTTTAATTGGAGATAAAAATAATATCAATGGCACAAGACTTTTTTAATGTAATGATGATATGAGTAAGAGATAGCAGCTCACAGGCAAATCCCAACTCTGCTCTTGTAGGGCACCCTCTTACATTTTGTGCCCTAGGCACCTTCCTTGCCTCTTTCTAGTCTTGATCCTGGAGGTAGGGATTGCAATCACCATTTCAGCAGATAAGGAAACTGGGGTTTAGCTAAGTGTGGTGGCTCCCCTGGTGAGTGGCAGAGCTGGGATTAGAACCATGTCTTGCTTGGGCCAAGACAAGGTACATTCCTCTGCACTTCTAGGGCTGGAAAAGTCACGACTGCCTGCACTACTCCCCATCTTGCCACCAGCAGAGTTCCCCAGTGTCCCACTAATTTTGTTGGTGGGCTTCTCCCTGCTGGGTCTCATCAGAGCAGCCACCTGTCATGCAAACGGTTGTGACAAATTCCATAAACTGTCATCACCTGGGTTATGGGGAAAGGGAACACTCCATAGGCCAAGGTCAGCAGGACAGCCATACCCATGCTCTCTCAGTATCCCTATCACTTCTCAGGCAGGTGTGCGGGCCTAAAGCACCTGCCAGACACTGAATAGGCTCTGTCCCATGAGGGCTGCTCCCCCATGGCTCTCCCTTCTTACAGGCCAAGTGTGAGAAGTGGTCTTGGGTGTGGGAAAATACACAAAGTTTTGGACACTGGGCAGGCTGGAATTGAGGTGTTGCAGCTGTTTACTGGAATTGTCTGGGAAAGCAGAGGCCTTCACCCTGGGGACTTTGAGACCTGTGAGATATTATCATGCCCTGTACCAAGAGGAGAATGCCACCTGTCCCGTGAAAAGCTAAGCTTCAATGCTGCCCCTTGCTGAGGAAAGAGAGTCCCCACCATCCGAGTCCTGGCTCGCTCACTGTCCTGGCAGTGAGGGGCTGAGCAAGCACTCTGGTCATGTTACAACAGCCCCACTCACTCTCTGCAGCCCTGGAACCTCTGAGTGCCAGTGTCTTGTCACAGGAAGAAAGCTTGATTATCCAGGGCTTCTGGGTCCCTGCCTACCTCTCCAGCCCCAAGCTAGAGCCTGCCAGGAGGGGCATGTGTTCACCTTGGCCTTCCTGATGTCCAGTAGCCTTCATCCCAGCCTACTGGCCTCACCACCCTTGCCCCTCTGCAGCAGGCCCAGCATTCCCTGACCCATTTGGGTTGTGCAGGTGCTCAGCTCACTAGGGTCTCCATAGTCCCGCAGTAGAGGGCGGAGAAGAAGGTGGGATCACCTGCCCCTCTGGAGCCTCCCGGTCTTTCTCCTAGATAACCCTGTTACCCTGCAGGAGTAATTTGTTCAGGGCCATTTATCCTGGCACTGCTGCACAAACATCCTATTAACTTCAGGACCACAGGGGAGCGGCTAGTTTGCTCCAAATTAAAAGTAGCTGGAAATGGGGCCCTCTGGCAGGCAGGAGAGTACAGGCTGCAACACCACAGCCCTGGGAGGAGTGGATCTAGTCAGTTCTTCATCAGCCTTCTAAGTCCAGGGCCTCCTTTGCCATGCCACAGGGACCCTCATCTTCCCCAGTCTTCTTAGGGTTACAGAATCTCCCCTAGGCCATCTCTCTCACCAGACCTAGGTCTCAAATCCCTGAAAGCCATTGCTTCCCAAGGGCGGAAGCGGCAATGTGAAGTCACTGTGGAAGGAAGCAGTATGCAGGGCGAGAAAACTCTGGACCCAGATGGACCTGGGCTCCAACCCTGCCATGCGCCAGCAGGACAGCCTTGGGCAAGCCATTCCCCATCTTGAATCTGTGTCTTTCTGTAAATGGGCCAGTAATTTCCATCTCATGTGGCTACTGGAGATGGAATGAGATGGGACATGTGACAGGCACAGGACCTGGCTCATAAAAGCTGCTCAGTAAAAGTCAAGTTCCCCACCCTTCTCTTCTATGATACAACCTTGGACTTGTAGCCAAGAGAAACAAGGCTGAGCCTCTGTGGGTCAAGTCCTCTTCCCGGCTCCTATCCAGATGTGCTGCTGTTCCAAAATTATCCCCCCTGCCCCCAGTCACTCTTGATGACAAGTTCTATAATTAAAAATGTGCCAACAACGGAAATGATCCTTTTTATTTAGTTGTTTATGGATTTATTGGTCATCCATTCCCACAAGAATGGGAGCCCTGCAAAAGCGTTCACCACGTGGGAATCACCTAGAGTGAGTGCCTCAAGCACCTGCAGCCGAGGAAGGTTGAATAAATAACGACTAAATGCTTTCCCTGCCGAGCAACATTGGGCTGTGTGGCTGGAGTTCCCTTTTTGAGGTCTGGTCTTAGTCAGGTTTGCTCTCGAGCCTGCCACTCCCTATCTCCCTTGTCTGAATTCCTGTGCTGGAGTTTGACAGCAGTGACCAGCCAGAGCGACCCGGATGAGACAAGGGTCAGTGCAAACAAGACCAAAGGCCTGTTACTGCACCCATTCCGCTCTCGTGCTCTGCTGGGGGACTGCCCCTGGGTGCAGGCCTACACTGCCCATACATCACAGCTGGCCAGGTGTTCAGATGAGGTGGCGGTTCTTCCCCATTGTCCACCTGCACCCCACCCAGAAGTGCAGGAGGAGGGACCCCGCTGAAAGGCAAGCAGCAGGGGAGAGGAGCTTTGGGAGAGAGGATGTGGAAATGAGGAAATTGCATAGGCCTCCCGGGCCAGCTGGAGGAAAGAAAAGCCAGGACTCCTGAAAAGGACTCATGGGAGGTCATTTACTATCACCACTGACTACCCTCTCTGTACTGCTCACAGGTCTCCAGTCTAGGGGCAGAAGAAAGCCTTCCTTCTCTGTTAGGATGAGGGTAGGAGGACCATGAACACAAAGCTAACCTTGGTCCCCTCTGGCTGAAGCCATTGAGATTCCATTTTGTGTTCTTAGAAGTACAAAGAACAACCGCTTTGGAGCCAGACCAGGATTTGAGTCCAAATCCTCACAATTGCTTGCTGTCTTAGGCCATCAGGCTGCTTATCAACCTGATGGCCTAAGATACCATACAAAGACACGGTGGCTTATCAACAACAGAAATGTATTTCTCACAGTTCTGGAAGCTGGAAGTCTGAGATCAGGATGCTGGCACTGTGGACTTCTGGTGGGGAGTCTTCCTGGCTTACAGACAGCATCTCCTGCTGTATTCTGACATGGAGGAAAGAGAGTAAGCTAGCTCTCTGGCCTCTTCTTACAGACACACCCCATTCAAGAGGCTCCGCCTTCATGACCTCATCACCTCCCAAAGGCCTCACCTTCAAATACCATCACCTCAGGAGTGGGATTTCAACATGTGAATTTGGGGGAGGGGAGGCACAAATATTCAGCCCATTGCACTAAGCAAATGACTTTTTTCTCTGGGCTTCAGTTTCTTCATCTCTAAA
The DNA here is from genome assembly GCF_028885625.2 of Pongo pygmaeus. Classification (NCBI taxonomy): domain Eukaryota; kingdom Metazoa; phylum Chordata; class Mammalia; order Primates; family Hominidae; genus Pongo; species Pongo pygmaeus. Next base: position 175,365,755 of record NC_072377.2, read on the forward strand.
ATGAAGGAGCTGCTGATTTCAAAGGCCTCTTTCAGCTTTGGAATTTAAAGATTAAACAAAATTGTGGCACTGCTGGTGGCACCTGCCATGTGCCCAGCATTGCCTGAGCACTCCATGTCCAACATTTTATTTAGTGCACATGAGAAACCTAGGAGGTGGAGTGCTCTAATTAACCCCACTTACAGATATAAAGAGCGAGCTTCAGACGGGGGACCGGCCTGGCTTGGAGTCACACAGCCAGCATGAAGCATAGCCACAACTGGAAGCCTAGGCGGTCTGGCCCCAAGCCCTGGGTTTTACCGCCCTCCCCAGCCCATCCCCAGTACACTTTTTCCATTTCTGAAAATCAGATCCAGGGTAAGAAGGCAACGAAGACAAAATAGATTCCTTCCCAGTTTGGCCAAGAGGTAACACACACTCTTGTTTTAGAAATCAAGATTTCAGGGCCTCCGTTCTGACTGAGGAAGTGCAATTGAGGAGAATGCCCTCTGAGACCCAAGCCCCCCGATCCATCCCCTAAACCGTTACCCATACGTCACCTTTCACAGTCAAACAACAAAACATATGGGGAGCAGGCCCGACAGCCAAGACTACAGGGAGGGGAGAAAAAAGGAAACACCACCCAGCAAGATTTCCAGTTGTATTTCTAGTCTGGCCAATTTTCATTTGTTGCTGGAATGAGGTCAGTTGGAAGCTGAGGCAGAGAATTGGGCAGGAATCAGGTAGGGAGGTGTGATTCTGGGGCTTGTATCTGAGAGGCTGGGGTTAGCCTAATTTTCTTTCTGTAATCTTTTGATTAACTGTGGGCCAGTTTGGATGACATTTTTCAAACCATCTGTGCTTGGAAGGCTGGGCCAAGCCCAGGCTTGCTGCTCGATATCTGCAAGCATCAGCTTGGAGCCGGCTATCACCCGGAGCCTGGGATGTCTCTAAGCAATGAAGCATATTGGATTGCAGAATGATCTGCAACATCCCTGTGCTGATTAACTCTGCCCAGGCCTTACAAGTTCAGAAACAGCAGCTGTCATTTCAAACGCAACAGGAAACATGAGGGGAAGGGCCGTCGCCATCCTCTGTTGAGTGCTACTTATTTTCTGGGGGCTTTACAAGGATTCCTATATTCAGTCCAGCCCTGTCTCTGTGAGTTGTTCTTATTCCAAACCGGGGGCTTTGATAGGCTGAAAAACTTGCCAACATCACAGATACAGCACTGTGGTTTAAAAGGTCATGTGCAAACACTAATGTTCCTTTGAACACGCCTGGTCAAACCTGTCAGCACCGTCACTGCTGTCATGGACTCAATTGTGTCCCCTTAAATGTATATGTCAAAGCCCTAACCCCCAAGGTGGCTGTATTTGATGATAGGGTCTTGATGCAGGAGATTAAGGTTAAATGAGGTCATAAGGTTGGGACCCTAATCTGACACGACTGGTGTCCTTGTAAGAAGGGGAAGAGACACCAGGAGTACACACACACAGAGGAAAAGTTATGTGAGGGCAAGATGGCCAACTACAAGCCAGGAAGAGAAACTCCACCATACACCAACCCCTGCCCGAACCTTAGTCTTGGACTTCCAGCGTCCAGAACTTTGGGACAATAGATTTTCGTTATTTAACTACCCAGTCTGTGGCATTTGATTATGGCAGCCCAAGCAGACTAATATAGCCCCGTAGACCATTCTTTGCATAGCATTCTTTCCCATATTTTTAATTGTGATAAATGTATATAACATTAAATTTACTATTTTAACCATTCTTAAGTGCACAGTTGTGGCATTAAGTACATTCACATGTTGTGCAACCATCACCACCAACCATCTCCAGAACATTTTTCTTCTTGCAAAACTGAAACTCTGCCCTGCACCCATTAAACACTTCCCCATTTCTGCCTACCCTCAGCCCCTGGCAGCCACCACCGTACTTTCTGTCTCTATTAACTTGACTGTTCTAGGTTCCTCATATAAGTGAGTCATGAAGAGTATTTGTGTCTGGCTTATTTCATTAGTGTAATATCTTTTTTCTTTGAGATAGGGTCTCACTCTGTCACCCAAGCTGGAGTGCAGTGCCATCATCACAGCTCACTGCAGCTTCCACCTCCTGGGCTCAAGCAATCCTCCCACCTCAGCCTCCAGAGTAGCTGAGACTACAGGCGTGCGCCACCACCACACTCGACTAATTTTTTTTTATTTTTTATAGAGACGAGGTTTCTCCATGTTGTCCAAGCTGGTCTGAAACTCCTGGGCTCAAGTGATTGGCCCACCTTGGCCTCCCAAAGTGCTGGGATTACAGGCCACCACACCAGGCCCTCACTTAGTGTTATGTCTTTAAGGTTCATTCCTGTTATAGCCTGTGTCAGAATTCCCTTCCTTTTTAAGTTTGAACAATGTTCCATTGTATGGATACTACATTTTGCTTTTTATCCATTGATGGACCATTCCCATATTTTTAAAATAAAAAATGAATCATATACGATTATAATCCCCTTACTGGAAACTGTCTCCAGTGGTTTCTTGACACATTTAGAATTAAATGCAGACTCTTCTCAGTGGCCTGTGACTTTGCATGATCTGTCCTCTGCATTTCTGTCCTTCTCCTTGGACTCTTTCCACCAAACCCCCCCGGGCTCTCTCCCTCAATTCATTCAAATCCCCTCCTGCGGTAGCTGTCCCTCCTCATCTGCCCCAACACATTGCCTAATGCTGCCTTGCTTTTCTGCACAGTGCTTACTGCTCGTGCAACAATATTACACATGTGTTTGCTTGGTGTTTTTAAATGTTTTAATGGAAATTGTCTATGTTTAAGGTATACAGTGTGATGTCTTGATACACACATAGATAATGGCCTGATTATCACAGTCAAGCTAATGAACATATCCATTTCTTCTCATAGTTACCTTTCTGTGTGTGGTGAGAACTACTCTCTTAGCAAATTTCAAGTATACAGTGCAATCTTATGAACTACAGTCTCCTTGCTGTGCATTACTCTAGAGCTTGTTCATTCTCCATAGCTGAAACTCTGTACGCTTTGACCAACATCTCCCTGTTATTCATTTGTTTATGATCCAGCTCATCCACTAAGAGTCCAGCTCTGTAAGGGCAGGGAATTTTGCCTGGCCTTGACTGCTTCCCCAGCACCTGGTGCAGGGCCTACCACATGGTAGGCCCTCATTGGGAGTTGAGAGGTCGAGCTGGCAGATGAGGAACCCGAGGCCTGGGGAAGGCCACCCAGCAAGCCAGAGGCAGAGCTGGCCTTGAATCTGGGCATCCTCCTCTTTCCATTCCCTACAGGCTCGGCACTGCATGCCCTTTAAAGGCTCCAGTTCTGTATCCACCATTCTCGTGTCCGTCTGTCCATCCACACTTCCTCCTTAGCAAGGCCACCCATGTTCCTGCATCCAGGACATGAGGGGTTAATTAAGATAGTCATCTGGCTTCTCAGGCTACCATCCTAAGAACAGCCCTCCTCGGTTCTGGAGCTGGTGGGCCATTTGGTTCATCTTTGATTTGTTCTTGCCATGGAGAGAGGGGAACCTGCTGCTGGGAAAGGATGGCGATTGTTTCCAGTGTGCTCTGCTCCATTCAGCCAAGGGGCTCCTCTGGGAGGGCGTGAAGTGAGCAATCACCAGCGAAGGCATCTGGGGGCTGCAGATGCAGCTGGCTTCCATGGCTGTGTTCCCCTCCAGCCTTTGAGGATCCAGGACTTTCTGGAAACATGATTTTGGAGTTCACTGGATGCCAAATCCATTACCACCAAATTGTATGACCTTGGGAAGTCCAAGGGAGTCACTCCTTCGAGCCTAGCTTCCTTTTCTGTAAACTGTGTGCAATAATGCCAATACCACAGGTTTATTAAAGTAATGCACTTGAAAGTGTTTAGTGCAGGGCTTGTGTCAAATTAAGGATTCAACAAATGATGGGTGGTTTTGCTTTTATTTGGCTTTGCTGTTTATCAGGGCTGAGCTTAAATCTCCCTCATTGCATCCTAGGCAAACCAGGGATCTCCCATGCCTTGGGAAATGGCTGAGTGACTGAAATCACCCATGTGGGCCAGAAAAGAGTGAGAGATGTTTTCAACATACTCTTTGCCTTTCTTTTCCCTACCCGGGATGCAAGTATCAGTGACAAAGAGTTTTATTCTAAGGAGATGAGACAGGAGAGCTCACACTCCATTCATTGAGCAAGCTCTTCATGACCAGAACCTTTAAAATCTCCTGTGCACTCCTGCCCCACTCCCAGCCCACACTCTCTTACTGATGAAAAAATAACAAGGGGCAGTAAAACCTTGTCTTTGTATAGAGTCCACTGGGGGCTCAACAGAAGGAGGTGGAGGAGGCCTCAAACCTGGATGTTGTGGCAGTCACTGCACCCTGGGTCAGAGCCCCCTGAGGACACCATCCTGGAAGGGAGAAGCTGGCTGGAACCACAAAGCCCCATGGACAAGCAAGCTCTGGCACTACCTTTGAGCATCTGCTGTGCCTGCTGGCCTGTCTCACAGGGCACGTGAGGTAAAAAGACAGCAGGCACAGGCTCCTCCAGGTTCATTATATCTGGGAATTTCAGTCTGGCCAAGGGAGCTTCTGAGAGCCTGAAGGTGGCCAGTATGTGACTGGAAGTCAAGGCTACATGGCACAGTGACCAGTGTGAGAATCCTCCAAATGTCCTCAGTGTAAGGATGGGAAAACTGAGGCCAGAGCAAAGAACACCCTTGAATAATTTACTCTCAAAACGGAGCCTCCTCTGGCTGGTAGCTGGGGCCACAGGGATGGAGGGTAGCCTGGCCCCTCCTAGAAGTGGTGGCCACCCAGCAGACGGCTCTCCATTGCCACACAGTCAATGACTCATAGACTAAGCCCAAGCAAGACCCCTCGCCTCTTCTCTTCATCTCTGCACTCTCCCCTTCATGGCCTCCTCTCTGGGGGAGACCCCCAAGTCTCACTCTCTTGCCTTGGCTCTTTTCTTAAGCTCCAGGCCTGCGGGTGACTCCTTGGCTGTACTGTGAACTTGTTGGGAGGGCAGGGGCTACATTTTAGTTATTTAAGAACGTGCAGTCCGGCACGGTGGCTCACACCTGTAATCCCAACACTTTGGGAGGCTGAGGTGGGTGGATCCCTTGAGGTCAGGAGCTTGAGACCATTCTGACCACAGCGAAACCCTGTCTCTACTAAAAATACAAAATTAGCTGGGCATGGTGGCACATGCCTGTAATCCCAGCTACTTGGGAGGCTGAGGCAGGAGAATTGCTTGAACCAGAAGGTGGAGGTTGCAGTGAGCCACAATTGCACCATTGCACTCTGGCCTGGGCAACAAGAGCAAAACTCCATCTCAAAAAAAAAAAAAAAAAAAAAAAAGGAAAGAAAGAAGGAATGTGCAGCACCCAACACAAGACCTGGCATAGAGTAGGGGCCTAACAAATGGATGGATGGATGGAGGACGGGAGGAAGGACCACTAGACCCTTCCAGTTGAATGTCTTTCTCTAGCCCCTATTCAACCCTTGTAAAACCAAAGCAGACCTCTCTCTCCTGATTTTACTCTTTCTCTTTACATGTCCCAGCCTCGAGCCTTGTTCTTTCCATCTGTCACTCCCTTTCCACTCTCAGAACCGTTCCTGAAGTCTGAACCTTTCTAACCTTTCGCCTGCTTTGCTGCAGCAGCCTGCAGACTGCATTTCTTCCCATTTTTTCCCTTTCTGACTCCTCGACACCATTCCAAAGAGATGGCCCATCCAACCCATTGACCCAGAAGCCCTACTTCTAGAAATCTATTCTAAGCAAATCATCACAGCTGTGCATACAGACTTTTATGGTATTATTGCATTATTTATAATAGTGAAAAACTGGAGGCAATCTAAGTGTCAATGGAAAAAATTGTGCATTAAATAAATTTTGGTTCATCTGTCTGATGGAATAATATTAAACTGTTGAAAAATTATTTTAGGAACTAATTAATAACCTAGAGAAATGCTATTGATATCGTATCAAGTAGGAAGCCAGGAGAAAAAAACTGTATGCTGAATGCGGTTCCAGTCTGTGGGAATAGATGTGTATGGAAAAGTAAAATAGAGAAGAAATACACTGAAACATTAGTGTGGGTTTTAGCTTGGATTAAAGGTGAGTTTTTAAAGTTTTTTTTTGTTTTGTTTTGTTTTTTTGAGACAAAGTCTTGCTCTGTCGCCAGGCTGGGATGCAGTGGCGCAATCTTGGCTCACTGCAACCTCTGCTTCCTGGATTCAAGTGATTCTTGTGCCTCAGCCTCCCAAGTAGCTGGGACTACAGGCGCCGGCCACCACAGCCAGCTAATTTTTGTATTTTTAGTAGAGACGGGGTTTCACAATGTTTTCCAGGATGGTCTCCATCTCCTGACCTTATGATCCGCCCGCCTCGGCCTCCCAAAGTGCTGGCATTACAGTTGTGAGCCACCGCGCTTGGCCTAGAGTTCTTCTTGATGCTTCTCTGCATTGTCTGACTTATCTTCAATAAGCATCCATATTTAATCAGAAACCACAAACATATCATTCACTAAATACACATCTTCAATCATACAGTTCTCAATATGGGAACGAATGAAAGTTCTGCTTTCACTGGCATATCACTGGCTGTTCATGCCACGTGGCAATACACCCCGAACTACCAGATTTGGCACTCCCAGCCCTAACCCCAAAGTCTCAGACCTCAGCCCACTCCCTAGTCCTGTGTCCCCGTGACCAAACCCACACACACATTCTCCTCCAGCCAAACAGGTCCCTACATGTTTCCAAACCAGCCTTCTGTTCTGTGCTCCTCAGCCTAACTCTCAAATGGTTCAGAAACACAAATTCGCATGTGCACAGAGAGAGACAGAGACAGAGAGAAAATCCAAATATGATAAAATACTGATCATCATTGGTGAACCTAGATGAAGGGGAGGCATGCTCACAATTTGCATTGTAGTTGGATATTTTCAAAATAAAAAGCTGGGGAAATAAAGGAGCAGTGTAGTATAGTATTTAAAGGCACAAATTCTGCATGAAATTACCTTATTTCAAATTCCAGTCCCACTGCCTATTAGTTGGGAGTAGTAACATTAGGCAAGGTACTTACTTTCTAAGACTCAGATTCTTCATCAGTAAAGTGGGGATAATGAAAATCCTAGTGTATTTGTTTCCTACAGTTGCCCAGAGAATGGAATGCATGTGTGTAAAGGGCTTGGCGGAGTGCCACACACCCTTGATCATGAACAGTTATTATCAGTGCTAAATATAGAAATCAATTTCTTAACCATGACTCTATTCATGATATTCTCTACCTCCATAAGCTACTCATCCCTGGACAACTAAGTAAAGTGCTACAGCTTTGGAAACTTTGCTTGCACAGTTCTTTTTCTGCCACTAGCCCTGGAAGCTGCTCCAGTGCAGTGCCTGTCCCGCTGGTATCCATACCTCCAGGCCCTGGCACAGAGCCTGGCAAGGGGGAAGAAGCCATTAAATGCACTGAACCCCAAATGAGAATCTCAAAGGGTTCAAGCTGTGCTTTAAAGAAAACTCTTCTCATCAAGACCAAGTTTGCAATTTTGCTGATGCAGCCACTCTATTCCCATGGGCTTCTTTGAGATAAGGCATCACCTTGATAAATTAGCTATGGATATAGGCATCTTGCAGTTGGCATGGGAAAGCAATTTAATTTCCAATTAAGCCTGATTTCTGGGCCAAGAAGTTTGCCTACCTCGCACTGGAAGGATTATTCTGGTCATGCCTATTATTATCACGGGTCATGAATCTCCCATGAAGTGGACTCTCAAGGAAGTTGGTCCTTCAACCCTTGGAATGGTTCAGTGAAGCAGAAATACGGCCTCTGTGGGTAGGACCGTTTTTCCCCAGGAATTAAGTTTATACAAGTAGAGTCAGGAAAGTTCAAAGCAAAGATAGGCAGTCTGTTTGTGGCCAAAATTTTTTAATTGGGGTACCCCTAGAAATGAAGCGAGATGGGGGAGAGAGAGGGAGGTGAAGCAGTCATCAATCAGTTCCACAAGCAAGAGAGGCGGGAAGTTGCTAGTAAGAAAAAGACGGCAGGAGGTAGTTCTCTGAGCCCAAACCGAAAAGAATATGAATTATCGGTTGAAGGAGACACACTTGCTTGAAGAGAGAACAGACATTTGTGAAGCATCTTTTATGCACTGTGCTGAGTACTTCACATTCATGATTGATGATTCAATGCTCCCTGTAAAACAAACACTGTGAGGCTCACTTTCCAATTGAGGAAACTGAGATTCAGGAAGATTAAATAAACTGCCCAAAGTCATAAACAAGGCAGATTCAAACTCTTGTTTTCCTGAGCTTTTCTTCCGGCAGGCTCCCTCTCAAAGGTAGATACAAAAACATCATTTAGGGCCATAAGGATAATGCCATATTCAGCTGTATCTTACCCACCAAAATTGTAAGCATGAGAAAAAGACCTTTCAAACAAGTCCTGAGAGAGTGAAAATAAATGGTGGCTGAGGCTGCTTGGGGCGAATGATCTGATGGAAGAGCTAACAATATCTACTTCTCTTTTGGGTGTTGTTTTTGCTCCCATCTGTCCCTCAAGGAGGGAGACCTGAGACCTGGGCGCAATGGCCCAGCATGGCTGAGAGGCTCCTGTGAGGTCAGGATCTCCTCCCACAGCTCAGACTGCTTCAAACCAGCGGGGTTCTGGCTTGTGGCTGAGGGGATTTCAATTCAGAAGGACTGGAAAGAAACAACAGAGGGGAATAAGGGATCATGACCAGTGGAGCCACAGAAAATTTAGTTAGGTGCCAAGAAGGTGTGACATGGCCTAAGTTTAGTAAACGATAGTAAAAGAGGACTCTAAGGCAATATGTAAGCAAGCACGCTGTCAACTCCTGGATAAATTCTAGAGCGCATGATTAAACCCATGGTTTGGGAACACTTGTGAAAGAAAGTAGAGATGAATGTGAGGAGGGTGCAGTCACTGAGAAGGAGCTGTGCCGGTGGACCAGACTCCCTTCTGTTCTGCTTCTGCATAGTGACCAGTTCAAGGATCACTGCAACCATGGTGTGCCTGGGTTCCAGTTGGGTGTGTGATGAGCTATGGGCTGGAAAGCGTAGATTTAGGCAGGTGCCAGCTGGCCTTGTGGTCCTGTCTGTGTTGGCAATGCCCACAGCAGAACATTTGTGAGACATTTTCAGATCCTTCTGCTTGGCCATCACCCCCACATCTATTGAGACTTCAGAGGTGTGGCCCCAGGGAGTCAATTGAGAGCCTGGGCTCTGTGATGGAAAGGTATATGGAAACATCTAACAAGCTCTCAATAGTTGACCTTGACCTGCTTGGCATTTTCCACTTTTAATATGGGGTAAAGACAGAACAGGATTTCCAGTGGTTAGAGTGTTTTCTGGAGCAATACCGCCTAGATTTGAATTCCAGCTCTGCTATTTGCTAACTTCTGAGTTGGGGCAAGTTAAATCTTTTCCTTGTGCCTCCATTGTCTCATTGGTGAAATGGAGATACTAATAATAACCTCAAAGGATATTGTTACTGTTCAATGAGCTGTGCCTGGAAAGATCCTGGCATTCAGGTAGGTGTTCAACAAATGCTAGCCCTTATTACCATTAGGAATGACAGGTTCTTGCACAGCAAGTGATCAGCTAAATATATGCCCAAATGGAAGTGGCTCCATCTTGCTATAGTGAGTTATTCATCCAAAGAGGTGTTGCTGCAGGTTGTCACTGAAGAGAACTACTGTAGAAAGAGTGTGACTGTGTTCTCCCCGACAATACTTCTGACACCACATAAGAGGGTTTTTCCCCCCTACTGATACCGACTAGTTCTGACACCAACTGGGTGTCCTACAATTTAATTCAATTCTGACAGTAACTACCCAGAGTTAGCTCAGACCCCACAGGTTAAGAACTCAGTCCCACAAGACTGCCCCATTCAAACGCCAGCCACCAATAGGGTGTCCTGGCTATCCACACTTCTACCTGACTGACAGGACATTCCTACAACCTCCCCCACACCTCCAGATAGGATATAATAATTTACTAGAGTGATCCACAGAACTCAAAAGAACATTTCACTTACTATTAACACTTTACTTACTATTACATGATGATTGCAAAGGCTATAACTCAGAAACAGGCAGATGGAAGAGACACACAGGGCAAGGTATGAGGGATGCAGGGTGGAGGTACAGAGTTTCCGAGCCCTCTCCCAGCACCTTGATGTGTTCACCAACCCAGAAGCCCCCCAAACCGTATTATTTAGGGGGTTTTATGAAGATTTCACTACATAGGCATGATTGTTAAACCACTGGCCATTGGTGATTAAACTCAGCCTCCAGCCCCTCTTCCCTCTGCAGAAGTTGCAGGGTAGAGCTGAAGGTTCTAACCTTCTAATCACGGCTTTGTCCTTCTGGCAAGCAGCTCCCATGCCGAAGCTATTTACAGGCCCACCAAGAGTTATCTCATTAGAAAAAAAGACACTCCTATCGCCCCTAAAGGATCTTTGTACCAAAGACCAAATATCTTTCTGCGGCACAACAGAGAGTTCAAGCACCAGATATAAAGTGGAGAAGTACTAGATGATCTCTAAAGTCTTACTGGCACTTGGAGAACAAGCGTCTGTATTTGAACATGTGGAATCAAAGGGGAGTTGAGTAGCAGGGGCTCCAGAATTGACACAGGAGGAGGACTCAGTGCAGCAATCTCGTGGGGCGGGGGGACGGAAGACACATCCCGAAGCTTCATGTGCCTCCCAAGCCCCTGCTTTTGTTGTATGTGTACTGGGGATAGGGAGGTTGGTATGGAATGATGGAGATTATGGGAGAACAGAGTCCATCTAAGTCTCCCTTTGACTCTGCAGCCGGGGGAGATGCAGCTGGCCTGGGAAGGAATCACAAATGTGGTCCAACACTCAGTTTAGAGTTGTTGGCTTTGCTTCCATATACCTGCCTTTCTCATCTCTCAAATCCTTTGAGGAAGTTGGCTGGTGAAAATGTACTTATATAAGTGGGGAGGGAGAGTTGTGCAAAGCTAGGAAGAAGCTGAGTTCTGCATCAGAGGTGACATGAGAAAGAACCAGGAAAGCACTGTGGAGAGGAGGATGATCCATCAACTGACTCATCTGGGGGACAGGATCTGGGAGCCAGAGGTGATGGAGAAAACTAAAGCCCTCCTCCTGGCCCCCAGTGGGAATCTGATGGAGCCTGGTGGAGAGCTTTGCATTTCTACAGGGCACTGTGTGGGAGGGGCCTGGAGGCCTTGTCTCTGGATGCACTAGACTGGCAGTTCTGAAGCTTTTCATCCTCAGGACCCTTTACATACTTAAAAAATATCAAGGATCCTAAGAACTTTGGTGTATATGGGTTATATCTATTAACAGTTACCATTTTAGAGATTAGAACTAAGAATGGTAAAAATATTCAATTTGAGTTTACTTATTTTAAAATAATAATACATCCATTAGTTGTTAACAAAAATAACATATTTTTTTGAAAAGCAATTATGCGTGCCAAAAAGTATATTGGGAGAAGTGGTATTGTTTTACATTTTTCACAAATCTCTAATGTCCGGCTTTAGAAAGGCAGCTAGAATCTCGTTGCTACCTCGGCATTCAGACTGTTGTAACAATGCATGTTACATGACCTCTGGAACATTCCATTGCACTCTCATAAAAGAATGAAAATGAAAAAGGCATATAATGTCTCAGTATTATTATGAACAGAGTTTTGGCTTCACAGGCCTCCGCTTTGAGAACTGCTACACTGGACTGTAGTGAATTTCTCCATGCCTCTCTGATCTTTCTTTGGTCATTTTCTTTCCCCTCCATGTGACAGGGCAATGGCTGGTGAGGTACAAGAAGGTGGCACTTTGTACAAACAGTGTCTTCTTAAATACTTCATAGAATTCAAACTCCCCCAAACACAAGACTAATTCAAAGAATACTGGATATTCTCACATAACAGACTGTGCTGCCAATGAACAATAAAATAAGTGCAGTTTGCAATGCCCTGACCCAAGGAGTTTAAGATAAATTTTGGATGAGTTGTTGATTTAGAGGAGGAGCTGGTATCACTTCAGTAAGTCACAAAAATTAAGATATTAATATTTATATTGCACTATTTTAAATTTGCATAATGCTGAATCTTCACTGTGAAGAAGGAAGCCCCTCACAATGATTGGTGAGGGGTAGGGAGGGAGAATGGCAAGAAGACACCAAGTTCCTTGCAGGCAAGCGAGTAGATACATGATAAAAGTGAAGTGAAATTCCAGTCCTCTGAGATCTTCATAAATAGAAGAAATCCTCATTTCTTTCCCCCTCTGGTTGCAGCTTGGACTGATGAGCTGAAGCTCTGTCTGAGACCTGGCACTGTTAGGATGTCCCCCAGGGTTCTTTCCACCCCAGTTCTGGAGCTCAGGGGGTCCCTTACCTCTGATTTCCACCGTTTTGTCTGAGTTCTGGAGGAGGGCACATGGGAGAACCATCCAGGTGCACCTCTCCAGGTGTGAGTCACTGGTCCATGAGAGGACAATAATAAATGATGGAAGCACTAGACACTCATTAGCGGAGTGCTTTATTAAGAACTGATGAAGGTTCTCTGCTCCCAGGCAGATATTATTGCAAAAAACATGTAGGCACAGTGTCTAACTCCATCATGCCTAAATTCCCATTATTTCATGCTTATCCCGTGCATAAAGTTCTGTGAGCAGCAGACAGTTGTGGCATTTGCTAGAAGGCCAGTCTTTACTGACAAGAGGAGAACATCTGTCTCAATCAAATGAAGGTCATCATTAATAATTTATGGAACGGTGGGGGTTACGCATCCCCACATACTAATTTTTCTAGAGGAACATGGTCTTTTCCCCTGCAGGGATTGTTTGGATATTCTGAGTTTCTGTGTATTTTAGTCCCAAATTCAGGTGCATGGAAACCATTGACGAAATAGACCCTTTAAATCAGACTCCCAGTTGGGACTTCCTTTCTTATTTTTCTTCCTTTTTTTAACTTAAATTTTTGAGATAATTGTAGATTCACATGCAGCTTTACAAAATAATACAGAGACATTCCGTGCCCCCTCTACCTAATGTCCCCAATGGTAATATTTAATATTTTGCAAAACTATAGTAGAATATTACAATTAAGACTTTCTTAAAAGACTCACATGAGGACCCTTGAGACTTCCCTGACCCCAGAAGGAAAAAGTTTCAGGGAATGATGAACTGCCTGCCTTTGGAAGGAAGGTCCACCAGGTAAGAAACTGGAGGCCATAGGGATACCTCTGGGCTGCCAGGCTGAAAGTGGCAGATGCTGGTGCAGATTCCAGGGCCTCCCCTCAGAACTCCAACCTGCATGAGGGCACCTGGGTTCCAGGGATGCAACACAGCTCCCTGCCTGGCCCCTGTGGCTTTGAGTGGCTGTGTCCCTCAGCCCTTCAGCTGGCTCTGCTGAGTTCTGTGGTTGAGATGCCAGGCTCTGGAATCACACAGCTCCAGGCTGGAGTCCTAGCCCCTCACTTTACAGATGGCCTTGGCCAGTTACCTCTTACAGCCTCAGTTTTTCATAGTAACTTATATAGCACTTAGCATGTATCACTATCCTAGGAAATTTACATAAAAATTTGTTTCATGCCAAAACTCTATGGAAAGATACTATTATTAGTTTCATTTTGCAAATGAGGAAATAGGCACAGAAAGGTTATTTGCCCAAAGTCACCCAGCTTGGGAACGGACAGCTGGAATTTGAACCCAAATAGTGCACATCCCAAGTCCACATACTTAGCCGCTGTCCTCTGTTGCTTCTCGTCATCTATGAGGCAGGTTCAGGAGTACCTCATTTTTTTTTCCAAGGCAAACTAATTAGCACAGTGCCTGACACAGAATAAATAAGCACCCATACATGCCAGATAACATTGTCAGTATAACTTCTGGAAGTTTCTGAGTATTCATGACTTATTCTTTTTTTTTTTTTTTTTTTTTTTGAGACAGTCTCGCTCTGTCACCCAGGCTGGAGTGCAGTGGTGCGATCTTGGCTCACTGCAAGCTCCGCCTCCTGGGTTCACGCCATTCTTCTGCCTCAGCCTCCTGAGCAGCTGGGACTACAGGCGCCCGCCACCACACCTGGCTATAATTTTTTCTATTTTTTAGTAGAGACAGGGTTTCACCGTGTTAGCCAGGATGGTCTCGATCTCCTGACCTCATGATCTGCCCGCCTCGGCCTCCCAAAGTGCTGGGATTACAGGCGTGAGCCACCATGCCTGGTCGACTTTTTCTTGTTATTAACAATAGCTCTTTTTCCCTGATCCTCTCCCTCCTCCTACCTCCCACCCTCCAATAGGCCCCAGTGTGTGTTGTTCCCCTCTTTGTGTCCATGTGTTTTCATCATTTAGCTCCCACTTATAAGTGAGAATATACAGTATTTAGTTTTGTGTTCCTGTGTTAGTTTGCTAAGGATAATATTGGGCCTCCAGCTCCATCCATGTCCCCGCAAAGGACATGATGTATACATACCACATTTTCTTTAATAATGGGTACTAGACTTAATACCTGGGTGATGAAATAATCTGCACAACAAACTCCCATAACACAAGTGTACCTATATAACAAACCTGAACGTGTACCCTGCAACTTAAAATGAAAGTTAAGAAAAAAAAAACGCACAAAACAAACAAAAAAAACTATAGTTGCCATTTTAGAAACCTATGATGTGTCAAACATTCATTCAGCCCTTCCATCTATCCAGAAAGAGTCCTTCTTTTATAGATGAAAAAACTAAGAATCAAAGAGATGAAATCAGGCAGAGGTAGAGACAGGATTCAAACCCAAGAGCCGCATCTTAGACTCACAACACTGGAAGAAACTTCAGACACCGGTCTAACTTCACACCCAGCTCAGGACTGGCCCTGCCGAATGGTCACTCATCTGCTCTGAAAATCCTGGCGACAGGACGCTCACTTCCTACACCGGTAGTTCTCCAGCTCGAGGCGTGCCACAGAATCCCCTACGAATTATTAGAACACAGAACATTGCTACCCCCACCCCGTGCAGGGCTTCTGGTGTGGTGGGGCTGGGACAGGGGCCTGAGAGTGTGCATTTCTCACAAGCTGCCACAGGATCCTGACACTGCTGGTCCAGGGACCACACTTGGACAGTCATCGTTCTAGGAAAACTTCCTGGAGTGGGAATGGTAAAGGTGATGGCTTCTTCCCATTTTGCCCTTTTCACCTGCTGCTTCCCCAGCAGGCTCAGTGCCAGAGTCCATACCCTCAATTTAAATAATAAATCCTCCTCTGTATCATGACCCATCCTCCAGAGGGTTGTTTTTCATTTTTTGTTTTTTGTTTTTTTGAGACGGAGTCTTGTTCTATCGCCCAGGCTGGAGTGCAGTGGCACAATCTCGGCTCACTGCAAGCTCTGACCCCCGGGGTTCACGCCATTCTCCTGCTTCAGCCTCCTGAGTAGCTGGGACTACAGGTGCCCGCCACCACGCCTGGCTAATTTTTTGTATTTTTAGTAGAGACGGGGTTTCACCATGTTAGCCAGGATGGTCTTGATCTCCTGACCTTGTGATCTGCCGGCCTCAGCTTCCCAAAGTGCTGGGATTACAGGCATAAGCCACCGCGCCCAGCCCAGAGGGGTTTTTAAGATTGTGTGTTCTGAATGGCCTGTCTCTGACTGGAACCCAACTCTGTCACCAGACCCACTTCCATCTTTTTCTGTGAGGGGGACACACTCTTTCAACTTTTCCAAAATGGCATCTACCATGGCTTTTCTGATTATAAGCAAACAAAACACACCCTTCCTATAATCAAAAATTTAGAAAAGCAGCAAAAATATAAAGGGGGTAAGGAAGAAAACAGAAATTAACCACCATCCCGCCGCTAATATTTTGATGAGTTCTCCTGTATTTCCTTGCAGCTGATTGTTGTTTGGCATACATTTATTAATATTGGAATTAAAAATATATGTGGCACTTTATATCCCAGAAAATAGTAATACTGTAAATGTGTTCTAGAAATGGGAGCTGCTGTTGTTCTTATTAGAGAATTCAAACAAAGAACTGAGGCTCGCTAGGGACAGCTTCCGGGGGAGGATGGGTACCACTTTGAGTCAACAGGGAGAACTCAGGCACAGAGGTGACGATCATCGTTCTCTGTGGGGCATATAGTGATGCAGCGGGAAACAGGTATGAGTCAGTTGAGTGGGGACAGGTAATAGAGAGCTAAAACTGGCTGGCCTTATGGCCTCCAAGGCACTGGGGAGCCATTGTACATTCTTGAGCAGGCAATGACTTCACAAAAGGATTTCTCAAAGTTTAGTCCTGCAACAGAAGACAGGGTGGATTGGAGTGGAAGCGTGGGAGGGCAGGTGGAGAAGGCATGGGTCCGCAAGTGGGGAGCAGCCCTGGGGGCCCAGCCAGTACCCTGTGCCCTGACAAGTGGTATGGCATGGATGGCTCTACTTCTGGGCCGCCAGGATGGACAGGTACTGGTTGCTCTTCACCATGGCGATAATGAGGAGGCCACCGGTCAGCAGGAAGGTGGGCCAGAAGAGGGAGAAGAGAAGGGCCTGGGGCCCATAGAGGCGCTGGAATAGGACGCTGGTTTCGTTCCCCCGAGGTGCGGAGAAGCAGTAGAAGACCTGCCGCTCTTGGAATTTGGCTCTGACCTTCTCCACGTCGGCCCGGGCCGTCTGGTAGTTGTCTAGGCTGCCTGGGATGTAGGAGCACTGTGGGGAGAAGCAAGAGCAGCCGTGGGCTTGGAAATCCCCATTTCTTAGCCAAGGGCTTGATATGGAGTAAAGAAAAATACCGGCTTTGTAGTCGGGCCCCTGGATTGGAGTCAGGGCTTTGGTCTAAAGCTTGGCAGGCCATGCGCTGTACAGGTCTGGAGAGCACGCTCTCATTTGTATTGTGTGTGTGGATGGCGGTGCTGGAGCTGCTCAGGGTACAGGCTACACACCTGGGCGCAGGTCCTGCCTTGGAGTCCTGGCTCTGCTTGGATTGGCTGTAGAATTTTTGGCATATTGCTCACTCTTTCTGAGCCCTGAAGCTTCATCACTTAAATGGGTGAATATCAGTTTCAAAGGATATTATGAAAGAAGGACTTCAAACAGAGCTAAGGAAACCAGGGAGGGACACAGGCCAAGTGGGCTGTGTATTTGAAATCGAGATCATGTGCTCAATTGCCTACAGGGCTCATGAAGGTATTGTCAGCGGGTGAAGCAGGCAAAGCAATGAGATGACAGGTGCCCACTGACTCTTGCCTTGGTGCCAGGAAGAATTGCCAGGGTGTGGCAGGGCCTGACAGTAGAGAGAGAGCCAGCTGCCTCCAGACAGGCAGTCACCACTCCCTCCAGGCAATGGATGTCAGGCCATCCAGAAGATCTATAAGAGCCAGACCTCCAACACTTTAAGAGAAGTTAGAAACCAGATCACACCTGTAATCCTAACATTTTGGGAAGCCGAGGGGGAAGGATCCCTTGAGCCCAGGAGTTCGAGACTAGCCTAGGCAACATAGCAAGACTTTATCTCTACAAAAAAAGTTAAAAATTATCCAGGTGGGCATGGTGGTGTACCTGTAGTCCCAGCTACACAGGAGACTGAGGTGGGAGGATCACTTGAGCCCAGGAGTTGGAGGCTGCAGTGAGCTATGATCTCGCAACTACACTCCAGGTAAGGCAACAAAGTGAGATCCCATTTCAAAAAAAAAAAAAAGTAAAATATTAGCTAAATTTAAAATTGAAAACCTTTGCAGTTTCAACCTGTGTACAGCAAACAAAATATGTTGGCAAGAGGGTATTTGACACTGGGACCCAAAAGAAAGAAAGAATGCATTGAAAAGAGTTTTGTGCCAGCAGAGCATTACACACGTTTAATTCTGACACTGATTATTATTATTAGGAATCTTCTGCCCTGTTCAGATGAGGCCAGCTGGAAAGTGAAGCAAAGCAGTGGTAAAGTGGAGTTTTATCTGGTTTTATCTCTGTTCTGTGCTGCAAGTGTGGTGCCCCCATTTGCAGCAGAATACCTTCAGGGCCCCCATAGCCCAGGTCCCCACCCACTCTGAATCACTGAGGGCAGGGCCCAGGAATGTGTGATTCTTTCATGCACTTAATTTTGCCCTAGTGAAATCATGTGCAAGATCAAAATGTGTAAAACTGAAACCCAAATGGCAGGTGTTGAGACAGCTTCCCTGCAGGCCTCGGCCACTCCCTGGATTTATATGAGGTGCCACCCTGGAAGCTGCCTGCCCTGAGGGCATTCACTCCAGCAGCACAGAGGAGGGTTGCACTGTGGTTCTCACAGCCTGGGAAATGGGGACACTGCACTCAGACATAGGACCCCAGCCAGCCAGGGAGCAGCTGAGGCTGGGGAGACGCTGGCTCCTCAGGAATCTGGCATTCAGAGCTGTTGGACGCTGCCAGGTCTTCAGTAGCATATAATCCAGTGTCCTGAGCTGAGGGTGAGGGGGCCTGAGCTGAGGGTGAGGGGGTCTGACCTGAGTCTCTCCAATGCCTCTGACTATGACCTTGGCTAACCTAGCTCCTTAAATAGCAGTGTGGCTATGGAGTCAGACAGGCCTGAGTTCTGAGCTGCGTGACCTTGGCAACTGCCACAACCTCTCTGGGCCTTGTAAAATGGGTTTGTGAAGCTACCTGCCTAGGAGAACTGTCATAGGGGTTAAATGAGATGATGCATGTAAAGCACTGAGCACAGAAGCCCAGCACATGATAAGAACTTTAAAAAGTGGAAGATGCTATTATTATTAATAATAATATGTTTTGACTTATCTATGATATTGCAACAACAGCTCCTTCTTTACCTTCTTAAAAAGAGGTCTATTGATGAGCTCTGAAGTGGAGGCTTCTGTCCATCCTGGGCCTAGTATATCCTCTGCCTGCTCAGGTTTCCTCTGGATCTTTTATGCTGGGCCTGTTTGGCAAGACACTGCGCAGGAATTCACTCTTCATGGCCAACCCCAGAAGCCGGGGCCTGAATGCAACCTTTCTCTCCTGTCCTGGGTCCAGTTAAGCCTGAGTTATCTGAATGATCTGAAACCAACCAGCTTTTTCCCAAGCCCTGCAGTGTAAGGTCCCCAGGACGGACAATGGGAGGGAATTTAGAACTCACCTGCTCCAGGCTAAGACTCACAGGAAAAGCTGAGGGCAGACTGTGGCCCCTACCTTCAGAGTTGGAGGGTGGGATGAGAGTCTTCTCAGCCCTTCACAGTGATTCCAGAGGACACCCAGCTAGCCTGGAGCCCCAGCTACTTGAACCCCTACGATGGACATAGGCGGAAGGAGCAGCTAGCCCGCAACCCAGCTGCTTGGCAAAAACACGAAGGGCATTTCCACTGCTTCCTCCCAGCCCCTGCAGCCTGCTCTCAGCACCACACCTGGTCAAGCCTGGGCGGCAGAGGAGAGGACAGCAGTGGCTCCAGCATGTCCTTCCTTCACATCCTGCTGACAGTTCATTCAGGGGATGCTTCTCTGAGCTGGCAATCTCAGGACCAGGGAGGCACCTTGGGAGCACCATGAATGGATCTCTGACCAGAGATTCCACCTTGATAGGTCTAGTGTTGGACCCCAGTTTTGTTTTTTAAGACTCTTACAGGGTTCTAATGCGTAGCCAAAGTTGACATATCTTGAGATGCACACACTCACATTTTAATTCCATACTATGGTGATCAAAGGCCTCTGGGAACAGACCTTAGTCTGCCCTGACAACCTTTTCCAGCTGCATACACCCCATCATGGGTCATTTTCTGTAGTCAGCCCTCTGATCCCTGTCTCCACCTAGCCTTTCCCTCCGCCATGCCTTATCCTATAGGCATACCCTATTCTCTGTATCACCTCATTCTCTGTGCCTTGCATCCTGCACCTGCCTGATGTTAAAAGCCTAACCCAAGAGCCTTTCTTTTTTTTTTTTTTTTTTTTGAGATGGAGTTTCACTCTTGTTGCCCAGGCTGGAGTGCAATGGTGCAATCTCACCAACAGCCTTTCTGATACCCCCATCATTGTCAGCTGGAAAACATCCCCCTCCTCTAACCCCTGTAACTTCCTCTGTTCTTCTCCCCGGTGCCAATTCCTCCCTGCTAGGCACTGTTCATGCATGAGCTCTCTCCTCTTGAGTCCTACAGGCTTGACACAGGAGGTGCTCAATGGCTGTTGAATAAATAAATGAGAGGAGGAAGGAAGGAAAGAAGGGAGGAAGGAAGGAAAGAAGGGAGGAAGGAAGGAAAGAAGGAAGGAAGGAAGGAAGGGAAGGAGCCAGGGAAAAAAAGAAAAGAAAGAAGGAGGGAAGAAAGGGAAAAAAGAAGGAAAGAAAGAAGGAAGGAAGAGAGACAGAACATGGGCCAAATGATCGCTTTAGGAAAGGATATGGTGGTGAGTTTTGTTTTTTGGAGGGGGAGGGTGGGATGTTGGGAGGCAAGGATGGAGAAACGATCTAAATGTTTGTTTATGGAGGTTACTCCAGCCCTGAGTCCCTGGTTTCCTGGGGAGTCACCGGGATTCCACTTTGAGGATCTGGCCCTGGGCCTGGTCCCTCATTTGACCGAGGTTGTAGAATGAAAGTACTAACACTAATCACTGCTTTTGTTTGAGTGCCCACTATCCACCCAGCATCAAGCGTGGCACTTTATATACAGCGTCTCTGACTTGAAAACAGCTCTTCAAGGTGCAACATTAGCATTCCACTTTACAAGTGTGGAAACTGAGGAGGTGAGAGGCTAAGTGGCCTGCCTACGTTTGCACAGCCAGTTAGCGGCAGATTCAAACCCAGGTCTGTGTGACTCCAACACAGAAGAGCTAGGGCTGGCTCAATCTCATTCCAGCTGTGAGACCTGGTCAAGTGGGCTGATCTTTCTCAGCCTTGGGGACGGGGACAGTTAGGAATAGGCTCACACACCTGACAGGGATAAAAGGATGTGTCCCCATCCCTCCAGTTCAGTACCTGCTGGTTCTGGTCCCGAGTGTCCTCCGTGTGGTACAGCACAGCCCACCTGCCCGCAGCTGACACGTTGACCCACAGGCATGGGTACTGGGGCACCTTCTTGCCCTTCAGCTCCTCCTGGTCCCTGATGTTGGTCTCAATCAGGTGACACTTAGATTCCTGGGTCCACACGCTGAGGAGACCACACACATGCACACATACACATCTCAGAACTGAGTGACACACAGAACACCCATTTGAACCCCTGATCCCCTGGGAGCCTGTAGAGGGATCCAGGGCTGGGCTCCTCATCTTGTCTTAAGCATCCAGCAATAAAGGCACACGACCCCACAGTCCCTGGACACAGGGAGGAATTGTAGAAGCTGGATAGGGTCTTAGACATTATCTATATGACTGGTTCTCAACCTTGGCTACTCTTCCAAAAACCTGGGGAGCTTTTAAAAAGATTCCCGTGTCCAAGCTACACCCCAGAGCAAGTGAATCAGAGCTTCTTGGGTGGTTTGGCCCAGGCCCTGGGTGTTTTTTCAAAGCTCCCTAATGTGATTTTGATGAGCAGCCAAACCTGAGACTTTCTTATCCATGTCATCTTCATTTTGCAGGGGCAGAAGAGAAACTCAGAAAGGTCAAGTGACTTTGCTGAGGCCATGTAGGACCTGAAGCTAGGTCTGAGTGGGTTCGAGAGCTGTGTTCTTTCCCCTAAAAGGAGCAGATGTAGAAGGGGCTTGATTTGAGCCAGGATGGGAAAGATGGTGAGGACAGTCTCTAAATGGTGCTTCACCAGATTAAGAGTCCAGCCTAGAATCACTTCAGCGTTGTGAAGAGTGAGGCTGCAGCAGGCCCGGGAGAGGCTAACAGGCTCATCAACATATTAGTAAATCAGTTGTGATTCATCTCCCAAGTATCCTGTGGGAGACCCACTGCCAGTCAGAAGGGGGCTGTCAGCTGCTGGAACGTGCCCAGAGCACAGGTCTGAGACTTATCTTAAGGACAGGCTGGAAGAACTGAGTGTCTTTGTTCCAAATAGAACACGAATTAGGAATTCACAGCTTTTCCTTAAAATCTCAAGTGGTTGATATGTCAGGGAGCAAGGGCATGGACCGTTCTCTGAGATTCCTGAGCAGAACTTCAGGGAAGCAGATGCTGGCTCAATGCAGACACATCAGAAAACCTCAAACATGAAATGTATGTTCAGTGAGGCAAGGAGCTCCCCCTCACTTGAGATATTCATCAGGAGGCTGGATGCCCACCTGACAGGGAGGCTTCAGAGGGGAGAGAATTATGTAGCTGAGCTGTAAGCATCTGCAATTCTCTGATTCCTCCTGGGATCAAACTTGCACTGGAACCTTTGCTCTGATTCTTTGCTATTTCTTGTGAGAAGGGCATCATGTGTCTGTTACCACCAGGTCCTAGAATCTCAGACCAGTGGGGCTCAGTTCATCCTACCTTCCCTGCACTTGAACCCTAGAACCTAAGAATAAGCATCGTCTTGACCCTGCTGCCTCGAGTGAGGGTCAAGGAGAGGGGTGAGTAGAAGGCCAGGGTTCCTTACAGAGGCCAGACCCTTAGGAGAGGGTCGGGGGGTGGGCAGGCCAGGAGAGCTCAGTACCTTTTCTGGTAGAGGGGCAGCACAGTCGTGACCAGGATGTAGTAGGTGATGACGGCACACACCACCATGGTTACACCCAGGCAAAGGGCTCGTGTCTCTCCCCGCTTCTGGGCCATCACCAGCTTCTTCACCATATTCACTGGGGGCAGTGATCATTTCTAGGTCCACAGAAGCAAACAAAAGTGAGATCAGCCCAGTTCACAGGTGATCCACAGAAAGAGAGGACAGGTGAGAGGGGAAGGTACTCAAATATTAATATCACTCTTGTTTATATTTGGAGCTTTGCAACTTCCAGAAGACTTGCTTTTTGGACCCCATGTAAGCCTTCCCTGTGCAATTGAGAGGCAATTGCAGATAAAAGACCTGTGGCTCAGAGAAGTAAAGTGACTTGCCCTAGGTCACACAGTATGTAATAGGCTCAGTAATGGCCCCCCAAGATGTCTATGTTCTAGTCTCTGGAAGCTATCAATGTCACTTTATATGGCAATGACTTTGCAGAAATGATTAAGATAAAGCCTCTTGAAGGCCGGGTGCAGTGGCTCATGCCTGTAATCCCAGCACTTTCGGAGACCGAGGCAGGCAGATCACGAGGTCAGGAGATTGAGACCATCCTGGCTAACATGGTGAAACCCCATCTCTACTAAAAAAAAAAATAAAAATACAAAAAATTAGCCGGGTGTGGTGGTGGGAGCCTGTAGTCCCAGCTACACGGGAGGCTGAGGCAGGAGAATGGTGTGAACCCAGGAGGTGGAGCTTGCAGTGAGCAGAGATGAGCCACTGCACTGCAGCCTGGGTGACAAAGTGAGACTCCATCTCAAAAAAAAAAAACAAAAAAAGATAAAGTTTCTTGAAATGAGGAGACAATATTGGATTATCCATGTAGATCCTAAATGTAATCCCAAGGGTCCTAATAAGAGGGAAGTGAAGGGAGATTAAACAGAAGAGAAGGCTAAGGTGATATGACCAGGGAGATAGCAATTGGAGTGATGTGACCACAAGCCAAGGAGTGTGGGCAGCCATGAGAAGCTGGCGGGGGCAAGGAACAATGGCTCATCCCCTACAGCCACTGCAGGGAGTGCAGCCTGCAGACACCTTGGTGATTTTGGACTTCTGGTGAAATTTCTGTTGTTTGAGGCCGTCAGGTTTATGATCATTTGCTACAGTGGTCATAGGTCCCATGCGGTGAGCGAGCAGTACATGTGCATCATCCGCACACCTCCTTCCACGGCACTTATCTCACAGGGATACTTGGAGTATTTCTGCCCAGAAACAGTTCTGTGGCAGGGCTGGCTGGGCCGGGCAGCAGGCAGGGAAAGGAGAGGAGGGCCCCAGAAGGCAGCTGCAGGTTGTCAGGAGAGGCAGGAGGTTTACCATATTCCGTTTTTTTTTGTAAGGAACATTCCCCTACTTCAAGCAAAGAAAGAAGAAAGAAGGCATCATGGTGTCCTCAGCGACTGCTTTCTTATTTCAGGCCTTGAAGCCACCTGGGACAAAGCGGAATGGGCACACCGCTGGTGGTGGCTTTCCTTCTCTCCTCCTTCTTTAGGCAGCAACTCCTTGTTTTTCCCCTGGACACTGACTCCACTCCAGTGCAAGCAAAGATTCCACCCTCCCCTGCTAGGCTCCTGATCGCTCCCCCGGGAGTGTGAATCTTGACAAAGACTTCAAGAAACAGCCCCTCAATCTATGCCACCTGGAGCCACAGAGATGCCCAGCCATGGTCCCTGCATGATTTCCCATGCGTTCCGCAAGCTGTCCTAGAGCCTCTGGTAAATTTATTTGCTGTTGTTTTTATTTGTTTAAGGTAACCAGAGTCCATTTCTACCAAAAATACCAGGAAGCTATCAATGTAATCCTCCATTTTAGGGGAATTTAGGGGAAATTTTAGCCACATATCAGGGGGACTTTATTCTCCTTGCCAGGTCCCTAAAGTAATAAACATATTATGGTTTTTGTTTCTTTGTTTAATTAGCCAGTGTCCGGGGGACAGGCATTAGTCCAAAGAGATTTTCTGCAAAGTCCTCTATTTTCTGCTCAGGCATCTCTTAACTACTGGACTGTTTCAAATATTCAGAGATTCTTGACTCCCTCCCCTCAGCCAGGCTGCCCCCATACCCGGGCATCTCCCCTAAAGGGAAGAGACCAGGGTCAGACACCACGGATACCTATCACACCTTCCCAGTGAGCTGGTCCACCTCCCCTATCGATCAGCAGAGGTGACATCCAATGACAACTTTTTCTCCTTTATTTGGCACCAGGAGGTGAGGTTCCCCTACATTCTAATGGAGACATTATAAAAGCACAAGCAAGCAGAAATTGCCCCCGACAAAGAGAGATGTTTTATTCAACTCCTTTTTATCCTTTTCCTTCTGTTCTGTGATCTTGTGGGAATGGGAGAGCCCACACTTTTTCTACCTGGCGTCAGTTGAACAAGCCTCTCCATGTATTCACAGGTAAAGCAACAGAATCACCTGGAGGTAGGCTAAAAGCCCTAACAGCCTGCTTCCCCAGGACCTGCAAAGGTCACTGGCACTTGGCCCCACCCCAGATACTGTGAGACAAAAATCATTTGAAGCCATTGGGAAATCCCATCTTGGAAACCTAGGGCTGAGAGCCCACAACAAAACCATTTCTCTCCTGGGGGAGTTGGAGCGTACCTGTGGGGGCTTCCTGCAGCGTGAGGGCTCCTTCCTAGCTAATCAGCCCCCTACCGCCCAGGGCCACAGCCTTCTCTGCTATGTAGCTTCTAGTGCCCTCCCAGGCCCCTGGGCACTCCTGAGGCTGGTGAAGGCAGGAACCTGGTTTTACCAGTTTTAGGAACTCAGAAGGAAAGGAAAGGAGAGGCTTCCCTGTCATAGAGAAGTCTGGAAACTTGGCTTATTCGGGTCTGACCCATCTCTAATGCTCTGATGAGATTGTTGCCTGCACTGAGTGAGTTTACAGAGTCATGACAAATCCTCCTAAGACCATGCATGGGGTTCAGTGTAGATATGACTTCAGCAAGAAGTTAGTATTCAGCATCCAAAGGGAGAACGTTTGGCAGGAGGAAGGATGGGAACTGTCAATATCCCCCAAGGGACAGAAAGAACAGGAAAAAGTGGGTTTCAGCTATCATAGGAGGGATTTCAGTTAGACTATAAGAAGAACTTCCCAGTTTTGAGCGTTTCTAAATATCTCTGAAGTTCCAGGATATATCTTCCCATTTAGAAAGGTCACTTGAGATCTGGGATAGAGTCAGAGAAGATGGAGAAGGACAAAGGAAGGCAAGACTTTGGAGTGTCCTGGGTGACCTGATGGCTGGGTCGGCATCCTTTTCCTTAGAAGGACAAGGAATAGAGTACATCGTTTAACAGTTTGGTGGGGTGTAGACAGATTCTGAGGTCCTCAGACATGGAATCAAATCCTGACTTTGCCACTTAGCAACCATATGACTGTGAAATGAGAAGCATGGTACCGGCCTCAGAGAGTTCAGCTGAAGATCAAATGCCATATTGAGTATCAGACATGTATCACAGCGCCTAGTCCCAAATCAGCCCTCAGTAAATACTAGCTATTATTACTAATAAAAGATACCCTGAAAGTTTGGAGCAGAAGTCTGGACCCCTCTTGATGAATCTATTTTTGTCCCACCTCTCTACCGGTGACAAGTGCCAGCATTGGTGTTAATCTCCAGGCTTCAGTCTTCTGGCCACTCTGAGAACTGGGACCTAGAGGGCCAGGGCACTTAGTACCACAGTAACCTGGCCACTGTGCCACACTCCCCACTGGCCACCAGACCACGGGCCCTCCATCCAGAAGGACAGCCCCGAGAGGAAGGGAGTCCTCCTGCCTGCCTCCCTCCCTGCCCCGTGGCAGGCTGCTTTCCCCAATCTCCCTCCAGCCCGGTCTTCAGAGAAATCACTTCCCAAGTGCTTTCAGACCCGGTACTCACAGTCTTCCTGGCGCCCTGTGGGTCTTCAGCAGCAGATGGTTTCTTTCTGCCTGGCCCCCAGCCCCCACCCCAAAAGAGGCCACAGAGCTCCAGCAGGAAGTTTGGCCTCCCCGCCCGTCTCCGGGGAAGCAGCCTTTGGTCCCCATCTGGGGCAAGCCTCCATGCCCAAACATGGTCAAGTCTGAGCACACAGCCTGGAGACACAGACTCGGAGAGCAGGTACCCAGCCCTGAGGAAGGCAGCTGTTACCCAGGCCCTGCACCTCCATCTTCCCAGAGTCTCGTGGGAAACAGATTTCAAAGGACAACAGACAGCAAGACTGAGAAACTACGAAAGATCAGCCTGGTATATTTGGAAATATTTCTTCTTCTCTGTGTCTCTGTGGGCTGGCAAAGATGCCAGAAATAGGAAATGATTCTCCTTTTATTGGCATGAGGAAGGGTGGAGTTGGGCTGGAGGGGTTGGGCTTGTCACCAGTCCCTGGCATATCCACGCTGGAGCAGCTACAGCTCCCTGCCTTTGGCACTTACGTGCTGTGTGACCCTGAGCAAGTTATGGCACCTCTCTGGGCCTCAGTTTCCTTTTTTTGTTTTTTGTTTTACTCCCAAACTTATCGTTAAAGGACCTCAGTTTTCTCACTTGTGTTACTGGCATTTTTAAAACCTACTTTGCTTTAGGGTAGTGATGGGGGTTAGAGACGGTGGGGATTTATGGCAAGGGGAGAGAACCGACTTTTTAAGGACCAAACGAGCTGAAGCTGGGAGTAGTGAGAGCTCCACGACTGCTTCCAACCAGGTCCAGGGACAGTCTGCTCACCAGCGGCCCTCCCAGAGACTGTGAAAGTACAGAGATTTGTTCTTAGCAATAAGACAAGTGAATGTCAGCATTTGCAGGCAAAAAAACATGCTTTTAGATCTCTGCTGCTTCATCTGTAAAGTGGAAGTAAGGATTAAAAATCAGCAACAAAGGGCAGGCACAGTGGCCCATGCGCATAATCCCAGCACTTTGGGATGCCAAGGTAGACGGATTGCTCAAGCCCAGGAGTTTGAGACCAGCCTGGGCAACATGGCGAAACCCCATCTCTACTAAAAATACAAAAATTAGCAGGGCGTGGTGGTGCACGCCTGTGGTCCCAGCTACTTGGGAGGCTGAGGCAGGAGAATCGCTTGAACCTGGGAGGTGGAGGTTGCAGTGAGTCAAGATTGTGCCACTGCACTCCAGCCTGAACAGAACGAGACCGCGTCTCAAAAAAAAAAAAAAAATATATATATATATATATGTATATATATATGTATTCAAAAAAACAACAAAAACAATCCCAGATATTGGGGCTTTCCTAAGTCTCAGGCATGATGGTAGAAGGCAGCTTATCTCCACCCTTCACTTGGCCCAAGAATCAAAGAACCTGAACCTGAGACTCCGAGGCTTGAAGTCACTGGTCCAGCCCTAGGGGCCAGAACTAGATTCCAAGCTGGCCCTTCCAGATGGCACAGCCCGGTCTGTCTCTGCTGACCCTGGGGCTGCTCTGAGACATTAAAAATCACCTCTGTCATACAGTAAGCTGCCACCTGAGGCTCTGGAGGTCACCCTGAGTTTCCCCAGCCCCCAGGGAGGTGGGTGCAGCCTGGCCTTCCCTGCTGAGCGAGCTCACCACCTCCCTCCCTCCTGCCTCCAGCAGGCGCAAAATGAAGGCGGCTACTCAGGCCTCCCTGACACACTCTCAGGCGGTGAGTGCCCTTCTCCACCCCTTTCCTGATTGAATCTTATTAACAGGAGACTACATTGTCTGTTTAATGGGCACCACAGCACCAGAGGGTCTAAGGCCAGTGTCAGACCTTGCAGGCAGATTGACAGAGGGATGTAGGATCTGGAATTCAATCTCAGAAGAGCAACTTTCCAAGGATGATCCTCTGTCCATTCAGAAGCAGGAAAAGTCCTCCTGGGGCTAATCCAGAAATGTCAGGCCCCCCTCCTGCTTCCCTGGGGGAGAGATACACAGTGCAACAGGCTGCCATTTATGAGTATAACTGAAGGGCTCCCTGCTCGTAATACTCTAAATAAGTTATTAAGGGCTACATATTATTTGGAATTTATAAACCAACTTTAGCACTCTTCCCAAGGGAAGGTGGGAACAAACAGGGAAGGGGGGCTGTGGAGTCTTCTGCTGCCCCTAAATGAGCCACAACCAAAAGGCATTGACAAGCCTTGTCCTCGAGGGTTTGTGGGTGAAAACCCAGGTCCTTTGCTGGCTGCGGGGTTGTGTGTGACAGATGGCTACAGGTGAAGGGCAAGAAAATAACAATGCTGCAACAATAAATATTGACGGTTTGCATTAGTACGGGGTGTCAGAGATCACAAAATATCTTCTCTGACTCTTCCAACAGCTTCTTAAGGTACTAGCACAATAGGCTCACAATAGACCACTGAGGTGGAGATTTTTCTACCCGTTTGATAGAGAGAGTAACTGAGGCTCAGATAGGTGAAATAAATTGCCCAAGGCAAGTTACTTTGCCTCTCTAAGCTTCAGTTTGTCTGTCTCTAAAATAGAGATAATTATACCTAGCCCCTCACGGTTTTCGAGGAATGAGAGATCAGCTAAGCTGCCTGACACATAGTATGGAGATTGTCCTTTCCAAAGATGGTCACACCGAAGTACTCCCCATTCCATGTGCCCTTTTCACAGTGTGGCATCAACACTCCACCATCAAGAGGGGCATTTATGTCTCTTCCCCTTCACCCTGGGTGGAGCTTTGTAAGGGCCTCAACAGTAGAATATGGTAGAAGGACACAGCACGATGTTCAAGGCTAAGTCATAGACGGGGGCTCGAGTTCCCCCCCACACACTCTCGGGACATGTACCTGGGAACCAGCCACCATATTGTAGGAAGCCGAGGCCCCATGCTCCAGGTGACAGCCTCAGCTCAGATCTCAGCCAACAGCTAGCGTCTCTCACCGGGCATGGGAGAGAACAAGCCTGCAGACAGTTCCAGCCCCCAGCCTGCCAGCCTCCCAGCTGAGGCCTCAGAGAATGTGGAGCAGAGACAGCCCACCTGCTCTGTGCTCTCTCTGAATTCCAGAGCCACAAAATCCATGAGAAGAAAAAAACTAATGTTTCATGCCCCTGCGTTTTGGGGTAATTTGTTATGCAGTCATAGGAACTGGAACACACTTGCAAGTGATTTCAAAGGGGGACTGTTACTGTTGCTGATGACAGTGGTAGGATTAAACCAGAGGGAATTAAAACACCTGAGATTGCTATATGGAGTGTTACAGGAGAGGTTAGAAATGCTTTATCTAGGTTGGGCATGGTGGCTCATGCCTGTAATCCTAGCACTTTTCGAGACCAAGGCAGGCAGCTCATTTGAGGCCAGTAGTTCAAGACCAGCCTGGCCAACGTGGCGAAACCCGGTTTCTACTAAAAATACAAAAATTAGCTGGGCATGGTGGCAGGTGCCTATAATCCCAGCTACTCTGGGAAGCTGAGGCATGAAAATCACTTGAATCCAGGAGGCGGAGGTTGCACTGAGCTGAGATTGAGCCACTGCACTGCAGCCTGGGCGACAGAGTGAGACTCCATCTAAACCAAAACAAACAAAAAAAAGTGCTTTATCTACTCTTAGGTCACACACTATGGCACAAATGGAATAGAAGGGCAGTGATATGGGAGGGTATTTTTGTTTATGGAACACCTACTATGTACCAGGGAATGACCACATAGATATGCAATACATATACATACACATACACATGGACATTTCACAATCCCCAACAAAAGGCCTTGTTCTTTCTGTAAAAGCACAGGGCAAAGTGATTTTCCCAAGGTCACGCCCCTAGCATGTGATGTGATGGAGCCTGGAGTGCACCTGTGCCTGCTGACTCCACAGCCTGTCCCTGCCCCTCTGTCACCCCATGACTCCCTTGAGAGCAGTTTTCAAGAGACCCCAGGTTTCTTCACGATGTCTGCTTCCACTGCTTTCCAGACGCCCTCAGCTCAGTCTGTGCCCTTCTCTGGATTATGCATCTGCTTGTTTATTTAAGTCCTTCTGAATCAGTATCTCCTCTCTGCCGACACTTGGGATAATAAGTCCCATAAATCAAATTGGCACCTGGGTCTTGAGCCCCTGTGTGTGCCTCTCTGAGTGCTGCAGGAATGGGTGTTAGTCACTCTTAGTCCTAGCAAAGCTGTGCGTTCACAGATATCTCAGCACTTGCTATGCAGAGGCTCTGGATACACCACTGTGCCGAGGCGACTCAAACCCTGTCCCTTCACTGCAGAAAAGCGATGCCAGATTTCCTAAACTACAAAAATGCAGAACAGAAAGTGAAAGATGTATTTTAAATGAGAGAGAGTAATAAAAGGCAGAGGAAATAACAATGGGGGGGTTTTTAGTAGAGTTGAGATGACAAAAATATAACAACGACAAAAGTAAATGTCAATATTAGAATTAAATGACCACACGACAAGAGACGACAAAAAACATGGTAAGGTTGTTCCCTGCTGTATGGGGTGACACTCACTCCTTTCTCCTCTGACTCTTTTCACCATATTTTCCCTTGGCCTAATTTTTCTTGCTTTATCCTGCCATGCTGTTAACATAATTGTAAGCACCTTGAAAATCCTCTTTGAGACAAAGAGGAGCATAAATAAATAAACAGCCTTGCTGTCTGTCTGTGTGGTAAGGTTGGTTTTTTAAAAAAGTGCTTTTTTCTTAGTGCAAATCATCCCCGCTCTGTGGGAAAGTGGCATGATCTGGAAGTGCAGGGAGAAGATGAGGCACAGTGTTAGCCTCACTGCTCAGAGAGAGTTGCTGTAAGAGTGGTGTGTGGCCTTTTCAACACACATAAAGGAAGCATGTGCCCTCTCCTTCCATGTCACATATCTCCGCTGTCCTTGCCTCCTGGCCAGCTCTTCCTCTTCCACAGGACTCTCCGCTGGGGGCCTTCCCTCGCTCCCAGCCTCTTAGCCACTCTCCCCGCCTCCTGGGCCTGGTGGAAGCTCTGGCTCTGCAGGCTGGGAGCATTGCATGCCTCTTCCGCAGAACACTTCCTCCCCCTGTAATTCAACATTTATTCATGTGCATCCTCCATTAACATGTCTCCCAACCCAAGGGCAAGCTCTCTAAAATCAGGGACTGGAACCATTCTTATTCACTGTCACATCTCTAGCGCCAGGAGGAATAAACAGAGATCTTGCGGTTTTGTTGTCATCGTGCTTTGGTTTTGGGGGAAAAAATCTCTCGCTTTTTTATGTAACAGAATATTATAATCATTTTCCCATGCCATGAAATATTTTTCTTCTTTAAATTGATATATTGTAGTTTCATAGTTGTACATAAAACATTTTTCTTTCTTGAATTTTAATTATAGATTCGGGGGATACACGTGCAGGTTTGTTGTGAGGGTGTAAAGCGTGATGCTGACGTTTGAGCTTCTGTTGATCCCATCACCGAGAGAGTGAACATAGTACCCAACAGGAAGATTTTCAGCCTTTGCCCCACTCCCTCCCTCTTTTTGGAGTCCCCAGTGTCTATTATTCTCGTCTTTGTGTCTGTGTCTACCCGGGGATTAGCTCCCACTTAGAAGTGAGAACACGTGATATTTGGTTTTCTGTTTCTGCATTAATTTGCTTAGCATAATGGCCTGCAGCTGCATCCATCTTTCTGTAAAGGACATGATTTCGTTCTCTTTTACAGCTGTGTAATATTCCAAGGTGTATACGTAGCACACTGTCTTTATCTAATCCACTGTTGATGGGCACCTAGGTTGTTTCCACACCTTTGCTATTGTGAATAGTGCTGCAATAAATGTACAAGTGCAGGTCTCTTCGTGGTAAAATACTTTATTTTCCTTTGTGTATGCATCCAGTAGTGGGATTGCTGGGTCAAATGATGGTTCTATTTTTAGTTATTTAAGAAATCTCCAAAGTGCTTTCCACAGGGGCTAAATTAATTTATATTTCCACCAACAGTGTAAAAGCATTCCCTTTTCTCTGCAGCCTTGCCAGCATCTGTTATTTTTTTACTTTTTAGTAATAGCCGTTCTGACTGGTGTGAGATGGTATCTCATTGTGGTTTAATTTGCATTTCTCTGATGATTAGTGATGCTGAGCATTTCATAAAACATTTCTCTAGAAAGACTATACAGTTTTCTATGTTATGGCTAACTCGGGATAGATTTCATCAAAGCCATGCTGTCAGATATTTAGGAAGGGTGCTTGCTTCCTTGCGTGCTTGTTTGTGTTTAGTGGAAGGCAGAGTCCACCTCTGCTATCAGCAGACCTGTTTTATTCTCTACCCCTGAACCACACCCATGCCCAGATGTCATTTTTCATGAATGGACAGGTATAAGGGAGACTGTATCTGTAAGCACAAAGTTTGGGGACCAGAACAGGTGGATAGAGATGGCAACATCATAGAAGTGGGAGATGGCAACAGGTTGGCAATTTCCTAACCCTGTCCCAGGCCTGATTTGAGCCTTAGTGAGTGATAGAGAGCAAGAGAGAGAAAGCTGTTGTTAGGGCTTATGGGACTCAGAACATAAGCAATGCCACTTTGGGACCTACGAAGAGGGTGTTTCCACTTCTGCTTAGCTGTGGCCTTGGGCAGTGGCCCTGATAGCTAATGGCCATCATTATCATCTAAAATAGCTGCAGCAAAGGTAGACTCCTGTATGAATCAGGGTCCCTAGGTGTGCTGGAGCTGGCTCACACTGGCACTGTGACAGCCTGTGCAAGCCAAGTGTTCAACCATCAGGAGCTGAAAATCCACCACAGTGATGGGAGTAGTTATACTGTGGAAATCTACAAACAATACAAATCAGGGCTTTTGTCTTTTTGGAGAGCTGATTTGCCAGCACACCACTTTAGAGGATACACTTAAATTGGGAAACCTGGGGAGGTATTAGGAATAAAGGTGTGGACAGGTTATAGGAAACCACAGGGAATAGTGACCTAGGGGCTCGCAATGTTGGTTGAGGGCTGAGGGAAGGGAGCTATGTCCAGGATCAGCAGGAGAATCTTCTTGAGAGGGGATGCTCCCAGCCTGAGGAGACCCTCAGGGAAGGAACTGGGGAATGGACTGCTGTCCTCACTCTCCTGGGATGTGTTGATGAAAAAGCCAAACTCTGTAAATTATTTGAAGAGATTTGTTCTGAGCCAAATGTGAGGACCATGACCTATGACAAAGCTTCAGAAGATGCTGAGAACATGTGTCCACAGTGGTTGATTTTATAAATGTTAAGGAGACAGAAGTTACAGGCAGACACCAATGAATACACATAAGATTTACATTGGTTCCACCCAGAAATGCAGGACATCTCAAATGGGGATGGATTCAAAGATTCAAAGGTGGATTCAAAGATTCAAAGGTGGATTCAAAGATTTGCTGAATAGCAATTGGTTGAAATAATTAAGTTTTGCCTAAAGAGTTGAAGTCAACAGAAAGAACCATGAAGGAGGGTTGTGGAAACCAAGGTTATTGTTATGTAGATGAAGCCTCCAGGTAGCAGGCTTCAGAAAGAATAAATGATAAATGTCTCTTATCAGTCCTTAGAAGGTCTGATTAGACTCTTAGTTAAATCTCTCTGGGATGAGAAAAAGACTTGGAAAGGGAAGGGGATTCTCTGCAGAATGCAGATTTTCCCCACAAATGACAGCTTTGCAGGGCTATCTCAAAATATGTCAAATAAATATAGTTTGGGGTAAAATACTTGTTTCTTTCAGAGCCTGCTATCTGTCATGTGATGCTATACTACAGTCAGGTTGGAATTTGGTATTTATTACTGCAAAGGGTCTGTTTGTCAGTCTTAAGACCTCTGTTTTAATGTTAATGCTGGTAAGTTGTTCCTGAATGCCAAAGGGAGGAAAGTATTTTATGATGAGGCATGTCCAGCATCCCCTCCCCATTATGGCCTGAACTAGTTTTTCAGGTTTCTTTGAAATCCCCTTGGCCAAGAGGTGGGATCCATTCAGTAAATCAAGGGGCTTAGCATTCTATTTTTGGCTTACAGACCCTTCTCCAGACACCTGATCTCCTTTGGTTGAATCCAACTGGTAGACAGACAAAGAGCTTGTTGCTGCAATCCCAGTGATCAGCTTCCAGGGCAGAGCCAGCCAGAGAGTGAGGAGGGGTCAGGAGGGGCATACATAGGTATCAGTCCATCTCCTTGTGTATGTGGCTTTGGGACAGGAAAACTAGGTAAGAGAAAAAAAAAGAGGGCTCGAGCACATGGGGACTCCCTCCAAATCCCCCAGAAATATTTGTAGGGGTCTGAAAGGTACGTAGGTAGGGACTCTAAACCAAAACATTTGTAAGTCAAATTTTATGTGGCTAATTTGGAGCCCCAGGCTGGTGAGAGCTCAGGAAACTCAGATTCCATAAACAGTGCCTCATTAAATATTCTTTGCATAAAATAGGTTGATGAAAACAGTCAAACTCTGTAAAATATTTGAAGATATTTATTCTAAGCCAAATATGAGTGACCAATGGCCCGTGATGCAGCCCTCAGGAGACCTTGAGAATATGTGCCCAATGTGGTCAGGGCACAGCTTGGTTGTATACGTTTTTGGGAGACATCAATCAAATACATTTAACAGATGCATTGGTTCAGTCCAGAAAGGTGGGACAACTTGAAGGGGGCCTGCCAGGTTATAGGTAGATTTAAACATTTTCTGATTGGCAATTGGTTGAAAGAGTTATAATCTATAGAAAGGGATGTTGGGGTTATAATAAGAGGTTGTGGAGACTGAAGTTTTATGATGCAGATGAAGCCTCCAGGAAGCAGGCTTCAGAGAGAATAGATTGTAGATGTTTCTTATCAGACTTAAGGTTTGTGTCGACATTAAATACTGGTCAGCTTTTTCCTGAAATCCAAAAGGGAGGAGGGCATAATGAGGCATGTCTGGACCCTTCTTTCATGACCTGAACCAGTTTTTCAGGTTAATTTTGGAATGCCCTGGTGACAGAAGGGATCCATTCAGATGGTTGGGAGGACCTTAAAATTTTATTTTTGGTTTATGAATGTTTGCACACTTTTTGTTATTTCCCTAGAATAAAGAATGGACCTCCAAGCCAAAATTCTAGGGCAAAAGGTTTCTACATTTTTAAGATTTTGGTATATATTGCACACCTTTTACCAGAATACGGATACCAATTTTTGTACTCACAGCTGGTAGAGGAGACTGGTTAATTTCACACATAATCACCAATTCTTAACACTCTTAAATTTGGAAATACGTGTCTTTTGGCTAGGTGAAAACTCTTTCATCTGTTTTTAAATTTGCTTTCTTTAAATTACTAGCAAGATTGTACAGTCCTTTATATGTTCATTGGAAGTGAAATATTTTATTTGTCCCAAATTGTGATCAGGAATAAATAAGAAGCCCCTGTTTTAGACCATTCTAACTGTCCTTTTTCTCTGGCAAGATTCAGAAGCCCAATCTTCATCAGCTGCTCTAAGTGGTTCAGGTCAGGACCAGCTCCAGGGGCTGAATGCCCCACCCCAATCCTTCCCAGCCTCTCAGCATGGGCAGGGGGTTTTGAGGTTATAAACAGGTTATTCTGTAAACTTTCTTTGCTGAGCCATAGAATGTCAGCCCTCTAAGGGCCCTTAGAGGTCATCTAGGCTTGTTGCTGGAAAAGAGGGTCCTGATCCAGACCCCTAGAGTGGATTCTTGGATCTCATGCAGGAAATAATTCAAGGAGAGTCACAGAGCACAGTGAAAGAAGCAAGTTTATTGGAAACTACTTCGTTACAGAGTAGGGCATCCTCAGCAGGAGGAGGAGCATGCCATCTTTTGTTAGCGTCTCTATTTATAAGAAATTAGAAGGAGCTATAATTAAACTTGGAATGTGTAGATGTGCTCACCAAAGGTAAGGGCTATTGGTGCTATCAATGACCATGAATCTTTTATCCTAAGGCTGCTAACTGATGTTATCTTAAGTAAAATTGGCTGTACTCTTAAGATATCTGGACATTGTACAGGCTTGGTGGGAGATGTTTGGTATGGCCATAAATGTTACATAATTATAAGTGGTGGTCAGCTTAGAATTTGGTTATTTTCAGACCATTAGCATT
Source organism: Pongo pygmaeus (assembly GCF_028885625.2). Taxonomy (NCBI): domain Eukaryota; kingdom Metazoa; phylum Chordata; class Mammalia; order Primates; family Hominidae; genus Pongo; species Pongo pygmaeus. The sequence goes on from NC_072377.2 coordinate 175,402,289, forward strand.
AACCTTAAACATGCTTTGTGAATGCCTGGCTGCTCACTTCAATATGGAGTCACTCTAGTCACATTTTATTAAACCAGAGGCCTGGTAAACGGGGGTTTCTATAACAGGCCTACATGATCACTTTGTCCTTGAGTAATGTTTTCTATTTACAAACTAATAGAGGTAAGTCATAGAGAACTTGATAATACAGAAAAGTAAAAAAGGGAGAAAATAAAAATCAATCAAGATTCAATGTCCTGAGGAAACCACAGTCAAAATATTGGTGGATTATATTCTAAAGATTGATACAAATGCTTTCTAACAACAAACTCAGGAATATACTATACAATTTAAAATATGTTCTTATTTTAAACAGAAACACTTCCCCCATTTATCTAATATTGTTTTTCAAAATACTACTTCATGGCCCTATAATAGTCCCTCATATAGATATGTCATAAAATGTTTTACTATTTTCCTATTCTGAGACATTTAAGCTATTTTCCAGGTTTTGCTATTATAGACTACTCTCCAATGATGATCTGTTCATGTCCTCTTTGCTCACCTCTCTGATTATTTCCTTCCAACAGGTTCCTAAAAGCATGATCAGAGCCAAAGAATACTAGCCATTAAAGGCTTCTGCCTCTTCTCTTTTTGTGGAAGCATAGGATCTGATAAAATACACACCTCTGTTCTGTTGGTGAGCCATCTGAGCTCAGACAGGTGCAGTGATTTGCCCAAAGCTACATAGCTTTGTTAGACCAGGGATTGGAACTCAGGCCTGTCTCTACAGCCTCTCGTGAGTGCCAGAACCCAGCCGGGAACCCATGCTTCCTGACACCTATGCCATATTCTTGCCTTATTCTTTGTATTAGTTCATTTTCACACCGCTATAAAGATACTACCCAAGACTGGATAATTTATAAGCACCAGAGGTTTAATTGACTCACAGTTATGCATGGCTAGGGAAGCCTCAGGAAACTTACAATCATGGAGGAAGGAGAAGAGGAAGCAGGCACCTCTTCACAAGGTAGCAGGAAAAAGAGAGAGAAGCCCAGGGGAAATTACCATTTATGAGACCATCAGATCTCATGAGAACTCCTTCAGTATCATGAGAACAGCATGGGGGAAACCTCCCCCATGATCCATTCACCCCCCCCACCCCACCAGGTCCCTCCCTCAACACCTGGGTATTATAATTTAAGATGAGATTTGGGTGGGGACACAGAGTCTAGCCATATCATTCCTCTCTGTAGAATATTTCTCCACCAGTGAGAGCTCTCAATTACTGATCACCAACATGTGCCAAGAACTGTGCTGAGTACTTGAACTGCAGTATCTCATTTGATCCTGACCCTTTGAAGTAGTTACTGTGGTTATCCTAATTTTATAGATGGGGACACTGAGGCAGAAACGCAGCATTTCTTGTCCAAGGTCACGATGCTAGTACCTTAGAGCCAAAACCCCCATTCCTTCTTGTCTGAGCAGTGTGGTCCAAATAGAATTTTCTGTGATGGTAGAAATGTTCTGTAATGTTAAGTCGTTTGATATAATAGCCACTAGCTACCTATGGTTGTTGAGCACTTAAATGTGAACAGTGTAAGTGGAGAACTAAATTTTTAACTTTAATTAATGTAAATGGAAATAGCCACATGTAACTAGTGATATTGGATAGGTATCTCTGGAGCCTTAAGTTTCCCTGTTCCCTCCATCATAGCCTGTTGCAGGCAGCTCTGAAGAGGGCTCCCCTAGCATCCTTGGACCTCAGCCTGGGGTGGGACTCAGAATAGCCCTCCTGACACGCCTTACTAATCCTGAGCCAGAGACTCTCTCTGAGCCGGAACCTTGTGCCTGAGGCAGATTCTTCAGCTGCCTACAGGGCTGGCAGTCCCAGGAGCTACTTCTTGTGGGCATTTAAAAAGACACACTGCAGAGAGAGGCTTTTTAATCCCCTTTTGTTACACATTAATGAAAATGTATGTCTGTAATCCATAAATAATAGGATTGCTCCTGCAAAGCTCAAGGTTTACATTTACACTCAATGAATATTATTATGAACTTCACTAGAATCTTCTCTGGGAGTTAACAAGGTAGATGAGAGCTGTGCCTTCTCTCAGTGGAGCACCATCTCCCAGAAGACTCTGTCTCTAAGGAGGGAAGTGAAGAAGCATAAAAGGACTGATTTTTTAAAAATCATCATTTAATCTGGGCACGGTGGCTCATGTCTATAATCCCAGCACTTTGGGAAGCCAAGATGAGAAGATCGCTTGAGCCCAGGAGTTCTAGACCAGCCTGGGCAACATAGTGAGACCCCATCCCTACAATTTTTTTTAATGAGCCAGGCATGGTGGCACATGCCTGTGGTCCCAACTACTTGAGAGGCTGAGGTGGGAGGATGGCTTGAGCCCAGGAAGTCAAGACTGCAGTAGGCTGTGATTTCGCCACTGCACTTTAGCTTGAGTGACATTGAGACTCTGTCTAAAACAAAAACAAAACAAAACAAAACAAAACAAAAATCCCTCATAATTTACTGAGTGCCTTCTTCATGCCAGGCCCTGCACTAGGCCCGGCACATGCCTCACTACAGTACTTTCATAGAATTGCTGTGACACAAATCACTACAAACTGGATGAGTAGTTTAAAGCAACAGAAATGTATTTCCTCACAGCTCTGGAGGCCAGAAGTTCAAAATCAAGCTGTCAGCAGGCCTGTGCTCCCTCCAAAGGCTCTAAGGGGAGAATCCTTCCTTGCCTCTTCCAGCTTCTGGTAGTGGCAAGCACTCCTTGGCTTGTAGCTGCAGCACTCCAGGCTCTGCCTCCGTCTTCACGTGGCCTTCTCCTGCTCTGTCAGTGGCTTCTTCTCTCCTGTCTCTGATGAAGATACTTACTGTTGGATTTAGGGCCCACCCGGCTAATCAGAGAAGATCTCAAGATCCTTTGTTTAATAATGTCTACAAAGACTCTTTTTTTCCTAATAAGATCATATTCAAGATACCAGAAATTTGGACATAGACATATCTTTTGTGGGGGCACCATTCAAGTCACTATAGTCATCTTATTCAATCTATATAACAACTCTGAGACGGAGGTAAATTAGCCATGATGGACTAACTGCTGCAACCACCTCAAGGTTTTAATGGCGTTATACAATAACAGTGCATTTCTCACTCGTGGGAAGTCCAGTATGGATGTTCCTGCTTGGGAGGCTGTCCTCTAGGTGGTTGCTGGGGGAACCAGGCTTCTTCCATCTGTGGCTGCACCATCCTGTGGCCTTGAGGTCCCCCTGGAGTTATCCAGCAGGTAGACTGGGAGCAGGAGAGGCAGAGAGAGCACGTGAATCATTGAACATCTGATACACACACACATTGGCCTGGAAGTGATATACATTACCGATCCTCACATCCCATTGGTGAGAACTAGTCATGTGGTCTGCCCAGCTGCAAGGGAGTCTGGGAAATGTAGCCCCTGAAGGCTCAGTGGCTTCTCAGCATGAATATCACACTCTTGGGATGGAGGTAGGGGGAAAGCACCACACCTTGTTGGTCAGCTGGCCATGGCTGCCACAGTGTCATTCATTTACTTATTCTTCATTCATGTAATTCATTATTTCACTCATTTTTCAGAAGAGAACTTTGAGGCTCAGGAAAGTTAGGTGATTTGACTGTCACAGAGCATTTAAGTCACAGTTCAATTATTATTTATTAATGTGTGCTGAATTAGGTGCCCCTCCTTCATGTAGGCCTGTTCCATCTTTGGATTTAACCCACTATATGATTTATCTATGTGTGTGCCAGGAACATGATTGATAAGATTGATTTACCCCACCTCCCAAATTGTACTTTGGCTCTCAGTTCTCCTCCCTCTCTCATTTGTGCCTTTGGAGAATGGGTAGAGAGAGCTAGAGCTGGAAAGGCAGGAGGCAGAGAGGTACCAGAGATAAGAGCCAGAAAGGGAGGGGGTGGCAGAAAGATAGAAAGAAACTCCATGTGGGCCAGATGTCCTAGAAAAGTTTTCCTAGTTTGACATGTAAGGGATTTTGGAGCAGATTCAGTTAGGAAAGTTTCAAGAGCAGAGGAAAAATACGAGAAACATAACTGAGAATTATGAACATGATCCTCTTTTATGTGTTTATGGAAAAGCAGTGACTTTCTTCTGAATTTGTTTAAATTCCTTTTGTTGGCTAGACTGTACGTCTTGACTATGACCCCATACAGAGAGATGGGGCTGTAGGTAGCATGACCACAGGTCCTCATCAGCCGTGGAAAGGCCCTGTTTACTCCTGTTATCTCCTTTTACTCTCAAAAGTGTCCTAGTTTGAGTAAATGAAGTGGCTATCCTAACTTTGGAGGACAGCGGCTTTTGAGGGTCTCCTTCCCAAGGCCAAGTGCTCCTCTGGGATGGAAGCCGTGGTCAGCTTATCTCTGAATGTTCAGGCATAGCTCAGGTCCTAATGCATAGCAGGTGCCCAAGAAATGAATGCAGAAGCCAGGAAGAACCGAGCTATAGTTTGAGTTGAGGCCTTTACACTCCAAATGCCAGATTCCTCCTCAACAAAGCCGGCTTTTGTTGAGGAGCTCTTTGAACACAGTGAAGCAATTAAAGAGTGACTCCTGGTGTGCAGCCACCTGCACTGCATACCAGAGGGATTCACAGAGGGAAGATGCATATTGTAGCAGAAAACAGCTCCTAAGCTTCCCACTTCAGAGCCTGTGGGGAAGACGCAGAGTGGGGCTGAGGACCGCCCTCCAGAAACCACTGTCTTGGTCCTGCACTAGAGGACATGGCTTAAGTCTCCTCCTGCATCTCTCGTGGGCAGGAGGTAGGGGATTATAATGAAGTCCTAACTCTGAACACAAACATGCCAGAGAGGTTTGAATTACAACTCTCCAGAGAGGAAAATTAAGCTTCAGGTTTTAGTTTTTAAAATGTGCATTTATTTTTCAGTGTAAATAGCTTAAGCATAGTCTTAAAAACTTGAAACTAATAAAAAATCATCTATAATTCTACCATTTAATAAATGTGCTATGTGCATTTATAAATTTTTTTCCAAGATTTTTTTTCCCTTTGTACATGGTTTTTCTGTACATAGTTATCATCATAGACTGGTGTATTGGTTATCCATTGCTGTGTAACAAACCACCTCAAAATGTAGTGGCATCAAAGGCTCGTGATTCTGCTGAGTGGTTCTTCTGGGCTGGGCTAGGCTGATGTCAGCTAGGCTCACTCATGTACTTGCAGTCAGTGGGCCCCAGGGGCCTCCCTTGTGTCGGGTGGTTGCGTGGCTATCGTGGGTGACAGGCTAGTGACTGTGCCATGTGTTTCTCAGCAGGCTAGACGAGCCTGTTCTCATGGTGACAAGATGCAGAAGCAGTAGGGGAAGCAGAACTGCAAGTCCTCTCGAGGTCCAAGCTTGAAACTCGCACTGTTACTTACAACCATTTGATTGGTCCAAGCAGATCATGAGGCTAGCCCAGACTCAATGGGGTAAAGAAAGTTTATTTCTTGATGGAGGAACTACAAAATATTGTGGCCACTTTTGCAATCTAAGGACTGTGTGAAGTTTTTTACCTTTCCATTTTTAATTTATTATGGTATATATGATTTTTTCCTTATTAGTACAAAGGATTCATGACATTATTTAGATAGTAGATAGACTAGAGTTTACTTAAACATCTCCCAATTATTAAACATAAAGATGACTTCCAGTTCTCCAGCACATAAATAAAGCTGCACGGAACATCTTGATGCAGACAGGTATTTCTGTAATTTTGTTTCCTTGGGATAGACTCCCAGAAGTGGATTCAACAAGGCATAAATGGTTTTAGATATTCTGATAAATGAAAAAAAAAAGGATTTAATAATACATATGCCAAATTGCCCTGCAAAATTATGCTGCTTTACCTCCAGCCCCAGAGAGAAAAAGGATTTTCTTTTCTTTTTTTTTTTTTTGAGATGAAGTCTTCCTCTGTTGCCCAGGGTGGAGTGCAGTGGTGCAATCTCGGCATACTGTAACCTCCACCTCTAAGGCTCAAGCGATTCTCCTGCCTCAGCCTCCCAAGTAGCTGGGACTGCAGGCACCACCACCACGCCTAGCTAATTATTAGTATATTTTAATTTTTTAGTAGGGACAGGGTTTCGCTAGGTTAGCCAGGTTGGTCTCAAATTCTTGACCTCAGGTGGTCTGCTCACCTTGGCCTCCCAAACTGCTGGGATTATCAGCCTGAGCCATTGTGCCCAGCTGAGAAGAGGGATTTTCAGCAGCAGCCTGGACTCCAGCATCCTTGCAGGGCCTCCTGGCTTCCCTTGATTCATTTTGCTTTCCTGGTGCCTCATGCCAGGGAGCTGGAATGAAGCACAACTGGACAGAACCTTCCTTGGGCAAAAGTATTAGTGTCTGTGGTCATTGTTCTCTGACAGTCAGTCAGTTTTGTGGTACATAACGATTGGTTCAGGCCCCTGCGATCTTCTTGTCCGTGCCAGACTGGATGAGGAGTCTCCTGGACCAGTGATGGTAACACCTGCACCCTGAGCTGGGTAGCCGGTGGTATCACAGACGAGCTCCCATCCCAGGCTGGCTCTCGCAGTCTCCTTCCACAGCTGTGTTACCAGCCCCTGTTCAATCATGTTTCCATGCGATTCTCATGGAAACCTCTTGTGATTGGCAATACCAAGATTTGTCCCACATCCAGATAGAGACTAGGGGCTAGAATACCTCTCCCCTCCCCATTTCCCCTGGGCTTGACATCTCAGCCAGACACCTCTTCCACTTCCTCAAAACTTATGTTTCCTCTTTTACTTCCTCAATTCCTTGTTTGTCTAAAACACCAGCTAACTGATAAATAATTGCATTTATGGTTACTATGTTTTCCTCCTAGATAACAAGCTTCATTGAAGATTTTTGAAAAATATTTGGCTCTAATATAAGGGAAATTGGGATCACCATCAGCAGTGAGTTGGTGGAAGAGAGATTGGGGGTATGTTTATGGAAAATCACGGATCCGTGGGTCTAGAAGTTAAAAGAGGACTGGCCCTTTGGGCAAATAAAGGAAGAGTAAGTTGGAGAGCTTGTGTGTACAGCATTTGAGGGCAAGGGCTCTGGAGTTCAACACACTCAGCCTCAAATCACCTACCCATTACTGGTCGTGTAAATGTGGCCAAGTTACTCGACCGCTCTGTGCCTTGGTTTTCCCATCTCTAAAATGGTCATAATAACCCATACAGGGTTATTGTAAGGATTTTGACAAGAAATGGCAGATAGCAATAATTACACCTATTGAATTTAAAAAGTGTCTCAGGCACAAGAGGTGAGAGGCCTATTCAAGGCAGCATAGCCTGGAAGACCTTCAGCAGGGGCCATTTAGCTTACTGGCCCTCATATCCAGGGAAGCTGTTTGTTTCTCCTCCCACATCAGCATCCCTCTCTTCTTCCTATGTCGGCCCCAGAAGGTTCATGCCCTCTCCCTCTTAGGCTCCTTCCTCATTCCGAGGCCTGGAGGATCTTTGCACAGAGAGGAATCTGCTTCCTGCCTAGAGCTTGGAGAACCCCAGGCCTTCCGCATTCATGAGGTCCAAGGCCAGGCAGGAGGCAAGGCCATGGGCCCAAATCTGTGCCATGAGTGTCAACAGAAGATCGCAAAGCTGGAGACCCCAAATAAAAACCCCAAGAGATGTGGGGGCATCAGCTTACTCAGACTCAACCCAGCACCACTGAGCAGCTTTCAAGACCAAGAAGTCCATACTGTTCTCTTGCTCACAAGATACTCAGCCTATGAAACCCTCAGCTGATGGAGTCCTCAGAGCAGCATGGAGCCTTGGGGGTGATTTTGAGGAATTGACACTGGGAAGCAGCCTAGGGTCTGTGGTGCTCATGGTGGGCAGCAGCCCTTGCCTGTCCACACCACAGACCAGCTAACCATGGACAAGTTAAGAATAACAGCGTGCTACTTCTAGCGGGGGAAGCTGCACGTGCCATGGTTAAGGACCCCAGGGCTGGGTCTGTGCCCCATCGTGTTGCATAACAAGAAAGACAAGGATTGCAGGTGCTTTCCCACAACTAAGGTGGGTGCAGCTGCTGGGAATGGGAGAAACATTTATAGATCTAAGAACGGGCAGGAATTTAGAAAGGTAAGGGTACTGTCTGCCTTGGCTGATACTTTTATTTCCTTCTATCCATAAGTGTAACAAAAAAAATTTTTTAAATACTATGTAAAGATAGGGAGGTTTGAAATTTTTACCAACAATCCCAATCCTTGAACAGAAAGACTATCATCATATTTGTGACTGCTGAATATTTTTTAAGGCATATTAATACTACAGGGAACTGCATTTCTATAGAATGCACTTTGGAAAGCATTGCCCTACAGTATTTATAAATTTCAGAACACATTTTAGGAACCGCCTTGTGTTGTTTCTGTCATCATTTTACATTTGCTAGTTTTGACTTCCAACCTGCCCAACAAGCTTCCTGAGGGCAGGGCAAACTTGAATATCATTGATAGAACAAGTGCCCAATCTGAAAATGTGTCACATTCCTGCTCAGGTTCCAAACATGTCATAGCGGATTTATGGGTGTAAATTATACTCTTTGCTCAAAACACCACCTCATCTTCAGTAGGGTAGTGACAGTGACCTTCAACTATGGTGGCATCTTAGGTATAGGGGTGTCCCTCAAAAAGCATGGGCTTTGTTGAAGCACAACTTACTCTGCTGTGTGACTTAAGTCAAATAGCTTAATCTCTCTCAGCCTCAATTTTCCCACCTGTAACCTGGGCAAGATAACAGTTTTTAGCTTCTAGAACAGATTAAGGGAGTTAATATGAGTGGACCATTTAGAGTAGCTCATGAGATAAAACTCAAATGCTAGCTGTTGTCATTTGCCTGTTAATGTTATCTTGAAATCCCGCAGTAGTCAATAGTGGATGGCATTAATTGGAGGAGGGAATTGTTAGATAAAAGATGGTTACTAGATGATAGAAGGAGATTCAAATTATTGACTGGCAGAGAACTGTTTATGAAAGAGTCCTTGGCTGGTGAGAGCCTCAGTTAGATAGAACAGGGCCATTGGAGGGAGACCAGTTGCTTGAATGCAAGCTGTTAATCCTCAGGGAATCTCCAGGGCTCAGCCAGATCCTGGTCTGTAATCTGCTCTCACCACGGGCTGACTGAATAAGCTCATTGTCATGTAATTTAATAGGAGCCAGGTGTCTGTGATTTCCGAGAGCGTGAGCAGAATCATCCTGCACCCCAAACTAGGAGGATGGAAAACACCTCGCAGAAGCACACTTGTCCCTAGCTGCTTTCCATGTGTCAGACAGAGGAAATTGTCAAATTCCAAATGCATTCCTATCCTTCTCGGGCGATGAGAGAAAGTAATTGGCATAGTTTGGGTGGGGTGAAGGTGGTGGTTTGGGGTATTTGGTATTTCTTATTGGCATAAAGGAAAACTTGTATTTTAAATACCCCCTGGCTTCTTGAAGAACGCTTTCTCTGCTGTCACTGCAGTCCTTGTCAAGAAAACCTTAGTCAAAAGAAAAAAGAATGCACAGAAAAAGAGCAGCAGAGTGAAGGCTCAGTCAGGCGGTGGGTCTTTTTGCGTGAGTATTTGAAGGAAGAAGGAAGGTGCTGGAAGGAAAGTCAGGCTGCTCTGGAAACGTTTCAGTCCTGGAACACCTGGTCTCTAAAGGTGCCATCAATAGCACACACTCCCCAGGCACTGCAAAGTGGGCAAGCAGGTGGGGTCTGCCGGTAAGCCACCCTCAGGGCTGCAGAGGCAGGAGGGGCAGTAGGGAGAGGCTGTATTCTAGGGACCCAACAATCAGTGACTGTTCATCTCCAGACTCAGCCTGATTACTGATGCACCCGAGCTCACACAGACCTATGAGGCAGATCCGGGATGTGAACACTGGTCTGGCTGATACTCGAGACTGTGCCATTCCTCTGCCCTCATGCCGTCTCCTGAAGTTGAAATCTAAAACTTGGCTAAGTCACCACTCTCCTCCTTGGCTGGGAGTGGCTTCCTAATTTACAAAAATCCATCAGGACACTCCCCTGGGACCACCTGCCTTCAGGGTCTTGAGACCTCAAAAAGTTGCCCTCAGGGATTAGACCTGGAGTCACAATGTGTGCAATGTGGGTGTGAACTCACGTGTCCAGTTGCTCTTAGCAAGCCAACAAGGTCAAGTCACTTCTCCGTCCCATGGCTTTGCTCTTGTAACTTGGGGACAAACAGTACCCCATGAATGAGTTCACAGAGGCAGGGTTGTGCAGTAGTGACACGCACAGGCTCTTGAGGCAGTCTGGGTTCCAATCCACCCATGCCACCAGGATCACCATGTACGGTTGGGTGGCTTATGCCCTGTTCCAGAGCTCCAGGCCAAGATGACAAGGGGGGCCCAGCCTGTGCCCCTCTACTAAGCCATGGTCCCTGGAATTCCACCAACCGCAGGGTGTCTTATGCCAGTTCTACAAAGTATTCACATGGGCGAGGCCTGGCCCTGTGTGCTGCTTGGAGCTGAGGAATTTGGTTGAGTTGCATACCCTCAGTGTGCCTCAGTGTCTTTACCTGTAAAATGGGCAACACAATTTATTTCTCCTCTGAGTTGTCATGAGCATTCAAGGGGTTAATACCCAGAAAGAACTTAGATCAGTGCCTAAAGCCTGCTAAATACTCAAAAACAAGTAGTAAGTATCTAAGAGGTTAACTGTTAGCATTCGACCAGCATTTTTAAATGCCTCTTTTGCTAAAGGCCAAATTTGAATCCATAGTGTTTTCCAGTTTTACATGATTTTGTTCTAAGATCCAGTGTAACTATCAGGAATCCTGGGCAAAGCCATCAGAGTGCTGTGAGCCCCTGCCAGCCATCCCGTCTCGTCAGCCTGCCCTGTGCAGGGCCTCCTGGGTCCCCCACTCAGGGGATCGCAGACACAGCGCAGGTGTACCAGGTCCCCCACTCAGGGGATCGCAGACACAGTGCAGGTGCACCTGGGTCCCCCATGCAGGGTATTGCAGACACAGCATGGGTGCACCAGGTCCCCCACACAGGGGATCACGGACACAGTGCAGGTGCACCTGCATGTTCTTCTTGCACCCTGAAATGGAATAGGAAAGCTGGCTTTTTTTTTTCTTTTTTAGCTCATCTTCTGTTTTGGACCAATTAAAAGACAGGCATTTTAAATAGGCCCTGTGGAAAGGGAACTGAAGTTGTTTCCCCAGGCTGAGCTCTGTGCCGGAGGTCAGGGCAGGATTAATAAGGAAGCTATAAATACAAACAATGGCCCATGTCTCTGTGGGCAATGTGCTCTGGTTTGGGAGGAAGGGAGAAAATTAAATTATAATGGGAAAATATAAATTACTTGGATCAGGATAAAAAGGAAGAAATTAGTGGTGTCCGAATGAATCTCTGTGAATCTGTCAGAAGAGTTGTGAGGTTGGCTCAGTGTAGGTGCACAAGGATGCCTAGGAGGATGGTGGAACAGGGCCCCACACAGACGCAGGTGCAGCTCCAGAGTCCTGCCTTCTTACTGTTTGCCATGCCCCACCAGTGGGCTTCAGTGCTATTCTGGGATGAGAGATGACTGTATTTGTCAGATTTTCTATCAAAGTAAATATAGATGGTCACCCACCCAGTGAATGTGATTTTAGCACCTTCCCTCTTGCAGACCCTCCCAGGTACTGGAGGTTTAGAGGGAAACAGAGCCAGCTCTATGTTGCCCTCAAGGATCACCCACACATATCGTGTGGCCAAGATGATTGCATCCAAGTGATACTAATTGATTGCAGCCTTGCATGGACCTGGCCAGGTGCTAGAGCTCCTTGGTAGCACTTCCTCACTTTTACCTCCTCTATCCCCGCTAGGGGGCAAATATCAATACGATGTGCATTTCACAGATGAGGAAGCTGAGGCTCAAAGACATGAGGGGACTGCCACACAGACAATATGTGGCAGAGTCATGATTCAAACCCAGGGGTTTGTACCTTCAAAGACCAAGTTCTCATCCACTGTGCAGACAAATGTTCTGACAGAGGACAGGCAGGAGAGAGAGAGAGATTGTGTGTGTACATGTGTGCACATGAGTAAGGCAGTGGCTCTGTGTCAACTTGGAAGGCTTCTTGGAGGTGGTGATATCTAGTGGAATCCTAAAGAAAAGGCCTTAAATGCAACACTAAGGAATTTGGATTTTATCAACATTTTTTTCTTTTTTGAGCAGAATTGAGACATGATTATATCCCCAACAAATCTGTATTTAATAAGCAACTCCAAGGTGCCAGACAATCTTCTAGGTGCAGAGAGGGTTGCAGACACTAATATAAGATGTAGTCTCTGCCTTTTCCTAGCTTTGGTCTAGTTGGAGAGATGAAACACAGATTTATTTAGAAGATAATAAGTAACAGTGTCAATAAACCAATGCCAAGTGCCAAATAAAAGTCAGTGAGTAGGTGAGTGGAGGTCAGAAGAGGGGACTGTCTGGGCTCTGGGTTGGTCAAGGAAGGCTCCCAGGGTAGATGGAGAGGGAGAGGTTGGAGGGGTTATGGAAGATTCCAGAAAGGGTGCACTTTGAGGGCTGGGGCCTAGTGTTTGGCAGTACAAGTTCCCCCATGCTTAGCAGAGGGCCTACCCATAGAAAGTGATGGTGCATGCTGGCTGAATGAATAAATGTTGGACCTGATGAAAAGAAAGGACAAATGGTTGAGAGGTGAGGCATAACAAAGGGACTCTGGGTTGCAGGGATGTGTGACCACTGAACCTCTACCCAGCCCACCAATACAGTTTAGTTGACTTGTGGCCCCACCAGTCAGATGACCTTCCTCGGCTTTCCTTTTTTTTTAGGTCATGCAGGCACATCTGTGGGAGAAGCAAGTAGACTCTATAGTGGAAAAGCAGGAGAAAAGATGGGAGAAGCCTTGGGGGACAGAAGGAGGAAGCCTTGAATGTGAGTCCAACATGTTAGCTTTTTCCCTGCAGGCAGGAGGCAGCCATTGAGGCCTCTGGACATTCAAGTAGCAAGAGGTAAATGATTTGGGGAGATTGATCTGGCCTTCCAAGGGGGAAAGAGGAAAAATGCTGTAGGAGAGGGTTTCAGGAAGTGACTACTGCTATTTAAAATGTGCAAACCCTTTCATCCAGAAATGTGACTTCTGGACATTTGCCCCAAGATTACAGAACAAGTGTGAAGAAAAAAAAACGAACAAAAACCAGCAAAATGCCTCCTGGAGGTCCTTGCAGTGCTGTCTTGGATGGAGAAAACTAGAATGCAACTTCCTCTAGGGGTGCAGTACAGAGTGAGGGAGCTTGCTTTTTCTCTGCTGGCTCTCACCTCAGGGCCTCTGCATCAGATGTTCCCTCTGCCTGAAATGCTTTTCCCTGCCAGGTCACATGGCTCAATCCTTATCTTTGCTGAAATGCCCCCTTCTCAACAAGACCTTCCCTGATCACCCTATTCAAATTTTCTTCCATACCCCCACCCCCTCATTTACACCACGCACCTGCCGCCCCAGGCACCCAGCCCCATGACTATCTGACATACCCTTCATTTTATTTGTGTATATTCTGTCCCTCTGGAATGGAAACTGCAGTAGCGATTGTTGTCTGTTTGGCACGCAGGTGGTATCCTCAGTGCTAAAGCAGCGTTTGGCATAGTAAGTGCTCAGTGAAGATCCGTTGAATGAGTGAATGAAGGAAGGGAGGAAGGAATGATGGTGGGTAAATCTGCGAGTGTGTGGCCTACACAGGACATTAGCTTGAGCACCAGAGAGCGACCAAGGCAGGTCCTTGGCTCCTGTGCCAACCTGCATTGCAGAGGACTGCAGGGTCTTGGTAGATGAAGCCTGGCCTGGGTCTCTCAGGGCCCTCTGGCTGGGTCCAGGAGGCACAGCTGCAGCAGACACTTTCAAACTCATCGCGCCTGGCCTTGGCACTCGGTGGGCTCATTTCTGGTCATAATGACACCTTTCTAAACATAGCTACACAAAATTAAAATGTCACAGTGCAAATGCTGCAGCTGTGTGGTACTAGAAAGAACACTAGGTCTTGAGTCAGAAGAGATGGACTCAAATCCCAAATATCTAGCCATGTCTCTCTCCTGGGTGTGGCCTTGCACTTCTCTGAGCTTCAGTTTCTTCATCTGTAAGATGGGAATGGTACCAGTAGCTGTGTCACAGACTGTTGTGAAGGCCGAAGAATTAAGCACGGTGAGAGATTTTTGGAAGCTGCAAAGCATCACACATTGGACATGACTTTTACACATAAATATGTAAAAATGGTCTCCTGACTGCATCCTTGGCTTCCTGGCCTGCCACATGGAATTGAGGGCAGGGCCTCCCTCTCAGCACAGACTGGTCTCCTCCACCAGCCCAGCCTCCCCTTGTCACAGTGAGAAGGAGCCATCAACCAACTCAGAACCCACTCACCTCTCTCTTACATGGGGAAATCAACAAACTACAACCATTTATGAATCCTGCATGTTCCCCTAGTCTTGTCCAACTGTATCTGCTACCAATCCTGAGTGGAAGTTAAAAAAAAAAAAAAAAAAGGCAGCGCAAGTTGAAGATGGGAAATAAGTGACCTAAGGTGACAAAGAGTCAATGTAGAAGGCAGATATGTCTTATCCTCACAGTGACTAAGATTAATGGGCATTGAGTGTCAGGAGCCCTGCCTTGGGAAGAACTCTGAGATTGGCTCCAGAATTCTGTAAATCCAATCAAGAGTGTTGCAATCAGTTAGCAATGTCTGCCTCAGCCAAGGGAGAAGAAACTACGGTCTGTATGTCATATCTAATATTCTCCCTTATATGTAAGATACCCTCTGCTGTGAGACGTGCAATCAACCCGATGAAGCTTTTTAGGAAAAAGTCTATTGTTAAATCAAGTTTAACCTAAAGCTTATTTTAAGGTCAGCCTAAAGGTTTCTCTGCACATTGTGAACTGTAACAAGTAGAGATGTAAACAGACTATAGCCTACACTTGTGCCGATCAATGAGTTTTGGCCAATCAAATGTGGCCAACTGTTTGAACCATGTTCAAACAGGGCAAATGCTGAGCTATAACCAACCCAGCTGTTTCTGTCCCTCACTTCTGTTCTCTGTGCATCACTTTCCTTTTTCTGTCCATAAATCTTTTACCACCACATGCCTGCACTGGAGTCTCTGAGTCTACTCTGGCTCAGGAGGCTGCCCAATTCAAAATCATTCATTGCTCAATTAAACTCTTTCAAATTTAATTCTGCTGAAGTTTTTCTTTTATCACTCTATTAATGCTAGATGTTGACTATTGAATGGATCCAGGTTTCAGGAACTTACAAAATGTGTTTGTTTGAAAGAAGGAAATCATTACTTGCTGTCCCTTCTCTATCAAAATCTACTTGAGCTTTTCAACTAAAAATTCAATGAGTATTCTTTGGAGTATAAATAAATGTGCTGAATCTACCTGGGCTTTTCTCACTCTGTGGCTTCATGTTTCTATGTGTGATGCAAAAAGGGAGCTGTGGAAATGGGGAGGAGATTCTTCCAGGTGTTGGGAAGGCTTCCAATGCCCCGCACGTAGTAGGTGCTCAGCAAATGTTTGTTGAATGAATTTTCAATGATGAACTCAGTTTCTGCGTAACTTTTCATGATTCATAAATGCTGTTACCTTAGCTAAGTTTAAATGTAGTATTTTATCTCCTGTCATATATATTTTTCTCTTTTTTTCTGTGAGTAGACACCATGATAATCAATCGGGATAACCCACAAGAATGTTGTTTCATTCTTTCTGAGTGAGGGGATGGGGCTGATGGAGGAAGCCGGGGAGGGGCTTTCCTGCTGATTTCTTCCCGCTTTTGTGTTTGTGTTTGCCATCTGCCTCTCCCTCATATTTCCCTCAGTGTGTTCCTATCCTTGGATCCCTAATCCTACAGCCCAGGACTTTCTACAACGGCACTACTGACATTTTGGATGGGATAATTCTTTGCTATGGGGGACTGTCCTGTGTGCTGTGACATTTAGCAATATCCCTGGCCTCTACCCACTGGATACCAGAGGCACCCCCCACCCCCAGCCGTGACAACCAAAAATGTCTCAAGACACACCACCCAGGTGAGAACCACTGCTTAGCCTCCCCGGGGAACATGGCTGGTTCCTTCTTTCTGAACAGTTTCAGAAGGAACATCAAGTCCACAACAAGCCTTCTGACTTCATGGTCCATACCAGTGTCAGGCCCGCCGTCCTATCGACCCTCCAGACTCGTGTCTCCAAGGAGCTCTCAGATCATTCCCTGGTGTCTCTCTCGTTTGTTGTCTGCCCCTCTCCCCTGGGCTATGAGTGCCACAAGGAGTTTTTTCTATTTTGATTATCTCTCTATCCCTGGGGCCCAGAAGTCCCTGGTACTCAATAGGTTCTCCAGTGGACGAAGGTGAGGACAAAGTGACTAGGGGAGCCACCCTGTGGAGTGACGTCTCCATGCCATGAAATTGCCAGCCCTGGGAAGTCATGAGGAAGAACACTCCAGGCAGAGGGCACAGTCACTGCACAGCTCTCAGGCAGGAACAGGTTTGCCTCGTGGAAGGCTGCTGGAGAGGAGAGGGGAGCGGGATTAGAGAAGCATGCTCCAAGAGCCAGAAAAGCTAGTCAGGAGGCCACAGTGAGGGGTGCAAACTCAGTTCCAGGAGTGACAACAAGCCCTCTGGAAACCTCCCAGATGTCCCAAGGCCCACCCCTGGCCCTCGCTCACTCTCCTCTCTCCTCGTCTCCCAGCCTCACTCTGGGAAGGCTGGGGAGGATTCCTAAATCTGGTCTGAACTCCTGAGGCTGAAGCCAGATCTGATGTGGCCCCCGAGTCACATCTCAGGGTGAGAGAGAGTCCTTCCATCAAGGAGGCAAGGCTACTAGGGCAGCTCAGTGCTCAGCCCACCCCTCTAACCCTCATGGGCGGGCCCTCAATCAGAAACCACAAATACCAGGCCCAGTCAGGGAAGGCCTGGATCCTCCACTTCTGGCTCCTCCCGGAAGTCAGCTTAAAGAAATGATGTGGAGGAATGATCATTGAAGAGACTCATCATTCCTGGTCAAACCATGCTGGAGGTCAGGGGTTTGTTAACTCAGCCTTGTCACAGGGGCCTTCCCTTCTACCTCAATGCTACGACAGAGCTGGTGTTGAAGGTCTTTGACAAAAAAGCTACATTTCTGCACTTAAAATGGAGATCAAGTCACTCAGTATCTCCAGTGTAAGAAGACATTTGGCAATAGTAACAGCTAATTTTTTTTAATACTTACTGTAACCCATTTTACCCATTTCCTGCCTAGAAAAACAAAATGTGCAGCTCACTGCCAGCACTCATTTCTTGGGGTGAACAGGAAATGAGTTAATCTTAACAACAACCCTGTAAGGTGCATAGTTTTATTATCATCCCCATTTTACAGATGGGGAAACTGAGGCAGTGAAGTTTAGTAATTTTCCCAGATTCACTAAAATTTCTAAGATATGTTTAACAAAGAAATCCACCCTTTAACTCTTAAATAATATCCTCTTTTTAAAATTGATGCTAGAATATGGTGCAATATCTTTTGCCCCAGCAATTCTCCCACTAGGAACTGAGACTAAGGAGGTATAAATATTTAGCTAGAAGGATGCAGTATTATTTAGTATGTGGAACTCAGTGAGAATCTCCACTAAGAGGGGTTAAATAAACTGTGATGCCTCCATATAAAAGTAGCTGTTCAAAATGACATCTGTTTGTATGTACCAACATAAAAAGACATCTAAATTATATATTTTAACAGAAAAGTCCAGAATAATCACATTTTTGTAAGCAGTCATTTTGTCTGAGGACTGGTACTTCTATTGACTTTTAATTTCTTATTTTCACGTGTCTATAGTCTCTAATTTCTTTACAATGAACATGTACTACATTTATAATAAGAAAGAAACTCAATAAAAGTTATTGAATAAAAGAATAAGCAGCCAGAAATCTGTCTCTCCTGGGGAATTAGTGAGCCTCTTCTTTCCTGAGAGTAGAGGCTACGGCTGCTTTGCTGGAACCTTCCATTTGTCCCAAATGCTCCACTCTCTGCCAATGGGAGACAGGGTCTATATTCACCTGGTCCCTTCTGCGTGAGGCCACCTTGGCAGAAGTCACTGCCCCTCCCAAGGCATCTGACCCTGCAAAACCCTCTTGTCGTCTGGGTTCTGGTAAACTCCCCATTCCCTGTTTTTTGTTTTGTTTTGTTTTGTTTTTTGCGAGTATAGAGACAGTAAAAGCTCTGCTGCCCTGGCCCTGGTTTTAAATGCCCCCTGGTGTTTTCTCTCTACTCCACTGACACCTTGATCATGAGTCAAATCACCTGAACATAGAGTAGCATCTGCTTCCTGTTGAGAATCCAACGAATACATTTACCTGATTTGCCCTCTCTTCTTTTCCTAAGTCCTAATTTCCTAAAATAAAATAACTCTCCAATTCGCCTGTCCACCTTGCCCTTCTCTCCTCATACCCAGTCTTGCCCACTAGACGTCTTCGTTTGGACAACCACGCAGCTTATAAGCCCCCTGATGCCCACCACAAGAGTCTTTGTGCTGCCAAGTTAAATTCTCTCTTCCATGAGCACCGCTTTTTCACTTTCCACCCACTCCAAACCTGAAAATCACCTTTCTCCGCCCCTCCTTTAATTTTTTACATCTCATCAGTGCCCAAAACTTCAGAAATCAACCTCAGTAATGTTTCCTTCAAATAACCCCTTCCCGGCCGGGCGCAGTGGCTCATGTCTGTAATCCCAGCATTTGGGGAGGCCGAGGTGGGTGGATCACTTGAGGTCAGGAGTTCAAGACCAGCCTGACCAACATGGAGAAACTCCATCTTTACTAAAAATACAAAATTTAGCTGAGCAGGGTGGCATGCACCTGTAATCCCAGCTACTGGGGAGGCTGAGGCAGGAGAATTGCTTGAACCCAGGAGGTGGAGGTTGCAGAGCTCAGACTGCACCACTGCACTCCAGCCTGGGCTACAAAGTGAGACTCTGTCTCAAAAAACAAAACAAATAACCCCTTCCCATCATTTCTCCAGCCCTTGCCTCCTCAAGTCCTCCTGACTGGGTCCCCTTGGCTCCCTGCTTCCCCCTCAGTCTGTTATGTGTGACTTCTGGGTAAAGGTTCTCAAAATACAATTCAGATCCTATGCAGTCCCCTACTCAAAACTGTGCCCATGGGATCAAAACCAAACTCTGCAACCTTCCATTCAGAGCTTTAAGGGTACTTTTCAGCCTGATGTCTCCTCCTCGCCACTAACACCCTTCCCTCCAAGCAAACTGATCCATTGTACCTACAAAAAGCCTGTCCCACCTCCGAGCCTTTGTTCACACTGGGTTCTCTGCTGGATCACCATCCCTCCACATTTCCAGGTGTCCCTCAAGACTACTCAGCAGCGGCTATCCATACAAGTTCCTCAACCCTGGCTTTCTTGCCCACAAGTAACCAGTTCATCCTCTCCAGTCATATAGCCCTCTATTTACATTTCTTTTCTGGAAGCTATCATTTTTCACGTGCCATTTGAGTGAGTGTCCTGACTAAGACGATATTTTCTTTGAGGGCAGTAACCTTTCTTATATGTCTCTGTATCCCATGAACTTAGCGAAAAACAAGGGACAGAACAGGTGCAAAGTCTACGTGGTTAGTGAATTTAACAGATCTTCCTAAAGTGTAAACGTCATTGTCCAGGTGAATGGAAGAAGAGAGCTGAGACAGAGGGGACAGACAGAGTCAGTGTCCAGTGCTGACCTCTGAAATGGAAAAACATGGCCAGTCCTTAGGAGGCTGCAGAGGCCAAGACCCCAGCGAGGTTTGGGGCTTCCACAGCAGAGGAGGAGCTGTGGACCACAGCAGAACCCTGATGCCATCAGCAGGGGAGGAAGTAATCAGAGAGGTGGAGGAAGGAAGCCAAGGGAAGTCAAGTAAACACCAAATATTCCTCCCGGTCCAATGCTGTGATCTGCATAAGCCACCACTCCCCCAGTCTAGACTCTACCCATGGAACAAGGAAGAAGATAGAACTCTGGATTTGAATATAATTCTAAAATAACCAAATTTATCTGAAAATGACTAGGCTGAGTTTTCTGCTTCAACCAGAAATGGAGCTTGGAGTCAGAAATTATGTGAAATTATAGAAGAGAAAGTCACCATCTTCCATCTCTGAGTCGTATGATCATTTTAGACATAAAGTTGTGCACTTACAATGTACCAAGTGCTTAATATATGTGATCTCATTTCACCAGGGAAACTGTATAATTTATTGCTTTAACTGACAAAATTCTGCAACTGAAGGAGGTGCTGTTAATAATTGCACTGGGATGCAGGCCTGAGCAGGCCACGATTTATGGCTGTCCTACATCTGACCCTCACAGCATCCATGGGAGAAGGCAGCATGTTTATGCCCACTGACAGCTGGGGAAACCAACACTTAAAGTGATTAAGTCACAAGTCCAAAATAAATGACAGAGCTACAGTTCAAGCCCAGGTGGTCATTTACCAAAGGCCGTGTTCTTTTCACTTTTCATGGGACTGTGACCGCTAGCTCTACCCAGCTTCCCAGTGCGACCCTTCCCCACCCACTGTCTCTCCTCTCTGGCCAACGGAAGCACAATGAGACCACATATGTAACATTACATTTTTTCATAGCCATATTGAAAAGAAAAAGGAACCAGGTAAAATCCATTTTAATGTGATATTTTATTTAACCCAATACAGTTGAAGATTGAACAACACAGGTTTGAACTGTGTGGGTCCACTTACACATGGCTTTTGTTCAGTCTCTGCCACCCCTGAGACAGCAGGGCCAGCCCCTCCTCTTCCGCCTCCTCCTCAGCCCACTCTACATGAAAACAAAGAGGATGATGATCTTTTTGATGATCCACTTTCACTTAATAAATAGCAAATATATGTTCTCTTCTTTATGATTTCTTGTAATAACATTTTCTTTTCTCTAGCCTCATTTACTGTAAGAATACAGCACATTCCCAGCTACTCAGGAAGCTGAGGCAGGAGAATCCCTTGAACCTGGGAGGCCGAGGTTGCAGTGAGCCGAAATCGCACCATTGCACTCCAGCCTGGGCAACAAGAGTGAAACTCCATCTCAAAAAAAAAAAAAAATACAGCATGTGATGCATATAACATATAAAATATGTGTTAATCAACTGTTTATACTATGGGCAAGTCTTCCAGTCAACAGCAGGCTATTAGGAGTTAAGTTTCTGGGGAATCAAAGGTTATACACAGAATTTTGACGGCATGGTGGTTGGCACTCCTAACTCCCACATCGTTCAGGGTCAACTGTATATTCAAAATAGTATTCAAAATGTAATCAATAGGAAATAGTCATTCATGAAATACTGTGTCTTCTTCTTCTCCCCCCAACCCCACTTCTTTGTATTCAGTCTTCGAAGTCAGTGGGTATTTTAACCTTACAGCATATCTCAATTCGGATTACTCACACTCTAAGGACTCAATAGCCACGTATGGCTGGGGTCGGCCAGCTGGACAGCGAGGTCTAGCCTTGATCTAAGCAAGAGCCATTTGATTGGGTTGTTGGTACACTGCCATCTGGTGGACAGATGTTCCTTGCTTGAAAAACCACCTCGAAGGAAAGTATCAGCAACCAGGACAATAGCACAGTGGGCCTCAGGATCAGCCCCCAAGAAAGAACGTGGGGTTGGAGGGGGTGTTGTTGCTGAGGATGTCCCCAGAGAAGATGTACAGCCATGGAGCGAACTCAAGTCACTTACGATGTCGGCAAACCTTGGCCATGGTGCACTCTTGTTTCCTGGTTGCAAAAGGATTTAGCAGAAAATGGTAACTCTTTTTCAGAAGGCATATTTAAGCAGCTCTTTAAAAAGCGGGAGTTTCTTTCACACCCAATTTCACCATGTGGTTGTGTGAAGGGCTTCTCTTCATTGTGTGGTCTCTCTTTTAATTCACAGCAAAAACATTTCTTCTGTCTTGGCCCATTACGGCTGCTATAACAAAATATCATAAGCTGGCCTTATATACCACAGAAATGTATTTCTCACATTTCTGAAGGCTGGGAAATCCATGATTAAGAGTTGGTGGGAGCCTGCTTTCTGGTTCACTGATGGCGTCTTCTTGCTGTGTTTTCACCGGGGGGTAAGGACAAGGCAGCTCTCTGCAGCCTCTTTTCTAAGGGCACTAGACCTATTTGCGATGGTTCCACCCTCATGAACTAATCATTTCCCAAAGGCCCCACCTCCCAACACCATCACCTTGATGATTAGATTTCAATATATGAATTTGGGAGAGGACAGAAACATTGAGACCATAGCGTCTGCCAAGTTGTGTCTTCCTCACTCAAATTGGGCGGGTATTGTTATTCCAGAGTTTCAATGAACCAAGACGTATTTTTCCAATGTGAATAATTAATTAAGAACACTTGATTAGGGTCAATGTTATTCTGGACTTCTGAATCACTCCCACATTTGAAGGGGAGTTTTAAACACAACTTTGTGTGAATAAAATGATGTGTCTGCATCTCTCCAGGAAGAAGTGTTTGGAGCTGAGATGACTTGGCAGGGAGAAGAATCCATTGGGATATTCAATAACTTGGCATTGAGAGTGTTTTCAGCACAATGCTGTCCTCGGAATAGTGTTAGAATTTATATAAACACAGATGTGACTTGTGCCTTGAAGGAGAATACAGTCTTCCCAGGAGAGACATGCAAAACCATCCTAGATAAACAGCAAGAAAACAGCATCAAGGATGCACATGCACTGGGCAGAATGTAAACTGGATGTAAAACAAAGCATTTGAGGGCAGTGAGAAAGGAACTTGGTCCTGGTCTCAACTCTGCCACCCACAGCTGTGACTATGTCTCTGTCACGCTGCCTCTCAGGTCTTCAACTTTATCGTCTCATACTGAGCAAGAGACAGTCTGGACAATTTACACTTCTAGAATGGGGAGACAAGAAGAAAAAAAGATAGATACCCAAGGACTTCAGTGACTGGCTCAGGAAGAGTTACTCAGCAGTGAGGGGGCCAGCATGATCCCAGGGGCAAGAAGCCGGGACTTGGAAGAGGAAGGAAAGGTGCTCAGCTGGCTAACCTAGAGGAAAGTGATTGACTGGAGTGTCTAGTTTATCTGTTTCAGGGATGGTTAGAGATTGCTCCGTTAATAGGCAAAAATTGTTGCCTTAAAGAACCTAGAATCTAAAGGGCTCTTTGACATAATCCAGAAAAACAGGTCCCAGAGATTATTTTACAGAATGTTAGTACCTCATGATATTAATAGATATGTAACAAAACAGACTTCTTTGCCACAAGACTTCTCAGAATCTTTAACATTTTATGATTTTCCCAAAGGACAGAGAGTATGCAGCATTTCTCAGACTTAAATTTAACTGTGAACACCTGTTATCCTGGGGCAGGTGGATTGCTTGAGTCCAGGACTTAGAGTCTAGTCTGGGCAACATGACGAAACTCTACCTCTACCAAAAATACAAAACTTAGCTGGGCATGGTGGCGTATGCCGGTAGTCCCAGCTGCTCGGGAGGTTGAGGTGGAAGGATTGCTTGAGCCCAGGAGGTGGAGGCTGCAGTGAGCTATGATCACACCACTCCACTCCAGCCTGGGTGACAGAGCACGACCCTGTCTCAAACAAACAAACTTCAGTGACTGACTCTTAAAACAAACAAAAACCTCACAGAACCCTCACTGCTCTAGTCCTGACTTTTTATAGATAGGGAAACTGAAAAGGTAAGAGGCAAGTCCAAATTTCACAAAGACAGTGGCAGAGCCAAGACTGGATTTTTGGTTTTTGACTCCAATACCCAGTGAATTTCTTTTTCTTCCCCCTTGTTGTTTTTCAATTCCTATTATACACTATTTAAGACACACAAACAGATTAAAAAACTAAGACAAGATATCCATGCACCACCACCTAGTGTAAGAAAGAAAACATCACAAACACAATAAAACCCCCTTGTGTACCTGTCTCCATTTGTCTCCCCAAGGGAACCCATATCCTGAATTCAGAGATATAATACATGAAAATTCTGGTGGAATTTCAAATAAGTCATATTGTCTTTAGAGGATCTTCTTGGCATCTCCCATGATTTCTAAGTTGTGATGGTCTTAGAATTCAAAACAAAACCAAAAACCCCACTTGGCCCAGAAGAGCAAAGATTAAAAGCCAACCTCGAGGATCCCCAGCTTGGCTACCTGCAGCTCACAGCACATTGGAAAAATTTTATGAATTGGTGAACTTTTTCATTCTCAAATGGGCTCTTCAGATGGTTTATTAATTCTGTGAGATGCGGGGGTGCATCTGGCTTTATTCTGTGTGGAATTTTTGGATGAATTCACTGCCTCACCCCTCCCCTCCGCAGGCCAGATGGGGAGCCGGGTGCTGTATAAATGTTTAATTGTGGCTCAGTAAAAATATTTGCTTTCAGTAGCTGGAAGCTACCAAACGGAGGTAGCGCTGTCTACTAGATTTGCCAGACTTCATTCTAATGAGAACAGAAATAAAGGCTGATTAAATCAAATTCCCCATAGTGTAGAACCACTTAAATAAATGTTTCATATTGTTTGCATGATGATTTTAAAATGTAACAGCTGCTTATGTAACCATTAGGCTGGACATAAATCATTCATCGCCATCACTGTCGTCAAAGCAGCACTGGCTGTTTTTCTTCTGCTGCTGACATTTCCATTACTAGGGAGCTTCTCAGACATGCTGTTGGGTTCCCTGTCCTTACCCAAGTGTGGGGTAGCAGGAGACCGAGGGAGGGATGAGGAATGAAGAGCAGGCACGAAGCCGCCATTTATCGAAGGCCTACTTTGCACATGTCCCATTGGGCTGGCATTGTCACATTTCATCCTTCCCACAAGGAGGCATTAGTGTTCCCATTTTATAGATAGGGATGCTGAGGCCTGTGGAAATGAAGTGAGCTGCCCCCAGAGTAGGGAATACAGCCTGTATGTGAACTCAGGTGTGTCTGAGCCGTGGCAACTCACACAACGCTGCCTGAAAACAAAGGGTGCATCCCACCCTGAGACTCCACACACCTCAGGCCTTTTAGCAATGATGACAGCAGTGAAGACTAGACCAAGACTCAGAAAACTGCAGAATCCTTTGGGCTGGGTCTAGGGGTGGGGCAGGGCAGATACTGATCCAAAGGATTTGGACTCCTTTTCCCAGTCCAAATCCCCATCGTCTCTCCCCTGTTCACTGTGACAGCCTCCTTCTGACTCCCCTGCCTCCATTCTTGCCCATCTCAATCCATCATTCACCCAGTAGCCTGAGCGATCATTTAAAAGTAGAAGTCAGATTATGTCATTCTCCTGCTCAAAAGCCTCCAATGGCTTCCCATCACTCTTAGAATAAAGCCCAACCTCCCATCATGGCCCTCAAGGCCTTTTATGATATGACCCCTGCCAACGTTTGCTCATTCATTCCTACCCCACTCCTTTATCTGGGCGTCTTGGCTTCTTTCTGGTCTTCAGACACAATAAGCTCATGCCTACCTAAGGGCCTTTGCACATGCTGGAACCGTCCTTCTCAGACCCTTCCCATGACTAGCTTCAACCTGTCATTCAGACCTCAGCTCCAAGTCACTTCCTCAGAAAGGCCCTCCCTGCACCCTGGATTGAAAACAGCCCTCCCCTGCGCACGCTCCACACCATAGCTGTTTCATTTACTTTGCAGTACTGAACACTGTCTCTATTTCTTATTTGCTATTTTCCTATCCCACTATAATGTAAGCTCCAGGACAGATATCTGGGCGGTTCTCCACTGCTTCCCCAGCCCTAGAATGCTGACTGTAATGTAGTAAGTGTTCAATAACTATTAATTAAATAAATGAATTAACTTGTCTCATTCTTTGCCCCTGCATCCAAGTTGGGTGAACCCTGACCTGGCCCCTAGAAAGAGACAATTTGATTCTGAAAACCGATTCTTACCTCCAGGCTCAGGCCCCATGCAGGAGCCTCTCTCCAGGTGGCCTGGCCATGCAGGTGATGGCAGTCATGCGGGGAGGCAGAGAGCTGCTGGAAAAAAGCCGGGAGGCCCTCTGGGGTTCCCTGCATTCATAGGAAGGAGGATCCCTTGGATCCATGCCCCCAACTCTGCAAAGCTGAGTCTAAAGGATACACAGAACATCCTTCTGTTGCCACCAAAGCTTCTGACACCCCATTTTGGCTGGAGAGAGACTTGGGCACAGTTCTTGAACTGGCTGCAACTCCACCCTCCCTCCTGCAAGCGCCTCTTCCTCTGCCACGGAGGCCTCTGTGCCATGAAGAGGACCACCAGACCTCTCCAGGTGAGGGCTCTGGGTGTCAGTTCCCTATGCCCTAGCAAGATCTGGAAGGCAGAAGCCACCTTCCTGCAGGCAGGCAAGGTCCTGGAAATACAAGGTTGTCTGTGGCACTGGCCCATTGACCATCCTACTGCTTCCTGGTGACAGAAAATGTTGCATTGGTGGCAGCCACGGGGACAGCTTCCTGGTTCCTGAATTGCAGCACTGATCCATGGTGTGCTCTAGGACTCAGGCATTTTTTCAGCAGCTTTTGAGGTAGCGGCCCCAGGCAGGTCGGTTCGGCAGTGGCTTGGGGGTCATTCCTGGAGGTCCAGCCTGGTGGCCACTTCTCCAGCCCTTCCTGTGACTTGGAAGTGGCTGATTCCTTGTAAGCCCCTTCCTCCTTGAACCACTGATTGATGCAGAGCTCCTCCATGGTAGGGACTGGTTCTCTTAGGCCCCTGTATCCTCAGGCCCAGCATGCTTGGGAAAATGTTTGCTAACGCTTTGTGACTCTAAAGGAATCATACACACACACACACACACACACACACACACAGTTTTTAATATTATCAGTCATATCAGCCCCCTGAGGCAGCTGCTCTGTTCCAGACAAACCCTGTTAATAACATTCTTATCCTCTTTGTTTCATTTTCCAGATCAATTTGGAAGCCTGACCTTGTCTTGCTTTGCCTCCTACTGAGAGTTAATACTGGGACATACTGAAGGACGAAGGCTTGAGTCACAAAGTCACAGGGATAAATCCTAGATCTGGCAGTTATTGTCTGCATGACACTAAGCACATTAGTTGCCACTGGGACTCAGTTTTACCAGTCTGCAAAATGGAGCTATCGGCTGCATCTAGCACTAGGGGCGCTGTGAGCATGGAGCGCAGTCTGCACATAGAGGCTTAACACAGTGCCTGTGCTTGCAGGTGCTTGGTAAATGGCAATTGCTGTCAGTATTGTCTGATTTACCTGAAGGAACAGTTCACACTCCACCTAGATTTTCACTGCAGCAGCCAAGAAAGAACTTCTGGGAAAGCATCTGCTTCCACCCGACTCCCAGGAGGGGTTGGTAGAGGGTGGAGCTGAGAGCCCACCTCCCCTACCAGCCTGCAGAAAGAAAGCCATGTTTTGGCCTCAGGGAGGAGAAACCCAGATAAAAACTACCCCATGTGCAGCCTTTGCACGGCCACAGGGAGAGAGAAAAGGCCTCCTTTCAGGGGTGGGGAGCTGAGGGCAAGACAGACCTTTTCTGACTCAGCCAAAGGAGGGCTGGAGCAGGGGCCGCAGGTTCCCTGCTTTCTGCTACAACACAGGGTAGGGGAGAGTCATGGCCTCCCAGAGCTTCTGCAAAATGGAGATAATAGCATCCTCCTCTCCAAGTCATGGCCTTAAAGAGGTGCTGAGAGTCACTAGTTACACAGACCCAAGGCAGCTGTTTCTGGTGCATTAGGACTATCGGCCAGAACCCCTGCATTCCAAGCCTCTCCTGCGGCCTGCAATGACCAGGAGAGAAAGGTGTAAGGTATAAGACTCTGGGCCAGGTTCTGGCAGCTTATTGCCACCCTTTTCTTGTGTCTGGACAGGAGCACTATAGCTACAACCATCTCATCTAATACTCACTGCTGCCCTATGAGGCGGGCATTCTTATTTCCCCAGTTTTGAGATAGGCACAGAAAGGGGAAGCAACTTCCCAGGTTCACGCTGCCAGTAAGTGGTAGGACGAGGCCCTGACAAGCACAGCCTGCCATGGGGAAGGGAATTCATCCCCAGCTCAGAACCCCTGCATCCTCACCCAGGGGTTCCCAGCCAATGCAAACAGGGACATAACCAG
Source organism: Pongo pygmaeus (assembly GCF_028885625.2). Classification (NCBI taxonomy): domain Eukaryota; kingdom Metazoa; phylum Chordata; class Mammalia; order Primates; family Hominidae; genus Pongo; species Pongo pygmaeus. The sequence continues at coordinate 175,430,369 of NC_072377.2, forward strand.
TTTCCACTGGTCCCCTGTGCCAGGTCTCCACCTCATCGGCCTGCTGCTGGGCCCCAGGACTGCTCCCAGGCTGCACCTGTGGGGTCTGCCACCTCCCCGACTTCCTCTTGAGAAGCTGCTCCCACCCCCTCGCCTTCCTCTCAAGGGAAAGTGTGCTGCCAGGCAGCTGGAGCCAGATGGCCCAGAGACAACTCTTCCCATCACACTCCCTGCAGCATCTGAGTCCAACCCCCAACCCCAGAGCTGGCAAGCTGCCCAGAGCCTCCCAGAGGAGGCCTACGGGTTAACTTCACATTTAGCATATTCAGCATATGGTAGAAAGAAAATAGTTTTGTTAGATGTACAAGTGTGATTTCCCCTTTCCAGAATGCCTTCCTCTCTCCTCCACGTGGTGAGCTCCTATTCATACTTCAAAACCATGCTCAACTATTCCCTGCCCACCCGTTTCCTTCCACTCCTCCCCTTCTAATGTGGGTGTGTCACAGGGACAACATCTGTGTTCCTCAGTGAAGTTGAGAGAAGCCTGAATTTGCTCTACATAAGAAAAAAGAATAAGGAGGTAAACTGGAAACGGGAGGAGGCTGGGAAACGCAGGGTTGGTGGAAGGACTTGTGGGGATGCTGTGGCAGCCAGGTGAGGGTAACGAACGTGACAGCCAGGGCAGCTATGCTTAAGGGGCTTCGCCACAGTGCAAAAAATAGGATATAAGGCCCGCTTCAGTCTCTTCATGAAAACCACAGTCAAAGTACACATTACTCACCCATGCTTTGGAGCTAGACTTGGGCTTAATGCTGTCTTTTTTTTTTTTTTTTTTAATTAAAACAATATTCCAGGCTGATGGAATTTAGCAACAAGGAAAATAATATGTGACATAAACATAGCCTAAGCCTTGATATTTATCATCTTATATAGCAAGAGATCAGAGTGTTGAGAACTTTAGGGCAGCTCCGTTATGTCCAGGCTCTGGGTGGTTTCTGGGATTCTGTCTGCTGTCCCATCAATACTCACGGGGTGGCTGTGTCTGCTACAGACATCATAGCCTCACGAAACCACCTACACTAAAGCCAGTAGGAAGAAAGGTGTGTGTCGCCTTCACCTTCCCACCTTTTATGGGGGAGGAAAATATTTGCCAGGTGACCCACCTTTCCCTTCTCAATGCCCCTTTGATCAAAGTCTGATTCTATGTCCCTGCCCAGCTGCAGGTGGTGCTAGGAAAGAAGGTATCTGGGGTTTGACAGTCTGCTGTAGGGGCTAAATAAGAAGGATGTGAGAGGTCTGCCGTCTGCTTGTACTCCTCTGCTGAGGGAGAACTTGCTGCTTCTGGATATCACCCTTTCCCATCATATGATAGCCTGAAGTGTTAAGAATTTTTCCCATTGAATCACTTGAACCTGGGAGGCAGAGGTTGCAGTGAGCTGAGATCGCGCCACTGCACTCCAGCCTGGGCAACAGACTGAGACTCCATCTCAAAAAACAAACAAAATTGACTTTCTCCCATTGAGCCCAAGGTGCTTTCCTGGTAACTTCTCTTTGACCCACTCCTTTCTCCTGCATCTTCCTTCAGCAACCCTGTTCTCCACATCAGCCACCAGAGGGAACATCTTAAAACACAGGGCTAGACTGGGCATGCCATTGTCTCTGCTAAACCCCTCAGTGAGTCCCCAGTGTCTACAGGATAAAATCCAAGCTTCATGGCATTGGAGGCTCACCACAGTCCTACTTCAGCCTAGTCTCTCTTCCTTATTCTTCCCCTACATATATATATATATATATATATATATATATATTCTCATACCATAGGTGAAGCAACTGAAATGCTTTTTATTCTCCTGACACTTTTTTTTTTCAAATTCTTGTTGTACAAATTTATGGGGTACATCTGCAATTTTGTCACGTGCATAGATTGTGTAGTAGTGAAGTCAGGGCTTTTAGGGTATCCATCACCAAAATAACGTATATTGTACCCATTAACTAATTTCTCATCATCCACTCCTCCCCCACACCCTCACCCTTCCAAGCCTCCATTGTCTGTCATCCCACTCTCTACATCCATGTATACAGGTTATTTATCTCCCATTTATGGGTGGGAACATGTGATATTTGACTTTCTTCACCTGGCTTGTTTCACTTAAGATAATGAACTCCAGTTTCAGTCCGGTTGCTGCAAAAGACGCCTCACAGAATTTTAAATGCTTATATATACACACACACCCCCTTTGTATTTGCCTACACAAAACTAACAAACCTTTGTGAAATGTAACCTACGGGAAATATGATCATATCCAATGCTGGACATGAGGCAGATGCAATATACAAAACCATGAGGTAGACCCAGGTATTTCAGATCCTGACCTCGATCTCAGGTTTACTTATTAGACCACAAACCAAAGACTCCCACTGATGTCCTTACAGATTTCATCACTTATTCCTCTTGTTCCACACACTCTACTCCAAAGTCACCCTCCTCTAGAGGATAGTCACCTGAGATACTTCAGCAACCCTGCTCACCCTGGAAAATCAGGTACAGGAATCATCAGTTAAGCCTGTGGACAGTGAGTATCTGTTGGTCTGGATGGTGTGGTGGGTGGAAGGTAGGACCTAAAAGGGGCTTTTCATGGTTCCAGCTCCAAACCTCTGACCATGCCAGTCCATGCTGCAGGCCCGCATTCTATTTATGGTCAGGGCTACACCATTTACATTCACTGTCTCAGGTGCTTCTTGTAACACTGTCTTCTCCAATTTTTGATAAGCCAATGCCCCTGACACTTCTATGTTTTGTTCCAATTGTTCTACTTGCCCAGCATTCTCTTCCACCTTCTCCAGCTGTCAAACTCCTACACACCGTTCAAAGCCCAGCTCATGGGTCCTCTCCCTGACAACGATTCCAGCTGAAGGAGATGACATTGCTACTTCGTTGGCTCCTATCATACCCTGTATGGCTAGTGTAGCACTTAACATTGCTTGGTGCTTGGTGACTTTCCTAAACGTTCATCTGTCCCCAAGGATGGGAAAGTCCTCATTTCCCATCATTTAGGAAGTGCCTGCTAAACCAAAGACTCAGCCCCTCATCAGGAAACAGTGAACGACAGAGCTGGGAAAGAGTTATCATGGGCACGGGGACTATGTGAGGTCATATGCAGTTCCTGGCTCACAGAGGTGACCCAGGAATGGTAGCTGCAGCGATGATTGTTGCCCCTACTGTTACTGTGTTATTACTGATCTCAGCCCTTCTCTTAAGTGACCCCTTCCCTAATCTCATAGATGAGGGGCCAGCCTGCCTCCTGGATCCCAGAATTTGCTCACTGTCCACGACTTCCTCTCATGGCCGGGAACATTCAGGCAGGATCTGGTCCCACTTGTAAGGGGGAAGACAAAGTGCCATCCCTCCAGGCCCTCCCCTCCTGCAGGACAGATCATCCTGCCTGACTCCATCTGCAGATGCTGGCAAAGCACGTTCCACCCCTCGCCTCTGAGGCAGAGAAACGGATTCCAATTAAGGGACTTGCGGAAAGTGGCCTCATTTTACAAGCAATTGGGTTGTGAATCGAAGCGGGCATTAACGTTTACAAGCTAGGCTGGCAGAGGAGCCAGAAGGCCTTGCTGCCACTGCCTGTCAGGAGACATCTTCTCCATTACTCAACAATTGTGTGGAGTGAGTGAGGAGTCGGCACAGATCCTGCCTTCCATGGCTGGCGGTGGAAGAAATGTCCATTAATTTGTCTTTTTAAAACCAAGGATCAGGCTGCGGGAGGGCACAGGATCATCTCTCTCCTGATAGGCTTTCTCCTTCTCTAGCCTTATGTGAGAATCTGGGGGATTTTAGGTGGTGCTGAGAAAATGGGGAAAGAAATCACATTCGTAGACCTCTGCTTACAGCTGGGATCCCCATGCAGCTGAGAAATTTCCAGGAAATCACCTGGGTTCCATGGAGGAACTTAACACTTCAAGCTGTCACCTGGTGGGAAAGGGTGGTGGCAAGAAGTAACAAGATCTCCCAAATGGATCCATCCAGAGAGAAGGCCTCCTCATTTCCTTCTCAGCCAAGCCCACGGGGGCCCTGGAAGACAGAGGTTGCCGGGGCACCCAGGGTCTACACAGGCTGAGCTCCCCAGACCTGGTGCAAGGGGGCCAGGCATTCCCGCCAGGGCTCTGCCACCTACCCAGCAGGACCCACGAGCTCAGCACCTTTCTGGAGTTGAGGAGATGGGTCTGGTTTTGGCCTTTTCCCTCCAGGCTTCCTTCTGTCTCTGCGTCCCCACTGACACCTGCCTCTGCTGTCCCCCAGGACATTCCACTCTCTTCTCAAAGGCCCAGGCCTGAGGGGTTGCTGGTGGGCAGATTCCATCTCATGGTTGAGCTGTTTGGCCTCAACAGCATTTTATCTCTCTCTTTCTCTGTCTCTCTCTTTCTCTTTTTTTTTTTTTCACATTGAGCCATCTTCTTACAGCTGAGGCTTTCATATAAAAAAGCAAGTTGCTGGTTTCTCTTTAAAAGTAGGGCAATCTGGCAGTTCTGGGCTCGTGTAAAAACAATTAGGTAGAGCTAAAAACAGGGGCTTCTGATAAAGCCTGAGCTCCCAGCAGCCAAAGGACTTATCACCCCCTAAAAAAATCCCTTCCTGCACTCATTTATATCAACCCCTGCCCCTGCAGACATGTATTGTAGGTTTTAACTAGAAACAAGAGGATTAGCTTTATTTAAACAGCAAAACTGCTTAAATGAGATAATATATGTATTTGGAATGGTGCCTGGCACCTAACCTAATCCTTAGTTAATAAATATTTATTGAGCAAATCATCTTGATTATTAAAAAGACAGGCCAGCTGGACACAATAAGAATGCTAGCTCAGAGCTGGCACTTGAGGGCTCAGTAGAATATTCATGGCTTGGAGGTGGGGGCTATGATACAAGCCCATATAATCAGAGAAGTTCAGATGGGACATGAGAACCACTTGGTAGCCTAAATACAGAGAAACTAAAGCCAGACTAACGCTCTGAAACTGGCAAGTGTTCATTTTTGGAAATTAGAAAGTGATGATGTGTTATCCCAAAAGACTCCTGGGACAAGATGCAGTGAGCAGCCATTCACAAAGACTACCTTGAACCAGGCTCTTTCCCTACATTTTGTTATTATATCCTCACTACAACCTTCTGAGGTGGAAATTAATATCCCCATTTTGCAGAGGGGTAAACTATCTAGTGAGGGTGACAGATATTATTGACATGACCACAAGAATAAATAATGAGATAAATTCTCTCTGAAGGAAAGGAATAGGGATTTACAATGGTGTAAAACAAAGAAAATGGGCCTGGTCTAAGCGATCAGGGAATGTTTCTTTAAAGAAGTGACATTTAAGCTGAGGTCTAAAGGATTAAACGAGTGTTACATAGGAGAAGATTGGGCAGGAGGGAAATATTCTCCATGGCTCTCAATCCCAGATACACAACTTGAACCACTTGAGGTTCACAAACACAAAGAAAGTATCATGACCTGGTACAATCCCAGTCTAATTAAATCAGTAGAACCCAGGTACCAATGTTTTTGTTTATTTTTATTTTATTGATTATTATTTTTTGAGATGGAATCTCGCTTTGTCACCCAGGCTGGAGTACAGTGGCGCAATCATGGCTCACTGCAACCCCTGCCTCCTGGGTTCGGGCAATTTTCCTGCCTCAGCCTCCTGAGTAGCTGGGATTACAGGCGCCCACCATCACACCTGGCTAATTATTGTATTTTTAGTAGAGATGGGATTTCACCATGTTGGTCAGGCTAGTCTCGGACCCCTGACCTCAGATGATCCGCCCGCCTCGGCACCCCAAAGTGCTGGGATTATAGGCATGAGCCACTGCACCTGGCCGGTACCAATGTTTTTAAAAGCTTTATGGTTGTACCACTGAAATGAAACAAAAAGTAAATCCAAAGCTCATATAGTCCAGCCAAACAATAGCCATTAACAGCTATTGAGTAAATAGAGGAGATGCTCAGTGATAATGAGCAGGTAGATCATCAGCATCCTTGTCATCACCACTACCTCTGCCTCCTCCAGATCATTTGGTAGACAAGTCCAATGTCAAAGGAATAAAGGAAATCTACCTCTGTTGTGGGCTTGGTGTATGTCACGCACTATGCTAAATTCTTCACTTTGTTTCATTTAACATTTACCGAAACCTTATTATTTTACAAATGAGGACACTGAGGCTCAGGACAAGGCACCAATTTGCCCAGGATTTCACAGCTCATCAGGGCAGTGGGGGACCCTCTTCCAGGCCCACCTGGCTGTAGAGACCACACTCTTTCCTGTCTCCATGGAGAGGGGCCTCCTGCTCACTTTAGCTCCCATTTCCCAGCCTGAATGCTTTGATTGGGCCGCATTTCTTTGGTCTGACCTCAAAAAGAGTTTCGTAGATTTGTGCCCACTTTTCTCACCACGGTTAAGAAAAGAGACCAAAGTTGAACCAGGCTATCTAGGTTCAAATGCTGCTTACTGGCTATTGAGCCCCAAACTATTTGTGGAACTTCTTTGAGCCTCAATTTTTTGTTTTCTATAACATGGGAATAATATTAGCACCTCCCTCATAAGTTTCTTATGAAGATTAAATATGTATGTGTTAAGATTCATGTTAAGTGAGAATTACGCATGTACGCATATACATACAAGATTAAGTATGTATGTAAGCATATATATATACACACACATTTAGAATAGTGCATGAAATATAGCCAGTGTTCAGTTAATGTCAAGTATTGTTAATATTATCCTATGGGCTGGAGTGAGAGGCCTCCTGGAGTGTTTGCTTTCCAGCCCCCAATCGGGTGGCATCCTGGATAGGGTATCATCATACCTCTCCCCAGGAGATCAGGATAGGGAATTGTAAGAGCACTCAGGCTGGAGGTAAGATGTGCACCAGGGAAGCTCAGGCAGGAAGCTGCTGCCTTTCCTGGTCCCTGCAGACTAGGAGCAGCAGCCAGGGACCTGGGTTGACTGGGGGACGGCTCGGGGGGTGGGGTGAGATGACTATCAAACCTCCTCTAAAAACAAGATGGTGCCTGGTGCGCTGGCTCATGTCTGTAATCCCAGCACTTCGGGAGGCCGAGGCGGATGGATCAGTTGAGGTCAGGAGTTTGAGACCAGCCTGGTCAACATGGTGAAACCCCATCTCTACTAAAAATACAAAAATTAGCCAGGCGTGGTGGCGCGAGCCTGTAATCCCAGCTACTCGGGAGGCTGAGGCAGGAGAATCGCTTGAACCCAGGAAGGGGAGATTGCAGTGAGCCAAGGTCGTGCCACTGAACTCCAGCCTGGGCGACAGAGCGAGACTCCATCTCAATCAATCCATCTATCAATAAAATACAGGATGGAAGGGAGTGCCCAGCTCTCAGTCAGCTGCCAGCCCACGGCGTTGGACGCCACTGATGTGAGCCTGTCTGGGCTGGGGCAGAAGGGGCCAGCGTCAGGTCCTCAGACAATTTCCCCCTGGTAGCCTGGCCTGAGGCCCACCCAACCCAGAGAGCCGGCTCTGGCCAGCTGCAGCCAGTACCACTTGGTGACCAGCAGAGGGCAGCACAGGCCACCGGCTGGCTTTTTCCTGGTGAAATTTTGCTACAACGGGTAGCAACTTGAGTTCAGTGTCTCCCTGTTCTTCTCTGCAGGCCGGAGATGTCCCGGACATTATCACAGACACCCTGCCTCATCCTCATCCCCAGATTCTGAGGTCTTTCTGGACTCTGGTAGCATATTTCAGAGCTTCACTGCAAACCAGAAACGGGACTTTGAGCTCGCGTTCCAGGGCAGAGGGCCCCAGCACCTGTAGGTGCAGACAGTGCACCCCCACCACCCCCGGGTTTCCACCTCCTCATCTGGAGAGTGGGGTTGAACAGGATGGTTTTTGGGGCTTTCTTGCAAGCTCACCAGGGCCAGGTGAGCTATTTGCGCTTGCCATTCTATCCCAGGAGGAGAAAGCATAAGATGATGCTGAAGGCACAGGCTCTGGAAGAGGACAGGGCCGTGCTTACTCCTGCCTTGTTATGTGTTTATGGACAAGCCTTCACGGACCCTCTGTGGAGTGATGGATAAAATCCGTACCCCACAGGGTTACAGGAGAAGTAAGTGAGGGACCACGTGCACAAAGCCCAGCAAGGTGCTCAGGAAACGATGCTATTGTTTTTCAGGTTACATCTTGGGGAGACCACCCAGAGGACCCAGAGAGAAATTACCCAGAATTTCTCTCCCTTTCCTACATCACCTTCTTGTTTTCATGCGCAGGGAGGCCACCACTACCTGAGCCAGATCACCCCCTTCTAAAGCCAGGGCCTGCAAATTGCTGCAGGGCTGCCCCCTCGATCTCAATCAGCCACCCCCTTTCCTGCCCACCACGCCCAAAGCCCTTCATTGACCAAGACCCTGGCCTCGTCCCAATCCTCTGTAAAGTACACATGCACCTTCAAGCCACCCTACCGGACTGTGGAGCTGAGAAGGTGTGGGGCTGAGCATCTACCTTTCCGCAAGCTCTCCAGGGGGTTCTGAGGCCCACAGAATCAAACAGCCACTGCTCTAGGCAATGAGATAGTATTCTAATAGTATTCTAAAACAATTAATGAAGGCCCATGATGGGGACAGGACAGCCATTATGCAAATTCCGGCCTTTCAAGGTTGTTAATTTGCAGGAGAGACTGTAGACACTGGGTAAAGAATGCCCACAATATTAGGCAGTCAGGAGGCTGCCCTGCAGGGCCTGTTCCTGCTCTGCCTCGTGAGCAGAAAGGTCTCAGACACCAGCTTTAAAGGATGACAGGCCTCCCGCTGGGTCACAGGGCACAGCTGCCAGGACTGAGGCCAGAATGAAGAAGATCCGCCCATCCGGCTCAGTGGTTCTCAGTCTTGGGTCAGCACTGGAATCCCCAGAAGGGAACACAGAAACCCCGAGAGTTGACTCCACCCCCAGAGCTGACCTTAGTAAATCTGAGATGAGGCCAGAGAAATTGCATTTCGACAAGTTCCCAGGTGTTGCAGCTCATGTGTGTGCATGCATGTGTACGTGTGTCTGTGCCCGTGCATGTGTGTGTTCCCGTTTTCTGCTTTCTGCAGTGTTTTAGCTCAAACTTCCTGATTGGGGTCCCATTCTTGACCAGAGGCCCAGTCTAGACCTAGAAAAATAGTAATACATGCCCAGCTGTTTAAAGCCCACAAGCCCTCTCATGGCCTTTGTTTCCAGGCCCCATAACAGCCCCATAAGCTCGTTTTAAAAGCGCATCTGTAGGGGAGAAAAGATTTCTTTCCTCATCCATCACTAGGTTCATGGCTGAGGCACCTGTAACAAAAGACAGACTCACAAGAGAAAAGCAACCAAGTAATTTAAGTTTTGTGTGACATGTGAGCCTTGAGAAATTAAGACCCAAAGAAACAGGGACATCTATGTGATTTTTTGCCAAGTTTGATGAAGAAGCAGATAATTGTGGAGAAGTATAATCGGAAAAAGGGGGTATGATTTGATGGTAACGACCTAAGTGGCGTTTAGAAGGCCTTTTTGTTTAGATTCTTCTCTGCGTGCCTGCATCTTCATAGAGAAGGACTTTCCTTCCCTGTGGGTCTAGGGAAGGCACCTCTTAAATGAAGGTTTCATGACCCACTTGAGAATAAATTCAGGAAATTCTTTTATGGCCTGCTTCAGGGGAAAAGGGCAGGAGAAGGTCAGAGAGCGACCTTCCTGCTTCTGCGGTTTTCTCAAATGCCAAGGTGGCAGATCTGGGACAGTGTGTCCTGAACTCCATCACATCCATGGCTGTCCACAGGCCAGCCACTCACGGCCATGAATGTGTATGGACTTGTGAGATCCTCCAAATGAACCTTCAAATCTCTGCTTATCCCCATTTGAGAGACCAGAGATAAGCCAAGAGACATAAAGCAACCTTCCCAAGGGAGCAGAGCCAAGATTTGAACCAGGGCTGTTGGGCCTGTGAGCAAGGGCTTGAAATCCAGTGCAGCACAGATATCTTCCTCAGCAGGCTCAGAGACAGGAGGTGGACCGGCCGGAGCAGAACGGACCCTCCCCTTCAAAGTGGGACTCTGCCCTTGAGCCCTGAGCAGCCACTCTGGACAGGGTCCACAGAGGAAGGCAATCCTCCAGCCTGCCATGCTTCCTCTGACCTCTTCCCTCTCTCAGATGAAACTGCAAGAAGACCCCAAACCACCCAGGTTTCCCCCACCTCTGGGCCTTTGAGCAGCCTTCAGAGCAGCACTGAGGTGATCTCCTGGGCCATCAGCACATGACCGAACAAACCTTGGGCCACCAAGCAGGGCTCCTTCCCCAGAGTTGGCTCTGAGGCCAATCCCCCAATTTCACACCATATTACCATTCCTAGCTTTGGTCCCTCCACAGCGCCCCCTGTCTGCTCCCCGCTGTGCTTCCTGGCACCAGCCTCAGTATTTCCAGAAACACATGCAGAGGCTCAAGGCTTGGAGGACTGGCTTTATCGAGAGGCTCTGGAAGGCTCTCTGACCCTGGTGGAATTTGGCTCTCTCCGTCCCTCCGGATGTTACTCAGGCCCCGAACCTCGTCCAGCCTTGTTAGTGGCTTCTCCTTCCCACACAGGCTGTGCCACCCCTTCTCCCTCAGCCTGGACCCCAGACCAGCACTGAGCTTTTCCTGTCAGCCCCTTGGGTCACTGCAGACAAGGCTCTAGTGTTCAAACTGTGGCTTGAGCTCAGAGCAGGGCCCACTCTGGGCTTGAAAATACCTCATGTGGGGACAGCAGGACACACTGGAGAGGTGAGGAGGGTCTCCTGTCCTAGGCTGAGGAGCTGGCCCAGAGGCAGCCGTGGCCTCCTCGCCACTCCCCTGAAATCAATTCCTCGTCTGAGGGAGCTTTCTAAAATAAAATTTTTAAAATTGCCCATGGACCTGCCCAGCTTAAAGCCTTTGCAAGGCTGCTCTTGGCCCCAGCATGAAACCCAAGCTCCTCTCCATCCTGGCTGCCAAGGCCCCAAGCCACTTGCCCACCCCACCAGCCTCACCACACTCCCGTAGACTTCCCCACTCTTGGGTGGGGGTGGGAGGGCTACACGAAGCTCTAAAGTCAGCCCATGCTCTTTCTCACCCCCAAGCCATTGCACAGCCTGCTCCCTTGGTCTAGAACACTCCCCGTATCTGACTTCTACATGTTTCTTCCTCCAGGAAGCCCTCCCTGATGCCCCATTCCCCCTCCAAGGACTGCCCAGCGTCTGGAGCACCCTGCACCGAGCGGCACACTGTGGTGCTGGAAACATCCTTGTACTCCTCTGTGCCTGGACACTGCATGTGGGCCTGTCCATACGCCACCCAGACCCCTCGGGTAACTTTCACCATTTCTGAGCACTCTTCCCCTGGCTTCTGTGTGTTTTTGCTTCTAAGAATCTGTTGGGAAGAAAATATTCCCTCTCTATCAACTTAGATCCTAGTGGTAGGGTGGAGGGCTACAAATTAACTGACAATGGACAGATTCACAGGAGAAAAAAAAATCAGTTGTACACACATGCCTGGGGAAGACTGAACAGCTGGGAATAAGGGCTTCTATACTCACGTAATAAACCGGGTGAACTGGATGGGGTTAGGGCTGCTGTGGAGGCCCAAGAATCAATCGGAAGCCTTCAGCTTTCACCTCCCGTCCCCTGTTCCCTGACCCCATGCCGCCCAATGCAAATAAAAAGGAAACTTTAATTCCACAAATTGCAGCATTTATGAAGCTCGGCAGGCAACCTGGCAGGCAGGCACAAGTGAGGAACAACAGCCCCAGGCTGGGCTGCCTGGAAGGCAGGTCCCCTCAACACAGGCCACTGCAGCTCTCTCCTGCAATGTGTCAGGAGAGCCTGGCACAATGTGGGGGACGGGGCGGGGGGGTGCGGAGCTCGGCATCCGCCCACCTGGTGGTCTCAGCTGCCACTCCACACGTAGGAGGCTGGATGCCTGCTGGGGCAGAAGGCGGAATCCAGCCTGACCACTTTGTGAGGCTCATCTACACGAGCCTTGGGAGCAGTGGCAGGCTGCTGTGAGGAGCGCGCTAGCCTGAAGAACCCTCAGCCTCAGTACTCCCGGGTCGAGCCTGCAGGAGCAGGCCTGGCAAGTCCCTAAGGCTTCTAGCAACATTCCCCTTCCCCAGGCTTGGCAGTGCCAGCCCACAACTCAGTCATGGGACACCAAGTGGGCTCCTTTCTTGTGGGCCTGGGGCAGTCTGCTGAGAAGAAGTGGGCTTTCAGCCTTGAGGGGGCTTAGAGCCTGGAGGAGAGGCCCATCCCTTCCTTCATACAACCAGGGTATGGCTGGCTGTCCACAGGCGGCCATCCACGTGCTACAGGCTGAGTTCTGTCTTCCCCAAACTCACGTGCTGAAGGCAGGACCTTGGAATGGGACTGTTCTTGGAGACAGGGCCTTAAAGGGGTAACTACATTAAAGTGAGGTCATTAGGTTGGGTCCTCATCCCATATGACTGGTATCTTCGTGAGAAGAGAATAAGACATAGACACACACACAGAGGTAAGACCATGTGAAGACACGGAGAAGGCAGCGTCTGCAAGCCAAGGAGAGAGGCCTCAGGGGAAACCAACCTGCTGACACCTTCATCTCAGACTTTCAGGCTCCAGCACTGGAAGAAAATGAATTTTTGTTTAAGCCGCCCAGTCTGTGGCACCTTGTGATATCAGCCTGAGCAAACCAATACACAAGGGCCCAGATAGGTAAACAGAAAACTGTGATAAGGCCATTTAAACCACAAATACACAGCGGGGGTCCCAGATCCCAGAGCAGGGTCTCAGTTATTTCACAGATCACAAAACTGAGGATGCAGAGGAAGGGGGGCCTCCCCAAGGCCACACAACAACTTAGAGGAAACGCGGAACTGAAAGAAATTGATTCCCAGGCAAGGGCCCTTGCCTGACCCCCTCCTAGGGGAGAGTTGAAGGGTTTCCAGGAGCATGAGGATGCTGAGACTACAGATGGAGGGTGTTTCATGGCTGAGTAAAGGGGTAGAAGCCAGGCGAGTATGACACATGGTCCCTCTTGATGGAATTAGAACACAGAGATCTGGAGTTCCCGTCATGCCCCTACCACAGATTCATGGTATAACCTTGGGCCTCATCTGCTTATCTCTGAAGCGCAGAAATTTATGGTACCTACCTCCAGGGAGAGTTGGGGGTTAACTGATATCATGATGTACAAACCTGTAAGCTGTAAGGCAATGGAAAAGTGGAGGGTATGTCCTTGGATGAAGCTCCCGCCCTGGACAGCATGGAGAACCCAGGAGTCAGGCTGGGCTGCTGGCTCACAGGTGTTCTCTCCCCCAGCCCAGTGCCCTGGTTCCCATTGCCCTGTCTGAGCTCCTCCCTTCCGTGTCTCTGTTCTTGCTTCCTTCCCTCGGTCTGCCGTCACCCTCTTTGTCAGTGATCAGTTGTGACCATGGGTAACAGACATGAATTTTAGTCTCTGCACGCTCAGGTGTGTAAGAAACATGGCTTCCTTTAGTTCCTATAACTAAACTTTATTTTCAGTTTGCATTGATCTTCCTCCAGCTGCCCTCCCAGCCCAGCAGGGCCTCTGCCCTGGCAGGGATGGGATCAGAACTCAAAGCCCCTTTCATGCAACCGTGTGTGCACAGTTACACACAGATCTGTCTAAAATCTAACTAGTAGGAAGCAGTGAGAACTTGGTGCTTTGTAAAGAGGCTTTGTGATTCAGATAACAGGGCTAGCTCCAGGGAGTATGGAACAAATGAGACCCCCGAGGGCACAGACACCTCAGAGCATGTGTACCTCTGGTACTGGGGAGGGGTGGGGGGCCTGTCTGTGAGTCTCTGGTGCCCATGTGCCCACGTGCAGGGTTTGTATCTTTGTGCACTTTGTACCTCTGTGTGGCAGGCGATCAGTGGCGTTTCTGTCTCAGCCAGGGACTCAGGTGGGAGACTGAGAAGCCCAGGAGGCAAGAGGCACCTGCAGCCCTAGAGCCCACTGCAGATTTTCCTCGAGGGCCATATACCCAGAACCATCCCAGGGCTTGGCTCTTGAGAGAAAATGCAGTCTTAAAGAATGAACAAGTGGGCCGGGTGCGGTGGTTCATGCCTGTAATCCCAGTACTTTGGGAGGCCGAGGCGGGTGGATAACGAGGTCAGGAGATGGAGACCATCCTGGCCAACACGGTGAAACCCCGTCTCTACTAAAAATACAAAAAAATTAGCCAGGCATGGTGGTGGACACCTGAAGTCCCAGCTACTCCAGAGGCTGAGGCAGGAGAATGGCGTGAACCCAGGAGGCAGAGCTTGCAGTGAGCCGAGATTGCACCACTGCACTCCAGCCTGGGGAACAGAGCGAGACTCCATCTCAAAAAAAAAAAAAGAATGAACAAGTGCTGACTACTGTTTACTATAATAAGCATAGCTGATACTCTATCCAGCAAGAGGAAGCCACCACTCAGTGCCCCAGCCAAGACTGTTCTCAAGCTTTTGTCCATCCCAAACCTTTATGAAGCATCCTCACTCACTGACATGTGCAGTACTTAAGACGGTGCACCCTGGAGTCAAATCCCAGCTTGGCCCCACATGAGCTCTGAGGCCCTAGAGGAGACAGCGTTGCAAAGACCCCGGGGGCCGAGTAAGCAGAGGCCTTTCAGAGATCAGAGAAAAGGCCACATAGCTGGGAGACTTTGTGAAACTGGAGAGGTCATCGGGGCCAGATCCTCAGGGGCCCAGGGGCCCTGGAAAGGAATCTGGTCTTGTACCTAGAAATGGTGGCATTGATTATGTGACTTTGTCCAAGTCGCTGTCCTATTCTGAGCTTCAGGTTTCTTGTCTGCAAAGGGCTCTGGACCGAACCATCTAGGATCCACACTGACCCTGGGCCTTCATGTCAGGTTAAGGAGAGACAGGACCTCGTTCTGTGTTCAGGATGAGTTTCTCCAGGGAAAGGCCTTCTAGCTCCACTCTGCCGGATCTGGCTCTGGGGACCACACGGGACTCTCAAGACTCTCGATCACTACACTCAGGAGTTTCCCATTTCTGCCAAGACAATCTGGAGAGGACATCGCCCCACTTGAGTCATGAGATGTCCTCAACAGCACCTTCGAGAGTGCAGATCTTTTTGCTGCTGTGAGAGAGGGGCTTATGCAGAGTGATATTGTCAGTGTAGACATGTTTCACACAGAGGAGAACTCAGGACAGGGGACAAGAATGGAGGCAGGAACTCAATCTATTAGAACAAGTTTTCTGATGTGGTTATGCTTCAGGGATGTAGAATCCTGTGCCTTCAGGATTTCTGGGATTAAAGACAATCCCAGAAAACAGGCCTGGACAGGCCCTGGAATCAGCCCCAGGCCTATTTGGATAGGGGATTCTGGGGTCCTGGTACCCAGAGCCTGGTCTAGACAGAAGGAGGGAGTAGGCTCCGGGTGGGCAAACCCACCTTGGCCCTTTCCCTTCCCTCATCCTGTGGGGAGGGGCTCAGCTAGTGGAGGGTCAGAGAGGGTCTAAAGCAGGGGTTCCATGGTAGGCACCGCTCTTGTCCAGACCCAAACGTGGCTCGGATCACCACCTAGGCGCAGCTGGGTGATAAGTTGATGAGCAGCTGTGTTTTGTTGCCACATAAAAATGCCTCATTCCCCACCCTCCTGGCCCTGAAGTGACTATTTACTGAGAGAGGCAACCCTACTGAACCAAAGCCTGCTATTTATTACACATTCGGTGAACACCCTACAGTTCCAATGCGTGGGGAAGGCTTGGAAACCAAATCAACCTTGGGAAAAGGAGATGCAGAGGCCAAGGTCAAAACCAATTCATGGAAGTCGGAAGAAAGCCGGGCTGGCCTCAACATTTTCACTATTAGAGAGACGGCCATGTAAAGCAGTGAGCCTCCTGTGGAAGGTGTATTCAAGAACAGGTAGAATGATTATTTCTTAGGGGTTTTGTAGAAAGGATTCCTTACATACAAAGGCACAGAATTCTACATCCCTGGAGCATAACTACATCAGAAAACTTGTTGTAATAGATTGAGTTCCTGCCACCACTCCTGTCCTCATCCTGAGTTCTCCTCTGCATGAAACATGTCTAGACTGACAATATCATTATGCATAAGCTCCTCTTTCACAGCAGCAAAAAGATCTGCACCCTAGAAGGTGCTATTGAGGACATCTCATGATGCACATGAAGCAGCTGCTTGCAGGAGCCATGGAGGGGCTTGGGCAGCAGGCGGGGGTGCCCACAGGCATGTGCCCCTCCAGAAATGGGTGGGAAGTGGAAGAAAGAGAAAGGGAGTTAGGCCCAGGGGAGGGGTGGGGGCTGGAGTCTGCTTTCTCCACACTGCCAGGTTCTGGTGAGGACCTCCTAGGTGGGTGTAAATTTGCAAACCCAAATGGTTAAGAAGATATATCTGTTAATGTAGAACATTTTATATTTAACCAGTAATTGACTCGATTCATGACTTTAAGTATGCAGATGTGGTAAGTGGACCTCAGTATTAGCTTCCTATTGCCACTGGAACAAATGCCCAGAAACTTAGTGGCTTCAAACAACACACCTTTATTATCTGACATTTCTGGAGGTCAGAAATCCAAAATGAGTCTCCCTGGGCTGGATCCGGGTGTTGGCAGAGCTGCATTCCTTCTGGGGTCCTGGGGGAACCCTGTTTCCTTGCCTTTTCCAGTGCCTAGAGGCTGACCCCATTCTTTGGCTCATGGCCCCTTCCTCCGTCTTCAAAGCCAGCAGTGTCGGGCCGAGTCTTTCTCAGGCTGCTACCTCTGTTCTCTCTCTCATGCCTCCCTATGTCATTTGTCAAGACCCAGAGGATTCCACAGGCCTACCCAGATAACCCAGGATAATCTTCCCACTTTAAAGCCAGCTGATTGACAACCTTAATCCCATCCCCAACCTCCGTGACCCTCTGCCATGCAAGGTAACATACTCACAGGCATAGGGATGAGGATGTGGATGTCTTTAGAGGGCCACTGTTGTACCTACCACAGCCTCCATTTGGATTCTTGTCCCAACCCCTACAAAAGTGAGGCATATAATTTGTTGAATTCTGAATAAAATGCTACCAGTGTCTATGAATTATACTTTTTTCTTTTTTAAAAAAAAACCTTCTTCCCCAAGTCTGGTTTCCTTTAGACCTCAGGACTAAGTACCTGAGAAGATCTGCAGGCATAGATAGTTATGTGATTATCTGGACAGAATCACATTTCTGATTGACATTGTTGCATTACTTTGGCTCCAGATGCAGTGGCCTGAGAGCAGAAATAAAACCCCCTCCAGCTCTCTCAGCCCACCCTTTGCAGAGAGAGAACTGAGTTGGGACCACACCGTGGGAAGCACTAATCCTCAGTCCACACAAATCCTCACTTTCCAATTATTTTGATGGAAGTCATGAAAGAGCACTCAGCTAGGCATTATTAATCCATTTTTTCATCAATTCAGCAAGTATTGATTGAGCAGCTACCCTGTGCCAGTGAGGTTGGAAACACAAGGGTGATGAACAAGGTACATGTGCCTGGCCCTCACTGGCCAGCTCTCTCACTGCAGGCGGGAGCTTTCCTTCCTGTGGGCCCCGGGGTTTTGTAATCACATGAGCACCTACACGTCCAGTACAGAGCTCCGTTTTGGGGGCAGGGCCTGGACTGCCTCCTTCACTGTTGTCTCCCAGTGCCTCCGATGCATGTGGATGCTCATTTGTCGAATGAATGAATGAATAGATGGGCCTCCCTGATCGGAGAGTCAGTGACTGTATTAGTCCAACTGGAAAAGCAGAGGACGAGCCAAGAGAAGACCTGGCCAGCGCCTGCCACCGTGGCTGCAAGTGAGAGGACTGCGGATCCCGAGGTGGATTCCTGGGGTGGCAGCTACTGCTTACAAAGCACTTTGCTGGTATTTATTAAGCCACACAGTTCCCTTCCAAGTTTCCTCCTGTTATCATTCTCACTTTGCAAATGAAGAAACTGAGGTACTGAGATGAAACTTGCTGAAGACCACATGGCTAGTAAGTGTCAGAGCTTGGATGTGAACCTGAATGCTCACTGAGGAGAGAGCAGCTCGCCTCCTTCCCTCACAGGCACATAGTCGGCCTTCCCAAATTTCATCCGGCAGCGATTAACCTCTCCCATCTCACTATCCCCTACTCCCTTTCCATCTGCAGAGATCTCCTTGGGTCTAAATTATCAGGGCCTAAAGCCAGGCCATACTAACGAGGTTAAAGAAGGTAAAACGGCTGCATTGAGCAACATTGTTCCTTCAATCCTAAGTCTTTAATCCTAATTCATCACTGCACTCTCTGCTCCCTTCCCTGGGTGAAGAAAGTTTGATTTGCCCAGTATCCAGAAAGTTTGTGCTAAGATAAGGGAAATTGCCACATGGCTCTCTGTTTCGTTCAGTCCTTCATAAGCATGCAGTCTGACCTGGAGAAACTGACAGTGTAAAATGCTTGGAGTAGCTCCTGTCCCTCTCTTTACTACCCTTGAGCACGCTCTAAGCAGTAGCCGGCTGATACAGTCGCCCAGGAAGTCTCCCTGCAGCTCAGCCATCAGTCATTACCCTTGCTGGCAGCACAGGACAGAGAACGGGGGATGTTCTCCCCTTTTATTTTGTGTGGTGAGACTTGGAAAACTTTGTGCCTAGAAAAATCCATTTCTGAAAGCTGCTGCTATTGAGTAGTGCAGTGAGACTGGGTTTGAAGGTATTGGACTCTTACACAGGCTATGTGAACGTGGGCAAATTGCATCTTCTCTTTGAGAAGTCTGAGCTCAAGTCTTGCTTTGAGTTATTTGTGTACTAACCTTTGACCTTGCTGATAAAAAAAAAAAATCACAGTGCTGGGTACAGCTCCTGATACTCCACCTCCCCTGCTTCTTTTTTAGATACAGGGTCTTGCTCTGTTGCCCAGGCTGAAGTACATTGGTGCAATCATAGCTCACTGCAACCTTTAACTTCTGCCTCAAGCAATCCTCCCACCTCAGCCTCACGAGTAGATGGGAGTACAGGTGTACTAGTACGCCCAGCTATTTTTATTTATATATTTTGCTGTCCAGCCTGATCTGGAACTCCTGGGCTCAAGCCATCCTCTTGCCTTGGCCTCCCAAAGGGCTGGGATTACAGGCATGAGCCACTGCACCCAGCTTCAACTTCTCCCACTTCTATCTTCTCCCCAGTTCTAGGTGAGGCAGGACCTGCCATATGTCCAAATCTCCATTTGTCCCCAGCACTCTACTAAATGGCTTAACTGGGCCCTCACGCCCCTCCCTGGGGATCCTGTGAAAAGACTTGTGAACCTGCTCCAGGTCCTGACTGAACCAAATTTCCTCTCTCTACACGCCCAAAGAGTAATAGGTGTTCCTGCATTAAGCAATGGCTTAATTTGGTTTATTTTCATTCTTCAGATGTCTCTCCCATTTGATGTTTCACCGACTTGAAGCCCAGGTGAACCTCCGTCTTCTAATTCATCTGAATATTCCTCATGCCTGGCATCACGCCTCACTCACAGAGTAGGAATTCAAAAACATCCCAGTAGAAGCTGGGAAAGCTCCTACTGCATGTCTTTACATCTGCTGTATGACAGCTGGGAAAGCTCCTACTGCAAGACAGAGGCACACCACAAAGGGGACTAAGGGGAAGAATTGGGAGGGGGGTATTTATTGGCCCAAATGACTGAATTTGGGTCAAATAACAGGACCACGGGCACTCACATGTTCAAGTTATGTTCAGGAATCTTCCTGTTTTCTTTATGAAGCAGACCCTACCTCTCATTGAAAAGCTGGAAATGCCACATTCCCTCCATTCCAGCCTCTCTTGCAGTTATGGTGAGCCTAAATGAGCTAGACTCAGTCAATCAAACCCTTCCGCCCTAGAGTTTGAATGGGAAGTTCTGACTTGAAGAATTAGGAACCACACATGACCCCGTTTGTGAAGAGGGTGGCACAAGGTGCATGGCATCTAGCTCCCAGGGGCAGCATCCAGAATTCAGCCTCAGGGATGTTGGTCACGCAAGCCACCAAATCAGTGCCAGCAGCCAAGACGGGGGTGTCTTCACAGGGCCAGTTTCGTCATGTTATTTCAAGGGTTGCTCCTGGCCCGTAGCCTCCGGATTTATTTTAGTTTCTCAGAGATTTCAGTGGGCCAACTAATGTCACTTAATCAATCCCTTTTCTGCTTGGATGAGCCAGACTCAGTGTTTGTTGCTTACAAATGAGACCTTGACTGAGACAAGTTGTCTTGAGTTTCCAGTTGAAGTCATCCTATTCCCTTTCATCTTGAGGCCTTTGCACATGTCATTTCTCTCACCTGGAGCAGGCATTCACCCTCTTTTTGTTACTGGATGACTCCTACCCATTCATCCAAGAGTCAGGCTTGAAGACTCTTCCCCTGAGAAGCCCTCCCAGATCACCCCAAATCTGGGCTCCCACACCCACCCTGCATGTTCCTCTTAGTAGCACCCTGACCCCAGATTTTACTGTTTATTTCTGTGTTTCCTCACTATTCTGTGAGCTGCATGAGGACGGAATGCATCTATTTCATCATTGTTAGTAGTAGTTAGTATAGTTGCCCAGCCTATTGATATTGTTGAATGAATGGATGGATTGAACTCTCTTAGGCCAGAGTGATCCCCCACTATCACTGCCTGGCAGCGTGGAGCAGCTTCAGTTTTTGGACTCAGGACAATTGCCCTGTTCCAGAAAACCCCAAAATAGAGTTGCCTCATTTCACTTCTACCAGCATGTCTTGTACATGTGCTGTATGCCAGGCCCCGTGTCCTCCTACGCCCACATCCCAGATCCTGCAGGTAGAAGTGCTCACATTGCTGTGCTCCCTTTTCTCTGCCCAGCCACGGAGGCCCTGGGGGCTTGGAGGAGTGGCTGCTTGCTCCCTGGGGGAAGCATGGGCTGAAAGCCCCTTGAGTGGGCAGGTTGCCATGGTGATGCTAATGGAGAGAGTTGCCTGAGGAATACTGACCACCAAAAGGAACAATTACCAGAGAAGGGCCATTTCTTTAGCAATTTTCAAGAATGGGCAAGATAAAAAGCCACAAGTGAAAAGGCATTGCATACAAATAATAGTGTATGAGCTGGTCTGGACCCAACAAGGCCTGTTTCCCACTCCTCTTTCCCTCTGGTTGTAGTGAATAAAGCCATACTTTTCAGTGATTTATAATTGTTCAAAAATGACTCATTTCCATACCTTCTTTCATCTACCCAGCACCCATTATGTACCAAATGCCTAACAGACACTTAAAATGTACTCTATAATTGTGAAAACAACCCTACAAGGTAATTGTTCCCATATTACAGATGAGAACACTGAGGCTCAGGGAGTGTAAGGGACTCGTCTAGGGCTACGCAGCTGGGAAGCACATGCAGCACTTTACTTCATGCTTAATTCAAGGAAGCGAATTCTCCTTGTGTGGTTAACATCATCACAGTGGCAATTCCAGTGCCTCCATAAGAAAGTGTCCTTCTTGGAAATGAGACACTAGTCCTCTCCTGTCTCATCTGCACAATATCCTATTGCCATCTATTTAGAAGAGAGGTAGTGAGTTGGTTCATTCATTCATTCTCCATTTGTTCATTCATACACATTTATTTAACTCAAACTTCTAGGGCAAAACCAGCAAGCCCCGTACTGGACACTTCAGACTCAAATATAGCAACTTGCTAAGTTAAGAGGAGCTTCCCCATAGTTGCTGAGCTTCTAAGCTCTTCGTCCCAACTCCTGAAAAGTAGCCCTCAACTTCCAAACTGTGCTTCAGGCACTGACATTCCCTGAGCTCCACACACCCTTGGACCACAGTTTTGTGAGGCCCAGATGAGCACAATGTGCAGGGCAGAGCCTGGCACTTCCAGGGCTCCAAGGAGTCCAGAGGAAAATCGGGCAGGTCCTGAATCAGGCTGCTCTGGGTTGAACTCCCGCCCCACTTAGCAGCTGGATGATGAGCAAATTGCTCAGCCTCTCTGTGCTTCAGTTTCCTCACCTATAACCTAGGGCTAAAAATAAGAAGCACCTACCCCATAGGGCTATTGTGCTGGTACAATACAATAATCCACATAAGGAACTTAGAACAGAACAGTGCCGGCGGTGTATGTTAAATGCTGAGTGCACACCAGTTGGGATTAGAAGTAGCAGCATTGCCAGGTGCTCCTGAGCAATGGGTCAGCTCTTTCCACTCTACCCTCAGGCCCCACCCTCCTTCGCAGTTCCTTCTCCTGCTTTGATAACTAGAAGCAGCCATATAGGGCCTGGGGTCTCTACTTGTAGGAGTTCAGTCAGGGTGGTGGGAAAAATTATAAAAATTATAGAAAGACTCAAACCTTCTTGGAAGGCCGGGAAGTTTTGCAAAAGTTTTGGGAAAGGATTTGGCTGAAGGCAGCTGAATTTTCTCAGAGTAAATAACAAGGAAGTGTAAGGGAATTGATCTAGATAAGTTAGTTTACTTAGGCCTTGAAACACGGCCTTTAACGATCCATGCGCAGGACTGCTCTCCTGGGGGAAAGGACCCCTCCGACCCCCTACCCCACCCCCACCGCCACCCCCTGCCACCATGTTAATTACCCACAAGTGTGTTGACTCAAAGCCTTTGTCATTAAATCTGTACTGAATATATACCCACAGCACCAGCTTGTTGAGGCTGCAGCTGCTGACTCTTTACAACACCCTCCTCGGTGCCTGTGAGTGGCCCAGTCCCTTAGCCATGCAGCCAGGCAAAAAACCTGTGTCTGCATACATTTTTTCATCCGTCACTCAGCCAGGGTCTGCGGGTCGGACCCCGCATCTACTCACAAATCAAGATGTTCAGTTCAGCCACCAACCCCTGTCTGTCTTCCTTTCTCACAGTCACTCTGTATGTGTATCTTGTGTAAAACGTAAATCAGACCACAGCATTCCCTAGCTGAAGACCCTTCCGTGGCTCCCTATTACTCACCATAGGCTAAATTCCGCCCAGACTCCTCTGAAGGGCTTGCAAGGCCTCCTGTGTTCTAGCTCCTGCCTGTTATCCACCCTCGTCCCTCATTCCTGCCCCCGTAAACCCCTTGTAGCTCTCAGATCTCAAGAATTAAAGATTTGACCCAGTTGCTCCGACCACCTCTGCCCCGATCCCCAGAAACAGTTTCCCCCTTCTCTATCTCTGGCCAACTTCTATCTGTTTTTAAGGCTCCTTGAAGGCTCGGCTTTTGCAAGACGTCTCCCCTGGCCACGCAGGATCCCTTCCGTTTTGAGGCTGATAACATCCTGCAGATCGCAAGCTGAGTGCTCATCACACCCCATCAGTGATGATCTCCCCTGCAAGGCCAGGGGCTTTGAGAGGGTGGGACTGTGGCTGACACGTTCAGTGCTCCAGTCCCATCACCTGACACTTGCCATAGAGAAGGTGCTTAGTATTTAGAAGAGTGTGTGTGTGATTACCGAGAGCATGGATAGGAAGAAGGGGATCACGACCTTGAAAAAGTTTGTCACTGAGAAACAGGCAAGCAGCCCCATCTGACGGGAGCTGGCCTGGTCCTCACAGCTAGTCTCCTGTTGAACAATTTCACAGAACATTGACATCAGACAAGGCTATTCTGACTGTGTTGGAGCAAGACAAAATCGAGAGCACTTCGTAGTCATGTCTAAACGCAGACAAAACAAGAACATTGTCTAAACCACAAAAATGACCAGACATCCCGCTTTTTTGGCTAATGGGAGTAACTGTTTACCAATGTTTATAATGCTGGCCCTGCACTAGTCCTTCTAGCTTATAGATAAGACTATAGGTACCCAATTGTAGAATGATTCCTACTGCCTGATGGCGTCCAATTGAACCCTCCCTAGTCACCTAATACAAGCCCCTATCCTTTTGTAAATTCTTCCCAACACCCTCTCACAAAGACCCCTCACTGTTCCCCACAGTGCTCAGCCTCCTTGCTGCAATGAGCCAATAAACCCAGCTCCGTTCAACTGCAGGTATGTTCCTGGTCTTTGGCTAAAGGGCATTGACACCACCCATTTCCCAGAAACCTGAACTTGCAAAAAAAAAAAAAAAAAAATACCTAATTAAACAATTTCTGCAAGCTAATTGATAGTGAGAAATGTATTTCTGATAGGGACCATCAGCTGGAGTAGACAACTTTGTACATACTATATGTTTTCCGGACAGTTGCTTCAGCTTCCCTTGCATTGTGCGTGTGTGTGTGTGTGTGTGTGTGTGTGTGTGTGTGTGTATTTGCAGGGGGAAGATGCAAGCTTTGCTGTCCTGGGTGTCTGTGACTGGGCATGTCTCATCTGGAAAGACATCAGCTAATATTCCTTGAAAAAAAGAATGTTATCATTGGATGATTACATCTGCTTCCAGAGAGGTAAGAGCATGCAGCATGGAGCAGACACTCTCTATCCCAGCAGCTGCCCGCCCAGGCCTGGGCTGGTGGCTATTGTCATGGAGTGGTAACTGTCTGCAAGGCCATCCTCATAAGTCCTGCTGATATCGCTCCAATCCATGGACACCCCTGTGACTCCGTCTCCATTCCTCAGTCCTGCTTCCCATGGAAAGACCCAGAGGGAAACGTGGTTTATGGCACTGGGGACTGAGAACAGAACAAAATTCAGGCTTTGAGTGTGGATTAGAGACGCACTGTGTGGTGCTTGCATCACCTCTGACAGTGGTTGGGTAATGGGCTAAATCACCCAATGGAGACAGAATGCCAACAGATGTTAGTTGAGGAGGATGATTAATCTCCTTCTTCGAAAACTCAGAGAATCTTTATTGGCAACACTGAAGTCAAGATAAGGCTTCTCCTTAGCAACCAGAAAGCACCTAGTGTGCGTGGCTGCGGAATTCAATATGAAACTCAGATGATGAAGGTAGCCATGGGCACCTCTAATCGCCCATCGTAAATTTCTGCCTGGAATGAGGGCTGGGGCCTCATAAATGTCAACAAAAGCTGGTGATGGGTCCAGAGAGGGATGTTAGGCCATCCTTGATGGATGAGGAAGTTTCATGTAGGGGCTCCTGTCACTTCCCATCTTCAGGCCAAGCTGACATCCGTGGCTGTAAAATTGTCACCCTTCTCCTTTGCCTCTCAGGAAAGCAAAACTTCTTTATGACACTTTTAATCAAATCTGTCTTTTGCCACTTCTCTCCCCACCCTGCTCCCTCTGCCTTTATCCTGAAAAAGAAGCAAACTGTTACTCTCTGTCAGTTATTTATCTGAGTAATTTCCTGATGAAATTGCAAATATAATTGAATTTTCTGAAAACCAGGAATTCAAATGAGGCGACAACAGAGGAAACAGCGTGATTAAGGAATTGTTATTCACTCGTTGTACATCATTACCACCCAGAATTCATCGCCGGATTGTTCACAGATGGAGTCGCTGAACTATGATTATATTTTAGAAAATGAAAGGGGACAAATCTAAAAAGGCAATAAAACAAATTAGAAGCCTTCTTGAGGAACAGGATTATTACTGATTAAGTATATTTTGCATAAAAAATGTGCTAGCACTTTGGCAGTTTAAATTATACATCCGTGCAGTCAACATTTTTGCTGGTCTCAAAATTCTTTGATAGTTTGGTCTTCTAATCACATTCCTCTTCACCCTCCAAATTGACGATTTGAAAGAACATTAGAAATCATCTTTCCTGAAGGAGCATTTGCTCTCAAAATGCATTTACGCTCAGCAGCCATTAAAAGGATATCATCCAGTCACTTAGTTTCTCAATTTAACTTTAAAGGAAAGTTGCCTTATTAGGGAAGTGGCCTCTATTTCAATGTAATGGTCTTTGTCGCATCTTCCAACATGCTGGTTTAGTGCTGAAGGATGGGGAAAGGCAGTTTTCACATATTGCAGCCACCATACCACCAGAGAAAACAGGTGCACTTCCAGGCATCATTTAGCAGGGGTACCACATTCCTGGTTCCAATTTCCTTTTTAGAAAATCTGAAAGTAACTTTGGGGCATATCTTTTGAGGAGTACTCCAACACGAGTAGTGGACAGACCCTAAATTAATTGCCAATAAGCTCTGCCTTCTGGTATTTACACCTTTATGTAGTAACCTCCACTTGAAGGTAGATGAGATCTGTGACTTGCTTCTAACCAGTGGAATATGGTGGAGGTAGTGGGACGTTACTCCTGTGATTACATTGCGTCATGTGGCTCCTTTATGCTGGAAGATTCATGCTAGAGATTCTCCTTGCTGACTTGACAAAGTATGTAACCATGATGAAGACTTTCCACATGGCAAGGAGCTGTGGGAAGCCCAGGTGCTGAGACTGGCATCCAACAAACACCCAGCAAGAAACAGACGTCCTTGGTTCTACAGACACAGGAAATGAATTCTGCCAACATCCTGAGTAAGCCTGGAACTAGATTCTCCCCAAGTTGAGCCTGACAAATAAAATACAGACCAGCCAACACCTTGATTGCAGTCTTGTGAGACCTGGGGAAAAGGACACAGCTGAACCGTGTCCATTCTTCTGACCCACAGAAACTGTCACATAATAAAGGTATGTTAGTTGTTACACAGTTTAGAAAACTATTACAGCGCTCAAAAAGTTAGCTAGCTCCAGATTTCAATCCATTCATAGGAAAGCAAGCTTTATTCCTAGAAGAATAATTCATGCTTTGCAAAAAGAGGAAAGCGTCCTGCAGTTTTAGAAGGTCATTTCTTTCGCAACACACCCAAATTTCTTTAAAATCCTGCAAGAAGTGCACTTGTTTTCATAGTTGACTCAAAGAAGTGAGTATAATTAACTCACAAAAGGTGGGAGGAAGGGACAAATTAAATTTTGGTATGCATACAGGGAGCTTCTTCCAAGTTATAATGAGCAATGTGAAACAAGGAGATTGGCATTAAATGTAATAAAGGACTAGAGGAGTATACCTAAACCTGAAGCAAATTCTAAGAAGTGGCCTTGACCTAAAATGTTTGCATCCTGCCAGAGACCCTTACTTATAAGTCAGGAGATACCTGATGCCCAGGAGAACTGGTTTTTGTACTCTGTCTTACATAGACTAAGAATTAAGAATGTAGGTTAGAAGTTTAAAAAACTTCCTGATGATCATATGAAAAGATATTAAACTTTACCTGGTAAAACTATGAAATATTGCCTGTAGATTTCTAAGAAAAATTAGTAGGAAGTTGGAAATGTTTAAGAATTAAGAATGTTTTTATATAATTAGAACTCTTTAAGCTATATAATTCTGAAATCTGTGTGACAGACTTCTGTGTAAACATAAAGAACTAGTTATTTTTATAGATTATCTAGACTGTGTATTCATTTGATGTTTCTATTACTTTTACCCTCACTACAAAGTTCAATGAAGGTTAAAAAAATATTGTTCTTAAAAAAAGAAGAGATAAACCTGGAGTAGCTATTCCAATATTAGACAAAATGGATTTTAAAACAAAAATGTTAATACAGATAGAAAGGGACATTTTATAATAATAAAAGTATCAAAATATCAGGAAGATACCACAATTATAAACAAATATGCTTCTAACAATAGAATCTCAAAATACATAAAACAAAAACCAACAAAGTTGAAGGGATAAATAAATAGGCAGCTCAGCAATATTTAGAAACTTCAATACCTCACTTTCAATAATGGGTAGAACAACTTGACATAAGATCAACAAGAAAATAGAATATTTTAACAAAGCTATACACCAACTAGGCCTAATGGATATCTATAGAATAATCCACCCAACAACAGAAGCCTTCCTCCTCCTCCTCCTCCTCCTCCTCTTCCCCTTCCCCTTCCCCTTCCTCTTCTTCTTCTTTCTCCTTCTCCTTCTCCTTCTCCTCCTCCTTCTCCTCCTTCTTCTTCTTCGACAGGATCTTACTCTGTTGCCCAGGCTAGAGTGCAGTGGTGTGATCATGGCTCACTGCAGCCTCAACCTCCCAGGCTTAGGTGATCCATGGGCCTTAGCTTCCCGAAGTGCTGGGATTATAGGCACAAGCCACATGCCTGGCCCACATATTCTCCTTAAGCACACATCAAACATTCTATAGAATAGACCATATGCTAGGCCACAAAACAAGCTTTGATAATATAAAAGGACTGAAATTATACACAATCTGTTCCTTGGCCACAAAGAATAAAATTAGAAAGAACTTTAGGAAACTCACAAGTATATAGAAATTAACATACCCATAACTAACCAATTGGTTGAAGAAGAAATCACAAAATAAATGAGAAAATACTTTGAGATGAATGAAAAGTAAGACACAACATAAAAAAATTTATGCAATATAGCTAAAGCAATGCTTAGAGGAAAATTTATAGTTCCAAGTACCTACATTAAAAATGGAAAAAGTTACACTGTTGGTGGGAGTGTAAATTAGTTCAACCATTGTGGAAGACAGTATGGCAATTTCTCAAGGATCTAGAACCAGAAATACCATTTGACTCAGCAATCCCATTATTAGGTATATACCCAAAGGATTATAAATCATTCTAGTATAAAGACACATGCACATGTATATTTATTGCAGCACTATTTACAATAGCAAAGACTTGGAACCAACCCAAATGCCCATCAATGATAGATGGACAAAGAAAATGTGGCAAATATACACCATGGAATACTACACAGCCAAAAAATGAATGAGTTTATGTCCTTTGCAGGGACATGGATGAAGCTGGAAGCCATCATTCTCAGCAAACTGACACAGGAACAGATAAAAAAAACACCACATGTTCTCACTCATAAGTGGGAGCTGAACAATGAGAACACATGGACACAGGGAGGGGAACATCACACACTGGGGCCTATCGTAGGGTTGGGGGCAAGTGGAGGGAGAGCATTAGGACAAATACCTAATGCATATGGGGCTTAAAACCTAGATGACAGGTTGATGGGTGCAGCAAACCACCATGGCACATGTATACCTGTGTAACAAACCTGCACATTCTGCACATGTATCCCCAAACTTAAAGTTAAATTTTTTTAAAAAAAGAAAAAATATCTCATATCAATAACCTAGACTTCTATCTTAAGACGCTAGGGGAAAAGGAGCAAACCAATCCTAAAGCAAGCAGAAGGAAGACAATAATGAAAGTGGAAATTAATGAAATTGAGGACAGAAAAACAATAGAGAATATCACTGAAACCAAAAAGTGATTCTTGTCTTCTTTCTTTCTTTCTCTTTCTCTCTTTCTTTCTTTCTTTCTTCCTTTCTTTCTTTCGAGACAAGGTCTAGCTCTGTCACTCAGGCTGGAGTGCAGTGGTGCAATCACAGCTTACTGCAGCCTCGATCTCCTGGACTTAAGTGATCCTCCTACCTCAGACTCTCAAGTAGCTGGAACCACGGGAGTGCACCACCATGTCCAGCTAATGTTTTTAATTTTTTGTAGAGATGAGGTTTCCCTATGTTGCCCAGGCTGGTCTCAAATTCCTGGGCTCAAGCGATCCTCCTGCCTCAGCCTCCCAAAATGCTGAGCCACCATACCCAGCTGGTTATTTCAAAAGATGAGCAAAAGTGACAAGCTTTTAGCTAAACTCACCAAGAAAAAAAAAGAATACTTAAATTACCATAATCAGGAAAGAATGAGAGAACATTACTACCAACCTCATAGATATAAAAAGTATAGGGGAATACAACAAGCCAATGATATGCCAACAAATTAAATTACAAATGAAATGGACAAATTCTTAGAAAGACACAAACTACAAAAACTAACTCAAGTAGAAATAGAAAATCTAAATAGGTATTTAAAAAAGATTATTAAACTGAGAGCTGAAGACAGGGCAGCAAAACTGCAGGGGCCACCACCACCACCACCACATGTCAGGAAGAGTACATATATATGGTATATATGTATGATATGTATGATATATACACATATATGATATATATGATATATATGTGTGTGTATATATGAGATATATGATATATATCTCATATATATGAGATATATATCATATATCTCATATATATGAGATATATATCATATATCTCATATATATGAGATATATATCATATATCTCATATATATGAGATATAATCACAGTTTTTATATGTGT
The DNA here is from genome assembly GCF_028885625.2 of Pongo pygmaeus. Taxonomy (NCBI): domain Eukaryota; kingdom Metazoa; phylum Chordata; class Mammalia; order Primates; family Hominidae; genus Pongo; species Pongo pygmaeus. The sequence continues at coordinate 175,460,362 of NC_072377.2, forward strand.
GTGTGTGTGTGTATATATATATATATATGGAATACTACTCAGCCATGAAAAGGAATGAATTAGTGGCATTCACAGCAACCTGGATGAGATTGGAGACTATTATTCTAAGTGAAGTAACTCAGGAATGGAAAATCAATCATCATATGTTCTCATTCATAAGTGGGAGCTAAACTATGAGGATGAAAAGGCATAAAAATGACACAATGGACTTTGGGGACTCAGGGGGAGAGGGTGGGAAGTGCGTGAGGGATAAAAGACCACAATTATGGTGCAGTATATACTGCTTGGGTGATGGGTGCACCAAAATCTCACAAATCACCACCAAAGGACTCACTCATGTAACAAAACACGACCTGTTCCCCAATAACCTATGAAAATAAAAAAAATTAAAACTTAAATTTTAAAACTACTAAATAATAAAGAGATTGAATTTGTCATTTTAAAACTTCCCACAAAGAACAGCTTAAGCCCAGACAGCTTCACTGGTGAATTATACAGAATACTTAAGTTAAAGAATTAATGCCAATTCTTCACAAACTCTTCTAAAACGTAGAAGAAGAGGGGACATTTTCCATTTCATTTTGTGAGGCCAGTATTATCCCATTACCAAACCATACAAAGCCACTACAAAGAAAACTACAGACCAGTACTGCTTATGAATATAAACATAAAAATCCTCAACAAAATACTAGTAAGCTGAATCCAGCAGTCTGTTAAAAAGACTAACACCATGACCAAATAGGATTTATCAAAGGAACACAAAGTTGGTTTAACATTTGAAAATTAATGAATATAATACATAATTCAATAGAAAAGAGAAAAAACACATGATCATCTTATTAGACACAGAAAAATCATTTAACAAAATCCAAACTGACTTCATGATAAAAACACTCAACAAACTAGAAATAGAGTGGAACTTTCTCAATCTGATAAAGGACATCTACCAAAAATCCACAGTTAATATGATAAATAATGGTAAAAGACTGAATGTTTTTCCTCTAAGATCAGGAAAAATACAAGGATGTCTGCTCTGAGCACTTTTATTAAATATTGTACTGGAAGTTCTAGTCAGAACAATTAGGCAAGGAAATGAAATAAAATGAATTCAAATTGGAAAGGAAGAAATAAAACTATTTCCAGATGATACCACCTTATATAGAGACAATCCTAAAGAATCCATTATTAGAATTATCAGAACTAATTAACAAGATCAGCAAGGTTACAGGATATAAAATTAAAATTCCTATACACTAGTAATGAATAATCCAAAAATAAAATTCAAAAAACAATCCCACTTACAATAGCATGAAGAAAATAAAATCCTTATTAATAAATTTAACAGAAGTCTAAAACTTATATATACTCTAAACATGACAAAATATCATTGAAATAAATTAAAGATGGAAATAAATGCAAAGACATCCATGTACATGATCAGAAGACTTATATTGTTAAGATGGCAATACTTAACAATATTATAAAGTGATTTACAAATTGATTTATAGGTTCAAAGTGATTCGATGCAATCTCTATCAAAGTTTCATCGCATTTTTTGTAGTTATTTATACTTCAAAGTGATTTACAGATTTAATGCAACCCCTGTCAAAATCCCATGGCCATTTTTGCAGAAATGGAAAAGCTATTGCTGGAATTCATATGGATTGCAAGTGACCCCAAATAGCCAAAACAATCTTGATAAAGAACAAAGCTGGACAAAGTCCATCTTGCACTTCTTGATTTCAAATCTTACTTTAAAGCTATGGCAGTGAAAACATTGAACTGAGTACGGTAATATTTATCATCTCAAAACCTCACAACAATGCAGTCAAGTGGAACCACTATCTTAGTATTTCAGAGGCAGAGCCCAGGCTTAAAGAAATATGGGGAATTGCTTGAGGTCAGAGAGCTGGGTAACCACAAATGGGGGTCCACATTCAGATCTGCCCCGAGTATAAAGACATTGCATCCTCTCAGCCACTACCTACACCACTGTTGAGTTTCTTCGACACAGGACCTGTGAACAGACAGCCCAAGACGCTTGGGAATGATGGAATTCTAACCCCCAAAGCCTGGCTTAGGGACCTCATCCAGCGACCAGACATCCACATTTCTGAAAGTGTCCACTCAGTGGACAGCCTGCTTTCTAGTCTCTGCCCTACTGGCTTGGGTGTGGATGCCCAGATGGTTAGGAGGCAAGCTGCAGAGCTCCCATATGATCACTTCCACTGTGACCTGTGTGCCACAAGTGCTCTCTGTACACGTATGCTCCACCTGTTCTGATGATCTTTTAGTCTTTCAACTTCCAAGCCATGTGAGGGATCCTTCAGGAACATGAGCACTGGGACATGCTGGACGCTGGAGAGAGATGCAGACACCCAGAGCTGGCTGAGCTAACATGCTACAGCCTCCTTGTGAGGAGGAGACACAAAATTTCATACAGATGATAAAATTTTTCTGTACAACAAACCTTTGCTATAGATCCTACAATATATCCATTATTCTCATTAGAATGTGAGCATGATTCTGCAAATTCCTAGGGGGAAAACCCAACCTGCCCCTTATTAGAGGCTATAAACCACCTGTTTTTCTTCCCATCCTCCTTCCCCTGCTTCTCTCTCACACATCGGTCCTTTAGAGAAAACTGAGCTTTTCCAAGCTGTTATTGCTCAAAGAAATGTCTTCATCCAAGGGAACCAAGGGATGTGAAGGGCATTGGCCTCCGCAGCATTTTGCCATTTGTCAACTTTTATTGAGCACCTACTATGTACCAAGTACTGTGCTAGGTTCTGATGACACTGAAGAAACAAAAAAATAGATGCTTCCTAACCTCAAGGGACAGTCCACTGGTGGAGTCAGACCTTGATCACGCACACACACAAATACAAAGAGAGAGAGAGAAAGAGAGAGCGAGTGAGAGAGAAATACATGTATTCAGATACTGCTCTGAACTTTATCTGGGTCCAGAGGGCAGAGAAGGCTTCTTGAACTAGGATCTAAGAAATGGGAAGAAATTTGCTAGTTAAGCGGGTGTTGGGGGAAGGTCCTCAGAAGAACATTCTAGAACATGTGCAACATCCCAAGAGGGAGGGAGATGGTCCATTCCTGCAACTGAAAGAAGACCAATGTTTCTGAACCACATGGAGCAGGAGGAAGCAGCAGGAGAATCCGACAGGGGGAGGGTCAGAAAGGCCATGTTTGTAACTAATCAGAACGGTGAACTGTGGTTTGGAAGACAAGTGAGAGGATGTGTAACACAGGGCAGATGTGGGAGACCAAGGAGGGGACTACTGCATTTTTCCAGTAAAGAAATAATAGTGATTGGGGCTAGGGAGGCTCAAATTGAGAAGAAGACAAGTGGGGAGGTTTAAGAGAGATTTCTAAATTAAAATGTACAGGGAATGGTGACAGATGATGCATGGAGTAGAGAGAGAGAAGGCAGTGTCAAGAGTGACTTCCAAATCTGACTTGCAAACAGAATGAACGGTGATTCACTGAGAAAGGACACCCAAGAGGAGGATGTGATTGGCAGGGGAGAGAGCATGAGTTCAAGCTGATATGTAGATCCACATTAATATGTCTAGTCAGAATGTGGATATGTAGGTTTGGGGCTTAGAAGAAAGGTCTGGGGTGAAGATCTAACCCTAGCAGTCATCTGCAAAGAGATGGTAATAAAATAAATACAATTTTTAAATGGATGGAATTTCCAGGGAAAAAGCAGAGGGTGAAATGAGTAAAGGATCTAGGGCCAAGGCTAAAAGAAATCCATTATTAGAAACAGAAAAGGTGTCTTAGTGCATTCAGGCTGCTATAACAAAGTACCATAGCCTGAGTGGCTTATAAACCACAGAAATTGATTTCTCACAGTTCTGGAGGCTGGGAAGTCTAGGATCAAGGTGTAAGTGAGAGTCTGCCTTCTGGCTCATAGATGCTGCCTTCTGGCTATGTTCTCACATGGTAGAGGATGTAAGGAAGCTCTCTGGGACTTCATTTATGAGGACACTAATCCCATTCAGGAAGACTCCACCCTCATGACCTAATCACCTCCCAAAATCCCCACCTCCTAGTACCATCACCTTGAGGGTTAAGATTTCAGTATATGAACTTTAGGGGTCACAAGTATTCAGTCTATAACAGGAGGAATAGCCAAGAAGGATGAATGAAAATCATACAAGGATGATTTCATGGAAGGCAAGGGAGTACAATGTCTCAAATAAACCAAGTCCTGAGTCAAACGTTACTGAGAATGTGAGCATAATAAAACTGAGACTCAAAAGTAGGCATTGGATGTGATGACATGACTATCATTGGTTACCTTAGGGAGAGAAGTTTTGGCGGAGTTGACAAGCACAGCCAGATGGAATATGCTGGCGGATGGCAAAGATGGGAAAATGAAGATACCCAGTGTAGACAGCTTCTGAAAGCAGCTGGCTGTGAGCCAGAGGTACACAGGAAGGTGACTAATACAGTGCAGAGGTCGACGTTTTTAGCTTTATTGTATTTAAGAGAGAGACCTGAGCACATTTAAAATGCTGATGTGACATTGTCCAAGCTGAGAGGAAACAATTAGATCTATATGAGAGAAAAGAATGATGACTATCAGGCAAGTATGGCAAAGACCACCGTTACTTTTGCACCAACCTAATAAGAAAGTTGGAGGATCTTCACAAAATAAAGGTGGTTTTGGCCTGAGTAGGGAGGAGGAACAGCTTCTTTACTACCACAGGAAAGAAGGAGAGGCTGGTGCAGGGGCAGGGAGGTAGCAGGGAGCAGAGGGGGGCCCCACCCATGCTCAGGTTCTTAGAATGAGGAAGATGACATTGGCAGGACCATAGGTGAGCATCTTCTAACCCAAGGAAGATTTAGAACTAAGTATAGGCTGGGTGCAGTGGCTCACGCCTGTAATCCCAAGGCTTCGAGAGGCCGAGGTGGGTGGATCACCTGAGGTCAGGAGTTAGAGACCAGCCTGATCAACATGGCAAAAACCCATCTCTACTAAAAATACAAAAATTAGACAGGTGTGTTGGCGCCTGTCTGTAGTCCCAGCTACTCAGGAGGCTGAAGCAGGAGAATTGCTTGAACCCAGTGGAGGTTGCAGTGAGCTGAGATCACGCCATTGCCCTCCAGCCTGGGCAACAAAGCCAGATTCCATCTCAAAAAAAAAAAAAAAGAAAAAGAAACTAAGTAAAGAAACACGGAATAGAACTATATTCTTTCTATTAAGATATTTGTGCTTTGAAATAAGCTACGTTTACACACTTGTAATGTTTAAGAATCTGTGGCCTTTCAGAGTCATACATGAACTTTTCCTTCTAATATAAAATGTTTAATGGAGCAATTGACATCAGATTCTAAGTTGAAATCTTACTGTATTTAAATAAGATTTGGAACCTGTAAAAGAATTTAAGTCTTGCCGTATTTAGAAGTTTAATGAATTAGATTTATAACAATTACTTAAATATTTGAAAAGGTTTGTTAGACAATTTAAGTACTTAAAAAGGAATTAAAATATATTAAGCCTATAAATGCAGTTTACAATGTTTAGAGCAATTTAATTAAAAACATTTGTAAATGAGACGAAACATTTCTCAAAGGTACTCTTAAACGTGATTGTTAAAATTTGCTAGACCCATAAATAAATAATAAGATTCGTAAGCTGAATTTCAAAGCTTATGGAGGAACTTGGGTCCGCATGAATTTGTTACTTTAATAAATTGAATGTTAATTTTGAAAAACAAAGAAACCTTTCATCGATATTTTTGGTGCCTAAGAGCTGCTCTTGAGGGCATCTAATTAATAGTTTTTTTATTATTTAAAAAATACCATTAGGCCAGGTGCAGTAATCTCAGCACTTTGGGAGGCCGAGGTGGGTGGATAGCTTGAGCCCAGGAGTTTGAGCCAGCCTGGGCAACATGGAGAAACCTTATCTCTACTGAAAAAAAACACACAAAAAATAGCTGGGTGTGGTGGCACACCGCTACTCAGGAGACTGAGATGGGAGGATCACCTGAGCCCAGGAGGTGGAGGATGCAGTGAGCCGAGATCGCGCCCCTGCACTCCAACCTGGGAGACACAGTGAGACCCTGTCTCAAACAGAATTTTTTTAATGGTTATAATGAAAAAAAAATCAACCAGTATGGAAGGAAAAAGCTGAAGCCCTTTGCCCCATTTCCCAGAGGTAACCATCGTTACAAGTTCCTTGTGTTTCTGCCCAGAAATGTTATTTGCATAAGCATAGAATCTCTCCCCAGCCCCATTTTTAAACAAAGAGGTATATTCTGCATCTAATATTCTGTACTACTTTTGTGCTTAACAAGATAACTTGAGCAGGGTGTGGTGGTTCGTGCCTGTAATCCTCAAGCTTTGGGAGCTGAGACAAGAGGATTCCTTGAGGCCAGAAGTTCAAGATCAGCCTGGGCAACATAGTGAGACCCGATCTGCAAAAAAACATGTAAAATTAGCTGAGCATGGTGGTGTACACCTGTAGTCCCAGCTATTTAGGAGGATGAAGCAGGAGGATCACTTGAGCCTAGGAATTCAAGGCTATAGTGAACCATGATCATGCCCTGCACTCCTGCCTGGGCAACAGAGGGAGACCCTGCCTCAAAACAAACAAACAAACAAAAAACAATATATCTTAAAAACATGTTCATGTTTCCCATAAGAATAAAGATTAACATCCCTCTCTCCCTTCCTCATCGCCTTTGGGGTGTGGCCTCATGCCTCCCCTCTGGGTCGTGCCCAAACTTCTCTCAAGAGTGGATCCTCTCACTGTCTCTACTTCCTGCCTCCCCAGCCACTCACTGTACCAAGACTGTGCTTTCTAAGGGCATCAATGTCCTCCACCTTACCAAACCCACTAGAGGCTTCTCAGTTCTCATATCTCTTGCTCTCCGGCTTTCAACACGTGAGCCATCTTTTCCTTGCTGCATTGCAAAGCCACCTTTATCTAGCAATGAATTCCCATTTGTATCTGGGTCTATTTCTGGCCTTTCCATTCTCTTCCATTGATCTCTCTGTCCTTGGGTACAAGTTTTCTGATGACCTGACTTGATTCAAGGATAAAACCTATAATCTTGCAGAATGAATGTCCTTCACTCAATCCTCCATAAATAACAATTCCTTCAACAGAGCTTTTCTCTCTTTCTTAATAAGAGATAGGGATAGCAGAGGTTCACGTATTTCTAGGCAAGGCCCAGAATGCCGTTATTCTTGATTGAGGGCAGAGTTATCAGCCAGACAGATAGTGGAATTGATATCCCTGTGTGAAAACAGAAGAGCCAATCTGAGCTGTCGCCCCATTCCTACAGAACTAGCTGCCAATCTTTGAATTCCCAGTGCTCATTCAGGCCTCTGCACTTTCACTTGAGCACATCCGGCCCCCACTTTCTCCTCTCCTCCTCTCCTCTACTAAATAGTAAAAGAGCTCTTCTTCACATCTCAGTTCAGGTGTCCCCTTGCCCAGGAAACCTTTCCTGAGGCTCCTCCCTATGCCCCACATTAGCCACTCTGGGCTTACCTCTGCCCCAGCCCTTAACACAACAGAATCAACATGCCTGTAACAGAATTGCCCTATGCCCCCTCTCCCCTAGACCACCGTGAGCTCCCCAAGGGCAGGGCCTGTCTCTCAGCAGACTTGTACTCTTGTTACCGAACTGATCTTGGGTCTGCCCACCTGGCATAGTGAAGCCAAACACTGATACTGGGATTGCAGCCAGAGAAAGTGAGGCATTTATTGCAGGGCACCAAGCAAGCAGAATTGGGCAGCTCATGCTTAAGACCAGAACTCCCTGATGGCTTACAGGTAAGGGTTTTTAAAGGTAGAGGCGGAGAGGTTACAGGCAAAATCATAGATTAATACATGGAGACTATGTGCCGGTTTGGCCTGAAAAGGCAAAGCATCTTGAAGCGGAAGTTTGGGAGTGCGGCAAGTGAAAGGTGGATTCAAAGATTTTCCAGTTTGTGATGGGTTAAAGAGGTGAAGGCTTGTCTAAAATTTTGGTGTAGGCAGAAAAGAACGTTAGCTCTTGCCCGTGGGCATGATCTCTTCCAGGTCCCTCAGCAAGAAACTTAGAAGAATGCATGGTGGTCGGAGTTCGGTCCTCAGCTTCCCCTTATCCAAGGTCTCTGTGCCTGCAGATGGCACTTTCCATTTGGTGGAGGTCTGGGTTTCTGAAGCACAACTCAGGGACGTAAGTTGAGATGTTATCTTTAGTTTCTACAGGAAACCAAATATCCTATGACTCTAATTTCCTTGGCTATTGTCTTAAGCTACTATTACCTTATTGCTTGTCAAGTTGCTCATTTACTTTTCAAGGCTTGCTAGGTGCCTGGAATTTCGAGATTTTCCTTTATTTCCATGCTTGGGGAGAGGAGTACCTGGCAGGCTCCTAAGAGGGGTCTCTGCTCCATCTCACCCCCTATCTTGAACTATCAGTTGGGTGCTCTAGAATCTGTATGGGGTGGAAGTGTTCATTCATTTTCTGTACAAAAGCAATCAATGCTTATTGTGGAAAACCCAAATAAGAGAGTTGCTCTAAATAACACCCTCCCCAGTCCCAATACCTTGTCCAGAAGAAACCACTGTTTGGTGAGTATATTAGCCAATGTCTGCAGACCGGATGACCAAGTTTTCCATAAATGGATGGCCATCCACTTCCCTTCAAGGGCCAGGGTAGTTTGCTCTGATCCATCTCCCTTTTCACAGCTCAGGGAGGGAGGAAGACCCAGGAAGGAGAGCTGCCACAGTTACTAGTGGCCCAGCTGGGATTTAAAGTCTTCCATGACTGAAGCTTGGCTCCACATGCCAGTCTGCAAGGCCCTGAGTGCCCTCAGCAGTAATTCCAAGCAAAGCAGGGAAGCAGCGGGCCAGGTGCTGAACTGAACTGCTGCTCAGGGCTCCTGAGCCTCCCCCTGCCTCCTCCCTCTCTTCTCCACCCTGGGGCCTTTCTCTCTGTCCCTACTTCCTCCTTTAGATCCTCTTTCCCCTGAACCCACTCATTTATCACCTTTTGATGAGTTCCACCAGGCAGACCATGTCAGGAAATTTCTTGGTGTTCATGTTAATAAAACTTAATTATTAAGACAGCCTCACAAGTCATGATACATTTACTGGTTCATTTTTCACATCTCCGTCGGAGGCCTCCTGGCAGCCACGTGGGAGGCATGCAGGCTATGGAGTGGAAGTGTCAGAGCCTTTTCTGGCCTCCGCAGGACCTGGGTTTGGGGAAGCAGTTCATGACCGTTCCTCTGCCAGCCCACCCCCGTTATTCTCCAGACTCTGAGGGTGGGATGGAATGAGCACCAAACATGGAGTCAGGAGACCTGGGACTCAATCCTCCTCCTGCTGCAAACTGTGCTCAGACCCTGCTGAAAGAAGGCATCCTCTCTGGACCTCAGCTATCTCATGTACAAGATGGAAATCGTCTCAGTCCAAACCAGACAGAGCCACTGTGAGATTCAGAAGAAAGCTCTCGCAATGAGAGGCCTCCCCAGGCAGATGGAGGCAAAACTGCAAGGATGGATTCATGCTGGGGTGGTATCTGCCCCACAGGCCTGCAGGTCTGCCCACCTGGGTAAGGGATGGGGTGAAATTGGGGGTCTCTGATGATCACGGTAATAACTGACTTTTTAAAAATTTTTATTTTTCCATAGGTTATTGGTGTACAGGTGGTGTTTGGTTACATGAGTAAGTTCTTTAGTGGTGATTTGTGAGATTTTGGTGCACCCATCACCCGAGCAGTATACACTGCACCCTATTTGCAATCTTTTATCCCTCGCCCCCCTCCCACCCTTCCCCCCAAGTCCCCAAAGTCCATTGTATCAATTTTACGCCTTTGCGTCCTCAGCTTAGCTCCCACACATCAGTGAGAACATATGATGTTTGGTTTTCCATTCCTGAGTTACTTCACTTAGAATAATGGTCTCCAATCTCATCCAATGAATTATCCAATGAATGATAATTCATTCCTTTTTATGGCTGAGTAGTATTCCATTGTATATATATATACCACAGTTTCTTTATCCATTCGTTAATTGATGGACATTTGGGTCAGTTCCACGATTTTGCAATTGCGAATTGTGCTGCTATAAACATGTGTGTGCAAGTATCTTTTTCATATAATGACTTCTTTTCCTCTGGGTAGATACCCAGTAGTGGGATTGCTGGATCAAATGGTAGTTCTACCTCTAGTACTTTAAGGAATCTCCACACTGTTTTCCATAGCGGCTGTTCTAGCTTACATTCCCACCAGCAGTGTAGAAGTGTTCCCTGATCACTGCATCCACACCTACATCTACTGTTTTTTGATTTTTTATTATAGCCATTCTTGCAGGAGTGAGGTGGTATTGCATTGTGGTTTTGATTTGCATTTCCCTGATCATTAGTTATGTTGAGCATTTTTTCATATGTTTCTTAGCCATTTGTATATCTTTTTCTGAGAATTGTTTATAACTGACATTTATTAAGTGCTTTGTACATGCTGTGCCAAGGATGTCACGTTGTCATATGTACTAGCTAGCTAAATCTCACAGTCACTGTACTTGTTACTAATATTGTAAGATGTGTACCAGTGTTATGCCTATTTTATAGCTGAGAAAACTGAGGCACAGGGAGGCAAAAGCAATGTGCCTGAAGTTACAAAGCCAGTCAATGGTGGAGCCAGAATTAGAACTCTGGCCAACTCCAGAGTCCACCTTCTTACCAATAAAGTCATCACCCCTGAGAAATCAGGGAGGGGGCAGGAGTTTTTAATAATCAAAGCAACCTCACACCGAAGTCTAAGGGAACACAGAGGTTCAGCTGAGCACCAGAGCCCCTGGCAGCTTGGCATGGGGGCCGTGAGTGACACCTGCACTCATGATATCCCACACCTGTGGTCTTCCAAGGGGACAGAGTGAACTCTTGCCACTTCATCCACAAAGCCCCCCTCTATTTCCTCCTTTCCCCCCACTGCACTTCCTTGCTAACAGACCCAATTTTGTTCAGCAATTCACCCCCAGGGAAGCTGACCCACAAATCCCATGATGCCAACAGGGTCCCAGTATCTTTGCCAGTTCTCTGACCCAGCCTCACACCAGGGTGTGGCGTGAGCAAGGAGACAGGGTAGTGTTGGTGCAGGTGACACAGGGCTAGGATATGGCACAGGAATTTAGAAAATAATTAGACTGTGTTGGGTGTCAAGGACACACCACTCCAAAATATGACTGTAGGAGACCAGGAATCTGCCAAAGCAAAATCTACTTCTTTGGCATTTTTCAAGCTAGTTATTATGAGAAACTGCAGACACAGGAGTAGCTCTGAAAAGCTGTCCTTTTGTAAAAGAAATTTACATCTATAAAGGAAATCCACATTAGTAAAACAATCTGTATCAGGAAGAGGGCTGCTCAGAGACAACTTTTATTACCCAAGAGGCTTTTTATCTTTATAACGAGACAACTTTTACTTATCATATATTTCCTCCCCTCACCCTCCCAGAACTCCACCATCTTCGAGAAACCCAAAGCACCCCTATTCCTTTCTGTAGCTCAGGATGCTACATTAGCTTCAATCATCTGGCCCTACTTTGAGTCTCATGTATGGTGGGACCCCCCCCCCCGCCCCCCATGCCTATGCATGTAATTAGAAATGTTTTTGCTTCTGCTAATCTGTCTTACGTAAATTTAATTTATAGCTCAGTCAAAGAACCTAGACGTGCGGGGGTTAACCATTGTTCCCTCCCCTACAAGAGGACTGGTCTAGAAGAGAAGTCAGCTTCCATTTATTGAGCATCTAGGAAGCACCAGGCCCCATCCCTTAAGCTTTACATGTGTTATTTCCAATTCCCATAGACTCCTCTAGCTTCAGTGGTATTACCTGCATTTAGCTGATGAATAAACGGAGGTTCAGAGAGGGTAAGTGACTTGTCCAAGGTCACACAACCAGGAAACAGCAATGCTGGGAGTGGAACCCAGGTGTTGTGTCCATGGGTTTGTGGTCTCACTGACTTCAAGAATGAAGTCGCCAGACCTTCACGGTGAGTGTGACAGCTCTTAAAGGTGGCAAGGACCCAAAGAGTGAGCAGCAGCAAGATTTATTATGAAGAGCAATAGAACAAACCTTCTACCCCCTAGAAGGGGACCCCAGCGGGTTGCCGCTGCTGGCCGGGGTAGCCAGCTTTTATTCCCTTACGTGTCCCTGCCCATGACCTGCTGATTGGTCCATTTTACAGAGTGCCAATTGGTCCCTTTTACAAAGTGCTGATTGGTCCACTTTACAGAGAGCTGATTGGTCCATTTTACAGAGTGCCAGTTGGTCCCTTTTACAAAGTGCTGATTGGTCCACTTTACAGAGTGCTGATTGGTCTATTTTACAAACCTCTAGCCAGCTACAGAGTGCTGATTGGTGCATTTTTACAGAGCACTGATGGTACATTTTACAAACCTCTAGCTAGCTACAGAGTGCTGATTGGTGCATTTTACAATCCTCTTGTAAGACAGAAAAGTTCTTCAAGTCCTCACCCGACCCAGAAGTCCAGCTGGCTTCACTTCTCAGTGTGACCAACCTCCAAGATTTTTTCATTGCTCGGCTTCCCTCTCTACCATATCCATTTCTGCACATTTATTTCAGCCTCACATTGACCACCTCCAGCGTGCCAGGCACTGGCCTAAGTGTTATTTAAACACAACTTCGGAAGCTAGTCCACTCGCTTCTGTCCAGAAGAGGAGGGCCGTGCTGGGAGGAACCTCCCTGACTCCTGCTGCAGACCCACTGAGAGGTGACTCCCACAGGGCTGTCCTGGAACAAGACAGCAGCTTTTCTTAGGTTGTTCTAAGTTAAGGGCTCTCACTGCTGGTAAGACAGGGAAATAGAGGAGATAAAAATAACAAAACAAAAGGAGAAGTCACAAAGTTACAGGAAATCTCAATATATCTTTCTGTTCTGGATGCTGCTCCAAACACAAATGCAGCAGGCCCTCTTTGGGGGGGTTCTTATCTGAGAGCCACAAAGGCCTTCAAAGCCAAAGCAGACTGATTATCTAGCCCGCCTCCATGTCCTCCTCTCCCTTCCCCCAACTTCCTTAGTAACAGACCCAATTTTGTTCAGGAATCCACGCCCTTCAGAGAAGAAACTGATCCTATTCCCAGCTCAGGGCCAAATCCTGAATCATCCAATATTCCCCCCTTGTCAGGAGTAAGTTGAGGGATGACAAGTGGCCCATGCTTTTCCTGGGGTCAGGGAGAAGAAATGATTATTAGAACAATTTTGGTTTAAACTTTTTTTTTTTTTTGAGACAGGGTCTCACTCTGTCACCCAGGCTGGAATGCAGTGGTGCGATCTCAGCTCACTGCAGCCTCAACCTCTGCAGGCTCAAGTGATTCTCCCACCTCAGCCTCCCGAGTAGCTGTGACTATAGGCCTGTGCCACCATGCCTCACTAAATTTTGTATTTTTTGTAGAGACAGTGTTTTGCCATGTTGCCCAGGATGGTCTTTAACTCCTGAGCTCTAGCAATCCGCCAGCCTTGGCCTCCCAAAGTGCTGGGATTACAGGCGTGAGCTACTGCACCCAGCCTAAACTTGTTTCTAATTTGCAGTTCCAAATTTTTAGATGCTCATATCTCTGACTAATTACAACAACAGATGATGAAATATCAAAGTGTTGAGCTGTCTTCTCAATTCCAACCGGAACAAACAGATGCTGTTTCTCTACATTTTGACTGAACTGTCTTGGTGTCATACATTAGATAGTAAACTTCTCCTCTGTTCCCATCCCCCCCTTCTTCATGGCTAATTAGTTAAAGGCATACTGTTGATAAACACAATACGAATAGAAAAATTTTTGTTTAGCCTTAAAAAATAGGCATATGACAATTTGTCTTGAATTTTGACCTTTCAGTGGTGGCTTGTATCAAAGTTATGGTCTTGGGATAGTGCTATGACCCGCTGAAATGGCTGCGGGACTGAAATTTTGATCGTGAGGCAAATTTTGGTACAGAAAATCGCCTATTTCTGCTGACTTCTGCTTTAGACATCCACTCTTAAGGAAAAGCATTGTTATCCTACCAGCTAACACATCACTCTCTACCATGTATCAAAGAGTCTCAAGATCCTTCTATTCATGAAAAATGAAAATATTCTCACCACATCCTCGCAGTAATGTTCAACATAAATTACCAAGCACAGAGACGGTTTGGGAATGTACACTGTTTTATTATAAATGGCCTTCCCTACAAGACTAAGAGTGAATCCTAATGTAAACTATAGACTTTGGGTGGTAATGATGTGTTAATGTCAGTTGACAGATTGTAATAAATGCACCACTGTAATGTGGAATGTTGAAGTGAGGGAAGTTGTAAGTGTATGGAGACAGATAAATGGGAATTCTCTGTACTTTCTGCTCAATTTTACTGTGAACCTAAGACTTCTCAAAAAATAGAATTAAGTAAATAAATAAGTCAGTAAATAAATGGCTTTTTCTTGGGCTGAGAAATGAAGACATTTCCTATATGTTACTTGGACCTGTAAATTCACTCTGGGGATATATATATATATATCAGAAAGTATATGTTATTTGGACCTGTAAATTCACTCTGGGGATGTATATATACATATATATTAGAAAGTAATATATATATATTAGAAAGTAAATATTTCTTGTTAAAAGTCTGAGATATAACTGTCCTCTAAAGGTGTTTATTTCCTGGGTTGGCTTTTTTGTTTTGTTTTGTTTGTTTCTGAGACAGAGTCTCGTTCTGTAGCCCAGGCTGGAGTGCAGTGGCGCAGTCTCCGCTCACTGCAACCTCCACCTCCTGGGTCCCAGTTCAAGTAACTCTCCTGCCTCAGCCTCCCGAGTAGCTGGGATTACAGGCACATGCCACCACGCTCAGCTAATTTTTGTATTTTTTAGTAGAGACACAGTTTCACCATGTTGGCCAGGCTGGTCTTGAACTCCTGACCTCGTGATCTGCCTGCCTTGGCCTCCCAAAGTGCTGGGATTAGAGGTGTGAGTCAAAGCACCTGGCCGAGTTGGCTCTTATCTATTTACTTGATAGCCAGGTTTGGAGTCATTAGTGCTTGTTGCTTACTCCTTGAACAAACATTTTTGAGTGTTGTGCTGTACAGGCCACTGGAGAGAGAGCGATGAATCCAACACAGTCCTGTCCTCAGAGCCCACATCTTCATAGATCTGTAAATTAATATTTGCAGTAGAGTATGACAAAAACTCCAATAGAAGTGCCTCCAGGGAAGATGGTACCAATTGAACTGGTTGCTGGGGAGGTGTCAGGGGAGGGTTCATGGCAGAAGCCTCATTGAAGTGGATCTCAGATCTTCATGCCTCCTGGGAGGTTAAGTCCAAGACACTTACCTCCATCTTTCAGTGCAAGAGGGCACATGAGGGGACCTGCCGAGATGAAGCCAGAGAGGCAACAGTGGTCAAACGATAGAAGGCCTGGGGTGGGAAGGGGCAGGTAAAGATTTGGGGCTTTATCCAAATGGACTTTATTGTAGTTGTATTCATTTGATACCTTTTGTAAGTTCCTTGCTTAGTTATTACATAATTGTCATAAAGTTTGGGGGCATAATGGTTAGAAAGATATCACAGACTTAGGAAAAGGATGCGTGTTCCTTTAATTTGGCTCTTTTAATGGACTAAGAGACTATGCAACGCTCGTGGCTGAAGGACAAGCTTCCCCGGCCTTCCAGTCCCATGAGGACACCTGCTGTTAATGGCAGTCCTGATGGAGTGTAGATCCCTTGGGCTGCCATCCTCACAAAGGTGTGTTACTCTCTGGCTGGCAGGTCCAGATGGCCCTAGGGACTCTGAACTCAGCCTGTGTCTGAAGGCTTACTGCAAGACTGTGCGACTCCAAAGTCAATTTCCCATTGTCAGTTTCCCAGGGGAACCATCTCTCTACCAAGCCCAGTTTTCCATTGCAAGAACAATTGCCAAGATGTCTAGGTTTCTATGTGAGAATTTTGGCATCTTGGGTTCCTTTTAAATAGGACACACTTGTAAGCTCTAAAGGAAAAAAGAAAAGGTTTCTCACGAAGCATTAGCTTTCAAGATTACAGTTCGGTAGGATGTTCAAGATGCTTAGGGTGAATAAAAATGACAGACAGCTGAACACTTCCTATAAATGAAACACCAATATAGATCTAAGTTTCATGCATGACTCTCAATGTGGTTAATGAAAAGGAAGAAAAGAAAAGGTTGGCAATATTTGCAGGGCATTTGCTCCCAAATGTTTCAATCCTGTTTTCTTTAGACTTTGAAAAGCGGGATTGTAAGTTGCCTGTCAAGAAGGCATCAAAGCAGAGAAATCCACAAATGTGTGATGTCAGATAGAATTCAAGCCTTCAGAAAGGACTCCGCTCCTTTGGTTAGTAAGAGAACTAGGGGGCTCGTTGTATTTCTAAGAAGTCACCAGCTGGAGGCGCTGAGCAGGTAATGGTCTATGTTTTCCTAGACTATAAAATCCTGATTATATGGGTTAATAAAATAAGAATCTCAGAGTTCTGAGGCAAAAGAAGTAAACTTCAGGTCTTAGCAGGCACTAGCAGAAAGCACCAGAGACAACTGGGGGAGAGGTTAGGACTCCTGTCCCAAAGATCCCCCTCAATTATCCTGCCATGTTATCAGTTCCCTCTTTACATGTTACCAAGCATGACTACTAATTTCTATTTTTTTCCAAGACTATTAGATGTATTCAAAATTCACTCTTCTTACAAGGATAGAGAAAAGTACCTATCGATGCTTAATAACCCAACATATATTTAATAGAAGAATTAAATCACCTTCTGCAAAGGACCGAGAAAAGCTCCATCTGATCAATTCCTTTAAGACATGAAGACTTCTCCTTTTCTAAGAATCGCCATAGTAAAATGCAAGCTCAGCCTGACATACCCCAAGGAAAAATGTATCTGTCCCTTCTGTTTTTACTACGGTTCCATAAGGGTAATACTGAGTTGTTTTGCCCACATGGGGGCTCTGGAATTTTGGCTGTGATGCATTGGTAGGATATTTGTCACCAAAACTGACTGAGGAATCAGTTAAATATTAAACAAAGCACTGATTAGTGTTCCTGATTCATATTTGTGCTTTGTTTAACATTTAACTTCCGAATTTTATACATCTATTAAACAATATTCCTCTTGACATTCAAACACTATCTGCACAATTAATAAATCAAAAACTTATTAAAAATTGAAACAATTAAAAATTCCCAAACTTATAAACCATTGTTTACAAAATTATTTAACCACACTCTCCAACACTTTTAATTAAAACCGTAAGTTTAATATGTCAGACTCTTAAATGTTTCAAATACCTAAAAGGTCAGCAAAAATGCACACAAAACGTCATACTAATTGAAACATATACACTCAACACTTACCTTTACACTGGTTACAAAGACATGAAGATTATGGGTGTATATTGGTTTTAAAAAGCACTTTTATACTTATTCTTATATTTTTTCAGTTACTTTCTTGGAGTCAATGCAATCGTTTCCTAGGATTAGAGTATGAAGTGATACAGTTTCTCCTAAGAATACAAATTTCTTTCAGAACCAAAAGAAAAATAATCTCAGGCCAGCCGGGTCTGGGGTTACTGATTCTTATTTGAAACTGATAAAGTGTCTCCCAACATTATTGCACTTGAGCTTAAATGTGGCCTGACTAAGAATATAAAAGTCCATGCCTTCACATGGGTATCCTTTTCTGAGACCAGAATGTTTCCTAAAGTGCGCTTCATCTCCTAGAAGACTAGGGATTTTTTTTTTTTTTTGAAACGAAGTCTCGCTCTATCACCCAGGCTAGAGTGCAGTGTTGTGATCTTGGCTCACTGCAGCCTCTGCCTCCCGGGTTCAAGAGATTCTCATGCCACCACTCCTGGTTAATTTTTTGTATTTTTTGTATTTGAGATGGGGTCTCTCCATATTTCCCAGGCTGGTCTCAAACTCCCGGGATCAAGTGATCTACCCACCTCAACCTCCCAAACTGCTGGGATTACAGGTGTGAGCCACTGCACTCGGCCAAGATGAGGAATTTAAACCCTGCAGTTTGCTGTCCTTACGAGCACATTTGGCCAATTATCCTTCCATGTTATCTGTTCCCTCTTTACATGTTACCAAGCATGACTACTAATTTCTATTTTTTTCCAGGACTATTACATGTATTCAAAATTCACTCTTTCCTTCTTACAAGGATAGAGAAAAGTGCCTATCGATGCTTAATAACCCAAAATATATTTAATAGAAGGAATAATATCACCCATGTATAAATCTGCCATTAAAAATAATATGAAATAAAACCCTATCGCATTTGCCATTTACATCAACTTTTCTCTTCATACCTTCATTAGGAACTTACAGCTCTTCACAGACTCCACGTGTTTTAATTTATTATAGCTATCAATCTTATTTGATATTCAAAATCTCAGAGCTTGACCAGAGGAAGCCTCTTTAATCTAGCTTCTTAGTCCTTCCAGAACCACCCTGTGATATTCTAGAAAGCATCCTTGCTTTCTGGTTACAAAAGAAACTTCCAGGCTTAAACCATTTGTTTTACCCTACTCACGACAACCTTGCCAAAAAGCCCCTGTTTCTTTAAGTGGAGAAAACTGTTAGAGACAAAGTCTGGCCATTTAGGGGCACATGAGAGTTGTGGTGGGCATTAGTACTATTGCTGCTGCTGCTGCTGCTGCTGCTGTCGTCTCCACTGTTAGTGACAGAAGTGGGAAAATATTTAAGTTGAGTTCACATTAGTGTTCCCAATTTAGCGTTAGCATTGCTCCATTATGTTGTTCTAGTGTAAAAATGTCAAACACATTTTTCTCAATGACATACTTAACATTTCAACCCTTCCTCCAAGCTACATGTTACACCTCGCTTTTCTATTGTTTTATATTTAGAAAATAAATATTTATGAAATACTTGATATTTTTCATCAATCCTTGGTCACTCGATTGAAAGGTGGAGGAGTAAGGTCAGGTTCACCTTAGTGAGGGGCCTGCATCTAACCTTATCTGAAGGGGCTTATGAATTTGGGATTTATTACCTTGACAGAAAGAAATATTGAGAATAACGCCACCCATGCTTTATAACAATAGCTCTTTATAGTTTATTTTATAGTGACAAGAAGAAACTCATCCATGGTGGGTTTTTCCCTGAGTGGTCTGCGTGGTCACTTCGGAACTGAAATCATCCCTTCTTGCTTCTGAGCCCCCGTTTCCAAGTCTTGTTCTTTGTTTATGTAGGTAGTAAAGTGAATTCTTTAAATCCCTGCCCTCCATCAACTGCTAAAGCATTCTGCTTCCCTCCGATATGATTAACAGAATGTTGGCTGTGGTTATGGGATGCTTTGCAATCTATGTCTTAAACCAAGCCAGCCATGTTAGCATTTTCTCTAGTGGTGGTGTTTTAGGCCAACTGAGAATGTGGGTGATATTAATATTTTCCAACCAGCTGATAACAGGAAAAGACACTTCTGCTTGGAGTCCACTTTGAGAAGAGGTTTATCGTTTAGGCAGCACAGGACACCTCCATTAATCTTCCCCCAACAGTGCCCATCTATCATCAAGTTCATATGCTTTCCCCAGGGTTCAAAGAAGGGTATAATTTTAGCCAGTGATTAGTCAATATTTATCAATAAGAATAATAATAAAATTACAATGGCCAATGTTCGAATCCCCAATGTGTGCCAGGCACAGTACGGGGCTTTTTATAGCTATTGTATCATAAAACCCTTACAACAGCCCCATGAAATTTGCACCATGATTTGCTTCATTTTACTTTTGGGGAAACCAAGGATCAAGTAACTGAAGTGACTTCTCTAGGACTCACAGATGAGCGGTGGCAGAGCCTGGAATTAGATATATCTGATGTTAGTGTTTTGAGGAACCATTCTCCCCAAAAGCCATAGCTCTCAGACATTCTTATGTAATTTGTCTTTGCTGAGGCTTGGGTATTGATGTTTTAAAAGTCCCCAGAGACCAGATTTCATCTGGTATGCTGTAGGAGTCAAGTAATGTCCAAGGCCAAGCCTGTCCAAGAGAGAGGTTTTTATTAGCTCCAAAATTAAAATGACTTCCACAGCCTTCTTCCACCAATTCTGCCTTCCACTGAAACAGCGCTGGTAATGTTTAGAGGTATGAGTTTGGACCAATTATCAGGAGAAGCATTTTGCTGCTATTGTCCCACCCCTTCTGTCCTGAGAGGTTTTATCTGGTCTTTCAGCATTTCAAATAGGTCATGACTAGATTCCATGCATCCCTAGAAAACATAAGCCTAAATTTTAAATTAAAGTATGTGGTGGAAGAAACAGCCTTTCTTCCCTTTTGTTTCCAAGGACAGATGGAGTCAAAAGTGGAACTTGGGCCCGCAGGGCCGGATAGCTTGGGCAGTACGTGTGTGCACCTGCAGGCTGTGGAGACAGGTATTTCCATGGAGCTCACTCGTCCTTCCTCTCATCCAGGCCTGAAAATCATAGGTAACTGTGAGGCAAGAGGAACCCAAGTTGTGGTGGGAACACCCTAGGGTGATCCCAGGCTGGGGACCTTTGGACTAAAAAGATGAAAGCCAACATTCCCTCCCCAGGAGGAGATGCAACTCCTGCACTCTCTAGTGACCATCACTGGGATATTGCACAGATCAGCAGTCACCTTCTGAATCCCCTTAAAGTGGACCTAGCCAGCCTCTCCATTTTAAGACTACATCTCCTGTCTGCTACAGCCCCTCTCGCTTACTTTTCTTTAAGGATATCTGGCTGGTTGTATTGGATTAACATGCAAGAAGAGAGTACCAATCACTCCATAACTTGGGTAATGCATGTCGATGGTGATCTGTGTGGGGCTGCAGGGTTCCAGATGGTTGGGACAACTCTACCATCAGTCACATTTGGGTTGGTTAAATCCCCCACTCTTCTTTACAGCTGTATCCTGCAAGTTAGTCGCTGCCTGTCTCTGAACTTCACCTTCCTTATGGTTGTCAAAAATACCTCCGTGGGATAAAAACACAGCATCTGTAGATTCCCAAATAGGTGCAAGTAGATTCCCAAATAGGTGCAAATAGGTTCATTCGTTGGTTCATTCTGCAGTCCGGGAGCTTTCAGTCTACAGGTATGAAAGAGGCGATGATAATGAGAATACTTCACAATGAGTATGACGTGATGACTGATGAATGTGACAAAGGAGAGGTAGGAGGCACTTAGCCTGGGGGAATTGAGTTGTGGCCAGAAGGGAGAAAGAGTGTCCATTCTCCACCTCGTCGCTTTGCTGCCAAGAGAAACAGGAATTTCTTAGACAAGTTCTCAGGTCTCTCGGTGAGACTGAGCCTAAAAAAGGCACCGAGGATGGGGGGCACTCACATCATGCCATCCCCCCACAGAGCATCCTGCTGGCGATCTGCATCAGCCTGACCCCCACAGGATAGAAGACTGGCACATCCAAGTATCTCCTTCCACACCCTCTCCCCATTGAGGCCCCGTCTCCCCCGCCCTGTGGCCAATTGAAGGTGAACTCCTAACGTGCATTTTGCCTGGGATCCCAGAGGTTGTGGCAGCCAGATGAGTCACCTCACAAATATAGCATGTGTTCCTCGGGGGCGGCGGTGGGAGGAAACACGTGAAGCTCTCTCTGTGATAATAGACCATTTAGAGCTTCACATGGCGAAAACAAGCTGATCAGGTGCGGGCCCTCCAGGAGGCTGGCAGGTGACTCCCAGCCAGCACGCCCTCCATCGCACGTGGGGAAGCTGGCAAGAGCCTGGTGGCTGCCGGGCCTCCCTCTGGCATCCTATCTCCCTCCAAGGCTGTGTGCTCCCCACCTTGTCTCTCCTTTTTTCACTCCATTGCTCTGTTCTGTTTCTGTCTACCCATTTGTCTTTTCTTCCTCTTCTCTTTCTCTTGCCATTCTCTTTCTCTTCTCCTCTCAACATGTCCTTCTCTCTACCCGTTTCCCCCCTCCCCTTCTCTCTCTCCTCCCTCTTTCCCTCTCCCTCTCTTCCTTTCCCAAATCTCTCTTAGCCGGGCTCCTTTTTGCCCTTTGCCTCTCACATCCTTCTCCACCTTTCCACCCTCTCTCTGCGTTCTGCTTCTCCCTTCTTCCCTCCGTGTCGCTTGCTCACTTATCTGCTCTCTCCACATCTTCTTCCATTTGCCACCCTCCTCCTCTGCAGCCACACCCAGTGGGCTCAGACCTGGGTCTTTCTTTTTTTCTTTTTTCTTTTTTTTTTGAGACGGAGTTTCGCTCTTGTTGCCCAGGCTGGAGTGCAGTGGCGCAATCAAGCGATTCTCTTGCCTCAGCCTCCTGAGTAGCTGGGATTACAGTCATGTGCCACCACACCCAGCTAATTTTGTATTTTTAGTAGAGACAGGATTTCCCCATGTTGGTCAGGCTACTCTCGAGCTCCCGACCTCAGGTGATCTGCCTGCCTCGGCCTCTCAAAGTGCCGGGATTACAGGTGTGAGCCACCGCACATGGCCAGAGCTAGGTCTTTAATCACCCTACACAACCCTGGCCTGGCCTGGCCTGGGCCTCTGGCCTTGGGCTTGGAAGGGAGTCCCATCCTCCCTCCCTCAGCTGGATTTCTTAAGGACAAAACCTTTGCTCCTTCCTTCACCACACCTCTCCACGTCCCAAACTCAAGCCCACAGAGCCCAGCTCTGGGCCCAGGGTGTGGACGGGGAGGGTGGCTGGTGGCTCAGAGCTGAGCCCTGTGAGTCAACAGCATGCCTAGACTCACAAGCAGACACATGGCCCACCTTCAGGGTCATGAGGATTCATAAACCCTATTCTGGGAAGCGCCTCCAGGAATCATCAAGGGAGCTAGGGCAGCTCTGAGTATCCACCAGGCCCACCCTCCGCCTCTCGAGGCTGAGCTTCACTTCCCTTCCCAAAGAGGCCAGGGAGAGTGGCTGCTGATAACATGATCTCAGAGGAAAGCCAAGGCCTCCAGGCTGCCTCTGGGCCTGGCACGGGAAGGAAGAGGAGAAAATAGGGAGCTGAAGGAAAGAGCAACCCAGCCCAGCCCAAGGACCCCCAGCCCCAGCTCCAGCCCCAGCTGGGCTCAATTTAATTGAAAATGGACTGGAAAAGGCTGCTTGTGCCCTTCCTCTAGACTCAGCATCATCAAGACTGGAGGGACAGAGCATTTGGATCATCAGAGCATCATCAAGGAGGGACACAGCATTTGAAATATGTCAGATCCTCGGCCAGATGTCACCCCACATGTTTTCTCATTTTATCCTCCTAAGAAGCCCACAAGGTGGGTAAAATGGCCTGCCCCAAACAGATGAGGACATTACATTTCTTCTTCTCCTCCTCCTCCTCCTCCTTCTTCTTCCTTCATTTTTCTTTCATTTTTTCCCCCAGATGTTGCATTTCAGAGAGACTGAATGTGTTGACTAAGGTCACACAGCTAGAAACACCAGGGACCTGCGAAAAAGCTCTGTTCCCTGGTGACAGGTGCTCTGTGATCCTAACACAGCCAGAGGTGGAGACAATGCCCTTGCTGTAACAAAGGCCCTGTTGCTTGACTCAGTGGACATCAGGCCCTGTTTTCATTCATTAGCAGGTCAGGCATTCCAGTGTCACCTGTGCCATGTACCCTGGCTGATCTACCTGCAAGCCTCTACTCCCCATTTTCCCAGCAGCCGCCACAGACGCCACCCAACTGGCAGGAATTTCAAACAAGGGGTTCTGCCTCGCACTCCCGGTGCAAGGGTTGGGCACGTGGACTCACGTGTGACCAATCACATTGTCTTTCCTGAGATCCTGCATTTTGACCAGAGGAATCAAGAACAAAAAGTGGTGGCAACTGATTTATCCTTAAGAAATCCAAGTAACGAGTTCCTGCTGCCAAGATTTCTGGGATTTCCCTGGCTCCTGCCAGTTTCTGGATTTTGTTGTTAAGCATTTTCTGGGTGTGTAAGCCCCATACCCTTCTCATAGCTTCTTCATTATGCTGAAGTTGGCCAGAGTCAGTTTCTGGGTTTTGCAATCAAAAATAACCCAACTAAGATCTGCCATCCTGCAGGCTAGAGAGGGCCACAGCTTGATAGTCAAGGCTAGCCATTGTCTGACCCCTGCCTGCCCCAGCCAGCTTTCTCTCCTCCCCAGCCTGTACCTGCCACTCTGAGCGCACCACACTGGTACACACCTGTGTACTTGTCTTTTATGGTCTCACTATAATTTATTTAATCCCTCATTAATGAACATTTCTAAGTTGAAGCATAATTCATGTATTAGTCAGGGTTCTCCAGAGAAACAGAACCAACAGGCTGTGTGTGTATATATATTATACACATTATTATATGTTACACACATGCACACACACACAGACATATCTATGTATCTAGAGAGAGAAAGAGATTTCCTTTAAGGAATTGGCCTACGTGATTGTAGGGGCTGGCGAATTCAAAATCAGCAGGGCAAGTAGTCAAGGGAAATTCAAAATTGGCAGGGCAGGAAACCCAGGGAAAAGTTGCAGGCAGAATTGTTTCTTCCTGGGAGAGACCTCAGTCTTTTTCCCTGAAGGCCTTCAGCTGACTCAATGAAGTTCACCCATATTATGGAGAGTAATCCGCTTTCTTCAAAGACTCCTGCTTTAAATGTTAATTTCTTTGAAAAAATTGCCTTCACAGCAACATCTAGACTGGTGTTTGACCAAACAACTGGGTACTATGGCCTAGGCAAGTTGACACACAAAATTAACCAGCACAATTCACATACCATAGCATAAAATTAACCCTTTTAAAGTGCACAATTCCATGTTTTTAGCATATTCACAAGGTCGTGAAATCATCATCACAATCTAGTCACGGAACTTTTTTTTTTTTTTTTAAGACAGGGTCTGGCTGTGTCACCCAGGCTGGAGTGCAGTGAAGTGGTCTCAACTCACTGTAACCTCCGCCTCCTCGGCTCAAGCAATCCTCCCACCTCAGCCCCTCGAGTAGCTGGGACTACAGGCCCATGCCACCAAATCCAGCTAATTTTTGTATTTTTTGTAGAGACAGGGGCCATGTTACCCAGGCTGGTCTCGAACTTCAGGGCTCAAGGAATCTACCTACCCCGGCCTCCCAAAGTGCTGGGATTACAGGCATGAGTCACTGTGCCTGGCCTAGTCACAGAACATTTTTCTTGCCCCAGAAAAAAACCCTGACTCCTCCCGGCTCCTGGCAACCAATAAACACATTGGTCTGCATGTTGTACATGCTGGTTCACCTTCCTCCTTGCCTCCCTTTGACTGCCTCATAAATTTCTACTCATTCCTCAAGAGTTAGCCCTTCTGAAATATCTTCCTTAATCCCCACCTCCCGGAAACACCCTGTCCCACCTCAAACTGAGTTAATCACTTTATTTTCTGTGAACCCCCAGTATAAGCTGATGGTGCCTCCTGGAATAGCCTTTAGCAAAAGATATTAAAATTGCCTAATCAACTTACTTCTCTTTCTCACCAGACCAGCAGTTCCTAAATTATGATTTCAGGGGTTCTTGACACTTACCCCATATTTTTACCATTTGGTGTATTTGTGTTTCCAGGAAGAGAGTTCAGAGTTTCATCAGATTTTCAAAAGGATCCCAGGAAGGGCCAAGAGCCATGACATTAGGGCTTCTGGAAGGGCAGAGGCATGCTTCCTGAGTTCTCTTGTGTCCTTATGCCTGGTGCAGATGAGGTCTGCTCGATGAGCCTGGGTGATGAATGAGTAGTCAAGTGTAGGAAAAGTGTCCTTCCTTCAAGGGTTTTCCATCATCACTCTCTGTGAAGCAGTTAAAAAGCAAAACAAAGTAACATACGGTTAAGCATCAGAGGAGGAGGATAGACACATAATTACATATTCATTCGTTCATCTGCTCATCCATTCACAATTTAGTGTATGCATCTACAAGATACAAAGCCCAGTGCTCCCAGCGCCGGGGGTTCAGAGCTCTGAGAAGCAAGCAGGCACCACATGTTGGTCTCAAGGTAGAGAGAGACTGTGAAGTAAACCAAGGAAGGCTCTCTGAGGGAGAGGCCGCATGACATGAGCGAAGCCAAGAGCAAGGACTGGGACTCAGCCGGATGGAACAGAGCCTGGGGAAGGGTGTCTTGAGTGTGTGTGCTGGGGGGAGCATCCACGTGAGCAAATGCCAGGCCTGCAGAGGACCCGGAGGAGGGAGAGAATTTACACACCCATAGTCCCTGAAGCCTGGAGAGGACTTTTTAAGATTCCAGGTGACGGTGCAGAGAAGCTGAGCTGGGGCCTGTCTGCAATGAGGTGTGGGTTATAATTACCAAGCCAGAGTGCAGAGCTGAGCCAAGCGGGTAAGAGTACTGACCCCGAGCCCACTCGGGCTCTGAGCAGAAGGAAGATTTCATTAGTGTTAGAGAGGAAGGATGTGCCTTCTCCCCCGGAGGCCAGAGGGCAGGAGATCGGCCAGGCGGGGAGGCTGACCCAATGGCCCCGGAATGGTGATGGAGCAGCCTGGGAGGCTGCAGGCACTGAAGGAAGAGGTAGGGAACGATGACTCCATCCGTCACCTAGGCACTTACCCCAAAAGATGGAGGACTGCTGGCAGAAACAGACAGAAATTTCCCTTGAGAAGGAGAAAGCCATGCTATAGGCAATCAAGATTTGCACATTGTCAGCAGAGAAGGAATGAGACTGTCTGGTTGCCACTAGACCTTGGCCAGGGCCATCCTGAAGTTAGGGGCCTCGTGCAGGAGGCCCCTGGGCAAGGTCTGGCCCTTCTCCTCTCCCTCAGTGTCCTGGAAAGGCCCCAGAGCTGCCCCAACCCCTGACCTCTCTCCTTCTTTCTCCATATTGCTAGACCCCCTTCTCTCGGTCCCCTGCCTCCTCCCACTGGTGTGCACCCACACCTTCAGACAGTTCTGAGGAGACCACGCGAAATACAACTGTGATGTTATTTGTGGCAGGGATTCTGGACCCAGAACTGTGCTTGGTCTTGAAGTTGAAAGCTGGCAATCACTCACAATCCTCTCCCATGAACAATTTGAGAAAAAGGGGGGCAGAAGTTACCACCTTTACAACTGGCGGGAGCTATCCTGGGGAATGAGGCCTGAGGCCAAAACCTATGCCCTATTTCCAGCCTCATGAAGTAAACTTAGCCACTGGGTCGCTAGCAAAGCAATTGGAGAACTGAGGGTCTCCCGCAGGTCCCCCCTCCAACTGCCCCAAGCCCCACATGCCTGCAGGTGGCCCTGGGATGTCTGCCATGTGCAGGGGATAATGAGCCTGGCAGCTACAAGAAGGAGATGAGCTCCAGGGTTTGAGGGTTAAGGACATTCACCAGTCTCCCAGCATACTCATCTCCACCCCACCCCAGTAAATGAGACTGAGAGGGCTCAAGGTGGGGCAACATGTTCTCTCCGATACTTTCCAGCCAATACCTGCATGTAAATTGAGATACTCAGTAAGCCATGAGAAGCACTGTGTGACCATGGCTGAGTCGCTTAACCTCTCTGTTCATGCTCCTCCCCTGCAAAGAGAAGGCATTCAAAATCGTCTGTATTCATGGTGAACCTACTTTGTTCAAAGGCCTCTGGGGCATCCAAAGTTGGATAGGCCATGTCCTTGACCCGGCTGACTGCTCTCACCCTTGCTTTCACTGTGTGAAATTCTCCCACATTGACGGGCTGCGGGTAGGGCAACTGCAATTGAGAAGCACAAGGGAGCCCCCCGTGGTGATGAAACAGTTGGTATCTTGACTGTGGTGTTTACACAAATCTATGTGTGTGATAAAATGACACAGAAAGACACACATACACATACACACACCCAAAAGAGTGCATATAAAACTGGTGAGATCCAAGCAAGGTGTGTGGACCATGCCAATGTCAGTTTTTTGACTTTGACATTGTCCTGTGGTTCCCTAAGATGTTACCACTGGGGGAAACTGGATGAAGGGTGCAAGGGCCTCTCAGTATTATTATGGGAATTTTCTGTGAGTCTATAATCCTTTTGAAAGAAAAGCTTATTAAAAAATCTTACATGGCTTCTCACTGCTCTGCTTATAAAATCCACACTCCTCACGGAGCACCACAGGCCCACTGTAATCTGGCCTCTGTCTCCTCTCCAACCTCTCCCCAGGCTCCCTAGGCCCAGCCCCATCACCTTCTCTCTGCACCTTGAGCACACCCAGCCCACTCCTTTGTGAGGCTGTAGGCCTTGCTGTTTCTTTTACCTCAAGTTCTCTCACCCCAAATCCTAAACACAAGTAACTCCTATCATTCAAATTTCAGAATCAGTCTCCTTTTCTTGTGAGGCCTTCTTTCTCAGGCTGACCCCTTCAGCCCTAACACAGTTGGCCCTTCCACTGTGTCTAGGGTGCTACATCACCATCACCTGTTGGTTTTCGGCTAAGGTCAAGTGTAGAGTCCTACTATCATCGGACATGATCTGATTCGTTTGTTTGCTTGCCTATCATTGTCAGTCCGGACCTCCCCTCCCTCTGAGAATGAAGCAGAGATAATGTTATCTTGGTCACCAGGATATCCTGGACACTGCAACAGGGGCAGGCACAGGCAGGAGTGCAGTGAATATCAATGGTAGATGAATGAATGAATGAATGAAGAATGAATGAATGAATGAATGCACCACACAAAGTAGCATTTTAGCAGAAATGAAAACAAGGTTACCTAGTGCAGACTTTCCCAGCCAGGACTCATACTATTTTTAAACACATACACCTGCTTCGGTGATGTACTGAAGGCCTCAGGCTACTCTCCCAGCCCACATCTCCCACCCCTCTAACAGGATTCAAATCTCCAGTGCTCATAATTCCTCCTCATCACTTACCTAGCAAATCTGGCTCACAGTATAATATCAGTCATTTACACTTCCGTCTGAATTCCAGGTCAGTGCCAACTTCCTCCAGATATTTGTGGTTTAAGCTTCATGTGATATTACGTCATCTTGAGGGCATTTAGTAAAGGGGAAGAAGGAACATTTTTGGACAGAGGCCTTTTCCTGTGCTCATTTGTGCCTCACAAGAAGCCAAGAGTAAATGTGCATCTAGACCTACAGGGGAGGTCTTGGCAGTTACAACCAACTCACGGAATTTTAAATATGCCAGAACCTTTCCAGAGCCCTGAGTTGCAGTCCCAGCTCTGTCACTGTCTCTCTGTGCTTTGCTAAACAGACTTCGCCCCTCCCTGGGCCGTCTGTGAAAATAGGGCTCAGCTCGATGGCATAAAAGGCCTCTAGCTTCCAGTAGTATAACTCTAGGGGAGCCCTTGTTTTCTGGGGAGACTGTTTCTGAGTTTTCAGAATTATGTTGAGGAGTTCTCTTTTCCTGCTCACGCCAACTTTTCTCCAGTTCTCGGACTCCAGTTCTGGGTACCCAACAATTGAATCTGGTTCTAACACTAACTATCCAGAGTTAGCACAGGCCCCACAGGTTAAAGGCCCCGTCCCACAAAACTGCCCCCACTTCAGACACCAGTGGCCGGTCTCAGACCCCCTGCACTTCTGACCAACCAGCTATAAATCAAGGATTCCTAAGACTCCTTCCTCAGATCTAATAATTTGCTAAAGAAGCTCACAGAACTCAGGAACACACTTTACTTATTTTTACTGGTTTGTTTTCAAGGATGCAACTCAGAAACAGCCAAATGAAATGAATGAATCAGGCAAGATATGGGGTTGCTATGCCCTCTCCAGGCATGCCTTTCTCCCAGCACTTGGACGCGTTCTCCAACAGGGAAGCTCTCCAAATCTTGGTGCTTAGGGGTTTTTATGGAGGTTCAATTACATAAGCATGATTGATCAAATTATTGGCCGATGGTGACTGACTCAATCTCCAGCCTCTTCCTTCTCTCCAGAAGTTGGGGATGGGGCTGAAAGTCTCAAGCTTCCAGTCAAGGCTTGGTCTTTTTGGTGACCAGCCCAATCCTGAAGCTATCAAGGGCTCACCAAGAGTCACCTCACTGGAACAAAAGATGCTCCTATACCCTCATCAGTCGGGAAACTCCAAGGGTTTTAGGGGCTTTGTGCTAGGAATGGGAGACAGAGACCAAATATCTATTTATTATTATTATTTTTTTTTTTTTGAAACAGAGTCTCACTCTGTCACCCAGGCTGGAGTGCAGTGGCGCAACATCTGCTTCCCAGGTTCAAGTGATTCTCCTGCTTCAGCCTCCCGAGTAGCTGGGACTACAGGTGCCCGCCACCATGCCCAGCTAATTTTTGTATTTTTAGTAGAGATGGGGTTTCACCATGCTGGCCAGGATGGTATTGATCCCCTGACCTCATGATCCACCCACCTTGACCTCCCAAAGTGCTGGGATTACAGGCGTGAGCCACCTCCCCCGGCCCCTTTCTATGACACCACAGATGTGCCCAGTGAGAATCAGAGCCTGAGGTGCAGGTCAAATCCCTTAGCCCTCCACCAGTCCTGCCCACTTGGTTTCTGTGGTAGAAAGTTTTGTTTACTATCTGTATCTGTATCCCCCACCAAATGCGAGCTCCCCCATCCCACCCTGATGCTGAATTGAGGACACTCAGGGCTTTGTGTGGCTCTGGCAGCTTGCACAATGGGTTCTCAGACGAGGTATTCCATGCCCTTCTTCCTGGAGTAGTAAGAGTCAATGCTTTTCAGTTCAGCAGAAATTCATGAGATATTAGAAAGCACTTCCTAGATCTGTGTAGAAGTTGGAATAGGTTGCATATAGAAGCTAGGAAGGTTCCATCCCCAGAGATCTTTAGGAAGATCCCATTGCTCTGGGTGGCTCAGTCGCTCATTTCAATCATGAATTACAGGCATTATCAAGTTAAGTCACCATGGTGGCTGGACCTGCTTTCTCCAAAGTCCCTCCAGCTGCAGGTTGGTGAGCCCATAGATGGGGTTAGTGAAGCATTGTTGCTCAGCTCACCAGGGCACCCTTATGAGAGTGAAGTAGACTGTGACTCCTCCACAGCTGGTTAAGGAAGAGGACACTGAACAAAGTCATGTGTTAAGAGTGGTGTTTGGCTGGCAAATTCTGATTCATCTTTCAGGACCCCGCTCAAGCATCTCCTCTTTTGAGAAGCCTGGCCTGGCCCTCTCCCCATGCCCTACTCTTCCTTCTCCAGGTTTAATTAAATGTCTCTTCTCAGCTGGTGTGGCCTCTTGGTTGATTGCAAATAGTGCATACTCCACTCTCTCTCCACGGAACTGTGAGCTTTCTAAGGGCCAGAACCATACCCACCTCATCTCTCACTGCCTGCCTGGTGCCATCGCAGGACAGGTTGGGCAGAGAAGGGGCCTGGTGGATGCTGGCTAAATTGTTAGAGGGACTGGCTGGGAGCCCATACATCACAGACAGCAGATACCCCAGGGACTGGCAGTGTGGGAACCAGGCAAGAAGCCCCAGTCTCAGGTCTGCAGCCTTCCTCAGTCTCCTCACTCAGTAGCCTTGATTCCTAGCAAACCACATCAATTTCTCATTGCACACCCTCCTCGATGCTCATCTGCATAGTGTCCTCCATCCAGAGCAGGCAGCCCTGAGCTGTGGGAGCTGTGGGCACGAATACTAATGGATCATGCAAATGCCAGCCTAGGGCAAGAGTGCCCTGGACTGTCAATTAGCTCCCCCCAGCACCAGCTAGAGTCCCCAACCCCTTCACTTGATATAGGCCAGCCCAATGCAAGAAGGAGCAACAGGAACAGAACTCGGCTTGAAGGACTGCTCTAGTCAAGGTAGTGTCTTGTGGCAGCCTGGGAAGGGATCTTCCATGTACAGTGAAGGAAGAAGAGGGCCAGCCTGGCCTCTCAGGAAGAGTTTCCCACAGACACTCTTGGGAGGAAAGGTGGTGCTCTTGGGGGCCCGGGTAATAATTGCTACATGAGTGCCACGGCTCTTGGAACTGCTGCTTTGTCCTTCTCCCTCCACCTGGACATCTATGTGCCAGGCCACCTGCGTATGTCCTGCATTGTCCTCTAAACTAAGACCAAAGCTCTTCACAGCCACTCTTCTCTGACTCAGTATCAACTCCATCCTGGGAGGGAGGATGACAGGAGGGCTCCCCATCACCCCACCTCTTCTTCCCAATACTGCTGTTTCCTCCCAGTTCTTTCTCTTCCCTCCACTGCTCCCATCTGCTTTCCTTCCTTAGTGGATAAT
Organism: Pongo pygmaeus; assembly: GCF_028885625.2. Classification (NCBI taxonomy): domain Eukaryota; kingdom Metazoa; phylum Chordata; class Mammalia; order Primates; family Hominidae; genus Pongo; species Pongo pygmaeus. The sequence continues at coordinate 175,492,442 of NC_072377.2, forward strand.
AGCATTAAATTTGAAGGCAGAGAGATCAGGCTCAAACCCAGACTACAGATCACTCAAGCTTTGTGGCTTGGGTGAATTACACCACGCCTCTGAACTTCAGTTTGCTAGTCTATAAAATGGAGAAAAGAGAAGTACCTGCCATAGTGGCATTGTGAGGATCATTTTACGAATAGCTAAGAATTTCAGGTAACTCACTCTGACGTGCCAGAAAGTTACTTTGCTTATTGCTTCAATCACCGAACTTAATTTCTATTCCAAGTTCTCATTCCTCTCAGTGGCAGAGAACCCTCAATCAGTTCAGGATGCCCCATCCCCAGTGTTGCCTGAATGTTTTGGGATGCGCTTACGGAGCATGGAGCATGAAGTGGGCTCTACCTCTGGTGGGCAGCCCTACCATTCCTACAGCAAGGCACCCCGAGAGGTTCTCGTTCCTATGCACTCTGTGGTCACTGTGCCATTCAGGTCGCAGCTGGGGCCTCCCAGGCTCTAGGAGGGTTTTCTGGACCGCACCACTGTTGGGTGCGGGGGAAGATTCCCCTTCTCCTTACCAGACTTGCCCGGGAGATGTAGGTCAGGAACCCCTGCCTAAAAAAGACACAGAGGTCAGTGGCTGTGCAATGCTCCTGCTACACACAGAGGTGGCAGGCCTTAGAGGGGGACCCTAGGCTGTGTTCACTCTCCCAGGCTCCACTTTGGAAAAGCCAGGGTCTGCTCTCAGCTCCCACATTCCACCAAAGTCTGGGGTTTCAGTGCTGAACAGGCCACCAACCCTCAAACTCTGCCTGAGGTGGAGGACAACGGCAAACCCCTCTTGCTCCTGCCCTCCAACCAGTCACATATTCTTCCAGGCCTTTCATCTCAAAATCCAAGATGTGACCATCGTTTCTGTGCCAACTCTGCCACAGGTAGTGAATGCCGCAGCTCACATGTGCGGCAGAGTGTGTGGTCACAGGAAATAACAGGAGGAGCATCTGTTAATATCTCAGTTGTATGTTGCCTCATTTTTGCAGGCCCTGTCCCAGAGTCAGCCCTCAGCACGAGGGCAACTGAGACTCTTTTCTCCCCAATTCCTTCCTCCTTCCCTCTTCCTGGGTTTCTTCCCTCTTCAGGCTCCAATTGCAGCAGCCATGCCAGGAGGGGAGAGCCTGGGAGTCCGGAGCCAGCTCTGACATGTTCAGCGGGCCGTGCAGGGTCAGGGGCGTGCTCATTGGCTCATCACTGGCATGATTACTAATCATCAGGCCGCAGCAGGGTTACTGTTCCCTCCTCCCCTCCCTGCTCACTTCCTCAGGGTCTTCAGGCTGCAGGAGCCAAAGAGGGAAAGACTCTGCGTGCACCCCGGCAGGCTGGTAATCACAACTCCAGCCCCCAGGTACGAAGAGGATGGGTGGGAGAATGATCCACCACTCAGAGGGCTAGGGACCCTTTCCCTCCCCTGTGCACCCGTCTCTCCTATCTGTGAGTCCCCAGTGAACTGCTGCCTCCCTAGAGAAACAGTGTTAGAAGTCAGTGGCAAGAGCAGCAGGAGGACTTGGAGCTACATGGAGAGTGTGAGCTCCGGAGTCAGACCATCTGAGTTCAAGGCCAGCTCCACTATCTATTCACTGTGCGACTTCAGGCAGGTTGCTTAACCTCTCTGTGCCTTAGCTGCCTCATCTATAAAACAGGAAATAATGAGAGTCTTTCCTTATAGGGCTATTGAAATGATTAAGTGAGATCAGGCATGTGATGGTACACAGTAAGAACTCCATAAACAGAGGCCACCACTGCTAATGCAATTATTCTATCACCTCAGGAGACTAAAGCAGGGGAGGAAACACCATTGACTCCTGGACATTTACCCAAGGAGATTATGGATCCATGTTTTGCACACACTTTAGAAAGACAAGGAACTCTAACTACAGCGTCTGTCTCCACTGCCCCCATCATTTCAGTCTCGCCCATCCACCCTCAACCTCACCACTGTGGCCCGGAAATGCGGTTGCCCAGGGCCACTCTCACCCCATCCTCAGCCCTGCTCTGCTCAAGTTTCACTTCCACTCCTTCCGGCTCCCATCCCTTTCTACCCAGCTCCACCCTTGATTTCTCCACCATGACCTTTACCCTCCTAGGCTGATCTAGACCCCTGATCTTGCCGAGTCTCTAGGACTTTGGTGCCTTTGACTCTCAGCAGCAGAGCTAGAGAGGGATCTTGGTGAAGTCTGGGATGTTATAGTGACTTGTTTATCTAAGTGCCCTGAGACTGTGAGTTCCCTAATGCAGTGAGCATCAACCTCTGCAGAGAGCCCCAGAGCCCTGCTCAGGTGCGATGAACAGGAGGCACTCACTTGATGCCCTCACAAAGTTGTGGGTGAATGAATGAATGAGTGAATGAATGATTGAATGAATGAATGAATGAATGAATGATTGAATGAATGAATGAGTGAATGAATGAATGAAGATTAGTGATTATGTTAATGACCTGCCTTTTTCATGAGCCTTGCAACCTCCCAGGTACCACACTAAAGCACTTAAATGCTTCCACTCATTTAATCCTCACAGCAACCCTAAGACATAGGCGTAATTATTGTACCTATTTTATAGATGTTGAAACTGAGGATCAGTGAAGTGAAAGGCACACAGCTAAGGGATGAATGGATAAAATCCCTTACCATAACCTTTCATCCTTAGGACAAAGTTTCTTCACCAACTGTTCAAGGCTGTGTTTCACTGGGGAGAGTCTGAAATTTTACACCAAGCATGAGCATGTGTTCATGCGGCATGGTAACTGGGGGAAACGGTTCACAGGTTTTATCAGATACTTACAGTTTGTTAGAACATATTTGAATCCATTCATCTAACCACCCATCCCCTTTCTATCCACCCTTCCGTCCACCCCCAGACAGCCATTTGATCAATATTCATGAAATATCTGCCTTGCGCCAAGCATAGTGCTGGCACCCATGGATTCCCTGGTCTCCAGGAATATCCTTCCCCCTCTCCCTGTACCCCCGCCCCCGCCCCACCACACACACACTCCTCGCAGGATCTGGGTAACTGGGAGGGCTTTACCGCCAGTGTCCCAGCTGCGTGGGTGGCTGCACTCTGTCTGAACTCATCTCAGCTCTGGTGGAGACTGTGGCAGCGCAGAAGCGTGCGGGGGAATCCTCGGGCAGTGCAGCCATCAGGACATGAAGAGCAGAGCCTGTGCCCCGGCTTCCCCAGCTTCCCCTGCAGTCCACATCAGTCTTGCTCCCTCCAGAACATGATCAACCTCGACAGATGAGGCCATGCTTGATGCATAAGGATGCAGCCCAGGAGAGCTGTTTCCCAAACCCAAGTCTTATTCAAAGGTCTTTTCTTCCTCCTGGGGAGGTAGGGGAGAAGGTCCAAGCAAAGGGAACCAGAAGGGGAAAGTGAGGCATGGAGTTTGTGTTTTCTGAATCAGGACTGTGTTCCAGCCAGGGAGACCCTGTGGCAGGCACTTTTGCAACCATGATCACTTTCAACCTCACCCTGCGACCTCCAATGACATTGCTGAGATTGTTCTCCTTGCAAACATGAGGAAATTGAGGGGCTCAAAGGTCAAATAATTTGCCCAAAGTCACAAAACAAATCCAGGACTTTAAGCTGATCTCCTTGACCTGAAAGTCAAATCTACTTCTCTGCCCTCTGAAGACCTATATGTCCTATGTCATCACTTCACTGTTCACACAAGGTGATACCTTGTTTCTCCAAGCACCTGCTACCCTGAACTTACTGCACCACTCTTTCCTTCCTAGCCTGAATGCAATTTGCAATGAGGAGATGATTTGATTTTCTTCAGCCCTAGACCTCCAGCTTCCTGAGAGCAGGTACTCTTGCCTCTTCTTGCTCATTATTGATCCATATATTTAGAATAGTGCCTGGCAGGTAGATGGTGCTTAATAAATATTCATTGAATAAATGAATGAATGAATGATCCAATGAGCCCCAAAGCAAATAACAATAAAGGACATTTGCAGAGTGCTTTACAGACAGACAAGTGCTTTCCCTTTACTTTATCTTGCCCCATTCTCACAACAACCCCCTGACATGATTGGGTTCATGTTTCACAGATGAGGAGGCTAAGGGCCAGGTGTACATACCAGGGGACATGGGATTGGGTTCATATGAACTCAGGGGTAAATGATGACACCCTTTCCCCTGCCCTGAAGGATCTCAGTTTGAGTATTTGTAGAACACTTAGGATGTTCTGGGCCAGGCTGAGTGGCGGTGGGTGGGGTCGGTGGAGGGAGGGTATGCAAAGCAGGAGACTCGGCCTTTGCTTTCTAAAAGCTCCCAGTCTATTTGAGGCCAGACTTATGCATGCAGAACATTTGGGAAATGGTACAAGACAGCAGCAAGCATAGTGCTGAATTGCACATAATCAGGTGCCAACTGCATTCCCTTCCTTAACTAATCTGAGTCTTTTAATACCAGATGGGGACCCTGAGAATAGATTTCCTATCAAACAGATGAATAGCAAAGATGGAAGCCGAGGGAAAGGCTGTGGCTTACTCATTTTTATACCCCTCTAACCCAGCATGATGTCTGGCCCACAGCAACAGCAGTAGGGCAGTCCACCTTCAATAATGGGCCAGTCTATGTGCCAGGCACCTGCTAAGGGCCTTACAAACACCATGTCACCAATCCCTCACAGCAACAGTACCAGTTACTAAAGGAATTATGAATGTAATCCACAAGAAGCTGAAAGCAGGGTTCAGAGATCATACTCATCATGCCCGCAGTCTCAGAGTAAAGGGGCAAGCTCAGTGTTTGAACCCAGTTCTAGCAGCCTCCCAAATTAATGCTCTCAATCTGACACTATGCTGTCTCTGTGCCTGGAAGGAACTACTATTGTCCATAAGGATGAGAAGAAACATGGCTGAGGGAGCACTGAGTAGGGAGGAAGGAAGGAGCAGGGAGGAAGAAATAAATTAAGAAAGAAAGAGATACAGAGAGGAAGAAAGGAGATGGGGAGGGAGGGAAAGAACAGGGCTTGTATGTTACATAAACTCAGACAAGCACATGCATGTTTTAACAGGATTCCTGCAGGTCTGACAACCTCACTCCTTCCTGCCTGAACAACCTCAGAGGGATTGCCTAAGGAGTCCTATATAGAGGCTCATGGCAGAAGGAAGGCCTTGCATCCACAACCTTCTGAGCTCATGGACTGACACTGGGGTTGTGTATCAGTCTGCTTGGAATGCCTTCAAAAGATACCCCAGTCTGGGTGGCTTATACAACAGAAATCTATTTTCTCATGGTTCTGAAAACTGGAAGTCCAAGATCAAGGTGCCAGCAGGGTTGGTGTCTGGTGAGGCCTCTCACCTTGGGTTGCATCTGCCTTTTCCCTGTGTGCTCACATGATATCTTTGTGTGTGGGGAGTCTTTGGAGTCTCTCCTTGTAAGGACACTAACTCTATCAGATCAGGGCCCCACCCTTATGACCTCTTTTAACCTTCATTAGTTCCTTAGAGGCCCCTTCTCCAAATACAGCCACATAGGGGCTTAGAGCTTCAACATAGGGATTTTGGAGGGACACAAACATTCAGTCCACACCAGGGTGCATGAGGGAGGGGTCAGAGCTGGAGAAAGTGCATGAGCTAGCTCACCTTCCAGAGTAAAGTGAGCAACAGCCACTGAAGCTCAGGTTGGATGGGGCTGGCAAGGTTGCCGTATTGAGTACATCATGACAGGGACAACAGGACAAATGGCTCCTGCAGTCAGGGTGACTGATAGAAGGCTTCCTCAGCACTCCCTCTGCACATTCATTCTGTCACTCCCTCTCTCCCCATGCAGTTCTCTGCTCTCTGTTGCAAGTTCCCAGGAGGCAGGGAGAGGGCCTGTTATCATCCTCTTTCTCCCTTGCCCCTCACACTTACCTGTGTTTTCTACTTAGACACATCCTCTGTGAGCATCTCATGGGTGATGTTGGCAGCATTGTACAGTGGGCACGTGTGCATGTGTGTGTATTTATCTGCAAATAATACCCATGTCACAAGGCGTCCGTGGGAATAAATGAGCTATTGTGCATGTAAATATCTGGTACATGGTAGATACATGAATGAATGAATATTTGTTGAATAAATAAGTGAATGAATGAATCTTCACTTGGCAGAGCATGTGTCTTCCTTTAAGGGGCAAGGATGATCCGGTAATCATCAGTTTCTGCTTACTAACTGGGTCACTGAGCAAAGAAAAGAGACTCACTCATTCATTTATTCAGCATAGATTGGCTGCACCCCTGTCAGAAACCAGAGATTAAGCAGAAAGTAGAGAGTTAAATCAGTACGTAAAGCAGTTAAAACAGTCCAGAGGGAGAGACAGGCAAGGAAAGGAACAATGAGAAACAAAGTAAGGAGTGCTCTGATAAGACAAGAAGCCCTGGGTGCTATGGAAACTGCAAGCAGGGCACTGACTCAGGGCCAGGGAGAGATCCCTGGAGGAAATGACATCTGCAGTAGATATTCCAGGGTAAGCAGCAGGTGGCCAGAAGGAGAAAGAGGTGAGGAACATTCCAGGCAAGGGGAACGGCACGTGCAAAGGCCCTGAAGGAGAACCACAACACACATCTGAGAAATAGTGAGGGGTCTGGGTGGCTGAGCGACAAAGGGAGCACCAGGGGTCAGGGAGGATTTGTAGAAGAAGCCACAGGCCACAAAAAAGACCCCATAATTCATGTTCAATGGTTTGGATTTTATTTTGGTGACTTCACTTTATACCTACTGTTCAGAGGCAGCCAATTGCAAACACGTCCAGAAGCACTTTGCTATTTCTGATCTGCAAAATGGAGCAAGTCGTCTGTACTCTGCTTCTTCAGTGGGTTGTGGGGAAGCAGAAATGAGAGGATGACATTCTAGCCTTTTGTGACCTCTCAAGTGCTGTCCTTATGGTCATTCAGGTACCATGAAAATTAGCAGAGCCCCAAGGGGGAAGTAGCTTGGTGCTCCCCCAGTGGTGTCCCTGACAAGTTGGCAAAGACACCCAGGGTGGCTTCACCTTCTCCTCAGCAAAGAGCTCTCCTCTGTTCCCTGAATCCTGGACATCCTACTGGGTCCTCTAGTGACCCCAAGCTTCAGCCTCGCATGCCCTCTTCCCGAACAGAGAAGGCAGGAGGGAAGCAGGGACCAGCCCCTGCTCCACCTTCCAGGATTCCAGGCCTCCCTGGCCTGAACAAGCCCTGAGCTGGCAGTTAGGAGAGCAGAGGTTGTGAATCTGGTGGGATCCCCAGCAGGTCTTTCTGGCTCAGTGCCCTCATCTGTGAGTAGGGGGTTCCCCAGGAGACCACGACAGAGACCTGGAACCCAAGTTCTAATCCCATATCCTGGCTGGGCAACTTCAGGCAAATTTCTAACGCTAGGTAAGCCTCAATTTCTCTCTGCGGTGATGGTCAGTCACCTGCTTAATTCACAGGGGTTTGGTGGGCATCACGTGGACAGTGTGGTTGCACAGCAGTGGGCAATGCAAAGGAAAGGACGTGTGTTAGTAAGTGCCCCTCCCCTGTTGCACAAAACAGGACACATGCTGGAATTGCAGAAAAGCATTAAATGCTGCATAGGTGAAGAAAACTATTCAGGGACGCTGGCCCAGTCACAGGCCACCTGTGGCTCTGAGAGGACAGCTCATGGGTTGGCATTAGGGGAAGCAGCTCTCAAGGGGCCTGTATCCTGGGGATTCAACTCTGTGCCTATGTGGCATTGGGCCTGTGTGAATGTGGTGACTGTGATGCTGTTTTGCACTGTGTGTGCGTCTGCATGCCTGTGTGTTTGTGTGTCTCTCCATCTTTGTGGGGGGCAACTGTAGGTGTATTATGAGCCTTGGGTCTGTCTGTGTGTACAATAGCAATGTCTGTGCGGACTTAAGGATCTGCGCCCATATGCTTGTGGGACTTTATAGGCATGTATGCTTGTTTATGAGGCCATATGTCCGGGGATTCTGTGAACTGCTAGCATGGTGTGTATCTGTGTGGCAGAGAGAAAATGGCTGGGTGGGAGAGTGTAGGGGGCAGCTTGGGCAAAGGATCCTCAGTGTCAATCAAAATGGGTCTCAGTGGGAACCCAAGCAGCTCAGACTTGGGGGAGGGGAAGCTCTTCCTCCACCTTCCAGGGAGCAAACCTTGCATTTCAACACCACAAGGCTTTGAGTCCACAGGCAGGGACACGAACTTTGCCCATTGGGTGAGACGCCACTCACAGAAGGGAAATGGCTTCCTAAATCTAATCATTGCCCCTTCAAGCACTAACAACCCGTGCCCGGGAGCTGATGGCTAATGAATTATTGAGCTGGAAAGGGAGAAGAGGGAGAAACAAGGAGGAAAGAAACAGAAAAATGAGAGAGCAGGCCGGGTGGGGTGGCTCTCGCCTGTAATCCCAGCACTTTGGGAGGCCAAGGCCGGTGGATCACCTGAGGTCAGGAGTTCAATCCCAGCCTGGCCATCATGGCGAAACCCCGTCTCTATTAAAAAATGCAAAAAAATTTAGCTGGGCCTGGTGGTGGGCGCCTGTAATCCCAGCTACTCCGGAAGCTGAGGCAGGAGAATCGCTTGAATCTGGGAGGCAGAGGTTGCAGTGAGCAGAGATTGCGCCACTGCACTCCAGCCTGGGCAACAGAGCGAGACTCCGTCTCAAAAAAAAAGAAAAAGAAAAATGGGAGTGTAAGTGCGCAGAGGGGCTGAGGGCTCCTTTCTCCTCCCCAACTCCCTGTCAGTAGAAGGTGGGCCCTGCCATGGGAGGATTCTGCAGAACCCTCAAGGACCCGCGGAGCAGGACGGCACCTTCTTCCCACGACAACCCGTTTGGATGTGTTTTTCACCCCTTTCTGGGTGGGGCAGACTTTCCCCCTCCCCATGAGTTCAGGCACTGGGTTAAATAAGATTTCCCTTGAAGTCGAATGAAATCACAATGCACCACACACAGGGACACACACACACACACACGCAGGCGCGCACATCTCACACACACACACACACACACACACACACAGAGTCTCCCTGGGGCCGCTCAATCTACTGCCCCTTGAACCTCGCCCATCAGCCAGGTGCCTGGCCCCGGGTCTGTCTCTTAGGGTTACATGCTCCCGGGGCTCCCGCACATACCCCGGCAGATGAGGGTGCGCACGGGTGAGGGCGCAGGGCCGGGCGTCCCCCGCCCCACCGTGCAGCCCTCGCCCCCGCCCCGCCCCTCCGTAGTTGCCCGCCCGCCGCCCCCTCCGCCGCTCCGACTCTCGCCCCGAGCGCTGGCAGCAGGCAGCAGGCAGCAGGCGGGCGCGCTGTGGCTCCGCGCCGCGCGGTCCGGGCTCTGTTCATTCATGATTGGTACTCGGCCCTCCGAGACCCAGCCCGAGCGCCGGGAGGGGAGCCGAGCGTGCGGCAGGAGGGGCGGGCGGACCGCGGCTCCCGCACCGCACGCGGCGCTGGCTCGGCAGCCGCGGCCGGGCGGGCGCTCTGGCCCCGTGTCCAGTGCCAGGCAGGTTTCAGGGCACCGTCCTCGGCCCTGGGCGAGGGAACCGGCCGGGCCGGGTCCTCGCGCGGGGAAGTGTTTCCGAAGGCTCGCGGGGAGCGGCTAGCCCTGAGTCCCTGCATGTGCGGGGCTGAAGAAGGAAGCCAGAAGCCTCCTAGCCTCGGCTCCACGCTCGCTGAATACCAAGCTGCAGGCGAGCTGCCGGGCGCTTTTCTCTCCACCAATTCAGAGTAGACAAACCACGGGGATTTCTTTCCAGGGAAGGGGAGGGGCAGGGCCCGGGGTCCCAACTCGCACACAAGTCTTCGCTGCCATGGGGGCCGTCATGGGCACCTTCTCATCTCTGCAAACCAAACAAAGGCGACCCTCGAAAGGTAAGCCACCTTCTTCCTTTTGTTCCCCTGTCTGGGTTTGGGGGTGCTGGGCGCCGAGATGGGCTGTGCCACCCGCCTCCCTTAGTCCGGACTCCCCTCTCCACGAGGAGCCCGGACAGGTGCTTGTATCCAAAGGAGAGAGAAATCTGCGGGAGGGTTGGTGTGAACACCCAGAGGGAGCCAGAGTGGACGTTTGCCCCAGCGGCGACTGGACCCCTCCGGGGCCCCAGGTGCCAGGACTCTCCTCCTGGGGAAATCTCTGGGAGCCGAAGGAAGAGGCATGTTCACAGGTGGGGGTGACCGGATTCTCTGGTGGAAGTGTGGTGAAGCTCTTCCCATTCCCATGACAGCTGGCGTTTGAGCACTCAGTGAGGGTGCTCCCACACTCCCACACTCCTCTCAGGCGGCTATGCCAGGTGCAGACCTGCGAGTCCCTTCATCAGGAAGAGTGCTCTGTCTGCACCCCTAAAACCTCTGCAAGCCAAAAGGAATCAGCTGCTGCCAGGGGTAAAACTCCCAGGCCTCATGTCCTGGTGGCTCCGGGAGTCAGGAGGAGCAACCGTGAAGGGCTGGCTGCGAGCTGAGCTTACATCAAGGATTAAAAAGCATAATATCGTGGAGTGTCTTCTGCCTGGACGCTGTTCCATCACCACCTGTCCCCAGCCGAGGCATGGCTGATCTCACCATCCGTGGGAGAGTCCTCAAATGGGTCCAGGTGAAGTTGGAACTAGTGTGTTAGGCCCTGGAGGACAATGCAGGTCTGCTTACCAGCAGTTGGAAAGTTAGTTGTTGGAATAAAGAGACTGGAAGCAGTTAGGAAATGGGAAATGATGGGTTTTGTTTTGTTTAATGTTCAAATGTCACTATGAGTGGTAAGATTTTAAGTAGCTTGACACTCAAAACATTCAAGTTCTACCATCAGAGCCCTGATCCTGGATACAGGTGGGAGTTACAGCTCCTACCCTATATGCCCGATAGTGAGCAGAAGTGTAATGGGGTAAGGGACCCCAAGTGAACAATAAGTCTCCTCTTAGAACTTGGTTGGTCTCACCCTGGTTAGAACCACAGAGATCTCCATAAGTAAGCTGTCCTTGAAACCCTCTGGAAGAAGGGGTGCCAGCTTCTGGCCCAGCTCCCAGGGGCATCAGGCTGGCTGAGCCCTGAGGAAAGAGATCTCTGGGTGCAGATCTTAGGTGCTGAAGCTGGGTTGGCATTTACAGCCTAGAACATAGGAAGAGGCTTTGGCCCATTTGTCCGGCTGAATTACATGTCCTGCTGGCAAGGAAGGGACTGGTTGCCGTTTTACCAGTCCTGACCAGAACAGGTCTGCAAAGCTCAGCCCAAGGTCTTGACATTCTAAGCCTCACCTCTCGCAGATCCTGGGGTGCTGCTTGACTGGGGACAATTTTCAGCACCAAATCTAGGTCTTCTCCCTCATCATCTGTCTGACCACCATGTGGTCTCAGAGGCCAGGGGACTGTGGGGACAGGAAAGTCAGGGGCTTGTTTTTAAATATTTTCAATGCCTGTGACTCTCCGGGGACCTGGGTGTCACAGAAAGATCTCAGGCCCTAGAGTCAAGTGAAGTCTGGGTGTGAATCCCAGCTCCATCACTCCCTGCTTCTGGGACCTTAGGCAAGTCCCCCTCACCTCCCTAAGCCTCAGTTTTTCATCCATAAAATTCGTATGCTACTTCCCGGAGGGAAACTGGGTATGTAGGAAGTAGAGGAAGGGGGGACTCTGCCTCATATACTGTGTTGGCTGCAGCCACCGGGGACCCAGAGGAAGTTGTTGTAAGGATGTGAGAATCAAATGAATGATGAATAGAGAGCTCCGTGCATAGGGCTGGGAAAAGAGTAAGAGCTCAGACATTGCTGTCTACCATTTCCTTCTCCTGCCCCAAACATCCAGGAATTCACCCTGGATGAATTCTTGCAGGATTCCCAAAGTACAAAGGTCTCTGCTTCTGTCTCCTCGAATTCTAAGAAAGAGAAGAGGGGGTACTAGCATTCAGTGTGTCCCTACTGTGTGCTTGCCATAATGCTAGGTGTTTTATCAACAACTCTCATTTAACCCTCACAACAATGTTTATTTGAGGCTCATAGCAGGTTCAGGGCCAATGGGTGGACTCCCAAGACAAGCTATCAAAGCACTGAGCACTCAGCCCTTCCTGCACAAAGCCCACTGGCGTGAGTTGTCCAGGGGTCCAGCTGCATATGTTCCCCCAGGCATTTGCCCCCAAAGCAGAGTCATCTCACTGCCTTGCATAGTGGAATGCTAATCAGCAGAAGACTCTTCTATGGGAGGCAGCTTGGAAACCTGGAGGAAGCCCTGGCTGAGGAGGCTAGTGGTCAGGGATCCTATCCTGGCCAGGTCACTTTTCCCCACTGGGGCCTCGGTTTCTTCTTTGTAAAGGGAGAAACTTACATTAGGCATTTCCTCAGGTTCCATTTGGTTCTCAAATTCTAATATTTTTGTGGTTGATGCTCTCACCAGAGCTGCTGCTATGATCTCAGAGACGTGAGGCTCAGATCTAATTAGAAGCAGCCAGAAGAGAGTAGTTGGGATTTTTCAACTCAGGAATCAGTCTCCCTGCTGGGTTCAAATTCAGGCTCTGCCACTTACTAGCTGTATGACTAAGCCTTGTTTTCCTCAACTATAAAACAGGGATAGTAGTAGTTACCATCTTAAAATAGCTGTTGTGTTGTGTGGATTTCAAGGATCATGCAAGTCAAGCATTTAGCACAGTCTCTGCTACATAAGTGGTCAGCAAATTTTAGGTACTATTCAATTTATGGCTCTATTGTTTGGGGCTTCCAAATGTCCAGAGTAAGGCCATTTTCGCAGTAGGCAATACATCTGAGAGTCTTAACAGCTCATTTCTGGAAACCTTATCCAGCCCTATCCAGATAACTAGGACCAAAAACCCCAGCACACAGATGCTCGTCCCTTGCTTCAACCCTCACTGACCTCTACTCTGTGGCTTGTCCTGAAAACATCAAAGCCTGCTCAATTAAAATCCTGAATGCTTCGATAATACAATTTAGAAACATACATAGTTTTTAAATAGGGCAAAAGCTCTGCGTGATTAGTGCTGCAAGAAGATATCCAGCCTAACCTGGGTGTTCAGGGAGAGCTCTCTAAAGGCAACAGAAATCTAAAGTAATTTAAGAGCCATGCCACTGAATAAAAATATTCAGGTTCATTTCCTGTCCTTGTCTCTGTTTGGGATCTTTGTGTGTCTTTAATTAAAAGTAGAAGAGCCCTGCTTTTGGGATTCAGCCTCTGCATCCCAGTCCCAGATAGAATTTCTGGCTCTAGCAGTTTTGCATGTGCATGACACACCAAGGACACTACTGCTCGCCTTGAATGGGTAAGTGAGACAGGCTAGGGCATTGAGGACAACCAGAGGAGGACCATACAGGTGCAGCTGCTGGGCTTGTCAGTGGGGCAGGAGAATTTAGCGACAACATCACTAGACCAAGGCCATCTCAACAGAGAATTGCCTAGAAGCAAATAATCCCACACTGCAGGGGTGGCTGGGTTAGAAATCCTCCATGACCGAGTGCAAGCAAGCAGAACTTTCTGAAAGGGCTGAGCTTTGGATCTCCAGAATAGTCATAGCATAGGTGAGCAAACTCAACCCCATAGCTATCAGATGCTTTTTCTAAGACCACATGGTGAGTTAATAGGGTACTGGTTAATATAGGGCCAAACATGGGAATGTTCCCGATAGTCCCATATTTGCTCCTAGATCAATGAGCACCTCAGGGAACTTATGGAGGAAGAGTGTACCTGATGAGACTGGGTTTAGGGTTTATTGGTCAGGGCAGCATTTTCAACCTAAAGATCTGGGAGAGTGACAAGAGACAGAGAGGCATAGAGAAGCAGTAGCCCTGTTGTCACATAGTCCTGAACCCAAGGGGCAGGCCTTTGGCAAGTCATTTCACCTTGTAAATGCTAGTTTCTTTACCTGAAAAAGGAGAATCCTGATGTATAGAAATGTTTGTGCTTTGGTCTTTACCCATCTTTGCATCTTTGCCCGTCCCTTTAATTCTATAATACTCTCCCACCCCACCCCTTGCTGCCTTGTCTAATAGTTAAAATTCCACCGACATTCTAAGACCTCACTCAGCAATTTCCATATTCAGAAAGCCTTCTCCAAGCCCCAGAGAGAAGTGACTTCTCCCATCTGAATTCCCATATTCTTTTAAGGTGTACATTTTCTTATGACTCACAATCGTGCTTGGAATTAGACAATCAATGGAGGTGTTAACCCCCTTTCCCCACCACCAGAGGGCAGGGTTCTTGGGGTAGGAGCTCATCTAACTCATCCTTCACAACTCTCTGCTTGGTTCTGTGCACATAGTAGGTACTTAATAAAAATTTTTCCAGAGTAAATTATAAATAATGGAATGGTTGGCCACTCTCCATTATTTGCTAGAATTGCAGAACCTGCAGGAAAAGTTAGCTTCCCACTGGAATTTCAGTTACCAGCCCTCTGCCGGGAATGAATTCTGTTGTTCGGTCTGCTGGCTTTGAATTGACTTTGTCCATGAAATGTATCGAATCTGTTTACCATTTAGCAGGAAAGTGCTGAGAACAGTGATTCTACTCCCACCCCCTCATAATCACAAAGGTTTGAGGAACCCACACCCAGCACCAGGCACAGTTCTGGTCCCTCAATCCCAGAAGAAGCTCAGTGGAGCTCAAGATAAACAGAAAGAGAGAGATGGAAAAGAATAGAAGACAGAGGAGAAGGACTTACTGCCTAAAATCAGTGGGATTGTTTTGACTTGGTTTCTGGAAAAGGGCCAAGGCTTAGACCTCTTTGTCTACCTAGAAGGGCCTTGCTCCATGAATGCTTTGTAAATGTGTAAGTGAATAAGTGAGCATATGCTTTAACAAATGAGTGAAAAGATGAATGATTGAATGAATGGGGGAAGCAGTAAAGGAGTGAATGAATGAAGAAACAAATGAATTATCAACTGAATGACAGAAAGAATGATCGAATAAATGACCACATGAATGAATGAATATGTCCATAAATGAATGGATGATGAAGTGCCAGAACAGCTGTAATTAACAGCCTATCTTTTCACAAAGAGCATTGATAGTCATCTCTCCAAAGCTGAAAAATATAAATTCAGTCAAGAAGAGTCCTGGTGATTTTTTGGATACTGGTAGGTGTATAGCATCTTTGGAGAAGGTGAGGAGATGTCTCTAAGTTTTCACTCTTTTGCTGAAACAAAAGTAGGGACTGACTCACAGTGATTCCCCTTGTCTTCCCTTATATTTCAGGTTCGTTCAACTTTGCCTGGGTGAGATCAGAATCTGTATATTTATCCACTCATTTATTTGTTCACTTAGCCAGTCCCACAATTGTCCTTCAGCATTGCTTCCCTGCCTAAGATCCACTCTGGCTTCCTCATCCTCCCTCTTCCTCCATCTCCTCATTCACCTGGCCAACTCCTACTTATCCTTCAAGGCCCCATTCAATGCCACCACTCTGGGAAGCCTTTCCTGGCTTCTGTAGGCAGAGCACATCTCTCCCTTCTCTCTTTCCCCATAGCTGTTGCTGCTTCCCCTCACTACAATTCTGAACACACTATGAGGTTGTCATTATGGATTTACACATTTATCTCTCTGACTAGCTTTCAGGCACTGAGTCTTATCCCAGGGCCTCTGTCAGGCCTGACACTGCATCCAGGCTTGATGGATGCTGGCGGCATGGAGGTAAGGATGGATGGGCCAGAGTGTGCATTCTTGATGGCTCTGAGCGTTGTGGGAATGCGGCGGTGCAGATGAGGAATCCAGGTCTGCTCCTGGGGAGAAGCTCTGCAAAATTCTGCATAATGGCCGTGGAGCTGATGTTCCCATTCATCAGGCAGGGAAGGAGCAGTTTTTAGAAAAGAGAGAGAGAGCCTAAGAGTCCTAGGGCCTTCAGAGAAACATCTCTTTAAATGCTTCCCCTTCCTCCAGGTAGTATTTTAAATAGGTCACCTTCTGGAAGTAGTTGTAGTCGGTTGGGATATTGCTAGCTTCCTGTACCCCAGCCATGGGAGTAGTACTTTGGATTAAATCTTGTTATTCGAGGCCAGACTAAAAGCCTCATTGGTGCGGTGGGGGGAAGTAGGAACCACATTCCACTCAAATCAGGAAGCTAGAAGTAGGATTGCATTATGGCTATGAGCACTGCGTTAAAATAAGAGAGTCTTGGGATTGAACTCCCTTTCATCGGTCCATAGCTGAGCCTTTCCAGGCCTCAGTTTCCTCCTCTATAAAATGGGGACAATGGGCCAGGTATGGTGGCTCACATCTGTAATCCCAGCAGTTTGGGAGGTCGAGATGGACAGATCACGAGGTCAGGAGTTCAAGACCAGCCTGGCCAACATGGTGAAACCCCGTCTCTACTAAAAATACAAAAATGAGCCAGGCGTGGTGGCATGTTCCTGTAATCCCAGTCACTCAGGAGGCTGAGGCAGGAGAAGCGCTTGAACTGAGGAGACGGAGGTTGCAGTGAGCCAAGATTGCACCATTGCACTCCAGCCTGGATGACAGAGCGAGACTCCATCTCAAAAAAATAAAAAATAAAAAAATGGGGACAATGACAGTGTCTCTCCCTATAGGGCCACGTGAGGGCCACGAAGGAATTGAACATGGTGCTGCACACCAGGTGAGTTGGCAGTGCTGGCTTTGCTGCTGCCTTTTGTCCCATCTCAGGACAGGCCCCTTCCTTCTGCCTTGCTCGACTTGGATGATGACGGTGTTACGCTCGGTGATCTCCCCATCCCTTTGAGCTGTGGCCTCTGATTCCAGCCCTCTGAGATCCCGAGCCACCATATTTGTGGTCACTGGCATTCTAAGCGGTTTCTCTGGTGATTCCTAAGGGAAGCTGTCAACTTTACATGGTAAAAGCAATTCCCAACAGCGAGGTATGAAAATGCAGGTCACCTGCCAGCAAGGATAATAATACTAGCTCAAATGACTCTGGCCTCCACCCAGTGCCAGGCACCTTGCTCGGCTCTTTCCTGTGTTATTTTATTAACCCCAACCCTGGAGGACAAGATGCTGTTACAGTTCTTATTTTGCAGTTGAGGAACCTGAGGCTCTAAAAAGGGAAGTGCCTTACTAAGGGTCATAGAGCTTGGGAATTGCAGAGCCTGGTTCTGGTTGATCCCAGAGCCTGAGCTTCTAACTGCCATACTAACCTCCTCTCCTCCTGGCTTTGCCTCTGGAACCTTAGGGACCTGAGTAGAAAAACAGTCAAAACAGGTGCATGGATGTTGGGGAGAAGGCATTCAAGGATAGACTGAAGCACCTCATTAGCCACACGGAACAACTGAGCTATGTGCAGGCCCTGAGCAAAATGCTTTTAACCCCATCCCAACCCCGCCTCCCCCTAGATCTGTTTCCATTTAATCTGACACTGTGGAAGCCTGAATATGAAATGACTGGGGGCAGAAGACCAATTAGCAAATTCATTAATAGGATTAAACACCTCTCCTCTCCTCAAATCATTTATGTGAACTAAAATTTTCTCCCTTTGTTATAGCCATCATCGCCTGTTAGTGAAGATAGTGTTTAAATATCTTCCAAGTATGTTAGAATTGCAAACGTTCAGAACCAGGGACCAGGATCAGAGTTTTCACATGGTCCAGGTGGGCAAGGACAGATCACTCGGTTTACAAGTGCTTCTCACTGCTAAGAAAAAAACACAAGAACTTGCTAGTACATTTGCAGGTATCTTACTGCTCTCCCGTTCATTTCCTTTCTCTCCTTAGCCACATGTTGGCCCGAATCACCTGTGTATGTTGTATGGTTGTTATGAGCATATACTCCTGGTTAGGCAGACCTAGAATTCAAATCCTGGCTCTGCAACTCATTAGCTGTGTGACATTGAGCATGTTACCTCACTTCTGTGAACTTTCATCTCTACGTAATCTAGAAAATGAAAGTATTGTTGGTAATTCCCTCCCAGGTTGTTATGAGGATTAAATGCAATCATGCATGTAAGATGCAGCAGTCAGCACATAGAATGTGCTAAAGGTAAATTGTTACTATCTGGGTCTATGCTACTTAAAGTGTGCTCCTCCGACCGGCAGCCTCAGCATCAGTTGAGAGCTTGTTAGAAATAGAGAGGCCTGGCCGGGCGTGGTGGCTCACACCTGTAATCCCAACACTTTGGGAGGCCGAGGCTGGTGGATCACGAGGTCAGGAGATCGAGATCATCCTGGCTAACACGGTGAAACCCCATGTCTACTAAAAATACAAAAAAATTAGCCAGGCGTGGTGGCGGGTGCGTGTAGTCCCAGCTACTCGGGAGGCTGAGGCAGGAGAATGGCGTGAACCCGGGAGGCGGAGCTTGCAGTGAGCCGAGATGGTGCCACTGCACTCCAGCCTGGGCGGCAGAACGAGACTCTGTCTCAAAAAAAAAAAGAAATACCTCAACTCAGTGAGATCTACCCAGTCAGAACCTGCATTTTAACAAGATCACCAGATGGTTTATATGCCCACTGAAGTCTGAGGAATACTGGCCTAAAATACAGATTATGGAACTATATGTATTGTATTATACAAAATTATATATCAAGCCAGAAGAGGCCTTTGAAGACTTCTGATTTAAGCCTCATTTTACAAATAAGAAAATAGAATCCAGAGAAGGTGAGTGGTTTGCCCACAATCGCACAGCTCAAGTGTTAGGCCTGACATCTGAACCCCAGCCCTGATCATCTCATATAAATTGTTATGAAGTCAGATTTCCAGATTTGCATTTCTGCAATCAAGCTTGTCTGTTTTTCTTTCTTTCTCTCTCTTTCTTTTTAACAACAAAGAAGTGTAGGATGATGTACGCCCATTAAGTTTTAGTTTACTCATTTTAAATGTTATTCCAGCCAAGAGAGATCCTGAATCTTGATTCCACCAGCCGTCATCTTAGCTATACCTCCAAGTTTTCTGCTACCTGAAGATATGATAAGGAGGCATTCTAGGTCTTTATCTAAGTTGCTTCTAAGAACACAGGCCAGAACAGGGTGCAGGACAGAGCCATGTGGACTGCAGCTAGAGACTTGCCTGCATAATGGATTTCACTGATAATGTTCAGAATCCCAGAGCAGGCTGGCAGCCTGGTTTACGTGCAGAGCCTTTGTGTGGGATTTGAAGCCAGAAAATGTGACCGAAGTAGGAGTCTAAACAGACACAGGCAGGGCCTGGAGAATGAAAGTCAAATGCCTTTTGCAGGGGGTCTAGTAGGACCTCTCTGTTGGTGGGGATCCCCCCACAAAAAGTAATCTTTTTATTTTTGTAGGAGTCCTGTAATGGTTTCATTATTATTCTCACTTTGCAGAGTAGGAAACATAGGTGCAGGGAGGTTCTTGATTGGCTAGTGATTAGCAAGCAAGGACTTGAAGTGGATCTGATTGCGAGGCACTCCACCACCTGGGCTCCTGCCTGCAGCTGGAGGGCATATCCAGGACAAGCAAGCCTCTGAGCCCCAGGAAGAGGCTGAGCAGTTACGGCTAGTTTCCCAACTCCCAGCAACCGAAAATGACAGCCCCCTCTTGGCCCCATCAGCTCCTCACCCACGCCAACCCTGGACCCAGAGTGAGAGGAGTGTTCTGGTGGAGACCGTGAAGCTCCCAGCTGCCTGGGGGAAGCTGGCACATTTGCATCCGTGTGGCTGAGGCTGCACTTTCTCTCCATCTCTGGGATTCGCCCATGTATGACTCTCCCAGATGTCCAAACCGTGCACTCAGCAGGGGTGTCTTCAGGAGGCTTCCCCACCCATCGAAATCAGGGCAGGGGCTCCCCTTGTTTTCTTCCCTCTTTGCATACATCCAGCCCTGGGCTGATTAGGACTCTAAGCCTTGTAGGCCCTAACACTAAAATGATCAGGTCCTTCCACCACCGCCCCGCCCTGCCTCACCCCCCCAAGGGCTACACAGGCATTTCAAAGGAGAAACAGTAAAATAAGTCTAAGGAAGTCTGCCAAATTTGGATTTTTCCCATGTTGACTACTTTAGTGACTTTTCTGAAATAAAATATGCTTTCAAAACACAATTTTTGATGCCTCTACTTTGCTAGTGCTTTAAGCATCTCTTGAGTGTGCCTGTGAGGTATTTCAGCATTGGAGTTGGAACCAGACAGGAAAAGGAAAAAAACCGATCTGTATTGGGCACCTGCTGCATGCCAAGGACTGTGCAAGGTGTTGACAAAATAACAACAGTAACAAACATAACATTTAAATCGTCCGTGTGACATTTATATAGCAATCTGTGCCAAGTACCACTCTAAGCGCTTTCGGTACATTAAGCTAATTTAATCCTCACAACAACCCTGTGTGGTAGGTAGTATGATTATTCCCATGTAACAGATGAAATCTCACACTATGAGAGGCAGGCACTGATCACCCTATTTTATAGATGAGGAAACTGAGGCTTGGGAATAAGTGACTTCCCAAGTCTATAGAGGACATTATAGATTATGTAACACTGTGGGGATTCAGAGGATGGAGAAAGCACCTCTATCTGAGGGGCAGGGGCCGGGGAATTAGAGAAGATGGCCGAAAGAGGTGGCATTAGAGCTCAACAAAAGAGCTAGGGATTGGCCCAGGCAGGAATGTAGGTTAGTGAAGTTCTAGGCAGAAGGAACAGGATAAGCAAAGTCACAGAGGCAGGCAACAAGAAGGGGAAAGAAATGAAAACTGACAGTGATGTTTTATATGCTTGTGACTTGGAGGATGTTGACAGAAAGAGGATGCCATCAGAAGTGGGAGGCAAGGAGCAGAGTCAGGCTATCCACATTCAGGAGAGTGGGACAAGGTCCTAGGAGGTAGTGGACAGCAAGGATGAGGAAAGCACCAAGTAAGTAGGGATTGAGACTGTGCCCTGTCACCGCCACCCTTGTCCCCCTGAGTGTCTCCCCGTGATCACTGCAGCTTACATTTGATTCCTCCTCCTCCTCTCCCAGGGAACTTACTATTTGTCCCCATGATTTAGCCTTTGATAGAACAGCCTTGAACTGTTCTATCATCATTTCCTGTAAACACGCTTGACTCTCCAGCAAGAGTGACCTTTCCTCAGAGACCTGGACCTTTCTTTCTTCCCTTCTGAGCATCTTCGAGCATCCCAGGACAGTTCTGGGCAAAAGACTGGTACTTGGTGACTTGAACTGATATTTCACAGAGATGCACAAAGACTTGGGATTCCTTAATTAGAATTCATGTGGCAGAGAAACTTGGGCATGACTGTGAGGATCTCCTCCACTCGCCAACAGCGTATTCAGAAGATATGAACATCAAAGATTGTGGCTTGGTGCGAAAACATAGCACATTGGAGGCCATTCCATAACAGCTTAGAGCTGATGAAGAGAAAAAGATATGGTGTGTTGGGTGAAATAGAAGTGAAGGCCAGTCCTAGCTTACCCTTTAGGAGCTGTGTGGTTTGAAGAAATTGTTTAGCCCCTTTCTGCATATCAGCTTCTTCATCTGTTAAACAATAACAATCATGGTATCAATTCATTGGATTGTCATGAGGATTAGTGAGATAATATGAATGTGTTTAGTAAGCTCTAAGGCAGTGTGTACATGGTTGGGATCAGTATTAGATGACTATAATGGTCATAGCAATAATAATGATTTTGATAGTAGTGGTGGTGATGATGTTTGTGATGGTGGTGTGATGGTGGTGATGGGGGTGATGTTATTCGTGGTGGTAATTATTATATTATGGATGTATGAGTCTGTTTTCACACTGCTATAAAGAACTACCTGAGACTGGGTAATTTATGAAGAAAAGAGGCTTAACTGACTCACAGTTCTACAGGCTTTACAGGAGACATGGCTGGGGAGGCCTCAGGAATCTTACAGTTGTGGCAGAAGGCTAAAGGGGAAGCAGGCACATTTTCACATAGTGGTAGGACAGAGAGAGAGCAAAGGGGGATGTACTACATACTTTTAAACAAACAGATTTCATGAGAACTCCCTCACTATCACGAGAACAGCTTGGGGGAAACTGCCCCCATGATCCAGTCACCTCCTACCTGGTCCCTCCCCCAACATTAGTAACTACAGCTCAACATGAGATTTGGGTGAGGACATAAAGGCAAACCAAATCAAGGGATAATATTGTTATTGTTGATGATGGCAGAGGTGTTGGTGACAGTAATGACAGTAGGGGCTTCATGGCAGTAATGATGATGATGATGGAGGATTACAATATTAGTGGTAATGGTGATTATTATAGTATAGATGATGTTGTTGATTATAAGGGTGGTGGTGGTGGTGACAATGGTGATGGTGGTAGTGATGGGATGATGATGATAATAGTAATGATGGTGATATGGTAGTATGACAGCGATGCTGGAATGATGGGGGTGGTGATGATAGTGACGGTGATGATGATGGTGATGGTGATGGTAGTAGCAATGGTGGTGATTTTGAAGGTGGTGGTGATGATGGTATTGGTGGTAGTGATAGTGGTGGTTATGGAGGTGGTGGTGACGATGGAGATGGTGGTGATAATAATAATAGTAATGATGATGGTGTGGTAGTAATGACAGTGATGGTAGTGGTTATGGAGGTGGTGATGGTGATAATGGTAATGACGGTAGTGACGGTGGTGGTGGTAGTGATGATGGTGAAGTGATAGTGATGGTGGTGGTTATGGAGGTGGTGGTGACGATGGTGATGGTGGTGATGATAATAGTAATGATGATGGTGCGGTCATAATGATAGTGATGGTGGTGGTATGGTGGTAGTGATAGTTGTGATGAAAGGTGGTGATGGTGGCAGTGGTGATGATAGCAGTAGGGCTGATGGTGGTGATGGTGGTGATTATATAGTGATGTGAGTAGTAATGTTGTTGGTAGGATGATGGTGGTAGTGGTGTCAACAGCACTGGTGAATTTAAGGCAATCTTTCCCTTTGTCCAAACTATCTTCTTTGACTAGGCTGCACAGAAGGATTTCCAACCCCCAGAACTTGAATTCCCCCAGGTGTATTTGTCAAAAGCAGGAAAGAATAAGACAAATCAGCCCATGCCTCTAGATTTCTTCTCTTATTCCTGGTTGGTACTTTCAGAATCATTTTAATGTAAGCTGCCTTCTTGACATTTGCATTCCAGCACGTAGCACGGTGCCATGGCTGGTACATCGTCAAGTCTTCAATAAATATTTGTGAAATGAAGGGATGAACTTGCAGAAAGACACAGGCTGTTCTCTTAGATGAACTCATCAGAGTTAAATGTTTCATCTTTGAAGATAACGCGGAGGTTATCAGGCACATCAGAATATACCTGCATTAACACCATTGCCAGCATGAGCAATTCGATAACCTGGCAGGTTGGGAAGATTTCTTGGCACCTACTCTGCCCCTGGAAGCCCCCGGATGTCAGCCTGGCCCGGCCCCTTGTACCCACCACCTTGCCCTCACAGGTAGGGCCTGTTCTACTGGGATTCTGTGCTAAATGATCACAGGGAACAGTGGGGAAAATGGCCTCTCCCGCCGGCTGCTTCTGGAGAGTCCAAGCCTGCCTCCTCAGTGACCTTGCTGTGCGGCAGGAATGAGAGGCACGTCCTGGCTCCGGAGATGTTCTTTTTGGCAGCAAGTCCTCCCCGATGGCAGGAGGGATTACAGAAGTAATTTCAGTTGCCAGTGCCTCCACAGCCCACCCACCCTCTGCTCTAGGCAAGTCAGAGGCACCTGTAGAGCCTCTGTTCTTTGTGTGTGGAAAAGGAATAATCTCGCATCAGCATTATAAGGTTCTCACGGTTTTAGGGGTGTGGCATATAGTGAGGGCTCCATTAATGGCAGCAGCTATTAATATTGGTATCATTTGTTATTTCCATTATTAGTGGAGACATTGAGCTGATATATGGGTCAATAATGATAGACTAGAGACTTTGTGTATCTCTTTGGTGGAACATGTGTGGCTTGGATTCACCTTGAATCCCCTGATTCTGGCACTCTGGCCTGAGAGTGTCCTCTGAATGATTCACATGGTGCCGGTGGGGTTGTTGAGATAGATAGATGGCCTGCAGGCATTCGGGTTCAAATGCTGTTCTGCTGAATAAGGAATACGATTTGGGGACCAAAGACCCTTGGATTTAAATCCCAGACTTGTTTTTCCCTGGCTGTGTGGCCCTAGGAAAGTATTTCTGCTGAGCCTTACTGTCTTCTTGTGTCCAGTAAGATTAGTAATATTGACCACGTTGGCTCTTTGGGAAGAGGATGGAAAATAAAGCGTAAATGGAGCGAGGGAGGGAATTTGTCTCCGAGGCAGCACAGGACAGGAGGTAATGGAAAGACCAAAGTGGTTTTTGGATTAGAGCTGCCTGCAGCCTTTATGTGTCTCTGGAGTTGATTTATTATTCTCCCAAATCTTGGAACAAAGTCAAGAAAGGGAGGAAGTAAGGGAGAGAGATGGGTAATAAGAGTATGGAAGAAAATGTAAACATGTAGAGTGCAGACAGCGGCTGCCTGCCCATAGCAAGCCCTCCACAGAGGGAGAATTAATTGGTTGTTGTCATTTGTATTGTTGTGATTGTTCTTATTGTTGAAAGATGTAGAAGAGAAATCAGGTAGAAAGAATTCAAGCAAAAACAGAGGGTGAGCGAAAGCATGAAGAAATGAACAGAATCTGGGCTGAATTTCTTTAAGGTTACAAAGCACTCTATGCAATCTGCAAAGGGTGGAAACTGAGGCAGGCAGTCCCCAAGCTTCTAGTACCACCCTGCGACTCTACGTGTCAAACAGGAGGAGTTCCTTAAAGGGTGTTTGGTGTGTGCATGTGTGTAGAAGGATGAAGCATGCTTTCTTTGTATACATCAGACACTGTGCTGGGCACTGCCCTTAAATTATCTCATTTAATTGTCACACAGTCCTATGAAGCAGATGCTGTTATTGTCTCAGTTTTAGAGACAAGAAAACTGAAGCTTAGAGAGGAGAAGTGATGACCAGCCCAAGGTCACATAGCTGCTAAGTGCAGGGACAGCATCAGAACCCAGGCCCATCTGTGCCCTTAGGTCTCAGAGATTCTACACCTATTACTTAGTATTAGCTCAATCTGACACTTAGGGAAATTAAGCCCCAGGAAAGCTGTTTCCTTCAGTTGTGCAGCCAACTTGAAGCAATGGTAGACTGAATCCCAGTTCTGACTGCCAGCTCCACAGTCCTTCCCTGGGGCCTCGCACATCATTGGAACTGACAACACAAGAATCTTCCATCTCCTTCCTTCTCTTCCTCCTTTTCTTGGCTGTCATCCAAAACTTTAGGGGAATGATAAACCAACTTGAGAGACAGAGAAAGGCTGTAGGAAGATCCAGCTCAAAAACATTTTGGTGTTTGCATTACCTCCGCCTGAGCGTCCCTGGAGATAAACCCTCCTCACTCTCTCCCACCATTGCTCTGCTATGTCAGTTTCAGCAGCCGGACTCTGGAGCTGACATGCATTGCCGCTTCTCAACCCAGACACCACTTCCTTCAGGGAAGGCTCCACATAATGGTGAAGTGCACAGACTCAGAAGCCGGGCAGTGCTGTTCTGGAACCTGGTTCTGCCTTTCTTGGTTGTGTGGCCTTGGATAAGTTACCTACTTTCTATGAGCCTCAGATCCTTCGTCTGCAAAACAGAGTTAACACCTCCATTCTAGGGTTGCTGTGGGGCTTAATTGAGAAGGTATATGTAAAATGCCTGCTCCATAATAGACACCCATTTGAGAATTAACATTTGGGTTGTTATAATGTGAGCCTATGGGTCTCAGGCGACAGACTTGATAAATACAGGTTCCTCTGCAACCACAATCCTAGTCCTTAGCACAAGCATGACACTGCCTGGCCTGTGCTATCCCTCCCATATCCATCAGCCATGGCAGACACAGATCCCTCATTATGAGACTTTTTTATTCTGAGCTAGAATGTGACCTCAGAATCTTTCTTAACACAATGCTTCAAGCAGTCACTACCAGTTGAACATAGTTGACATGGAAGATAGATGAAGTTTATTTGCATTCTAGTTCTCACCAAGTCCATGTTCATTGCTCCATCTGCTCAGTGCAGGCTCTCTGCTCTGTCTCCCACCTGCTTTTGTGAGTGTGTGTTTCTATGTTTGTGTATGTGTGTGTTTAAACTCCTCTTCCCGAGTGAAAGACCATTTCAGTCTTTTGTGTGCTGATTTGTAGAAATCATTGAACTTTCAGAATCACATTTGCAATGTCATGTCTGTGGCTGGGGATCTCCAAGTAACATCAGCTTACATCTGGGAAGGACAAGGGGAATCAAAGTTAGAAGTCGGGAGAGCAAAATCCACACACAGCATGCACCATCGGCCACCTTTAGGAGTAACACAAGGCATGGTGTTTGAATATAAATTTGAAGTCTTTCCAAAGATTTAACACTCCTTTGGCTGACAACCATAATCTCAAGGAGGTAGGCCTAGGCTAGAACAATTATACTTCAGGGTAACCCTAGCTGCTATAACAAATAAACCCCAATTTTGCAGTAGGCTGACACATAGAATTGTTTTTATCATTCATATAACTTCTTGGTGGGCCAGTAGCCTTCTTCCATGTAGTCACTCAGGGACCTAGCCTCCTTCCATCTTGTTGCTCCCCCAACCCTAAGGCATCCTCTACATCTAGGTGAAAGGGGAGCAGAAAATGTGGTCTCTGGCCCAGGAACAACTCTAGTCTTGGAAAAGCACATGAAATAGTATAAAGATCACAGCCAGTCCTGCCACCGGCAGCATTTCAGGGCTGGGTACCAAATCAGCTGGGTGGAGTCCCAGCTGGCCAAGGAGTCTGAGCCCAGGTGCTATGTGGTCATCTTGGGCATGGAGCAGGACAGCTCAAGGACCAGAGGTCAGCTGGCAGGGTCCACACCAAGCCTGTCCAGGGAAGCCCTGCCCTGACCATGGACAAGGCCTGTGTAATCCTGATGTCAGCTTCCTCCCTCCCGAGGACAGCCTGCAGCAGATGGTCAGAGCCTGTTGCCATTAAACATTTGAGTGGTTCCACCAGCATCCCGATGAATCTGGGCTTACCAAGAAACATTATTGTAATGTGCTCCCCAGGCAGCTCTGCCTCAGGAAGAGACAATGCCAGGCATGACAACTTCAGCATTCTTGTTCTGCATGGCAGTTGCATTTCTCATTGTGGTTTATATGTTGGTCACATGATCTGAGCTAATGGGAGTATTTGCCTGACAGATGAGTCCCTTTTGCTGGGTGTGCCAGCAAAATCAGGCTTCCAAGCCTCCAAGGCTCACTGCCAGAGGCTGGGGAATTCGCCAAGGTAAATGCCACCTTGTGAGGTCTTTGGGACACAGCCAGCAGCCTCCCCGGGGCACCATTCCTGTCTCAGCATGAGGCTTCTCTGGCCAGCCCAGTGGCATTTGGGAGCCACATCCACACCCCACGGGTCTGGGTCTGTTTCCAGCTGCACTGGGACATTCTGGCCAATTCTCCCTGATCTCTGTAAGGAAGAGTACAGCAGGAAGGAGAGGAAGCGGAAAAGAATTCCAATGCTTAGAGTTTTCCCTCTAAAGCGGACCTCCTGAGCCGCTTCTGAACAGGACTTGGAACAAAGGAATCTTGGCGCTTTGATGATCGTGTCTGCAGCAGTTGTTGAAATGAGTCTGACACTCACCAGTGCCTTAGTAGGAATTATAATTACATCAGGAGACCCCAGGCAACCAAGTAAACTGATTAGCTACTGCTCCGAGTTGATAGATTTTTTTCCCTCTAGGTCATAAATAGGGCTGTGGGAGATGGTGGAAGCATGCTGGTGGGAGCAGGTCGAGATGGGCTGTACATCCAGGAAGCCCAACCAAGTGGTGTGGGCAGCTCCCCCTCCCCCACCCTGCCACTGGAAGAGCAGGTGCCCAGTCTGACAGGTGCCCAAGGTACAGTTCAGCTCCCTTGGCCAGGGACTGCACTCCCAATCTTGCGTGCTGCAGAGAGCTGTCCTCAGAGCAGGCTGAAGGTGGCTGGACTGCTAGGCGATGCTCTGGGAAGCCCTCCCCCGGGAAAGCCGATGCTTTCTGCCAGGCATAATTATTGCATGGATAATTACACGATTCAGAGCCTGCTGGAGAATCCTGGGTTGGTGCCAGAGTAGAAAGGCAGGGTTCCGGAACTGCAGCCAGTGGCTGATTCTCAGAGTCGACTTTGAAAGAAGAGGGTAATCATTCCTCCTCCTAAGACTCCTACCTGGCTGGGCCAGGACATGGCAAACGTAAAGCTAAGGGAGGCAGGGAGTTGATGAGTTCTCTCCTCCATCCACTCCCTTACAGGAGGGGGTCCCCAGAGTTCTGACCAAATCCCTCTTCTGTACTCCCTGCACGTGTCACCTCCCTGGGACAATCCACCCCTGCCCATTAGCACATATATGCGGATGACACCAAGTGTCTTTCCAGCCAGGCATCTGCAAATGCATGCTGGGCATCTCCCTCACGTGTCTCCTCCAGCCCATTGCACTCCAACCTGAGCCATTCTCTTCCTACCCCAGTCTGCCTCTCAGTCCATATTCTCTTCCCAGCCAGACATACCTATCCTCCCAGACCTCCACTAGGCACCCAGGAGTCCTAACCTGCTAGTCCTTTCCCACTCCCTGTGCACCATCCGAAGCCAGGTCATGTCAGTTCTACAGCAGATGTGTCTTGGCTCCTGCCTCTCCTCCCTGCACCCCCCCATCCTCCAGCACAGCCCAGGTCCGGGCTCCATGGTCCGCCCTGGCTCTCTTGTGGTAGCCTCCTCCCTGGCCTCCCCACCCTCATCCCCTGGGGACCAGCCTCCCACCGCCTCCAGATCCAATGTCTTCCAGTAAATCTGGCTACATATTCCCATGGCTGGAGTCCCTCCATGGTTTCCTTCACTCTCAGCACCAACTTGGCCCCTTCTGACTGTCCTGAAGACCCTTCCCAAGCTGCCAATGCTCAAGCGCTGCATCCCCTGCCCTGCTTGTGACACCCAACCCTATCGGATGCCACATGCACTTCTCCCAGTTGTCCAATGCGGCTTTGCCAAGCCTGAGCATAATGTGTGGAAGGGAGGAATGCAAGGGTGAATGTTCTGGACTCTGGAGCTACACTGTGTGGGTTTAAATCTTAGCTCTGTCACTTGCTAGCTGTGTGACCCAGAACAAGTCACTTGGCCTCTCTGTTATTCTTTCTTCCCATCTATAATGTAGAAATAATAGTAATAACAGAACCCATCCATGGGGTTGTTGGGAGGATTCAATGACATATTCATGTAAAAGACTCAGAGTATGACCAGTGCACAGTGGCCATCTTATCAAGTGTCTGCTGCCTGTCCCAAGATGGAAACACAAAATGTGAAATCCAAGCATGGGTGGTGGAGAGGTGGTACGGGGTGGGGCGGGAATTCAGTTTAAACTAGTTCATGCCTTCATTTTACAGAGGGAGACACAGGTCTTGAGAGAGGAGGGGTCTTACCCATGGCCACCCCAGGACCCAGCCCAGTGTTCTTGGTTCTGAGGCCCGGCTGCCCTGGCATGGAGCAGACAGCTCCCTCTGGGTGGTCAAGTTCCCTGAGTTCTTTGAGGGCTTACCAGTGGTGAGAGAGATTCCTCCCCACCAAACCTCTGACTCTGAGAAGTGGGTTGGAGCAGGAGAAGAAAAGTGTGCAACTCAACTCAGCTTTCCAGGGTAAACCGATGAGAGGATATTTGACGGTGGCGGCATTAGGAGGGGACTTCTGCACAAGGCTTGGGAAACTTTGCCTAAGATTTAGGCCCTGGGCTCAGCCTGATGCACCCCATTTACTGGGTCCCTGCTCTGAGACCAGGATCCGTGGAAAGAACCCATACCTGGGAGCCAGCTGTCCTGGGCTTTGGAAACAGCTGTGTCCATGGGTGAGACCTTGTCTCTGCAGGCCTCTAGCAGAGGGGCTAAGAGCATGCACTCTGCAGGCTGCCTGGGTCCTCACCCCTACTCCCGCACTTAATAGTCAGATGACCTTGGTGACTTAACCTTCCTGAGCCTCAGTTTTCTCTTCTGTAAATGGGAGACCATAATGATACCTGCCCCATAGAGTTGTTGTGTGGATAAGGGATAGAATCTGCATTAAAGCACTTAGGTAGTGCCTGAGATTTAGCAAAGGCTCAATCAACATTTAAAAATGGCAAGAACCAAGCACTATCACGCACATAGGGCACCCATCTTTGTGCATAATCCCTTTGCCTTCCCTCCCTAGAATGCAGAGGAAGGAAGACCTCCGTGAGAACCCTACATACATCTTTGCCAATTGGCAGTTTTTCCTCTAGTTAATTTGGGAGCCTGTGACCTTTACTGCTGTGTGATTCTCTGACTCAGACTGCAGTGTTGCAGTGCCAGCCAAACATGGTGACAAGCCCCTTCCCAGGCAACTGAGGACAGGCAGGAGCGTTCTGGAAGCTTCTCCTGGAGTGGGAGTAAGGGTAGGCAGAGCCATGTGATGCTGCACTGTCCACCTGGTTGAAGGAAGTAATTCCAGACTCTGTCTCTGGCATCTCTATTAGCCAAGGGTGAGGGTGTTAGTTCGGGTCATGTTAGCTGTGCCTCCCACCCTGCATCCTGGGCCCAGAAACCACACCCCTATGCAGGGCTTCCGCGTCAGAGTCACCAGGGAAATGGGCTGCTGAGGACGCCAGCACCAACCAGGCTGCTCTCCTGGGGCAACATGTCTGCCATCTTACAACCTCCCTTCCAATATTCACCATGTGCCAGCTCCGGCTCAGTCACTGAGCCTCACATCGCTGGACCCCACTGTGTGCTCAGGGTCATTAGGCACTTTCACCTATGGCTGGGATTGAGACCTGGCTCCTCCACCTTGCACTTGTGTGACCTGGCCATGCTCATGTCACCCTCCTGGGCACCCCAATACCCTCATTTGTAAAGTTCGACCTACATGCTGTGACTGTGAAGTGAGAAAGCAGTCAGCAGTGCTTAGAACAGTGCCTGGCTCCTACTACACACTCAATAATGCCAGCTATGTTGTCAATATCAACTCTACGCAGTAGCCCATTTCTGTAGATGAAGAAAGGGAGGCTACAGGAAGGAAAGGCATGTGCGTGGGGTGGCTTCGAACTCAGGCCTGTCGGGTTTTTCTGCTCTTTCCAGGCCATATTGGAACTGCCATTAGAGGGACTCATTCATTCCCATACATATCAAATATGCACGGCACCCAGATTACATCCATCCTTAATTGAAGACCTATCCTTCTGGGCTTTGGAGATTTGCTGGACTTGGAGAGTCACCAATACAACTCAGGCAGTGACATCTGGGAGGAGAAGATTGAGGTGTCATCAGCTGCTTCTTATCCCCCTGCCTTTGCTCAGCCTGTCCCCACTGATGGGACACCTTTGCCCAACCTCTCACCCATACCTTTTATCTGATTAGCATTTTTTTTTTTTTTTTTTTGAGACAGAGTCTTGCTCTGTTGCCCAGGCTGGAATGCAGTGGCGCGATCTCGGCTCAGGGCAACCTCCACCTACCGGGTTCCAGTGATTCTCCTGCCTCAGCCTCCCAAGTAGCTGGGATTACAGGTGCCTGCCACCACACCTGGCTAATTTTTGTATTTTTCGTAGACATGGGCTTTCACCATGTTGGCCAGGCTGGTCTTGAATTCCTGACCTCAGGTGATCTGCCCACTTCTGCCTCCCAAAGTTCTGGGATTACAGGTGTGAGCCACCACACCCGGCCTGATTAGCTGCTTCTTCCTGTCCTTTGGGACCTGGTACAGGCATCACCTTCTCTGGGATGCTTCCCTTGTCCCTCCCTCATCACAAGGCTGGCTTGGGTGACCTTTCTCCACACTCCAAAACTCCCTTGCTCCTAAGCAGCCCCAGCATGGAGCTCCAAGCCATGAAGCTCTAATATCAGAGTCGAAACCTTATAGAGCTTCCAGGGTCTGACACATGGCAGAAGTTAAATTAAACTATGTATTTGTTTATTTGCTAATATTCTGCCTTATTACAAAAGAGACTTGAGTCAACTAAGCAAATAAATGTTTGCAGAGCTGAATTAAACTGAGACAGGGTACTGGCCCAGTAGAAAATACCTGGGCTTGGGCATCAGGAAGACCTGGGTGAGAATTCTCCAGACCTGTGCCTTCTATGGAACATTAAAAAGGTCACTTTCCCTCTCAAAGCGTCAGTTAGCTCTTCAGGGGCTGCGAACAGCAATCTATTGTGAGGACCTGGTGTGTGAGCCACATGCACACATCAGCCACTCACAGCTGCGGCAGAACCAGGCAGTTGAGTTTGACATTGGCCTTTTAAGCTAGTCACGAATGATCAGAAGACCCATGGCAGGCTGTCACTAGTGATTTTGCTTAGGTGCAAACTTGAATGGTGCTCCTTGGAGTTCTGATGTGGGAGAGTCACTGAGCTGGACGTTAGCACACACAGTTACATGCTCACAGGCTCAACCCAGCATGCACGTCTCAAAACAATATGTTTTCCTCTATTTGTCCTTGAGTTTTCAGTTACAGCAAAAGTATTTTCAAAACAAAACAAAATGCATCATGATACAATCTCATATCAAGTAACATTCATTTGGGGGGACGTATTTATATTAATAGTTTCATAAGCAGTTGTTGTCCTGCATTTACAGACACATGACAATTCTGAAGGGGTCATGTTATTTTTCGATTATCCTTTACTGCATGTTATGAGGGACATGGCATGCTGCAGTGGTGTTTGTGAGCTGGAGGATTTGGGAGAGCCTTAGGAACCCTCCCAGGAGCCTCAAGGATTGACTGCAGTAGGAGCTCAAATGAATTTTGCCTGGGGCCTGCCCTGGAGGAAACCTGCCTCTCAGCAGCCAATCCCACCCAAGCTGCTCTGGAACTGGAGGCTCTGGCTCCCTGGGCCCTGCTCCCCACCCACTTCCCTCTCGCCTCTGCCATTCCCTTTCCCAGTCTGCAGCCCCTTTGTTCAAGGAGGGAGCTGCAAGCGGGTGGTCTCTGGGCAGCTGGATAACTATTTCTAAAGCCTCTTAGACCCTGGCAATCTTCCTCCTAACACCATCGGGTGACTGCAAAGCACTGCAGGCCAGACTTCAGTTCTGCTGTGTAATTTGCAAGCTGGGTGACCTTCCTTATCTACAGAATGGGGCTCTCCTGCATGGCTGGCATGAGGAATAAACAAAATGGTTGTGTCCAGTGCCTGGGGCATAGCACAGCTCAAAAAACTGAGTTCATCCTCCTAAGGGATCAAGAAGATGCTTGGAAACAAACGTCCAAGGGCATAATGTTGAAGGGGCTTGTGCCAGGCATATATGGAAAGAAGGGTTTTGTGGGATGTCAGACTTAATAGGGCCCTTTACTCCCCATCCCCCTCTCTCTGTTCACAGACAGCAAATCTGTGGCCTATTCTGGAACCTCAAAGTGCCACAGGGTTACAGGTACCAAGTCAGAAATCTAAGGTTCTAAATGGACTTTAGACCATTTTTCATTTGGGAAGGAAGAATTCTTTAAGGGGTTGTGCTGGCGCTGTTCCTGAATGCATGTGCAGAATGTGCTTCCAGATGGGGTAATGGTCTGAGTTTGAGGACAGAAGTCCACTCCACTGCATTCAACTGTTCAATAGTCCTGGGCAGTGTTATTGCATGGGAGACCATACCTAGCCCCAAAGATTGCCCCATAGTCTCTTTGTCAGATAAAGCATAAGTGAGCATCCCATCTTTGTTAGTTAGAACCTTTTCAGTTTCAAACAACAGAAAACCAACTCTTCCTGTTTAAAGGAAGAAAAGGGGGTTTTATTGGTTCATGTAATAAAATGGCCAGGGTAAGATTAACTTCAGGCAGAGCTGAATCCAGGTGCTCAAAGAAAATGTCTACAAGAACCTGTTGATTTCTCTGTCTCAGGTCTGCTCTCCTCTGTCTTGGCTTCATTCTCAGGAAATGCTCTAACCTTGGGGTTCCAAGAGTAGTCACCAGCAGCCCCATATTTACAGCCCACCAGCTCAGCAACCTCTGTGGGAAAGAGCTTCTCAATAGTTCCAGGAAAAGTCCCAGGGCTGGCTCCCATTGGCCTAGATTGGGTCCTGTGCTATGCTGTGAGATGCCGGTTCTGGGGAAGGAGGAGTGTTCTGCCTTAACAACCGAATGGACTGTATTTGTGGGGAGGTGTGGGAAACCAAGAATCTCTTACCAGGAGAATGGATATTGGGCCAGCAGAAACAAAATATGTCACTGCCTTCTACAGGTTTCTGTAAAGCCTAACCTCACACCGAGGCACCACTTGCCCCAAACTCCAGCCTGAAGGATTAGAAGGAGTTCGAGCTTGCCTTTGCAGGGTGCCTGCTTCCTGTTAGGCACTGTGCTCATTGTACATGGACCTTCTTCTGAACCTCTGAGATTAGTTCTGTTATCTTTATTCCCATTTTACAGATAGCAAACCACAAACTTACTGGGTGGAGTAACAGTGTTGCCCAGAGTTAGAGCTTATAAATGGCAGAGTTGGAGTTTGGACCTACATTAAACAGTCTGACTTCACAGTGCAGACTCTTAGCCATCAAGCAATATGGTCTTCCCCGAGAATGTCTCACCATTTCACCCTTCAAGGCCTTTCTTCTTGTTGGACTCTAGACTTTAAATGCCCTTCTTTTCACTTCTTGCTCACTTATTAAACTCTTCCTTGAATGCTCCTCCTCCTAATAGTTTTCCCAAGGATTAAAGCTGAGCAAGACCCTTTTCTACAAGACCAAGGTCACCATGCCACTGCTGACTACAGCTGGTATATTTGTTTGTCCTAACCCTTGGAGGGCAGAGACTAAATTTATTGTTTACCACTCCAGCACCTAGTACAATGCCTGGAACAGAGTAGGTGCTCATGGCTCATAACGTGTTTATTGATTGTTTAGATGGCAACACAGATAAAATCAAAGCATGGAAGGTTGCTGAGACTCAAAGACAGGATTATTATTGTTGGTAATGATCTGATAGCTAATGAGTATTATATTAGTAATAGTCAACATGCCAGGTACTATAATAGAGGCTTTGCATAACTGCTCCTTTTAATCCTCCCAATAATACTATGATGCTGATATTACTCTTCCCATTTTGTAGATAAACAAACTGGGAGTCAAGGAGGTGAAATGGCTTTCCCAAAGTCTTGCATATAATGTATCTGGATTGCAAGGATGGGGCCCTCAGGCCCCCTCAACACCCTATCTGCCTCTCATACCCAGGGACCTGCCCACAAGGTCAGCCCCTTGGCAATCTTGCCAACCTTGGAGCTCAAAATTCAGTTTATGGCTTCCCAAGATCTATTGAATGCTTTTTCTAAGTTTGGTGAATTCATGACATTATGAGTCCTTTTTCCCCAAGGTGGGTATTCAAACTCAGAGTTCCAGCCACCCTTGCATCCAGGGCTCAGATAGCAGAGGGACCTGCCTGAGGCTTGATTTAGAAGGGTCCACCTGAGGATGTGGATGAAGCATGAATTCATTTCTTGCAGGGGTGGCAGCGGAGGCAAACAGCTTTGTGGAGGCAGAGGTGGGGAAATTCTGGTGTCTCCTTCCTAGTGTGGACCATCGTGCCTGTGTTGAGCACTGGAGATAGTGTAGTGGGGTCTTTCCTGCAGAGGCCTCCGTGGTAGGGCTGAAACATTGTTCTAGCTAGGGTGGCCTCCAAGCCTAATACCTTGACCCTCTTGGAGATTCCCTGCACTGCCAAATATCTTCTAATAGATTCCTTCTCTGCATAAACCAACTAGAATAGATTCTGTAGTTTACAACCAAGAATCCTGACTGAAACCCCCTGAAGCTTGTGGGTTTAGGTATGACCATGTGGGAAGGCAGCATGAGCTCTGGACTATAAAGAGAATCAGTTGAGGATATGGCAGCAAACAGGTAGCCTAGGGGATCAACGAGGGGAATTATGATGATGATGGGCCTTTGGAAACCTCTGCCTTCTACATTAGTACTTTCAAACTCTTGTGCACACAGATCACCTAAGGATGTTGTTAGCATGCAAATTCTGATTCAGTGGTTTTGGGCTGGGACCTGGGATCCTGCATTTCCAGTACCCTTCTCTGCTTAAGTTTTGCTGATGCTGGTAGTCTGAGGACCACCAATGAGGTGGTGAGGTTCCAGGGGCCCTTAAGCCTCCAGCAAAACATCACACATGACAGAAGTGCCTACTTCAATTGCATGAGAGATAATGAGACCAAATCATCCCCGGGCAAGCCCACCACTAACAATTATTCCCATCATTGGTAATACCCTAAGTCCTAAGACACCTGGAGCTTCAAATCTCGTAATAAGCGCTCTTTGTTATGCTGAGCCTGCTCTTAATGAGGACACTTTGATAATTCGCTTTGTTGAAGAAACAGGATCTGTTCCTTTCCCCTACAGTGCAGCATGATAGGAGTGTGGTTTGCTATTTGTACCTGTAACTCAGCCCAGGGAGTGCTGACAATGGGGGAGCCACTGCAGGAGTCCCAGCCTCCCCACCTCATGTCCCACTTCCTGTCCTAACCCCTACCCTGCCCAGCAAGGGAAAGTAGGCCCCTGAAGCAGTTGTCCTGTCCTCTAGAATCCTCTAGAATCCAGCTACAAACATCCAAGTCCTGCCCCCATCTTCTTCCCGATCTAACTCACACCATTTGCCATAGTGACGTGGCCTCAGCCTCTCTCAACTTCTTCTCTCACTGCCACACCTTTGCATAGGCAGCCCTCCAGCCTGGAATACCCTCACCACCACTGCCCTTATCCATCCGGCCAACTCGTCCATGACCTCTGAGATCCATGTGGAAGGCTCTAGAAAGCCTTCCTCAACCTTCCTTTGTTCCAGGATTTAAGCTGACCTAAATCCTAGAGATTAGTACTTCATTTTCAAACTTTTCATTTGCTCAGAGCCTATAGCAAACTCAGTCCACACACTTGGCTATACAAGAAAG
Organism: Pongo pygmaeus; assembly: GCF_028885625.2. Classification (NCBI taxonomy): domain Eukaryota; kingdom Metazoa; phylum Chordata; class Mammalia; order Primates; family Hominidae; genus Pongo; species Pongo pygmaeus. The sequence goes on from NC_072377.2 coordinate 175,529,172, forward strand.
GTTGCTTTCTTTGTTGTTCTACAACTGACTTTACTTTCAACTTCAAGTCCCCATTCTCGCCAAGGGGTAGAAATGGAATCTTGGTCAACTTAGGTTCCCCTCCCCACTTTCTGGGGTTGCATTTCCAGGCCAGGCAGTTTCTGCTGATGTTTTTGTTCCTTAGTCCTCAGTCTTCTCTCTGTGTTGGCATCCATTGACATGTCCTTGACTCCCCTCAACTCAGATCACAGGCCCATGCTGACTCCAGGAGTATTCTAGTATTCTCTTCATCTGAACCTCAACACTTCTTGAGACCACGCATGCATGTGCTCTCTCTTTCTCTCTCTCTCTCTGACACTTCTGGAACACTCTTGGACATGAGGAGATATTGGTCTTTCTAGGATGGGGTCAACTGGCCCTGCCTCAGATCCATTGGCCTGTACATACCTTGTAGCCACTGTGGTGCCATGGATCACAGGTCACGACGCTGTGTGGCCGCCTCTGCTCTTAGGCCTGCCCCCCATGCCACCAGAGGGAGTGTCTGCCTCCCCCTGCCCTGGACACTCAGCTGGAGGGGAGGGTCACAGTCCTTCACAGTCCCTTCTCCAGTGACAAGCAACAAATACCCAGTCTTCCTTTCTTTCTTATCATCTCCTCCTCTTCCTCTTCCTCTTCCTCTTCTTCCTCTCCCAGTCCAAGGAAGTTTTATGCAAAGGCCAGAGGAAGGAATAATGGGGTGGAGGTCTCTCTGACCAAGCATGTAGCCTTCCGGATCTGTTGTGCTTTCCAGGAGTCCTTCAAAGCTCTAAGCTTTTGGAATTCTGCAAGCTCAGGAAATCGAAAACCTTTTCTCTCACAACTGCAGGTCTTTGTCTGCAGTTGTAAAAGTCTGTTTAGAAACTCAGGAGACAAGCAGCATCTTCTTTGTTCCCTGCTTTCTGGAGGCAGTCAGCGTGGAACACCCTGCCTGCAGTCTGACTCAGGGAAAGGGTCACTGAGTGTGTGTGTGTGTGTGTGTGTGTCTGTGTTGAGGGGTGGATAATAAGAAAGGAAAACACTCAGACAGAGAGCTCACAGAGGGGCACCCCAGCACCTCCCTCACCTCTATATTCCCTCCCTGGGCATAGTGGAGGGAGGGTTAATGCCAGCCAAGTTTTACAGGCATTTCTGATTCGCGGCATTGTTGTTGCGCTATCCTGCAATCCTACGCTGTGGGTACTGTTTTTATCCTGATCCTTCAGCTCTGGAAACTAATATAGAGAGCTGAGTAACTTGCTTGAGGCCATGATGCCAGGATCCACGGTGCCCCCAGGCTGAAGAGCCTTAATCACTGGGCTCTACCACCTCACAGGAGGGCATGTGGCACAGTGCCTGGAACTTGGGAGGGTCCAGCACGTGGAACTATGCTCTGTCATTTACTTACTGTGTGTCACTGGATCAGTCACTCAACACTGCTAAGCCTCATTTTCCGCCTCTTCAAAATGGATCTAATAAACCTGTTAGCAGAGGGCTGCTGTGAACACTAAATGAGGTGGCTCAGGTGAGAGCTCTGGTCTGAAGATGCTCGGACTTTGAATCTCAAGACTTGTGTGAACCAAGATCAGATTTCTTCTGTTAGATTGCAATTCTCAGGAAGTCACGTTCCCTCTCCAAATGCCAGTCTCCTGATCCACAAAATGAGCACAACATCTCTGATAAACGGTAACTAGATGGTTCCAGTGGGCAGCAGGAGTGGGAGGGCGGTTGACTGGGCCAGACCCTCAAATGTATTCCTGTGTAGTTTCTCATGCATTCGTTCAGTTTGGCACCAGAAGGTGCCCAGACTCACTTTGCAGCCAGTCTGTCCCCATAGAGGTGATAAAGGAAAAATGTATGCACATTTAAACTTTTAAAAGTTTATTTGAACATTCAGCGATTCATAAACGGTGTAGCACAGACAGCAAGCGTCTAGCACTCCTCCAGGAGGGGCCAAACAGGATACTTTTATAAAGAGGTTGCAGAAGCAAGACAAAGAAAACCATTTTAATGGGTTGGAATGGAAAGTTCCTAATTAGAGGTTCATTGGTGGTTCCTGATTGGTGCAGTTTCTAGTTTCAACTTACTGAGTACATTGCTCTGTGGTTTGTCCCCATAGGAACTTAAGATGTCAGAGCCAGCTACTCAGGAGAATGAGATGAAAGGATCACCTGAGCAGGGGAGGTGGAGGCTGTGGTAAGCAGTGATTGCACCACTGTACTCCAACGTGGGCAACAGAGTGAGACCGTTAAAAAAAGAAGGATGAGAGGGAGGAGGAGGAGGAGGAGAAGGAGAAGGAGAAGAAGGAGAAGGAGAAGGAGAAGGAGGTGGCAGAGCTACAGAAGTGCGTGTTGCCCAGGATGGAGTGCAGTGGTGTGACCACAGCTCACTGCAACCTTGATTTCCTGGGCTCAAGTGATTCCTCCCACCTCAACCTCCCAATTAGCTGGGACCACAGGCAGGCACCACCATGCCAAGCTATTTTTTAAAATTTTTTGTAGAAATGGGGGTCTCATTATGTTCCCCAGGCTGGTCTTGAACTCCTGGGCTCAAGTGATCCTCCCACCACAGCCTCTCAAAGTGCTGGGATAACCAGCATAAGCTACCATGCCCGGCATAGATTTTTTTTTTTTTTTTTTTTTTTTTTTTTTAACAGAGGCTATAGACGAGACTGGCTGCCTGGCCTAGAGGTGAGGCCCGGGAGACTTGCCTCCTCCTGTGTGCAGCGGGCTGTGCTGGTTGCCTCGGTTTCCCAGAGTGATGAATGTGTTTCCTCCACAGGCAGTAGCTGCTTCATTTGTTTTTCTCCCAGTTTTCATTTCTCATTAGCTGCTAAATCCTCCCCATGGCTGCAGACCCTATTGTAGCTGACTCAGCCAGCGGGCACAGCAGGGGCTGGGTCCCAGTGCTGTCTCAGCAACCTAGGAGAGGTCTGGGGCAGCAGTGCCTGCCTGGCTCTGTCTCCAAGTGTGCCCCACCCCCACTGACAGGTCAGATTATCCACTGTCCCCAGAGACGTTAGGAGGGAGGCCGTGTCTTCCACTCCCCTAGTTGACACACTGGAAGGACGTTCTCCTTGATATCTGACTTAATGACAGTGGAACCAAGTGGGGTGCCCTTGGGTGAAGGAAAAAGGAGGGAAGACTTGAGCCTTCTTTAATGTCATTACCCTGAGCCTGAGGCCACAAGCAAAGGCCAGCAGCTTCTGCAGGATAGCAGAAGCCAGGAGACAGGGAACGGGGAGTGTACATTTATTTGCTTCTCCAACAACAACAACAACATCTAGGTGTGCAGTGAGCTCCCACTTCTGCTGATATGGGACTAGACAAAAGATGAGAGGGGACCACCCTCAGAAGCTCCCTCCTGCTTGGCCCCAAACTCTTTGTAAATCCAGCACCCCACCCCTAGTTTTTCCCCTTCAGGAATGATCACCCTCTGAAAACCTGCAGAAATTCTCAAAGCCCAGCCCCCTTTGCTTCTCACACTTGTAGAGGTCTTTCCCTAAGCAAACACCTGCTTTCCTTATTCAGGGAGTGAGAATTAATATCATTGTAAATCTAACTCAAACATAATTAAGAAGTTAAATCTACTTTTGAGGGAAAAAATTCTGATTGCTCATCTCCAGACCAAATAAATAAGATTTCAAATCTCCAAAATCTGCAGCTCGGTGTGAAATGCCCTCCGCCTGTCTCAGCCAGAAGAACATCAAGTGGAAAGGGGCCTGAAGAACTGCCTCCTCCAGCCCTACCAGTGTGGAGATGCAGCTCAGTCTTGCCATCTGTGAAATGGGATTGATAATACCTACATGGTTGTCATGAGTTTAGCTCATAACCCTTTCTCCTCCAGAAATATCAACTCCATAAAGACAGGATTTTGTTTGTTCCCCATAGTATCCCCAGTGCCTCACACATGGTAAGCATTTAATAAAAACAAAGCCATCAATGGGGATGCCGAAACCCAGAGAGCGGCAGTGCCTTGACCAGCGTCACACAGCAAGTTCGAGCAGGGCCCTGACTGAAATCAAGGACTCCTGGGTCTTAAACTAGGCGCTCCTTGCATTAGCCTGTGGCAGGAGATGTAGGTTTGCTGTCAGTCCTTTCACCAGTTACTACTGCCTGTGCAGCCTTTTGCATGACCTTGCTTTCCCTGGGCCTCAGTTTTCCCAGCAGTAGAATGGGCTTATTATTAGAGGAGAAGACCACATATCCACTTTGGAAAACAGGCAGAGCCTTGTTCCACCTTCCCCCCAACAGCTGACCATTTTCTGCCCAGGCTGTGGCCAGAACCTGTTCTCTCCCATCATCAAAATCCCTCTCTCCTTCTCCAACTCTTTCTTTCTAGCTCCACCCTCCCCAAAGAGGAAACAAAGGAAGGCAAACATTTTCCTTTTACCAGCCCAGGTCCCGCTGGGCCAAGGTGGAGTGAGGGGAGGGAAGGGGCTACAGTCCTCCCACTCTGCCCCCACACACCTGCGGAGATATTAAGGAAAGTGGAGCTACCCTGGGCTGCCTCTCTGTGATTTAACTCTCGCTCACTCCCACACCTGCAGTGCACCGGAGTTAAAAATGACCTTGGCAAACAGCCTTATGTATTCTCTGTCTGGAGCAGAGGACAGAGTCAAAGAAAACCCACTCAGAAGCCTGGAGAGCGGCTGAAAGTGGGGGAGGGCAGGAAAGGAGGGAGGCAGGATGGAAGCATGCGTCTCCTAGGCATTAGACTTGCTGGATTAAGGAGTGGAGAGTCAAACATGGGTAGCTCTGCTCAGAAAAATTATTACCGAAGAAGAGATTATGCTCCACAATCTCACCAGAATGTGGCTTTGCAAAGTGAAACGAGGGTTCGTTCCTCTGCCAGCATGAGCAACTCTCCCGGGACACCCCCTCAGGTCCATCCTTGTGCCACAGGCCACCTCACTTCAGGTTGGTGGCTCAGAGAGGTAGCAGCTCCCATCTAAACGTAGCTTCTAGAACCTTCTCTTCTCCTGCTGAGAAAGGATTGTGCTGAGTAATAGAAGCAGCTGGCAGTGGAGTCCTCTGGCCTGGTTCCTACAATCCCAATTTTGACAATTGTGTGACCTGGGACAAGTCACCTTGCCCATCTAAGCACATGTTGTTTTAACTGTAAAATGAGGAAAATAGCACTCAACTCAGGGTATGAATGAGTGGAGCCATGTGGAGCAACAGTTAAGGACATGGACTTGGGAGTCAGGCAGCCAAGGTCTGTGATTCTAGGCAAGTGATGTCACCACTGAGCCTCAGTTTCTCCACCTGTCATACAGGCAGGAGTAAATGCCTCCTCACCCCCTTTGTTCCTTGCACAAACCCTTTCCCTGGATGTTCTGTTTGTCCTCAGGACCACCTCTCCACTGTGGGCTGGGGAGGCTGACCTGAGAGGACTCTATGAATAAGGCCCCTGCCTTCCGACTTCAGCTGTTCATGACACAGGAGGAGACTGTGGGCAGGAGGAGGGTGACAGGAGGTGTCAACTCCCAGGCTCCCTCCCTGAGGGTTACAGGGTGTGACTCTCTTCCATAGCTTTCTTTGATCGGCCTTTTGTTGATGGTTTTCCTCACTCATCAAATTGGAGTGCTGAGGGCACCCACTGCTCCTGGCCCAGGGCACTGCCCTCTGTGTGTGCTTTCCTACTCTCTCCCTACACCACTGTACACAGTCCTTTTGTTACACAGCCTTCCAATTCCCCAATCTGAGGGTGCCATTTTGTCCAGCTGAGACCCTGACTGAAGCAGCTGTCCCCTCTGGCCACAGACCTGGCACCATTTCCCTTCAGGCACTTAAAGCAGGAGTAATGAACACTGCTGAGTTCAGCTCAGTGCTAATCCCTCTGCATGTGAAATCTCAGTTCTTCAGAGAGCTCTGAGAGGAAGCTACTACAGCTTTTCCCATTTTAAAGATGAGAAAACTGAGGCTCTGAGAAGGTTTCACAGCCAGAGCTAAGCCTAGAGCCCTTAATGACTATCTCCATGCCCTTTCCAGTATAGGCAGAGAGGCTGCTGAGTACATGTGCTTGAACTTCCAAGGCATGTTCTCAAGTAGAAGTGTCCTTCTCACAACTGCTCTGAGGCACATGCCATCGGAAAGCTGGGCTAATAATTAAACAGGGGTGATTTTGTCAGCCCCACATGGCCTGACAAAGCAGAAACACAATGGATGGTAAATATTCTATTACGACTGTTATTCCAAACCCCTTTTCCAATGGGGTGGAGAGTAGGAAGCCTCCCTATGACCAGTTTCTTCCCCACAGTCTCACCAGCTCCTGTTCTCATCACGCCAGTCTTGTGGCCTTGATTTTGGACCCTGTTGGGTTGAGGGTCACAAGAGGGTCTGTCTGTCCACACACACAGTTGTTCCTCCTCCTTCTTCCCCACCTCCATTCTTACCCATTCCCAGTCCTTATTCCAGACTCCTCCCTTGCACCAGCTGTGTCCTTGGCCCGGGGATGCATAATGAGACCCAGATGCTGCCCCTAAAACTCTCAGTTCATGGACAGTCCATCTTGAAGAGATGACCACAGGATGCTCAATGCTCCAGCAAAGAGGAATCCTGTGGTTCACCAAAGGCATACAGGACTTTGGCACTTAGAGAAATCATTCGTCATATGTTCCTCTAAGTGCCAAAGGCCCGTGTGCCTGCAGTCATTCATTAATTGAACCAATATTATTCAATAAGTCCATTTCTGGCCACTCCTTCTCAGCCAGCCTTCTTTATGAGATTTTCCTCCACTGACACTCCCTGAACTGCTGCTAGCCCCGGGGCTCTGGGCTGGCTTTCTATTCCTCCTTCTGGGGGTGCCATTCATTCTCTTGGCCTTAAAGACCTTCCATATACAACCTACAGGTCCTATGATCATGGCCTCCAGATTCTGTCTCATTTCATCCACATCTCTTCACCTCCTGTTTTCTCACTAGCCAAAGCCAACCTCATCTCTAGTCTACACTACTGCAGACATTTCAGGATTGCCTCATTGCCACCAAATTTGCCTCCTACAAGTCACTATTAATTCATCTGTCAGGTTGTCACTTCCTGGTTTTACTTCAGGTTTTAATAAGCCTGAAGGGAAACACTCTTGTTTTCATTCCCTAGCATGAAACTGGGGCATTTCCTCTGGTCCTTGGAGTGAAATCCACACTCCCAACCACAGACTTCAAGGCCGCACCTGCTCTGGCCCTGCTGACTTCCCATCTTTCACCACTGGCTGTGGCTTCCTTGCGCTTTTGCAAACACCAAGCTTTTTCCTGCTTTCAGCCCATGGTTTGCAATTTTTGGGCATCGGGGTCTCAGCAAATGTGCCTGCTCCTCAGAAAGGCCTTCCCTGGCCGTTCTGCCTGAAGCAGCCCCTGTCCACATCAAGGGTCTTGCATCTCATCACCCTGTTTTATTTTCCCCGTAGCGCTCATCCCAACCTAAAGTATCTTGTGAATGTGCTGCTGGCCTGTTATCCATTGTCCTCACTGGACTTCAAGCCCCCGAAGAGCAGGGACCTGGCCTGCCTGTTCACCATTGTCTCTAGCACCTAGAACTCAGGCCTGGTACAGGATAGGTGCTCAACAAGTTATTTGTTAAGGACAAATGTCAAGAAGTACCTGGGGGAAGTGAGGGGCTGAATTGGGGGGAAAAGATTCTTTGGTTATGGCCCAAAAATTGCTAGAAGTTTAAATGTGTCTTCTAAGCCCAGCTCTGTGTTCTCAAGGTCGCAAGTATTAAGAACTCAGGGTAAATAAAGATTTATCCTTTCCAGTGCCTGCATGCCCACACTGAAATGAGAAAAGATTTTTTAAATAATAATAATAAAAGAATGGTCTTTCAACCTGCGTGCAGGTCTCAGCAGCTCCACTTGCCTGCTGTGTGGATCTGACCTGTGCACTTTCACTGCCTGGGTCTGGGTTCTTCTGATGTAAAGTAAGGCTCCCAATATATGCTGCTTTCCTTCTAGATTCCACGGAAATCATCTCACAAAACTCAAATGTGAGACAAACAAGATTTCAGGGCAAGGAAACAGACTCAGGAGCTTTCCTGGAGGCATGGCTCCCTCAAAGCCTGCGTCCTGTAGAGACGGCAGCTGCTAGGCTTCTTGGATAGAGTGCCTGCCCCAAGTGCCACTTCTCACTCCACCCTGCAAAAGTCTCAAAAGGTATGTTGAGGCACAATAAGCAGGCAGCTAGAGCCCAGCATACTTACAGCCCTGGGGTTGTCAGACAATGAGCCTCGTGATGAGTTATTGCACCAACAGCTGTTGCCCAGCCCTTCTATGTGGATCTTGGGGACAATAATTTATCCACAATTACACTGGAGAGCATGGTGCTTCTCAGGTAACAGGTGGAAATTCACAAGCCCACTATGTGATGAAGACCTGCCCTTCCCTGACCACAATGCTATGAGTAGTGACTGAGAAGATTGGGCAGCCCATCCTCAGTAATGCAGGATGCACTGTGGCCCATGCCTGAGGCATCTGAAATATCAGAAACTCCAGCGGGCTTACCATGGTCCCACTCCTGCCATAATGGTTGCATCACAGTGGCTTTTTCTTCCAAACCAACTTGCCTTCAACTGTAGAAGGTGAGGTCCCCAAAACACCAGTAGGCCATAGGATAGTGTGCAGCTGGTAGAATAAGAACCTCAGACACTTCCCACTGCCCCTGGTAGAGAAGGTCTTAGTGGCCACACCAAAAGGTAGGTGGAGGCTAGCAGATCTAAGGCTGCCCAGTGTGCCATTTCTGTGCTGGATATGAAATGTGCCCTCTTTGAGCCCTCTCCCCGCCTCAGCGATCTCATCTATAGAATGGGCATATAGAGATAGACAATCTCATACGTGATCTTAGGTAAGTTCAGATCTCACAGTTTCCAAACTTCAGTTTCTCCAGCTATGAAGTATGAGCTTGATAATCTTGTCTGTGTGACTTTGGACAAGGCCCTTCCCCTCTCTGAGCCTTGGTTTCCCATCTATAAAATGGGCCAATGGTAGGGGTGGGAAAAGGATGACCTCTGAGGTCCCTTCCATACAGCTGCATATGATTCTTCATTGCAAGTGACCCAGTGTTCCATATGACCCATGGCCATCTGTCTGTCCTTTGTGCCAGGCCTGAAGCATTCCTTTTGGAATGCTCCAGGGAAACACCGTCACCCCCTGGAGTCTGCCCCAGTCATTTCTCAGTCCTTCTGACTGTGAAGCGTCTATCTGAATTCATAATCAGCTTTTAGCTGGTCCCAAACAGTGAGTGCTACCAGCTCCATTAATCCCACTGACAGGGATTTATCTTTCTCAGCTGAATGAATGATGCTCCCAGCCTTGCCCCAGAAATGTGGGCTGGGCTATTCAACACTTGTCACCAGCAAGCTCTTTTCCTGAGGCTGCATACTCCAGCCACCCAGGTGACTGAGTACTTTGTCATCTTCTTCTCAGAGCAGTGGCAGAACCACAAAGCAAACTCCCACCCACGACCCACCCACCCACCTTCTGACCTAGTTTGGATGCTCCAAGCCATAATGATAAAGTAATGTTGTGAAGAGGGAAAGAGGTTTGCAGTCAGACAGTCTGAACCCAGGTTCTGCCATGTACAGGCTGAAGCTTGGCAAGCCTCTGCACCTCTCTGAGGTCCATTTGCACATCTACAAAAATGCGATAACACCTACCTGGCAGAGTTCTTAGGAGATCCAGATAACAAATTGAAAACATGCCAGATAATGCCTGGCACAATTTATAAGCTTGAGATCTACTACTGGTTCTCTTCCAGTTCTCCCATTGTAGTAATATCATCTACAGAGCAAGATGGGGAAAACGCTCACTGCCAGATCCCATTCTAAAGAGGTATCTCCATCTACAGATTTATTGCACCCGGGCTCCTAGCCATACGTCCAAAAGTCAAACCAAACAATAGTAATAATATTTATTCAGCCATGTCACACTGAACTGAGGACCTGACTTAAGCAACAATTCAGATCTGCCAACATTTACTAAGCACCTACTATGTGGCAGGCCGTGTCGTGACCCCCTGGAGAGAGAAAGATGGATTGGAAGGTGTAGCATCAAAATTAACAGCTTGGTTTGGAAGTCAGACACACCTGAGGTGGAGATCTGGATTGAGTCATAAACTCCCTGTGTGGCACTGGGCAAATTCATCACTTGAACTCTCTAGACCTCAGCTTTTAAATCTAAAATGTCCCATAGAGTTGCTACAAAGATTACATGAGATATACACTTAGCAAAGTGCCTGGCTCACAGTAATTGTCAGAAACAGAAAGTGTCAAGACTCAATCCTGCATGGAAAAGAAAATAGGACACACATGCTATCTTAGTCCATTCAGGTTGCTATAATAGAATACCTTAGATTGGGTATAGTAGTCTCCCCTTATCCACAGGGGATGTATTCCAAGAACCCCCGTTGACACCTAAAATCACAGATAGTGCCAAACCCATATGTACTATGTTTTTCCTATACTTATATACCTATGATAAAGGTTAATTTGTAAATTAGGCATGGTAGGAGATTAACAACAATAGCTAATAATAAAATAGAACAATTACCACAATAGACTGTAATAAAAGTTATGTGAATGTGGCATCTCTCTCTTGTTCACTCGCTCAAAATATCTTACTGTACTGTACTCACCTATTTTCAAACTGCAAGTGGCCACGGGTAACTGAAACTGTGGGAAGTGAAACTGCTGATTGGGGGGACTACTGTAATTTACTATAATTTATAAATAACAGAAATGTATTGCAAAATCCAAGACCAGTGCACAAGCAAATTCAATGTCTGGTGAGGGCCAGTTCTTCATAGATGGTGCCTTCTAGCTATGTCCTCACATAGAAGAAGGGACAAAGAAGCTCTGTTAGGCCTCTTTTGTAAGGGCACTGATCCCATTCATGAGGGCGCTGGCTTCGTGACCTAATCACCCCGCAGATGCTCTACCTCTCAACACCACTGCAATGAGTATTAAGTTTCAACATATGAATACTGGGGGACATGAGCGTTCACACCTATGTAAATACTACACAGAAGGATGTTTATCAGGTAAAAGAAAGTAGACACAGACAGTCCTCATTTTTCTAAGAATAATTGGTACCAGTACAAATACCACTTAGAGAGAAACTTCTTAAAACAAAATGTTGACTATTTACTGTGATAGTGAAGGAAAAAGATTTGAGTAGGGCCAAATCTTGAAAAAATAAAATTGAAAGCACAAAAATAAGTCTTTTTTATTGTCTATTAACAAAATGTAGGTTTTAGTGTCAAATGAGTTAATTTTTTCCATTAAAAATAGGAATTACCAAGTGTTGACTTTGGGGAAAGCATGGCACATTTTTTAGACAATCCTATCTTAGCACAGTCTAACAGTTTTGATTTTGTTTGACTTTCACAGCACAATAAATAAAGAGGGTCGTTTGGGGCAAATATTTCCAAGCTTTATCCATTTTCCCATAGGCCTCTTCCAATAGTTAGAAGATAACATTTTTCTCCTTTGAAGCACCTGACAACTTTGTCGCTTTTCTCTTCTTCAGTTGCTAACTAGTTTAACTCTGCCAGTTTCTCATTTGCTGTAGTTAAATGTGAATGGAAAAGTTATCCAACAATACTTTTGCTATCTTCATGAAATCCTGAATCTAGTTAAAGATTTGCACTTTTCTTCTTCATCAATTTCCTTTGAATTTCCATTACATCATCAGACATTTACAACAACCAACAAGCCGAAGGAAACCAATAAATGAGTAAGCCTAGAAACCAGCATTAATGGGAGGTAAAACTTAAGCGTGCATAAAACGTTTAAGTGACTAGCTCATTAGTAAATAGTTTTGTGTTATGAAGATTTTTACTTCTCTATCAAACCTTGTAATCTCAGAGAATTGAATAATGATACTTAGTTGTCAAATTCAAGATAACCAACAAGAGGCCGGGCGTGGTGGCTCACGCCTGTAATACCAGCACTTTGGGAGGCCGAAGCAGGCGAATCACCTGAGGTCAGGAGTTCTAGACCAGCCTGGCCATCATGGCGGAAACCCAATTTCTACTAAAAATAAAAATAATAATAATAATAAAATAACTGACAAGAATTTCTAAAGTAGTTCAGAATAGAAAGCTTACTAAGTTGATTCATTTAATAGTTACCCTTGATATTTTAACATGTACTATTACATGTTAACATGTACCTACTAAATGTCTAGATCTCATTGATACTTCATTTAACTCCTGAACAATAATAGCTTTTCAATGTTTGGGCTCTGGTTACCTCCTTCCTGATGCATAGGCTACTGTTCATCATTTTAGTTCTTCTTGTTACTTTTAGTCATTTATATTTACTGTACTTACAGACACTGTTGTGTTTATTTTTAGCACCTTGCTATTTGTTTTTCTATTTGTACTATCTCTTCTTTCTTCTTTTATTTCTTCATTCCTGTCTTTTTAAAAATTAAGTAAATAGTTTTATTATTGAATTTTTTTCCTTATATTGGCTTCTTGTTTCACATTCCTGAATTATTGTGCAGTGGTTACCCTAGAAGTTTTAATATATATATTTAGCTTATTGTAGTCTATTTTTAAGTTAAGACTTTTACTTCTTCCTGAACAATGCAAGAACTTTACAACAGTTAAACTCCTGTACCCACTTCTTTCTTGTTGTGCTGTTGTTAACCATTTTACTTCTACATAGTTATAAATCTGATAAGACATTATTAATATTGTCATTTTAAACAGCCAGTATTCTTTTATACTAACCCAAATATCTCTCCTTTGTAGTGTTCTTCATTCCTTCTTCCAATTTTGTGTTTCTGGATTGAATAATTTTCCTTCAGCCTGAAGATTTTTATTTGGTATGTCTTTTAGTGTCAGTGTGTTGGCACTGAATTTTTGCTGATTTTCAGCATTTGTGTGTCTGAAAATGTCTTTATTTTGTTTCATTTTTGCAGGATTTTTTGCTGTGTATATAATACAAGAGGGGCAGTGTTCTTTTCCTCTTGCTTTTGCATTTTAAAGATTTTTCTAGAGTCCATCAATGTTTGTTGAAAAATCCACCTTATTGGTGCTTCCTTGAAGGTAATGTCTTTTTTCTCTGTTACTGCTTTCAAGAACTTCTCTTTACCTTTGTTTTCAGCATTTTGACTATGATATGTGTAGTTATGATTTTGTGTTTAACTTTTTGGAGGGCTTGGTGGGCTTCTTGAATCAATGAGTTGGTTTCTGTCATCAATTTTTGGAAACTTGATCATTGTCTTTCCAAATTTTGCTTCTGCCCAGTTTTTCTTCTTGCCTTCTGGGACTCCAATTATGTGTATGTTAGACCTTTGATAATGCCCCATGTGGTACTTATACTGTTGTCTTTTAATGTTCCTTTCTCTTTCCTCTCTGGTTTTAATTGGAATTTACCTATTGTTCTGTCTTTAAGTCACTGACCCTATAGTCTGCTGTGTCCAGTCTGCTGTAAACCCATATAGTAAGTTTGTACTATTTTATTGATTCCAAGTAACTATTAACAGATACTAGACTTGAGAAGGCTATATGTTTTTGTTCATTTTGCCCATCTTTTTCTCTATTCTCTTTAACAGAATAACCATAGTCAAAGTCCTGTCTGATGAATACAATAGCTGGGTCATCTATGGATCTGTTTTTATTGTTAGCTTTCTTTTTCTCTTTGCTTTGCTTCTTTTCTTTTGTCTCCTTGCTTTTTCACATGCCTCATAATTTTGACCATAAGCTGGACACTGTATGTAAAAGAACTGTGGAGGTTTCAGCTGATACATTCCACCAGAGCAGCTTCCCCTTTTCCTCTGTTGGAGAGTCAGGGTGAAAGGCTGATGACCTCAGTCTAGTCAGAAATTTAAGAGGATTGCAGTTTGAGGAAGACTGAATTGACCACCTCTGGCTTTTCCCATGTCCTGTGTGGTCTTCATGGCTTTTGGCTGGGAGCCTAGCTAGTCTCTGTCTCCTCAGCCCTAAAAGCCTGAAGGAGATTCCTGCTCTTTAGATGTTTTGAGCTTTTCTGGCTATCTTCAAAATCTGGCAAATATCTTGAGGGGAAAAACAGGGATTTATGTCAGGCCCTTTCTCTCTCTCATGGAATGTTGTCTCCTAAGTCCCGTGAGATTAGCAGAAATTTCATTCCAACCTTCCATCCTCATTTCCCAGCCACCTGAGCTGCATAGAGCACTTAGCAGTGTCCTATGCGTTAAAGCCAACAGTCACTTGGCTTCTTATATTTCAGGCTTCTCTTGTTTCCAATCCAGCATGCCAGCCCTGCACAACTGCCAAAAGTGCTGCTTAGTTTCTGTTTCCTCCAGTAGACAACCTCTGCTTGGGCCAATGCCAGTCCTCAACCCACGTCCAGAATCAGCAGTTGCCCGCAGGGGAGAAAACTGTCAGGAGTTATCAACGTACATAGGACCCATTTTGTCCTCATTTCCACAGCTTTCTGATGTCTTCAAATTTTCTATTTTCGCAGCTTTTCTTTTTTTTCTTAATAGTTGTTGCAGTAGGGGAGTCAGCCTGCCACAATCTACTACATCTTACCTGGAAGCAATACCTTATCTTGTTATTTTTAAGTCAGCAAATTAGACATTATTATTATTAATATATACAGCAATATCAATTTAGAGTCACTCGCACATAAATATTAATTTAGAGTTAATCACATATTTGCTTTGTATTCCTTTTTGAATCTCTGACTTTCTATCTGTGCTAATCTTCCTTCTGACTAAGCCACATCTTTTAGAATTTCCTCTGTGAGGACCTGTTTTATTTATTCAAACATAAAAAATTTGTTTGCTCTCATTCTTGAAATGTAATTTCACTAAGTATTCATTTACAGTTGGTCAATTGTTTCCTCTTGACACATGGAAAATATCATTCCTCTGCCTCTGGCTTTCATTGTTATTGTTGAGAAGACAGATGTTAGCCTAATTGCTATTTATTTGTAGATGGTCTAACTTTTCTGTCTGACTACTTTTAATATTTCTCCGTCACAGATTGTGATGTTACTTTCATCTTCTGGAATTGTTCTTCCACATCTTATCATCGTCTTCCATTATTTCCATCTTTGTCTCTCTAGCTTGTTTTATTTATAACTATCTAAGAGTTTACTAATTGTCTCTTTAGTTCTTTGCTCCATCTATATCTGTCCATTGTGACTTAAAATTTCTTTTTTTAAGTTTAGGGGTACACGTGCAGGATGTGCAGGTTTGTTGCATAGGTAAATATGTGTCATGGAGGTTTGTTGAACAGATTATTTCATCATCCAGGTATTAAGCTTTGTATCCATTAGTTATTTTCCTGATCCTCTCCCTCCTCCCACCCTCTGGTGGGCCCCAGTGTGCATTGTTCCCATCTATGTGTCCTTGTGTTCTCATCATTTAGCTCACACTTATAAGTGAGAACATGTGGTATTCAGTTTTCTGCTCCTGTGTTAGTTTGCTAAGGATAATGGCCTCCAGCTCCATCCATGTTCCTGCAAAGGACGTAATCCCCTTTTTAATGGCTGCATAGCATTTCATGGTGTATATATACCTCATTTTCTTTATCCAGTCTATTGCTGATGGACATTTAGGTTGATTCCATATCTCTGCTATTGTGAATAGTGCTACAATGAACATACGTGTGCAGGTGTCTTTATAATAGAATAATTTCCATTCTTTTAGGTATATACCCAGTAGTGGGATTTCTGGGTCGAATAGTATTTCTGTTTCTAGGTCTTTGAGAAATCTCCACACTGTCTTCCACAATGTTTGAACTAATTTACACTCCCACCAACAGTATAACATCGCTCCTTTTTCTGCACAACCTCGCCAGCATCTGTTATTTTTTGACTTTTTAATAGTAGCCGTTCTAACTGGTGTGAGATGGTATCTCATTGTGGTTTTGATTTGCATTTCTGACTTAAAATTTTGAACTAATATATTTTTCATTTCTAGATGCTCTGTATGGTTATTTTTCAAATCTGCTAAGACATTTTTATAGTGTCTTATTACTTGCTGAAATTTTCAAACCTCTTTTATTTCATTAAGCATATAAATTTTGCCATCTCATTTTCTGTGCTAATAAAAATTCTAATATCAGAAGCTTTAATAATCAGATTCTGCTATCTCTTTTTCCTGCAAGCCTTATCTCACAGTACCTTGTTTTTTGTGTGTTTTACAATTGTTGGCAGTGAATATTCTTTAGAACTTTATCCTTGATAATTATTAGAGGAATGAATTAAAATTTCACTTCTCCAGAAAGTACTGTGTTTGCACCTTTTAATAACTCAAGAGAGGTAACAACCCAAGTTCATTTTCAATTAAAATTTTCATTTGAGGTTTTTCAGACCACAAACCCATGTGAGAGCTCACATATGGTTACAAATTCTTGAAGAAAATGAGGCTCCTTCCTTCCCCATCCACCTTCCTAGTACCAAAGTCAGGACAGACAGGTTTTCTGTGTTAGTTCACTTCTCATTCACCTTTATATTAAAGGTCTAGCTCTTTGAGGTTCAAGTTTTATGTTGGGACCTCTTCCCACTTGGTAGGGCCTGGGTTTTACCTACTGGGTTTTACCTACTGGGTTTTGTGGTTAACCTCAGAGGCCAGGAGACTCATCAGTGTATAATTAATTCTTTTATAACTAATTATTTAAAGGCAGTGGACCTATTCACTAGTACCCTGCTTTCTGAGTCACTGAATTCATGTTTGTCCTCAGCTAAAGCCATCCTGAACCTCTTTAGATGGGAGAACCCTGATGCTGGTACCTGCAGCATGGGGGCTGGGGCTGGAGAAGCCAAGTAATGCACTAGGGACCTCACGGTCACTGTGAGGGTTGGGGGTCTCTGCTTGGCTTCTGAACACCCAAAAGTAAGCTCTTCTGCCTTCACTCCATGTCCACTGGAGCCTGGGATCCTCTCATAAGAAGCTGTACTCACTCTAATGAAAAAAATCTCACCTGGGCTGAAAAAGCGTATGCTATACATGAGCCTTGGTTAACCTAAACTTTCATCCAGAGTTTCAAGGATTAAATTCCTACATTCTTTTTAAAGCAAAGAGAAGTTAGTTCCAATCCTAGGCCATGATAATGCTCTTGGCTGAGAAAACCTCCTTCGTTTTTTTAAAATATGGATTCTGAGGGTGAAATGCAGTTTTGTTATATGGAAGTATTGCACAGTGATGAAGCCATGGCTTTTAGCGTACCCATCACCCAGATAGTGTACATTGTACCCAACAGGTAATTCCTCATCCCTCAACCCCCCTCCTCTGTTTTAAGGAACTGGCATTTATGCAACTAATTGATAAAATTATCATCTGTCTCTTAACCAGATTAATAGTATAATTAAGGAAATCTGGGATGATGATAGCAGGTTTACTGTTGATGAAACCATTGAACACTTGATTTAACTCATTAACAGTGTTTCTGAAAGTATGTTCCTTGAAACACTAGACCATGAAAAGTCCTTTACGTTGAAATATGCTTAAGAAATATTATATGCTTGAAACTTCTCTTGGAGATTCACGAAGTACATTAGACATTAAAGGCTCTAAGAAATCCTGCAATAAAGAAGCCTATTTAATTTCATTTGACTCGGTGTTTTCAAATTATGTGTGACCACAGAAATAGAAGGAACTTGGAGGAGTAATAATTCATTTTTTGGGGAGAATTCACTACCGTCACAGATATTTGTATGCTGTCAATGAACATTTAAATGTGGATTATAGAGAAAGTAAGATTTATTCAACAAATATTTGCTGAAAGCCCACTATGTGCCTACCACTTTGGGTATACATCGATGAATAAAAAAGATATAGTTTCTTCTCATGGAGCTTGTAGGAGCATTGGACTGTCATGGAGGCATTAAGAAAGAAGTAGCAAGTGGCTAGAATCCAGCTGCCCCTCAAATTGTTGGATCATAGCCATGGAACAGGCCCCAGAGCTGGGAAGTTGACTGGGCAGTTGGCTGTTGTATCCAGCCTGGGAGATGCAAAACTTATTGACATAACTGTACCCCTCAAGAGGACCATAAAGAAGACCAAGCAGAAACACACTTGGTTCTGGAACAGAAAAAAGTTTATCTAGGAAAGGAAGTTTAGGAAAGACTGTTAGATAAGAAACTGGGTGGTTTTTAAGGCTTGCAGAATCTCTTATGGATCTGAGAATTCCTCCCAAAACAATCCCTCTAAAAGTGCCTGATTCATAGTCCAGTGAATGTTAGCAGGAATGATGATGATGATGATGATGATGGTGATGATGACGATGGCAATGATGATGATGGTGATGACAATGATGGTAACAGTGATGATGACAACTGGTGATAACAATAATGGTGATGACAAGGTTGATGATAATGGTGGTGATGGTGATATTGGTGATGGTGATATTTTGTTGGCAATATTGGTGATGGCAATGATGATAGAGTTTAATCTGCAACTCCTTCCCTTCACTCAATACTATGGCCAATTGGCCACCAAGAACTGTGAGTCTGCTTCATAAGTAACTAACTCTTAAGCTCATCCTTTAATTTCTTTGGAAAAGGGCTTAACCTTTCTCAACAGCCCCCTCATCTCATTTACCTTCTTCCACTGTGTGTTCTTCCAATCTGTCTCCGCACTGTGCCAATGTAATCTTCCTAAAGTCTGAGTACAGGCACACTCACTCACTCCGTGCACTTTTACACTTTTATGCCTTTTTTGTGTTCTTCCCTACTTGTGTTTTCTCCTTCTTGTCTTTTAGCAAGACATGTACTCATCCTTCAGGGTCCAGCTCAATGGTGAGAGCCTCTCTGGGGCCTTGGCTGATCTCACCCTGGATTGCACTGCAATGTTCCTTTGCCTAGGTTCCTGCAATGCTTTCTCCATTTATCTGTATAACCCTCACCACTTCCAAGATTACATTACTATCTGAGTCTGTGGTGAGGGAACATACCACATCTGACCTACAGTTTATTGTCAGCCCCCTCCCACAGTGGAACACTGAAGGCACATGGGCAACTGTTGCAAACATGCAGGGTAAATGCACCCCCATGGAGTGACAGCTATGCAGACAAGAGCCCCCTTCTCCCGTATTCTGTGTTGCCCACACCTCTCTCGACAGTCCTGGGCCAGGGCTTCCCCAGGTTTGGAATCTAGATGAGTCTGAAAGCAAATGTCATTCTCTTTCCTTCGCCACATAGTAGCATTTGTTCTTGCCAAGGTGGTTGTGTGTGTGTGTGTGTGTGCATCTGTGTGTGTGTTTGAGTGAGTGTGAGTGCTTGTGAGAGTGTGCATGAGAATGTGTATGTGTGTGTGAGCGTGTGTGGTGTGCGAGTGTGTATGTGTGTGAGTGCATGTTTGAGTGTGTATATGCGTGTGTGTGTATGTGTAGGTGTATGAATGTGAGTGTGTGTATGTTTAAGTATGTGTGTGAATGTGAGTGTGTGATGTTTGAGTGTATGTGTTAGTGCATGTGTGAGACTGTGTGTTTGAGTGAACATGAGTGTGTGTATATGAATGTGTACGTGTGAGTGTGAGTGTGTGTATGTATGAGTACACGTATGAACGTGTGCATGTGTGTCTATGTTTGAGTGTGTGTATATGTTTGAGTGTGTGAGTGTTGTGCGTATGTGTGTGTGAGTGTGAGAGAGAATGTGTGTGTGTGTGTGTTCATGCCGATGTTCACGATGGGCTGGAGGGAGACCCAGTCCCCTACTGCGTAGATCGAGGACACTGCCTTTACCCAGTCTTCATGAAGTTATAAAAATTACAGCCGTTTGTCACAGAAGGTCTCAACACAGCTCCAGGCCCTGGGAGGACCAGGCTGCATCTCTTGGCGTCTGAAATAAATGAATTCATTTATTCACACATTGGAGCCGCACATGTTTGTTGCGAGTCTGTGGCCAGGCACAGGGCTGGGAGCTGGGGAATAAAGAGCTGACCCAAACAGCAGAACCAGTTCGCGTTTTCATGGAATTCATGATCTGCTGCCATGGGTCAGACAACGACCAAGTAAACAGATCAGTAAGGTCATTTGGGGAAATGAGAAGAGATCCAAAGGAAAGAAAGCAGGAGGCCATGAGGAGGGGAGTGTGGAGGAGTGAGGGGCTGCTTTAAATTCAGAAATCCTTGAAGGCTGTCTAAGGAGGTGGCGTTTGTGTTCGGGCTTCCATAGCAGGCAGGGGGAAGATGGAAGGCTGCTCCAGACCAGTCAGGGAGAAGGGGAGCGAGGGTGGTTGTGGTTGGACCACAGGAAATGCAGGAAATGAAAGGGAAGGTGGTAGGAAAGGCAAGGGCCAGACCGCGCAGGGCCTTTGGGGCCAGCTAAGAAAGTGGATTCTATCCTGAGTGCAACTGGAGGCCACTAGAAGGGCTTGTGCAGGACTGACAGGCTCCGATTGATGCTTCCCAAGTTCAGCCGTGCTACAGGGCAGGAACTGTAGGAGGAGATAGTGTGGCCCAGAAAGGCAGTCAGGAGCTGTCCAGGCCAGCTGACGCTGACGAGGAGTGGGGCCCAGTGCTTAGACTCCCTGAGACTCAGCCCTCCCCTCCCGCAGGACCCCAGCAGCCAGCCTTGGAGGGCTCCCAAAGAATGACATCACCCTCAGCTCCCAGCTGCTTGATATGCAGGGAATTCCTCCCAAGGCTATGCGGAGGCCTCAGTCTTCAGCAGCAAGCTGTGGCCATGCCTGGGGGAGAGAGGAGGGGAAAATTGTAACCCCAGCAGCACCTCCTCCCTAGACTCTGGGCCAGACATCACAGGCATTTTCTGGATAATCCTCACAACTGCCCCATGAGGGACACCTCTGTCGAATCATAAAATCCTGAACAGGGAAGGATGCCAGACTCTGGGCCAGACACCACAGGCATTTTCTGGATAATCCTCACAACTGCCCCATGAGGGACACCTCTGTCGAGTCATAAAATCCTGAACAGGGAAGGATGCCTGGAGATCATGTGACCTGTACACCTGTGTCGAAACCTGTGTATTCCTAGTTCTTGTTTATTTATTCATCATATCTTTAAACAGCACCCTTACTACTTTTCAATCACTTTACTAATACTAATTTTCATAGCCACTTCAGAAGGTCAGAATTATCATTATTCCCATTTCATAGATGAGGAAAACTGAGGCCCAGAGAGGCAAAGTGACTTCTCCAAGGTAGCACTGGGCCATCATTTACATCTAGGCAGACTGACCCAGAATCCACGTTCTTCTAGGCTCTACACGATACCATCTGCTCTCGGTTGTTCATCAGCTGGCACAGTGGAAAGAGCTCTCCTCAGCGGGCTGGAGCATCTCTTGTACACCCAGAGGTGTAGGTGAGCTGTTCTGTGGCACAATTGTCATCCTGGGATCTGTGAGGGTAAGACTCATCTCAGAGGAAGGGCTGGCCTTTCGTTCCTAGCTGCAATTCCTTACAAGTAAGAAGGAGAGGGCCTCAAACAGGAAACCTGGGGTGAAGAGGTGAACCTCAGATGCCTGTCTTGTTTAACCTTCTATCTTCAGGCTTAGCACAGTGCCTGGTACAGAGGAAGTCCTCAGTAACATTGTTGAGTGAACGGATGGATAGAGGTGAGTGGACCCGGGTTCATCCTTTACATGAGAAAGTCCATGAGATGTTTACATCCAACTCAATATCTAGCACATACAGGTGGACAAGGCAGAAGGGCAATGTCATGGCTCTTGCCCTCACACTCTAGGGCCCAGACTGGTGTGACAATATCCATGCTTACATGTCCTGTCTAAAAAAAGCAGCTCCTGTTGGTCATGCCTGTGGAAATGTGGCCCTGTATGGCCAGGTCTTCTGATTTTTCGTGAGAACCTGGATGGACAGATGCCATGCAAAGTTTTTTTTTTAATTTTTTAAAAATAGTGTGTATCCCAAAGAAAACATTATCTAAGGGTGAGATCCAGCCCAGGGGGCACTAGTTTGAGATGCCAGGTCTGGGATCAGTAGCAGGTGGCCCAGAATGGGGACTGGGCTGGTGACGACTAAGAAGAATGAGAAGCTCCCTGTAGCCTCCGAGAGGAAGGTGCATTTTGCATGCCAGCTTATCCAGATTCGAGACTTGCTCGTTGTTTATTTTCTGGTTGTCACTCCAGGATTTTAGATAAGTCTTGTCTAACATTGCAGCCAGGCTCAGCCATTCTGTAGGAGGATTAAAGGATGGGATGTGTATAAAATTGGGCCAGGATGGTAAGCGAGGGAGCAGCTCTTGAGGCCAGAAGAGTAGGGGAAGATGGCTTGATGACAGACGGAATCTCAGGCACCTGAAGAGTCTTAGAAGCCAGATTTGGGGCTGAGCCGCCCTTCCCCAAGTGGAGATTCACCAGCCATGGCCAGACTCAAGGATGTGAGATTTATTTTTCTTAAGATAGCAAATGTCTTTGCAGGCACGCTTCCCAGTTGGGAAATTCTTTTTATGCTCCACGTAATCCGTCTGCCAGAGCCTCCTTTGACTCTGTTTATCAGTTCTCTTCCTGCATGTGTCATGCTCTCCTTCCCTCTCTCCTCTTCTCCCCTTCTCGTCACCACCCCTTTGCTCTGCACCACCCAGAGCCTGTTAGGAAGAAATGGGGGGATGCACTCATCCTGGCTCCATTTAGGGTGGGCTTTTAATCCAGACATGTCGCTGACACCAGCATTTGCACCAGGTATTTAATTAGACCAGGAATTCCCAGAGGATTTGAGAAGCTGGCTGGCGAAGAATGGGCTCTATCTCCATATCTTATTTTGACAAGCGCTGTAATTATCCCTCATTGCTGGCAGGCGGAGCAGAATCGCGTTCGTTCCCAGCCCCATCTTCTCAGAACAAGAGTACTCAGGCTCCTGGTTGCTCCACCACTAAACAACTGCCTGTCTCAGTTCCCCAGCAAGACCGAGACTGAGCTCAGTTATTACTCAGGAGATTGCAGGCGGGCGCTCAGCCTGCTTATTGACAGCATCGTGGAGGTGATTTCAGAGCGCTTGCTGCATGCACATGGGAAACAGCTTCCAAGGAGGATCTTTGGGGGCAGAAGGAATGAGGTGGGCACAATGCCCTCCAAAAAGACAGAAGTTACCCCTCCAGGAGCCAGCATGAATGGAGCACCTACCATGTGCCCATTTGGTGTTGAATTTAATCTTCTCAATAGCACTGCCAGGTCAGTGTTATCCTTCCATATTACCAATATGGAAACTGAGGCTCTAAGCGAGGAAGCTGCAGAGTCAGTTGCAGTGGCCTCAGGATTCCAACCAAGGGCTAGCTGGCCCCACAGTTTCTTCCCTTCCTGCTTTACAGCATTGTGGCTCAGGGAGAGCACGCATGCCCTCATGCTCTGCCCCAAACAATTCGTGGGTGCTGGAAAGTTCTGGCCATGTCAGGAGCAAGTGCTTTCTCCCTTGCTGTGCTGCCCAAAGCTTCTTTAAGGAGGTTACCCTCATCTGTCAAACAGGGATGTCCCTGCCTGTCCCACAGAGTCTTCATGAAATGAACTGAGATGGCATGTTTTAAAGCCCTGGGAAAACCAAGGCAGGCTCGGGAATGGTGACGTATCTGGTTATTGAGACCGTCTCATAATTTGGGGCATGAAAACTTAGGGCTACAAGGACACAAGGTAATGAGAGGAAATTGCCAAGGAAAGCGAATGCAAAGGAAACACCACCCAAGCCCAGCCTGGCTTCCAGGTACCCTCTGAACCAGCCTCCTGCCCCACTGTGGGCCAGAATAGACCAGCCTGCTAGGAAAACCTTTGGCCCACTGCAACAATGACAATCACAACGACTCAACTGTTCAGTGAGCACAAAATATATACCAGGCACGGGATTATGCGCAGGAACCACGTCCGTACATTTCATTCTCAAGATCCTATGAAGTAGGTGTTATTATCCCTATTTGATGGATGAGCAAGCTGTGGTTCATTAAACCACATCCCCCATGTCAAACAGCAAACAAGGGGTGAGGCCAGTTGGTCTTGACAGTTTGTCAAAATCGCTATGCTAGAAAACCACCCTCCATACTGGTTGTGTTCCAGGGGTTCCCAAACTCGAGTTCTTCTTGGAGGAGCTGCAAGAAATGATTTGAGGGTGAGAGCAAGGAAGAATGCATCTGAGATGCCAGGCTCAGGAGATTCCTGGAGTCCTACCCTGTGTGCCCTTTGGCCCAGAAGGCCCTTGTAAGCACCTTTAGGTGTTGTCTGCATTTCTCTTCCCTTTCTGGTCAGGGACCCCAGCTGTCTCTGCATGGACTCTCCTCTCCAGGAGGTGGGGGGTGGGGGGTGGGAGCCGATGTCAACAGGGAAGAGAGGCAGAGGAACAAGGACAGGGATGGGGAGAGGAAGAAAGAAGGAGGTGGGATGTGGCAGCTGGGCCCGGAAGCAGGCTAGAGCCAGCTGCACAGCTCTGACAATCTAAAGTGTCTCTTCCGATGGTCTCCATTCAGCCCCATCTGCGGATAGCTCATTTTGTGAATGAGGCCTGGGTGTTTGTTCCAGAACCTTAGCTGTGATTAGGAAAGACAGGAGCACTTGGGAGGCCCCACCTTCAATGCACCAGAGTATTTCTAGGCCCTCATTCTGCAGTCAGCTCCAGCTGCCACATCAGGGAATTCTTGCTGGTCTGTAGCCTGGATTCCAATTGTGGATGTGGCCTGTTAAAACTTTCCTGGGTAGGACAGTGTGGGCATTCTGCCTTAGGAGTCAGACAGACCTGGGTTTATATCCCACCATTTGCATATGCTGGCTGTGTGACCTTGAACAGGTCCCTTAGCCTCCCTCAGCAGTGGAGTGGAAGATTAAGTGCACAGACTCTGAAGCTAAGCCTTCTCCCATGCTCCAGTCCCAGCTCTGCCACTTACTAACTGTGTGGCCTTGGAGAAGTGACCCAACACCCCTGGGCCTCTCTTCTCAGCTGCAATACAGGGCTAATACAAGCATGCATCTTATGGGGTTGTCAAAAGGATGAAACAAATTCATGCATTTAAAGGACTTGGCACATGGTGAGTGCTCAGACATGTTAGCCAGTATCCGGGCACGGTGGCTATTTTCTGGAATAAATATGGATAAACTGAGACAACTTTCTCTCCTGAAGATTGGTCCATTGCGATGTCATCTCAAAGAGGTGTGGCCTGGAGAAGTGGTTCCAGTACCTCATGCCTTCTTCCCCTTCCCTCCTTCTCTCCTGCCTCCCCCTGCATTCTTCATGTGCCTCCTGCTGTAAGCATTTGCTGAGCCTCCTGTTGTGTCCCAAGCTCTGTGCTTGGGGTCAACCAACCAGAATGAACCGTGTGGGTCCCATCCTCTCCGAGACAAACAGTTAGAGGATGGTCAGATAGCGCCAGTGGAGAGCAGGGAAGGCCTCTTGGACAACATCCTATTTGAGCCACATGACCAACAGGGAAGAGCATTTCTGGGCAGAGGAAGCAGTTTGTGCAAAGGCCCTGAGAGGAGAACAAGCTTAAGGAATAGGAAGAGTGCCCGAGTGTCTGGAGTGGAGGGACAGGGAGAAGATGGGTAGGAATGAGGTTGAGAAGTAGCTAGAGGTCAAATCATAGAGGGCTTTGAAGCCACAGTGAGAAATGTGGGCTTACTTTGAGTTTTCTAGCATAAGATTGTTCTGAAGATTGAATGAGAGGAGACAGGTAGAGTGCTTGGAACAGCATCTGGCGCATTGCTGGGCTTTAAATAATTTTTACCTTTATTACGGTGGCGCTTCTTTCCACATTCAGCCCTGAGGCTGGCTGTGGTCTACTAGGAAATTATTGGTATTCTGGTTTAGGAGAGAGGACTTGACGGGATTTGGGTGACAAGTCTCAGTTCTGCCCTTCCCTGGCCTAGCCAAGCTCCCTTCCTTCCCTGAGTTTCTATAAAATGGCAGCATCACATTCCCCTCCCCAGGTGATGTGACAATGAACTTTAATGTAAAGTGCCACCCACGATCAAGGAATCTCATCATTTAAACTGCTTTTGCCATCTAAGGTCAGAAGGCTTAAACTGAGCCCATAATTACATCAAGCGCCTGTAATCCTAGCTACATAGAAGGCCGAGGTGAGAGGATGGCTTGAGCCCAGAAGTTCAAGACCAGCCTGGGCAACATAGTGAGACCCAGTCTCAAAAAGTAAATAATTTAAGAGAATAAAAAATTAAATAATTTTTTAAAGAAGGTTTAAACTGGTTGTGACCTAAGGAAACAATTTCTTCCAGCTGCATCATTGAACAGGTGGGACACCAAGCTCCCTTGTAGAGAAAAATTGAGGTGGAATGGGAGTGGACACTGACTCCATCTAAGGTCATGGAAGCGCTCTTAGAGTGACCCTACTGGGCTCTCTGGAAGCTGCATCCCAGCAGCTGTGCAGCCCATGGGACCAGCCAGGAATGACCTGGGTGCTGCCGTTCAACCCACCTGTGCATTTCCCAAAAAGAGGCAGCCAAGTGCTGATTCAGGGAATTTAAACTTTAATAGTCCCCCGGTCTATTATTATGTTTTAATGAACTGGAAAAGCACAAACAGAAATCCTTAAGAGCATCAGCCGTGACACAGAAATCTAATACAATAAAACAAAGTGCTTATAAACCCCAGAGTTGTTTAAAACCCGGAAATTGCCGATTGACATATGGGACTATATCTTCTTAGCCCCTAGTAAACTGAGTGGCTTCAAACAAGTCCCTATCACCTCCCAGGGCCTCAGTTTCTTCACCTGTGAAATAAGAGGATCAAAAAAAGATAATGCTCTCTCTGTTCTCTTCCAACCCAGGCAGGCATCTCAAGTATTTCTTAGTCAGTTCTACTCTAGGCTACACAGTATCTGTATCTGGCAGCTGTATGAACTACTGTTGAGAATCCTCTTCCCAATCCCAGTTTCAACATCACTCCTCAAGGCAGCATCCACCTTCACTCTAGACTGAATTAATTCCTCTGTTTTACCACCTAAATTCCTCTAGAAAACTTGATAGAGGTCAAGATAAACGCATTTTTTCAAAAATTCTACTTTTCTAGTCCCAAGGCATTGTGTATATCATTCTTATGTAAGCTATCACAATAAACCCATAATTAGTTACTTCCATTTATGTCAAATCGCCTACAAAGCAGAAACATGTATTATTCATTTTTGGCTTCTTCCCCAGTATCTAACATATGAACTGTTTGCAAACACGCCCAGTTCTTCAAACTTTGTAACTTCATACCTTTTCTATCTACTACTTGGGATGGGCCCACCCTCCCTTTGGCCTCTAAGCACACTCCTATTCATCCTTCAAAGTCCAGCACAAAAATCCCCTCCTCTGTTAAACTTCAACTGCTCCAGGCTGAGTCTTATGTTTGTGTCCTTCATACATACCCCTCTTCTATTGTTTGGGGTATTGTGTGCTGTGGGATCTGTTTACTCTCACTTCTCCCCTCTAGGCTGGGTTCCTTGAAAAACAACCTCTGGACATTTCACCTCTACATCGTCTGCATTCTTGGCCAGGCTCTGAGAGGGCATTGGTAAATGTTAACTGCCTGGCAATGGTGAGGCTGTTAACATGATGTGTCAGGGTCTGAATACATCTGCCTCAATGTGGGCAGATGCCCACAACCAAGCAAGACCTCAAAGCTGCAGACTCCTCAGCCTGAACCTTAGACAGCGTCTTGGTCACCATTTCAATACTTTGACCACATTTCTCACTCTGCCAAATTTCCTCCTGCTTATTCCTCATCCGCATACATAAGGCTGTGTCTCCCAGGGGAAATTCAACTACTTGGTTATTATCCTGCTTCTTAAGTTTGGGGATAGGGGATTCATAGATGATGTTCAGTATTATGCTGTGCAATGTAGAAGCTCCCTAAACCTTCTCAGGAGCTACCACTGAGTGGCACCTGGGGACCTCTCAGGAAGAGCCAGTTTTCTGGGCAGTGTGGGGCAGGACAGAGCTCATTAAACCAGCCTACCACCTGTCTTCCAGCTCCTCCTCTCAGCCTCTGGGCTTCCAGCAGAAAGCACACGAGAGCATTCTTGGTTGTTTTCTTATGACTTGAGCCAGCAAGACATACATGCCCAGCACCTGTTACCTGGGCTGGCTCTTGGCTGAGAGCATACATCCATTGGGTCAGGTTTCAGATCTGCTGGAGGAACACAGCCAGAATGTCTTGACAGGCAGCCCTGGAAAAGCCCCATAAAAGACAAGATCTGAGTCTTATGATGGACTCTGTGACCTTGAGCATCTCACCTCGTGACCTTGGGCATCTCATGTTCTCCCCATAGGTCTCGGTTCTTGACCGCTTCATGGGAGCCATCATGCCCTGTCGCACAGCAGTGTTGTGCCCCTGGGGATCGGGGACCAGGATGGTCCTTTCTTGGTGGTGGAGGGGGCATTTTGCATATTCCAGAGATTCAAGTTTCCAGACCTATCTAGAAAGAAACATTTGACTTTACAGGTCAGCGCTTCTCAGCCTCTGTCTCTCTTCCTCTCTGTTCATCTCCCTCTGTCCCCTCTATGTATGTTTGTGTCTCTTTCTGTCTCCTCTGCCTTTCTTTGTCATGTCTTTCTGCTTCTGTCCTACACTGTCTCTCACCTCCACCCTGGTTCCCCCCACCCCAGATGCTCTTCTCTCTGTGGGGTTTGTTCTTCCCCTCCATTTCCTTCTCCTCTCCCACTCCTTCCTCCCCGGATTCTCCCTCACTACAGGCCTCTCTCTAATCTCTCTCTAACTGCCCATTCTTCTCACAAGAAGTCCCCTTGTGGGGACTCTGGGCCCAGAGGCCAGGCAAAGCATTGTGGACAAGGAGGGTATCCATGCCATTCAGCGGGCAGGAGCCCAGCCTCCTGGCTGGTGCGTGGCTGTGCAGTGAGTTTGTTTCCACTTACCAAAGGGCATCTGTAATTAATGTGGGCAGTGATAAAGGAGCTGGAGATGTGTTTATGCTCCTTCGAGGGCTGAGATGAAACACCCATAACATTTAATGTGGCGCTTTGACATTTAAATGTCAATTAGAAAGTCCCCGCTCTGCTTGGCTGGCCCCTGCATCCTCAGATGAGCACTGCCCTCCTCCCTGCCTTGCCAGCCCTGCTGGGACCACCAGCTCACAAAAGACAGTGGCCACACAGCGACCGTGACCAAAGAGTGTGCAGGGTCCAAAGAGGCTACAGTGGCTTCAAGAGCACTCCGGAGGGGGAGGACGCTTGGAACAGAGAAAGGAGGAGGATGGCGCCAGGCCACCGCCAAGGGCGCGTGGAAGGGGGCTGGGCAAATGGTGAAGGAGCATGTGGGAGACAAGTTTAGAGGCAGACTGGCTTCCTCCTCTCTTCCCTCAGTCCCTACAGGGCAGAATCTAGAGCTTGTTTGTGCCATGGCCCTTAGGCACTATGTTTCTGCCTCTGTGGTAGATCACCCTCCATTAGACCAAGGGCTTCTTGAGACCAGGTTCCCATCTCTTCATCACACAGGACGGCTATGCACACACGGTGCCTGGCACACAGTAGGTACACAAGGTAGTCTATTCAGTTCAATACAGTATATATTCGTTGAGTTCCCACTGCGTGGTGGGCATTATCCTAGGAACTGAGGCTACAACAATGATTGGGACTCAGACCTGCCCCCACAGAGTGTACAGATGCTCTTCAAATTACCATGGGGCTACGTCCTGAGAAACCCATTGTAAATCAAAAATACGTAAATCAAAAATGCATTTAGTACCCCCAGTTAATCCATCATAAAGTCAATAAATCATAAATTGAACCATTCTAAGTCCAGATGCTCCTTAACATACAATGAGGTTATGTCTCAATAAACCCATCATAAAGTCAAAAAATCTGAAGTCAAACCATCGTAAGTCAGGGATCATCTGTGTTACATTTTTAAAGACAGACAGAAAAATAGATACGTGGCTAATGTTTAGATGGAAGCGAAGAAAAGAGGCAGCCAGCCCATCCTGGATGACAAGAAAGCTTCTTGGAGGAAGTCAAATAGAGCTGAGGCCCAAAGAAAAAATGTGCATTTGCAAGACAGAGAGGCAGAGGGAATACTGGACAGAGGGCCCAGCACAAGTGTGGAGCCAGGAGGGAGCCTAGGAGTGTACAGGGGTTGGTGGCAATGGGCACAGCAGCTTCCTTGTGAAATCTGAGCTCAGAGACCACATGACTGCATAGGGTTCTGCAACCAGCACATGAGCTCTGTGAGGGCAAGGGCCTCATCTGTCTTGTCCACTGCTGTGTTCCCAGAGTTGGGGAAAGTGCTTGATGTGTAGCAGGCACTCGACAAATATTTATTGGATGAGTACATGAATGCTGTCTTCACTGGCCTCTCCTCCCTTGTCCACTTCCCAGGACCCAGTGGGTCCCTGCAAGTGATTTTGCAAAAGCCTTTTCCAAAGCCTGGCATCCAGTGGGTACCTCATTTCCTCATCCCCTGCACGCCGTCTCTCAGTCCCTGAGCTGCTGTGCCCACGACATGCTCCATTTTCTCATAAAAGCCCTTCCAACAAGGGGCACATTTGCATTTCAAGTTTCCTGGAATTGGAGTACAGAGAAATCTGACTTCCAGAGCCCAGGGCTCTAAGCTGCAGCTGGAGAACTAAAACACAGCAAGTAGGACACCTGCCCAGAATGAGGTTCAGGCCCTGGAATAACACATGGGACCCATGCTCCTGTAGCTGTCTGCAGTCTCGAGCCCTAAGGCAGTAGAACAGGTGTTCATCTTCTCCTCCACTCTGGAAAGGGAGCCCAGGGCCTGAGCTACCGAGTTTGTAGACCGCAGCTTTGGTAGCAAGAGGCATTTCTCCTCCTCACCTCCACCCACACTCAGATCTATTTCCCCTCGTAATCTGCCCTTTCAGTCTTGGACACTGCAGGAGACCTGCTAGGAGAGCCTAAGAAACCCAAAGCCTTCCCACCTGCCATCCACCAATCTATCATTTACTCACCCCCACTCCTCCAGAGTGCAGATGACTATTTCACTTATTGATTTGGCAGGCGCTGCTGCTCCTCACCTTGGTTGGAGTAGAGTTTACCCTGCCCAGCCCTGCAGGCCCAGTGGTAAAGGGAAGGAGGCTAGGGATTATTCTGACTTTGGATCAATCAGTTGCTCAGTTTATTGGAATTACATCCCAGTAGCTGCTATTGATGGAACTGCTGGACTCGGGCCCACAATCCTCATTCCAGTTTTATAACACTGACATCACCTGCTCACACACAGGGCTTCCTCTTCCATCCTGTCCCCATACCTCACTCTCTAGCCTGAGATTTCTAAGGTGGGGGATCTGCACTGGGTGTTTGGCATAAATGATGTAAGAGCTTTCCTTTGTATTGCTCTCAGCTACATCTTACCTTTGTGTAAGAATGCAAAGTCATATGCACACAGTTTACAAGTGCAATGGGAGGTATGTGCTAGTTTTAAGGTGTTTTGTTTTTTGTTTTTTGTTTCTTTGAGACAGAGTTTCACTCTTCTTGCCCAGGCTGGAGTGCGATGACACAATCTTGGCTCACCGCAACCTCTGCCTCCAGGTTCAAACAATTTTCCTGCCTCAGCCTCCCAAGTAGCTTGGATTACAGGCATGTGCCCCCACACCTGGCTAATTTTGTATTTTTGGTAGAGACAGGGTATCTCCATGTTGGTCAGGCTGGTCTCAAACTCCTGACCTTGTGATCAGCCTGCCTCAGCCTCCCAAAGTGCTGGGATTACAGGCGTGAGCCACTGCATCAGGCGATTTGAGTTTCTACCATTTGGGGCATATTCAGGACGATTCCTATCCCAACACGCCCCTTCTTTCTGCTTTTATAAACACACAGAGTCTCCAACCACCCTACATCCTCTTTCCTCCATAACCACGTCACAGCGCACTGTGAACACATCAAGAACCAGCTATGCAATAACAATCTGCTGAATCTCAGAGATGCAGAAAGAAATCACTGGGCCTTCTATTGATACATTTTTATTTTATCATTTTTAATTTCTATAATTATGTTTTTAAGGTACATTGTGTATCAGCACAGCAGCAGATGCTAATAATATATTAAAAACTGTACTCGTGTTCTGGGAGTGTTCACAAATTATAGCTTCACACTATTCTCATCTTCTCCCGCCTCTGCTCAGATGTCCTTGAAACATCCCTAAGGATCCTGGAAGGCAAACTGAGTACAACACTTATTTGCACAGCATCTTTCCTGACACCTCTTTTGGTTTTTCCAATCATCAAAAGCAAGAGGTAGCAGGAGACCGAGCTGTTAGGCACTGACCGTGGCATTGCCTCCAGGATGAATTGCGGGGGCACAGGAAAAAAAGCTCAGATTCCTAGCTTTTCCCCACCTTCCTGGTCTATACTAAACCACACTTTCTCCAAGGAGGTGGCCCGTGATATATATTTTAAGAAAACACCTCAAATAACTTCCCAACCAGGTGTGGGCACCACAGTGCTGGGACGTGCTATTGTTCTTGCCGTGGGAGGTGGGAGACTCTTGTCCATCCTTCACCCAGAAGCCTGCATGTGGTTTGTCAATTTTTTTTTATTTTATGAAACTTTTTTTCTGTTTACACTCTTGCAGAACAAACAGACAAATTATATAGCCGATGTCACATCCCTTTGAAAAATCTATCAGGTTTCATCCATTCATTCAACAATTGTTTTTACCAGTTACACTTTTTTTTTCATTTGCCATATACAGAAACTGAGGCTCAGTGAGACTGACAGATTTGTTTCTGACTTAGCTTGTAAGAAAGAGATTCAGGAACTCAACTAGGTTGCCTGGCCCCAAGTCCTGTGCCCTTTTAATTTTACTTCCATCCATTTTAATGAAATGGCTACAAGACCAGAGCTGTGTGTGTGAACTATGTTGTGCCTTTCAACCTTCCTTTATCTCCCCTTCTCTTTCCCCACCACCAAGAGCAGGCTGATGAGAAAATTAACATTCAGGACACATTCTGCTCCCTTCTGATTCCCACAGAGAGAACACAGCCTCTGCCTGCCAATTAGTGACGTTCAGATCTCTATTAGAGATGGGGACAACTAGTCCCAGTTATGCAAATACCCTTGTCTGAGAGTAGCCATGGGCCAGCAGCATACCAGTCTCACCTCTCCCCATGGAGTCACCATGAATGTGACTTGCACCTCCAGTGTTGCTTTAACCAATAATCGAATCAATATCTATTTATATAAGCACTGGCCAAGGTACTGCAGGAAGCTCAGGAACAGATTTTATTTCAGCCTAAAGGAACTTACACCAAGTAGAGAGTGTGGCCAGGGAAAGGGCAGACCTTTCAAAGACACTCTGTTCTTCTCTAAACACTCACAGTTTCTATTTATTACCCAAAAAAATACGTAAGGAAAAATACCCTAACATTTGTTAAGTACCTACTATGTGCCAGGCACTGTTAGACACTTTATACACATTATCTCATTCAAGTCCATTAATTTTATATAAGAAACAATATGCTATTTGGTTCAAGTCATGTGTTTTAAGTAGGAAAAACTAAGATTTTTAAAACTAGGATTTTAATCCTGCCACTTTCTCCCTGTGGGACTTCTTGACCTCAGTTATTCATCTGCAGAATGGAAGGAAATAATGTCTGTTTGCTAGGAATATTTTCAGAAGCAATTAAATAAGGTATTTAAATCCAAGCACCTCATCTTCATATGACACAGCATAGTGTTAAGATGCCTAATATGTAGGGAAATGACAAAAATGGACAAATGCAGGATATTATTAGCAACAATGCAAAAATATCTGTATATGGATGAAGAGTGGAAGAGGACAATTATGGGGGGAACTTGTTGTCTTTTAATTTCTGAACTATCTGTGTTATTATTTTAGATGGAGTCTCACTCTGTCTCCTAGGCTGGAGTGCAATGGTGCAATCTCAGCTCACTGCAACCTCTGCCTCCTGGGTTCAAGCGATTCTCCTGCCTCAGCCTCCCGAGTAGCTGGGATTACAGGCACCCGCCATCATGCCTGACTAATTTTTGGTTTTTTGTTTGTTTGTTTGTGTGTTTGTGTGTTTGTTTGTTTGTTTTGTAGAGACAGGGTTTCATTGTGTTGGCTAGGCTGGTCTTGAGCTCCTGGCCTCAGGTGATCCACCCGCCTCAGCCTCCCAAAGTGCTGGGATTACAGGCGTTAGCCACCACGCCCGGCCAACTATCTGTATTATTGTGTATTTTCATTTAAGCTTTTAAAGGAAAATAGAAACATTGCATTAAACTGAGCCTCAGAGAAATTCAGTGACTTGTCCAAGGTCATACAAGGACTGGAGGGACCAAGGCAGCATCTATCCATTTTCAATGCCCATGTTTTCCCCCACACAACATGCCACCACATGTCCCTCAGGAAACAGGTCTGCAATGATTTAGGAGACCTCATAGTCTACATTGATAGATGTAAATAGCATTGGTTTCTGTCTTGGAGAGTGGGCCAGTGAGGAAGGCATGGATCAAAGCAAAAAGAAAAGCCAAGGAAGAGGAGGATGGAGATTAAACAGGTCCCTGGTTGTCAGGGGCAAAACTGTTAATGACGGTGGAGCACCATGAAATTAATGACCCGCCCAAAGCACCTGAGAAATCGAACTGGTTATTAAAATGCAAATCATAAACCAGGAAAAGGAGGAAAACAAGCACAAGGAATTAGGAGGAAGGAAGATATGGCATGGAGTACCACGAACAGAAAGTCTGTGGCCAGCAGCTGGATATTCAGAAAAAGAGTGTGATTTAGGCTTCAGAAGGGCAGGGGTCTGTAGCTTAGGGACTGGGCAGAGCTGTTACCTAGAAAAGCTAGAAACAGAAATGCATAAATCCCAGTTGTCCCTGAGAATGGGATACAGTCAGGGCCTGAGGTGCAGGGGAAGGCCATCTTAGGTCAGAGGCAGTGGTTCTTGGCATACAGTGGTTTTCCCCCTAAGAATGTTAGGCAATATTTGGTGACATGTTTAATGAGCACAACCAGGTTAAGTATCTACTCACTGCTAATCTCTGGTGAGCAGGGAGACCAGAGGTGCTGCTAAGCATCCTACAAGGCCTGGGGACCTCCCCACCAACTACAATTATCCAGTCCAAAATGCCATAGTGTCGCTGGTGAGAAACCCTGATCTAAGGATGAGTGAGAAGATGGATATAGGAGGTGAGGAGGTCAGAAGTCAGACCAAACATCAGATGGGAAGCTAGGAGGAAAATAGGTCAGACAAGGAGTTATGAACCAAAGGACAAAAGGAAGTTAAGTAGTCAGTCAGGAGATTAGGATCATAGAGGAGATCAGGCAAAGAGAAGTCCAGAGGTAGAAAAAGGCTTCAGAGCTCAGACAGGTTGGGCTCTAACAATCATCACAGAAGCAGCAAAGATCAAGAAGCAATGGGGAAGGACAGTTGAGGCTAGAGCCAGGGGGAAGGGCCATTGGTGAGGAGCCTTTCTGATCAGAAGTTGGATGAAGAACAACACCATGGTGGATATGGATGGAGGTCAAAGTGATGATGTTCTGGAAAGCAGTTTAAACAAAACAAGGGGCCTGCGTGCTTTACTACCAGAGGCCATCTGCTAATGGATGATGGGAAATGCTACTCTTGGCCCCCACAGTCAGGAGCAGGTCACCTTCAACTGGGCGCAGCAACACGTCCCACTGCAGGCAGGCACAAAAGCAGAGGCTCATTAAAGAGCTGCCCTGGGCCCAGGCTACATCCTTGGCAAAGGATGAGATTTGCACCCAAGGTCAGGATGGCTCGGGTGTGTGGAGCACGGGCTGCGGAGCCAGATCAATGGAGTTCTAAATCCCTGATCAGCCACCTTCTACAGATGTGGCCTTTGATAGGTCACTGCCTCTCTCTGAAGCTCAGTTTCCTCACCTATAAAAATGGGATCGATAACAGAGGTTACATCTGTGTGGATCACCTAAACTGTAGAGGATTTTGCAAATGTGTTGTTGTGGTTGCCATTCTTATTGCTGGAACATAATTCCCTCATTAGTATTTCTGAGTGCTCTGGTGCATATCTGCTGCAGCAGAATCATTCACGCATCCAGCAAACATTTCCTGGGCATGTAGTATGTCCCAGACACTATGCTGAACACTAAGATTACATGGAGGAATAGAGATTAATTTCTGTTCTTTGTTTACTGAGCTCCTAGGGGCTGAAAGGCATCTTAAAGTCCATAAACTTCCTCCTGATGCTTATCACAACATCCCACTTATGTGTCCACAACATCCCACTTATGTGTCCTGGGCTTGCACACTTCTGGTGCTGATGAGCTCACCGCCTCCTGAGACAGGTGATTCCTTCTACAGACCACTCAGACTATGAGAAAGTTCATGCCAGGTGCAGTGGCTCACACCTGTAATCCCAGCACTTTGGGAGGCCGAGGCGGGTGGATCACCTGAGGTCAGAGTTTGAGACTAGCCTGGCAAACATGGTAAAACCCGTTCTACTAAAAAAAAAAAAAAAAAAAATACAAAAATTAGCCAAGCATGGTGGCAGGCACCTGTAATCCCAGCTACTTGGGAGGCTGAGGCAGGAGAATCACTTGAACCTGAGAGGTGGAGGTTGCAGTGAGCCAAGATCACACCACTGCACTCCCGCCTGGTTGACAGAATGTGACTCCACCTCAAAAAAGAAAAGAAAAAGAAAAAGAAAAAAGAAAGTTAATACATACCTGTATTGAGCTGAAATTCTGGTTCTGGCTCTTTCTCTGCAGCTACCCAGGCTTGTGTATTTCCTCTCCCCCATTGCCTCCTATTAGGGACTTTAATGGATGACATATTGTCACCTAGCCTCCTCTGCTGGATCGGGATAGCTTTCCATCCAGACAAAGACTTTTCATGACTGAACGACCATCCCAGGATGAGCTTTGGTGTCTCTCTTCCCTCAGAAAGTGGGAAGCTCCAAGTGCTGCCCCCTGAAACCCTTTCCCAGTAACCATGGCCTCCAGGGGGCCTGGGGTGATCTCAGAAAGGTAGACAGACCTCTTTAGCAGTAACCTGGAATATTTTGCTACCTTCCTGAAATCTAGAGAACAGAGCAACTTTGCAAGCTTCTTCAAAGGAGCCCGTTCTGACACAGGTCAATGGAGCTCCCAAAATCTGCGCCCTCCACGCGCTGCCCCCCCTGCCCCCTGCTGTGTGCAACAGGAGAGGGGCTTTCCCGGACCAGCTTTTCCAGAAGCATGAATTCTTTTTGACACTTGGCAAACATTTGGGGACCCTCTCAGACCTCACTCTGGGGAGGTCCGAACTGTCTTTTCCATGCCAGACGGCAGTCCAGATTCCTATCAGAGCTATTTGAATAATCTTCCCAACACCTCTGAGCTGCAGTTTCTTCATGTGTCAAATACAGATAACAACAGTACTTCACTCATAGGATTGGTGGGCAAAGTCAGTGAGGTACCAGGTGGAAAAAGAGGTAGAACAAGCTGGGCTTTGCGGCATGCCACTGTAGTCCTAGCTACTCGGGAGGCTGAGGTAGGAAGATTGCTTGAGCCTGGAAGTTCGAGGCTGCAGGGAGCTATGATCACACCAATGCCCTCCAGCCTGGGAGACAGAATGAAGCCCTGTCTCTAATTTTTTTTTTAAAGAGGTTGAACGGTGTCTGGCACTTAGTAAGCCTTCACCCTACTTAGCTTTGCTAGGGTTATGATTTCCATCCAGACAAAGAAGTTGCCCTCAGTGACGTTCTAGCAGAGTCATCAACATTGGGTTAAAAGGAAGCAATTTAGCATGAAGAGAGCCTAAAAATGGGCCAAAGTAATGAAAAGAGCAAAGCATCTAGACATTTGATATCTGGCTGTTTTTCCCTAGGATCGTTGTCATGGATGGGGATAGGAGAGCCATCTAAGGTCCCTGCCCATCTGCAACACTCTCCTGTTTCTGCTCCGATGCTCTATGATGTCATACATGGTAGAGCCAGCCCAGCGTGGACTTCAGCTCTCCCAGTAACTGGCTGAGTGATACTAGAAAAGTCACTGAGCCTCTATTTTCTATAAAATTAAGAAAAATCGCACTCCCTTATAAAATTCTTGGGGAAATTAAAGATCCTTGGGAAAATAGATCTCTTACAGGTATATCTTGGATACCTGATCAATGATAGCTGCTATAGTCTTCTTCTGATCATGATCATGCTTTTCATAATAATCTTCTTAATCGTTACTGGCATTCAAAGCCATGAAGCACCTGGGAGAAGGAGAAGCTGATCTGACCATGCCTGTCTCCTTTGGAAAATGCACCGTTACACTTCCCCACATGTTCAAATTCATACTCTCTCCCCCACTCCCTTTTTCGAGTGCCCCCAATAGGCACTTGAGAAGGCTGAAGCTGGGATTGTAAACTGCCAGATCTCTTGCCTTGCTCTCACCCCTTGTTCCAAATCTTATCAAATATTAAAAGCTGTGAAATAGGAGGCAGGTTTTAAATCATTTTAATCACAGCATTCCTCAGCCTGCTCAAAAGGGCTCGAAGGAATTGATTCAGAAGTGGTAATTATGATTGTGGCCCCGTGCCAGGCGGCGGGTCAGCATTGGAGCACCAGCGACAGATGGCCGGCACTGACTGGGGAGGGCTCCTCCCAGGTGGGGACACCGAACAGGAGATGCCTCCTGGGAGGAAATAAAGCTAAGTCTTCTCAGGCTGGGTATCAGGTTTTAAAATGCATAACCAAATCAATTGAAAATCAGCTTACCTTTATTAAGTCCCCCACTAAGTGCCAGATGCTTTTAGCCTCATTTAACCCTCAGATAACTCCTGGAGGTATGTCTCATTATCCTGATTTATAAGTGATGAAACTGAGGCTACAAAATGTTAAGTAGTGCCCCAAAACCAATCAAAAAGTAGCTCAACCAGATCCATCTAGCTTGGAAGCCTGCACTTTGTTCTCTGTGTTTTGGTCACCTTGGGATTCTGGGGCCTGCTGCAAAAATGTTGAAGGAGGTGCTACCCTTAGGTCCCCTGCCATCCTTCTCTAGCCTCGACCATCCGCCCAGTCCTCGCTCACTTTCTTCCCTCTTCCCCAACATTGTCTTTTGGGCTCTGGCTGACTCTTGCTGTCCTCTGGCTACTGGGATTCATCCATGCACATTAGAACCCAGTTAGGTCACTAACCCTTTGACCATCACAGCCCAGCTGTCATCCCCCTCCCTAGACTCATCTCTTCCCTGGCCGTTTCACCTCCATGCTGTATACTCCAGTGAGACTTAGCTTCCTCCAGTTCCTCCAGCACCTTTCTCTCCTGCCTTCTTGCCTGTGCACAGGCTTTTCCCCAACTGGAGCAACTTGCTCTGTCTCCACCTCCAGGTCTCAGTTGAAACATCACTTCTTCCTGGAAAGACTGCTGACTCCTAGGTATTTTTCCCCTAATTTATACCGCCGTGGCCAGGGCTTTTCTGCTATGATGGCAACCAGAACTTTGTTGGGGTTACTTGTTTGAATCGTTGGGATTCCTTTTACTGGCCAGACGGGAGGAGGACAGAGAGCACGTACATCTGACTCACCACAGTCCAGGGCTAAGCAGGGTTGCCGGTACATGGCAGGCACTCAGTAGACACTGGCTGAGTGAGTTATGTCAATAATGGGACTGTGCTTAAATGTGGACATTTCTGGGGGCTCAGGGAATAGGTCATTCTGTGGGCCAGACAAAGCATACAAGTGAGCAGAGCTGGCCCTTCGCCTACAAAATACCGAAGAATATTCTTCGATATCACAAGAAAGTATCTTTTCCATCATTTTTCTTGAAAAATGCATCCCTCCTGATCTATCTTTCATTTCCTCACATTTAATAGAGACGTGAATACAGAGAACTATGTCTCTACTATAAGACAAATAGCACCCTACGCACAGTAATAAATGACAGCCCAAGTAGTCTACTTGTGGGAACAATGAAAGGAAGTGATGGGGGCTGGAGTGAATGGAGGTGCACAGAGCCTGTCTAAAGAGGCTGCTGCTTCTTAACCTCAGCCTGGTATTGCCCAAGGAAATATGAACCAGTGCAGCCAGATTTCCTGACTTCAAGAGGAACTGGAAATCGACTGTATGCATAATGTCCCAGTTTTTAAGAGCTGCCTCAATTGAACACGCACAGGCACAAACAAAAACAAAATAAACAAGCCAAATGCAACATCTGCTGAGAGGTTTTGGTTCTTGGATTGCAACCTCTGCATACATTTTCCCACTAAATAAAGAAAAGCTCCTTGCAGATGGACCCCGGTGGGACCTCCGAATGGCTGGAATTTGTGTGGCCCCAAAACCCTCCCTTCTTGCGCTCACAGTGCTTTCTTGAAGCTTCAGCAAACCCCAGCGCCAAAGGAAAAATATTTATAACCTGACTAGGCAGCGCTTAAAAGATCAAGGCATACGTGGTGTGCAGAAATCACTCGCACATTGTTCCTGTTTCCTCTCTGCCGCAGGATCAAATGCTTCCAGTTTCAATGATTAATCGCCTCTCAGTTTTCACCACAAGTTGTACAATGTTATTGACTGAAACAGAAATATTCATTGCAGGACTCTGCCGCTGGAACAAACATAAGCTCTGGGGCGGGGCTGATGATGACTGATGGCACGGGTTGCTGCACATGATGTTTCTGTGCTGTCGGATTCAAACCACCCCTGAGACTGCTCTCACTTTACAGATGGGACTCAGGGAAGCTCAAACAACTATCCAACAACAATCACTTAGTGTGACTTTATTAATGGTCACTACCTATGGAATGCTTACTCTATTCCAGATACAGTGCCAAAAACATTACCTATACCATCTCATTTAAG
The DNA here is from genome assembly GCF_028885625.2 of Pongo pygmaeus. Lineage (NCBI taxonomy): Eukaryota > Metazoa > Chordata > Mammalia > Primates > Hominidae > Pongo > Pongo pygmaeus. The sequence continues at coordinate 175,569,770 of NC_072377.2, forward strand.
CCTCATAACATGCACTGTTATATTTGGGAAGGAGCCTTGGCAGTAACATTTTATACTTGAAATAACTGAGGCAGAGAAGCCCAAGGCTGCTAAGCAGCAGAGCAGAGGGGCCAGTCTCTGGCCAGTCAGAGTCCTCGGCTCTGGCATTGCTCTCCTATGCAAGACCCTGACACAGACACACACAGTCTTTTCCAAGCTGGCTGGGCAAGGAACAATTTCTCTTGCAGAAACTCGAGTTACTACAAGGCTTCTGTGGACAGTCTAGGGTAATATTGGTACTTTAACTATGCACCTGGTGTCTTATCTATGCCTGGGGGTTGGGAAAGGAGATGCTATGGCAGTCTGGGGAAATCTGCCCTCTGAAATTCGAGCACTCTTGAATCTCTTGCCTGGGGCCCAGTTGAGCATGGTTGCTCTCCAGGGACGTCCCAGGGCAGTGCCTCTCTAACTCAAATCCTGGGAGATAGTCTCCAGCGTCTATGAATTCTCCAGGTAACCTCTTCACAAAATTTAAAATTTTTCATCTAAATAATAATCATGTAAACATTAATTTACTATTTTCAGTTGTCTGTTTTAATCACCTTATAACCATCTATGTTGGGGGTCCACAAATTACAGCCTGTGGACTAACAGCTTCCAACCTGTTATTCTAAGGTCTACGACTGAAGAATGGCTTCATGGTCTTAAACCATTGAGAAAAAAAAATCAAAAGAAAAATAATATTTCATGACACTTGAAAAGTATATGAAGTTTAAATTTCAGTGTCCATAAATAAAGTTGTATTGAGACAGCAGTTCTCATTCATCTGTAGCTGCCTTTGCAAAAAAGACAGTGGAGTTGACTCATTGGAACAGAGACCTTATGGCCTATAGAACCATAAATATTTACTATATGGCCCAAGACAGAAAGTTTAACAATTCCTGACCTATGCAATGTGATGTTAGTGGCTTATGTTTGTGCTTCCAGCTGAGTTGGGTACTCCGTCTGTTGTGGTTTTGTTTTAGTTCTTGGATTGCAACCTCTGCATAAATTTTCCTGCTAAATAGAGAAAAACTCCTTGCAGATGGACCCAAGTGGGACCCCCGATACCCAGAATGTAACAAATAGCTGGGTTTTTTACTTTTATTGCCATAGGGCTAGTGAGAAAAATAAAAATAGAGGAGGACTCAGGCACCTGGAGCATTTGCAGCTACAGAATGCAGTAAGTCCTCACATTATTGTCTATAGGTTCTTTGACATTGCAACTTTATTAAGTGAACTGACATATAAAGAAACCAATTTGACGAGAAGCTAATTGATAGAAACAAGAGTTAAGTTCCTAGGGCATATTTCTGGGAACAAAAACATCACCAAACTTCTAAATAAAGACCCAAAACACTTGTAATGCTAAGCATTAAAATAAATATGAGCTATACATACATTTAAGAAAGATTAAGCAAAACAAGTAAGATAATTATTTACCCAAGTTTGGTGAATTAGCGAGTGCCAGCAGTCATAGTGGTGGTCTGTTGGATCAAGGAATAAATGTTTGAAAGCAAAAGTTGTCAGGAGCACCTTCTCCTACCACACAGTTCAAAACAATTACAGATATGGCAGGCTCGCCAAGCACTTCCATACCACATGGTTTATTGCCGTGTGTTTGTATGATTATCTTCTGCTTTACAAATTTTTATTTTACAATCACTTTTATTCATTGACTGATTCATTTTCCAATCCACTTATTCCAGTTCAGGGTCACAGGTGGTTGGAGCCCATCCCGGCAGCTCAGGATGCCAGGAAGGAACCCACCCTGGCCAGGACGCCATCCCATGGCAGGGCACACTCACACACACCTACACACTCACACTGGGACCACCCCAGTTCACTTCACATGCACAGCTCTGGGACGTGGGAGGAAACTGGAGTCCCTGGAGAAAATCCATGCAGACATGGGGGAAACATGCTGATTCCACACAGACAGTGGCTCTGCCAGGGTTTGTTGTTTGTTTTTCATCAATGTTATATGAAACAACAGTATTCGAGGACCTGCAGTACAGCTTTCCAGCAGTTCCAGGAAAAAAGAGCCCTGGGAGACTTAAGCCGTCACAGTACAAGGTAGTAGAGGCAGGGTGAAATAAAATGGAAAACAAAATGTGAACCTACACTGCAGTCATACTGGAAGCAGCAATCCCATTTCAACCAAACAACCTCACATTAAACTAATGTTATTAATTTGAAGTTTATTGGTTTTGCAGTCTTATTTGTGTTTAATTTGGAAATTTGTTTCAGTTTTATAGCTGAATAAGAGCTAAAAAGCATAAGGATTTTATACCTAAGTTTTATGTCTGTACATATTAAGTAACATTATGGTAAAGTCAACACTTACTGAAAATGTCCCCTTTAATAGGGCATATGTTACTTAAGTTTAAGCAGGAAAAATGGGTTTAAGAAATATCAATTATATTATATCTTTAAATATGTGTGAGCTGTTCAAAGTTGCCACCTGGCAGAAAATTCAATCTCAGTTACATAGGGAAGTTCCTACCCCTTTCTAGGAAAGGGTCTTGTTAAATAAGAATTCTAAGCTTAAGTTGGAGACAGGTTCTTGGGCTGGGGCAGTGATCATTTTTTAATCTTGCTTGTATGCCTACACTGCTTTTGTGTGTGCTGATCTGTCCATCCTTTAGGCTGTGCTCTGCAGAATGGCTCAAAATCACCCCTCACTTAGTCCTCCCACTTGCTTCCTTTGTACCCCCTCAGCCCACTTTTCCTTCTTCCTCTTTCCTGGACAAAGGGAGCACAGTTGTTCTCAACGGGCCTTTAGAAGCAAAATTCTGGCTTGACTTTCCACTGTGGGAGTGGGAGAGGACTGCTAAAAATAATTGGTCTTTCTCCTTAGCAATTCACCTTATTACAACTGTTAGGTGGAAAACTTTTTTTTCGTTTTACTGAAAAGTTCAACCCAGGCACTGAAGAGTTAGATTGTATGGACCTCTTTTAATCATCTGCTGAGTTCTCCAATGTATCAGTTAGCTATTGCTGTGTAACAAATCACCCCAAGTGCAATGCTCTATAACAATAAAAATCATTTATTCTGCTCACTGCCTGCAGTTTATTCAGGCATTGGATGACATAGCTTCTTTCTGCTCCATGTGGAGTCAGCTGGGTAATTGAACTGGGACATGGATGATCTACTTTCAAGATAGCTTATTGTCAGGGCTGCCAAATGGATACCGGCTATCAGTTGAAAGCTATAAGCAGGGGCACTCTGCATAAGCATGGCTCATCTCTACAAAAGCTCCTCCCCAGTCTCGTTGTTTGGGCCTCACAGTGTATGGTGACCTCAGGGCAGTCAGAATGTGGCAACTAAAGACTTCAAGAGTAAGTATTCCAGGAAGCAAGATATAAGCTATATGGCCTCTAAGACCTAGCCTCAGAGGTCACATAGTGTAACCTCTATCACACCCTATTGGTAGACATTGTAACAGAAGCCCACCCAGTTTCACAGATGGGGACATAGACTCCATTTCTTAATAGGTAACTGGCCACAGTTGTAAAAGAGCATGTGGGATGGAAGATATTGTTGCAAGCATCTTTAGCAAATACAACTGGACATACCCAATGCAAGCACAGGATTGATCCTCCACTCTGCCCCCATACCCCATGATTTATTAGCCACTTGGACAAGTGACTTCAACTCTCCAAGCCTCTGTCTCCTCCACTAAAGTGGGGACAAACGAGTATTACAAATGAGACCATTAAATAAGATAATACATTTTAAAAATTAACCTGGTACCTGTCACAAAGTACATGCCTAACAAATGTTAGCTTCTGTCTCACCTCCTCAATTTCATCTCAGTCAACCTGGACTGACTCAAAATGGCATTCTTCTTGGCTGCCCCCTTTGAAATATTTCTGCTGAGAAAATAATTTCTGTGTATTTGTAAATTTACAGGTTGCACATAGATCATTATTCAAGCATTGCTGGTCGGTTCATCTTTTCTAAGGCGGGAGCTGCTGGCTGTGGGAAGGGACCCAGCAGGGGTCTCTTGCAGCCCTGCTCTATGGGTGGGGGAAATCTGGACTTCCCTCTGGTGGGGTTGATTGAAGTGAAGGGTCACCATATGTCTTTCCCAAGAGGGTGACTGACTTCCTGCTTTGGTCCCGGTTTCCCTGAGATTTTCCTGAAAGCCCTTCCGGCTAGCCCAGTTGGGAGTGTTAGTACATCAGATCCCATGCTTTGGTGAAAAATGTAAACACAGACCTGATTTTTCATTTTAAATGAAGCCAAGCATATTGCTCCCAGCAGATGCCGAGTGACTCAATCTGTCCTCTCAGTTCTGAAGGGAACTGAAGAACAACATGGTAAAATAAAGCAAACAGCACATTTATTGGTTGATAAAATGCTGTTTTAGTCTACCCTGGCATTATATGGTGATTGCTATGCAGCGAACATCTGTTATTAAATCCAGACTTCTGTTGCCTGGATACATTGAGTCAAAAGCTGGAGCGATTGAGAAATCCATTTATGCGTCTGTTGCGTGTGAATGTCAGAGCTCATATGATGCCTTTGTCTTCATTCTAACCGAATCTTTTAATATGGACCGTCTCACTTGTTAATTCTGACTCAGGGGCAATAATGTTTTCATTTGATTAAAAAAGGTTAAAGAAACAAAGAAACAGTGTTTTCTCAGGTGCTCTAAGTAATTCTGTTGATGAATTTTCAGAGACAGCATGTGAATTTGAAAAGAGTAGGACTTTTTAAAGAGTTCATACTATGAACCCAATAATTCAGATCCTAGGGCCTTATCCTAAGGACATAATAGAGATGAGCACATTTATAAGAACAAAGATGTTCAATGCAGTGTTACTTATAACAGCAAAAAACGTTGAAAGTCACCTAAATGTTTGTATGTCAAGAGTTTCATGGATATTGACTGCAAAGTCCATGTTATTCCATGTGACGAATTTTTTAATCAATCACCTCTAGATGAACTTTAAATTTTTTACAATTTTTTGCTATCCTAAAAAAAAATGTGTCAATGAACAACTTTGAGCTACCCTGACTACCACTTTAGGATAGATTGCTAGACATGGAATTATTAGGACAAAGCCTATGTTATAATATTCACTCAGTCAACAAACATGTCTTGAGTGCCCACTATGTGGTAGGCAGGCTTTGCTCTAAACCTCAGAGGCCCCATGGCAGATGAAAGGCTCTCACCTTCATGGAGACAACAGAGTGAGAAGGGGGGAAAGAAAACTAGAGGAATCTAGTAGACAGTAGTGGATGCTGAGGAGGAGGCTGAGAATAGTGGAAAGGCTACACACAGGGATCTCTGAGTGCCATGGTTCAGAGAGCATTGAATGAGGTGAGATTCAAGGAATCTGAGAAAGTGCCTGATAGAAGAGGATGGTTGGCTCTGGAGGGACTGAAGTGGAGGGTGGGAGTGGGGGAACTGGCCTTGCCTGAGTGTATCTGAAGAGCAGATCTTTCTCACTGGGCTGACTGACCAGGAGAACAGGCCTATGGCCTTTGTGTTTCTTCACTGCCATCAGAAAGGCCGTGCACATGAGGAGATGGAAGGGACTCTCAAAAGAGATAGGGGATCATCAGGGATGAGATCCGTGGAGAATCACTGCAGAGCTGGCAGCATTTATCTAAGACATGTGGCATTGGGAAAAGTGGTGCAGGCTACATTACAGGCGATAAGGACCAAGCAATGAAATAACAAATAAGGCATCTTAAAGTTAAAGGAGATGGACAATAGACAAACAAATCATTTCAAAACATGATAAATACTACGGAAGAAATAAAGAGGGTTGGAGAGAGGGTTCTACTTAGAAAGCCTGATCAGGGAGAATCTCTCTGAAAAGAGGATGTTTTGGCTAACATATGAATATAACATATGAGTATTGGGAAAGAGACAGTCATGAAGAGAGATTGGGAGCGTAAGATTCCAGGCAGAAGGAATAGCAAGAGGGAGGGCCCTGAGGTGGGAACAATCTTGATATGCTTGCGGAACAGAAAGAAAGCCATGACTGGAGCATAGGGAGTTATTTGGAAAATGGCAGGAGTAAGTGTATCAGTCAGCAATTGTCATTGTAATGCTGTGTAACAAGCCATCCAAACCTCAATGGCATACTAGAGGTAGCTGAGTCAGGACTAGAACCCAGGCATGATTCGCTTCAAATTTTTCTCTTTCCATCCATATTCACTACCTTCCTATGTACAATCCACCTTCTCTTAAAGTCACAGCAGCCTCAGAATGTATTAAATAAGAACTAGTCCTACATCTAGATGTAATGGCTTTCAAACCTTTATGCGCATAGGAAACACCTGTTGAGCTGGTTTAGACTATAGCATTTAGGGCCTTGCCTCCAGATAGTCTGATTTCACAGAAACCTGCATTTTAAAAAAAATCACCCCAAATAGTTATGATGAAGGTGATCTATGTACGACACTTAGAGAATCAGTGATGGAAAATTCACCAAGAACAGCCACAGGCAGGCCAGAAAAATGGCCCTGCCCCTCTACTTTTAGGATTAAGCAGAAGCTGGCCCTAGATCTCACCAGTTACCAATGATCTTGGGCATTTTTAGCATCATGTGCATCACTTCACTGTGATGCCATCTTGCTGGCACAGCCAGGGAAAGCCATGAGTTAATGCATCTCCCCATGTAACAAACCTCCCCTAGGACTCTGGTCCACACCCATCTCTGCTAGATTCTCTGGCATTGCAAGAGATTCTTCACACTGCCCCAAGGGGATCGTTCCAATCTAGGGGCTCCTTATCCCCAGCTCAGAGCTGGATTTGGCTCCTGCTTGGAGGCGGGAAGCCCTGCTGGGCCAGGGCTTAGAGGGGCTCACAAGAAATCAAAGCAAGCATTCTCCGCCTCTCTCCTACAGCCCCGCATGCATTTTCTCTGATCCCTTGCCTGAGTGGGGGGTGGCATTGCAAAAGCTCATTACTGGCTTATGTACTTTGCCCTAAATCAGCTCTTAAATGCCCTGGGATGAACAGCCCTAAATAGGAAAGAAAAAAAACAAGTTTCTTGCAAGTTCACAGATATGCTTGGTGCTTTCTGTCAGGCTAGGGTGTAGCTTTCTCTGTTCTAAATTTGATTTTCTGAGTCTTTAAGGAAAAATGGCTACTGGTCCCCTGGCCATTGATTGCTTCAGCATCTGAATCTGCTCCATCACTTCTACCTCCACCCACTGGTCCATGTCCAGTGGGTAGAGGTAAAGGGGATGGAGATATCATTTATCTTCAAAGGATAAAACTGCTCTGAGAGATCTTTGCTTTCTTAGAAACACTGCTGGAAAGTTGTTTCTTTAGGCTACATTAACAGAAGTACCATCTCTAGGAAGACAAGTGGTAATAACTAACATCAAATGAGCAGTTCCTATGTACCCTGTACATGTGTTAGCCAACTTCATCCTTGTAACAAACCTGGAAGGCAGGCACTGTTATCACTCTTATTCCCAGGTGAACCAGTTGAGGTTCCAAGAAGTCCTTTGTCCAAGGTCATGCAGAGTTGAGGCCCCCAAGTCAGTAGACTCCAGGAGCCAGACCCTCAACCCCCTCACTGCCTCCCACCTCATGCTGCACTGAGCAGACCATACCCGGATGGTCATGTTCAGGTTGGCTATCAATGCAGACCATGCTGTGCATATTCAGGGGATGGATACTCAGAGTTACATAACATAAGGAATAGAGGAAGGACTGGAGGATGTATTAACATGAAGAAAAGATAGACTCATGGCAAGAGATGAGCAGGGTAAAGAGGTGCAAGACATGAAAAGCCAATTTCATATACATGAAGATTTATCAACAGCCAGAAGGCCCTCTATGGGTCCAAGAATTACAAGGCCTAATGAGGTGAATTAATGCCAGCATAGAAGGAAAAGCTTTTGAATACTCAGAAGTGTCCAAAAAGGGGTCAGGCTGCCTTGGAAAGCAGTAAGCTCTCCATCAGAGGCTTGGCAACTTCTTATTAGGGATGGTATGAGTATCTCAAGTACAGATACAGATGACCCAAATAACCACTGAGGCACTTCTGACCCCAAGTATAAAAGATTCTATTGTAACACACAGGAGTCCATCTCAAGCAGCACATTGAGCCATCTCCTTGATAAACCTAAAGGTAGGTTTTATTCCTCCCAGATGCTGACTTCTTAGCCTGGGATGCAAAAGCCATAGGATCACTTCACGTCCAATCCCCATCAGGTGATCTGTTATGAATCACAAGTTATTGGAGCTAGATGGAACCACAGAGCTAAAAGATACATGAAGACACTGAGGCCTGCAGACAGGGACTAACTTTCCAAGGTCACAGAGCTAACAAGTGTCAAAGTCAGGCTAGACTCAGGACCCACAAGTTGAGCTCACAATTAGTTCCACTTCCTACACCACCTGGATCATGAGTGTCAAGAATGAAGGACCCTTGGCAGTCTTCTCATCCAGCAGTGGCAAACAGGATGCGCTTCATGTGCCACCTTTTAATTAACTGGTCATGGTTTCCTGAAGTGCTGTTGTCCAGAAATATTCTGAGGCCACATCTGGATCCAGTGGACATGAGTGAATCATTTATGATGTCTGCTTTGGACACAGGTGGGGAAGTGACAACCTGTGTACCAAGGGTTTGGCAGCCTTGAGCTAATCCATCTTAATGACTTTCTGCACATGCTGCCTGGAAGTGATATTAATATTGCAAAAGAGATTTTAATGTGTAATAACATTGTAGTACCTCACTTATGAAAATAGTTCAAGGATCAATCTTTGATGGTTAAACCCACTGTCTATGTCTGTTTGTGTTGCTACAAAGGAGTACCCAAGGCTAAGTAATTTGCAAAGAAAGAGGTTTATTTGGCTCACAGTTCTACAGACTGTCAAGAAGCATGGATCCAGTGTCTGCATCTGGTGTGGACCTCAGGCTGCTTCCACTCATCGCAGAAAGTGAAGAGGAGCTGGGTGTGCAGAGACCACATGGCAAGAGAGGAAGCAAGGGAGAGGGGGAGATGCCAGGCCCTTTTAAACAACCAGCTCTTGGGGGAACTCTCTCAGGACTAATAGAATGAGAACTCACTTCTTACCTGGACAATGGCAATAAACCATTTGTGGAGAATCCACCCCGTGACCCAAACACCTCCCATGAGGCCCCATCTCCAATACTGAGGATCAAATTTCAACAGATGAGATGAGGAGGATCAAATATCCAAACTATAGCACCCACCTAACGAATGCAGAAGATGTGCAGTGACCTTAAGCCCCAACAATATAGAGCAGATGACAGTTGATATGTAGATAGTTTGAATGACAGTTTAAGGTACTAGGTTGGCAGGTGACTCCACCATGTACTTGTTGAGTAGTCCTGAGCAGGTGTTTCTCTGAGATCCTTTGGCTGGTCTGTAAAATGAGAGATAATGACTCTCTCACAAGGTTGCCATGAGAAATAGAGAAAATACAAAGTATTCAGCATAGCCTAACATTTAGCAGTTGCTCAATAAATGATAGGAAGTATTGGCTTTATAATATTGCATCTACCCCCTTCTCTCTGTGTTAGAACCATTCCAGGCATTTAAAAGGTGAGCAGCAAAGGCCACCCATAAATGTGCTGCTAGAGAGCACATAGGTCACCAATCCCAGACTATTGGTCTGAGGCAGATTTTTGGAGTCTCTTATTCCCGAAGAGATCCAGGGACCTGCTTTCCAGGTGACTGAGAAGATGAAGACCAGGAGGGAAGGCCAAAAAGCTGCAGGCAGATCACTTACCTGTATAACACCTTTCACCTTCCAGTCCTGCTTCATGGAGTTTCCCAAAGTACACACCCACAGTCCTACAAATTGGGGAAGAGCCAGAGGCAATGAATGTGTGGGAGCAGTCAGCTGAGAACTGGATGTTGAAGGATTGTACATTTTCTTGAATTACATGGGAGCAAACTGCCTCCTGAGCCTGCTGTACCCAAATTTATCAAAGCACAAAGCACTTTTTAAAGACCATTTAATAAACTGATTAAATGTATTTGACAACAGAGCTAGAAAGCCAGTCAGTTCATATGTCTTTATCACTCCTGAGAAGTTGCCTACACAATAAAAATGGAAGTTCTCTGAATCTGTGGGTGGGAGGGCTTTCACTCTCCTAATGGAGGAGGGAAAACCAGGGCATGCTGGGAGGCTGTCGCAGCCCATCTTCCTGACATCGCTGCTTTTCCTGTACTGTGCTAAGTGCAGAGAAGGTCCAGCACCCTGCCTGTTTTTCACTTGCATTCTCGTCTCCAGACTCTCTTTCTCCCCCCACCCTTCTCATGACCACTAGCATCTAAGTTTATCGCTTCCTCTCTGTTTACCTCTGTATCCTCCAAGTGCATGATCTACCTCTACAGCTCATCTGCCAATGCTGCAAAGTTTACTTCTTTATAACCTTCCCAGTACCTTGCACATATTAGGTGCAGGAGTAAGGTGTTTTGATTGAGATGGTGTTGATGATGATGATGATGATGGGGAGGGAGAGGAAGAGGAGGGGGAGAAGATTAGACAAGAATGTAAAAGCCCTCATGGGTCTTGGAAATCACAGCATCTAAGTTCTCTCCTTCCTCTCCCCTCCTTCCCCTGGTTTAGAGATGCTTTAGCTAGACTAAGGGCAGAATAGCCTGCCTCTTCATTTGTTCTTCAGAATCCATTGTTTGGGGCACAAAATGATCTTCAGAGTTTAGACTCTTGAGGCTCAATAAACTTAAAATCTTTTCTCAGCTTTCCTGTTAGATCACCCACCCCTGAGGCAATGAATGCTGCTGAGCTGATGGAAAAAGGGCGGTGAAAAACTCCAGAAATATTTTCTGGCAGTGTTTGTTCTTTATATCTGTCCCCCAGTAGCTCGGTGAGGTAAAGATAATCATCGGTTTTTAATTTTTTATGTTGTTATTATGGCTGCATAACAGTTGTACATATTTAACAGTTGTACATATTTATGGGGTTCATGTGATACTTTGATACCAGCATGTAATGTGTAATGATCACATCAGGTCGTTATTTTAATGATCCATATCTGAGGATATGGATGCTCAGAATGGACGTTGGCCTGACTGAGGTAATGCAGGGGTAAGTGGAGGCACTGGATGGGGCTGGAACCCCCATCTGTCTGACTCGACTACCTGAAGATGGAATATGGGTTGTGCTAACTAAATTAATGAGTAGAGGCTGCCTGAGGTGCTGCCTTGAGAACAATTCTGAGGCTGCATCTGAACTTGGTGAGAAAAGAAGTGCTGTGATCTATTAGTAATGTCTGCCATGGGCGCTGGACCCGGGAGCAGCCACAGGAGCCATGCCATGATCCCCAGACTCCGTGCTTCTTAGAAATTCTGATTGTTGTTTGTTCAATAGATAAATGAATGCAGAAACTGCTTCCTTAATGTAGGCTTAGAGAAGGGGATTGGAGCAGGAAGCAAGAGAGGCAGCTCCTGGGCCTGTTCATGGTGTGTTGGGAGGCCAGGCTGGACAGTAAGAGATAAGGGCGGCAGGGGAGATTGAGACCAGAACTTGGAAAAGCTTAGAATGCCAAACTAGGAAGCCTGAGTGTCGTGAAAGGTTTGGGCTCAGAGGAATAAGTAAGAAAAGCTGCATTTAACACCAGGAATCTGGCAGGGACACGTAGAGTCAAGGAGACAGAAAGACCAGCTTGGAGAGTGGTTGAGTCCGCACGAGGCACGGAGGGGTGCCTAGCCCCTGGCAGAGGCAGGTCACAGTGACAAGGACAGAAAGCCTGGAGGGACAACTCCGGGGACTTAGTGGCTGGCAGAGGGGACTCTTTTCCCCAGTGACTCATATGCTCCTTTTTTTCTAGCTGAATTTCAGTTTTATTTTCAGCTCCAATCAGTGGCAATAGAGGAATCCGTGTGCTTTCTTTTTCCTGCTCCACATTCCTCCCCACAGTCTCCCAGAGGCTAACATTCTCCCATCCTCCAAAGAGAAGAAATCCACAGCCCAGAGCAGAACAGGCCTGGTGGCTTCATCACAGTCATCAGTGTGGCCCCATTTACTAGTGCTCTCCAAGTCCAGCACTGTGTTAACCCTTTACAGGCATTATCCCATGTAACCCCTAACAGCCCTAGGAAGTAGACACTACTAGTACCTATAATTCACAGGTAAGAAAACTGAGGTGCAGAAAGACAAAGTAACTGGTTGAGGGTCACACAGCTAAGAAGTCGCAAAGCCAGGGTCGAAAATATTCAAAACCAAAAAAAAAAAAAAAAAATCTGAGTTGAAAGCTTGCAAGGTTGCTGTCCTAACTAACAATATAGCTCTGGCCCAATTAAGCTATAATATGTCACAGGTAGCAGTGTCCTTAGAGAACACCTAAGCTGAGAACTCCCTCATTTTTCAGAGGGGGGATCTGAGGGTCCGTGAGGAGATCTGTTTTGTCCAGGGTCATCAGTGAGTTAGGGGATGAGCCGGGACTTGAACCCCACAGTGGAAGAAATGTAAGCTACAGAACTTACCATGTTGCTTGTTGACTTCCTCTGGCACATTCCACTGTATTTTCCCTGAAGCCTCTCCCCAGCCTCTCAGCCCCCCTCCTCCTGGCTCCACTCCCTATTACTCAGAGGTGTTCAGCTCCACCCACTAGTCTCCCAGCATGGCAGTTTCTGCCCGTTACAGGCCCACAATACCTGCGAGCCTGTCAGTTCCCCGCCTCCCACCTCTCACCCCCTGCCCCAGAAATGGTTCTGTTGTTACCAGACCAATCAGGGCACCCAGCAGCGTCTAGAACTCGGGGCTGATAATGGCATCGTGAATAGAGGAAATTAGAGCTGAATGCATTCACAGTGAATATTCCTCCCAAGGCAGACGGGGTCATTCGCTGAGTGGCACATGACAGATGTTCACATGGAACCCAGTCGCAGGGCCACCTTCACTCCTCTCACCAGCACGGCTGTCTCCAGCCCTGGCCATGCTTTAGAGCACTCTGCATCCCCGACTCTGGCCCTCCAAGCCCTGCAGGAGCCAGTGGTTCTGCATGTCTCCTCTAGTACCTCTCAAGCACATGGCCTTGGCCCTGCAGAGCATAGTGGTTGATCGCACAGCCTTTGGGGTTAGATGTATCTGCTTCCAAGTCCCAACCTTCTGCCTCACTGCTGGGCAGGCTGGGCAACATGCCTGAATCTCAGTGCCCCCATCTGTAAAATGGGGATAATTAATACCCACCCCACAGTGGTCGTGTGAATTCAATGTGATTATGAGTGTAAAGAGTTTGGCCGCGTGCCTGGTATACAGCAGGTGTTCAATAAATGACGGTTATTATTATCATCGATTGCTCTCTGTCACCTCTGTATCCTCCAAATGCATGATCAGCCTCTGCAGTTCATCTGCCTCAAAGTTTACTTGTAACCTTCCCAGTACCTTGCATATATTAGGTGCAGGATTAAGGTGTTGTGATTGAGATGATGGTGATGATGATGATGAAGATGCTGATGGGGATGCAGAGGAGGGGGAGAAGATTAGGCAAGAATGTAAAAGCCCTCATTGGTCTTAGAAATCACAAGAGGGCAATTTGTTGCAGCAGAAATTGAATTACCTTTGGAGTTATACAGATGTGCTAAAATTTACTACCAGCAACAGGAAACTCACACACCCTGCCTGGTCCATCCCACATTGTTCTGTGTGGCTGGGGAAAGATACTTCATCTCTCTGAGTCTGGGTCTCAGTCCCTCATCTTCTCCAGGGCTGTTGTTAGGAGTGAATGAAGCCATGCTCACAAAGGGCTTAGCACAGTACCTGGCCTAGTGGGTGTTCAGTTCACAGTGGATATTGCTGTTGCTACTCTTGTCAGTACATTTCTGATCTCCCCAACTTACAGATCACCACTCCCCTTGAGAGCAGAGTTGTACACTTCATTGTGTGTGCGTCTGGAGGGCAGGGATGGAACATCCATTCATTTAGTCAACAACTGTGGATTGAGCAGTGTCTCTATGCCTGCCACTGTGCTCAGCTCTGACCACACAGCAGTGAACAGAATAGATGAGCTCTCTCTGTCCTCATGGAGCTCACAGCCCAGTGGGGAAGACAGATATATAAGCAACAAGTTTTTAATTACAAGTAAAGGTGCCAGCCCCAAAGAACACCAAGTCACAGGATACAGAACAGTGTGGGATGGACCGGGCAGGGTGTATGAGTTTCCTGTTGCTGCTGTAACAAATTATCACAAATTTAGTGGCTTAAAACTAATAAAAATGGGCCGAGTGCAGTGGCTCACACCTGTAATCCCAGCACTTTGGGAGGCTGAGGCAGGCAGGTCACCTGAGGTCAGGAGTTCAAGACCAGCCTGGCCAACATGGTGAAACCCTGTCTCTACAAAAATAGAAAAATTAGCCGGGTGTGATTGCAGGCACCTATAGTCCTAGCTACTCCAAGAGGCTGAGGTGGGAGAATGGCTTCAACCCAGGAGGCAGAGGTCGCAGTGAGCCGAGATTGTGCCATTGCACTCCAGTCTGGGCAACAGAACGAGACTCTGTCTCAAAAAAAAAAAGCTAATATAAATATATTATCTTGCAGTTCTGGAGGTCAGAAGTCCAAAATGAGCCTTATGGGACTCAAATCAAGGTGTTGTAGTGCTGTGTTCCTTCCGGGGGCTCCAGGGGAAAATGTTTCCTTGCCTGTTACAGCTTCTGTAGGCCACTCACGTTCCTTGTCTCACGGCCTCTTCCTCCATGTCCTAAGCACATCCCTCCAATCTCGCTTCTGTCATCACGTGGCCTTCCTCTGACCCTGAGCCTCTGCCTCCCTCTGAGAAAGACCCTTGTGATTACATCAGGTTCACCCAGATAATTCAGGATAATCTCTTCGTCTCAAAATCCTTAAGTTGATCATATCTGCAAAATCTCTCTTACCATGTAAGGTAACATATTCACAGCTTCTGGGGATTAGGACATGCATCCCTAGGGAACCATGATTCAACCTAGCATGGGGGAACCCACTTCAGGCAGGTGTTGTCCTTGCCATCACCAGCTCAGTGCTTGGTACAGTAGAGGCCATGGATATTCATTCAGAGACAACATGCACTGAGGCAAGCCTGACCTCAGGATCAAGACAGGAAATTGGCTTTCATGGGTTAAGGACCTGTTACTTTGCTCGTCAATGTATCCTTAATCATCAGAGGTCAGATCTGCTGGAGAGTGCAGTCTTTCAGGTTCAAAAAGTAAGACTGGTTGCCTCAGAACTTAAAGTCAGGGAGGTACCCAAGAAAGCAATCATAGACTGAGTCCCCATGCGGTGCACTTTCTCGGATTGACAATTTCTGTGTTCTGACAGTCACTGTTGACTCCATTTCTCAGATGAGGGACCGAGGCCCAGAGAGGTGCAGTCAGTCACCTGAGGCCACACAGTCAGTAAGTGGAAATCCGTGGAAACTCATTGTCAGCTGCCTGACGTCAGGGCCAGTGCTCTTTATCTCCACCCCACACATTATAAAGCCACTCAGCTTTACGCTCAAGGGAACTTCCTATTTCCCTACTGGATTATATGTATAATTTGTAGTATTGCAAGATTTCAACAGAAGCGAGCAGCAGCTTCTAGTTGTGCGTGTCACTCACTCCTGCCTGTGGGGATGCCATGTGATTGTTTAAAGGGTTGGAATCAGGAGAAAGGCAGCCTCAGAGCAGGACCAAGAGAGAGCCCACCCCTCGCCTCCCCAAATCCTTCAGCTTCCTGAAGTGTGGCTGCTGGGTAACAGCTCCCCCAGGGAAGAAAATATAAGACATTCCCAAGGGACCCTGGAAGCTTTATCCTAAGGCTTCACATGTCTAGGCTGTTTCCTGTGATTCGCTCTGGCTGTCAATGACCTAAGATTGAGAGCCACAGTTAGTGAGCGGGGAAAAGGGACATGTAGTGCAGGGGCTCGGCATCCAGGCCTAGGACTTAGACTGAGGCTCTTTACCCTCCTCTGTTTCTTGCTGATGGCCTTAGGCAAGTAGCTTCTCCTCTCTGACCCTCAGTTCTTCCATCTGATGAAATGGGTGTAATAATTGTGCCTACCTCTTCAGGGTTGCTGTGGGATAAAATGAGCTCCTACTCATACTTCTTTTTTTTTTTTTTTTTTTTTTTTGAGACAGAGTCTCGCTTTGTAGCCCAGGTTGGAGTGCAGTGGCGTGATCTCCGCTCACTGCAAGCTCCACCTCCCGGGTTCACACCATTCTCCTGCCTCAGCCTCCCGAGTAGCTGGGACTACAGGTGCTTGCCACCATGCCTGGCTAATTTTTTTGTATTTTTAGTAGAGACGGGGTTTCACCATGTTAGCCAGGATGGTCTCGATCTCCTGACCTCTTGATCCACCCACCTCAGCCTCCCAAAGTGCTGGGATTACAGGCATGAGCCACCGCACCCAGCCAATGAGCTCATACTTTCATGTTAGCATTAGCATAGTTCCTGACAATAAGAACCAAATAAGTGGTATCTGCTATTTTGTTTTAATTAGGTACTCAGAGTCTGTGTTAACTCAATTAACATATATACTTATGGAGCACCTACTCAGTGCCAGGTATTGTTGTAGATGCCAGGAGTACAGCAGGGAATAAAACAACATCCCTGTCCTCGACACAAACACACAAGTAAGTAGAGAAGGTCAGAGATAAATGCTTTGCAGGAAAACAAAGCAAACTGAGGGATGGAGAGTGAAGAAGGTTGGGGCACTTTTGTTTCAAATGAGTGCCAGGGAAGCCCCCTTGGAGGAGGCACTATAAGGGCACAGACTCGAATGAAAGGGGTATGTGAAGGTGCTTAAATTGTTTCGGTTTGGTTTGGTGTGGTGTGGTGTGGTGTGGTGTGGTGTGGTGTGGGTTGAGGCTGGCCTTAGGAGCCTGTTGGCCTTCCAGGCCAGTCCTGAAGCCCAGCCCGGAGCACCAGACTCTGCAGCCAGACAGTGGAGGGCCCACATCTCAGCCAATGCATGGCTTTGGGTGGTGACTTCATCTCCCCTAGTGTTCCTTTCCCCCTCTGCAAAATGGGAATGGGGATGGCTCAGAACTCCCAGTGGGAGTTAGGAGGAATAACGTATGGGAAGTATGAACAGAATGCCTGGCCTGGAGCATAGCGCACGGCCAATCATAGGTAAGTGCTGGTGTTGATTTCATTGGACACAAGTTTGGAAACTCAGAGCCAGCAGGGATGGCTTTGAAGGTAAAGAGGAGGTAGTTGGGAATTTTACACTTCCCAGGACCTACCCTCAGAGAGACAGGGGTCATTCCAGAGTACCTGGATACCCGGTTTGGGCCAGACACTTCCAGCCAGGGCACTCGTCAACCACCTTGATATTTGCCCAACAGAGCTCCTCTGAGGGAGAGCTTAAGAGGTCTGGGGGCCCCATGCTGCTGATTAAACTGAGGGCTGGGAGGCAGGTAAAGCGAGAGTGGAGAAGTGAGTCTGGAGGTGGAAATGAGATCTCCAAGGAGGGGATGGCTGACTGAGGCTGACGCGTTTCTATCCAACCGGTAGAGGATTTGCAGTCGGACTCTGCTTTATGGCTTGGTGATGGTCAGTGTTGGGGCAGGCACTAGGTCAGAGGGTGATGGGAGGGGTGAAGGAGGTTCCAGCCTCACGCTAGGCTGCCTGCACCTTCAGCCTCAGCTACCTCACCACCTAACTGGGGAGGATTCACTATAACTCTGACCATTCCTGGGACTGTCTCCATTTCAAATAATCAGATCCCCTGCCAGACTGTATTAGTCAGAGCAGTGCAAATGCTGTAACAAACAGCCCCAAGTGTCTGCGGCTGAAACCATGAGAGTTTACTTCTCATTGCCATGGCAGCCAGTGCAGCTCAGAGTGGATGGGCACGTCTGCATCTGCATGCATGCAGGCTCCTTCCATCCTGAAGCTCCCCATCCTCTCCCTTACACTGCTGGCTGGGAAAGGGAGCCTGGAGGAAGCCTCAGGTTTGTATGGGGCAGGCCTGGAAGTGAGGTGCACCACCTCCACTCCTATCCCCTGGGCCAGAACTCAGGCATCTGGCCACACAGACTTTCCTTGGAAGGAGAAGAGAACAAGGACACTGGGCACCTTTGTCAAGCCAACCACCATGCCCATGGAGCATCTACCATGTGCAAAGGTGTCAGCTCCTCCAGATAATGTTCTCTGTCCTTTTCCATCTTCTCAACCTGAGTCAGAGGTGTGTACATGTGCAAAGGCGAACATTCCAGGCTCACTTCCTGCTTCCCTAAGTCCTAGGCTAACCTCTAGCACAGCACAGATCACAAGAGTGATGACTGCCTGACTGTGTGTCCTTCTTCCCAGTAGAGTTTGAGCCACATGGAGGCAGGGGCCACAGCCTGTATTCTCAGGACTTGGACGGTGGTGGAAGCTCTATTTAGCTTGCTGAAGAGGAAAGGGGAAAGAAAGGAGGAGAGTGAATTGGCACTTGTTGAGATCTCCCAGTTCGTTTTTTAAAAAATTGTGGTAAAATATACATAACAGAAAATTTACCATCTTAACCATTTTGGAGTGCGCAGTTCAGTACCACCAAGTACCTTCACGTTGTTGTGCAAACTTCACCACCATCCATCCCTAGAATGTTCTTCATCTTGCAAAACCAAAACTCTGTACCCATTAAACGACTCCCCATTCCCTCTTCCCCCAGCTCCCAGCAACCACCATTCTATTTTCTGTCTCTACAAATTTGACTACTCTAGGTACCTCGTATAATTGGAACCAACAGTATTTGTACCCTGGCTTATTTCATTTAGCATAATGTCCTCAGACTTTATTCATGTTGTTGCATGTGTCAGAATTTCCTTCCTTTGTAAAGCTGAATAATTTTTCATTATAAGTATATACCACACTTTGTTTATCCATTCACTTGTCGATGGAAATTTGGGTTGCATCCACCTTTTTTTGCTATTGTGCATAATGCTGCTATACACATGGCTGTGCAAATATCTAATATTAGTCCCTGCTTTCAGTTCTTTTGGATATGTATCCAGAAGCAGAATTCTTGGATCATATGGTAATCCTATTTTTAATTCTTTTAGGAACTGCCATATTGTTTTCCACAGCAGCTGCAGCATTTTACATTCCTACCAGCAGTGCACAAGAGTTCCAATTTCTCCATATCCTCACCAACACTTGTTATTTTCTGTTGCTGCTGTTTGTTTTTTTAATAATAGCCATCCTAATAGGTGTGAAGTTGTTTCTCATTGTGGTTTGATTTGCAGGTTTTGATTTGTAGATTTTCCTGATGATTAGTGATGTGTGCATCTTTTCATGTTCTTACTGACCTTTTATATATCTTTCTGGGAGAAATGTCTATTAACTCCACTCACATTTTTGTAAATAGTATTCCCAATCCTTCTAACTCCCCAGTGAGGTAGGTATTAGTGTGTTTGTGTTACGGTAAAGCCAACTAAACCTTAGAAAGACTAGGTTAATTATCCAAGGTCACACAGCTAGAAAATGACACAGCTTGTATTGAAACATCAGTTTTTCTCTTTCCAAACCTAATGCACATTTCATGAAACCTACATTATTGCACCGTAACATCATGTTGACTTACTTATCTGCTCTCCTGCCTGTCCCATCTACTACATAAATTGAGTGTGGTTTGCAATCAGAGACTGCTTCTCATCTTTGGCACAGTGGCAGCCACAGATCAGAATCTCTTACATGCTGGATAAGTGGATGCAAGCTCAAGGCCACACCTAAAGTCCCCAGGTGACTTGATCACTTGAGTTAGCTGCTGGAAACCTGGGCTTCCTCTTCTGCAAAATGGGGAGAGAAAATAAATTCTCAGTGGATTGTTTAGAAGATTTGAGCAAAGACCTCTGCAAAGTGCTAAGCGTGTGGCTAGCATGTGGCAGGTGCTGCCTAAATAGTAGAAATTAACACTGCCATGCTTATAAGCTCCAGGCAAACACAAGGAGCCCAAAACATAATCTGTGCCTTCTGCTTACATTCCTCCTAGTTGGGGATGTAAAATAGCCCAGCTACAATCAAAGAAGAAAATCAAAGTCAGCACAGACTACGGATATGCTTCTATATGTGTAGATTATTTCCGGACTCATTCAGAAGAATCTGGACATACTGGTTGCCGCAGAGGTCAAGAAAATTGGCTTATTTATTTCTGTAACTTAATTTCAACTCTCTATGCTTTTACATAGTTGGAATTTGCCATGCACATATACTACATTTAAAAGAGTGTGTACGCGAGAATAGTGTGGTCAGGTGGCCTGATTCACAGGTGGATGGAAGAGACAACAGAGACAGTCTTCTGACCCCATCTGGCTTCTACCTGCCAATCCCATGTGTTCCGGAGACTCTCCACACCTCCTGGCATGAAGCAGAATCCCTCTCAGGGGGTCACCTCACCTCCTCCCAGAAATGTTTAACAGAAAGAACCTACCATTGACTTTCTCCGTCCCCAGCACCTAATAGAGATAACATGGAAAGGGGAGCATTTGTAATTTACTTTGGAGGGGTGTGTGGAGGCCGAGTAACACCGCCTTCCATCTTGGTGACAACAAACTCATTCTTCACTATAATTAAAATGTCACTTTGATAAATAATTCCATCAGCCCCCTTCCACCTATGAATAGCTTCTTGCTATAATTGTTCACATTCTGCTGAATTAGAAGTATTCAAGGGAGAATTTAAGAGGTATTTAGGCAACAAAGATAAATCAGGTGTGTTTTCCACCCTCCCACAATCCCTCATTAAGCGAGACATCGTCCCCGGCTGGGCAGGGCGGTGCTGGGGAGGCCTCATCCCTGTGTTCTCAGTCACTCTCTACCTGAGTGGAGGGAGCCGGAGGGTTTGCCACAGCAGCATGGACCTCAAGAAGGGGCCGGAGTTTGGGGATACATGTTTGGGGGCCTTCCCTTCCCAGCTATTACCGTAGACAAAGAAGAGGATGCCTGAAGTGGTGGGAAGAACATAGGCTCTAGCTTCAGGTGAGCTTGGAAAAGTCAATGAACATTTATGGACCTCTGTTGTATAATAGAATACAAGATATAATTCTTCATTCAATCTTGTGTCAAGAGCTTGAGTCAAGATATAATTCTTGGAAGAGACATCTGACATTGAGGGCCCCCCCCCCAACCGATGTTATGGGACTCAAGGCTTCCAAAGGATGACTTTCCCTAGGAGACACAGCTGGAGATTAGCAGCCCCAGGACCTTTGAATATTCGACAATACCCAGCAGGGTATGAAGCACAGTAGGAGTTCCGTGACTGTTCCCATCTTCCCTCATTTTTGTTGGTACCTCTTCCTTCCTGATAAATCACATCTGCTGGAAATAATCCAATAATAGGATGCACAGAGCCAGCCACGGTGTGCTGGACACCTCACGAAGTGTCCCATCTTGGGTATATCAGTCCTCACCTTGGGTAGAAAGAGATGGTATTTGACTCTTTCCCCACCAGAAGAGGGGTATGGCCATGTGGTTACGAGAGCAGCACTTCATAGTATGAAAGCCAGGGTTCCAAGACAACTACTCCCAGTGTGGGGCTGGCATGTTAGTGACTCTCTCCAACTACAGTTTCTTTTTTTTTATTTTTTGAGACAGAGTCTCGCTCTGTCACCCAGGCTGGAGTGCAGTGGCGCAATCTCAGCTCACTGCAACATCCGCCTCCCGGGTTCAAGCAATTCTCCTGCCTCAGCCTCCCAAGTAACTGGGATTACAGCTGCCCACCAACACACCCAACTAGTTTTTGTATTTTTAGTAGAGACGGGTTTTCACCATGTCGGCCAGGCTGCTCTTGATCTCCTGACCTCAGGTGATTCGCCCCCCTCTGCCTGCCAAAGTGCTGGGATTACAGGCATGAGCCACCGCACCCAGCCTAACTATAGTTTCTTTATCTGTACATTGGAAATAACAATAGTCCCACTGATGAGTTATGGAAAGTAGGGCCTTCCATGGTGTCTACATGTGGCAAACATTACCCATAGCTCCTGTTGGGTTTCTCATGAGGAGTGTAACAGTTTGGCCATGCAGTTTAAATGCTGCATGAGCAGCTAGGTGGGAGGCAGTACCGGGCCAATCCAACTCAGTCAACACAGGTCCCCCACACCATCTCCTCTGTGGCAGGTATAAGAGTCAAGGCCCACTTCAAGGCCACCAAAGTCCAAGCATCTCCCCAGTCCTAGCTTCCCCAGAGCGTCCTGAATGACAGGTATTCATTGGTTGTGATGGGGCTCGTCTGGGGTTGGGGACTGAGGGTGAGGAGTGGGGTGGGGTTTAAAAATGGAGGGCAGTGGTACCAGTGAAGGGGAAGCAGTGATAAAACCCATCTGAGTTTCTGCTTTGAAGCAGAGTCCATTAGGATGATGGCTCCTTGCACCAGGGAGCTGCGTCTGAGGGGCCGTGCCCAGTTCCATCAGTGGTGGGATTGGGAGTGGTCCATGAAAATAACTCACATGTATGTGTGGCTGGCTGAAGAAGCAGAGAAGCCTTCATGGGCAGCCAATCCCCATGCTGAGCACTTTGCCTGGAATGGCTCTGATAAAGAAGCCCATGATGCTGGAAGGAAGGGCTCCCTGCAGGACCCTCTGGGATGATTCCCTGCCCATCTCCAGGACTACCCTCCAGAATATGGTCTAGGATGGCCTTGAGTGCATAGGTTTCAGAATGTGGGAACACGGGGCAAGGAGAAAGAACAAGCACCTATTGATCACCTGTGTTAGCTCATTCAATCTTTCTAACATCTCTGCAGGTTAAGTATTTCTATCCCATTTTACAGAGGGCAAGCTAAAACTGAGAGATCTAAGACGATTTTGCCAAGGTTACACTGCTAGCAGATGGTTAGATTTGAACCCAAGACTCTAACTCCAAAGAGCCAAGCTCTTTACAGTGGATCAGTCCATCATCTCTTTACGTTTTGCAAGTTTGTGTCATGGTTTTAGACAATATGGTTGACATGCAGGACGCTCTGCTAACCTTAATGAAGGTGTGCATGTGAGATGCATGTGGGAATCAGTGTCTCGGGTGGTGGGCTTCATCCAGACTCATTTCAAACTAGCTTGCACAGCAGGGCTTCCAGCAATGCAAATGCCAAGTTACTCGAGGCTCCCTCTAAGATGCAGGGACTCAAAAAGTTGTTTCTGAAGCCCCAGGGCCTTTATAACGGGGCTTTGACAGCAGCAAAAAGAAACAGCATGCAAAGTGTTTGTTTATTATCTTGTATTCAAGAAAGAGCCAATAATTCGAACAACTAATTCTAGAAGCATAGAATTCCCCCAGTCCCCACCTTAATACAGGCAGGCTCACCTGTCCATTTGGAAGTCAGCACATTTCTCTGCAAACGCTGATGCCCTGTGCCCATCACACCCATAGTATCAACTGTCAGGACAGCTGCCACATGAAAGTGCTGTCACCATGGGCAGCTGCCTCTTGGACCAGGAGCTAGGGGAGAAACTCCTTCCTTAGAGACCCACGCCAGACTGCAGTGTTGTTTGAGAGACCTGAGTCTCTCAGGGATGTGTTCTGGAGATCTGCCAGCAGGACTGTATCCACGAATCAGGACTCTGTCTTAAGCCACAGTAGAGAAGAGGAATGGCACGATAGAGAAAACACCACCCACGTAGCATGGAGCCATGGAGAGAGCATGAGTTTAGAAGCCAGGAGCGCCAGCTCTGCCAGCTACTGGCCAAGCCACTGGGGGCCAGTGCCTCGGCCATCTGTGAACAGACACTGCTGGATAATGATCTCAAAGCTCTCATCCTGCCTGAACACCATCCAGTTCGAGACCTGCTTAATCAGTGGGGTTCTGGGAGGCCAGAGCTGGAGCTGTGATCAGGACTAAGATGCATACAGAAAGCACAGATGCGAGAAGCCAAATGGAGGTTGTCCAGGGGGTCCCCAACCATGGGACTGGAAGCAGATGTCAAAATCAAGGATCGGAGCTTCTGGGAAGCAGACACAGCAAGGGAACGTGAGTAGTGTGAGCTCACACTGAGTGAGCCCTGGCTGTGCACCAGTATTGAATAGGTATTAACTCCCTTCAGCTGCACAATTATGCTGTAGGTGAGTTTTACGGGGAAACCAAGGCACAGAATTTAAGTAACATATTGAAGCTCATGCAGCTGCTAACAGGGAAGGCTGGGGTCTGAACCCAGCTGATCCGGCTCCAGCATCCGCGCTCTGAACCACTGGTGTATCCTGCCTCTGTTAGGAGTTGGTCCAAGGTTATCATCCTAGAAGGAGCATTTAGGCCCGCACGGTGGGTGGCTGGTTCAATCCAGTTTAAAGGCCAGGAGCAGAACAGTGACTTGCAGCTGCAGCAATCCTATGACTCAAACAAAAGCAGATGTGACAAATGAAGGGACTGACTCTCATTCTCCCCTGCTAGGGAAGGATGAGCTATCAGGCCTTGTTGCAGGCTGAGTCAGTCATCCCACAAACCATCTAAGTGAAACCTCTTTACTGAGCCTCATTTCCTGAGTGCTCTCCCTTTATCTGTGTTTGCAAAGAGGCTTCTCTCTCCATGCCAGCCAACCCACCCACCCCCGCACACACATACCACCTCTGGCTGGAACTGACGATCATGGGTTTTAGAAATGAGATAAATCTGGGAGATGAATGTATTCATGAGCCCATAAAGGGGTCATGAATCACTGGCCCCAATTACTGCCTTCAATCCTGACAGGATGAATTCCCTCAAGCAGATTCTCCTTGTCAGACGACACGGGAGGCAGTGTCATGGCTGATCTAGGGCCACAGATAACATCATTATTCCACACCAGGCTGGTTTCGGTTTCCCAAGCCACCTCCACTTAATTTACAGCTCACTTCTGATGCTGGCAAGAGAGATGAATATATATATATATGAAAGAAAGAAAGAAAAGAGAGAGAGAGAAAGACAAAAAGAGGAAGCTTTCATGCCAAGAGGAAACAAGACAAAATAAATGCACCGAATCCGATTTCAAAAGCTGTTTGAAAACTGTCCGGAATTGCTGGAAAGGGCCCCGGCATCCACAGGAAATGTATCCCTGCCAAGCCCTGTGCTACTGAACTCTGTGGCCCCCCACTTCTGCCTCCCGGTGACTTGTTTAGAACTACTTCAGATGGGAACAAATCACAGCCAACTGCAGTCGCTGTCTCTAGCCCTTCAATCACTCCTAATCAGACCGTGTATTTTAGCAACAGAATCTTCCCTGGCTGAGGAGCTCATTCATCTGCCTTCCACCAGCTCGACACCCTTTGAATGGGAGATGAGGGGAAGCCACCTGCTTCTCTGGCAGCCAAGGGAAGCTGGGAGGAGGCAGGAATTGCCAGCCCTCCCTCTTTGATAGATCCAGCGGGAGTCCGGACCAGCGGGAACCAGGAAAGGAGGTGGCAGGTCAGAGAAAAGGCACTGAAAAGGGTCATCTGAGTCCATGTTTGGTGAATGCCCACCTTGAGCTGGACACCTGGCTGTGGTCCCTGGAGTTGGATAGCCTGGGTTCAAATTCTTTAACTGCCATTTTCTGGCCAACCCATTCTCTGTGTGCCCTGGACAAGGTACCTACCCTGTGAGCATAGAAGCAAACCCCCAGAAAAAAGCGAGTGGAAAAAGCAAAGAACCAGGACATGGGTGGACTCGAGTCCTAGAGAGGCTCAGGAAACTTTTATCCAAGGACACAGAGGAGCTGGTTGCAGAGGAGAGCTTAAGCTCACACAGAGAGGGGAGGCCTGGGAGCTGCCAACAAGTTATCTTCTCACTTCAGAAGGGCCCTCTCAAGAACAGGGGTTTCCCCTGCTCTGCAAGGGACCAGTGGACAGAAGTCAGCAGAGGCCATGTAAGGGCAGGAGCTTCCTGTCATCATAGATGCCAAAGCTGAAGCAGGATACTGAATGCAAACAGGCCCTGAAGCCCTCTGATGTGCTCGTTCCCATAGCCCTGCTGTGTGAGTGAGTGTGTGTGTGTTTGGCGGGCTGGGAGGGGAGGCAGAAGAGGAAGAGAGGGCAGAGAGCCAAAGACTGAGGCCCCGGCCCATAAGTAAGGCAGTTTGCAGATCTCAATATCCTGTGCAGACCCACAGGCTGCCGTGGGGTTGAGGGCTGCTGGTGTCTTAACCAGAGCCAGAGACTGGAAGGAGCACCAGATAGAACTGACTCACTCCTCCTTCCTCTACCACATTTCTCCCCTGAAAATTTGCCATTCATCACAGGTGACGATGGAAGCAGCAATCAACATGAGCTAAAACAAACTACTAGGCATACAGTAGCACTCAATAAGTGCTAGCTATTATGATTACAATGGAGGGAAAAGTTGTCACTGCAGCACACCGTGCATCCCTTTTTGGTCTGGGGCCTCTCATCCAGACACAGGTAAGAAGACTCCTTACTCCCCGAGGAATCGCGTGCAATGTCATGACGGCATCTGATTTAGTTTTCCCACATCTCAAATGAGATCAGGGCAACTAGTCTTCCCCAACCCTTCAGACTTACATGCCCTGTATATCAAGGAATGAGTCTCCTGTCATTGGAGACAATCAAGTAGAGCCTTTCCGGTCACAGGTGGAGGAGAAGGAAGCAGACAAGCAGAGCTCAGAGGTGCCCTCCCACCCCAAGATTCCATGATGCTCAGGACTGTGGAATGAGCACGGGAGTGTGATGGACCTAGGGGTGGGGAAGAGCGAGAAGTCAGAACACTGGCAGAAGAAGAAACCAGACAATCCGGAAGCCAAGCAGATGAGTTTCACCTGCGTATCCTCTCCTCTTTCCCCCTTCCTCCAGCATTGACTTATGGGAGGTATTTCAGTGAGGACAGAGGACTTAGTCAAACAAGCACTTATTGAAAGAAAATATATTCTAAACAGCTCTTCCGTCCTTTTAAAGCGATTCACTCCCTTTCCACTGCCTACTCTGTTTAGGAGAAAACTGGAGCTTTTTAGCTTGGTGCCCAAAGTCCTCATCAATCCTGAGATGACATTTATTGAGAGCACGTGATGTGCCAGGCACTGTACAGGCACCAGCTCATTCAAGCCATATAAAGACAACCCTGTGGTGTAGGTTCTGTCAGTGTCAACCCTTCAGATGAAGAAACTGAAGCCCAGAGAGGTCAATTAACTTGCTCAGGGCCACCTAGCTAATTAGTAGTAGAGCTGGGACCTGAACTCGGATAACTGGTCCTTACACTACTGTTCTTAATCCCATACTTGAGTCGACCAGCCCTGCCTTGCCTCTCCAGCCTCACCTTAAGTTTTTCACCACCTGGAGTTTTTGGCCAATGCCACACGGAATGACCAGCATTTCTCTGAACACATCATGCTGTATTTAGCATCCGGGCTTTAGCACAGCTCTTCCCTGTGCCTGGAATTCCCTTCCTTTTTTGTTTTTTTCTCACCCAAAACCAGCTTGTCCTTTAAGATCCAGCTTAATGTTTCTCCTACTCTTGGGAGCCTTTTTTGGTGCCCCCAACCCCATCAGGCCAGGTAGCACCCCATCGTCTGTGTGCCTATGCCTACCTCCTCTCTGCCTCTTCCACCTTGGACAGACCCTCACACCACACTTCTCACATTACATTGAAACTGATAACTGCCTTGTCATCTTCTCCCTGGAGCATGTCATTCGTGGCTGTCTCCTAAGGGCCTAGCTTGGTCCCTGCATTCAGTAGGCAGGTACTATTTGCAGGGGCAGGACAACAAATGGTTAGAGCTTAAGCTCTGCATCCAAAAGGGCCTGGATTCAGATCTCCACTCAGCCATGTGTTAGCTGTGTGACCCCGGGCAAGAGAGCCCGCTGCTTCTCACACTCCATGGTCGCTGTGAGGGTTTAATGAGATCGCACATATAAACTGATTAGTGCAGGGTCTGGAATGCAGCAAGCAGATGGCCAATCAATGTTTGGCAACACTGCACTTCAGAATCGGGCTCTGCCTAGACAGACTTCATATCAAATTCCAGCTCTCCCACTTACCAGCTGTGTGACCTTGAACAAGTCACTTAGCCTCTCTGAGTTTAATTCTTCCTCTATAAAATGGGCTTCATATTTTTAAAATGGCAAAGATTCTAAAGATTACAAACACGACACCTTCGTCGCTTCCCTCTGTGTACAGAGCAGCCTTGTTGCAGTTTGCACGCCAAGGCTGTAGACTGGGTTGCAGTGCCTTTTAAATACACCAGCTCCTGGTTTGGAGCTAATGGGACACATGCCGGGGACGGCTGGGAGTCACAGCGGTGTGGAGGAGAATATGGCTTCATGAAAATGATATTTGGTAGTAATTATGGGAGCAATGGATCAGAACCACAGTCAGCTGCCAGCTATCCCCAGAGACATCACAGGAGAAAGAGGCAGAAGGTGGAACATCACCTGGGAGCTGGACTAGAACGTCCCGAGAAACTTCAGCCTGGCTTCTGCTTTGCCCCGAAAGCCCAGGGCTCCAGCTCCAAGGCTCTGTCTTAGAATGAGGCAGTTTATCTCTTCAGGGCTTCTCTTAGTTTTTAATCCCAATAGGACACATGTTGTATTAAAAAGCCATGCGAGACGGAAGAAGGAAATTGAATGAAATTTGAGGGCAGATAGGAGCAGAGACAATACATAATTTAGCAGTGAAGAAAGCAGAAAAAAGATTGCACTCATTTCGCCCTTCAACAATTATACTAAACACCTGCTCTGGGCCACAGAAGGCCCAGACCCAGTTCCTGTGCTCAGGAAGCCCGCAGGCCGGCAGGGAGAGGCTGGTTGGAATGTGTGCTTTGCACTGTAACGGAGGCATCGAGCATGGTAAGGGACTGGCGGTGGCTGCTGCCTGTGGACATCGAGCAAGGGTCTTTGAAGAGGCAGGACCTGTCTGGAGTCTAACCTGGGCCTTGGACCTGGCAGAGGGGAATGGAGCAGGCAGCAGGGGACAGATGCTGCCAGAGACCGAGATGGTGCCGGAGGACCGGGCTGAGTCTGAGTCAAATGACACCGCCCCAGGCTGCCCTCTAGGGTGAGGCAGGAGGCTGCCTCTGTGTGTGATTCAGAGACCCTAGAGTCCCAGTGGCCATCACCCCACAGCACATGCCAACCTTTCTATGATAACTTTCTCTTGTGGAACTGTGAAATTGTAAGACCAGCTCCTGTATAGAGTACATGGCCATCCTTTGCTTTGGGGACAGTAAGTCGGTCAACAAATATTTATAAATGGGGTCGTGGGCCGTGGCACTGATCTAGGCCCACAAAATATGGTCCTCCCACCTTGCCTCAAACTGCCCTTCCCACTCACCACTTCTCTCCTCTGCGTCTCACCGCAAGGGACTTTAAGTCCAAGCAGACCTGGAATCAAATCCCACCGCTGGGCCTCAATGCCAGTGGAGACAGGAACAGCTGATCCCTGAGCCCTCAGGAGGAAGAGGATGGGATGCCTGGCTTGGCTGCTGGTCTGGGGCAGGTGCCCAGTAACAGCAGTTGGAAAAATCCTCAGTGTTGGAAGGAAAAATCCTCAGTGTTGGAAGGAAACTTGGAAGTGAGCATCTACCTGCCTGCTGTGCAGTTTGTGACTTTTAAGTCGGTTGACAGAACATTCCCAAAGGACCACAACGGTGACCACTGTTCTCTTGTTTCCCTTTGGTGGCTCACTCACTCAGTGCTGGACACAGTGGTCCTGACAAGACAATGCTGTGGCTTCCACTAACCCAGGACAGGGATAAACTCAAGGACTAAGAACAAACCAGGAAGAAGCATCACCACAGGCTCCTTGCCAGTCACCTCATCTCACCCTCCTGGCCCTGGCAGATGGGTCTCCATATTTACAGGGGCCAGATGAAAAAACCAGAAGAGCCAGGAAAAGGAGCTTCCCCTTCCCAAGGGCACAAGGCGCCAGTCATGAGATGCAAGCCCTGAGCTTTCTGATTCCAAGGCGTGTGGTCCCAAGGTTCTGCGCCGCATCACACAGTTAGTGAGCGCACTCTCCTCCTCTGGCCCTGAGTGAGCCAGCTGGATGGCAGATCAGAAAGAGAAGTCCCGGGTGCCCCCAATATGGCTAGCTCCTTCCAGGGCCAGGGGCCAGGCCCCAGCTAAGGCTGGTGCACGCAGCAGGGCAGGGGGCGAAGGGAGTGGGATCCCACCCAGGGATCCCACCCACCCCAAACCTGCTTTCGGACATCTTTCCAATGCCTAATGTGCAGATGAGGCCCTTTGATAAGGACCAAATCCCCTTCCGTTGCTTGGCAACCCAGCTCACAAGTCATAGCAGGGAAGTAATTTACAGGAATTCAAAGTGTCACTGGAGGTTCTGCTGAGCTGAATTGCTGCAAAGAGAAACCTCAATGGTCCAAATCACACCTCTGGTGGGGAGGAGGGGCTGAAGGAAAAGCTTCCACTTCCGTCACTTCAGAGTGCAGAGCCCTGAGCTCAGACTCAGTGATCGTTTTCCCCTGAGCTCAGACTCAGCAATCGTTTTCCCCTGATCTCAGACTCAGCGATCATTTTCCATTAACGGATTTACTGGTTCCATGTTGAGCTCCTGCTGTGTGGCAGGCCCTGTGCTGGAAGCCAGGGACACAGTGACAAACGAGACAGATGCCAACCCCGGATGCACAGAGCTCAAAGAGACAGATGAGTAAACAGGGCTACACATGTCACAAGATAGGCTGTGCACAGGGGTCTGAGCAGGACCCTTGGGGCAGGAGGAGGCAGTGGAGGGATGGGAGGGTAGGGACGCAGTGGTGACCAGCTAGCCAGATAGAGAACAGAGGGTGTCCCAGCACGGGGCCACACAAGCAAAGGCAGAGGTGGGGAGAGGAAAGCCTGCCACACTCTCAGATCACCATGTGGTTGGGCCAGGGCCCCAGCTAAGGCTGAGGACACATGGAGCCCAGATCTGGCAGGGCCTTGAATGCCAAGTCAGAAAGCATCTGAAATTTAGTCTACAGATGATGTGGGTTATTGACAGCCAGGACAGGGAATGACATTTGTGTTTCAGGAAAACCACTCTGTCTTCACTGTTAGGGGGTAGATTCAGGGATAAACAGGAGGTGGAGGGGAAGAGACTGTGAGTAAAGAAGTCTCTGGGGTACAGGTGAAGTTTCCGTGAAACTGGAGAAGAAAACTGTTGAGGCAAGAGTTGACAAAGCTTGAAGTAGGATGGAGAGGAAGGGACAAGTTCCCCTGGCATGGTGATGTCCTGGTGGTGGGATCCAGAGAAGACGAAGGGCTTTGCAGGTGTCTGACTTGCCCAACAGGTGGCGCCATTTACCAAGATGGGAAGGGCCGGGAAGAAGGGCGTGTTCCATTCTAGGGAAATCTCAGGTCCTCGCTATTAGGATTCTTTCGGTTGCCAGTGACTGAAACCCAACTGAAATGGACTTGGGAACGTACTGGTTCATGACATCTGGTGAAGGTGGGGTCAGGGTGCACTGGAGCCCTGGCAGCCCACTCTGATGCCAGAGCCCATGGGGACAGCGATGTATGTTGGACACAGTAGTCCTTCAAGGGCGGGGATTGGAGGAACAGAAGAAAGCAACAGCAGATGCCCCACTGAGGCTGAGCAGAACATTTAGGATCCTTGGCCCCATCCCATCGTGCCCTTTGCTGTGGCTCATCTCACACTTGCAGGGAGAAGCCAATGGATCTCTGTGAATGGCGAGGCTTTGTATGCATAAATGTGGGCCATTTTGTCCCCAAGAATCCCTGGGGGTGAGGAAGCCACAGAAAAATGAGGTCCTATTCCCTGCTCACTCCTGGTACGTAATGGAGGCTGGAGAGCCTTTGTCCAGGCACTGACAGCAGGAGGTTTCATGCAGAGCTGCTCAGGGCATTTCCCAGATCTGTCCCACCCCTGGGAACTGGATCAGTGGCCTTGCCCCACCAGAAGACTGGGAACTGCACCCAAGACAGGTTCAGCCCCCCAGGAGAGGACCTGCTGGTGTGCATGTCCACACACAGCACAGAAGCAAGGAAGATCCGGCAAAAAACCTTCAACAAAAAAGAGGCCATTTGCACTGGCCACCTGTGCTGCTTCTTTCCTGAGCAGACCTGGTTCTCTGAGCCAGGGGGTCTCCCTCTTTCCCTCCTCCAGCTCAGGAAAGGACCCAGGCACATGTCCACCCAAACTGCAGGACAGTGTGGCACAGCAGTGAAAGGCCTGGGCTTCGCAGGCCAACTTGGGTTTGATTTTTGGCTCTGTGTCACAGGCCTCATGAGACATGCTCACCTCTTAGCTCCCTCATTTCAGAATGGGGATGAGAATCTGCCATGCCCTTGCCCACCAGCCACCTGCCCACCCTTTCTTATCATGTGCCCCGACCTCCCATGGGTGCTGCTCATCTGAGTCCCTCTGTCCCTCACTATGACAGCTGGGCCGGGAACCCCTCCGGCCCTACTCTGCTTCAAGACCATTTAGCCTCTGCTTCTGCTTCCTTATTTTCTTGCTATTTCCCAGCTGCAATTTCTGTGCAAGACAGGGAAAGGATTGGATATACTCCGCCCATCTTAATTTTTTTTACTGTGGGAAAATACACATAACATAAAATGTACTATTTTAACCATTTTAAAGGATGCAACTCAGTGGCATTAATTACATTCACAACGGCATGCAGCCATCACCACTATCTGGTTCCAGAACTTTCTCATCACCTCAGATGGAAGCCCCGTACTCACTAAGAAGCCACTCCCCATTCCCACCTCCCCCAGCTCCTGGCAACCACCAATCTGCTTTCTGTTTCCATGGATTTGCCTATTCTGGATATTTCATTTAAAGGCATCATGCAACATGTGGCCTTTTGTGTCTGGCTTCTTTCACTTAGCACCATGTTTCTAGGGTCTGTGTTGTAGCATGTGTCAGTACTTCATCCCTTTTTTTTTTTTTTTTTTTTTTGAGATGGAGTCTCCCTCTGTTGCTCAGGCTGAAGTGCAGTGGCACGACCTCAGCTCACTGTAACCTCTGCCCCCTGGGTTCAAGTCATTCTCCTGCCTCAGCCTCCCATGTAGCTGGGATTACAGGCACGTACCACCACACCCGGCTAATTTTTGTATTTTTAGTAGAGACGGGGTTTTGCCATGTTGGCCAGGCTGGTCTTAAACTCCTGACCTCAGGGGATCTGCCCACCTCAGCCTCTCAAAATGCTGGGATTACAGGCATAAGCCACCACACCTGGCCACTTCTATGTAACATTCTATTGTGTGGATATACCACACAGTTTTGTTTATTCATCAGTTGATGAACCTTTGGTTGTCTCACATTTTGGCCATTGTGAATCATGCTGCTATAAATATTCATGTACAAGTTTTTATTTGAACACTTGTCTCTAATTCTTTGGGGTATATACCCAGGAGCGGAATCGTTGGCTTATATGCTAACTCTGTGTTTAACTTATTGAGAAACTGCCCAACAGTTTTCCATAACAGCTGCCCCATTGTACAATCCCTCAAGCAAGGTGCAAGGGTATCAGTTTCTCCACATGTTCATCAATGTTTTTGTTTTTATGGTCCTCCCAGTGGGTGTGAGGCTCTTTTTGCTTTTTAATCACCAGGCAGAGATCTCTCAACCGACTATAAAATGATCAAATGACTGATAGCCTTTGCGATCAATCAGCCTGGCTGGAGAACAGGAAGATGAGAGGAGCCTGGAGTCCCTGACCCAGAAGATGGCCATCTCAAATGTTTTTTCCATCTTCCAGGGCTGTGGACTGGGCAGTTTGGGACCTGGGAGGGGCAGGCCAAGAGACATGTCTAGTGCACGTGTGCGACCTCATCCAATCCTCATAATAACCCTTACTAAAATTCCTAACCATTACCCCACCAGTCTGTGTCCACACGGCCACGTTCACAGCCATCCCTGCAGTGTCCCAGGCCTACTCTCACTTGTTCTTTGCAGAGCCTCATGACGGATGCAGCATCCACTGTTTCCTTCTTCTGCTGCTCCGGTTCCCCTCCACTGAAGCACTACTTTGTCCAAGAAACTGCTCCTTCCCACCAGGCAGCGCCCTAGGCTGGGGCCAGACTAGCCAGTGTCAACCACAGGCTTCTGTCCCCTAGCCTGAGATCAGATTCTTACCTGCACAGCTGCCCCTGAGAGCACCTTTCCCCAGGATGTGTTCTCAAGTGGGCAATGCCTCAAGCCTCCTGTTGAGGCTAGAGGAAGGACCACCTCCTGTTCACCTGCATGCACGGACATGGCTGAATCCCAGCTCAGTTTCCTTGACAGGATGACCGTGTCTGTTGTGCTTCTGTTGGTCCCTTATGGCCAAGGGTGTGGCTCTGGGATCAGACTGCCCTGGTTCGGATCCATTTAATTGTCACTGTCACTTTCAGCTCGTTATTTAGCCTCCTGTGTCTCCATTTTCTCAGGGGTGTAGTGGGATGATGAGAACAATTCCCGTTTCATAGAGTAGTGATGAAGAGTAAATGAGCTAATCCCAGTAAAAAGCTTTAACTCCTGAGCCACAGTAAGTGCTCAGTTTATCTAAGCATCATTATCGAACATAAACCATCATTTACAGAGTGATGACCACCGTATACTGCAAACCCAGGGCTGGGGGCCTTTCCTGCTTCTACAGTGACTCTTAGAGGTGAGCAGTCTAGCCTCCACTTTAGGGATAATGTGACGTGGTGCTGAGAGGTCACGATCTCCCAGCAGTGAGTGACAGAGCCTGAGATGAACCCCAAATCTGTCTGACTCTGAAGTCCATGCTCATTCCACTCATGGCAAAGAAAATGCAGTGTCTTCTCATGAAGGGTTCATCCCTGCCTCCTCAGTGGCTGTTTCAAGGAGGGCCCTTTGGTTTGCCCAGATAGACTATTCACACTGAAAGGGACAATGGAGAAACTGGCCAGGACACTCCAAGGTCACAGAGAGGTTTGTGGAGGTGAGATGAGGGTCTCAGCCAGCGGGGAGGGATTCTGGAGGGCAGTGATCCCTAAGGTGGAGCCTTCCAGCCACAGGATGTGTGACGAGAAAGTTTTCCCTCTTCTCCCCTCATAGCCCGCAACAAAATCTACATGGCTTGCCAATACTCTTGGAGAATGAATTTGGGGGGCTGTATTTGTTTCCCATGACTGCTACAACAAATTACCACAAACTGAGTGGGTTTAAAACAATAGACATTTATTCTCTCACTGTCCTGGAGGCTAGAAGGTCCAGATCAAGGAGTGAGGACAGGAGATGGTAGGCAGGCACTAGAAATTGACCCAGAGGCCTGTGACACACACCCCACATCCTTCTCCAGCCCCCCATTATCTGTCTCCTAGGAACAAGGACACCACTACTTTCATTCCAGAAAAGACCCCTTTTGTCTGCTAGCGATCCTCAGAGCTGAAAAGCAAACCTGGGGGCTGCTGAGAGCTGCTGATAGATAGAAGAGCAGGAAGCACAGTTAAAGGGGAACAGGCTTCCAACTCTGGGGCAGCAGATCTTTTGGGCTTCACGTCATAGTATTGTAAAGATAATTGCCAAAGTCAGACAAGATCAGTTGTGTGATCTTGGCAATTCACTTTATTTCTCTGAGGCTCAGTTTACTCACCCATAAAATGGGGAGAACCACATCTACCTGACTGACTCGTGATGAAGATGAAATTAATACAAAGACAAGGCTGGGCGCAGTGGCTCACGCCTGTAATCCCACACTTTGGGAGGCCGAGGCGGGTGGATCATCTGAGGTCAGGAGTTTGAGACCAGCCTGGCCAACATGGTAAAACCCCGTCTCTACTAAAAATACAAAAATTAGCCAGGTGTGGTGATGGGCACCTATTAATCCCAGCAACTCGGGAGGCTGAGGTAGGAGAATCACTTGAACCCGGGAGGCGGAGGTTGCAGTGAGCTGAGATGCACTCCAGCCTGGGCGACAGGGTGAAACTCTGTCTCGAAAAAAAAAAAAAAAATTAATGCAAAGACAAAATTAGTGTGGGAAAACACTTTGCTCAGAGAAATGATGGCCACAAAGCCATACTACTCCCGCCTTACTCTGTAAAATCTCCTTTGCTAGAGGAAGAGTTAAAAGTTCAAGTGGGAAGCACAGTCCTGGGTGGAGGCAGGGAAGGCTACCCTGGCTCTAAGTCGGGCTCTGTCTACCTGGATTTTGTGCCTCCACGTTCCCTTTCATCACTCCCCAACAGGGAGATGTCTGTCTCCCCCCATTGTGATAGCAATATAATGGGGCCTCCTGGTGCTTCTCAGAATTGCATGCTCTGGACAGGAAAACGGTGTTCACTGCCATGCATGTTGTTCACTGTTTCTCCTGCAGAATTGTACACAGCAAAGACTGGAAACGAGAAACCTGTCTTCCCCAGAGTGGCTTCCTAACATACATAATGAGAAGGCGCTTCCTCTCTTCCTTTCAGTCACATGGGGAGGTCAACAGAGAGCAATGACTGTCCTGAGGTTATTTATTCATTTTTTGCCTGATAATAATTATAATAATCACTTGCATTTATTGAGTTGTCTGTGTCAGGCACCGGGCTAAGCGCCTCACTGCATGCGTTATCGCAAGCAATCTTTCCAAAGGGCTTAGGAAGCAGGAGTTATTTTATAGATGAGGAAACTCATGCATAGAGAGGTTGAGTGTGACGCTCATGTTAGCCTAACTTGAGGATCCAAGAGCTTAGCCATTTACTCAGACTTTTTTATTATTTTTTGTGCAATTTCACAGACTTTCGGTGATGCATAAAATTTTTTTAGAGTGCTAGTTTGGGCCTGGCATGGCAGCTCACTCCTGTAATCTCAGCACTTTGGGAGGCTAAAGCAGCAGAATCGCTTGAGGCCAGGAGTTCAAGACCAGCCTGGGCAACATAGCGAGACCTCACTAAAAATAAAACAAAAAATAAAAATAAAACAAAAAATTAGCCGAGCATGGTGGCACACTCCTGTAGTCCCAACTACTTGGGAAACTGAAGCAGGAAGATGGCTTAAGCCCAGAAATTCGAGGTTGCAGTGAGCTATAATCACACCACTGCACTCCAGCCTGGATGACAGAACAAGATCCTGTCTCTAAAAACAAACAAACAAATAAACAAATACTACTTTGCTCATTCATTTAAGTGAGGAATTGTGACAAATGGAAAAATGCAAGAAAAAAAAGGAAGCCGGACATAAAGCTAGAATGGAAAATGCATGAGCTCTTGCTGGGGTGGGTCCTAATTTGGCTTTTAGCTTCCTAGCAGCCCTTGCAAAGAAGAAAACAAGATCTGTTAGGTAAATCTCTATAGCAGTGGTTCCCAAGACATGGTCTTCTGACCAGCAGCATCAGCACCACCTGGGAACCTGTTAGATTGTCCCTCTCCACCCTCGAATCTGGGAGTCAGGCCCAGGCATCTGGTTTAACAAGCCCCCTAGGTGATGATGATACATATTCAGAAGTAAGAACCACTTATCTTAGAATAAATACACACCAGCTTCTAACATTGATATCTCAGAGAAATTTCTGCATGACACAGTAAGCTATTATATTGTCCAAATCCCCATTGTAAACACCATCATGTACTTAATAGGCCTTTTTCTTAACTTCCTACTTAACATACACTCATGAAACCTTGTAAAGGCACAGCTTAATGAAATTAGTTCCAGAGGCATGAAGCTATGTCACCCAGACACACAGCATGATGGGCTGATTTCATGCTCATGCACACTTCTGAGTAGTGAGAGCCTGGAGAATATGCTAGCATTGCTGTTAGAAGCCAGGACTCTGGAGCCAGGCTGACCCAGATTTCAATCTTAGCTGCGCCTTTCATTAACTGAGTGATCTTGGCCAATTCCCTTAATTCCCTCCCTCTACCTCAGTTTCTTCATGTATACGAGGAAAATAACTGTTCTATGTATTCCATGGAGTTGCTGTAAAAATTCAATGGACTAACAGACCGTATGCTTAGTATGGTGCTTAGTATGCTAATGAGTCCTTATAAATGTTCCTATGATTATGAACTGCTAGAGTGTGTTTCCTGTAGGTAAGCCTCCAAGCCATCAAACCTATGTCCATGTCTCCTGCCACCATCTGTCCTGGATGATTATTGTTCAGATGCATATTCCAAACTTACTGAGTACCTAATATGTGCGGGGTTCTTTCACTTATATCATTTGCCTTTAAACAGCTCTGCACTGTAGTTATTATATTACCCATTTTCTGCATCAGGAAACTGAGATCCCCACAAAATGAACTGACTTTTCAAAAGTCACACAGGTATTAAGTGCCAAAGCCAGGATTTGATTCCAGGCCTTCTGGCTTGACAGTGGCACTCAAATTCATCAAGCGTTTCTTGAGGATCTTGCAGATATTTTCTCAGATTGCAATTCTAGTCTCCTTTGATTTTCAGCCCAGCTGGGCAGGAAGGAAGCAGGTGCGTCAGTTTTTAGAACTAGAGCTGGACAGATGCTTAGAATGTATCTGGTTCAAGCCCCTGGTTTATAGCTGTGAGAGTCCAGGCTACGAGAGGGACTTGGCTCACCCGGGACCTGAAGAGCTAAGCAGAACAAATACTCACATTTGGTGCTCATTTCTCTCCCCTGGGCCCCACAGCATCTTCAAAAGGTAAGGTTAATTCCCGTGAAAAGTACCACACTACTTTCTCTGCCAGAGTCCAGAGGGGTATGGCAGAGAGCTTAGGGTCAATTGATTAGAGCAGGAAAAGGTCAGAAGATGTGGAATCATCCACATAGCCTTTGCAAGGAGGTATCACATACATCCATTCAGGGTCGAAGACACAGACAGCATCTGTCTCTCTAGCCTTCCTTCACTCCTGGAGTCCATAGCCTTGGCTGCCTGTCAGGAACCCGGCACACCCACCTCCCAACACCTCCCAAGCCCACTCCACCTTCCTCGAAGGGTAACCTCTTCCTGACCTAATCGTTTTCAGAGGAAAGAGCAGGAACTTTGGAGTCAGGCCTGGCTTCCCAATCATCATATTGGTCAAAGCAAGTCACACGGCCAAGCCCACAGGCAGTGGGGCTGGGAAGGACAGAGAGAGAAGGGAGAATCACTACTGAATGACAGTCTACCACACCTACTATGCAAAGTGCTGGAAGGGAGGGTTTGTTCATTCATTCTGTTAATATGTATTAATTGAACACATGCCAGGCACTGGCCTAGGTGCTGAATATGCAGCAGTGAATGAAATAGACAGAAGTACTTTTCCTCCTGGAGTTCATGTTCAAGAGAATAATGCCTCGATTAATCAACAAACACTTAACTGTCTACCCTGTCAGGTTTCCATACGTGCTGGACATATCATGTCCACAAGAGAATCTCTGCACCCAGCGAGCTCATGGCCCACAGGGAAACCAGACAGACAGACACCCAATGACAACATTGAAGGCTCTAGAGGCTGAAAGCACGCACAAGGGGCCAGAAAACACCCCACATGGAGTGAGTCCCACTCTAGGCCGCTCTCCCATCCCTTGCCTTTTCCAAATTTCCTCCCTAGCCCCATGCCTTGGTCTCCAGGGCCAGCCAGCTGTGCAAAATGCCTAGCAAGCTCTCAGCAGGCCCCTGCTGGGCACAGCACGGAGAAATGAAGTGCAATTAGCGTAACTAAGCCATCACCAGTAAGAAGCACTTGCTCTCCTGGCGGCTCCCTTTCGGAGACTAATGGGGATGACTAGAGAGGAGGATCCTGAGCCCATGGCTGAAACCTCATCAACAGCTTGGGAGAGTGACAGCCAGCCAGTCTTCTGCCCGCAGGCTGAAGAGGCAGCCCTTCCCGGGGTGAGCCAGAGGTCAGGAATCAGAAGGCCTCCCCAGAGCTCGCTCCCATTTTCCTGAGTCTAGGAAGATGGAGTAAATTGGTTTAATGGAGTGGAGTCCCGTTGTCATGGTGGCAGGAGGAGAACAGACGGATCGCCCTGCCCCAGCCTGACAATGTGAGGTTGGGCTTTTAGCAAATGTGGCCGGCTGTAATTCAGGGAACTCAATTTAACCCATGCTGTATCTTCTTTCAGATAATGACCATGTGTCCTGCCCTGCCCCCAAGTGGGGCAGGCTAGAAACCTCTAGGGGACTCCTCACCCCCTCCCAAGACCCAGTCAATCTATAGGGCCCGCTGGTTCCTTCCCCCAGGTCTCTCCTCTCTCCCTGGATTGTGGCAATAGCCTCCTGAAGGTTCCTCTGCACCCAGGGCTAAGTCCTGGTCCCATCCACTCTTCACATACACACACCCAGCATGGTACATTTTTCTGGAACTCACACCTGAACATGCCGCTCCTCTGTTGAAGACATCCCCAGAAGCTGATCCCTTTGTTCCCAATGCCCTTCCACCCTGTCTCCACCTGGCATATGCCTGTGTTTCCCTGAAATTCCAGCTTAAATCTCTCTCCATGTTTGGCCTTCTCTGCCTCTTGCTGGATTCCTCATCCTGCCTCCCGCCGGTTTTGCATGGATCCCTGCCACTACCTGTATGTGTCCATCTCTCCATCCATCGAGCCTGTGAGGGGAAAGCCTATTTAGTTCATTGTCACATCCCTTCCCCGGAGACAGAATAAAACAGCTAATAATTTGACAAAGCATTAATTGAGTGCTTATTTTATGTCAAGTGTGATTTGAGGACTTTATAGGCACTAATTTATTTAGCTTCCCAAAACTCCATTAATAGGTATTATTAATGCCCCCTGCTTGAAAGATTAAGCAACAGAGGCATGAAAATAATAAAGTGATATGTCCAAAACTACACAGCTAATAAGTGAGAGAGCCAAGATTTGAACCTGAAGGAGATGGGAGGGAGAGAAATAGGTGGGGAGACCACAGGGAAAGGAGGAAGAAGAGAAGGGAAGAAAAGGAGGTGGGGAGGGCTGGGAGCTGGAAATGTACCTCTGTATTTTAAATCATTGAGATTTGGGGGTTGTTACTGTCGTAGATCCTAGCCTGTTCTTACTAATAAAATAAATAACTAAATTTATAAAGAAGTGTCAGAAAAAAAGGTCGTATTAGACCACGAAGGATGACAAAGAGCTTCTTAAAAAGGGAACTCAAGGCCCAAACACGGGTATTGTTGTGTCATGTGAGTCCTTCGTAGGGGCCGCTTGGTGTCTGTGTGGCTGGCTCTTTGTGGCCCTGGAGAGGGAACAAGCATGAATGCTTCAGTGGCTTCCAGCCTGAACAGAATAAGTTCAACAAGAGATGGCCCCAGCTCCGGTGTCTACTGGAGAGGTGATAAAGTGAAGTGTTCAATTCCTGCATAGCCACCAACAAGTCCCTGGAAACAGAAGTGTTGAGGATGTGTCCCTGGGGGAGGCATGGTTCATCTGGCTGTGTCACAAAGCAGATGGGAACAGCTGGCGAGGAAGGACTGCCTGTCCTGGGAATTGCCTTAATGGTCTTCCTAAATATTGCCGCAGCCAGGAGGAAAGCCTGATTCCCTGCAGATGGGGCCATTGACAGGATGCTACTGGTCAGGCTTGGGAGAAAGGGAATGATGTAAACACAGTCAGCCCACTTGGCAGGCAGTGGAAGCTGTCTGAGGCTTCAGGGCCCCATCCTCACTAAGGACTATAATTCATGCAGTTTCTTATCAGCCAGATGGCCAGGAGGGCACATCCATTCCAGTGGAGCCATCTTCTAAGTGTTGGCAGCATGCCAGTGATCTCAACTTCATTTTCATCATTGCCTTTTGAGACTTTTTGTTCTTAATCACCCCAACCAACCATGAAATTTTAATACCAAAAATATATTCTATACCTGTTTACGAACTTTATGCAATATCTGTTTTTTAAACGTAAAAAGAGGATTTTTTCACACATGCAGTCCCACAAGAACCAATTCTCGCCCCCGTTGAGAATGCATGTTGTACACTAAACCTTCAGATAACCATTTTCTACAATCAGCCCTATCAGACTTGGAGGGAGAGAAGCAACTCACTGGGAAACAAATGCTCTTTGCATTATTTTGCCTCTTCCCAGAAGCCTCCCATCCACCTTCAGCTGGAGTTGAGCTTTCTAATGTCACTGCATTCCTGCACATCCACATTACCATCTTTATGTATTTGATTCCTCCTTGAGGGCAGGGCCTGTTTCTCTGTTGTTTACACTCTCTCTCAGTGCCTGCTGCAAGGTAGGAGCTTCACAGATGGTTAAAGCAAAACAGAACATGGGCCAGGTGCGGTCACTCACACCTGTTGTCTCAGCACTTTGGGAGGCCGAGGCGAGTGAATCACCTGAGGTCAGGAGTTCAAGGCCAACCTGGCCAAATGGCAAAACCCCATCTCTACTAAAAATACAAAAAATAGCTAGGCGTGGTGGTAGGTGCCTATAATCCCAGCTACTTGGGAGGCTGAGGCAGGAAAATCACTTGAACCTGGGAGGTGGAGTTTGCAGTGAGCCAAGATCACGCCACTGCACTCCAGCCTGGACGACAGAGTGAGACTCCATCTCAAAAATCAAAAAACAAAAAAAGGAAAAAACAGAACATGAAAGCCACTTTCCCCCAGCCTGGGCACACAGCTACTGTGGTGAATCACCTTTCCTGGCAGAGCACACTCCGGCACCATCAGCTCCAAAAGCACCAAACAGTTTCATTAAGACCGTGGCTCCTTCGCAGAAGCACGTGGAACGTGGACTGACAACCCTGTAATAACATTTTAATGGCCTGAGTTCAGTTCCCAATAAATTACTTAAGTTTCTGCAATCATGGAGCTGGCATTTTCATTAATACTCCTGATTAACTGTCTGTCCTAGGAAAAGGCTCATCACCGTCACAATCGCGATCTTGCTAGTTCCTTGCAGGGAGAATCCCAGCAGCCTGGGGTTTTCCACCAGGTTAAAGCTGGCAAAGGGCAAGGGAGACTCCCTGGCACCTGATACCCTCCACTTGCCATGGTAACAGAGGATTACAGGCTCTAAGCCCAGCTGCTGTCCTTGCATTCAGACCTCACCACTCATACGCTGGGACCTGGAACTACTTAAATTGCCTCGGTTTCTTTATGCGTCAAATGGTGTTTGACACATAAAGTGCTAATACTAATAGTACTTACAAAATAGGGTTGTTGTAAGGATTAATTGCGTTAGTAAAGTAATGTCCTGGCACGCATCTGGCACATAGTGAGTGCTTCGTATAATAAATAGTAGCTGGGTTTGTCGTTGTTTTACTATTATTTTTCCTCCAGAAAGGTGAGAGTTGCATCAGCCTTGGAAGAGGCAGGACTGAGATGTTTGGGAACAAGACTACTTTCATAGGGGGGCAGCCTTTTGAGAAATGTCATGCCTACTTGATAGGGCTTTAAATATGGAGTAGTGGGAATCTGCACATTTGGATTCAAATCCTGGCTTTTCCAATGGCTGATGATGGAACCCTTACAGGCTCAAATCACTCACTTCTCTGAGCCTCCCAAAAAATTGAGAATAACAGTTTTGATTCCATAGGGTAGTTTTGAGAATTGGTAAGATGATCATAAATGTAGAAGGCCCTGGTACTCATAACTGTTTTCTTCATTTATTTATTCAGTCAACAATGTTTTCTGAGCACCTACCCCGGGCCAGGCACTGAGGTGGGCCTTGGGATTCATCAGGGATCAAATGGAAAAAGCATCCCATCTTTGTGGAGCTTCACATCATCGTAGTTAAGGTGGATAATGACTGTCTTGACAGATAGGACAGTGGCCAGGACACAGGCCTTCAGTCTGGAGCATGCTTCTCATTTTGAAATAATTTCTTGTTCAGAGTCAGGTTGGAAGGAAGGCCTTGCAGGGGCTGGGTAAGGATGGGGGCATCTCCGCGTTCACGTCTGTGTGCTCGCCATGAGAGCCCACACTCTCTCCGGCCCAAGTTTCCTTCTGCAATGTGAAAGAGGTGGGGTTCCATGCTGTCCTCTTCAGCATCCTCCTTAGATACCCAATCTGGCACTCATAAGTTTTGGACCCTCCCTGCTGCCCCAAAGGAAGCCACACTGCACCTTCATCCAGTTTCTTAAACCTGCATGTTCTCTCTTGCCTCTAGGCCTTCGCCCAGGCTATTCCATCTGCCTGGAACACGCTTCCATACACCTGCCTTCACTTGGCTAACTCCTACATATGCCTTGTGCCACTGCTTGGATTAAATGTCCTCTGGAATTCAGCCTTCCTGGATGTCCCTGAGCTGGGCTAGGGTCCCCTGTGCTCACCTCTGCTCTTTGATTTTCCCTGTTCATCACCCCAGTTATCACACTGAGTTGTAACTGGGATTTGCAATCTGTCGCCTCCACCAAGCAGCACGCTCTTTCTGGCCAGGGTCCATGTCTTATTTGTCTTGGTATCTCTAGGGCCCAGAATCTGGTACCTAGTGAATGTGTAACAAACATTTTCCCTGAGCTAAAAATTAAGG
The DNA here is from genome assembly GCF_028885625.2 of Pongo pygmaeus. NCBI lineage: Eukaryota > Metazoa > Chordata > Mammalia > Primates > Hominidae > Pongo > Pongo pygmaeus. Next base: position 175,613,905 of record NC_072377.2, read on the forward strand.
ATATCAAGATAGGAACACAGGGTCCCTGCAATGAAGACCCCAGGTCTGGAGGGGAAGACAAGGTAGCATTACAAGATAACGGGCCTTCCCTGCAAAGCGTCAGCACTCAGACTGGGGCATTGTAGACAAGAAGGGTGGAGAGGAGAGAAGGCATGAAGGCATCCCAGATAGGGACACGGCAGAAACAAAGACAAAAAGGCCGGATGTGCAAAATCTCTTTGAGCTGGCAGGTTAAGATGGGTAGTGGAAAGCTGGACCACTGTCAGGTTTTGACCCCTCCAGACAATGCACCATGATCTTCTGGCTTCCATATGTCCCTGGCTGCTGCTGCCTGCTGCCCACTCAGGGACCTCACCCTCCAGACTCTAAGTGATCTTAAGCCACCAGCCTTACAAATTACAGCAGACAGAGGGGGTCCAGGCCCTTCTAGAGACAGTGTTCACAGCACTTTCCCAAAGCTGGTTCTGCTCAATTCCATAAAAGATCTCCTGCAATGGGGCCTCCAGGGTCCTAAAAGCATCATCTGCTCTTAAAGAGTCTCACTGCTCATTAGCATATCAAAGGCTCTGAAATGTCCTGCAGGAAAAAAACTCTGGGCTAAATTTTGTAGCCCTGTTCCCTAAACTAAATTGAATAAAGGATTCTTTTTTTATGACCCACCTACAGTTCTGCAGAGATCCTCCAGGGAATGCAGATCTAACCCATTCTCTGTGCAGTGAATGGCAGAGAAAATTAAAGTGATTGCATTTATTGCACACTTACTTTTCCTTCGAGGTAGGTGAGAGAGTAAATAAGATGCAGGAGAGAACTACAACCGGAGATATAAAACTGTTGTCTTACAGGGAATAGTCTGTTTGCCCAGGGAGAAGGTTTTCAGAATACAAAGTACCATTTCTTCTCCACAACATCCCCAGGGGAGAAAGGAAAGTGAAAGAAGCCCTCCAACCGACCACTGGAGATGGGAGCATTTCTGCTGGTTTCATTTACATAAGTGTCCTTGGCAATTTGTCCCAATTTGTCTCATTATAAATGATGTAAACATCCGGGCGTAATCACAGAGAAAATGGGACGGTTTAAATGCTGCCTGATTAAAAACCCTGGCTTGGCTGCAATGACTTGCAGGCATGCTAACGGCTTCCCTGCAAGGGACTGTGGTTTCAAAGTTCTGAGAGCTCCGGAGGGTCCCTAGGTCTAGTTGCAAAGTCATGTCCCCCGTGACTCTGCAACTCTCCACATAGAGCCTAGCAAGAAAGCATCATCTTCTCTATATCTCTTATAAGGAGGGAAGGAAGAAAGGGAGGGAAGGAGGGAAGGGGAGAGGGAGGGAGAAAGGAAAGAAGAAAAGAAAGAAAGGAAAGAAGGAAGGAAGGGAGGGAGGAGGAAAGGAGGGAGGGAGGGAGGGAGCTAACTGACATTTTCCTCTTTGCCATCTGATTGGCATGAAGGGCAATGTAACTGAGGAGTCTGGGGACCAAAGTGAATCCTAGCAATGTCACTCGTTTAATTTGTGTGATTTTTAGAACAATCACATCATTTGGCCAAGCCTCAGTTTCCTAGTCTGTCAAATGGGGATGATGATTTGACATCTGGTGTGTCTCTCACTGTTGTTGAGACATTATATAACGAGAGCATAGCCCTTTATAAAGAGAGGGTTTCTGTCCTTCTCTTTCTTACTTCATTCTTTCCTTCTCTTCTTTCCTTCTTATAGAACGTATAGAGAAGACAGCACATTTCTACTGAGCTCTATATGGAGAGCTGCAGTCATGGGGGACACTGTCTAGATCTGGGGACCCTCCTGAGCTCTCAGAGCTTTGGAAGGAAGGTCCCTGCAGGGAAACTGTGTGTGTTTTTTCATCAGTGTATCCTCAGTGCCTAGCACATGGTAAGTGTTCCATAAACAGCTGTTGAAGAGATGGATGGATAACTGAATGAATGAATGCTTCCATGGGCAATAACACACTATTCTGAAAAGCCCTGTATCAATGAGAGAATCACTTAATAGCTTAACTTTTCCCTCATCCTTCAGAACACAGATGGCATGCCATCTTCCCTTCAAATCTCTTCCCAGTGCCCCACACAGAAGTAGCACAGTTGGACACTGGTGTCTGATGGACCCAAGTTCACAGCCTGTCTCTGGTCATCAGGTGTCATGACCTTGGGCAAGAAGCTTAACTCTCTGAACCTCAGTTTCCCCTTCTGTCTCCCAGGGAAAACGAGTCCTGCCCCTCCTAAGGCAGGTTATGAGATGTAAGACCCTGAAGGACACAAAGGTTTGCCAGGGGCCTTCAGGTAGGAGGTAGGTAAGGAGGTCTGCTAGATTGGAATGAGTTTCTGGAAGGCCCCAAGGAGCTCAAAATCAGACTTGGGGTGAAGGTGTCTTGGCCAAAATGAGCCCCATCCAAGAAGCCTGGATGAAGGTGCCCACAGCATCCATCAGTGCCAAAAACAGAAACACTTTAGCCCAGGATACAAGGAACATTTTAAAGCAGCAGAGATAAGAGGTAGTTAGAACTCAGGCCTCCTGGCTCTTGCTGTTCTTGGCCCATAATTTGTTGTTATGGGACATTAATAACCTTCTTGCCTTCTTGGTACCTTTGCCAAACAATCTGATGAGGAGAATATTGAGTCACAGTGCCAGGGAAAATTAGCATATTCTGCAAATTCCTGGCACTGTTAACACTGGATTCTGTCCACCTTTAGAAATCCTCAGATCACTATGTCAGCATCCCCCAATCACAGCTCTCCACCTTCAAGGAGGGATGAGGGGTCTGAAGAAGGAGAGAGAGGCAACAGAGCCAGAAACCCTCTAGAAGATGCCAAGAGCAAGGTTTGGACCCATAGTCCACCACTTACTAACTTCAAGAGTGTTATGAGCTACAAACTTCTCAGTCTCCATTGACTCATCTCAAAAATGGAAGTAAAATTATTTACCACGCAATATGTTGTCAAAATACATTGGGTTTAGTTCATAGCAGGTGCTCAAATAATATCAGTTCCATTTCCCTTGCCCCTGGAGAGCCTCGTAGTGGATGTTGAGGTGTCTTCCAACACATGCACCAACCTTTCCCTGTCCTGTAGCAGTTGAGATGGAATCATCCCACTCCCACCTCCAGGAATAGGCTCTGATGGGCTTGAACCCAGCAGCTTAATTCCTTGGTTCTCTAGGCCTTCATCATTAGTACAGGAAAGGCACTTGACCTAAGTTAGTTCAATAAGATTTAAGCTCAGAAATCTGGTTTGTTTGATGGAGAGAGAGATGCTTTCTTTCTCTCTGGAAGGAGTTTATTGCATAAGTAAGGGCTGGGACTGCTACAGCCATTGTGCTACCATGAGGGAACTAGCCATGATAACAAAACTTGCCTGGGGAGGGGCTACGCATCACAGAAAATGATGCCAAAGTCCTGCTCAAACTATGCCTGACGCCTGCCTGATCAATGGACTTCTTAGTTCCATGTAATGGATTCTGTCTATTTTTAAAGCCATATCAGGTTAAATTTTTGGAGAAATAAAACAAAAAGCATCTTGACTAATTTAAAAAGTCTTCTTTGGGTATTCAACCCTCCTAAACTCACCCCCAAATCCACTGGGAGCATGTCAAGATTTTTGTGAGCTGATTTAGGAGATGCAAATTCATTTGCATTAATTGGATCTCCAGGAAATGACTTCTGCCCCCTCTTAAATCATTTAAAGCTCAAAGAGGCACGAGGCCCCTCCCCAAGGATGCAGGTGTCCTCTTGACTGACAGCCTGTATGCTCTGCTTCCAGGATCCTTCCGCCTCCTCCCTTTACTGAGGGAATCTGCTATGGGATAGAGGTGTCCATCACTGGTCACACTGGGAAGTTGTGGCAGGGAAGCTGGAGAAAAAGCAAGATAGGGCCCAGAAAGAACACCAACTCCAGACTCAGGGAGACTCAGGCCAGAATCCTAGCTCTACTTCTTCCGAGCTCCCAAAGTCACACTCTTCTCTGAGCCTCGATTTCCCCATCTGCAAAATGGGGATACTAATAGTCACCTAGCTGGGCTGCCCTGGAGATTCCAAGACATTAGGCATAGAAACAGCCTGGCCTAGACCCTGTAGGCCAGTAGGCATTTGATCAATGGCAGCTGTGGTTGAGATTTTTATCATCATAATGGCTGCCCTTCCTGCTTTCCAGGGCTAGTGTAGATCTAAGATTATAGGGGCTGCAACGTTTCTCAGTGGAGCAGATGCAGCAAGGTAGTAAGAGAGGGCATTCTCACTTATCCCCACAGAGTGTGGTGTGGGGGAGATCTGTGAGCACCGCAGCAGCCGTAAGGGTCAGCACTCGAGTCTCTCCAGGTCAGCCGTACTCCTCTTTTTTATTTTTATTTATGTATTGATTTATTGCTCTGTCACCCAGGCTGGAGTGCACTGGCACCATCATAGCTCACTGCAGCCTTAAACTCCTGGGCTCAAGCGATTCCCACTTCAGCCTCCCAAGTAGCTAGAGCCACAGGCATGTGCCACCACGCCTAGCTAATTTTTTAAAATTTTGGTAGAGACAGGGTCTCACTGTGTTGCCCAGGCTGATTTGAAATTCCCAGGCTTGAGTGATCCTCCCGCCTTGGCCTCCCAAAGTGCTGGGATTACAGGCATGAGCTGCCACACCCAGCCTTGTTCCCTTCTTTTTTATCAGTTTTCAAAGTTGTGCAGAGCACTAGGCCCAGAAATGAGAGGAGAAGAGAGATGGAAAGACGAAGACCAAAACCTCTGTCCTCAAGCTGTTCATAAGCCACTATAGAGAGGTGTGGAGTCTGCTGTCCTGAGTTCCAATCCCAGTTCCCCTGCCCTGCTAAGCAGCCGTGTGACTTGCAGCAAGTCACTGAATCCCTTTGAGCCTCACTTTCCTTGTCTAGAAAACAACAAAACTGGAAATAATACTACTTCCCTTCCAGTTTGTCAAGGATGAAGGTGCTTTGCATGGTCCCTGGAGCAAAATGTGTCCTCAATCAAGATTCTGTCTGTGGTGGGTGGAGCCACATCCTTCCCAAATTCATGTTCACTCAGAACCTTCAAATGCGACCTTTTTCAGAAATAGCATCTATGCAAGTTTAATTCAGTTATGGGTCTCAAGATGAAATCATCTTGGATTTGGGGTCTACCCGAAATCCAGTGACTGATGTCCTTATAAAAAGAAGGGATACAGGCCGGGGCCAGTAGCTCATGCCTGTAATCCCAGCACTTTGGGAGGCTGAGGCGGGCAGATCACTTGAGGTTAGGAGTTCAAGACCAGCCTGGCCAACATGGCGAAACCCCGTCTCTACTAAAAATACAAAAATTAGCTGGGTGCGGTGGTGAACACCTGTAATCCCAGCTACTCGGCAGGCTGAGGCAAGAGAATTGCTTGAACGCAGGAGGCGGAGGTTGCAGTGAGCCAAGATCGTGCCACTGCACTCCAGCCTAGGTGACAAGCACGAGACTCTGTCTCAAAAAAAAAAAAAAAAAAAAAAAAAAGAGGGGATACAGAGAGGCAGTGAAGAAGGCCGTGTGCAAAGAGAGGCAGAGGTTAGTGGGATGCAGTGCCAGGCTAAGGAGTGCCTGGGGCCACCAGAAGCCAGGGAAGCCTAGGAAGGGTTTTCCTGGAGCCTTCGGAGGGAGCACGGCCCTGCTGACACCCTGACTTCAGACTCCCAGCCTCCAGAGCTGGGAAGGAATAAGTAGATGTTGCTTTAAACCAGTGGTTCCCAACCTTTTTGGCACCAGAAACCGGTTTTGGTTTAGTGGATGACAATTTTTCCATGGACAGGGTGTGTGGGGTGGGAGACGGTTTCAGGATGAAACTGTTCTGCCTCCGATCATCAGACATCAGCATTAGTTAGATTCTCATAAGGAGTGAGCAACCTAGATGCTTCGCATGTGCAGTTCACAATAGGGTTCATGCTCCTATGAGAATCTAATGTGGCGGCTGATCAGACAGGAGCGGAGCTCAGGTGGTAATGCTCGCTCGCCAGCTCACCTTCTGCTGTGCAGCCGGGGTCCTAACAGGCCACAGACCCATTTGTGGCCCAGGGAATTGGGGACCCGTGTCTTTTTTGTTGTTGTTGTTGAGATGGAGTTTCGCTCTTGTTGCCCAGGCTAGAGTGCAATGGCACGATCTCGGCTCTTCAACCTCCGCCTCCTGGGTTCAAGAAATTCTCCTCCCTCAGCCTCCCAAGTAGCTGGGATTACAGGCACCCGCCACCATGCCTGGCTAATTTTTGTATTTTTAGTAGAGATGGGGTTTCTCCATGTTGGTCAGGCTGGTCTTGAACTCCCGACCTCAGGTGATCCGCCCACCTCAGCCTCCCAAAGTGCTGGGATTACAGGCGTGAGCCACCATGCCCTGCCCGGAGACCCCTATCTTAAACCACTCCAGTCTGTGATACTTTGTTATGGTGGCCCTAAGAGGCAAATACACCCTCCTTTCCCCAACCTCTCCCCTTAAACGAAACCGATGTGAAAAGTGCTTCATGAAGTTCCAGGTAAAGAAGTGTGGGACCAAAAGGGGTTGTGAGGATGGCCGGAGAGGCTGAACTCCAAATGGGCTTAGCAAGGCTCTGCAAAATGGCGTGACGGCACCGCCCCCTTCTGGTGGCCTGAAGATTAACGCAAGTGATGTCAAGTGCGGGGCCCAAGTACTCAGGAAAAGGTTCTCATTTGGACATTGGGAGGTCTTACATTGGGGGCCCTGAGCCTCCAGCCCTTCCAAATCTATTCTTAGCAGGAGCTCAGCCACACCTGTGTCCCAGAACTGAGGCCAGGCCCAGCCTTCACTCCACGCCCAGCCAGCCCCAAGGAACCGACTCCCTGAGGCTCTATGCTCCCTGCCTCCAGTGGCCCCGTGTCTGGGAAATAGTGGCCCTGGCCTAATGCCCTGACCTGGGCAGTCCATCCCCTGGTCCCCTTCTCAGCTCCCGGGCCCGGGTTTTCTGGGCTACTTTAGCCAGGGCAAACTCATTCCTCAAGTACAAAATAAAAGATTCAAACAGCATAATAAAATAAGTCATACCCATAAATCAACACATTTGAGCACCTACTTTGTTGTTCTTTCACTAATCCAAACCATATTTATTGAGCATCTACTATGTGCCAGTCTCTAGTAGCCATTCTAGGTGCAGGGGATACAGCAGAGACCTTGAAAAAAGAAACGGTCTCTGATCTTGCTGAGCTTAGAGTCAAGTAGAGGTGGAGAGGAAGGAAATGAATTAACAAATAAGTGAAGCAGAAGGTAACCAATTGATTGACTGACGATGGGGTACAAACAACAAACACCTTCATTTCTCCAAACTCTGTTTTTAACTGTATTCTCTCGTTTTCCTTCCTCTCCATTTTACAACATCTCTGGCTATTCTCCTATATTTCTGATCACTTCGGTTCTCATCACAATAATAATTTCAGTTTTCAAGCATTGGAAAGTCCCATCCAATTAAACTGTCAATCTCACACACAGTTTAAACTTTTCGACTGCCCCTGAGCTCAGACCTGTCTTGGTGCCTCCGTTCTTGTGTGGAGGGGAGGAGAGGAGAGGGGAGGAGAGGAGAAGGGGGGTAGAGGGGAGGGGAGGAGAGGAGAAGGGGGGTAGAGGGGAGGGGAGTGGGCCAGGATGGGAGAAAGGTGCAGCTGGCTTCCTCACTCTCCTTTCCTTCCTCACCATCCTTCTTCTGGCCCAGGGCAGGAAGAGGATTGGCAGAGTAGAGGCAGGGTCTTTTGTCTTAGCTGGGCCTGTTGGTGACTTTCCGTTGGCCAACGTGGGCTGACTGGAATGTTCTCCAGCGTGGCACGTGGTCATCCAGATGCAGGCTCTTCCCTGGGGCACTATGGCAGAGAGGGCTCTCTCCCAGTCTATCGCAGATGGATGCCCTCATGAGCTGAGTTTTGATGAACATCCCATGTCCCCAGCCACCATATTCAGAGCCTCTTTCTGCTCCGGTCCTCTGGTCCCAGCAGCAGCCTTCTGGGCACTGAGGGGAGGGCATCTCACCCAAGTCCCTTAAACCTGCTTACCTTCTTCAGAGTCCATGTGGCCGCAGGAAAGTCACAAACCCTTGTGCTCCCACAGGGCACATGTGTGCACACGTGTGCAGCTACCTTCTCTCTAGTTGGTGCCTGAGGCTGCCTCCTGGATTCTCCAGTCTCTGTGTTCCCAGACACCCCCAAGCCCCAAGAATACAAGAGTTCTGTCACCAAGCATCAGGCCTGTGGCTGCACTACACATCTACAGCTCAGGACCCCTGGCTGCAGCATAAGCTACCAGCATCCCCTTCTCATGGGCACCCTCATCTCCGGCTCCCCATCGCTGGGCTGTGACCTGCGGGGGCACCCCTCTATGGAAGGCAAGGAGAAAAATTCACAGTGCTATCTACTCCTCTGAATGCACTCCCGCCAATTTCCTTAGAAATTTCTAGCTTTCACTGACATATCTGGGATGGGGCGGTGGTCACAAAATCAATCCCACTTTCCCTTGGCAAGTCTCACAAGCACCCGACAGCTCTATTCAGAATACAGGGATGCCCAGCTACTTCCCATTCATTATCCCCAGGTTGCAAGCTTTAGTCAAAACCCAGAGGCAGCAGGGTATCTCGTTCCACCTGCTGTTATGATGATTTCAGGAGTGCAAAGTGTTAGAAACGTGGTAAAACATGATGCTTAGAGATTAAGTGGGATGGGGACTGGGCAGATGATGCTGCTTTGGACCCAGCGAGTGAGGTGAGACTGCAACAAGACAGAGCCACTGAGCAGTGACCTGGGGGATGGGCATTGCAGGCAAGGCAGAACCCTGAATGGGAACAACCTCACTGGGCTTAGCAAAACTAAAGAGGCCCAAAGTATACTGAGCGATGAGGTGAGTGGCGTGGGATGAGGTTGGAGTGGAGGCTGGAACCAGACCCTGCAGGGCCTTGCAGGTGATGGGAAGGTGTTTGGAAGGTGCTGGAAGGTTTGAAGCAGAGGAGGGATATGATCACGCCTCTGTGTAGAACAATCTACGCTGATCTACGCTGCTGTGTAGAACAACTGTATGCATGCCAGGCCTGTGCTAAGCATGCTCTAATCATTACTGCCTTTAACCCTTGCACTAACCTTGTCATCCAGGTAGGAGCATCTGCACCCAGCAAACAGGGAAACTGAAGCTCAGGAAAATTCAGTCACTTGTCCAAGGCTCCCCAGCTGTTAGGTGCTAAGGCTGGATTCAATCCAGGACTTGCAGACTCCAGTATCTTGGCTTTTCTAACAAGAGTGTGCTAGCTTTCTAATGGGGGTGGGGAAGGCATTCTGCCCCCTCCCATGGCACCATGAGCAGGTGTCACTGCTCCAGCCACTACGCCTGGACACCAACTAGGAAGGAGTATGTGCTACTAGGAGCGATGGTCTGGGCTGACTCTTTGAAGTTGACAGGAGTTCCATAATCCCAGCTAATAACTATGCTGGACCAGGGGCAGAGACATCACTCCAAGGGTGACCAGGTGTGGAGAAGAGGCTGCTGACTCCGGGGCCCCAGGACCTGGCCCCCAGGTCTCATTGCCCGAGTGCTGCCCCAGAAGGAGTAGAAGCTAGAGCTGTCAGGGCCACAGCTGAGGCTGGGTGAATGCTGCAGTGAGGCTGCCACACAAGTTGCATGTTGTGACATTTGTCTTTTGGAGGGGATTGGGATGGGCTACTTCAGTATTTAAAAACCCCTCCTAGGTCTGAGAAATCCCCTCAGCTTATGAGTCTGGGTGGGTAGCAGGATCCGTGCCTTCTCAAGAAGCCCAGAAGGCCAGATGCTCACTTCCCAGGCTCTCTTGTGGCTGAGCTGAGAGCAGGCACCTGAGGCCTGGCAAGCGTGACAGCTGGTGACAAAGACAGACAGGGACAGGGAGACGGGACTGTGCCTGCAGTGGTAGTCCTGGCCGGTGTTCAGTGGGGCCAGCATCCGTGTCCTTCCTGGGGGGCAGTGGGGGCCGTGGCTCTGACGATGCATCCCTCCACCACATTTTTTCTCTTCTTGTCTTGGACTTTGCAGGGAGCACTCTGCTGTTGGGAACAGGAGCCAGGTCTCTGGCCGTTCTCCACAGCCCCTCGCCATTCATTCAGTGGCTCTCAAAAAATAGAACCTGGGACAAAGCTGTTCTTGGCCCTGAACAACATGAGGAAAAATAAATAAATAATGTACTTGGTAACTGACAGAGTTCCCTCTGCATCTTGGGCTCTTTCAATGAGATGTCCTCTGCCCGCAGCAAGCCCCAAGGGCTTCCCTCACCAGGACCAGCACCCTGGTTTGTCTGACCCCGCACCTGCCAATGCCGGGGCAAGAATGTCCCAGGCTGCCCTGGTTCCCAGAGCTGATGCTTCCCACAGTGCCCAGCTGTGCTGGCATGGAGCTAAGGACAGGGCCACTCCCAGGAAAACAACAAGGCTCCAGGGCCACTGGCCACTGCTCAGGACCTTGGCTGACCCCACAGATGCAGGGTGCCTGAGATGGCTCATGGGTGACCCCCAGGCATCTGGCAAAGGTCACAATGGCTGTTTAGCTTGAAGATAGCCCTTGCAAGATCTGTTTTGAGCCAACCTGTGGCATTTAGCCCTTTCTGGGTGACAAATAAAAAGGCTGAGGCTTGTAGGAGCCAAGGTGGGAGTCCCCATCTACCCCTGCCCTCTCAGCCCACCAGGGCCCAGACTGGGGAACTGCTCCTACTTCGAGGGACAGGGCTGAAGAGGAGAGGGGCTTGGGGCTCCCCTTGATCCCAAAGCTCCAGGGACCCCAAAGAAATGTAACAGCAGCATGAGAATATCGGGTGACCTCTCTCTCTAGTAAATGTCAAAACTTTTAACTAAAAAGCCTTCATCCCCCAGCCCCAGGCCTGAGCTAATCTCATAGGTGTCGGGACTGGTAGCCTGCACCCCTCTTCCTCCTACTCCCGCATTGCAGAGAAGTGAGTGGGGAATTCCCACCTCTGGGAATTCAGAGATGAAGTGACAGAGATGGCATTGGAAGATAAGAATGCAGCCAAAGAGGTCTTCAAGGTGGCGTGTGGCCTGGGCGCTGAGACTACTGGGCCTAGCAACTTCTCAAGCAGTCTATTAACTACAGCCAGTAGCCAGCTTTTCCCTGCCCTTCTCCCAGGTACACACAGCCACCTCCATCACCAAAGGTCAGGCGAACCACCTCCCACGGCTATCCCCAGCCTGACTTGCTTTATAGAAATCATGGCATCTCATCCTCACAACAGCCCACACTCGCAGTGAATCTTGGCCATTATGACAACTGGGGACACTGAGGCTCGGAGCGGTGGAGATTCTCAGAATCACATAACAATAAGTGTTAAAGTCAGAATTTCAACTTCATCTCTCTAACTCCAAAGGGCGTGTGTGTGTGTGTGTGTGTGTGTGTGTGTGTGTGTGTGTGTGTGTGTGTGTGTGTGTGTGTCTGGCCATAATCATATTGCGCCCTACAAGCCCCAGTAAGGAATCTGCTAGGAACACAAATATGTGATCCAGAAGGCGGCCTTGGTACCTGTCATAAACCGCAGCATGGGGTACTCACTGTGCCTGGGGTCTGGGCTCTGAAGGCATGATTGAATGATCTCACTGCAGGCCTGGCTGTCCTGCGAAGACACCCGTCAATACATGAATATTGACACACAACGCTGCAGTGCACGCACTTCTGGCAGGAGAGCTGCTCCACTCGAGGGGAGCTCAAGGGTAATTTGCAGGATTCATGTTTAGAGTTTCTGAGCAAGTGTTGCAGGTTTGGCCCCCAGCCCCCCGAGGGGAGCTCTTGCCGTGCATGAGGGTCAGACAGAAAATCTCCTTTCCTCCATCCAGGCCTGCAGTCTGCAGCACTGAGGTCAGCGCTGGCCACAAGCCCACCCTGTGCCTCGTCAGCCCCCCTGAGCCGCTCCATCTATCATGCCGCAGGCTGACTCTGAAATGCAAAATCACTCTGTCCTCCCGCCCTCTGCTGCCACCTCACACGTCTATGGATTTGCTGTTCAGAAAACATCTGTTCCCTCCTTCGCCCCTGACCTACGCATCGATCTCATGCTAGCCCAGCTGCCTAAGCTCACCACTCTGGGAGACATACGCTCAGTCCTCATCAGACACAGATGTAGGGGGCTGTAAGGGATGGGGTGCAGGTAGGGCCTGAGGATCCCAACAAGGTGAGCCATAGGCAGGGGCATTGTTCACGCAGGGACCTCCTGGCCAAGGTCCTACATCAAGGTTAGAAGGAAAGAGTAAATGATCAGACAGGCTAAGACAGCAACTCAGCAGGCCAAGGGACTCCTCCCCCAGGACCTGCTCCACCCTTAGAGGGGTCCCGGGCAGCCAAGCCCTGATGGAGTTGGTCAGTAACCAGCCATCCCTGGGGCCAAGGCCTGCAGAAGCAGGGAGGAGGGGTCTCAGGCAGGCCAGGGGTGCTAGCTGGGATGCCTGGGTCTCCCACCCCACCCCAGCACACTGTCCTTTCTCCATGTGCTCAGTTAGATTAAGCTGGGTCCCATCTTGGGCCTTTGCTGGTCCCTCCCTAGAAAGTCTGCCCCCTCCCCCTGCAGGGTGGTGTCAGCATTCAGGCCTGGCCCTGACGCCCTCCTCTCTGGGCCACCTTCACCTCCACAACCCCAGCACCAGCACCCATCCCCACCACATCCCCAGCACACAGCATCTAGTAAGGGCACCAAATGCACGCCCAGACATATGAGTGAAATGAATTAACCCTGAACCTGAAAAAGGGCAACCACCACACCAGATTCTCTAGAAACAATGTGAATTGTGCAGAAGGAAATTAACCCTACTCCATGCAGCCCATCCTAAGGCAGGGACTTGGACCTGTTCCTCTTGATGGGGCTGGGGCTGAGGCGGGCAAGGCAGGCAAGTGCTGAACAGTTGGCAACATTGCCCATCTCATCTCCCTGCACCAGGCTGGACCTGGGGTGAGGGGGTGGGCAGCGGGTAGGGGCCGGGGTAGCTGGGCTTCTCCAGCAAAGAGCAGGACTGAGTCCCTGGTGACTATTAGGTAAACAGTCCCTGACCATTTTGAGGTGCCAGATGCCAACTCGAGGGATACAGAGATCTAGGCACAGTCCTTCCCCACCATGTCAGAAAAAAAAGGTTAGAGACAGGACCTGACATGTTATAAGGCTCAATCAATATTTACTTAGTGAATAAATGGATGGATGGATGGATGGATGGATGGATGGATGGATGGATGGATGGATGGATGGATGGATGGAGCGAGGGATGGAAGGATGGAGGGATGGATGGATGGATGGATGGATGGATGGATGGATGGATGCATTAGGCAGCCAAGTGGGCAGCACCAATGACTTAATGTGCTGAGTGTTCCGACTCCAGCAACATGCATTCATTGTTCCTACTGTGTGCCAGTGAACAAGAGCAATGAACTCGGTATTATGGCTCCAATGACTTCCACCCAGGGTGGGCCAGGGAACCAGGGAAGACTCTCCAAAACGGCAGCATTGGGGCTGGGATGTACAGATGAGTAGGGGGTTGACTGTGTCATTGTGTCGCTGGAGCCCAGAGGCATCTATCAGGACTTGGGGGATGGCAGATGAAAGGGCCTTACTGCCTAACTTGGAGCCACTGTATGTTTCAAAACAAAGGAGAGAGAGGATCCAGGGAAAGAGATATGGTACTCTAGGCAGAGGGTGTGAATGGGCACAGCACAGGTGAGAACATCAAGACCAGGGATTGGGGAATCCACTGGTAAACAATTGTACCCCAAGGGAGCAATCACAGCCTCTCCATCCACAGGGAAATGCCTGGTGGGGAGGGATGGGAGGAAAGAAACAGATTGCATGACTGTGTCTTGAAGGTCTAATTCCAGAGTACAGCATCACCCCTATCTTCCAGGTCCAGAAACTGAGGCTTAGAGGGAGACTGCAGCGTGCAGATAAGAGCATCTCCAAAGCTACCTCCTTCCCCAGTCACACCAGGGCATAAGCAACTGATAACAGCTGTCAGCACGGGACAGTGGTGGGAACACTGGGTTAGGAATAAGGGTACAAGGCTTAAGTACAGATTGTCAATGACTCAGTGTGTGAACTTGGTCAGGTGACTCCAACAAGATGACTTCCTTCTCTGAGCTTCTATTCCCTCCTCTATGAATGGGGACAATCACTCAGCCTCACAAAACAATGGCTGCGAAATTGCCTGGTACAAAAGAGAGAACTTCCAGTGTGTAGGGGCTGTTGTCCTAACCGCCCAGCCCCCTAGATAGGTAGTTATGTCATCTGTGAAATGGGTGTTAGAATTCCTACCTCCCAGGGCAGCTGTGGGCAGGAAACCAAAGAATGTGTGTGAGAGCCCAAGCACCATGCCTGGCACATAGTAGGTGCTCAGGAAAGGCTGAGGGTGCAGCTTCTGTCCACACACGTGGTACCAGTGCCCCAGGAAGGCCTTCAGGAACCAAGAGTAATTCTGAGCACTGGTGACTGGACTCTGCCACTCTCCATTTCAAAGGCTTTTTGAAAGCAGCTCCAGACGCAAGCAGGAGGCAAAAGAAACGCAGGGGCTTTCCCAGATGGAATTTTAGAAACACACAGAATTGTCTCCTGCACAGAAGGGAAGCTGTCTTCCCCAGCACGGAGCCGCCAGGCCCCAGACTGCTGGCTTATGTATTTGTCATTGCTCATCATGAATGGATGCCATGAAAGTCTCTCTGTGATGGGGGCACAACCCCTCAAATCTCCTCCCCTCCAGATGCCGTCCACTGGAGCTGAGACTTCCAGGTCCCCTAGGGCTTCTCCCCCAGGGGCCTCTGGGCTCCCCAAGGCCACCTGCTGCCCCCACTAGAGACCTGGGCCAGTCCTGACCAGGGGAAAGAGTAGCGCTGACAACAGCCCCAGATGGTATGTGCACACACAGGTCAATACTGGCAGCTGCCTTCATGACAGCAAGCCACAGGTCCAAAGCCCACCCCTTCACAGGGACGTTCCCAACTGGTCAGGAGTGGACCTCCCCTTCCCGGCTGTCTTCAGTGTCCAGGACGATTTCCCACAAACAGGGGGAGCTAATAGGGCCCACGCTTGAGGCCGCTCAGCTCTGAGTCCTCGCCGGCCACAGAGGACCTTCGTGCCTGTCCTCTGTCCTCCTGCCCAGTCCCCAGGCCAGGCTCAGCTGGAGTCGGGGAGCAGAAAAACACGCATCTGAATCAAGGCTCTCGGAGCCTTTGCTTCTGCCTCCAAGAGGCGAGGGAAAATGAATACCCAGGCGAGCGAGCAAGAGAGACCCTCGGAAAACCCCAGATGCCCCTGGAATCAAGCTCTGTCCCACCAACGCCACGTGGATGGACAGGCTGTTAGTCTTCCTGTAATTAGGATTCTCGCCTCAAATCTTGTATCTTTTTCCCCCAAAAGATTCTCCTCCAGGCTTCACCGCCGCCCCCTGGCGCTTCCTTGCAAGGCTTTTGAAGAATCCTTTGTAGAGAAGCAGCCTCCTGTGGCAGGGGCTGCAGAGCACTCTGCCTCCCTACGCCAGGGCGAACCAACAGAGGCGGGAGGTGAGGAGGAGCAGCGCGGCTCTGCTGCGTGGCCCTGGGCAAGCACCACAACCTCTCTGGGCCGTTTGCACATTCTTACCGCCAGAGATGTGGGCGGTAAATGAAAGAGGCCAGCACAAACCAGTGTCAGCTCCCTTTCTCGATTCCTAAAATGTGATGCCCAAAGATGGGCCAGCCTCCTGCTGTGCCTTCTCTGGGGGGCCATTCTCTGCTCAGCGGGGGGACATTTGACAAGCGGAAGAGCCGTGGCTCTGAGTCAGGCTAGAATCCCAGTTCTGCACTTACGAGCTGTGTGACCTCAGGCAAGCAACCTGGCCTCTCTGAACCTCAGTTTCTTCATCTGTAAGTGGGAACGCTAACGCTGTGCTGAGGGTTCCATTGGACAACCATGTAAAAGCACCCAGCGCGCACCCAGCAGGCAGCAGGTCCTGCACAGCGTTCCCTCGCGTGGGGGTGGGTTGGGGCTTGAGCACGGATTGAACCTGGAAGAGGCCATTTCCCTCCCTTCTCTCCCCGAGGAAGAATTGTGAATTCCTGGGTCTCAGAGGAAACATCCGCTTTGGGGGTCAGAAAAGACATCTTCCTTTGATCAGGGGGAGAGCAGAGGGAAGGGGGTTGCGGGGGTCACGCCTTCCCCAGGCATTCTCAGGGTCTCTCCAGCAAGGATGGAGGCGGCCAGGGGCTTGGGCGGTGTGGGGCGCCACCTGGCGTCCAGAAGAGGTAAGACAGGCGGAGCGGGACCGTCCGGAGTGGGAGGAGGACGCTGGTCAGGGGAGGAGGGGACCGCGAGAGCGAGAGCGGACATTGTACCAAACACGTGGACAACACAGAAGATGAGGAAAATGAGCAGGGCAGCTAGTCATAGGAGAAGATTTTAAAAATTAAGTGACTGAGGTAGTCAGGGGGCCTCACTGAGAAGTGGCTTGGAGTAAGACCTGAAGTTGGGGACTGGATATGCAGGTGTCTGGGAGGAGAGCTTTTCAGGGAGAAGAATCAGCCAGTGCAGAGGCCTATGGCAGACCCAAGCAGGAGGCAAAAGAAACGCAGGGCTTTCCAGGATGGGAAACGAAGAATCAGCCACTGCAGAGGAATGTGCCTGGATGTGTTCCAGGAATGTTCCAGAATGAGCTAAAAGGCCAGGGACAGAGAGCTAAGGGGAGAAGAGAGGTCAGAAAGATGGCAGGGGTGGGGGGAGGCAGGGCGGGGTGTGGCTGTGCGTCTGGATAAAGGTTGTGGCTTTTAGGCTGCAGGAGAAGGGGAGCTGCTGGAGAGCTTGGGGCAGAGACAAGAATTGATGGCATTTTAATCCCTCTGGCTGCTGTGCTGGGGTAGACTGTCAGGGCCAAAGGCAGAGTGTGAAAAGCGCCCAAGAGGCTTCTGCAAGAATCTAGTAGGAGATGCTGCGGCTCTGGCCAGGGTAGTGGCAGTGCAGGTGGTGAGAGGGATGTGGTTCTGCGGGTGTCATGAAAATGGAGCCAGTGGGATTTGTTGACAGACCAAAGTTGAGGTGAGACAGAGACTCCGGAATGACTGCAGGGTTATTGGTCTGAGCAGGATTATTGGTCTGAGCAGATAACCGGATGGAGTCACCACTAACTTAGATGGAGAAGGCTGGTGGAGTGAGGAAATATCAGGAACTTATGTTTGGACTTGTTAAGTTTGAGATGGCTGGGAGATATCTAAGTGGAGAGGGCAAGGAATAAAATGCTTCCTAAACTCCAGCAGCCATTCAGTCCCCTGGAGGTCTTGTTAAACCAGATGGATGGGTGCCACGCCCACCCCTGCACCCCTGAGTTGCAATAGGCCCAAAATGATTCAATAGGCCCAACATGGGGCCCAAGGTTCTGCACTTCCAACAGCTTCCCAAGTGATGCCAATGCTGCCAGACTGAGAACCACACTTCAAGTAGCACCAAAGTAGGCAACTGGATGTTTGAGGCTGGCATTCAAAAGAGAGATCCTGGCAGGAGATAGAATTTTGGAGTCATTGGCACAGAAATCCACAAAACGACATGAGCTCTCCCAGGGAGTGTGTGTGTGTAAAGAGGGAAGAAAAGAGCATTGAGTCCCGAGCCCCAGGCTCTTCAATGGTAAGAGGTTGGCAGATTAGGAAGAACCAGCAAAGACTGGGATGGGAAACCAGTGAAGTAAGAGGAAGGCCAGGCAGATGTGTCCTGAAAGCCAAAAAGAGAAAGGTCATGATTAATATGATACATTTTGCAATTTTTTTTTACATGTAAGAGGAGATTAATAGCTCATAGCATTCCCAGGCATTGCTGTTAGGAATTGCAGCTCCAGGCTGGCAACCCTTAAAATCACAGACTGGATTGTCAAGAGGCCTGCCTGGAATTCCAGCTCTGTAAGTAATATGCTGTGTGGCCTTAGCCAGGTCACTTCACCTCTCTGGGCTTCTCTTGCTTCCATATATAAATGTGACATGAAAACCTTTTATTTATTATTTATTTATTTATTTTTGAGACAGAGACTCGCTTTGTCACCCAGGCTGGAGGGCAGTGGTGCGATCTCTGCTCACTGCAACCTCCGCCTCCCGGGCTCAGGCAATTCTTGTGCCTCAACCTCCTGAGTAGCTGAAATTACAGGTGCCCACCACCACACCCAGCTAATTTTTGTATTTTTAGTAGAGACGGGGTTTCACCATGTTGGCCAGGCTTGACTCGAATACCTGACCTCAAGTGATCTGCCTGCCTTGGCCTCTCAAAGTGTTGGGATTACAGGCGTGAGCCATCACGCCCAGCCAAGAAGACCTTTTAAAGTAGATGTTCTAAGAGTCTTTTTCAGTTCTGAATCTCTTTGTTATCTTAAATGTTACCCCCTCAGAGAGGCCTTCCCTGACTCCCCTGCCCAAGGTAGCTCTCCACCCAAGTCAGCACAGTCATCACACAACCATCACAACCTGAAGCCCTGTGCATGTTACTGTTTACTTCCTGTTTACATCACAACCTGAAGCCCTGTGCATGTGGCTGTTTACTTCCTGTTTACATCACAACCTGAAGCCCTGTGCATGTGGCTGTTTACTTCCTGTTTACATCACAACCTGAAGCCCTGTGCATGTGGCTGTTTACTTCCTGTTTACATCACAACCTGAAGCCCTGTGCATGTTGCTGTTTACTTCCTGTTTACATCACAACCTGAAGCCCTGTGCATGTTGCTGTTTACTTCCTGTTTACATCACAACCTAAAGCCCTGTGCATGTTACTGTTTACTTCCTGTTTACATCACAACCTAAAGCCCTGTGCATGTTACTGTTTACTTCCTGTTTACATCACAACCTGAAGCCCTGTGCATGTTACTGTTTACTTCCTGTTTACATCACAACCTGAAGCCCTGTGCATGTTGCTGTTTACTTCCTGTTTACATCACAACCTGAAGCCCTGTGCATGTTGCTGTTTACTTCCTGTTTACATCACAACCTGAAGCCCTGTGCATGTTGCTGTTTACTTCCTGTTTACATCACAACCTGAAGCCCTGTGCATGTAGCTGTTTACTTCCTGTTTACATCACAACCTAAAGCCCTGTGCATGTAGCTGGCTACTAACCCTAGAGTTAGTATAGCTTAGTTAACGAAAGTTAACTTAGTTAACGAAAGTTAACCCTAGAGTTAGTATAGCTTAGTTAACGAAAGTTTATTGCTAAAGGTTTATCACTGCTGTCTCTATTAGCCTCCCTGCACTGTAAGGGCCAAGGGGGCAGGTCCAGTTTCTGTCTTGTTTCAGGTTTTGTCTCCAGCCAAGATAAGTATCTCTGCAAGGCTCTGTTTTTATTCTGAAAGGAAATTAGGAGCTATTGGAGGGTATGGAGTGGAAGGGGACAGTCTTCTGGCTTGGATGTATAAAAGGGATGCTGGGCCATGCTGATGGGCTAGACCATGGCAGGCAGAGAGAAGAGGCAGGAGGCCAGGCAGGGGATGCCAGTGCCCGGACACAGGCCGGGGGGTGCAGGTGGCAGTGGCAGGCAGTGGCCAGGCCCTGGGTATATTTTGAAGGTCAAGCCAACAGGACTTGCCAGTGGGCTGGGTATGGGCATGAGACATGCAAGTTCTCCCAGATGTGACTCCAATGTGACACTTTGGAGACTCCCTCGACATCCACCTGGGGAAGACAGACCAGTTGGGAGGAAATATCTGGAGTCTCATTTTATTAATTCTGAGAGTTCGTTGTATTAGACAGTGAAGCGGAAATGTCAGGAAGTCAGCTGGAAATAAGAGTCTGGAGTCGGGGGGAAAGCCTAGCCAGAGACGTGAATTGTGGCGTCATCAGCGTACAGACAGCACTTAAAGCTGTGACGCTAGATGGGTTCACCGGGGGAATGAGAGTCGAAAGAGAAGAGCAGAGCAAATCTGAGCCCTGAGCGGGGCAGAAGGGCACACAGGGACAGTGGAGGCAGAAGGCAGAGAGTGGCGGGCCAACAGCTCTGAAGGCCAGCACTCTATCACAGAGGGGTGGCTGAGGAGGGGCCCGAGGCTGGAACCAGGAGGCACTGTCCCAGGCCTGCCCTCTCATGCCAGCAGCGGTGATCTATCCTCAAGGAGAATATTGATTGAGCACCTACTGCATGCAGAGATCTCATCAATGGCTCAATCAATATGACACGGCCACACTTCCTGATCCGAGCCCTCTGAGCAGGTATTTTCCATCCTGGACTTATCCCCGTTTCTCAGGAGAGGGATGGGCCCAAGACACAAATAGATCCCCCAAGATCGCACAGCAAGCCAGTGTAAAACAAGCATAGAAATCAGCTTTTAGGGGGCTCAAGGTGGGGGCCAGAAAATGAGACGAGAGCAAGCATTTACTGAGCACCTACTGTAAATACCTCCTACATACGAGTGCTCTACCCACATTACTGACCACCCAATAAAGGTAGGTCTTGTAATTCCCGCTTTGCAGATGGATAAGCGGAGGCTTAGGGGTGTGAAACGACCTCCCCAACGTCATGGCTTCTAAGTGGTGGAACCAGGCCTGCAAACCAGGCTGTCTGAATCCAAAATCCACCTCCATGTCCACAGTGGGTTGGCCCCACCCCCAACCCATCCCCGTCACCAACAGGATGGTGGTCAGAGTCCACTGAATGAAAGCATGCGTGCATTCAAAATAGCCAATCAGCAGCCTTCCATCAGAAATGTCATCTTTATGACAACAGCATCAATTTCAGGCGTACCCTGCATATGTGAACCAAGGGGGATGGTGGCTTGTCCTTTCCAAGCACTTCCCAGCCCCTTAGAGTCCCACAGGCCCAGAACCACGGCCCTTGACACCCTCTACCCACCCCTGCTCCCCCTTCTCCTCAGACCCCGAGTGTCTGGCCAGGCTTTCTCACTGGGAAGCGGCCACTCCATCCAAATGACCACCCCACCCCTCCTCACCAGCCTCCCTGCTTCTGCCCTGGCCCCCACTCTTTTGAGTCCATTCGTCAACCAGCAGACAAAGGGGTGCTCTACACACCTCTGCACAGAACCCCTCCAGCACCTTTTGTCTCACTCAGAGCAAAGGGCAGCAGCTAGCACACTCCAAACACTCCCACCCACACCTGGGCTCCTCCCTCTGCTCTATTCCCTCAGATCTGATGGCTCCATCCCATAAACATGGCGCGCACACACACCTGCCTCAAGGCTTTTGCTCAGGCTGTTCCCGCTGCCTGGAGCACTCTTCCTGCAGACACCCACGAGGCTCATTTTCCTTTAGTGAGACTTTCCTGGCCGCCTCTTCCAGATAACAACTCTCCTTCCCTGCGCTCCTGCTCCTCCCATTCGCGCTACATAACAGACTCTGTGGGGCCTTGGTTTATGTATTTC
Source organism: Pongo pygmaeus (assembly GCF_028885625.2). Lineage (NCBI taxonomy): Eukaryota > Metazoa > Chordata > Mammalia > Primates > Hominidae > Pongo > Pongo pygmaeus. The sequence continues at coordinate 175,635,208 of NC_072377.2, forward strand.
CTTCTCTCCCCTACTGAAATACATGTGAGCAACGCGGGGGTAGGCCGACTATCTGTTGGGTTCACTGCTTCTTCTCCACCCCTAGAATGGTGCTGGGCCCAGAAAAGGCACGCAGTCGATATTTGCTGAATAAATGAATGTCAGATAAAGCGGTGTGGGGACTCCAGGGGAAAGATTTGTCCTTCTCCACCCTCCCGGTTCAGCTCAAATCAGAGAAGTGAGAGGTGTCCAAAAAGGGGTGTGTCTGGGGTGGTGGGGGGCGGGGGTGGGGATGTTCCAAGATCTCCAAGGCCTGGATTTTAAGCAAGGTTTGAGATGCCAGCAAGAGGGCCTGGCATTGCCAGATTGATAGTCTGCATTTCAGAGAAGGACAGCCCCACCTCTGACCTTAGCCCCGTGCCTCAACAGCCTGCTCAAGGAGATCTGCCCTTAGCGGGAGGAGGCAGCCAGGCCAGGTTCCAGTCCCTGCCACCGCTTGCCAGGTGTGTCTTGGGCAGCAGTTGCCTTTGCTCGGTGGTCTTCAGCTTTGCCCCCTGCCAGGCACGTGCTGGCCTCCTGCCTGCATCGTAGCTCATGGAGTCCTCTCAGTCACCTCTGTATGCCCTGCAGCATCCCCAGTTCTCAGTGAGAAGAGTGTGCTCTGAAAGTTAAGTAACTTACCCAAGGTCACACAAGGTCTGAGTCTCAAATGCACACAATTTGACCCCATAGTCTAAGGTCTTGACTGCAATGGAATAAGAAATTATTTTACCATTCTGAGTGGCAGTCTCTGAAGACCAGAGCAATAATTGATGCCTCTCAGGGGGGTAGGTGTGTCACTTACAGGTGATAGTGAGGTTGTCCTCAGCCTCCCTGCTCTTCATTAGACCTCCCTCCTCCTCTCTACCCGGGCCAAGCGTCCAAGGCATCCCTGTGTGTTGCATTGCTCTTGGGGGCAGCCAGACCCCCCAGTAAAGTGGTGTCTTCCTTCAGCTCCTAACAAGTCACGTGGCCATTGCCCACACGACAACGACAGAGGAAGCCTCAGGGGGACCCCCCACCTCCCGAATCTCCGGGCTTCCTGCATCCCTGGGAGGCAATGTCCATTAATTCCAGCTATGACCAGCAGAGGGCAGCAGCAGCCTGGGGGAAGACCCAGAGGCCCAGGCCTAGGGGAGAGGCCCGTGTCTCCACCCTAGGAGCTCCATTTCCTCCGCAGCAGTAGCAGACACACAAAGAGGAGGGCGAGCAAGGGTCCTCCGGGGCGGAACACCTCTGCCACACCTGCAGCAGCCTTGCTCCATTTCTTCACAGGCTTTCCCATGAGACTGACCCAAGGCTGTCTGGCCACTACAGCTGCTGCTGCTGATTAGCAATAATAATAATAATAAATGAAATGCCTTCTGCTTAGATCATCTTTAATTTCCCCTCCAGAATGACAGTCGACTCTGCTCAGAGTTACAGGCAGCCCAGCAATTACTGAGCGCAAATACCGTGTTCACCCGCCTCACCTCATCCACGCCCCACAACACCCAGCCCTGAGACTGGCTCCACTATCACCTCCACTTTATAAAATAAGATGTCAAACTCTGAACAGAACGGACGTCTCAAAAAATGGGCATATTACATTTAAACTCTCAATCTGTTGGGTATTTGAGTGAAATGGACATACCTCCAGGGAGTCGGTGGTGAGGGCCGGCTCTGAGGACTTCCTGGGTTGGGATCCTGGCTCTGCAGGACTGCGTGACCTTGGCGAGTTACTTCATCCCTCCAAACGTGCTGTTCTCCTTCATAGAATGGAGATGATCACAGGGCCAGATTCATAAGGTTGTTCCTTGTAATACAGGTGAATATCCATACCCAGTAACTGCTGGACCACCTGTGGTTTCAAGGATAACTTCCCTCCCACGTCCCCGTAGCCCTTGGAACCTTCCTCTCCTCCTGTTGCCCCTGCCCCCATCACTTTGTAATTGAAAAGTCATGATTGCTCTCCCAGGTGGAGCACTGCGCACAGGTCAGATTGCCTGCTCTGACTTAGTGACTCAATTGGATGCGGTTCAGCTGTGTATGATCAACTCCTCCCCCCCGACAAAAACATTATTTTGCATCACAAAGAAGTTGATTTCTCTCACACAAAAAAGAAGGCAAAAGGCGGTGGGTAAAGGGCTGGTACAGCAGCTTCAAGAAATCAGGAAGAACCTGGGCTCCTCCTGTCTTCTTGTTCTGACAATATCACCCCATGGCTGCCACTTCATGGCCCAGTGGAACCATGGAGCACCACCCTTCAGTCCCATAGGTGACAACAGCCTGCTCTGTGAGAGTGGCAGTGGCTTCCAGAGAGACTTAGGAAGTAGAATCAACAGGACTTGGTGACAGATTTGCCACAGAGCTGGGGAACAGGGAGGTCCAACAGTGACTCCCAAGGAGCTGATGTGAGAACGAGAGCTGATGTGAATATTGTTCCCAACTCCTGAGACAGGGACAGTGGTCCCGTGGCCAGGAAGTGGTAGGCAGTAGACAGTCACAATGTACATTAGTATATCAACATTGTGAGTAGGGCACGCAGGGAAGAAACCTGTCCAACCCAGCCCTGTGCTAGAAAGACATAAGCAGGGCCTGCAAAAGCCCTGATTAAATCTCACAACTTTGCACCTGGAGCTGCCATCTTGAATTCCAGGTGAATATCAGCCTTTGGTTTGGGCTGTGTGCCCTGGATGATGGTGATGCCAAATTATATAGGCCAATATCTAGAGTTGGGTTAAAATGAAGCATTTCGAGGAAAAAAATTGCAATGAAATTTGTTTGACTGGTACTTCAGGCTTTTGAGCACAGAACAGCGTCCATCACTCCCAACACGCAATGCGGATATACATTTAGCCAGGAGGGAACATAAGGAGGGGCAGACAAGCCGTGTTTACTAAAATATCTCAGTGTGTACCAGGCATGTTCGTGTATATTCAGGAAGAAGTGTCGGTATTTAAAATCCTCAGCCCTTGCCCGAGTCCCCAACACGCCTCCTTGTCTGGAGAACTGTAAATCTTGGAAACATCTTGCAAGGGAGACACCTCACAGAAGGCAGGCTTGGCATGGGATGAACAAAATCGACTCCTCTTCTTCTTTCTGATGCACAGCGAATGGGCAGGGGGAAGCATCGTTGCTTAAAGAGGAACCAAAACTCCACCCCAGAGTTGCTAATTCCTTTTGGCTTGCAGTTATGCAAAGGATTAAAAAAAATCCAACGAATCACAAATCCTCTGGTTGCTAAGTAAAATGAATATGTTTTGGCTGCTGCTGTTCCCTTCCCCAAGGAAAAGATTCAAGCAGAGGCGGTCCCCATCTCTCAACACAGAAAGCAACATCTCTGATTGCCTCTAGACACACCTTCATGCTCGTGGCACTTTGGGACCCTCTGCCCGCTGGCTTATGGGCATGGCCTCCCCATCACTCTGGGTCCCTTGGAAGAGCCTCTTTCCCAGACCCCGCCTCTGCCTCATCACGTTTCTCCCAGGCTATTGACTTGATCAAGGTTAAGGTATGAAGAGTCACGCAGCAGCCCTACCTGGCTCTGCTCTGATGGGGGAAGCCTTTTCAGAGCTTGCCTCTTCCTCAGCACGAGGGGCTGCTCGGGCCCAGTCCCAGAGGCCATGCTGGTCCCGGGGGAAGGTGGTCGTCATCCCCATCTGTGTTTTCTCTTGCAGGTAAGTCATGCTCCAGCAGTCGGGAGGGCTGTGTGATGACATACTTGGCAGTTTGGGAGCAAAACCCGGCACAGTAAGACACGATTGATTCATTGCATCTCAACCCTCTGCTGGGGTGGACTTTCATGCGTGGACTTCTGTCCCCAAGGAGGCTTCTCTGGGTCTGGAAAGGGCCCTAGCCTTGGTTGGGGGAGGCAAAGGGGTGGCGGCTTCCAGGTACCATCTGGCCAGGACCCGGCTCCATTGTCTGTGCATGTAGCTTGCACTGGGCTGCCTGCTCCAAGGGAGGCATCTCCCCACGATCTACGACATTGGCTTCAAAGAGCTGCTTCTGGCAGCTTCGAATGGCTGAGACCTACTGGCATGGGATGGAGGAGTGCAGGGAGCTTCCCAGGACCTCGCTAGTCCTGCCTGGATGCTCGGAAGGCCCTCGTCCTCGGTGGCATGCAGCCTCGGCCATTTCCAAACTCATGGCATCTCACCAGCCATGTCACCCACCCCCGGCTCTATCGCCCTTCCCATCACCTTTCTCCCACCCATCACCTCACATCAAGGTTTCAGCAAGCAGGAACCAGGTTTAGACTCCAATTACCTGTGCGTGTGGGAGGTTGGATTGTGACATCTTTGGAGGGCCAGGCTTCTGAAGCAACATTTGATTTCTGGTACTGAAATGTCAAAGGGTCCTGAGGCACCCGCTAGGGCAGCACGCAGAGCGTCCACCTGTGTGCGCATCCTGGGCTCTCTCTGGGCCACTTGGTGCTGGGGACATGCCGGGACCTGGTGGTCAGCCCTCCTCCTGCCTCCTCAGTGTTGCCTCTTCACCTTCTGCAGCTGCCTACCAGAAGCAGGGGAACCTGGAAGGCAAAGGAGAGGGGTTTGGCATGTAGTGAGCACCGACTGTGTGCACACAGTGCCAGCCAGGAGCTTCACACTCATCTCCAGCGTCACAGCTGCCCATTGGCTGTGGAAGCCGATGGACTGGGCCCTCTCCCAGTACACAATCATTGGAGGGTCTCAGCTCACCGAGTAACTGTGGGGGCAGCACGGTGCCTCCATCAGCCCCCAGTTCCGCTTTCCAAACATCGTCACCATCGCCAAAGCAAAGCCTCAGACCTGCAGGCTAGTGCTCCCATGCCCCATAGCCAGGAGTACAGGACAGATGTGGGGAATCTGGAAGGAGATTCACTTCAAGCACCATCCCACCCTATTTTTTAAACTTGTGCTCCTGTGAAAACTGCTTGTGTCTGCATCAAACCCAGCTAGGCAGGGCTGAGGGCTAAGGGTAAACCTGGGAGAGTTGAATTCCAGTGCTGTGATTAAAATCAATATTCCACATAATGCAATGTAACTTGCTCACATTGTCCCATGTAATCTTTAAAGCCACAGCCCTTTTGCAATTGGGATTATTATCTCCGTTTTACACTGGAGGAAACTGAGGCTCTAAGAGGTGAAACGATTCACCCAGTTAGGAAGTGATGAGTCCAGATGTGGTAGACTGAATAATGGCCCTCACAATGGAACCTGTGAGTGTTCCCTTAGATGACAAAGGGCCTTTGCAGATGTGATTAAATTCAGGATCTTGAGATTGGGAGACATTATCCTAGATTATCCAGTTGGGCCCTAAATGTCATCACAAGTATCTTCATAAGAGGAAGACAGAGATTTTGCTACAGAAGAGGGGGAGACACAATGATGAGTCAGAGGCTGGAGTGAGACCTGGAAGGGGCCATGAGCCAAGGCATCCAGGTGGCTGGAAGCCAGAAAAGGCCAGGAAACGGGTTTTCTCTGTGAGCTTCCCCAGGAAACCAGTCTGGCCAACACCTTGACTTTAGCCCAGTGCAACTGACTCCACATTTCTGGCTCCAGAACTGTAACAGAATACATTTGTGTTGTGTTAAGCTAGCAAATTTGCAGTAATTTATGACAGCAGCTGTGAGAAACCAAAACACCAGGATTATGCCCCAAGGATCCTGATGCCCTCCCTCCTCTCTGCTCTGCAGTGTGCTGGAGCCCACAGGGCTCTGCTGCTGGGAGTTAGTTTCTAGTCCAACACTTTACCCACTCACCCCCCAAGCTAAGAGACTCCTGAAGTCGGGGACCACAATGTGTCATCAGTACGTCCCAGGACCTGATGCATAATAGGTGCCCACGAAGTGAGACTTGCCTTCCCCAGATTAAGAATAAAGAAGACAAACTATCCACGGCTGCTGTGAGTCTCTCATCAGACCTCAGCCTCTAGGGCAGGGTCCCTGCCTGTCTCCAGTATGTGGCCTCTGTGGCTTCTTCGCCCTCCGTCCCCACAGTGGGACGAGACGTCATCAGGAAGGCAGGGGATCTGCAGGCGGCAGTCAGGGCTCTGATCGCAGCTGGCTGGGGGACCATGGGTTAGCGATGCCACCCCCTGGCTCTGTGCCTTCACCTGTGTAATGAATGGGGCACTCACAGCCCCTCTCAAGTGGTCCTGGGGATGAAGTGAGAAGGTGACATATACAAGTGAGTTATACATGTTCCAGTTCTGTCACTCACCAGTGCTCACTGGGTGGGTCACTGAACTCCCCTCAGCATTCCCCTCTCCATCTGTAAACCACCAGTGCAAACCCTTCCCAGACAGGGCTGACCCGAAGCAGGAACCAGTGCCCCTCTGCCCTCAGTAAGTCTGCCAGTAGGGGAAGCCCATAGAGGGTCTTGGGAAATGAAGCCAACAGAGTCAAGAGGATCAGATGACAACGAACTTCAAGTGCCACCTTCATCCCATTCTTTCTGCAAATATTCACCACACACCTGTGTGACCTCAGGCTCTGTGTCAGGTCCTGGGGATGTAATGGTGTCCATTAAGAAACAAGGTCTCTGCCCTCATAGAGTGGCCTGATGTATGCCCGAGGCAGTCAGCAGCTGAGTGCGGGAGACTCTTGGGCAGAGATTGAGTGTGTTGGTATCTGTAGGCATCAGCCTGGCTTTGCTGAGTGAGCTACATCAGAGTGGAGGAGGCCAGAGGCAAAGTCCAGACTCCACTGGATCCTGGACTGAGGGGAGAAGGGGCTGGGCGGAGGAGCAGCCTGAGCACCTGCCTCTCACTCTAACTGGGTGCTGATTTGTCCCCATGGCCCCAGCACCCAGGCAGGTCACCAAGTAAGCTCAAGACAAAAATGATGAGTGACTCAACAGTGTCTGGGGACAAGGGAGGGAAAGAAGAACTCAAAATGACTGAGGTTTCCAGCTACCAGAAAAATGGAAGGACCTTGAAACAAATGGGCCATCAGCAGGGGACACTGGCTGGAAGCCCAGAGTCCAGTCAGCTCTGTAAGGCCCCCAGAATAGGCATTTGACTTCAAGTCACAGGCATTTCAGCAAAAGCCTCTTTGCTACAGTGATTATGGTGAAGCAGATGCCCAGAGCTGAGATGGACAACTCTCAGGCCTCCAGTGGGGACAGAGAATCCCTGGGCCCCAACGCAGCTTGGCCTGAAGATCTGAGTCAGGCATCCAACCACTTCTGCTCAGCTCTTTCAGGAAGATGCATGTACTGGCCTCTCTTGCTGCAAGGGTCCACCACCTTCCTTATGTGTGACCCAAAGCTTCTAGTGCTGGCTCAGTGGCTAATTTGAGCATAAGCACCCCGTTGGTAAAATGAAGGATAGGTGTAGATCAGCATTTCCCAAAGTGTGTGCTTCTCAGAAAATTAGGTCCCTGGTTGTCCGTAGAGGTTACTTAACAAACAGACTCTGTAGTTATGTTAGAAATAAATCTTATGATTACCAGGATTAGTCTCTTTAAAACTTGTCTAGGTGGGTCACAAATCCGCCTCAGTCAGGCTTTAAATGGGGAACAGGGTTTAAATTGGATTTAAACATTTAAAAATCATGCTAACATGAACCAAAAGAAAGTGAGAGTAGCTACATTGATTTCAGACAGAGAAGACTTAAGGAACATTGTTAGGGATAAAGATGGATATTACGTAATAACAAAGGTGTCAGTACTCCAAGAAAACATAACAATCCTTAATGTGCGTGCACCTAACAACCGAGGGTCAAAATACAGAAGACAAAAAATGATATAAATGCAAGGAGGAATACCTGAGCCAACTGTTACACTTGGAGGCCTTAACACACCTCTACCAGAAATGGACAGATCCAGCAGGCAGAAGAAAGTCAGTCAAGGCATAGTTGAACTCAAGGACACTATCAATCAACTGGATGTAATTGACATCTGTAGGCTACTCATCCAACAAAAGCAGATATTGTATTTTTCTCAAACCCACATGGGACATTCACCAAGACAGGCCACATTCTGAGTCATTAAACATACTTAACAAAAGCAAAATAATAAAAATCATACAATGTCTGCCCTCAAAGCACAATGGAATCAAACTAAAAATCAATAACAAGGAGATAACGAGAAAATCCCAAAATACTTGGAGATTAAACAACACTCCTAAATAACATAGGTCAAAAAAGAAATCTTGAGAAATTAAAAAAAAAAAAATACTCTGAACCAACTACAGATCACACAGACATCAAAACAATAATAAAGGAATATTACAAACACCTCTATGCCCACAAATTTGTCAACTTACATGGAAATGAACCAATTCTTTAAAGTAAATAATCTGCCAAAATTCACACGAGAAGAAAGTAGATAATCTTAATAGCCCTGTGTCTACTACAGAAATTGAATCAATAACATCCTTTCGAAACAGAAAGCACCAGGCCCAGGTAGGCTGATTGGTGAATTCTAACAAATATTTAAGGAAGAAAATGTATCAATTCTCTACAACCTCTTCTAGAAGATAGGAGCAAAGGAAATATTTCCTAACTCATTCTATGAGGCCAATATTACCCTAATACCAAAACCAAAGACATCAGAAAAGAAAACTACAGACTAATATCTTTCATGAACATAGATGCAAAAATTCTCAACAAAGTATTTGCAAATTGAATCCAACAATGTATAAAAAGAATTATAAACCCTGACCAACTGAGATTTATCCCAGTTATGCAAGGCTGGTCCAACATTTGAAAATCAGTTAATTTAATCCATCACATCAACAGGCTAAAGAAGAAAAATCATATAATCATATAAACAGACGTGGAAAAAGCATTTGACAAAATCTAACCCCCAGTTGGGATTAAAACTCTCAACAAACAAGAAATAGAGGGGAATTTTCTCACCTTGATAAAGAACATCTACAAAAATCCTCCAGCTAACATCATACTTAATGGTGAGAAACTAGAAGCTTTCCTACTAAGGTATAAGGCAAGGATGTCCCCTCTCACTGCTCCTTTTCAACATCATATTGGAAGTCCTAGGTAATGCAATGAGACAACAAAAGGAAATAAAAGGTATACACATAGGGAAGGAAAAAATAAAGCTGTTTTTGTTTCCAGATGACATGATTATCTGTATAGAGAATTCATAAGAATCAACAACAAAAACAAAAACCTCATGTAACTAATAAGCTATTATACTGAGGTTGCAGGATAAGGTTAATATACAAAAGTCAATCACTTTCCTTTATACCAGCAATGAACAAGTAGAATATGAAATTTAAAACACACTACCATTTACATTAGTAAGGTATATCCCAAAATGAATTACTTATAATCTAAGTAAGTATAAATCAAATAACATATGTACAAGATCTATATGAAGAAAACTACAAAACGCTGATGAAAGAAATCAAAGAAGAGCCAAATAAATGCAGAGTATTCCATGTTTGTGGATAGGAAACCTTGGTATTGTCAGAATATTAGTTATTTCCAACTTCATCTGTAGATTAAATGCAATCCCTGCCAAAATTATTGGTTATTAGCAACTATTAAGTTAGTTTATGGATATCAACAAAGTGATTTTAAAGTTACAGAGAGAGGCAAAGACTCAGAATAGTCAATTTAATACTGAAGAAGAAGAAAAAAGTTGGAGGATTGACACAACCTGATTCAAGACTAGCTCTAAAGCCATGATAATAAAGACACTGTGGTACTGGTGAAAAATAGACAAGTAGATCAATGGAACAGAATAGAAAGCCCAGAAAGAGACCCACATGAATAGAGTTGATGGATCTTTGACAAAGGAGCAGAGGCAATACAGTGGAGCAAAGACAGCTTTTTCAACAAATGGTGCTAGAACAACTGGCCATCCACATTAAAAAAAAAAAAAAAAAAAAAAAGAGTCTATACACAAACCTTGCACCCTTCACAATAATTAATTCAAAATGGGTCATAGATCCAAATATAAGATACAAAACTATAAAACTCCTAGAATATAACATGGAATAAAATCTAGAAGATCCTGGGTATGGCAATGACTTTCTAGATATAACACCAAAGGCACAATCTGTGAAAGAAATAATTGAGAAGTTGGAATTCATTAAAATTTAAACCTCTGCCCTGTAAAGGCAATGTTAAGCGAATAAGAAAACAAGCCACAGACTGGGAAAAAATATTTGAAAAAATATATATCTGATAAAGGACTGTTATTCAAAGCATACAAAGAACTCTTAAAAATCAATAATTAGAAAATTAAAAATCTGATTCAAAAATGAGCAGAAGACCCGAACAGACATTTCACCAAGGAAGATATACAGATGGCAAGTAAGCATATGAAAAAATGCTCCACATATGTCATTAGGGAATTGCTAATTAAGACAATGATGAGATGCCACTACAGTGCTCATAGAATGGCCAATATCCAAAACACCTGACAACACAAAATGTAGGTGAGAATGTGGAGAAACAGGAACTCTCATCAGTGCTTCGTGGGACTGTGCAAAACAGTACAGCTGCTTTGGAAGACAGTTTGGCAGTTTCTTACAAAACTAAACAGACACTTACCATAAGATTCATCAGTCATGCCCTTTGGTATTTACCCAAGTGAACCAAAAACTTGTGTTCACACAAAAACCTGCATGTGGATGTTTACAGCAGCTTTATTCATAATTGACAAAACTTGTAGGTCACCAAGATGTCCTTCAGTGAGCGAATGGATAAATAAATGATGGTGCATCCTGGCAGTAGAGTATTATTCAAGACTAAAAAGAAATGAGCTATCAAGCCAGTAGAAGGCATGGAGGAACCATAAGTGCACATTACAAGTGAAAAAAGCCAATCATGGTTCCAACCATGTAACATTGCGGAAAAAAGCAAAACTATGGGAACAGTAAAAAGATTGCTGGTTTCCGGGGTTGTGGGGAGGAAGGGATGATTAGGTGGAGCACAAAGGATTTTTAAGGCAGTGAAACAGTTCTGTATGCTACTACAATGGTAGACATATGTTGTAATTCATTTGTCAAAGCACATAGAATGTACCAGGAGTGAACCCTAATGTAAATTATGGACTCTGGGTGATAGTGATGTGTCATTGTAGTTTCATCAGTTATTACAAATGCATCATCCTGGTGCAGGATGTTGATGGTGGGGGAAGCTGTGCATGTGTGGAAGTAGGGAGTATATGGGAACTCTTCTACTTCCCACTTAATTTTGCTGTGAGCCTAAAACTACTCTAAAAAATAAAGTTTATTAATCAAGAAAGAACACAGTGAGCTGCAACTTCATAACCAGAAGACTGACAAGAATTAAGAAATTTAATAAAGAATTGATGAGAATATGGAGCAACAGGAACTCTTACACATTACTGGTGGAAAAGAAAATTGGTATACCTACTTTGCAAATAGTTTGGAAATGCCTAGAAAAGTTGAATGTGACCCCAAAATGACCTAATAATGCCACTATTAAGTATTGACCCTAAAAAATTCTTGTTGAACACATTTTTAAGAGATAAACGCAAAAGCATTTGTTGCAGTATCATTTCAACAGCAAAAACTGGAATCAATTTAAACAGCTCTCAATGGTTGAATGAATAAACTCGTTTTACGCAAAATGAAAATAAAAATAGATATGGGAACAAGATTTATTATCAAGTGGTTTTCTCAACTTTCCTCTCTTCTTAAGAATATTTTATTTTGCCTGCCATCAAAACTTTTGTTCCAGGGCATCCATGGTCCGTTGTTTAGTTTATGCACTGAGCAAAGGCTCTTGATGAAGGAGTGAGTGGGAGCTGAAATCCAGCATGCTCTGCTCCCCAAGCCATGCATCCTGGTGCAGGCTCTGTCTCTACCCAGAGAGAGGAGGCATCTTTTACTTCAGATATTGATGTCACCTATTCCCCAAATCCAGTGCTTACAAGTCTGGATATGCCCAGTGGGAAGTATTTTTCAAATTCATCTACTCAACCCCAGCATCATTTTCTAACTCACACAAAGGCATTTTTTAGATTAGTAGGAACACTGACCTGTTCACCACCCAGCCTCTCCGTTCTGGTACAATCCTGTTGTAACCAAGCAGGTACCCAGGATTTTTTAATGCAGCAGAGAAATAGGAAGTGAGGCAGGAGAGAGGCAAGGTGATGTCTTGTCTTTTCTTTGTCATGAAAAGGTCAGGTAAGGGACAGATAGAGTGAAAGAAGATTGGAAAATAAGCCAGAGAAGCTCAGTTGTTCTTCATAATAAAAAGAAGTTGGGGGTAAGTAAGGGAAAGTGAGCCAGGAAAGATAGCCAGAAAAGTCCCAAAGGAGGGGTGTCCTGGGGAACCCTCTTGTGCTTTACAGCGTGAGTGGCTCCTGTGCAGTTGGAAGAAGGAAGAACATCAGAGGGGAAAGAAAAGGGAATTTTAAGAAATATTGCTGAAGGTTATAGATTAGATACCCTTTAATGTAAATGTTCAAATTCCTTTTTATAAAAAAAACAGATACATTGAAATATAATTGAAATACAAAAAAACTGTACATATTTAACATATCTGATTTTATTAGTCTGGACATATGGCTACACCTATGAAATCACCACAATCAAGATATGAATATAACTATCATAAAGTTTCTTCATGTCCTTTTTAATCCCACCTTCCATCCCTCCCACCCCACCATACCCCACCTCAGGTAACACTGATCTGCTTCCCGTCAGTAGAGAGTAGTTTGCATTTTCTAGAGTTTTATCTAAATCAGCCATGCGGTATGCATTCTTGTCTGGCTTCTTTTATTCTGCATTATTTTGGGACTCATTCACATTGTGTAGCTGAAAACTTCATTCCTTTTTATTGCTAAGTAGTATTGTAGTATTTCTTTGTATGGATATACCACAGTAGGCTTATTCATTCATCTATTTATAGACAATTCCAACTTTTGACTATTACAAATAAAGCTAGTATGCTATTCATGTACAAATCTTTATGTGGAAATGCTTTCATTCCTGTTGGGCAAATACCTAGGAGTGGAATTGCTGGATCACATGATGGGTGAAACCTTAACTTTTTAAGAAATTGCAAACTTAGGATTTTCCAAAGTAGATGTAGCATTTTATACCCACCAGCTCTCCATTAATAAATTGGATTTCATCAAAATTTTAAACTTCTGCTCCAAAAGACACTCTTAACAAAGGGAAAAAGCAAGCCACAATATGAGAGGAAATATTTGCAAAGCATCTGATAAAACATGTGGATCTAAAATATACAAGGAGAATAACAACTCTATTTTCCACTAAGGAATGAATGACTGTACAAGGACCACATTCTAATAAGGAGCTTCTGAACCCAAAGGAATTTCAGATCAGGGGAAATTTAGGCCCAAAGCCAGGAGAAGGGGTGAGTAGGGCTTGGTCTCTGCCTCTGAAGGGCAGAGGGCGTGGGCTATTCTTGGCTCTTAGGGGACAACTAGAGAAATGTGGGTCTCATGGAGGCAACTCTGGACTCCATCGGAAAACCTTCTAACAGTCAGGGCTCCCAGAGTTAAACTAGACAAGTCACCAAGAGAGGCAGTGGGTACCCCTCACAGGAGGGGTGCGAATCAAAGCCAAGGCTTGGAGTGGACCATATTAAATCCTTTTCTTATCCTGTGATTCTTAGAGTCCCATCTGTATCAGGGGAAGGCAGGTGGGTTCTAGAACTTTCTAAATGTGTTGCTGTGGGTTTTTCCTTCTCTGGCTACACACAGACTTGGGCCTAATAAGAAGTCTATGGCATTAACCCAGCAGGAATGCTTAATGCTTAGAACTGACCTCAAACCAAGACTGTCTCCACAGTGAACAACCCCATCCTGTCCCCTGGGTGTCTCCTTAGCAAATACCATCAGTCAATGGTGCAGCCATCTTGGAGCCCTTGCCATCTGTAATCTTCTACTGCCACCCCCCCCCAGCTGATTGTTTTCTTTTTATGTCTCCTTTCTGGACATTACTTATTCTTTACTTTTAAATATTTGCTTCCGTAAAAAAACAAATGAATGCCTAGGACAGATTTATAAAGAACGTTCCTGGAGAGGCGGGTGGATTAATTATTCAGCATCCTCTCCCTTTGTAACTATTTATTGTCTCATATGCATTTATATGGTACCTATCACTGCAGATCTCGCTCCATGCTGGAGACATAATTTCCAGGGACTGACTACTTGTCTAAGATGCATATATCGTATTGCAATACTATTTTATTTCTGACTGTAAGGGCATGTGCCACTGTTGGGTAATTGTGTTCATGTTTTTAAATGTGAAAAATAATCAAATATAACTTGAAAGAGATTGTACAGTAATTCAAGGGGATATTAAACCACCAGGAAGTTACTCAGCAAATAAATAGGTGTTTGTGGCTGTCAGGGTGAGCGATGAGGAGCTGGCTAGCTGTGGGGGAGGGGGAGACAGAGAGAGGAAGACAAAGAGGAGAGTGCAATGTGAATGCCTGGTTGCCAGGTTAGTTGTGTTGGGGGAAAGGAGCTTCTAGTGGCCAAGAATAGAAGACCTGAAGTTGGCCAGTGCGTGGCTAGTGCCTGTAATCCCAGCACTGTGGGAGGCCAAGGCGGATGATTCGCTTGAGCCCAGGAGTTCAAGACCAGCCTGGGCAACATGGAAAAACCCCGTCTCTACTAAAAATACAAAAAGTTAGCCAAGTGTGATGACACATGCTTATAGTTTCAGCTACTCGGGAGGCTGACGTGGGAGGATAGCTTGAGCCCAGGAGGCAGAGGTTGCAGTGAGCCCAGACTGAACCACTGCACTCCAGCCTGGGCAACAGATTGAGACCCTATTAAAAAAAAAGGAAGGAAGGAAGGAAGGAGGGAGGTAGGGAAGGAAGGAAGGAAGGAAGAAAGAAAGGAGAAAAAAGAAAAGAAAAGAAAAAAGAAAAGAAGACCTGAAGTCACTGGGTTTCCTTCGAGGTAGCCAGAAACAGAGGAAAGCGGGTATTGCCCACTTAGGGTAAAAAGTAGAGCACTGGATTGTGGAAGGCTACAGGTTTTCATGTGTGCTTGTCCAAGTGACATTCCATGTCAGGCTCTAGGGTCCCTACTGGGACAGAGAGGGATTAACATTTACTCACATGCCTATAGCATGTCAGGCATATACTTGTGCCTTTATATATATCAGCTCTGTTTTTGTCATTAAAACATCCCTGTAGAAAGATAGGCACTGTTGTCACATTTTACAGATGGGGAAACCTGAGCTCTGAGTGGTTCAGCAAACCCTGGTTGCATCCCCCACCTTGCCCCTGCAAAACCAACAAAAAAACGAAGGCACACTCCCTGCCTTCCTGGAGCTGACAGACATTTAGGTTGATTCTGAAAGTCAGTAGGCCCAGATTTTCACTCTTCATTTTTCTTGTTTGGGATGAGAGAGCACACAGCTGGGTTGGGGGAAGAAGCGAAGGTCTAGGCCTGCATCCACTTACCCCAAGGGAAAGGAGTAGGGGACCAGTCTGCTGGGCATGCAGACAGCAATTGGAGAAAAGTCAGCCCAGCTGTGAACCCCATTCCTTTCAATACGAGCCAAGAGGGATGGCATCTGTCAGAGTTTCTGGAATTGGAATTTTGCATCTCGCCGTGTGTCCATGAGGAATTGGGGAAACTCTCCCCCTGGCTGGACTGAGGCTTCAGCAAGCATTGTTGCTGCCCAGTGGTGATCAGCTCAGTGTCCTTGGAAAAGAGCAGAAAGTGGCATCATGAACATATCTTCTCCTTTGCTTCCTTCTCCTCACTCTTCATCATCATCATCATCATCATCATCATCATCAAATAGGGATCTGTGAGGCTACCTCTGGGGTTGAGACTTGGTTTTGGGCAATAATTTGTGATGCCCTCTCTGCCCAATCCAGCCTCAGGCTACAAATGAATGTAAAAATCTCTAATTTAGTGCCAAGTAACAGAAACCAGCTCTACTTATCTTAAGCCAAAAAGAGGGACTTCTCAGAGGCATACTAATGCAGGATGGCAAGAGGGCCTCACGTGGAACCAGGACCTGGAGCGGCACAGCACTCAGGAAGCTCAGTCTCCCTCTCTCTCTCTCTGTCTCTCTCTGTCTTCTCTGCTTGTTTCCCTTTACTTGTAGACATGCTGTCATTTTTCCAATATCCATGGCAAAATGTGGCCACCAGTAACTCCAGGTGTATACCAGAAGCCTGGCCTCCCAGGAGAGGGTGACTTGATGCCCTTAGCTCCAGCCTTCCACTCCCACCCTGGGCAAAGCAACTGATGGCCAGGAGGAGCTCATATTGCAGGAATATTGAAATTTTCACTAAAATCATTTGAATCAGGGGAGGACATTTCCTAGAAAAGAGGGTGCTAGTCTGGCAAGCTCACAGTGGTCCCCTTCATCTGTCAATTCATCTTCTACAAAGGTCACACCATCCTTTTCACGTTCCAACCTCTGCACCAGTGCCCAAATCTGTCACTCCCTTCTCTCATTCTGAAGCATCCTCTGCACTCCATTTACCAGTGCCAAGCCTTGCCCTTCTTTGGGGCTCAACTTTGTCCCACCTTCTCTGAGAAGGCTGCCCTGGTCCCTGCAACCACTATGAGCTGCTTTTTCTGAGCTCTTCTGCTGTGGAGGATCCATGCCATTGACCCAGGCACCCGTTTTCCACATATTGAGCATTGCTGAGCACCTACTCTGTGCCAGGCACTGTGCTTCAGGGCCATGGTGGGTGCTCCAAATGGTAAAATGCAACCAAAGCCCCAAAGGAGCTCACATTCTAGTCATGTCCACAAAGAGGTAATAAATCCATAAATTGTATGTACTATTCTAGTCACAACAAAATTGTGTTGTACTGTAATGCTGGGTATCCATTTTCAAAGGGGGGGCATTGGCTGAATCTGGGTCATTACAGTAGGAAATGCATATATACAATCATTTACCCATGAATATTAATGTATTTAATGAGGGTAAAAGATAGATATTACTTAAAGCAAAGTATTCGTTCCAGCTACTGTTGGATTTGTTCATTACTCTTTCCCATGCAGATATTACCTGTGATTTACCTGCATATCAGGCATCTGGAAACAGCTCAAGTCCACCTGTGGGTAAATTAGGTTAGCCACTTGTTGGCAAAGATTACAATGTTAACTAATTTCCAGAGTATGCTTGCAGTCAGTAGTTTCATACTTACGTACATGACTTGCATTCACATCATCTGGTTAATGGTGTGAACAGAGATTTTCTTTATGCTTTTTGGAATACAGTAAGATAATGTTAAGCTAATGTAAGACTGTTAACAGTACCTGGTTCTGAACTGTATTTATAAGGTATATCATAAAACCATTACTTTGGAGCTTGCCAATCTTAAATTCAGAACAATTCAAAAATGAGCCAGAATCAAGTTTGCACCATTACCACTTATAAAAATAAGGATCTGTAAGTTGGCTGGATAAAATATATTACAAAATAATGACTTAAGTGGCTCTGGAGCCAGCACAAAAGATAAAAATTGGGTATACTCAAAATTACCTTCAAAATATCTTAAGTCATTCTTAAAATACATGTAAATATGCCAACTCAAAATACATCCAACAAAACTAATATTTTTCCTGATTTGTTGGGAGAAATTTCTCTTTCTTTAGTTGTGCAGTAGATGAGGAAGTCAGAGTGCATTAATATTCAGGGCCATGTTGTATAAAAATGACAGATTTTCAATGTATGTTAATATGCAGGTCACACTCAGCCCAGTGAGATGCTTGCCTAGAGGAGACATGTGGAAGCCAAGGCCAGGGAAGGCATAATTCACTCTGGAGAACTGCTTTAGCTGGCAAAGCTCAGTTTCTCCCCGGATCCCATTTTGCTCTGGTTAAATTCACATGCATCAAACCAAGACCAAAGAGTATGGTGTGGTTCCCGCCACCATTGGCCAATAGCAATTTCTAGGCCCACCTTCACCAAGACAGGTCCTAGATGTGTTGCTAGGCATTTGGAGTTTACTGAGATCTGCAAAGCTGACTTCTTCCCCAGTTTCAGGTGGTTCAGGCTGCTCTTGCCTCTCCTTGGTGTGTCAGAGTAGAGGAGAAATGGCTTTCAGTGCTGGGACCATAACCCTGTTTCCACTCCACTTCTGACTTGCACTGTGGTCTGAGAATTGACACTCTGCTTGGGGAAAATTTGTTCCCCCAACCATAGCAAAGTTTAATTACCATGTTGCCGCTGTGGAGGGAAATCCTATTCGAGAAACCAGCCTCTCTCAAACCAATCAGTCATCTTGCTCTTTGACCAATGGTTCGGCCACCCAGCAAGAAATTAGAAAAATCTATGCATAGGAGAAAGTTTTCCAAGAGTCCTGGAAAGGCTTTGGGCCCCAAAGGGCTAGTATGAGGTTGAGGTGGGGGAGAGCAAGAGAGGACAAAACAGGCTGGGTACTGACCTTCCTCATACTCCAAGGCTCAGAATTCTGACCTCTTGCCAACCTGCCTTCCACAAGCAGCGAGAGTAGCATGGCTCTGAGGGGCATGGCCAGGGAGGATGTGGCCTCTAAGTGCTCCAAGTCACTGGGAACCCTGTTCTAATAATAGGCAAAGCTTCAGTTGATGGAGTGCCTATATGGGCCCAGCCCTGTGAACAGCTTCCTCTCAGTTTTCCCAGAATGAAGCTCAGTGCACACACCAAGTGTGCAAGCAACACACAAGAATTAATTGCAATTTTAAGTCCTTGTGACAATCCCAGGCCTGCATCTGCAGGGAGTTTTATGAAGGCTGTTTATAGAAGTATGGGAGGGGTTAAGAGAAAGACAAGAGAGTGTAACATGCCCCAGAACTAGTAGCAGGAAGCTACTACCATCCCTGAGCCTGAAGGGCAGAACCCAGAGAGACAGACCTGCGCTGTATGTCAGGGCCACCCAGTGTGAGCCTCAGCTGCCACTGCCAGTCCCCAACTCAACAGGAGAGAGCTGGACAATGAAGACCCTGTGAGCACCCGCAACTTCCCACCGGCTGCATCCTGTTACAAGCTAGAGGTCATGGGAGCCTGGGAGAGGCCACCCATGAAGATCAGCTTCCAGGGGCAGAGAGCAGAGTGGACATGGAGGGGCAAATGGGGACTGGCCAGCACAGTCACCATCTCATAGACATTTTCCTCCACCTCCTACCTCGAGTAGCTAGTAGGGTTCAAGCAGAACTGTGGAGCATCATCCCAACAACTGCATGGCTGCTTCTCGCTGTCCCCTTAACAGCGCACATGGGGAGGGAGCCACAGGTCAGCAAAGCCCTTGGCTCCCGCTGTAGCCCTCACTCATGCCCATCCCCACCCGTCCCCATGCTCAGCACATCAGCTTCACTCTGGCTGTCCATGTGCATAGACATGACTCAGTAAGTCTCTCTTTTCTTTTCTCTCTCTCTTTTTTTTTTTTAATTTTTTTATTTTTTTTTATTTTGAGACTGAGCCTCACTCTGTTGCCCAGGCTGGAGTGCAGTGGCATGATCTCGCAACCTCCACCTCCCAGGTTCAAGCAGTTCTCCTGCCTCAGCCTCCTGAGTAGCTGGAACTACAGACATGAGCCACCATGCCTGGCTAATTTTTTTATTTTTAGTAGAGATGGGGTTTCACCATGTTGGCCACGCTGGTCTTGAACTCCTGACCTCAGGTGATCTGCGCACCTCAACCTCCCAAAGTCCTGGGATTACAGGTACGAGCCATCACGCCCAGCCAACTCAGTAAGTCTTTCGAATGTGAGCGGAGGCCCCCACTCAGCGCTTCCAAGTCCTGGGAAATGAGGGTGAGGAGGGGGCCAAGAGCTCCGGTTTCGAGTCCCAGCTCTGCCACCCATTCCTTAGGGCAGGCACCCACCACTGCCTTGGCTCAGGCCTCAGTTTCCATCTGGAAGGTGCTGGTTGGCTTGATGGGCCTCTGTGGGCCCTCCAGCTCTGTCGCTCCATGTCAAATGCCCCTGACCACCCTTGAGATTAACCCTTTCCTGAGGAGGGACAGCTTCCCCACATCATTCTAGGTCTCTTGCACTTCCCCAGCTCCTACAGAAATAACCTATCCCATCCCCTAAGATCTCCAACTGTTGAGGGTAAGTTTTTGGTTAAAAAGAGTGAGACAGACTTTGGTGCTAGTGCAAAACAAGCTGCTGTAAGAGTGCATGTGTGTACCTGCAGACCGGTGCAATCAGATGAGCTTCCCACCAGGCTGCACACCACTGGATGTCCTCACAGTCACTCAGCCACTCAGCAAACTTTGACTGCACAGCAACCCATGCCAGACCTGCTGCTGGACTCCAGGCATGTTGAGAAATGAATATAATACCCAGGCTATGGCCTCAAAACCTTCAAAACCCAGGGCAGGACACAGACAGGGACACAGATGTGATACCTGCTGGGATAGAGTCCTCATTAGGCTCTCTAAGAGGTATCTAAGCAGGGACCTAGAGAGAGGAGGTATCACCTGAGTTGAACCTAAAGGAAAGGCATTGCAGGCAGAGGGATCAGTATAAGCAAATACTCAGAGACCAAAAAGAATGGCATAGGGGACTCCACCAAAGAAGTAAAAGAGAATAGGGTGCTACATAGTGTCTCAGTCCCTTTTCTATTGCTTAGAACACCTGAAACTAGGCAATTTATAAAGAAAAGGAATTTATTTCTTATGGTTATGGAGGCTTGGAAGTCCCAGGTTGAGGCAGCACATCTGGTGAGCCCTTCTTGCCAGGGGCAGGTACTCCCTGCGTAGTCCCAAAGCAGCACAGGGCATCATATGGTGAGGGGGCTGAGTGCACTAGCTCAGGTTTCTCCTAAAAAGCCACCAGTCCCACTCCCCAAATAATCCATTAATTCATTAACCCACAAATCGATTTACCTCTTAAAGGTCCCACCTCGCAATACTGCCACATTGGAGATTGAGTTTCAACATGAGTTTTTGAGGGGAAAAGTATTCAAACTATAGCTCACAGAGATCGCTTTTCCTAGAGATGGCAGATGAGTTTTGGAGGTAGAGGGAGAGGGGCAGATCACACAGATCTCATAGTGTGTACAGACCTGCCCTTTCTGCCGGTGGTGGGCAGCTGAGGAAGGGTCTGTCTCATGAACCATTTAAGGCTGCAGAGTCTAGCACAGCATCCAGGCCACAGCAAGAGCATGAGACGTACTTGGTGAGTGAGCAAGAGAATGGAAGAAGAAATCAATGGAGCCAAATGACTCCACTAGATTTGCATTTGAGACGGTCTCTGCAAAGACTGCACCAGTCCCAAATTCCCAAGACAGCAATGTTTTCCACGGTAGGTCTGAACATATAACCATTCTCAGGTTCCTGTTGGGGGTTTGGGAGCCTAGAAACTGAGACAGCTTCACAGCTGACAGATCACGAGCAGCCATCTAAGTCGATGTTTCCAAAGTCATGGGGCCTATGGTTTGTGAGCTTATTTAGGTGGTCCCCGGGCCCAGCATCAAAAGCATTGAGACACATACTGAGGGACTCTTTTCCTAGCCTCTCAGTCCTGACTGCTCAAGGACCAAGTGGTACTTCTTGCCTGTGTTCCTTTAATGCTTGCCTAATATGAGCTAGTCTTCTCTGATCACTTTTTTTTTTGATTCCAGCTTTTTTTATTTTTTCCCCTTTTACACAAAACAAAGTAGAAGAAATAATACAGAATTAAAACTGCAAAAGTAGTTTATCAGTAGAATATGTATACACAAAAAAAATCCAGATAGGAAGACAGGCTTATTTACAATGAAAGTAAGGTAAAATTAAGGTAGTTTTCTTATGAAATATTAAAAAAAATCAAACATATGCTACAATGGGCACCACTGTTTACAGCAATATTAAAGAGGAGAAAACAACACTTATTTAATAGGGACAGATATACCACAAGGTACAACATCAGTGCAATAAATTCACAAAACGATATTACAGCTAGTTAATCAGTTTAAGAATTGTTCCCAAGTCAGTCACATTTTTTGGCCCTCAGAAGTTCATTCCTAAAGATTTCAACTACTCTAAATTTCTAGCTACCAAGAAGTTAAGAATGATTATAAGAAGCTTTCCAAGGAGTTATGAAATCTTTGTAGACCAGAGGCCAACTATCATCACCTCAAGTGTGCTCTCACCAACAGCCCTTGTATTTTTCAGGGAGAAATCTCTAGGAAAAAAGTCAGACACCAGTGTAGTCACTATCTCTCATGTCAAACCTAGGGGACTAAAATGGCCAGTATTACCATAAAATGAGAATTTTGAGGTTTACCTTAAAAGGCTTACTCTGATCTCAAAAATTAGATAAGATTATCTTCTACTGAAATGAATCTTGACTAAACATAGAAGACTGCTGTCCTTTTGCTGGTCTTAGAGTGAAAGTCATAGACATGAGTCTTAACCTACTATATACTATAGCTAATGTCAGTTGAAAATCTGAAATAAAAAGCATGCTAGAAATCCTAAATGCAGTCTTTTCGAAGTCTGCTATTAAAAACCCTTTAAGGATTTACTAACTTTGAGTCTCAGTGCAAGGGGATGAAAGCTTAAGCCTGTCAGACATTCCTTTTTTTGGACAAAAAGGTCAAAGTTTCCTACAATTGCTAAGCTTTGCACAAGGGAGAAGCCTACACGTACTAGTGCATGGAATCAGTTTCATTTTATTTCATGGGGACTCTTCTCCCACTAGAAAGAAACAGAATGAGGAATGAATCTTAATTGGTCTCTTCATCAGAAGTGTTAAACTTGGTCTCTATATTCATAAAGTCAGACAGTTTTGTAAGCAGACTGTGGAAGCAGACAGAACCAGCTTCCTGTAGCCACAGACCACTACATGGTATCTAAGCTAAAGCAAAGATGAACAATTATCCAGATTCACTCGCACTGTACTAAAGGACAAGGTTCACCACTACAAAAAGGAAGTTGTCTAAAAGCCAGAATTCAATTAACGCTGGGTAAGAAAAGTCAAAACAAATCATACACACTAATGAGTTGTCCATGAAGCCAACTGCTAAGAACGCACTCAACTATACACAAGACACTATGCACAAAGCCTTACTTGGCGAGTCTGAATTTCTATTAACTAAGGGCAGAGTGAGGGAGAGCAAAGAGCTACTTCCATAACATTTTAGTATCCAGATAGTACAGCAGAAACCGTTCCCGGGGCAATGGGTGCTGCATTAATCACACTGATTAAAGCAGATGAATCATTCATTTTTCTTTTTGTTTGAGAAGTTTGTTTATCTCCCTCTTGGCCATTCCAATGTACTTCGAAATGATTCCACTTTGGTTTAGTCCAGGAAGCAATAGTAAGGAAGTCACTATCAGCTAGGTGAGAAGCAGGTTGTGGACTTGTTGTCCCACCCAAGCAACGGTAGCAAGGGAAACGATCATGGCCTTGAAGTACATCTTAGGTTTTTCTTCCTTTAGTGTGAAGAGGCGTTTCCACCAACCCACAGCTCTGCGTCGAGTTTTTACTAGATTGCTGCAAATTTCATGGAATCTTTGCTGTTGTTCAGTGGTCCATTTACTGGAGCCAAAAATTCTAGGCGCTAGAATGGGAACAAGGTAGTCAGCCAAGCACAAAAACATAACAAAACAGGAAACGCCGGACACAACAGATGGATCTAGATAGTAGATAATCAGAAACACCAAAGAAACCACACCCATGATGGCAGGTGGAAACCAGGCTCTTTCCCATCGGAGGACTTTATCAGCCATCAGCATCACTTCTCCCCATCCTTGCAGCTGTTCTTCCAGACTTGCAGTCTCTGCAGCCAGCAGGTTGGTGCGGCGATTATCTCCCTCCGCCATCGTCTCGGGGATGCAGTCTCTACGAGCGCAGGCCACCTACCCAGTGAGCCCTCCAACCGAGACCCGCACGGCGACCACAGCCTGATCACTTTTTTAAAAAATCCAAAGTAGGTGGGCATTGTCCTAAGAGCCTTTGGAAAGCAGCTGCCTCTCACTAGGACTTCACAGTATCATTTTGCTTTGCTCTCTTCGTGGTCACAATTACCTTCCATTCATGGTGGGTGTATGTCAGGATCCCCACAAGAAACAGAGGGACACCCAAATTAGGATACTTCAGAGGGACTAATGACAAAGGCATGGGTGGGAGTAGAGGGGAATACAAGGGAGAGTTCAGGAATCTTGGCCTTTATTATAAATGCAATGTGTGTCCGCTATGGAAAGTTTGGGAAACACAGCGAACTAGAAAGAAGAAAAACCACATCGCCTGAATTCCTACCGCATGGAGAGAAGCATCATAAACACCTTTTGGAGGAGTCTCTTCTTCCTTTCCCCCTTTCTCCTTCTTTCTATAGAGAGGTCTTTCCTGAGGACTTCCCAGAATCTTGCAGATCCAAAATCTTAAAAATTTGCGGAGGCAGTGAGGAGTTAACATGCACAGCTCAGGGAATATTCTGCTTTTTATCTGGAACCAGGCTCAGAACAACACTCCTTGCTTTTTTGTCCTGTGTTTTCGTCTTCTCTCAGAACCCTAACTTTGAGATAAGATCTTTGACTATTATTAGGCAGGTGCAAAAGTAATTGTAGTTTTTGGCATTATTTTTAATAGAACTGCTTCTGTGTCCTCAGATCTCCATCGTTCATCTCCTGATAAGCCCCTGAATATTTCCTGGCCCCTTTGAGCTCCTTCCGGGAGTAGAATGGTCATAAGAGCTGCCATGTATTGCTTATTCTGGCCTATTTCCTTAAGGCACATTAGCCCATCTAACTGTTCCCATGGCCCACAGAGTTGGGAGGAGCATGAAGAAAGATGCAAGGAAATCAACTCATCTCAAGGTATCTCTGGCTCCCAAAGAACACAGGACATTACCAACTTGAAGTTAGCTTCTCAAGAAACTAAGACCCAGCTGCTTTTCAAATCCTCAAAATATTAGTATGAATTATAGATATAGTTATAGCCTTCAGAACTTCTGGCACAGCCCAAAACTGTTGGCTGTAAAACCATGTTTCCTAAATTCAATCATGTTTCTCATTGATTTCCATTTTGAAATTGGAAGTCTTTGCCCTCAAGATATAATAAAAACCATACCAAAGAAAATGGAAAACTTTTCCCCCTTAATATTTAAAGGAGAATGATTTTTATAAAAAACATTCATTTGTCTACTTAAAGTAAATCACAGTGCAGTGCCAGTCTGGGTTTGGAGCATAACACTTTTTTTGATTTATGGTTTCTGCCAGGAGACACCCAGCTAATGATATTTGTTCCTATGTCCTTCCCTGACTAGCTGGGTGGCAGCTAAAGAGCTAGGGTGAGGGGAGACCAGGACTCCAAGCCTGTCCCGTGTTCCTCTCTCACCCATATGTGGATTTCAACCCTGGGCTTAGTGTCTGCCTCTAGCGACATGGGAAGAGGGGGATGGGTCCTCTCCTTCTTCTTGTCAGATGGCCCCCAGAGTCCCACCAATGTGGAGCTCCAGGCTCCTGACCAGGAGGGCTCCCCAACCCTCCCACTATGCCCAGTCTATCCCTCCTTCTGCGCCCAGCAGAGCTCAGCAGACTTGCCCTTGGCCACTCTTGTGCCTTCACTGCTGTGTGTCCTGGACAGGAGCCAGCATGGGCTCGCTGTTCACAGAGAAAGCTCACATGGCAAAAGAACCAGTGAGATAAACAAGTCGAGGTTTGGGATATATCTTAGAGATGGAGCCAATGGGGCCTGCAGAGGATTTCCCTGGGGACTGGAAGGGTGAGGAAGGAGAACGCTCTCAGATGACACCTAGGTGGCTGATATGATAGAATGGGCATTTTCTGGAAGATCTGTTCAGGGGCATTTGGTGAGACAGAAACCAAGGGTTTGGTTTGGGACTTGATATGTTTGATCACCCTGTCAGCCACCCAGGTAGAGAGGTTGAGGAGATGGCTGATGGCATGAGTCCGGAGCTCAAAGGAGAGGCTGAGTGAGGCTTGAGTTACATATTTGAGGGCATCCATGATGTGAAGCACATGGGGGGGGGCCCACACAGGGGTCTGTGTGTTCCACTGCGGTGTGTGTGGGGAAATGTGGGTATGTGTTTCTGCGTGTACATTGACATGCGTGACTCAGAATGTCACATCCATCACAATTTCCTGTCTGACCTTGGCCGAGGTATGTCTGACTTTTCCTGGCCTGTAAAATGAGGGAGTGATATTAGATGGCATCTGAGACCCTTGCCAACTCCACAGTTCTAGGAGTTGGGGAATCCCAAAGATGCTGCCATCCCTGGTTTGTTTGGGTGAACAGGAACAGAGAAGTCTTAAGACCACAAGCAGTGAGGTTAGATGCGAGTTCTGCACCTCCCCTGGGGCCTTCAGCAGCTGCATTCTTGACACAGCAGAGGACTTGCTTGATCTCCAGGATAGCAAAGGAGCTGAGGCCAAAAAGACACATGGGCTACTGCTCCCCCAGCCCCATATTATACCCTTCTCATCGCTGCAATTCAACATAAAAGCATATCATTCCCATCTACCCACTCATTCATTCATTCAGCACATGCTGATTTTTGAACCCGCAAATATGTATTAGATATCGATGCTGTGCTGAATGCCACAGATTGCAACAGGAATCAGATGCCAGCCTGCCCTGGAGGAGCTCAAACATCTTTCCAACATCAATTTCTACTTCTTGGGTCTCCTCTCAATGTGTACAACATAGACCTTTCCTTGCAAGGCTTGAGCACAACGCAGCAGTCACTCCTTGTCTCCAGGCCTGGCTGCAGACACAGTGGAGGCTCCTCCTTGCCATCTGCACTCCAGTCAGGGGAGGACACCAATCCACTATCTAATGACCATAGCCAGCATTTATTGAATGTAGACACACTGTAGGTAGCAGATTTCAGGCACCCGATCCAGGTATTGCAGAAACGTAGCTTCTATTTTTCTATAATTGAATTTGACTTCTTTCTTGAGTCCTCATTCAGCTGGGCATGGATATTTTAGTTTTAGTTTATTTGGCATAAGTTCAGCCAGTGCGAAGAGTTTGCAGTCTATGTAGGGTGTTCTTTCCCTTCTTTTCCCACTAGAGAATTTATAAGGTGCCCTGGCACTGTTGAGGGAGGAGCTACCTGGGGGAGGAATGACCCTCCATCACTGAAGGCTGTGCTGCAATCACGTTTCCTCTGTCTCCAGCCCCAAGTCCACCAAAGCATCCCATTTCTTCCAGGTTTAACTGCAAGGCCTTTCTAAGACTGCCCAAGTCTCTGCTCGTCCTTCTCCAGGAGATGCTAATCTCCCGGAGAATCTCCTCTCCAATCTGAGGACTGGGGCCTTTCCTGCCTTCCTGCCACCAAACAGTCCTGGAGTGGAGGACAGCCAGAAGCTTTGCCACCTCCCCAAGCTACATCCAGGAAGAGGCACCAAGGCCACTTGTCCTGAATCTCAAAGCCTACTTAAGAGCTTAGGTTCTGTTGTCACAAGATCATGGGCACAAGCCCTCGCCTGGTCCTAGAGAGAGTGGGATCAGAAACACTCTCAGTGTTTGAGTCTCTTGCTCCTCCTCTGTCTATCCTCCTTTCCCTCTGGCCCAGAGAATCTTCCTCCACTCCCTGGGGAAAAACCTATCCCACACACCCTCACATATTCTTCAAGATCTATTGGTTAAGGCACCCAACTTATTGCTTGAGCATTTCAAGTACTGGGCTTTGGAAAGCCAAGAATCTGAGTTGCAAAGTCTTCCTTAAAACTCAAAAACTAGGCTCATAGGTGCTCTTCTCTTTTTCTTGGCATTTGCCTAAAAGCCACCCTGAGGACACCTAGAAGAGGCCACCTCACCACTTCTTGAACCAGGAATGGGGGATGGGGAAGAAGACACTGGGGAAAAGCTCTGAGTGGTACTTCAGATCATCCTGCCTCAGGTGTTGGTTCTGATCCTCTCAACGACTCCCAAGGGAATATGTCAGCTCCATTTTCCAGACTGAGACCTGAGTCTTGGAATGACTTGTCCATGGTCACACAGTTGCTAAACATCTGAGCCAGACTGAAACTCTGGGGCATTTGACTTTAAAGTCCCAGCCTTTAAATCATCCCACACTTGCTTATTCCAACTTGGACTTGCCGGAGTCTCATAGACAGAGGCTGCTCTCCCACCATGCTGAAGCTGGTGCATGTCATGTTTCAGTAAGAGAAAGGAGGGTGCCTGGGCTTCGTCTCCACCCAGCTGCCTCTCCCCCAGCAGCTACACCAGGCCAGCTGAGGGGGATTTTAGCCCGAATCCAGGGTTTCTCCTACAGAAGACAAGGAGTTTGGGCACTGCCAGAGTTAGAAGAACAGAAAGAGAATGTTCTGGATTTCTCATCAAATGCCCCTTGCCTGAGAAATGTAACTAAATTCACCCTTAGGTCATCTTACAATCTGTCCTGCCCCAGTGTTCCCCGCTCAGGGAACTGCTCCACCCACATCCTGGTCCCGAGACCAGAGGCCTGGGAGTCAACCTTGACATTTCCTCCCCTACACCCCTAATCAATCAAGTCCTGTTTATCTTGCCCTCTGAGAGTCTGCACCGACATCTCTCTCCTCTCCTTCCCACCTACCATGGCCCAGCAGCTTTACCATTGTGTCTCATGGATCTCTGCACCGCTCCCACCTGGCCTGTGCGTTCACTCCTGCCCCCTCCTCCAGCCCTGTGTACACTCCCTTCCACCATCCTTTCTATACTCTCCTCCAATCCTATCTGCACCCTCCTTCAACCCTGTCTGTACTCTTCTCCAATCCTGTCCACACACTCCAAACAAAGTCATATTTCCAAGAGAAATTTGACCATGCCACTTTCTCCTACAGCTCCCCACCACCTCCAGGATCCCACCCTCAGTGTTAGCCAGACACTGCCAAGGCCTTGTGATCTGCCCTGCCCACGTCTCCAGCCTCATCCTGCGACTCCCCCCTACACTCTGTGTTCTGGCCATCCGACCAATGGGCTCCTCTTCCTGCACCCCCATCCACTCTTGCACATCCTGCACTCTATGTCTGAACAGCTCGGTTTCTCTTCTTTTCTTCTGGCACATGTCTGCTCTACCTGCAGGTCATCTTAGATGTCCCTTCTCCTAGGAAGGCTTTCCTAACCTCCCAAAACAGGCTCGGTTCCCTTCTTCAATTCTCACTGAGCCCCCTCCCTAGCATTTCCCTCTCTGCATTATAATTCCTCCCTGTGCAAGTGCTCATCTCCCCACTGCACTATAAGATCTAGGAGGGTAGAGGTTGGGTCCCATTCATTTCTGTACCCTCAGTATTTAGTAGAGATGGGGTTTCACTGTTTTGCCCAGGCTGGTCTCAAACTCCTGAGCTCAGGCAATCCACCCGCCTCGGCCTCCCAAAGTGCTAGGATTACAGGCGTGAGCCACCACTGCCGGCCCTCTGCATTCTTTTATTCAAAACTATTTATTGAGCTCTACTATTGGCTAGATTTTGGGGATGAATAAGGCAGACAAGACACCCTGTCCTCAAGGGGTTTTCAGGTTAGTGGGGAGCAAAGCAAAAAGACAAACGAACAGTTAAATATAACATCTAGTAGTGATAAATACTCCAAAGAAAACTAAAGCAGGGGCCAGAGAGCATGGGGGCATTGATGTTTTAGACAAGATGGTAAAGGGAGGTCTCTCTACAGAGGTGGTATTTGAGCAGCAGCCCGAGCACTCAGTAGGTCCTTGGTAAAATTTAGTTGACCCCCGAACTAACTGAGTGTCTCACTCAGTGAAAGCCTCTAACCCATTTTGCTAGAAGTCTTTCCCTGTAGCTCATTTTGTTCCAAGTCACAGGCATCAGGCTTGGAAGACCTGAGTGGGAGAGTAATTAACCTAATACACAGCACGGGGAATGGAAGCCCAAACCCCCAGAAGCCTTTTCTGCAAAAGGGCCAGGGCTTGGGTAATAAAATGGT
This sequence comes from Pongo pygmaeus, assembly GCF_028885625.2. Classification (NCBI taxonomy): domain Eukaryota; kingdom Metazoa; phylum Chordata; class Mammalia; order Primates; family Hominidae; genus Pongo; species Pongo pygmaeus. Next base: position 175,664,947 of record NC_072377.2, read on the forward strand.
GCTTTCATTCTCATTAATGGGGCAATTGATTTAAAGAACAGACCCAGTGGCTTATTGATCAGTGTTAATCATTAGAAAATGCTGACTTAATGAATCTAACTGCCATGAGGCCCCTGTGGGATTTGGGGAAGGCTAGTTAGATACAATAACCTTGTCCCCTTCCAGTCCAGCAGACAGATTTATTTACAGAAGTCTAGATTTTTTTTTTCTGGAAAAAAAGTCAAAGAGTCACTGGGGGTTAAGCCATTTCTCCAGCTGACCTGAGAGATCATCCCAAGCCTTTGTAATATGCCTGTCTCTCCTGCCATGTTCTGTTCCTATCTAGCTTTTCAAAACAAACTTTCCATTTTAGAATAGTTTTAAATTATAGTTACAGAAAAACTTCAAAGATAGTAAGAGAGTTCCCATATCCTGCACACCCAGCAACCCCCTTTGGTAACAGCTTAGGTTAACACTGTCACTACTAATGGACAAATGTTGCGATATTATTATTTGCTCAAGTCCATACTTAACTCAGACTTCCTTAGTTTTTATTTGAAGTCCTTCTTCTAGTTCAGGTTCCCACATTCCATTTAGTAGGCGTGTCTCCTTAGACTCCTCTTGGCTATGACAGTTTCTTAGGCTTCCCTCTGTTTTGATGACCTTGACAATGTTAAGGAGATATTGGGCAGATGACTGTAGAATGTCCCTCAACTGGGTCTTATCTGAAGTTTTTCTGATGATTGCACTGGGGTTTGGGGAGGAAGAGCACAGAGGTAAAGTGCCATTCACATCACATCATTTGAAGAGTGCATGTTATCAACACCACCTATTACTGCTGAAGATGACCTCGATCACCTGGCTAAGATTGTGTTTGTCAGGTTTCTCTGCTGTGAAGTCATTTTCCTCCCTCCCCTCTTGCACACTGGGCTCTTTGGAAGGAAGTCACTGTGTGCAACTCACACTGAAGGAGTGGGAAGTTATAGACCCTTCTTGAGCGTGGGCCATCTTCATGAATTATTGGGAATTATTCTGCATAAGAGATTTGTTTATATTAATATGAGCTCATGGATATTTATGTTGACACTTTGGGTTATAATCCAATAGTATTTTACTTCTTTTGTTGCTCAAATTACTCCACCTTTGGGTATTGGGGCTCTTGCAGTTGGCTCCTATGTCCCCATCATTGAGGGGTTTGGGTTTTGTGTGTGTTTGCGTGTGTGTGTGTGTGTGTGTGTGTTTGAGCACTTCTTTACTGTTGGCACCAAAAGATGCTTAGGCTCGCTTTGAGCATCTCCTGCCCTGGCCCTGGAGCCACTCCAAGGAACCTCCAAGAATGCCTGATTCCTTTTATTACTGGTTCCTATTATAATTTTCATAATGGGCTGTCATTTTGTTTTGTCTTGTTTTGTTTACAATTATAAGCGTAAGTCAGCTCATTGCATAAAATATAGCAAAGATATGAAAGAATAAGAATGAAAATAAGTATCCCAAATAATCCAAGCAGCAAAGAAATCCAGCATTAACATTTTGGGGTACTTTCATCTGGTCTTTTTGCTAGCTGCTAGCTCTAAGAAGTCTGTGCTTTCACTCTTGATCTCTGCCAGACCAAGGGATATCATGGGCCGTGGTTTACCTCCCTGTCCCAGCATCTGTGGTTGGAGCAGCGATTCCATCTGGCCATCCTCAGGTGGTCTGCTCGCTGGGCCCCTGCGCACTTCTCCCTCCAGCAGACTGCAGGCCAAGAGGCCAGGAGCCAGGGTGTGTCCTCCAGCAGACTCTGAGGAAGTGAATACATCATTGTTCTGTGACTTCCAACATGATAGTTGGCCTTACTTTCCTCTTCTTTACGAAGTAAATGAGATAATATATACAAAGTGCTCAAAGAAAGGCCTGGTAAGAAACAGGTATCTTAAAAAGTAAAAACTGTCGGCTGGGGGTGGTGGCTCGCGCCTGTAATCCCAGCACTTTGAGAGGCCAAGGTGGGCGGATCACGAGGTCAGGAGTTTCAGACCAGCCTGACCAATGTTGGAGAAACCCCTTCTCTATTAAAAATATAAAATAAGCTGGGCGGGGTGGCAGGCACCTGTAATCCCAGCTACCCGGGAGGCTGAGGCAGGAGAATTGCTTGAAGCTGGGAGGCGGAGGTTGCAGTGAGCCAAGATCGTGCCATTGCACTCCAGCCTGGGCAACAAGAGTGAAACTCTGTCTCAAAGAAAAAAAAAAAAAACTGTCATTATTGGAACCATAATTACTCTTAGCAATCTGAAGAAACACATATCTAATGATAGAAGTTCAGGCATAGTGTGGTAGGCAGGCCCCTGGGAGGGATGAATTTGCATAAGCAAACTGCCTTCTCCATGGAGACCTAATGAAATTCATCCGGTCCTTCTTTAGAATTTGACTGAGTTGGGAACTGTGTCTCCACCAGACCAGCAAATGGAAGAGAAGTTTCCTGGGGCTCTAGCTGAAGAGTGTGTACCGAGGGGCAGTATTGCATTGTGGTTGAGAACATGGGCTCTAGAGCCAGGCTGCTCAGGTTCAATGCCCAGCTCCATCACTTACCTGCTGGGCAGCAGCCTGTGTTATTTAAACCTCACTAGGCACAATGTAAGGATAACAATATTGACTATCCCGTAAGGTTGCTGGGGATGCCAAATAAGTTCACAAATGGAAGAAGTTTACACAGTACCTAGCACAGAGTAAGCAGCCAATTAATATTACTTGAGTTACTGTTTTTATTACTTCACCATTCAGGACTCTTCAGGTTGCAAGTACCAGGAAAGCCAACCCAGAATCACTTAAACAAAAGGGAATTTATTGGCTCAGGTAACTGAACTTCAACATTTTACAGAATCTCATTGGCTCCGATGGGCTCATATGTCCATCCCCAAACCAATCACAGTGACTGAGGGATTATCCAAGGATCACACTGGCCACTTTGATTCACAGGTTTTATCCCTAAAGGAAATCACAGGTAATAGATGTGGGGCTGCAGAAATGCAATATGCACTTTTCCTTGAAACTGCGTCCGTTTTCCCTGAAGATGAAGCTTGAAAGGAGAACTCTCTAAGAGGTTAAGTATTGAGCTGATGGGCAAGTCACAGGCAGAAAGAGTAGCTGTGCAGCCAAGCTCCTGGCCGGGGAGGGCAGGTAAGGAGGGAAGGCAAAGTTTGGTAAACAGGAAGCTAATCTATGGGCAAGAATCATTTTCTTCAGCATCCTGACCTCTCCTAAAATGTTCTCCACTGGTCCCTGCTAGGACAAAGGAACTACCACCAGACTAGAGTCAGGAGTCCTGGGCTGGTTCTGCTGTATGACACAGGACAGGTGGCCTGCCTGGTCTGGGCCACAGCCTCCTCCCCTGTCGATGAGCAGGTTGGTTGTTCCAGCACCATGTCAGCCCTAGAAATCTCTGAATTCTTGACCAGATCAGTAATTGCTCTCTTGCATTTACTTTTCCTTCAAATAAAGAGACTGGCATACAGGGGAGGAGCCCAGTGCAGCCAGCATGCTTGGCTCAGGTTCCAGAACCCAGAAACCAGACAAGAGTTGGGAAACCATGATGTGGAAGGAGGAATGTGCCACTCCTTACTAGTGCCTAATCTGTTCGAGACACTAATGTTTCAGTATTATCCACAGATTCTGATGCCAGGCAGCCCAGATGAATGGGGTCAGTCATTAGCATGCTTCCTGAAGGTGGTTCCCAGGTGCAGGCTACCTGCAGTCTGGCTGGATGGGCCCTGCACCACACTTGCTTCTGGAAAGCTGGTTTTGGGGTTGCCACAATCTCTGAAAGAATCACTAGGCCACCCTCTGAGTGGGTCCTTCTGTAGGAATTATGGATAAAATTGTTCCACTAGTCTTACCTTCTTGGGGAACCCTTCCTGGATTCCCAGGCTGGGCTGGGTGTCCCTGCATCCTAGCCCCACAGCCCTCCTGCTTCTCTTTCTCATCACAGTCTTGTCATCTTTACCAGTTGTCGGCCTGCCCCCACTGAACATGTGAATAAAGGGACTGGGGTCTCTCTAGGCCCTAGCATAGATCTGACACATAGTGAGCGATCTCTGTTGAATGAATGAATGAACGAATGAATGAATACATTTAGATAATTCAGATTACTCTTTCTAGCTCAGCAGGGTAAAGCAGGAAAACATGCCGTCAATGATTTAGGGCAGGTTTTCAAATCTCTCTGGACCTCAGTTTTACCTCTTGTAAAATAAATATAATAATTTGTCCTTACTTCATGAGACTATTTTGAAGATTAAACGAGATAATGCATACACTAATACTCACGGTCCTTACTTGAATATTCCTAAGTCCTTGGTGCTACATTAGGCTGCATAGAATGTATTTAAAGTAATAAAGTGGTATTTAATAAATATTCATTTTCTTTCCCCAGAACTACCTTAAATTAATTTGTTGAAAGGATGGATGGATGGATGGTAGATGGAAGTAGCGGGCTTCCAGCAGCAGGGGATGGAGTGAGTGTGTGGATACCACTGGCTCAGCAGAAGGTTATACCATTTTAGAGTAACTATCTCGGACTTCAGAGAGTTCCTGGGTATGAAGATTTGGCTTTAATTAAAGTCTCAGCACAGTGTTAAATGCCATTTTATTTTAGGTCATAATTAACACTAATGAGATGAGTGGATTACAAACAGCACACATTTTGAGAAGGTGAAAAACAACATCTGAGCTTGCTGGTTTCCATTTTCGCTTTTCCGCCTCCCATGCTCTGTTCAATTAAAAGTTTGAGAAAATATTACAACCATACTCCTTGTCTTTGTGGTAATGGAGCATATTAATTTGAATGTGATGAATACAATATTCCACTGACTTTTTTATTCCCTTATCTACAAAAGTTTAAAATAATGGACCAATTAAACCAGGAGAGAAGAATGCAGGGTTTGCCTGGGGCTCCAATTCAGCAACCAGAGAACTGAAAGAACAAAATTTTTTGGCAGAGTCTGGGCCAGACTTCATCCCTTACCTATAGCTGACAAACAGTAAGTCAAATTGGGCAAATGTGGACAAGCGCAGAACACATACTATATTGAGGATCGAAAGGCCAGGTTCTAGACCATCCTCTAATATTTTCTCAGTGAATATTTGTTGGATGAATGCATGGATGGATGGATGAATAGATGGATGGATGGACAGATGGACAGAGAGAGAGATGGATGCATGGATTGTTGGATGAAATTGAAAGATGAAGGTAGATGACCTCCCATGGTCTGATTCTTCCTAAGGTAGCAAATTAAGCCTAGGATGGGCTGACCTAACCCTTCCAAGGACTTAGAAGTTAGGGCAAGAACTTACAGGGAAGGGTTCAGTTCTCTGACCCCACTACCCTAGAGGCATAAACTATAAATTATAGAATTGGCCTGATCTCAGTTTCCCTGGGAGCTCTGCTCTAAAGCAGAGCCCCTTCTCCCTGCACCAATTTGGTTAATCCAAGTAAGGCTAAGCCTCCCCCAGCAGGAGCTCCTACTTTGGAAGAGAACATCCTGGGCCAGGTGCAATGGCTCATGCCTGTAATCCCAGCACTTTGGGAGGCCGAAGTGGGTGGACCGCCTGAGCTCAGGAGTTCAAGACTACCCTGGGCAACATGGTGAAACCCCATCTCTACTAAAATACAAAAATTTAGCCAGGTGTGGTGATGCAGCACACCTGTAGTCCCAGCTGCTCAGGAGGCTGAGGCAGGAGAATTGCTTGAACCTGGAAGGTGGAGGTTGCAGTGAGCTGAGATCACACCATTGCACTCCAGCCTGGGTGACAGAGTAAGACTCTGTCTCAAAAAAACAAAAAAAAATTTAAAAAAAGAAGAGGACATCGGAGCAGACCTGTGAACCTGACACATGGTCCAGGTGTCTCCCTGAGGACCTCTGGAAGTCTCCCCACCTCCCTGTGGTCCTTTAGGCATTAACACCACCTTGTCCCTGTGTCTTCTGAAGCAATCTGGAAGTTCATACCCCACAATCTCTGTGTACCTTGTCCCCCATTCTGTTCTCTGCATTGCAGATGGTTTAAAACACACACACATCCACGCTCAAAATGTTGTTCCTTTGCTTAAAACCCATTGTGGCCAGGCTAGACAAATCCTTAACACGGTCTACAATATTCTGCATGGCATGGCCCCTGGGTGCCTCCCAACCTGATCTGTCGCACACCACCTCCACCTTTGCCTGTTCCCTGGGCCCTAGTACTAACCTTTGGTTTGTTCCTAGACACCTTTTCAGCACTTAGGCCCCCACAGCCCTCAGAACCTTTACACTTGCTGTCTCTTTTGCTTTAAATGTTCTTGCCCCACCTACCACCTAGTTAATGCCTATTCCTGCTTCAGCTCTTAGCTGAAGCATCACTTCCTCAAGGAGGGCAGCCCTGATGAAAATCACTATGCAAACTCCAGCCTGGGTTGGGACTTATCTTTATGCTGTCATGGCCCTGAGTATTTTTCCTTTATGGCACTAATCAAGGCTTATATGATATACTTATGCTATTATTTGAGTTATGTCTGTCTCCCCCAGTATGCCATTAGTATTAAAACCATTGATTTTTAATCATTGCATCCCTAGTGCTTAGCACAGAGCCTGGCTCATAATAGATGCTTAATAAATATTTGTTGAATAAATGAATGAGTGAATGAATAAATGCCTCATTCAAGAGCTTTGGCTCTTTCTTTACTACTACATTACTTCTATTTTTTAGCTCTTAATTCTCAAAGCACTTTCTTTGTGCTGGGCCTATGCTGGGAGCTTAGACAGTAAAGCTTAGACAGTAAACTACAGTTGCTCTCAAGCAGTTCACAATATAACAAAAAAGAGACACAAATACACAGTGACAACACAGTGTGTCGAGTGCTACAATAGATGGAGGGGTGCAGTTTTATGGATGTGGAGAAGAAATCCTTCTGTTCCTCACTGGAGGCTTCACTAAGGAGATATTCCCTAAGCTGCTTCTGGAAGGAAAAGGTATTGGCCAAGAAAATAAGGGTGGAGGCAGAATTTCAGGTGAAAGGACCAGCATATGCAAAGGCTCAGAGGGCAGAGCCTGGCACTGGAAACAAAATGCAAGTCACTTCGAGGACTGAGTCCTGGATGAGGCTATGAGAGATGAGGCTGGGGAGGGAGGCAGGGGCCAGATCACAGAGGCCTTTCAATGACAGCAACATACGGCAGCTGCAGAGACAGCATGGAAGGGACTGGTGTGGTGAGGCCTGTGATTTGGAGAACTCCCTCTCGAAGGGGTTCAGAAAAGAGATGTCCATATTTCAAGTGAAGGACTTCCTCCCCTGGAGAAACTGAGGCTCTGCCCCAGGGCTGTCCATCAAATTCCTTCCCAGAATCCAAGTGCTTCCAAAGGATGCTCAGTGTGCCTGACCCTTGCTTATTCATTGTGGGGAGAATTAATTTCAGGGTGGGGAATTTTAAAAAAATATAAGATTAAGCAGTGTAATCAGCTGCTGCTGAGAGTTGCAAATGCAATAAATAATAATAGCATTGAGAGCTGTTTTTAATAACTCACCAGTGTAATTTAGCCTCGGCTTCTTGGAGCATATTTAAAATATGTCATAGTGTGTCTAATGGCAAATGCCTCATTGCCAGCCTCTGAAGACAAATGTCTTCCCAGGAGGGAGGGGGGCAGAAAATAGAGGAGAAATTGGAGGATTTGATTGCAAACAGGGTGTAGGAAGGCAAGCATTGTTCATTCTGACACCACTAATTCAAAATCTGTGATCTTTGCCTAGGCAATAGGTTTTAGTTGGTTTGTCTTCAAGGTTGAAGCAGATGGATAGCAATAATATGGTAAAGGAGATATTTATAATTTGTAAGAGAAGAGGTTGTTTTCAGAACCTATAGAATCACCATTTTCATGCAGTCCACACTCTAATTACAGATCATCCTGGACTATGTATTATAGCAGGTCCCCAGGCAACTGATATCTTGACAACATTTGTTTTTCTTAGTTGAGTTACTAAATATTCATGATACCATGAAAATGTGTTATTTAAAAGTGTTTGATGAATTCTGAGTTTTAGTAATTCATATGTGCTGCCCCCGCCCAACCCTGATTAGTCTAAACTGGTGGGGTGGGGCTAGGAGTCCTCCCCTCTTGGGTAACAGACTTGACACAGTTACAGTGAGACAAACTTTGGAGTCAGACAGACACGAGTTCAAATTCTAGTTCTACCACTTACTAGCTGTGACCTTTTGCAACTTAAACACTGAGGCTCTATTCCTGATCTGTTAAGTGAGAGTGATGATGATGACAACCATGACAGCTAATATTTATGGATCGCCTATTGTATTATCTCCATCACAACGATACAGTGACGTAGGTCTACCATGGTTCCTGTTTCACAGATGAGGAAAAGAAACTTAGCAAGCTCAAGTAACTTTCCTGGGGCACAGGGCTAGTGAATAACCACTCTGGGACCTAGTATCTGTTCTAGCTGGTTTCAAAGCCCATGCTGTTAAGTGGGCTCTGATACTATCTTGTACAGGTGGGGGAAGATTTGAGAAGACATGTGTAAGGTATAATTCCTGATATGTAATTAAGACTTTGTAAATATCTCTTATATGGAAGGACTGAATTTATCTTCCTGGGCTGTGTCCTCGCAGGGAGATATAACACCTATGTCACTTTCAAAGCTTTATTAATGTCCCTGTCACTCTATACCCTTGTCCAAGTTACTCCACACCCTCCAAAGCCTCAAGTTTTTAATCTGTAAAATGGCGGTGGGGGTGGGTAGTGAGAGCTCTTACACATACTACTAGGTTGGGGGTAAATTAGTAAAACAACTTTGGGAAACAATTTGGCAAGACTTAGTAAAAGGTGCATAGATCCTGTGACACAGCAGTTTTATTCCTGGGATAAATGCTAAAGCAGGTTGTCTCCACCTCTGCACTACTGACATCTTGGGACAGATATTTCATTGTGATGGGGGCTGTTCTGGACATTGTAGGGGATTTAGCAACATACCTGGCAATTTATTCCCAAGAGGAAAGCAATGAGGAAGGAAGGAAGGAAGGAAGGAAGGAAGGAAGGAAGGAAGGAAGGAAGGAAGGAAGGAAGGAAGGAAGGAAGGAAGGAAAGAAGGGAGGGAGGGAGGGAGGGAGGGAGGGAGGGAAGGAGGGAAATATTTAATAGTTAAGTTACATCCACAGGTTTGATTATAAATGTGTGTATTGAATTGGAATTTCTGTAGAAATTCTGATCCCTTCTAGACAAAGAAAGTTAAAATTGAAACATGTCAATGGATATCTAAATATCATTACTCACTGGCTTTATTTGCAAATGGCTTTCCATTGACAACAGTTACATTTTGTTCAAAGCAACAAATGATTGGTGCTGACAATCCACAGGAACATGGTGCAGTCATTAATGAATGTGCTCATTATTCCTCCCTGCCGAGAGGCATCGACTCCCGTTCTCCAGCCTGTTTTCAGCAGAAAGACCTACATCTCCACCTGTCAGCTTGGAACCCTAGTAGGGGAGGGGGATACTGATGAGATGGAGAATGAAGAATGGGCCCTGCAGGCTGACATTTTGGGAGAGTAGGTTCTGAAATTTATCTCATAGTACATGGAATCCTGGAAGCAGGGTTCAAGATCCTCCCAAAATTGATCTCCCAGGATGCTTGGAATGATTGTTCAGAGAGTTTTCTAAAATGCCAGGGGAAAACCAGGAAGCTTCTCTCCAGTTGTCTTCCCTCCTTCCTCCCCAGTCTCCATGGAGCTGATAATAAAATCAAATAAGCAGACCTGACTTTGAGAATTAACTCTTGAGGGACAGATAACCTGGGGTGGAGAGCCAGCCCTGCTGGATTCCACAAGGTGCTGCTTAAAGCACAACACCTCTTCCCAATGATAGATTCTGAAACCAGGCCTTGTAGCTAGATGCGCTGAGGATTTTTTTTTTTTAACCTTTCAGCATCTGTCTAAAATTGCTCTGGGCTGGGTACAGTGGCTCCCACCTGTAATCCCAACACTTTGGGAGCTGAGGCAGGAGGATCACTTGAGCCCAGGAGTTCTAGACCAGCCTGGGCAATATAGTGAGACCTCTATGTCTAGAATGTTTTTTAATTAGCTGGGCTTGCTGCCTGCACCTGTAGTTCCAGCTATTTGGGAGGCTGAGGTGGGGGGATCACTTGAGCCCAGGGGGCTGAAGCTGCAGTGAACCATGATTACACCACTGAACTCCAGCCTGGGCAACAGAGTGAGACCCTGTCTCAAAAATATACATATATAAATAAATAAAAATAAATGGCCAGGTGCAGTAGTTCATGCCTGTAATCCTGGCACTTTGGGAGACCAAGGCGGGCAGATCACGAGGTCAGGAGATCGAGACCACCCTGGTAAACATGGTGAAACCCCGTCTCTACTAAAAAATACAAAAATATTAGCCGGGCATGGTGGCACGCACCTGTAGTCCCAGCTACTCAGGAGGCTGAGGCAGGGGAATCACTTGAACCCAGAAGGCGGAGGTTGCAGTGAGCTGAGATTGTGCCACTGCGCTCCAGCCTGGCAACAGAGCAAGCCCCCATCTCTAAAATAAAATAAAATAAAATGAATTGCTCTGTAAGTTGACACCACTAAAAACATCATTAGTGGTTGTAATAATTAACATAAAGGAGAAAACTGTGCAGAGCCCAGCACAGTGCCTGCTCCATGGAAAATCCTAATGACATTTAGTTTCCCTCTCTTTGCCCCCATTTTCTTATCTGTAAAACAGAAATAATGCTGTATCCTAACTCAAAAGTTGATTGTGGAGAGTGGCATAGTATTGTTTGAACAAGTAAACAAGTATTTATTGAGAAACTGCAACATGCAAATAGATGTAAAAGGTTAAACAGAACTTTGCAAATTAAAAATCCTCAAGGACATTTTAGACCTTTAGGTGAACTTCCTAATAGGTAAGTTTAGGTGTGAACTTCCTAATAGGTAAGACTTTTTATCTATCTGCAGTGTCCAACAGGTGCAAGAGCTTGGGTGGACTGTGAATATCTAAGAAAAGAGAGAGAGTGGAAAGGAGGGAGGAAGAGGAAAGAAGGAAGGGAGGAAGAAGGGAGGGAGGGAACGAGGGAGGCGGGGGGAGGGAGAGGTGGGGGAGGAAGGGAGGGAAAGGAAGGAAAGGAAAGGAAAGGAAAAGAAAGGAAAGGAAAGGGAAGGAAAGGAAAGGATTACAGGTGGGAGGGAGGGAGGAAGGGAGATATCATTATTATTGTGCAATTGTTATCATTATATAACTAATTTAAGCAAACCCATCCTGCACCCACAAAAGGGCACCAAGATAAAGGCTAAGATAAAGAACACACGAATCATTTTCCCATTTTCGTCAGTGATGGGAATGGTAATGATTTTCTCTCTGAACCATAACCATCTTGCAGTTAACTAATTGCTTTCTGATAGAATCAGGAGCTCTGAGATGGTGCTCTGAGGAGTTCTTTCATTTCTTTCACACCTTTTAAAGAAAAGAAAACTTCAAGTGCAATTATTGGCATTATTTTAATACCGACTGCAGCAGAACATTCTGGAAAATGAGGCCCCTATCAAATTAGTTTTTCCAAATGAGGTTTAGACAGTACCTTACCAGGAGAACCACTCAGAAAGCCCCCGTGGCAGCAGCAAGCCCTGTTGAGTCAAGGGCACATGGATGTCACACTTCACATGTGTTTTCAGATAACTAAGTGAACTGCTCCAATCTTGTGGGACATTGCACCACGGGGCCTTTCCATTTACTTCAGGTTACACAGCAACAAGCAAGCTGAGAGCAGCAGAAGTAGCTAGCTAAAATTGCATTTGATTTTGTGACTGCTAGAGGCCGATACTCAAGTGAAGTTTAAGCAAAAACACATCATACTCAGCTGAAAACATTTGCCTAGAAGAAAGATTTGTGGCTGGAGAATTGGAGTTCATGCACCCAGCAATTTCCAGAGGAAGTCTGATTCCCCTACCTGAAGTAACACTCCTTCCTCTCCCCAGATCCAGATCTCCAGACTATACATACTCAATATATGACTTGTCCATGGGGCCCAGCTGAGCATTATTGCCTCTAGCTTATGGTTAATAATAACAGTAATAATTATACTTAATATCATTATTCTTTCTATGCATAATTACTAATTCATCTTAATCTCACAACAACTCTGTGAAGTACATACTGTGAATGTCTCTGTTTTACAGGTGAGAAAACTTAGGCACAGAGAAGTTAAGTAACTCACCATAGTCACAGAGCTAAGTAGGAGGCAGAGTTAAGAGTCAGTATAGGCTTCTGACCCAGAGATTGTGCTCTGGACCTCTGTGCCACACTCCCACTCACTGGGTATCAGGGACTCTGCTGAGCAGTTTATGGCATCATCTCATTTTGTTATTGTAACAATCCTATGCTATGGGTATCAGTATTATTCCCAGGTAAGGAAACTGGCTCCAAAAGCTTGAGTGACTTATCTTGGTCACACATCTAGTAAGTGGCAGAGACAAAATTTAAACCCAGAGCTAAAATTGTTTAGCAAAACTTGGCATTTGTGATGGTGACCATCTGGGTTTCCAAGACCCCTGGGGGACCCTGCACACCATGACCAGTATTCATTTGTCAAGATGCAAGGACCTAAATTGGAATCCAGTCTTTTATGATATCTGGATCATAACAAAAGTCAGGTATCTGCTCCATGAGGCCAGCTAATCCCTCCACAACCCCACGTCCCCCCGACACACATCATCCTCACCCAGAGAAACCTTTTCACAAATAACCAAACCTTTGTTTCTTTAAGGCAAATGGACCTAAGGGGAAAAAAAATGCCTGTCAGTATTGATAAGGAATTGAAGAGGACCAACAATGTGAAGATTCTTGACCAAAAAAATAAAATAGTAATTTGGGACAAATTTAGTAAGAGAAATATCAAAATCTATGCAGGCTCACATCTCCAATACAAACATATTCACCTTACACTCTATATGGAAATAGTAAAAAGCAATTTGTGAAATAGATTCCATGAGTGCTCCAATTAGGGCAAACATTTCTCATCAAATGAAGGATGGAACTTCGATAAAGATTTCAAAGCTGGTTACATGTAGAGAGATTTGTGCAGAAACCTTGTGGCTCTGATGGAACTGGGATGTGAGAAGAAGGCGGGTTTTCTGATAAACAATTCCTGTATCTTTCACAAATGCCAAATCACAGACTCAGCTTGGGACATATGAGGACAGCACAGACTTTGGAGGCAGGTAGACTTTGGGTTGTCACTCAGACACCTACTATTATGAGACCTGGATTTCCTTCTGACATTATTGGGGATAAGAAGTGGCACCTCACCATTTCTAGGAAATAGTAGGTAAGTCTTTCTGGTTGCCACTGAGGTGACTCACCTGAGACACAGTTGCTCCTAAAGTTCAAGGTTGGGAGACAATCAGAAGGGGATCTGTCTGTGAAGTCAGAATTCTTGGAAGAATGTAAGTCTTTACACAGTAACAGCAAAGCAGACAGTGGGAACCACTACTCTGCCTTCTTGCATCATTCTTTCCCAGAAATACCAGAAAGCAGTAAGGGATTAAGTCTAATTCCTGGCACCTGACCTTATATCTAACAGATGCTCAGTATTACCTGTTGATGGGACCTCACTGGGAATGTTTTGTGTGCAGTACAAAAGGGCAATAGATGAAAACTTGGGACGGGAGCCCAGGAAAATGGCTGAGAGGAGAGCTTATGCCTAGCTTATGCATGAGCTTGCAAAAAGGGAGAATACACAGGAGGGAAGATCAGGAACAGCATGAGTTTTATGAGGCAGGGAGTTGTTGGGAAGGAAGCAGTAGGGAGAGGGGAAGGAGTAAATAGAAACCTAGAAGAGATACAGCTAAGATAAGCCAAGAGAACAAAGCATTGACTTACCAGAAACATGGAGGTCTTCCTGCTTCTAATTTAGTTCCGTATATCTGGGTATGTGAATGCCTAAAATCCCATTAAGCACGGTGGGTTAATTATTACACTTGCTAGGGCCCCAGAGGAGAGGAAACACAGTAAGTCAGAAAAACCTCTGGGCAGGTGAATTTCTCAGGTTTTCTTCTGGGCAGATGGGATCTGGAATTGTAGCATGGCATCCTGGTAATTCAGAGACAGTGGGAAGGGTGAAGAAACACTGATTTGTAGCATTTGCTAATTTCTGTGGTGTCAACACCCTACCATGGCTGATTTCAAGCTGACAAAGGTTTAACAACTGCTTTGCTGATTTCCTGAAAATTTAACAATTAGCTTTCATGAGCTGCAGTGGGCTGACCCCAGGACATCACTGTCTACACACCAATGAGAATGGAGATTGACACAAAGAACAGAGTGGAGAGACACAGAGCAGGGAAGACAAGATTTTCCTGAGTCTCAATCCAATATGTAGACTATGTCTCCCTTTTCACAAAGAAGGAAGAGGAGGAGAGACCAGCATTCACACTTAGTTTATTGTTGTTTTAAATCCATTACACACATACATAGGAGAAAATTTCAGCAAAAGTCACCCTCTGAATCCAGTTCCTCAGTTCTCTCCAGAGGCAACTAAAATGCTCAATTATTAGTGTATCCTTTTGGAAATATTTTATGTATACGACAATGTGTGTGTGTGTGTGTGTTCCTTTCCAATATTAAAATAATATTAACATTGGTAATAGTGGTACTAAACAACTTAGGGTTTTTTTTTTCATTTAATAATATATTTTTAGTATCTTTCCAGGAAAAGATACATGGATGTGCCACATTATTTTTAATGGCTCACATGGTACTCCTTTTATGTATGCACTATAATTTATGGAACCAGTTTTCTCACTGAATGAGCATGTAAGTTCTTTCAGTCTTTTACTGTTATAAGCGAATGATGCAATCAATATCCTTGTACATATATATTTGTGCGCATATGTAGGTATCCTTACAAGTGGAATTTCTGAATAAATGGATATATACAATTTATTTATGAATTTACCTTCCTACCAATGATTCAAAAGTCTCTTTGCTCCACAGTGTTGTCAATATAGTGTATTCTCAAAATCTGACACCAATATGTATGAAGTGCCTGTTCTGTTCCCACACTTTACACAGGTTCTCTTATTTGTGGTAAGTTTATTTAAGAAGAGGAAACTGAGCCTCATGGAGATCTAGGAACTTGCCCAAGGACAGGTCTCTGTGACTCTAAGAGTGCAATCTTCCCTTTTCCCCATGTCAAGCACCTTTCCCCACCAGGCTCACTGCTGACAATCCAGTGTACGAAGAAGGGAAATTTCCCCCACAGAGCCCAAAAGTTTAGGACATGCCGACAGCATCACTCTTTTGCCTCCTCATTCTTTCTTTCATTTCCAGAACATTTGCTCACTCAGTGCTGCCCAGTGATAGCCAGCCTGACTACCCATCTAATAATTTCTGATACTAATATAAAACCTTCCCAAAGACAAATATAACTGTAGACGCACTCCAGCTTACCATAGCTTTCCTGGTGGTACAGTTTCCAGGGACATTTCACTGTGTCAAAGCAGGGACCACATATGTTCCAGACCAGCTTGTCGGGTTTTTCACTGGGAAGTAAAGACAAATTGTTGTCCCTTTGAAAAAGTATCTTTCATCTCTCCATCTATCTGCGATCTAAAGCAATGGGGCTCTTTCTGTATGTCTTTGAAATGGTCTACACTGACACACGTTTTCTCTGAGTTGCCGAGAGAATATGCCAAGAGATGTTGCCAGTGATGGTTACGATCAGCTAGCAGAAGATTAGGGACTGGTTAAACCTTTGGAGAAATTGCCTTGGGAAAAGAGGAAATAAAAGCAAATATTACTATGAAACATAGAGATTACCAGCTAGGAGGAGGAGAGAGGTGGAGGGAGGGGGAGGAGTGGAAGGAAGGGAGGGAGGCAGAAAGAGGCAGGGAGACTGGTGGAAAATAAACCGTGCACTTTAGAACAGCAGGAAGGGAGGCTTGGAAGCCTGATTTTCTGGCTTTGAATGACCGCCTAGCGCTTGCCGGTGCGCCAGGGTGCTGTGAGGATGTGGGCAGAGGGCGAGTCCGAAGGGCTCCAGACACTGGGAATAGTGGTGGTCGTGTGCTCCTCCCTGAAACTTTTGCACTACCTCGGGCTGATTGACTTGTCAGACGGTAAGCGAACCCTGGAGCTTCCCCGTTTTCTGTCAGTGTGTTTTTGTGACTTCGGTTGCTGTGAGAGTCGTTTCGAAAATGCACGGAAATGAGGGCGGAGACCCGAGAGATTTGAAAAAGCCGGGCTGAAACAGCGTGGTATTGGTCCCCGCCTCCCCAGTCGCGCCCCAGTGCTGCGCTGTCCGTCGTGCTGAAATGTGGTGCGCCTGGGGAGTGCGGGAGCCGGGGAGTTAGGGTCTCCTGCTCCGGCCCTATGAGCATGTGAGTCTTGATGGATTATTAGCTATGGGTGAGGCCAGCACAACACATCACAATTCTCTCTGAAGCTGTCTGGTAACTACGTATATTGTTGATGGAAGCCAGTGACTTTTAAAAGCCATTATGTTGATTAACTTATTTAAAGAAGTTTAGGAGATTACATGGAGGTAAAAACCTTTGTAAAATGCTAATCACAGTGTCTGACAATTAGAACACATTTAATAAATGTCGGTTTCTTTGCTCAACCCTTATAAGAACCCTTATTCCAAAGCCACCTCCTCAGCTCTGACTTCAGCTCCATTCCTTAGTGAGAATGGGGTTATAAATCCAGGTTAACCCGATTGTTTAGGATTAGAAAGTGATTTGGTTTCCAACGTTGAAGGAGCTCAAGAAACAAAGAATTTTATTTTTCCTCCTTATGAGATATTGTTCCAAATAGAACACAGTTTGTCTAGATGACTTTTGTCACTTAAAATTAGGCTTCAGGAAAGATTCCAAATTTCATGAGCAATTGGGCTCATAAAACAAGATCAAACTCCAATAGCGTATATTCAAAGTATGTATAATGTGTATTCCGTGTATATTCTTCCACCACTGCATGGTGTAGACAGAATTTCTCTTCCAAGAGGCACCACATGACAAAACCGTACATAATAATGAAATGCATTTGTAGACAAAGGACTAGCTAAAATACCAACTGAAAGTGGGAAGACCAGAAACTGAAGTGTAAGATGAGGTAAGCCCTGGAGTAAGAGTCAAGAAATCCACTTTCTATCCATAATCTGTCTCGGTTTAATGTTGGTCAAGTCATTTTTTAAAAAATTCTGGGTCTTGGTTTCCTTATGATGACTTTAGATCTCTGTTCTTTGGAATTCTAGAGTGATCCAAAGGTTTCTTTGAATTCAGTTTTGTGGGTTGAGACGGGCAGCCAGACTGTGAGTCCCTCAGCTCTGCTTCAACCAGAACAGCCCCACCTTACTGTTCGGCATGTTAGCCCTGTATGTAAGGATGCTTTTTAGCTTTAGCTAAAATTTAGTGACTCTATGACCCTAAGGCCCTGCTTCCCTGAGATTTTGAAAGCTGAAACACATTCGGAAAACTTTTTCTTCCTTAAAAATCACCTGAAGTCTGACAATCTGGAAGACTAGTTCTGTCTGCTCCAGCCCTTGGTCTCTTAGATGTGCTTTTCTGAAGATCCAAACTCAACCTGCCAGTCAATACCAACTGAGCAGAGCCCCTGTTCTCCACCAGATTTCAAGAGAATATGTTCCATTCCTGTTCAGAGCTTCAGAGCAGCTTCCCCTAAGATTGCACATTAATGCAACAGCTTCCTATTTTCTTTCTTTCTTTCTTTCTTTTTTTTTTTTTTTTTTTTTTTTTTTTTTTTTTTTTTGATGAGACAGGGTTTCACCATGTTGGCCAGGCTGGTCTCGAACTCCTGACCTCAGGTCATCCACCTGCCTCGGCCTCCCAAAGTGCCGGGATTACAGGCGTGAGCCACCACACCTGGCCAAGCTTCCTACTTTCTTATAAGGCTAAAGTTGCAGTAGGACTATTCCCCTGCTCTTCCTTTCCATATCATAAGTATCCATCTTCCTTCCCCTGCTTTAACTTCTCATGATTGCAGTTTTTGTTTTGTTACCACAAAGGATATCAATCATTCATCTAATGTTATAGCAATGAGGGAATTTAAGGTGAAAGGTAGAGAACATATGTTGAGAACTATTTCTGGAAACTCTAGGTGAAGAAAAATAAGGGAATTAGCATTATTCAACACCTACAATGTGCCAGGTACAGTGCTAAGTGCTTTTATATACATGAGTTAATATAAACCTCAAAATAATGCTCTAAGGAAAACATTTTAAATAATCCTGAAGTTAAATATCATGATTCCTTTTATATAAGGAAGAAGACAGATTTAGAGAAGTTAAATAAAATTTCCAAAAATGCAGCAATAGCAAGGTGGAGGTATTTGTCTCTAAAATTTCACCCTCTGTTCTGTACACCAAGTACCTCAGCAAGTAATCCAGTTCCAGATGGGATCTGCAGTCTGCCATTAAGTCTTTACCACACATAGGCTCTTATGCTAGAGCCCTTACCATATGGTCCAAAATGCCATTTTTAATGTGTATTTGATATGGAGACTCTGTTCACAATTTGAGTACTAAAGAGAGAATACCACCTCCTAGTAGATACACCAGGACCAATGTGATGCCGTCATTCTAAGGAGAGCAGTGGAACATCTCCAAAGAACCCATCTGTAGTCTTCCTTCGGCCCTTGATCTTATTCCTATTTTATTTTTTAGGGTGTTTTTTTTTCTTTGAGACTAAATCTCACTCTATCACCCAAGCTGGAGTGCAGTGGCATGATATCAGTTCATTGCAACCTCCACCTCCCAGAATCAAGCGATTCTCCTCACTCAGCACCCCAAGTAGCTGAGACTACAGGCACACACCACCACACCCAGCTAATGTGTGTGTGTGTGTGTGTGTGTGTGTGTGTGTGTTAGTAGAGACAGGGTTTCATCATGTTGCCCAGGGTGGTCTTGAACTCCAGAGCTCAGGCGATCCACCTGCTGAGGCCTCCCAGAGTGCTGGGATTACAAGCATGAGCCACCGCGCCTGGCCAATCTTTTAGGGATAATTTTAGAACAGTATACAGATATTGAGCCAAGAGTCAAAAAAGCTGGGTTGCAATTCTGGCTGTGCCATTTATCAGTTGTGTGAGATTGGACAAATCTCTTTTTCTCCCTAGCTTTCTCTTTCCTCATTTATAAAATAAAGAAATGAGAATGATAATTGTATTAATTTCTGAGGACTGCCACAACAAATTACTACAAACTGGGTGGCTTAAAACAACAAACATTTATTCTCACATAGATCAGGAGGCTAGCAGTTTGAAATCAAGTTCTTGACAAACTCCCCTAGAGTCTAAAGGCTCTAGAGAAGGATTCCTCCTTGCCTCTTCCAGCTTTTGGTAGCTCCATTGTTCTTTTGTGGCAGCATCACTCCAATCTCAGCCTCTAGTTTGTGGTAATGTATTATGACAGTCTTAGGAAGGTAATACATAGGTATTTGGAAATGTTTCTTCATTTGCCACAATATGATATCAAATAAAATACATCCACTTAAAAATTCAGATATGGATAGACCTATTGATCTGGAATGCTAGTGAATGTAAAGGCTTATGTCAACTTCTCTCTGCAATTCCAAGGAGGATGAGAAATAGCAGCCTTGACCTCCCACTAGCGGGAGTTTCCCTCCTTCATCCCTGGTCACTGGCCACACAAGGACCTGGCGTCTCCCAGTAAATGTGTTCCTCTACAACCTGAGCCACAAACCTCTCTCTCTTTTCTGTCTTTCCTCTTTCTACCTTCATATTTGGTTGCCAATTTTTAGTTCTTCTGCAGATATAGTTACACTTTAAATGACACACAGCCTTTAATTACTTACATGTTGACTTGAAGCAATGTCTGTTGCTCACCTTCTTGGAAATATCAGAAGACAAGAACACTTTTACTTCCTTCTCCTTCTCCCGTCCTTCTGTCTACTTAATCTGTTTATCATATTCTCATTTTTACACCATCAAGGTTTATAATGCTCCCAGAACATACCTCCTTCAAGGTAAATGGGAATGGTATCCTCTGGCCTCTCCTTGCCCATGAGGACAACCCTGTCTCCTGCTCTGTGTGGATTCCCAATTTGGCCCTAAGACTTTTCTGTTTGTATGATCAGCAAGAGGATATCAAATACTTTCCATCCTCCAATGAGCAGAACACATTCTGTGGTCAGAAGCCTTCTCATTACTTCTGATCTCAAAGGGACATCCAGAGTTGCCCAAACCCAGGCCAACCACCCATCCATTTAGCCACAGCCTGAAGACCCCAACTATGATCAACAAAATAAGACTGACTCCAGATCCCACTCTGCTAACGGCCTACCTAACACCCAGACTCTTGCAGCTGAGAGAGTGTCTTCTAAAATCCAGTCCAAAAGGCACACTAGATTTGAGGACCAGAATAGCTTGTATTTTGTAGTCTATTATAGCAAGCATAATAAACTTGTTTGTTGGAGACAGAGTCTCACTCTGTCACCCAGGCTGAAGTGCAGTGGCACGATCTCAGCTCACTGAAACCTCTGCCTCCTGGGTTTAACCGATTCTACTGCCTCAGCCTCCTGAGTAGCTGGGATTACAGGCACGTGCCACCATGCCTGGCTAATTTTTGTATTTTTAGTTGAGACGTGGCTTCCCCATGTTGACCAGGCTAGTCTTGAACTCCTGACCTCAGGTGATCCACCCACCTCGGCCTCCCAAAGTGCTGGGATTACAGGCATGAGCCACTGTGCCCAGCCGATAAACTTTTTAAAATTACTTTTTCTATTCCATATCATAGATTCTGGGGGGAAACAAGGCCCAATTTGAGTAAAAGCAACTGCATTTAGCTGGCTTGAACTTCTTCAGAGAAAGAACAACATAAAATATTCAACTCATCTGATTTTTTAATGACATTTCCTTTTCATTTATATTCAATTACACAAGTAATACATGAACAGATTCTCCCTTTTTTAAACCATCCCTTATTCTACAGATCAAGTGAAAGTACTTGTTGCTGGTCTGTACTTCCCATTCCCACTTTTGTCCCCAGGACAAAGTACTATCAGGATACTAGCATTCAGAGTGAGTAGATTCCTAGTACTGACATGAGGATCACCATCTAATTTTTAAATTTTAAAAAATGAACACAAAGTCTATTAGAGGAATGAAATGAACCTGCTTTGTAGGTACATAATATTTCTCTCTCCAGAGAGAAAAGAGGAGAGCACAGATAAGATAGGAAGATGAGAGCTACAATAAATGAGAGAAGAGAGAAACCGTCAGAAATGGCAGGGCAGAAAGATGGAAAGAGGTGGGAGTGAGAGAGAGGGGGAGGGAGGAACAGAGGAAGACACTAACAAGGAGAGTCACTCAGTTCACCTCCACTTGATTCTCCGTGGTTCATTTGGATATCCAAGTAAGTTATTTCCTACAATCATTGGCCTTTAGGAGTCTGCTTAGCTAATTAACAGTTTGCCAATTGTTTTTTGTCCTGCATTCTCCAGAGACTTTACACTGCAAAGGCAGACCACAGCAGCCCGCCTTACACTTGAGTTGTGGCCAAAGCACCATCCCCACCAGACAAAGCCAGCCCCACAGCTGACCCCGGCCTGTGAGTGTCTGCAAACTGGCTGTAAAGAACATTCTGTCTAGTTACTTCCTCAGTAACCTCTGGGGCTGGGCATTGGAGGTTTTCTGAAAGGAAGTGTCCGGTGTCTCACACAGCCATGTGCTTAGTATCTTCTGTGCAGCATTCCACTGAGCCAGTGCCCTTAAAATGAGCAAGCACTGCAGCCATCGTCGTTTATTTCCCTCAAGGCAATATCCAAGGATTAAAAAATCAGAGCCGTCTGCAGATTCCTCCCTTTACCTTGCCCTGCACTTTTTGTGCCCTTCCTCTTCCGCCTCTCCAGCCCCAAACCTCTCTCCTGATCCACAGGCCTCCTCCTGGGATGTCCACGGGGGCTGATCCTCCCCAGTTCCTTGCTGTTAATCTGTCTCCAAAAAAATTAACCTAGCCTATGTCCCATGCCCTCTGGACTCTGGCTGCTCGTGAATCACTCTTAAATATCAGGTTTCTCCTTAGGCAATCATTTTGTTGTGATTTTATGTGTAAAAAAACCTGAGTAATTTTTTTTTTTTCTTTGAGATGGAGTCTTGCTCTGTTGCCCAGGCTAGAGTGCAGTGGCATGATTTCTGCTCACTGCAACCTCCGTCTCTCGGGTTCAAGTGATTCTCCTGCCTCAGCCTCCTGAGTAGCTGGGACTACAGGTGCCCACCACCATGCCTGGCTAATTTTTGTATTTTTGGTAGAGGCGGGGTTTCACCATACTGGCCAGGCTGGTCTCAAACTCCTGAACTTGTGATCCACGCACTTGGGCCTCCCAAAGTAATCACTGCTGGGATTACAGAAGTGAGCCACCGTGCCTGGCCAAACCTTAGTAAATGTTTTAAAATTATACTACTAACATAGCATACAGGTTTTAGACTGTTGGTTGCTTTTAAGTTTGCTTATTTTAAAAGCTAGAGAGAAGATGGTTGAGGTGATCTTGTCTCCTTCAGTAGTCACTCTGAGCCATGCCTCCTGAGGAAGTTTGCTTTAGGGGAGGCGTTGCTATGTTATACACTCTATGATGCACGAGCCCTTGCCTCGGAAGGCAAGGTTTGAACCCCAACACTGTCTTTTGCACACTGTTACCTTAGGAAATAGATTTCATCTCCTTAACTCACTTTTTACATTTGCAAAATGGGTAAATTGTGACTACCTCACATGGATGTCATGAGATGAAATGTAAGAATGTGTGTCCCTGGCATATAGTAACCACTTCCGCCAAAGACTAAGTTATCCAATTGCAGACAGAGAACAGCTGGTGGCCTAATCAAAGGGAGATACAAAATAACAATGCCAAGACTGGAAAAGGAAGTTCATCTTAGGATTTCCAAGAGAAAAAGAAATATGACTGTATTATAATAATAGGTATATTTATTAAGCTCTTACCATGTGCCAAGCAAAGTTCTTTAAATACATGACATACTTCATATACATTATTTCATTTAGTCCTCATGGCTACCAGGTGAGCACCATTATTTTCCCATTTTACAGATGAGGCACAGAGAAGTTAAGCCACTTACCTAGGAAGGGCGGTCCTAGGCAAGAAGCTGGGATTCAAATCCAAGAGGTTGGATTCCAGACCTCAGGCTCTATTATGAGAAGTACCTAAATAGAGATTGGTTTAACCAAAGCCTGAGTCCCACCTAAGGGCAAGACTGTGACACAGAGGTCACTAATCAGAATGAAAGATTGAGCCAGAGTTGAGTTGTTGGAAAGTATTTTGGTACACTTGGGTTGTTTTAAGTATATCAATCTCCATTCCACTGACTGGTTGAGTTCAGTTTCAAGTTTTCCAAATGCTTTATGGGAAAGTCACATTTTTCTCCCATTGCAGCAGGGCTGCCAGCCCAGCCATGCTTCTCAACCACCAAGTAGAAGCAAAGCCAAACTGACCCAAGAAGATGAACAGAGGGAATCCAGGCAGTTCCAACTTGGGTTCACAGCTGCAATTCTCAAAGGATGGACTAAGCCATGTCACCACTCCAGATAACACAGTCATATTACTAGTGACCTTTTGGAGGCCTCCCTAAATAGCAGGTGAAGTCCCAAAATCATTAGATTATTCCTGGCCTAAATTGTGGCCCAGAGGGAAAACCCTAAGATTTTTCCATGGAAACAAAGATCTAAATTCTGGGACTATCTGGGCCATGTTCACCCTGCACCATTTACTACAAAATGGGCTGATCCTATGGAAGCACACTACCTGTTTGTGGTCATATAGATCACCACCTGGCTTATCTGGGGCTAACCAATTAGCATGGAAATGGGACACCCAAGAACAAGAGGATAGAAAGAAGGGAAGGGTGGAAAGAAGGAAGGAGGAAAGGGTGGTAGTTTTGGAAGGAGGGAGGGAATCAGAGCTAAAGATAATACATGATATGAGTCAGTGTTCAATGTCTCTGAAGATTAGGGGAATCAAGCTTTGCCTCCAGGAGAATTAACACAGGAAAGCTAACAGAGATGTGGAAATTTAGGAAGTCAGAGGAGATATTCTTTCATTCATTCATTCATTCATTCATTCACTTGTTCATTTTTACATGAATTGACTCCAGAACAGATGCTGGAGATACAAAGATCCATGAGACTTGCCCCCATCCTCAATAGTCATTCACAGTCTAATCAGAAAGAGAGCCTTGCATTTGGAATACAATATAGAGTAATAATAGCTCTGTGTTCAGCCTGCACAAAATACTCTGTATGCATGGTCATATATCCCTTGAAACAACTTTATGAGGAACGTACTACTATAGTCTCCATTTGACAGATAAGGAAACTGAGGCTTAGGGAGGTCAAATAACTTGCCCAAGTAAAACAACTAGTAAGTAGCTGAACCACAAAACAGAGATTCATGCAGAAAGCTGTACGACAGAAGAATCCAGGACTACATCTGACTCGAAGGAACCAGAGAAGGCTTCCAAAGAAGGCAGCATTTTAAATGGGTTTTGAAGGATGTATAGGAGCTATAGAGGCAGAGAAGAGGAAAAAAGTCATTTCAAACAGAAAGAACAGGTTGTGCGTTTAAAGGTGAATTGAGAGGTGAGGAAAGCATGTTCAGGAAAAGACAAGACATTTGTGGCCCTGGGAGCTGAGATATGCCCTGGGGAAGGCTGGAGATGATGTCAAAGATAAAGATTGGACAATAATGCCCATTGAGCCAGGAGCCCCCTTTCTGGATTCCCTGCTTCCACTCTTGTGTAGAGTGATCTTTTTAAAATGTTCATCAAATCAGGCCCCCCTCTTATTAAACATTTCAAAGGTTTTCTGTTCTACTTAAAACCTAAAACGCTTCTTTTGTATGCAAGGCCTAAACAGCCTGCCTTTATCCTGTAGACAAAGGGGAGATGGGAGGAGGAGCTAACTCACAAAGACAGTGGTTATGTCTGCTCTACACACACACATCCCTACTGCCCCGCACGGTGCCCAGCACATAGTAGGTCCTCAGTAGGGTGTTCAATGAATGAACAAATCACTAATGAATGACAGCCCTAAGCAGGGATTTTTCACCAAAGCTTCCTCACACCTTGGAATGCATTTGGGGGCCCAACACAAAGGTTTCCAACTTCAACAGCAAAATGTAGAGTTACTTCTTACCTCCCACACAATGTAGAGTTACTTCTTGCTCATTTCCAGTGGGTTTCTGTCTTTCTCCACAGCCTGACTCCTTCTCAAAATCTCTCTATTCCCTTCCAAATATACATTCTAAATATTTACAGAAGCTTGTTATTCCCCTCTGAGCTGGCCTAGAGTTCTCCTGATATTTCAAAGAATTTCCAAGAATAGGGAAATCTCCTGATATTTCAGAGAATATCCCAAGAATAGAGAAAGTTCCATCTGACAAATAGATGCTCAGTAAAATCTGGTGAGTGAATGGATTAATGCAAAAACTAATTATCATGCTGTTCATGGCAAGGGATATGATAATTTTTTCAAGTCCAACTCTGGAGCACCCTCAATTCCACGTCACATGATTAGGAAAAGGGCCCAGGTGGCATTCAGTAGACATAGACTACACAACCCCAGCCCTCAGGCACATCAGTGCCCTCTCTAGGCTCACTCTCACCAACTTTAGAATTGAATTACATCAGTCATTTCCAGATGGTGATCTGCAGAATTCCTTTAAGGACCACCTGTGGGATTTGAGGAACGAAAACTACACTCTTCTAATCTCCCTCTTTAACCCAAGCATCTGATTGCTTTCATCTGTTTTACATACTTAGCTTCTGTGCACAACTTCCTTTGATTAAAGAGTTCCTTGCCTTTATAGTAGTGCATGATATCTAAGGATGATGTAAAATACTGGGTGTTAGCTAAGGTTTTACTAAACTTAAAGCCTTTATGCTTCCATAATTCCACTTTATTGATGTAGGAAGACACATGATAGACTTACTTTCAAGGTGGATAGAAGGGATGTGACCTAGCCAAGGCTACAGCATTTCTCTATGGCACCACTGCCATGACAACCATCAGTTTGAATGCCTTATGGGTGCATCCTACGGGTTATGCACTGGCCCCAAGCCATAACCCCTAGGACTCTAGAGCCAGCAGCAACCACAAAACACTGAATTAATAATGAGTGAGATCTCTGTTCACGTAGCTGCCACAGGCTAAATAAGTTGAGAGGGTATTGTAAAACCCAAGATGAGATCACTGAGCCTCTGGTATCAAAAAGGTGTATTTCATAGAATGTTTAGTTGGACGAGAGCTTAAAGAGCATGGAAATGATCTGGTATCATGGAAATAGCCCTGCAACTACAGTCAAAGACCGGAATTTAGACCCCAGTTCTGCCATTTGCTGACTAATGACTTTGGGCAAAATACTTAACTTTCCTGAGAGTTAGTTTCCTCATCTATAAAGTGGGGTAATATAACCCACCTTGCAGGATACTGGTAGGATTCATTGAAATAAATTGTAGGAGAACATTTGGCTCAGTGCTAAGCCTATATAAACACTCCACAAGGGCACAGAGAGGGAATGACTTGCCTAGGATCTCCTCCTGGAAATCACACAACAATTCCATTAGTATCATGTGGCCCACAGGCAGCTGGTGGGCACAACCAGACTGGCTCAGCATTGCCATGGTCCAAGAGGCTTCTGGTGCCCAGGGAACCAGCAGGGTCCCCTGAGCATTCCTCGTCAGCTCCCAACACTTCCCTCCAGGCACCAGCATGCAGGGCAAGGTCCTGGAGGGGGCGCCGAAACACCACTCGAGATCCTCACTCTCAGGCATTCAATATAGACGACACATTAAGACCTGTTTACATGGAACTGCTGTTTATAATTATTGTTCCCTATGGGATATTCCCCACTGCTTCCTCCAATCCTCTTTTAAACTGCTCAACTAATAGAGTTTTCCTGGCTTCCCCAGGGAGACATTCACAGATGCTAATAGAGACATAATTCAAAAATTGCTTGATATACATGCCCTCAATTTTCCCCAAGAACCACCTAAGTAAAGAGCCCCAGACATGCAACACACTCATTGGCCAGATGCAATTTAACATACGTGGGATTAAATATACAGGCTACTACAGCCAGGTTGTCATCAAGCAGCAGCAGGCACAGCATTTTATCCTAAGGTACCACCGTGGCCAAATGCGACAGGAAAGAAGCAGGCTGCTGGGTGGGACCCCTGGAAGATCCCCTCCTCTGTAATTTCCACTCCAAGCTTTTCCCAAGCCTTTTCAGGCAAAGCGGGGAGTTTTGAAAATAAATCCCCCACGGCCTGGAGAAGCAAAGAATCAATGCCGAGCAGCTCCGGAAATAATAGCTTCCATCTCTCTGATATATAAAGAGGATAAGGAAGGCAGAAAGAAGGGGCATGATGTTACAAGATTGCAACAATACATTGCAACATTACATTACAGAATTACAGAAAGCAAGATCTAGCTTCAGATGCCAGTTCATGCACTTACTCCCTGTGTGACCCTGGGAATCACTTAGGCTGTCTGAGACTTAGCTTGTCTGATGACAAACTGGGGATACTAATATCACCTCCCAGGATTGTTGGGAAGGTAAATGGAGATTGACAAATGTGAACACCCTTAGTATGTCTTTACATAGTAGGTATTCAATAAACTCTTCTATATATCTTCTCTTTCTGAAAATCTGAATATGAGGAGCATGGATATGCTTATATGCTGGTTGAACAAATGCATGAATGTTGAGCAAATCATAAAATACTAAAATTAGAAGACTAAAAGGAGTAAACTAGGACCGATTAAAAGAAGTTTGCCTTCCCCAAAACTCATAAACTTAATGAAACTTGCTATCTCCAGAGGACATTAATGTAAATTTAAAATAGCATAGGTTTGAGATGACTTTAGAGGAGTTTCTGGAGAATAGATCCATCACTGGTTAATAAACTAAAAGTATAGAGAGAACTGCCCAAGGTTACACGAGTAGAAATTTGGTGTCCCCACCACTCCTTTTTATTGCACACGGAATTGACACCCAGGGAATGGAAATGCGCAGCCCAGAATTGGGGATGTGGTCTGGGAACCCAGGTCTCCCATCGCACTCCCTCGCCCTCTCACCCCCTCCGGCTGGTCAGTGTTCTTTGTCCTGTGCTGGCATCCCTGGGGATGGGTCAGCCCCCATCCCCCCGACAGACACACACATTGTCCCTTCAAGATGGAGCCAGGCTGACACCACGTAGAATGACCTGGAAGCCCCCACTCAGTCTACCAGCGCTCCCTCCTCATACAGGAATAGATGGGAGGGAAATGAAATAAGCTGCCATCTGCTGTGCATCCTCTGTGTGCCATGCTCTGGGTACCCATCTAATCCTTGTGAAGACCCTGAGAAGTGTGTTCTTCACAGACTAGGCAACACCAGAAGGCAGGTGAAGAACGTGCAGAAGCTACAGAGTGCACGGGTGACAGGTATGAGAGCCAAGCAATTCAAACTCCCTGGGTCTAGGACCCAGCTCTTCCCACGCCTCTGCCTTTACCGAATCAAACACCTGAGCACGGAAGGCCCTCCATCAACATGAACTGCTTTGAATTGACACGAACAAGCTTCAATCAAACTATAAATGCTGAGATTTTTCAATTATAGAAAGTATTTGAAAGACCCCATAAAATCCCCTGTCATATAACGTGAGCTGCATTTACTGCAGCAGACACTTTTTATCTCAGGCTTGGAGGAAGGATTAGCAAGAAGAAAGTGGAGGGGGTCTGAGGAAGGGCTGGCAGCCTAGAGGAGGACAGCAGCAAGAAGCAGGCTGGAGGCAGTTCTGTGCTGCCGGCCTTCATCGGTGTGGCCTTTGGACAGCGCCTTAGCAGGAACGTGGTGGAGAGCAGCCCCGTTCACTCCTGAGGAGAGCCTCAAACTCTTCAGGCAGATCTAGCCTAGGTGAGAATCTTGGCCTGGCCCCTCCGGGATGACAGGTGCCATTGCCCAAGAATGGGGAAAAGGCTGAAGTGCTCCAGCCAAAGACCTCAATTTATCTTCAGGACAATTTTCACTGGAAACCTTGCCTCACCACTGCCCACTTATTCAGAAGTAATTAGAATGCTAATCTATAAGAAAGATGACTATTAAAAATAAATTAATAATAGATAATACATTTTGGCTTACAATTTTGAATAATATAGCCATCCCATCTTAAAGTAAAAATTCATATATTTTTAATAAGCCTGAGACGTGTTTTCCAATGAACCACAGATGGTTCATTTTTATTATCCTATAAAGAGACATTATGGGCAAATGTTTTTTAAAATAGTAAAACAGAACCTTAGAGCAGCTCTCTTTTGGAGATCTGTAAGCACTTTCTAAGCATCAGGACCCCCTCCTGTCATCACAGAGATTGAAATGAGGAGATGGTCTCTGTCACCCCCTCACTCACCAGTGAGCCCCAGACCTTCATCCCTGATCAGATGGAAGCAGTGTGGCATGATTACAGTTCATATTCCAACTCTGCCACTCAATGTCTAATAGCCAAGCCCTAATAATACAGAAAATGTAAATTTAAAAAATAATCTTCCTGAGGTTGGTTATGAAATGCATTCAACACAGCACCATCCACAGAGAGGCTCTTTTTAATTGCTCTTTTCTTTCCTCTCGACACCCAGAATCACAAAGAATGCCTGAAAGCATCACACATATATGTCTGTGACCGTAACACGGCATTGCACATACAAAGGAAATAAATATGTGTTGCCCATGTGACAAAGGTCCATGAGCCCTGTCCACAAAAAGCTGTTGAGTTTAAAGAACAAATAATTCTGAAAAATATTCCAGGAGATTAAATTTGTAGAACTCAAGGGCAATAAACTAGCTGCTTTCCAAGGACTGGTCATAGCGTTATTGACTTACAGTAGCCAAAGATAAGTCAGTATTAATCAAACCCATTCTCTAGAACAACCTCATCATCACTGGGGCCAGGGCAGAGAAGTGTGACACAGCTCTCTCCAGCCTTCCCCACTTCACAGCATGGTTCCACCATCCACCCAATTGCTAAAGCCTGGATAGTCTTTCTTGTCACCTCCCAATCCCCTTCTCTAATACCCATCCCCCAGCCACCCAACATCAGCAAGTCTGGTGGTTTCTCTCCGTCACAGAGATTCAAGATCTGCCCCCTCATCTGTCTCTTTCAAAGTTAACATCATCTCTCATCCAGACAGTTGCAACACTCTCCTAGCAGGTCCATCTGCATCTATTT
This sequence comes from Pongo pygmaeus, assembly GCF_028885625.2. NCBI lineage: Eukaryota > Metazoa > Chordata > Mammalia > Primates > Hominidae > Pongo > Pongo pygmaeus. The sequence goes on from NC_072377.2 coordinate 175,695,181, forward strand.
TTTAATTAAATTTTTAAAAATAAAAACATTCCTCTAAATATAATCTGCTCCAGAACCCAGATTAAAAAAGAAAGAGAAGGGGGAAAGAAGATTAGGGCATCCCAGAAGCCCCCTATTTGCCCCATTTGATTCATTACTCCCCATAGGTAACTGCTATCCTGACTTCTAGCCACACTGGTTAATTTCCTTTGATTTTGCACTGTATATTCATCCATGCTGTTGGACACTGTCATATTGATTCATTCACATTGCTGTGTAACATTTCATTGTGTGAATATTTTAACATCCATTTTACTGTTGAACACTTGGGTAAACTTCTGGTTTGAGGCAATTATAAACTCGACACTTCTGCTTCCCATTGCTTTAAAGATAAGAGCCCAAGTCCTTGTCAGACAGGCGAAAGGTCCACCCAGTTTGCATCCTAGGCCGGGCGCGGTGGCTTACGCCTGTAATCCCAGCACTTTGGGAGGCCAAGGCAGGTGGATCATGAGGTCAGGAGATCGAGACCATCCTGGCCAACATGGTGAAACCCCATCTCTACTAAAAATACAAAAATTAGCTGGGCGTAGTGGCATGCGCCTGTAATCCCAGCTACTTGGAAGGCTGTGGCAGGAGAACTGCTTGAACCAGGGATTCAAAGGTTGCAGTGAGCCAAGATTGCACCACTGCACTCCAGCCTGGGACAGAGCGAGACTCTGTCTCAAAAAAAAAAAAAAAAAAAAAAAAAGCCAGGCTTTTTCTGATCTCATAATCCTTGCACATGCTGTTCCCTCTTCCTGAAACTGCTTTCCTACCACTGCTCACCTTTATGCTTCACCTCGTAATGTTCATAGACTCTCCTTCCTTCCTAACGCAAAAGACGTTCCTTCTGGTTTTTCCTTCACACACTTCCCTCACTCTTTTCCTTCACTGCGCTAAAGATGATTTCTAATTGCATAGTCATTGATGTCAGTACTTGTTTATCGTGTCATTCCTGCTGAACAAAAGATGGGCCTGACTTATTTGAGACCATGTTGCTGGTGCCTGGACCTAAGCCTGGCACAGAGTAGGAGCTCAATAAATATTTGTTAAATGAGTGGCTGAATGGCCATACTCTCAAAGGACCCACAGTCTAGGAGAGACAGAAGAATCTTTGTCTTTTTGTCTTGCAGTGGGATAGATGCTGCAGGGAGGGGTCTTGTCACATTGGTACTGTCTGGGGAAGACAGAAAAACTTCAGTTTCAGAGGAAGTAGCCCTTGAAACGAGATTTGAGAGAGGGCCGCACATTGCACAACTCCATGGGCACCATGCACATTGTAATCCAGATAAATAGAGCCCCCTGGAGGTATGTGAGGCATGGGATAGATTTAGAGAAACCCAGGAAATAACCCCTTCAGGCACCTGACATGCAAAGATGTTGAAGTGTCAACCAGGAAGTCATGTTGGGGGAACAGCAAGTATTTACAGAAAGTGACCGTGTGTGTCTGTGTAGCAGGGTGACTTTGTATAGGAGAGATAAAACCTGTGAGCTAATCAAGGAGAAGATCATAAAAGACCTTCATAAAGAGCACGGCCTTTTTCCTGCAAGCAGTGAGGAGCCATTGAAGGCTTTAGCATAAGGACAGCCAGATGTACTTCCCTAGAATGCACATTTCCTTCTGCTCCAGAACTTCTGCACAGGAGGCTCCTAAAAGCTCTCCCCATCCTCCCTGTACACATAGAATCTGCCTCTCTCTCTCTGTCTGTCTCTCTCCTCCTCCACCTCCTCCTCCTCCTCCATCTCTTCCTCCTCCTCCTCTCCCTCTCTCTCGCTGTCTCACACACACATACACACACACTCCTTCCTTCCTATCTAGTCAGCTTCCACTCCTTGGGATTTCAGGCTCACCGTCACTCCTCAGGGAAGCCTGCCCTGAGTGCCTGCACTACACCAGGGCCCCTCTCCCCCACCCCCATCCCGGAGCACCAAATAGCTCTCCCTTGCAGCACTTCTCACAGCTGTCATTTTATGTTTGTGTCTGTGATTCTTAGGTTAAGTCCCTCATGCACCAAATCATAAGATCTGGGAACAAGGACCACACCTGTCCTGCTCATCACTGTAATCATCACACTGCCTTCCAAAATGCCTTGCATATATTAAATACTTAGTAGTTATGTATTCCATGAATGACTCTTTAAGAGATCTTCTAGCTGTTCTTGCAGAGAACCCATTGGTAAGGTTGAGCCTACAGGCTGACACTTTGCACTAGCCTCAGGAAGAGACAGTGAGTACATGAAATTGAGTCCCCCAGAGGTTAATGCCCAGTGCTCCAGCTAGGAAACATCCAAGGAGGCATTTTGAACCCCATCTGTCTGGCTGCAGAGCCCACCCCTCTAATGCATTCAGGGGTCCTAGCTCCTTGAGGATGCCACTGTGCCGTGAACTTCTTTCTGATTCTCATGGCTCCCAGCACGGCATCCACACTCAGAAGGTGCAAGATGAATGTTTGCAGATAATGAACATAAAGCTCTCAGGAACCCTCATCTCCTGAGAATCTGCTTTGGCCCCCACAGCAGGTCTGGGTGTGGACCTTCCCCAATGGCCTTGGGACCAACCAGTTTTTACAAATTATCAACATCTCCCCATTAGCTGTTGCAATATTAAATTGTGTGACTGGAAATGAATGAATAATCCCATGGGCAAGTGAGGGAGACCAAGCAGCAGGGATTTAATAACAAGTCCTGCCCTTTCTCCAAGCAGAAGTTCTTCCTAATTAAATATTAAAAATCTATCCATATAAGCTAGAGCAAAAAATTGCATTTTCAGCAGTGCAGCTTTGAGATGCTGCCTCAGAAGACCCAAGAGCTGTGGGAATGCCCTCTCCAGGACCTAGAAGAGGGGGCCAGAAAACCGCCATGTGATAAGCACTGCTGGGTACCCAGGTATCACAGGCCTTGCCACATTCAATCCTCATGGGGACAATGAGACAGGGGTTAGAACACAGCCACTGTCTAAATGAGCAAACTGAGGCTTAGAGAGGGATAGTGACTTCCCCAAGGCCACCAGGTATCAAGTGACAAAGTTGGGATCTTAACCCAGTTCTGTGTGGCTATAAAGTTCATGGAATGTAATGCTGCAGTTAAGAACATGGGCTTTGGCATCAAGCAGACCTGTATTTGAGCCCCACCTCTGCTGTTTATTAACTGTGGCCCTGGGCAGATGACCTTACATCCTTAAGTCTCTAGTTCTTTGTCTTTAAAAGGGTGGCAGAATGTACCTCACTGGTTTCAGGAAGGTCACATGAGATAGTGCACATGAAGCCCTAGGCATGGGAAAATGCTTCTAAAATGTCAGCTGCCATTCTGATCACTGCAAGACCCCCAGCCCCAATACTCCCAATTGTACCACCTCACCCCACTCACCAGTGTCTCAGAAATGCCTCCTCCAGAAGGAAGGCATCCTGTCTAACCCACTGCTTCTAGCCAAGCTGTCTTTCTTCACAAGGTAGAAAAGGATTGTTAGTCATTGTTTAATATTTATTGAGTATATACCGCCACACCAATTGCACTGCCATTCATTATCTTATTTAAATCTGACAAGAGCCTTGTAAAGCAGGGATTACTCCCACCATTTCCCAGATGTTGAAACTGAAATTGATAAACACGACATGTTGCCATGGCTACATGAAGATCTCCAAGCCAGAGGATCTCCACCCTCACCTGCCTAGCTTCCCAGACCTCTCTGCAGAAAAGGGACCGACCCCCAAGGCAGCCCTGGGCTCTGGGCTCCACCCCTTCCACATCCATCCCAGGGCCGCTGAGGACTGAAGAGTTCTCCATGTTTGCCCTTTAAAGTGACTTAAAAATAATCTTTATGAATTTCTTCATATACAAAATTTGTACTTACTCATTGCAGCAAATTTAGAAAATACACATAAGCAAAAAAGAATGTAACAGCCATCCATAACCCTAACTCTCAGAGATTACCACTATTAAAATGTTTATTATCTAAGAGAGAGATGATATAGACAAAGATGAGACAGATTGACCCAGAGAAGATGGGTACATGATAGATATTTTCTGTTTTGTAACCCTTGCTTTTTCTTGCACTTCTAGGAATTTTTCTGAGAACTAATCTGAAATCTGCACAGGGTCCCCACGTCTCTGATCCTCATCCCATTGCCTCCCACCTTCTTGAACTTTGCTTCAATAATTATCACACCTCCTTTGCATGTTTAATCTTCCCCCTTTTAATGACAACTACCAAGACTTGTTTCCTAGTGCAGAGTCATGAGGTAACTAAAATAGGAATAAAGGAGAAAGTTACTGATCAGCTAGAAAAAAAGTCTTGGCTAGGTGCGGTGGCTCATGCCTGTAATCCCAGCACTATGGGAGGCCAAGATGGGCAGATCATGAGGTCAGGAGTTCAAGACCAGCCTGGCCAATATGGTGAAACCCTATCTCTACTAAAAATACAAAAATTAGCCAGGCATGGTGGTACGCACCTATAGTCCCAGCTACTTGGGAGGCTGAGGCAGAAGAATTGCTTGAACCTGGGAGACAGAGGTTGTGGTGAGCCGAGATCACACCACTACACTCCAGCCTAGGTGACAGAGCTAGACTCTGTCAAAAAAAAAAAAAAAAAAAAGTCTTAGTCCCAGGAGATTTTCTCCAGCCTTATCAAATTCTTGATACTGTAGAGTCAGTTCTGAAGCTGAGTCCAACTCAGCCCTTGGCTTTCTAAAGGGGAATTGCCAGGCCCCCTGGTATTCCAGCTGAAACCTCAAACATCCCAAATTGCAGGCTCTATTAACTGATAAGGAGAAACCGACTTCCTTCCCCTTCCCATCACTTGTAGGGAGTCTAGGGTCTCAGGCCTATGTCACAGGCCCTCAATTGCCATGAGCCAGCAAGGAGAGGAAGGACACAAAGCCAGCAGGTAGAGAGCTGGCCCCGCAGAGCCATCCTCTGTGAAGCCCCAGCAAATGGGAGGGACCAATTTTGTTTCGGTTTTCCTAAAAATAACAAGAAGACTGTATTTTCTTTGCTGTTGGCTGTCTCTAAAACTGTTAACATGGGTTCCCAGCCTGGCACAATGTGGTCTATGCCTGCCTCCCACTCCTCTGAGCCTTGTTCCCTTCATCCCAGCCTCCAGACACACCTGTCTCCTCTCATCTCTAGAGCAGGCCTAACTTCTTCTCCCGCGGGCTCCTTGTAGAGGATGTTCCCTCTGCCCAGAACGCTCTCTCTCTCACTCCTCACCTGTTGGTCCCCTTCTCCTCCTTCTGGGCTCAGTGTCAAGGCCACCACAGAGAAGCCTTGCAGTTATGTTTAGTTCTTCCTGTCTAAGTTCACATGGTAACCCATGCATTTCCTCCATCGTACTTTGCTCAACTGTAATCAAACATTATTTTTAAAAAATCATTCCAGCCTGGGAAACAGTGAGAAACCCATTTCTACAAAATAAAAAATAAAAATTAGCTGGGCATGGTGGCATGTGCCTGTGGTCCCTGCTACTCAAGAGGCTGAGATGAAAGGATCACTTGAGCCTGGGAGGTTGAGGCTGTGGTAAGCCATGATTGCCCCATTGCACTCCACTCTAGGCAACAGAGACCCTGTCTCAAAAAAATGTTATTCATTTAATATCTGTTGCCACCACAGGACTGATCCCTCCGTAAGGGCAGAGACTGTGCATGCGTGGAACTGTGATTTATAAGCACTGGCTCTGGAGCCAGGTTGCCTGAGCACGGAGCCAGCTGTGCCCTGCAGGACACCTGTGGCACACTTCACTCCTGGGACACATGAGACATGCACACAATAGAATGTTCACATTTTACTAGCCAGTGCCAGTCACAAAGTCCTACCTAATTTCAAAGGGGTAGAAGGTACACCCAACACGCCTCAGGAAGGAGGAGGACCAGAAATTGTTGGTGACAAGCACAAATGACCACCCCAATACAATATTTTGTTTGGAAAGCATTTTATTCCACAAAAACAACATTACAATAAACACAACAACAAAACACTGGTTGCAGTAGAACCAACTTTCCAGACCTATCTGCACAGCACAACCATTATCCCACTCAAAATGTCATGTTTTTACCCAAAACATTAAAATTTTAAAAGCAATTCCAACCCATAGCTTAAAAAATATTCCAACCAGTAATAAAAGGAAAAGCGTGCCTCCTCCTCCCAACTTCCCTACCCCACAATCCCAAGACATTATCCTTATAGGTGAAAAGGGTTTCAGGATTTGAGATGCAGGCTGGGAGGTCTGAGAAAGCTTCCCATACAAGACATGACTTCAAACTCTTTCTTGCATGTGATATTTAATTTTCAAAGACTCCTCTGATCCAACTTAAGCTTTATGGTAAATCACCTTGGGACTTAAATGATGAGAAGCACTGTTATCTCACAGTGAGAAATTCAGAAGGACTGGGAGTTCCAAGTCAGAGCTCTGATCTGGAAAGTTCCATCAAAGCATCACTCCAGGCTTAGCGGTCACCACCCACCACCCACCACCTGCTAATGTATTCACAAACTAACTCAGCTAATTAATCCCAGCTCATTCATCCTCTCAAACTATGCAAGTCTTCCAGCTGGCCCTCCGGCTTGCTGCCCTGGCTAATGGAGTGTTATGTGGGCTCTCTGTAGGTTGCACCTTACTTGCAGCCAAGCAAAGGCACTCATTAGGAAGCTGAGCCCCAGGGCTCCCCCATGAGTGGGGAGGAAACTCATGAGTGCCTTCTATATGCCAGCGCTCTATCTGCAGGGGTTCTTTTGATAGCAGCAGACTGAGAGATGATGTTACTCTCCCCTCTTTCCTGTTGTTGACAACTGAGACTCAGAAGATGGAAGTGACTTGCTCAGGTCCACCACCTCTTCAGCTGCGGAGCTGCGACAGGAGCCTTTGTTTGACTTCAAAGCTCACCATCACTCCTCTCTCACTGATGCTCAAGTGGGCTATCACCTCGCCTTTCCAGAGCCTTCCTTCACTATCCTAAAACAGCACCTCCCGAAATCACCACTAAAGAACTTATTCATGTAACCAAACACCACCGGTTCCCCTAAAAACCTATGGAAATAAAAATTAAAAATAAAAGCAGTGCCTCCCATGACCCATGTCCCTCCAGTCCCATAACTCTGCTCTATTTCCATTCACAGTTCCATCCCCACCTTTATGTCTTTTGTTCACTGCTTTATCCCCAGTGCCTAGAAGTGTGCTTGGCACCTAGTAGGCACTCAGTAACTATTTGACGAATGAGTTAATAGGGTTGTGAAAAGAACGCTAGATTACTGGAAGCATTCATCTGAGTTTAATTCTGCTATGCTGGGAATCCAGTGTGCAGCCTTGGATGAGGCCAGTTCCCTCCCTGGGCCCCAGTAGCCACATCTGTACATTTAGAAGGCAGGAGAAAAGCCACATGTTCTGTGACTTATGCAACTTGTTGCCCAGAGTGGAGGCTGCTTTGATGCTCAGAAAAAAGAAACAAACATGGAAATGCTAAATGGGTGGCAGAGAGCTCGAGGGAGGAAGGAGATGGGGAGGGTACTTTTGAAACAATTTGGTGTCTTCCCTCCTCCCACCTCAGTACCAATTCTCAAGTACGGAAAGTGAAGGAGACTTGTATTAGTGGAGTTTGGTCCCTGACTTGTTATAGAGACACAATTACAAAGATACAAGAGTGGGCCCAGCAGAGACCTTTAGGGTGGTCCCTTGAGGTTCCAAAGCATCTGCCCATCAAGCAGATGATGTGATTAGTCTCTGTGACCTCAAGGATGCCTCCTGAAATTGCTGATTCAATTTCTCCTAATAAAATAGGAACAATAATTAGCTAATAAGAAATCAACAATGAAAGCTATGAGAGAATTAAGTGAGATCATGTAAGCAAAGTACATGTCACAGTGCTCTGCAAATAGGCAGTGCTCAGAAGTGTCACCTTTTCTCTTTCTTCTCTGAGCTTCAGTCTTCTCTTCTGTAAAATGGGAATAATATTATGCATACCTCACAGGAGTTAAGCAATGTGAAAGTACTCTGTAAAGTATAAGGCTGAAATGTACCGGGCTCAGAACCTATAGGTCTGTTCCATTCTCAACACACGTGATATTAGCAGCACAGTACATTTAAGGACACAGCTTGATTCTTTAATCACAGGGCATCCTGTCTTCACCACGTTGCTTGGGACCCCCAAAAATGAAGTTCTGTCATGTCTCTAGACCACCACAAAACACATAAAAGTCACTTAGGAAAACATGGCAGGAGGCAGAGGAAAGGAATTGTTGAACAGGGACTGCAGATTCAGGTATATAAATGAGTGATGATGACTCTAACAAACAGCTCTTAGTCTTAGTGTTGGAAATGTAATAGGGAGTAGAGGGGACTGCGGTTTAATTGTTGCCATGTGGGAATGTGGGCCTGGCATGGCCATAATTTCAGATTTCTAAAGGAAAGCCAAAAGTTCATATTTTTATGTGAAATAAATGTTGATAAAGTTCACACTTAAATGAAGTGAAACAGACCAGTGCTGGTGGTTTACACCTGTAATTCCAGTGCTTTAAGAGGCCGAGGCAGGAGGATCACTTGAGGCCAGGAGTTCAAGGCCAGTCTGGGCAACACAGTGAGACCCCGTCGCTACCAAAAAAAAATTAATTTAAAAAATAAAAGAAGCAAAACAACAGTACCCCGTGGGCTTCCAGATTGTGATTTCTGAACTAAACTCTCAGATTACAAAATTACCCACTAAATTAGCCAAATACTTTCCAGATATTCCCTGGGCCACTGTCTCGGGACTCTTAATATATTTTCCAATTAGTTCCTTTTAGTGCTACACACTTTTAGCAAATAATGAGCACTTACTAGTCACTTTCTATGTGCAAAGCAGATATTAGACATCACAGAGGGAGTGAGACACCGAAAACGAAAATAAAACAAAAATAAGCACAAGACACAATCTCCCCCTACCCCACCCTTGTATATGAAAACTGTGACACCCAAAGGTAGATTTTGATACCTGCCGGGTGATTGCTAGAGATGATAAGTACTTTGGGAATTTGGACAGAGAGAGCTTTTTTTGCAGTGGTCTGAGAGAGCTGCCCAGAGGAGATGGCACTTATGCCATGTTTTAAGGGTGGATAGGACTGGTGCCAGATGATCACATGCTCTGGTAGACAGGAGTCTGTGCACCAGTAGATTCTGGGGCTATTGCAGAGGATTCATGACAGGAAGTGTTGGGGAATCATGCTGGAAATGTAGACCAGGGCCCTAGCATGGACTCTTCAGCGCCAGCAGGAAAATCTAGGCTGTGTCTTGAAGGTTCCTCAGCAGGAAGTTGCGGGGTTGTTGTGGGGTGAATCTGACGGAAAGGGATTCCTCCTCCTCCTCCTGCTTTCTCCAGGATGAGGAATCTAGGCACCAGCCCTGGGGCCCCTCCAGGTCCCTCTCTTCACCTCTTGTTTTTTATTTCTCCTGCCATACAACCTCTTTTTTATTTAAAATAGATTTAAGCAGGACAGAGCCCCCCCATCAAGGCTATTTTCTTGCAGGTGGGGGGATGCCTTCATGGTAATGATGTAGACCCTGAAACAATATAGAGAGGCAGCAGGGCTTGGAAACAGGCAGTATTTCCTCTTTTTATGATGGTTTCATTTTACATTTTTATTGGCCCTTCAATGATTGCTCCCGGGCTCTCTGGTGGGATGTGAGATGCGCTGACATTTATAGAAATCAATACATTAATAAATCACGAAGTTCATAATGTCTGATTTGCTTCTAAATGAGACAGAACTATTATTGCCATGAAGTTGCACATAAAATATGCCCAATTGTGATGTATTGTGTAGTCTAATCAAAGGCATTTGAGTGAATAACCTTTCCCCAAAAGAAGGAAACAATCAAAGCTGAATAACTTCATTAATAATTCAAGGTGTGTCTGCCAAGGCTTCATTTATTAAGTGCACAGTTAAAAGGCTTCAGAGCTGAGTCCTGGAGAGGATAGCACCTTGCCATCTTCTCCCTGCCTCTGGGCAGGCAGATATACATACATTCTCAGATGAACTGACTGCAATCCTTGCATCTAGAAGCTCATGTTCCAGTGGAAGGTAATGCCCAGTTGACTTCTTCAGCTAAGAGATGGCCTGTAACAGCGCTCATGGACTGTCCGGATTCTTAAGGGCAGAGGACACAGAGCCAGGAAATGTCTTTAGTGGCCGTCAGTTGTTATGTCTGTTCACTAATGTTCCAAGTCCTATACTTCTGGTGTCCACCACCCACAGACCCCCTGTTCTGTTCCACGGACTGAGATGGTCAACAGTCTTTCATCTAGAGGGTTGTGTTTGCTGGTGGCCATTACCTTTAACATAAAATGATCATATTTACTTTATCCTATTCATGTCCAACCTCAACTGACAATTGAGTTGTGTCTCTGACAATAAATAGCAGAACAAGGAAATATTCCTATACTGAAGAGAAACACAATTAATTAACTAGATCCATCAGGAAAGGCACAATCATGATTGAGACAGTGTTTAACAGATGTGACTATTGGATTCTGTTGTTGAGAATGACCCTTAAAATCACAGTCAAAATATACGACAAGATGGAAATAACATTTTTGAGCACCTACTATGCATGTAGAGCATTTTACATACCTTATCTCACTTAGATTTACAGCTACAAGGTGGGTATGATTCTAGCTTGAATTAGTCTAATAACCATATACCTCTTAGAGGCAGTGAGATGATTAGATCAATTCTAAAACTATTACCATGCTCTCTGAGCTCACCAAGACAGGCAGTTAATACAAGGAAACATTAATACCTAATCCAGCAAAAGCTCACATGGCCAGCTTCCATTATGTTCCTATTTGTGATTATTCTGTATCAAGCACAGAAATTTATGTTCACACGAACAGCAAAGAAAGGGTTTATTAGTGTGGATTACAGGGCCTAAGCCTACCCTCTGAAATTGGTTTTGGAGTCTTCAGCACACTTGTTTGGGACAGTTAAACATATGCCAGCTATTCTAAAACAGTAGCAGTAATGTGATAGAGCTGGGTCATACCGTGCTTCCCAAAGTATGATCACTTCATTTCAACAACTTCACACTAACAGCCTGAACTGGCCGTGAAGGGAATATTTACAACAAGGAAATTGGAAAATTGTATCAATCAGGCTTTTCCACCCTCCCCAAGAGCCAGTTGTCAGATATTTACCAGCCCACCAAAGCTAGCTCTCTAATCAGAAACCATCACTTAGCAAGTTGTCAAATTATCTGCAGAGCAATGAACTCGTCTTCTTCAGAAAGCAGGCCGAAAGATATGCTGTTCACATCTCAGCCTGACCTGAACCCAGTGAGTTTCCATCAGGAGAAAATTCTATGCTCACTTGAGATAAAACTATTCTTGTGCCAATTTTACTTTTCCTTTGAGCAATTCCTTCAACCTCTCTCTGCCCCTTCATTTTTCCGTCTTAAAACTAAAAGTGCCCTTTCTCCCTGGACACTCCTCATTTGCAATGAATTGTCATTTCAGCCCCTCAGTCAAGAGGAGTAACTAAAATCCCACCCGTGTTAATCCTCTTATTTCCCGCAGAAATACTGTAGACCCACTCACCCTAGGCAACATGCCCTCTCTCTTCAACGCAGGTCATCAATTGTTCATTTACTGGCTATCTCCATGTGTTGGAACTTCAGAGTGGTGTCCAGCTGGGTTCAAAGGAGAAACAGTGGGAAGTTTCTCTACTGCCACCTGAATTAGATGAGAAAGAGTTGTCTACTAAAATACACTAGCTGGTGGCAGGATTGGGACGTCATTTGACTAATTGCCTCCTAGAGCTGCAGAGACTGCTGGAACTACCTAAGTAAATCATCAAAAAAAAAAAAAAAAATCATCCCAGGGCACTTTTTCCAGACAAAAAGGTCTACTTAAAACATCCTCTAGAGATCTGTGCCTGAAGCTGAGCTGCTGCAGTGAAACTGACATTTCTGCCTTGCAGCCTGGCCATGGCCTTAGCTGGACTAGAATGCTGCTGCAGTGGTGAGGGCACGTGAGAGTCCCTAATGTACATGGCCTTGCTCCTTGTCCTGACACATCTTTTAGGACTGCTTTCTCTAGTGCTGGAATCTAGATAATTCCTTTCCCAGCCGTTTGTTTCTTCAATCTTGGAAAATATCTGGATGAATGTAACACTGTCACACACAAACAGAATTATGACTTATGTCACATTCTGTGTAGTGATTTTGTTGACTTTTAATAATTGCATTATGTTTGTGACCATTAATTTCCACCATTGCCCTGCTCCTGAGAAGCTGCAAGGGCCATTTGACAGTCCTCTCCCCACCCACCTCAACATTTGTGCTGACCTGAAGGCCATATTAAAAACACACCCATTTGGAGAGAAAGAGCTGTCTACTGAAATACACTAAATATTGAGGAATTTCCAAGTCATTTGATCTTGAAAACTCTATCTAATGGAAGTAGAAACACTCAAAGATTTTTTCTTTTTTTAGAACTCCTTTTTTCAGGACACTTTCAGAACTGAGGTATATAAATGAATGAGAAATGTATAAATTCAATTTCACTTAAAAGGAGCAGGAGGGGTTTCAAGATTAAGAGAACAAATGCTTGAAGCAAAACATGATTTGAGTTTTATTGAACTGAGAAGACTGAAAAAAATGAGTGGAACACTCAGAAAATCTTTATCAAGGCTCAGCTGAGCACTCCTGGGGCTCATTGTTAAGTTTATAAAACTCAGAGCTGATGAGTTGTATGCACTGTGTGGGTCTGAGTGGGCTTATGACTCCCCTCCAAGCCTGGCTGTAAGAATCTAAGACTTAAAGCTGAAGGACCAAATGGGACTTTCCATCCCATCCCCTCTCTGCTCCACGAAAGCACCAATGAGGATTTTTGCCACTGATTATATTAGGGAACGCTGTCAATCAAAAAGATGATGCAAAACTCATCCAGAACAAACCAATCAACCATGTTTAAGGGGAAGAAAAGATTACATCTTCAAATGCCAGCATGCCATCATTAATACAATATCTCATGTAGTCAATATAGTTCAGGCAACATTGAAAATGAAACACTGCAAATACTAGGAATACAATTTCAAGAGGAAGCACAACATTCTGTGTTTTTATGCACACAGTCCTGTAAATTATTTGCAGCTCAAGTATGTCATGTTCTTTTAAATTTTCCCCTGGGTACAGCTTGAACAACTTCCTACAAGTGTTGCTATGTTATATTTTCATTATCATTTAGTTCAAAATTACCATGATTTAATTACCAGGAGGTTGCTTTTTTGATACATGAGTTACGTAGAAATTGAATTAGGCTGGTCACAGTGGCTCCCGCCTATAATCCTAGCACTTTGGGAGGCTGAGGCAGGAGGATTGCTTGAGTTTGAAACCAGCCTAGGCAATATAGTGAGACTTCATCTCCACAAAAAAGTACAAAAAAATTAGCCAGGCATGGTGACACATGCCTATAGTTCCAGCTACTCAAGAGGCTGAGGTGGGAGGATTGCTTCAGCCTGGGAGGCAGAGGTTGCAGGAAGTGGAGATCACACCACTGCACTTCATCCTGGGCGACATAGCAAGACCCTGTCTCGAAAAAAGAAAAAAAGAAATTGAACTATATTGCTTGATTTCCAAATATTTTTGAGGATTTTCTAGTTTTCTTTTGGCTATTGATATCTTGCTTAATTCCACTCTGGACAAAAACAGTCTAAATAACTTCAATTCTTTAAACTTTTTTCACATTGGCTTTATGGCCCAGGAAATGGTCACTTTTGGTAAATATTCTATGTGCACTTGAAAAAATTTATAGTATTTTATGATTGCTGAGTACAGAGCTCCATACATCTCAATGAGACAAGTTTGTTAATTATGTTGCTCAGATCTTCTATATCCCTATTGATTTTTTGTCTGTTTATCAGCTACTGAAAGAGGTATTTTTAAATTACTCCAATTATGACTGTGAATTTATTATTTTTCCTTTTATCAGTCTTTGCTTTATTTGTATTTTGAAGCTACATTATTAGTACATATTAATTTAGAATTTTTTTTTTTTTTTGAGACAGAGTCTCGCTCTATCACCCAGGCTGGAGTGCAGTGGCACTATCTCAGCTCACTGCAAACTCTGCTGCCCGGATTCATACCATTCTCCTGCCTCAGCCTCCCAAGTAGCTGGGACTACAGGTGCCCACCACCGCGCCTGGCTAATTTTTTGTATTTTTAGTAGAGACAGGGTTTCACCGTGTTAGCCAGGATGGTCTCGATCTCCTGACCTGGTGATCCACCTGCCTCGGCCTCCCAAAGTGCTGGGATTACAGGCGTGAACCACCGCGCCTGGCCAGAATTGTTTTATCTTCCTTGTAGATGGGCCCTTTTACATGAGAATTCTCTATCTTTAGCAAAGTTACTTGCCTTAACATCTACTTTAGCTGATGTAAACATAGCTGTGCCAGCATTTCTTGATTTGTGTTTGCATGGTATATCCTTTTCCATCATTTTACTTTTACTTTCTGTGCCCTTATTCTTACAAGCAGCATTTAATCAGGGTTTGGTTTATATCTGATGATTTCTATCTTGTATTATAGATTTTCTATTTTTTAATTTTTCAGCAGTTTTACTCTGATGTTCTTATAAGTGGTTTTCTTTATGTTTATCTTGCTTGAGGTTTGTAGTGCTCCTTGACTCTGTGACTTGATATATTTCACTCATTTTTTAAAAATTTTCATTTATTAGCTCTTTAAATATCGCTTCATTATCATTATTTATCTCTTTCTTTTCTGGGACTCCAATTATACATATGTTCAAACTTTCCATCATGTCTCATATGTCTCTTATGCAAGCTTATCTGGGATTCCATTCTTTTTTTTTTTTTTTTTTTTTGAGATGGAATCTCACTTTGTTGCCCAGGCTGGAGTGCAGTAGCACAATCTCGGCTCACTGCAACCTCCACCCCCTGGGCTCAAGTGATTCTCCTGCCTCAGCCTCCCAAGCAGCTGGGACTACAGGTGCGTACCACCATGCCCAGCTAATTTTCATATTTTTAGTAGAGATGGGATTTCCCCATGTTGGCCAGGTTGGTCTTGAACTCCTGACCTCAAGAGATCCACCCGCCTCGGCCTCCCAAAGTGCTGGGATTACAGGCATGAGCCACTGTGCCTGGCCTGTGATTTCATTCTTTTCTCTCTCTGTGCATCTGTCTGTGTATCTTTCTATTGACCTATCTACCAAGTCATTTATTATCTCTTAATCTGTGTCAAGCCTGCTTTTAAATTGGTCTGTTTAATTATTAATTTTGGATAATATATTTTTCAATTCTACAATTTTTAATTGACTTTTTGTATATATTCTGGTTCTCTGGTGGAATTATCTAGCTTTTTGTATATTTTCTTAAGCAAATGTTCACCATTATTTTAAAGCCCAGATATGATTAATCCAATTATCTAGATCAGCTGTGGATCTATTACTATATTCTATTTTTTCTCTTAGTCTTATCTCTTAATCTGCCTGACACATTTTTACTGAAGGGTGCACATTGGAATAAAAAATGTGTCACCTATCTGGTTGAGTCTTCAGCTTCAGAAAGGTAATAGAGCAAAGGCAGATAAACTTAATCCAAACAGGGACTGAGCTGTTTTCATGCAGGCTGCCTTGGTAGCTCTCCAAAGCCTTCAAAAATGATGAGATTTTTAAAAAATCCTTTTTATCCAGTTGTTCTCAAGGGATTCTAGCCCTGCATAGGAGAGCTCACCACTCCTGGGATCTTCAGCTTCTATGCCTTTGCATATGCTGTTTCCTTGCTCCCTCATTCTTCAACACTCAACTGAATTATCACCACCCCTTGAAGCCTTCTCTGACATCCCTTCTAGTCCCAAGTCACCCAGGAGGCATTAAGAGCTTCCTCCCCTCAGCTCCCAGTTCTAAACCATGTCAACACTGTTTTGAAATGATTTGCCAATGAAAAATTCTAGACCAGCAACCCACAACATCCTTCCCAAAGGTGTGCTATATATGGTACATGCTGTATGTTCTAAATGTCAAATTCATTGATAATAGCTAAGAACCAGGAAACAAACCATCGTTAATTATGGCATCTCTTGAAAAATCTGAAGATCTGGACTCACTGGGCTTAAATGACTGCATGATAACAACTGGTTGAGTAACAACTGGTTGAGTAACAACTGTTTCCCTTTCATGGAGCAGTTACTCTCCAGTTCTCAGTTTCCACCACTCTCTATAGTTGTACACCCATCATCTGTCCTCATCTGAATTACCTGCCAATGACTACTGGCATTTGAGTTTCTAATCCATGGTCTATGTTTATGCCTCTTCACCAGTCTGAGAACTCATGTAAACAGGTATTATGTCTTTTCATCTCTCTCCTAATACCTATGACATTCCTGGCACACCAGAGCATGTCAATGCTTCTAAACATATCTATATTAAAATGCTACCAAAGCATTCAGGGCAGTGAAACTATTCTACATAATGCTGTAACAGTGGATACCTGACATCATGCATTTGTCAAAACCCACAGAACTGTACAACAAAAGCATGAACTCTAATGTAAACTATGGGCTTTAGTTAATATTTACATAGCAATGCTGGTTCATCAACTGGAACAAATATACCACACCAATGCAAGATGTGAACAATAGGAGAAACTGTGAGGGTGGAATATATAGAAACTCTCTATATTTTCTGTGTAATTTTTCTGTAACCTAAAATAGCTCTAAAACTAAAGCATATTTGTAAAAAATAAATAAATACAAATGCCACCTAACCAGAAGGATCAAAGGGGCAACTAAATCCAGCAAAATAAGTGTCTCACATGGAATACAGGTCAGGAAATGAGTGAAAACACTCCAATGGATGCCCGCCTATACGATCACTTTGAAGAGCAGCAGGAAAATAAGCCTCTGCTGTCTGAGGTTGCAGAGTGGGGGACAGAAGAGAGACTAATACACACTCAAGATGGTGGCTGAGTTGCCTTACACACTCATGGTCAGGGGTGCTTGCAAGACAGGCAGAAGTTCAAATAAGAGCCTACAGAGGAAATCCAGGCCGACCACGAAATAGACCCACAAAAGCCAGCAGGAGAGTGTCTAGTGGAGCTCCCTGGGACCTTGGACTCACCCAGCTCCACTGTGCCATGGATAATTTTCCAGGTCTGGTATTTTGTCTTGTATTTTATGTTCTGCATAATGGGGGACTTGGCCGGAATCCACTCTGCCACACATCCTAATGGGCTAACCCTCTTCTGCAACTACCCTTTTCCTTTTCTGCATCTGGTTACTAATCAAGCTTAATGGGGGAAGAAAGAATCAAAAACTTGTAGACTGTAAGCTCCAAGAGAGCAGAGAACAGAGCTGTTTTATTCACTGACTTGTACCTAGTAGATACTTCATTGACAGTTATTGAGTGAGCAAACAAATAATCCTACAAGATATGCAGCTTCCAATCACAAAGAAGCAGAGAGGGGGAATGGGGGCCTCCTGATTGTGGAGGGTATCTTATAAGCCACTCCTCAGTCAAACATGCGAGTGTTTCCAAGGACCCATCCAACATCGCACATCTCTGCCATGTGCCATCCCATCTCTGCAGGCTGCATGACTGCATGGCTGAGGGCATGTTCAATGAGCCCCTGCGGGAGCCATGGGCACTGGGAGGCAACCCACTGCTCTTGCCTGTTCTGACCATGGGAAAAGGACAGGGAGCTTAGCTCCAGCTCTGCTACCGAGAGGCTCTTCACATAGTCAAGCTGGACGACGTGGACACCTTCAGAGCGGCCTCTCTCCATTGATAATAAAAGTGTGTTTTGCTTTTCGATGAATGGATTTGGTAAAATGTTTTCTCACTCTTTCCTAGACATCGCCTGGTGGTATTACCAGTATCAGAGAGGTAAAAAACAGTTTAAACTAACTTGACTTTGGTCACATGACTTGCAAAGGCAGAGCTTCTTAATCAGGTTCATGTTTTGTAATTAGTCTTCTCAAGCACCAGCTTTCTGTGCCCTTTGTTAGCAAGCCTCACGTATATAGAAACAGTTGGAAATGTTCTTTTAGAGACGAGTTACAGGAAAAGCTTTGCTCCCCCTAAGAAATGGTTACGTTTTCCTTTCACAGACATTTGTAAAAACTCAGAGCCCATTTGCAGCTCAAGTGTAGTAATTGCTTCAAACAAATGGCCTGGATTTCCATGTTCTCTTTTTCCCCATGGTCTTCACCTCCTAATCTAATCAACATTTACTGAGGCAGTTTTTCTTATTAGTTTATCTCTTTTTATTTCATATTTATTTCCTATAATCAGCTTCAAGTCCTTTGTGCAACAAAGTGGCATGTGTTTAAATAAACAGTGAGGAGTAGGCTATGTGGTTTGTAGGTGGGAGGGTAAGTAGGTATAGATCAAAAACCAAAAACTCAATGCCTATTGCACAGGGCAAGCAGTATAAATGAATTCTGTGAACTAGGGGTGAATAACAGGGCATCCTAGAGGCTGTGGCTGCCCAGAGGGGACAGCCAGTGTTCAGCTCTAGCAGGCTGCTGAAGTGTCTGAATTTGAGACCAAAGTTGTCAGATAATCCCATTTTCCAAGACAAATCAGACATCCAGATTTGTACATGGATCTCTCATCTTTAAACATGGACAACTAATTCCAAAATAATTAAGACACATTTTACAGGTCAAACAAGACCTATCTTTGGGCCACACTGAAGCCAAGGATCACCATTTTGTAACCTCAAAGCTAGACGGGTGGCCGGGCACAGTGGCTCATGTCTGTAATCTCAGCACTTTGGGAGGCCAAGGTGGGCAGATCACCTGAGGTCAGAAGTTTGAGACCAGCCTGGCTAATGTGGTGAAACCCCGTTTCTACTAAAAATACAAAAAATATTAGCCGGGCATGGTGGCGCACACCTGTAATCCCAGCTATTCAGGAGGCTGAGGCAGGAGAATTGCTTGAACCCGGGAGGCAGAGGTTGCAGTGAGCCGAGATCGCACCATTGCACTCCAGCTTGGCAACAAGAGCAAAACTCCATCTAAAAAAAAAAAAAAAAAAAAAAAAGCTAGTTGGGTAAGTATAAAGTCCAAATCAGAGACACCATGAAGGAGGCACTATTGGCCAGTCCAGGGAGGAGATAGTCATGGTCACTGTCCTGAGCCTAATACAGGGGACACTTTACTGGGGAGAAGACCCAAGGTGTGGGTCCTCCCACTGCTCACAGTCCAGGTCTAACTGGTACACAAGCACACAGCTTCATAGGAGCAGGGGTGCTGCAAGGCTGGCTACAAGCCAGTTTGCAATTTGTGCTTGAGGAAAGCAGAATCCACTGTGGGGACACGTGGAAACCAGATATGATAAAAGGGGCCTGGACTGGCTGGATTCTAGGTCCAGATCTGTCACCCATTGCTCAACGACTTAGGACTCAGACAAAGCCAGTTAGTGAGAAGGTTTAGAAGAGATCTCCTATGCTAGAATAGCTTAGCATGGGCTGGATGTGTTTAAAAGATACAGAAACTCACTGAAAGTACAGTCATGCTCTGCATAATGACGTTTCCATCAACAACACAGCATACACAATTGTGGTCCCATAAGATTATAACGGAGCTAAAAAATTCCTATTGCCCAGTGACATCTTGATGTTCCTGACCCTGTGTGGGCTCAGGCTAATGTGTGTGTTTGTGTCTTCATTTGTAACAAAAAAAAAAAGGGTTTTAAAAGAAAAAAATAAAAATAAAAAATTTTTAAATAGAGAAAAAGCTTATAAAATAAGAAAATAAAGAAAAATATTTTTGTACAGCTAGGCAGTGTGAATTTTAAGCTAAATGTTACCACAAAAGAGTCCAAAAGTTTGAAAAAATCCAAATAGTTTGTAAAATAAAGTTAGAGTAAGCTAAGGTTAATTTCTTACTGAAAAAATTTTTATTAATTTAGTATAGCCCTAAGCATAAAGTATGTATAAAGTCTGCCTCATGTTTAGTAATATCCCAGGCCTTCACACTCACTCACCATCACTCACTGACTCACCCAGAGCAACTTCCAGTCCCGTAACTCCCACTCATGGTAAGTGCCCTAATAGTTGTACTATTTTTTATTTTTTACACCATAGTTTTATTCTACCTTCTCTACATTTAGTATGTTTAGATACACAAATACTTAATATACCTACCATTGTGTTACAGTTGCCTACAGTATTCAGTAAGTAATATGCTGTACAGGTTTGTTTATAGCCTAGGAGCAAAAGGCCATACCATACAGCCTAAGTGTGTAGTAGGGCTACCCCATCTAGGTTTGTGTGAGTATACTCCACGATGCTCACACGATGACAAAACTGCCTAACAACACATTTCTCAGAGTGTATCCCTGTTGTTAAGTGACACATGACTGAATAGGCAAATGTGCAGTGATTGTGCATTTTTTTTTTCTGAGGGAGTCTAAACCCTTCATTCCACACTCAGAAGAGTCTATGATCCCAAAACATTAAGGATCACTTAATCTAAATCATCTACTATTCAATCTGAGAATTTCCTGTGTAGCATCCTCTAGAGTCGGTGATTCCATCTCTCTTTGCCCCTAGTGATAGGTATTCATCCCTGTGTGAGGCACTCACAGTTAGAAAATCACTTCTTAATATCACATGTGCAGGGCAATGGTCCCTTCACTTCCATCACACATAAGGTTATGGAACAACAGGCATGAGAACACTGAATGGCTTAAAAGTACTTTACAAACAGAAGGTGCTCTAATTTATTCTTGTTATGTAGTTATTGCCATAGTATTACATCTCAAGTTAATTCTTATCTCAACCATTCAAACTCAAGTCTGACTTAGTAACTGGCTCATCATTATTTTTTATAACAAAGTAATGACTAGCAACATCTGGCATCAGAGACTTTGAACAAACCTCAGAAGAAACTGTCAAGGAGGCTCCCCATGGGTTCATGCTCTTCTCTCCTCCTGCACGCAGGGAACTGGGCCATTCTCCTTCCTTTACTGGGACTACCTGGGCTTCATCCAGGGAATCTCTGGGTGGCAACAGGAGGGTGGTGAAAACCGCTGCCCGTCACCTCTAAAGTTTCCTGTGAATGTATCTACAGCGGCCAGCACCCTGAGGCATACAAAGAAAAGGAAGGGAGAGCTGATGTGAGAGAGGCAGCGTGGGCACACCTGTGAGGTTGCCACAGCTGTAGACAAGTTAAATCAGTGCTGCCCAATCAAAAGTCATGACCCGTGAGAGTCAAAACCAGCACGGGTTTACAAAGGAATATATTAAAACTGAGACCAGAGCACAGCTCACATTAGTGAGGGACGGGATCATTTCATGGAGTTTTTGTTTCAAAATATTTCATTAACATTTCATTTATATATATGTGTATACTGGATTGTGACATAAATTAATAGTTCTTACTATAAAATACAGTAAAAGAAAGAAGAAAGAAAGAGAGGGTCACTGGTTTACCTAACATCCACAGGCAGGCTACTTCCCAGCATCTTGAGCCCCAAAGAAGTAAATTTCCTTCCACAACCGATGTTACCACAGCCTGACACTTAGCCAATGGTGAAAACGAAAAAAAAGCTTGGCAGTCAGTTTCCAAATATGCAGATATTACAGAATCTGTTTGATGTGGAAATTGATCCTGCTACCCAGACAGCAAACAACTCATTTATTAATAAAGTCCAGTTCGTCCTTAATGAAGTGAGTTTAATAGTTGATATTTCAATAATTACTTAGTGCATTTTTTATGAAGGTGATGGGAAGCAAGTGCTGTTTCTTGAGTCGGAAACAGTCTCTCAAGCTCCCGCAAAGAAATTTCCCTGAGCTTGTGAGGAATTCAGTCACGGGAAGATCAAGGAATTAAGTGTACTGCAAAAACCCTTTCATGCTTCTGGCTAAGATAAATCTAACAGTGTACTGGATGTCTTCAAGAATACCTCATTTACTCAAAAAATACAATATTCCCATTTTCTTTATTTGCATTTCAATGTGATTTTTGCTTTATCTCCTTTCTTCACTCAAGCCACCTGGGCAGTACCCAGGGAATTCCTAAGGGGCAAAAGGAGGGATGTGAAAACCTCTGCAGCCCCTTCGGAAGTTTCTTGTGAATATATGCACAGATAAACAGATGTGCATTTTAAAAATAAAAATGCTTTTAGATCCAATGCTAGGAGATTTAAACCAACAATTAATATCTCTGTTAAAATGGGTTAAAATAGATGAAAATATTAATATCTATATAAGCATTCTGAATTAGACTTATGTGAATTTTTCTCCTTTTCTTTCTTTCTTTCTTTCTTTTTGAGAATAAGCCCTTTCATTTAAATAGAAATGCTTCAGCGTTTAGATAATTGCTACTTATCTTGTTAGCTACAAACACAACAATAATTAAAGGCTCTGTAAGAATTATGAATTCTGGGGAAATTGGCCACTTGTCTCTCTGTGGCGTAAACACTATCTAATTTATAACAAATCATCTGCCTTAGTCCCAGCAGGATAAGGTGATATGTATTTCCCAGCACATGAGAAAGATGGCAATTAGGAATTGTTACCAAGTTACTGGAGCTTCACACGAACATTCATCACCTTTGGGGATATGTACAAGATACAAACTTAATTTGATGGATTCCTTTTGTATTGGGATCAAAGTCTCAAAAGGGAAAGTGACAATTTCAAGGAAAATCTGGTGCAGTGAGACCAACACTGATGAGAAAAATGCACACAATTTAATACACTTGCTCACCTTGTTCTCTGATGTGGAAACTCAGCCTGTGCTTGTTGTGGGTTGCCACCGGATGAGACATGGTCTGTGCATACTCCCAGCAGCCACCCGTCTCATCACTATTCTTGCCAGCCCAGATTTACAGTTGTTCAATAGACGGATTTGGTAATGTCTGCATGACAACAACAGGCAGAGAAGGTTAGATGGCAATTGATTCTTGACTGGTGTAAGTTTATAGAAAGCATTCTGGCAGGGCCCAAAGGAAATCGCTCACCTAGCCCTCTGTGATGGTAAAACGTTGAAAATTCCACTGACTTGGACTTTGTGATCCTTCAGTGGGAGATGGACAGATTCCTTGCTTTAACTGACAGACACTTTCTAAATAACTAATGCAATCTTATATTATATAATAGTCCATAAGGAAGGCATACTTAAACTACTACTTACAACAACTGTTTTTAGAGCCTTTCAAATGGTTTGTACAAAGTAGCTCCCATTTAAGATATTGCCCTAGTATTTAAGGATATCTAGTAGACATTACAAAACAATACACTGTAAATACATTCAGATTTTTATCATTAATACTTAACATGCTGTTATTTGAACTTTCTGCTAAATCATGCTATCCATTCCTAGTTGGCCCCAATGGTGAGAGTTTACTGTTTCTTTAAATAATTTTGTTTCCCTTTGCTGTCTAGAGTGTTTATCATTCTGCTTACTTGCCTGTGTCTCTGGAATATTCAGAAGGTTCCATGGGAAACAATTTGAATATGCAAAGAAGTTATTTTTAAAGCAAGGAAAATGTTTTCATATGGATTTATTTTGAGCATTTCTGCCTTTGCCTCCACTGGGAACATGTTTCTCTCCAACGCTGAAGCCCCCTCCCTGTGTAGTGTCTGACACAGAGGCTGACAGGGCAGGGAAGTGGGGTTCAAGATAGGAAGGCCATGGCAGTGTGACCCCAGCCCACAGTCCTAGATCCCAGGTCGTGACACCACTCTTTTGACAGCCCAGATTGTTACCTAACAAGAATGACTCCCAAGCTCAACCATTCCAATGCCATCTCCTCTGGTTCCAGATAAGATTGAAGATGAGCTGGAGATGACCATGGTTTGCCATCGGCCCGAGGGACTGGAGCAGCTCGAGGCCCAGACCAACTTCACCAAGAGGGAGCTGCAGGTCCTTTATCGAGGATTCAAAAATGTAAGACCCGCACAGGCTCTGAAGGCCTGGGGGGGTTTCCCACGTAAGGCTACGCTCTCCCCAGTGCCAAGGGAGCTCATAAGGTAGTTTCCCATATGTGAGGCTGTACAAGGAAGGCCAGCTCTATAAAGGGGGCATGAGAGGGAGATCACCTGGCTAGAAAGGAAGGCTCCAGGTGAGGATGGAGCAACCTTAGGAGACAGTAAACGGCCAACTGCCCAGAAACTTCACAGGATGGCACATCCTCAGGGAATTCACCCCGGCTCAGGGTCAAGCCTTAGCCCTTAACATAGTCATACCTTCCAACTTGGTGGTGCCCCCACAAAAATGGGATTTGGCCCTGCTGACTTATGCTAACCAGGCTCACCGAGACTGATGTGTAAGCCGAATGTCAGTGTATTAATTTACCATGGGAAATAGAACTGACAGTGGAACCAGACACTCCTCTCCCTTCGCTGGGACCCGCTCTCCTTGGAAGCCACATGGAAGCCAGGTTACAATCAAAAGTGGAGTCAGAGGATGGGAGTTCCTTGTTTAGTTGTTACTTTAAATACATTAATATGTTCCTGCAGTCTCAGGCCAGTTTGAGAGCTCTCAGATACAATCCTGGATATTAATTTATTTTTTAAGTTTAACTCTCAGAGCGCAATCTTATTCCCGAATCCTGGAGTGGTGTGGAGTGGGGTGGGCTAGAGCGATGTGCACCTGGTCACCCTCCCTCCAGGTACAGTCTGTAGGTAGAGCTGAGCTGAGTCAGTTCCAAACTGACCACAGCCTCAATGTTCTCCATTGAGAACAGGGATTCCAGCCCCTCCTAGGAGTTATCTGACAGGTGCTGGGATGCCTCTTCCTTCCACACTAGCCTTGACTGCACATGCCAAGTGCCTGGTTTCCTACTATTAGGGCTTCTTTCCTTCAATGGCAGCATTAGCAGTGGGCAGCCAAGTTGGAGCAGGATCCTGTGGGAAAGTTTCCCAGGCAGGCACTAGGATCAGAGGAAACAGCATCCAGAAAAGAGAAGAAATCTACATTGCTTGGCATCTACCATGGACTCAGTACCACCTAACATAGGTTCATAAGATACCCTTGGGGAAGGTATTTTTACCTCCATTTTACAGGTAAGGATATTGAGGATCGGAGACTGGCTTGGCCAAAGTCACAAAGCTTAGTATTGGCTAAGCCAGGATTTAAACCCAGGTTTTTCTGATCTTAAAGCCCCAAATCTCTCCACCTCACAGTGCCCATTCTCTGACAATGTCTCATCATTTTGCAAAGCAGCTCCAGTCCTGAGATGGGGCTGCCTTGGAGAAGTGGAAATGCACAGGTCCCTGCCCCTGGGGATCATGAGGAACCCCAGACACCAAAGCTGGGCCCAGTCTTCTTCTAGTGCTGGCCCTCAGATGCCTCCCGCTGACTCTCTCCCCTTCCCACAGGAGTGCCCCAGTGGTGTGGTCAACGAAGACACATTCAAGCAGATCTATGCTCAGTTTTTCCCTCACGGAGGTGAGTCTGACCTTGAAATCTATCTTGCCCAGCTCCCTCTCTGGTGAGCAGCCTTCCCTTCCTCCAAGTCCTCTCTTCCTTGCCATGTGCTTCCTTCTCGAGGAAGGGGCAAACTCGGAGCAAGACATCTCCCTCATCGTGAGAGGTGGGAGTCTCCAAAGCTTTAGCAGGAAAGAACTCTGAAAATGAACCCACCCTGGAAGGGGAAGAAGGGCTGATAATGCAACATCACAACGTCGCAGAACAGCTCTAGAAAGCAGGTATTATAATCCCAGATAGGGTAACTGAGTTTCAGGGAAGATAAGCAATGTACTCAAGATTGCACAGCAGGTGAGTAGCAAACCAGGATTAGATTCCATAAGGGTCTGAAACAGGTTTTGCCATGCTGGCGCCACCACTGTGCAGGGCACTTTTGAATCTTTTCCTTAAAATAGCTGAGACAAGCTGGAATTTTGTAAAAGAACTTCAGTAAATACCAAAGACTATAAAAATAAACTAATCGAAAAAGAGGCAGGAAACATAAAGTTGTGCTTATTAAGCCAGCTTACAAGTGTGCCAGGCCCACAACAGCTGCTCTGTTGCCCTGCCCGACTCCTGTGGGAACCAGCTCTATCCCCATGGGCCTGGGACCACATCGGTGACTCCTCCTATGACCTCCATGTGTCACATGCCACCTTGCATCCTGTCTCCAAGAGCTGTCTCCTGCAAGACACCTTCCCCGGATCCTGACAAAATGCAGATCCAAACATTCCAAACACTTCTTGGGCCCTGTTTCTCATGGGCCTCTTTGGCAGCAGATAGATGCCTTCCTTGGTGTGTGGGGCCCCTACCCAGATCAGGTGGGGGAGGCAGTTTTGTCCCATGCAGGCCCCAGAATTGCAGTTTGCTGAGTTCCACTGAGCCACTGTTTATTGAGTTCTCACTGTATGCCAGGCACAGCCCTAGTTTAAAATACTTTGTAAAAAATTTCAAGAGATAGGTCTTGCTACATCCCATTGTAGAGAGGTAGGAAAGGGAAGCTCAGAGAGGTCGTGCTTGATGCCCACAGTCACATAGCTTATGTAGTACAGCGGCATCCAAGTTCAGGCCTCTCTACTCTGGAGTGAGTGCTCATCCCAGGCATTGCATGGCCATTCAGAAGAACATGGTCATGCAGTCACTGTGTCATTCATACACCAACGATTGTGTGCATAGACACGCAGGAGAATGGTTTTCTCATGATGGCTAGAGGGAGGGGCAAGGGCTCATCTCACCTTTTGCTAGATCTAACTTCCCACCCAAACCCAAAGAGTTGAGTCAATGGGCCCCACTCCATAATTTTCTCCTTTCCATCACCCTAGCATCACTCTCCTGTCTTTCTTGTCAAAGCCCTGCCTTGTTTGGAAGGTTCTCCCTGTGTGGAATTCCTGCCCCCATCACCTGCCCTCCTTTTCTGCCTTGTAGATGCCAGCACGTATGCCCATTACCTCTTCAATGCCTTCGACACCACTCAGACAGGCTCCGTGAAGTTCGAGGTACGCTCATCTGGGGTCTACTCTAGGGGTCCTCTGGTTCTGCATCACCTCCCCCTCTAAATCTCAAGGCATTGGGGGAAGGGCTGGACCATCAAAAACTCTCAGTCAGACCAAAGACACGTTTATCCATTCGTAAGCATTTCCTAAAGATGGGGAAAAGCAGCTGCAACTTTCCCTGGCCTGCAGGAACTCAGGGACTCAGGGGACTAATAACAACAGTGTATGAGCTTCCGGGCACACTGCTTCCCAGTGGAAGCCCCTGTACTTAGGGCTTTGTATGTATTAACTCATTTACTCTAATCCCCACGATAACCCTATAGGGTAGGGTTTTATTATTTATTACCCTTTTACAGAAGAGGAGAGTAAGGCAAAGAGAGATAGAGTAGTTTTCCCAAGGTCAAAGAGCACACAAATGATAAAGGATGGATTTGAATGCAGGCAGAATGACCCTTAATACAGACTGTTCTTACAGTCCATGTCCTCAGCCACTAGACCATACGGCCACTGGGATGATAGACAGACCACTGCAGCCATGGATAAGGCAATAACAGGGCTGGCTGCATTGATCTGTGTCTCTCAGAGCTCCATTCTTCCTCAAGGGGGCACTTCGCAAAAAAAAAAAAAAAAAAAATGGGGCAGGGTAGGGACCCAAAGGCAGGAGCTCTTCACAGAGCATAGCCACATCCTCCAGGCAAACAAGAGGACGCGGGAGGCACCATTCTGTGAGAGTATCACAGTCTGACCCAAAGACACAGCTTCACCCTGCTTGATGGCTTGATGGTTAATGTCACTCCTGCCTTTTCCCCTTCTCAGGACTTTGTAACCGCTCTGTCGATTTTATTAAGAGGAACTGTCCACGAGAAACTAAGGTGGACATTTAATTTGTATGACATCAATAAAGACGGATACATAAACAAAGAGGTAAGTGAGCTGGGCCCAGGGATGTAAGAGGGCTCCAGTGAAGGTAACTAACCCAACAGAAAATAGCCCCAGGCATGAGGATAGCACTGTCTGAATGAGGCGGACTCTGCTTTGGGGCTAACAGAGCCGGTCCCTGGCAAAATAAAGAAGGCCTGCCTCATTGCCCCACCCTGCCCTGTTCCCAAGCGCCCAGAAAGGATTAAACAGATTAATTCTCACTGGGTCACCTAGATTCAGTAGATATTACACAGTGGATAAAAATGACTTGTTTCAGTGTAAAGAGTTACTCTTCCCTAGGGAACCTGCATTTGGGAAGGTTAGGAGCCACAAGCTAAAGCTAAAAGTTGAAATGGTGGAACTGTAGGCAGCACCTAGAATAGAAAAGAAAGATTTTTAAGGAAGAGGAACCTACAATTGGGTCATATTGGCCTTAAACTATTTTGCCTATTAATACAACCTCCAAGGGGGTAATGGAAGGTACGGCTGTCTTTAAAGAAATTATCACAAATAATTTCTGAATCTTCACTGCTTCGCACTTTTAGAACCTTAGAAGACATGTCTCTAGCCAGTGAAATACCCTCAGGTCTATCTCAAAACTCACTTTGGTATCCACTGTATCCTGGTATCTCAGTGGAAGCTGGAAATTGGCATCCTATAACACTCCACTTAACTGAGCTCCTGTGTGCCAGGCACAGTGCCTGGAGGTATAGATATCAGCACTAATCTTCACCTCAACCCTGCAAGCTTCTCTCTGTAAGCTCAGGGAGTTTATCCAACTTTCATTCCCCATTCATTTAGTCATGTTTTTAATTAACACAGATTTGAAGGCTTATTAGGTGTTCTAGGTGCTGGAGGTAAAGAGGTAAACAATCAGACTAGGCCCCACACTGGAGCAGCATAGAGAGATGGACAATAAACAGGCCAAAAAGGAATCAGCAGGTAGAAGATATTTTGACAGGGAAGGTTAGCAAAGGCCTCTCTAAGGAGGTGTCATCATACTGGAACCAGTTATACAAAAAGCCAGGAAAAGTGTTCCAGGCAGAAGGAACAGCCACTAGAGAGGCTTTGAGGCAAGATAGAGCTTCATGTGTTTCAAAAACAGCAAGGCTTCAGATGGCTGCAGATGAAGGTATGAAGCTGAAGACTAGTGCAGGATGAGGCTGACAGGTCAGCAGAGTCAGATGGTGGAGGGCTAGGGTAAGGGGCCCATCCATATTCCCCTGGGAAGCTGTTAGATGAACATGTTTTTTGAAAGACACAAAAGGCAAAAACAGACTTAAAGAGAATCAGAAAATCTGACTAGCTCTGCATTATTTTTTTTTTTTTTTAAGAACCAAATAATAAACTTTAATTTGAATATAGTACAGTAGAATATAATAATTATTTTGAGGTACAAAAATAATTATAAAATACTTTTCCCATTTGCAAGTAATGTATGCTATAGACTATAAATAGTACACTGATGCCAGAAACTGTACATATTTCACTACATGCCTAAGTCTGGGTCTTCCTCTCTCCTCCATCATCACATGTAAGAAAACCAGCTGTGCAATACTACTTTGCAATCTTGAAACTCTATTAAGACATTTCAGAAGTAGCTATCTTTAATAACAGAATTAGATGGTACCTTTCTTTAAAATAGTATGTATGTTTTTTGGCTCAATCCTATAGATGAAAAAGTTTACAAAAATTAGATTTCTGCCATTTTTGGAATATCTGCTTTTTTTTCCCAAAAGACAGGAAAATGTCAGAGAGAATCTAGAGTGTTGAATTTAACAAAAGCTCATTTGAAAGTAAATCTCCATCAATGGAAAAGCTTTTTGACTATAGGCAATTTGAAAATAATAGCAATTCACTGGAAGACAAATTTCACTGCCAAAACCTGCTGACGAGTTCTCCCTGTCTTTTTTTTCTTTTCTTTTTTTTTTCTGTTTGAGACAGAGTTTCGCTCTGTCACTCAGGCTGGAGTGCAGTGGCGCAATCTGGCTCACTGCAAGCTCCACCTCCCGAGTTCAAGGCATTCTCCTGCCTCAGCCTCCCGAGCAGCTGGGACCACAGGCGCCCGCCACCACGCCCGGCTAATTTTTTTTTTTTTTGTATTTTTAGTAGAGACAGGGCCTCACCGTGCTAGCCAGGATGGTCCCAATCTCCTGACCTCGTGATCCGCTTGCCTCGGCCTCTCAAAGTGCTGGAACTACAGGCATGAGCCACCGCGCCCGGCACCTCTCCCTGTCTTTTTTTTTTTTTTTTTTTTTTTTAATTTCTGAAGTATTTATTGATCATTCTTGGGTGTTTCTCGGAGAGGGGGATATGGCAGGGTCATAGGATAATAGTGGAGAGAAGGTCAGGAGATAAACACATGAACAAAGGTCTCTGGTTTTCCTAGGCAGAGGACCCTGCGGCCTTCTGCAGTGTTTGTGCCCCTGAGTACTTGAGATTAGGGAGTGGTGATGACTCTTAAAGAGCATGCTGCCTTCAAGCATCTGTTTAACAAAGCACATCTTGCACCACCCTTAATCCATTTAACCCTGAGTTGACACAGCACATGTTTCAGAGAGCAGGGGGCTGGGGGAAAGGCCATAGATCAACAGCATCCCAAGGCAGAAGAATTTCTCCTAGTCAGAACAAAATGGAGTCTCCTATGCCCACCCCTTTCTACACAGACACAGCAACAATCCGATCTCTCCTTCCTTTCCCCACACTTCCTCCCCTTCTCTTCAACAAAACCGCCATTGTCCTCATGGCCCGCTCCCGATGGTCGCTGTCTCTTCGGAGCTGTTGGGTACACCTCCCAGACAGGGCAGCCGGGAAGAGGCGCTCCTCACCTCCCAGACAGGGCGGCTGGGCAGAGGCGCCCCTCGCTTCCCAGACGGGGCCGCCCGGGCAGAGGCGCTCCTCTCCTCCCAGACCGGGCGGCCGGGCAGAGGCGCTCCTCACTTCCCCGACGGGGCCGCCCGGGCAGAGGCGCTCCTCGCTTCCCAGACGGGGCCGCCCGGGCAGAGGCGCTCCTCAGTTCCTCCCAGACCGGGTGGCAGCCAGGCAGAGGCGCTCCTCACTTCCCAGACGGGGCGGCCGAGCAGAGGCGCTCCTCACTTACCAGAGGGGGCGGCCGAGCAGAGGCGCTCCTCACTTCCCAGAGGGGGCGGCCGGGCAGAGGCGCTCCTCACTTCCCAGACGGGGCGGCCGGGCAGAGACGCTCCTCACTTCCTCCCAGATGGGGTGGCGGCCAGGCAGAGGCGCTCCTCACCTCCCAGACAGGGCGGCCGGGCAGAGGCGCTCCTCACTTCCCAGACTGGGCGGCCGGGCAGAGGCGCTCCTCACCTCCTAGACGGGGCGACCAGGCAGAGGCGCTCCTCACTTCCCAGACGGTGTGGCGGCCGGGCAGAGGTGCTCCTCCCTTCCCAGATGGGGCAGCCAGGCAGAGGCGCTCCTCACTTCCCAGACGGTGTGGCGGCCGGGCAGAGGTGCTCCTCCCTTCCCAGATGGGGCAGCCAGGCAGAGGCGCTCCTCACTTCCCAGACGGTGTGGCGGCCAGGCAGAGGTGCTCCTCCCTTCCCAGATGGGGCAGCCAGGCAGAGGCGCTCCTCACTTCCTCCCAGACGGGGTGGCGGCCAGGCAGAGGCGCTCCTCACTTCCCAGAGGGGGCGGCCGGGCAGAGGTGCTCCTCACTTCCTCCCAGACGGGGTGGCAGCCGGGCAGAGGCACTCCTCACCTCCCAGACGGGGCGGCCGGGCAGAGGTGCTCCTCATCTCCCAGACGGGGCGGCCGGGCAGAGATGCTCCTCATCTCCCAGACGGGGCAGCCGGGCAGAGGTGCTCCTCACTTCCTCCCAGACGGGGTGACGGCCGGGCAGAGGCACTCCTCACCTCCCAGACGGGGCGGCCGGGCAGTAGCTCTGCATTATTTAGAGAAATTATATTCACAGTTAAAAACCAATCCCAAATAAAATTATAGGCCCAGATGGTGGACTGGTGAATTCTAATATCAATCCTACAAAAAAATTTTAGAAAATAGAAGAGGATGGAACAGTTCCCAACTTGTTTTATAAGTCCAATAGTACCCTGATACCCAAACCCAAGAATAAAAGGTCTTATGAAAGGAAACAACCACAAAACAGTCTCCCTCATGAGCACAGATACAAAAAGCTTTCACTAAATATTAGCAAATTGAATTCAGCAATATATAAAAAGGATGATACACTACGACTATGTGAGTTTTATTCTAGGAATGCAAGGTTGGTTTAACATTCAAAAATCAATCAATATAATTCACTATATTTAAAGAAACCAAAGGGATATAGACGGAAAGAAAGAATTAACACTGTCTTTATTTGTACATGGTATAATTGTATTAATAGAAAACCCTAAGAGTCTACAATTAAACTGCTAAAAATAATAAGTGAATTTAACAAAGTGAAGACATGAGTTCTATTTACAAAAATCATTTATAATTCTACATCCAACAAGCAACCAGAAAATTAAATTAAGAAAAATAGCATCAAAAAGCACAAAATACTTTGAGAAAAATTCAACAAAACAGGTGCAAGACTCATACACTGAAAACTATAAAATATTGCTGAAATAAAGTAAAGAACTAAATAAACACAGAGATAAATCATGCTCATGGGTTGGAAGGCCCAATATAGTTAAGATGTGGATTCTCCAAATTTGATTTATAGATTTAGTGTGATCTCAATCAAAATCCCAGCAGGTATTTTGTAGCAGTTGATATGGGAATGCAAAAAAACTAAAATAACCAAAACAACTGAAAAAAGAACAAAGTTGAAGGACTAAACCTACCTTACTTCAAGACTTAATGAAAAGGTGCAGTAGTCAAGATGGTAGGGAATTGGCATAAGGATAGACATATAGATCAATGGATCAAAATAGAGAGTCAAAAAAACTAAAAGTAGAGCTACCATATGATCCAACAATCCCACTGCTGGGTATATACCCCAAATAAAGGAAACCAGTATATCAAAGAGATATTTGCACTCCCAAGTTTGTTGCAGATCTGTTCATAATAGCCAAGATTTGGAAGCAACCTAAGTGTCCATCAACAGATGAATGGATAAAGAAAATCTGGTACTTAAACACAATGGAGTACTTCAGCCTTAAAATAGAATGAAATTTAATTATCTACAACGTGGATGGAATTGGAGGTCATTACATTAAGTGAAATGAACCAGGCACAGAAAGACAAACATCCCATGTTCTCTCTTATTTGTTGGATCTAAAAATCAAAACAATATGAAGATAGAGGGTAGAAGGATGGTTACCAGAGGCTGGGAAGGATAGTAGGGGGGCTGTGGGGGAAGTTAGGATGGTCAATGGGTACAAAAAAAATAGAATGAATGAATAAGGCCTGGTATTTGATAGCACAACAAGGTGACTGTAGTCAATAATTTAATTGAACATTTTAACTAAAAGAGTGTAATTCGTTTGTTTGTAACACAAAGGATAAATGTTTGAAGGGATGGATACTCATTTTTCATGATGTGGTTATTACACATTGTATGCCTGTATCAAAACTTGTCATGTACCCCATAAATATATACACCTACTATGTGCCCACAAAAATTAAAAATAAAAAATAAATATTTTTTAAAAATAGAGATAGACCCACCCATATGTCAATGCAACAGATGCCAAAAAGATCAAAGGGGAAAGAACCGTGTTTTCAACAAATGGTTTTGTAACAGCTGTATATCCATTTGGAAACAAAAATGGACCTTAACCTTAACCTCATGCCAAACATAAACATCAACTTGGAATGGATTATAGACTTAAATATTAAAACAAAAGCTGTTTTCTTAAGGAATACATAGGAGAAACATTCTTACAACTTTGGAGTAGGAAAGGATAAGGAATCATTTTTTAAAGTAGATAAATTTGACTTCATCAAAGTTAAAAATTTTGTGCTTTAGAAGACACCTTTAAGAAAATGGAAATGCAAGCCATGGACTTGGAAAAAATGTTTGCAAATTATATACCAGATATATAAAGATACCAGGATACCAATCCAATATAAATACTGGCATCCAAAATATATAAGGAACATTTATAATTTAATACAAAGATAAACAACTTCATATAAAATAGGCAAAAGATTTGATGAGATACTTAAGAAAAGAAGATATGTGGATGGCCAGTAAGCCCATGAAAGGTTGCTCCATATCACTGGTCTTCAAAGAAATGCAAATTATAACTCTAATGAAATACAATTGCACAGAATGGCCACAATTAAAAAGACTGACAATACCAAGCATTGGCAAAGATGTGGAGCAATAGAAACTCTCATAGATAGCTGGCAGAAATGCAAATGGTACAAACAAGTTGGGAAACATTTTGGCATCTTTGATAAAGCTCAACACGCACTTAACATACAACCCAGAAATCCCATTCCAGTCAGGCATGGTGGCTCACACCTGTAATCTCAGTACTTTGGGAGGCTGAGTGAGGCAGGCGGATCACTTGAGCTCAGGTGTTCACGACCAGACTGGGCAACATGGCAAAACACTGTCTCTACCAAAAATACAAAAAAAAAAAAAAAAAAAAAAAAAAAGCCAGACATGGTGGTAAGCACCTGTGGTCCCAGCTACCAGGGAGGCTGAGGTGGAAGAATTGCTTAACCCTGGGGAGTAGAGGTTGTAGTGAGCTGAGATTGCACCACTGTACTCCAGCCTGGGTGACAGAGCAAGACCCTGTCCCAAAAAAAGAAAAAAGAAAAAAAAAGAAGAAAGGAAGTCCCACTCCTGGGTATTTACCCCCCAAAATAAAAACATGTAATTCCATAAAGACTTGTACAAAGATGTTCATAGCAGCTTTATTCATAGTAATCTCAAAACTTAAATGACCCAAATGTCTGTCAACAGGACAATGGGTAAATACATCGTAGTCTGTTCATCCAGTGGAATATTACTCAGCAGTAAAAAGGAATGTTATAGTTGCATGCAACGTGTATGAAGCTCATAAACCTCATGCTGAGTAAATGAAGCCAGACTCAAATGAGTTTACACTGTTTTACTCCATTTACGTGAGATTTTAGAAAATACAAACTAATCTATAGTAACAGAAATCAGATCTGTGGTTGCCTGGTGTTGAAGGTTGAGAGGCACTCACTGCGAAGAAATGTGAAGGGATGTCTTTTGGTTGTGAAAATGTTCTATATCTTGAGTACGGTGGAGGTTACATGGGTGGATACACTGTCAACATTCATCAAACAGTACACTTAAAATGGGTGAATTTGTTATAAGTAAATTATGCTCCAATAAATTTGATTTATTTGTTGGAAAATTTGGTGTAAGGGGAAAGTGCCTAACCAATAGAAGACACTCAAAAAATGTGTTGAAGGAAAAAAATCCTGTGAAATAAAGCAGGTAAGAGAAAATAAGAACTCAATATCATCCAAAATATAGATTACAAATCCTAAATGAGATAATAGGAAATTAATCCCAGTGCTCTGTTTAAAGGCTCATACCTGTAATCCCAACACTTTGGGAGACTGAGGCAGGAGGATGGGCTGAGCCCAGGAGTTCAAGACCAGCCTGGTCAACATAGGGAGAGCCTGTCTCTTCAAAAGAAAAATTTAAAAATTACCTGGGTGTAGTGGCACGTGCCTGTGCTCCCAGCTACTCCAGAGGCTGAGGCAGGAGGACAGCTTGAGCCCAGGAGTTCAAGACTGCCCTGAGCCATAATCACTCCACCGCACTCCAGCTTGGGCAACAGAACAAAACCCTTCCTCAAAAAAGCAATAAAATAAAATAAAGAAATGCACATGACTAACATAAGGTTTATTCCAGGAATGCAGGAATAGCCCAGTAGCAGACAAAGCCTATTAAATAATTTATCATATTAATATATCAAAAGATCAAACCATTTGATGCTAAAATCACCTTTGATATAATTTACCATTTATTCATAAAAATTTTCAAGATTCAATTAATTAGGAATAAAATACTTCTTCAGCATAATGGAAAATACCCCAGCCTAGTACACAGCTTCATACTTTATGGTAACACACGGAGATTATCACTGAAGAAAAGATGAGGCAAGATTGCATGCTGTCAGACATCACCACTGTTTAACATTTCCTGAAAGTTCTTCAAATACAGTGAAACAGAAAAAGAATGCGATCTAAATAGGAAAAATTACAACATTCCTTGTTAATGACATGATTTTCTATCTGAGAAAAAAGACAGCAAGAAAATCAACTTAAAACAACTGGAACTTTTAAAAAGCTGGCAAAGTGGTAATAACATACATACACAAAAAGAAATTGTATAGCCAATATATCAGTTGTGACTAGCTAGAAAATTATAATAAAAATATTCTCATTGTAATCACAATAAAATTTAAAGCACATGGGCATTTTAAATATCCATAATTTAGATGAAGAGAAAGAAAAATTTAATAAGTAGAGAAACATACCATCTTCTGAAAGGATGTATATTATAAAGATAGCAATATTGTAATGACAGCAATTCTTCTCTAATTAAATTTATTTTATTTTGAATCAAAATGAAAGTGTTATTTGGGGAGGAAATTTGGCACAATTGTTTTAAAGTTACATTGGAAGATTAATCAGATGAGAATAGCAAAGATAATTTTCAAAAAGAAGAAAAATGGTGGGATTTGTTCTACCAGATACTGAAATATATTATAAAGCTAAAACTATTAAAGTATTATAATATCAGAGAAGGAAAAGGTAGATCAATGGAACAGAATAGAAATCCCAGGTACAAATACCATCTTGGTTCATAATAAAGGGAGCATATTGAATAGAGAGGTAATGAATCATTAAATGATTCTGGGAAAACTGGTTAACTATTTTGGCAATAAGTAAGTAAATATTCTTACTTAGTACCATAAACCCAAAATCACTATAGATACGTACAGTTGCATTTTAACTTAAAAAGAACAAAAAATCATATGTGAATATCTGATCGTAGAATGGAAAAAGCATAAAATCAAAGTTAGAAATAATTTTTTAAACTATTGATGGCTTTACACTGTAAATATTTTAAAATTCTGTACATCAAAAAATACCATAAACAAAGTTGAAAAGCAAGTGACAAACTTGTTTTTAAAAATCTGCAATTTATGATGAGAGAAAGGATTGATATTCCTCAGCAGACATTCATCTTAACAAAGGCAAGAGTCATATTCATCGTGCTTATCTTTGTATTTCTTTGACACAATATCTAGCACATGGTAGATGCATAAAAATATATTTTAAATAAATTAAAAATCTATTAAGAGATTTTAACAATTTAATAAATCTACGCAAATATATAAAGAGCTCTCACAATCCAGTCAGAAATAGATGAACACAATGAGAAAAGCAGATAAAAAAATAGTTCATGGGAAAATAAATAAAAATAGTCAATACATATATTAGAAACCTCACTAAGAAAGTAATGTTATCTTTAAAAACAATGAATTATCACTTATCTATTAAATTGCAAAGGTTTTGTAAAGTCTTTGTTGAAGGTTGGTGGAAAGTGGTTTTTCATACATAGTTGCTGAGAGTGTTCTGATATAAACACTCTCACTGCTAAAGGGATGTCATTGCTCTGAGGTGCCCTCAACAGATAGAACGAGGAAATAGATGTCTCTATCCAGGTGTTTATTTTTAAATGTGTGCTTTACAAGGTATTTGAGGAATATGTATCAAAAGCATTGAAAGTCATGTATCCCATTCCCCTTATA
The DNA here is from genome assembly GCF_028885625.2 of Pongo pygmaeus. Taxonomy (NCBI): domain Eukaryota; kingdom Metazoa; phylum Chordata; class Mammalia; order Primates; family Hominidae; genus Pongo; species Pongo pygmaeus. Next base: position 175,732,717 of record NC_072377.2, read on the forward strand.
AAACCACACCTTGATATATGTCCCAAGGAAATAAAGAATAGACACAAAGACTTAAAAGCAAGAAGAGTCTTCAGGTAATAGTGCCCCAGAATGTGATAACCATAATATCCACTAATAGCAGATTTGTAAAATGAATTACAGTAAATACATATAAGGGAATAGCCAGTGGCCACTTAAAATCATGAAAGAGTAATGTAAAATAAACATTAGTATGATATATTACATTTTTAAATCACTTGACAAAATGATATGTATATCTCAATTTTATAAACAACTAAATGCTTATATACACATGCAAATATATGATACTCTAAAATATTCAAATACTACCTTGAAAAATATATAAAGAAAAAAATACAGAAATGGGAGTTATACTACTTGGTCTTCAACTTTGGTTCACTCATTATTCCACCACTGAATAACCTTACTAGCTCCTATTCCCTTTTTGTAATTTGCAAACTAGGCAGAATTGTCCCCATTAATCCATCAGACCTCTCTGGAGGGCAGAGTTAATAAAGTACCCCTTAAAAAAAAAAAAGAAAGTGTGGATAAGTAGCTTCTTAGATAAGATAGCAGGATCTTCCCCTGGCAATCATTTGGAGATAACCTCATCCAAGTTGTAGGCTATGAAAATCCTGAGAGAGCAACAAAATTGCTCTTTCTGTGATTAAAAAAAAATATCAGACAGGAAAAGCATCAATGGCCATGTAGATGTGAAGGGCTTGTAAAGCACACATTTAAAAATAAACACATGGATAGAGACATCTATTTCCTTGTTCTATCTGTTGAGGGCACCTCAGAGCAATGACATCCCTGTAGCAGTGAGCATACTAGCATCTAGACCCTGATTTCTGAATACCATTCTTCAATAAACAGAACCAGTCTTCTTAGAGAATAGTTGATTCTAAGATTGGGAAAGAGAAAATACAAGATGAGCCTGGAGTACTTTATTATGCTAGAAGGTATAAAAGTGCTTAAAGAAAAACTGCAGGAGTCAACCTGAAGGAGTTCCAAATAGCCAGAATGAGAGCAATTTGAGCAAAATTAAAAATTATTAAGTATTGGATTATAACTTGTAAAATATGGTAAATGCCCATGAGTCCATGCTAATGTAAATAAACAACTGAATACATAAATAAATGCAGGAGAGAAGGCAGCTCTTCCTTACAGAAGAATTTTAATTAATAAATATAGAAGGAATAAAGGAAATACAAAATTACCATCAGGCAAACACTACAGTAATAATTTTTGCAGGCAAGATCCACTGAAAGATACTAAATCAGTAAGGAAACTTGACAGACACCACCTTAATCAAGTAATAAAACATCTCAACAGTATGTAACTCCCTGATATGATGCACTGAGAAGGTTATAACATCACTTCTGTGGTATTCTTGCCCAAAATGCATAGCTTCAATCTAATCATAACTAAACCAGGGATTAACTCAAATTGAGAGATATTCTACAAAACAACTGACCTGTATTCATATCAAAAGTGTGAGGTCCTGAAAGACAAGGAAAGAAAGAAACTCAGGCTGGGCATAGTGGCTCATGCCTATAATCCCAGCACTTTGGGAGGCAGAGGCAGGAAGATCACTTGAGTCCAAGAGTTTGAGACCAGCCTGGGCAACATGGCAAAACCCCATCTCTACAAAAAATTAGCCAGGCGTGGTGGTACTCGCCTGTAGTCCCAACTACTTGAGAGGCTGAGGCGGGAGGATCACTTGAACCTTGGAGGTCGAGGCTGCAGTGACGGGAATTGTGCCACTGCACTCCAGCCTGGGTGACAGAGCAAGAACCTGTCTCAAAAAAAAAAAAAAAAAAGAATGAGAAACTCATACAGATTAGAAGAGACTAAGGAGACACAACAAATAAATGCAATGTAGAATCATTGAAGGGAAAAAAATATTAGCTGAAAAGCTGATAAAATTTGAATAAGCCCTGTAGTTGGTTAATTATAGTGAAGCCATGTTAATTTCCTGGGTTTGGTCATTGTGCTCTGGTTATGCAAGTTGTTAACATTAAAGGAAACTGGGTGAAAGGTATGCACGAACTCTCTGTACTAATTTTGTAACTTTTCTGTAAGTCTGAAATTATTAATAATATGCAAAAAGTAAACAAAAAATAAAATAAAATAAGCACATGGAATGAGACTGTCCCCTGGGTCTCTGTAGAAACCAGGTCAAACATCCCAAACGCTCCTTTACCCCCATTCTGAGTTGGGCCAGAATGGTCAGAATAATGGTTCCTAATGTACCTTGATATACATGGAAACTCCCAGGACCGAGTCCTAAGATGCTCTGATTCAGTAGGTTTGGAGTGGACTTGAGAACTGATCTTTTTAATAAGGGCCTCAGTCTGTGGAACTATTGCCCTCATGTGCCCTGTGGATAATCTTGGCTGTTGGTTCATTTTTCTTAACTTAAAACAGTGGCAGAACCTATGGGGATTTTTAAATCTCTAGGCTAGAACATTAACTTTTTAAAAATTCAGAATAATATTTTATTTGCCTCAAGCCTGTGAATGGGGATCCCACACATCACCCCGCACTGAAGACAATGCCCATAACAAGGTAACCTACCCATGAGCTTCCGAGGGATTTAGGAATTGTCTACCATGTCCTCTCTAAGAAGGGCTCCCACAATATAGCCCCTTCTGCTTGCTTTCTAACTCCCTATCACCTGCTAAAGAAGGACCTCACCTTTTAATCACTTTCATTGCCAAGGGGCTAAGGAGCCCCAAACTCTGTCACCTAGGAAGAGCTTGACCTCATGGTTTCCACACTGCGTGCTTTTATGTCCCCACTCCAGGAGATGATGGACATTGTCAAAGCCATCTATGACATGATGGGGAAATACACATATCCCGTGCTCAAAGAGGACACTCCAAGGCAGCACGTGGATGTCTTCTTCCAGGTAAGTGCACACACCCTGCACATGAGCTGTAAGCCCAGCCTAGATCAAGTCAACCCAGGAGCACCTGAGCAAGTGATTTGTGTCCAACCCTGTACTAGGCATGGTTGGTAACAGAAAAGAATTATAAGATACATTGTCCTCAAGAAACAGATGATCTCCTTAAGCTGCAAGTGTACATGACAGAAGAGAACAAGAAAGTATATTATTAAATGTTAGTGGTATAGTATGAACTCTAAATCCATAAAAATTAGGGGATCAGGGTAAACACAAAAGACTTCATTAATTAAAATTGTGGAGGTGTTAAGCATTTGTGTCTGGGAAGTAAGGGGAAATAAGATTGGAAACTAGGATAGGGCCAGATTATGAGACCATTAAATGGAAGAGTTTGGCCTTGCTCTGGTATAGGATGGACAGCTAGTGCTGATCCTTGACTAAGGGAGTGGTATGATCATTGGGGCATTTTAGGAAAGAATTAATCTAGTGGTGGAGTATCAGAGAATATCAGAGCTCACTCTAGTCCAATCTCCCACTTTACAGATGGGAAAAGAGAGTCCTCTCTGGCCTTGTGCAAGTTTGTACAGCAAGTAGCAGGCCAGAATCAGAACCTCTTGTGCCCAGTGTTCTGCCAGATGGACGGGGTAGCAGAGAGTCTACAGAAGAAGCAGAATAAGCCAGCAGTGAGGTGATGAGTGTCCAGAGCAAGTCTTTTGATTTACGGAAGCTCATGGGGCTCAAAGTGTTGTAATCAGGACCTAATTGGAGTTGTCTGGCCAGTGAAAGACAACTCTCATTCTCAGGGCAAAGTTGGTTAATGAAATGAATGAAATGAGCTCCAGCTCATTACTCTGAGCTCCAGCAAGAAAGCAGCAGGGGAGTAAGCTTTGGAATGGAGATCACCAGATTCCGTAAAGTGCTTTCTGTTATGTCTTTCAGAAAATGGACAAAAATAAAGATGGCATCGTAACTTTAGATGAATTTCTTGAATCATGTCAGGAGGTAAGGAGAGATCTCAGGGCACAATAACTCTACATCTGGGAAAGGAAACCTGGGGCCTGGGGACCTGCAGAAGGAAGGTGATGAGAAACCTGCACATATCTGCAACCCCTCCCATCAGAGCCAACAACACCAGCAGCAACTGTGAAGTCCACAGTTCCACTCCTCAACCTGGCCTGTAGTTGGTCTTGGCTAAGCACAGGACTGAACAGAGAGCCTAAGTAGGGGTCTGGGGGGATGTGAAAACTCAGAGGCGGTCTCTGTGAAAATAGACTTCCCGAGAGGGCAACACCATTATTTTTTAGCCTGCCTCTGGCTTGATGACCCATTTCCTAGACTACAAGGAAGCAGCTGGGGGCAAAAAAATCTACAATTTTGTGATTCTCAAACCACAGTGTGCAGAAAAATTGCCTGGAATGATTCTGAAAATGTATATTTCCAGGCCTCAATCCCAGAGACTCTAGATCTGGGTCACTTTAACACAAATGCCCTGGACCAATGCTTAGCACTTTAATGTGTGAAACAATATCCTTGAAGATCTTGTTAAAATGCAGATTCTAATTCCATAGGTCTGGGGTGGGGCCTGAGATGTTACTTTTCTCACATTCTCCCTGGTCACACTGGTGATGCTGATCCTGGAAACACAACTTTCATTAAGTCTAACCAATAGATTGGCCCCAGAGTCCACCAGAGACTGAACTGGAAATAATTGCTTCATCTACTTTGGAGAAATCCGTTTATACCCCTACATTATTTTAGAAATGTTCACAGTTACTCTGAGCTCCAGCCAAGAAGAATAGCAAATGTAAGAAAGCAGGGGAGAAGCTACTAGCACGTACTGAGCCCCCACCAAGTTTCAAGCACATACATAAACATCACAGCCACCCTGTTATGTAGATGTCCTAAATGCAGGGTGATATCCAAGATATTTAACAACTATTCCATTAGAATGGAATGAACACTGACCCCCTTGGGGGTGAGTTCTCACTGTTAATTCCCTTGAGAGCTGGTTGTAAAACAGCCTGGCACCTTCCCCACCTCCAACCTTGCTTCCTCTCCCACCGTGGGATCTCCGCACACCCAGCTCCCTTTCACTTTCCACTGTGAGTGGAAGCAGCCTGAAACCCTCACCAGATGCAGATGCCCAACTGAACTTTCCAGCTGCCAGAATAATGAGCCAAATAAGCCTATACTGACATTAACCTTTTCATTTCTGATATTGATAATTTGAAAAGCTGTCTTAATAAGCATTTATCTACTTTACTGATTTTTTGAAAGAGAGCGCTTTGGGGGGTTTTCTCATTGTATGTCTCTATTGCATGTTCTGTATTTTACATTTTTCTATTATTTCTTCTCTGAGGTACAGTATTGAATGTAGAAAAATCCTCAAATGTTGGGTATTAAGCAATACACTTCTAATTCATGGTTCAGAGAAGAAAATATCTTGAATAAAAATAAAATAAAAATATGACATCAAAATTTGTAGGATCTAAAGCAGTATTCCAGGAATGCAAGGTTGGTTTAACATTCAATAATTGGTCAGTGTAATTAATCACATTAATAGAATAAAAAGACAAAAAATGTAATCATTTCAGTGGATGTAACTGTTCAGAGCTTCTTAAAAGAAGCAACTCACTATTTTACTAGATGATTTGTTTCTTCTGAATTCCTCTTTAAGGCTACAGGTGGTGCTTCTTACTTTGAGCTGATCACTTTCTAGGTCCCCACCCTTACTTCTTGTTTTTCATACCCTTGTAGAGTTTTCTCCATATAGGAAACCCATGCTTGTGATTTGCTCACCAGAGTTACAGAGCTCTCAGGGAGGAGACTCAGAGTTCTAACCATCCTCTTGCCCTCCTTTTTTCCCAGGATGACAACATCATGAGGTCTCTCCAGCTGTTTCAAAATGTCATGTAACTGGTGACACTCAGCCATTCAGCTCTCAGAGACGTTGTACTAAACAACCACCTTAACACCCTGATCTGCCCTCGTTCTGATTTTACACACCAACTCTTGGGACAGAAACACCTTTTACACTTTGGAAGAATTCTCTGCCGAAGACTTTCTATGGAACCCAGCATCATGTGGCTCAGTCTCTGACTGCCAACTCTTCCTCCTTTCTCTTCTTGAGAGAGACAAGATGAAATTTGAGTTTGTTTTGGAAGCATGCTCATCTCCTCACACTGCTGCCCTATGGAAGGTCCCTCTGCTTGAGCTTAAACAGTAGTGCACAAAATATTCTGCTTATGTGCCCCCAGCCCACTGCCTCCAAGTCAGGCAGACCTTGGTGAATCTGGAAGCAAGAGGACCTGAGCCAGATGCATACCATCCTCTGATGGCCTCCCAAACCAATGTGCCTGTTTCTCTTCCTTTGGTGGGAAGAATGAGTTATCCAGAACAATTAGGATCTGTCATGACCAGATTGGGAGAGCCAGCACCTAACATATGTGGGATAGAACTGAATCATTAAGCATGGCATTGTCTGATGACCCAAACTGCCTATGTCATTTGTTTCCAGAAACGACGACCAATAATTCTCTCACACTGGCATTTGTGCTGGTAGTGCAAGTCCTTTAATACGTCCAGGAAGGGAGCCATTGCCCAGTGGTCCATATCTCCACCACATCCCCTGCTTGAGCCCAGCGCTGCATGTCCCTCCCAAGAAGTCCAGAATGCCTGCAAATCGCTGTAATTTTATACCATGTTCTAACCAATAAACAGAACTATTTCTTACACTCTCAATCACTTCTTCATGACTCCGTTAGGTAAGAGAGGTAAGCTGTGAAAAGGGAAGGCTAGTCCATTCATTTGACACCCAATTATTTGTGCAGTTGTCCCTCCATATGTGTGAAGCATTGGTCCCAGGACTCCCCATACCAAAATCGGTAGATACTCAACTCCCATAGCCAGCCCTGAGGAACTCGTGTTTTCAAAAAATTTGGCCTCCATATATGCAGGTTTCACGTCCTATAAATACTGCATTTTCTATCATTTTTGTTGAAAACAATCTGCATGTAAGTGGACCCAAGCAGTTTAAACTCATGTTGTTGGAGGGTCAACTGCACTTACATTGTGCCAGGCCTGTGCCAGGCAATGACTTCATCCTCCCCAGCCCCCAAGCCTTCCCCAGCAAACATCCAATCCAAACGCAAATACTGTGACCAAATGCAAATGCAACTTCAAGACAAGACCCTTCACAACACTTTGCTTCCAACAAGACTGCCACTTCTAAGACCCTCTGATATGGAAAGCCTGGAGCCCCTGTGGTGTGAGTGGGAGTGCAGAGATAAAGAGGATGACGGGGCCTCCTGCTGAGAGATTTTTGGGTCTAGAGGACGATCAAGCGGCTTCAGCCTATAACCAGCAAATGATTACTCATGTTGAACACTGTGGGTCTTGGTTTCCCCATTTGACATCACATTTGAAAGATTAAAAGCTAACAGTAGCATTCTTGGAAGGAAAACAATTTACTGAACCCCTGTTTTGTGCCAGGTGCTGCACTAGGGGCTTTATATACATTATCTTATTTCATGCTCATGTGGAGCATTCCAGATGGTAGAGTCCTGGTTGTACTGATGAGGTTGCTGAAGCTCAGAGAGGTAAGCAGGACCTGCGTAAGGTAGCACAGCTGATAGGGACTCCATAGGGAGACTAAACTCTTCTTGCTCTATCATAGACCCTTCCTACAAGGGGATTCTGCCTCACCCCAAGGATGAGGATACTTCCCACTAATCTCATTCATCTGAAGTCAGTTCAGAGAGGCATCAGTATTCTTTGAGTCTGTGTAACAGATGGGGAAACAGATGCAGAGAAGGGGAATATATCAGGCAGCCACAGTCACTGGCAGGGGCAAGCCACCAAAACATCTCCTGCATTCATGACACACCCCACTCAGATGGCCATTGGCTGCTGCCTCTTATGGTTGGAAATTGTAAGTGTGATGATGAGAATTTGTTGGATAGTTCAGACCTGTTCCTCTGGGCTTCCTGCATATAACCATGTGGTTCCCTAAGGCTTCTGGGCATGTGGCTGGTCCCCAGCAAGGCATTCACTTAGGCCCAAGAGAGGATCTGTCCTAGAGACTCTTCCCATATGGGGTCCTAACCTGCATCTTGAGGCTGTATGATGTCTAGGCCAGTGTTCCCTGCCCTGGCTGCACATCAGAATCACCTGGGAACTTTGAAAAATGCGAACACCTGGGTGCCACAGCAGACCAATTGAAGGAACATCCCTGAAGGTCCAGGACCTGGACATCAGAATTCTTTAGAGGCCACCCAGGTGGGTGTACTGGGCACACAGGGCTAAGGTAAAGAACTGACACATCTAGAGCTGGGAATGAAGTGCGTGGTCTGAGCCATCCCCCTGGCCACAAAGATCAATTCAGGGATGGGCTTGAGACCCACGCTGGTTCAAACAGCATGAATCTCCAAACTTGTGCTGGGAATGATGAGACAAAGATGTTCTCCCTCACCGGACATGAAAGAGAGCACACATAGCCCTAAGACATGCTGGTAACTATTTAGGAATTCTAAGAGTTTATCTAATAATCAGAGGGTTAATAAGCCAGACATCACATAAGGCAAGGAAGAGAGATGAAAAAAAAAAAGCAAGCAGAAATGAGCCTTTGATGATATCATTGATCTGCTAGATCAAGCTGCTTCTGAAGCTGGACATACCTCTGACCTTTTCAGATGCCTGTGTCAGGTGCCTATATAAGGTCTAGGTCAGGCCGGGCACGGTGGCTCATGCCTGTAATTCCAACTTTTTGGGAGGCCGAGGCTGGCGGATCACCGGAAGTCGGGAGTTCGCGACGAGCCTCACCAACATGGAGAAACCCCATCTCTACTAAAAAATACAAAAATTAGCCAGGCATGGTGGCGAGTGCCTGTAATCCCAGCTACTCGGGAGGCTGAGGCAGGAGAATCGCTTGAACCCAGGAGGTGGAGGTTGCGGAGACCCAAGATCACACCATTGCACTCCAGCCTCGGCAACAAGAGCAAAACTCTGTCTCAAAAAAAAAAAAAAAAAAAAAAAAAAAAAATCTAGGTCAGTGGCTACCTTCCTTCCCCGCTGCCTGCATGTCAGAATCACCTGGGGAGCAGAGGAGGGGAATTTTTTTGAAGTGCCAAATGCCTAGGCCTTATCCCAAAAGAATTGCATCAGAATATCTGGAGGTGGGGCCCTGAGGATCAGTATGCTGTAAAGGCTCGCTAGGTGATTCCAATGCACACCTACGGCTGCAAACCCCTGCTCTAGAGCAGAGGAAAGACTGGTACCCCTCTCCATGTGTTAGCCAGACCACAAGTAAGACACCAGCATCAGCCCTGGGCACTTAAAACTGAGAGGAAAATCAGCAGCTTAGATATTCAGAGAGAATTCATTGTGGAAGGAAGTTTTAAAAGTAGTCCTCAGATGGATAAACAACAGAAAGGGAGATGGTTGTCCTAATGAACAGCGGGGAAAGGACATGTTGCAGCAATGAGAGGGTATTGGCCTCATCTCCCACTTGTCTTCTTGGAGGGATCCTGCTCCTCTTGAACCATCCAACAAATTCTCACCATCACACCTGCTGATGGGGACTCAACTGTGCAGCAGGTGCTATGGACACTTTGCCCAATCCCCTTGGTACTCACCATCACCCTGCAGGTAGACTCAACTGCTGCCAAGTGCAATCACCCAAGAGTTTTTGTCTGTGACTCTAACCACCACAGAGTGTGTCCATGACGGCCCGCTATGTTTTGGGTATTTGACTCTCTAAGCCTCATGTTGACATTTATCTCCAATGTTGAAAGGGGGCCTAAGATAAGGTGTTTGGGTCATGGGGGCAGATCACTCAGGACTAGATGAAGGCCCTCTCTTGGGGCTGAGTGAGTTCTTACTCTGTTAATTCCTTCAAGAGGTGGTTGTTAAAGAGCCTGGCATCACCACCACCCCTCCACCCCACTCCTCACTTCCTCTCTCACCATGTGATCTGTGCACACCCAGCTCCCCTTCACCTTCCACTGTGAGTGGAAGCAGCCTGAAGCCCTCACCAAATGCAGATGCCCAATCAAACTTTCTAGCCACCAGAAACATGAGCCAAATTCATCTTTTTTTCTTTATAAATTACCCAGCCTTGGGTATTCCTTATAGCTACACAAATGGACGAAGACACAGGGCCATTCTGCCATGGACATATCAGGCCAAAGGATCGGGTCATCAACACCTCCTAGAAGAAGCCCTTGGCCAATGACTGATGAGACTTGGTGGACAAATATCCCAGATCCTTCTCCTCTCAGCAGGAAGTACTCTGAGGTCTCTTCTATATCATCTCCTAGACTTCCCTGGTAGGACTGAGCCCCAGTTGCTCACAACAGTAACTTATGATGAATAAGACAGACATGTGTCCTGCTTTCATAAACTTCATATTCTAGCAGGAGGAAACTGATGACAAATGAAATTATTTTAGATGAAATGGCATTCATAAATGTGTAACACAATAAAGAGTATACAGGGTGGCTGCAGGTGGAGAGTAAGGCTTCTCTGAAGAGCAGACCACTGACCTTGACATGATTTGGATCAGGGGATTCTCCATGGACAGCATCTTTCTTGAGTCTCATGATAACCATGTGGGGCAGGTATCCTAGGCACCTATTTTTCAGATGAAAAAATGATGCCCAGAGTCATAGAAGGACTTACATACACAGCAGGAAGTGGGCTTAAAAGTCTGCCAAGCTCCAAAATCCATGCCCAGCTTTATTTCTTACAGAGCATAAAGACCATTCTCCACCTATTCCTAAAACTAGCTCTGATGATATACAAACACCAGAAGGTGTTAGGAAGCAGATGCTATGAAAACTATTAGTAAAAAGCAATGAAAACAAACCCACAAATCTGAGCCAAATTACTCCTCCTGTAAAAGGAATCATGCCAAGGACTTGTGCAAAGATGGCCATATGGGTTTCTTAGAGGAGCTGAAACAAGCATGTCCTTCCACATCAAAATAAGGCTTAACCTAACTGGCAGACTTCAGCTAGCCCTACACTCCGCTCCATTGCCTTACTGGGGACCAACAAAGCTCAGAACTTGAAGACTGGGAGTAGCCCTAGAGGCAGCCAGCCCCACTGGGTAGGATTCTGAAGACCCATGATATGCTACGGGTCCCAGTTCTAGAATAAAACATAGGGACCAAGGCTAAGCCAATCATTACTTCCCATGCCTCTGGCCGCAATGAAATTTTAGGAATAGGCTTAAAACCTAAACTCATGCAAATAGCATGGAATGTTAGGGCTTTTACTGAGAACAATGAAAGTTGCCCATTGTCCTGCCTGACATGAGTGAAAAACACAGAGCCCTGGGACCTATAGGCCACCATTTTGTAATCTGCAGGGAAGCCAAGCTAGAAATGTAGGTAAGAGACCACAGTGATCAAGGCAGAGGGGTGAAAGAATGGGTTGCTGATGTCATTGAACTGCAGATCAAGCTTCATATGAAGTTACATTTACTTCTAGTGTTCATTGCACGTATCCATAAATATCAAGAAATTCGCTTTTTTTTTTTTTTTTTTTGAGACAGTCTCGTTCTGTTGCCCAGGCTGGAGTACAGTGGTGCAAACTTGGCTCGCTGCAACCTCCGCCTCCCAAGTTCAAGCAATTCTCCTGCCTCAGCACCCCCAAGTAGCTGGGATTACAGGTGCATGCCACCACACCCAGCTAATTTTTGTATTTTTAGTACAGACAGGGTTTCGCCGTGTTGGCCAGGCTGGCCTCGAACTCCTGACCTCAGGTGATCTGACTGCCTCGGCCTCCCAAAGTGTTACGATTACAGGCGTGAGCCACCACTCCAGGCCGAAATTCACTTTTTAAAGGCAATTCTAGTTGAACTTTCTGTAACTTGCAACCTGACACTTTGCATTAATAAGCCCCATCGTCTAACCCTCTAGTGTTTCTTCTGGCCACTTTATTCCCCGCCACGTTTCTCCAGCTACATCTCATCACTCTCTACTCCCAGCAGGAAGCCTGCCAACTCCAGTCTACCCCTTCTGCCCTCATCCCAAAGCCCAGTCAGGACCCCTTATCCAGACTAGTGCAAGCGAGAAACATAGGTCTGCAATCTTGTGTCACTCTTCCCTCCAGTGTGAACTATATTCAGCTGGTGTTCATGAGAACACCTAAAGGAGGCAAGGATTTTAAGGCAGGGGTTTGAGAATGAAGAGTATGCAGTCCACCCCAACCCGCTCCCCGCCCAGCCCGAGGGCCAAAGCCCCTCACTGTCCACAATGACACAGAACAGGCAAGTGCTGGGGGAGAGCCGGGGAAAGACACACAATTGTGGATTCTAAGCAGAAGAGCAAGAGAGGACGCTAAACTTGCTGTGGTCAAGAAAGAAAGTAAAAGGAGGAAAGAAGGAAGCAGGGAGGTGAAACGGGGGCAAAGAAGGAATGAATAAAGGGGGTAAAGTCCTCATGTAGTCAATGCTAGCCCACCGTGATGGCGAATTTTATGAGTTAACTTGGCAAGGCCATGGTAACCAGTTTTTGGTCAAACATCAGTCTGTTTGGCATTGCTGTGGAGGTATTTTTCAGCTGAGACTAACATTTAAATCAGTAGAGTTTGAGTACAGCAAGCTACCCTCCATAATGTGCGTGGGCCTCATCCAATCAGTTAAAGGCCTTAACTGAGAGAACAGAAGTCCCCCAAGGAAGAGAGAACTCTGCCTCCAGACCACCACGTGATTCGGGACAGCAACATCAACTCTTCCCTGGGTCTCGATTTTAGACTTGCCAGTCCCCACAATCACATAAACCTATTCCTTAAAATAAATCACTCTGGCCGGGCACAGTAGCTCACGCCTGTAATCCCAGCACTTTGGGAGGCCAAGGCGGGCGGATCACGAGGTCAGGAGATCGAGACCGTCCTGGCTAACATGGTGAAACCCTGTCTCTAATAAAAATGCAAAAAAAAAATAGCCAGGCGTGGTGGCAGGCCCCTGTAGTCCCAGCTACTTGGGAAGCTGAGGCAGGAGAATGGCGTGAACCTGGCAGGCAGAGCCTGCAGTGAGCCGAGATCGCGCCACTGCACTCCAGCCTGGGTGACAGAGTGAGGCTCCATCTCAAAAAAATAAAAATAAATAAATAAAATAAATAAATCAGTCTGGGGATGTGTCTGTCTGTCCATCTGTCTCTCTCCTCCCCCCCCCCCCACACACATCCTGTTAGTTCTGTTTACCTGGAGAACCTTGACTAACATATCCATTAAAACCAAAATATGTCCTTCAGGGTGTTAATGTTTGGTTGAGGAAACACAGAAGTTTAACAATTGTATCAGGCTGGGCATGGCCTATAATCCCAGCATTTTGGGAGGCCACAATGAGAGGATCACTTCAGCCCAGGAGTTCTAGAACAGCCTACGCAACATAGTGAGACAAAAAAATGAAGAAAATTAGGGGTGTGGTGGAGCACACCTGTAGTCCTAGCTACTCGGGAGACTGAGGCAGAAGGATCGCTTGAGTCCAGGAGTTCAAGGCTGTCATGAGCCATGATCTCACCACTGCATTCCAGCCTGGGTGACAGAGTGAGACTCTGTCTCAAAAAAAAATCTGTACCAAAATTAGATAATTCTAGATAACCAAGAAGGAACTGTGCGAGGGCACTCTGATGGGTGGTCAGAGCAGGGTGGAGAGAGGGACAGCATTTCTGGAGCAACTCCTACGGTCAGCACCTAAGAACAGCACCTAATTTACTATCACGAGCACCCTCTGACATACAAATAGAAATAAACTCCCCTTTTTCCAGACACGGAGAGCTCAATAAGGTAAAACCACCAGCCCGAGGTCGCACTGCCAGTAATTAATGGGTTCGGAACTTAATAATGATAATGATACCGACCATAGCAACGTTTATTTGGTGCTCATAATGAGCCAGACACCACTCTGAATGCCTAATATAAATTATCTAATTTAATTCTCACCGAGAAAAAAAAATCCTATTTCATTTGATGCCCCACTTTATCCACAAGGAAACCGACTCAGAAGTGATGGAGACAGGTTTCAGGTCAGCTGGTCCAATCCCAAAGCCCATTCTACGCACGCCCCTACTCTGGCTACCTCCGACTCCAACAAAGGCGTTTTGTCTCCGACACCTCCGCACTGCTGTTCACACAAAGGGAGGACAACCCTGGGCGTTCTGGTAATCCTGGAAGGCTTCCTGTCAGAGGTGGGCCTGGAGGAAGGCGGGCAGGAGAAGGGAAGTCTCGCTCAGGGGAGTGGTGTGCATGGGGCAGAGGCTGGCAGGGACGCTGAAGGCTGACAGGCGGGCTGGCGCGGAAATGGGACGCCGCAGGGTGGGACAGGCGGGCTGGGATGCCGGACGAAGGAAACGGGCCTGCCCGGCAGGTGGCAGAGAGCCACAGAAGGGCTCCGAGGAGGTGGTGCGTGAGATGGCGCCGCAGGCTGGAAAGGGGCTGCAGGCAGGGTGCCTCCAGAGACCCCAAGAGAATAGCTTGGGAGGGACCGTGGGAACTTCAAGGAACCGCACTCCCCTCCCGGACCACCCGAGAAAACAGGGGGAGTGGGCGAATGAGTAGACCAAAGTACTCATGACGGGGCAGGAGCAATGTGAGAGACCCTGGAGGACCATGGAGAGAACGTGGTGACCGATGGAGACGGATGAAAACCGAGCCACGGGTGTAAGTCTAAGGCGCCCCCAGGCCCACCAGGGTGTGAGCGGCAGGTGCTGTTCGCCATCGCGTCGCTAGATGGAGCCAGCGCCTCGCCGAATGCGCCTGGATCCCTCGCGTGGATCTCGGGACCAGGCCAGGGAGCCAAAGCGGCGGCTCCGCGGGGACCCTCCACAGCTCCGGACCCCAGCGCAGCGCCGGCTTCAGGGCGTGCGACTCTGAGGTTGGTTTAACGCTCTGCCACCGCGGCCTTGAAATTCACAATTTGTGAACAAGCGGACCCACTTTTTCATTTTTATTTTTTATTTACATTTTATGTTATGCTATGTTGTTATGTATTTTTGAACGGGTCTCGCTCTGTCGCCCAGGCTGGAGTACAGTGGCGCGATCATAGCTCATTGCAGCCTCCACCTCCCAGGCTTAAGCCATCCTCCCACCTCAGCCTCTTGCATAGCTGGGACTACAGGGGCACCAGCACGCCTGGCTAATTTTTTGTATTTTTTGTACAGACAGGGTTTCCCCACGTTGGCCAAGCTAGTCTCAAATTCCTGACCTCAAGTGATCTGCCTCAGTCTCCCAAAGTGCTGGGATTACAGGTGTGAGCCAGGGCGCCCGGCCCCACCTTTTCATTTTTGCCCTGAACTTAGCAAATTATGGAGCAGGTCCTTCCCAGGGCTTTCAGTTTCCAGCACTTTCGCGCCTTGACTCATTTTCCCTCCCACACCGCAGTGAAGAGAGGTTAGGATCCCATTTTATAGACCAAGAAACTAACGCTCAGAGAGGTAAAGAGACCTATTTAAAATCACGCGGTGGCCCTTGGTGGAGCAGGGCCAGAAGCCACATTTGTGACCCCAAGTACAGAGCTCTTTCCCAGCCACCTAAGAGGCTGTCCCCTGGCAGGCAGGGTCCCACCTAGAAGGCCAAGACCCTCGCCCATGCCCAGCAGGGAGTCTCCTTCAGGCCCACCTGTGCTTAGGGATAGCTTACGGTGGGCCAGGGCATCTGGGCTCCAGTTGCTCAGAGGCTGGGGCAGGGCTGGGACAGGTGGCAGAGCTGTTCCCTGAGTCTGTTTCTTCTGATGATTGGAAACTCCCTGGCAGCCAGGAGGAAGAGGCAGTCCTCGGAGCCGGAGCTGCCAGTCCTGGCTCTGCTTCCTGGCCAGCCAGCCACAGACACTGGCGGTCAGAAGGACCTTCCCTCGGGGCAGCTGCCCCACCACGGAGCTCCCGCACGCAGAGCGGGAGGGAGGAAAGGGGCCTGGCTTCCAAGTGAATGAGACAGACCAGAGCTTGAGTCCTGGCTCCCCGCATTCCAGCTGCACGCCCTTAGGCAGGTGGCCCCCCTGAGCCTTGCTTTCATCAGAAGTAAACTCAGGATCACATTCTCGGGACTGCTGCAGGGAGGGTTGCATAGTGAAAGCACCTGGCAAATTGCAGAGACTTCATAAATATTCCTTCATTTACTCTCAGTTTCAGTCACAAAGGCAGCTGAGTTGTCTGCTCTGGAATCTTCCCCTGGGGGATGAAGCACAGAATTCTGCTCTGGGGGTCACAGACTCTCCCCTAAGCAGGGTGGGGGCAGAGTGCTCGGTGATGGGAGGGCTGGAGGGCAAGAGAGCTGTGAGAAATGTGGTCCATCAGGCCAGACCAGCCACGGCGGGGGTTGGGGGAGGGGGGAGGGGGGAGGGGGTGGGGGGTGGGGAGCCCACTGCGGTCCCGAGCGGCCTGCCAGGTGACTTTCCATGCTGGTTGGGGCTGCAGACTAGCAGATGCGCTGAGGCCAGACCATGGGGCAGGAGGAAGACAACACAAAGATAATAATACTCGCATTGCCCCATGTGGTTGTACAACCCCGAGCTGGTGCCAAAGCCTTCCCCTCGTGCGTCCTCACCACCCCACTTTACAAATCAGTGACCCAAGGTCAAGAGAGTGACACAAAGACTTGGACCAGCCTCCTAATTTTTGATTCAGTGATCACCCTGGTATTGCAGAGTCAGGGTCCCAGACCATGGGACAAAGGGGCAGGAAAGGCAGGATGTCCCGCCTCGTTCCTCCGTCTGCCAGCTCCACAGAGCTGGAGGTGGGGACTGGAGTCAGGAATCAGGCACCGGAGAACAAAAGGTTCCCGTCATCCCAGGGCCTGTGCCTTCCTCAGAGTGCAGTCGCTTGGCTGAAACAGGATGAAAGGTTTTCCTGGGGCCCTTGGAGTCTGAGAGGCTGGGCTCCAGCCCCACTGCTGGAGCGATGGACATGCTGTGTGACCTCGAGAACATGAGTCCCCCTCTCTGAGCCCCTGTCTCCTCATCTATGAAACAGGGATGATAATCCTTACCTGACAGGATTGGAATGGTGTCAGGATGGCATGTGAGTTTCATGGTCGGTCAGACTGACTTCAGACTCCAGCTCTGCCCTTTATTCGCTGGGTGATCTTGAGCAAGTCTCCACCTCTCCACGCCTCAGTTTCTTCGTCCGAAAAGCAAGGATGTTAAGACCTCCTGTCAGCTGGACATGGTGGCTCATGTCTGTAAGCCCAGCACTTTGGGAGGCCAAGGCGGGGGGATTGCTCGAGTCCAGGAGTTCTAGACCAGCCTGGGCAACTTAGTGAGACCTCAACTCTACAAAAAAAAAGAGAAGAAAATTAACTGATCACAGTGGTGCACATCTGCTGATCCAGCTACCTGGGAGGCTGAGGCCGGAGGATTGCTTGAGCCCGGGGGTTCAAGGCTGCAGTGAGCCATGATTTTGCCACTGCATTCCAGCCAGGATGACAGAGTGAGACCCTGTCTCAAAAAAAAAAAAGACCTCCTGTCTAGGGTGTTCTAAGATGTTGTAGAGATTCAATAATGTTAATCTCCCCAGGAGAAATGGAAGCTGGAGGTAACCAAGGCTGCATTTCACTACAGAGGGCACCCAGGACCTGGCCTGGCGCCTGCCCCAGCACCCAGGCTTATCCGATGCCCACAGGGCCAACAGTGCAGAGGCATTCCTGCTGTCACCCAGCAGCCTTTCAGGAATGAAAGTTGACAATCAGAATGGGTAGTGACATTAACCAGGCCACATCAATGATGAAAAGACTGTGAATTATTTGAAATCTGGATCTAAGAGACAAAAACCTTTTGTTCCATGATCTCAGAATCTTTCAAAGGCTCACGTATTCCTCCTCACAACAGCAGCCACCAAAACACTTGGACCTCTCTGCCTCAGTTTCCTAATCTGTAAGCCACAGAAATGCTGTTCAGACCTCCTTCAAAAGAACCTGCCTGACCACGTCTTGAGTAAGGGTTCAGAGTAGGGGTGACGATGTTCCTGTGGTCACCCCACTCCACCCCAGGGAGGGGAGCTGGGATGGCTGCTGCAGGGGCCTGGCCACCAAATCCCCCAAGCTATGCCCAGAAAGGGACTGGCCACCAGGGGGCTTTAGTTCCAGGCCATTCCTGCTGGACACCGAGTCCTCCCAACAAGCAACTTGCTTCATGGAGGGTAGTTCCCCGCAGTGCTGTCTGTGGCTCTTTCTACCCAAGTCTTTCCTTCTACAGATGCCAGACCCACACCGACCCTCTGCTTTTACCTTCATGGACTTCCTGCCCGTTACATCTCGGGGACATTTAACCCCATCTTGGCATCTGCTCTTGAAGGGCCCTGACTGGCACAGGGAGTGATAGCAATGGCTGCTGCAGTGACCTGTTGTGAGGATGCAATGCAAACTGATCAGAACACATGGGGTGCACAGCCTAAGTGGAAGAGCTGGGACCATCACCATGGACCACATCCACTCATGGATTTGTCTGTTGGTAGAGGTTTATTTGGTGCTTCCTTACATACCTAAAGAAAAGCAGTTTCAGGCTGGGCGTGGTGGTTCATGCCTGTAATCTCAGCACTTTGGGAGGCCAAGGTGGGCAGATCACTTGAGGCCAGGAGTTCAAGACCAGTCTGGCCAACATGGTGAAACCCCGTCTCTACTAAAAATACAAAAATTAGCTGGATGTGGTGGCAGGCGCCTATAATCCCAGCTACTCAGGAGTGTTTCACATGAGAATTACTTGTACCTGGAGGTGGAGGTTGCAGTGAGCCAAGATCATGCTATTGCGCTCTAGCCTGGGAGACAAAGCAAGACTCTGTCTCAAAAAAAAAAAAAAAAAAAAAAAGAAATTAAAAAAGAAAGAAAAAAAAGTAGTTTCAGCCAAAGGAGGTATTTCTCTTGCACTGTAAGCCAGTTTCAGCCAGGCCACCAAAATTGCCTCCCTCAGAAGTAAATATCAGCAGAAGATCCAAGATAATTTGCTCAAGGGTTAGCTCTCACTTTTGCTCCAAGAGACACTGGCTCCACTGCTGAATGAACAAATTGTGCAGCTCAGCTTATATTAGGCTGTATGCTCACATCTCCTCCTCTGGATCTTGGTTCCCCGGCAGATGAGTGCAACTAGGCCCTGGGGTCCTTCCCAGCTGTAGCATTCTAGGATGAGGACGGAGCACTGGCCTCTGTCTGTGGCCTCAGAGGCAGCTAGCTGCATCTCTTCCCTCCCCCAGCCACGTCTTTTTTTGCCACCCACTATGTTGTGTCCTGGGTGTGTGAAGGGGCTGCGCTTAGCTGCCTTTTCTTTTGTCTGGAGATGACAGTCCACAGACCAGGAAGGAAGGGTGGGGATGACGGTTTGCAGAGGAAAGGCGAGGGGAGCTATTTCCACCTACTTTGGCCTGGTAATTGATGAGCATGTGGGGAAGTTTCCATATTTCAATAAGAGGTTGCTTTCGCCTTCCTCTGCCTTCCTCCAGAAGAAGCGCCCCTGACCTGGTGGAACCAAACACAGAGGCTTTCTTTCTAGTGCCATTCTCTGACATCAGCCCTACTCCAGAGAGCTCCCCAGGGAGGGGTCTGAGTCTCCACCTTCCTCTGAATCCCTCTGCTCCCCAGATTTCATTCCCCACTCACAGAAGCCGCTTGCTCTCGATAACTGCGGTGTCAGCCACCTAACTCCTCTCTTCACGTCTTGGGGATGAGCTGACTTGGGCTACCTTCCTGGACTGCCGCATGCTGCACACCTCCTGGGATTTCCATAGCCGAAGTATCCCCTACTTACCACCTGGGCCAGCTCCCTGTCTTCCAAGCTCCCATTTCTACAGCCTCAGTTACTGGAGGCTTTTGTCTACCCAAGCCTGGGGAACTGCTATTCATGAAAATTGCAGTATTCATTGTTTTTGAAGATGTCTAAGTCCCAGAAAACATAAGAAGGTTCGAGATGGCTTTTAATATGAAGGAGAGCAGTCTTCATTTTTTTTCTGGTGAAAGGAACACTTTTTAATGAAAGCTCAAGTTAATGTTAAGTGAAAAATGTCATAGAGCCAGCCACGAGTCTTTCTAACTTTGTTGTGGCCATAAATGACAGACATGTGCAATCAAGTCCCCAGGTCAACAGAGGGACAGATCGCTGGCAGAACCACCCTCAGCAGGTTAGTAAGTTGACCTGAAAGCTGCCAGGGCAGTTTGGAACGTTTGCGATGAGGAACTTGTATTTAGTTTTTATAAGTTGTCACATAATCGCTTAGGGCGGCTCTTAAAATATGTCCAAACAAGGAGACAGTGAATAGGTCTGGAATAACAGTCCCCCTTCTGTTTCAGAACTGACAGTTTCAGCCAATAGGAAGAGGTGAATGGTAATGAGGGAAGAATGGGCTTTTTAGACACACCTGGTATTGAACCCTGACTCATCATGTGCTAACTGAGACTGGGCAAGGTATCTCAGCTCCCTTATCCGGCTTCCTCCTTGGCCGTAGAGTCAAAACACATCCTTTGCCCCATCCTTTGAGGGCTCTCATCAAGGGAAGGGAATAAACACAGGGCAAACACTTAGGAGGCTGACACCCAACAGGCACCAAGAAATGTTCATTTTCTTCCTCCCTCCTACCGTCACCCTAGCTCTAGCTCTCGTATCTAGGAACTAGAACAGCTGTCTACCCCCTCGCCCAGGCTTTGCCCAGAGCCCAGATGGCTTCTAGAAAGATCCACAGGATTTAAGGTCTTGCTAACAACTAAAAGCCAGGAATCTCTTTCCCTCTTCCCTGCTCTGTTCTGAGTCCTGTGTGTCTATAGCTCATCTCATCTTCCCCATAGCCCTGAAGTGGATAGGAAAGATGATCATGTCTACAACTCAGAAAGGGTGAAATTAAGGCAGAGAGGTGAAGACACTTGCCCCATGTCACCAGTGGAGTGAGCTGATGATGGAGCCAGCACTTGAACCCAAACCATCCATCTAGGTCCAAAGCACACTAGTAGCACCATGCTGCTACTCTGCCTCCTGGCCACAGGACAGTAAGGAGCAGACATCCATGCTCAATCATTGTAAGCAAAAGTAGCTAAGTAGAGAGGGTGAGGAGTCCAACAGGCTCAAGAAGGAGAGCAGATGCCAGCTGTGCTCACTCAGAAATCGGAAACACAGCTTGCAGCCTTTAGTGATAGAGCTGTACACTTAAGGGGCTTCTTCCCAGAGAGAGGTCTGGGAGTCAGAAACACAGAGTGCAGGGTCCCCTGCTGAGTCAAACAGAGGCCAGACCAGGGGACATATCAGAGAAACGGCCCAGGAAAGGCTGGGACAGGCTCAGGACTCACCCAGAGATACTGGGCCCTGAGTAAACCTGTTTATTCTTTCAGAATAAGCTGGTGTCGGATGGAAGGGTCAATATTATTTAGCATTATTATTAGTTATTCTGGAATAACTACTTATATTTGTTATGTATTTTCCAGGTATTTCACATGCATTCTCTCATTTAAGACCCACAGCAACTCAACAACATATTATCCCCTTTTACAGATGAGAAGGGGCTCATTGAGGCAAAGGGATTTATTTATTCAAGTTTACATGGCTGCCTGTGGCAGGGCTGGGTGAACCAGGGCTGCTCTGCCTCTGTGCCTGCTATGCCAAGTGAGAATAGGGTACTCATCCCAGGATCATCTTTGCAGGCAGCCAGCTGTTTCCCGTGCCCACCTGCCCCCTCATTAGGTTCTGTAAGGTCACCATCCTGACCCTCAGGAGCACACTCACCCATGGGGTCAGGCTGCTATTAGAAATTCCTTCCAGAGATGCCAGGTGAGAGGGAGGCAGACAGATATCTGGGGGGGTCACATTCACCCCAGACAGTTCATTGCCAGAAGAAGCCACATGCCTCACGTTCAAGCTCATCTGATTGGAGTCAGGCACAGCCAGATACAGTCACGATTGTGTCCAGAAGCCCACAGGGGCTGGCGAAGCCCTTCAAGACAGCTGCTACGGCACAGCCCATCTGGAAGGGCTCTTTTTGTTCAATGTTTTAACCCTCTGAGGACCCTCGGGACCAAGGGATGCCACACCCTGGGTGAGAGAGATATTCAAGGAGGAAGGTGCCTCTACAGAGGATGAGTTAGGGCACCCGGAACAGGCCCACATTTTCCTCCCTACTCTGCTTCCCAGGGAGATTGGGGGTAGGAGGAGGCCCACATTCCACAGAGGAGAGACCGTGAGCCTCTTGAGTTTTAGGAATCTGTGAAGGAACACCCCCAAACACCTACCATGCACCCCCAAGCAAGAAAAGGGGCTCCCTGAGTTCCAGCGGCTTGAGTAAAGGCCCAGAAAGTGACCCCATGAGGCTCATGGAGGAGGGAATGTTGAGGGCCCAGCCTGCAGTGGGTGGGCAGCGCCCTGCCCCAACTTCCCGCAGGTTCCCAGGAAATGAACAAAAGGCTCCCTCAGCTCACTCGTTGGCAGATGTCTCTGACCTGAGGCCATTCATGAACTCTCACTCAGGCACTCAGCCCCCCAGACAGCCTGGAGGTGTTGGCAGCAGACCAGAGAGACTTTCAGCCAAAGACAGGTCTGGTTTCCCTGAAGAAAAAGAAACCTGAACTGGCTGCCTTCCCAGAGCGTCTGCTTGGGGGACCCACCCAAGTAAACAAAGCTTTTAAATGGGGGCATGTGGGCCAAAGCCCACTGCACTGGAAGCACCCGCTGCAGCAGTGCTGCCCTGCCCCAGGCACCACTCTAGCAAGAGAGAGCCTCTCACCACCGTGGGGCCTGGCCCTGCTGCTGACCAGCCTCTCCTACCCACAGCCTGGACCCTCTCTCCACCTGGAGCCCCTCTCCTTCCTGCCTCCCTCTGATTCACACCCGGTGGGCAGGAGTCCTACTCCCCCTCCTCTTCCCTGAACACAGTAACATCGGGTGTGCTCCTGAGGGTGATGTGAGGGCAACAACACTGACTGACCTTCCTCGTCCACCTGGGGAGCTCATACAGACCCATCACATCCACCCCTTGCCACCTCTGCAACCTTGGACAGGAGGTGAGCTCCTCCGAGCTGCAGCTTCCTCATGTGTAAACTGGGGATAACAGGATCTCTATCACAGATGATGGTGACTATTCAGAACAGGCAAAGCTACAGAGACAGAAACAGATGAATGGTTTCCAGGGCTGGGGCAGGAGGAATGTGGAGTATCTGCTTCATGGGTACAGGGTTTCTGGTTTGGGGTGATGAAAATGTTCTGGCACAAGATCATGGTGATGGTTGCACAACCTCATGAATGGACTTAATGCCACTGAATTGTACACTTTAATATGATTTCAATGGTAAATTTTATGTTATGTGTATTTTGTCACAATAAAAAAAAGTTCCTATAAGATTAAATGAAATGAAGGTTGTAGAAATGATTGCACCGCCTAGTACATTATAGGTCCTCAACAGATTTTAATGTCCTTGCTTCCCTGAGATCATCACACTGAAATGTAGACAACATACCCTGCTCTACCCCGCATGCCTACCCAGGGTGGACTACTTTTCTATTTAGATACTTGCTCCAAGATGCTAATAGGATGAATCCATGTTTTTCATAAAGTAAAGCATTTGATTCACCAGTAGGAGAGACAGTGTCCAATGCTGCCACCCCTGTTCTCTCTTCTGGACTTACCTGTTTCACTGGCCTGGTCTAGGGTAACCAACACCAGGATTGAGTCCTACCAGAGGAAGGTAAATGCTGTCTGGGTACCCAGGCTAGGGACTTCTCTCAGTATCTTTTTCTCACTGTTTCCAAAACACTGTCATCCTAAAAAATAAAGCCTGTCATTGTTGGGGAGCATTTTTCCAAGAGTCTTTTGTGTTTCTGCACATCTTGTGAGTAGAGACACTGCTTTGGTTACAATCTTTTCAAGAATGTTTGCAAAGCAAATAGCCTCAGAAGATATAGTGTCTCCCTTCAATGCAAAGAGCAGGTAGGCTTACTGTCCATTATGAAATATTTGGGTTCCCTAGGCTTAGGGCTCCACTCCTATAATGCAACCCACAGCAGGTACAGATGACACCTGGCCCTCTTTGTGCCACCCCATGGGAATAAGGATTTGGGGAACTGGAACAAAAAATGCATTGAACATAGCAAGGCTCAACTAGTATTTATAATCATTATTACTTGCCTTTATTCCCTACTATGCTCTAAGCTCCTTAAGGGTAGCCAGTATGTTTTTATTTATCTTCGTATTTCACAGAATGGATACTGATAAATATTTGCTGGTTGGCTGGCTGGATGGATGGGTGGATGGATGGGGGGTGAATGGATGGATGAATGGATGGATGGATAGATGGATGGGTGGATGGGTAGGTGGGTGGGTGGGTAGATAGTTGGATGGGTGAGTGGGTGGATGGATGGATGGATGGGTGGGTGGATGGATGGATGGATGGATGGATGGATGGATTGGTGGGTGGATGGATGGATGGATGGATGCATGAGTGGATGGATGGATAGATGGGTGGATGGATGGATGGATGGGTGGATGGATGGGTGGATGCATGAGTGGATGGATGGATGGATGGATGGATGGATGGATGGATGGATGGATGGATGGATGCATGAGTGGATGGATGGATGGATGGATGGATGGATGGATGGGTGGATGGGTGGATGGATGGGTGGATGGATAGGTGGATGGGTGAGTGGGTGGGTGGGTGGATGGATAGATGGACGGGTGGGTGGATGGATGGATGGATGCATGAGTGGATGGATGGATGGATGGATGGATGGATGGATGGATGGATGGATGGATGGATGGATGAAAGGATGGGTGGATGGATAAGTGGATGGATGGATGAATGGGTGGATGGATGGAAAGATGGGTGGGTAGGTGGATGGATGGATGGATGGATGGATGGATGGATGGACAGACAGGTAGACAGGTGGATAGGTGGATGGATGAGTGGGTAGATGGAATGATGGATGAATGGATGGATGGATGGATGGATGGAGAGATGTTTCTCTTGTGTCATCCTGGCAGTTTTATCTGACACTTCCCCTCTCATTCTTACAGCTTTTCTAGCTCCTGACACCATACCCAGTATTTTAACCACTTACCTTGCCAGCTATTTTCCTGGCTCAAACCATGTGATGTAGATAATAAGACTCAAGTACTCTGCATGGGGCCTTGGATTTGGATGTTGGGGAGCATCCTGGATCCTTGCCTAGGTCTGGACATCTCTCCTGTCCTGCCCTCCCAGCTTTGTCCTAGCATCGGCTCCACTCCCAACTTCAGGACCTCATGGTGATGTGCAGTTCTAATATACCCAACAAGATATCAGTCCAGGCTACCAAACCACATGTTGGTCACCCCTGAACCAGCTAAACAAGATGTTTGTTTCTTACATTTGCTCCTGTTAGGCTAAAAGGGGTCATAGTGCTAGGCATATAGCAGGTACTATGTTAATATTTATTTCATGAATGGATGAATAAGCCTCAAATTCATCGCCTCCTTCTTACATTATTAAAGTCAGCCTCCTGGGCAATAAGACCTAAAAATATAAACAAAAGGAGGGAAACTGGAGATATCGCCCCAGATATTCCTTTTGGCTCGGCATCCACATGGCAAACACAATCTCCAGAACGGTGCAGTGATGGCACTGGATGTGCCAGGCAGTCTTCCCTGTGGTAAGAACCCCTGCCTTTGTGCACAGCTTCCTCACAGATCATATACGATGTATAAGGTGATTACAAAGGTATACCTGCTCCATAAGAACTTGCAATCGCAAAACAGCTACTCCCCTTTTCCACAGTCACACAGAAGGTTTGGCCAATTGGCATCTTGCCAAGAAAAGCCTGGCAGTGAATAGCTATTTAATGTAAAGGCTCTGGGGCCCATTTTTCAGATGGCTCAGCGACCGGAATGTCCAGCAGGCAAACTGAAGTGCCGAATCTGTGGTGCTGGGGTCCCGGATTCATCAGCCATAGGGACACTGGGTATATTTAACTGGGTATGATCCACCATTGGATGCCTAGTATTCACTGATGTATTTGTTTGCTTGTTTATACCTCCTTTCACTCCAGAAGAGATTTGTGTAATTCTGTAAGAGTTCACATAAAGTGGAACGAAACAGGATTGGTTATAAAACACAAAACTGCATATCATATGTTCTCTTGACCAAGTTCAAGAGAGCACAGAGGTGTTGCCAGGCCAGGCAGAAGGCCTAGGTGTGGCTGCTGTGTTCCAGGACCTGCCCTCCAGCATGCCAAGCCCAGGAACTTGATTTTGCTAGTGCTCTGAGAGTTATCCAGCCTTAGAGGGAACCAGCTCATACAACCCAAGTCACAAGAGGCTCCTATACAAACCACAATTAACTCCACTTGACAAATGTATTCTAAGAATTAGATCACATAAAGGACAAGAACAGCAACAAGAAGAGGAAAAAGAACAAGAAGCTGGGGAAGGAAGATGAAAAAAAGAAAAAAAGGAAGGAGGGAAGGGGAGAAGGAAGGAAGGAAGCAAGGAAGGAAGGAGAGAGAGAGAAGGAAGGTAGATTATGCAACACAGTCAGTGCTGGTAACCCCAAAAACAAATTCAAAAGGGAAGCCAAATTATAAAAAGAACATCACTTCTTGAGCTGAAATCAAACGTAAGGAAAAGGAGATTGGTGGCGGGTAGAGGGCCTGTCACCCAGACCTGTGCTGAGGTCTCATGAACTACCCTTTCTCCATCAGTGACAACCTTTCCAACGTCCTAAAACATTTCTGGCAGATTCCAGCCTCTCTCCCTTGGAAGGCCCTGGAAAAACCCTACTGAATTCTTGTTCTGTGAGTTTCCTATCTCAAGGCTCCAAGCTGACCATCCCCACTGGCAAACTCTGCTATTCTTCAGAGACCACGCAATTCTACCGAAGACATGTCAGCCTTAGTTACAACTTGTTTCCTCCACCAGGACATTAGCCAGGTCACCTCGATTAGAGTTTGGGGCATTCCAGAAACTCTTTTGCCATCCTCTTGGGTCATGTCCATAGACAATTTCTTTCCTTCACCGTGTGTGAATTTTATTCTGTAACTTTTAAAGGATTACATTAGTTCTAAATGACTGGGGTTGGGAAGGGACGACCCTTCTCTCAGGTATGAGCAAATTATTAATAGTTCAATCAGTAAAGATACGGTTTAAAGAGCAGGCACAAACCCTGGCTTCAAGCAGGTGTTTTCCATGGTCTAATTACACATTAACCATAATGGTTACCAACACCAAAACAGCCCATTGAAAATCAAAGTTGCTTAATGGCCTGGGCTCCGGTAGAAGTCAGTGGCTGGCTATTGTTTTTCACTTATCTGACCTTTCAGTCCAGTCAAAGAAGGAACTGGCAGCAGGCACGTATACACTGCTGGTGACTCATCATCAGAAGTGTTGCTATTTGGATTCCATTTCTCACACTTTTCTAGAAATGCAGGCATCTGGACTCCCCAGGCACATGCATATTTTGACCAATTATTTTAACAAGTTCCAAGCAGAGCATCGTAGCAAAAACAAGTGTAAGCAATTGCTCTCTGGGCAGAGAAAATGCATACGGGCCATTTTCCTTATGGTAGGAGTATAGTTGTCACATTAAATACCAGCATGCCCGGTTAAATTTAAGTTTCAGATAAACACCAAACGATACAATATTTAGGACATACTCATACTAGCACGCCACCACGCCCAGCTAATTTTTGTATTTTTAGTAGAGACGGGGTTTCACCATGTTGGCCAGGATTGTCTCGATCTCCTGACCTCGTAATCTGCCCGCCTCGGCCTCCCAAAGTGCTGGGATTACAGACGTGAGCCACTGCATCCATACATACAATTTCTTACTGGCCTGCAGAGTTGATTAACAAGGTGGGCAGCACAGTTGGTCTGCAGCCTCATCATAAAGGTTTCTCCACCTAAATCTCACTGCGTCTCCAGGCACTGACCACATGACCTCCCCACTGGAGCTCTTCTCTAGCAGATGAGCCCTGTTCCCATGCTATACATGCCAAGTGAGCAGCTCCCCATTTAAATCCTCTATTGGCTCTCCATTGTCTATGTGACAAAGTCCAAACTTGTTGGCTTCTCCTAATGGGTCACAGGCCCACCTCTTGACACTCCTCTTTCTGTCACCTACCGTGATGTCTTCCTAAGACTCCTTCTCCCCCTCACAATCTCTGGCCTTTGCACAGACTGTTCCCTCCACTGAGAAGGGCCCTGCTATTCATCCTCAAGAACCCAGGTGTTGCCTCCCTACTGCGTCTGCTCAGAGTCCCAGGTAGTCATGCCCTCCCACCTCTCTTCTCCCACCTCCTCAGGCCCCTTTCTCTATAATGGCACTTCCTGCCTTACATCGTGGGTTGCTTGTTTACAACTTTCTCTCCTCCAGTTGTCTGTGAACCCCTCCCTCCAGGGGAGTCTTATATACCATGTCTTATACCTCTTTGAGTCCCCAGGACCTACCACAAGTCTTAGCCCAGAGCAGGTGCTAACAAATGTTGACGGAATTAATGAGTGAAGAAGCCACATATAATTCAAATAATATTTCCCCAGCCTGTAAGTTACGGTTGAACAAGGCAGTTCATAATCTCTGAAGATTCTACACACACCACGATCTCACTAGCTAGAAGAGACAAGTCGCTGTGGAGTGCAAGTGCAGGACAATGTAAACACGATCTCGGGAGGCAAGTCACGGGCAGGGTCTCTGCTTCGTTCTGATCTCAGTCCCTGAGTCCCACCTGCGAGGACCTGGCTCCAGGTCTTTCTGTCAGGGCCCCTGGTGCTGCGGTCATCCTGGTGGAGGCTGGGGAGAGCAGCTAGAGCTCAGCCTGAGCCTCTAGGTGGGAATTGCTGCTGAGCAAAACCAGAGACGAGAGGGAGCTGGCACTCTGTGTTCAGCTGGCTGTCCCTGCCCTGTGGCCATTTGCCAGCTCCCAGGTCTATCGTGTTCCCACAAATCAGAGATATTTTCTCATGAGCCATTGTCTGGTAAAACGAGTTAATTGCCTTGCCTGAGAGCTGGTCTGGCAGGGGCCCCTGTGGGGTTGGGGGACATGACCCAAATGTTCATATGGCGCAGGAGCCAGCTGACGTGGAGGGAGATTTACTGCAGATGGCACCGTCGGTGATGTCAGGGACAACAGCCCAGAGAACCACACTCAACAGGGGTCGGTTTACACTCCTGAGAGTCAGACAGCCTCCAACTTCACACACGTGTGTGCGCACACACACACACACACACACACCAGCAGAGCAACCCTCTCCCTCACAAGAGCTTTGGGGCCCTGGCTTCAGGGACCCGTCAGAGGTCTGTCACTGGTTCCCATCTGCCCCTCCTTGGTGGTCCCTTCAGGATAAATGGCCCTGATGGCTTCACCTCCTGGCCCATCTTCTTGGGCTCAGGGACTCTTTGCAGGGAAGGTAACCACAGACAAACACGAGGCAGAGCCTACCTACAGCGACCTCTACCACTCCCCAGGCTCAACATAACCTTCTCCAGGTGTCGCCCTCTCCCACCTCTTGACCTGTCTAATTTGTATCTAATGACAAAGATTATTTGCTTGATCAAACCTTCACCAGGCTCCTGGACCTTCTCCCAGGTCCATCTGTGCATTTTCTCATAAAGCCCAGTTTTAGCAAGAACCCCCACCCCACCCTTGATATCTGAACACCCTTGATATCTGCTCAGCTTCTGCACCCTCTGCCCTCCCCTAGGTGAGGTCTGATCGCCTTGGCCTGCCTTCAGCAAAAATCTTTTAGGTGGGTTTAGCCAGAATCCTCTCACTCCTGATAGTTCCTCTTAGTCATTTTCTATCCACTGACCCCACCCTACTCCCTGGCCGTAAACTCTTACTTTCCCATGATGTATTCGGAGCTGAGCCCATTCTCTCTCCCCCACTGCAAAACCCCATTGCTGTAGTTCCTCTACCAAAGAAAGTCTTCCTTACTGTGCTCTATTAAGTGTCATCGATTAATTTTTTTTTTTTTTTTTTTTTACGCTGAGACCCTTCTGCCTGGTACAGATGGAGCCTGGGGTCATTGGCAGTGCCCCTGAGTGCACCTGCACCTTCAGCTCTCTCATCTCACTTCCTCATGGGGCCATCCCAGACTCCCTCTGGATCTTTCTCCACACTCTTTTGAAGTATGCAGTAGAGAAAGAGCAGGGGCCTCAACAAGGACCAGGGGTCCTCGGGTCAGATTTCACCTCGGCCAGCGGTGTGAACGTGGGCAATTTATTTCAACTTTGGGACCACTGACTCACCTTATGTGGGGATAATATTACCTAGTAATGAGGCAGCCGGAGCACTTGAGCCACAATCAGCACGAATTCCTTTTCATTTCCTCTAAGCAAGTCACCTGGCTGCTTTTTGTCTTTCTAATTTTCTGACCCAGGGTCTGTGGGAGATGAGTAAGGGTGGAATGGGAGGAGGTTTCTTATGCACAAGCCATTTACAGCTATTGAACATCTATAAACAGAGGCATCCCATATTAAAACAATCTGCCCTAGGAAGCAGAGAGGTACCAGGTGTGGTCTCCAGCTTCCATTTTTCATAACTCTCTCCTCCCCACTTCCTCTCCCTCTCCCCTTTCTCATTCATCCACACCCAGAGGGTATGAGATACCAAACATTACTCAGGAAGGAGAAGCACCAATTCAAAATGACTCTGTCCATTCAACATCTACTGAGCCCGTGCCTGGCGCTGGGCTTGACTCTGGTGGTGCAGGGATCATATCAGCGTCCCAAATTTCCTCCTGAATTTCCTGCCTGGTGGCTTTGTATATAGGTGGGATGTATGTGGAGGGGGTGGGGGAACAGATACAGACATGCAGATACGTAAACTATTACAATGTTATGTGGTAAATGTGGTAGTAGAGATGGATCCACAGGCACAAAGGAGGGAGAGGGACAGAAGGGCAAGGTCGGTTTCATGCGCGTCCATGTGAAGAGACCACCAAACAAGCTTTGTGTGAGCAACATGGCTGTTTATTTCACCTGGGTGCAGGCGGGCTGAGTCCGAAAAGAGAGTCAGCGAAGGGAGATAGGGGTGGGGCCGTTTTATAGGATTTCGGCAGGTAAAGGAAAATTACAGTCAAAGGAGGGTTGTTCTCTGGTGGGCAGGAGTGGGGGGGTCACAAGGTGCTCAGCTTTTGAGTCAGGATGAGCCAGGAGAAGGAATTTCACAAGACAATGTCATCATTTAAGGCAAGAACAGGCCATTTTCACTTCTTTTGTGGTGGAATGTCATCAGTTAAGGCAGGAACAAGCCATCTGGATGTGTACGTGCAGGCCACAGGGGATATGACAGCTTAGCTTGGGCTCAGAGGCCTGACATTCCTGTCTTCTTATATTAATAAGAAAAATAAAATGAAATAGTGGTAAAGTGTTGGGAAGGCAAAAATTTTGGGGGTGGTATGGAGAGATAATGGGCGATGTTTTTCAGGGCTGCTTGGAGCGGGATTAGGGGTGGCGTGGGAACCTAAAGTGGGAGCGATTAAGCTGAAGGAAGATTTTGTGGTAAGCGGTGATATTGTGGGATTGTTAGAAGAAACATTTGTCATTTAGAATTATTGGTGATGGCCTGGATACACTTTTGTATGAATTGAAAAACTAAGTGGAATAAGAGAAGGAGAAAAACAGGTATTAAAGGACTAAGAATTGGGAGGACCTAGGACATCTAATTAGAGAGTGCCTAAGGAGGTTCAGCATAGCCTTGCCAGCAAAGATTATGTATTTACTTTAAGAGTGGCGGTTTGGGGATAGTACCAGGAGATATCAGCTGTGATGGCTTGGAGAAACAGTGTAAACTGGCAGTGTAAACAAGAGCAGGGCATGTATGAGTAGTTGAGAATGGTGAATAGGACTATGACTAGACAGAAGACAGTAGGGATGACAAGTTTTTGGGGGCACAGTCTAAGTTGGTCTGGTGTCTGGAAGGAGACTGGGGCCTAATAAAAAGGAGTGTCTATACAGGAGCTTAAACGGGCTATATCTTGTAGCATTCTGAGGACAGGCCTGAATTCTGAGAAGCGAAAGTGGTAAAAGTATTGTCCAGTCCTTTTTAAGTTGGTGGCTGAGCTTGGTGAGGTGTATTTTTAATAGACCATTAGTCTGTCACTGAATACTAAGAGCCTGAAAAAATACTTGGCTGATTTGACTAATAAAGGCTGGTCTGTTACCAGACTGTATAGACGTGGGAAGGCTAAACTGAGGAATTATGTCTGACAGAAGGGAAGAAATGACTGCAATGGCCTTCTCAGACCCTGTAGGAAAGGACTCTACTTATCCAGTGAAAGTGTCTACCTAGACTAAGAGGTATTATAGTTATCTTACTCAGGGCAAGTTGAGTAAAGCTAATTTGCCAGTCCTGGGTGGGGGCAAATCCTTGAGCTTGATGTGTAGGGAAGGGAGGGGGCCTGAATAATCCGTGAGTAGTAGAATAGCAGATGGAACACTGAGAAGTTATTTCTTTGAGGATAGATTTCCACGATGGAAAGGAAATGAGAGGTTCTAAGAGGCAGGCTAGTGGCTTGTACTATAGCATAGCCTGCCTTTGCTGGTGTGTGGCAATTAGGCCGGTGGAACTGCCATCAATAAACTAAGTGTGATCAGGGTGAGAAACAGGGAGGAAGAAAATGTGGGGAAATGGGGTGAACGTCAGGTGGATCAGAGAGATGCAGTCATGAGGGTCAGGTGTGGTATCTGGAATAATGTGGGAGGCTGGATTGAAGTCTGGGGCAGGAACAATGGTAATTGTGGAGACTTAACAAAGAGTGAGTACAGCTGAAGGAGCCAGGGAGCAGAAAGTATATGCATCAGGTGTGAGTAAGAAAATAGATTTTGGAAATTATGAGAGCTGTAGAGAGTGAGTTGAGCATAGTTTGTGATTTTTAGGGCCTCTAAAAGTATTAAAGCAGCAGTAGCTGCTGCACACAGACATGAGGGCTAGGCTAAAACAGTAAGGTCAAGTTGTTCGGACAGAAAGGCTACAGGGTGTGGTCCTGGCTCTTGTGTAAGAATTCTGACCGTACTAACCAGCCTAGGAAAGAAAGGAGTTATTGTTTTGTAAGGGATTGAGGTTTGGGAGATTAACTGGACATGATCAGCAGGGAGAGCATGTGTGTTTTTATGAGAATTATGCTGAGATAGGTAACAGATGGGGATGAAATTTGGGCTTGACTGAAGTAATGGGGGCTGTCTGTGAAGCCTTGCGGCAGTACAGCCCAGGTAATTTGCTGAGCCTAATGGGTGTCAGGGTCAGTCTAAGTGAAAGCAAAGAGAGGCTGGGACGAGGGGTGTAGGGGAATAGTGAAAAAAGCATCTTTAAGATCGAGAACGGAATAGTGAGTTGTGGAGGAAGGCATTGAGGACAAAAGAGTGTACAGGTTAGGCACCACAGGAGGGATAGGCAAAACGATATGGTTGATAAGGCGCAGATCCTGAACTAATCTGTAAGACTTGTCCGGTTTTTGGACAGGCAAAATGGAGGAATTTAATGAGAGTTTATAGGTTTTAGAAGCCCATGCTGTAGCAGGCAAGTGATAACAGGCTTTAATCCTTGTAAAGCGTGCTGTGGGATGGGATATTGGCGTTGAGCGGGGTAAGGGTGATTAGGTTTTAATGGGATGGTAACGGGCATGTGATCGGTTGCCAGGGAAGGAGTAGAGATGTCCCATACTTGTGGGTTAAGGTGGGGGGATAAAAGAGGAAGACGCGAAGGAGGCTTTGGGTTGGGGAGAAGGGCGGCAATGAGATGCAGCTGTAGTCCAGGTATAGTCAGGGAAGCAGATAATCTGGTTAAAATATTTCAGCCTAATAAGGGAACTGGGCGGGGGGGATAAAAAAGGGTGCAGAAAAGAGTGTTGTCCAAGTTGGCACCAGAGTGGGGGAGTTTTCAAGGGTTTAGAAGCCTGGCCATCAATACCCACAACAGTTATACGGAGGCAAAGGAAACAGGCCCTTGAAAAGAAGGTAATGTGGAGTGGGTAGCCTCCGTATTGACTAAGGGGACGGACTTACCTTCCACTGTGAGAATTACCCGAAGCTCGGCATCCGTGATGGTCTACGGAGCCTCTGAGGCGATCGGGCAGCGTCAGTCTTCAGCCGCTAAGCCGAGAAGGAGTCAGTCAGAGAGCCTTGGGGCAGAGTTCCAGGGGCTCTGGGAGTGGCTGCCAGGTGAGTTGAACAGTCTGATTTCCAGTGGGGTCCCACACAGATGGGACATGGCTTAGGAGGAATCCTGGGCTGCAGGCATTCCTTGTCCTGGTGGTCAGATTTCCGGCACTTGTAGCAAGCTCCTGGGGGAGGAGGTTCTGGAGGAACGCCTGGTTGCTGCAGTTCAGGCATTTGGAAGTTCTTGGGTGCTGGAGATGTGGCTGGGGTTTGTCTCACAGTGGAGGCAAGGAATTGCAACTTTTTTCTGTTATTGTACACTTTGAAGGCGAGGTTAATTAAATCCTGTTGTGGGGTTTGAGGGCCGGAATTTAATTTTTGGAGTTTTATTTAATGTCAGGAGCAGATTGGGGTAATAAAATGTATTTTGAGAATAAGACGGCCTTTTGACCTTTTAGGGTCTAGGGCTGTAAAGTGTCTCAGGGTTGCTGCCAAACAACTCATGAACTGGGCTGGATTTTTATATTTGATGAAAAAGAGCCTAAACACTGTTTGATTTGGGATAAAGAAAAAGGAGCATTAACCTTGACTATGCCTTTAGCTCTAGCCACCTTTTTAAGAGTAAATTGCTGGGCAGGTCAGGGAGGGCTAGTCACGGAACAAAGCTGTAAGCCAGACCGGGTGTGAGGAGAGGAGGTGATAAAAGTATTATAGGGTGGAGGAGCAGAGGCTGAGGAAGAATTGGGACCTAGCTCGGCCTGGCGAGGGGGGGAGAGGTCAGATGGGTCTGTAGAAAAGGAAGATTAGACTCAGCGATGCTTGGGGTTGGGACTGAGGTGACAGGTGGGAGGGAAAGAAGGAAGATTTGGGATGAGTTGCACTGGGCACAGAGACTAGGGAGGGACTGATATGTGAAAGAATGCCTGGACGTCAGGCACCTCAGACCGTTTGCCCATTTTACGACAAGAATTATTTAGATCTTGCAGGATGGAAAAATTCAAAGTGCCATTTTCTGGCTATTTGGAACTACTGTCGAGTTTGTATTGGGGTCAAGCGGCATTGCAGGAGAAAATAAGGCATTTAGGTTTGAGGTCAGGTGTGAGTTGAAGAGGTTTTAAGTTTTTGAGAACACAGGCCAAGGGAGAAGAAGGAGGAATGGAGGGTGGAAAGTTGCCCATAGTGAAGGAGGCAAGCCCAGAGAAAAGAGATAGTAGAGACACAGAGGGAAGGAGTTTGGGGGTTCTTACCTTCCAGAAAAGTGGGAAAGGGGTTGGGGCATGGATATAAGGGGTTGGGGCACAGAGATAAGAGGTTGGGGCACAGAAATAAGGGATCGGGGTGCAGAGATAAGAGGTTGGGGCATGGAAATAAGGGATTGGGGCACAGAGATAAGAGGTTGGGGCACAGAAATAAGGGATTGGGGTGCAGAGATATAAGAGGTTGGGGAGCAGAAATAAGGGATTGGGGTGCAAAGATAAGAGGTTGGGGTACTTGCCCCTCCTCTAGAAAAGCAGGACTTGCCACTAAGAGTGAAGGAGAAGGGGTTGGGGGTTTCTTGCCCCCCAGAAAGGTGGAGAACGGGTAGAGACACAGAGAGAAGGGGTTAGGGTACTTGTCCCTTCCCCAGAAAAGCAGGACTTGCCGCTAAGGGTGAAGGACCAAGGCAGGCGTCCCTGTGTGGTCTGACACCTCTGAAACGTGGGTGAATAATCAGAGAGGCGTCCCTGCAATGATTAAACAACAAGGGAAGGCTGCCTTCCCTAGTCCGTGACCGGCGCCAGAGTTTTGGGTCCGTGGATAAAACATGTCTCCTTTGTCTCTACCAGAAAATGAAAGGAATTGAAATTAAGAGAAGGGAGAGATTGAAGAGTGGAAAGGAGAAAGTGGTTGAGGGACAGTGAGAGAGGTTGGAGAAGAGAGTAAGAAGAGGCCGCTTACCCAATTTAAAATTGGTGAGATGTTCCTTGGGCTGGTGGGTCTGAGGACCTGAGGTAGTAGGTGGATCTTTTTCACGGAGCAAAGAGCAGGAGGACGGGGGATTGATCTCCCAAGGGAGGTCCCCCGATCCGAGTCACGGCACCGAATTTCATGCACATCCGTGTGAAGAGACCACCAAACAGGCTTTGTGTGAGCAACAAGGCTGTTTATTTCACCTGAGTGCAGGCGGGCTGAGTCTGAAAAGAGAGTCAGCAAAGGGAGATAGGGGTGAGGCTGTTTTATAAGATTTGGTTAGGTAAAGGAAAATTACAGTCAAAGGGGGGTTGTTCTCTGGCGGGCAGAGTGGGGGTCACAAGGTGCTCAGTAGGGGAGCTTTTGAGTCAGGATGAGCCAGGAGAAGGAATTTCACAAGACAATGTCATCAGTTAAGGCAGGAGCAGGCCATTTTCACTTCTTTTGTGGTGGAATGTCATCAGTTAAGGCAGGAACCAGCCATCTGGATGTGTACATGCAGGCCACAGGGGATATGATGACTTGGCTTGGGCTCAGAGGCCTGACAGTTCGGGCCTCCCCCTAGCTCACAGAAGAGGAGCTAGGGCTTAAGGGTGAGCAGCAGGTCAGCAGGTGGCTAAGGTTGAGCAGAGGGACCCAAGGGTGTGCCTCGGCTGAAATGCTTTCCTGGATGCAGGCTTCAGTGTCAGGATTCAGGGGTAGTAACAAGGGCAGACTACAAGAGAGCAGTGTTGGGGGTGCAGGCACACTGAACCCAGCACAAGGAGGCCTTGAACCCTGACCCAGAACCACCCCTTACTTAGAGCAGTGACACCTCTGCCACATATGCCGAGCATCTGAACTGTGGCAGCTAGTACAAAATATGTTCCATAAACATTCATGGAATGAATGAGCAGACAAATGAATGAACGTTTCCATCTATCAAATGGGAGTGATATTATTTACTCCAGCTCTGCCAGGGGATTATTGGTAGGGTGAATTGAGATGATAGAGATGGAAAAGCCCTCTAAACTGTAAAATACTATGCAGATGTAAGGATTATAATGTGAATGGATACAGTTGATTGCCAGAGACAAAAATCATGAAGGAATCAGCTGGTAATGGTGTAGTAACTTTCCTGGACTGCAAGAAGCAGCTTTAATTGGAGCTCTTAAGGGAAATCTCTTCTCTCCATCGTCGAATTACTAGGACTATTATGACTATTATTGAAGACATTTTTAAAATTTTTTACATCACTGAATGGAACAAATCAAGCAAGATTTTAGGTGATAAGAAATAGCAGGAGGATTGGGTACACAGTCAGCGTGGTGGGAAAACCTAAGAATGGTCCCATCTTAGCATTCCAGGTGAGACTTACTGATGGCCGAGTCCCACTCCCTATTTTAGAGTGAGGGAAACTGAGGCCTGGAAAACATGCAGTGTCATGGTGCTCACCTGGATTAAGTAATAATCATAACAGCTCACATTATGGACTGAACATCTGTATATATGAGGTTATTTGATTCATACAATAACCCTATAAAGTAGATACTATAATTATCTTCATCTTACAGTTAAGAAAACAGACTCAAACCAAGTAGCTAGTCCAGGTGTACACAGTTGGTAAGTAAGGGTAACATACTAACAGGGTATCTCCCTGTTGCCAGAGCAACTGGAGGTCCACAGGTAAGAATATCATTGTGGGAAGAAATATATTGTTTCATTTACTTGGGGTTTGGGGAATATTTGACTAAAATGATGACTGATGTTGGACATAGAACGTGGGAACCCCTACAATGATGTCTCTTACCTGGGAGTGAAAACATGTGCAAGGACTCTCTTGGGGTTTAGAAACCAATCAGCTCAAGCCAGGCCCCGCAGAAAGGAGTGCAGTTAGAGGCGCTATAATTCCTGAGCCCTCCTGCTCCCTCTCCCATTAGCTGACACCATCAATTCAAGGTTAAGGCACTCCAGGTTTGGGAGCTAATTATTCCACCATTACAGATATAAATTTCCCCTGGAGAACAGCCAGAGATGGGAGCTGGAGAGAAGAGGAAGAGGCTGAGGAAGGAAAGAGGCCGCCTAGCTCTGACAGACGGGAAAATAGCATGTCGTCATGGGTGGCAGGCTTCCTGACCACTGGAGCATGCCTCCAGGAAATGTCTGCATCTTTCCTGGTTGTACTCCAGGCTGACTGCTCTGCCCACACTCCTATTTGCCTGGATTTCTGGCAGTCACTGAGCCCCCACCCCCATCTGTTAGCCTTCATGGTTCCTAAAACAGCTTGCAGAAAACTTCAATTCCACAATTTATCTAGTCCCTAGTTTATGCCAAGCAATGGGATGCAGGATGGGGCGGGTGCCGACCACAGTGATTAATAACACATAGTCCCTGACTCAAGGAGATTTTACTACTGGGGAAGACAAATGTGCATTCAATCAACTCCAGCACTTGGCTGTATTATGGGGACAAAGTGCTATGGGACAAGAGAGAGTCACTTGAGCTAGGAGGTTCTGAAAAGGAAGAGCCATTTGAAGTGTATCTTGAAGGATGAGTACGGTTTCAAGAGCAGGGAAATGGGAAAGAGCAGGTATTACTCCAGGTAAAAGAAAGAAAAGCATAATGGCAAAGAAGGCAGAACTTGCTTGCTGTGTCTGGGACGTAGGTTAAATCATGCTGAAAGTGAGCCTGTAGTGGGAGTAAGGATGAGGGAAGGCAGCTGGAAGAGACCATGAAGGGCCTGAACGAGCATGATTTGGAATTTAGAACTTCTATTAGAGGCAATGGGGAGCCATTGATGGCTTTTGAGGAAGGGAGTGACATGATGGAATCTGCATTTTAGAAAGAGGGTAGGGTGTAATAGAGGGGAGCAAATGGAGGCAAGAGGACACAGCTTCACAAGGAGCTCTTACATTAAGACTCCAACAGGAAGAAGTGGGAATTGCAATTAGTGGATGTGTTGGTGACCTCATAAAAGGAGGTGACCTTTTAAGATGAGAGAAGCTTTCATCCACCCATTCAAGTTCATTTAGTGTCTCTTTCGCGTAAAGACAGCTCAAGCCAGATTTCTGGCCAGTTGTTTTGGCTGGGCATTTCTGTGTCTTCCTTAAGGTGTCTTCTGGAGCAGGCTGCCCACTGGCCAAGGCAGGTAGCAGGCAGGGTTGTTTGGCCTGGAGGCCTCTCAGAGTGAGTGATAGAAAAATTCATCATGGGCAGGTGGAGAGCCTGCTCAGGTGGGGAGACAGCAGGTAATGGGTGGGTGGGGTGAGCACAG
Organism: Pongo pygmaeus; assembly: GCF_028885625.2. Classification (NCBI taxonomy): domain Eukaryota; kingdom Metazoa; phylum Chordata; class Mammalia; order Primates; family Hominidae; genus Pongo; species Pongo pygmaeus. Next base: position 175,771,850 of record NC_072377.2, read on the forward strand.
AGGCTGCTGCAGCCCAGCCCTGCTCAGCGGCTAAGGGCTGGGGGACAGGGGAGTGAGCGTGTCAGCTCAGCCCCCAGAACTGGCTGCCAACCGAGGGCAAAGAATGCTGCTCCAGAACAGGACAGCAAGGCAGGGCACAGTGACCTGATCATCCAGCCTCTGAGACCCTGGCAACTTTGAAGGAGAGCGTGCTCGGAGCAGCCTGGGGCAGTGGCCCCTGCTGTGGGTTTGCACCTACAGAGAAGAGATCAGCTCATCCAGTGAAGAGAGAAAGGCTGGGCTGAGCACTCCCCATGGAACTTCTCTTCTGGACCTGGCTCTTTGGTGGGCTATCTGGGGACCTCTCACAGGTGTATTGAACTCCTGAGGCAGGCAGGAAAGCATCAAGGCCCAGAGGTGCTTGGGACTGGGAAGCATCCTTCGCAATCTCCTTCTGGAGTTCCTTGACATTGTTCTGTCCAAACAAGAGTGGCAGATTCCTCAAAAACCTAGAGCAAGGCGGAGCAATACTAGAGAAAAGGAAAGTTTCACTTGTGGTTGTAGGCCTTTCTAATTTTCAGATAGTGAGTACACCTAAGGATGTACATTCAGACACATTTACAGATGAAATGCTGTGCCTCCAAATCAGCGATGCCTCATCCTCATCTTGCTGAAAACCAGACCAGAGAGGAAAGTGTAAAAATGCACATGAGTGGATACACACACAAACACACACACACACACTCCACGTGCCCTGTGTCTGATACAGATACGTTTGTATATTCAGGGTAGGAGGATTGAGGGAGATGATGGACTCAGAACCCCCCCTTACATGCACATGAAGTTCAAAGGGAGGAAGGCCTGGGCAGAGCAGGGTTACCTCCAAAGCCAAGAGATCAGGGAGACGCTAGGAGGCAGATCCTGAAAAATTTTGGCATAGGTGAATGCGGAAGTCTTTAGGAAGAAAACAAAAGGAAGGTGGACGTTCGCCATGGATGCAGAGGATGCTCCGGAAGGCCGCGGTTTATTAAGCACCTTCCATGTGCCCTGTGTTGGGCTAGGTGCTTTGCAGTGAAAGCTGATGCTCACAATAACCCTGTGACATAGGCATGATTATCACCTTTTGCGAATGAGAAAACTGAAGTTCAGAGGCATCAGGGAAGTGATTTGTCCAGGGTCACACGCAGAGCTGGGATATCTTTCAAAAGCCCACTTTCCTCTGTCTACACCAGGAGTTCTCAACCATGGCACTGCTAACTTTTTTGGCTGGATAGTTCATTGTTACGGAGACGGTCTGTGCATCACAAGATGTTTAGCAACAACCTTGGTATCTACCCCCAGGTACGAATAGCACCTGCCCCCTAATTGGGACCATCAAAAATGTCTCCAGACATTAATTGCTACATGTCCGCTGGGGGAAAAACCACCCCTGACCTAAGGTCACTGCTCTGCACCTGCTACTCCCCAAACAAAGGCATTTAGGATTCCCACCCCCAGCAGCCCAGAGCTGGTGCAGATCAGCCCTCCTGTGCTCTTTCTGCCCGTAAAGTGATCATCCCACAGCCTGCACACTTCATGAGCTCTGCGAGGCAAGCTCAGTCAACGCCACCATGCCCAGGCTCAGGTCCTGACCCTGCTGTGTGGGGTGGAACCATCTGCTTCTCCTGTGTGTAAAAAAAAAAGGGGGGCTGGTGGTCCTGACCAGCAGTTCTCAACCAAGGATGCATATGAGAGTCACCTGGGGAGCTGTTTTGTTGTTTTGTTTCTTCTTTGTTTATTTCTGATATTCAAAGCAAAGATACCCTTGTCCTGTCCCAGTCCTCCTCATGCCCAGGGTTGTACTCTCCTGGTTGTTACACCTGGCCCGAATCATTTCCAGGGCTCGTTTCAGCCCCACCCTTCACTTCTGAGCTCCCTTGGATTCATTCATTCACCTCCCAATTTTCCCTCCGTGTGCCAGATGCCAGTGTTAAGGACCGGGGCTCAGACAGGGCTCTCAGTCAAGGAGTGAGGGACAGGGAATGAACATGCCATGGCACAGGGCAGGACCTGCTGAAAGACAGCCAGGCCCAGCAGCGTAGAGAAGTGGTGAGCAGCTGCTGTCGAGGGGAGGGGGTACAGGGCTGAGGCAGGTGTGTGATGGGTGTGGGGAAAGAGGGGTGGTGGGGCATGTCTGTGTATGTGAGTGGGGGTATTTGGGAGGGAATACAGGGGTGTGTGCATGTGGAGGGGAAGGGGTTTATGGGTGTACGTGCATATGTTATATGTGTGTGACTGTGAATAGTGTATACGGTACGTGTGTCTTATCTGTGTGTACAACTGCATGTCTGTGAAGAATCTGGGTGGTGTGTGTGTCTGTGCCCTTGTATGTGCATGTGTCTGTGTGTATACAAGGTATGTGTGTGTATACAGAGTATCTTTGTGCACGTGTGTGTGTAGAGGGCCAGGCAGCAAGAAGGCCTCCCAGAGAGGACAATCCTTGGTCTGGCTCTTGTAGGAGGAGGAACAGTTCAGTAGGTGGAAAAAGAAGGGAGAGGCCTTTCAGGAAGAGGGACAGGCAGGCAGGGTGTATACAGGCAGAGGTTTGACTGAGACTGGCATGTGTGGGGCATGGTGGCAGGGGGGTGAGGGTGGCGAGGAGATGGGGGCACGGATGGGAGAAGGTGAGGACTCAGTTTGCGGGGGCACATTAAGTGTGCCTCACTGGAGCCCTCAGCACCCCTTTAGAATTTGAGATGGGCTTGCCAGAGTTTTGGGGAGATGGCAGCAGCAGCAGGGCAGCACCTCTGGGAAGTCCCGGGAAGAGGCCTGGCTAGGCCAAGTCAGGGCCGCACCTGAGCTGGCTGCAGGAATGTTTACAAAGCAAATGCATACTGGAGGGATTAGCAACCTGAGTTCTTGGCCAGCCGAGGTGGGTCACACCTGTAATCTCTGCACTTTGGGAGTCCGAAGTGGGAGGGTCTGTGCAAACCAAGCCTCTCCGCCAAATCACCTGCCGGCTTCCCACCCATCCCCAATCCCCACCCTAAGCCAGGTGTCTCTAATCTCTACTCCTGAGCATGAGGAAATCCAGCACAACCCCACCACCATCAGGTAGAGCACCAGCTGTAACCAGGGCACATCTCCTGAGCCAGCGGGCTCACTTTTCAATCTGGTTGTGGAGCAAGACACTAAGAAGCAGCCCACAGAGCTGCAAGAGTTCAGGCTGGAAGGGGACTCGAACTTGCTGTCAGCCTCACTGGTTGTGCCTCCTTCGGCAAGGCTACCTCCCTGGCTCTCTGTTCCCAAGCAGGAATCCTGAAATGCCAGCAGCATTGAGTTGCTGTGATTCATTCAACAAATGTGTCCCCCCACTATGTGCCAGGCACTGGAATACAGCAGGGAGAAAAGAGATAAAGACCCTGCCCATGTGAAGCTTGTGCTCTACAGGGAGGAGACCAATCAATAATAAACATAACAAATGACTCGACTGTGGAGGCTGCTAGAAGGAGATGAGTCAGGGAAAAATGAAAAGAGCAGGGTATGGGGGACAGAATGGCTGCGATGGCGAATACTGGAATATGAAATGTGGCTGACCTATAGAGGCAGTTAGGGAAATGCTGATTTTGCAAATGAGATCCTGTCATTTCCAACATGGATGGAACTGGGGGACATGTTAAATGAAATAACCCAGGCACAGAAAAGGTTCTCAGGTTCTCATTCATTTGTGGGAGCTAAAAATTAAAACAATTCACAGGGATAGAAAAGTAGAATGATGGTTAACAGAGGCCGGAAAGGATAGTGGGGTTGGGGGGATGTAGGGATGATTAACAGGTACAAAATATGCAATGAAAGCAATACAATGAATACGATCTGTTATTGATAGCAGAACAAGGTGACTACAGACAGCAATAATTTGTTGTACGTTTTCAAATAACTCAGGGAGTACAATTGGAATGTTTGTACCACAAGGAAATGATGAATGCTTGAGGTTGTGGAGACCCCATTTACCCTGACATAATTATTACACATTGCATGCCTGTATCAAAATATCTCATGTGCCCCGTAAATATATATATACCTACTATGTGCCATAATTTTTTTAATAAGCCATGCTGAAAAGGGCTCAATCAAGTGACAAACAATGAATTATTTTCCCTTATTTATTAATCCAGTCAACACCTGCTATGTGTTTGGTTCTATACCAAGAATTAAGGATGGATGCAAATAATTTCTGCAGGGGCTCATAGTCTGGTATGGGGGACAGGCAAGGATACAAACTAAGGATCCTGTGGTTCATGGTGTGGTGGGTGCTATCCAAGGGGTCAGCCTAGAAGACGGGGAGAAAACCTGGTTGGGACAGGAGGGCCTCCGAGGGACCTACTGGGGTTGGCCTGATGGAAAAGAGGGAGAAGACAAAGGGCGTTCCAGGCAGGGGAACAGCATGTGCAAAGACTAGGGGAAGGTAGGGGTTGAAAAAAAAGAAACTGGGTGAGCCACCTGGCGGCATTTGGAGAAGTGTGAGTAGTTCAGGGTGGGTTGAAACTGGGGGGTCACAGAGTAAGTGATCTTTGGGACCATATCTTGAAATCTTTTGAATGCCATGCCAAAAGTGTTCCGGCTTTTTCAGAAAAATAACCACTGAAGGATCTTTAAGCCAGGAGGCGATTGATTGTAGTAGAATTCCAGGAATAATGCTGACCAGAGCAGAATGAGGGTGGAGGAGGGGAGCGGGAATAGGACAGCATTCCTTCCTTTGGGCCTCCTTTTAATGTCACCTCTTCGAAAAGGCATTCTATTTTAAGCCCATCTGAACAGAACCCTCATCATGCCCCATCCTCGTTAGCCAGCTTTACATTTCTTTATAGCGCTTATTCCTACACAACATCGCATCGACGTCTGTATACATTTATTTTCTGGTCTCTTCTCTATAGGATATACATTTTACTTAAGCAGGGACTCTACCTATTTTTTTCACAGCTGTGTCACTAACACCTAGAAGAGCACCTGACACACAGTTGGCTCTCAAATTTTGTTGAAAGGAAAAAATAATAAAATTCCTATCTTTTTAGGAAATGGAAAACTTTGCTGTGGGCCTGTTTTTATCTGAAGTGGTTGGCAGCTGGAACTTGGGTTTGCCCTGAGGATAGTGTTGAGCTGCTGTGAAGGTCAGCGAAGTGAGCCCCAGCCCATGAGATCTGTATCCCAAGGCTCTGGAGCCAACTAAGCAGGCCAATGCTGCTGCAGAACCCTGAGAACCTGGTGCTGCAAAGATCCCATCCACATGTGCTGACCCTAGCACTTTGGGGCTGGTAGGCTTCTGACGCTGGGTGCCATGCCAGCATCTTACAACACCAAATGGTTCCAGGGAGGGTGCAACTGGCTACTCAGGGCCCTGGGTCTGAAATTACAGCTTAAAAAAATACATTTTGAGCGGGGTGTGGTGACTCAAGCCTGTAATCCCAGCACTTTGGGAGGCCGAGGTGGGCAGATCACTTGAGGTTAGGAGTTCAAGACCTGCCTGGGCAACATGGTGAAACCCCATCTCTACTAAAAACACAAAAAGTAGCCAGGCATGGTGAGAGGCACCTATAATCCCAGCTACTCAGGAAGCTGAGGCATGAGAATCACTTGAACCTGGGAGGCAGAGGTTGCAGTGAGCCAAGATCATGCCACTGCACTCCAGCCTGGATGACAGAGTGAGACACCATCTAAAAAAAAAAAACAAAAAAACAAAAACAAAAAAACATATTAAGCACACCCTGTACTAGGCGAAATGTAAGATAGCCTACTTATACTACAAAGTAGGTATGTTATCCCCATTTTACAGAAGAAAAGCTGAAACTGAGAACTGAAATTTGGTGATTTGCCAAGATCACAGAGCCAAGAAACCAGAACCCAGGTTTGACTCCAATGCCTGTGTTCTGTTTCACTCAGCCACGTAGACTGAAATGTCCAATGCCAAACAAGACTCACCATCCCAGAGCCCCAAGCTCCGCTGGCCTCACCACCGAGACTTTCCATCTTCTGTGATACGCAGACCCTCAGACCCCCTCATCTAGCAGCACCTGTTAGCTCCTGGGGAAAATGCCAAGCCAAGGTGAGCAGGGTCAACTTGGTGAATGAAATGGAGAAATAAGAAGCCCTACTCAGCTCTAAAACATGCTGTGGAAGATGCAGAAGGATATTTGGAATCAAGAACCCCTGGAAACTGACCAGGGAAGCATTTTGATAAATGAAACTAATGTATGTATAGCCTGACCCTCTGGCAATGACATTAATGCTTTTTCATTTTTTTAATGTATTTTATTATTTATTTGAGTTGAGGGAACGTGGTAAGGCTGGGTGTGCTGAGCCTGAGCTCTTTACAGTGGGTAAAGTGATACTGGGGACTTGGTGAGGTTGTTTCCTGTAATGGACCCCAGTCTCCATGGCTGGGATTACAGTGTCGGCCACAAATCTTTCATCCAGGCCGCCCCTCCCTGGAAGCAGCTTCCCACGGTGCACAGTAAGGGGTGTGGACGGTCTGTGCTCAGCAGGGACTCAGCCTGCTTTCGGTAGATCCAACCCACCTTCCCTCAATTGCCCTGTGGCCCACAGTGCCAGTGATTGTGTTTATGACTTGAGGTCTTTAATAACCTCAGCTTCTGACAGTCTTCTAAAGGTGCCAGTGACTTAGCAGCTCAGATGAAAAGGCTGATTGAGAGAAAAAGAACAAAGCACCAAGGGTTGGAGAGAGTGGGTGGAGACCTCCCCTGGCTTTGGGGGTTCTCAGACTGTGGGAGTCTGGCTGAACCCCAAGAGCTATGAAAGATTCCAAGTCTAACCTGAGGTTTATGTTACCGTAGCTATTCCAGTTTCCCAGGGTTTGAGATGGGGAGGCTGCTGACAAGGTGGAAGGCCAGCCCTCTGCTTCTCCTCCAGTCAGGACCCATTTGCCTGGGCTAGGGGTTCCCACAGGGTGTTCCCTGAATCCCTGAGAGGGCTCTGCCCCCAGCCCCTGCCCAGCCTTCCTGCAACCCCTGAGAGAGCTCTGCCTCCAGGCCCTGCCCGGCCTCCCCTGCCCTCCTCAACACATGGCCGACTCCTTCCCACCCTCTAGGAATCAGCTTAAATGTCACCTCTTGAAGAGATATTCCTAGGTCATTCCATCTAACCTGGCCAGCCCTGCTCCATTTTTTGTATTTCAGAGCTCTTATCACACACTGTAGTTAAATATGTTTCTTTCTCTCTTTCTTTCTTTTTCTTTCTTTCTTTCTTTCTTTTCTGAAACAGAGTCTCACTCTGTTGCCCAGGCTGGAGTGCAGTGACACAATCTTTGCTCACTGCAGGCTTCGCCTCCCAGGTTCAAGCTATTCTCGTGCCTCAGCCTCACAAGTAGCTGGGATTACAGGCATGCATCACCATACCTGGCTTTTTTTTGTATTTTTAGTAGAGATGGGGTTTTACCATGCTGGCCAGGCTGGTCTCAAACTCCTGACCTCAAGTGATCCGCCAGCCTCAGCCTCCCAAAGTGCTGGGATTACAGGTGTGAGCCATTGTGCCCAGCCTAAATGTGTTTCTTAGGTATTGTCTGCCTCCACTTCTAAACTGTAAGCTTCAAAGGAAAGGCCAGGTGCGACTGAAGCAGCATTATTCCACCAGCACTTAGCACAGTGCCTGGCATGGAATGAGTAGGTATTTGGTAATATTTATTAACTGAATCAATGATGAATGAAATGAGAGCTCTACCTTATAGCCATAGTCCTCAAATTTTAGAGTGAATAAGAATTATCTGGGTTGCTGATTGACATTCAGATTCCTAGGCCTCATTTCTTGATATTCTGATTCAGCAGGTCTAGGGAGATGCCCAGGAATGTGCATTTTAACAAGTACCCCTGGTGATTCTTTCTGACAGAAGCACCTCTGGACAGGCCATATCTTGGGAAACACTGCCTTACCTGCATGGTTTGTCTCCACTGCAGTGACATCGCTGAGAAATGAGTTTTCACCACCTGCCATTGCCTTTTTCTCCAGTCCTTTAAGCATCTCTAGAATCTGGAGGTTTATGCCTTGGAGCTGGGGCAATGGCGGGGGGTGTGGGTTGTGCAGTGTAGCAAGAGGAAGGTATGTATTTCTTATTATTAGAAATTAGAAGCAGGCCGGGAGCAGTGGCTCACACCTGTAATCCCAGCACTTTGAGAGGCCAAGGCAGGTGGATCACCTGAGGTCAGGAGTTCAAGACCAGCCTGGCCAATGTGATGAAACCCCCATCTCTACTAAAAATATAAAACTTAGCAGGGCACAGTGGCACATGCCTATAATCCCAGGCACTCTGGAGCCTGAGGCAGGAGAATTGCTTGAACCCAGGAAGCAGAGGTCGCAGGGAGACGAGATCATGCCGCTGTACTCCAGCCTGGGCAACAGAGCGAGATTCTATCTCAATAAATAAAAAATAAAGAAATTAGAAGCAAATATAAGAAGCTCATAATACACTGCTGTTGCCCAAATGTGCAGATACCATTGATTGCATTTGTTCATTGGCTCAGTAGACTTTTTGAAGACCCACGATGTGATCAAGGCACTGACTTCAATATTGGGGATGAAACAATTAACAGAACAAAGTACCTGACCTCAAGGAGCCCTAGCTAAGCCCTAGCTTAGTGGTAGAGACAGGTAGGTCCGTGACTGTTGAGCCCAATAAGGCCCAGCAAGAGCACTGTACAAGGGCAGCACAAGGAGAGAAAGTTACCGAGGGAAGTCAAGGCACTCCACGGAGGAGAGAACATCAGGGCCAGTTTTAGTTTAGCTAAAGCTTACTTGGCCAGGAAGAAGATATCACAGAGCAAAGTTAGCACAAACTAGGAATGACCACAATGCACAGAGTGTTTGGGAGGAAGCCGCAAGGGACCTACCTGGAGAGATGCACAGCGTTTTCCAGAGAAACAAGGTTGGTCTTGACCTGCTCTGAACTTACAATTGCCAGCCCCCACATAGGATCCAGGCCACAGCTGTATTTTTTGTTGCCTGTCCAGGTTTACATTTTTTCAAATTGGAATGTTTTTAGGCAAAGAACTCTCCTGTTCACCACGGTTCCCACCAGTCGTTACACTAAGCCTTCATGCATCACATTGCCTGCCCAGCCCCTGAAGTTGCCCAGCAACTAGGGCTGCCACCCTTTGCTACCCACTCATCTCAACACAGAGCTGAAATCAGAGAAGTGACCTGATCCGCTCTGGGTTTTTACGAAGATCGGCCTGGTGATCGTCAAGAGGGGAATATATTTGGAGGCTGAAAAAACAGTCAGGAACTTCCTCAATAGCCTGGCCCAACTGTCTCCACACTTTTTTGATCCTATGTCCTCAACCTGTGTACATTAATTTATTTAGAAACTGTCTTATGTCCTAATATATGGTATGTGTGATAAGATACACAAAAAAAGAAGCATTTAAATGGGTGAGATAAAGACAAAAGATGACATAACACTACTTTTTAAGCTTTTATTTTGTTAACCATACCCAGGAAAACCCTTTTCACTGGAACAAATTTTTATGAAAACTAATATTTGTACCGAGGTTGTTATGTTTTATCATGTTTGTTTATTTTCATATTAAGCTTTTGCATTATGATATTTAGAAGACTAGTTTTAAGTTCAAATTATTTTGATATTTAGTTCTAATCACTTTCAGAATTGAAAAAAATGATACCTCACTGAAGTGCAGAAATCCAAATGGGAAAGGCACTACATTGGCTGTGCTTCCTATAATAATAATTTTTCTGTCTTACCAATTATGCAAATTGTGTCTAAATTCAGTTAGGAAATGTAATCCTCTCTGATGTTGGTCAATTGTTCTTCCACATTTGTCATTGGCACTTTTATACTTTTAACAAGAGTTTGAAAACTCTTCATTTGGAAGATGTTTAATTAGGTGAAGATGAGTGAAGTGTCAGTGCTACCATTTTCTTGCTGTTTCCATTATTAGTGTTATCTCCTTTCAGTAGTTTATTTTTGCAAAAATCTTTTTTTAAGCCACACATCAATTTAGGGTTAATTTGGTGAAAACAAATCATCAATCCATTTAACCTGGTCCCAAAGCAAAGGATTGCAAGACCGAGCCCTCCATGTTGTAAAGCCCCCACTCCATCCTCAGGTTCAGGTGGCTTGGCCCAGCTATACGTGACCTTGGACAGTCTGCCCATCACACTGGTGAGCAGCCAGTATCCATGCACATAGTAAATATTAGTAAAGTACAATATCTCTCCCATTGTTTGAAGCCATAGAAGTTCTAATATTTTCTCCTATAATTCAAAGGCTCATCTTGCACAGAGCCATTCAGGCCTCTTTTTGGAGATGTCCATTTCTAAGATGAGGAGATGCTGAGCCAGGCATTGGAAGATAAGACAGAACAAGGTATCAAGAGTGAGGGTCCATCAGGTGTTGAGGGTGGGAGAAGAAGGAAGATGAGAGGGTTGAGATTGTCCTACAAGTTCCAGCTGGGATTGCAGGTGTGACGGGTATTCAGTTCTGACAGGCAGTAGTTCCTGGGAAGCACAGGTGCAAAAAGTAATCTTTTCCCACTACAATGTCCCAGGCAAGGGGAAGATCCACAGGTTTTCTCTGTCCTCTGCTTTAGTTGAACTCTGTTTCACCGTACTCCCCACCATTATTGCATGGACTTGTGGAGTAAGCGGCTGATTTGAAATTCAAAGACCTGGATTCCAGTCCATGCCGACTCCACCCCTTAATAGCTGGCTGACTAGCACAGCTTCCTCATCTGCAAAATAACAATTTTTTAAAAAGCCTTGCCTGCTTCACAGGATTATTATACGGCTCAAAGATAAAGCATATGCACAGTTAAAGGCTCCGAAAACTGCAAAGCACTATACAAATGTATGGTGTTATTATGACTTAGTATCCTGCATGCATTATGACTGAGGCACAAGGCAAGACATATCTGTGTACTCTTGCCTTTGTTTTTCTGGGACACCTTCTAGGAGAGAGTATGACCATGTGGAGTAAGAGGTGGACACTGAGATCAGTATCCTGTGGGCAGTACATCTGAACATCCTGAACACCCTAACACTGACCTTAGGCCTCCTGAGACCAGAGGTCACACTTGGAAATGTGAGGTGACCTGGATGGTGCAGAGGTTGCTGGGGTTTCTGGATCCACGGAACAAGAATGCCTGGGAATACTGAAGAAGAACCTAGTATTTTCCTGGAAATTCCCCTTCCAGGCATTTCTTCACGTGATCTGAAGAAAATCTAAGAAGAAGCCGGCACTAGACTGAAGCATTGTTTGAAAGTGGGAGATAAGATGTCTTATCATACCTACTTTAACTTAAGATCTGGCTTTCCCTGGCCACCAGGGGTAATCAGTCTCTTAACATATTTACTGGATGTCTATGTAGAAGTACAATTCAAGCCCCTTGCAATGAAAATACTAACAATATGATTGGGAAGATTAAACACAGGATAGATAGATTGACAGATAATGGTGATGAAGATAGATAGATAATAGATATTTGGATGGAGGTTTGGATAGATAAGTACAAACTTAACGAGACACTACACTATCAGGAGAAAAAGAACAATTTGTTGAGCGTCTACAGTGTGCCAGGTCAAGGTGCCAGGTGCTTTCAGATGTGTTACCACATCTGTCATTGCTGACTCCTTACAGCAATCCTGCAAGGAAGCATCAGCCCCATTGGTCAGATAAGAAATGGAGACCCAAAGAGGTTAAGCAACTTGTCCAGAGCCATGCAGCTAGCCAGCCCATGTTCCTTCATCTAAGTCTCACTGTTCCTGAGTCAGAGGAAACCCTCTCACCCCCACCTCCCAGCTCTGAATTGTCTTTGTTACTCTGGAGCCTTTGTTCTGTGTGAGAACATCTTAGACTTTTTGAGAAAAGCCCCAGATCACTGTCCGTTCATTGAGAATCTGAAACCGGCTCCTCAGCCATTCCTGCTCTAGCCACCTGCAAGCTTCCCAAGTGAAAGTGAGTCCTCTCAGGAGAAATGGAAGCGCTGTCTCTTCAGGTGCCCACTCCTTACCCACCAGCGGAGCAATGTTTTCCAGGCTGGCCAGGCTCCAGAAGCTCACTAAGGAAGTTGGTTTGGGGCCAAAGGCATCTGTGGTTCATTGTACAGTGTGGCCCTCCCCTTCCTGCCCCTCCATTTGCTCCCCTTCCTGTCTCTCTCTGGGTCTCTCCCTTCCCGGCTCCTAGACTGGGTCTAGGCAGGAGCTTCGCCATGATGTCAGGAGGAAAGGAGATGCCTCTGAGCCTCTCACCACAGCCTCAGCTCTCTCCCTGCCCCTCCATCTGAGTCCCTCCTGGCTCCCAGCTCCCTCAGGGTGCAAGGCCAAGCCTCCAAGGAATCCCTCCCCTTACCTGCATGGCTGGAGCCAAGAGTGAGTTTGGGGCCACTGGCTATGATGAGGGGATGACCCAGGGCTCAGTGAGCACTGTCCAAGCACTTCTGTTAGGAGGTTTGGTTGGCCAGGGAGGAAGAAGGCCTCCCTCTCTGGGATGCTCCTGAAAGGACTTTGTGGGGAGTTAAAGAATCCTCTGTGTGAGGGCGGGATGGGGGAAGGTGGAGGGTTGGAGAAATCCAGCCCGATGTCTCCCAGTCTCCCCGCCTCCTCCTCCTGGGCCCCTATCCTGTGTGCTCTTGGCCTCTATGAGTCTTTTTGAAACTTCCCAGGCTGGAAAGCACTAGGTCCTGGGATGTGAAAGTCTCTTCAACATAGAATAGGCCTTCTGTTGATCCCAAAGATGCTCTTAAAATACACAACAAGAAATCGGAGTTTTACACACAGTCAGCTTCTCATTTTATAGATGGGAAGCTGAGGCCTAAGGAGGTGAAGTGGCCACTATAGCCATTCCATTGCACCAGAATGGAGGGCTGTCCACCAAATTCAGAGCCTGGCATAGTGGGTGGGGTCACCCACTTTGTCTGACTCTCATGGGTCCTTGATCTCAGGGGTCTTTTCTGGCAGAGGTCTGGGAGCATGACTGAGACATGATCTCAGAATCAAGCCCCTGGAGGCAGTAGCTATAGCAGGAGCTGACGATCTCCAGAAACTCAGGACCAGACAATCTCCAGACACTTAGGACCAGTCAGTGCCCGCACCAAGGACGGGGCTTTGAGAGGCTCCGCCCACCTCTGTTTCTGCACAGCAGGTTCAGCAGCTCCATTCTTCCCCAGAGAGCCACTCCATCTGAGGATGGCTGCGTGTCCACATACGAGGGGACAGGGCTGAGGATGAGGAGAACCGTGGGGACCCAGAAGACCGTGCCTTGCCCGAAGTCCAGCCTGTAGGCCTGAAGGACTTGCCCTAACGGAGCCTCAACAACTGCCTGGTAAGGAAACTGCTGGCCCCTCCAGGTTCCTGGAGAGAGGGGAGGGAGGGAGATCCAAATACAAGCCCTGCTGGGACCGAGGGAGGGGGCAGGCCTGGACTCTGCTGAACACCTAATGTGTGTCAGGGAGCGCCACTGCAGGATGAGCAGCAGAGCCAAGATTAGAGCCCCTGCTGTCCTCACTATAGCCACAGTCATTTGCCCCTGTGCACCAGCTGGCCAAGACCAGCAGACACAGGGCACACACTGCACCACTTTATCTTCTGGGATTTTCTTAAGCAGGACCCATGGCAATAATGCCTTTCCTCACCTTAACCTAACTCGGGCTCTGCTCCTGCTTTCCAACAGATGATTCTGTCTATGCTGAAGTGACAAGGATAGGAAAACAGTGCCTGCATGGGAAGGAAGCTGGAGGTGACAAGTTGGCGGGGGTCACTGTATTTACGTGGTAGAAATTCTGGGAATAGAGTAGAAACGGGAGTAGAAACTTGCACATATTGGAATTATTTCTGCTTCCAGCCTGGGAAGTTTTCAAAAGAGACATAGAGGCCAAGAGCACAGAGTATAGAGGCCCAGTAGGCCAAGCCAGGAAGAGGCGGGGGAGAGTGGGAGACATTAGGCTGGATTTCTGGTTTAGAAAAAGGTGCCATCAGCTCCTTATGTAAACCTAATGCCCTGTGCCTGACCCTGTCCTTCCTGCGGTGGTGCCAGTTAGCTCACACTCTCAGTGGCACCTGGGGTGTATATAGAAATAGAAAGAGCTTGAGATTTGGGTTCTATTAGCCATAGTGGAATCACTGAATTCCCATGGAAGACACGGAAGGCAGAGGAGAATGAAAACTAGTGTTTATTGAATGTTTTCTATTCTCATTTGTCAGATGGGAAAACTGAGACTCTGAGAGGTTAAATGACTCGGGTGTGTCAGAATCCAGAGCTCAAGGTCTTCTCTACAAGCGGAGGTAAGAGCTTGGCCAGAGATGCTCTCGGGGCAGGATAATGCATAGGCTGTCCCTACTCAGGAGCCTCTTGGGCCTCCTGGGCCTCCTGAGCACTATGTCCCTGCAGATGCAGAAGGCTAGGTGGTTCCAGTCAACATCTGTGTTGCAGCTTTGGGGACAACCCTTAGGACAGTGCCCTCTGGTGGCTTAGTACCTCTCCACTAAATTCCATCCCCCAGCACCTGTACCAGAACTGGTGGCCTGAGCCTCCATTGAGGCTGGCCGACACATAAATAGCCGCTTAACGATTGGCTCTTCTACCATAGGGGGTGATGGCATCAGCTGCTCTTGTCACTTGGGATGTGCTGCGGATGCAACACTCCATCCCCCAGATGGGTTTGGTATAAAAAGGACAAGATTCAAGTGGAATGCAGTTCAGCTTGGGGTTGCTGAAGGCCCTCCTCCTAGATGCAGGGCAAAGAAAAGGGACTTGGAAAACAGATTTAAATCATGCCACTTAACTGTGTGACCTCAGCCAAATCCCCTTGCAAATCTAAGATTTGACTCTAAAACTTAACACCTTCTGGGCCAGCAGCCATGAGAATTAAATGAAATTAAGCACCAGACATGGCTTCTAACAATTCATGGGCATTTAGAAGCCTTTTTCTTCTCTTTTCTTCCCTTACAAAATGAGACATGTTTAGCAACCTAACCAAGCAAACAGGGTAGGATGGGATTACATTTCTGGCTCTAGCCTGGGTGAAGCTTCTCAGATCATGAGACTCCTTAGAGGAGGCTAAGAGGCCCAGGGCCAAATGTTACATCTTCCTAACAGAAGTTTGGCCACTGGGAAAGCACTATTCAAGAGGAGTCTTGGAACTGAAGACTGGATGGTTCCCCAACTCACTTGATCGAGGGCCATTTCCTATAGGAGGAGGAGGAAATGAGGAATATGCCAAAGTGGAACCATGTTCATTCAGGCCAGACCAGGAGAAAGACACAGACAGCCAAGGGCTGATGGGAAGAGGCTGATAAGCATGTGGGAGAGAGGCCGTGGGCAAGCCTCCACATCTCTGTCCAACATTTGGAGGGCCCCCACTCTCCTTTGTCCACGTGGCAAATGCAACACACTCTTCAAGAATCAAATGACCTTTTCTGTGACTTCCCTTTTGACATTGCCCCATCCTCCCCGCTCTTTTGCATACCAAGTATCCCCTGTCCTCTGCTCATATTAGAGGATGGCTATAGGGAATGTTCATTCACCAGTCACACATGTCTCTTCCTCACTAGATGGGTGCTCTGGTGGTGCTTTTCACATGCCTGGTTCATAGGAGAAGCTCAACAAACCTGTGGAAAATTGAATGAGGCAATGGAGGGCATGGGAGCTCCTCCAAGGACCCCCTTAAACTCGATGCTTGGACAGGGAAAGGACAGGGATTGGGGAGATGGACTAAAAGAAGAGAATGTGAATATGATCGTTGGTAGATTTATAATGTTGATTTTATAGCTGGTATTTTCAGTGAGTGAGAACAAAAGAGCTAACATAACAGAGAGCAGAATGATAAGAGTTTACCTGTGTGCAAAACTGTTCTTCACTGATTTTGTAACAGTAAAAACTTTGGAAATAACAGCATTCACAGTAGAAGATATGTTCTAGAAATGTTGGTACATTCAGACCATGAGACACCTTGCAGCCATTAGAGAGAATAAGGCGGATTATAGGAACTGACATGGAAGGTGTCACTGATACTGCAAAACAGCATGTTTCATGGTGCACTCATTAAAAGGAGTTGGGTCAGCTTGCTTAGATGCACTTTTCTGCCCCTCATGTGCTACTTAGCCTTGGAAATATTCCTTATCCTCTCTAATCCTCAGTATTCTCACCTGTAAAATGGGGAGAGTGGTAGTCCCTACTTCAAAGAGTTGTAAGGATTCTAGATATGCGTGGCACAGTTGTAAGCATGCATTAAGTGTTCAATAAATGTTTGCTGTAATTATTAAGTTAAAAAAGTAAGCAGCAAAAAGCATGCTATTGCCCCAATTTTGCTTTTTAATTTTGTTGATATAGAGATATATATGTATGTAAATATATATGTGTGTCTGTGGATAAAACAACTGTTATCAGTAGTTATTTCTGAAGTATGAGACAAAAGAGAAGAAATGGGGGGGGGAATTTTTTTGTTTTTGTTATGTTTTTTTAAATAGACTTCTTTTTTAGAACAATTTTGGGTCACAGCAAAATTGAGCCTTCCCTACACATAAAACCTTCTTTACTGTCAACATCCCACATCAGAGGAACACATTTGTTTTCATCGATGAATCCATATTGACACATCATTGGGACTTATACTTTTAACTTCTGACTTGTTGCCGTTTCTACAGTGAGCGTGTATTAGTTTTGAAAGTAAAATAATATTAATGAATGGCTGAATCACACCCAAGCTCCAGAATGGCCAGATTCTAGAAAATGGCTTGTTTCACAGAGGTTGCCACAGAGAAGGTAATCAACCCAGGGCTGCCTGAGAATGGGGCCTGAGCCTGAGCACCCCCATTCTGCTGTCACCAGCATCACAGGTCACAGGCTGGCCTGCCTGGCTGCCCCCTGCTCCCTCAGAGGGATGCCTGACAGCAGCCCCTGAATCTGAGGAGGCCGGGCCCCTGGGCCATGCCCCACCGATGGTCCTCACATACACACCAGCTGGAAGGCTTCAGGAAACACAGGGACAAGGTCTAGGAGGTCACGATAGCAGCAAGCATCATTGGGTCAACTAAGGCCCAGGCCCCAGCCTGCTCTGAAGGAAGAGAGTACCGGGGGGAGGCAGCCAGCCCTGGATTCAAAGTCTTCCCTGGCACTCACCAGCATGGTGTCCTTCCCATGCACCTGTTTCCTTGTCGTAATAATATAGGGATTAACCCACCCACCACACAAGGCCGCTGTGAGGATGGAGTGAGTTCTGTGGGACAGCACCTAACTCATGACACTGGAGGCTCTCAGGTTTTTGTTTCCTGTCTATATGACTGATCCCACAAGCCTAGATTGGGGATAAATAAAAGAACGTCTGGCTTGGTCAAGGTGAATACAAAGTTGAGAGTGTCCTTCCTGGCAAAGCTGGGACAAGGACAGGGCAAGGAGAGCCTTGGCTCCCAGCAGATGTGGCCTAGAGGATAAACTGGCTGCATTTCTGTTGCTGATGAACCACTCTCCAAACAAGGTCCCTGTCTTAATTTGGGGTAGATTTAAAACACAATCCTGGGCTGGGCGTAGTGGCCCATGCCTGTAATCCCAGCACTTTGGGAGGCCAATGCAGATGGATCGCTTGAGCTCAGGAGTTCGAGACCAGCCTGGGCAACATGATGAAACCCCACCTCTACCAAAAATACAAAAAAATTAGCCAGGTGTGGTGGTACGTGCCTGTAGTCCCAGCTACTCAGGAAGCTAAGGTTGGGAGCATCGCTGGAGCCTGGGAAGTTGAGCTGCAGTGAACCGAGATCATGCCCCTGCCCTTCAGCCTGGATGACAGAGTGAGGCCCTGTTTCAAAACATAAAAAATTAAATTAAAAAAACAACATAATCCTCCAAAATGAAGTCATTCCTGGAGGGAACACAGGGAGAAGGAGCTGTAACTGAAAGGTATGGAAAGAGGCTGCTTCCTATGCATGCTGAGAAAATGCTGCACTGACCACCCACCAGAGAGAGAGGCTGGCCAGGAGCAGGTGAGCCTGTGGCACGGCCTTCCACTTACCTTGCCCCCTGTTTCCTAGGTGATTCCTACTTCAGCCCCTTGGTGTGAGCAGCTTCTCAACATGAACTACAGCCTCTACTTGGCCTTCATGTGTCTGAGTCTCTTCACTGAAAGGTGAGCTTTGCTACCCCCAGAATGGCCTCCATCTGCATTGATTTGCATTCGGGCATGTGGTGGGAGGGGGAAGCTCTTCCTATTCACCCACCGCAAGGCAAAACCTGGTCCACTCACTTCCCTGGAGCACCGAACAATGAAACTTCCCGCCGTTTACTCTATTTACAGAACACAAGCTTCCAATATGGTCACAGATGGATGAACCCTTATGTTTTTAAAGAAGACACTTGGAGGGTTTCCAAATTACCATGATATTTTGACCTATGGCAAATGCGTAAAAAATGGAGATACTAACTCAATAGCTGAAAACTAAGAGATTTTTCTGTAGGAATGTCACTGCTGGTACATGGGCAAGGCACATACACCCACACACATGTGGGCAAACACAGGCTCAAGGGTGTGTACACGTGTTGATTCACACATAAACAAGCAAACACAACAAAGCCCATTTCTTTTCCAGGATGTGCATCCAGGGGAATCACTTCAACGTCAAGGTCGGCAGAAGTGACAAGCTTTCCCTGCCTGGCTTTGAGAACCTCACAGCAGGATATAACAAATTTCTCAGGCCCAATTTTGGTGGTAGGTCATCCTCTGTGTCCAGCACATCATTCAAAGGGAAGAAAACAGAGACAATAAGCAGTGGAGGGTTTCAGGAGGTTTTAGTTGACTCCATTTTCTGATCTGCAGCCTGTTAAGGTTTGGCAATGATGGATGAGGATGGCTACCAATAATTTTTCACACTGCCTGGAAAAAGGCGTCCAGCCTCTCCACCTGCAAGATAAAGCAATGCTCTTCCTCACTGTGGAGGTTGCAAGAGCCTCCTAACAATCACTCACACACTGTCCTCCTCCTGCCCCGACTCGCAGGGTCATTATTCATGAATTCACCATGCGCCACCAGGCTACCCCACCTGGTCTTCCCCCTCCAGCCTGAGCCCTTTCAGCTGACTCCCCAAACTGCCATCTGGATGCCTCCTGGGTCATTGCCCTGTTTGGAACACCTGTATGTGTCCCAGCATCCTCGCGTAGAGTCCAGGCACACCAGGCCCTTCCCAGCCCAGCCTTTATCTGTCTGCCATTCTCATCCACCCAAGTCCCCGCTCCTTCCCCTCCTACAATGCTCCCCAGTGTACTCAGAATGCTCCCTGACATCCTTGGCCTCTCCTGCCTCTATGCCTTTACAGAGGCTATCTTCCTAGAATTGCTTCTTTAAACTTGACTCCCTAGGAAAATATCAATTTTCCATCATGTCTCAGAGCAAACGCTGCCTTCTCTGAGAAGCCTCCCCTGATTCCTCCAGACCCTATCCCCTTTCTTCTTCACTTCCTTGTGAACATGCGTCAAAATCATAGCCATTCCCATTATGCTATAACTGGATTCATGTCTGTCCCGGCTCCAGGCTGCAGCCCTAGAAGGAGTCTGACTTCATTTCCCTCGCTATCCCCCACAGAAGCTCAGTGCGTGACATATAACAAATTGCTGATTAATATCTGTTGAAAGAATAAAGCAAGGAGGGAGGGAGGGAGGCCAGCTACACAGCTCTTCATAGCAGAAAGCAACAGAAAGAGCCTTAGCATTTAACAAACCTGAGTTTGGCTCCTAGCTCTCCTGCTTGGCAAGTAGTTTACCCTTCTGTGCCTCACTTTCCCTTTCTGTAAAATGGGGACATCCATCTGTCTCACAGGGAAGACTGAATGAAGTGAAGTGTGTAAGCCTGAGGCACAGTGCCTATCCCATCAACAGAGTGTGGGTTATTTTCATCCCTTCTCCTCCTTGCTTCTCCCCTCAGATAATAAAACCCTCTGGTCTGATCTAAGATTCCTGTGGTAGTGCAGATCCTCTGGGCAGCAGATGCCAAGAGCTGATGACTTCTTCAAGCTATTTATGGGGACTATGTCTAGGAGGGAGAATGGGGCAGCGGGAGAGGCAAGCTAGGAGAGCTGTCAGACCTGCAGGTCTGGCCTCAGGGAAGGAGAGAGGGAAGGAAGGGAGGTTGGGTGGAAGTGTCTTAGATGGTAGAGCAGTCCTCAGTGTTTGGAATGACCACCAGGTCATTGAGCTACAGTTGCATTCAGAGGAGTCTCCCATCTCTGTGCCTCCCAGGAACAGGCCGCTTTGATATCCCGACTATGTTCAGTCTGGGGTTGGCTGTGGCCCATGAGAAGTGTGGCCTCGGAGCAAGTGTGGTGGTAGATTCCAAAGCACAGCAGCCGGGGCCCTCAATCACACCTGCTCAGTTGGAGATGGGAGAGATGCATTTTCATTCAGATTTGAGACACAATTAAGATGTGACATCCTGACATTAAGGAACCTAAAGAGGTTTCAATATCCCCTGGTTTTCCCAGGCCCTACTGAACACGTATGACAAGCACTTGAGTCTGCACGCCTTGGTTAGTGCCACTCAACAATTTCTCTTGCCTCCCAAACCCCAAACAATTAAACCAGAATACACCCCTTCTTGTTTGCCTACTCACTGGCCAATAAGGTGCAGGGTCCTTGGGCAAGGAGCTCATTCTGAGAACAGGGAGCCTGGGGTAGGCCTAAAGGGATGTGATGCCTCGTCCCACCTGGGATGAAAATGGGGCATGGAGTCTTCAATTTAAAAAAGGGAACAGCACAACCCCATACCCCTTGTTTTGTGCCTCTTGGCACTTCACTCCTGAAAATCCCTATACTTGCATGGCAGGCTGGAGGCCCACGGAGGGCCATTGCTTTCTGTAATATCTGTGCACCCAGTTTCCAGGACCCCAAGTGCAAAAGAGACAAGACCTTCATAGGATTTCTCATGGACTGAGCTGGACAAAGCAAAGGTTTGTAAGCAGGCACTAGTGAACACTACCCAGGAGCTGGCTTTGACCTCGTTCCTAGGAGAAAGCTGCCCTCTGGTGGCACAGCTTGCTTTTATAACTCAAGGGGAAGAAACAGCAAGCTCTGGTTCACTAAAAAAGCCAACTCTGAGGCAAAGCCTAGACTAGACTGTGTAGAAATAAACTGAACAGAAAGCACAGTGGTACTGGAGCTCTCGTGTCTTTTCCATTCTCTGCATTCTTCAGGGAGGGCAACTAACACGGATCTATGGCACTTAAAGTAGATACCATAACCGTGCCAACCCAACTCTCAATGGTTGGCACTTGTCTTAGTCTGTTTTGTGCTTCTATAACAGAATACCTGAGACTGAGTATTTATAATGAGCAGAAGTTTATTGGCTCACAGTTTTAGAGGCTGAGGAGTCCAATATCAAGGTGCTGGAATTTGGCAAGGGCCTTCTTGCTGTGTCATCAGATGGTGGAAGGTGACAGGGTAACAGAGAGGACAGGAGAGGGCTGAACTTGCCCTTTTATGATGGCACCAATTCCACCATGAGATTTAATCACCTCTTAAGGGTCCTACCTCTTAACACTCTTACAATGGCAATTAAATGTCAACATGAGTTTTGGAGGGGACAAACATTCAAACCACAGTGGCTCTAGTAGCTCTACTTTACAGGTGTGAAACTGTAGCACAGGCCAGGTGCAGTGGCTCACACCTATAATCCCAGCACTTTGGGAGGCCGAGGTAGGCAGATCACCTGAGGTCAGGAGTTCAAGACCAGCCTGGCCAACACGGTGAAACCCCGTCTTTACTAAAAATACAAACATTAGCTGGGCATGGTGGTGGGTGCTGTAGTACCAGTTATTCTGAAGGCTGAGGCAGGAGAATCACTTGAATCCAGGAGGCAGAGGTTGCAGTGAGCCAATATTGCACCACTGCACCTCCAGCCTGGGCGACAAGAGGGAAACTCCATCTCAAAAAAAAAAAAGAAAGAAAGAAAGAAAAGAAACTGCAGCGCAGAGAAATTTGAAATTTGCTCAAGATCACAAAGCTGTTAGGTGGCCTGAGTGGAATTCAAACACCTGTCTCTGACTCCAGTCTTCTAGTCTCAGAGCTGCACCTTGCTGCCCAGAGGGGCAGAAAGCCACTTAGCACCACACCGCTTCAGCACCTTCCAGGGTGTGCCCTCAAAGATCTCGCCCTTTTCCACCAGATATTAACATTCAAGTATTGTTTAATTGCATTGGCTCTAACACTTCATTTTCAAATTCCTATATCCTATGGCTTAGTTTCCTTAGATTAATAAGTAGTTTGCCTTGCCCTATTCCTACCGATGAGATGTTTTTAAGCTTCTTTTGAAATCTGCCTGGCCTCTTCCTGGTTAATGCATTATCACAGTCCCCTGAGGCACCCCCGGGGGTTATTTATTGCAAGTGAATGCTGTTGCATCTATTAGCCTGGTGAATAAAGTTGTCCCTTTTCCAAAATTAGCTAGGATTACGGAAGAGAGGGGGAAGGGAAGGGAAATGCCATTTATTGAGTACCTATTATTACATGACTGATGGACATGATGCTGGGAGCTTTGTACAGATAACCAATGACGAACACCTTCAGGATGTCCGGCTAGGCAGGCACTTCTCTTACACTCCCTGTTGCCGCCACTCCACAAAGACAATGTCACACGTCTAATTTCATTTAACCCTTCCCATGACTCTGTGACGTCAGTATGATCTCCACTTGCAGGTAAGAGAACTGCAGCTCCGAAAGATTTAATAACTTTTCCCAAATAAAGAAGTGGGAGGTGACAGAGCTGGGATCTAGGTCCATTATTCCACATCTCTATATAAAGAGAAGCAAACTTCCCTGACCTGGCCTGGCTTCTTGAAGGTGGCTCTGACACCTCAGTCTCTAGAGATAGAACTGTCTCTCTCTGAAGTTCAATCTGTCTGCTGAGACTCCAGGATTGAGGCCCAACAGTCTGCACACTGGACCAAGTGCGGAGGTTCTGAAATTCTAAATTGTTTAGGGTTCCGGGAGAGTAAAGGAAGAGAAGCAAAGTGTCAGGAGGTCAGCAAAAGCTCAGCCATGAGTCTTGAATGCTCCTTGTGGTAAATTTACTTTGCCAAGGGGGAATAAAACAACATCTGTTCACAATCAGATTACCAAATCTGTTACCTTTCTAAACAGTTAGTTCCTTGCAAATGCCATAGGAAAAACCTTCCATGTAAGAAGTGGCAAATATCTCAGCACTATGTTCCTTATGTGTTAATTGACCAGCGTGACCAACATGGAGAAAAAAATACAAAATTAGCCGGGCGTGGTGGCACATGCCTGTAATCTTAGCTACTTGGGAGGCTGAGGCAGGAGAATCACTTGAACCCGGGAGGCGGAGTTTGCGGCGAGCCGAGATCGTGCTATTATTGCACTCCAGCCTGGGCAAGAAGAGTGAAACTCTGTCTCAAAAAAATAATAATAATAATAAATAAAAAGCATTAATTATGCAGGTGGTCTCTCTTACATATTAAGATACCTATGTATGTGTGCATATTTTTCATACAAAAGAGAGGCACACCATACACAATGATTACTCTTGAGAGGGGATAAGAAAATTTTTCTTTTTATATTTATAGAATATTTAAATTTTTGTAACAACCAAGCACGACTTTTGTAATTTTAATCTTTTTAGAATGCACTAATGTAGTATTAGGACAGCTCATGTTTGTGTTTCTGTTCTTTCCTGTTTTTTTTCATCTTAGGAGAACCCGTACAGATAGCGCTGACTCTGGACATTGCAAGTATCTCTAGCATTTCAGAGAGTAACATGGTAAGCGCTGTTCCTTTGTACTCCGCCTAAGTAGTCCCTCTCTGTGTGTTTAATGGGGATATGCTTTCTAGTCACTCAAAAAAAAAAAAAAAAAAAAAAAAAAAAGAATGGCTCATGGCCCTCCTCCATTTGGAATGGCAAAAGCTGGAGTGCTATCTCCAAACTCAAGACAGTGGGAGATTCTTGTAGAGCAGATTTTCTGAGTAAGACAATCGAAGATTCTTGTAGAGCAGATTTTCTGAATATTAGGAAGAAAATCGGTTCAAGAGCCAGGAGGAGAGAAACCAGGCAATGAAGTGGGTACACTTGGTGATGGATAAAATTTGGGGAAAGGAATAAAAGTGTAGTAGGCAAGCCTGGCCATCGCATTGTCTTTTATAATGGGGAAGACAACCCAAGGAAAACTGACAGCTGATGCTGACAACGACCCTCTCCCTTAAGAGAACATATTCGAGACAAGGGCAAACTAAAGGCAGTTTGCCAAGAGGGTATGCTGTGCATTCCAGATAAATCAGGGACAACCTAAGCACTTAGCCCACCAAAAAATTCAACAATTTGGTGGGGCCTTAGTGATCAATGCAATGTGAGCTGTCACGCCAAGTAAGTTAAAGTCTTGAACATGGGGCTCCCTTTTGGCAGTGGGAGCTATTATCTAGAATAAATAAGGCGATTTGTTCTCTTATTGCAATATGCCACTAACCCAAGACTGGAGTAACTGGAGTGACTTATCAGTTACCCCAGTCTTTGGGTAGTGGCATATTGCAATTAGAATGGTAACTTTATTCACCAAAGTCTGTGTACTCTTGCTCTAAGTGGAGGTGGGGAGGGGAGTAAACCTTGACCACTTTTCTCCGTTTGGTGGGGTTTTCTCACCCACTACCCCCATCCATTTCCATACCCTGCCTCCCCCTCCCAGGACTACACAGCCACCATATACCTCCGACAGCGCTGGATGGACCAGCGGCTGGTGTTTGAAGGCAACAAGAGCTTCACTCTGGATGCCCGCCTCGTGGAGTTCCTCTGGGTGCCAGATACTTACATTGTGGAGTCCAAGAAGTCCTTCCTCCATGAAGTCACTGTGGGAAACAGGCTCATCCGCCTCTTCTCCAATGGCACGGTCCTGTATGCCCTCAGGTACGTGGACACCTGTGACCTCAGGGGTGGAGGACAGCAGCTGGGAGAAAACATGCAGATGTGTCTTGGGTAGTTGTGACCAGAACTCAAATAGCCACTGTGAGGTCCCATGCCTTCTTAGATCCTTGCCCCCATAATAGAAGGTCCCTCTCTCAGTTCATCATCTACCAAATGCCTGCTCTGTGCCAAGCCCCATGCTGGCCACAGGATAGAGCAGAGTAAGACATTGCCCTGTCCTCAAGACATGGACATGGAAACAAAGGAGGTCCCTGGTGCTGGGGCCCAAGTTAGGGAGTAGGTGAGTGGTTTGGGGGTGATGTTACAGGATGCTTTCACAGGATTCTGAGCTGTGTCTTAAAGGGTAAAAGGAAGTTAGCAAGGGAAGAAGTAAGGGCAATGGCAGAGACAACAGAGAGGTGCATGCAAGGAACTTTCCTTTCATGTGGCCCAGTGGAGCTGCAGCAGCTCCAGAACACTGCTCTACTTGTCTGAGTCATGTTTGTAGAGAAAACCAAGGTGCAGTGACCCAAAGTCTCTGCCACCTGCAGCCATGGGCTCCCCTTTGCCATCTCCCCAAATTCCTGAGGCTGAAGTTCCTTTCACCCAATTGTTAATGGAGCCAGGTTGGATGGAACAGGACTCATCCCTGCCTGTGCAAGGACTGTGCAAACCTAAAGCTCCCAGAGGCCTTGGGGAGGAGGCCAGGAGCCAAATATTCATGGGGCTGATGTTCAATCTTAAGTAAGAGTCAAGTTATAAAACAAGGGTTGAGCTAACCAATAAACTGAATTTCTGGACATGCCTCAACTATACTGAGTTTTGCAAAGACCATCTCAAAGCCCAATTCTTGTTTCATGAAACATAATTAGACTTCTCTTTTGACCTCAATTCCAAGCATCATTAATGTTCCCCTTCCCCATGTTCCCACAGCAATGTGTGAATGTGGGTGTGTGAGTGTGTGCATGCATTTGTGTGTACACATGTGTCTGTCTGTATTATGGCACACAACACAATATTGTGTAAGGGTTACAAGTAATGAGTGATGTTTTAATAGCCTGACTCTAGAATCATAAAGATTTTGGTACAAGTCCCTGCTCTGTCCCTCAGCAGCTCTGTGACCTTAGGCAAGTTACTTGACTCTCAGAGCCTCAGTTTCATCAGCAGTAAAATGAGAATTAAAATATTTCCTACCTAGTAGAGCTGTTCAAAGGGGTAATGCATGCAAAGCACTCAGCCCAGGGACTGCCTCACAGTAAGCACTCAGTAAACCATAGCTATTGTTAGTCTCTGTCTCCCTAAAGGGAGTGTGAGTGAGCATCCTGGAGGTGAGCACCGTTCTGTAATCACCTCCATTTCCCCCAAGTACCTAGCACGGTGCTTAATAAATAAGGATGCTGAATAAAAATGTATGACACTGAAGAAAAAGGAAGATAGAGGCCCGGCGAATGCAATCTCCATTGTGAGGGCTTAACTGACCTTTAATTGAATATCTCTGGGGTTAAGCCCCCAAAGCCACAGTGCCTGGGGCCCCCACTGCCTCTGCATCCTGGTTCCCATGAGGAGGCAGGGCCTCATGAGAAGAGCACAGCCAGGAGACCTAGGCTCCAGCCTCAGTTCTGCCACTCAGAGCCACGTGAGCCTATGCAAGTCCCTATGCCTGCTGTCAGGTGGTGACGATAGTGACGGTGAACACTGTTCTAGGCCCACCCAGGTCTGTCAGGAAGATTAAATTTAAAAACTGGATGCTAAAGCATCTTGAGCCAATGCATCTGTCTGTTCTGTGATACTGCCAGAAGTTTTGCCCCTTGAATGGCCAGCATTTCAACTTCCTCCACTCTGGACCCAGGTTTAACCAAGCCTCATGCACATTCTTTAGCACCCTGAACCTCAAGGATGCTTTAGATGCAGACTGCAAGCTACATGTTCATTTAAGAGTTCAAGTGAAAGTCTTCTTTCAGTGGGCCTTCGAAGAGAATGTGAACTTTCTATAACTTCCTCATAATACTGTTTTTGAACCCATTTTTCCTTCTTAGAATCACAACAACTGTTGCATGTAACATGGATCTGTCTAAATACCCCATGGACACACAGACATGCAAGTTGCAGCTGGAAAGCTGTAAGTATACATCCTACAGGCTCCTGAGATGATTGTCCTGGGTGACTGAGGTCTGTGTATTCAAGAAAAGTATCTCATACATAGTGACCTTTCTTTTCTTAATGTTGATTCATTGTGGATTCAGCCCTTCTGACTCTACTTCCAGACAGATTTAGAGACTTCTCAAAGACATGCCTAATATCTTTTGGGGAGAACCATTATGCATTAGTACCAGATATCTCCACCTATGAGTGGACAAGAAAACCAAAGGAAATGCTTTAATGTAGTTGGTGGTCTAGGCCAGGGGTCAGCAAACAACGGCTGGTGTGCCAAATCCAGCCCCATCACCTGTTTCTGCTAAGGAAGTTTTACTGAAGCACAGTCGTGCCCATGTACTTACATATTGTCTGTGGCTACTTTTGCACTGCGGTGACAGAGATGAGTATTTGTGATAGAGACCAGATGACTCATAAAGCCTTAAGTATTAACATTCTTCTTTGCTGCAGAATTTTATTTTGTTTTGTTTTGTTTTGAGACTGAGCATCGCTCTGTCGCCCAAGCTGGACTGCGGTGGCGTGATCTCGGCTCACTGCAAGCTCTGCCTCCCAGGTTCACGCCATTCTCCTGCCCCAGCCTCCCGAGTAGCTGGGACCACAGGCGCCTGCCACCACGCCCGGCTAATTTTTTGTATTTTTAGTAGAGACAGGGATTCACCATGTTAGCCAGGATGGTCTCGATCTCCTGACCTCGTGATCTGCCCGCCTCGGCCTCCCAAAGTGCTAGGATTACAGGCGTGAGCCACCACGCCTGGCCTGCTGCAGAGTTTTTAACAGGCTCTAATAAGTTACTTCCACGTGAAATTCCAAGAAGGAGTGGTAGCACTTCCCAAACGTTTTAAACCATGGAATCTTCTTTCATGAGCGTTTTGTGGGACAATCATTTTATAAAAAACATTTCGGTGACAACAAATATAGACTAGCCCCTGAGACCTAAACTTTTAATATTTAATTTATGCCATCTATCTGATTACTAACTCTCAAAGGTTCTATGGTTCCAGATGAGTTCTATGACCATGTTCTTTGCCACCCACCCACCCTTAGTCTCCCAAGATCAAATCAGCCACAGGTCCCAGTAGAAGATGATGAAAAAGGTCATGGGCTTTTTATCAATGTACTCATCATTTGTCAGCAAATATGTCCAGGGCTACATTTTTAGGTCTAAAAAATCACAAAGACTTTATTTCTTTTTTCTTGTTTTTTTTTTGTTTTATATATTTTTTTTTATTATACTTTAAGTTCTAGGGTACATGTGCACAACATGCAGGTTTGTTACCTATGTATACATGTGCCATTTTGGTGTGTTGCACACATTAACTCATCATTTACATTAGGTATATCTCCTAATGCTATCCCTCCCCCCTCCCCCCACCCTTTCTGTGTTCCCCTTCCTGTGTCCAAGTGTTCTCATTGTTCAATTCCCACCTATGAGTGAGAACATGCGGTGTTTGGTTTTTTGTCCTTGCGATAGTTTGCTGAGAGTGATGGTTTCCAGCTTCATCCATGTCCCTATAAAGGACATGAATTCATCATGTTTTATGGCTGCATAGTATTCCATGGTCTATATGTGCGACATTTTCTTAATCCAGTCTATCATTGTTGGACATTTGGATTGGTTCCAAGTCTTTGCTATTGTGAGTAGTGTCGCAATAAACATACGTGTGCATGTGTCTTTATAGCAGCATGATTTATATTCCTTTGGGTATATACCCAGTAATGGGATGGCTGGGTCAAATGGTATTTCTAGTTCTAGATCCCTGAGGAATCGCCACACTGTCTTCCACAATGGTTGAACTAGTTTACAGTCCCACCAACAGTGTAAAAGTGTTCCTATTTCTCCACATTCTCTCCAGCACCTGTAGTTTCCTGACTTTTTAATGATCGCCATTCTAACTGGTGTGAGATGGCATCTCATTGTGGTTTTGATTTGCATTTCTCTGATGGCCAGTGATGATGAGCATTTTTTAATGTGTCTATTGGCTGCATAAATGTCTTCTTTTGAGAAGTGTCTGTTCATATCCTTTGCCCACTTTTTGATGGGGTTGTTTGTTTTTTTCTTGTAAATTTGTTTGAGTTCTTTGTAGATTCTGGATATTAGCCCTTTGTCAGATGAGTAGATTGCAAAAATTTTCTCCCATTCTGTAGGTTGCATGTTCACTCTGATGGTAGTTTCTTTTGCAGTGCAGAAGCCCTTTAGTTTAATTAGATCCCATTTGTCAATTTTGGCTTTTGTTGCCACTGCTCAATGAAATAAAAGAGGACACAAACAAATGGAAGAACATTCCATGCTCATGGATAGGAAGAATCAATATTGTGAAAATGGCCATACTGCCCAAGGTAATTTATAGATTCAATGCCATCCCCATCAAGCTACCAATGACTTTCTTCACAGAATTGGAAAAAACTACCTTAAAGTTCATAAGGAACCAAAAAAGAGCCCGCATTGCCAAGACAACCCTAAGCCAAAAGAACAAAGCTGGAGGCATCACGCTACCTGACTTCAAACTATACTACAAGGCCACAGTAACCAAAACAGCATGGTACTGGTACCAAAACAGAGATATAGACCAATGGAACCAAACAGAGCCCTCAGAAATAATACCACACATCTACAACTATCTGATCTTTGACAAACCTGACAAAAACAAGAAATGGGGAAAGGATTCCCTATTTAACAAATGGTGCTGGGAAAACTGGCTAGCCACATGTAGAAAGCTGAAACTGGATCCCTTCCTTACACCTCATACAAAAATTAATTCAAGATGGATTAAAGACTTAAATGTTAGACCAAAAACCATAAAAACCCTAGAAGAAAACCTAGGCAATACCATTCAGGACATAGGCATGGGCAAGGATTTCATGTCTAAAACACTATTTTATTTCTTTTTTCTATGCAAAGCACTGTAATAATAAGAAAAACCTCACTCCCCATTGCAAAGGAAGTAGAGAGGCTAGTGGGGAAAGACTTCTTGGAGCAGGCAACAAAATGTGTTTTATGACCTCAATCTGCTGTTGCCCCAATCTCCTTGACTAAACAACTTTTTTGTTAACAATAATAGTAATAATAATAGTAATAAATGGGCAGGGCACAGTGGCTCACACCTATAATCCCAGCACTTTGGGAGGCCAAGGTGGACAGATTACTTGTGGTCTGGAGTTCAAGACCAGCCTGGCCAACATGGTGAAACCCCATCTCTACTAAAAATACAAAAATTAGCCAAGTGTGATAGTGGGTGCCTGTAATCCCAGCTACTTGGGAGGTTGAGGCAGGAGAATTGCTTGAACCCAGGAGGTGGAGGTTGCAGTGAGCCAAGATCATGCCATTGCACTCCAGCCTGGGCAACGAGAACAAGACTCCATCTCAAAAATATATATATAGTAATAAATATTATTTTCCCAATAAATACTGTAGCATTCATTTAACAGTTACTTAATCTATGTCTGGCACTATACTAGATACCTTCCAAACAATCCTGAGAGATATATATTGCTTTTCCCATCTTGCAGATAGAGAAACTGAGGTTCATTAGGATTTGGCAATTTTCCCAAGGGAAAGTTAAGTAGCCACACTGGGACTTGAACCCAAGTAGAATGGCCCCAAGGTCCAAAGTTCCCTGAACTCTAATATCACTTCCACTGGCCTGGAGTGGAACAAACTCACATAGGGCGTTTGTTCCAGTGGCTTGTTTATGATCTGAACTGCTTATTTTTCCTGAGTATACCATAAAGTGCTTTTAAACAGTAATATGGGGATAATGAAAATCTTTTAATAACTCCTTCCCAATTTCTCCAGTGTCCGTTTATTATCATCACTGTTCCCCAAATTGAGTAACTGTGTGATGCTTTTGCTGGATTCCCCAAATCCTGCCAGAATGTTCAACTGAATTGCAACCTGATTACCACACAGTGGTCCCAGACATATCCCTGTGCCAGTTCTCTTGCATTACTTAGGACCAAGACAAGTGTTTGTCCTTTCCTGTGTCTGCTAAGGAAAGTCTTTTTTCTCATTCTAATACTTTAGTTTTATATATTGTCCCACTAAAGTCTCCAGCCAGTCTGGATGGCTAGTTGGGTTCCATCTGTCTATCCTCATTTAAATACATTCAATTCATCCATTCAACCATTAAATGACTATTCTATGTGAGGTACTGTGGTAGATGTTTGCAATACACAGATAAAAGTAATGCCGCAGTCTTTGAGAACTCCACAGTCTAATAGAGGGTGCGGGACTTTAAATAATTATAACAGGATGAGTTACAACAATGAAAAGTAATAGGGGGGTCAGAGTTTTCCTAGGGAAAGTGTCACTTGGAATGAGACGTAGGGCATCAGCTGGAACAGACCAAGAGACAAGGAGTGGGACTCAGAATCTGCTAAGATGGGGATTATGTACAAGAAGGAACACAGCAGAAGGGATGGCAAATATGCAAAGCCATCCTTGACATTTATCACTCGTGCTTCCAACTTTTAAAAAAAATTGCTTGATAGATATAAAGCTCACACAGTCATGCCAGTAAATGGGCATCTAAACTGTAGTCTGGGGATTTGCCTGTGATGAAGAATGAGGATTTAACTCTAAGCTGATGTGTGATGAATGAACTCCCTAGCATTGTTAAGTAATCTCCATTGTTCCTTAGTAAACCACTCCGAAATGCCCACCAAACTGGGGCACCTGTGATAGGCAAACAACATTGCAGATATGATTTATTAAGGCATCAAGGTAGGGCTTGTGTGTGGAGGGAGAAACTGTAGTCAAGCTCTGGAGAGCAGTGGGCACTCCTTACGTAAGGTCACAAGTGGGCAACATCTGAGAAGCACAGCCATTATGAAGCAGAAGGCATTTTTCAGAAGCAGACATTTAATTAAAGACCCAGACAAACAGATTAATTATCTTATTGATTAAATGCATGCAGAACCTTCTTGAAGCAATACAGCTGCTTGGTGGCAGAATAAAACTTGAGGTTATCAGAAAGAGAACTCGTTTTCAGTCCCACATGGAAAAAGCAATTACCTTCCGTGTATCGTGGCTGGACTCATCTCA
This sequence comes from Pongo pygmaeus, assembly GCF_028885625.2. NCBI lineage: Eukaryota > Metazoa > Chordata > Mammalia > Primates > Hominidae > Pongo > Pongo pygmaeus. The sequence goes on from NC_072377.2 coordinate 175,803,905, forward strand.
AATCCCAGGAGACAGATTCTCCTGGAAACCTCAGCCTCTGTTTCACAAATACCATCCCCAGTGAGTGGAGGGAGCTTTCTCTGTTCAGCCTCTGTTTCACATATACCATCCCCAGTGAGCGAAGGGAGCTTTCTCCGTTCGGCCTCTGTTTCACATATACCATCCCCAGTGAGCGGAGGGAGATTTCTCTGAATGTTTATTAGCAGTGTTTGAGTACAGAAACCTCACTATGGGTTTTTTCTAAGTACCATCTCTAGAAAAGAACTGATAATATCCCACAGTTTTCCTTATTCACCCAGGGACAGAGGGACCATAATGTAATGATTGTGAGCATTTACTAGTTGTAAAGTCAGAGTGTCCAGGTAGAAACTTGTACTACCCACTTTCACAGATTTTTTTTTTAATGTGTGATGGTAGCCATATTTAGACAGCTGGCTTTAGTGCACGTTTGGATGCTTCCAAGAGAAAGTCCACAGACAGTTTTTACCTGGAAATCCCCTAAGAGTTCATGGCTATATTTCTCTTCCCTGGGGAGGGCGAGATAACCTTTGCTAGACAATGGGTACCGTACTGTGAGACTTAACAAAATGTTAGTTCCAACACCGGCATCACATTTCCCAGTAGCCTTTGAAAATGAAGGCAATATAGCTTTATGTTTAAGATCACAGGTACTGAAATCACTGGGTTTTGCTATCACTAGCTCTGTGACTCCGGGTGAGTAACTAATGTCTCTGGACCTCAGTTTCCTATCAGTGAAGTGGGAAGAATAATAGTGTGTGACTCAGAGTTGTTTTTTAACAGCTTTATTGAGGTATAACTTATATACGATAAAATTCACCCATTTTAATTGTACAGTTTAAAGATTTTTAGTACATTTCCGAGTAGTGCAACCATCACCACATGTCATTGTTAGAATATTTCCATCACCCCAAAGAGACTCCTGTACCCCTCTGTAGTCACACCTCTTTCCCATCACCAGCTCCCAGGCAATGACTAACCTACTTGCTGTCTGTATGAATTTGCCTTTTCTGGATATTTCTTATAAATGGAATCATGCACTATGTGGTTGGTTGGTTGGTTGGTTGGTTGGTTGGTTGGTTGGTTGGTTGGTTTTGAGACAGAGTTTTGCTCTGGTTGTCCAGGCTGGGGTACAATCTAGGCTCACTGTAACCTCCACCTCCCGGGTTCAAGTGATTCTCCTATCTCAGCCTCCCAAGTAGCTGGCACGCGCTGCCACGCCTGGCTAATTTTTGTATTTTTAGTAGAGACAGGGTTTCACCATGTTGGCCAGGCTGGTCTCAAACTCCCGACCACAGGTGATCCACCTGCCTCAGCCTCCCAAAGTGCTGGGATTACAGGCGTGAGCCACCACACCCAGCCCTATGTGGTCTTTTGCATCTGGTTTCTTTCACTTAGCATGTTTTTGAGGTTCACACATGTTATGGCTTGCATCAGTACTTTATTCTTTTTTATTATTGAGTAGTATTTCTTTGTATGCATATATATATATTCATGTGAGATAGATATATATATCAAATTTTATTTATTGATTCATCAGTTGATGGACATTTGGTTTCCACCTTTTGGCTATTATGAGTAGTGCTGCTATGAACACTGGTGTGTGAGTCTTTCTGTGGACAGGATTTCATTTCTCTTGGACAGATACCTAGGAGTGGAATGCTGGGTCAAATGGTAAATATATATTTAAGTTTTAGAGAAATTGCTACCTTGTTACTGTTTTCCAAAGTGGTTGTACCATTTCACATTCCCACTAGCTAATGTTCCAGCTTCTGCATGTGCTGGCCTTCGTTATTGTCTGTCTTTTTTATTACAGCCATTCTAATGGGTGTGAGGCATTTTATTGTGGTTTTGATTTGCATTTCCCTAATGACTAGTGATGTTGAGTATCTTTTTGTTTGCTTATGAACCATTCATGTATCTTCTCAAAGAGATACATCGAGGGTTAAATGAGATGATAATGTTGTAAAGCACTTGGAAATGCAATTGCTTATTAAATGATAGGTATTATTATTATCGTCACTCATAGACTTTGGGATTAAACTTTCCTAAGGTAACTTTGTTTCTTGCTTGCCTCGTCATCCTGAGAAAGTTATGCAACCCCTCTCAATCTGAGAGTTTTCAAGAATAATGTGGGAAAATCATTATAGTGACTGAGTTCTATGGAACAGCATTTACTGAATAACAACATTTCAGGAAAAAATATAAGCTTTACTATATATTAAAATACATATATACACTACTATATATATTATATAGATATAAATCAACTACAAGATCCAGTTCAATTTCAGAAAATATAAAGAGATGTCCATCTTAGAATTGAAGAAATATAGAAATGGCTACCTTGCAAGTTTACAAGAACATTAGTGACATAATGTATAAAGTACTTATAAATGTTCAAAAGGTAACTATTGTTACTATTATCAACTATATTAATTAAACTGCTTTGAGACTTATCTAACATGCATTTTTGCAGGCTTTAATAAAGCAGATTTTTTGTTTTTGTTTTTGCATTTATGCCAATATGGAAATATGAACAGATCAGTTCTTAAGTCCCTGAAAATATCATCAGAGCTATTATACAATCTTGAAAGGTACTATCTTTGTGTGTTCACAGATATGTGCTTAATAAATGTAATTTAAATAATGAGGGAGGCCACTTCTAATGACTTATCATCCGCCAGATCTACGCAATACCTAACACAAGACCAGCTCTCAATTGACGGCAAATCATCCTAGCAGGTCATTTCATTCAGAGCAGACATTGCAATTGCACTTGGGAAATCATGCCAAGTTCTGCATGGGATTGTCCTTGGACTTATCACCATGAAGAAGAACTCATGCTGTCTCCATATTATAGCATTTTCCAGACCAGACCAGTTCAATCTGGGACACCCTTGCACTGACCAGGGCTCCATTTTATTTGCTAGGGGGCTATGATGGAAATGACGTGGAGTTCACCTGGCTGAGAGGGAACGACTCTGTGCGTGGACTGGAACACCTGCGGCTTGCCCAGTACACCATAGAGCGGTATTTCACCTTAGTCACCAGATCGCAGCAGGAGACAGGTAACTCATGTGACAAACTGTATGAAATAAAAATAAGTGAACTGAGGTGTAGGGTTGCTCTCTGAGTCAGAAATATCGTCTTCTCACTTTACCTCTTTGGGATGCAGTGGAGGGGGACAGTAGGGTTTGTGCTGAGCAATTGCACCTCCTCCACACCCAGTATTAAAATGGTCCACTGAGGAACAGACCTCTGGACCAGCTCTGAAGCCTTGCACCATGTACCTCCAGATATTTACTAATGATTGCTCAAATTCCGTGCCTCCATCATGCATAAAATTTATTCATATTTCTCACTGGAACACTGGTTCTCTGACACTGAAGAATAAAATAAGAATACAGCTCAAAGATGAAGAAGACAGCAGCAATGCCCAACAAGAGCATGAACACTCTAATTATTGCAAACGTGGCAGGAAGTATTACTTATTCATTTCATTTACCAGAAATGCATCTCTTGGTCTTTGGCGATTTTACATAGACATGTTTTGAAAGATGTGATGTTATATATAAGCAGCTGGCATTTTCCTCTCACTTCCTTGTGATAATATTAAGAATACTTATTCTCATCAATATTTGCACCCTAAAAAATTACTACGTATTTTATTTTATTTATTTGAGACAAAGTCTGTCACCCAGGCTGGAGTGCAGTGGCACAATCTCAGCTCACTGCAACCTTCGCCTCCCAGGTTCAAGCGATTCTGGTGCCTCAGCCTCCTGAGTAGCTGGGATTACAGGCATCCTCCAGCACACCCGGCTAATTTTTGTATTTTTGGTAGAGAGGGGGTTTCGCCATGTTGGCCAGGCTGGTCTCGAACTCCTGACCTCAAGTGATCCACCCGTCTTGGCCTCCCAAAGTGCTAGGATTACAGGCATGAGCCACCGCGCCCGGCCTACTGTGTATTTTAGTTGAGCCTAGGTGACATTAAAAATCATATGTCACACCAAGATCATGGCTACGTGAAAATTAGAAATTAAAGGCCATGTATAGAGAAAAGACTGGAATAGAAGGAAAGGTGATTTTTTCCCCCTACTTTTCTTATTTTCCAAGTTTTTCTTTTCTTTTTTCTTTTATTTATTATTATTTTACTTTATTTTATTTTATTTATTTGAGACAGTGTCTCACTCTAGTGTCACCTAGGCTGGAGTGCAGTGGCGCAATCTCAGCTCATGGCAAACTTCACCTCCTGGGCTCGGGTGATCCTTCCACCTCAGTCTCCGTGGTAGCTGGGACTATAGGTGTGTGCCATCTCGCCTGGGTAATTTTTTGTATTATTGTAGAGATGAGGTTACATCATGTGTCCCAGCTGGTCTCGAGCTCCTGAGCTCCAGCAACCCACCTGCCTTGGCCTCCCAAAGTGCTGGGATTATAGGCATGAGCCACCAAGCCTGGCCTTATTTTCCAAATTTTAAGTAATTATCATGTATTATTTTTATAATGGGCAAATAAATACACTTTATTTTTAAAGACAACTTTGTAAATTAGGGCTATGCAGTCATAGTTTACCAAATCTGGATTCCCAAGTTGGGTTCATATAAAAAATGGCTTCAGTTTTCAAAATTATGTAATCTCATGTAGCACATAACCACCCTCTTTAGGTAGAAAAGAGGGTCGTTATTTAGTCAAATGTTGATTCTAAGTTTTGCTTGTTTGTTTTTAAAACATTGACTTTCAAAATCAAGGAAATAAAGCAGGCAGTGTAGACTGATAAAACATCCCTGGACTAACGGGCAAAAGACCTGGTTTTTATTCTTTCTTCTAACATCAACTCCAGGTCCTTTTTAAATCACTAAAACTTCCTGTGTCTCAATTTACCCATCAATAAAGTAAAATAATAAGTAACCTCTAGGGTCTCACCAAGCTCTAAAAGTACATATTTTTATTCTATACTATATTTATCCAGTCATATGTCTGTTGTTTATTTAATGGTATAATTTCTAATTTCAGGCTTTAATTTGGGGGTGACAGGGGGTTGGAGCAGCTCCCATTCTCTATCCTGTTTTTCCCCAACAACAATCTAAGCCAGACTTTTCCTGTTCCCAGAGGATAACCTCTTCATTCATCCATCCACACCAATGCTGGCCACTACTGCTCACCTCCCAATAATAGAAGCACAGCAGGAGCAGAGCTTGGGACTCTAACCCATGGACATATGTTTTGTGCTTCAGTAGCCTATTTGCCACAGAGAATTCTGTTACTGATAGCTCTCTAACACATGCCTTTCCCACATCTAGAATACACTGCTAGTTTCCTAAGGATGACCCTGAAGTAGTATAAAATCTGGGGTGCCTCTGAAATCATCAAAAATTCACTTGTATTTAATAGGTCCATTAGGTCTATTCCATAGTATTCCTTGAGAAACAGATGGTCACAGGTAATCTTCATTAAATAGGTATTTATTGAACAACTACTTTGTGAGTGCAGAACTGAAAGATTCAGTGTTTGCCCCCAAGGAACTCACTGTCTAGTGAGGCAGACGTCAAGAAAACCAGCATTGATTGCACTGCTGTAGGAATACTGTGATTCAGAAAAGCCCAAGATGGACATAAGACAGGACAGCGCCCCTAGAAATCCCATTCAATGCAACAGCAATGTCTCCCATGGAAATCATAATGATAGTTCATACATAACCAGATTTAGATCAATGACAGACGGCTTAATGTACATATAGTTAAGTATCCCATAGAGAAACTACTTGTTACATGAACAGACATAATTTCCTATCTGTTGTTTACCCTTTCAGGAAATTACACTAGATTGGTCTTACAGTTTGAGCTTCGGAGGAATGTTTTGTATTTCATTTTGGAAACCTACGTTCCTTCCACTTTCCTGGTGGTGTTGTCCTGGGTTTCATTTTGGATCTCTCTCGATTCAGTCCCTGCAAGAACTTGCATTGGTAAGCAGCTCCAACAGGAGATTTCTAAGAACTGGCTTATCAGGTACTTACTTTTTTTTCCTTTTACCATTGTCTTCATTGATATTCCTAAGGCAGTTCCAAGAGTTGTTTTCTTGGGAGATTCTTCTACAGAGAAAGAAAGAGAGACAGAAAGAGACTACTTTAGGAGTTTGGGTTTTTTTGTTTTTTTTTGGAGACAGAATTTCACTCTTGTCGCCCAGGTTGGAGTGGACTGGCGAGATCTCGGTTCACTGCAACCTCTGCCTTCCAGGTTCAAGCGACTCTCCTGCCTTAGCAACCCAGGTAGCTGGGAGTACAGGCATGTGCCATCATGCCCAACTTATTTTTGTATTTTTAGTAGAGATGGGGTTTCACTATGTTGCCCAGGCTGGTCCTGAACTCTTGACCTCAAGTGATCTGCCCACCTTGGCCTCCCAAAGTGCTGGGATTACAGGTGTGAGCCACCATGCCCTGCCAGGAGTGGTGCATTTTTAAATTTAAGTTTTACAGTGACAAGTAAGGGATCATTGTGCTTAGATGGTCTATTGTCAGTTCTTTTGCGTATTTATCACCCCCTCCCAGGAGAAGACAGAACGTGAAACATTAAAAAAAAAAAAAAAAAACACATCCCTCATATCTGTACAAAATGGACAAATCAACCCTATTCTAGAAGGTCGCAGACTTTTCAAAATGAGATGCATTCCATTTCTGGGTCTTGCCCTCACCCTGCCGATTCTCAAATGGGGACACTCTGCCAGGCTATGGTGGAGGACTAACCAGTCACTTTGTAGGAACATCCCCTGCCTGTTTTCCCAGGAGTGACGACCGTGTTATCGATGACCACGCTGATGATCGGGTCCCGCGCTTCCCTTCCCAACACCAACTGCTTCATCAAGGCCATCGATGTGTACCTGGGGATCTGCTTTAGCTTCGTGTTTGGCGCCTTGCTGGAATACGCAGTTGCTCACTACAGTTCCTTACAGCAGATGGCAGCCAAAGACAGGGTAAGAGTCTTGAGGGCCCTGTGTATGATCCATCACTGGTGCCACGTGCTGATCTGTAGACATGGGCTGGACCTGGCTTCTATCCCCACCCCACCCCCAGGGATTCCCTGTGCTCCAGTGAGTCTTATCCTTGTTCAGGTGGGAGCAGGTGGAAGTCATGGTGCCCCTTGAAAAAGACCATTCTTTTCACCAAATACAATGAGATATTAATATGTTTAATTTTCCAGCAGAAAATATATTATCTGTATGCAGCATAAAATCACAACCACAGGAGCAAGCATCCATGAAGAATCCAATATGAACAAAACATGATCAGCTGCTTGCAAGTTTCAGATTAATATATATTTACTATTTAATTCTTTTGCTGCATTATTGTATCCTTAAATTATACAAGTAATGCTTTACTGAGAAATGTATGGAAATATTAGATTGTGACAAATTTCTTGGTTAGCATATTTTTCTGCTAATTGAGAAAAACTGTCACTATTTGGTTTAGCAGTGGAACACTGTAGTCCAGCTCTCTAAATAATAATAATAGTCATTATTCATCAAGCATTTACATGTGCCAGACACAGTAACAAGCCTTTTGCAAATATTATATTATTTTAAATGCTCATAACAACCCAATGAGGTTGTCTCCCTTTTTAAATTTATGAAATCTGATAACAAGAAGGGAAAGAGACTTACCGCAGGGGATATGGATACTAAGAGGTAGAGCTGGGATTCCAACCTAAGCCTACTTGGTTCCAAAGCCTGACACTTATCCGCTATTCCCACTTGCAGTGAGCATTGGACCATGCTCTTAACTATCACTCTTCACAGGTCCATGGACCCCTAGTGTTATTTGGAAGCCAAATTTGATAGATAATGGCATACTAAAGTTCATGCTAAGAAGCAAGAAAATGATAGGGATCCAGTTCAGAAGAGGTGCCCACCTTTAGCAAAGTGCTAGGACCACAAAGGATCTAATAGTGAAGAATGAGAAATCCAAATGACCCAAAGATACAGTTGCTTTTTCCCTTGTGTTTGGCTACAGTGAGTAATGTTTCACGGTCATGTCAACCAAGCACCAAAGGCAAATGACCACATATGCCAGCCAAGGAGAAACATGGCTTTCATTTATTTTGCTCCTTTAGGCTTCCTTATGAGGGAGGAAGGAAGTTGAGTTACCTCCTCACCCCCCCAAAATATCTGGATTTACCAGATTGGCAAAATGGACATTGGTGAAATACTGACAGCCTCCTCTAAAGACACCAGAAAGCTCTTATTTTGCTGTGTATATGATAATCACTGCACTGCAGAGTACTCGCTGTGTCCTAAACATCCATCAACATCTTCTTTAGTTCATCCAACAACACAATGAAATGAGTACCATTATTATCCCAATTTTACTCTTGAGAAATCTGCCACTCATTGATGTGGCACATTTCTCAAGAGTAAAATTGGGATAATAATGGTACTCATTTCATTGTCCTATACAGTGATATGGTAACTCCCATAAGACCCCACATCTAGCAAGTGGCCTGGCCAAGGATCCAAACCACACTCTTTCTGACTTCACTACACTCCCACATTCCTGGGAGTTGACCCCAGCCATGTTGGAGAATGGCAACTCCTTGCAATGGCAGGGAGCATCACTATTTCTGCTTTGGTGGCAAAGCCTTTAAGACACAGCTGACTTCTATTATCTCTCATAATCAGTTACTCCCTTCTCCCTGGAACAGAACTGAAGTCATCAAACACCTACCAGATGCTTTCCATTTTTTACCATTTAATCTTCCCATCAGTCCCAAGATGGCAATACCAATCACCATTTGGCAGGTGAGGAAATCAAGTCTTAGAGGGATTGAGGTGACTAAAGTTTCACAATAGTGAGAGGCCAAATGGAATTTGAACCCAGGTCCACTAACTTCGAAGCCTGAGCATTTCACATCTGGCACACTGCTTAGGATATCCACAGTGGGCCATGGTTACTCCTCCTGTTATATATGCTGGTGACCTACAAATAGGTGTCTCCAAACAGGGTAACAGGAGTCCAAGCCTGGCTTATTGGCCAATTTCTGAAGCACTCAATGCCACGCTCTATTAAGCCTAATTATTCAATACTTAGGCCTCTAAACTTTTCATTAGCTCATTACCTACTTACTTATTTTGCTGAGTCAAGTCTTTTAAGCTAACTGCATTGTCTATGAACTAGGGGACAACGAAGGAAGTGGAAGAAGTCAGTATTACTAATATCATCAACAGCTCCATCTCCAGCTTTAAACGGAAGATCAGCTTTGCCAGCATTGAAATTTCCAGTGACAATGTTGACTACAGTGACTTGACAATGAAAACCAGCGACAAGTTCAAGTTTGTCTTCCGAGAAAAGATGGGCAGGATTGTTGATTATTTCACAATTCAAAACCCCAGTAATGTTGATCACTATTCCAAACTACTGTTTCCCTTGATTTTTATGCTAGCCAATGTATTTTACTGGGCATACTACATGTATTTTTGAGTCAATGTTAAATTTCTTGCATGCCATAGGTCTTCAACAGGACAAGATAATGATGTAAATGGTATTTTGGGCCAAGGGTGCACCCACATCCAATGGTGCTACAAGTGACTGAAATAATATTTGAGCCTTTCTGCTCAAAGAATGAACCTCCAACCATTATTCTAAGCTATGTAGAAGTCTAGCATTACAGGATCTTGTAATAGAAACATCAGTCCATTCCTCTTTCATCTTAATCGAGGACATTCCCATGGAGCCAAGATTACAAATGTACTCAGGGCTGTTTACTCGGTGGCTCCCTGGTTTGCATTTACCTCATATAAAGAATGGGAAGGAGACCACTGGGTAACCCTCAAGTGTCAGAAGTTGTTTCTAAAGTAATCATACATGTTTTTTACTAAATCTCTGCAGTGCTTATAAAATACATTATTGCCTATTTAGGGAGTAACATTTTCTAGTTTTTGTTTCTGGTTAAAATGAAATACGGGCTTATGTCAATTCATTGGAAGTCAATGCACTAACTCAATACCAAGATGAGTTTTTAAATAATGAATATTATTTAATACCACAACAGAATTATCCCCAAATTCCAATAAGTCCTATCATTGAAAATTCAAATATAAGTGAAGAAAAAATTAGTAGATCAATAATCTAAGCAAATCCCTTGGTTCTAAGATACAATGGATTCCCCACACTGGAAAGACTCTGAGGCTTTACTCCCCCACTATGCATATCTTATCGTTTTATTATTATACACACATCCATCCTAAACATCCAACCTAAACAATACTAAAGCCCTTTTCCCACGCATGGATGGAAATGGAAGATTTTTTTTTTAACTTGTTCTAGAAGTCTTAATATGGGCTGTTGCCATGAAGGCTTGCAGAATTGAGTCCATTTTCTAGCTGCCTTTATTCACATACTGATGGGGTACTGAAAGTACTGGGTTGACTCAGAGAGTCGCTGTCATTCTGTCATTGCTGCTACTCTAACACTGAGCAACACTTTCCCAGTGGCAGATCCCCTGTATCATTCCAAGAGGAGCATTCATCCCTTTGCTCTCATGATCAGGAATGATGCTTATTAGAAAACAAACTGCATGACCCAGGAACAAGTGGCTTAGCTTAAGTACACTTGGCTTTGCTCGGATCCCTGATCCTTCCAGCTGGTCTGCTCTGAGTGGCTTATCCTGCATGAGCAGGAGCATGCTGGCCCTGAGTACTGAACTTTCTGAGTAACAATGAGATATGTTACAGAACCTATGTTCAGGTTGCGGGTGAGCTGTCCTCTCCAAATCCAGCCAGAGATGCACATTCCTTGGCCAGTCTCAGCCAACAGTACCAAAAGTGATTTTTGAGTGTGCCAGGGTAAAGGCTTCCAGTTCAGCCTCAGTTACTTTAGACAATCTCCATCTTTAATTTCTTAGCTTCCTGTTCTAATAAATGCATGGCTTTACCTTTCCTGTCAGAAATAAACCATGGCTCTAAAAAATGGTTTATCTTCTGTAACTCCCTATAGCCACAGGTTCTCATTCCTTTTCCCATTATACTTCTTACAATTCAGTTTCTACGAGTTTGATCACCTGATTTTTTAACAAAATGTTTCTAATGAGAATGGGTGGGGGTGCTGGTGAAAAGAGGTGAAATGTGGGTGTATGAGCCAATCATATTTGTGATTTTTTTAAAAAAAGTTTAAAAGGAAATATCTGTTCTGAAACTCCATTTAAGCATTATATAAAAACAATGATAAAGATGTGAAACTGAAATAAATATACCATATTAGCTACCCACCAAATCAAGTGATCATCTAAACAATGATTGTTATAAGATCCAATTTGGAGAAGGTGTGTATCACAGTGCAAACTCAATGGGCTCACATTCTTCTATCCTCATGTTCCCCCAACCCCAGACAGTACATATATATGCTCAAGACACACATACTAACCCTACCATTAATATCTTCTGCCAAGCAAATAGTTAATGCTGGTGACACAGCCAATGTTTTCTTTGACATCACTGCACCACGACACTTGCCTTGCAGTTAAACAATTGAGCCTGGTGATAGCGAAAGAGCCAATTCTCAAAAAATGTCACAGATTTTCTTCTAAGCATTCTTTATCGCTTGGAATTCTCTTTTTTGTTGTTGAACGATATTTTTATAGTTTGAGAATACACTTTGTGGGGAGAACATTGACTCTTGGATTTTGTATCACTCTGCACTAAAGTGTAGCTACTACATTAGAGTTCTCAGTAAAAACTTCTAATATTCTAAACCTGTCCATTGTATCCCCTACCCAGAGCAGTCCCAGTGATCATGTTGTTAAAAATGTTTACTTCTTGCATGAAAATATCAAGAACAACCTCACCAAGTTTCCAAAGGACATGAAACTAGCTGGGGTTGGGAATATTCTAAGTCATAGAAATATAATTATTAGTTAACTTGCTACTGAGACTAGCAATAGTCTCAATACAAGAAATCATAAAAATATAGGAAGACACTCTGTAGCAACTAAATGGCAGATGTTTCATTTCAAATGAAAGGGAGAAATAAGGGTGGGGCGTGGTGGCTCATACTTGTAATCCCAGTACTTTGGGAGGCTGAGGCGGGTGGATCACTTGAGGTCAGGAGTTCGAGACCAGCCTGGGCAACATGGCGAAACCCTGTCTCTACTAAAAATAGAAAAAACTAGCCAGGCGTGGTGGTGGGTGCTTGTAATCACAGCTACTTGGGAAGCTGAGACAGGAGAATCACTTGAACCCAAGAGGCAGAGGTTGCAGTGAGCCGAGATCACACCACTGCACTCCAGCCTGGGCGACAGAGCGAGACTCCATCTCAAAAAAAAAAAAAAAGAGAAGAATAAATTTAAAAAAAAGGAGAGCATAGCAGAAAAGGGCTGGAGATTACAGTAGACCTCAAGCTGGAAATGAGCAGGCAATGCAGGGGAGTCCCCATTGAAGAAAAGTGCAGTATGGCTTTCAGTGCCAGGTGATATGGTTTGGTTCTGTGTTCCCACCCAAATTTCATCTCGAATTGTAATCCCCACATGTCGAGGGAGGGACCTGGTGGGAGGTGATTTGATCATGGGGTGGTTTCCCGCATGCTCTTCTCGTGATAGTGAGGGAGTTTTCACAAGAGCTGATGGTTTTAAAGTATAGCACTTCCTTGCTCTCTCTCTCTCCTGCTGCCATGTAAGACATGCCTTGCTTCCCCTTTGCCTTCCACCATGATTGTAAGTTTTCTGAGGCCTCCCCAGCCATGCAGAACTGTGAGTCAGTTAAGCCTTTTTGGTTTATAAATTGCCCATTCTCAGGTAATATCTTTATAGAAGTGTGAAAACGAACTAATACACAAGGCAAGTATAGTGACAAGCATAAAGATCTGCAGTTAGTGGGAGTTTGAGATCAAGATATGGTCTTTCGGCCAGGTGCAGTGGCTCACGCCTGTAATCCCAGCACTTTGAGAGGCCAAGGTGGGCGGATCATGAGGTCAGGAGATCGAGACCATTCCGGCTAACATGGTGAAACCCCATCTCTACCAAAAATACAAAAAATTAGCCAGGTGTGGTGGTGCATGCCTGTAGTCCCAGCTACTCAGGAGGCTGAGGCAGGAGAATCGCTTGAACCCAGGAGGCAGAGGTTGCAGTGAGCCGAGATGGCACCACTGCACTCCAGCCTGGTGACAGAGACTCCATCTCAAAAAAAAAAAAAAAAAAAAAAAGAGAGATAAGGTATTTCTTCAATGTTGTGCCTTACTCTTACACATAGAGAGCAGTTCTTCTCAGCTGCTGGCCCATAGTTAATTTTTGTCAGTTTACTTCCAAAGTTCCTTGCTTTTTAAAATGTATATATTTTTAAAATTGTCTCTTAACAGACAAGGAATTACACCCTAATACATGATCAATGTAAGTTATGTGTGATATTTTTTAAAAGAAAAATTGAAAACATGTTTAATCTATTTTTAAAATTAAATATATATTAAATTACATATAATTTTCAACAGTTTTGTAAAGAATTTAAATATATATCAGACTGCAGTATATTTGGGTTGAAAACACTGAGTTCAATTTTGGCCCGTACATCTAGGGATGTACAGAAATAGGGAAAGAGAGAAGAATGACAGAAGTGATTTAAATAATAGAAAACAAGTCCAACAAGAAGGAGCTTTTGTACCTTGGAAAGCAAGCTGAGTGAATGACTGTCATTATTAAGTTCAAGAGAAATTTTGTGCAAGGGACATGCTGTTCCACTATTCACCTGAATAAGTGAACTGAATAAAAGTAAATAGGCATAAAAGCACTTCAGAGAAAGCCTAATTGTTTAGAAGGAAGAAAATGTGCAAGTTGAATAACGAAATGCTCAGATTCTCCATCTGGGAATTTCCCATGAGAATAAAGATTCATCTCTCCCTTTGATTTTGCCATCCAGCTGCCTGAAAGCAGACAGCTCTATTTTACCAGGTAATCTTGGAAGGTTGTAGATGCAGGGAGATGCCTCTGGCTGCAGAAAATTAAAGTGTCAAAGTATTGCTAACATAAAACAAATGCCTAAGAATATTCCTGGTGGCCCACAAGGTTGAACTTCAAAATTATGATTTCTTTTGGGGGATCTGAAGGGGAATCATGTGATTCATAGCTTTCAGTGACTTGGCTATGATATGAAACTTAACCACTCAATATCATTCCTTATAACTGTGCCTTCCCAGACATTAGATAAAATGCAATCCCATTTGAAAACTAGAAAAGAGAATAGAACATGAAAAGTGAGTAAATAACTACCTGATGGTCCAATGTCCCTCTGATCTTTGAGGACATCTGCATTTACAAGCCAGCTAGCTATTCCTCTCTCAGTGAAGACGAGAGCCAAGGGTTAAAGAGTTGTAGAGTTGGGCAATGTTGTGTATCTTTTTGCTGTAATACATTATAGCCATGAGTACAACTACATGCGGAGTCCTGTGAATCCTCCTGGTGAATCATCAAACCTAGCCAGTGGTCATGGGAACTCTGGACATACAGGCTTTGAAGCAGTGGTTCCTGAATCTGGCTGATCATAAGAGTCACTGGTGGAGCTTTATAGACAACTGACCCTAGAGTCTCAACTCAGACTTATGGACTGAAGACCTGTATTTTTCCAAGCTCTCCACATGTGAAGCCAGATGGGAAGACAGATACCACATGCCTTGGTGGAAAAGACAACAACTTCATGAAAACTATATTTTCAGGAGGGTGAAATAATACAGTGTGTCCACCACATGGAAACATCCAACAGGATATGACTATTGAATATGAATAATATGTAGAGCAGACAGAAAGCAAATTTTTCCTTCTGTTTCATTGAATCTCCTATGTTAGTGCCCAGAAGGAACAGGACATCTGACATGGTTTGGATTTGTGTCTCCACCCAAATCTCACATCAAATCGTAATGTCCAATGTTGGAAGACGGGCCTGGCGGGAGGTGATTGGATCACGGGGGAGGACTTCCCCCTTGCTATTCTCGCGATGATGAGTTCTCACGAGATCTGGTTGTTTAAAAGTGTGTAGCACCTCCCCCTTTTCTCTCTTCCTTCTGTTCCAGCCATGTAAGACGAGCCTGGTTCCCCTTCACCTTCTGCCATGACTGAAAGTTTCCTGAGGCCTCCCCAGCCATGCTTCCTGTATAGCCTGTGGAACTATGAGCCAGTTAAACCTCTTTTCTTTATAAATTACCCAGTCTCAGGTAGTTCTTTATAGCAAAGCAAGAACAAACTAGTACAACATCTATTTCTGACGTGGCCATAACATGACAAAAAAGCATCCAATGATAAATTTGTGGTTGAAGAATGATGCAGGCATACAGGGATACAGCAGTTCTTCGTTGCAACTCCCAGTTTTTGAGACACTAAACTTTAACCTTAGTTGAAGTTAATTTGAGTTTATGTAAATCAATTAAAAACATTCACAGGAATGCAAAAAGTTAGACTACCTGCAATCAAAGAACCTGCTTTCTGTAATGGGTAGGAGGGGGCAGCTGGCTTGAATGATGCCTCACAGGTAGCCCTCAAGGTCAGGGGTATGAGTCAAAAGCTTCACTAAGAACTCTCAGAGTAATGAAAGGAGGGAGCACTCAGCTGAGAAATATGCGATCATCAGAGTTGTGACATAAAAAGGCAACTCCAAATTTTTTCCACAAAGAATCTAGTTGCATTCCATTTCAGACTTATCTCAAAAGACTAATCCAGTTTAATTTAGTGTGGGAACCCAAGAATGAGAGTCAGACTTCCTTCTCCTTCTCAGGGCCTCTTTGAGTCTCGCCTGCCAACTTACTCTGTGTCTGCACCCAAGGCAGAGGCCTGCAGTTTCTTTTTGGACTAAGACATTTGTGTAATTTCCAAATTTTAGAAGTTTTGAAGCTGGGATTTCAGGTTGAATACATTCATGGACACATTTAACGAACAAGAATTGTGGCTATGTCCTTAAAACATACAAAGAAGAGGCATGAATGATGAATAGACAGTTGGTCTCTATGAAAAGATTTCTTTTTAAAGGAAGTAGGCAAACATGTCTCTGATGGATTTTGCTTTTCAATAACAAATTATTGAACCAATTCACAAAAATATATCTTGAAGGATCGAAAAGCCCTCATTCGTAAACCAAATCATATCTATGGAACAAAAAAAAGGAAATGGGACAGGGTGATAGTGGAAACTGATAACCACAAATATCGCCAACAAAAGTTAGGCTCAGATGCCATGGCATTTAAAGCCACAAACTTTAGAATGCAATAATAAAGTGAATTTTCAGAATGTAAAGAAGTCCCAGGAGAAATTATCCATTTAAAAATATGTGAGATGTGCTTTTTCTGAGTTTGTATATTTCTTACATCCTAACAAAACATTCTAATTCATTTCACAGAGGGATTCAAAGGCAAATTCTCAACAAAGGAAATACAACTTTGTTTTTTATCTACTCATTTAGGAATTTAATATAATTTATTAAGTTATTTTTTCCACAAAGAATCTAGTTGCATTCCATTTCAGGCTTATCCCAAAGACTAATCCAGTTTAATTTAGTGTGGGAACCCAAGAATGAGAGTCAAGAGACCTGGACTCTACTATTAACTGAATCTCTATTTGCCTAAGTTTTCTAATATGTCAAAGGGAACAAATATATTCACCCTTTCTATCTCACAGGTTTGTACTATGGTTAAAAATTGAGATGATAAATGTGAAAGTACTTTGGACAAGTGATATCAGTCACACAAATGGGTCCTAATCAATCTGATACATGGTTATACACATACTCCCAGAAAATCAGTAGCTGGGACTTGATGAAGTGCAACCAGCTTATATGACATGTTAGTAGAAACTAGGGTGGGAGACGATGCAGGATGCATCCGAAATCAAACAGGGCACAGCCAAGACTAGAAGCCATGTCTTCTAGGCCTAGCATCTTTTCACCGATCCCATGACCTCCTTAAAGGATTCTATGCACTCAGCTTCATGCTCAGCCTATGCAGAAGCAGGGCTGCAAGATTACAACATCTATAGTACAACAGCAAGCCACAACCTCATAAAGATTGAATGGCATTATCTGTGGCCTGCGTCTTGACGATCTCTCTCAATCTGCCAGAACTCTTCCACACCCCAACCCACCCACCAGAAATTTGAGGCAGCGGCATCTCTGGAATCTTTACTAGCAAATCAGATCATTCTTCCCCAGAAAAGACTTTTAAAGTCACTTGTTAGCCTAGAAGACCCTGCTTTTCACCTCTTCCGTCTAAAAGTTCTGCAAAGGAGATCACAAAAGCTGGCATCTTGCCCACAGTGCATATTGGAGCAGCCTGGCTCGCTGCTCCAAGAACACAGTTAACAAGAACATCCTATTTCATCTCTACAAAGGTGAAAGATCTCAGCTCATGATTCCTCTCAGCACTACACTGGTGATTGTTTTAAAAATGCATTTGTATGTATACACAATGCCTTCCATTGCAATGAATCTTTCACATTTTTAAAGGTAAGTTGTATGTTCTGACACTACAAATGGTAGTAAAGGTATTTCAAATTATCTCTCATTTGCTTACTGTATTAACCAAGAGAGTACATAAAGGGCAATAAAGTTACATCTTTATCAGAAAAGCATACTGTGCTTTGGTAAGCACTGTGCTGTCACAGCACCATGTCTGCTCAAAGTTTTATAATGTTTTCCAAATAGAACACAGGAGTAAAGTAACTTTTATGCAGTTTGCTGGGGGAAAATATTAAGAATAATCACCGTAGTGCAGTCCATCAGAGGTGTTTTTATTTTGCTTTTTCTCAGATAGAGAGACTTGATGTTACAAGTTGCATGAAAGGACGGAAGTCCATGGTGTATAAATGCTAGTTAATAGCTACAATTTTTTATGTGACAACTATGTACTAAGCACCTCACCTACCCTATCTCTCATCCTGAAAATAGTCCTATAAGGTAGATGATATTAATCCATTTTGCAGAGGGGAAAATGGTGATTCAAGGAGATTCAATGGCTGGCTCAAGGTTATATAGTTGGGAAGTGGCAGAGCTTCAATTTGAACCCAGATCTATTTGGCCTCAAGACTTCTGCCTGGGCCGGGTGTGGTGGCTCATGCCTGTAATCCCAGCACTTTGGGAGGCTGAGGTGGGTGGATCACCTAGGTCAGTAGTTCAAAACCAGTCTGGCCAACATGGTAAAACCCCATCGCTACTAAAAACACAAAAATTGGCTGGGAGTGGTGGCACATGCCTGTAGTCCCAGCTACTCGGGAGGCTGAGGCAGGAGAATCACTTGAACCCGGGAGCCAGAGGTTGCAGTGAGTTGAGATCATGCCAGTGCACTCCAGCCTGGGCAATGAGAGTGAAGCTCTGTCTCAAAAGAAAAAAAAAACCTGTGCTTCATCCATTACACCATACTGCCTCATTCTTACAAGTTGTTAGAAGTCTCCAGAATCTGGATCCAAGTTAGACAATAACAGAAATGAAAGAAATGCAAACAATAATAAGATCATGCCCCTTTCACTTTCCCACCTTAGAAATGTCCACTGAACTTTCCATCTTCAAAGCCAGTAACTCATAAGGGTGATGGGAAGAAACAAACTGACCCTGTGAAGAAATCAAGGAGGATGCCGGAGAGGTTAGGAGGCTGGCTTTGACCTGAGTCAACTTAGGTTTCTGCCCTGGCTCTGCCTGTCACCAGTTAGCTGTATGACCTGACTTAACCTCTTTGTACCTTATTTCCTTCTCTGTAGAATAAGAAAAATGTCCTTACAGCCTCCAATGATGCAATGTGTGCAGTGCACACAATGATACCAAGCGTTCAGAACACTTACAGTTACTGGCCGATCGTTGCATGCTCCATAAATGTTATCTCTTTTTTATTGGAACTTTGTCTGTGAGGTTGCTATATAAAAATAAAAGGCACATTATTGGTGAAACAAAACAAAATTCACAGTTTCTGGCTTAACTGGTTTTTGTTGGCACCTAATGGCCGTACACCTCTTGATTTAAGAGAGCCTTAAAAACAAAGAGTGGATATCAAACACTGGGTTTCTATTTGCAAGGACAGATGCTCTTTTTTGGGCTAAGCTAAAACTAAAGTCTAGTCAGACAGCCCAAATCAAAACCCATTTTATTTCTCCTGCAAGTTTAAGTAGGAAATCAGTGCTTCTAAGAGTGTGAAGTGAAATCTCTAGAATTTATAATGAATAGCTCAGTCCCTGAACTGCACATTCCTCCCTTTCCTATTTTTACATATAAAATTTTAGCCATCATTTCCACCATTCCCAAACTCTTCTTTAAAAAAATTGTTCTAAATAATATTATGGAAAATAAAATAGCAGCCTATCAACATATAGAGCTGATATAGGGACCACATCTGGGTAGGTTTCCTTTAAGGAAACTCTACACTGGATCTTCAGTCTTTCCATGTATGGCTTAATCCAAGAGCAAATGAGGATGTCTTCTTAGAAAGAAAGCATATTAAAACATTTACCTTGGGATTAATGAAGAATGGAAGACATTTGGGCAGGGAAGTGGGAAAGGAGAATGAAGCCATTGGGTGCCTAACACCATAAGTAACTTAGAAGTCAGGCACTCAACAGAAAGTTTTGCATTAAAGATTAAAACACAGAGTTTCCAATAAGTAAAGTCTTTATGGGAGTTTTCACCAACTATCACCCATAGGGCTGGGTCCTTATAGAATTATTTTTAGGCTTAATATTTACTTCCTGAAGAAGCCTTTCTTTCCTCTCCAAAAAGCTCAAGTCCTGTGTTTCATAGACTATAGCAGTACATGCCTTTCATTAAAAGCCCCATCAATGTGATCACAGCTGTAATTGTACACATATCCAAATCATTCATTGTTAACTATCTGTCTTTCCCTGAGATATGGACTTCATACAGGCAAGGACTCTGTCTGCCTTTATTCCCTGAGCCCCCACAGTGCCTAACATAGTGACTCCACATAAAAACAATCTAATAAACATTTGTAGAGTTAATAAATATATTCATTGAGTACAGAAATATTGAACCAAATTCTGTCCTGGAGACTAGAGCAGTATTTCCCTAAGAGTCCTTGGAGTGAGAAAGCCTGGGTTTGAGTCTTGGCTATGATACTTACTAGCCGTGTGGTCTCAGTCAAATTAATTCCTCTCTCTGTGCCTCGTCTGTCAACTGGCGATAATAATAGTTCTTACTTCACTGGGTTATTACATAGATAAAATGAATTAAAACATATACATTGCTTAGGCCAGGCGTGGTGGCTCACATCTGTAATCCCAGCACTTTGGGAGGCTGAGGCGGGTGGATCACGAGGTCAGGAGATCCAGACCATCCTGGCTAACAAGGTGAAACCCTGTCTCTACTAAAAATGCAAGAAATTAGCCAGGTGTGGTGGCACGCGCTTGTAGTCCCAGCTACTCAGGAGCCTGAGGCAGGAGAACGGCTTGAACCCGGGAGTCAGAGGTTGCAGTGAGCCGAGATCGCGCCACTGCACTCCAGCCTGGGCAACAGAGTGAGACTCTGTCTCGAAACAAAACAAAACAAAACAAAACAAAATGTACATTGCTTAAAGCGATGCCCTGTACATAACAATGCCTGAGAAAATATAACCTACTGTTATTATGATTCTTACAAACACCACTTTGGCTAGATGATCTGGGGATAAAAAGGCATATTTAGTCCAATAATTTTGGAAAATACTGAATTAAATAAAGTTAAAGGGCTGCCTGTTTCAAGACTTGTCAGAACTTTCAAAATACTAATGTACATTATGAATGTCTAAGGGGGACATCATGTACAGTGTTTCCAAAATGTATTTGATGACAGAATCCTACTTGTGAGTAAATTATACTAGCGTAGCTCATGGATAGTTTATGGAACACATTTTGTGAAATGCTGGATTTGATTCTTTAGTAGAAAAATAACAAGATGCCAGGTGTAGTGGCTCATGCCTGCAATTTTAGCACTTTGGGAGGCCAAGGTGGGCAGATCCCTTGAGTTCAGGAGTTCCAGACCAGCCTGGGCAACATAGCAAAACCCTGTCTCTATAAAAAGTATAAAAATTAGTGTGGTGGTGCATGCCTGTAATTCTAGCTACTCGGGAGGCTGAGGTGGAGGGATTGCTTGAGCCTGGAGGCAGAGGTTGCAGTGAACCATGATCGTGCCAGTACACTCCAGCCTCGATGACAGACCTGTCTCAAAATAAAAAAGAAAAAGAAAAATAACAAGAAACAAAATTTGGGAGGAAATATTTTTCAAAATTATAGATTGAAGAAATATTATTTAAGAAAGTAACTCTTTCTTAAAATATAATTAATGAGACATAAAATATATGAAAGGAAAATCTAGTCTTAAGTGTTTTGTTTTGTTTTGTTCAAGACAGAGTGTCACTCTGTCGCCCAGGCTTGAGTGCAGTGGCGCAATCTCGGCTCACTACAACCTCCACCTCCCTAGTTCAAACAATTCCCCTGCCTCAACCTCCTGAGTAGCTAGGATTACAGGTGCCCGCCACCACGTCTGGCTAATTTTTTTGTATTTTTACTAGAGACGGGGTTTCACCATGTTGGCCAGACTGGTCTTGAACTCCTGACCTCAGTCAATCTGCCCGCTTTGGCCTCCCAAAGTGCTGAGATTACAGGCGTGAGCTACTGTGCCTGGTCAAGTTTTTATTTTTTTATTTTTGGAGACATACTCCTTCATTCTATCACCTAGGCTGGAGTGCAGTGGCACAATCTTGGCTCACTGCAAACTTTGCCTCCCAGGTTCAAGCGATTCTTATGCCTCAGCTTCCCGAGTACCCGGGACTACTGGCGTGCACCACCATGCTCGGCTAATTTTTGTATTTTTAGTAGAGATGGGGTTTCACTGTTTTGGCCAGGCTGCTCTTGAACTCCTGGCCTCAAGTGATCACCCACCTCAGCCTCCCAAAGTGCTGGGATTACAGGCGTGAGCCACCGTGCTCAGCCTAGCATTAAGTTTTTAAAGCCTCATGTCTTATTTGGGCTGAGGTACCAGACCCCTTATAGCACCTGAGAGCAAAGTCCCAGCTTAAGCTTGGGAGCTTGCAGAAGGGTCCAGGCACAAGACAAGGCTGAGTGCCAAACTCACAGGTGCGCCTGGTGATATGCTTAGTTACAAATTAGAGTTTGCCTTTCTCCTTCTCCCTACAAATAATCTAACCAGGTATATTTGTTTGCTAGGACTGCCATAACAAAGTACCACAGACTAGGTGGCTTAAACAACAGATATTAAGTTTCTTACAGTTCTGGAGGCCAGACGTCTGAGGTGTCAGCAGGGCCGGTTTCTTCTGAGACTTCTCTCCTTGGCTTATAAGTGGCCATTCTCTTGATGTCTTCATATGGTCTTTTGCTCTGTGCCTGTCCAAATTTCCTTTTCTTATAAGAACACAAGTCATATAGGATTAGGGTTTTCCTGAATGACCTCATTTTAATTTAATTACCTCTTTAAAGACCTGATCTCCAAATACAGTTACATTCTGAGGCCCTGGAGGTTAGGACTTCAGCATATGAATTTTTGGGCAAGGGATGAAGAGGGTTGGAAATGACAGAATTCAGCCCTTAACACCAGCTCTGACTCCTCTCACTGGCCACCTCAAAGAGTGAGGGGTTACTGTGTGTCCTTTTCAATTTCCTGCATTACAAAACAAAAAGGATTTTTTTTTTCAGATGGAGTCTCACTCTGTCACCAGACCAGAGTGCAATGGTGCAATCTCAGCTCACTGCAACCTCCACCTCCCGGGTTCAAGCAATTCTCCTGCCTCAGCCTCCCAAGTAGCTGGGACTACAGGCACGTGCCACCATGCCCAGGTAATTTTTGTATTTTTAGTAGAGATGGGGTTTCACCATGTTGGCCAGGATGGTCTCAATCTCTTGACCTTGTGATCCACCTGCCTCAGCCTCCCAAAGTGCTGGGATTACAGGCATGAGCCACCTTGCCTGGCCCATGAAAAGGAAAAATTTAAGCCCTCTGCTAAGTTACCCATCACCATCGTTTCTTGCCCAATTTTCCTCCAACCATTTTAGCTCTTACTTTGTCTCCCACAAACCAAGAGAGCCCCCATGACTCAGGTCCTCCAGTGCCTCTACCTTCCTTTTGGGAACAGCTGAGCAGCATCGTGCTTCTCCACAGATTCCCAGTGCCCTTCCTTAAAGAGCCTTTGCACCACTCAACCCAATCATCCTTTTCAGAACCTGCCACTTCCACTGCTGCCAAGGGTCTACTATCACAGAATAAGGATTTTAAACCCACAGAATCCCAAAGATCTCCTCCAGTAGTGTTAAAATAGGGATAATCTTCTTTCACAACTGGGGAAACACAGGGCACTCACAATCTGATGACAGCTTACAGGACTGTGAACAGCCTCAGTGCCTTACACAGCCATGGCTATTGTCCTAAAACAGTGAGGATGGACTTCACCAGCTTCCCTCAGAACCAGGAACTGGCTAGAGGGCATGGCTGGAAGAGTTAAAGAAAGAGAGAGGAAACACAAAACGCAGCTTAACGGTCAAAGACAGGTTTATTTTAGAGAGATAACCCTGAGAGGGGCTTCTGGCCAATTTCGGTCAGGAGCACTTTCTCTTGCAGACTAACAGTATATATTGGTTTTAGGGTGAGGGGGCTTATCACAAGCTTGGAGTGTTTCTGTGTGAAGGAGAAGTTTATGGTGGGGTTGGAATGTCTCTGGGTGGAGGGGAAGTTATCTTGGGGCTGACATCTTTCCGGCCAGAGTGGGGTTATCTCAAGGCTGGCATCTTCCCAGCTGGTGGGGGGCTATCTTGGGGCTAGCATGTCTCTGGTCAGGGAGGAGTTTGGAAGTTCTGATTGGAGAAGTTATTTGTGGTTTATGTTCATGCTGACCTTAGCCATTAGGCTGATGCCCTTTGGATTTAGGTGGTTTTTTATTAAGGTGAATTTTAAAATGAGGTGCTTGTCAACGATGGTTATGCCGCTACTCAGTCAATGGCAAGGCATTTGGTTTCTGTAATGGAAAGCAGGAGACATTTTTTTCTTTTTAATTACCTTGCTATGTGATAGAAGTCACAGAGTGGAAGAAAAGTATGAAATGTTGCCTTTTTATATACCCGACCTTCTGATAGGCTATATGTTTTAGGGACAGATAACTTCCTAATGAGACTTTTTATAATAAAGCTTTCATTGCTTCGAAAAATATTAACTTTTGTAGCTCTTCCGGGTACATCAAAAGGACCCTGAAGTTATAGTTACAATATCCTAAAGATTTAGCTTCTCAGTAATAATGGGTAAGAGCCTTAGCATTGCCATGGGCCAAAACTATATTATTTGAAATGAAACCTCTCATAAATATCCAACTATGAAGTCACTATCTATCAACTGCTGTTATATAAACAGGACAGAGCTAAATCTCCCATCTGCCAATATCAGAGCTGCCACAAAGAATGATTTGGTGTCCAGTACTCACAAATTAAACAAGCTCTTGCGCTGTCAGCCAGTTCTGGGAAGTCAAGTTTGATTTGGGCAGCCACAGTGTAGGAGGATCCAAGTAAGGAGACCTGATAGGGCCTGAATTCCTCATGCATTTCCCTTTTGCCAAAAGCTTAGACCTCCCTTAGCCTCAGTAGTTCTCTTCACTGGTATAAGATGTGATCAATTCTTTAGAAAGAACACGGGAACAAACAGCGTCCACCTCCTACCCCCTTTTCCACACCTTTGTGTCAGAGTCAAGCTCTGGACTTTGAAAACCAAAAATAAAATTCTAAGACCCCCAACTGACTAATGGACACCCTCTCAGCCAAGGGCACGCCAAAGAAACCTGAAAACCTAATTCAGGCCATGATGGGAAGCGGGAGTCAGGCATGCCTCATTATACCCTCCTCCCTTGGGGATTCAGGCTCAGCTGACCAGCATTAACATTAAAACAGAGATCTTAAGACTGACACAACAGACTCTGTAGCAGTAAGATACCAGCACGAGTATCTTACTGCTAGCAGGCCCTGAAAGAAATCAAAATATTTTAACCCCAAATTTATTTATTTGACACATTTTGAAATGGCCCTGCAAAGCTGTCTCTTGTGGGGAAAATCTACATTCTGTAGAGAATCCCCTTGTCTTCCAGGTCTTTTTCCTGATCCAGGAGAGAATTAACTAAGAGCCTGGCATCTATTTTGTTTGTTTGTTTGTTTTTGAGACAGAGTCTTGCTCTATCGCCCAGTCTGGAGTGCAGTGGTGCAATCTCGGCTCACTGCAACTTCCGCCTCCTGGGTTCAAGCAATTCTCATCTCCCAGCCTCCCGAGTAGCTGGGATTACAGGCAGCCGCCATCATACCTGGCTAATTTTTGTATTTTTAGTAGAGACAAGGTTTCACCATGTTGCCCAGGCTGGTCTTGAACTCCTGACCTCAGGTGATCCACCTGGCTCAGCCTCCCAGCATGCTGGGATTACAGGCATAAGCCACAGCACCCGGTGAGTCTGGCATCTTTTTAAATCTGATAAGAATCATTTGCAATGCATTTTCTCTGAAGCCTATTACCTGGAGGCTTCATCTACATAATAAGAACCTTGGTTTCCACAGCCCCTGAACCCCAGACCCTGTGTTCTATTGATTTCAGGTCTTTAAAGATTTAACTCTTTCAACCAATTGCCAATCGGGAAATCTTGGAATTCATCTATGACCTGGAAACCCCCCCACAACCTGCTTCGAGATGTCCCACATTTCCGGACTGAACCAATGTACATTTTACATGTATTGATTGTTGTCTTATGTCTCCCTAAAACGTGTAAAACCAAACTGTAGCCTGAACACCTTGGGCACAGGTTCTCAGGACTTCTGGGGCTGTGTCACGGGTCATGGTCCTCACATTTGTCTAAGGGTAAATCTCCAAATATTTTACAGAATTGACTCTTTTCATCGACAATTGCCAGCACCAAACAGGAAACTGGTCTCCCCTGAGCAGCTTCCCTGTGTTGCTCTCACTCTACTCTAAGTGAGCTCACACCTACCTGGTTCACTATAGTTCTTTTCTGTTTTGTTTGTTGTTGTTGTTGTTTTGTTTTGTTTTTGAGATGGATTCTCGCTCTGTCACCCAGGCTGGAGTGCAGTGGCACAATCTTGGCTCACTACAACCTCTGTCTCCCAGGTTCAAGCAATTCTCGTGCCCAAACCTCCCAAGTAGGTGGGATTATGGGCACACCTCACCACACCTGGATAATTTTTGTATTTTTAGTAGAAGTGGGGTTTTGCCATGTGGCCGGGCTGGTCTCAAACTCCGGACCTCAGGTGATCCACCCACCGCAGCTTCCCAAAGTGCTGGGATTACAGGCATGAGCCACCATGCCCAGCCCAGTTGCTGATGTTTTTGAGATAGGGCTCACTCTGTTGCCCAGGCTGGAGTGCAGTGGTGCAATCTCTACTCACAGCTTTGATCTCTGGGCTCAGATGATCCTCCCACCTCAGCCTCCCAAGTAGCTAGAATTGCAGGCATGCACCACCACACCCGGCTAATTTTTGTATTTTTAGTAGAGACGGGGTTTTGTCATGTTGCCCAGGCTGGTCTCAAACCCTGAGCTCAAGTGACCCCCCCAGCCTCAGCGAGTCAATCCTTAGAATCCAAAGTTCTGGGATTACAAGTGTGAGTCACTATGCCCAGCCTGTCCACTGTAGTTCTAGTCCATACCAGAAATGCAGATGGGACGTCAGTGGATCACATCTTGAGAAACTGCTGTAAACAGTGTGAAATCATCAATAGAATTTACTTTTAAGGGCAGGGGTTACCTATTATTAACCTTTTCATACATCTTATTTGAGGGCCTGGAGCATGACAGTCACCTAATACATGCGTGATGATCTGAGCTCAAGCCGAGATTATTGTTTTCAAGCCTAAGATTTTTAAGTAGAGAAGTATCAGAGGCGACCGGGCACAGTGGCTCACACCTGTAATCCCAGCACTTTGGGAGGCCAAGGTGAGTGGATCACTTGAGGTCAGGCATTCGAGACCAGCCTAGCCAACATAGTGAAACCCTGTCTCTACTGAAAGTACAAAAACTAGCCAGGCATGGTGGCGGGCACCTGTAATCCCAGCTACTCGGGAGGCTGAGGCAGGAGAATCGCTTGAACATAGGAGGTGGAGGTTGCAGTGAGCTGAGATTGCGCCACTACACTCCAGCCTGGGCGACAGAGTGAGACTCCATCTCAAAAAAAACAAAAACAAACAAAAAAAAACCCAAAAAACAGAAAACATATCAGAGGCATTCAAACCAGAGCAATTCCATCCTGAACAGGGATTGGGCAAAATAAGGCTGAGACCTACTGGGCTGCATTCCCAGGAGGTTAGGCATTCTTAGTCACAGGATGAGACAGGAGGTCAGAACAAGATATAGGTCACAAAGACCTTGCTAATAAAACAGGATATAGTGGGGAAAAAAAAAATCCAAAAACCAAAATGGCAATGAATGTGACCTCTGGTTGTCCTCATTGTTCATTATATATGAATTATAATACATCAGCATGCTAAAAGACACTCCCACCAGCACCATGACGTTTATAAATGCCATGGCAACGTTCAGAAATTACCCTATACAGTCTAAAAAGGGGAGGAAATTTCAGTTCCAGAAACTGCCTACCCCTTTCCCTGATAACTCATGAATAATCCACCCCTTGTTTAGGATGTAATCAAGAAGTCACTATAAGTGTATTCAGTTGAGCGGTCCATGCCACTGCTCTGCCCATGGAGTAGCCATTCTTTTATGTCTTTACTTTCCTTTTTTTTTTTGCGATGAAGTTTTGCTCTGTCGCCCAGGCTGGAGTGCAGTGGCGCAATCTCGGCTCACTGCAACCCCTGCCTCCAGGGTTCAAGCTATTCTGGTGCATCAGCCTCCTGAGTAGCTGGAATTACAGGTGCATGCCACCACACCCTGCCAATATTTTTATTTTTAGTAGAGACAGGGTTTCACCGTGTTGTTCAGGCTGGTCTCAAACCCCTGACCTCAAGTGATCTGCCCACCGTGGCATCCCAAAGTGCTGGGATTACAGATGTGAGCCACCACACCCAGCTGATTACTTTCTTAATAAACTTGCTTTCATTTTACTCTATGGACTTGCCCCAAATTCTTTATTGCACAAGGTCCAAGAACCCTCTCTTGGGGTCTGGATCAGGACCCCTTTCTGGTAACAGAAGTAACATGATTGTTTTGGTTTTAGACAGCAAATAATAGCCAGGATGTTTAAAAATAGAAAAACTTTCACTCATACTTCATTACTTCTCTAAAACAGATTAAAATACAATGTTAATTTGCTATGTCTTTCTACAGCTTTAGTTAGAAAATGGAGAAAAAAGAGCAGAGTCCATAGTGAAGGGGACCAATTTTGCCTCCTTTAATCAAAGTGGAAGAACACATTAGAATAATAATTCCAGGTATAGGAATGGGTTTCTAATTGGTTGAGATTGCCATAACTCTAATGATGTACTGAACCCTATTGTAAGAGTATTTTTTTTTTCTATTTTGAGATGGAGTTTTGCTCTTGTCCCCCAAGCTGGAGTGCAATGGCGCAATCTTGGCTCACTGCAACCTCCACCTCCCAGGCTCAAGGGATTCTCCTGCTTCAACCTCCCAAGTAGCTGGGATTATAGGCACACGCCACCATGCCCAGCTAATTTTTGTATTTTTAGTGGAGACGGGGTTTCACCATGTTGGCCAGGCTGGTCTCAAACTCCTGACCTCAGGAGATCCACCTACCTCAGCCTCCCAAAGTGCTGGGATTACAGGCGTGAGCCACTGCAACTGGCCTCTTTTTTTTTTTCTTTTTGGGAGCCACCGTGTTTTTTTAATAATCTAATTTTGGAGGTGACACATGATCACTTCTGCTATATTCTGTAGTCACAGAGATCAACCTTGGCTTAGCATGGGAGAGGAATACACAATGGTGTGACTAGCAGGAGGCAGGGGTCAGGGGAGGCCACCTTAAAGGCTGCCTACTACAACCTTCAGGCTTCTGTTCTATCTCT
This sequence comes from Pongo pygmaeus, assembly GCF_028885625.2. Lineage (NCBI taxonomy): Eukaryota > Metazoa > Chordata > Mammalia > Primates > Hominidae > Pongo > Pongo pygmaeus. The sequence goes on from NC_072377.2 coordinate 175,832,870, forward strand.
TGGGGCAGCTATTACCTGAATTAGGGTCATCCAGAGAAACAGGCCAATAGGATGTATATATCTCTCTCTAGAAAGAGGTGTATTACAAGGTATTGGCTCATATGATTATGGGGGCTGCCATTTGCCAGCTGGAGACCTAGAAAAGCTCATGGTATAGTTCAATGGTCTGAGAGCCAGAGACCCTATGGTTCAGGTTCCAGTCTGAATCTGAAGGTCTCAGAGCCAGGAGTGCTGAGAGCAGGAGAAGATCAATATCCCAGCTCATACAATCCGGCAGAGATAATTCACCTTCTTCTTCTTCTACTCAGGCCCTCAACAGAATGGATGATGCCCACCCACATTGGTGAGGGCCATCTGCTTTACTCAGTCCACCAATTCAAATGCTAACCTCTCCCCGAAACACCATCGCAGGCACACTCAGCAATAGTGTTTAGCAATCCAACTGGGCATCCTGTGGTGCAGTCAAATTGACACACAAAATTAACCATCACACTCCTCCACTTTTCCTTGGTGGTTTCTCGCTCTTCCCCTTCTGTCCATGTGGTTTGATGGGGCTGATCCTGCCCCTGCTCCCACTGGGCTCCAGAGGAGGGCAGCTGATCCAGGCCTGGACAGTCAGCTTGCTCCATCCATTGGCTACGATGATAGCTTCACAGAAAAGCATGTGGCCAAGATGATCGAATAAGAGCCAGTTACGGCATCCTCAAGAGGACGATGTCAGCCAGGAGTTGTGGCAGCTGTCGTTGCTACTTTGTGAGAAGATCTTCACCCCATATGGTGACACTGGAAAGCAGGCTGAAAGAGCGTAACCATCAAAGAGAAAGGTTAGCTCCCTCTGAGGGAGAGAAAAGGAAACCAGCTCTACAGTTCCCCCTGCAGCAATCAGGATTTGGAGAAACAGAAGGTTACAGAGGCAATCCCCGCATCCCAGATGTGTAGTATTTCCCAGGTCTTTCAAACACATTTAATTCTGCACAGGGAAAAAAAAAAATGGCATCATTATTTAATCCAAAATACAATAACCACAATAGATTGCCCATGTGGGCACATAAGTCCCCTGCAGAGAATTTAATGTGTGTGCTGCCTTTACCCACATATACAACCAAGGCAGTGTGAATGGGGCCAGTCCCTCCTCGTGGCCTGGGAAGAGAGAACGTGGATGCCCATGGTTGTTATAACAGCAAAAAGGGGGGAAACAAAGAAAGCCCAAGGGTATAGCTGCAACTCCACTTAAGACTAATGCATATCTTCATTTTAGTCCTCAGCAATAATTCAAAGAAATATCTGATGCTACTGAAAGACTCCTGTCATCCCTGGTAGATACTCATCAATTATCATTAAGTATTGCACAGTTCAGGTCAAGATATAATATGTCTGAGAAAAACCATGGCACCTCCTTTTAATCTTGCATAGAAAACAATTAAAGTATATAAAGCACATTATTAAAATATGTAAAATTTATAATTTAATTATAACATTGCATGGCTTTATGATCTAATAGTTCTGCTGTATTTTGCATATTAGTGAACAATTGCTTTCTTAAAGCACACAGTAGAATCATTTACTTGATGCTGGAGAATAAGTTAATTATGGATTCCCTGTATATGACTAATGGATTTAATAATCACTTTACTGTAGAATTAACTTATACTTCCCTGTGCTTATAGCACTAATGATGATATTCATAAAAGTTATATTTTTTTAAAAATGTAAGATTGGCAGAAAAAGAGAAACCAGTGTGCAACTTGGTTTTTGAGCCAGCAGTTGTAAATAGATAGTTCAGAGCCATCAAGGCCCTCCTCTTGCTCTGTAATAAATCACACATACCCTCTCCACCTCCCACCCCCGCCACCAACCCTGCCTCCATTGGCTTTATTAAGGGAATTTATTTTATTTAAGGGAAGACGAAATGCTTGCCAGATACATTTAGTGAAGCTCCTGATTTTTTTAACCTCCATTGTGGGTTACAATGAGGATTCTTCAGTTACATCCACTTCATGAAGCTCTGGGAATCCCCATATGTGCTAAGATCACATTGGGATGCCCCAGTCCCTCTGCTTGTCCTAGTTTCAGTCCGTTGAAGCCACTCACTTTTCTCCTTCAGCCAGAACAAACACTAGCAGAAGTCCCA